>NC_086017.1:112207500-114707500 GCF_029281585.2 Gorilla gorilla gorilla | reverse complement strand
GGTTAACATTCTTTTTGTAAAATTATGGGTAAAATAGGCCTCTGGCAAGATTTAAACAAGGGACTAAGCACTTTTATCCAAGAATGAAAGGACTGTTAATATTTTTAAAAAATCTATTGATGTAATTTATCACATTTTTAAACTAAAAAACAAAAATTATATTTTCAAAAATAAACAGAAATGGACTAAAAATAACCAAGGAAATTTTGAATAAACTACCAATAAACAATGTGTATGTTACATGATTTTTTTTCTTTAAGTCAGAGTAATTAAGATTGAATTATGCAGTTATTGTTCTGAAAAAGGAAAAATTAAAGAACCGACTTAAAGGTAAAACTGTTGTCTGGTAGAGCTGGTATTAAATATCAATAGGAAAAGGTGAAAACAAAGAAAATTCTCTGTGTGTTTTGGGAGTCTAGTTTGGTAAACCCTTTCCTTATGTAAGGTAATAGAAATAGGCTTTTATATTTTCTTCTAAAGTTTTTATATTTTTACACAGGTGTCCAGTCCATCTGGAATTGAATTTTCCATAAGGCATGAGGTAAAGCAGTGGTGTCTTGTTCCTGATCTTAGTACTTTTGGTTTCTTACCATCAGGTGTGATGTGAGCTGTAGGTTTTGTAGACATTTCTTATCAAGTTGTGAAAGTGCCATCTCTTTCTGGTTTACTGAAAGTTTTTATCATGAATTTTGTAAAATGCTTTTTCCACATCTTTTGATATAATTACATGATTTTTATTCTATAGCCAGTTACTGTAATGGATTACATTAATTTATTTTTGATTATTGAACCAAACTGGCATATCTGGAATAAATCCCACTTGGTTGTGGTATATCATTCTTTTTTATGCATTGCTGGATTCTACTTGCTAATATTTTGCTAAGGAATTTACATCTACGTTCATCAGAGATATTGGTATGTAGTTTTCTTTTCTCATGGTCTTTTTCTGGTAGTAGTAGTAGGATAATATTGGATAATATTGACCTCATCAAATGAGTTAGAAAGTATTCCCTCTGTTTATATATTCTAGAAAAAATTGTAGAGGACTGGTATAATTTTTTAGTGTTTGATAGAATTTGCTGTCCATTCATCTGGGTCTGGTGCGTTCTGTTTTGGAAGGTTATTAATTACTGACTCAATGTATTTAGCAGACATAGGCCTTTTAAGATTGTCCATTTCTTCTGGTGCGAGGTTGGCCGACTTTCTTTCAAAGAACTGATCCATTTCATACATGTTCTCAAATTTGGGAGAATAGAGTTTTTCATAGTGTTCCTTTATTACCCTTTAATGTCTATGGAAAAATTAGTATTTTTTAAAAGTTACAACATCAGTTATACTCTAAATGTCAATAAACAGGGGAATTAATTAATAGATTTTGTCATAATCCTACAATGTGTTTTTATACCAATAAAATGGAGTGAACAATTAGGATAAATCTCTCTCACATATAATATTGAGTAAACTGAAGCAAACTGCAGAATGCATCTAATATTATTTAAAATTATAAATATTAAATACATTTAAATCAATGCTGTGTTTAGGGAATAGGCATATGTGCTATAGTGTTAGAAGTTACATGAGGCCACGTTTTGTAGAACAGAGCACAGCACGGTGTTTATTAAAGAAGATAGTGGTTACATATACAGTTACGCACCCTATAACAACCTTTTAATCAACCACAGATTGTGAATATGATGGTGGTCCCATAAGATTGCAATGGAGCTCCCCTATGCAGGTATACCACTTTTTTTGCCTTTTATACCATATTTTTATTGTTTCTTTTCTATGATTAGATATGTTTAGATACATAAATGCTTAGCATTGTATATAATTGCCGATAATATTCAGTATAGTAACATGCTGTACAGGTTTGTAGCCTAGCACCAATAGGCCACACCATAGGCCTAGATGTATAATAAGCTATACCAGTTAGGCTTGTGTAAGCACACTCTATGATGTTTGCACAACATGAAATCACCTCATGATATATTTCTAAGAATGTTTCCCAGTCTTTAAGCAACACATGATTATATGTACATATATATATGTACAACAGTATACACCCACACACAAACACACACACGCACACGTAATCAGAGAGTGAGTAAAATGGAAACCTTCAATTTTTGAATGTTTTGGAATTTAATAGATTGGAATTCAGCTTGCATCTAATTATATGTTGTGGTTAAATTTGGGGTTTTCCAAAGATACTTCAATCTATATTCTTTATTTCTAAGGAAGCAATTATGATTTATTATTATCCCCATTTGAGATAATAAATATAACATGTAGTTTATTTATTTATTTATTTTTATTTTTAATTTTTGTGTGCACATAGCAGGTATGATATGTACAGGTATATGAGATGTTATGATATAGACCTGTGAAATAATCATATCTTGGAGAATGGGGTATCCATCTCCTCAAACATTTATCCTTTGTGTTACAAACATTTCAATTACACCCTTTTAGTTATTTTAAATGTACAGTTGAGTCATTAAGGGCTATAGTCCCCCTGTTGTACTATCAAATAGTCTTATTCATTCCTTCTATTTTTTTGTACCCATTAACCATCCCCACCTTTCCATCCCAAGCCCTCCACTATCCTTCCCAGCTTCTGGCTGTCATCTTTCTAATCTCTATGTCTAACAGGTAGTTTATTTATTTTCCTTTTTACTTCCCAGTATAATGTGGTGGAATACTAGTATTGATATTACTTTATGTTTCTGGTTTAAAAAATAATTTAAGAGAATTTGTCCAGAGAGATACGTATGGGATAGAATAGGTTGATGAGAAGCTTAAGAGTGATAAATAGCATATGGGCTATATTTATAGTAATGGAAATTACTGGAACAATAGCACCCAATAAATAATTGGCCATTGAGTTTAGAGAAGAAAAGAAGCAAAGAAACAAATTGAGTAGAAGATATGCAAAAGATAAGGACTGGTGAAAGAGTTAAAAATTTTGAAAATTGACATAAATATTTAAGGGAAACATTGATGTGTTCAACTTTTCACCTTTTTATTACATCCATATTCATTTTGGCTGTTGAACCATATAGATATAGCATTTACAATCACTGATATCAAGGTCAAAATTACAAATGTGTTACAAAATTGTCCCTTTTAGAAGAAAGTACAATATTAGCAACATAGACATTTGGTTTCACTGACATTGTGCACTAGTTATGGATTAAAAATGAAGGAATTTTTTTGATAGGGCAGTGTGCAAAGGAAAAAAGACTAGAAGGCTAGGAAATTTGCCATGGAAATTGTCAAGTCTTGAATTATTCTCCTAACAATTATATCCCTGCAATGCATGTGAATGAATACGCATTTTTTGATAGAAAAGACAATGGAGGTCAGCTTCTCCTTGTGTCTTATAGAACAGTCAGTTAGTCCATTAGGAGCTATATTGAAAGATCACAGTCACAATTAAATGACCAACTCATAACTATCACAATTCTGATCAGGACAATGATGATCATCATGATGATTAATATCAGTATTAATCTTACAAACTATTTCTATACCTGTGTTAACCATTGTGTCTAACCATTTACTACAGTTGATTATACCATAGTATTAAAGGAGCTACACTTTAGACCTAAATCAGCTTGGAAAAACTAAATGCCTCAGTTTTACAGTCAGGGGCTTCAGTCTTTACTTACTGTCAATCTTGCAGTTGAACACCAAGTATGCCTATGGAGAATGTGTGCGTGTTTCAAAGCAATCAATCAATACTATAGCAAAGCATAGGAAAGTGGATGTCTTTTGAGAAAAAGTTCAATGAAAGTATTTTTTAGGAAATGACAGTCCAGTATTTTTAGAGTTCTCATGTTTTTATTGCAACATTTGGCATATCCAAATTTTTGTTATAATGGAATTATGTATATTAATATAAAAAGAATTATTATAATAAATTTCAGCTATTAGGCTATATGGTTTTACATTTAAAGGCACACATTTTCTTTCAGTTACATGAGTTAAATAATAAATGTATCTAAATTTTTATTACAAATGTTAACAGGCCTCCCTATGATGTACCTTAGATACATTTATTTATAGGAAATGACTGTGCTGAAATAAAATCACTTTTTAATAATATTCACTCTTAGTTGTTAGAGTTTATAAAATATCTTTTTCAAATGAGGGTCATTCAAACCTGCGTCACAGTTTACATAAGTTTACTTTTCATGGTCTGTGTATTTGTCATTTTTCTTTCCTTGTATGGGCTTTTGTTTTTCTAGTTGTTCCTGAATGAACATTTATTCATCCAACAAATATTGGTTTCTAGGCACTATCTTGTCTATGAATAATTTATCAGTGGACAGGACAATACCTCTGCCCTCATAAAGCTTACATGTTACTGCAGTGGAAACTCGTCTATGCAGTGGGAGAGGAGAATAAATCTCTGTTCTTATCAGCTCTAAATTCCATGATTGACAATGCAAGCTTATGGAATGTTTATCTGTTTTTCTATTCTTTTGCTTTTGTTTGATTTTTCTTCTGAAGTTGTAAATAAAAAGAAATGCTCCGGGCCGGGCGCGGTGGCTCACGCCTGTAATCCCAGCACTTTGGGAGGCCGAGGTGGGCGGATCACGGGGTCAGGAGATTGAGACCATCCTGGCTAACACGGTAAAACCCCGTCTCTACTAAAAATACAAAAAATTAGCTGGGCGTAGCGGCGGGCACCTGCAGTCCCAGCTACTCGGGAGGCTGAGGCAGGAGAATGGCGAGAACGCGGGAGGCGGAGCTTGCAGTGAGCCGAAATCGCGCCACTGGACTCCAACCTGGGCGACAGAGCGAGACTCTGTCTCAAAAGAAAAAAAAAAAATGCTGTGAACACAGAGGATATAAGTCAAAAAGCAGCCCAAACCCTGAAATTCTTTATGATTTGGTCTCTGTGTTTCTACTGCTGGTTGGGAGAAGAGAGGTGAACAGGAAGGCTAAACTCCTTAGGCTACATCAAACTAGCAGGTTCTAGATATCGGATTATACAAACACCACAGGAAATAATTTTCTAAAAAATAACATTTGAACCAAATGTTGTTAGAAATGCTTCCCTGAAATAGTTAAGTTCAAAAATTTTTTCTATGTGGAATAAAATTGAGCCTGTCCACATGCAAAGTAAATTAAATTAAATTTAGCATAAATAAATTTATATGATATGAAATGTGTTTTACTGTTCTGTGTAGAATGATTTTGTCTGTGACAAACAATTGACAGCTCCTGGATATAGATTGTTTTTTAAATAATTTTTTTTTTGGTGAAAAAAGTGTTTAGACATTCCAAAGTCTAAAACACATTCCAAAATATTTTCTACAAGTAAGCCAGACTTTGTCAGTTAAAAGTGGTTTTATTTTCTTTATTTTGGCATACCTACAGAGCATGGAAGGAATTGCAGTAAAAAATCCTTGCCAAATAACACACTGCCATCCATCCATAGGGAGCAGATTTTGGAATATCCCCACAGCATCCATAGAAGAAGTAATCTGAAACTGAGAATAAAGCAAAAGTTAGCCCTTTGCTTTCCACAACTCATATCACCTCCCATAATCTTTAAGCATCCTTCAAATGGATCATTTTACGGGATACCAGGGCATTTGCCTGTGAACTATGGGGCTCTCTGTAATTAATGCACATTTTAAAACATAGTAAACTCGAATGCCTTGCTCCTTAAAGTGTGGTCCCAGGACTAGAGGTATCAACATTACCAGTTAACTTATTAGAAATAAAGTAACTCAGGTTTCCACCACCATCAAAATGAATTAGAATCTTCATTTTTAAAGAGATCAGCATTAAAGTTTGAGAAATGGTGCTCTAATCTGTGCCTTATCTTTTATCAAGAAATAAGGAGTGTCATATAATTTAAAGAAGGTCTGATAAAGTTGTATGTGCACATGGCTTTTAGAAACTTGCATTTATTGAGTGTTTACGATGCCCAGGTAATGTTGTAAGTGCTTTATAAACATTATCTCCATTAATAGTCCCTATAGGCTTTCAGTTAAAATCTCTTGTCTTCATTTCACTAATGAAGTAATTAACACTTAAAAAGTTCAGATATTTTGCCAAAGACCATACAGCTAAAGAGAATGAGAAACAGGTTTCAACATTTTTTCTGGGCCTAGTTCTCAGAATACAGAGACTTAAATTGATAATTTGCCTGTTTTCTCCTTGTTTTCCAAATCTATAGTTTGGAAGACTACGTAAACTCCACAGGCCTTTCTAGCTGTGGAACCTATATGACCAGGTGAAAGCAGGGTCATCTTAGAAATGTCACAGCTTAGTAATGTTTTTTTTTTTCTCAGTAGGTTTATCTTTGCACAAGTAGAATGTTGATGTGAATTAAATTCTGACAAATGTAAATTTTCAGAAATATTACTGACAATGTCAAGCTCTAGTTATCCTTCATATTAATCTGTGATTGAGATGACCTAGGCCATGGATAATAAACTATTAAAATCTGTTTTGTGTCTGAATTATTGTTCCACAATTAAATAAAAGCTGTAATTTAACATTAAAATTTTAAAGGGAATTAATTAGTCCGCAGTACATAAATGGACTTTGCATGTATCATTAAGATTTGAACAGAAAATATTTGGAAAGCAACTTTTCTTTCATTCTAAAAACTTAAAATCTTTCTACTTGTAAATATGATGATCAAACAATGCTTAATTGTTAAAAACCTAGGACTATGGATTTTTGTTGTTTGTTCTTCTCAGTTTTTCCATTCTGATGAGTACAACATATGTTTCATTACTATGTTTCGCCAAAGAGTGCAAAAATAAAATAGAAATATATTTGTCTTTCAAATGACATACAAAGAACTCATGCAATTTAAATAAATATATTAAACAATCAAATTCTTTTACCAAATTTGCAAAATTCTATATTCTGGCTGACTTTGATACTGTGCCTGCTTCATAAACTAAGAACTTGAAGCAATGACATTATTTAAGACTTAATGGGGCCGGGTACGGTGGCTCAGGCCTGTAATACTAGCACTTTGGGAGGCCGAGGCAGGTGGATCACTTGAGGTCAGGAGTTTGAGACCAGCCAGGCTAACATGGTGAAACCCCGTCTCTAGCAAGAATACAAAAAAATTAGCTGGGTACGGTGATGCAAGCCTGTATTCTCCGCTGCTAAGGAGGCTGAGGCAAGAGAATCGCTTGAATCCAGGAGATGGAGGTTGCAGTGAGCCAAGGTTGCGCCACTGCACTCCAGTCTGGGTGACAGAGTGAGACTCTGTCTCAGAAAAAGAGAAAAAAAAAAAAAAAAAAAAAAACTTAACAGCAGTTACCCCTAGATATCATCTATATATGCTGATTTTTCACTAGATAACATTTGTTTGGGTAAATAAAAAGGTGAGGTTAACGAATCTATTCTAATCAACCAAGTGTAGAATACAAAACTAATATCTCTTATGCCATCAGTGTGTTGGAATATATTATTTGCTTTCAGTATTAAATCTAAAGTGTGTAGAACATGCTCTAATTAAAAGCTGCTGAAGCCAAGGCACGTCAGTCATCGCACAGATTTTTTTTCTAATTTTATTGCTCTTACGTGTGTCTTCAAACATATTTTTATTCTTCTCAGAAATCACATACAGAAACACACAAGCATTTTTTATCTCATCTGCCTCACCTTAATTTTCTGCTGATAGCCACAGTTTTTGAAATGTGAAAAAAGAATAGTAGCTATTGATTACTGAGTACTTATATTTTTGCAGATAAGATGTGTTTTAAAACACATACATTCTATTGATGTTCAAAATAATTATATAAATTCCATTTCAAATGGTGTCTTTTCCAAAGTCAGATATTGAGACCAGAGAGACTTTGAATCTTTTCAACCGTTTCATTGTAAAATTTTTGCAATATCTGCATTAACAAAATTTCAAACTGCCTTACCAATGATTTCAAGTATGTTGCTACTTTTGGTGTGATTTTACTGTAAATATACCGCAATAAGTCCCCTAAAACTTGTCATAAAGCCATATGGTAGGTATTTCTTTTATTTCTTAAATGCCAAGAGCCCGGCCATCATGGTTTCTTTCATCCCAAGAGTCTTTGGATGCCTAAGGATGTACTGAAACTGCAAAGTGTTTTCTGAAAGCAAGAGGAAACTCATACATAAACATGAAGGGGAATGGACATAATAGAAAATAAGGAAATGATGTATTTTTGGTGTTTTTAATAAATTTAGTACAGACTTAATGTAATTGACTTTTAGATAATTTCATTGTAAAACAAAGTGTATGAAAATAAGTTGATAAGTTGGCAAAAAACTTAAAAATAGTCTCAATATACCATCATTAATTCTGAAAAATTGGTTCTAACTCTCATTGTTCTATACCTCAGAGGCACAATCATAAAATCCTGAAATACTTTAGTTCTACAGAATTAGGTTTAATTTTCATAATTTACAGATGTTGTGATTAAGAGACAGGGAAATAGATTATTTCTCAATGATAGTACTCCAGTTAGAATCATGCTTTACTAAAACAGAATCACATTCCCTCTGCAACATTCTTCTGCTCCTTGTTAGTGGAAAATATTTGTGTTGGTTTTATAATAGGTAATAATTTGTGGAGCAGTTTGACCCATGTAGGATTCCTCATAGTCACAGATTACGGGCAATACCAGCAACTCCACAGGTACACTAAAGGTTTACCAGATAAGCAGGTTTATTACTATCTCCTTTTATGATTAGTAGTGTGAATTTGGTAAAACCAAATTAAATGTTGGGAGTATAGATTGTGACCATAGAATAAAATTGATCTCACTATATTCAGGCAAATTAAATCCATACGTTTCACTTCTTAAATTAAAATAAAAAATCTTCTAGACAGTAGTACTGTAAAAATCTTTTTTAATTAAAATAGAAATTAGATAATTTTATTAAATATTGATAAGTATATATAAAATGAGGTTTCTAACTTTTGTCAGTAGAAAATCTATCTAAGTGTTTAAGTATAGAATATTACTAATCATATACATAAATGTACAGGATTTTGGTAAATTAATCTGATTATATACACCTACTTCTCCTCAGTGGGTAGGGATACCTTGAAACTTTTGTCTTTTGTTTGTTGTTATTTATTGTTTTATATCGAATTGTTTTCCCTCATTAATATGTCATTTATTTCATGACATATTGAAGTTTAGATAAGTGGAAGTAGGCGATACATATTCCTTTGTAAAATATTTTAACTCGGTACTTGAAGAGTGATGAGAGAATGCATACATCAAAGCAGCAAGCTATGAAGGGAAAACAAGGAGACCTTATTGACAAAAGTGACTTGCAGAATATTGGTAGACAATGCTTCTTGTGTCTCTTAGATTTCTGCATGTCTTGTTAACAAATCACTGGCTGTTCTTTCTTTTGGAATATCTTTTCAAAAATATTGCTATAAGCCAGGGGCAGTGGCTTATGCCTGTAATTCCAGCACTTTGGGAGACCAACGCAGGTTGATCACTTGGGCTCAGGAGTTTAATAAAATACCAGCGTGGGTAACATGGCAAAACCTGGTCTCTATACAAATACAAAAATTAGTAGAGTGTGAGGATGCATGCCTGTAGTTCCAGCTACTAGGGAGGCTGAGTAGCTCACCTGAGCCCAGGAGGTCAAGGCTGCAGTGAGCTGAGAATGCTGCCACCGCACTCCAGCCTGGGTGACAGAGTGAAACCCTGTAAAAAAAAAGAAAAAAGTTGCTCGAGTGTACAACCTTGGAACATAATAACAGCATCTCTCTTTGGTGCAAAGGACAGGTTTTCATACTGGCTTGGAAAATAAAAATAGTGCCATTTTCCAAAGTAAAAGTGCAGCCATAGTCACTGTCCAGTTTAATCAAGATATCATCTCCATCTGGTGCGAAGTGTAGGGATGCTTACTGCCCATTAAAAAAAAAAATATCGGGTTTCATAAGCTCAGGGTTTCTCTCCCATAACATAATCTTTATGTGAGCAGCTATAATCTGGATCAATTCAAGCTACCCTGTGGAAATTAGGGTGTAAATCTGCTGACGTTCAGGATTCTACTACTGATTGGAGTAAAAATTTCTTTTTGTATGATTCAGGACCATGTATCAAAATTCATGAAATTGTAGCAGGTTAAAATTTAGCTTGCAAGGAAGGTAAAATCTTAGAGCCTTTACAGTTATCGCCAAAGATAATCAGTGAGGTAAGATATACAGTCTCTGAGCCCTCATCATCCCAAGGAGCTATATTGAAGGGCTAATGTCTGTTTGGATACACAGTTTTAAACTGCAGGAGAAGTAGTGTACCTTTGTTTTATTCCATGTTGCTTTTGCAGGTGAAATGAAAAGGGCATCTGGGCTTAGGCAAAAGCAGCTAAGTAAAAATATCTGCCAATGAGAACAGCGCCGGCTCTAGGAAGACGTGTAACAGTGTTGTCTCTGAAGTATCCAAGATATCAGGATTCTTTTTCTCTCCTTCACATTGCAATTTCAAAATGTATCTGTGTTCATTCATTCTCACTGCTGGACTGTAAGCTGTTTCACAATTAAATCACCTTTATTTATTCTCCTGTCAATTGAAATTTAGTTTTTAGTATTATTTAAAATTTCAAACATGAATTTAATGAATATTTTTGTACCTGTCGATTTGGGCACATGGGTGAGAATAGATCCAGAAATTAGTCTTATAAATAGAGCATTTTTTACTTGTAGAGTATATATATTTCATATTCATGAGACAAAGATTTTTTTCTAATTAAGACAAAGTAAATCAGAAAATGAGAAAAACGTTAACAAAGAATAAATGAGAAAAAGCCTAATGGTAGATATACATTTAATCACGTTGGTAATTATATTAAATGTTAAAGGGGGAGGTCACACTTTTGGATAATGGACCCCCAGAACTCTACTTCTCCACAAAAGCAATGAAAGTACTAAAAAAAAAATAAAATCTACTATTTCATAATTCTGAAAATTAACTCAAAGTCTGTAAGACTCTTTAAAAAAAATTCAAGAAAAACTACTGAACCTCAGTAAGAATGATGGGTCTTAAAACATTGAACTTGGCCTACCCTTATCCCATCTCCCTGTTTTATGGTAGTCTTGAAGACCAATAGATTCTGGTGAAAATTAGCAATCTTAACAGCCATTGGAGGAAACACACGGGTTTGGAGCTCCTTATAAAGCCCTGTCCCCAGACCGTTGTTACTACATGATCTATTTTACAGTCCCTTGGAAAGCCCTATTGTCAAAATGTGACTTGACTCTCTATAGGAAAGGTCCTATCCTTGGACATTCGCTAAAAACAATCAGTTTCAATTGATTAACTGCCAAAAGCTGTGATACCAGTTGGAGCAAACAAAAACCTAGCCAAAGTTCAAAAGATGGGTCTAGGAATTAAATGTCCAGAGGGGGCTTTGTAAAACTCTAACATATTATTAGAGATATAGAAGAGAGGAGGCAGTGTGCATATGTATTGCTATTTGCTTGTCCAGGAAAGATGTAAGATGCTTCAATTACCTCTGGCTGGCTGACTTTAGGCTCTTTGCAAGCAATAAGGGAAAGCTAAGGCAGATTTATAAACTGCCTGAGAAATGAAAGTATATCCTAACACACACACACACACACACACACACACACACACACACAACCTCTTGGCTAAGGTGGAGTATTTATTGGTACAAGGAATTTAAGGAAATGTATGACCATTCATTAGCTAACCCAACCAAGCAGATACTTCAGTGGTTGCATATGATAGATAACACAAGCATTACATAATCAGTCCAGGAATGGCACTCAAAAAACAAACAGCAGGCTGGGCATGGTGGCTCATGCCTCTATTCCTAGTACTTTGAGAGGCTGAGGCAGGCAGATCACCTGAGCTCAGGAGTTCAAGACCAGCCTGAGCAACACAAAGAAACACTGTCTCTACTAAAAATACACACAAAAATATTAGCCAGGCGTGGTGACACACACCTGTAATGCCAGCTACTTGGGAAGCTGAGGCGCAAGAATCACTTGAACCTGGGAGGCGGAGGTTGCAGTGAGCCAAGATCACATCACTGCACTCCAGCCTGGGTGACAGAGCAAGACTTAAAAAAACAAAAACAAAACAAAGCAAAAAAGCACCAAACAAATAAACAAAAAACAAACAAACAAACAAACAGCAATAACAACAACAACAAACCCAGGAAAGGGAGAGGAGAATTCAATTTCCAGATTTTCTACATTCCACATTAAATTGTTATATTGTCCAGTTTTCAACGAAAAATTGTTAAGGCATGCGAAGGAATAGGAAAGTTTAGATCATAGATGAGAAAATAAAAATAATTCAATGGAAATTGCCTTGAGGAGGGCCCAAAATGTTTCACGATGATGATGCTATAGATAGGTTCAAAGAACTAACAAATATATGCTGTCTACAAGAAACTCACTTTAAATTAAAAAAAAAATGTTAAAGGTAAAAGGATGGTGAAAAATGTGCCAAGCAGATGGTAACAAAATATTAGCATAGCTAGAGTAGCAATACTAATATCAGACAAGAATAGACATTAAGGTGATAATTATCACTGGATACCAGGGCATTACATAGTGGTGAAAAGGAAGAGTTCAGAAGTATAAGCATATGTGAATCCAACAACAGAGCCCCACAAAATATGAAGTTAAAACTGACAATTGAAAAGAAAAACAGAAAATTTAGCAATAAAAACTTGAATATTTCAATAATATATTCACAATAATTGATAAAATGACGAGACAGAAAATCAGCAAGTATTTCGAAAACTTGCACAGAACTATCAACCAACTTGACCTAAAAGACATCTACAAAACAGTGAGCACCAAAACAGCAAAGTATAGATTCATATAAAGTGTTCATGGAACATTCACCAAGATAGACCATAATCTATGCCTTAGAACAAGTCCTAATAAATGTAAAAGAAGAAAAATCATAGAATATATGGTCTCTACCACAAAATGCTAAATTAAAAATTAACAATTGATGGGAATTTGGTAAGTTAATAAGCATTTGGAAATTAAGTACATTTTAAAATAATTAGTGTATCAAAAAAGAAATTACAAGAGAATTATAAAATAGTTTGACCTAAATGAAAATAAAATGTAACATATTAAAATTTCTAAGATACAGCCAAACAATGCTTACAAGAAAATTAGAAATGAAGAAAATATGAAATTAATTCTGTAAGCTTCTACCTTCAGGAAATCTAGCACAGTTATGACACATAAGCTGATGGCAATTAGAAGAAAGGAACTAATACAGATTAGAACAGGAATAAACACATGCTTAAAATAGAATACAGCAAATTATAGATAAATCAATAAAACCAAAAGTTGGTTCTTTAAAAATATCTGACAACAATGACAAAGCTTTACCTGCACTGACCAAGAAAACAAAAATTACACCTGAAAGTGGACGCATTCCAACTGATTTCTTAGAAGTGAATAATTTGCAAGTGAATATTATGAAACCATTTAGAATAATAAATTGTATAACTTACATGAATTAAATAAGATCTTGGAAATTCACAAATTATCAAAATTGATTAAATAAATGGAGAATATGTATACACCAATAACAAGTAACTAAGTGAACCAGTAATTTAAAAATTTTCCACATGGAAAACCACAGTGTCAGATAGCTGTGAGGTATCTAAATTGTATAAAACATTTACAGAAAAAATAATAATACCTCAAAAATACTTTCATGACATAAACAAAATAGGAAGATTTTTTAATCTTTTGATTCCAGTATTATTCTCATACCAAAGCCAGTCAGACATAACAAGAATAGAAAAAAAAAACAGATCAATATCCCTCATAAACATAGATGCAAACATTTTCAACCAAATGTTGACAAATCAAATGCTATACCCTATAAAAAAGATTATACAACATGATCATGTGATATTTATCCTAGAAACATAAGGTTGGTTTATCATCAAAAAAATCAATTGACATAATGCACCATATTAACTGAATAAAGGAAAAATGCTACATTTTTATTTCAAAAGTTTCACAATTTGACCAAATTCAACAGCATTGATGATAAACATGCTACAAGGAAATTTCTTTAACCTGATAAAGAGCATCTGTGAAAAATCTACTTATTGGTTGAATAGGTAAATACTATCCCTCTAAGAACAAGAACATGTTAAAGAGAATCTTTACATTTTTTGTTTAAAATGAATTTTAGCAAAAGCAATCAAGAAAAGAAAATCATACGAATTGAAAAAGAATAAAAAATCTGACTTAAACAACAGATGAATTATCTCCATATGTAGAAAATCCTAAGGAATACAGACACATGCAAACAATTAGACCTAGTAAACAGAGCAGGGTCATAGAATACAAGTTCAATATAAAATATGAATTACATTTCTACACACTAGCAATGAACAACACAATGATGAAATTAGGAATACAAATTTTTATTCACAAAAATCATAAAAATAATACAGTACTCAGGAGTAAATTGAACAAAATAAGGGTAATATTATTACACTGAAAATTGTAAAATGTTCTTGAAGGAAACGCAACTGGAAGACTTTCAGTATCCAATTTTAAAACTTACAATAAAGGTACAGTTATCAAGACACTGTGGTGCTGGTATAATAATAGACATATAGATCAGTGGGATCAAATTGAGAGCCCACAAACACCCAACTGAGTTTTACAGAGACACCACAAAAATATGTTGGGGAAAAAGATGGTCTGTTGAATGAATGGTGCTAGGACCATTACATATTCGTGTTCAAAAACATTTTTAAAAAATGAAAAACAATCTTTGATGCTCTCCTCACACCATACACAAACATGACCTCAACAAATATGGAATGATTATTCTTGAGATCAGAAACAACAAATAGTCTCTCTCATCACTTCAACCCACTTTATATTGAAGGCCTTTGTGGGTACAAAATGGGAAATTATATTGACTTACATTTGGAATTTAAAATAATATTTTATTCCTGGAATAAATGTCACCTGGCTATAATGTATTATTTTTTTAATTTATAGTGTTGGATTCTATTTGGTGAGAAATTTTCTTTGTTTTATCTTGTAATGTATTTAATTTTGACCTTAGGCTGGCATTGACCTCATAAAATGAGTTTATAAGTCTTCTTTCTTCCCCTATTTGCTGAAAGATTATGAAAAAGTGGTATGGTTTCTCCCTTAAGTAATTTGCGGAATTCACCACTGAAAGCATATAGGCAGGGAGGTCTCTTTGTTAGGAGGATGATAGTGGCAAATTCATTAATTTTATATTAATATAAAGCCAGTAAGGTTTTTCTAATTCTTTAGTTAGTTTTACAAATCTTTCTATTTCAAGAAACATATTTTTTAAAGTTATCAAATTTATTGACATAAAGTTGTTTTTAATATTCTCTTACTAGTCTTAATATCTGTGGTATCCAAAGTGATGCTCCCTGTTTTATTTCTTATATTGTTAATTTGTGTTTCTTTTCTTTTTTTCATTCTGTCTAAAGGTGTATTAATTTTATTTCTTTTCACAAAATCAGCTTTGAAATGCATCTATTTACCCAGTTTTATTTAATTTACTTCTGCTTCTATTTTGATTGCTTAATTTCTTCAACTTACTTTGGTTTTAATATATCCTTTTTTATACCTTCCTAATATCTAAGCTGAAGTCATGATTTTGTAGTTACAATTTTTTTGTGCCATGTACCATTAAAATACTTTACACACATGTGTTGGATGAAGTTCTCCAGAGAAACAGAACAAATAGGATGGATGGACAGATGGATAGACAGGTAAGTAGGTCGGTAGGTAGGTAGGTAGGTAGGTCGGTAGGTAGGTAGGTAGGTAGATAAATAGATGGATAGATAGATAATTGATAGTAGACAGATGAGATACATAGATAGATGATAGATAGATAGATAGATAGATAGATAGATAGATAGATAGATAGACGAATGGATGGATAAATTTCTTGTGAGAATTGACTCACACGAGTATGGAGGCCAAGAAGTCTCATGATATGCTGTCTGTAAGCTGGAAAACCAGAAATACTGATGGTGCAACTCAGTCTAAGGCCAAAGGCCTGAGAATAGGGGTAGGGGAGAATGTTTGGGGTGCAAGAGGTGGTTCTGGTGTAAGTCTTGGAGTTCTAAGGCCTTATGGTGGGAAAACTAGAAATTCCCATGTCCTAAGGTAGGAGAAGATGGATGTCCCAATTCAAGAAAACGCAGACAATTTACCCTTCCTCTAGCTTTTTTTTTTTCTATTTTGTCCCTCAATGGATTAAATGATGCACTTTCACATTAGTGAGTGTAGATCTTCTTCACTCAGTCTACTGATACAAATGCCAATCTCTTCCAGAAACATCCTTGCAGACACACTCAATAGTAATAATATTTTACCAATATTTTACCAGTTGTCGGGAATTATCTCAGTTAAGTTGACACATAAAATTAACTATCACGGCATAGGGGAAATTTCTCCCAAATTATAGTACCAGGTAGCTTCTATTATTATGATGTTAACAGACAAGGATATGACACAGAGAACTTTAGTAACAACCAAAACCAGTTAACTAGAAAATGGTGAAGCTGGCTTGTGAAAACAAGAAATGTGACCCTGGAAACCATGCTCTTAATCACTATGCTGATGGTTTTCAAACATTTTAGTTTCAGGTCCTCCTTACAATTTTTAAATTATGGCAGACCCAAAGACCTTTTGTTTTCCTAATATATATCACAATAGAAATTAAATTTGAGAAATTTTAAATTATACAATTTTAAGTAATTTAAAAGCAGCAATAATATTTCTGTTACATGTTAACACAATAGTTGTTTTAAAACTCTATATTTTCCAAATAAAACATTAGTGACAGAGTGGTATTATTTTACATATTTAAAAATATTTTTAGTTTTTGGCTTGAGAGAAGATAACTGGATACTCATATTTGTTTCTACATTCAATCTGTTGTGATATGTTGTTTTGATTGAAGAGTAGTAAGGAAGTATATCCTCACAAAAAATATATAGTTGGAAAAGACAGTATTTTAATAACTTGGTCAGATAATTGTAAAAATTTTTACTTGACATTATAAAAAGTTGACGAGTATTATTTTCTGAAAGTTATTTGCAATGTAAAATCATATTTACAAAAAGTTTGTACTCTTTTATGTTAAATTTTATTGGTTTACCTTGCACACAAATGGATATTTTACTCATACATTGTTTATAATAACATCCATTGGTTATTTGAAAAATAGTGCTTTCCTTAATTATGCACTATATAATTAAAACAGAATAAAAATGAAAAAAAAAAAAACTCCTGAAAGAGGAATGGGTATTCCTAAGGCTCTGTTAATTACATTTTGAGAACTACTAAACTGTGCTATATACTACATATTTATCTATACATGTATCTTTTGCATACGTGTTTCTATATGTCTAGTGCAAACGTATAGGAATAAGCCAGAAACTAAGGACACTTGTTATTTTTTTCAGAGAAAGGTAGGGGAAAAATTGGCAGATTAAGTATCAAGCCTGGAAGGGAAGTTTTCTCTGTGCACTTTATATAATTTTTGGTATGTTTATTAGAATGTACCTGGCATATGTTAAAATCCCTTTATCTTTGTAGGATTTTTTTTAACATTTTGATTCATTTAAAAATATTTTTGTAAACAGAATAAAACTTCTTTTTGTTTTTAAATTTAAGATTTATACGTTATCTTTTACCTGGGAGAATTTAACATGTTTCCATTTATCAAGATCATATACACTTAAATTAAGTTTTAATTTAATTTTTTTTAGTATTTTCCCCTTTCTCTGCGTTCTTCACACCCTTTCTTTCTTTCTTCCTTGTATAATTTGGCTACATTTGTTGTTCTTATCTTCCTTTACTGATTCAGAAATATGATCAGCTTTTATAGCATACACATATAAAGAATACAAAATAAATCCATGGATCAACTGTTAAAGTACAGTCATCAATAAACAATTTGTTGAATGAAATTCAGTTAATTTAGAATCTGGTCATCTTCTGGAATTAAAAAGCAGGAAAATATTTGGGAGACAATGCGTGCACAATTTACAACACCGTCTTCTTTCTATAATTTCTTTTGTTTGTACATGCATTTTATCAAGAAAATAATATATGTAGATGTAAAAAATTAATACAAATACCAAAGTTATGTGCATTCTTTGCAGCTTGGCATTGATCTTCAACTTGGAATGTGGGTGTCTTATTTCAAGCAGAAGATGGAGTTAGGAAAGATTCTGCAGGTAGAAACTGTAGCAATCAAAACATGACCATTATTGCCTCTTAGGAAAAGAAAATACTGACCATGTCAACAGAGCTTTTTGTTTCTGGCTCTTTTAAACAATGAAGAACGATTTCTTTGTACATTTTTAAACTTCTGTAACTATATTAAGGCACATATTAAAGTTGAAAAAAACTGGTGTAAACATATTATTTTTTTTTTCTCCTTTGGCACCTCTTAATCATTACTAAAGACATATATTTATATATATTTTCGTATTTAAGAAGTATTTTTGGTGATTTTTCCTTTAAGCATATGTGTTAACATTAAAACCATAACAATGAGAATAAAATAAGTCAACTTATAACTTTTTTAGTAATGAAAATACAAAAAAGTTTGACACTGATAGCAAAACAATAAATTCAGTTTTTTTTTTTTTGTATGTTTTGTTTTCAGTTCAAGTCAATGTGAAAATTCTGTTAGCATCATGTTCAACAACTGTCAGTCCTTTGGTAAGTTGCTCGTGGAATGTCAAAACAAGACAGAGGAAATCCTACAAATGAACAATGAAATGAGCTAAGGACTACAACTGTAAGGACAAAAGCAAACAAAGAAGCAAAACAAAACAAAACAAAAAACAACTTGAGAAGTATACCTTGGACTCAAGCTAAATGACCTAATATAAATTAACTCAGCCTTTTTATTCTGGGGCTTATTGGGAATGCAACTTGATGAGTTCATACAGTGCAATTATTTAAAACATTGTTTTTCCACATTACAAAGAAAAATGTAGGTCTCTGTCCCTATTAAAGAAAAATGAATGTATACATTATGATATCATATGTCAAGAGAGGCATGGAAATAAAATGGGATTATCTTTTCCAATTAAGTGGCAGTACTTAGGTGGATGTAAAAAGTGTTTCTTCTGGGGACATCTGAATGTTTTGTGGAAGGAAAATAAAAATCTTGGGACCCCGAACTCACTATGTCAAAGGGAAAAGTCAAGTATGGGAACTGAGTTGAGCAAACCTGCCTCCCATTTTGTTCCTAAATAGATGACTACAGAGATAAAAGACGACATACCTCCCTCACAATTAACTCACAGGGAAATCCCTTGTGGGCTCCATGATCTTTACTCAAAAACAGTTCTGTTGAATTTCACCCTTACGATGTAAATTAACAGCTTATCTTCACAGGTATAGGACAAAAGACAGAACTGGTAATGATTCCTTTGCTCACCTAAGACAAATGCGTATCTGACTGCTTCTTCTACTCTATGTTTATCTTATGTGAAAAACATATTTGCTGAGTGCAAGACAAATCCATAATGAGTATTCTACCCTGCCTTTGACATGTAAAATTTATATTCAGTGAGTGCTGATCAAAGATTCAAATGAATGCAACTCTTGCCCATTTTATATACCTTCCTATCTCTCTTTTTTTTTTCCTTCCTTTTTCCCCTGCTGCCTGCTCATTCCCATTTAAATATCGACATCCCAAAACCCTCTTTGGAAAAAGTAGGGTCACAGATGTTCCTGCGGTTTTGTGTTCTTTTTCCCAGACACATCCTCAACCTTGGCAAAATATATCTCAAAATTGATTGAGACCTTTCTCAGATACTTTTTGGCTTAAAGTTTTAATCACTCATATGACAATGAAACAACAAATTATTATAAAATATTTAAAAACACAAATGACATTAGATCTCTCAAAGGGACACATGTATTACGTCATGATATGTAAAACGTGAGGCGATTCTGAAAAATAGCATATAATGATGGTAACCATCATCAGTATTTATGAGTGAGAACATGCAATATTTGTATTTCTGTGCCTAACTTATTTCACTTAATGTCTTCCAGTTCCATCCATGTTGTTGTAAATGTAAAGTTTCTACTCTTTTTATGGCTGAATAATATTCCATCGTCTATATGCACTCTCTTTTCTTTATCCATTCATCTGTTGTTGGACAATTTGGTTGATTCCAGGCCTTTGCTATTTTGAATAGTGCTGCAAAAACATGGGAATGCAGATGCCTCTTTTATATACTGAGTTTATTATTTTTAGATATGAATGTAGCAGTGAAATTGCTGTGTCATATGGTAGTTTTACTTTTAGATTTTTGGGGAACTTATATATTGTTTTCCATAGTGGCTCTACTAATTTATACACACCTCCATCAGTGTATATGCTTTCACCTTTATCCTCATCCTCTCTAGTGTTCATTATTATTCATCTTTATTGATAATAGACATTTTAAGTGGGATGGGATGACAACTCACTGTAGTTTTCGTTTGCCTTTTACTGATTATTACTGATGTTGAGAATTTCTTCATATGCATGTTGGCTATTTGTATGTCTTCTTGTGAAAATATCTGTTCAGATATTTTCTCATTTTTTTAACCAGAATATTTGTGGTTTTATTTTTGCTATTAGATTATTTGAGTTCCTTATATAGTCTGGTTATTAACTTTTTGTCAGTAGAATAGTTTGCAAATATATTTTTCCCATTATATGGGTGTCTCTTCATTTTGTCAATTGTTTTCTCTGCTGTACAGAAGCTTTGAAGCTTCATGTGATTTCATTTGTCCAATTTTGCTTTGTTTGCTTATGCTTTTGAGGTATTACTCAAGAAATCTTTGCTTGAACAAATGTCCTGGGTATTTTCTCCAATGTTTTCCTGTAGTAGTTTCATAATTTCTGGTATTACATTTAATTATTTAATCCATGCTCATTTGATATTTGTATGTGGTAAGAGATAGAGGTATAGTTTTACTCTTTTGCATGCAGATATCCAGTTATCCCAGAACCATTTTTTGAAAAGACTATTCCTCAATTTATGTTTTCTGCACCTTTGTCAAAAATGAGTTGACTGAAATGCATGGATTTATTTCTGGGTTCAGTATTCAATTTTATTAGTCTATGTGTCTGTTTTGATGCCAGTACCATGCTGTTTTGGTTACTATAAATTTGTAGTGTAATTTCAAGTCAGGTAATGTGATGCCTCCAGGTGTGTTCTTTTCATTCACAATTGCTTTGGCTATTTGTAACTCTTGGTTATTTGTATTTCTATATACATTTTAGGGTTGCTATTTCTGTGTCTGTGAAGATAGTTCATTGGTATTTTGATAGGAATTGTATTGAAACTGTAGAATGTTTTGGGTAGTGTTGACATTTTATCAATATTGATACTTCTAAAATATAAATATGGGATATCGTTCCATTTTATTGCATTTTCTTTAATATTTTATTAGTGTTTTATAATTTTTAATGTAAAGATTTTTCACCTTCTTGGATAAATTTGTTACTAAGTGTCTCATTTTATTTTTTTAGCTGTTGTACGTAGGATCACTTTCTTAACTTCTTTTTCAGTTACTTTTTTATTGGTATATAGAAACTATTAATTTTTGTATGTTGGTTTTGTGTTCTACGACTTTACTAAATTTGGTCTTCAATTGTAGGTGTTTTTTGCTGGTGTCTGTAGGTTTTTCTATATATATAAGATCACGTAATTTGCAAAGAAATAAAATGTATCCTCCTTTTCAGTTTGAATGCCTTTTATTTCTTTCTCTGTCTAATTGCTCTGGCTAAGACTTCTAGTACTGTGTTGAAAAACGTGATGAAAGCAAGCATCCTTGCATTGTCTGAGGTCTTAGAGAAAAGGTTTTCATTTTTTTCCCATTCGGTAAAATTCTATCTGTGGATTTGTCATATATGGCCTTTATCATGTTAGGTATGCTCTTCTATACCCAGTTTTTTTGTATCATGAAGGGACGTTGGATTTTATTGGATGCTTTTTCTGCATCTGTTCAAATGATCACTTTTTTTGGCCTTCATTCTTTTGATGTGACGTCTATTGATTTGCATATGTTGTGTACATTGCATATGTTTAACCATTCTTGCATCACTGGGAATAATTCCACTTGATCATGGTAAATGACCTTTTTAATATGTTGTTCAATTTCACGTTAGGATTTTGTTTGTGATTTTTGAATCTACACTCATCACAATATTGGCCTATAGGTTTTGTTGTTATTGTGTCTTTGTCCAGTTTTGGTGTTTGGGTAATGCTAGCATTATAGAATAAGTTTGTAAGTATTTCCTCTTCCTCACTTTTTTGAAATAGTTTGAGTAGGACTGACATTAGTTCTTTAAATTTTTGTTAAATTTCAGCAGTGAAGCTTTCAAGTCCTGGGCTTTTCTCTGATGGGAAACTCTTTTTTGCTTCTCTATCCTTACAAATACACACACACTCATGTCCTAACTCTCACAAATGACAATTCCGTTATTCATAAGTATCAGAAACCCAATAGCCTATCTCTTAAACAAATTTGACATTATTTTCTCACCTAATAATAAAAACAGAGAGTAATTCTAAGACTCCACTTATATCTTCATAGTTCATCAGTGGTTCTTTTAAATTAAATGAAAAAGTAAGAATGTTAAGAATTTATATAAAACCATTCCAAATGCCAGAAATTTTCAAGGATAATTAATATAGCATATCAAAGAGCAAGAAAAATGAGTATAAAGATTAATTTCAAAAAGTTGGACATTAATTATGAATTATGCTTTTTAGGCTTATTTCATTGAAGACATTTAAAACAAATTTTTATAAGCTTTCAAAATTCTGAAGAAATTTGCTTTTTCGATCAGTTTATAAATAATTGTCATAATTACAAAGGCAAAGAGAAACAATAATTATGAAGTTTTGTGTTAGTCTTTTTGTGTATTTGTGAATTTCAGATATATCTATATATCTATATATATCTTATATGCATCTATATATAATTAATCTTCTCAACAAAACTTTAAACAGCTATTAGTATCTTGATTTTATCAATGATTTTATCAATGATTTTACTCAATGTTTAGTAATTCTCTCAAGTAAATAGGGTTGATTATTGGAATATTTATATTATGTATTCAGGACCACCTCACTTCAAATCTCTTTTGTAACATATGACTCACTCTAGCACACATTTTTTACAATGCAATGCATGTTCCAAGGGATATTTTTTGTTGCAGAATATAATTCTCTTTATATAATTTCCTGACATGGCTACCCATTGGACAGTCACATGCTTTAATAAGACTGTCTGCTGGTAAATGTGGCTGTAAGAAGTTGTCCAAAACATTTACACATAAGTTGTATCTTGGAATTTTAAAATTTTCTGTATATCTGTATCTCTTTTAGTTTAACTCAGCCATGACTAGTAATTTAGCAGATATTTATTTTATGCCACCTGTTGGCCTATTGGCACTTCAGATTGAAGAGTTATTTTTTTTCTATTTTTCCTTATACAGCAGCTAATTCAATCTCATCTATCAATCAATCAATCTATCGCTCTATCATTTGCTTATCTATCTATATGTGTGTGTGTATTATATATGTGTGTTTCTCAGGTGTTTTCCTCTACATATTCTAGTATTTCATTCTAATTTTCTGAAGATGCACCCTTCAGTAACATAAATAATTCTCTAATTTTATGTTCTTATGTTTAGCACAGTTAATCACTTGATTTTAATAAAGTACTATGCCAGATCTCTTAATATATTTCTTTTGTTTCTATTGTGTCAATTAAATGTTTTTAGCATAATTATATATTTCAGCAATGAAACTTTTCTTTAAAACACATTTTGTCATGGGCAATGGCCTCAGCTCGGTAAATTCAAAATTAATATATATGTCTATATATTTAATATTTTAATAAAAATAACTTCCTAATAAAAAACCCCTAAATTCCCAAGTCAAATTTTAGATATGTAGTTAAATAAGAGCAGTATCCATGTAAATTCTTCATTTAATAATTTTATCATATGCTTAATCATATACCTCATATCTATATATAATTTTAAAATTATATATTATTTATATGTGATAAAATTAAAATTTCTAATTTTTAACATCTTCTTTCTGACAATTTCCACTCACACACCATTAGATAGTTGGGCTTCTTTTTTTTTTGCTCGTGTGGTTTTACATTATGTTTTATTTGCATATTCATAATTATCATATTGTAGTAGAGAATTTTACTTGTTTCAAGTGATTTAAAATGTTTAATTGCAATTATAATAAGTACCTGCAATTGTGAGGTTGAAAATCTGAAATTAATTACATCTATGTTGTTTGTTTGCGCCCGTCCTTTTATTTAACAAAATTTTAAACAAGGATCTTCTTTAAGCAATTTAAAACTGATTGAAAACATTTCTGATTATTGTTTCCTCCCTGATCAGTATTTAGCATTCAAAATATAGTATCATATTTTATCAATTTTAAGACAATCATTTATATATATATATGTATGTATATTTTATTTTTAAATTTTACTTTAAGTTCTGAGATACATGTACAGAACATGCAGGTTTTTTACATAGGTATACATGTGTCAGGGTGGTTTGTTGCACCTATCAACCCGTCATCTAGATTTTAAGTCCTGCCTGCATTAAGTATTTGTCCTAATGCTCTCCCTCCCCTTGCCCCACACCTCCTGACAGGCCCCAGTATGTGATGTTCCCCTCCCTGTGTCCATGTGTTCTCATTGTTCAACTACCACTTACGCGTAAGAGAATGCAGTGTTTGGTGTTCTATTCCTGTGTTAGTTTGCTGAGATGGCTTCTGGGGTCATCCATGACCCTGCAAACGACATGAACTCATTCTTTTTTATGGCTGCATGGTAGTCCATGATATATATGAGCCACATTTTCTTTATCCAGTCTAACATTGTTGGGCATTTGGGTTTGTTCTAAGTCTTTGCTATTGTAAATAATGCTGCAATAAACTTACATGTGCATGTGTCTTTATAGTAGAATGATTTATAATCCTTTGGGTATATACCCAGTAATGGGATTGCTGCATCAAATGGTATTTCTGGTTCTAGGTCCCTTAGAAATCAACACACTGTTTTCCACAATGGTTGAACTAATTTACATTCCCACTAACAGTGTAAAAGCGTTCCTATTTCTCCACAGCCTCTCCAGCCCCATCAAAAAGTGGGCAAAGGATATGAACATACACTTCTCAAAAGAAGATATTTATGTGGCCAAATAACATATTTTTGTATTTTAACATTCTTTGATTGGGGAGTCTCATATTCAATACATGTCATAGCTTAATTGCAACACTTTTTTTCCCTTTCTTATTAGTGTGTAAACTAGTGGTGTCTTTTTAAACCAATGACATTTTAAATTTAATGAATTAGAAAAAATGATTAATTTGTAAGAACCCATATATATATATATAATGACTCTCTCTTTTCTGAAGGACAATTGTATATACTCAGTCCATATATTTTGGAAAAGATGGCCCATGATTTCTGATATCAAAATTTTCTTGATGGAGAATAACTACATTGTATGCGTTGATGTTTATAATGAAGCGTAAAGGAAGCTGTCCTGGAGCCCAGTGAAGGGCTGGTGAGAGGGTGTTTAACAATAGACTTAGGGAAGGCTTTACAGCATATATGATTGATTAGACAGCAAATATGAATAATAAAATTTAACTAAAAGAGAAAACCTGCAAATAAATATGTACCCCAAAAAGACAATGACATGATCCAGATATGTAATGATTCTGACTGGATTACAGAATGTGGGAGAAAATTACGAGAATAATTTGAAAAATTATACAGTGGTATGTTAATAAAACTTGGAGACCTTGATAAAGAGATTAGACTTTGTCCTATAGGCAACAGAACACCATTGAAAGGCTGTTATTATCCACTAGGTGTTTTAGAATGATCACTATGTTGGCAGTGTGCAGATCGAGAAGAGACTGGAAGCAGGAAAATAATACAGATTAATAATCATAGGGCCTTGAGATAGAAGTAGGGTATAAAAACATGAGTGTCTGTATTTAAAGATACCTGAAGGATACATCTGGCATTTTTTGTGGTAGTCTAGATGAAGGAGAAATTGAGTATAAGCATTCACGATCTGGGAGACATGAACAAAGTTATTAGGGAAAAGAATACTTTTGGTGAGAATGTGGGTGTTGTGTGAGGTGTGAAGATGTCCACTAGACAGATATATTAATTTTCGAGTTAGCCTCATAAAAATAATCATTAGAAATATAGAGGATTGCAGGTTATAAATAATACCATGTGTCTCTTAAGCTTAAATTGTTCTTAAAATGGTTGTTTCCAGACTGTTTCTATTTCTGAGGAGAATTAAATAACATAGGATCATGCTAAGTGTTGCTTGGTTGATGGTGGTTGTGGGAGGTAGCAAAACTACACACCTCACCTGAGTTCAGCAAGACTGCTCTGCTTATAATTATTTGCCTATGTGCCTTGGTATGTCTTACTGGAAAAAGAAGGTGTGAGAGAGAGTAAAAAAGAACAGAAAGGAGGAGCAGGAGAAGAAAGAGAAGGAGAAGAAGAAGGAGGAAGGGAGGGAGGGAGGGTGAAGGAAGGGAGGGGAAGGGAGGGGAAGGGAGGGGAAGGGAAGGGTGTGTACTCATGCTTGAGCATTTTGATATTTTTTTATTTTTTTATATTTATTTTTCTAGCTTTATTAAGGTATAATTGACAAATAAGATTACATAAATTTAAGGTGTACAATGTGCATTTTTATACTAATTTATTTGTGCACCACTATGCTATCTGGTAAAAGTGTTCTGCAGGCTAGTTTTTTATTCTACTCAATGATTATTAAATTCCCTGAGATAAAATTAAATTCAGCATTCTGTTTTCTAGGTTATATATTAAGAATCCTTATTATAATTCTTCTCACTTAAATCCTAACTTATTCCAATTTTCTGAGCCAGATAAATGTCTCTTGTTCATTCTACCCCATGTTGCCTATTTCTAGGTCAATTCTTCCTTCTAAATACAGAGAATACACCAAAACGCAATAGAGGAGCTATGGTTAAAATCATTCAGTCTGAAGCCAAATCTCTCTGAGTTTGCATTTTTACAGTTCCACTCAATATGACCTTTAAAAAATATATCTCTCTGGGGTTTTTTGGTAAAAAAAAAAAAAAAGTTGACTGCATCTAATATGTATGATTAATGTGAGGATTAAATGAATATTATATATATCACATTTAAGCAATCTCAGTTACATTTTTGGGGTGGTAGAAAAGATATTGGAATTGTTGTTTTCTTCCCACTTGCCAAATTTTCTTTTCTTTTTGGAAGATGTATTAAAGCTTTCAATTAACTTTAATTGACATATTTATTTAAAATTCAACAAATTAGGGTATACTGTCTAAGTACTGTCAAACACTAAGTATTCGGGATACAGTAGAAAATAAATGAACAGAAGAGTATTTAAACTTTCTGACTTCTTAAACTTTCTATTTTAAAAAAAATATTGGAAGAAAATATACAAAGTTGAAAATATACAGTATATTAGAGAGTGACAAGTAATATAGAAATAAATAAATAAGGGAAAATACAGGAACAGTGGTGCATTGGTCAAGAAAACTGTTTTGTTTGTTTTGTTTTGTTGCGTTTTACCAGACTCAATTTTTAGCAGTTTTAGGTTCACAGCAAAACTGAACAGTAGGTACAGAGATTTTATATATACCCCTTGCCCTACATGTGCTTAACCTCCCTCATTATAAACATCCACCTGGAGAGTGGTACTTTTTTACAATTGATTAGCCAGTACTTATTTATCACCCTAATTCCATAGTGTACATTAGAATTGGCTCTTTGTGTTGTACATTCTATGAACGTGAGAAAACATATAATAGCATGCATTTACCACTATAGACTCATATATAATTTTCAAATATTTTGGATGTATACCAAGGAACACAATTACTGAACTTTGTGGTAATAATGTATTTAGTTTTGTAAGAAACTGCCAAAATGTCTTTCATGGTGTGCAATTTTAATTTTGCATTTCCATTCAATGAACAGGGGTTTCTGTTGCTCCATTTCCTCACCAGCATTTGGTGGTGTCAGTGTGCTGGACTTTGGCCTTTCTAATAGACATGTAATGGTATCTCATTATTGCTTTAATTTGCATTTTTCTGATGATATATGGAGCATCTTTTTCTGTGCTTGTTTGTTATCTGTATATCTTCTTTGGTAATGTGTCTGTTAAGATCTTGGAGTAGTTTTTGATAAGGTTGTTTTCTCATTATTGAGTTTTGAGCGTTCTTTGTATATTTTGGATATAGTCCTTTATCATATATGTCTTTTGCAAATGTTTTCTTTCAGTCTGTAACCTTTGTTTTAATTTTCTCGACAGTGTATTTCATGAAGCAGACTTTAAAAAAATTTATGAAATTTTTAAATATATTATTAATAATATGTTATTTCTTTCGGTGATCATGCCTTTGGTTTTGTAACTAAAAAGTCATCAACACACCAAAGATCATGAAGATTTTTTCAGATGTTATCTTCTAGTTTTATAGTTTTTCTTTTTACATTTAGGTCTGTCTGTGATCCATTTTGAGTTAATTTTTGTCAAGAGTATGAGATTTGTGTCTAGATTGAATTACCTTTTCTCTATTGTATTGCCTTTGTTCCTTTGTCAAATATCAATTGATTATATTTCTGTTGGTCTATTTTTGGACTCCTTAATCTGTTCTTTTGATATATTTATCTCTTCTTTTGCCAGTCTCACCCTGTCTTGATGACTGTAGCTTTATAATCAATCTCAAAGCTGACTACTGTCAGTCCTTCAATTTTGTTCTTCTCTTTTAGCACTGTGTTAGCTATTCTGCATTATTTACATATCCATATAAATTTTAAAATAGTTTGATAGTATCCACAAAACAACTTGCTGGGATTTGATTGTATTGCATTGAAACTATAGATCAAGCTGAGATAAACTGGCATCTTGATAATATTGACTCTTGACAAAACCTAACATCTTGATAATAGGAGAAAAAATGGCGTCCTGATAATATTGACTCTTTCTAGCCAGGAACATGAAATATCTTTATATTTTGTTCTTTAATTAGTTTTATCAGAGCATTGTAGTCTTCACATAGTGATTGTGCATATCTTTGTTAGACTTATACCTAAGTATTTCAATTTTGGAATGCTAATGTAAATGATTTTGTGGTTTAACTTTGAATTTCACTTGTGTATTTCTGGTATATAGAAAAGTGATTGACTTTTGTACATTACCTCTGTATCCTGCAACATTGCTATACCTGCTTATTATTTCCAGGAGTTTTCTTGACATTTTTTTGGGATTTTCTATCTTATCATGCTATCTGTGGACAAAGACATTTTATTTCTTCCTTCCAAATCTGAATATCTTTTATTTGATTTTCTTGTCTTATTGTGTTAGCCAGACTTCCTGTATGATGTTGAAAAGCATTGGTTATTGGGGATATCTTTGCTTTTTCCTTGATCTTAGCATGAAAGCTTTAAGTATCTCACCGTTACTTATGATGTTAACTGTAGGTTTCTGTTGAAATTGTTTAGCAAGTTGTGAAACTGCCCTCTTTCTAGTTAATTTAGTTTTTATCATAAATGGGTATTGGATTTTGTGAAATGCTTTTTTTATGTTAGTATTATTTTGTGACTTTTATTATTTAACCTATTAATGTAATAGATTACAATAATTCATCCTTGAATAGGCAACCAGATTTTCATACCTGGAACAAATCCCACTTGGTTGTTGTATATACTTTTCATACTTTGTATGATTCTATTTGTTAATATTTTGTTGAGAAGTGTCACATCTGTGTTCATGAGAGATATTGGTCTGTAGCCTTCTTTTCTTGTAGTGTATTTTTCTGGTTTTGTTTTTAGGTAATGCTGGCTTCATAAATTGAGTTAGGAAATATTCTCTCTGCTTCTGTCCTCTGGAAAAAAATACAGTGACGGCCGGGCGCGGTGGCTCACGCCTGTAATCCCAGCACTTTGGGAGGCCGAGACGGGTGTATCACGAGGTCAGGAGATCGAGACCATCCTGGCTAACATGGTGAAACCCCGTCTCTACTAAAAATACAAAAATTAGCCGGGCATGGTGGCGCGCGCCTGTAGTCCCAGCTACGCGGGAGGCTGAGGCAGGAGAATGGCGTGAACCCGGGAGGCAGAGCTTGCAGTGAGTCGATATTGCACCACTGCACTCCAGCCTGGGCGACAGAGCGAAACTCCGTCTCAAAAAAAAAAAAAAAAAATACAGTGACTTGATATAATTTCTTACTTAAATGTTTGGTAGAATTTATGAGTGAATCCATCTGAGCCTAAAACTTTCTGTTGAAAGGTTATTGATCACTGAGTCAATATCTTTACTAAAGGTAGGTCTAGTATAATTGTCTATATTTTCTTGTATGAATTTCGGCAGACTGTTTTTTAAGAAATGTATACATTTTACCTTGATTATTAAATTCGTGGACATAGAGTTGTTTATAGTGTTTCTTAACTAGTTTTTTAATGTCTGTGGGATCAGTAGAGAAGTGTTACATCTTTATTTCTAACATTAGTAGTGTGTGCTCTCTCTGACTTTTTTATAATTAGGTTGGTTGGCTATTGGGTAATTAATTTTATTGTGGAACACTTTTTAAATAAAGTGGTCAAAACAATTTAAATAAGAAATTGGCATCTGAAAACAACAAACAACAAAATGTTGATGTAGGAGTAAAGGAGTGAGTCATTTGTGTATCTGGGGCAAATGTGGAAAGCAGAGAAAACAAGAAGAAATCTTTGGAGTTTGATGTATGGTTGGTGTATTCCAGGAATAGGAATGATGCCAAAGTGTCTGGAATGGAGTGAGCCTGAACTAAGGAGACAGTGGAAGAAATCAGTGAGATTATGGGATAGTGTTGAGAAATAATAGAGCATTATATGGAAACATAAATATTGGGATATTTATTTCAAATGATATTACAATTCATTGGAGATTTTCAAGCCTTTACATAATCACTCTAACTTTTGATTAAAATGGAGAGAACAATACTAAAGATATTTAGTCAGAATTCATTTTGCAATTGTCTAAGTGAGATGTATAAATGAAATATATATAAAGTTCATCCAATAGGAAAAGCATGAGAGTAGTACAAAAATAATAACTAATGTTTACTGAGTACTTCACTGTGTATTATGATCTGTCCTGTGTTTGAGATGCATTTGCTCAGTTAATCTGCACAATAACCTTTTTAATGGAAGTACTATGTAATAATTATATAGCAAATAACTTTCTGTATATTGTGCTAGTCAATGTCCAAAACCTGGCTAGGCACAGTAGCTCATGCCTGTGGTCCCAGCACTTTGGGTGGCCAAGGCGGGCGGATCACCCGAGGTCAGGAGTTCAAGACCAGCCTGGCTAACATGGTGAAACCCCGTCTCTACTAAAAATACAAAAATTAGCCAGGCGTGGTGGCAGGCGCCTGTAGTCCTAGTTACTCGGGAGGCAGAGGCAAGAGAATCGCTTGAACCCAGGAGGTGGAGGTTGCAGTGAGCCGAGATAGCCTATTGCACTCCGGCCTGGGGGACAAGGCGAGACTTTGTCTCAAAAAAAAAAAAAAAAAAAAAAAAAAAAGTCCAAAACCTAAAAATAAAATAAAATAAAATAAAATAGAACAGAGACTAAATCCCAAGTAATCTGACTCTAGAACCTACACACATAAGCATAGATATATGCTTCAGAAAGCATTGATTGCTTCCTGAGTAGAATTAATGAATGAAGAAGAATGACATGAATCTTCATCTTTCTGATTGGGAAGCATAGGAGGCTTTTCAACATTTCACGAATCAAATAGTATAATTATGAAAGTAATCTTTAGAAACATTAAACTCAGAAATATTTGATTGAAATTCCCTCTGGGTAATGATGCTCTAAGATCACAAAAGGAAAATCGGCAGATGTTGTCTTAAGACCAAACTTTCATAGTCATCTCAGAGTTAATGCCACTTCATAGTTTTACTAAGCTCACCCGCTTTTGGGGAAGCATTCTAATTAGTAGACATAGGCAATATTTAAGGCAATATTTAAGGGCTGCAATGATACTCTGTCTCATCTATCACCAGTAGAAGGACATTATGAATGTTAGTGAAATCATAATTTATAAAAGGGTTTTATAAAAGACAGTACTAATCTGTAATGTAATCCCAACTATTTTGCTGTTTGAAAGATTTTTAAATAAAGATAATTGATGTAGTGTTTTTATAGCCTTTTGAGAGTTAACATTAACTGTAGAATTACTGAGCTACAGACATCCGTCTGCATGATTTTGTGAGAGAACATAGGAGGCACTAAGAAGTTGGGCCAAGAGATTATTTAACAGTGTCAGCTAGCACCCGCTCAGAGTTTCTGGCTGAGTATTCCTGCATTTATTTTCAGAGATTTCAATAAAAGGAGTTGTCCAAGCCTAGAATAATTCATTGTGAACTCTTGGGTGACATGTAAAACAGAGAAGTTCCAATTTGGCAGAAGAAATAGCAACACAAGTAATCTTGTGACCCCAATTTCTCATTTCAAATTCATGAGAAATATGTATAGATAATTTTATTTTTTATTTTAACATCATACTGCAGATGAAAGTATGAACTTTTAAAAAAGGTAAAACAACTCTATTGTATTCATTTCTATAATCTATAACATTTTTCAAACTAGTAATTCAGGGTGATCTTCTTGAAACACTTCCTCACACTCTTATTATGTCCTGTGCCTACAACCTATTCTGTTAGAACCTGATTAAGAAAAGACAGATGGTCAAATAACTTTTGAAAACTCAACAGTTACTTAATATAGCTCCAGCCAGAAACATTGACCTGAATACTGTCTTCCTTTTTAACTGAGAAGTTAAAAGTTATTTCAGTGACACATTTTTTCCCTTTAATTATACTTATACTTAATTAAATCTACATAATTCAGCTGATTTCCATCATTAGAAAGTATTGTTATGAGCATTCAGAGAATAAATAGATTTGATTCTATCAGAAAGAAAGAGCAAAAGATGAGAGTTGCTGATTCTTTCAATTAAAATATAACTTCTATTTGGTTAAAAAAAAAGGCTCCAAAATATACTTATGTCCTTGCTTTTCCTCAGATTGTGCTCAAATAACTAGCAGTTGGCTAACTTCAGAGTTTACCTCACATGGTAGTTTTCTCCTTCTCTCTCACTATTTTCTTTATTTTTTCTTTCCTTTTTTTTTTTTTTTTTCTCTCTTGGTCTAACAGCCTCTACATGCCCAAAACATTTCTCTCTGGCTTCCCAGAAATTTTTCTGTGACATGTATTATTCCCCATCCTGAACTCAAACCAATCATTTTACAGCTGGAGTCTTTTGCTCCTGATCTTTTTATTCTTTCCATATCTCAACTGTCATCAATTCAATATAGGAACTCATTTGTCCTGGTATACTACTACTGCACAGGAGTTGTTCTCTAATTGAGTATTTTGGGCTTCTGGGGATATTTGAATATATTTTCAAGAGTTTGTGAATTGTCTATAAGAACTTTTATAAAACTTCTTATTTTTATACCCATAACCATCAATGGTATGCATGTAGTAATCATTATTGGAATAAACATAGAATCATTAAATATCTTCATGAATTATTCAGTTGAGGATTACCATCACTTTTGCAGTATATGCAGACCAAAGAGGTTCTTTGCAATTACAGTTAGTTCAATAGTTCAAATAGAAAAAAATACTGGAAAAATTAAGCAGTCATATTGTGCCTAAAAGAGGTACATCAAATTCAAGGAAATCTATTCTATCATCATCACTACTACATTCACACTACTAGCAAAATAATATGTTAATCATATTGTTTTTAGATCCTAACTTGTGAAAGTACATTGACAATAAATATTTCAGTCAATATAAAATGAATAAATGTTACGGCCATGACACCAGCCATAATTGGATTAGATCAGCACTTAATGTAAATTTCAGTAAAGCAATATAGCTAAATTTATCTTAGGGCGAGTGAGACAGTTTTTAGAGACAGCTTGTTAAAGTTAGCCATTGATAGCTGCTCATGGGAAAAGTATATTGCAATTATTTGAAACTAGCAAACATATTTTAAGTTATTAATAATGATTTGTACAGTATATCTATGTTAGCGGGCACTTTCTGCCTTAGTTTTACTAAAGTCAACATAAAGAATCACAATTAATCTAAACCTGAACTTGATACTACTATTTTTTTTAACTTCAAAAATGGTGAACTGCTTTAGGGGAGAAAAATATATCTACTACAAGAAATACTGTGCGTTAATTGAATTTAGTTGGTTTTGCCAAATTATTTATATTTAATTTGAAATTTGCTTCACAGTTATTTAAAATTATACTAAGAAGTGCTTTGTGTCTGTTGTTATGTTCATTCATTTTAAAATAACATCAAAATAAATATAACACACATTGGTACAGAATCCAGTAAAAATCATTACATTAAATTACACTTGGATATCACTTAAATTTCAGGGACACTGCCTCATAGCTTTTAATTACCAGAATTGCTAATCTTTGAGATAGCTAAATGTCTCAGTAAGTACAATTAACTTTTCTTTTATACCTTTCCATAAGTATTAGCATTTAAACAATAAGCAGTACATTTACAAGTGAAAATTTCTAGACTCCAGCTACTCAGCTAAGAAATTCCTTTTGCAAAGCTAACAAACACAAACAAATTACTTTTTAATCATTACTTTAAAATTATAGAATCTCAGCCAGCCATTATCTATTTTCTTCCTAGTTAGGCCAGTCATAAAACTGGCCTAACCTCCCCAAAATGTCACATTTTGATTCATTGAAGTCCAACAACTTATAAAAGTAAATCATTCAATATTGTTTTGATCATGCTGATTATTTTGTCTTCTCTATTTTTCATAGCAGTGATCATTTTTCTTCACAACATTAGGTACTGGGAGAAATAGAAACTAATCAAGTTTAATGTTATTAATAGAAAATTTTATTTTTTATTTTTCTTAATATCTTAGGTTTTAATCATATATTTTTAAATGGCTATATTTGTATGGAATAGTATACATATAGTATAGATCTGTATAATCATTGGCATTCAAGAGGCATCTCATCTTTCTGTGGATATCTGCTTTTACTTACATGGGAATGTGTAGGTATAACCATAAATAAGATTTTAAATGTACTTTAACAGATTTAAATATTTATTATCATCATGGATTGTTGGCATATCAAGAAATAATGAATGATGCATGCAATATTTATTCAATTTTACAAGAACATCTGTCAGGATTAAATTGAAATAGTAATTGTATCATAAGATAACTGAATAACAAGCACACAATTGAAAAACTAAAAGCAAAATGAAATGAGTAAGATGTTAAGTTCATAAAAATAGATGGAACTGATGTTAGCATCAAAAAGACTGGCTGTTGATAGCAATATAGATGATTTGATGTAAATTCATGTGAACTCTATGTATCCTTCCTATTATCCCCAAGTGGAATAAGAACAAATCAGGAAGGCCGAGCACCATGCCTCATGCCTATAATCCCAGCACTTTGGAAGGCCGAGGCAGGAGGATAGCTTGAGCTATGGAGTTCGAGACCAACCTGGGCAATATAGCGAGTCCTCAGGGCTTGGTGGTGTGTAGGTGTAGTTCCAGCTACTCACGAGACTGAGGCAGGAAGATTGCTCACTTCAGCCTGCGAGATCAATGCTTCCATAATCTGTGATTGCACTATTGCACTGCAGCCTGAGCGGCAGACTGAGACTCTGTCTAAAACAAAACAAAAGCAAATTCAAGGAGCGTATGTTACCCCAAGGAAAATTCATCATAGGGCAGGAGAAGATGTAAATATGTCCCCATAGAAAGAAGGTGGTTAACTGGTTTTAAAACGGTGAAACAGGAAAATGAGTGTATGCTCAGCAAATAATAATGATTTGTGAAACCGTTTCCAAGATTTGATCTTCAGTAAAAAATTGTCTAGAATTAAAATCAAGGCTAAGTTATCAAATGAATTTCATGTTATGTTGTTGTTGGTGGTGATGGTGTTATGGGACAACTTATTTCAAATTTTGATATTTTTGAAAAGATTAAAATTTTTATAGAGTTTCCTTATTAATTTATTTACTTATTGTTAAAGATATTTTCTAAGCCATTAGAGTGAGAAGGAGTTTAAACTTTATATACAATTCTAAACCTTACTTGATTTGCAATCATGAAAAACTGTAAAATCCAAATGCTCACAGGCAACCCTGTGTCTAACACTAAAATAACAGTCTCTTGAGAATGGAGGTATATATGTTTATGTGTGTCTTAGTGCAACTCTGAGAACAGTATTGTACAATGTATGTGGCATTGTTCAATGAGTTTACTTTTTCCAAAGAGAAAAGACCATTTCTTCTGTTAGTAGAAACACTCGAGATTTAGACACATGAAAATGAAAAATGGAAAACAATAAATGTAAATAAAGCATTACTGTAGCCTTTTTCTTATTGCTTTCCCACCATTTTTGCAGTCACAGGCTGATGACAAATGGTTGTTTCACTGTGACAATGAAGAGTAGAATTGTTTTCTTTTTTTAAAATCGGGCCTCTAGAGAGTAAATTTTTAAAAGTCACAAGTCAAAAGAGAGTCTGGAAAAAAAAAGTGCAAATTGTTGTCTTGATATAATAAAGATGTCTAAAGTAGTTCCCTGTTCAGAGGATTTTTCAGCACAATGTGTTTTTAGAAAGTTACTATGTTTGAGTAAGGTAATGTATTTTTTTTTTAATGTCAGGAAAAATTGCCAATGACTTGAAAATGGGCAAAATGAAAGCCTGTTTTCTTTTGAGTGCGGGCTTGCTTTGTTCAGTGAATTGTCTGGAGATTATTTGATTCCATAGGGGTGTGCAACTTCGCCTTTGACTAGCAATTTAACAGCTCTAGAGGTAGAAGATAACTTGTAAAATACACTGATGCTGACAACAATTAGAATTATTCATGTTTTTGGTGACGTGAATGAATTGTATGCCATAGAGAATACAAATTTCTGTAATTAAACTCTCATTTGAACTGATTTTCATGTCTATTGGTTCATTCATTAATTAGTTGACCAAAATATTTGACAAGTGTTCATTTTATATTTGTATGTGAGTCATAAGTTTATCTCTTTTGAAAATTATACTTTAGTACTAATATGAAATGAATTAAGGACTGGAAGAACCGGAAGTTAAGAAGAGAGAAAGTTAGTCTTAATGCATGCTCAGATGCATCATACTGTTTTAGGCTTCTTGCTCCTCCCTTCTATCTGTGCAAAGCACTGAATGCAATTTTGTTTTCGTTTAATTTAAATAAGCCAGGCTTTTTAAATTTTAGAATGCAGGCACTTTCCCCTCTAGAGTGATTGAGTTCACTTTGCAGAGATTTAGAACTATTTATTTAGATGCATATAGGATTGGAGAAATGAATAGGGAGGAAGTGCCAAAAACTTGGAAGGAAATGAGAGAAAGAACGACTTCCTTGGGATAGAATCTTGGTAGAGCTCTCTCCAGTGCCTCCATCCTTTCTCATCATTCTGCTTTGTTTGTGGCTGCCAGAATAATTAAAGGAGTGGTGAAGTAGATTCTGTTACTATCTTGCCTTTAAGCCTTGCACTCAGGTTGATTAATGCTTTCTTTACACATGCACTGAGCTGCTCTACATTTCCTTTGTAAGTAATGCTAATTAGGTTGAACAAGCAGCCAGTGCTTCCAGAGCTGGTGTTTGAGCCAGAATAACTCCTGGGAGATTATAATGTTTCGGGATGCAACTAAACAGAAAACTAATATGCAAAAGTCATATTCTTTTATTCTTCATTTTAGCAAATATTCATTGAGAACCTACTATGTGCACTATGGCTATCTGAGGAAAAGATTATTCGTGTAAAGCTCTTGATATGGCAGTCCCTTCTTTTACATTCAGAAAAGGCAAGGAGACTAATTTGACTGAAACAAAGTAATGATAGGAAGAATAGCAAGAGATGAGGTCAGGGAAGTGGATGAGGTACGTATAACTCAGGGTTATAACAGCATTTGGTTGAAAAAAAAGCTTCCCTTTTTCTCCCTTTTATTTCGATAGATGCCATTGGATAGTTTTGAGCAGAAAATAATTCATGATCTGACCTACTTTTTAAAATATGACTCCACTGGTGTATTAGGAAAATACAGTAGAAAGCAAAAGATAGAAGTGGGGAGCCTTGTAAATGATAAGGGAGAATTGACTATGGCTTGGATGCGGGTGTTAGCAGAGCAAGTAGTGACAGTCCATGGGTTGCATGCAGTCTGTGAGAAATAGACAGGAATCAATGTTGTTTCAAATTTTTCACCTAAGGAGCTAGAGAAATGGAGCTGTCATTTACTGAATGAAGAATAAGATGGCAAGAGCAGTTTTCTTAGGAAGTGGCTGGGATTAAGAGTTTGGTTTTTAGCATATTGAGTGTGAATTGCCTACCAGCATTCAAGTGAAAATACTGAGTGAGTACTTGGACATAAGAGTGAAATTCAAGGGTGACTCAGCAACATTTAATTTTTAAAAAAATTGAATTATAATTTACATATAATAAAATGTTTAAGTTTTAAGTTTGATGGGTTTTGACCTTTATATATATTTATGTAACCAATATCCATACAAATTTCTCAAACATTTCCATTATTCCAAAATGTTTCCTAGTGCCCTGCCTAATATTACCCACACTGACAACTCTACTCTTGGTGCAATTACTTTCTGACTTCTATTACCATAGATTGGTTTTGCCTATTCTAGAAACTTGTAAGTGTAAAATGATACAGTTATGTATTTTTTATCTTTGATTCATTTGCTCTCCATAACTGTAAGATTTTTATATTACAGCATTTATAAATTATATTTGTATATAGAAACTTGTTTGATCACCACAACTCTGTAACAAAGTCTTAGTCAGATTTTGCTGCAAGGATTCTGCATAAACAACAAATATAAAAGCTCATTAGCTAGAAACAAACTGTTTTTCACTTATGGGTTGGTAGGTAGCCTGGGATTCTTCTTGGCTCACCTGAGCTTGACTGTCCTTAGGTTTAGTCCTGATCCACATGTTTGTCCTTTGGAGACCAAGGAAGAAGAGTCATAGCTGCTTGAGCAGTCACAACCCTTCATATGGTGGATAGCAGCAGGGCAAAAGCACTAGCAGAAACTTGGAACTGATGTATTTCATGTCTTCCCAACATCTCCATGGCTGATGCAGGTAACTTGGCCAAGCACAAAGTTAATGCAGTGGGGAAATACAGTCCTCCCAAGGTATTGGAGAGAAAGGGAAGTGAATAGTTGTGAAAAATACAATATGAGCTTAAAGGTGAGCAGCGAAAAAATACTAATCATTATTTACATGAAATAGAAAAACAGTGATCATCTCAGAGGATATGATTAATTTAATTTTATAGTACAAATGAGACCCACTGATTTTGTGACATTTAATCTAATATTACATCATGTAATTACTTTTGTTAATAATATTAGGCGTGGACAGTGAAGAGAAAAAATATTTTGGACCAGTATAAAGGAGAGGCTAGAAGATTGCAGAAATCTAAGTAAGACATGATAAAATCCTTCAGTCATTCTTACTCTTAAAATGCTCCTCAATTTGCTAGAAGAGACAAAACTTATACAATGGAGAAGACAAAAACTTTTCCCTATTCTTTAGGTGCATTTGTTACTATCCCTGAGGAACGATAAAGTGTACTAGAGGATAGGGTGCTGGTTTTCTAACCAGCTGATGGAGAGCCTTTAAATTTGAAGCAAATAAGTTAACTCATGACCTCTTTCTGTGGCATATTTTTTCAGTCACCAAGATGCTCGAAAGGGACGCAGTTATAAACACTTATGAGTATAAAATTATTTTAATTTAAGAAATTGAAGTTGATCTTCAGGACATTTGAAGCATCCTGGTCAGTAGGAACAGTTAAGGCAACAGTGACTGTAAATGAATGACAGCTGGAGATAAATGATAGCCATCTGAATTTAGGTCCTGACAGAACATTCATGCCACTTTAGAGGAAAGAAGAAAGTATGGAGAGCTAAAGAGGTATAATGAGAAAATTCGTGGTGAGAACTAAAACAGGAGTAAATGGATCTAGACAAATCACATTTTGAGACCACTATTTCCACTAAAGAGGACAGATTGTGTTACACAGCAGAAGGAAATATTAAAAATAGGTCGGGTCCAGATGTTGAAAGGCCTTTCAAAAGATCGGATTATCAAATTTGGACAATACTTTGTAGGCACAAAGTTGTTACTCTAATTTTAGAATATGTGCCAGATGCTAAAGTTTATTTTAAGATGAATAATCAAATAATAGTGTTCAAAATTATTAAAGAATATAGTTTGAAATCAATGAGATCAGTTAGGAAACCACTGACTAATTAAGGTATAATTTATAAAGTCAGAAGCAGTGGAAAGCAATGAATAGCTTTGAGAAATGTTACAAATTTATAATTTACAAACTATGGAAAATAATTGAAGATTAATGGTTGGGAAGAAGGTGAAGTTAAAAAATAAATCATTGAAATTTGTTTTAGTCTTGATCAGTAAGAAAGTGCTGATTCCATATGACTTTGTAAGGGAGGAGAGGGTGTGTGTCTCTTGGTGTGTGTGTGTGTGTGTAATATTTTATTGTATTTAATATTGCTTAAAGAAAGATTATGTTAAGGCTATTTAAAATTAGCTGACATGTGCAGATGCAAGTATACAGTGCTGGAAAAAAGAATGTGAGTTTTACAAAAAGTAATAAAGTAAATGGAATGCTTATTTAGAGGCTATGAGGACACAAACCGAAATAAAATAGATTTTTTTTTTATTCAATGAAACATCCCTAAAACACTACAGAGCAATCTTGGAAACCATTAATGTCAATTTAGTCTCTAAATTATTATGCCTAACACAGCGAATTGGTCATCATAAGCACATTTTTTCCCCTTATGGAGCGGTTTTACTCACAGCAGCTCCAACAGCATAAATCCCAAGGAATCCTGTAAAGTATGGCATGAGTGAAGTACAAATTTAACTTACTTTTACCTTGATTTACATACAGGATTATATACGTGATGGATATTTTAGCAACACATTTATAGAAATATTTTTTCTATTGTTACAGATTCATTTCTTTTTGAAGGAAGAATATTGTTTTTCATTAATTCAGTCAGTGATTTATTGAACACATTCTCTATGGAAAGCATTGAGTTAGATCCTAGTGATACAGAGGTAGAAAATACGTGGAGCTCAAAGTTTAGTATGGAAATAAAATAGATGAACAATTACAACAGAGTTTGTGAAGAATGTTATGATGGAGTTATACTCAGCGTGCTGTGAGATTTTGGCAGACAGGTTTCAAACTGAGATTAGGAGATCGATGTTTGAAGGATAAATGGGAGTTAGAAAAGCTAAAGTTGAAGGGAATGAAGAGCAAAAAAAAAAAAAACATTTTTGTTGCAGGAAACAGACTGCGTGCAGGAATAAGAGGTGTGTTGAGAATTTAAAGTAGTTCAATATACCTAGGTGAGGAATGAATATGAGGCAATGGTAGAATATAAAGGATCCCAGAGAACTTTGAACTCTCTTTTATTCACTTTGCCTATGTTTCTTTCCAATAAATTCTCTGTCTCTTGGAAGGTTCAACATCTCCAAGTATCTTCGTGTATACCCAGGAAAACAGAATTGGTGATTCTTCTCAATTTACTATGAGGTTAAGTTCCAATGAACCTATTTTAAATTGAAAACATCATAAGTCAAAAATACATTTGATACCCTGCAGAGTCTCAGTTGTTTACACTCTTGATTGTAACGATAAGGTGTACTAGAGGATAGGGTGCTAGTTTTCTAACCAGCTGATGGAGAGCCTTTAAATTTGAAGCAAATAAATTACCTCGTGACCTTTTTCTGTGGCATATTTTTTATGCTGTGGCCCGCTGTCACAGCCCGGTATCTTGGCAGAGTATTGTACTGCATTTTACTAACCTGGAAGACCAAATTTCAAAATTTGAAGTTATGGTTTCTACTTAATGCCTATGGATTTCACACTATCATAAAGTCAGAAAATTAAGTTGAACCATTTAAAGTCACAGATCATTTGTAGTGGCCATCACAGAATATTAAAGTTGGAGAGGGATTTTAAATATGATATATTAAAACTTAATTCTCCAGATAAATATATTTACATATATAAAATTAAACGTTCACATTATAAGTCAAAAAAGGAATTTCAAATATAACTATAAGCTAAGACTTTCTGCTCTAATTTCATATTGTTTAATAATGAAGTTGTTGAATTTCCTATTTTTCATTCACATTTACAACCAACTTAATACATTGCTTTATTCAAGCTTAAATACTAGCTACTGGATGAAACTACTGCATGAAACCTCTTTTTAGAGTAAAGCTTCAACCTCCCAGCTTTGCTCCACCCAGTTAGGACTGTTTAGTTAGAAAATCCTTGATATTTTAAAATTCATTTACTAGTAAGGGTTAATAGACATTTTTGAGGCCTAATTATTATTGATAAAAATATAGATATTTAAATCATTACCTATGAATGGGTAACCATATAGCTTGTTTTTTGTTTTTGTTTTGGGTAAGGCCCAGTTTGCTACAGTAGTTCTAGGCATAATTATTAATAGCTACCTATTTCATTCTCTATAAAATAACATTCAAATTTGGACAATAAATTATAAAGTCACCTTCGCCAGTCAGCCAAGTCACTTTTATAATCTACATAATGGTCTTGAAAAATTTCACACAATTATATTTTAAGACATAATTTCAACCATTCCATAACCAAGATATATGAACAATAAGAGATAGGGTACATATCATATAAGCATGCTTATCTCATCGTCAGTAAACAAGAAAAACACTAAACTTGTAGAGGCCAGGAGGATGCACTCCTACTGCATTTATTCTAGAACAAGCTCAGGGGAAGTATGACCATAAGTTGTATCTGGGACACTTCTAATAGAACATTTGGAAAGTCGATGTGGTCTTTGAGCTTTCCTAGGAGCTTTTAAAGAATTGACTGATCTTCTACGCCTTTAACTGTGCAAAATGTACATCTTCTTTTATATCTTAGCTAAAATATCTCCCACTGCCATTTCTCACACAGTGTGAGAGGGAACTTAGCAGAGAGTGAAAATCCCTAGATAGCAATCTACTGTCATGCTAACAGCTTCCACATAACAGTTATTCTTGCTTTACCCATGAAGCTGCTCTGGGCTTAATGCCTCCCTTTACTGAGGAACCAAATTTAACCTCCTCAGAGCCGCGATAACTTTTGTGAATGTTTTCCATTTTGGGGGTGCCTTATTCAGGTACAAAAGCTATTGAGCTACTTTAAAGCATAATTTCTTCTTTTCTGAAATATGATCATCCCTATTGCAGAAAAGAAAAACAAAACCCTCTTCAACAGAGATTAATCAGTTATACATTCATGGGTGTGTTTAACAAACTGGGGAAAAAAGGGAACTATAAGAAATAGATAGTAACTTACATACTTAACAGGAAGGTTTTAGGTACCTCTTCCAGAATGTGTCAGCTTAGGTTAAATCTTTCAGAAGTGAGGCACCATTAAACTCAGCAATATCCTAACATATGTATTCCACAATGAATAGTTCTACAGCAAATAAATTTTGGAGTGAACTTATGGTAGAGATATTAATATTTAGATACTTTATAGTAAGTAGCTTTTAAAAATAATAGATTGCATATACTTGAAAGAATTAGTACAGTGACATAATTGATAATGCATTGTTTTTCCTAAAAGAGTCTTGGTGGATTTGCTATAGATAACAGACACAATTCAATTATACTCAGCAACAACACTTTCTTTCCTAAAATCTATCTACTCAAGTTCTTAAAAATTATTTTCCATTGAAGTACATTTAACCTGAGCTTCTATGTACATATTTTAACAAACTTTTCTCAAAGATGTCTGTAAAGATAAATAGCAGTCCAACATGTCAAGAATCATTTTGCTAAAAGTTGCTAATGCCAATTAGCATATATCTTCTTCAACTAGGATTTGTTGTAGAGGTCAACTACAGTTAATGTTAAAAACATTCAGAAACTAGAAAGTAAGATCATCTGATCATTACTGTGGATATATTTTTTAAAGGAAATAAAAGCATAACATGTTTCTAGTGTCAGATTTCATAGACTAACAAGATCTCATTTGTCAACAATATCCTGCTGTTCAAAGTTTGTTCTTGACATCAGCTCGTTTCACTCTCTAAAAGCACACATTGCCTCCACTAATGTAGCCAAGTGACTTTCTCAGTCAGGCTTGTCTGTGACCCATATACAGTTATTTAGCAAACATATGGTCATTGTCACACCTAGTGACCTGCCAGCACAATAAATAATAATTTACAATTGAATTGGCACCAGGAGAGCTGAGTGAATCCCAGGATGTCAAATTGTCTGAAGAAAAGACTCTAGCAGACATCAACCAGTGTGGTTCAGTGTAGAACAGATTTTTTTTTTTTTTTTTTTTTGAGACTGAGTTTAACTCTTGTTGCCCAGCCTGGAATGCAATGGCGCGATCTTGGCTCAAGGCAACCTCTGCCTCCCGGGTTGAAGCGATTCTCCTGCCTCAGCCTCCCAGGTAGATGGAATTACAGGCATGTACCATTACGTGCAGCTAATTTTGTATTTTTAGTAGATACAGGGCTTCTCCATGTTGGTCAGGCTGGCTCTCAACCTCAGGTGATCCGCCCACCTCCGCCTCCCAAAATGCTGGGCGTGAGCCACAGTGCCCAGTATAGAACAGATCTTTTAAAGAAAAGAGTCAGCAAGTACACAGCTCACGGTCTTCTTGTTATCTCATTGAAAGTCAAGCATGTGCTAGGTCTGATTTAGAAGCACCATGGCTTTGTATAAACTGAAGAGAGACCCTGCCCTTGACCCCTTTCCCTTTCTATAGGATGTTTTTCTTTTTATTGGCCCTTTGAAAAGAATAGGAGTTTGGGAGATTTGGGGCCACAAAAGGCTTTCGCTAAGAAACCAATAGAGAGTTTTTAAATTATATAATTATGTCTCTGTGTGTGTGTGTGTGTATGTGTGTGTCTGTTTGTCTGTCTCTACACACACACACTCATACACACACTAATTTCACTTCATTATGTAACACACAGTATGTGTGACAGCACAAGAAATACTAGCAACTTGGGCAGGGTGCGTTAACTTTTCTTTTCCAGCAATACTCCAAACAAGTTAAAATAATAATTAAAATAATGAAAATAAATATATGACTTGTCAATTAAAATATCATTAGAAATGATTGTAATGTCTATTGATTCTTAGTTTAAACTCCACATGATACAATTTTTGTAAATATATCTTTCAGACAATCACACATGACAACTGGATTTATACCTCTATGGATACTTTTGGACTTGCAACAGTGTCAAAGAAATGCCTAGGAAAAGAAAGAATCAAAATCCGTATGAACTACTACAAGAAGAAAAGAGAAAATCCAATAAAAACACTACCCAAACCATTCACAAAGTTGAAGAAAATGAAAACACTTAATCAATATTTAAAATAGTTAAATGAGCGTTTAGACTTTTCAAAAAATCTAATACACAGAATTTAAAAACTCTGATATGAAATACATGAAACAGTAAGAAATACAATGAGAACTAATTAAACTAAGGAAGACAAAGAAAAAAGTCATAAATGAAGAATAAACTATGAGGTACCCAAAATAAATATGTTTAAAAAATCATAACATAATTTTGTACCGCACTACACAAATAAACTTTAAAACATAGGTTATGTGTATTACTTCATAGGAGGATACAGTTGACAAAAACTGACTTCAATGGAGATGAACAGTTTAAGAACATAAATTTACACAGAAAACTAAATAAGAAAATGTATAAAGGAACACCCTACTCAATAATTTAAAACAGAGGCAGAGTTGGGTGCATACATACACAAAGCCTCAAATTGTTTTACACTCCATAAAGCCAAAATTTTAGAGACAAGAAAGTGTTAATAGTACATAAATTGTGTTAGAGAAAAGAAAATGAAAGAAACTTCCACATGATATTAAGTAAGTATAAAATTTATAATTAAAGATAATAAAGTTGGCACAGAAATGCAGACGAATATTATACATAAATATTGATGAAAATATTTTAATAAAATGTTGATAAACAGAATCAATCATAATAATGAGAAAATAAAACATGAAGTGGGTTCATATGAAAAATGCAAAGATATTTCAATAATGCGAAATATTTTAATATAATATATTATACTAATATTTCTAAGGAGAAAAGTATATCTTCCTAAAGCCTGTAAAAAATATTCTCACTTTGTTCCACACTTATTACTCATTAAGATTTTTGGAAAGTAAGAATAAGTGGCTACTTCCTTAACATTATAAAATGGTATGTATATATCTCAATTTTAAATCCAGCATTCTACTTATTAGAAAAACACTAGAGCCATTCTCACTATGGTTAGGGACAAGACAAAGATGCCCTAAATCTCTAGTTATATTTAATATTGTACTACAGGTATTACTCATTGTAGTTAGTGGGTATAAAAAATGAAGAAATAAGAATTGAAATAAATATTTTTTTAAATTTGAAGATGATACAAATGAATATCTGGAAATACATAGAGGATTAAAAAGGCTAAAACAATAAGATAATTCAACAGGAGAATAGAATATAAAGTTAACATGAAAAAATTTATAATAATAACCACTTAAAAGATACAATGAAAGAAAAGACCCCGTTGAAAAATAAACAAAAATATAAAATTCTTAGGAAAAAGCTTAACTAGATATTTTCAAATCTATATGAATAAACTAAATCATTTCTGAAGACAGAAAGGTAGACTTGAAGAAATAAAAACACATCTGCTTTTGGTCAAAATATTTAAGTTTTCACTAAGTTATAAATTTAATAAGAACTTCATAAAACTGTCAGTAAGATTTCTGTTTCCAGATCTAATTAATACCAAATTTCATAGAAAAAATGGAGACAATAATATCCATGAAGACACTTTAAAAAAGGAAGAATCATGAAGTTTGGCTAACACCATCAATGTTTAAAGTATACTACAAAGGAAGTTTGGACAAAGAGACAACAGGGCCATGTCTGTACAGAGCACCCTTGAGGACACAAGAAGATGGTCATCTGTAAGCCAACTGCAAAGATAGAGCCCCAAAGAGAAACCAGTTCAGCTGGTTGCTTACTCTTGGCCTTCTGGCCTCCAGAACTGTGATAAAATAAATTTCTGTTGTTTGATCCAACTACTCTGTGATATTTTGTTACAGCAGCTCTAGAAAACTAATAGAGGTAGTATTTCAAATTATTAGAAAACAGAATTTGAAATATTAAAAATGTTCTCTAAATAAGGCTGAAAATTCACATACAATTAAAGAGTAATAATTTTTTTTCCAAAATCTCAAACATTTTACATGACCAAAATAAAAACAACTTATGAATGTCATAAGACAATTACCAATGGGGATAATATATTTGTGATATATGTAACATAAAGGCTAATATTCCTAACACTGAAAAAATATTGAGAGGAAAAAAGTATTATAATCATGAAGAAAATTAGGTAGAAAACATTAGCAGACAATTTACAAAAGAAACACAAAGTCACCTTTAAAAATGTGAAAGCATGTTTCACTTCATTCATACTAAAGTAAGTAAGTATTAGACTGTGTTAACACATCACACTAAATGGGCAAAAGCTGGCAGCATTCCTCTTGAGAACTGGAACAAAACAAGAATGCTCACTCTCACCACTCCTCTTCAACATAGTACTGGAAGTCCTGGCCAGAGAAATCAGGAAAGAGAAAGAAATAAAAGGCATCCCATATAGGAAAATAAGTGAAAATATCTCTTTTAGTTAGAACTTCTTGTTGAACTCTTTACTATTATGTAATGCCCTTCTTTGTCTTTTTGATCTTGGTTGGCTTAACTTCTGTTTTCTCAGAAACTAAGAGTGCAACTCCTGCTTTTTTCTGTTTTCTGTTTGCTTAATAGATTTTTCTTCATCCGTTTATTTTGAGCCAATGTGTGTAATGCATATGAGATGGGTCTCTTGCAAGACAGCATACCAGTGGGTCGTGGTTCTTTATACAGATTGCCACTCTGTCCTTTAATTGGGGCATTTAGCCCATATGCATTTAAGGTTAGTATTGATATGTGTGGATTTGATCCAGTCATAATGATGTCAGCTGGTTATTTTGCAGACTTGTTAATGTGGTTGCTTTATAGTGTCATTTATCTGTGTGCTTCAGTTTGTTTTGTAGTGGGTGTTAACAGTCTTTCCTTTCCACATTTAGTGCTTCCTGTAGGAGCTCTTGTATGGCAGGTCTGGTGGTTACAAATTCCTTCAGCATTTGCTTCTTTAAAATGATCTTATTTTTCCTTTATTTATGAAGTTTAGTTTCACCAGATATGAAATCCTGGATTGGAAATTATTTTCTTTAAGTATGTCCAATATTGTCCCCCAGTCTTTTTTGGCTTGCAGGGTTTCAGCTGAGAGGTCTGCTGTTAATTTGATGGACTTCCCTTTGTAAGTGACTTGCCCTTTCTCTCAAGCTACCTTTAAATTTTTTTCTTTCATTTTGACCTTGGAGAATCTGATAGTTGTGTGTCTCAGAGGATAATCTTCTTCTAAATTATCTTACTGGGGTTCTCTGAATTACTTGAATATAAGTGTTGGCCTCTCTAGATAGGTTGGGGAAGTTCTCATGGATGATATCCTGAAATATGCGTTCCATTCTCCCCATCTCATTCAAGGACAACAATCAGTTGTGGATTCAGTCTCTTCACATAATCCTATATTTTTCTGAGGTTTGCTTCATTCCCTTTCATTTTTTTCTATGTTTGTCTGTCTGTCTTATTTCAGAAAGCCAGTTTTCAAACTCTGAGATTCTTTCTTCCACTATGTCTGTTCTGTTAATACTTGTGATTGCATTATGAAAGTCTTCTGGGGTGATTTTTCAGCTATGTCAGGTTGGTTACATTCTTTTCTATACTGGCTATTTCATCTGTCAACTCCTGCATGGTTTTATTGTGATTTTCAGCTTCCATGAATTGGGTTTCAATGTACTTCCTTAGCTCAATGATTTTCATTTCTATTCAGATTCTGAATAATATTTCTGTCATTTCAGCCATGTCAGCCTGGTTCAGAACCCTTGCTGGAGAGGTGTTGTGGTCATTTGGAGGAAAGAAGGAACACTGACCTTTCGAGTTTTCAGTGTTCTTGCATTGAATCTTTCTCATCTTTGTGGGCTTATCTGCCTTCAATCTTTGAGGCGGCTGATCTTTGGATGGTTTTGGTTTTTTTAAAATCCTATTTGATGATCTTGAGTGTTTGACTGTGGTGTAAGGTGGATTTAGCCAACCACCTTCATTTCTGGGAGATTTTAGTGGGTCAAACTCAGCTCCCAACTCCTGGACTGCATACTATAATTCTGGGGGACTTGTATTGGGCCCCAGCTTTAGTCTCTGGCTCCTTGTGGTTTGTTATCCACTGCACTGGGGGGCCTGAGGTGCAGCAGCTGCAGCAATGTGATACTGGATGCCAGAGTACCTCCCTTTCTGCAGGCACTCACCACAGTGGTGGAGGCAACACAGCTGGAGGGGGCAGGGGTCTATTGCTGGAGACTATGTGAGTGGTTGCTCTGGAGGTGTTGTTGACTTGGGGGCAGAGTGCTGGCAGACACAGGGCTGAGTGCCATCTCTGTTTCCAGCAAGCAGAAGTAATCGCTCAGGGTGTGAAAGGATCTGCTGTTTTCTGGGCAGTGTTAGTAGAAGGGTGAGGTGCTTGCAGGGGTGTGGCTTGCTGGCTCTGTGCCCTCCAAGGATCCCTCTGCAATGGGGCTTGGTAGGGGAAGGGGAGCAGACTTCACTCCCACATGCTGGAGGGACAAGTAAAGCAAAACCTGCCTGTGCAGACAAGCACCACTATAGCAATATGGGGAGCTGCTGTGGGCCTTGGAGAAGCCGCAGTATGGGAAGGGAACATATGGGATGGTGTGTGGCCACAGGGGCTGCCTTGTTAGAGCTCTCCACCAGTCAGGTGAAGTTCACTGGCAGAGAAGCTATGGTGCAGGCCCCAGGGCACCCAAGAGTGCCCTGCAAGTAGATATGGCTAGGCTGGGGCCAGCAGATCAAGGGGTGCTCAGGTTGGACAAGCCTAGTCTGATGATGTAAACCACTCTGCAGAGGTCAGGCTCGACAGATTCCCTAGGGCTCTGTTATGGGAGCAAGTTGAGCCATCCCTCTTGCCATGCTTCACTACCTATGCTCCCTCTCTAAACCTTCTGGGGCCCACCTCAGTTGGCTTGCCGCCCTTACCACTTCCCTAAGCAGCTCCCCCTGCCACCTTGAGTATCTGTGGTGGTTGAGGAGTTCCCTCCTGCTGGGGTTCCAGAGGCTATTGGTGAGAATGGGTTGCTTCTTGCCAGTTCAACTCACCTGTTACCCTGGAGCTGTTGTGGTCCAAAATGAGTCATGGTGTGCGATAGCCCCATAATGTGTTCCCAGCTTTCTCTCCCTTCAGCCCAGCTTCTGTGTTCTCCCTCTTTCCACTCTCACCACTTTCCCTCTGAAGATCTGTTGAAAGCATGACAGTCATCTCAGTTTCTTCTTGAGAGCTGTTCTACTTGTCTGCACTTAGTTGCCATCTTGCCAAAACCCCCTTGTAGCACTTCCATATACCAAAAACGTTCAGGCTGAGAGCCAAATCAGGAACACAATGCTATTTTCAAGACACACACACACACACACACACACATACACACACACACACACACAAAATACCTAACCAAGGAGCTATATATGTAACAGAAGAGGTGACATATTTCTATAAGAGCTACAAAACGCTGCTGAAAGAAATCATAGATGACACAAAAATATGGAAAAACATGGTATGCTCATGGATTGAAAGAGTCAATATTGTTAAAACAGCCATACAGCCCAAACCAATCTACAGCTTCAACACTATTTCTATCAAACTAACAATGGCATTTTTTACAGAATTTAAAAAAAAACAAAACTGTTCTAAAATTCATATGGAAGAAAAAATGAGCCCAAATAGCCAAATAAATTGTAAGCAAAGAGAACAAAGCCAGAGGCATCACATTGCCTGATTTTGAACTGTATTATAAGGCTACAGAAACTAAAACAGCATAGTATTGGTGCAAAAGTAGAAACATAAACTAATGGAACAGAACAGAGAACACGGAAATAAAGACATACCCCAATGGCTATCTCATCTTTGAAAAAGTTGACAAAAATAAGCCATGAGGAAAGGATTTTCTTTTCTTTTCATTTTTTTTTTTTTTTTTTTTGAGACTGAGTCTCACTGTCGCCTAGGCTGGAGTGCAGTGGCATGATCACGGCTCACTGCAAGCTCCGCCTCCTGTCTTCACACCATTCTCCTGCCTCAGCCTCCTGAGTAGCTGGGACTACAGGCGCCCACCACCACGCCGGGCTAATTTTTTTTTCAATAAATGCTGCTGGGTTAGCTGGCTAGCTATATGCAGAAGGATGAAACTCGACTTCTACCTTTCATCATATACACATACAAAAAATAACTCATTATAGATTAAAGATTTAAATGAAATACCTAAAGTGTAAGAATCCAGAGAAAAAACTAGGAAAAACCATAATGGGTATCAATTGGTTATGAGGAAGAGCTTATAACTAAGTATTCAAAAACAATTGAAAAAACCCGAAATATTGACAAAAAACTCAATTAAAAATGGATAAAAGACATAAACAGACATTTCTGAAAAGAAGACATACAAGCAGCCAACAGACATATACAAAATGCTCAACATCACTAACCATCAGATAAGTGCAAATCAAAACCACAATTAGATACCATCTTACACCAGAGTGGCTCTTACTAAAAGGGCAAAAAACAGTTGAATTTGGGGAAGCTGCAGAATAAAGAGAACGCTTTTACACTAATGGTAGAAATGTAAATTAGTTCAGCCACTATGGGGAGAAGTTTGGGGTTTTCTCAAGGAACTAAAAATAGAGCTGTCATTCAACTTGGCAATCTCATTACTGGGTATATATTTTAAAAATATTATACCAAAAAGACACATGCACTCTTCTGTTCATTTCAGTACTAGTCACAATGTCAAAAACATGAAAATAACCTAGTTGCCTATCAAGAGTGGACTGGACAAAGAAAATGTGGTACATATATACCATGGAATATTACACAGCCAAAAAAAGCAATGCAGGCATGGCCTTTGCAGCAGCAATGATGAAGCTGCAGGTCATTACCTAAGCAAATTAATGCAGGAACAGAAAACCAAATTCAGCATGTTGTCACTTGCAAATAAGAGATAAACTTTGGACACACATGAACATAATGATGGCAACAATATACCCTGAGGATTACAAGACTGAGGAGGATCGGAGGAGGACAAGGACTGAGAAACTAACTGTTGGGTACTATGCTTACTATGTGGGTGATGGGAACATTCATATCCCAAATCTCAGCATCATGTGATATACCCATACAGCAAATGTGCAAATGTACCCCCGAATCTAAAATAAAAGTTGAAATTTTAAAACAACTTTAAAAAGACGGTATTGAAATATCATTTCTCACTCATCAGGTTCAAAAGCTTGACAGTCATTTCTGTTGGTAAGACTGTGTTGACAAATCACTCATATATTGTTGGTCATAATGCAAAATAATAAAAATTTGGAGTGGAGTTTAGCCTAAAAGTGTATGATATCTATTAATGAAACCTAACCTAAAAGGGATCAGAAGGCTTTAAAGTATGCATATATGTGTGTGTGACTACGTATGAGAGAGAGAGAGAAAGAGAGATCAACAAATGCATCTGGGCTAAGGGCTTGTGAGTTCTCTGAAATTTTTCATTAATGTTTCTATATTTTTAATTATTTCAAAACAGAAATAAAATTATTTATGGAAAATGTATAGAATAACACATATGGCATTGGACTAGAAAAATATTTAAGCAAATAAAATTTAAGAACATTGACAACTTGGGGGAAGAGAACTACAATGCATATGGCTAACTTAGTATAGATAATTACAATAAATAAATAAGATTTATAAGTCAAAATGAAGACTAATAGAAAAGTAGGCTAAATATGGGAACTTAAGTCAGAAGATGTGAATACTTAACATTCTCTAAAAATATAACATTCTAAAACTTTGTAGATGTTGTACAAAATATTGTAATAATCAACAATATTAATTTTTAAAACAATATTAGAATATTTTACATACATTTTTAATAACATGATGCCGATTATTTTTGATCATGATCAGCAAGAACTCTCAAAACTTACTGATAAAAGTGAATTGTTACAGTGCTTTAGAACTTAATTTGGAAATATCAAAAAGAGTTAAAGTCTATCTACTCTATGCTCAGTAATTCTCTTTCCATATATACTCAAGAGAGCCTTTTCTTCATGTTAAAAAGAAAGATCTATACAAGAATATTAATTTATTGTGACATAAAAATTTTAATAAAGAACGAGCCAAACATTCATCAATTAGTAGAACAGATGAATAGTGGTATAATCATATAATTGAAAACTACAGTGCAGCTAAAGAGAATGACTTAGAGCTATGCATGTCAACATAAATGAACCTCAAAAACTTAATTTGGGGGAAAACATACTTCAGAATAATATATGCAGTAATATATATGTTACAGAAAATCTAAAACTTAAAAACTCATAAGATAATACCATATATAGTTAATAGATTCAGGCATATGAAAGAAAAAGCATAACAAGAAGTACATATAAAACATTTAGGAGAATGTTTGGAATGTGAAAAGATTAGAGTGTTCCTTAGAAGTATTTTTAATATTTATTTCTGAAATAAACTTTTTAAATATGGGTGGTAGGATTATGGGTGCTTTCTATATTCGTTATACATTTTTCTAAGCATTTAATTTTTTATAACATTAAAATACATTTGTAAATAAAAACTAACTGTGGTCAGCATTTACGTTTTAATTTTGTTGAGCCTGTATCTGATTTATAATTTACTTGTCCTCCTTCCTCCCTTCCTTGTCCAAAAAAGCTGAAGTGTCCACTTTTCCTTCCTAAAGTCCTTGAAATCTACATCAGAGCACTGCACGGAGTAAGAACAAATTGCTCTGAATTAGTTGGGATGAATCTAACGCCCAGTGTCACCTCTGTACTAGCTAGAGAGCTAGTAACTTTAGTAACTTTTCCAAGTTACTAAAAATTGCCTCATTTGCCTAACCTTTTGTGAATTATAGCTAGTAACTTGTTGTAACTCATTTTAGGGCATAATTTATATTGTCATGCTTTAAAAATGAAACCAACCTTCTTATATATACTTTCTTAAATTGTATTCCTTAGATGAATCACAGAAACATAATTTAAGAGAATAATCGTATTGCAAAACCGATATGTAGAGGTCTCATTCTCTCTCTCTGTCATGTCCACTTGGAAGTTTTGAAGGTTTCTGACTGAAAGTCTTGTAGGAAAATTTTTCTGGCTTCTTTCTTTTTTTCTCTTCCTTTTCTTTCTTTTTCTTATTCTTTTGCTCTTTCTTTCTTTCCTTCTTTCTTCCTTTTCTTTCTTTCTCTTTCCTTTTCTTTCTCTTCTCTCCCTTCCTTCCTTCTTTGCTTCCTTCCTTCCTTCCTTTCTACCTTTCTTCTTTCTTTTTCTTTCCCTCCCTCCCTCCCCTCCCTCCCTCCCTCCTTGCCTTCCTTCCTTCCTTTTTCTTTCTCTCTTTCTGTCTCTCTCTCTCTCTTCCTATTTTTGATTAAATACCATGCCTTCTACTAAAAGTCAAGCAAAATTTTGTACTGGATGTAACTCAGAAATAAATTATCACAATGTTTTATATACTGTCAATACAATTATTTCTTAACCCTTTTGCTAAGTGTTTTAACTTTGTCATCTTCTGTTTCAAATACTCTCAATTATTTAAATTTATGTTTTAATTGACAAGTCATAATTGTGTCTATTTTTTGTGTAAAATATAATATTTTGATATATTTATTGTGTAATTGCTAAAGTGAGTTATTTAATATATGCATTACCTTACATTTTTTGTGGTGAGAAAACTTAAAATGTACTCTCTTAGCAATTTTGAAGTATACAATATACTGTTATTTATTGTAGTCACCATGACATGATGATAGATTTCTCGAACTTATTCCTCTGTTTAACTAAAATTTTGACCAATTGTTCACAATACCCTCATTCCCTGGTCTCTGGAAAGCACCGTTTTACACTCTGTTTCTATGAGTTCCACTTCTGTAGATTCCATATGTAAGTGGGATCATGTGATATTGCTCTTTCTGTGTCTGGCATATTTTACTTAAAATGCCCTTCAGGTTCATCCATATTGTCAGAAATTACAGGATTTTCTTCTGTTTTAAGGTTGAATTATATTCTCTTGGGCATCTACAACACATTTTCTTTATCCATTCATCTCTTGATGGACACAGGTTGATTCTATATCTTGGTTATTCTAAATAATACTGTAATTAACTTGGAAGTGCAGATATCTCTTTGACATACTTATTTCATATCCTTTATATATATATCCAGAAGAGGGATTGCTGGATGATACAGTGGATCCATTTTTTATTTTTGGAGGAACCTCCATACTCTTTTTCATAATGGCTGCAGTTACTTACATTTATACCGACAGTGTACAAGGGTTTCTCTTGTCTTGACATCTTTTCTACCACTTGTTATAGTTCATCCTTTTGATAATATCCATTTTAACAGGTGTGAGGTGATATTTTATTGTGGTTTTAATTTGCGTGTTCCTGATGATTAGTGGTGTTCAACTGCTTATCATATAACTGTGGCCGTCTGTTAGTCTTCTTTTGATAAATATCCAAACAGGTCATTTTACCACTTTAAAATCTGGTTACCTATTTTCTTTTTATTGAATTGTGTTCTTTATATATTTTGGACATTAGCTCCTTATCTGATATTTGGCTAGGAAACGTTTTCTCTCATTCTGTAGGTTGCCTCTTCACTCTGCTGCTTCTTTCCTTGGCTGTGCAGAAAATTCTTAGTTTGATGTAATTTCGTTTTTCTATTTTGGCTTTTGTTGATTGTGCTTCTGGGGTTATATGCAAAAAAGCTTTGCCAAGACCAGTATCATGGGGCTTTTCTCTTATGTTTCTTTCTAGCAGTTTTACAATTTCAGGTCTTATGTTTAATTCTTTAGTCTATTTTGAATTTATTTAATTCCATTTTATTCTATTCAGTTTGAAATTTCATGAGATTACAGAAAGAATTTCTAATCTGATTTCTAATGGTTATATATTATTTTGTGTTATATGGTAAAGTTTGGTCTTATGCTTAACAATGAATTTGCTTTGTATCTCTCCTTTCAGGAAAATAGAGTAGATGTTTATTTTCCTATTCTGTCTACAATGTATGGCCAAAATATTTGGGTATTATACATACAAAACAACTTAAGAAGCTTAGGAAAGATAAAGAAAATGACTGCCTAAAAAACTTGAGATGTAAGGAATAACACAATGGTGAGCTTTCTGTGTTTTCTTTTTGCCTTACATATTCTAGACTTGGAGCTGAAGAAGGAGTAACCTAGAAATGCCAATACAGACTATAAAACAAGTTTTAAAAAAGCAACAACAACAATAACAACAACAAAAAAACAAAATAAGGGAAGCCACATCTCTCTAGCCAGTGATCAAGAAAGTGATAGCCCAGCAAGACAGAAAACTTCTAGACAATACCTACTCAATTCCAATCAAAGACCACAGGAAAAAACCAAACAAACAAACAAACAAAAACTATGGCCTCACCACCATCCATATTAGTTAAGGTTAAATGGAGAAACCTTTTACCTTCCTGAGGCTGTTATGAAGCATCCCAAAATCTCTGCTAAGTTAGTGTCAGAGAAGAATAGATAATACACTGGGATGGTCAACCCCACTGACAGTTTGTGAAGCTACACCTCCTACCAATGGTGTCAGTGGAAATAACACTGAGATACTGGACTTCCAACCTGACTGTACAGGAATGACATATCTCTCTGTCTCAGCTTAGCTGGCATCAGTGGTCACCTAGTGAAGAGTCAATATTTTAATTATCACCCAGGTATATTGAGGTCACCCTCATTACAATGTCAGTGTAGAACATGTGGTAATCTGGAACTCCCATCCCCACCCAAAAATGAGAAGTCCTTTCTACAGGTGTCAATAGATCCTGACTAGGAAACATAAACTTCTACTTCCACCAGACAGTAGCAAGGCAACTCACCCCTTCCGTGATGGAGTGGTGTCAGAGAAATCCAGCAAAAAGAGAAGGCTTACGTAGATTCAGTGTCTCATAATATAATATGAAACTGCCCTGTTTTCAAACAAAAATTACACATCATACCAAGAATCAAAAAGACCTTGAACTGAATTTTAAAAAAATAGATAACACTGAAATGTCAGAAACATTAGTTATCTAGAGTTATCTGACAAGTATTTTCACACAATCATGATAAAAATGTTGCAATACATAAGTAAGCATATAGAAGAAATAAATAATAAATAACAGATGAAGCAAAGAAATAGAAATTCTCAACACGCTAAGATAATATATGAAAAAGAATCAGACCAAAATTTTTAAATGAAAAATGAAATAACTAATACATAAACTCAGTTGATGTGCTCAGTGACAAAATTGGTAGGGCTGAGTAAGATTAGTGAACTAAAAACCAAGACAATAGAAATTACCCACATGAACAATAGAGATAAAGTAGATTAAATAATAATGACAACAAACAAACAAACATAAATCTCTAAAAACATGATCAGAACCTCAGGGACCTGTGGGGCTAGAGCACCAATTTAACATTTCTTTCACTGGGTTCACCGAAGGATAGAATAAAGAAGGCATAAATAAAAAGCTATTTGAAATAATAGCTGAAGACTTTATATAATTAGTGAAAGCCATAATCTACAGATTCAAGAAGGTGAGCAAAACCCAAACAGGAAAAATACAAGGCAATCCATGATAAGACATATCATAATTGAACTTCTGAAAATTAAATACAGAAAAAAAATATTGAAAGCAGCCAATGAGGGGGAGACATCTATAAGGGGAAAAATTCAAATGAAAGCTATTTCTTATCAGAAAAAAAATAAACCAGAAGGAAATGACGCAATATTTTTTCAATTAATGAAAAGAAAAATATTTCAACCATGAATTCTATATTTGACAAAACTATGCTTTAGGAATGAAGGGGAAATGCAGATATTCTCAAATGAAAGAAAACCAACAAAATATCTTGTGAGAAGACTTACCACAAAAGAATGGTTGAAAAATATAAACAGAAGAGAAATAATATAAAAAAAATTGAAGCCTGAAGAAACAGAAATAAGACAAGATAAAAAATGGGAAAAATAATAGGTGTTTCTCCTATTGAACTCTCTAAATTGTTTGATGGCTGAAACAAAGATTGTAATATTATCTGATATAATTCTAAATGTACATAGAAGAAGTATTTAAGATAATTACATTATAAGCAGAAATAATCAAAAAGAATGCAAAGGGAGATAAGCGTTCTCTACTTCATTTGATCTGGTAAGATGGAGACAACAGTAGATTATACTATGGAATATATATATATATATATGTGTAGTAATAGATCATACAATGAAAAGACAATATGAAGAAATATATGTGAAAACAAAATGGAATTTTAAAAAAGGTTCAATTAACCCACAAAAAAACATGAAAAATAAAGACAATGAAAAATATAACAAATATAAAAAAAATTTAAATAGTGGTTTGAACCCACCCAGGAAGGCCAAAAATAAAAACATTAAAAATAAAAAGGTAGGCTTAATCCTTAATATATTATTTGCATTAAATGTAATTTAATGTAATGGATATATGATTTAATGCAATTGATATGTTACATTAAATATCAATGGACTAGCTATACCATGTAAAGGTCAGAGATTGACAGAGTAGATTGAAAAACATAGCATATAATGGCATATATGCCTTTACAAGAAACTCACTTCATTTTCATGGATTCCGTATTTTCAAATTGGCTCTGCTAATTTTTGACAAATATGCAAAAGCTATTTAATAAAGGAAAAACTACCTTTTCAAAAAGTAGTATTAGAACAATTCGATGTCCATAGACTGAATAAGCAGAAAACAAACCTCAGCCTATTTCATACCTTATGCAAACAACAAAAACAAACAAGAAAAAAAAAAACCCTTAACATGCATCAGTAACTTAAATGTAAAATACAAAACCATAAACTTTTAGAAAAAAATGTAGGTGAATATTGTCAGTATCTAAGTGGAGGCAACATGTTCCTAGACTTGACAACAATAGCACAACCCATAGAAATAAAAAAATGGTCTTTATATCATCAACTTTTGCTCTATGAAAGATCATGTGAAGAGAATGGAAAGACAAGTTACAAACCAGGAGAAAATAATTGTAAACTGCATGTCCAATAAAGTTCTACATTCAGATTAAATAATGTGCTAAAATTTTAACAGTAAATAAACGAAAACAAAATCGAATAGAAAATGAGCAAAATACATGAAGAGATATTTCACTGAAGCTGTGCAGATGCCACATGAGTACATGAAATTACCTTTAACATCATTAACCATTAAGAAACTAAAAATAAAAACCCAAAGAAAGTAGAAATAAAAACCCAAAAATATATTATTACACACCTATACAAATGACTAAATTAAAATTACTGACAACACTAAATGCTAGTGAGGATATAGAGAAACTGGATCACTCAAACATAGGTGATGGTAATGTAAAATTGTATTGCCACTTTAGAAAAGAGTTAAATGGTTTCTTAAAAAAGTCTTAACATGCACCTGAAAATAAAAAGTAAAATTAGAATCTCCCAACTGACTGAATAGATTTCCCCCCTCTTAGCCAAGAGGATCCCAAAGACAACCTGAAAAACTACTTCAGGCCATTTTGGGAAGGGAGGTCAGATGTGCCTTCTCATACCCTTCTGTGTTTGACGTTTAGGCACTACTGACCAGCATTACCATTAAAATAGAAATGATAAGACTGACAAAACACAATCTTTGTAGCAAAAAGATACCAAATTCCAACATGACTCTGGTACAGTATCACATAATAGATAACTGGCCATAAAGGAAATCAAGGCATTTTACTCCAAAATATATGTATTTGACATATTTTGGAATAGGCATCCAAAGCGGTCTCTTGTGAAGCAAATTTGCATTTTGTAGAGAACCTTCTTTTCTTGATCCAGTAGAGATTTAACACAGAGTTTGAAACCTTTTAAAGTCTGATAGGAGACATTTACCATCTATTCTTTTTGAAGCCTGTTATTTAGAGGCTTCATCTACGTACAAAGATTCTTGGCTTCCACAATCCCCCTTATCTTAACTCATGCATTTCTTTATTATGACTTCATCTATTCAGGCAAAGCTTAATCTTTCAACCAATTGCTAGTCAGAAACTCTTTGAATCCACCTGTGACCTGGAAAACATCTCTTCACTACACTTTGAGATGTCCCTCCTTACCAGAACAGGTTGATGTATAACTTATGTGTATTGATTTATGTCTTTGCCTGTAATTCTGTCTCCCTAAAATGTATGCAAACAAGCTGCAACCCAACCACCTTGGGTACAAGTTCTTGGGACCTCCTGAGGCAGTGTCACTAATATTTAGCTCAGAATAAACCTCTTTGAGTATTTTAAAATTTGGCTTTTCTTCATCAACACACTTACCACATAATTTAGACATTTGCACTCCTGGTAATTTATCCCAGATAAATTAAATGTTTTGTTCACATAAAGACGTATACACAGATATTTTTAGGAAATTTATCCATAATAGCCAAAAGTTGGAAAAATCATATTTGTTCTTTAGTGGGTACATGGTTAAGCAACAACAACAAAAAAGTGGTGCATGGATATCCTTGAGTAGCAATTAGCAATAAAGAAAGAATGGAGTACTGATATGTATTCACCCACCAGGATGAATCTCCAGAGAATTAGACGGAGTGAATAAAGCCAAACCCAAATGGTTACATGATGTGTAACTTCATTTAAATAGTATTCTTAAAATGACAAATGTATACAAACTAGAACAGATTAGTGGTTGACGGTTTATAAGGAGGAGGTGGGGGTGGAAGAGGCATGGGAGTGGGTACAAAAGGGCGACATGACCAATACTTGTGATGATAGAAATGTTCTGTGACTGCCTTATCAATACTAATATCTTGGTTGTGATATTGTGCTATAGAATTGCAGATGTTACAATCAGGGGAAACTGGGAAAAGTGTACACATGTTTCTGTATTTTTTTTATAACTGAATATAAGTTTAAATAACTTGAAAATAAAAGTTTTATTAAAAATATGAATTAGTCTTAATTTTTCACATTGTAATGCCTGAGAATGTTGACGTAAAAGGCCATCCAAATCAATTAGATAGAACAATAGTAGAAATAAGGAAAACACAAATATATTACCAGTTAGATTAACCTTGGAGAACGTGGGCTAAGGGTAAGAAAAATGGTTTCACATTTGGAAAGTTATTGTTGGTTTTCTTTACATTTTTACTTTAATTTCAGACTCCATATTATTTTACAACGGTCTACATGAGAGATTATAAAATAACAAAAATATTAACAGGCTACAATTGCTTTAGTACTGTATAAAAATACAGCACCATACTCCTTTGCTGGTTGCTTTACCATCATTTTCTCACTCAATCCGCTCACCATTCTATGAGAAAGTCTCCGTAATTATTTTTAAGTGACTGAGACATACAAAAGTTAAACTAATTATTAAAGAACAAATGGAAAACACTGGATTGAATTCAAATATTTGTGATAGGAGAACCGAAAGTTTTAAATCCTATAATGCCATCTGATAGATTACCTGAGATTTTTATGCCACATCCCCATTTTTTATCCCTCTTATTTTCAACCATAGTTCTCTTTCTCCACTTCGCCCCACTTCTCCTCTACCTTCTCCTTCTCCTCCTTCTCTTTCTCTCTTTCTCTTGCATTTAATTACAGCCACTTTATGTCTAGAACTGAACTAGCTGCTAGAAATGGAAGACTTTATGTGCTTATAATTCAAAGCTCAGTGGGATATAATCTTTGAAGTAGTGCTTTATTTCTCATAAAATATGAGGGTATTTTGAAAGAGCAAGTTGATAGTTGACCCCTGCCCCCTAATAAAACTTTTTAAAGCTCTCTTATGTTAGAAAAAGCAGAAAGAAAACACACACACACACACACACACACACACACATGTATAACGTATGAAGTGTGTATATATGCAGTGTGTATATATCTAGTGTGTGTATATATAAGGTATAGACATACACATAGTATACACACAGAAACACATACAAGTTATTTGCTGCCATTTTCCCTTTGACCACTATAAGAGACTCTTCTGGTTGGCAGGGCTTTTTCACGTCTCAGTTCTAGGAGATTGGTTAATTAGCTGGAAATCAAGAGTTCAGAATTGATTCTTATAAAGCATTATTCTTCTAAATCTAAGAGAAAAAGAAAAACATCTCCAGGCCATCTTCAAAGTTTAAAATATATTCATAACAATACATTGAAGATCAAAATTTATAAATATGGAAATTTGACTAATGAATTTTATAATTGTTCTAGAAATGTTGTATGATTGCCCCAAACTTTCTTCTATAACAGTGGTTATAAAATTTTGCTACCTTAATTTGTTAGCCACTGCGTTTTGAACATAATAATATAATACTGGAAGCATTCATTAATGAAAATGTCATGATTCTTTCTGTCTGTCCTAAAAAATTGCTCTATGGTATCAATAACAATAACTTGAAATCTTGGGTATTTTTACTCCATTATTTTCTTTAAAAATTATGTAATAATGTAAATATGTAAAAATGTAATAATGTGTCTCGTTGATTTTACGAGCTACTTCACAGTTGGAATTTTAAGATTTGTTGTTAAAATGAAAAGCAAACATTCATTTATCAAAATGCATATTTTCACCTCTTATTTACTTTTTAATTATTTTATTTGCACATTATGTACAATAAAGCCAGGCAAGCAAATAGTAAAGCTTCTCTTCTCAGAAGGGGATATCTGTCAGATACCCTTAAGCTCATGTGTAGCTGAAGGTTAGGATTTGGTCAAATGAGAAATGGAAATAAATAATCTCAAAGGAAAATTATCCATGAAAAACACTGCATTGCCAGACAGCTGGTATTCTGTCCAGAATTTCATAACTCAGCAGATATTGAGCGCATACTGACCAAGAACTGAATATCACTGTATTTCTTAAATAGAGTTCCAATGAGACATATATTGACAAGGGTTTTCCACAGTGAAATAGAGAACCCCAATTTTCCCTAACAGATTGTGAGATATTCTATAAACAGAAAGGAATATAAAGAATGTGAGAGCCATTGTGCATTCCCATTCCCATTCTGCTTGCTGCATTATTGACTTAATGTGTAAAGATGTTCTAAACCTGGGCATGTAGTTCCTGACCTACTGTGTCAGTTACAACTGAGCCACCTAGTGGCTTGATAACATTCCAGACAGTCCCCCATAATGAAGTAGAATCTGCATAATTCGTATGCATTCCACAGTGTGAGAATTGCTTCCCTAAACATCTATAGCCCCCTGGGTCGAAAGCATCTTGAATCCCACCTGGAAACTACATAACTGGTCCATAAGGCATCAACAGCAGATGTCCTGCATTTTGCAAATGAAACTCTTTCTGATACCTAAATCTATGACTAAGAATTATGTTTGTTCCATTTACTATGCTTTTATTCTATATTGCCAGGAACAGTATGTTAGTCAGCAGATGAAGAGCTAGATCACTCCTGCCTTCTTATTTATTAGCAATAGTTTACTTTATCCTTAGAGGAATGCACAACTGTTGCGTTACTTAGAACAAAAAGAAAATTATATCAAGCAACTCTTGCTTTCATTCTCCTTTAGGGGGTGTTTGATGAATGATTCATAGTCATGTATATAATACACTTTGTGGCTCTTTATAGAATTGGCTATTCAAAGCATAATTCTTCTGGTCATATATTGTACATCATAGAGTTTAATTAAAAGTGTATCTGCTTCACTATGTAGTAAATGATGCATGCACATTACTCCACAGTACATACATATTTCATGTTATAATTATGCATTTCACAATCTAAAGTATGCATTTAATTATACAGAAAAGTTATACCATTTTCAAACTTGGTAAACACAGATGGAAATGGTAAACATAATTTTTTAGGAAGGAGTGAGGGGGATGTGAAAACACGGGTTCTCAAACAGTTCATATTTGAAAATTAAACCTCCCCCACCCCAATCCCTTTTATGTTTATGATCATTATACTTTTATCTGAAAGAGCATATGTAATATATCAACAATATAGACTGTTTTGGATGATGTCCAAAGTGATAATATTAAGGATCATAATTTTCATCTACTGGAAATCCAAATTCATTTTCTGTTAAGAGGCATATATTTTAGGTTTGTGAAATTTGAAGTAAATACTCTGAAATGTGCCTTTCACTGACTCTTGTATTTTGAAGTTTCCTAAATGTTCAATTAGTATTATTGCCGTTACTCTATCAAAACCTGATTTCTGGAACGAACCTAGAATTTGGCATTTACAAACTAGTGTAACCTGAAATTGACTATGAGTAAATTTTTCAGAGCATATCCCTGTTAATATTTTTCTACTAGAAAGGCTGTTTTTCTTTTTTTAATACCTACATTCTGTAAGTCAGCTGCCAGTTTATTGCTGCACCACTAGAGATGTTTTTGTTGTCGTTGTTGTTGTTGTTTTCCTGTTGCTGCCTTTAAGATATCCTTTGTTTTTGCTTTTCAGCACAGTTTACCTCTGATTTGCTCATATACAATTTTTTTTTTACATTTATGGAGCTTGAGTTCATAGAGCATTTAGAATTTTTAGCTTGCCATGCCTCCTCAGTTTTGCATAGTGGACATTACACTCAATGAAAGTTTTTTTAAGGTGAGAATTATGGCAGACAACTTGATATTCCATAAAGCAACAAATGGAAGTCCTAGAAATAAAACCTCAATTACTCGATTAAATAACAAAAAGGGTAATTTAAAAGGAGATCAGACATGGAGACATTTAGTAAAGTGGATGATAGTTCAGAAGTTATTCAGAATGATGAAAGGAAAGTAAGATAAAAGAAAATACAGTAGATAAATAAATAGATGCAACGGGGACATTTAACATACATATATTTGGAGTCTCAGGAAAAAAAAAGAGGGTACTGGATACTGGATAGTATCAAAATCACAGCTAAGTCTCTAGATTCTCAGCTACCTCCCTCAGAAGACATACATCCTAAGGGAAATGCAACTTCCAAATGCCACTGACAGAATCCACTTTTACATAATTTTAATATAATAAACAAATTTTGCACCTTTCAGAAAAGCCAAGCCTTGAAGTTCAAAGTTTTCTGATAAGTAGAGCTATATAGGAGTGAGCCTGTAATTATATTAGGTTTTATCCTGGAGATATTTAATAATTATTTAAGCTGTGCAAAGTAGAAGCCAATAAGGTCAGCAGAAAATGGATGAAAAGCAATGCAGACTTTAGAAATCTCTCTGTGCTGGAGAGAGAGCAATTAGGCATGCCAAGAGAAAAGAATCCATTTTTTTTAAGGCAAAACGAGTAGACTGAACTTGACACAGCTCAAAACCTAATCTGGAATTAGTTTAGAATTTACGTGTATTAACGTGATCTACTCTAGCCGTAGCTCCCCAGAAAAAGGATATTGTTAATCACCTATGAAAAAAGACATATTCCAAAGTCTCAACAATTTTCATGAAAATGTCCAACATTTACTAAAACATTAGCTTGGGAAGGAAGGAAGGAAGGACAGACAGAAGGAAGGAAGGAAAGGGAAGGGAAGGAGAAGGGGAGGGGGAAGGGAGGAAGAAGAGAGGGAGGAGAGAGGGAGAGAGGGAGGGAGGAAGGAAGGAAGGAAGGAAGGAAGGAAGGAGGGAAGGAAGGAAGGAAGGGGAGGAAGGGAAGGAAGGGAAGGAAGGGAAGGAAGGGAAGGAAGGGAAGGAAGGGGGAAGGAAGGGAAGGAAGGGAAGGAGGAAGGAAGGAAAAGAGGAAGGAAGGGAGGAGAGGGGAGGGGAGGGAGGGAGAGAGGGAAAAAGAACCAAGAGGTGATCTGCATATTGAAGTTACTGGACAGGGGCATTAAAATGATTGTGATTAATGTGTTCACAATAGAAAACTTCACTAGAGAACTATAATCTATTTTTTAAAAGTTCAATAATTAAAGTCTCCATGTGCCAGCTGCTGTTGAAATGTAAAATGATGGGTAAAAATATCTCATAGCAATAAAACTAAAAAGAGAGATTGAGAAAACTCTAGGCCCATATTGTTTTACTGGGAAATTCTATTAAACATTTGAAAAGGAAATAGTACCAGTTCTACATGATTCATCCAGAAAATTGAGAAATACTTTCCAACTAATTCTATGAAGCTAGGATTAGTATGAAATCATGCCAAAGACATTATGAGTAAAGAAATTTACAGAACAACAGCTCTCATGAACATAGAAACAAATAAGCTTATTAAAATTATAGAAAATTCTGTTGAAAAATGTATAAAAATGATTATAACTCAATAAATTGGTGTTTATTTCAGAAATACAATATTGGTGTAACTAAGTTGAATCACATTATTCATTGTATTACAAACTAAAAACAAAAGGCATGTGCTCACCCCAATAGACACTGAAGGAATAATTGACAAAATTCAACATCCATTCTTGATACGAATTCTTAGCCAACTAAGGATAGAATTAAAGAATCTCAACTTGATGAATGGCATGCACAAAAATTTGCAGTATATATAATAATGAATAATGAAAGATTGAATGCTATAATGACAAAATAAGAAGGAAAGCAAACATAATCACTCTTTCTGCTTCTATTCAACGTTCAACTGAAGGTTCTGGCCAGCACAAGTAAATAAAGCAACTGGAATAAATTTGTTAAAAAAGTAAACTGAAAATAATAAATGAAAGTGGTTATCCTGGAGGCAGAAAGCATTGTCTGCCTCGAAAATGTGGTGAACTGTACAAGAGTTACCAGAATTTCTTTGTCACCAGATCAATATGCAAAAATCAATTTTATTTCTGTTCGAAAACAAATTATTTCTATGTTGTAGCCACAATGAGAACTTGAAACAGAAAGAGCCGTAACATTTACAATATGATCCAAAATTTGAAATACCTATTTATAAATTTGTCTGAAGATGTGTATGGCCTAAACACAGAAAGTGACAAAACATGACTGAAAAAAATTTTAAAAAGATATAAATAAATGGGGAGATACAGCGTGTTTTTGTATTAGAAAACCAATTTTAGAAAAAGTGTTAATTCTTCCCACATAAATCTACATATTCAATGTAATAGAAAATAAAAAATAAACCTACACATATAGGAAAACCTAATTATGAAGAAATGTCTACAGACAGTTCAGTTGAGAACTCATAATCTTAGTAAATGATCTTGGTAAAAGTGGATATGCCTGTGTCAATAAATAAATAAATACATAAACAAACTTCAATTCACACATTATACCTAAGGAAAATAGTGTATAATGTATTGCATTAGTCATTATTGTGTAATGAGTTATGTTCCAAATACAAAACAAAGAGACGATCAATTTTATTGAGGCAAATAACATTAAAATGGGCAACTATTTTTGAATAGACACTTCACTAACAAAAATACATTGGTTAAAACTCAGAACATACAAAGATGACCAACAGCATTAATTATTAGGGAAATGCAAATTGAAACCGCAATGAAATAGCATTGCATATCCATTAGAGTAGCTCTCTAAAAAGAAATAGATAAACTTAAATAAAAGTATGACTACTAAAGAAAACTTCAGGCCCAAGTGGTTTCACTGGTAAAGTATAATACATATTTAAGGGAGTAATAATGCCAATTCTATATAATATGTTCCAGAAAATAGAAGCGGGAACATTCTCAAATTCATTCTCTGATGATAGTATTACACTAATAGCCTAAACTGAAGTGTCTCTATAAGCCTAGGCATTAAAATACTCAATAAAATATTTATAAATATAATCCAGCAATAAATTTTTAAAAAATGATATGTTAAACCAAGTGAGGTTAATCTTAGGAATGCAAGGTTAGTTCAACATTTGAAAATCAATCACTTCACTACATTAACAGGCTAAATAAGAAATGCTTCATTATCTCAATAGATACAGAAGAAGCATTTTACAGAATTCAAAGAATTCTACATCCATTCATGGGAAACATGAAACACTCAGTAAAGTACAAATAGACAGATACTGCCTTAACCTAATAGAGGGCAATTGTATATAACTTACAGTTATCATCATACTTAATGGTGATAAACTGAATGTTTTTCCTGTAAGAACAAACAAGAAAGGTGTTTTCTCTTACTACTGCTATTCAACATTCTATTGAACTGACTATTAACTACAATATATCAAACAAAATAAATAAAGTCATACAGATTAAAAGCAAGAAAAAAACACTCTATGTTCACGGTGATAAAACTGTCTATATAGAATAATTAAACAAAACTTGAGCTTCTAGTAAGTGAGTTTACAAAGATCACAGTCATTCAAGTCAACATACCAAAGATAGTCATATTTCTATATGCCAGCAATAATATAATTGAAATATGAATTTAAAAAAATCTACTTATGTATTATCCCAAGAGAAATGGAAACTTTTATTCATACAAAGACTTGTGTGCAAATGTTCGTAACGGTTTTATTTCTAATAGCCAAAAGTAGAAAACAACCCCAATGTTCAAATGGTGAAAGAATTAACAAATTTTTTCCTACCAATAAAATAGAATACTATTCAACAAAAAAATAAAATGACTATTGATACATACAAAAATATAAATGAACCTCACAATAATTACAATATATTTAAAAAAACAAGCAAAACTGTTGATATAGTATGATTTAATTTACATAACATTTCAGAAAATATAGTGACAGGAAGAAAATCAGTGATTACTTAAAGGTAGAGGTGAGGGTTGGGTGGGGTGGAATAAAAGCAGGGAAGAGTGATCACAAAAGAGAACTAATTATATAGTTACATAGGAAATAATAAGTCTGTTTATCCTGAATGTTGTCAAGGTTTCTTGAGTGTATGCACACTAAACTTTAATACTTTATGGACATAAAATTTATTGTATTTATGTGAATTAACCTGCTATATAATTGTTAAAAATAAATAAAATATGCAAATGCCAGTAGCTGGTGAGAAATGTATTTGTATGCCAATGGGAATGAGCCAGTAGAGAATTAAATATTGATGATGGATTGCAGGGTTTAATATAAGGAGAGAAATGATAAACAAGGCAAAATAAAATTGAATTCAGAGCATAAGTAGAAGGATTATTATCAATTTAAAAAGCAATATTTCATTTTGAAGGAAGTGATGACAGAGATACATAGATATCAGTGGACTAAAAATTTAAGGGTGGCAAATGAGAGCATTCCCTTCTGCAGTGAAATCAAAGCTCGTGGAAAAATAATTCAGAGTTGAGGAAAAGTATAGCATTGTTTTCTTAGAAAGCAGGAAGGAAAATAACTGCACACTAATTGCAGTATTAATAGAGATTTATTAATCAGTATGCGGGAGGAGAAAACTGAAGGAAATGCTAAAGATTTCAGGATAGAAAAGACGCATAGCCTATAACAAGAAAAAAAATTTTGAAGCTACCAGCATATAACGAAGACCCTTACTTTAAATATTATTTAACATCAGCAGTAGTTTTGTCAAGATTAGAGTGTTGTTTTTCTTTTCCTTGTATTATTGGGGAGGAGTAGGACAGAAATGCTGATACATGAAATGGAGCTCATTAGGCCACATTTTCATCATTATTGTTAATAAGTATACCATACTTATTTTACTAGTGTAAATTCTGCTGTCAGAAGGTAAACTGGAATAAGATGCACAAGTGTTATAAGACTTTTTTATGAATGGTTAAGGCTACATATTTTCAGTCTGTCTTCCGTAACTGAAGTCAATATTCACAACCAAATGTCATAGGTAGCACTGCAGTAAATTCATAATGTTAATGATTATCCTAAGGCTATGACTATTACAGGAAGGAGAACACTGTAATCTTCAAGCCATAGTTTTTTATAGAGAATACTGAAAAAAAAAAAAGAAAATAGAACCAGAGAGAAACCAAGCTTAGTAGAGTGTTAATTATGTGGCAATATCCATTCTTCTCTTCTTTCTTAATAATAGAGTTTTAGATGGTCATGTGACCACCCATCTAAATGCTATATTTATTATTCTTCCTTGTTGCTAGGTGTAGGCATGTAAATAACTTTCAGCAAATCTGATATGTGTCATAGAATGGTTCCGATTCTACTTCATATTTGTAAGAGGATTAAATACTTCCTACTCCAATCCTTTTCCCCTTTTCTGGTAGAAAGATGACAGAAACTGGAATAGCATATTTGACCCAGAGAATGACAAGAATGCCAGAGTAGCCCAAATAGCCCTAAATACTTACCTTTCTACAGTTACTTACCTGTACTTTGTTGAAGCCATTGCATTTTGTAGTCTTCTTGTTAGAGTAATTCATCCAAATCCTCCCAGGTAACTCTCTAATATGTGAAAGTTGTAATGGCTGCTTATTAAGATTTCACAAGATGCCAAACATTCTCTTGTACTAAAGTTATGTGTTGCTTAATGACTAAGGTACATTCTAAGAAATGTGTCCTCAGGAGATTTTGTCATTGTGCAAACATAATGGAGTGTACTTATATAAACCTAGATGGAATAGCCTACTACACACCTGAGCCATATGGCATAGCCTATTGCTCCTAGGCTACAAACCTGCACAGCTGTAGATGTTACTAAAAGGAATACTGTAGACAATTACAATATAATGGTAAGCATTTGTGTAGCTAAACATATTAAACATATTAATAGAAATGGTAATAGTGAAAATACAGTATTGTAATCTTATGGGACCACTATTGTATATGCACTCCATCATTGGCTGAAGCATTGCTATGCGACACCTGACTATAGCTATATTCTTAAAATAACCCTCTAGGTTATTTATAGATAGAACAATAAAACTAGGAGAAAGTAGCAGACATAAATTCAAACACCTACCAGTTTGTAGGTGTGGAATGCAATTTGAACTCTAATCTCAGAGGTCCTAAAGTCCTTGTTTTTTCCATTATGTCTCAGAATCCTTTCAGGAGAAGAAAAGTCAACCTTTCTGAAGTGGTAAGCACTTAGTCTGGAATATGTAAAATTGAAGCCGAGGCCATGGCTTACTCATCTTTGCAATCTAAAATTCCTGAGACATTCAAGAAATGCTTTGTTGAAGATATGTTAATTTTTTAAAAGAAATACTTTACGTTGCTTTAAGTTATTCAAGAGAAATAAATTGCATCTTCTCTGTCTTTGTTAGAAAAGTAGTTGAGTGACTTTGTGGGACATTTTAATAGCAACATTAAAAAACAATTCTACAAGATTTATCATATAAGATATAAGAAAATAAAATTTGTGAAATATGGTCAAAATAATAAGCCTCTTCAGAATAGAAATTGGATCAGGAAGAAAGTCTGTTTCTTATAGGGCTTATTGTTGCTGTTGTTGTTTATTTAATTAAAAAAGTTTACTGATAATTTATAACCATTAACAACTACTGAATTAAGCATGTAACACAATTACAAAGTACCTCAGAAGCATTTGCCCTTCAGGGAGCATCTGAAGGCAGAGTGAACTGTTATTCTGTGAGACTGTATTTTAACACAGTCAGCTAAGGTAGCCACGTAAAAAGATCCAGTAGTTCACAAGCCAGGAAGCAACAGCAGCACATCCAGCCAGCCCTTTCAGAAGGGGTGTGACTTGTCAGTGACGAGATAGGTGTAGCACACTGAGTTATTTAGGAGCACTGGGCATAGTTAGGCTTCTAAGGGTCCACACCCCTTGGAGAAGGGGGAGATGAGAAAACCGAATTTGTCAAGTCATTGCTTGTGACCAATTGGTGACTTACTGATTACTGCCAGGACTCAGGAGAGCAATCCAGCAGCTGCTTCTATTCCCAAAGCACACGTCATGAAAGGACAGATTCTGTGTTGCAAAATGGGCCGATTCCCAGAATACCTGTAAAACTCAGATAAGCCTAACTTTTTCCTTTTAGCCTGAGAACACAAAATGGAGCAGATACAAGATTGCTTTCTTTCTTCAATTTTACTTTATTTTATGTGTCTGTTTTATTTTTCTGGTAAAAGTATACGGGATCAAGGAAGCCACAGACTAAACCAAATAATGACTTAGAGAGATGAAATTTCAAAATAAGTTATTGAAACCAGGCTTAATTATCTCATTAAAATATTGCTTTAAGAAAAAAAAAGAATGCTATAAATTCTTACCATTGCGTTTCCTTCATAGTAATATAATTTACTTCTCAGCTAGTTGTTTTTCCTGTAAGTTACATATTCCATTTTCCATCTAAAAATGGCTTTTTCTCACATGAACCTGGTGTTATCTCATACTGGAAACTGAATTCACCAAAAACATTAAATGAAGTAATAGCAATTATTAAAATATAATAAGAGATGTGTGTGGTTCCTTAAATTTTCAGCTGGTGTATTTACACAAATGCTGAGTTTCCAGCACTGTATGGCATTAGGAATCAGATTATTGCATCAGAATTCCTAATACATTCACCCCCAGACAAAAATACATACACCCACACTTATGTTCTTTTAGAATAGTGTCCTAGTCAGTTAAACTGTAAGTTCCAGCTCATGGGCAGGACCATATAATGTGGATGAGCACGTTCACTTTGAGTAAGGTGGATTTGTACCTCAAGAAATTTGCTCTTGGCCCACACAAGTATTACCCTATGTATGGTACCCTTTCAAGTATTTGTTTAAATAAGTGTATATTTAATTGTGTGCATTTATATAAACTCCCAAGAGAAAAAAGAAATCTTAGAAGCTGAAGCTTATCCATATTTTCAAAAGATTCTATAGACATCAACAAAAATCAGCAAATATTTATTGAGTGACTTCTTATGTGGTTAGTAAAGCAGGCATCATTTCTTTCCCTAGGGCTTAGAGTTTTAAAGACGGCTCTTAATCAATTGCTTAGTAGGACATAAATTACCAGAGTTCAAGAAGTGTCTGTTTTGTGTGCTGTATACACAGCAACCTAAAACAGTTCCTGACATGCAGTAAGCACTGAGTAAATTCTTTAAATCACTCCTAACTACATGAGATTTAAAAAATACTTCAGTTCAATACAACCAAGTCTGTGCAGTCAATAAAGATTTCCCCACAGAAATACCATTAAAATTTAGATTTAGAAGTTATGAGGAAGTTAGTTAGGTGGAGAAAATTTATAGACTGCCCAAACAGAAGAACATCAAGGGAAAGTTCCTAAGATGTTAGCAGGATGCTGTGCAAGAATTCTAACAGCAAGGGCAAAGAGGAACATATTGTGAGAAGATAAGTGGAGAAAGAAGATAAGTGGAGAATATATTAGGAAAAAAGTCTTTTAGGTCACCATAAATACAGAATATTTTATTCTAAAAACAATGGAAAGTTATTGATGTATTATAGACAGGGAAAAATGTTCCGTTTATCAATTTATAATTTTGAGTTCTTGCAGTGGTTGAATGTGCCCCCAAAGTTCATATGTTGGAAATCTGATGCAATGGGATTGGGAGGTAGGGTCATGTAAGAGGCAATTAGGTCATGAGGGTTGTCCCTGTTAACTCGAGTGGCTTCATTGTAAAAGCAAGAGTAGTGTCCCCTCTTGCTCTCTTTCTCTTGAGTGCTCCCTTGTCATATGTTGCCTTCTACCATGCTGTGTCTCTGCAAGAAGGCCCTCACCAGATATGGGCCCTTAAACCTTGAACTTCCTACTCTCAAGAACTATAAGACATTTATTTTCTTTACAAATTACCCAGATTATGGTATTCTATTATAGCAAAACAAAATAATATGACAGTTCTCAAAACTGGTTTAATACTAGAAGAAATAATACTGACTCACAGATCCAGTCTTCCATAGCTAATTCTGTCGTCTGCGACATGTCACTTAATTTTTTATTGTCTCAGTTATATCATTGATACATTTTTAAAGTTTTAATAGGTAAAAAGTTAATACCAATATTCTCTGGTCTAAAAGCCAATACCTCAGTAATGCTGTAAGTGCTTCCTTACAAATCCTTTATTTAAGCTTTGGCCAGCATCAGATACCTTCTTATGGTGAGCAGGATAATCAGAAAGGAGGAAGGAATGCTTACATGCTGATATTGGGACTGTGATTCAAGAGCAGAGCCTGAATCACAGAAGGAGAGGGCAGGCAGGCAGGCAGAAAGTTTATTTGCTGGGAAAATCCCAGAAAGTAGAGGAAATGAGCAGAATGAAGAGTGAAGAAAATTCAAGAAGGCCATTACTGAGCTGGTTACTACAGCAGACAACTGGGACTCAATTTTACTTATAACCCTCTAAAGATTTCTGTAGAATGTCCCTTAGAGTTATCCCTCCTGATTATACTAATGCAGACCAAATATCTACCAACATTTACTCTCATTAATTAAAGACTGAGGACTTTAACTTCCCACACTTTCAGGCTGCACCAATACGGGGGCTAAGGAGACTTTTCTTGCTTTGGAGATATCTTTGGAGCAGAAAAACAAAAAATTCTTAAATTGTGCCTGAAGGTTGTCATTGTGAGGAGTTAAAAGAACCACTGAAGATGTAAAGAGGGATCCTAGAGAACATGGAATAAGGAGTCATTATAGGGGTCTATGGTGATAAGTTATTGCCATATCTGTATTTTAGACTGAATAGTCTGGCTACAATGTGAAAGTGGATTCAAAAGTTCAGGGCATTAGAGACTGAATACCATGCAGGTACATTTCCACTTCCTATAGGAAAAAGTTCACATGACTTAATAGAGCAAGCAATGTTCTGTATATACTGGTCAGTTAAGGGTGTAAATTACTCTAAAAGTGTTACACATAACAGGTTAATAAGACGATAGAATGAATAGAAGATTAGAATAATTAAACATTCTGGAGGTAAAATTAATTGTATTTGAGGACTGAATAGAATATGAAAAAGGAAGAATTATCTAGAATGATTCTCAAGTCTCCAGGATGAGGGACCGGGTGTAAGTTAGCAACATTAATTAATATTGGAGGTATGAGTATACATAAAAGAAAGCATTTGTTGTTTTTGTTATAGTTATAATTTTGTGGGGATAAGAAGATCAGCTTTGAACATGCTGAGTTTGAAATACATGTGGGACATGTATCAATATTATGTGTTGTTTACAGTACTATGAGTCTAAGTTTCTAGCTTGGCCCAGCAATAGAGATTTGGAAGTCATTCAAATACCATGATATTTTTTACTCAAGGAAACTAATGCTTGTAAGAAAATGTTTGATTCCATGTTTTGGACATTTAATACATAGTATAAACCTGAAATATATTGTCAATTCAGAGAACAAAGAACTATCCAATTTCACTCTGGTTATGTCAAAAGGACTTACGAACTAACTAGAAAAGGTACCAAGCCCCAAAATGGGACCTTTGTAGTATCAATTTTAAAAACTATGATGAATTAAGCATATCAATATGTGTGTATTTCTGAGATCATAATGGGACAAAAACAATCTCGTCTATCATAACTGAAGATTGCAAGGGAATGACTCACTGTTTTCGAAAACTTGTAATTAAGGCTGGGCATGGTGGCTCACACCTGTAATCCCAGCACTTTGGGAGAATCACTTGAGCAGAGTTTGAGACCAGCCTGGGCAACATAGGTGACCCATCTTTACAAAAGTTTTTTTTTTTTTTTTAAACATTAGCTGGGCATGGTGGTGCACTCCTGTGATCCCAGCCACTCAGGAGGCTTACATGGGAGGATCACATGAGTCTGGGAGGATCACATGATTCCAGGAGGTCACGGCTGCAGTGAGCTGTATTCATGCCACTGCATATCAGCCTGGGCAACAGAGCAATACCCTGTCCTTAAAATTAAAAAAAAAATAGAAACTAGTAATTAATGGGAAATAATAAAGCACTTAATCCTGCTTTTCCTATACAAATTATACCACTGAGTAACAAACAGTAGACAAGAAATTCTTATTATATAAAAATCCAAGTAAAGGAATGAAAAATGAATGATAAAATTAAAGATTATCATTTTGTAACTCCAATAAACTAACAGAGCAAAGTAAAATCCAAGTGAGGAATTTATATTTTGGCTTATCTCCATAATAGGCATACAAGCCCTTAAACTTTAAAATGAAAGATAATATATATTTTTTCTTTCTTAAAACCCTATCTACCATTTGTGTTGAAACTCAGAGGGAACAGCCTTTGGCAAGAGATTGTAAAATAATCTTGCTTAGTTTTAAAGTGTTAATTCCTATAAAAACAGAATGAAAAGATAGAATCTAAAAACAAAGTAAATCAACCGAGTTAAATAAAAATTGGCTAGTAGTAAATTAAACAGCTGAGTGTTGCACACATACACAAGTCCAAAATCAAATCCATTTCTATCCTGTTAATTGGCTTCAAGTCCATCTTTATTCTGTTACTGTCAAATAAAATCCTTTATAGTGGGAACTTGCTTGCTAAATCCTAAAGTTTCTTGAAATAATACAAGCCTCTAACTATATTTTCACTATTAGTCTAAGAATAAGAGTTGTTTCAGTAAAACTTAAGGTTGACTGTTGATATGTGCCAGCCAACTATTTTGTAGCCAATTTCCAGCAAAACTGGTTGACAGAATGGCATATTTACAATAGCAGAGCATCCATGGATCACTTATGAACTGGAACAAGTTACTGTGGAAATGGCCTTTCATATGGTTAGTCAATAACCACTACATACTCATAATGCAAAACAGTGATATATTGTATACAGCAAAAAATCATGATATTTAGCTGCTTGACATTTTAAAGATATAATCGGGTTATTCATGTGACATTTCAAAAACAGAAATGGTTATCATAAAAAGTAAATTATCAGCTGGGAAAATGGGGAATTCAAAGAATGTTGGTACCTGCTAGAATATAGAGAAAATGCTATATATGACACATGAATTGCTTCAACTGACATATCTATGAAAAAGAACAGTGTGGCTTCTATAGCAGGAGGGAAAAAAATGATCTACTACGGGGTAGCCTTATTTTCAGACTCCATTATTTTCTCTCTTCATTCTGGAGATAAATGTTGATATCAATTGCTGTTGTATAACTACAGAAGAGTAAAGAAGAATGCTATATATTTGAATGGCAGTAATCACCTAGTGAGATTACTGAGTCAGATTTATTATCTTGTTACTATGACCTGTGTTTGCCAACAATAGTTTGGAAATAAATATTAGGTCTGATTGCTCATTTTGTGTATTATATGGATTAGGGTATCTGAAATTTTCTATAATACTTGATAGAAATCATGGATTTCTAATTTATTCTGTCAAAGAAGAATTATAGATGCTCATCTTCAGCTGGAAGATATCCACAAGAGAACTATAAACTCTCGATTTAAAAGATATATTTCTCTTCTCCTTGTATTTATAGGTGTTATGACATCATAATGCTGGGAACCATCATATTTATATGTTTTCTGTAAAGAGATCACTTACAGTAAGACTATTATACTGACTGAAATATGGTCACTGAAACTGAGACAATGAGGAGATTCATATATGAATAATTATTTATATTGGGGGGACATTTCTTTGGGATATTAAATATTAGTATGAGTTAATTAATATAAGTACATAGAGAAATGTGTCTATGCAATACACAGTAATTGAAATGAAGAAGGATATCGGGAGGAGTATTTTCCTAATGACATGATCGTATATGCTTACCTGATAAATTATTTGACCTCCTATCTGTTCTTCTGACACTTTTACTCATGACAGTATCTTATAAAGTTGCATGAATGAATTGAATTGATGCTTATCAAATGTGGGTCTACTCCATTCTCCTTGCTTGCAAATATCTATAATTTGTAAAAAAGTTTGTTTTTTCATGCATGTAATAAAATTTATGCCATGCACTGCAATTTTGAATAATGCTGTGCATATTCAACAGGGCACAGTAGTTTTGAATTGCAGAAATGAATAAAAGTGAATAAAATAATAATCTACATTTGTAGGAAATCAGATTTTAATGAAATTGTCATTTATATTTATGCTAAATGCTATCTAAATCTAAAGAGACATGTTAGCATCAGTGTCTGAATACCCTAAAATTGTCTGAAACTTCATTTCCATGGAAATATTTTGTTTTGTTTCACAAGCTGTCTGATTTGTGTTCAAATGTTTATTACTTTATTTGAAAATACTTTCTTATTTTTGTTCCAGATGTTCAAAGAACAAGCACAGAACATGGTGGATAAATAAGAATATACAGCTGTAAGCATAAGCTGAGAGTTAGTTATATTCACTAACAAGTTGGTCTGAAAAGGTCTTCTGATGACTGAAAAGCAAAATTTTCTTTTCTTTTTTTCTTTTTTTGAGATGGGAGTCTCGCTCTGTCGCCCAGGCTGGAGTGCAGTGGCGCAATCTCGGCTCATTGCAAGCTCTGCCTCCCGGGTTCACGCCATTCTCCTGCCTCAGCCTCCCGAGTAGCTGGGACTACAGGCGCCCGCCACCACGCCCAGCTAATTGTTTGTATTTTTAGTAGAGACTGGGTTTCACCATTTTAGCCAGGATGGTCTCGATCTGCTGACCTCGTGATCCGCTCGCCTCGGCCTCCCAAAGTGCTGGGATTACAGGCGTGAGCCACCGTGCCTGTCTCTAACAGCTTTCAATATCACATACTTGTTATGGAACACGTGACTTAAATTGTCTGATTTTTATACAATAAGCACAGCCTTTATATTTTTAATCCTAAGAGGTGATTTTGGTATTCATTACTTCCTATTTTAAGAAATTATGTTTTCGGAAAATATTATTGTTTTTAAATGGTAGTGTTTACAGAGTTGTGAAAAAGTCATTAAAATAGATAATCTTTCAAAGATGAGAAAATATGATTAAAAGCTCCTGGTGAATAGTGAACAGCAAATTACTTTAATCACGTACAATATTTGGGTAGGAATTTTTGTATATTATATATGCCACATAACTTAATTGATCACGCTTTTATATTAATCTCCTTCCACATAGTGATAATTAGTCAAAGTAATTAGCATGTTCATCAAACTGATCAAACAACTGTTAACTTTTGTTGTTTTTCCTAATTCCCTTGTCTCTCAATGTAATTTTTATCAAAGATGATAATAATCTCTGAGTTCTGAGAATGCCATTGTGGAAACTTTCTCACAATGCTAAAGAGTGGTTACTTTTTCAAATATGAAATGTAAATGGAAACAATGAGTCCCTACTCAAAAGTTAACAGGAGAACCAACCAACCGTTTTTCAAAGTATTCACTTTTAAAGTTTATACATTTACCTCAATAATGCCATTGCTCAAGTAATTTCAGAACCTATTTTAGTAACTGTCTTCAAAACAAGGCTACTAAACTCATAAGAAAATAGGTAGTCTTTATGTGGTTATGATTCTCTTACCAGTTTCTCCTAATAGATCATCATGATTTTTAAATAACTCAAACTTTATACTAGTTTGTAAAACATCAAGTATGGAAAGTTTTTCTTTCATAATCATATTACTGTGAGGAAGTGTGTTCACCAGGGCAGGTACATGAAATCAACCTTCAACAATTCCAGAGGTAGCTGATATTCTAAATGCTTCCTCAGCACACAATGTATGGAAGAATGCAAGTCTCAGTATTACTAAGTATAGCTTATATGATCCACTGACTCCCCAAAAAGCTTTAGACTATAAGTAAGAATAGATATGTTCCAAATTCTATTCTAACCTAAAAATGTAAGAACAAATATACTTACTCCACTCTATTTCACAGGACTATAAAATATACATATATTTAATATTATATATTATATAAAATATGTTATATAAAATATAATTTAATTATTAAATATAATTTTAATATATGATATATAAAATATACAAATGCATTATATATTAAGAATATCACATATAACACATATTAAACATATGTATATCATAGCCTGTAAATTAGAGTGAAATAATAAATATATATAAATACATCACAGCACTGTGTATATAGGTAGTAGAAATATACTTGTATATATTATATATATAAAAGAAATCTATAGTAAAAATAAATATGCAGTCTCATGTTGCTCCATATCATATAATAGACAGGTTAACTTTTAAGGAAGAACTCCCATTTTCCATATCACAGAGTTTTTTGTTTTTAGGTTTTTTATTTGTTTGTCTACCATTGAGTAACATAGCATTGTCATGTTGTACAGGCTTTTATCTCAAAATAAATAAAACAAAAATGCTGCTAAAATTTTTATCTGATTTGTAGATTATTTTAATTGTTTTGTACATTTCTTTAAAGATGAGATGTCCTCTATTTTATTTACTAGATTGGGGAAATATTTTAGAATACTTTGACTTCCATGTAGTGTGTCTTCAAAATGGCAGTGTCAGCCATTAACATTTTCCTTGTGTTTTGCCCTTCGGAGGGAAGATAGTTTACATTTTAGGTATGATGACAGGAGTTGAGGTAATGGGAAGAACGTAAACAATGATTTGTCCTGTTTCCCAAGGCAGGAATGCAATGTTTTTCCTCCTTTCTTTTTCCTTCTTCCTCCTCTTATTTTCTTCCCTCTCCTCCTACAACTTTTCTTTTTATTCTTTTAAAGTTTTCAGATGAAGTAAACTTGCAAGCTTCAATATCAACTTCTGAAAGTTATATAAAAATAACTAAGAATAAACTATAACCTTAATCAACAAATCTTCCTTTGAGCTGAATATAGGTGTGGCTATGAAAGAAAATCTATTATAGGCTAGGGAATTAGAAAGGAGGTCTTATCTACATTAAATACGAATGTATGTAGAGGAAGGATATTTATTTCCCTCTTTTCAGAGAATAATTATTGCTATTGTTTTTGTTAGTAACCCAAAGACAAAGTTGTTATTTTTAATATACTCACCTAGGTCTCTGTCTCTCTCTACACACACACACACACACGCACACACACAATTTACACATAGATATAAATCTGGAATATATCTTTTTATACATACATTTGAAATATAAATCACTATCTCTATATATATCCATATATACTTATACATATATGTTCATATTATTATTTATAGATTTAAGAAAACTACTTTGTTAAACAGATTGCCAAGATTCTTTGAGTAGGATGAAACTTCAAATTGCCTATAAAGTAAATGGTAGATAATACGAAGGTAAACCTGTTTTTTCATTATTAGACCCTTAATGTCTAGGTGTTCTATTTAATTGTCTTTTTGCTGAATTTGGTCTCTAATAGGATTATTATGTAATAAGAAAACCTTTCAGACATATTTTGTTATTCCCAAGTTGTTATTTTATCTGAGAATCTCTTTTCTGGTTAAGAGACATGACCTGATTCATCTTTTGCTCAACTTTTAAAAAGCAAAACTTCCAGAAACAATTCTTAAAAATATGATGGAGAGAACTGGGTTTCTGAGCACAGCCTTTAATAATTGTTACGGTGTACTTCTTAAGAGAGTTGCAGTTAACAATCCTACATGCTAAAGTATCTAGTCATTAGATAACTGACAACCTGAAATAAATTTCTCTTCAATATAATGACATTTCTCTCTATAGGCATATTATTAAATAAATGTCTGGACCCGGCGCGGTGGCTCACATCTGTAATCCCAGCACTGTGGGAGGCTGAGGTGGGCAGCTCATGAGGTCAGGAGTTCAAGACCAGCCTGGCCAACATGGTGAAACCCCGTCTCTACAAAAGATACAAAAAATTAGTTGGGCATGGTGGTGCACCCCTGTATTCCCAGCTACTCAGGAGTCTGAGACAGGAGAATTGCTTGAACTCAGAAGGAAGAGTCTGCAGTGAGCCGAGATCATGCCATTGCACTCCAGCAACAGGGCGAGACTCCATCTCAAAAAATAAATAAATAAATAAATATAAATAAATAGTTTGTAATCATATACTTACATAGTAGGTGATAGTAAGTATATATTAATCTAATGTTTCAATTTTTCTTACAAAAGTTTTCCTCTACCCAGATAACACAAATAAAAATATTTATTTACAATTTTCATACCATTTAAGTGGACAATTGTGTATAGCATCATACCTTTAATACACCAACAATTTTCAAGAAGAACCATATATTAATTGCTTTTGTTACCATATGTGTGTTTTACATAGCTCATTCACCTTTTAAGGATTTGAAGTAGCTTGAAGTAGATTTTTTTTCTTTGTTTTTTGAGACAGTCTCACTCTGTTACCCAGACTGGAGTGCAGTGGCACAATCTCAGCTCACTGCAATCTCTGCCTCCGGGGTTCAAGTGATTCTTGTGCCTCAGCCTCCCGAGTGGCTGGAATTACAAGTGCACACCACCATACCCTAATTTTTGTATTTTTATTAAAGGTAGGGTTTTGCCATGTTGGCCAGGCTGGTCTCGAACTCCGGACCTCAGATGATTCGCCCACCTCGGCCTCCTAAAGTGCTGGGATTACAGGCATAACCGTGCCCCCCTGCCTAAAATAGCTTTAAAAAGTTACAATTCATTTCCTTTTTTATGTATACTTCTCCTCCTCATACCCATGTTTATATGATTCATGACCATAATTGCATTGTTTAAAATTTGGGCCTCCCAACCATTTGGATAAGTTTTTAGGGGTAAAAATGTTGGTAATATTGAGAACAACGAGAACCTTTAAATAAAGAAGAAAGAGAATGGGAAAAAGGAGGAAGGGGAGAAGGAGGAGGAGAAGGAATAAAGAAAGGAAGAAAGAGGAGGTAGAAGGAAAAGAGGAAGGAAGAAAAGAATAAAGAAGGAAATCATTTCAGGCTTTAGTTGCTAGACCATTTTTGTTAGGTTTAGATGATGACATAACAATTATTTTGATGCAGAGTCTACCAATGTTGTCACAAAAAAATAATAATAAAATGATGCTATACCCTCAAAAAATATTATTTTTATTTAAAAATATTTTACTACATCCTAAAGTATACTAAATTTACTACACCTTATGGTCTTCACTTTTTCGATATCCCAAGGTTAACATTTGTGAATGAAATGGATAGTGGCCACCTTGCTGTAGTGTGTGTTTTATAAATAGTAGCATAAACAAGAGACATAATTTACATTCCTCATTAGTAGTATGGAATCCTCACTCCACAGAGAGTCAATGTAATCAATCATTAGAAATACTAAATTGAAGACTGAGTATGCTCTCACAAAACAAATGCTAAATGCATGACAAGTCAGGTATGGGCAGAGTAAGTACTGCTGTAGTCCTTTCCAGACAGCATCTTACCTTCCGGCTAATGGAACATTCCTTCGTCTGTGCACTCTGTTCAGGCATTTATGTGTAAGAGCCCTAGCATGTGTATTGTTTCAACTCATGGTGAATCTGCTTTCCCTAATGCTACTTTTTCACTAAGTCTGACAAACTAATGCTGTTATGTGTGTGTAGCTTGTGGGATCAACCATTTAAAATATTTATGGATGCAGGATTATTTATTTATTTATTTATAAACCTTCTAAAACACATTATAGAGCCACAACCATTATCTAGTATTAACTGTGTAACCTTTTAATTCTCAATTTTCCTAAAAAATACAAAATTTCAGAACTGTAAACCTTAGGGACTACCCTCAGGAAATAAGATATGTTTCAATTCTGTGGACCAAGGATGACACTCATTGCTTTGATTAGAGATCTCTAAGTTTATTTGCTTGTCTGAGGGCTAGCGCCTTAGTAAGACATATTATAACCAATTTCGTTACTATCTTGTAAGCAATAAATGGGAAAGATAAGTCGGAGAAAAATAATTTGAGTGCAATTCATTTTAGATTTCTTATTTACTCAAGTACCTTCTTATGAAAATACCTATCATATTATATAAAAATTGTAAATTACTTTAGCTCTGTGTGGCTCAGGACACTAAAATAGGACCAAAGTCCTTACCACTATTAATTCTGATAAAAATATTCAGTACATTACCAAAATATCAAAATGTATATATACATATGCTAAGATTATATATATATATATATATATATATATATATATGTCAAACCCATTTTCCTCATGGAAATTCTCTGATTTCAAATAGAATAACAAACAGAAGCTCATAACAATATAAGCTTCACTAACCAAATATTTAACAATATTTTAATAGAGAGGGGAAATAGCTAGAATGAGATGGCAAATAGTTTGCTGTACCTAAGCCGTGCAAATAGACACAGTTTACGCATATAACTGGCTTCCAGTTATGCAAACTATCATACGCCAGTATAGTTGGCACACCCGAGACTTATTTTTGCTTTGTTGATCCACATTATAAATTATAAATGTAATGAAAGGATGAAACCCATATCCCATAAATCATTAATTTTTAGCCATGTGACTAGAGGAGCGTTAGTAATCATAGTTGTTTTTCGGAAATGTGATGTATGAGAATGTTGTGGAACAATTTATCATTTAAGAAGATGCAGGATTTCTTTTGAATGGGGTAGGGGAAGGTGAAATTCGGTAATTATCATTAAATTATGAATCATTTATAAGAACTTGAATTTTAATGATTGCAGATCCCACATTCAGCATTCAGGTTGAAAATATTTTATTATTCAATTATTAAACATGTTATGCTGTATTGCATTCAAATTGAAAAATTATCCTGTGTAAACTATTATGCAAGTATATTAGTATGGTCTGTATGTGAGCATTTATGCTAGCTTATACAGTTTGAGGATTTATTTTTTTTAATATAAAAATTAATAGAGAATGCTTCACATTATAAAAATTTCTGCTGATTATCCAGCATATGCAGTCCTTGTGAATATACCCACTTCATAAAGATAAAATTTAATCATAACCTTCATTATTTTTGTAACTAGAGGAAGCATTGCTTGTCATTTCAGATTCTTACACTTTAAAATGGGGACTCCTACATGAAGCGGATCGTATTACCAGATTGTAACAAAATTATGGAGATGTACTTTTAAGTCATGAAATATTTTATAACATTGACGCAGTGATGACTTGGTCTTGAACTTGTACTTTGAAATGTGAGAATTTATTATCAGTTTACCCACGTAGTAGACAAAATAATGATCCCCGAAAGATATCCATGTTTTAATCCCAGAAATCTGTGATTGTGTTCCTTTTCGTGATGAAAGACCTTTACAGATATGATTAAGTTGACCATCTTGAGATAGGAAGGCTACTCTGGATTATCCAGATGGCCCCAAAGTGATCACAAGGGTCCTTAGAAAAGAGAGGTAGGAGGGTCAGAGTCAAATAAGGAGGTATGACAACAAAAGCAGAGGTTGGAAAATTATCATATCTGGAAGGAGACCATGCACCTAGGAATGAAAACAGCTTCTGGAAGGCTCTGGAAAAGGTAAATAATGGACCTTTCCTAGAGTCTCTAGAAGAAATGTAGCCCTGCTGACAGCTTAATTTTAGCCTACAAGACCCATTTCTGATCACCAGAATTGAAAGAAAACAAATTTGTGTTGTCGAAGCCATTAAGTTTGTGGTTATTTGTTATAGACATCAGCAATAGGAAATGAATACACACACACACACCCAGATACAATTGATAATTTGCTTTTCTTTCTTCTCATTTTAAAATTAAAGATCATTCTTACTAATTCAAAACATTTATAGTTTTAGATCACCCGGAACAAAAAGAAAATTACAAATGAGTCAGCAGTACAGTAACTCTGCACATGATGTTCAATGTCACACTTCCATGTTCTAATATGATTATGCATGGGAAAGAATACTTGCAGGCCTAACATTTTTCTGGGCTGTTATGCCTCTGTTTCCTTGACTATTGCACTTTTATAATTTTGTCTGTGTTTTCAATCAATTATAGGAATTCATAAAAAATAACATAAGCTCAGACAAATAACTAGTAATAATAACTTTTTTTCTCAATTTAAGTCATTGTTTGCCTTGGGCACTTGCTATTTTGAAGGGAACAGAGCCTCAGGCTAAGAGTGACAAAACGATTCTATTTCTTCCTTCATCCCTCAGCAGCTCTGTAAAAGTTGGCAAAGCCATGCACTTTATTCTTGCTGGCATTTGTGATGTAACTTTAGATTCCCATGCAAGTATAAAAAATAACACAGGGTAGTTATGTTAATCATCCATTGGCAGTATCTTGCCAGGAAATTTACATTAGCACAGTCCATCAATCTTACTACGATTTCACTAGTTTTACATATATTCATTTGTGTGTATGTGTGTATTTACTTCTGTGCAATTTTATCACATTTGTAAACTTCTATGACTGTCACCATAGTCAAGATACAGAAAAGTTCTGTGACAAGGATCCTTCTCGCTACCATTTAATAGCATTGATATTTCCACCACCCTTTTCTCGATCCCCATATTCCCCTGGCTATTACTATCTCTTCTCCATGTCTATAATCCTGTCATTTCATTAATGTTAATGTTAAATAAATAGAATCATTTATGTTAATGTTAAATAAATACATTAATGTTAAATAAATTAATGTTAAATAAATAGAATCATGTAGTATACAACCTTTTAAGATTATCGTTTTCACTCAGCATCACTTTGAACTTGTATCCTGCCAATTGAATCAGTTCAATTATTTCTAGAAATTATTTTGTAGATAGGTTGGAATTTTCTACATAAGCAAACATGTCATCTGTACATAAGATTTCTTCATTTCTTTTGTTATAATTTGTATGTGTTTTATTTTTTTCTTTTCTTATTGCATTGTCTAAAACTTCCAGTATTATGTAACATAAGCAAAGTGAGAGTAGACATCCTTGTCTTGTTTCCAATTTTAGTGAAAAAGCATTTAGTATTTTACCATTAAGCATGATGGTAGCTGTAGATACTATTTTGTAGATGCTATTCATTATCCCATCTATTCCTAATTTTTTGTGCTTTTTTCTATATTGAATATGTGTTGGATTTTGTCAAATGCCTTTTCTGCATCAATTTATAAGAATTCAGGATTGGTGCAGTGGCTCATGCCTGTAATTCCAACAGTTTGGAAGGAGGCCAAGGCAGGCAGATCAAGAGGCCAGGAGTTTCAAGACCAGCCTGACTAACATGGTGAAACCCCGTCTCTACTAAAAAATATAAAAATTAGCCAGGCATGGTGGCAGGTGCAAATAATCTCAGCTACTTGGGAGGCTGTGGCAGGAGAATTGCTTGAACCCAGGAGGCGGAGGTTGCAGTGAGCTGAGTTTACTCCTTACCTTGTTGATACATTAGATTACATTGATTTTCAAATGGTGAACCACTCATGCATACCTAGAATAAATCCCAGTTAGTCATCTTATATAATTATTTTTATTCTTTGTTGCATTCAGTTGGCTGGATATGATTGATGATTTTTTATATCTGTGTTCATGAGATATATTAGTCTGTAGTTTTTTTAAATTGTTTTTATCTGGTTATGGTTTCACAATAACATTAGTCTCATAAAAAGATTTGGAAAATATTTCGTCTTCTGTTGTTTGGAAAAGTGTGCATAAAACTGGTTTAAATTATTCTTTAAATATTTATCTGAACTGTTATGGAAACCATTTGAAATTTTGTAACTGTTTCTTTCAGGAGGTTTAAATTACAAATTAAATGTCTTCAATGGCTGTAGAACTATTCTGGTTGTCTGTTTCATTTTGGTTGAATGTTAATCGTTTGTGGTTTTTGAGAAATTCATTTTTGTCTTATTTATATGACAAAAGTTGTTTTTAATATTCTTTTATTATACTTTATTCTTTTTCAAAATCCATGGTGATATCCCTGTTTTATTATTGATATTCGTCATCTGTGTCTCTTAAAAATTTGTCATTCTTATTTTATCAATTTTATCAGTTATTGATTTTTTCCTGAAGACCAGCATTTTGTTTCATTGATTTTTTCTATTGTTTTTAGTCATTTCATGGATGTTTTCTAAATAGATGATATATAATGTGATTAATTTCTGCTCTTATTCATATTATTTTCTTCCTTTTATTTGCTTTAGGTCTATTTTCTCTTCTAGTTTTTTGAGGTGAGAACTTACATTTTTGAATTTAGACTCTGCCTGTTTTAAGGGTAAATATATGTGTTCCCCTCTGCACTGCTATAGTTGTAGCTCATGTATCTTGGCAGTATGTCACATGCATTGTATTCATTCCACTTAGGTCTCTGTATTTTATTGTTTATTTTTAAACTTCCCCTATGACCTATTTGGAAGTATGTTTTTTAATTTTCAAGAGTTTGAAGATATTTTGTAGCCTTGCTCTTGTTGATTTTTTCTTTTTATTCAGTTATTATCAGAGAAAACACTCTTCATGATTTCAATTATTTTAAATTTTATAAGATTTATTTTACGGCTTAGAATATTCTCAGTCTTAGCCACTACTCCATGAGGGCTTGAAAGACATGAATTTTGCAGTTGTTCAATGGAGTATTCTGTATCTGCCAACTTGTTGGCTGACTTTTTGTTCAACCATTTCCTTTTGAGCCTCAGTCTCACCAAGTATTTACTGATGATTTCTTCCACTATAAAATGAAAAGAAATACTTTCTTGTCTTTGGAGGATTTTTGAGGACCACATGAAATAACATGTAAAAGTTTTTTGCTATTATTAAGGTACCAAACATACAGATGCCCAGTATAATTTATCTGCAATGAATGTTATAAAATCAAGACCTTTACCTTTGGGTGATTGAAGTTGAATATTATTAAATATTTTGGCACAGTTTTCAATAGAGATAGGACTGTAAAAAATAAGTGACATATGCTCGGCTTCAGATCACTCATAATGTAAAAACATGTATTGGTGCCTCATCTACTTCTCATCTTTCATGAGTTCTACATACAAGCAAAATAGTCTTGCTCTCTATTCTGTATGAGCTTTAAATATAAGGATTCAGCAAGTATTTTTGCAGTTCCCTTTTGTGACATTAAAAAATCGAATAACTCTTCAACAAATGCCTGTTAAGGCAAACCATTTCTACCTGAATTTTACACATCATATTTGGATTTGGCTTACCTGTCTTCTCAAATTTCTCATATCCACATTTTTTACTCTTTTTAAACATTTATTTGGAAATAGAATTACATTATTTAAACACAAAATGCTGTGTTATTAATACATCTCCAAATCAACCACCTTAATGAGAGACAGTGCTTCTCAAACTGTCTATAGAGAAAGACTGATATTTCATTTTTCTGTTTCTATTGCCAACAAATAGGTGTTTTTACTGCCCGTGACTAGTAACTGCCGCCATATTTAACTGACCATGAAAGTTTTACAACACCTAATTTGTTTCCAACCTGTTTAACAATATGTCAAATACCGTTATAACTTTACCTATACCTCTCTAGTGTCCACTGGTAATAAACAATTAGCAAATAGTCATTGCAAAGACATAGTCCCCACTGAATATTTTATTTAACCTAACAAATTTCTTTCAGGCCAGGTGGCAAAAGCAGTAGATAAAAGATGTGATGAAATTAAAACATGTGCACATGGCAAACCTAAGAATCTTTCCAAACAGCATGGAGTTATTTCACAGACATATCACTGTTCGTATGTAGATAATCACTAGCACCCCCAAAAGGATTTTCAATTATTTTCTAGAGATCAGAGCTGTATCAGAGTTGGTAGTTCACCAGGCATTTTGGTATAAATATAGATTGGATTTGGGAAGCCTCAAGATCATGGTATGATTGTGGAACAGAAGATATAAAACAAATTTCAATGATTGTAGAATAAATAGTTATCTTGGGAATTATATGAGGAAAAAAAATCCCAGGTGTGAAGATACTGAAAACATGAATCGATGAGGCATATCCTAAATCTCTTACATAAACAAAAAGGAACCTTGTCAATTTCCACCAAGAAAGTTGTCAGAAACTACCTTAAAAATATCCAGAGGTGTCAGGTGTCCCACCCAGCAAGTCAGCAGAGCTCAGCCACCAGTGACTTCCTCAGTGGTATTCAGTTGTGTATTTCACAGAGGTGTCCAATTCATGTAAGTCAAAATAAACACACTGAGATAGATTAAATCTATTACTGCTCTTTGCGACTCCAAGGCTTTCTGCTAGGCTTTATATTTATAAACATAAAATAGGGTTTATATATCAAAAAAATTTACTGTTTCACTTCTTTCTAATTTTCTTATGATAGAAACTTACCTGGAATTATCTTTTTGTCTTTTTCTAGTATAAAAACTATATAGGTAAAGAGAAACTGCTACTCTAATTTAGACAGTGTCTAGATACCCACTGTCTTTTGTTTCTTTGTTTGTTTTGTTTAAGTGGCTGTTTTGACTTTGGGATCTCTCTCAATGGAAAGGTCCATTTTCCTAACGGGCTCCATCCTGTGTTCCTGGAGCGAACTCCCAGTGCAATCAGAAAACACAGTTAGAAACAGAACAAAGCAAAAATCCCCAACAACTTTAAAGGATTGGTTTTTGTTATCCCCCAGAGCCTGAAAATAGCCTTTGATGTCTACTACTTATCCTGGACACATGGCATGTCACGTGGCCACGCGCAAAGGTACGCCCTCCCTAACACCTGCTGCGGGTGGGCTCTGTGTTTTGTCATTCTCTGGTCAGCATGTGCAAGAGGTCTCCTCTGCATTATTTGATTCTTTTTCCACATCCTGCGCAAGTCGGCAGCTTTCTCGGGCATGTGACGTGATCCTTTTCATGAATACAGCATGTTTTCCTGGCGCTGTCTTGTGTGCATCATGCTCTTCAACTGAATCAAAAGGTTCAATGGGACAGGGGTCTTGATTTGCACTCTGTACCTGCATCTCCAGCATCATGGAAGGCTCACAGCAGGAGCTCAATGAGTATTTGTTGATTAATGGGACTTAAGCCATGAAAGACAGCCCTCTTTGGGGAGCTCAGTCCCTTAAGTGGGTCAATTAGCTTGTCTGCTCCCCTCATGACTGATGAAATATTGTGAATTACCCATGTCTACAATCAGCAGATTCAGGTACTCATCATTGTGAACAGCTTTCCACTATTTCAACAACCAAAAATAGCTGTACAGTAAACTCTCATTATGCAGAATGATGGTGAGATGGGATATTCTAATTAATTAGTCATTCTGGTCAGTGAGAAAAGAACATATATATGCAGAAGGCCAGCTGTAACGAAATGAGAATAGGGTAAAATACACTTATGATAAAATTAGGCCAAACATGATGTAATTGCACCATTCAAAAATGACCTGAAAGACTCATCTTAGACCCTGTGCGGTATGTGTAGGGCATCAATTTGGAGAGAAAAATTCAAGTTCTATAGACACATCAAGTTTAAGATTCAGGCTTGCATCTTTCCTGACCCCTAAAATATCCATGAAATCCCCTTTTCAAAATGTTATACTATCATCATCATCATTTTTTAAAAAATTTTCATAGGTTTTGGGGGAACAGGTGGTGTTTTGTTTCATGAATAAGTTCTTCTGTGGTGATTTCTGAAATTTTTGTGCACCCATCACCCAACCAGTATACACTGTACCCAATTTACAGTCTTTCACCCTCCTCCCACCCTTTCCTCCAAGTCTCCAAAGTCCATTGTATCATTCTTTTTTTATTTATTATTATACTTTAAGTTCTAGGGTACATGTGCACAACGTGCAGGTTTGTTACATAGGTATACATGTGCCATGTTGGTTTGCTGCATGCATTAATCCGTTATTTACATTAGGTATTACTCCTAATGCTATCCCTCCCCCATCCCCCCACCCAACGACACCTTGCATCATCATAGCTTAGCTCCCACTTATGAGTGAGAACACAGGATGTTTGCTTTTCAATTCCTGAGTTACTTCACTTGGAATAGTGGTCTCCAATTCCATCTACGTTGCTGCGAATGGCATCATTTCATTTCTTTTTATGGCTGAGTAATATTCCACAGTGCATATATATATACACGCATATATACACACATATATGTGTTTATATATACATTGTGATATGTATACATACACATATTGTGATATATATATACACATATATCACAATTTCCTTTATCATTCATTGATTAATGGGCACTTGGGCTGGTTCCATATTTTTGCAACAGCAAATTGTGCTGCTATAAACATGCTTGTGCAAGTATCTTTTTTGAATAATGACTTACTTTTCTCTGGGTAGATACCCAGTGGTGGGGTTGCTGGATCGAATGGTAGTTCTACTTTTAGTTCTTTAAGAAATCTCCACACTGTTTTCCATAGTGGTTGAACTAGTTTATGTTCCCACCAGCAGTGTAAAAGTGTTTACATCCCTGCCAAAATCTATTATTTTTTAATTTTTTGATTATGGCCATTCTCGCAGGGGTTAGGTGGTATCACATTGTGGTTTTTATTTGTATTTCCCTGATCATTAGTGATGTTGATCATTTTTTAATGTGTTTGTTGGCCACTTGTATGTCTTCTTTTGGGAATTGTCTATTCACATCCTTAGCCCATTGTCTTTTCTAGTAACAATCTCAGAATAGGTCCAGGAGTAGAAATGAGTCTGACATACTCCTCAATTATGATGCCTAATGCACATACACATGTTGATACAGCTAGGGTATTGGGGTAGAACACGGGGGCTTGTCAAAACACTGCTTATTCCCCAAAAGAGGGCAAAATGCTATAGCAGAAAACAAAGCTGTTAAATACAGAGAGACAGTGGGCATAGTCCGAAAATATCTGATTCTATTTCTTGGAGGTTTTGATAATATTTCATATAGTGAAGTTATATTAATGAATATTTTTGAGGCATTCCTCACTTCTCAAATTAGGTATATTTAAAAGTGTATTGTGTATTTAAATCTAGGGCTTGTTTTATTCACAAAGTTGTTTTTGAAGTGAACTAAAAGTTTATCTTAGGCAATTAATTCACCAGAATCTAATCAATCATAACTTTATGCCTTAACGTTATCTAAATAAACATAATGGGTGTTTACATTGTCTAAATCATAATAGTAGTTTCTCATTACCTCTGTAGTTTTTATACTAGAAAAAAAAGAGACAAAAATATAATTCCAGTTAAGTTTCCATGCCTAAGTCAAGAAATTTTTAAGTAGTAGAAACTACATAGGAGCTTCATTCTTTTAATTTCACTTTTTCTACATTTTATCACAACTTTGTTATTTGGACTTACCAATTTTCCATCTTCTCACTGTGAGACTTAATGACGTAATGCACACACATAAATATACATATTATATAGTTGTAAAACTAATTTTTATGCTTCTATTATCATTTTGTTATATCCCTTAGTATACAATCTTAATGTTTTACAGTAAAATGAAGATAAAAAATGCAAGAATATAGAAATTTTAGTATCCTTTCTTCAGGTGAAAAAATTTTCATATATATTTATATATTGATTGCTTTCTAACTCCACTAATAGATTTTTAAGCTTGATATAACATTTCCTTAGTTATTTTCACATATTTCATATTTTAAATATTTTTCTCCTTTTATAGTTGATGCTTTTGATAAGCAGCTTCCATTTATTGACTAGTGAGTGAGTGAACTCTCTCATTAATCTGTAAAGGCACTTTCTTAATTATGTTACCCTCTTTACACAGTATGCTAAAGATATTTCTGATTCATCTGTCTCTATTATGTACCAAATTAAAAACAATTCCTGACTCCCTCAAACATGACATATATTAATTTTCTGCCCAAATTGTAAACTCTGGTAGAGATATTAATGTCAAATCACCTAGGAAATGATATTAAATTCTTTTATTTTTATTTTTTGGGATGGAGTCTGGCTCGGCCCCCAGGCTGGAGTGCAGTGGCGCGATCTCGGCTCACTGCAAGCTCTGCCTCCCGGGTTCACGCCATTCTCCTGCCTCAGGCTCCCGAATAGCTGGGACTACAGGCGCCCGCCGCCACGCCCCGCTAATTTTTTGTATTTTTAGTAGAGACGGGGTTTCACCGTGTTAGCCAGGAAGGTCTCGATCTCCTGACCTCGTGATCCACCCGCCTCGGCCTCCCAAAGTGCTGGGATTGATATTAAATTCTATTTCTGAAGGCAATATCTATAGAACTGTGTAACATAAGAGAAGGGATTATTTTTAAAGTTTTGGTGGAGAGAAGAGAGCACTTCTTCAATCTCAGAAAGCATTTAAAATAGGGTTCATTTTAATGACAAACCAAAAATAAGCAAGTGCTCAAACGTACTGGAATGTTTAACAGAATAGGAGTAATAGAAAATAGCATTTGTTTCAGATTATCTATTTTAGCTCAACCAGTATAAAATATTAATTCTTAAGAGGACTTTAAAAATGATTATTACTTTCTAAACAGTTAATCATCTCTACATGATATTGGTTTAATAACAGATATACAATCTCAACCTTATTTGAATCATTGAGATAGTATAATTAATTACAAAAAAAATTTAAAATACAAGGAATCAAGAAATATGAGTTTCTTATGCTCTCTCTCTCTCTCTCACATTTGGAGATGATAAATGTAATCTCAGTTTTGTTTGATTTTATTTTTGAAGTAATTAGTAAATTTGGCCATGTACATTTAGGAAAAGCACATGTCGCAATATTTGTCTTTTTCTCTCAGTATCTTCTTGAATTTATTTATACACAGTTCTAATTTGGTCATTTAGTGACTGATTGTCTTTATAAGTATCAGCAAAATCTTGTGGCCTCTCTGTTCAAATTTTTATTATCTGTAGTCTGAGCAATGTGCTTTCAACCTCTCTATCTTCCATTCCAATATGTGTACTTTGCCCTGGGTTATCTTAAACATGAAGCTAATTGTGTCACTGCATGCTTGTAAAATGTTCAGAGCTCCTTGTTGCCTACACATAATATTCAAACTCTGGCTTTTTCATTAGCTTGTCCCATATCACCTGTGGAGCCTATTCTCCTCTTACTTCACAAGTGCCACTTTAGTTCCAGCAATTCAAAACTGGAGTAGCCATCAAATGCCTTCCTGTGTCACCCCACCGCACATGCTATTTGGTTTATATGGAATCTATGTTCCTTCTGAACTGGCTGCAGAACTCCTAGTCATGGTACCTTTTAAATATTCATTTCTCTATGAAGCTTTTTCCAAGTGATCTTTAATCTTCCGTTGCTCTTTACTTTTCCTGCTCCTTATTGTAGGTTCTATATCATATTTTAATTGTGTATTCAAATAATTTCTTCCACTTGAACAACTGAGCCATGAGCCCTTTTAACTCACTTATACAATTTTCATCATTTTTAACTTTACAACATTGGTAAGAAAAGGAACAAAAGGCAGCAGAAGAAGTGAAAAATCAAAAAATTCTGAATAATCGGATTAATACAAAGAATAGGAGCATCTTCTTGTAAAAGTAAATTGGAGCTTTTGGAGAAAGAAGCACCATCTAACCTGATCCACATTGTCTCATTTATTCACTTCATTCCACCTCATTTGTTCATTTATTCAGCAATACTCTTTGCCAGTCACAAGAAAATAGGTGTTGACAGAATAGAAGAACTATGTGACTGTTCCCTAACGAGAGCATTATGATTAGTGACATTTTATCGATAGGATTTGGTTATTACCAGGACCAGGACCTGTAATTGGACAGTATTTATTTCATTTCTTATGTGGGAGTTTAGCAATATATTGTATTATACATCTAAACAACCATATAAAGCAATGCAATATAAAGCAATGTCCTACCAAAACTTATTAAACATCCAAGGACCACAGAAATCTGAAGGCAATTAGCGTGTTCTAGAAGTGTGAGGGATATATAAATTATAGTAAGGCACTGTTCACAATTGCAAAACTACTTTGCAATCTAGATGAAGTGGTAAAGAGAAAAACTTAAAGCATGAAACTAGAGCAAAATTAGATCAATGTGTGGAATACACTGTGGTCATACGCATGTCTTTACAAGTATTGACAAAACCTTTTGAAAATATAGATATGTCCATAATATGGAGAATAAACTTCAGAAACACAAGTCTGAAGAGAAGAAAGCTCCTCATGTTTGCTGAACATAATTAGTGTTTTGATTTGTATGGGAGTAAATGTCAAGCTGAGCTTTGAAGTCTTGTTCATGGATCAAAAGACTTTGGGATCCATGTGGTATTTTTACCTCCTTTCTGGTTAATGTTTTTAGAAAGGAAAATGCCATAAATAGTGCATTAGATAGTATCATAAATAACATTGAATATATTCTGATATCAAAAAATTGAGATTCTGGCAAAACATGAATTGTGTAGTGTGAAGATAAGAAACATATTTGAGGGGAAAAGCGAGATGCACTCAGTTCAAGAAATTTTAATAAATACCACAAATACATGGCTGGAGAAGAAACACAATAATTCTAAGTAGAAAATAGCAGAAAAGAGGGACTAGGATTGGTAAAAAATGCATATTTTAAAATAAGAAGGTGAGTAGAATTTTTATAGATATCACCAAAATTTAGGGTAATAGTGTTCAATAATAAAGTATGACAAAGAAAAACATCTTGTTTAAAGAAATTAATCTGTTTGAGCCATATGCTCACATATGACATGCTTAGTATAAATGCATTGTAGAAAGCATTATATTAGTGTAAATTTAAGATTTAGCACAATTATTATGAGAGTACTATAGCCCGTAATTTGAGATAATATTTCAGATTTGATTTTAGAAGACATTATAGAAAAATTGAGGAAGGAAAGCCAACAGAACTTCATGCTTTTAATATGAAAAAATTAGTCACTTAAACAAGAAAACACAAGAGATTTCATAAAAGATTTTAAGAAATTGTGGTAATGGAAACAAAGAACTGGTAGTTTATTTTGTTTGTGGCTCAAGCAGTCAACATGTATTTTGTCAGAATCCAAGATTAAATAGTGGCTCTGGTCTATTGATAGTATATCTAATCAGTTAACCTTATCTTGCTTTGAAAATATGCTAAAAGTTAGTCACATTGGTAGAAAAAATGTTTTGAATGACCACGTTTTTACTTTGTGCCACGGTTTGCATAGTGATGAATAGAAATAAGGTGACATGCAACTATTTGGATCCAAGAAAAATAAATCTGAGTTAAAAGGAAAACAGAATACAGAAAATGGAATATGTATAAATAAAAAGTTATTCACACCATTGGTCAAAAATAATTAAATTAGAAGAGAAAATATTATTTGGGAGCGCTCACATTTTCCTATTAGGCCATTTAAAGGAATGTTCTATTTTTGTTTTTCTTTCTTTTGAGATGGAGTTTCACTCTTTTTGCCTAGGCTGGAGTACTATGGCGCGATCTCGGCTCACCGCAACCTCCGCCTTCTGGGTTCAAGCTATTCTCCTGCCTCAGCCTCCTGAGTAGCTGGAATTACAGGCACCCACCACCACACCCAGCTATTTTTTTTTTTTTTGTATTTTTAATAGAGACAGGGTTTCACCATTTTGGCCAGGCTGGTCTCGAACTCCTGAGCTCAGGTGATCCACTCGCCTTGGCCTCCCAAGGTGCTGGGATTACAGGCATGAGCCACCGCGCCTGGCCTGAAGAGTCACTTATTTTTATCAACTGTTGTTTACTCTCTGTTTATCTCCTTAAAGTATAAATTATTTCTCAAAAACGGTCTTTCTCAAAGTTTATGAATGTAAGCCGCCCTGGTATATCAGCCATTTGAAAATTAGCACACATTTTATTTTCTCTCCTGGTATTTTAAGTAGAAATTCAATAAAGACTTAAATTAAAAAATCTAAAGGAAAACAGAAAAGAGGATTTAATAACATTAACTATGTATACTCAAGGAGATGAAAAATCCTGAATTCAGAGGGAAATTACAAGAAATGTAAATTTGTCACAGAGCCTCAAATGATGAGTCAACTGTGGGAAAATATGATTAAAATTGGTAATGAAATTAGAGAATACTTTAAATTATATATACAAAGCAAGTTAGTGTAGTATGAAAATCTAAAACACAGATACATATGGAGGGGGAAGAACATAAAATATAACATTTAGAATTATTTTTAAAATTTATATTAAAAATTAGCTTTTTTCCCCTTGTTTCCCATTAAGTACAATCCTATTACCTTATTTCTCACTGGAAAAAATTATAACAATGAATTGGAAGTTATCTATTTAATCTATGCTGAATATATTTTTTTCTATGAATATGTATATATATATAAAATTTTAAAAATATTATCAGCATTTTAAAATGTGTATAATGGAAAAAATTATATGTCTTATTCTTCAATTTGCTTTTCTGACTCAATATTTGAGATTTAGAAAATGTATCCTCTATGATACATAAAAATATAATCTGTTTAAACATAGTGTATTCATTTTCACTATATTGCAATATGTACTATTGGGTGATTTTGACAAAAGATCAAACTAGCTACATTTCTTTAAGCCAAAGTATATGTGAATATATACTAGTTTTATATTATAATATTTATTCTGACATTAAAACACATATACCTGTTTCCTTAGTGCACGTAAAAATGTCTTCCTAGACGCATAATAGCTGAGTAAGTATACTTTAATTTTCTTCTAAATTTTGCAAAACTGTTCACCAAAGCAATTCTAATAACTTACAATAATACTGGAAGTGTATGTAAGGTGCAGTTTCGCCTAATCTTTTTCTTTTTCAATTTTTTTTTTTTTGGTTTAAGTTCCAGGATACATGTGCAGAATGTGCAGGTTTGTTACGTAGGTATACATGTTCCACAGTGGTTTGCTGCACCTATCAACCCATCATCTAGGTTTTAAGCCCCGTATGCATTAAGTATTTGTCCTAATGCTCTCCCGCCCCTTGCCCCCCACCTACCAACAAGACCCAATGTGTGATATTCTCCTCTCTGTGTCCATGTGTTCCCACTGTTCAACTCCCACTTATGAGTGAGAATATGCAGTGTTTGGTTTCCTGTTCCTGTGTTTGTTTGCTGAGAATGATGGCTTCCAGATTCATCCATGTTCCTGCAAAGGACATGATCTCATTCTTTTTTATGGCTGCATAATATTCCATAGTGTATATGTGCCACATTTTCTTATCCTGTCTATCATTGAAGGGCATTTGGGTTTGTTCCAAGTCTCTACTATTGTAAATAGTGCTGCAATAAACATACATGTGCATGTGTATTTATAGTAGAATGATTTATAATCCTTTGTGTATATACCCAGTAATGGGATTGTTGGGTCAAATAATATTTCTGGTTCTAGATCCTTAAGGAATTGCTATACTGTTTTCCACAATGGTTGAACTAATTTACATTCCCACCAACAGTTTAAAAGCATTCCTATTTCTCCACAGCTTCGTCAGAGTCTATTGTTTCCTGACTTAATAATTGTAATTCTGACTGGCATAAGATGGTATCTCATTGTGGTTTTGATCTGCATTTCTCTAATGATCAGTGATGATGAGCTTTTTTTCATATGTTTGTTGGACTCACAAATGTCTTCTTTTGAGAAGGGCCTGTTCATATCCTTGGAAAATTTTTGATGAGGTTGTTTGTTTTTTTTCTTGTAAATGCGATTAAGTTCTTTGTAGATTCGGGATATTCAACCTTTGTCAGATGGGTAGATTGCAAACATTTTCTCCCATTCTGTAGGTTGCCTGTTCACTCTGAGGCTAGTATCTTTTGCTCCTTTAATCTTTCTAAACAAGTGCAATAAGAAATTTAATTTTTCCCTATCTTCTTGGATGTAAAAAAAGATTCCTTTTAATTTGCATTCACTTCATTATTTATCAGGTGGAACATATTTTCATATATATTTTGGTCAAAAATTTGTCCACTTTAGTGAAATACTTGTTTGCTTTTTTCTTCTTGATTTGTAGAAGCTGTTCACATATCTGGATTCTACTATTTTCTCTGTTTTATACCATATAAATACCTTCTTGTAAGGTACTATTTGTCCTTTAATAGTGTTTATACAGGTTTTTAAATTTTTGATGTTAATTGTGGCTTATATTTCGAGGTAGTGTGACTCAGAAATTATTTTTCAATCATGTCTAATACATACTTATTCTGATATTCCAAAAATATTCTACTAGATATTTATGTTACTGATTATTCCTCTTTCTTTAATATGTTCAGTGTTTAATACAAACACATACTAATTATGTATGTGACATGAAGTAAATCTGGCTCAATGTCATATATTGATTAATCTGCCTTTTTCCTAATGACTTGCATTGCCATTTTTATCGTATACCAAGATCCTAGAAATGTTTCTGTGTCTCAACGATCTATTATCTTCCATTGAACTATATGTCTATATCTCTGTTAGTAAACACAGATATTTTAATTCATATACAGGCTCACCTAGTTTTATTATAATTTGCTTTATTGTACTTCACAAATATATATTTTTTCAGAAATTGAACGTTTGCTGCAACCCTGTATCAACCAAGTCTATCAGCACAATTTTCCAACAGCACGTGCTCACTTCATGTCTCTGTGTCACATTTTAGTAATTCTTGCAATATTTCCAACTTTATTATTACTATTATTATTGTTATTATTATTATATCTGTTATGGTAAACTGAGATCAGAGATCTTTGATGTTACTGTTATAATTGTTTTGGGGCTCCACAAACAACACCCACATAAGATAGCTCACTTAATCTATAAATATGTGTTCTGAATGCTCCAGCTGTCATCCCATCTCTCCCGCTCTCCTAAGGCCTCCCTATTCCCCGAGACACTACAATATTAAAATTAAGCTAAGTAATTACCCTGCAATGGTCTCCACATTTTCAAGTAAAAGAAGAGGTTGCACGTCTCTCACTTTAAATCAAAAGCTAGAAATGATTAACTTTAGTGATGAAAGCATGTCAAAAACTGAGAGAGGCCAAAAGCTAGGCCTCTTGTATCAAGTAGTTGGCCTAGTTGTGAAGGCAAATATATATATATATTTTGAGACGGAGTCTCACCCTGTCACCCAGGCTGGAGTGCAATGGTGGGATCTTGGCTCACTGCAAGCCCCGACTCCTGGGTTCAAACGATTCTCCTGCCTCAGCCTCCTGAGTAGCTGGGATTACAGGTGCCTGCTACCACACCCAGCTAATTTTTGTATTTTAAGTAGAGACGGGGTTTCACCACTTGGCCAGGCTGGTGTCAAACTCTTGACCTTGTGATCTGCCTGCCTCGGCCTCCCAAAATGCTGGGATTACAGACGTGAACCACCGCACCCGGCCCAAAAAACAAATATCCTTGAAGGAAGTGAAAAATGCCAGTCCAGTGAAGACACGCATTATAAGAAAGGAAAACAGACTTATTGCTGATATGGAGAAAGTCTGAGTGGTTTGAATAGAAGATCTAACCAGCCACAACATTTCCTTAAGCCAAAGCCTAATCCAGAGCAAGACCCTAACTCTTTTCAGTCCTGTGGAGGCTGAGAAAGGTGAGAAAGCTACAGAAGAAAAGTCCGAAGCTATCAGAGTTTGGTTTATCAGGTTTAAGGGAAGAAGCCATATTCATAGCATAAAAGGGCAGTGTTAGGGACCAAGTGCTGATGTAGAGGCTGCTGAAGTAGTAAAGTTACCGAAGATGACTACACTGAACAACAGGTTTTTCAATGTAGATGAAACAGTCTTCTATTGAAAGAAGATGCCATCTAGGACTTTCATAGCCATGGAGAAGAAGTCAATACCTGGCTTCAAAGCTTCAAATAATGACTGACTTTCTTGTTATGGGCTAATGCAGCTGATGTCTTTTAAGTTGAAGCCAATGCTCATTTACCATTCTGAAAATTCTAGGGCCCTTAACTATTATGCTAAATCTGCTCTGTCTGTTCTCTAGAAATGGTACAACAAAGCCTAGATGACAGCACATTTATTTCCAACATGTTTTAATCAATATTTTAAGCCCGTTGTTGGGAAATACTGCTCAGAAAAAAAAATCCTTTCAAAATATTACTGTTCATTGAGAATGCACCTAGTCACTCAATGTACAATGAGATTAATATTGTTTTCATGCCTAGTAACACAAAATTTTTTATACACTCTCTCGATCAAGGAATATAACTTCCAAATCTTGTTATTAAAGAAATACATTACACACAGCTATGGCTGCCGTACAGTGATTCCTGTGATGGATTTGGGCAAAATAAATGGAAAACTTTTTGTAAATAATTCACCATTCAAGATGCTGTGAAGGACAGGAGGTCAAAATGTCAACATTGAAAGGAATTTAGAAGTTGATTCCAACCGTCACAGATGACTCTGAGGGGTTCAAGACTGTAGTGGAAGAAGTAACTGCAGATGGGGTGGAAATAGCAACAGACCTAGAATTAGAAGTGGAGCCTGAGGATATGACTGAATTGCTACAATCTAAAACTTCAACAATGAGGAGCTGCTTCTCATGGATGAATAAAGAAAGTGGTTTCTTGAAACAAAATCTACTCGTGATGAAGATGTGAACATTGTTGAAATGACAGAACAAATTTAGAATATTACACAAACTTAGTTGATAAAGCAGCAGCAGAGTTTGAGAGGACTGACTTCAATTTCAAACAAAGTTCTGTTTTATGTAAAATGCTATCCAATAGCATGCCATGTTCTAGAGAAATCTTTTATGAAAAGAAGAGTCAATCAACGTGGCATACTTCATTGTTGTCTTATCTTAAGAAATTGCCAAAGCCACCCCAGCCTTCAGCAACCACCACTCTGATTAGTCAGCAGTCATCAACTAGGTAAGACCCTCCACTAACAAAGGGATTACAACTCACTGAAGTCTCAGATAATTGTTAGCCTTTTTAATCAATAAAGTATTTTTAAGTTAAGGTCTGTACATTTTTAGACATAATACTATTGCACACTTATTAGACTACAGTATAATATAAAAGAGTTCTATATGCACTAGGAAGCAAAAAAAAATTACGTGACTCACTTTTTTGCAATATCTTTATTGTAACAGTGGAGAACTGAACCCACAAAACATCTGTGGTATCAATCTTTGTCATATATGGCAGGAACAATTTGCCTCTCTTGCTCTTGTTTTTCAAAATCATTATTTTGTATTCCCATGTGAACTTAAAATAATTATTTTGCTTTCATTGAAAACTACTAATAATTATAGTTAAAATTGCATTGGTTTTATCAATGGCTTTATGAATCCATCACATTTATGGATTCATAAATCCATCACATTTATGGATTTATATTCCTTCTTATCTGCAAGAATCTAGAATTTCAGACTAGGTTCTCTTTTATGTACAATATTTTTAAACTTTTGCTATTCTTACACATTTCTTCAATTTACTCCAAGAAACTCTGCAAGTTTTTGGTTCCGGCTATTATAAATTATATCATTTAAAATATTTCACTTTCTGTGGTATATTTAGATGAATGATACTAATTTTTGTCCATCAAAATTATATTCAGCAATCTTGCTGAATGCTTTAATACTACAAGTAGATTCTCTCTAAATTCTTGAGAAGGCAATGTGAGAAATAATTTCACTCATTAAACAATCACCGTTGTTTGCAATAAGATAATTTTGTTGTTTTTTCTTCCAATTTATATATTCCCCATTTCTTTTCATAAACACTTTTTATTGTCATGGCATCTGATTTTTGAATAATAGTGAAATAAGGAAGTTTCCTGGTTTGTTCCTGGTGTTATTGACACTATTTTAAAGCTTCACTTAAAGTATTATGTTTACAAGAGTTTTTGGTAGATATAATTTATGAGGTTAAGATATTCCTGTAGTCTTATTTTGCTAATGGATTTCCTTTGCAAATCATGAATAAATGTTGAATTTTGTAAAATGCTTCTTCCAAATTTATTGAGATAACCATTTCAACTGTTCCTCTCAATTTGTCTTTGCAATGGACAATTTTATTTATATCTTTATGCCTCATTTCCATTTGGTCATGACGTTTTAAAATACGTAGTGAACTTAATTTGCTAATACCTCAAAAAAGGATTTTTTCATCTTGTATCATAAGTAAAATAAGCTTATACTTTTCTCATTCTAGTCTTACATTGGTTTAGAAGAATAGCCATGCTACCCTCTCCTGTTAGCTTCCTGTGACTACCGCAAAAAAAAATAACAATAATAATAATTACTACAAACTAGGTGGTTTAAAATAACAGAAATGGGCTGGGCATGGTGGCTTATGTCTGTAATCCCAGCACTTTGGGAGGTTGAGGTGGGCAGATCACCTGAGGTCAGGAGTTCGGGACCAGCCTGGCCAACACGGCAAAACCCCCTCTCTACTAAAAATACAAAAATTAGCTGGGTGTGGTGGCAGAATCCTATAATCCCAGCAACTCCTGAGGCTGAGAATAGCTTGAACCTGGGAGGCGGAGGTTGCAGTGAGCTAAGATCGCACCACTGCACTCCAGCCTGGGTAGCAGAGCGAGACTCTGTCTCAATAATAATAGTAATAGTAATAACATTCTATTATTTTTAAGAGAAATGTATTCCCTCATAGTTCTGGAGGTTAGAAATATGAAATCAAGGTGTCAGCAGGACTATGCTTCTTCTGAAGCATCTGCAGAAAAATCCTGCCATTTCCCTTCCTAGCTTCTGATAGTTGTCAGCAATTCTTAGTGTTGTTAGGTTTGTAGCTTCATCACCGTAATCTCTGCCTCTGTCTTCATGTGGCCTTCTTTGCTGTGTGTCAGTGTTGACCATCTGATTGAGTCTTCTTCTTTCTCTTAAAAGACATCAGTCCCTTGAATTTAGGATCCATCCTAACCCAATATGACCTAATTTTAACTAGTTACATCTGCAATGACCCTGTTTCCAAATAAGGTCACATTCGGAGGTATGGATCGGTGTGAATTTTTGGAGGACAGTATTCACCACACTATAATTCATAAAATGAGTTGTATAAACATCTCACATTTTTTCTATTGATTAAGGTTTTTGAATGTTTATAAAGCTTCAGTAAAATCACTTGATTTTGAAGTTTTTCTTGGACAGAGGGAATTTTTTTACTCCAATTTTTTAATAATATAATTTTAATAGTTATTTCAATGTTTATTCTTCTTAGACAATTTCAAGTTATATTTTTTCTTCAGAATTTGACTATCTCATCTACAATTTCAGAATAAGTGACATTTATGATGATTGCTTTGATGATTTTTAGATTTATTTTGTTTGCTGATGTTTGAGTTTTTGTTCAAATATTGTTTACTTGAATAATATGTTTTCCTCTTAGTTAGTCTTTTGGTAAGTGTGTCTAAACAATTACTCTTAAAAGAAACTAGCTTTTAATTTTGTTGGCCCATACCTGCTAAGGGTCTTATATGTTTTTAATATGTCTTACTTGTTAAAATATTGCTTTCCATAATCCCAAATACAATTCAAAATTTGGTTTTCTTAAAACACAAATACTTCTGAGACTAGTATATTAAAAGCTTCTATGTGGTTATAAATTTTAAATATTTTTGTTATAATTTTGTCATTTGTACTTTGTATCTAACAAATTTATGTTGTTTGATGTTATAGTTAGAGGTTTTTTTACATGTTTAAGAATTCATAACCTTATTAGCATGATTGACACCATTTTTTTATTGGTGGCCTTTGTATTATACTCTGTTTTATATACTAACATGACTATATTATCTTTATAGTACATAATATTTCCCTGATATATCATTGTTTATTTTAATATATGCAACTTTTCTGGTTTCTGCAGTAAGCCTGGCTTGGATTCTTTCACCTGAAATATACACATTTTAAATGCTTGCTCTATAAACCCTGTAGATTTATGTCTTTAGCCTGTTTACCACATGGCCTTTCAATTTCATTTTGGTCCACATAGGTGTGTATTTTGTTTTTAAGTATCCTATATCATGTTTTAAAATATACTTTATCATTGTTATATGTTTTGTGTACTTTGCTTGTAATGTCTTGTATACCCGCTTGTGACAGAATACCTGATGAGGACATAATTGAAGTATTGAAGCTATAAACTTTCTTCAAAATGTTAAATGTATGCTCTGTCTTCTAAAAGAGAATGCATACTACTTTGTCTTTAGGTAGGTTTGATCCCCAATAATTTTTTTTACGAACAAACCGTGTTCTAAATCTCTGTTCTCAAGAAAGACTTAGGTACTTTGAAGCAACCCAATTCTTTTTTTTTTTTTTTTTTTGGAGCAGTCAAAACACACACAGCATTTATTAAATTCATTTTACAATAGCAACATCAAAGGTCACTGATGAAAATGTCACCATAACAGATATAATAATATTCAAAAAGCTTGAAATATTGCAAGAATTACCAAAATGTGACACAGAGACATGAAGTGAGTAGTACCAATAGCCTTAATGCAGAATTGCCACAAACTTTCAATTTGTAAAAAACACAATGACGCAAAGTGCAATAAAATGAGATATCATATATATATATTTGTTTAAAAATAGTTAGTTTTTGTTTTTGCTATATAATAACGGTGTAAACTGTATCAGTAGAAGACGACTTGGGGACTTTCTGTGAAGGGCCAGATATATATTACAGGCTTTGTGTCCCCATCATAACTACTCATTTCTACCTTTGAGCACAAAAGCAGCCACACCCAATGAATCAACGAACAGGTGTGGCACGAGTTCAACTAAGCTTAATTAACAAAAAATAGGCAGCAGACCGGATTGGTCCTTTATCGTTATCCATATTTATAACTCAAATTCATTTTTTAAAAATTGTGTACATATATATATGTATATACAATTTATATATATATATAAATAAAAGCAAACCCTACTGAGGGATTCTTAAGATGTTTCTAATTTTTACTCTTATACACAATGCTACAGTAAATACCCTTTTAACTTGTTGATTATTTCTTTATAATAAATTTCTAGAATTTGTGGTTTTAAGTCAGAGTGTGCATACTTAAATATTTGAATCATTACATAGTTGTTCACCAGAAGAGGTGGGCCAATTTATACTAATGTGTACTGGGTATAAGAGTGCTTGTTTCCCCATATCCTCTCCAATATTTGATACTATTTATCTTTTCATTCTTTCTCAACCTACCTGGGGAAGCATTGATCACTCATAGTTGTTTCTTTTTTTTTATTCATTGATTTTTAACAATCTGGAGCATCGTTCCATTTGTTTATTGGTCATTTATTTGTGAGTTCTCTGTATATGTAATTTGCCCATTGTTATACTGGGTTGTTAATGTTTTTCTTATTGATTTATAAGGACGGTTCATATAATAAGGACATTAACATTTTGAGCCTTATATGTGCTACAAAAAGAATTCACCAGTTTGCTGTTTGCTTGTTTTTTTTTTATTTTATTATTATTATACTTTAAGTTTTAGGGTACATGTGCACAATGTGCAGGTTAGTTACATATGTATACATGTGACATGCTGGTGTGCTGCACCCATTAACTCTTCATTTAGCATTAGGTATATCTCCTAATGCTATCCCTTCCCCCTCCCCCCCACCCCACAACAGTCCCCAGAGTGTCATGTTCCCCTTCCTGTGTCCATGTGTTCTCATTGTTCAATTCCCACCTATGAGTGAGGATATGCGGTGTCTGGTTTTTTGTCCTTGCGATAGTTTACTGAGAATGATGATTTCCAATTTCATCCATGTCCCTACAAAGGACATGAACTCATCATTTTTTATGGCTGCATAGTATTCCATGGTGTATATGCGCCACATTTTCTTAATCCAGTCTATCATTGTTGGACATTTGGGTTGGTTCCAAGTCTTTGCTATTGTGAATAGTGCCGCAATAAACATACGTGTGCATGTGTCTTTATAGCATCATGATTTATAGTCCTTTGGGTATATACCCAGTAATGGGATAGCTGGGTCAAATGGTATTTCTAGTTCTAGATCCCTGAGGAATCGCCACACTGACTTCCACAATGGTTGAACTAGTTTAGAGTCCCACCAACAGTGTAAAAGTGTTCCTATTTCTCCACATCCTCTCCAGCACCTGTTGTTTCCTGACTTTTTAATGATTGCCGTTATACGAAAACACTTGAAAATGTTCCTGTTAATCTATTGTTTAGCTGAAAGGAAGAAAAAAGGAAATAAGACAAAACATAAAGAAAGAAAACAGGCCAATATATTAATTTCACATGGTTCAATCTAGTAAATATTTTTGTTTGTTTGTTTTTCTTCTTTTCATAGAGACAGGATCTTGCTATTTGTATAGGCTTGTCTAGAACTCTTGACATCAACTGATTCTTCCACCTCAGCCTCCATAGTGCTGGGATTACAGACATGAGCCATCACACCCCTAATAAATATTTATACTTCAAGCTGAGTAATTCAACATTCTATTTGGAAAATAAACTCCACCAATATTTTGGTTTAGAGAATATTTTGCCTAAAATATATTATTTTATTTAGTTTTTTCCACTGTCTTGGTATATGTGAATGCATGTTTGTGACTTTCTTGGGTTTCTGTGTTTTGATCAGTATCTGCAAGAAAGATATTGGTAAAGAAAAACTGAACTAAAAACAGTTAAGACATGGAGACAATCTTCATTTCATTTTTATTAGAGGAAAGATGGCAATATATCAAATATAGTATTATTTAAAATTGAATAATTCAAAATCTCAGTCACATATAGTTTTATTATGAATATTTAGGCCATATGTCAGGCTAGTTGGAGACAGACACATTACTGGGGGAGTTGAATGGAAGTATCTACTGAAGGAAAAAGAGTTTCATTATATCAGTCATCCTGGGAAGGGTTTAATTTTTGCCAAGAAATGTGGCAGATCTTAGAAAATGAATTGTGTGCAAGGAGCCAGTTAATCTTGAAGCATTTCTGATTGTGAAGATGAGTCAGCACCAACCTAAAGGAGACTATTAACATGGGCTTATCTATTACCAAACTTTCAGAATAATGTCATTGCTACTTACACTAAGGCTCATTTATACTGTAGAAAATTAGCTAAAATATCCACAGCCTCTTTCATATTTTACAGTAGCAAATGAATATTTCAGAAATGTCTTTGGGAATTACAAGGATGGCTGTCTCTAGTGAGCAGACAAATGGACCAAACTAATTTGATTACAGAATGGTAAGATTTGAAATAAATGTGACAAAACAAAGACATTTTCTAATTCAAAATAGTAAAAAGAGTATTTGTTATATCATTCTCTGTACATATGAAAAATTTAATAATTTAAAAGAAACAAACTTATTTTACAGTATAGGCTAAGGTATAAAACCTTCATTATGGTATATATCACTTTATACTAAAATTATTTACATAGTTTTATGTCTGTGGCTTCAACATACAGAAGAAATCATGACTTTTTCATCTTTGTGTACTCAACATTTTTTTTTTTTTTTTGAGACAGAGCTGCAGTCTGTCGCCCAGGCTGGAGTGCAATGGTACGATCTCGGCTCTCCGCAACCTCCCACTCCCGGGTTCAAGCTATTCTCCTGCCTTAGCCTCCTGAGTAGCTGGGATTACAGGCGTGCACCACCATGCCTGGCTAATTTTTGTATTTTAATAGAGATGGGGTTTCACCATATTGGTCAGGCTGGTCTCAAACTCCTGACCTCATGATCTGCCCCCCTCGGCCTCCTAAAGTGCTGGGATCACAGGTGTGAGCCACTGCACCCAGCCAACACTTTTAATAAAATATAAAATCATAAATAATGATTGCATTAATTTGCAAATAATTGGATTAATAAGCAAGACAAATGCAGAGCAGAATGTGTATGACATATCTGTTGGACTGTGAATAGAAACCTGCGTCTAGGTTAAGTGTGTGAGTAGAGGAATAGGAAAAAAATAGATAGAAATAAGTCTATATAATGGAGGGTACCATATGTCTGACAGGTATATAGACTTTAGCCTGAGAAAATAATCTAGGACTGATTATGTGCAAAATAATAACATGCATATAGCAGTGATATATTAGAATAATATATACTGTAGACAAAACTACATGTTTTTTAAAGGATGCAATGGAACTCTATTAGAACAATCTAGATAAATGGAGTTGAGAGTCTGGACTAGCTGTATGTATAAATAAAAGGAAAGAAATATATGTAAATACAAACATTAGCTCAGAATAATGAGATAAAGTATTTAATATAATTGTCTTCATTAAAAAAGAGAAACTGAGGCACACAGAATTTAAATAAATTGCTCAAGGATTTGTAGGCAGACATTCTGGCCCTGGAATCAATGTTTGTTGCAGGGGTTAAATAGCATATAATACTAAATGATGAACAAATTGGTGAAAAGGTGACCCTATTGAAAATTACAGTAATACTGCACAAAGAGATGAACTGGAACTATCAAATAAAAAAGAAAAGAATAGATCAATAAAACTCAACATATGACTAAGAATGTTTCAAATCAGTTAAAAAATAAAATAATAGAAAGATTCTTTTTGAAGAGATAATGACTGAGAATGTCCCAGAACTTGGAAAAGACATTAGTCATCAGGTTTAATATCTCGATAAATGCCAAGTTAGAGTGAAATAAAATAGCAAGTATGTCTACACATGGGTATATCATAGTGTTTTAGAAAACAATGCATAAAGAAGAAAGGTAACCGAAAACAAAAGAAAAATCAGATTCCTAGAAAAAGTGACTGTAAAATTAACATTGGATTTTTAATCAGGATAAAAGAATTTAGATAAAGAAGAGGTATATAGTAACTGTGCTATGAAAAACACAGTAGCTTTGGGGCTGTAATTTTCTACCAGGCCCAAATATAATTGAAGAGAGAAAGTCAAAAATATTATCACAATGGAAAACAAAAAGGATGTGGAATCTCACTTGTCACTCCACACATGTTTGAAATATAAAAAGGGAACTTACCAGTAAGAAGCTGAAGATATGCCGCTCAGAGGGTGACCGGTAGCTAATACATGTCTTAAGTCCTGAGATGCAACTCCTGTATTTGAAGGAATTGAGCTTACTGGCACTGGGCAAGGCATGTGGGTATATAACAGTTGATATGGTTTGGTTCTGTCTCCTCTCCCAAATCTCACCTTGAATTGTAAGCCCCATGATCCCCACGTGTCTAGGGTGGGACCGGGGAGGGAATTGGATCATGGGGACAGTTTCTGCCATGCTGTTCTCATGATACTGAGTTAATCTCATGAGATTTGATTTTTTTTTTTTTTTTTTTTTGAGACTGAGTCTCGCTCTGTCACCCAGGCTGGACTGCAGTGGTATGATCTCAGCTCACTGCACCCTCTGCCTCCCGGGTTCAAGCGATTCTCCTGCCTTAGCCTCCAAAGTAGCTGAGATTACAGGCACTCGCCACCACGCCCGGCTAATTTTTGCATTTTTAGTAGAGATAGGGTTTCACCATGTTGGTCAGGCTGGTCTCGAACTCCTGACTTCGTGATCCACCTACCTTGGCCTCCCAAAGTGCTGGGATTACAGGTGTGAGCCACCGCGCCTGGCCGAAATTTGATGATTTTATAAGCATCTGGCATTTCCCTGCTTGCACACACTTCATCCTGCTGTCACGTGAAGAAGGTGCCTGCTTCTCACTTGCCTTCTGCCATGATTGTAAGTTTCCTCGGTCTCCTCCACAATGCAGAATTTTGAGTCAATTAAACCTCTTTCTTTTATAAACTACCCAGTCTCAGGTATTTCTTCATAGTAGTGTGAGAATGGACTCATACAACAGGGCTTCATATATAAAGCCAGGAACACAACTGTTGCCAGTACAGTTTTCAATAAAGATTAGCGCATGAATTTTATTTCCTTTTTATTAAAAAGAAATTATTTAAGCATCACAACAGAACTTGCATTATCCTAACTAATGGAAGGAAAATGTTTAAGATATACACACTACAACTTAAGAAGTTAAGCTCAATGGGAAGAGTGACATGTACAAAAATAGTTTGTAATGCATTGCCTGATAAATATTCTTTTCAGAGAAGTAAAAACACGCAGTGCAAGCTCTATCTAGAGCCCTAGGAACTTCAGCTGGGAGTGTACACATGGTTTTGTTAAATTGTACATTTTGGAGGTGGCTAGCACAGAAACTGGATTAACTAAACTTTTCTACCTGTGAGATTTTGGAGAGAGGTAGAATCCAAGTATACTAAAATAAATTGGGATATGGAGATATTTGAAGAGATTATTTCAAGTATAGCCTAGGGAGAATAGCCTGGATTGATTTGTTGAGTCAAAAAACAGATTTAAATTTTTGTTTTGTTTTGTTTTGGTTTGGTTTGGTTTAATAGGGGTTGTATTTAGAGAGGGACATTTTGCCTGGCAGAGACAAAAACAAGTGAATATCAACAAATTACTAAAATATAAAAATTCACACTACCTAGGATGTCTTCGGGATGTTCATGGCAAGCATCAAAGAGAAACTAATATTCAAAATGTTTTAGATGTATCATTAAAACAGGAGAAGAAAGAACATGCTAAGACTTGGAGGCATGATATTGCAGCATGTTTGTGGCTGTACAAGATTTTTATAAGATTTAAGCTCAGCCAGTGGAATTATCAGTGATTTGTGAGAAATAAATCCTAAGTCAATTTTAGATTTGAGGTAACCATAGAACATGTGGTGGAGGTATAATTCATAGATGATTAAAATACAGGTCTAAAACTTTGGAAGGAGACTTTTGCCATTTGAAAGGCATTAGTATGTAAGTAGCTCACAAGTAAAGTGAACGAGGTCATTCAGTTAGAATGCATATATAATTGTAAAAGCAAAAGAAAAGTGCATTTTAGGACCAATTGAGTACTAGGTAAGTATGCCAATGGTATTTCATAAGAATACTTTGATGTACATATTAATGTATTATTTTAATAAGTGAGAAAAAAGAAAAAAATGTTTTTCCTTAGATCATATACAATATTTTAGCCTGAGATTCAAATCAACTCATGAAGAGTTCCCTATGATTAGCTGAGAGAGGAAGAGAAGACACTAGCCTGGTTTACAGATGGTTTTGCACAATATGCAGGCACAATCTATAAGTGGATAGCTATAGCACTACAGCTATAGCTGGGACAATTCTGAAAGATAGTGGTGAAGTGGGGAATCTTCCCAGTGGGTAGAACTTTGAAAAATGTCACCCCTTGTTGATATTAAAACAAAAAATAAAAAATAAAAATAAAGCCAGAACTTTCATTGTATAGTGGCTTTAGTGAAATGACTGTATCATTAGAGACTTGGAAGGAACATGATTGGAAAATTGGTGACAAAGAATTTGGAGAAGAGGTATGTAGATGGACCTCCCTGAATGGACAACAAAAGTGAAAATAATTGTGTCTCATGATAATGTTCACCAAAGAATGACCTCAAGAGAAAAATTGAATAATCAAGTGGATTGGATGACCCATTATCTGGACATTAGTCAGTCTCTTTTCCCAGCCTTGCCATTACTTTATAAACTCATGAGCAAAGTGGCCATGAAGGCAAGGATGGAGGTTAGGTATGGGCTCAGCAACATGGAATTTTACTCACCAGGCTAGCCTGGTTATGCCAAACATGGAGTGCTGAATGTGTCAGCAGCAGAGACCAACAGTAAAACTTCAATATGGCACCATCCCCTGGTGTGATCAGCCAACAGCCTGATGGCAGGTAAATTACACTGGACTGTTTCCATTGTGGGAGGGGCATCATTGTGTCCTTACTGGAATAGGCTCTCTGGATCTGGATTTGTCTTCCAAGCATTCAGTGTTTCTGCCAAAACTACCATCCATAGACTTATAGAATGCTTTTTTACACTGCCATTTTATTCCACACAGCATTGCTTTTAACCAGGGTACTTATGCCACAGCCAAAGAAGTGTGTCAGTGGAGTCAGGCTTATGAAATTTCCTGGTCCTACAATGTTCCCCACCATCCTGAAGCAGCTGGCTTGATATAAGGGTAGAATGGCCTTTAGAAGACTGAGTTACAGTGTCAGCTAGGTACAATATTTTGCAGGGCTGGTTCAGGGTTTTCCAAAAGGCTCTATATTCTCTGAATCAGTGTCCAATACATGGTGTCTGTTTCACCCATAGCCAGGAATCACGAGTTCAGAAATCAAAGGATGATAAATGGGAGTGGCATTACTATTATCCCTAGTGACTCCTAGCAAAATTTTTGTTTTCTCTTCCTGTAGCTTTATGTTTTGCTGTCCTATAAATATTAACTCCAGAGGAAAAAATACTTCCACTAGAAGACACAATAATAATTCTATTGAACTTGAAGTTAAGACTGCCAGTCACATTGGGTTCCTCAAGCCTCTGAGTCCACAGGCCATGAAGGGAGTTATGGTATTGACTAGGGTCCCAAGAAGTTCCTAAGTCCCAAGAAGTAATTGAACTACTACTCCATAATGGAGGTAAGAAAGAGTGTGTTTGGAATACAGGAGACCTCTTTTAGGTGGTCTCTAAGTATGATCATGTCTTGTAATTAAGGTCAATGAAAAACTGCAACAACTCAATCTAGGCAAAACTATGAGTGGCCCAGAATCTTCAGGGATGAATGTTTCAGTTTTGCCACCAGGTGAGGAATCACAGCAAGCTTAGGTTCTTGCGAAAGGCAAAGGGAATACAGAATGCGTGGTCGAAGAAGGTGGTTACTATAAGTGCCAGTTATGACCATGTGAACAGTTAAAGAAATGAGCACTATAATTGTCATAAGTATGTCCTCCTTTTATTTTTAATATCTGTGTGTACATATACATGTATTAAGGAATGTCTTTGTTTTCTTTACATTTTTATTTCCTTATCATGTAATGTAAGATGTATTAATTTTATATCAGTATTTAAATATTGTTCATTTTATATCACAGTGTTTAAAGTATGAGGTATCTGGAGAAAAGTAACCATTACTCAAGGCCATTACCTCCTCTTCTGGGGAAGGGATTTGTGCATTTCATTTTCAATTGGATGCATGATACTGTATAATATTAAGTGAAATTATGACCTTATTAGTTTGTTTATATGGAGATTAATTTTGGCTTAAAGAAATGTTCACAGGAGCCACACTGACAAGGGATCAACTAGCGATGGTTAATTTTATATGTCAACTTGACTGGAGTAGGGGCTGCCCATATAGCTGGTAAAACATTATTTCAGGTTGGGATTGTGAGGATCTTTCTAGAAGAAATTAACACCTAAATCAGTAAACAGTAAAGGCGATCTTCCCTCACCAATTTGAGGGCATCATTTAATCCATTGAGGTCCCGATAGAATACAAAAAATAGAGGAAGGACAAATTCTCTCTCTTATCATGACTAAGACATTCATCTTTTCCTGCCCTCAGATTGAAGCTCCTTGTTTTAAGGACTTTGGACTCTGGGACGTACACCAGCCTTTAGCCTCAGACTAGGAGCTAAATTATAGGCTTCTCTGGGTCTCTGATCTTTGTACTTGGATTAAATTCCATCACCAGCTTTCCTGGTTCTCTCAGCACATCATTCTCTTTCTCAGATTTAAATATTGGAGATATTCAAGGTGTTTTCTTAAATTTCTCCTCTTATCTCTTTTCACAGTTTCCTAAAAGATACATATATATGATGATTTCCAAAAGTAATATCTCAAATTAAACTGTACCTTAAACTTGAGATGAGTTTATTCCATTGATTCCTTGGCATTTCTACTTGGACATCTGAAAGATAATTATTTTAAAACATGAGCACTCCAATCTTCTGGCACTTATTCTCTTGGTGTTCCTCACTATGCATTGCCTCTATCCTTTGGGCACATGGTAAAAAATGGCTGATTGGCCCTATGTTGCACTTAATGTACAACAAGGCCTGAATGCAGTCAGGTGCATAGTTTCTTCCTAGGAAAGAGAATCTCAATAGTCTGACTTGGGACAAGTGAATACCTGTAGTCCAATCAGTGATGGCCAGAAAGTGGTATCAAGAGCCTTCTTGGGAAACAATTTCAAAGCAGACTCTGAAGAGAGCACAACCATGTTCTTTAAGCGGGAAGTATAGGAGTGAGAAGGAGATAATAAACAAAGAAAATGATTGGACACTCTGACACAATAGGTAGAAACACCTTTTATGTAGTATTATTTGGATTCAATTTGAGAACTAAAGGCACATCAGAAGAAAAGCCATTGACACTCTTCATCGTATATATTCATTATTGAATTTGCTTTAGCAAATTTCTGTCATGTGTAACGTATAATGATTCTTTCTATAGAGGAGACCTGATGTATACAACTAGAGACAGGGTTCTAAAATCTACTTTTTATTTTCAATTTATAAGATTTGTACTATGTACTAATGAACCTACATAAAGAGTGATTTGGAACCAACCCAAATGTCCAACAATGATAGACTGGATTAAGAAAATGTGGCACGTATACACCACGGAATACTATGCAGCCATAAAAAATGATGAGTTCATGTCCTTTGTAGGGACATGGATGAAGCTGGAAACCATCATTCTCAACAAACTATTGCAAGGACAAAAAACCAAACACCGCATGTTCTCACTCATAGATGGGAATTGAACAATGAGAACACATGGACACAGAAAGGGGAACATCACACACTGGGGCCTGTTGTGAGGTGGGGGGGAGGGGGGAGGGATAGCATTAGGAGATATACCTAATGTTAAATGACGAGTTAATGGGTGCAGCACACCAACATGGCACATGCATATATATGTAACAAACCACGTTGTGCACATGTACCCTAGAACTTAAAGTATAATAATAATAATAATAATCAAGTGATTAATAAACTTAACAAGAACCTGGTGTAATCTGGATGAATCATACTTGATAATGCCCAAATTATGCCACATATCTCTAAAATATTTTAATCCAAAACAAAGACTGAGTAATTTAATTTTAAGGCACTTACATTTTAGATTAACTGACTATATAAGTCAATATAAATATACAAATTGTGGGGAAAAACAAATTTTTCCAAATTTAAAATAAAATAATTATAAATTTTAAAAACTTTAATGTTAACGTAATTAAAATTATGTTCTATTTTGAAAAACATCCCTCAATGGAGTGGCCCACAATCAAAAACTTTGGTGGTAGTTTTATTTGCATCTGGTCTTAGATTTCCTGTGATTTTTTTCACTATGTTACGCTGGAAAAAGAGTATTTCTTGTGAAATATTTTATTGTTTCTCTAAACAGAACATGGTACAAAGTAAATTATGTAATAAAAAACATCCAGGTAAAATTATGTGTGTACATTTTATATATATAAATTTCTGTGTAAGGATGGGTGTGTGTGCACATGTGTGTATGTTTGTTCTCATCTAGGAGAAGGACTTAATGTCTTGAGAGTTAAATAGCTGTAGTTTTTTTTATGCATAAGTAATGCATCATTTCCACACAAATGACCCAAACGATTCTCATTAATAAGGCCAGAATTACTTACATTTCAGAATGATAAATTAGTATAATATGTATTCAGTTGTGTTTATTATAAATAATCTATAGTTCATTGCCTTTAATTATATTAATTTTTATCACTATTTCAGGTAGTTTAAATACTATAACATATGCATTTCAGGGATAAGACATCTTCATTTAAAATGGGCAATACTGGAATATATATTTCAGTTCTTCATATGAATAAGAAATGTGTGAAATGACCAGGTAGAATTGAGTGAGTACAAACAGTACATAGGAGCTTAACCATCTTAGAACTTAACCATTTGAAATAAGATATTCTTCACCTTTGAACAATAATTAAAATAAATAATAACAACAACCATAATGAAATATATAATAATAGCTAAGTCTGTTGAAAACTAAAATATGCCATATATAACTCATTTAATCTATGTAACTGTCATACTGCCTTTGTTTTATGGAACTAGTAACTGAGGACCAAAATATTAAATAATGTGTCAAATAAAGCAATTGGCAGAACTAAGAATCAAATCCAGGCAATTTGTCCACCAATTTTTATTACTTTCAGAATAACAGGAAAGGATATTTAGCATATTTAGCTTGATGGATATTCACACTTTTAGGTATCAATTCATCTCTAAGCACCACTGGGAATTCATTATCTTGCTTCCTTAGACATGCCTTTGAAATGACAAATGAATCACAGAAATGTAAATGAAAATCTTCAGTAGTTTTGAGGTCACATTCCACACAAAATTCTGAGTTTTTAAATCCTGCAAATTTCATCCCTTCATTTTATAAGGCATCCTAGAGGTCCAGTCATTCTCCTTGAGTACCATATTGCTCTCCGGCTCTTGCTTTATTCTGTCATCCAGAAATCCAAAGCTGCAGCTGCCTCTCTTATATTTGCCTCATCCACATTGATTCCCAAACTGCTGAGTTTTTTCTAGAAATTTTCAGTCCCTCTCACTCTTCTCACCTGCAGTTTCCCAACTATCACATCTGTGGTGGTGGGAGAGGAGTCTATCCAGAAATGCCATTCTCAATTCATTTGTTTTTCCCCAAAGCAGTTTTCGTTTTGTCTTGTTTTGTTTGTTTGTTTGTTTGTTGGAGACAGGGTTTCCCTCTGTCACCCAGGTGGGAGTGCAGTGGCCCCATTTGGGCTCATTGCAACCTCAGTCTCTGGGTTCAAGTGATCCTCTCACCTCAGCTTCCCAAGTAGTTGGGACTACAGGTGCAAGCCACCATATTCGGCAAAATTTGTATTTTTTTTTTTTTTTTTTTTTGTAAAGATGGGGTTTTTGCCATGTTGCCAGACTAGTTTCAAACTCCTGGGTTTAAGTGATCCATCTTCCTTGGCCTCCCAAAGTACTGGCATTACAGGCATAAGACACAGCATTTCATTCATTTTCTGTCAAACTTACAAAGATCTATCATTCTTTCTATCAACTACCTTTTATAAAATTGTAAGGCCATGCACGGTGGCTCACACCTGTAATCCCACCACTGTGGAATCACAGAAGTAGTAAAGAAATAATCTTTATCATCTTTACAATTCCAGAATAATCATTTTAAAAATAAAATATAATGATGTCATAATCCTTAAAAAATAATCCCCTAGGTATTTACATCAAAATAAAGTCCAGACTTTTAAATATAACACTAAGACAGAGGCTCCTCCAACAACCTGTGTGTTCATACTTACCCATGTGATCAAAGCAAAGGTCCCTGAGTACACCTGGTCCTGAATAAATGAACCTCTGCCAGTTAGTCCATCGATTTCCCACAATATTCGGGTCTCCACTGACTGTCACCTCCAATGCAGAGGCCTCTTATCTTGTTATTGTTCTTTGATTAATAGCAGTTTATGATACTGTTATGGTTTGGATTGTGTCCCCACCAAAATCTCATTTGGAATTATAATCCCCAGTGTTGGAGGAAGGGCCTGGTGGGAGACAACTGGATCATGGGGGCTCATTTCCCACTTGCTATTTACATGATAGTGAATGAGTTCTCATGTGATCTTGTTGAAAAGGGTGTAGCACCTCCGCTTCAGTCTCTTCCTCCTGCTCCAGCCATGTAGGACGTGCCTGCTTCTCCCTCACCTTCTGCCATGTTGTATGTTTGCTTAGGCTTCCCTAGCCATGCTTCCTGTACAGCCTGGGGAACTGTGAGTCAATTAAACCGCTTTTCTTTATACATTACTCAGTTTGAGGTAGTTCTTTATAGCAATGAGAGACTAGACTAATACAAATATTTATTTGTGAATTAACTGTTTCATGTTTAAGCCCTAATTGTTTATGCTATCTCCAACACATGTGAAAAGATTACTGAGTACAAATGAATTCTAAAACATTTAATGTATTTTTTCCACTGAAAGTAAGTATTTTATAGCCAATTGTACGGTTGAAATAAACTTTATAAAGTTTGAAATGTTACAGTGTGTCAAAAACATGAAGGCACAATTGTTGGTAAAATATTGATAATATGTTACTACATTATGGAATGAATGTATCCTGGCATAAACAGTCTGGCCACAATTCATGAGAGGAGAAATTTCACCAAGGAATGTCCCTCTCCCTCCTGTAAAACATTTTTTTTAATCTAAATTAACAATATGTACAATGTTTATATGGAAAATAATTGTAAAACTTTCGTTCTTAATTATTAGTAACATAAAAAATTGCAATCTATAATATAAATAAAAATGTAATAAGTACAAATTTTGCATCCATTAAACATTTTAGACATGAGAATTTTCAGAAGGTGCACTTTTATTAAGGTATAAAGAATTATGCAGAGAGGCTGGGTGTGGTGGCTCATGCTTGTAATCCCAGCACTTTAGGAGGCCAAGGCAGGTGGAACACCTGAGGTCAGGAGTTCCAGACCAGACTGTCCAATATGGTGAAACCCCGTCTCTACTAAAAATACAAAAAAAATTAGCCGGGCATTGTGGTGGGTGCCTGTAAACCCAGCTATTCAGGAGGCTGAGGCAGGGGAATCATTTAAGCCTGGGTGGTGGAGGTTGTAGTGAGCCAAGATCACGTCACTGTACTCCAGTCTGGGCAACAAGAGCAAAACTAGGTCTCAAAAAAAAATTAAAAAAAAAAAAAAGAATTATGTAGAGAACTATGGTTGCATCAAAATAGCTAATATATAACATGCAAATAGTTGACAGTTACAAGATGGTGAACTATTTACCAAAAGAATATGCATTATAGAGGAATTAAATCTCAGTTGGCCTGAAACAATTTTTCTTGCTTAAGATACAAGTTAGTGGGTCACTTCTTAAAATAATCAATGATTTCATACTATTTCATCTGAAAGAAATGACCTAAAATTTCTAGAGTTGAATCTTCAAAGGTAAGTATAATTTTATGGAGCCATTTTATTAAACATGCTTATTTGCTTTTCTGTTTTAAACGAGATCTTGTTAATAACATCGGTTTTACGTAATTTGGAAATTTAATAATTAGCTATGTTTTCATTTATATTTTATCTTCAATAGAAAATAGCTTTTCCAAACAGAAATTAGCTTCTTTTTCTTCAATCACTTTTAAAATAAAAGTTATCCCATGAATTTTGAAATGAACAAACACATACATGTGAGGTAATTGGGAGGGTATATATATGCTGTTCACATTTTCTATAATGATGGTCAAAGTTCCTAGGAAGTAAACATCAAGTATACTTACAATAACCACTCCAAAGCTCTTAGTGGGGAAATTTTAAATTCAAATAGGATATAAATAACTTAAAGTGCTATAATGACAATTATATTTTATAATACTGATACACAATTGCTTTTTCTTCTATAAAAGCAGAGAAATAATTATTGCTGGATTTTGAACATTTTGTATAATAAAAGTAGTCAAATGTAGTATCATCAATATGTATGCATTTCCTCTTACCAACCCTGCTATTTCTACTTCACTTCAAATTCAAAATCTATGGTAGTGTGGAAGAAAAAATAAATTCACATTTTAAATGGAAGTATACAATGAGAAGCCTTCCTCTACAACAGTGGTTTTAGAGTTGAACAAAAGACAGCAGTATTTTTGGGTATATAAACTCATTCACAGAATGCTAATAAATAAAAAGGCAATAAACATGAAGTTATGTCCTGCCTGATTCTTCCCTTAAAAACCCTAATCGCTGAGAAACCTGAAGTTTTACAAAGCAATTTGAAAACCACTGTTCCATAAATATATTCTGTTTTTTGCTTATTATAGTGGAGTTGTAACTGTTTGTTTTTGCTTTTTTTTTTTTTTTTTTTGAGACGGAGTATCACTCTGTCGCCAAGCTGCAATGCAGTGGAGGTCTTGGCTCACTGCAGCGTCTGCCTCCCAGGTTCAAGTGATTCTCCAGCCTCAGCATACGGCGTAGCTGGGACTACACACGCACGCCACCACACCTAGCTAATTTTTGTATTTTTCGTAGAGACGGGGTTTCACCATGTTGGCCAGGATGATCTCAATCTCTTGACTTCGTGATCCGTCCACCTCGGCCTCCCAAAGTGCCGGGATTACCTGCATGACCCACCACGCCTGGCCTGTTTTTGCTTATTCTTTAAAACTAAAATGGTCTGAAAATGCGTGCAGTATTGTCATAATTGGCAAGGATAGTTTTTATCTATGGTTTCCCTAAAGGCATCATTGAAGAGTTTCCTAAAAAGTTTCTATTTCTGTCGCCCTCTCTTTATTTTCCTTTAATATTTTATCTCTTCCATTATTTGTGCAATAAGGTCATTTGTATGGAAATTAAAATAAATAACTTTGTGTCATGACATTAGTCTGAAGTCTTGTGATATTTTAAAGTGGCTGATTTTCTCCTGAATCATGTTACTGTGACAAACTCATAGGGATTTGAGAGATTCTAACATGGGTTGTTCTAATCACATTCTTCCTTATGTCACCTGATGGCAATTCCATCCTTCCGATTACTCAGAACAAAACCTTTGTGTAATTCTTGATCATTCTCCTTTCCTCACACCTCATGTCCATTGCATCAGAAAGTTCTTTTATTGTGATATATGAAAAAATCTACCCTAATCATATGTCTGCTAGGACCACCTGGTACAAAGCTAACATCATCTTTAGAATAGATTGTTCCATTGCTTCCTTATAATCTATTTTCCCCAAAACAACCAGTCAAAGATCTATGGCTACTTATAATCTGAAATGGCTTTCATTTCCCTAAGAATAAAAGTCAGTATCTTACCAGGTCCTTCGTGGACTGGCTGCCATTTCTGTGTAACCTCATGACTTGCCCTTCTCCCTGCTTCCAGCTGGACTGGCTTGTTTGTTCCACCTTGAACACAGCACGCATGCTATGACTTTAGGGCTTTTGTATTGGTCATTTCCTTTTATAAGAACACATTTCACTCATATCTGCATTTCTGACTCCTTTGCTTTTGTCAAGGCTGCTCAGTGTCATCAAGGCTGCTTTGACCACCCTATTTAATATTGCAACTTTCCCCTGCCCCTGAACCATTCATTCTTCCAGTACTTCTTACTCTTCTCTACCTTTTCTTTTTCACATAGCATTTATTAACAACTAACATACTATATGATTTCCTCATGTTATTTATTTGGTGTCTTCTTTCAGTAGGAAGTAAAATTGAAGGGGAAAGACATTTGTTTAATATGTTTGCTGATGTATTCTAAGCACCAAAAACAGAAGGGGCTGGCACATGGTAAGTGCTTAGTGAATATTTAACTGAATCAATAAGGAGATGAATGTATTTTTATATGGGTGAAAATATTCATTCTCAATGTCTCCTGAAACTTTTTTCATGCCTTTCTGCATTCTAATCAAACAACCACTTTTGAATTAACAGTTAATAGTTCATTGGTGCTATAAGACACCATTCACATCGGCATTATAACAGACTTGGAGTATGCACCAGGAGACATTTCAATACTGTAAGGTTTCCCCAGGACAATGATATCTGCACATGATACACTGGTATTTGAGTAATAAGTCTAAGTATTAGGAATAATGAATTCAGAGTATAGAAGTATTTTTTCTCCATTATATATAAATTGCAAGCTGTTTTTTATAAACCTTGGCTACAGATACTAAGAAAAATTCATCACTACCCATAGTTATTTATTCTTTACTAATCTTTGAAGGAAAGATTGCATAAATTTACTGTCTTAATATGTTAAGAGTGAATGTTAATTTTGAATTGATCTGAATTAAACTCAGTACAACAAACTCCTTGTACTGTGACTGCTATACTAATCACATTTTCTACTAAATTTAATATAATTCAAGATTTATTCTTCATATAACTTCTAAGAAGGTAATTATTGCTATTGAGGTAATTGCATAGTGATAAAATCGTACAAGAAAGATTCAGTGACCTAACCAAGCACAAGTGGTGTGCTTCAAGGATAGAAAAAAAAAAGGAAGTATTTACATCTGTGAGATTATAAGACACTCTAGTCATCTCAAATCTTTTAATATTGTATGTAGTTTTTTAAACAATTACGGGCATTTATGCTACTACTCTCTTTTTAAAAAACTGCTTCAACAATGAAAGGTAAACTGAAGTTTGTGGGGACGAAAAAAACAATTCAGGTGTTGAAATACGAGAAGTAGGTTTTACCTCTAAGTGCTCTGGCATTTTCTACACGGCAATATTATTGCCCAACTGCGAGGTTGTTTGTTATCAAATTTGAAAAGGTTACCTCATGACCAAAGAAAGCCTAAAACACTTAAACCTCTGCTTGAATTTAGAAAAGAAAGCTATTCATTATATTTCACATTTTTCTGTCTTGTCTTCAGACACAATAATCTTGTTGAATCCAACATCAATTGTATTCTATGAATATTTCTTGAAAGTGAATATAGCAGTATCAGGCAACTGCTGCTGAAGGGTGACTTAGTTCATCTTTCTTCCTATTAATATTTTCATGTTTTTGGACATAGGCATTATTTTTGTAGCACTAGATGTCCTCAGGGTAAAATATCACAATATGGGTACTGAAAACAAAAAGTTCAATATAGCCATTTCAGTTTTAGTTTTGCTGTGTAATACATGAGGCAATCCCAAAGTTGAAATTTCCTAGTTCTTGTTAGCTTACAGAAGTCATTCAACATGTGCATACTGAAAACTGAAATTTGCCTATACACATGGTATGATTTCTTTGTTATTTATTTGATGTCATCTTTCACTAGGAGGTAAATTAGAAAGGGAAAGACATTCGTTTAGTGTGTTTGCTGATGTATGCTGAGCACCAAAATCAGAGGGCGCTAGCACATTTTAAGTGCTTAGTGAATATGTAACTGAACAAATGAGAAGATGAAATAATTTATATATGGGTGACAATGTTAATTTCCTTCACATTACTACTACACACACACGCACACCCATCATTATTTTCAGTTAATTTAACTGTATCAATCTCTGACTTCAAATTTTCCCTAATTCTCTTTCAGCGCCACTGATAATATTCTGCCACTCACTGCATTCTTTTCTACTTGTCTGACCTTTGGCATGGTTTCTTTCTTGCGCCTTAGTAAAATTTCCAATATTTTCTATTACTTAAGAATACATGTTGTTGGGAAAAATTTTCCAAGTTCCGATATTATCAGTTATCAACAAGTGGACACTTTTAAATGTCACCATCTTATTTTTAAATAAATACATTTTCTTTGGAAAGACATACAATCCATTTGTCACAATTAAGAAATTAATAAAAAATTATTTTTTAAAAATTACTAACTAAAAATTAACCTCAATTCTAGAAACTAAGCTATCTTAAGAGTTCAATTATAGTAAACTAAGAAATAGTTATCCTCAATGATGGGAATTTTATACTTCCCTTAATCAAATGTTTAAAAAGAATTTTACTCAAATTTCAATAATTCGACTCCTAAATTAATAAGACTATAAAATTCTAAAGCTGAAAGAGATCTTCAAAAGAAGAGACTATAGAAATCATTAACTGAAGGGGTTGAAATTTGAGACTCGATGAAGAAAAAAGATTTTTCAAGATTCCGAATCTAGTGAATGGCCAGAGCTGAAACACAAAAATAGTTCATCAGACTTTTCATTTTAAATTTTAATTAGTCATCACACCACTCTCCTCTAAGGTAGTACCAAATAATAGAGTGTAATAGTCTGTTATAAACACCAACATCAGTTGTTTCAGTCAACTGGTGGATTCACTTATTCTTTTTGTAAATTGTATTACAGCATAAAAATAACCAGTAATGTGCAGGATTCTTAAGGGAATGACTTAATATATTTTCACAAGCCAGACACACTCAGAATAAAACAACAACAACAAAATCCTGGAATATTGCATTAAAATTCATTTTATGCTTCTTTCTGTCACAATCCTACCCCACTCCCCCAAGAGTAACTTCTATCCTTACTTCTAATGTTATAGATTAATTTTTCCTGTTCTTGTACTTCACATATATGAAATCATAATGTTGACCTTTTTATGTTTTCCCTTTCTGTTCTTTTTCTGAAATCCATCCATCCATGTTCCTTGCTATACAGTAGTCTGAGGTGTAAATGTATCAACATTTATTGGCTCGTTTTGTTATGTTAATTTGGGTAACTTACACTTTGGAGATATTATGAATGGTACTGTAATAAACATTATTGTGCAGGATTTTCATAAACATAAATATTTTTCTCTGAGTATTCCTGGGGCTGAATTGTATTCCACTCCACAAGTTCAGGTGTCAAAGACTTAATCTCCAGTGGCTCAAAATGTGACTGTTTCAGAATACAGGGTCCATGAAGAGGTAATTAAGTTAAAATAAGGTTCCAAATGGGCCCTAATCCAATATGAGTGTTCTCCTTAGAAGAAGAGGATATTTGGCCACAGACATAGAGAGAGGAAACACAATGTGAAAATACAGGGAAAAGACAGTCATCTACAAGCTAAGGGCAGAGGCCTGAAACATTCTTCCTCAGGGTCCTTGGAAGACACTAACTCTCCCACAATCTTGATCTCAGACTTCCAGCCCCCAGTACAGTGATAAAATGTATTTCTGTTGTTTAAGCCACCCAGTCTGTGGTATTTTTTAATAGCAGCCCTACCTAGAAAATTAATACAATTATATTCCTAAGAAAGAAGTCATGGAGCAAGCTGTGTATATATGATCTACTTCAATGACAAAGTTTTCTAAAGTGATTGTACAAGTTTATACTTCTAGCCACATATGAGCATCCCAAGTGTTCCAAAACTTCTCTCTTTGTATTTTCTTTTTCATTAACCTTTCCAGGTGAGTGTGAAGTGGTATCTTATAGTTGCATTTTGCATTCCTATGAATGATTACTAATGTTGAGCATAGTGTCACATGCTTATTAACCATTTAGATACCGTCTTTGATACTAATCCTCTCTTTATTACTGCATACTCATCTGTAAGCCTTAAATTTAAGGGGCATTAACTCTAGGTTCTTAGCTAGGCTGAGCTATAATCTCTATATCCAGCCTTCCTATCAGCTGTACAGACTAGCCTTTGCAAAGTTTCCAGTGTGGGAAAAGCAAAAAACTCCCAGGTAAATCTCTTAGATAATGACTTGTGGTTATATTCAATAATATTTGCAATTACCCCTTCACTCTATCATATTTTATCCCTTAACCGGAGAGTCACTATTGATCCTTTTTGTGCTTCTAGTGAGTTATACCATTCTCTACACTATAATCCTATATTTCACTCACATTAAACTATTTGCTATTTTTTGGATTAAATGTGTTACTCTCTAGTGTGCAGGCTGCTGATTCTTTATTTGAATGATAGTCACTTACTTCTTTTCAGTTAGAGAATATTTACATGATTCCTTTTTTATCCTGTTACACTTAGACTTTTAAAGAACCTAATGAGGTTATGATTCAAACTAAGTCAACTAAATAGCTTCAAGGTTAGAGATGGCTGTGGTGTGAAACAAATGTTTTTCTTGGAGAGCTATTGGTTTAACTTCTTGAAAACAGGAAAATGATCTTTTGAGCTTTTGAGGCAGATATAATGAGTTAAAAAATAAGGTGCAAAGGTTCCTTGCTCATCAGTTATTCATTAGTTTATAATTAATTGTATTTATAATTTGTTGAGACCATTTGTTTTCTTTTATGCCATGTGAAATGATCAAGTGCTGTCTTGCTCTTGAGTACATCCATTCAAAATTAGACAACACAATCTATACACAAAGCTCTCTGGGTAAAGTAGTGGGAGTCTAATTTCAAAGCAGTACATATATTTAAAAAATCATATCTATGCTTTCATAACATAGAATTTGTCATTATTTTCCTACTACTTAAACATATATAATGTTATGTCAAGCACTCATCATTCTTTTTTGAACTCTGAGATATATACTGGGATATTATCTAAATTAGGTAGTTTATGAAATTTAGTGTTTTTTTTTTTTTTACTAAATCGTTTCCTCTAAGAAGAATTTTGATTAGTTTTCTAGTATAAACTTGTTGCCTGTTCTAAAATGCCTTGCTAACTTGTTTAGTAAAATATTATTCCAACTGGAGAGATATTTTAAAAGCCAAGAAATATGACAGTCTCTCTTAACTGCACAGGTGCTTGTTCAAAAACAGAATTTGAAATTTATGGGCATTTTAAAAGATGAACATAGAAATAGTATTATGTATGTATGTATCTACAATTTTGTTGCTGTAGTATCACTTCCTCTTCTTAATTATTTTATTGTATTAGTTATCAGGTAAAAGAGATATGATGATGGAAAATTTAATAGAAGCGAAAAGTATGTAGTGAGCTTTGTAAATGACCTGTGCAATCTTTCTCTCAATATCTAATGTTGTATATAGAAGTACCGAGAATGAAGCTCATACAAGACATCTTCACCTACCTACTCCACTCACTAATTCCTAGCTCTTTCTCAGGGATGTGAAAAACTAAATTTATGTTTAGATTGAAGGTTCCTTAGTAGAAATATTGGGCTTTAAGTAGTTAATGCATGGTAGTTTTTCTCTTGCTTCTTCCTTATGCTCTGCTGAAATAGCAGGTAGCTTGTTGTATGGAGCTCTGGAAAAATACCAATAAGAGAATCTAGGCAGAATACCATAGGATATTGAAGTACATGTCTTCTTCGGTAATTAAATATAACACCTTAAGGATAGATTCTTTCTTGATATTGGGCATTGGTAGAAACGGAATATTAATCATAAAACTTCAAGTAGCCATTGACACCTGATTTGTTTTTATAATAGGATCTTTTTAATCCACAAAGTCATACATTTTGGTGAAAATAGCAGTGCCCAATTTTAAGAATGAAGTAGTATATTTGACATTGGACCTGAGTAGATTTGAACGCTCAAGTAAACTGCATACCAAGCTTCTTATAGTTCCACTGTGACCACTTCTGCCTCCTTAGAACTCCTCCTGCAATTGATTCTTACATCCTCATGGGAAGTTCTCTATGACCAGAGGGCAGAGGAAAAAAAAAAAAAGTAAGATGGTGTCCTATTTCATAGTGGCCTAAAACAACACAAATTTGTTATTTTACAGTGCTGGAGACGTTCGAAATTGTTCTCCCTGGACTAAAAGTGTCTGCAGAGTTTGTTTCTTCTGGAAGCTTCAGGTGAGAATGTATTTCTTTGTCTCTTCCAGGTTCTAGAGGACTTCTGCATTCCTTAGCTCATGGTCTCTTGCTCCATCTTCAAAATCAGCAGAGCAGCATAGTATTTAAAATCTCTCTGACTGTGACCATCTTGTTCCACCCTTTCTCTTATGACCATTGTGATTATACTAGACCTACTTGCACAATCCAATATACTCTTCTAATCTCAAGAAAAGCTGAATAACAAGCTTAAGTATGTATGTGATCTTAATTCTACCTTGCCAAGTGCAATGGACTGAATGTTGTGTCACCCAAAATTCATGTGTAAAAATGCTAAGTCCCAGTTTGATGGTATTAGGAGGTAGGTAAGGTTTGGGAGATAAAATTAGTTGAGGGTAGAGCCTTTATGAATGAAATTAGTACCCTTAGAAAAACAACCTAAAGACTTCTCTGGCCTCTTTTCTGCCATGTGAGGATACAACAAGAAGAAGGCATTCTGTGAACCACGAAATGAGCCCTCCCCAGACAACCAAACGGTCTGGTGTCTTGATCTTAAACTCCCTAGTCTCCAGAACTGTGAGAAATGTTTGTTGTTTAAGCCACTGAGTCTATAGTACTTTGTTAGAGTGGTGTAAAATGGCATATATACCATGTAGCATAATGTATTGACGAATTCTCTAAATGAGAATGTGAATGTATTTGAAGGTTTTTCTTTTGCCTAACACACATGGCTTTGCCCAACTGTTTTGTGTGATTTAGAAGTAGACTGCCAAAATATCATCACTTTCAGGTATAGTCCTTAAAGATAAAGGCAAGAAAATCTTCTCAGTAGCCAAAACTTCTAAGATTGTATTTGGTTTAGGGCTGATAAAGGGAGAGATATGTAGTTATTTATAGTTTTGTGGACACTGAGTAATAAATTTTCTCCATGTCATGGATTTGAAAAGATTGGAAAATTGGTAATAAGTTGGTAAGGGAAAAAGATATAGAGATGTATTTTTAAAATTTTAGACAGAGTAAGAGGTTTGTGTCTAAGATAAATTATAACATTGCATCCTATGCAGAAGATGACATCATGGATTATGCAGTAAATCAGCCTCTTTATTTTCTCAGAAATGTAGGTGCCTTCTCAGTGGACTTACATGCAAAGGGGCCATGATGGCAGAGATGCAGCTTACAAAAGAGCTCAACATGGATTGCCTCTTACCAAGTCTGATTATTTTAACGTTCTGCTAAGTGCACATCCCACGTATAATTGAGGTTAACACTGAACCCTGAAATAATTATATTCTGCAGTAGGGAAACTAGTCTCATAAATGATATCAGGTTTACATTAGATCCATAAAAATACGAGGAAGGCAAGAGAATTGCAAGCTCATCCAAGCCCCACCAATCTAATATCTGCATTCCGACAAACTCCTCATGTTGCTGATTATACCTTAAGCTGGAGAACAGTTCACAGGATGGGTATTCACTGCTTTTAGGATACCAAAATTGTTGATATTTATTATTACAATGCCATTTCATTTCATAAGTGATACATATTATCTGCCCCCTTGGAGCACATCATATGATATAGTGGATGCAAAACAACAAACAAAATAAATGAAAAACACTTAAAAGTGCACAGAAACTTTATTGTAGCAAACTGACGGATGTTTATGATGATGATCATTATAATTGGTCTTCTCAAAATTTAATGTAAATGCAAATCTTCTAGGGAGTTTACTAGACTTCAGAAGGCTGGGGTAAGAACTGAGGTTAATCACTTTTAAAAAGCTTTCAAGTGGCACTGATGTTGCTAGTCCAAAGACCATACTTTGAATAACAAAGATGATGATAAAATAAAGATGCTGCTGCTGTTACTGCTGCTGCCGATAATGATTTTAGCCATGAAACATAGGAATCTAACTCTCTACAATGGATAAAAATGTTTATGCTTTATTAATATATTTTCCCATGATTAAAAAACATTTTTATGATTCAATATGTAATAAAATATTTTAAATTTATTATCAGTGATATTTAAAAGCAATTTATAGAAATGTTAGTAATATCAGCATATATTAAACTCACGTCAGAAAATCATCATTCTAACCAGATTTATTCCATGGAAACAATGATGAGCTTATCCTCACATTAATTAAGCACAAAATCCTCTGTAATTTAATATTGACAAGAATTAACCATGCAAAAATAAGAAAAGGGCAAAGCTATAAATTAATTTACCAATCCAAGTCTTGCCCTCGCATAAACATTGTTACACAGTTGAGTCATTTTAGTCTTGATATTCCACTGCAATGCTATGGACTTTTGAATCCTAATATGCCCATTTTATTGAGTAAACTATTTTGCTGGTGGGATTGAGAAGCACAAAGTTATGCTGCTGTGTTGTTTGTTTTACCAAAAATAACTCCTTGGAGGTGTTTGTGAAATTGTGTCCGGAATTGGTGGGTTCTTGGTCTCTCTGGCTTCAAGAATGAAGCCACAGACCCTCGCGGTGAGTGTTACAGTTCTTAAAGATGGTGTGTCCGGAGTTTGTTCCTTCTGATGTTCGGACGTGTCGGGAGTTTCTTTCTTCTGGTGGGTTCATGGTCTCAGCTGACTTCACGAGTGAAGCTGTAGACCTTCACAGTGAGTGTTACAGCTCATAAATGCAGCATGGACCCAAAGAGTGAGCAGCAGCAAGATTTATTGCAAAGAGCGAAAGAACAAAGCTTCTACAACGTGGAAGGAGAAAGCACTGGTAACCTGCCGCTGGCTTCGGTGGTCTGCTTTTATTCCCTTATTTGGCACCACCCACATCCTGCTGATTGGTCCATTTTACAGAGAGCTGATTGGTCCATTTTACAGAGTGCTAATTGGTCCATTTTGACAGAGTGCTGATTGGTGCGTTTACAAACCTTTAGCTAGACACAGAGTGCTAATTGGTGCATTTACAATCCTTTAGTTAGACAGAAAAGTTCTCCAAGTCCCCACGTGACCCAGAAGCCCAGCCAGCTTCACCTCTCAAAATCAGTCCACTAGCAAAAACCAGCATGTCACGGTTGTTCGGAAAATGGTATCTCTGAGCAGTGCGTCTTTCCTTTCTTAAAAGCCTAACTAGAAATAAAACGGCCATGATTCTCTGGATCCTGAATGAAAGCAAAATTTCAGTGAATCCATAAGTTCACCCTTCAGTGGGTTTATTCCAAAACATTGTAAATAACTTGTATTTGCTGTATTGCAAAGAATATCATATATAATCTATCAATGAATCAATTAATTAACTAAAATTAAACTGAACATCTTAATTGAATTCTAAATGAAAATCTGTATTTATTTCTATATATCAGGGAGTAATTGGATCATATAATTCACCTAGGAGCCAGGTGGAAACTTAGAAAGAATAGTTTCCCACCATCCCCTTTTAAAAATAAGGGGATACAGAAATAAACATTTAAATGGTGATGTCATCAGCTTGCAGTAGTATCACAATGATAGTAAGAATTTGAGAAAATTAGACACATTCCTGGGCCAAAACAATTAGGGAAGAAAATCAAATTCAATCGAGCTGGTAACAAATTTGTAGGATTTTGCTAGATAAGGAATACAGTGTGGGTGTTACCTTAGTCAGTTTATGTTACTATAACAAAATACCATAGACTAGGTAATTTAAAAATACTAGAAGCTTATTTTTCAAAGTCCTGAAAGCTGGGAAGTCCAAGGCCAGGCACTAGTATTTGGTGTCTGATGAGGACTGCTGTTTCCAAGATGACACCTTGTTGCTGCATGCTCTGGAGGGAAGGAGGGGTGTGTCCCCACAAGGCAGAGAGTGGAAGAACAAGAGACACAAACTCTCCCTGAAGCTTCTTTTATAATATAAGGTATTGATTTATTCATGAGGGTGGAGCCTTCATGACATTCACTTCCTAAAAGGCCCCAGCACAATGGGGATTAAGTTTAAACATGTATTTTGGAGGGGACATACACATTAGGTATGTGCATGTACATATGTGAATTTGTGTATGTTTATGCATGCACATGGCATGTGTGCATGTACCTGTGTGTGTTTCACACAGAGAAATGCATGGTCAAAGGTTCTGAAGTAGTAGTGTTTCTATTAACTTAATTAGCACAGAAAACCTACTATATGCCATATGTTAAGCTAAATATATAATAATAATAACTATTATTATTATTATTTTGAAATGGAGTCTTGCTCCGTCGCCCAGGCTGGAGTGCAGTGGCGCAGTCTCGGCTCACTGCAAGTTCCGCCTCCCGGGTTCACGCCATTCTCCGGCCTCAGCCTCACAAGCAGCTGAGTAGCTGGGACTACAGGCGCCCGCCACCACGCCGGCTAAGTTTTTTGTATTTTTTGTTTTTAATAGAGACAGGGTTTCACCGTGTTAGCCAGGTTGGTCTCTATCTCCTGACCTCCTGATCCGCCCGCCTCGGCCTCCCAAAGTTCTGGGATTACTGGTGTGAGCCACCATGCCCGGCCAATATATAAGTATTAATAAGTCCTGATTCCTACTATAAAAAGTGGGAAGACTAATTCAAGCACAATGATTTATAATGTATCATAAACAAAATACAATTGAGTTGAGAGTCATCATCTCCACTAAGGATGAGTATGAAGGAGCATTAAGGTGGTTGCATATTAATGTATAAAATATTGACAAAAATAAAATATTAATATGTAAATGTGGGAGATGATGTAGTCAAGATTGATTGTGACCAGATTCTAGAAGGTATTTTAGTTTTTTATATTTTGTTTTATTTCTTGTTTGTATTTTTCCTTTTGAATAACAAAGATTATGCCAAAATTTTTCAATATTTGTGTATGCAGATTTCACATTTTTTATTGTGGTAAAAATACACAACATAAAATTTGCCATCTTAACAACTTTTAAGTGTACAGTTCAGTAGTGTTCAGTACATTTACACTGGTGTGCAATCAATCTCCAGAACTTAAACTCTATGCCCAGTAAACAACTCCTTCTCTCCCACGCCAGCCTTTGGTTATCACCATTCTACTTTCTGTTTCTATGATTTTGACCACTAGAAACCTCATGTAAGTGGAATCAGATAATATTTGTCGCTTTGTGACTGATTGACTTCACTTAACGTAATATCCTCAAGGTTCATTTATGTTGTAGCATGTGATACGCTTTTCTTCTTTTTTCAGGTCAAATAATATTTTATTAAGTATACATATGTATACTTAAATACACAAATTTATAGGTATACCTATCTCTCCCACACTAGCCCTTGCTTGTCACCATTCTACTTTCTATTTTTATGATTTTGACTATATTATAAACCTCATGTAAGTGAAATCAGAAAATATACATATACATATAAAAGTGTATATATATATATATCTCTCACACACATATCTCACACACACACACACACACATATACATTCATACCCCATTTTGTTTATCCATTCATTTATCAGTGGACATTTTGGGTGCTTTTACCTCTTGGCTATTGTGAATATCACTGCTATTAAGCTTCAATATACTGTTTTAAACTATTCTGAATATATACTCAGAAGTAATATTGCTTGATCTTATAGAAATGCTATTTTTCATTTTTTGAGGAATTGTCATACCAAATTTCACAGTGGCTGCACAAGTTTACAATCCCTTCTACAGTGCACAAAATTTCCAATTTCTGCACATCCTCACCAACGTTTATTTTATGTTTTGTTGCTATTTGCATGTTTATTTGTTTGTTTCCTACAGTAACCATCCTACTAATTATGAGGGGATATTTCATTGTGGTTTGAAATTTCATTTTCTTTAGTGTTTTTGAGCATCTTTTCATGTACTTATTGACAATTTTCATATGATGTTTGGAGAAATGTTTCTTTTACTCGTCTTTCACTTTGTGTTATTACTCTAGACCAGAGATGCTCAAAAATTAAAGTATAGTCTTGCAAAATGAAGATTCTGATTAGTTAGCCTTTGGATGGAACACAATCTTCTGCATTTCCAGTAAGCTTTCAGATGATATCATTGCAGCTGAACCTAGCATCATACTTTGAATAGCAATGATTAAATATATGTATATATATTAAATTTTTCATTCATGACAATTTTAATAATATGAATGAAGATTATAAATCAAGCATAATTTTAAGTCATATACTGTTCAGCTCTCAGTTCATGTATTATAAGTTCTTCATATTTAAACTCTGGCCTGAAGATGAAAGTCAAGGCTGAATTCCTTAGTAAATCAGGTGTCTTGATCAATGATGTGTTCACTCAGTATAATTTCTGGCAGATTTATACAAGTTGTAGTATACCTGAATAGCCCCTTTTTGCATTGTTAAGTAGTATTTCATGGCATATATTTACACAGTTTCTGTAATAGGAAACTGTGAAAAACAGGATATGGTGTCACATGCTTGTACTTTCAGTAGGAGGATTGCTTGAGCCCAGAAATTTCAGGTTGCAGTGAGCTATGATCCTACCACTGCACTTTAGCCCAGGTGATGGAGTGAGACCCTGTCTCCCCCAACCCCCAATAAAAAAAAGACCGAAGTATATATGAGCTGATTATGTTTTTATAAATTTTTGGTTCTTATGAATAAAGTTATCAAAAACATTCATGTACATGTTTTTGTGTGAACTTGAATTTAATTTTTTTTTCTGAAATAAAGGCCCAAGAGTGTAATTACTGAGCTGAATGGAAATTGTGTGTTTAGTTTTATCTGAAATTTCTGTTTTTCAGGGTATAACATTTTTAGGCTATAATATTTTATATTCCCACCAGCAATGCATGAAGGATTCAGTTTTTCCAAATCAATGACAACATTTGTTATTGTCATTATTTTTTATTTTGCAATTCTTCTAAATGTATAGTAACATCCTTTATGTTTTTATTTGCATTTTTCAAATGGCTAATGATGTTGAACATTTTTTTGTGTGCTTATTGATCACCAGTTATACCCTTGTCAGTGGAATGTCTGGTCTCATATTCTGCTTATTTTCTTATTGGATTATTTTTAACTGCCGAGTTTTGGGAGGTTTTTATATGTTTTAGATATTAGTTCTTTGTTAGACATGTAATTTGTATGTATTTTCTTCCAGTTAGTAGCTTGTCTTTTTATCCTCTTCACATGGCTGCCCACAGAGCCAGAATTTATAATATTCATGAGGTCAAATTCAACAATTTTTTTTATTTTATGTATTATGCTTTGAATGATAAGTCTAAGAACGCTTGGATTTGCCATAGTTTACCGTAGTTTTCATCTATGTATTTTTTTTTCCTAATAGTTACATTTTCCATTTAAGTTTGTAGCCCATTTTGAGTTAATTTTTGTATAAAGTCTGAGATTTAGGTAGAACTTTATATTTTTACCTATGGATGTCCAATTACTCCAGCAGCATTTGTTGAAAAGGGTATCCTTTTTTATTTGAATTGCTTTTACTGCTTTTAAAAAATTATCTGATAGAGTAATTCTCACAACAATATTATTCTTCTTCTTTTTTTGTTTTAGCTATTCCAGATCTTTCATCTTTCCAAATTGAAAAATAAGCTTATATATGTATTGAAAAATCTGTGAATTTTGGTTGGTATTGCATCAAAACTCTAGTCAAATTGGAAATAACTGACATCTTTATAATGTTGAATCTTCCAATACACAGACACAATTTATTCTCAGGTTACCTAGGTTTTGTTTATTTCTTTCATCAGTATTTTATAATTTTCATATACAGATCCTATAAGTGTTTTGCTAAGTGTCTACCTAAGTATTTTGGGGAGGATGGGAGGAACTGCAAGTGTGTTTCTCCTTTCCTTTCTTTTCCTTTCCTTTCCTTTCCTTTCCTTTCTTTTCCTCTCCTTTCCTTTCCTTTCCTTTCCTTTCCTTTCCTTTCCTTTCCTTTCCTTTCCTTTCCTTTCCTTTCCTTTCCTTTCTTCTCTTTCTTTCTTTCTTTCTTTCTTTTTCTTCTTTCTTTCTTTCTCTTTTCCTTTTTTCATTTCATTTTCTTTCTGTTCTATTCTTTTCTTTTCTTTCTTTTGACAGTTTTGCTCAACGAGGCTCTGTGCAATGGTGCAATCATGGTTCACTGCAGCCTTGACCTCCCAGGCTCAAGCAATCTATGCTTCCACCTCAGCCTTCTGAGTAGGTTGGACTACAGGAACATGCCACCATGCCTGGTTAATTTATTATTATTTTTGATAGAGATGTGGACTCCCTATGTTGCTCAGGCTTATCTCGAACTCCTGAGCTCAGGCAACCCTCCTGCCTTGGCCTCCCAAAGTGCTGTGATTACAGGTGTGCACCACTATACTCAGCTGGTATTTTGTTTTTAATTTTTAGTTTCTGTGTGTTTATTGTCAGCATATAAAAATACAATTGAGGGAGTGAAGTCACCAAGATAGTAGATTTGGAGATACCAGCCTTCACCTCCCTACAAAATAATAATAATAATAATAATAATAATAATAATAATAAAGAAGAAGAAGTATAGCTATCCACAAATGAAATTAGCCCTGAGAAGGCTCAGAAGCCCATTAATGAATATGCAGCAACACAGTGTAGAAAAACAACCAACCAAACAAACCCCAGAATATTCACACCAAAAGAAACTCTAGAGAGCTCATTATTCTTGCAGTGCCAGATGGTTAGTAAAAAAGAAGAAAAATAGAGGCTATCAGTAGCAGCCATGCAGTGGGAACCATTGTGGTCTTCTGAGTCTTGATCCACAGAGAATATTGGTATCTTATGCCACTGAGGTAACCAACAACCATTCCACTATGAAATCACAGAGAGGGATATACAACTATAACCTCCTCCTAGAATCAACCTCTGTTGAGCCACTTTGGGAAAGGAGCCACTACTGTTCCTAAATGTACATGCGCCCTGACCACCCCAAGCTGTGTCTACCCAACGTATGCTCTCCCTTCAGACCCGAGCTCTGTAGCTGCACAGCAAATGCCTAACTCTCAGAAACCAGAGCCATCACCATAGCAAGCTAGTTTGTACTCTGGGTCTTGGTGCCAATGTGTCTCTGAGCATGCCTGTGTGCTAAATACCAGTTCAGTCATCACAGAGATCAAAACTTCATTTAAAACCTAAAGTCACTGTAAATTATGCACATGCCTCTGTTTCCTTTCTTGACTCTCTGACTCCTTTACAAGGATGCTTACCTCACCTCCAAACATAGTGGCATTACTACTACATATCCAAGAGCTGTAGCCTTTCCAAGTGTGCCCTTGCTTCAGGTCTCACCTTCTTGACTGCTCCAATGGTACCACCACAATATGATTAGGTTAGCAATCCAGACCCAGTGCCCACAGGGGTCCTGTCAGTGACAACTTCCCTCATGGGAGCAAAAGAGGTCTGCAGAATGTCAGCACTCATTCCCACTGAACATTCCAATAGCCCTCAACACAACTGCAGACATCCACAGCGATGGCTACTGAGAATCCCTGTGATCTTCATCAGCACTGAACTCCTCTGACAGCACAGCAGAGATCATATAAAGATGTATCCTCACTGGTGCCAGAACTGCTGTATTGCATCCAGTCAGCACCCTTGAGTGGCATGTCTTTTCATAACAAAGCGAGCTAGTAAAGTCTGAAAATGGTGACTGTTCCACCAAATGCACCAACATCAATGAAAGGCAACAGGAAACATGAAAAACCAAAGAGACATAACTCTACCCAAAAAAAATCTAATAATTTTCAGGTAACCAATCCCAAAGAAATGGAAATATACAAACTACCTGAAAAAAATTAAAAATAATCATTTTAAGGTAGATTAGCTAACTTTAAGAAAATACAGCAGAATTCAAAATAAATTTTTTAAAAGTAATAATGAATGACCAGAGAAATTTAACAGAGATACTAAAACTGTTCAAAAAAAAAATGGAGCTAAAAAATAAAATTAAAAATTAAAAAATACAGCAGAAGTCATCAAAATCAGTATTGTTAAAACAGAAGAAAGAAGCTATGAACTAGGAGATGTGTTATTTGAATATATGCAATCAGAGAAGAAAAAAGAAAAAAGAAAAAATGAAGATAGCTATTGGATTAGGGGACAGCATGGAAAGAGCAAATATTCAATTATAAACATTTAAGAAGAGGAGAGAAACAATAAAACAAAAAGGTCACTTAAATAAAAACAGCAAAATGCCTTCCAAATTCGAGGAAAGGTATAAATATCTAGATACGGGAAGGTCAAATTTCTCCAATCAAATTCAACCCAAACAAGACTACACCAAGGCATATCATAATGAAACTGACAAAAATCAAAAACAGAGATATTCTTAAAATAGAAAAAAAAAGAGCATATTACATGAAAGAAAATTCTGATAAAGCTAACAGCAGACTTCTCAGGAAAAAAAAAAAAAAAAAAAAAAAGACCAGGTGGGACGTGGGATGTTACATACAAAGTGCTGAAGGGGGAAAAAAAAGAAAGAAAAATGAAAAAACTGCCAACTAAGAATGCTTTACCTGGCAAAGATCTTCTTCAGAAATGAAGGAAAGATAAATACTATCTGACAAACGAAAGCTGAGGAGTTCGTCACTACCAGACCTGTCTTACAAGAAATGCTAAAGGAAATTTTTCAAGATGAGAGAAAATAATGCTAGTTAGTAACACAAAACTACGTGAAAGTATAAAACTCACTGGTAAAAAAGTACATGGTTAAATTCAGAATATGTTAATATTGTAATGGTGATGTGTAAATCACTTGTATCTTTAGCATAAACTTTTAAAGACAAAAATATGAAAATAATAATGGCAGCAATAACTTTTAAAAGACACACAATAAATGTCTTCTTTTGAGAAGTGTCTGTTCATATCCTTTGCCCACTTTTTGATGGGGTTGTTTGTTTTTTTCTTGTAAATTTGTTTGAGTTCATTGTAGATTCTGGATATTAGCCCTTTGTCAGATGAGTAGGTTGCGAAAATTTTCTCCCATGTTGTAGGTTGCCTGTTCACTCTGATGGTAGTTTCTTTTGCTGTGCAGAAGCTCTTTAGTTTAATTAGATCCCATTTGTCAATTTTGTCTTTTGTTGCCATTGCTTTTGGTGTTTTGGACATGAAGTCCTTGCCCACGCCTATGTCCTGAATGGTAATGCCTAGGTTTTCTTCTAGGGTTTTTATGGTTTTAGGTCTAACGTTTAAATCTTTAATCCATCTTGAATTGATTTTTGTATAAGGTGTAAGGAAGGGATCCAGTTTCAGCTTTCTACATATGGCTAGCCAGTTTTCCCAGCACCATTTATTAAATAGGGAATCCTTTCCCCATTGCTTGTTTTTCTCAGGTTTGTCAAAGATCAGATAGTTGTAGATATGCGGCGTTATTTCTGAGGGCTCTGTTCTGTTCCATTGATCTATATCTCTGTTTTGGTACCAGTACCATGCTGTTTTTGTTACTGTAGCCTTGTAGTATAGTTTGAAGTCAGGTAGTGATTTATGCAGCCAAAAAACACATGAAAAAATGCTCATCATCACTGGCCATCAGAGAAATGCAAATCAAAACCACTATGAGATATCATCTCACACCAGTTAGAATGGCAATCATTAAAAAGTCAGGAAACAACAGGTGCTGGAGAGGATGTGGAGAAATAGGAACACTTTTACACTGTTGGTGGGACTGTAAACTAGTTCAACCATTGTGGAAGTCAGTGTGGCGACTCCTCAGGGATCTAGAACTAGAAATACCATTTGACCCAGCCATTCCATTGCTGGGTATATACCCAAAGGACTATAAATCATGCTGCTATAAAGACACATGCACACGTATGTTTATTGTGGCATTATTCACAATAGCAAAGACTTGGAACCAAGCCAAATGTCCAACTGGATTAAGATACACTGGATTAAGAAAATGTGGCACATATACACCATGGAATACTATGCAGCCATAAAAAATGATGAGTTCATGTCCTTTGTAGGGACATGGATGAAATTGGAAACCATCATTCTCAGTAAACTATCGCAAGAACAAAAAACCAAACACCGCATATTCTCACTCACAGGTGGGAATTGAACAATGAGATCACATGGACACAGGAAGGGGAATATCACACTCTGGGGACTGTTGTTGTGGGGTGGGGGGAGGGGGGAGGGATAGCATTGGGAGATATACCTAATGCTAGATGACGAGTTAGTGGGTGCAGCGCACCAGCATGGCACATGTATACATATGTAACTAACCTGCACAATGTGCACATGTACCCTAAAACTTAAAGTATAATAAAAAAAAAATCAACCATATAAAAGCAAAAGCAAAAAAAAAAAAAGAATGCAAAAATCAAAAAAAAAAGACACACAATAAAAAAGATGTAAATTGTGGCATCAAAATTATAAAATATTGGGGAAATGGAGTAAATGCCTAGAGGTTTTTTAAATACACAAAGTTATGTAGTTATTAGGTTAAAATAGCTTGTTATAACTCAGAGATATTTGATATAAACCTCATGATAACAAAAAAGCAAACACCTATACTATTAGATAAACAAAAGATAAAACATATTGATATGGTTTGGCTCTGTGTCCCCACCCAAGTCTTATCTTGAATTGTACTCCCATAATTCCCACGTGTTGTGGGAGGGACTCAGTGGGAGATAATTTGAATCATAGGGAGGTTTCCCCATACTGTTCTCATGATAGTGAATAAGTTTCATGAGATCTGACAGTTTTATCAGGGGTTTCCGCTTTTGCATCTTCCTCATTTTTTCTTGCTGCCCCCATGTAAGAAGTGCCTTTTGCCTCCCGTCATGATTCTGAGGCCTCCAAGACATGTAGGATGGCAGGTCCAATTAAATTTCTTTTTCTCCCCAGTCTTGGGTATGTCTTTATCAGCAGCATGAAAACAGACTAATAAAGTAAATAGTTACCAGTAGAGTGGGGTGTTGCTGAAGAGATACCTGAAAAAGTGGACTGACTTTGGAACTGAGTATCAGGCAGAGGTTGGAACAATTTGGAGGGCTCAGAAAAAAACAAACAAAACACACACACACACACACACACACACACAGAGGAAAATGTGGGAAAGTTTAGAATCTCCTAGAGACTTATTGAATGGCTTTGACCAAAATACTGATAGTGATATGAACAATATGTCCAGGCTGAGGTGGCCTCAGATGAGATAAGGAACTAGTTAGGAACTGGAGCAAAGGTGACCCTTTTTATGTTTTAGCAAAGAGACTGGTGGCATTTTGCCCTTGCCCTAGATATTTGTGTAACTTTGTACTTGAGAGAGATGATTTACAGTACCTGGCAGAAGACATTCCTAAGCAGCAAAGCATTCAAAGTGACTCGCGTGCTGTTAAAAGCATCCTGTTTCAAAAGGGAAACAGAGCATAAAAGTTCAGAAAATTTGTAGTCTGACGCAGTAGAAAAGATAAGCCCATTTTTGTGGAGAAATTCAAGCTGGCTGCAGAAATTTACGTAAATAAAAAGGAGCCAAATATTAATCCCCAACACAATGGGGAAAATGTCTCCAGGGCATGTCATAGGTCTTCATGGTAGCCCCTCTCATCACAGACATGGAAGCCTAGGGAGACAAAATGGTTTTGTGGTCCAGGCCCAGGGTCTCCATGCTGTCTGCAGCCTAGGGACTTGATGCTCTGTATCCCAGCTTCTCCAGCCATTGCTAAAAAGGGCCAAGGTAGAGCCTGGCCCATGGTTTCAGAGGATGCAAGCCCCAAACCTTGGTAGCTTCCACATGGTGTTAAGCCTGCAGGTGCACAGAAGTAAAGAACTGAGATTTCGGAACCTCCACCTAAATTTCAGATGTATGGAAACACCTGGATGCCTAGGCAGAATTTTGCTGCAGGGGCAGGGGCCCTCATGGAGAACCTCTTCTAGGGCAGTGCAGGAAGGAAATATCATCAGAGCTCCCACCCCCACCCCCAGAGTTCCTACTGGGGCACCATGTAGTGGAGCTGTGAGAAGAGGACCGCTGTCCTCCAGACCCCAGAGTGGTAGATCCACTGACAGCTTGCACTGTACACCTGGAAAAGCCACAGACACTCAACGCCAGCCTGTGAGAGCAGCCAGGAGGGGGGTCACAGGGGTGGAGCTTCCCAAGGTTATGGGAACCTACCTGTTGCATCAGCGTGATGTGGATGTGAGATACAGAGTCACAGGAGATCATTTTAGAGCTTTAGAATTTGACTCGCCCTGTGGATTTTGGACTTTCATGGGCCCTGTAACCCCTTTGTTTTCACCAATTTCTCCCATTGGAAACTACTGTATTTACCCAATACCTATATGCCCATTGCATCTAGGAAGTAACTAGCTTCCTTTTGATTTTATGGGTTCGTAGGTGGACGGGACTTGCCTTTTCTCAGATGAGACTTTGGACTGTGGACTTTTGAGTTAATGCTAAAATGAATTAAGACTTTGGGAGGCTGTTGGGAAGGAATAATTGGTTTTGAAATGTGAGAACATGAGATTTGGAGGGGCCAGGGATGGAATAATATGGTTTGGCTCTGTGTCCCCACCCAAACCTCATCTTGAATTGAACTCCCATAATTTTCACATGTTGTGAGAGGGACCCAGTGAGAGATAATTTGAATCATGAGGGTGGTTTCCCGTATACTGTCCTTGTGGTAGTGAATAAGTCTCATGAGATCTGATGGTTTTATCAGGGGCTCTTGCTTTTGCATCTTCCTCATTTTCTCTTGCTACCACCATGTAAGAAGTGCCTTTCACCTCCCGCCATGATTCTGAGGCCTCCCCAGCCATGTGGAACTGTAAGTCCAATTAAACCTCTTTTTCTTCCCAGTCTCAGGTTTGTCTTTACTGGCAGTGTGAAAATGGACTAATACGCGTGTATAATCAAGGCATACCTCTAGAGAAAATCATTTAATTACAAAAGAAGAAAGGGCCAAAGGATCTACAAAGCAACCAGAAAGTATTTAATGAAATGCCAAAATTAAGTCCTTATCTATCAATAATTATCTTGAATGTTAATAGATTAAATTCTGAAGTAAAAAGATACAGAGTGGCTGAATGAATAAAAACACCACATCTAACTATATACTGCCTACAAGAGACTCACTTCATCTTTAATAAGATTTAAAGTAAAAAAAAAGACAATTACATTTTACAAAAATACGAGGATAGCACTCTCTCTCTCTCTCTCTCTCTCTCTCTCTCAATAAAATAGACTTTTAGCCAAAAGCTGCATAACAAGACAAAAAAATTCATTATATAATGACAAATAAATCAATTCTTCAAGAAGACGTATCAATTGTAAACATGGATTTACCAAATATCAAGTCATTTAAATATATAAAATAATTATCAATAGATCTAAAGAGAGAGATAGACTGCAATATATCTAAAGTAGGGCACTTCAATACATCACTCTCAGCAATGGACATATTATCCCTATGTCCCTATTAAGAAAGAAACATTGGATTTGAACTATGATATAGACCAAATGGACCTGACAGAAACGTACTGAGCATTCCATCCAACAGCAGCAGAATACACTTTCTTCTTAATTGCACATAGAACATTCTTCAGGATAGATCACATGTTAAGCTACCAAAAAAGTCGTAACAAATTTAAGAAGACTAGAATCACATTAAGCAACTTTCAACCAGAATGATGTGAAACTTTAAATCAATAGTTGAAAGAATTTTGGAAAATTAACAAATATGTTGAAATTGAAGAGCATGCTTTTAAACACCCCTTAATCAGATAAAAAATTAAAAGAGAAAAAGTATGTTGAGACAAACGAAAATAAAAACACAATATATCAATGCTTATGAAATGTAGCAACAGCAGTTATAAGGGAGATGTTTGGAGATGTAAATATCTACATGAAAAAGAAGAAAAATATCAAATAACCAAGGTAAGATTACACTAGAAAGTTTAGAAAAAGAAGAACAAACTACATTCAAAGTTGATAGAATAAAGGGAATAGTAAATGTAAGAGCAGAAATAAATAGAGAATATACAAACCATAGAAAAGATCATAAAACTAAGAGTTCATAATTTTTGAGTAAACAAAATCAATAAAACATTAACTAGACCAAGGAAAAAACAGAACTCTAATAAATTCAATCATAAATAAAAGACGAGGCACATAACTGTTACCACTGAAATAGAAAGGACTATAAGAAACTGCTATGAACAACTGTACATCAAAAATAAGGCAATCTATGATATTTTGCACAGAAATAGAGAAAATGCAAAAATTTGTTTGGAATCATAAAAGATCTCAAACAGCCAAAGCAATCTTGAGCAAAAAGATAAATGGTAAATAAAATGTGGTATATACAATTGACTCTTGAACAATGTAGGTTTGAACTGTGAGGGTCCATTTATATGCGGATCTTCTTCTGCCTCTGCCACCTCGAGACACTAAGACCAACCTCTCTTCTTCCTTCTTTTCCTTGGCCTACTGAAGGGAGAGCATTAAGAAAAATAGCTAATGCATGTTGGGCTTAATACATATGTGATTGGTTGATAGGTGCAACAACCAACCATGACACATGTTTACTTGTGTTAACAAACTTACACATCCAGAACATGTACCCCAGAAGTTATAATACAAATAAAAATAAACAAAGACAAGAATGAAGGCATTGATAATGATTCTTTTTGACTTAATGAATAGTAAATATAGTTTCTCTTCCTTATGATTTTCTTAATAATATTTTATCTTCTTTTGGTTACTTTAAGAATGCAACATTTAATATATATAACATACAAATTATGTGCTAACCAACAGTTTATATTATTATTAAGGCTTCCAGTCAAAAGTAGACTATTAGTAGTTAAGTTTGGGAAGAGTTAAAAATTATATGCAGTTTTTTGTTGACTGTGCAGGGGGTCAGTAGTCCTAACCCCCACATCGTTCAAGGGTCATATATATATATATATATATATATATATATATATACACATACATATATATATATATACACACACACACACACACACGCACACACACACACGCACACGCACACACACACACACACACAATGAAATACTGGAATCTCATCCAGCCTTAAAAAGGAAGGTATTCCTGCCATTTGTGACAACATATATAAACCTGGAGGACATTATGCTAAGTGAAATAAGCCAGCCAGCAAAATATAAATACTGTATGATCGTACTTTTACGTGAAATCTTAAAAAAAAAAAAAAGTCTATCTCTTAGAAATAGAGAGTAGAAAGGTGGTTATAAGAGCTTGGGGGATGGGACAAATGATACATCAGTAAACATCGAAGCGCAAATCTCTTCAACATACTGATTTCATATTTTTAGATATATAGCCAATAGTTGGATTGCTGGACTATATGGTAGCTTTGTTTTTAGTTTTTTGAGGAACCTCCATGCTATTTTTTATAGTGGCTGCACTAATTTACATTCTCACCAACAGTATAAAAGAGTTCTTATTTCTCCGCATCGTCACCAACATTTATCTTTTATCTTTTTTTATCATCGCCATTCTAAAACTTGTAAGGGGATATCTCATTATGATTTTAATTGGAATTTCCCTAATTAGTGATATTGAGTATTCTTTTATGTACCTGTTGGCCATTTATCTTCTTTTGAGAAATGTCTATTCAGGTAAATGGCCATTTTTCAATACATTTGTCTCCTTATTTTTGAGTTATTTTAGTTTCTTTGTATTTTTGATAGTAACCCTTTATCAGATGTATAGTTTGCAAATATATGCTCCCAGTTTGTAGGTTTTTTCTTCATTTCGTTGATTGTTTTCTTCGTCTTTCAGGAGCTTTTTAGTATAATGTAATCGCATTTGCTTATTTTTGCTTTGTTCCTTGTACTTTTGGAGTCATGTCCAAAAAAAGCATTTCCCAGATGACTTTTCTTTTATGTTTTCTTCTATTAGTTTTACAGTTTCAGGTCATAGGTTTATGTTCTAAATCAATTTGAGATTGATTATTTATACATTGTGAGATAAGAGTGTAATTTCATTCTGCATGTGAATATCCAGTTTTCCCAGCACTGTTAATGAAAAAGTCTCTCCCTTCCTTTTTCTTTGTTCCTGGCATGTTCATCAAAAATTAATTGACCATAAATGTTTAAATTTGTTTCTGAACTTAATTTTCTGTCCTCGTGGACTCTGAGTCTGTTTTGATTACTATAGCTTCATGATAGGTTTTGCAATCAGGTAGTATGATGCTTTGTCTTGTTCTCAATCAGGAGGAAATAATTCTGTCCTTCACCATTATGCATGATATTAGCTATACGTTTTTTGTGGATGTTATTTATCAAGGTCAGGAAGCTCCTCTTAATTCCTCATTTGCTGAGCATTTTTTATTATAAATTTGTGTTAGATATTGTCAAATGTTCTTTTTAAATGAACAGATATGGTTGTTCATGCAGTGAAGTGTACGATTTATTTTCAAATGTTGAAACTTCCTTGCGTAAATGTAATAAATCCACTTTGTCATGCCGTATAATTATTTTATACATTTTGGATTTGATTTGAATCTGATTACATTTGGTTAAAAATTTTTGTGTCTAAGTTTAGAAGAGATATTGACGTAACTTATTTCCTTCCTTCCTTTCTTCCTGGCCTACTTCCCTCCCTCCCTCCCTCACTCTTTCCTTTCTTTCTTTCCTTTTTATCATTCTTTCTTTCTGTCTCTTTTTTCTTGCTTTCTTTTCTTCCTTCCTCCCTCCCTCTTCTTTCTTTTCTTTCTTTCTTTCTTTCTTTCTTTCTTTCTTTCTTTCTTTCTTTCTTTTACTTCTTCTTTTCTCTCTCTCTTTCTTCTTGCTTGCTTCTAACTTTTGTCTTGTTTTCATAAATATTAGCCTCATAAAATTATCTGGGAAGTGTTTTTGTCTTCTGTATTCTGGAATAAATCACGTATAATTAGTGAACCACCATATCTGTTTTTTATTTGATTACATATATCTTTGAGTGTAATAATTTTAGATATTGGGTTAATGATTGCAGTCCATTTATAACTGTATGTAAGGCTAACTGGGTAGTTCAATGCAAAGCTATCGAATATAAACATGGAGGAGCTGCTCCCATGCTAAGTATAATAAAAGAAACAATAACTTCCATTGTTAGGTACTTATGACAGTTTCAGCTTTGATATATTCTCTTTTGATAAAAAAGAGTACACTTAATTTCTTCTTTGAAAATATTTATTTATTATGGTTAGCAAAGCTAAGAAAATAATTATGAATACTTGAAATGGTTCTTTGATCCTGGGAAGTGAAATTATTTCCATTTGTGCATTACAGTATAGCCAGGACACTGGACATTTTCATAATATGAACCATAATAAAACAATATTTGGTATAATTAATGTGAACATTTTTAAAGAAATAAAGAGCTGAAAGTAGACCACATGCTACTTGAACCAATATTTATTGAGGATTCGGTGTGTAGAAGATACTAGATTAGATGCTAAGGAAATTGCAGTGATAAACAGTCATGGACCATACAGCAGTGAAAAAAGAGAGAAGAAAAGTATACTTGACTATGTACCTAATTAGAAAGGTATTCTGCTAGATGAATGAATAAATATGTTTGTGTTTGTGTACATTCAAAAATACGTTTAAACAAACACTCTCATGGTTAGTTACTTCATAAGTATTTCAAGGAAGAACATTTTTATCCAATAGTGGCAGACAGAGTCCTACCTCTATTTACAGTAGGAAAAGTTTGCTTCCAGAAGAGATGTAAATTCTGGGAACATTTAAGAGGTGAGTGGTACTTTAAATAGTCTGTAAGAGACAGTTGGGACTTACACATGTCATGGAGGAGAGAAAGCCATTCCAGTAATGAATGGAAGAGTAATTACTTTATAGTGATTAGTTTGATTTGTTTGAAAAGACGAAACCTTGAAATGTTTGGTAATATTTTTGAACAAATAGATTTAAATCAGAGTATTAAAATACTTGATTCAGTCTAAAGATTTAAACTTCAGACTGTTGGAAAGTAAAGCTCCTAGTGTTGGGGAGCTGAAATGAGTCATGAACACAAATGCAGTTCAGGATGTTGAGCCTAACAGTAGTCTGTGAAGCAAACTGAGACAGGAAGTGACTGGAAATGAGATCATTTAAAAAGCTATTAAAATATCTCAGTAATAAGTAGCAATGGACTGAAGTCTGATAGTAGTATAGGAACAGGGAGGTGGGCCAAGGTAAGATAAATTATCAGATAATGTCTCATATTCCTGTTCCATTTCTATTTGTCTTGCAAAATGCATGTCAGCTCAGCTTTTTTTCACACATTCGTATATGAAGGCAAATTTAAAGTTAATAATATTCTAACTTCCTATCACTGTTTCATTTTCATTTTATTATGTAGAAATTATCTTGCATTTCTCTATTTTTTACAAGTTAGCAGTTGTAAAACATAAATTGAATAACAGTATTTTACAACAATCTAAGAATATGCCACAAACCAAACAGCACAGTTTGCAATTACAGTGATAAAATGCCGGCTTATTGTAAATCTCCTTATAGTGTGGATATAGGAGCCCGAATTTATCCACAAGTTTCATGTGAATGTCTGTTACTTCTTAATTCATTTTGCATTACATATTTTATCAGATTTATCATTACAGAAAATTTGCTTTTCTAGTGTGCTTATTCAAAATGTGTATGGTTAACTTCATAAAACTTCTATGAAAGATAATACTTTGACTGAAACATGCTAAGCGGTTATCATGAACATATAACTCAGACAAATAAAGCAAATGTCAAACTCAATTCAGCAAAGCAATAGAGTGCATTATGCAGACACGGGAAGAATATTATCAAATTGCACTACCCATTAAAAATTATCATAAGAAGATGTGTTGCCTCTAACGTGATTAAGGGAATCATTAATTCCCTTAATGAGGGACTACCATTGCAGTCCTCTAGATTTTTTTATATATATCCAATAGAACCTCTGAAGGTGATACAAAAGGATGGGAACCTGAAACCGTGACATCCCCATGAGTATATTGAAGGCCATCCTTTATTTACAAAGCTATTAAAATGTGGATACCAGGCTTGTATAAGATGGTTTACCTATCCTCATTCAGCCTTTTTATCCTCTTTCTGAACTTCAGACGATGGATATAGAGGAGGGGGTTTGAAGCAGAAGAGGGGACTCACTGGGTATGTAGACATTATTCACATCTCTTTTGCATTTTATATTTTTATTTTTTCAATATCTATCGAAATTTGTTTTAGATGTGCTTCGTCTCAAGAGAGTAGTTGAATTATTTAAGATTTATTCATGGGTTCTTTTGAGAAGTGTCTGTTCATGTCCTTTGCCCACTTTTTGGTGGGGTTGTTTGTTTTTTTCTTGTAAATTTGTTTGAGTTCATTGTAGATTCTGGATATTAGCCCTTTGTCAGATGAGTAGGTTGCAAAAATTTTCTCCCATTTTGTAGGTTGCTTGTTCACTCTGATGGTAGTTTCTTTTGCTGTGCAGAAGCTCTTTAGTTTAATGAGATCCCATTTGTCAATTTTGTCTTTTGTTGCCATTGCTTTTGGTGTTTTAGACATGAAGTCCTTGCCCATGCCTATGTCCTGAATGGTAATGCCTAGGTTTTCCTCTAGGGTTTTTATGGTTTTAGGTCTAACATTTAAGTCTTTAATCCATCTTGAATTGATTTTTGTATAAGGTGTAAGGAAGGGATCCAGTTTCAGCTTTCTACATATGGCTAGCCAGTTTTCCCAGCACCATTTATTAAATAGGGAATCCTTTCCCCATTTCTTGTTTTTCTCAGGTTTGTCAAAGATCAGATAGTTGTAGATATGCGGCGTTATTTCTGAGGGCTCTGTTCTGTTCCATTGATCTATATCTCTGTTTTGGTACCATACCATGCTGTTTTGCTTACTGTAGTGTCACTGGCCATCAGAGAAATGCAAATCAAAAACACAGTGAGATACCATCTCACACCAGTCAGAATGGCAATCATTAAAACGTCAGGAAACAACAGATGCTGGAGAGGATGTGGAGAAATAGGAACACTTTTACACTGTTGGTGGGACTGTAAACTAGTTCAGCCATTGTGGAAGTCAGTGTGGCAATTCCTCAGGGATCTAGAACTAGAAATGCCATTTGACCCAGCCATTCCATTGCTGGGTATATACCCAAAGGACTATAAATCATGCTACTATAAAGACACATGCACACGTATGTTTATTGCGGCATTATTCACAATAGCAAAGACTTGGAACCAAGCCAAATGTCCAACTGGATTAAGATACACTGGATTAAGAAAATGTGGCACATATACACCATGGAATACTATGCAGCCATAAAAAATGATGAGTTCATGTCCTTTGTAGGGACATGGATGAAATTGGAAATCATCATTCTCAGTAAACTATCGCAAGAACAAAAAACCAAACACCAAATATTCTCACTCATAGGAGGGAATTGAACAATGAGAACACATGGTCACAGGAAGGGGAACATCACACTCCGGGGACTGTTGTGGGATGGGGGGAGGGGGGAGGGATAGCATTGGGAGATATACCTAATGCTAGATGACAAATTAGTGGGTGCAGCGCACCAGCATGGCACATGTATACATATGTAACTAACCTGCACATTGTGCACATGTACCCTAAAACTTAAAGTATAATAATAATAAATAAAATAAAATAAAATAAAATAAAGGAGGAAGTAGAAAAAAAGATTTATTCATGGGTAAAATAATATCATTAAAATTATATCAGTATTTCCTGAACGTCTAAACTACTTCAATAATACTAGTTTTCATTTATTCAGGATGTTATAGCAAAATCCTATAGAGGGAGTAACTCATAAACAACAGAAATTTATTTCCTACAATTTGAATGCTGGGAAGTTCAAGATAAAGGCAACAGCAGATTCATTGTCTGATGAGGACTTAGTTCCTTGAGCCTTTCTAATAAAGGTACCAATTCCATTCACTACTGCTCTGCACTCATGATCTAGTTGTCTCCAAAAGCCCTACCTCTTAATATCATCACCATGAGGATTAGGTTTCAACACATAGTTCTTTGGGGGACACATACATTCAGACTACAGCAATACTGAGTTGAAAAATTTTATGCGAAAGATTTAGAAAGCTTCTGTGGCTTTTGATTCTTTATGCAAAAACTATATTTTGTAAACTCCCCATATTATTTACATTGTCAAAGTATGAAATGGTATTTTCTATGTATGTGTATATGTATATGTATATGTACATATTAAAACAAGAGAGATAACTACTGTCAATACCAGAATATTATTGAAGCAATCTCTGTTTCAAACTAAATTGCTTCTGAGCTTCTTAATAACTATGATTTAAGTATATAAATATGTTGTGAAGTAAGCCATTATATGGAAATTTTTAAAAACATTTTTTTTAAATTATATTTTCTAAAGATAAGGCTGTGTGAAACATACATTCTGTTTAAATAAATTTTAAAATATCATATCTAAGTAACATTAAATATTTAACAAATTCATCCAATATAAAGAAGGCCAGATATTTGGAATATTTCTTTGGATATACAAATGAATTCTCTAGAAAGCTTATAATGAGTATTTATACTTACTGTTCCCTAGAACATATTTACCTAGCTCTTTTATTTTTTTGCATAAAAAATTTGCTTTATATATACTCAAAGGTAACTCAAGAAGATTTACCATTAGTTAATTTTTATTAGGAAACTTTTTCTACCCAATTAAGCCTGAAAGTCAACTCTTGAACTCCTATTAGTGTTATTTATGTGTTGAGATAATAAAGTCACATGGCTGCAAGAGGAAGGCAGTAAATAAGATAATGGAAATCAGATGGATTGCAGAGATATTAGAGCATAGACACAAAAAGAATAAGCCCAAAACTCATGTCCAAATTATTGTCCCCCACATTATAATTCAAGACTAGTGTTACAAGATAAACTGTTTTATCATTTTTAAAAATAATCCATAAATGCCTATATTTAAAAATGAAAAGTGAAATATTAAGTTTGTGGGTTTTGTTTTTTGTTTTTGTTTTTGTTTTGATAGGGGAAGTAGGTTAAATAAAACCCGCTGTTTGTAACTGGCTAGTCTCCTCTCACATGGGCAGCCAGTTTCTCTAGAATATCCACTGGATTAGTAAAATTGCCAGGTATAAAATTCATGAGTAATTAAATAATAAAGGCAAACATTAGACTTCTAAATAGACACATATTCCTATTGAAGTATGATATCCAAGTCCATCTAATTATTATTAGAAAGACTTCATAGTGGAACATCTAATTCATGATCAGTGAGTTATACATTATACTTAATAATTATCTCATCTCTTGGTATTAAGGAATTTGGATTTTTTAAAGAAGTAGACAGCGAAGCTATATAAAAGATTCATTATTTCCAAGTTAGTAGTAGTGTGATCTATTAGTCATGGTACAGGGGAATGTGCAAGACTTTGTCTGCCACAGGACTTGGAGAAGAGAAGACTGCTTGTGTTTCTCTTTTGTTTTAGTCTTTCATATTTCAATTTTTTAATCATCTATCAACCAGGAATTATGTAATGATCATGTGTCCCACTTATTGCTTAGGATTCAAAATATAACTGTGAACCAGCAAGAACATAACTTGGTGTTTTTTATTGAAGCCAGGCAGTAATTAAAACATGATAAGTACTCAGAAAAGAGACTTATAATGTTCCATCACCGTCTCTAATATATATCATGGATTATTATTCACTATGTAGTTCATGGTTCAATATTATACTTGGAAATGTGGTGATGATGATGATGATGATGAAGATTATTATTATTATTATTATTACTATTTTGAGACAGGGTCTTACTCTGTCTCCCAGGCTGGGGAGTAGTGGCAGGTTCACAGCTCAGTGCAGCCTTCACCTCCCACATCCATGCTATCCTCCCACCTCAGCTTTCCAAGTAAGTGGGACTACAGGCACACTCCACCACACCCAGCTAATTTTTAATTTTTTTATAGAGATGGGATCTCGCTATGTTGCCCAGGTGGTCTCAAACTTCGGGGCTCAAGCCAGCCTCCTACCCTGGCCTTCTAAAGTGCTGGGAACACAGGTGTCAGCCACTGTGCCTATTTTTTATGTATGCAAATTTATCTAGCTGAAATTAACTGAAGTATAGGCCTCGACACTCAATTCTGAACACAATTCTACTCAAAAAGACCTGAAACCATATGCATTCAGTTTGCTCTGCCTGTAGTTACTATGCAATCTTTATGAATTCTGGAAAATTTAATGTTACTGGAATAATATTTGCATTATAAAACATTCGCTTAGAAGACAGTGACACTTTTTAAAAAATTATTTGAGGGGATTAAGATAATTCCCAGCATGGTATTGTTGTGACTATGATGCTCAGACATTGAAACATGTTATCATGTTGACTCTGCTTTCAATGTAAGATGTCTGAGCAAAGTAGACCTTCAACAAGGTCTGTGGGAAATGTTTGATTTGCTTGAGATAAGTATATGCCCCTAAGTTAAAGCTCAGATAAGGAGGTGATGGGATGAGGATTAGTTCTACCTAATTCTCTTCTGTAATACCTTACAAACCTTATGATAGTCTAAAACGAGAATCTTCTTAAAACAGTTTTCTGCTATTACAAAATGTTTATTCCCAAGAGGAACTAGATGAGTGCTTAATATTGCTGCAAATTATATTCCCTTTGCTTATCCAGTGAAAATGTCCACAAGCCCAGGCTTGCTGTTGAACTGGAGGTGCCATCAGCAGCTTCCTGCTATCCTTATAAAATGTGAGCAGTTCTGTATGTCTTTCCCAAACACTCTTTACTTGTGTGCTCCTCTTTAATGTGTGTCTTTTTGGTGACTTTGTAACACAATTTGAATTGCTTTAAATAGAGTCATTCTTAACAATTCCCAAGAAGAATAAAAGCAATTTGCACATACTTAGGTCTATCATTTCAGGTGGATACATTATTATTTATCTAGGGGGCTCCTTTGCCAATAAATGAACTAATAAAAAAAAATACCAAGGAGATTCTCTACATGAATCAGGGAGTGAGATGGCAGTTATAGGTAACTCAGTTATCTTGGTTTAATTGTCTAATTTATCAAAATCTTAATGTCTTTTTCTGTAAAATGAAGACAATAAAAACATGTTGTGTTGTTGAAGTTAATGCCAGTTAAAAATGTGGGTGAAATATATTTAAAAAAAAAATCCTAAACAAATATCAGGTAATATTGAAATTATTCTATGAATTTTTATTATCTCTCTGATAATGAGGGCTTGGTGCACTTGGCAGAAGAGGGTCAGCTTGAATAGACATGCCAATATAAATGGTATGAGGGGCTCCAAATGAAATTACAGGAAAATGAGATTAAATACAATTTGCTTTCCCATTTCACAGATTGAGTTGTGGCTTTAAGGGATCTTTTGAAATGAGCTAGTTTGGTGAGAATATTTAGATGGCCCTTCCTCTTGAATTTCAATCAGAGTGTTGAGAACTATAATTCCAATGGCATTTAGAAGAATCCCTATAGGTGCTGGGTATCATTTAAGATTATAGCACAGCTCTTCTGCCTGTATTTTGAAATGTCAGCCCACATATTCTTCATCAGTATATATTCAGGACCAGTTGATGCCCTTAAAATAATAGACTAGTACTAGAAGTATTGACAGATTTTGGTATGGTTATCCAACAGCAGAATATCTCCGAGATAATGCACTTTCACTTGATTGACTGTTGCTCTCTCATGACATTGTGCAGACCTTCAGACTCTCATATCTGCCCTGCAGAAAGACAGGCAGGCCTCCACACACATTAAGAAACCTTTGCTCTTTCATTCTTTCTTGCTTCTACTTCAATGCATACTGAAAGAGTTTGTTCTAGTAACTTTCTTTATAACTTCAATGTGCCTGATTCCATTCTTCAATAGAGCTAGCCAATTCCTAATTAATTATTAATATTTGGTCTGAGAGATATTTTTCCTCAGTGATTTATAAGAAGTTCTGCTCTAAATAGTATAATAATAGTAGTTCTGACGTAGACTACAAAAGGATAAACGTTTGAACTATTTTGTTTTCTACTCTAGTATCTTGTCCAGTTCAATATTTTAGGAAGCGATACAGCTTTAATTTTCAGATTTAAAAATAACTAAAAAAAAAAGGAGTCATTATAAGATGTAAAAGTCATTGGATTGTTATTATTTTTGTTGTTATTGTTTTGTCTTTTTGTGAAATATTTTTTCGGTATTTAAACTTTGCCTACTTCAGGACTCAGTGTTGTGGTACATTGAGAAGAGAGAAAAAGCAAGCACACTTTGGTGTAGAAAAAGTTTACCATTGAGTTGAAGAAACCTCTTTATAAACAAAAAAATTGAGGCCAACCTAATATTAATGGATTCTTATTTTTTTTCTCATGTTTGTTTCATTTTACTTTTAGATAAGTTAAAAGATGAGGCTTTTAAATTTTTCATTTATAGGGAGGAGGGTAAAAATAAAACAAATAACAAAATAATTCTAGAAACAGCAGAGGCAGTCTAAGAAACTGTAGAGGCAAGTGCTTCTGTTATAAAATCAGCATTTTAGTAATGTGCTTTTCAAAGACTAATATACTATTATTCTGCAAGCTGTTTATAGTAATACATTATCCAGGGTGTGTGTGCATGTGTGTGTGTGTGTGTGCGTGTGCACACACATGTGCATTATCCTCTGACAATAAGAAATATCACCGCACTAAGTAATACCCATTGAATAACTGGATATTTTGTTATTTTTTGTTAATTTTTTGTGATCAACTTGTCTTGGATGTATCCAGCAATTCAAAATTAATTCACGACTTCACCTCTTTGCATGGCCCAGATATTCTTCTTCAGGAAAGAGGATCAACCTGCAGCTCAAGCTTACTAACCTCCAAATATTAGTGACCTACACCACTTCTTTCTTTTATTTCTGATGTACTGGAACCAACTAACAAACTTTATTTTTTTAAAAAGGAAGAAGCAATGAAACCAAACATGTAGACATTGTCCAAATGCTGTGGGAAAGACTATATCATGATCTTCTCAGGCACTTAAAAGATTAATTATATGAACAAGTGCTGTCCTGAAGTGAGGGGAAAGGGACTTTGGCAGAATTCAGTGCAAATAACTGGGGCCATCAAACAAGTGAGCCTAAACTCAAGTCTATTGCAAATATTTTTAGGTACATGGCCCTTAATGAATATTCTGATTTCACCTTTAGTGGCCCTGAGCAGTATCTTGTTATTCCAATGGTTGAATAGATTTTAAATAACCAGTTAAATAGAATGAGAATTTTAATAGTTTAAAAGTTTATACAGATTTTAGAAAAGTCAATTTCCAGAGTGATTCCTAAACCAAAATTTTTCCTTTCCTTTAGTTGCAATCTTTTGTTTGTAGAAATTATTCTTTATTTCTTATAGCCTTTCCTATGAATTAGTCGGGTAAAGGTCGAGCAGCATATGAGGGCAGTGAAAGTAAGTGGGATTTTTATCTATTTTTCTATTAGTTCTTGCTTCATAATGATTGGTTCACCACTTGAATAGGAAAAAGAACTTGGGCTACAGATAGCCTGGGGCTGCAGAAAGAGCCAATAAATGTTATTACAAGAGGAGATGGAGAAATCTCCACTGGGTTGTGGCAAAAGGAGTCTCAGTTGGTAAGAATAAGATGATATTATGTGATGGGTCAGACTAGAAGAAAAGGAACAGATATGAAAGACAAGACTTGAGTTCTAGTCTGTGTGTGTGTGTATGTGTGTGTGTGTGTCTGTGTGTTTGTGTGACCATGCACATTATATATATATATATATATATATATATATATTCTATTTTTTTACTTAGGAATTAAATGACCTTAGGCAAAACATTTAACATTTTAGAGATGTTTTTTGCTTGGATGCTATGGGGTGCTTATTTTCAGTGATGCTTTTGACACTCAAATGAGATAATGTGTGCTGTATAGAAGTATCTTCTCTGCCTACAGGTATCCTACAGGTATACTTGTTTCCATTACAGATAGGCTACAATTGCAAAGAGAAGTGGGTAGGAATAAAAAATTTTTGGAGAGGTATATCTGACCTTTTTTTAAAAGAAAGTAATAACTATTTTCTTTATTCATATAAAGGTTCTAGCTCTTTTATAGCTAAGAAAATACCTTGGTCATTTCTGCTTTAGTGTCTATTTTCTTATATTTTCAGCCTAAGTAATTCGTCGAGAGGGAAAATTCTCTAAGACTTTAATATGTAAATAAGAAGATAAGATATGGATGCAATTTAGCAGCATGTTTTGTCTTTTCTTAATTTTTAAACATTCACATGGACTTTTTTATCCTCTCTTCCTAGAATGTCCTTATCTAACAGCATTCATGTGATTAAGTCAACCTTGCACTCTCTGTATAAGCCACATTCAAAAACAGCCTCATAGCTTCAGAGGCAGCTCTAGGCAAAGTTTAGAAGTCCACACATTATTTTAGGGTGGCTCTCCTGTTACCCCATTCCTTTTAGCCATGTATGATCTGTATCACTCCAATAGCACCATTTTCTTAGCTTGTTATCCTCCTTGTTTTCAGATATTACTCTAAGATTCATCACAGCTTAATAAATAATTTTTGGAGATCATTGATCTATTGAGATTCTGATTAATTCCCAAATGTGAAATTTGAAATCAGTTATAATAGTAGGAATAAATATTGGGAACAGGAGGTCTTCTCTTATATGAAACCCCCAAACTATATCACTTCTGTATCCTAAGGCTTCCATTTGCTAGCTCACTCTGACTGTTTATTTGTCATTTTTTATAAACACCAAGCTTTTCCATCAAGGAAGTGAATATTCTTGATGTGGCTTCTTTATACGCTGTTAGATACTTACTTATTGCTAAGATTGAGATAAGCAATAAAGGAATGTTGGTGTTAAAGAAATCTGATTATGTAATGCATATTGAATTTAATGTCAGACAGATATCGTGTATCAAAAATACAATTTGGTTGGGATTTTACCTTATTACATATACCACCTAGCATTTGTTCTTGCCTAGTTGTTTATTTGTGTAACATGATCTCTTTTGGCCCTAAAAACTGTGCAACTTTTATACAGAAATTAGATATCTTCACTAGATTTAAGTAATGATTTGCATTCAATAAACTCGTGAGTGCCTTATCCATATTTTTTTTTCTTTTTTTATTATACTTTAAGTTTTAGGGTACATGTGCACATTGTGCAGGTTAGTTACATATGTATACATGTGCCATGCTGGTGCGCTGCACCCACTAACTCGTCATCTAGCATTAGGTATATCTCCCAATGCTATCCCTCCCTCCTCCCCCCACCCCACCACAGTCCCCAGAGTGTGATATCCATATTAAAGATGCCCCGACTATCAATGTGGAGCCCTTCACAGTAGACAGCCAGCTTGCTGCTCCCCTTCAAAGTAGGGTAGCATTCTATCTGTGACCTTGAATTCTCAGTTGAGAGCATAATGACTTCTACTTAATTTTCTCATTCCCTTTTTATTCTTTTATGGTAATTGGATGCATGAGGTGTTAGAGACTGCTCTGTTTACTTGAGAAAAGCTGTTCCTCTTTCATGACTTAAATATGTATTTAGGATGTTCCATCAAATAACATGTCCTGGGGCTGTGATACACAATGTAATATATTTTCTAAAAGCTTCTTTTAAAATTACATAATAGAGTCTAATTTATCACCTGCTTCTGGCTAAAGAGAATCTTTGGGTGCTCAGTTCTTTTGAAAATGGATGCAGTTTATCTTCTAATCTCTGACCTGATTCATGAACTATGAAGTATTTTCATGCTATTTTTGGGGGTGAAAATTTAGTTGGAAGCAAGGGAGTAAGGTTCTTATTTGAAACTATGTTTACACAGTTTCCACATATGTTACAAAGTTTACACGTATTGTGAAACTATGTTTACACAATAAAAAACACATTATTTTTATTTAGAGGGTAGATAGATAGATAGATAGATAGATAGATAGATAGATAGATAGATGATAATAGACACATACATACACATAGATCAGTTAAAAACAGCAATATTTTCTAAAGGTGTTTTTAGCACTTTATGAAAGACTTAGGAAACCTCACTTTTCATAAACCATATCATATAAGGTAGCTTTGGCAAAACTGATCAAGATCCATATCTAGAGTTTTCTTCAACTCACCTATCCTAACTACCCCTAAATATGATTTCAGTTGAATCCATGCTTTACATATCTTCTGATTTATGCAGGTTGTAGTTCAGGTCACTGTGTGCTCTTCCATCTGCCCTAGCAATTAGGAGACTTGAAGCAGAAGGTATTTTGAGACAAATTTCTTTTAAGAGAAAATAAGGTAATATTTTAAACAGATTTTTGCATGTGCATGAGTGTTAAGTTCTTAGCTTAACATTAATATGATGGACCATTAAATAACGGTCCATTATAAGGGGACATATGAACATGGTGCAACTATTCCTTTAGCCATGTGCACTATTAATAGTGTTTTTAATTAGTTAAATAGCCTGGGGAGATATTTTCCATAATGTACATATTTAAGATGGAGACTTTAAAGGAAAGTCAATTAAGTCAATCTTGGGTTACTTTAAATAATATATGTAACTTAATTTAAATGGCATTTTAATTTGAAATTAGTATTGATTTTAAAATAGTAAGGTGATGCTGGGCTTTTTGAATAATTTTTACAAACTTATTTTCTTTACTGTTGAGGACTTCTTTCTTAAGAAACTAACCAAATAACATAATACCGTTGATCCTCATAATTGGTGATTTCTATATTTTCAATTTTGCCTACTTGCTAAAATTTATTTTTAACCCCAAAAGTAATACTTGCAGTGCCTTCAAGGTCATTCAAGGGCAGGCACATATGTAGAGTGGCAAAAAAATATGTCAGGAAAGTCTGAGGTCCAATAAGGCACAGCTTTGCACTTATTTCAGCCCTTATACTATAATCCACGTCCTTTTTTCCATCTATTTAGGGCCACATTTTCTGTATTTCTGTTCATTTTGTTTGGATTTCACTGTTTGAAATGTCCTCCAAATTTAGTGCTGAAAATGCTGCCTTGTTTTCCTGAACTCAAAAAGGCTATGTAATGTATCTTATGATGAAATTATGTATGTCAGAGAAGCTTCCTTTAGGCATGAGCTCTGGTGCTGTTGGCTGTGAGTTCAATGTTAATTGTTCAACAAAGTGTCTTTAAAGAGAAACAGGCATAAAATAATCTATCAATCAGTTTGTGAAAATATAATTAGAGGCTCTCAATTGCTTAACCCTGTATCTTCCATATGGGGTAAAACTTCAGTATACACTAATTCAGTGTTTCAGACTACTAGACCATTACTAGGTAAATAATAAGCATCGTCTGTGTATGTCTTAAGTATCTAAGCACCAGTGACTTTGTTAATATTAGTTTGCTTTATGTAGTTCCCTGTACAAGGCCATTTGTAGAAGCATATTTGGTTTAATATATCTGATGTGACTGGGGCAAGTGGCTTTTCCATTTTTAGAGAGAGGATAAATAAAGGGTTTTAGTTCATTTTTCATATTTTTCACCGCTCTGCATTGATCTCCTCTTGACTTCAAATGTTTCATCACAGGCCAGATTGTAGACATGAAGTGGGAGAATGGCCCAGTCCTATAAAAAATATTTGTAGTTGTATTTGTGAGAATGGGTTTTATACCTTAGGGTATAAATTAATCACTACCTGGGGTGAGAAAGACGTTTGCTTCTGTTCCAGGTCATGATATACTTTGAAGTTATATGTGCATGGGGGGTTTTCTTCTTTATTTGAGGATTTTTTTATGGGATCGTAGTTGTGATAAGACTAAAAAACTCAGCATCACAGTCGACACCAAGATTATGTTTACTGATTCTTTTATTTCCCTTCATGCATTACCTATATAGCAAAAGTCTCCCTTATGGTTACCTTTTATCCACAAGAAAGGAAGGAAAGATACTATCAAAAATCATACATCTCAGATAAGATTCAGCATTAAAGAGCTTATGAAATACAAACCTTAGAAATTCTTATTAGCTTTGCTTTGGTGATTGAATTCATCCAACCATCAAAGAGAAATCTTTTGCTGTTGCTACAGATGATTCATAACTTCTGTTCTGAAGACAGATTTGTATTTGTAGAGCTATATATGCAGTCAGATTTTATGCTTCCTTTATTGGTACCCAAAGATTTGTTTGTAATTTAGTGCTACCTTTGCTCTCTTGCATTAGATGTCTGGAGAGAGGAAATAAGGAGCTGGAGTCATGATTTTTTCTCTAAGATTTTGGAAGCTGTTTACTTACCCAATATCCTTTTGTTTGACTACAGCACTATAAAACTCTGGAAAAAAATGTTCATAGAAAAAAATGCTGATGTGGCCTCAATTTAATCAGCATGAACAGTGGCACTATAATAACTTCCGTGTAGCTAGTAAACCTCTCTTGTTGTAACCATCACAAGAAATATTCTGATGAAACAGAAAGCCACTAAGTCTTTGGACTGGCAAAAGTATCTTTGATAATAAATACTGTTGTCTCAGTTGTCTCTAGATAAGAGTTTAATGAGTTAATAATTATTTGTGATTTGAAGTTCAATAGTGCATTGAGCTACATTATAAAACTTTAAGGTCATTTCTAACGATTGGAGGTTAGGATTCTATATTTTAAGGTTTTGATTTGTCATTACAAAAGCACTTACCAGGTCAGGGTAGAACCAGGTCAGAGAGTCCAATAGCATATTTCTTTTTATGATTTATTCTCCTCCAGAATGCCAATATATACAGTAGAAATGCTGATGGTTTTTAAAATTTTTATTGTAACTCTATCTATAACCATTTAAAAAGTAAATATTTTGCTCAGTAGTTATCTTTGGCATTCACAGAACACATTGAAATAGAGCCTTCTGTTGCCTGCCTTTTGAGGGCAGATACGCACAGTCATCACAATTCATAATTACGTCCAAAACCTCATCAATGTGTTTGGGTAATTAAGACAAGAGTTAATGATAAAAATAGGGTACTTATGGAGAATGAGAGCCTCTATAAGTATGAAAAACATGAATGTTTTAGCAAGGGTTGCTATTATTTCCTTGGGACAGCAAGGTACAGATTTAACATGTCTACTTTTCTGTCTTTCAAACACATGCCCAGCGGCTATGTTGAGCCCAGATAGATGCCTTTGCTGAAGCTTTAAGCCAATAAGACTGCATGATCCCTGATAATGAAGCTTGGTTACAAAATCACAAAGAGACTTAATAAAAGACTTTTTACCTTAATTCATGACCATAGTCTTTTCACCAGCAATTTTTTTAAGTTGGCCACCTCATATCAGAGGTCTTTTTGTTCCTTGCTTTAGAATATTTTTTGATATCTGAATAAAATTCAGTTCTTACTCCACCTTATAGGTCTCCATGTTTAGGTAGCTTCTGGCTGCTTCTTTGAGATACATTTTATCAATCCATCTGCCCTCTCTCTGCAAAGTATTCTCTTTATTATTTCTTATTGCCTTTGTACTTTATCTTCCCTTTGTCAAGAAATTCTTTGCAGATATTTTCATGGCTCGCATCCTCACTTCATTAAACTTCTCTTAGAAAGACCTTCTCAGACCACATATTATACTCAATACCCTTACAGTACTTTATTTGTATTCATAGAACTTTCAACTACCTGAAAATATAAATTATCTATTTATTTATTGCCCACTAGAAGGTAATCTCTTACAAAAATTGACATAGGTTTTATGCTTATTGATTTTTCACGGTATTTCATCATCAAAAATGTACAAAGTACATTGTAGGTACATAATAAATATTTTTTGAGTAAATGAATAAATTAAACAATTTCATTGCCATATTTTTCTTTTTATCTTTTTGCTTCGTTTTCATCAGCAGCAGGAAACATAGAAACATTGCAATTAAAATAAGCCACGATTATTTAAAGTAAGAATGAGATCATGTGTATGTATTATTTAGGCAACAGACCCTGACAGTGGAAGAGAGCCACATCAGGTTCAAATCCTGGCTCTTGAGCTTGCTAATTGTGCAAACTTCGACAAATTATTCAACATCTCCGTATCTCACTTTTTTCCTCTGTAAAATGAAGCTAATCATAGGACTTACTATTTATTTCATTAAATTATTTTAGAGATTAAGTGGACTAATTTAGGTAAGGCCTTTGGACAAGTGTCTGTCATACAAATACTTATTTAGTTGGCTACTATTGTTAGTCTCTGGGTTAAAATATTTGGATAAGAAAAAAGACTGCTTTTGTATACACTAGAGAGAAAAGTTTTAGTAGCATTTGTATCCAAGTGGGGGTTGAGGTGGAGTTGGATGATGATGATTGGAAAGAATTTGATTAGAATATATAATTAGCTCTCTGCTTTTGCTAGCCAGTGAACTAACAAAGACAATGAATTTTATTCCAAATCTTTCAAATGCCTCCTCTTGTTGAAATGAATGAGTAATTAAAAAAAAAAAACCTCTATATGCCTAAATCTGTTAACATGAGTTTAACAGTTTTTAGTTCACCTGCACAAATTAGCCATTTACATTGTTTTGTTTAGGGAAAATGTTTACCTGTGTTTCGTCTTTGGAAGCTAGGAAAATCCAACTTGGAAATAGGAGACAGATGGGAGGTGGATATTTACAACTTGTACCACTCTGTCAATAAGCAAATGCCAATCAATATCTCTAGGTCAGACCTACCTCTCAACAAAACATTTACATGATGCATGCATTCAGTGACTGATACTGCTTATCAATCATGGTTCATTCCTTCTGGAGAGCTAAGATGCCTTTAGGATCCTTCCTCATACAGCATCCCAAGCACACACTCTACCAATCAAAACTGATGTACATTCTCCATGAGCATGGAATTTTGTTTCCTTGGTTTCTCACCAGAGATCTAGAACAGTCCCAGCACTGAGTAGGTGCTCAGTAAATATTTGTTGAATAAGTGACTACATCATTTTCTGTGATTTAGTTTTTTTTAAATTTCAGGTAGTAAAATCATGTTATTAAGGCAAGTTTTGATGTTTCCACACACGCAAGAGACACTGAGAAGGTAATACCTCAAGTTGTTTACATTACATCTAAGGTTTTATAAATGAGATAAAGAATGTTATTTATATGACTTCTGTCAATCTACCTGCTGTGCTAAACTATTTACTCCTCTGCTTCATTGGCTCTATCTATGGCTCAGTTTATGGTGGTGGAAATAAATTTTAAAATCTTCCCAGCTCTTCACCTCAGCCCAGGTATTTTTCCATGACCTACAGCCCCACTCTGACATTCATCCTTATATTTATTCAGCCTCTTCTGGTCTCTTAGTCTTATTCATACTTTTACTTCCCCTTCATTGCCTCCTTTCTAAAGATCTGAGAAATCACCTTGGATCACCAACATGGCTCTAATCTAAGACTTTCTTTTCCACCCTTCTCTAGTTCTGCTCTCTCTGCTTCTGGGAACCATCACTTCATTGCTCAGCCAGGTGACCTGGTATACGAGCCATGCTTCCTGGGTATTCTACCTGAACAAAGCCTCAGCTCTCATCTTCTCAAACTTGATCTAGATACAGAGTGAATAAAATCATTCTCATAGAACACAAACACACACCTTGTTCTTCACAGTTGGAACCACCTAAAGCTCAATGACAGCAAGATAAGTGTTAAGTTCATAGTTCTGATGCCACACACATGTAATCTGATGTTTTGAGAATTGTCCCATTTTAGGGGATATAAGTGTACTTAAAAGGTCACACAATAAAGACATTTCACTGTTTCCCAAATCGTTTCTTATTTCAAACAGCCACTGTGTGCATATAATCTACGTTGAGGAATAAAGGTCCTTTGTACATATTTATTCAACACAGTACTAAAGTTTAACATAGAATTTCTGTAGGTGTTGCTCAGGTCTTGCAGAGGTAATTATTGGAATTTTGCTATAATTTGTTCTGAGTGATAGAATATATGTTGCTATTTAAGAATTTATAAGTAAGACCAAACGTATCTTAATGAGAAATTAATTTTTTTGATAAGAACCAAAAGAAGGGTATTTGAAAATTTCTGTCTTATTCTACCTAATACTATAGTTTAGGAGTCTCCTCCATACAGTGGGTAACCCTGGATGCTGGGACAGTCACTCACGCTTCTCTGTGCCTTGATTTCATCATCCATAATGCCTGGGAACACCTAACTCATATAGTTTTTGTGAAGATCAAAGATATTTATATATGTAAAGCACTTAGTAAAGTGCTGGAAACATAGTGAATACAAAATATATGTTAGATATCATTGTAATTATAATTCTTATTACTACACACATTTTAATCCATAATTAAGTCTTAATCAGTTTTCTGGAATTAAATTTATAGAATATAGACTTGCAGGGGTAATTTTCCCTAAATTGTAATACATAATTATGTTTCTTTGAGTATAACAAGTGTGAAGTGAGAGGAACAACAAAAGGATCGAAGACTGTTTTAAGAGATACTCTAATTCTTCTCTAAACATATCATTTTGACACGACAAAAATCTTATTTTCCATAATTATGCTTAATACAGAAAGGAAAACAAAGAATAAAAGAAATTATGTAGCTTGAAATGGAACAGAGACATTCCTAGTGTGATTTTCCTTGGTATTTTTAAAGCATGAGAAATGAGCTGTGCCATAAATCTGTGGTTAGAAAATACTTCAATTGTAGACAAAGAAAAAGAATGAGAAGCATACCAGATTCACCTGATGGTTGTTGAAAACTCCATCTTCCCCATGATCTTTACATGGCTTCGTGTGGGAGAGTGAATGCTATTATACGTGAAAACCATTAAAAGACATAAGTATAACTCTTCAGCTACATTTCCCCTATCATTAGTGACAATGCAACATGAAGAGTGACTTCTATCATATGGGTTTTTAATTCAACTCTGATAATTTCTGAGGCTAAAAACATAAATGAAACCCAAGGGAAATATAGACATCTTTGTCATAAGTCATAAACCTTAAACCTGATTTGGTACTCAGGATCAGGAATGTAATACGCAAGGCCCCATGCAAAATGAATATGCAAGCGTCTTGTTAAAAATTACTAAGAATTTTAAGATGGCAACAACAAAACCTTAAACCAAGGGGGCAACACTTCTGTGTTCAGTGTTACTGTGCAGGACCTACACTCATTAAGCTATCCACATTTGTACCATAGTGATAAGCAAGAAATAAACTGCACAGAAATCTCAGTACAAAAGTCATGACACAGTGCTTGATCTTAACCTGTTACCTAATAAAAAAAGTGTAATGTATCAATTTATTAAATGAATCACACTGAGGGATCATAAAATCATGAAAAAGTATCTCAAACACTCTACATTTATTATTTTAAAGGATGAGTACAAAGACATCCCTACCTTCCTAATTCTCCTGCTCAATAGTTCAAACTGATTAGAGAACACCTACCTGCATAGCTTTCCGGAGATGTGAGTATTCCTCACATACATCTATAGAAGTTTGTCTGAAATTTTGTTTTTAATACTCCAACATCAGAATCACTGCTGGGTGCTTGCAAATTTTCAGATTTCTGGGCATTACTCCAGACCTATAATATTTCCGGGACTGGGTCTAGGAAACTAAACTTTATACAAGTTTATCTGATAGTATTTATCTATACAAAGAAACTGCTGATCTGGAGAATCATGGAAATAATCATAATTTAAAAAATGGCATGTTAGTGCTGGTGCAGTATGAGTCACCCAGTGTATTAGTTTGCTGGGACTGTCATAAGGAAATACCATAGACTGGGTGGTTGAAGCAACAAAACATTATTTTCCCATAGCTCTAGAGACTAGAAGTTCAAGATCGAGATATCAGCAGGTTTGGTTTCCTCGCATGATATTTCCTCTGTGCACAAATATCCCTAGTTTCTCTCTCTCTCTCTCTCTCTCTCTCTCTCTCTCTCTCTCTCTCTCTCTCTCTCATTCCTGCATGCATGGGCAAATTTCCTCTTCTTATAAAGATACCAATCAGATTAGATTAGGGCCCACTCTAAAGGGGCCTTCATTTTAACTTAATCCTTCCCTTGAAAGGTTCTATCCTCAAAAATAGTCAAATTCTGAGGAACTAGGGGTTAGGGTTTCGTGACGTAAATTTTAGAAGGACACAATTCAGCCCATAGTACCCAGGCATCGAAACTTCCATATATCCTTGTCAGATTAGAAACATTTGACCCTTTCTTACTTTGCTGGTATACTTTCTTCCAGATTTATCTCTTTTTTTTTTTAATTTAAGCTTGCTGGCCCTAAAAATTTTTATGAAACTCTCCCAGGATTAAAGATATCTATTCTCAGAATTATTGTGCCTATGTTCTTGCATTAGCGTAATAACAGTGATTGCAGAAACTGTAAACAATTTCCGCTGATTGGGACTGAGTTGGCAAATTAGTTCTAAGGGAACCTCTGGTCCAGTTTTACTCCAATGTACATCACTACTCTAATTGCACTAAAATAGTGTTGCAGCACAGCTTGTATTGACCTATATTTTCTTTTGCTTAGATGACCCAACTTCTCACAGTCTAATATTCCATACTACACCACTGTCTTCAATTGTCTTTTGCTTTTGAACTTTTTTTTTCTTATACATAAACTTTAAGTTCTGGGATACATGTGCAGAACATGCAGGTTTGTTACCTAGGTATACATGTGCCATGGTGGTTTGCTACACCCATCAACCCATCATCTACATTCGGTATTTCTCCTAATGCTATCCCTCCCCTAGTCCCCCACCCCACAACAAGCCCTGGTGTGTGATGTTCCCTTCCCTGTGTCCATGTGTTCTCATTGTTCAACTCCCACTTATGAGTGAGAACATGCAGTGTTTGGTTTTCTGTTCCTGTGTTAGTTTGCTGAGAGTGATGGTTTCCAGCTTCATCCATGTCCCTGCAAAGGACATGAACTCATCCTTTTTTATGGCTGCATAGTATTCCATGGTGTATATGTGCCACATTTTCTTTATCCAGTCTATCATTGATGGGCATTTGGGTTGGTTCCAAGTCTTCACTATTGTGAGCAGCACTACAATAAACATATGTGTGCATGTGTTTTCGTAGCAGAATGATTTATAATCCTTTGGGTATATACCCAGTAATGGGATTGTTGGGTCAAATGGTATTTCTGGTTCTAGATCCTTGAGGAATTACCACACTGGGTCCACAATTGTTTAACTAATTTACGATCCCACCAACAGTGTAAAAGCATTCCTATTTCTCCACATCCTCTCCAGCATCTGTTGTTTCCTAACTTTTTAATGTTTGCCATTCTAACTGGTGTGAAATGGGTTTTGAACTTTTTACAGCCAATTTTCTTAAGAAAATGAAGACACAGTTTCTTCAAAAACAGAAGATACTTTTCCTAGACTTATCTCTTAGAGTGTCTTCTTCCAGAACTGAGAATGCTTAACAAATCTCATCAATACACTTCCCTGGACATAAACCGTCTTTGCAAAGAACTAACGACAGTTAGCTAACATTAGTGTAACTCTTTGTTTCCCTACCCACAGCATTTCCAGTTTTTTTCCTCTTTCCCATAATTTAGTTGCTTACCTAATTGCTGTTGTTGTAATTATTTAAAATTTCTGCCAAATGTCAAAAATCTAAAGCAGTCTGATTTTCCTAATGTCTTTCTGTATTAGTCAGGGTTCTCTAGAGGGATAGAACCCTGACTAACATGTATATATTGGAGTTTATTAAGTAGTATTAACTCAAACAATCACAAGGTCCCACAATAGACCATCTGCAAGCTGAGGGGCAAGGAAGCCAGCCCGAGTCTCAAAGGAAGGTAATCCGAGTCTCAAAGGTGAGAAACTTGGAGTTCAATGTTTCAGGGCAAGAAACATCCAGCATGGGAGAAAGATGTAGGCTGGGAGGCTAGGCCAGGCTAGTCTTTACACGTTTTTCTGCCTGCTTTATATGTGCCAATAGATTATTAGATGGTGGCCACCCAGATTAACGGTGGGCCTGTCTTCCCAGCCCACTGACTCAAATGTTAATCTCCTTTGGTAACACCCTTACAGGCACAAGCCGAATCAATACTTTCCATCCTTCAATCCAATCAAATTGACACTCTGTATTAACCATCACAAGTCCACCCCTTGTCAACTTGAATCCATACACATCTCTTGAGATCATATATACTCTTCCAATAAAGACAATAATAAAGTCCTAATTATGCCTAATATAATACATCTAACTATCCTTTGTACAACCGGAAACACACCAATCCTCAAGCCAAATGCCGTTACATAAAGCTAACAATGCTTTAATTTTGATATGAACTCAATAAAGGTTATGTCATATAATGAAGGAAAAAGGAAATAAAATGAAGATAATTTATTAGTACAAGTGTATACATGCACTAACATGTTTTTAACAAAATAAGGAGGAAATATTCGTGACAGAGTGGGGCACTGCTGAGAAAATACCTGAAAATGTGAAATGTGGAAGCGACTTTGGAACTGGGTAACAAGCAGAAGTTGGAACAGTTTGGAGGGCTCAGAAAAAGATGGGAAAATTTGGGAAAGTTTGGGACTCCCTAGAGACTTGTCAAATGGCTTTAACCAAAATGCTGATAATAATATGGACAATGAAATCTAGGCTGAAGCTGTCTCAAATGGAGATAAGGAACCTGTTGGGAACAGGAGCAAAGGTGACTCTTGTTATGTTTTAGCAAAAAGAATGGCAGCATTTTGACCCTGCCCTAGAGATCTGTGGAACCTCAAACTTGAGAGAGATGATTTAGGTTATCCGGCAGAAAAACTTTCTAAGCAGTAAAGGATTCAAGAGGTGACTTGAGTGCTGTTAAAGGCATTCAGTTTTAAAATGTAAACTGCATAAAAGTTTGGAAAGTTTGTGGCCTGAGGATGCGATAAAAAAGAAATCCCATTTGCTGAGGAGAAGTTCAAGCCGGCAGCAGAAATTTGCATAAGTGACTAGGAGCCAAATGTTAATCCCCAAGACAATGAGGATAATGTCTCCAGGGCATTTCAGAGGTCTTCACAGCAGCCCCTCACATCACAGGCCTAGAGTGCTAGGAGAAAAACTGGTTTTGTGAGCTGGGCCCAGGATCCCAGTGTTCTGTGCAGCCTAATGACTTGGTGTCCCGTGTCCCAGCTGCTCCAGCCAGGGTTGAAAGGGGCCAATGTAGAGCTCAGGCCATGGCTTCAGAGGGTACAAGCCCCAAGCCTTAACAACTTCCACATGGTGTTGGGCCTGCAAGTGCACAGAAGTCAACAACTGAGGTTTGGGAAACTCCGCATAGATTTCAGATGCCTGGGTGTCCAAGCAGAAGTTTGCTGCAGGGGCAGGGGCCTCATGGGGAACCTTGGCTAGGGCAGTGTAGAAGGGAAATATGGGGTTGGAGCCCCCACAGGGAGTCCCTACTGGGGCACTGCCTAGTGGAACTGTGAGAAAAGGGCCACTGTCCTCCAGACCGCAGAATGATGTAGCCACTGACAGCTTACACTGTGTACCTGAAAAAGCTGCAGACACTCAACGCAAGCCTGTGAAAATAGCCAGCAGGGCTATACCCTGCAAATCGCAGGGACAGAGCTGCTCCTGGCCATGGGAGCCAAACTCTTGCATCAGTGTGACCTGAACATGAGACATGGAGTCAAAGGAGATCATTTTGCAGCTTTACGATGTGACTGCCCTGCTGGATTTTGGACTTACATGGGGTCTTTATGCCCTTTGTTTGGCCCAATTTCTCCCATTTGGAATGGTTGTATTTACACAATGCCTGTACTCCCATTGTGTCTAGGAAATAACTAACTTGCTTTCCATTTTACAGGCTCAAGGCAGAAGGGACTTGTCTTATCTTGGATGAGACTTTGGAACAGTGGACTTTTGAGTTAGTGCTGAAATAAGTTAAGATTTTAGGGTACAGTTGGGAAGGCATGATTGATTTTTCAACGTGAGGATGTGAGACTTGGAAGGAGCTAGGTGCAGAATGATGTAATTTGGCTGTGTCCCCACCCAAATCTCATCTTCAATTCCCATGTGTTGTGGGAGGGACCCACTGGGAGGTGATTGAATCATGGGGACAGGTCTTTACTGTGCTGTTCTCATGATAGTGAATAAGTCTCATGAGATCTGATGATTACATAAGGGGGAGTTTCCCTGAACAAGCTGTCTTCTCTTGTCTGCCACCATATGAGATGTGCCTTTCACCTTCTGCCATGATTGTGAGGCCTCCTCAGCCACATGAAACTATAAGTCCATGAAACCTTTTTTTCTTCACAGTCTTGGGTATGTCTTTATCAGCCGTGTGAAAACAGACCAGTACACTTTCCAATTAGAATAAATATAAAACTATTTTCTCACCTACATTCTGGTGCTCTTATTCTAGGATATCTAACCAGTACAATGCCTGCATCTCCATTTCCCCCAGCAATAGTCTAGACCCTCCTACTGTTTGAATCAGGGAACTATGGTAAGCTTGTGAATGCCAGAGTTTCTTTGTTACCTCCTCTTCTCAAGATTCGTTTATTCAGCCTCTGAAGTAAATCCTGCTCTGTATCTGAGTTTTGACTTGTTTTCTTTGAGCACTGAAAAAGATCAATTAATTCTATTTTTCCTTGCTGATACCATTTATGGTTTATTTTTTCCTTTCTTTTATCTCTCAGAGCTCTTTAGTAAAGTGTAGGGTAAGATACAGCCTTTGTGAGATCTGATTATTTGTTTTGCAGCTCCTTTAGAAATAATGGGCCAGATACAGTGGCTCATGCCTGTAATGTCACTCAGCACTTTCGGAGGCCGAGGCGGGTGGATCACCTGAGGTCAGCAGTTTGAGAGTAGCCTGGCCAGCACGGTGGAACCCCGTCTCTACTAAAAATACAAAAATTGGCCAAGTATTCCCGGCTACTTGGGAGGCTGAGGTTGGAGAAGCTCTTGAACCCAGGAGGCACAGATTGCAGTGAATGGAGATTGCACCATTGCACTCCAGCCTGGGCGACAAGAGTGAAACTCCATCTCAAAAAAAAAAAAAAAGAAAAAGAAAGAAATAATGAAGCCCACACAATTTTCTAATGTCTTCTGGAACATGTCTAGTTTTACATATCCTCACTTGTCACGGAAATAATGGTATGAAATATTTGACCTTGGGTACAATATCACCAAGAAAAATGAAGAGCCATTATGATGTGGCCACTTTGTGGACACTTTTGACATTAACAATTATCATGCCTTAGACCAAAAAGAAAGAAAGAAACTTTCACGGTGAGATGGTTGTCCACCCAAAAGACTGTTTGTTATGAGAATTTCTCTTACTTCAGGTTCTACACTTTCTAGGTGAATAAACAACGACTTTTTAATCTTGTGGTTTGATAAAATTGTCAAGGCCCTGGGACATTGTTTAACCTAGCTGTAATTGATTATTCCTTTCTCCTTCTCCCACTTCCACTTTCCTTCCCTTTTCCTCCCACTCTCTCTCTGTCACGCTTTTCCCCCTTTCCCTCCATATCTATATCTCTATATGACCTTTATTCTTCTATTTCTATCTTCTATTCCTATTTCTTAGAAAACTGGAGATTAATCAAATGAAGGGCTGCCAATATTTGTACATGCTAGAAATGGTCAAGACAGTGTTAAAAATTTCTAAAAGGAGTAAGTAAAAATAAATAGTTTTTGTTTTGATCTTTAAAAATGTTTGCTCTGCAAGAAATTGTTCATTCTAAAATTTCACTAAGAAATATAATTAAGTAATATCTTTGCTCATTGTTAAGACCACTAGTTCTAAGATCAGATGACAAGGAGATATTTTAAACAATATTTAAAGAATTAAAAATTAAAGACAAGAGTTAAAGCTCATGAATTTTGTTAGAAATTTTTATTTGATATCCATGATAAATAGAGGAATTTTTGAAAATTTACAGTGAGGTAATTAATTTGACCAAAAAATTATTATCTGTCTTCTCTTTCATTTAATTGTATATATCTAAACTCAACATTATATTCTAGATTTTGAAGAAGTAGAATCAAACTCTATTTCTTTAAGAATTCTAAATGTGTATATCAGTTTTATGTTATCAAGTTATTGTTCTTAAAAATTAAAATGATAAAAACAAAATTCTGCTTAATTGAATGAATTTGTAATTTGTAGATCTTTAGTTCACTTTAATATCACTACAAGTTTTAAATTTAATAAATTTATAAATATTTAAATAATTTTGGTATTTAACTTCGTAACTAAATTAGTTCTACATTTTTAAATGGTTAGAAAATCAGGTGATGTGCAAATGATTTTGGACAATGTTAGTTATGTGGGAGTTTTTGCCATTTTTAAATTTGGAAAGCTAATATGAAATGTGTGCTCCTGGAAAAAAAACAGCTAGATATTTATTGGTTTCCTGTCTTCTACTGTTCTTTGGGTCAAGAGATAACCAAGAGTTGGTCACTTTGGTTAAAGGTGATTATATAATGATTAACAATATGTTAGGTATAATAATTACAGGAACATATGAGTTTTCATACAAGGTAACAAATACCATATGTCAGTTTGTTTAGAGAATCGCTACATATAAAATTATAAATTTAAATGTAATATGTGCATTGTCTTATTTACTATGCAGATAAAGTTAATTAAACTAAATGTAAAAGTTCTAATTTTATTATTTATTTATGTAGTTGTACATTTGTATATGTCTATCTACATATATAAGGTATTGTAAGATTATTTCAAAAGCTTATGAATAATAAAAATAAAATTTAAAAAACAAATATCTTAAAATTCTTAATGAAATCAACTCAATAACAAAAGTTTATTCATAAGAAAAATATTTAGTAATAAATTATTTCTTCAAGTTGTATGTGGATGATATACAAAATGGGAAGAAATTGAATTTGCATTTGCTTTTGTGAGGCAACCAAGTTATTTTGTACCCAGACAACAAGTTTTTATTTTCAAAATATGTTAACTCTCTGTATTTCTCATAGTCTCTTGAATCATTTCAATGTTTCCCTATTTTTGAAAGAAAGGGTAATAATCACTTTTACTAATTGTTTGTTTTTCAAATGTTGCCTTTAATTATTTACTAATCTTTAAAAATTATAATTTATTTTCAAGTATTTTCTCCTCTTTCAATTCTTAATCTTTCTTTTCTAAAACTCAATCCTCATATTTAGAATCAACATATTAAGAAGACTTTTTTTATGTCTCAGTTTTTCTTTGGGACATAAGCCTTTTAACTAATCTTACCACACCTTATATATTTAGGTAGACATATACAAATGTACAACTACATAAATAAATTTGCAGCTTTTACATTTAACTTTAAGCTTAATGAATTTTATCTGGATAGTAGTTATCACAATGTACACATTATATTTTAATTTATTAGTTACATAATTCAAACATTTGCTCCTTCACCTTATAAAAAGAAAGAAAATTTTTTTAAAAAGTTTATCTTTGCATTCACTAAATGCCAATTAACTAAAAACTATTATAAAAAAGTACTTCACTTACCAAATTTAGGATTAAAGAGAAAAAAATAGACACAGTAAAAGAGAAGTTTAGTCTTTATTGATTTACTATGTAAAATATGTATTATATTCCCTTTATGGCTCAAAAGCTATGTTCATATCATTTTAAAAGAAACATTTGCAAGAGTAATTCCTGATTCAGCAATTTTACTTCTGGGTGTACATCCAAAGGCAGTAAAATCACTATCTTGAGGAGATATCTGCACTCCCATTTTTATTGCAGTACTATTTGTGATAGCCAAGATACGGAAAATAACCTAAATGCCTACTGATGGATTAATAAAGAAATTATTATATATGTGTGTGTGTGTGTGTGTGTGTATGTGTTTGTGTGTGTATACATGTTTGCAATGAGATAGTATTCAGCTTTGAAAAAGAAGGCAATTCAGCCATTTGGAACAAGAGAGATGAACCTGGAGGATGTTAAGCCAAGTATATGTTAAATCTAAAAAAGTCTGTTTTATAGAAACAAAGAGTAGAAGGGTGGTTACCAAGGGTTGGCTGGGTGAGATGTTGGTCAAAGGGTAGAAACTTGCAGTTATAAGATAGGAAAGTTCCAGAAACCTGATGTACAGCATGTTCACTGCAGTTAATAAAAACGTATTGCATACTTGACATTCTCTAAGCAAGTAGATCCTAAGTATTCTCAGTGTGCACACACACACCCCCACACACACCCCCCCACATACCCCTCACAAAATGAAGCAACTATGGAGGCAATAGGAATGTTAATTAGCTTGATCATGGAAATTATTTGACAACATATACAATATATGTAAAAATTGTATGCCTTGAATAGATGTGTGTATACATATTTGCAATGAATATAATATGCCTTGAGCAGATATAATTCTTACTTGTCAATTATACCTCAATAAAGTGAGGAAAATGAGAGTGAGCAAAAGAGAACACTGTCTATAATTTGATTTTGTTTTCTAGTTTCAACAACTTGTTGATTATGGAAAGAGAGTCAGGTACCCATCACTAGATGCTCTTTGCCCTGGCAGTTGGCTACTGTACTCACTGTTCATAAACTGTTCTTACTGCTGTAGTTGTCAAGGACTGCATACTTAATTAACATGCATTTCATAGCAGGAGGGCTTTCATTCTCTTCCTTTCTAATAATGCTTGCTCACATACTATATCAACAGCAATTGTTCTTGGCCTGATGCCCCTTGCTCTTTCTCCATAGTGCAGTGCTTTGACATCAAGTAGCTACTGGTGGTTGTTGCTTGCAGACATTGACATTGAGAAGGAGATACAAACTTGAAAGTGTTTTTTCAGTTTCTGTGATGGACTTCTCCTGATACACACACTGCCATTTATTTCATTTCTCTGATCTCCTTTTCAACAATTGTTAAGAGCTAGAAATTGTAATGATAAAATATGAATAAACATTTTTTTCCTGTAAAAAGCTTAATGCATTCTATATACTATTTGCAACCGTAACAAACCCTTTACAAGCCTCCTATCAGTTGTATGAATAAAAATCCATTTTGACTTTTTATTTATTGATTTTAAATGATCACTCAATTCAAACGCCTGCAATATTTTTTAAGAAAACTGATTACTAATCTTTTTAAAGCTATTGTGCCAGGATGAACCACTGCTCATGCAGTCACTAGAGATTTAAAGGTCAGAGCTGCTGTTTGTGTTTGGCTCCCAAGCGCTGAACCATTTCACTTTATTTTTTTCCTGTAATTTTAGCTGTTGTAATTATGTGTTCCTGCTGAGTAAAGGGCAGAGTGGAACTTTCAGCATATCAGGTACCTATCGCTACTAGTACAGCCCTCTAACTGAAGTAGGATGTTTTGTTTGTTTTTTAAAAAAATATTTATTTAGAGTGTGTGTGTGTGTGTGTGTGTGTGTGTGTGTGTGTGTGTGTGTTTACCCTGTGGGGACTTTCAGCAATTCAATGTATCTATATTTGTTTCTAATTATTTTTCTCTCTTCAGTTCCTTTCTCCTTCTCATCACATTAACTCAGATACAAAATAATATGTGCAATACATTTAATTATTTCCTCAGTGGAAAATTTCTGCTCTATGATTTAATTTTTCAAGATATAGGAAAGTTAAAGGCATTTATTTTGTTTCTTAGAGAAAATTATATTGAGGAATGTATTTGGGGTCTTAATGGGAGAGATTTTTCTTCAGATCTGGAAGCCTATGGTAGTCTAAGAAATCACATAACAAACATCCAAGAAAAGCCAGATTTTAATGAATGGTCTTGTGTCATTAAAAACCCCCAAAATGTAACACTTAGGCTCTGCATCTAAGACAAGGCCTTAACAAACCCTTGGGCTTGTTTTAAAAACTGTCATTTTGCAAAATACACTTGAGTTTTCTCATTGCTCCCCCAGTTTCTCCCTTTATTTCTTTCTGTGGTAGTCTTCTATGTGATTGAATACTTCAGTAGATGATGGTAAGCTTTTAGTTATTTTCTGTAACATATTCAGCTTCTTGAAGTCATCATCTTCTATGCAGAAGGCACAAAGGAATGAGACAACCTTATAAGAAATTAGAAAGGTACTATATATTTAAAGTATCAGAGGGAATAATTGCTCCTCTCAAAAAAAAAAAAATAAATCTATCCCTAGGTACTGCCAACTTCAAATCCTGCATTTTCTCCAGTAAGCACATACTATCTATTTTTGTTTCTTTCAAAGGCCCTCACACTGCAGGGGCTCTGATATATTCAAATGAAACTTCTTGAAAATAATACTTTGCATCTTTTCCCTGCTGTACCAGAGGCATATAGTCTCAGACGGATATATGAGTTGTGCACTAAGAGTCTGTAAGTTGGTTATGTTGAACTTGAAATAAATCTTCCCACTGAGGGGGGGAAAGAAAAAGTTCAATAAGATAGTTGTGTCTCCAGGCCAGCTCATCAGAACAAAATGTAACTAAAGATGAAATTGTTTTGCTATTTTAGCTTGATGATCTTAAAACTACCTGCACATCAGAAATTTACCTTTGGTGCCTACTCAGATAAATAGATTTCTGAATTACTGTAACCTGTAACCTCCATCTTACCCAAAATCAGCACAGTATATCTAGAGAAAGTTTTCCTACAACCTGACTAAAATAATAATAATAATAATAATAATAATAATAATTCCACAGTAACTTAATATTTTAATGTGAAATCAATTGTACACACAGTGTGTATATTATGTCTAGAGCTAAAAGGAGGCTACAATGACTCCTATGCATTCCATTTAGCTTAAGAGAGTATTATTATTTCCTTGGAAAACTTCCTGTATGACTGTCCCCATCTTGTTTCTTTTCTTCTCACCTCATAAGGAAATACCAACTTGAATTTTGTTATAATTTTTCCCTTGATTTACTTGATGGCATTTCAATGCATACATATATTCATTTAGATGAATAGATATCTATTTTTAAAATTATATAAATGGAAGCATACTTCATGTGTTTTTCTATGACTTTATTCTTTCAGACAACATTGTATTTTTGAGATTAATGATATTTATGAACTTCAATTTATTCATGTTCAATACCGTACTTTACTTGATATATCAAAATGTATTAGTTTAGTTTATTACTAACAGCTATTTGAGTTCATAACATTTGTATCCAAAAGCCACTGCTAGATTCTAAACTCTTTCTTTCAAATACTATAATTAATCTGCAGATTTTGTACATTATTTATATGGACAATTTGCCAACAGTTAATGGCATTTTGATTTCTATTTTTCAGTCATTTCCCATTTAATTGATTTCCCTTTATTATTACACTGACTAGGAACTTGTTTAATCCAAGTTTTCTAGAAAACACTCAAGCACTAAGTATATGCTAATCTTTTATTTAAGTGGGATATAGTGCTAAAAGTGAAGGGAAAAATAAAAAGATAAGGCAGAAAAGTAATGACAAAATAGTATGCTACCTAGCTGCTACCAAAATTAAACAAACAAAGACAAAACATATTGCTGTGGTATACAAGATATTTGTAGAGACACATAGATAACCTCTGTGTCTTGGGGCATTCTATCAACAGGAGGAAGGGAGCAACATTTTTCTGCCAGTTCTCTGTCTTGCTTTGTGTGTGATGTAGTTCTATAGGTCATTAACTCTCCTAAACTTTTTAAAAATTAACAAGTAAGAGTTGGATATATTTATGGAGTGCAATGTGATATTTCAAAATGTGTTTACATTGAGGAACAACGAATCAAGCAAAGTAACATACCATCACTCTTAAATTTTTGAGTTGTGTTACCAGACATCTTAAGAAGCCTTGGGGGAAGCAAGATTCTCTGCCCTACACTCTGGTATTTTATATAAATCTAGATAAAGCAGAGGGAGCCAGAACTTCCAAGGGTACAATCAGTTTGATCCTAGGTGTGAGATCTTCTGCACCTCTTGTCCAGGAATACTAAAAAGTCTAATCCTGGAAAAGACAATGGCAGCCAAGATAGTTAACAGACAAGAAGGTGGCCGTGATCCACTGGCAAGCAGGGAAGGTGGGAAAGTGACACCAAAGAGGTGGGGGTGAGAGAAGATGAAACTGAGTGATTCTGGTACAAATTGTGTTGAAAACATATGCCTAGAACAATTTTGAAACAGGAATCACAGTGATTCCAGACATCTTTTTAGGTATTTTTCTCTGGCCTTAGGGGACGTTTTGAATCCTTGCTGTAGATTTTGTATTTGTTAATACGTTTGTTTTTGCCCTTCTTCAGATTAAGAAAATTCCCATGTAGTTTTTTTGGTTATGGCTTTTGAAACTACAAATGAATACTGAATCACATCAAATGTGTTTTTAAAAAGCTATTTGGATAATCTTATGGTTTTTCTCCTGTTAAAATGTGATATATTAAAAGAGCAGTGTCTTTTAGTTTATCTTTTTCCTTTAGATTAATACATATTATTAATATTTTGTTCAGAAATTGATGGTGTAAATGCATTCTCTGTTTCATAATTTGCCAGCACTGGTTTCTCCGGCTTCACTGATGGAATCCAGATCTTCATCCTTCAGGTAGCTGAGCCCTCAGTTTTCTTGCCTTTGTTGGGCTTAGCCCAACTTGACAGGTCCTTTCAAATCGATGTGAGCCATTTACACTCTGCAAGTTTACTTTCTCAGAAAGAACTACACCATATCTCTAACATGTTCTTTTACTGCTTTGGTCACATGATTGGTCCTTTTGCTCAGATTATAAACTCATGGAATGCAGAATATGTGCCGAAACATCAAGCCCTTCAATATTTAAACAAAATAATGAACCAATTTTAGGTGTGAAAAAATATGAAGATAAATTCGGGGATACTGCAAGGCCTGAGGAGCAAATTACCTAGGTATAGGAAGAAAACCATTACTTGACCATTTCCTTAAAGGAACACAGTGGTGGCTTTTGGGTTGAAAGTGCAAGGATAAAATAGTAGATGAAGATTCTACCTGTGGTATAATTCTCAGGTTGGCAAAAGCATATTATTAGGAGCTGCAAGCATGAAGGGTGGCATTAGCTTGTCTGTTTCTCATATTACTTTCTCCTTAAGTTCTGTCACTATATATATCCCTACCTAGTAGTCACACTAGGTATCCCAAGATGTAGGTATTGGAGTTGGGAAGGTGAAGTGGAAAACTCTGTTGAGTGCCACAAATTGGAAAAAAAAAAAAAAAAAGAAACTAAATTTGAGAGAGAAAAAGAGTTCCTCTAATGCCAAGCAGAAGGAGCAAATCCTCCTGCACATTTCTACACAAAGAACAATACACAAATAGAGACAAACACAGGCTTAGTGATATTTTTCTCTCACTCATATGAAGCCTCTTTTTTCTCGTTGAGTATCTCTGTGTGTGTGTTTGTGTGTGTGCTTGTGTGTGTGCATGCATTAAGGATGTAAACTAACAACTTTCTCATCAACGACAAAAATTATATTTTCAAACATATTTGAAAAAAAAAATGTCATTGGTATGTCTTAACATCAAGATTTCAACTCATTGCCAGCAAGTGTTACCCATATTAACCTTTAGTTTAACTGTGATCAAGTGAAGAAATACGTCAGGGAATATATTACTTTCATGATTGTCTCTTTTTCTAGAGTAGAAAAAATAATCGAGAGAAATATGTAATGAGGAAATGATAATGCATGAAACCATCAGTGAATAAAGAAGTCATCTGGCAAATACTACATTTGAATGATAATGAAACAGGAAGAAGGATAAATACTAGATCAGATTTATTCAGATTACATTAAAGAAAGCTATTAGAAATTATTTTAAAAATCACATTACAGTTTATAATGACCAGTTTTACAATATCTCCCTCTATTTCGTATAGGTAAATTTGTTATAATTCAATGAAGTGCCTTTGTTTTATGGCAATTTCATTTTCATCTTCTATATTTGGCTTTTCAATTAAAGAATTTGGATAATTTATATTGTACTGACATCTGGTGGACTTGGCCTTGATACAGCCAGGAAAAAGTAATGATTGGAAACATCCATTAAGGTCAATTGAACAATCCATGGTAGCCTGCAAGTCATACACTAAATCAAACAAGGATAAGAATGCTATTTTATGTTTGATCAACATCCCCTCACTTCATTTGAAGGGAAACAGCTCTTGGCCACATAATGAAGCTACTTTAACAGCAAACTCTTCTCCAATTGTCTCCATCTTTTTGAAATCCAAAAGGTATAGTATTTAAGATATTATCTTATGAGAAACCTGTTACTTTCTTATTTCTTGATTTCTAAAATTTTTTCATGGTGGTGTTTCTTCCACTCTGGACATACTTAGAAACCAAGTAGATAAATGATACACACACACACACACACACACACACACACACACACACACATACGTGTATATATGTGTGTGTATTTATATATATATGTATATCCTAAACACACATATATATGTGTGTGTGCGTATACCTGTGTGTGTCTTTCCATATATATATATACTTATATATATCCCTATATATATATATTCCTATGTATATCTCCCAATATATCTATTCGCTGATATATACATCTCCCTATATATATGTAAAATCCCAAAATATATATCCCCTATATGTGTTCATATCCATATTTATATTTATATATAGCCATATATATATATATATATAGTAGGAAGCTCTTGCCAAACTACTTGAAAGCAATTCAAATATGCACGATATAAAGAAGGCTCACAAATTTCAAAATTATTGGATTGTATTCTATCCAGTTTGGTTTTTTCCACTTGACTAAATTTAGTTAGCCAAAAGCAGCATGAGAAAATTACTTTTCTAAAAACAAAAATTTTCCCTACTTTTTTTTCTTTGTTAGACTGCTGGGATCTACCTCTCGTATCCATTAGAACTAGAGGGACTCAAAATCAGTGAAATGCATCTCCAAAGCTTTAGTATTTAAAAAGGCCTTTACTATTTTATGCTATCCCACCCCAAAAGGATTTCGTTTGTTGTTTGCAAGTTGTAGAGGAAGAAAAGGGCATAATTTTTGAATAATAATAAAAAGTAAAATTAGAACCATTATATATGATTTTTCAATAATGTCAGTACTTCATTATAATTGAATTATCAGTCCATGACACTGCTGTCAAAATTATGGATAAGAAACCTGTTAACATATTTTATTTAGGCTGTTTCACTGGACCTATTCTCTCTGCTTGTGTGGAATGAAGATAATGGCTTCTTGTACACTAAACTCCTCAACACACATAGGTACTTAGAACAAGAGTATAATTGTGATTATTCTAATGTTGGAAAATGCAAAATTACTGAGTCAAAAAATTGTTTATTAAAATCTATATCACAAAATTGGCAAGGTAATTCATATCTCAATATCTTTTAATCTTAATTCCAAATAATATTTAAAACTAAGTTTTTATTTTTGGGAACTTATCTAGCACGTCCTCACCAGAGCACAGGTATAATTCACAAAGATGAGAAAAGAAAATCAATAGTTCCCTGTCTACAAGAGATTTATGAGGGAAATATTTAATTGAATTGAGTGAGCTTACTTAAGTGGGGATTTAGCCCATGAAATCATCCACTGTTTGCAAAGTGTTACAAACTTAAAAATTTATGTATATGTATTTATACATGATCTATATATGGATATAAATGTAGCCTGGTTCATACATAAACCATTAATTTGGAAACTGTTCAGTTAATTTCATTAATGAAAATGTCATTTTGAGCTAAATAAGTTAGTTTGAGCATATAGGTAGATTATATTAAGCAGGTAATTACAAATTTGCTCAATCTTTTTTTGCAGATACAACTTTGTATATTAATATACTGATGCAAACCCTACATTTTATTTTATCTCATAGTATCTGTTCAAAGCTGCAATACTATTTGTCTTTCCTGAAATTGCCAATTTATTGTTTTATTGCTTTCTATTCCAATGCTTCCAGATATAATTGTGACAATTTTCTTCCTTCTCATTTATATTATTCAATTCTCATGAAAAATCCTATTATTATGCTGCTTTTTCTGCCTTTTATGCTCAAAAATGAATATTGAGATATTATGTGCAATGTTTTTCTTAGGAAAAAGAAATTTAGTGAGTACTTTTCAAAAGCCATCCCAGGACACTTACCATAAGTTAGTGAAAGAAAAAAAGGAACTTTAGGCATCATTTTTTAGCTCTTCTTAAACAATCAAACTATATCTATCTATGTATCTATCTATCTGCCTGTCATCTGTCTAGGTACACACACATATACAGTTATGTGTGTGTACATATATAACTACACATATATATATATATATGTGTGTAGTTATATAGTTATGTATTTGTATTGTTGTGGTTGTTAGGACTGAAGGCACCGGTTCCTGTTAGCATTTGTGAATAAAAATATTATTATGTATGTCTTCACTAATAATTTCCTTAGAGGAAAAATGATGCATGCTAAATACATTTGTTGTCAATTTGAACAGTTATGTTTATTACTCAAGATACACTGTGTAATGCATCCATGTTAACTGGCATCAGTGACTCCGTCTTCACAAACTGCAAAAACCTGTGTAACTTGGACAAAGAGTCTTCACTCTGAAGGGCTTATATATCACTGAAAAGAAAACTTTTTCAGAGGCTCATAGAACATTGTTTTACTCTGCAATTGAAGAATTTGTGTTTTAGCAAAGTGAATTATCTAAAGGCGTATGAATAGTGATAGAGTGACTTCCAGAACATAGTTGGTATACTTTAAATTTTTTAAACCATGGAATGTCTTTATATCATTAATTTATTCCTAAACGTGGATATCCAGGGTTAAGTATCATCACTTAAGGAAATTTACTGAAAAATACGGTCAGTTGCAAAAACGAACAAGCACTATAACAAAACAAGCAAGTGACAGTAGTTATGAATGACTTCTGCTTACAGTACAAATTCAAGGATCCTTATGTCATTGACCTTTTTTTTTAGAAGTAAAGATAAAGAAGAGACTTATTCCACCTTTATAGGCAGAAGCAGAATAAAACCAGGTATCAGTAGAAGGATAGTAAAAAGATGATTTGAAAGCTCAAAATATAATCACAAGGTTTTTACCACACAGTAGTCACATACATTTAGGTGTGAAAATTGAAAATATAAAGAATATAGTATTTATCAGAAAATTACCAAAATTTTTTTCAATTATGCACTGTATCACAGCATATACTGTATTGAATATCATTGTTAATAAATCAACAAGGAAGCTAAGTTTCCTGAAATTGCATTTAATATTAATACCGTGTTCTGACTACCATAGCTGGAGCATGATGTTACAACACCATCAACCTGTGAACTCTCCAGTTAATTATCCAGCCACTTGATCAATGTAATGGCTAAACTTGGTGAAGTAGGTTGAAGGTTGTGTTGTTCAATGTGAATTATCTGGTTTTGCTCTACTAGCAAAGTACTTTCCTCTTCCACTTAGCCGCAGCCTGGCTCCTAAATGGAAATATGTACAAAATAATTATTGGCTTATATTCCTATTTCTAACCAGCACAAATATAGCATCCAGGTTGCATCACTTGACCTTTTTGTACTCATATATACCTGCTTTTATATTAATGCATCATCTGGATTTAATTATAATGGGCCTAACTCCATTGTAACGAAGATGTCTCCTTCAGGTATTGAGTTGGAAAAATAAAATCTGAGGTGTCAGGACTATCTGTAAAATCCATTTTAAACCTTTCAGCTGTGTTTATATGAAAATCTGATCACTGAGATTGGACATTGAAATAAGTGACTATGATGAACTGATTTAAAGCCAAGATCAGATATTCAAATCAAACAATTTACATTTTTTAGGTCATGCAAATAAAAAAATGTTTTCTACCATAGACAAGGTAAAACATACCATTCAATTTTTTAAACATTCAAGCCCAGTGCAAAGCATTGCCTAATTGACAAGCACAGGACATAATATTCAAAAAGCATCTTGGATTTCATCATAGCTTCAATTTTGACGTATTGGATAATGTATATAACTTTTCTGAAATTTGGTTTTCTCCTCTGGAAAACAGAAGTGCCAATGTCTCTTGACCTTCTATTCAGGTTTCTCTAATAATCAAATATGGTAATCACATTAATTATCTATTGATACCTAACAAGTTACCACAAACTTAGTGGCTTAACAGAATACATATTATTTTGTAGATACTGTAGGTCAGGAATCTAGGCATGGCTAAGCTGGATCTTCTGCTTCAGGGTCTTTCAAAAGGCTACAATCAAAGCACAATTTAGCACTGGGGTCTAATTTGAAGATTCAGATGGGAAAGGATATGCTTCCAAGCTGATGTGGTTGTTGATGGGATTCTGTTCCTCCTGGGTTGTTGGACAGAGGACCTCAGTTCCTGACCACTTGTTGACAGGAGGCTGCCCTCGGTTTCTTGCCAGATGGGCCTCTCCATATGGCAGTTGAGCAAAGCCAGCAAGGGATAGAGTCTGTTAGCAAGACAGAAATCACAATCCCTTGTAGCCTAATCACAGAAGTAACATCCCATCACCTTTGCTATAACATATTAATTAGAAGCAATTTGCTAGGCAAGCCACAGAGGAGACTGTGATCACTGGGGCTGTCTTTCTGCCATAGGAATCTAAGAGTACCTGGTAAGCTTTTAAGAACACAAAAATGTAAACTTTTAAGTTGCATATCTGAAAAGTAAAAAATATCTCTGCCAAAGCATGTGTTTAATGGCAAGAAAAGCTCTAAATGCCCAAATTTCTGATATTTCCCCTACTGAAGTTAATTTTTCATTAATCTGTACATTCTTAACATTCATAGCTAAGAAACACTATCACGTACTGTCTATTCCCCGCCAAATTACTAAACTCAGAGTTTTAGCCTTCTCATCTGTAATAGTTCACTGTGGATGATTATTAACTAACATAAAATTAAGTGGCCAGGCATGGCGGCTCATGCCTGTAATCCCAGCATTTTGGGAGGCCGAGGTGGGCAAATCACTTGAAGTCAGGAGTTCGAGATCAGCCTGGCCAACATGGTGAAACCCTGTCTCTACTAAAAATACAAAAATTAGCTGGGTGTGGTGGCTGGTGCCTGTAATCTCAGCTACTCAGGAGGTTGAGTCATGGGAATTTCTTGAACCCATGAGGCAGAATTTGCAGTGAGCAAAGATCGCACCACTGCACTGTCCAGCTTGAGTAACATAATAGGACTCTGTCTCAAAAAAAAAAGTTAAGTAATGAGTACTACTAAAAACATTTTAATTATATTTTAATAGTAGAGTTAATGTTATGAGTATAATATTGTTGCTATTGCCTTACATGTTCATCACCATAGACTAAGATTTATAACAGCAAAAGATATTAAATCATTTATATTTCTCCACTTTTAAGCCTAAATTCTCTTTCTGCTTTCATGTTTAATTGCACTTTGACATTCGATATGAGGATGAGAAATTATCTAATACATTACATCCCTTTTTGAAATTTGAAGAAGTATTGAGTATAAAAGTAATTTTTTTGTTGTTAGTGGAGCTCATCACAGGCTAGTTTATTATTAGCCAGAACTGCCAACTGAGAGGCCTCTAGAATGAACTCTTCTGCTTCCAGCCAATCCATGCTTTTGTGTGAATCATGCTTCAACGGTGTGTCTAGCTGGACCTAGGAATTGAAGAACATCTTTAGGAATTGAAGAACACTCTAGCCCCACCAACCTCCTTTCTTTATGAATTTTAAATGTAACTATAGCCAGTTCTACACAATTTAATATCTAAATATGTGATATATATTTTTTCTACATTTAAAGGGCAAACTCTTTCAAGGTATGCTCATGAGTATTTTGTATTTATAATTTTCTCCACTACTTACCACAATGATAATAAAAGTAGGCAGTAAATAAGTATTTATGGACTTTATTACTAACAATCTAAATGTAGTTAGTAATTAAAAACAAAACAAAATTTAAACTTGGATTAAACACTATAGGAATTGATGGAGTCATCTCACTGAGAAGTCCAGAAGTTGGGCAGGCTTCAGGATTTGTTGGTCCAGAAGACTCGATGAGGAGATCAAAGACTTGGTTTTCCTTTTCAAGCATTTCTAGAAAGACTTCTCAAATTCATGTTGACATTAGTATTAATTAGGTTATATCCCCACCATAGACAAATATTGTAGGTGAGAGACTGTGTGTGTGTGTGTGTGTGTGTGTGTATATATATATACATAATACATATTTGATTAAACTTTATCCATATATGTAATATATTCTTTATTTTATCTTATTTTATTTTAACCAATTTTAATTTAAATAGCCAGGCATGGCTAGTAGCTACTATATTGCACAGTGCAGGTTTAAAGCTTATAGGCTCCATGGAAAAGAAAAAGACACTCATAAAAACCAAAGAATACTCAAGAGGTACTATGGGGAAAATGGATCATAGATAGACAAAAAATAATACTCAGTACATAAACTAAAAATAGGTTGTTTCAAACAACTTGAGAGCTAATTCATGGTATACTTGAAAACACTTAAGTTATTAACCTGTAGCCACAATATTCTGTAGCTAATGCTTTCATAAATAGATTATAACAGTACATGTCATCTCTATTTTCATGTAAAAGCCAGGATCTTAACAATACTACCCAGTCAAACATAAATTAACCAAAACATGAGGTACTTAACCTCTGCCCCTATAGCTAAGTAAATCTAGCATAGTAAAATAAATAAAATGTTATTAATTATTTGGTAAATATTAAGAAAGGAAATCAGCTCCCAAAAGTTGGCTTTCTGGATTTGTCCATGTTCATCAAATGAGCCTGATAAAAGTGAAATTGTCCTTTTGCTTTGTACTATATTTCAGAAGTCCTGGTGATTATACGCTGCTTGAAGAGAAAAACTATTTTGATTTGCATGCACGTGTTCAATTTTTGTGCTATATTTATTAGAAAAGTAACAGGTATAAATTTGCCTTGGTGACACAGTGGCTGTGAAAGGTAACTGAATTATTTGGCTTAGAACTATTAATGATTAAAAATGTCAACGTTAATGTTGCATTAATGTGATATTTAAATTTAACTCTTTAAAAAATTTAATCTTGGCATCATGTAGATTGGCAAGTTCAGGAGCAAATGGATCACTAGGAATTTAAAAAAATCTACTTTTGACAGACGGCACAATGCTTTTCTAGTATATGTTGAATTTTCTAGTATATGTTGAATTTCTCCCTTAATCTCCAAATTGACATATATTGTACTGAAAATGGAGCTTGATTCCCACAGTTTTCTTGAAATAAGCACCATTTTAGTTCTGCACGGTATAATGACTATAAAATATGTATAAGAAGAAGATAATGACACGCAGTCGCAGTCTTAGTTTTGTTTTCTGTTGTAGCTGAATTGAATCACTGCCCTAGAGGTGCCTGGGTGCAGCTTCCACTACAACATTCAGCTCCTTGCACTTCAAAGGTAATTGTATCATAGAGTTTCACTCTCTAGACATCATGGTCAGAAATACAAGTTGATAAATGTGAACATAACTTGCTGAGCTGAATCAACAGATACATTTTTGGGTTATATGAGATTGAAAAGATTTCAAAGTTAAGATTGCATCTGTTCCAAATAAACCCTGCCAACCAGGTTTCCACACACAAAAAGATAGTAACTAGTGCAAGATATAATTTAGATTTGCTTACTTAGGTCCATTCTTTAAAAATTAGTTTTGAAATATCCTATAAGCCCTGGTAAAAATATTTCTAACCGTAGAGTGAAGACAAAATTACAGTAGTAGCAGTCTTCTGCATGTTATAGATAGGCAATAGGTGGTTGTTAAAAAAAAATGAATTTTCCTTTTTTTTCACATTCAAAATATATTTTATTTTATGTAAAATGATTATATAGGTAAATGAAATATTCATTGTACTGCACAAAAATTTCAATGTACGCACATCCAACAATGTATGGGCTGTATATTCTTTACATGGAATGTTCTTTCCTCAGATAACTGCTTGACTAATTCTCTCACTTCCTTCCAGTGAAGGAAGATTTCACCCTTTCAATGAATTTTCTTTTGTTAAGAGTTCAATCTCTGCTTCTTTATTAGAAGTCTTTAATAGTACTTAATATTATAAAATAGCTGCATACTGTACTAAGGTTTGATTATTTCCATTAGTGTGCTCATCACTATGGAGAATAAAACAAGTAAAAGCCAGGGTCCCTAACCTCTAGTTGTTTATTGTGGGCCAAGGCAATTATTTAGTTTCACAAAAACGTCTCTGCATCCTCTTCACCCTCTTAAAATATCCTACATTTTCTCATCTTACTCAATGGGCAATGTGAAAAGAACAGTCTCAGACTGCCTCAGCTGTATTCCTAAATCCAACAGCTATCAACCTTAGTAAGCATGAAAGAATTGCTATGTTAAGGTTGGCTGCAAATACTTAAAGAAGTCCCAAATGAAGAAGAACACTGACAATATAGATTATTGTGGGAATCTCAAGGCCTATAGAATTCTTCAGCAGAAGGAAAGTTAGAAGTTCATATGGCAAACAAGTGAGGAATTTAAGTTCAAAATTAAGTTCAAATAGAGTAAATATCTTGCTCCAAGTTACCCACTGACTCAGTGGCAGCCCCAGGAATAGATATATAATCTCTGTTATATGTATATATATGTTATATGTAATCACTTGTTACCAAGCCCAACATTCACTTTACCTCAATTAGAGTGTCTCAATGTAGAATTAAATTTTAAAGCAGACCTAGAAAAAAAGTATTTATTTTTTTATTATCATGTGCCAAAATTGATAAGAAAACGGCCTCTCACACAGATATGAATACATTTTATTAAAAGTAGCCACTTCATTGAAAATGTTATTAATTTTTATGAAATTTTTCTTCATTGAAGCCTCATCAAATTTTTTTTTTCCTGCTCAGTTGTGCTTTCCTATTCTTCACAGATATTCCTGAAAGTGTTCCCAATATACCTCCCATATGCAAGTCTCAAAGTCTTAGATTCTACTTTCCATAGAATCTGACCCACAAATTCCTACCATTTTATTAAAAATGGCCTCAATTAAACTGCACTAACTGCAGTCCAGCTGAGCTGCCAATAGATGTTTTTGCTGGAAGAGTTCTAGTGGGTCAGCTGAAGCATGGAGTGCAACCAAATGCCTAGTGAAGCTTGATCTGAATCCAGCTCACTGCTTTAACATCATATTTTAGCCACTTTGAGTGTAAATTCATTGAGGCAGGGGCCATGCATCACTTGTTTTATCTTGTACATCTATGCCAGATAGAGTACTGGCACATATTAGGTGCTCACTGAATATGGGTTGAATATAGTTTAATGAATCTATATCATCACCACAGTGATTTTAAATGAATTGTTTTGCTGTTTTCCTATTTTCTGTCCTACTCAATGTGATCAGCTGGGATGTATCATGACGTAAAATTTCAGAATTAAAAGCTTCTGGATTTTCTCTTGGTCAGGATAGATGTATAACCCACCACTTGCGGGATTAAAGATGTAAAAGCTTATCTCTTATTACGAATGAAAAATCTGCATTGAAGAGATTGCATAAATTTACAAAATTATGAAATAGCTGAAGATAAAAGGAGGATTAAACTGATGTCATTTGCACTCTGATTTCTTTACTTAGATCTCATTAGCCACATTGGCAAACATGCTGCAATGCGGAACCTGGCCCAAGTTCCAGAGTGAAGCCCTCAGTAAATATGTATAAATTAATTGATTGAAAATATACTCAATGTAATTTACCTTGATGGCCTAAACATTTTTCAAAGCAAGTATACCGCAAAAATAGATTTTGCAACTTCTAATTTTTCACCTTTTGTTCTTCCTCTCTTCACTCTTTTTGTAACTACCCAATTCTCTAAAATTGTCTACCCCCTTGTGAACTTTTCAAGGGTATATAGCATCCAATAATTAAACATTATTTACTTTCTCAATTGAGCTTTTTCTATTCATCACAGCTGAAGATTTTTCTATCTCTTCTCATACCATAAAACTTACTGCCTTATTCCATGTATTTAGCACCTATTATTATGCTCCTGGATTATTAAATAACATTTTCATATGTATGTGACAAAATTTCTTCACAACCCTTGAAACAATTGCCACAGATTTTTACTTAAACCCAAGGCAGGTTAAGTTATTGTTGATTATAGCTAGTGTAAGAATTTTTAAGGTATAAACCTATAATTACATGTAATTATAATCTTTATGCAGGTGATTTCGGATTATCTTAAGAATTAGAAAATAGAGGTCATTTATATCCATATTTAGATAAGTATGGTTGAGTAAAAAGTAAACTAGACTAAAAGTGAAAAAAACTCAGGTTTTAATATCTAATTATATTTCTGACATTGGACATTGTTTATCTGAGAATACCAAGATAAAAGACAGTTGTGAGAACAAGATAAAGTTAGCTATCATAAAATGCAGTGTTATATTTGCACAGAAAAAGGAAGGGTCACCTAACTTACTATTTTTAAAATGTGAACTGGAAGAAAATACCTGAACTAAGTCCTGAAGAACAGAAGAAATGAGCCAGGGGAATATTGGGAGGCAAAAGCATTTTAATTAAAGACGTGTGTTACCAATGGCCTGGTGGCATGAAAAGGAAGGACGGTTCAGAGGATTGCATATATTTGCACAGCCAGGTTAGGCTAGCACACTTGGGTAAAATACCAAAGAAATTTGATTTCATTTTATAGGCTATAGGGAGTAGTCCAAGAGTTTAAACTCTATTTAAACATTCTATTCTGAAGTCTGTTTGAGCTATTATAATATCAATACTGACATAAATGGGAAGATTTAGGGAAAATGGTAATTGGAAGTAGTTCAGGGATAACTAAAGGAATATTTGGCTACAAAATCCTCTTCAAAACTAGGAAGGGAAAATCACCTCACCAAACTGTGGGACAAGTGCCTTCATCACTCTTCTGGGTTTTTTTTGTTGTTGTTTTTTGTTTTGTTTTGTTTTTTGTCACTGAAACCCCAAACTCCTGGGATCCAGGGTTCCTCCTGTCTCTGCCTTCTGAGTAGCTGGGACTCCTGAGTAGCTGGGACTACAGATGCGTGCCTCAAAGCTGGGCTAATGTTTTAAAATTTTAGCAGAGATGGGGTCTTGCTATGTTGCCCAGAGCGGCCTCAAACTCCTGGCCAAGGAATCCTTCTGCCTCATCCTCACAAAATCCTGGGATTTCAGGCATGGCCACCACTTCTGGCAAAATAAATTTTTAAAAGACTTTCTTTCTTGCTCTAAAAGGGAGATGCTACACAGCTGAAAATTTCTAAACATTTCAAACTCTCCAGGTCTGCTCTCTCATCTGTGGAGAGAGACATTCACCTGGGGAGTCTGGATTAGATTTCTGATTTGCAGAGCTTGTTTTATTTTTTTATATGTAGTGGGCTATATTTGACTTGTTTTATTTTTAGTCCTTGATTTGCAGAGCTTGTTTTATTCCTTTACCTGTCTTGGGCTATATTTGAAGAAATAAATGTGTTGATTCCAAATATAACTTATTCTTAGTCCTTGGCAGTGATTAAACATTCACAATTGTTCACTTCTTGGAGTATGATTTTCTTTGTGATAATCTCTTCTATAGCATAGTTTCCAGGACCCTATCATAAAAAGTAAGGATATTTAGTGAAATATACAATTTAATTTTAATTTCTAATTCTTTACCCTCTTGTCTGATTTCTAGACAACTTATTAGGAGCTATTCTTGTGGACACAACAATGGATAAATAATGAGGTCATACTCTAAGTTAGATCATATTGTCTCCAATACTTAATTTGTATTTCTCACAATGCCTAACATAATAATGGACTCTTACTAATATCACTTTTTAAAATATGTTGCTGAATGTCTATTATGTTCCAGTTGATTTGATAAGGTGATTTAGCCTCTGCAACAATTCTATACGACTATAATATTCCCATTTTGCAGGAAAATCAACCATGTCTTAGAAACCACTCAAATGACATAAGTTCAACTACTAAATCAAGACTTGAAAAGAACAGTAGCTTAAATAAGAGATGGGATTATATAACATTCTCAAAATCAGAATAGACACCCAAGGGTAAGCAGGGTGGCTCCAGGGTATTGGTGATATAGGCTACTTCTTTTTCTCCACATGTCCGAAGATGAGTCAGCACCATATTCACTGGGTCCAAATTTTGAAAAGCATGATAGAGGAAAGACATGAAGGGCACATGCTTTCCCGTGAAGAAAACTCGGAAGTTGCATACATCGCTCTTACTCATTCCATTGGCTAGGACTTAGCCACAGAACTATACCTAGATATGAAGGATGTTGGGAAATGTCATTTTTAGCTGTCGGGAAATGTCATTTTTAGCTGGCAGGAAATTATGTTTGATGTTAAAAAGCAGTCTGAGCTATGTATTTGTGGAGTAATCATTTAAAACTTTCCATCTTAGTCCAAGGGCTATGCCCTAAATCAGGGGCCAAAACTTATTATTGTAAATAATGTTTCTTATTATTGTAAATAATAATAAGCTGCTTATTATTGTAAATAGTGTAATGGAACTCAGCCACACCTGTTCATTTATGTATTATCTATAACCACTTTCTCTATACAGAAGCATATTTGAGTAGTTACATCAGAGACTGTGTGGTCCACAAAGCCTAAGATATTTACTGTCTGGCCATTTACAGAAAACATTTGCCTAAATCTCTGGGCTAACTAATCTTGTTTGGTTCCCTTTGCTTGGTTCTCACTCTCACACCTATTGAATCTCCACCTTTTATGAGTGTATGACATTGCCCTATGCTTTGGATATGGGAGATTCTGACCATTATAAGCTCCATGGCCATGCTTATGTAGTTTCCTATAGGATCTGGCCAATGGAATAAATTCGTGAGATCAAAGTGCTGGAGAAGAGGAAGGTGTAAATATTTCTTTTTTCCACAAACTGAATGCGTTGTTGCCACGGTTCTGAGTGCAGTTGTATTTGCCTACAGCAATAGCTCAGGTAAGGCAGTGCCCCTTCTGTGTTTTCAGCTCACTCAAGGCTCCAGTCATACCATAATTCTCCCTTTCCTCATCAGACCTGGGAGTGTATTCTGTTCCCATTGTTGCTAAACCTTGAATGCATTCACTCAGTTTCCCTCAATAGCTTCTCTCCAAAATCATTTTCTCCTTTGCTGATACCATGATTGACAGTCATGTCTCTTCCAGATGACGATTCTTTTAAGTCTTTGGGCATGATAATATGTATTTTCTTAAATAAAAGTAATAATGAAAATAAGAAGGCTGGGCGCGATGGCTCATGCCTGTAATCCCAGCACTTTTGGAGGCCAAGGCGAGTGGATCACTTGAGGTCAGGAGTTTGAGACCAGCCTGGCCAACATGGTGAGACTTTGTCTCTATTAAAAATACAAAAATTAGCTGGCCCTAGTGGTGTATGCCTGTAATACCAGCTACTCCGGAGGCTGAGGTAGGAGAATCCCTTGAATGTGGGAGGCAAAGGTTTCAATGAGCAGAGATTGTGCCACTGCACTCTAGCCTGGGTACAGAGAGAGACTCCATCTCACCAAAAAAAAAAAAAAAAAAAAGAAAGAAAAAGAAAAGAAAAGAAAAGAAAAGAAAAAGAAAAGAAAAGAAGTAGAGCAGAACAACTTAAAATGCTTGAAAGAAAGCTATCATTCTATTGTGGATCACACTGGCATGACCCGAGGCAGGCAGATCACAAGGTCAGGAGATTGAGACCATCCTGACTAACATGGTAAAACTCCATCTCTATTAAAAATACAAAAAATTAGCTGGGCTTGGTGGCACGTGCCTGTAGTCCTAGCTATTTGGGAGGCTGAGGCAGGAGAATTGCTTGAACTTGGGAGGCAGAGGTTGCAGTGAGCCAAGATCACACAACTGCAGTCCAGCTTGGGCAACAGAGCAAGACTCCGTCTCAAAAAATTAAAATAAAATAAATAAATAAATAAATAAAAAGTCGAAGTGAAGGTAAAAGTTTGGATCAGAGAGGCACAACAATGGAATCAAAAGGCAGGACAGATTTGGAGTGTGAAAAGGAATCAACCTACCATTGCCAGCTATTAAGATTCAGGAAGAAGGTCATGTGTAAAGGCATGTGGACAACCTCTAAAATCTGGGAACACCAGCAAAATAATGGGGACGTCAGTCCTACAACTGCAAAGAACTAATTATCAATGACCGAAATGAGCAAGAAAATGGATTCTTCCCTGGTGCCTCCAGAAGGAATGCAGACTGGTGAGACATATGCTAGACTTCTAACCTAAAGAACTATAAGATAATAAATAAAGTTTTAAGTCATTAACTTTATGGTAATTTGTTACCTTGGTGATACAAAACTAATACAAAATTATTCCACTTATATTGAATATTCATGAAACTTCCATTAAGAAATTTTATATAGACAAAAAAGAGCCATCAGGTTTATTTACCATTTATTCTATAATAGATGCTTTGAAAACACTTTAAAATGGATAAGTATAGATAGTTTACGTTCAAATCAGTGTTAAAAGCGGGTGAGTATAAATAGGTTACATTCAAATCAAAGTGTTATTGAAATGGCCATATTTGTGATGAGCAAATATAGAACATCAGAAACATGGGACGATGGGAAAAGGTAAGAAAAACAGTGCAATCAGTGGGTAATGGAGTCGGGCTGATGGAAAGCAGAAGATAATGATTAATGCAAAATCAGGACAAGTTGGAAGTAACGCAAATTGATGAGTGAAAGCAAATCAATTAAAATGGAAATTTAAAATAAGAACAAAGGAATAGAGAAAGGATAGAGGAATAAAAAAGGAAGGAAAAATGAAGGTAAAGGTAGAAAAAAGGTAAAAAGTTAGAAGATGAAAGGTAGAAGAAGCATACCTAATAAAGGAGAATCTCTTTTGTAAAAAACACCTAAAAAACCAATGCTTAATTCCAGATACCTGATATCTGATCATTTATATAGAGAGTCTGGAATCCTCCCTTTGTAGATTTACCTGTTTATCAAGAATGCAAGAGGCCAGCTACTCTTGACTCCTATCCCTTCATTCTGGCTCAAATTTTGCATCCATACTCCAAATTCTCTTTGCTTATTTCTCTACAAACTATTACCTTCCACTTGCATCTTTTTTTTTTTGGAGGATTTATATTTCAGATTTTGTAGCCTCACTTTACCATGTGACTTTTTCTTACTCACATTTTTTTTTTTTAATTTAGATGTTTGATTTTATCCTGACAACAATCAACTTGTGTCAGGCATGGATCCAAGATTACCAGGCAGCAAGGGCATGAAAGCAAAAACCAGAGATGAGGGCAAATTGGGGTCACATGAGACATCAATCATTTGTGTGGAAAGATAATTGCAGGTTGCTTCATTTCTTGGATTCTCACCTCTTGGAGCAATAAAACACAACAAAATGCACTGTCTGGGAAGGAGGATAAATAAGAGTGACTCATTTCAGTGGAGAAGGAAAGCGGAGTGCATTGATGATTGTAGCTATGTTATTTGGGCAAGTATTAGAATTGTGAGGACGTATTTTCAGTTGGAATTAAGTTCAATTTAGGTCTTATTATTTTACAAATATTTTGAGGCTGATTAGCTCTAAGTAAATAATCTAATAAGTGAAACTTATTTTTGCTATCACCTTCTGAATGGGTTAGTAACTTAGAAAACCATGCATAATTTGAGCAGATCCTGTATAAACAGCTATTTGCATATCGAGGATAGTACTTTAACAGTAGATCCATTTTATGCTCTAAATCATGATCAATACTTGGAGTTAGACTGCATTTATTTTATCTTCCTGTTTATACTGACATATTTGGGACCTCTGATTACATGTATATTTTTCACATGTAACTCAAACATGTCTGTTTAAGTCTCTTGGGAAATTATTTACTTTTTTAAAGACCTTGAAAAAAATCCTTCAGTATGAAACAGACTTGCATTTTTTCTTTTCTGTTTTTTTTTTTTTTTTTTTTTTTTTTTACTGTGGTAATATATACATAAAATAAAATTTACCTTTTTAACAATCTTAGGTGTACAGTTTAGTAGCATGAAATATATTCACATTGTTGTGCAATCAATGTTACCATCGATCTTCAGAACATTTTTATATTCCCAAACTGAAACTCTATACCCACTGCACAATAGTTACTCATACCTGCTTCGCCCAGCCCCTGGCATTCACCATTCTACTTTCTTTCTCTATGAATTTCAGGTTCTCTAGGCACTTCACATACACTGAATTTTACAATATTTGTCTTTTTATGTCTGATTTGTTTCCCTTAGCAAAATTTCTTCAAGATTCAACCATGTTTTAGCATGTGTCAGAATTTCATTACTTTCAAGGTTAAATAATATTCCATTGTATGTATATAGCACATTAGGTTTATCTATTGGTTTGTCAATAGACATTTGAGTTATTTTCACCTTCCAGCTGTTGTCAATAATGCTGCTATGAATGTGAATATACAAATAACTAACTGTTCAAGTCCCTGCTTTCAATTATTTTAGTCATAGAGCCATAAGTGGACTTGCCGGATCATACATTAATTCGGTGTTTAACTTTTTGAGATACCTCTGTACTGATTTTCACCAAGACTGCACCATTTTACATTTGACCAGCAATGCACAATGGTTTCAATTTTCCCACAATATTGCCAACTTTTGTTATTTTCTGCTTTTTTTGGTAATAGCTATCTTATTGGTTATAAAGTGGTATCTCAATGTGGTTTCAGGATTGCATTTTTTAGGAGTACAAAGATGATCAATTGTATTTCCAATCTAAGAGTTCCCCTGTGGAATTCACAAGGTGAGGGGTGCAGGTCACCTGATGAGGTACAGAAACAAGATAACATATACTAAGAGCCAGTTGCAGCTTTGCTGGAGGTGTTTCATCTGGTGATTATTATTAGCTTTATAGCCTGCAGCTTCTTAAATACTGCTTCAATTACTATACTGATTTTGTGTCAAATCCATTTGTAATGTTATATTGTGCTCAGAAGGTAAAACAGGGGTTGTTAAGTGACAGCTTCAGTTTCATAGATGCAGAGAAGGTCAATATAAATAAGCTTTAACAGTAGAGTCATCCAGGCTGGGAGAAGTGGCTCATACCTGTAATCCTAGCACTTTGGGAGGCTGAGGTGGGTGGATCACCTGAGGTAAGGAGTTAGGGACTAGCCTAGCCAACGTGGTGAAACCCCGTATCTACTAAAAATAAAAATAAAGTAAAAATTAAAATTAAAAAAATTATCCGGGCGTGGTGGCACACGCCTGTAATCCCAGCTATTTGGGAGGCTGAGGCAGAAGAATCACTTGAACCCAGGCGGTGGAGGTTGCAGTGAGCTAAGATCATGCCACTTCACTGCAACCTGGGTGAAAGAATGAAACTCCATCCCAAAAATAAATAAATAAATAAATAAATAAATAAATAAATAAATATAGTAGAGTCATCCAATGGAATAACAGCTACTAGGTCAAATAGTCAACACCCCATCACTGAAATATTCAAGAATAATTCACAGCCTATTTAAAAAGAAATTCCTGCATTGATTAGAGACTAATCCCAATAAACGCCAAGACCTCTTTTACTTCTTGGATTTTGAACATATTAGTTATCTTACATTGAACTATCTACATTACACTCCAAAAGTTGAGCACTAACCTTAAAAAAATAGTCTACCTCACGTCTGTGACATACATTTCAACTGCTCACTGATGTCTGGCTTTTATCTCCTTCCAGACACAAAGAATATTGTATTTTTCTCACCCTTTTGAACTGAAGTATGACTACTTCTGGTGAATGACTTATGGGTGGAAGTGATGCAAACCACTTGCATGCTGAAGTATTTAATTGCAGAAGAGAGATTCTGAAGCTATATCCTTTCTATGTCACAGTAAACATGGAAGAGTGTTTTGAGAAGGAGTTTCCTCGGCCTGAGCTCCTAAGTGATCACAGCAAATAATGCTCACGTACCCCTCTTCCAATCTCTTCTCACACAATCCAATTACATTAGACGTTTTTGTGTGTGAGTAACTTAAACAATTAAAGTAACAATCACATTGTTTTAAGCCACTACATTTGAGGGTTATTTTAGCTTATTTTTCACCACAACAAAATCTGACTTACACCGACAAATATAGCGTATGCTTGAAGTTGGCTTCTTGTTTTTATCTCTGTGTTCCTATATTCTGATTTACTGGGAATGCTCATATATCCTACAGCATATTCTAATACCAAAATCCTAAAATCTATAATTCTAATATATAAAAATTTGCATTAGGTTATTACAGGTACAGGCAACCCACAAAAACTCCTCCAGGTAACCTCAGGCATTATATCAATTTCTGGTTTAAACTCCCAGGAAGCCTGTAACCCTATCAGAATGTTCTCATGAGAAAAGTGATATTCAAGATAGAGTGTCAGAAAAAAGATCATTTTACATTGATTTCTTCACATAACTTTGGGCAATTCATAAACTTCTCATAGTCTAAATTGATTAATTTGAAAACTGAAGCATAATAATAATTTCTCTAAAATATCTCTTCCCAATGTGGTTGTAGGTATCAAAAGAGACAATATGTAAGCATTATAAGTATTCTAGAACGCAGAAGCACATTCTGAAGGAAGACAAAGCCTTTAAAAAATAGAATCCAGCTTACACAGATAGCTATGCAGAAAAGCAATTTAAAACTAGCTTTCAAGAGCTTAGAACTTCTCTACAACCATTCAATGCATGCGTCATCAATAGATGTAAACTGACTTCATCATATTTCAATGGTACAATGGTAGAGCATGCATAGGTCTACATTATTCCAGTAAAATAGAAACAATGCTATGTGCACAACTATATGCCTCTAGGAGGCAATTCATACCAATTTACAGACTGACAAAATTGATTCAGTGGACACCGTAAACCTCTACTCTCTAGTGTAGCCTGTGGAAGAATCTATTAAGTTTTAAACAATCACTTTTTAAATCGTGAACAAGGTATCCTAACCCGTCTAAAGTACAGTATAATATTGTATGTGCTTGTTACTGAAGTACTGCCCAGTAGAGTCCTATGAAAGCATTAAACACTACACTCAATATAAAGAAAGATTCCATTTTCAGGACATTCAAGTTGCTGCCTGAATTTGGCTCTATAGATTCCTGGCTCAAGCTGAACACTTAGTCATCCTGAGTTAGAAATGTCCCCTGCATCTGACCTCATACGTTATGCCCAAAGCTATAAATTGTTGTTGAGTTGTAATGTTCACTTACTCTGCTTTATTAGATACAAAATGATTATCATTGCTCAGGCTATAATTGCCTTTATCGAATTTGACCACTTGAAGACAATTGATGAGAGATGCTCTGTTGCTCGCATGCTGTAACAAATTTTAGTCAAAAAGCCCTATCTATTCTAGATAGGGAAAAAAAATGTATGAGAAGAATGGCTTAAAGTTCACATACTCATAGTCTAAGTCACTTTCTCAGAACCACAAAAACTGATAATTACACACATGGGTTGAAATTGTCTAATGTTCATATGCAGATAGGCTTAAAATATCCATTTATATGTAAAATATGATAATATATGCCCTGTGAGCATTTGTTCAATTTTTAAATGCAGTATTTTAGAATATAAGGGCAGACCTGACACATTATTTGTATTAGAAAATAAGTACATTTTCCATAATATGATCACATTTTCTATATGAAATTTTGAATTATGTAGATTTTAGCTTAGGTAAGTAAAATATAGTATTTGTACAAATACCCAACTATCTGGAGGAAGAAAATGATATATGGTGGCTTTCTTACAAATTACTATCTTATGTAATACTTTGTATTGTTTTTCTAGGGCTGTTGTAACAAATCACAACAGCTTAAAAACTAAAGAAACTTGTTTTCTGACAGGTTTAGAGGGCGAAGTCTAAAATGAAGGTGTCAGAAGAGCTACACACACCCTACAAAGGCTCTAGGGGAGGCTCCTTCCTTGCCTCTTCTAGCTTCGGGTGGCTCCTTGGCTTGGGGCTGCAAAGTTCCAGTCTCTTCCTCTGTCTTCACATGGTTTGCTCCTCTGTGTGTTTCAAATTTCCCGCTGCCTTTCTCTTATAAGGCCTCATATGGACACCTGTTACCAGATTTAGTACCTACCCTAAATCCAAGACAATCTTATCTTAAGATTCTGAATGTAACTCCATCTGCCAAGACTCTATTCAAATAAGGAAACATTCACGAGTTTCAGGGGTTAGAAAATGAACATTTTTTGGGAGGTGGGGAATGGCACCCTCACTATTCTTTTCTAAACTCACTATACTCTTCTAAAATGTTTTAAGCATTTTTTAAATATATTTTATGTCACAGAGGTTATTCATATAAAAGCTGTAAACGTCTTTTAAAAATTAGTTACGGCAGCTTAATCTGTAAGCTGAAATAGCCATTACTTGCTCTATCTATATTACAAGAATGTTATAAGAATAAAATAAAATATTAAATTTAGCAATAAGGTGAAATAAAATTATATATGTGAGAGAACCATGAAGCGTGAAAGTTTACTAAAATAACAGGCATGAACAAGGGGTAGGATTATTATATCTTCATTTTGCTTGGTTTATGATAGTCCCTCTAGCTTGAAAAGCAGATGATAAGATGGAAAAAGAATACTCTGTCAATGATAGCTTTCAAATATCAGTTGGACAGACAAATTAGTTGAGGTGATACATTTCATCTAAAATATGCGCTATAAAGGAGTATCACTAACTCTCAAATCTTTTAATGTACTATTAATAGATTTAGTATCCATAAGTATTAGCTTTATTCACAGTCTGAATTAATTTTTTCAAATAGAAAGGATATGGTTTAACTCTCTTCAAAAATTTTACTTAAATTGTCATTAAATTTCAACTATTCTGTAATATTGTTAAATTACTTACATGATGAATAACATGTTTTGAAATATGTTCTTCAAAATATGCTGCCATTTGTCAAATACATAGTCTGTTCTTAGGATAGATTTTCTAAGAGATTCCCTAACTGCTGTGATTTGGATAATTGATAAATTGTTCTGTGCACTGTGGCAGTTTAGTTGGAACTGCTTAATTCAGTCCACAATGCTTTAAACCTCTTCATACCGGTAAATCAAGTTTACTATCAACAGACAGACAATTTCATTTATCAAAGATAACGAATTTGTAATATACACATTTATATTTAGACAATATTATCTTGCTGATGATTTGACTTAAATACAATGTAATGTCTTTCTCTAGTAATTATTATCTGTTTATCAATTGACTCGTTTCTAATTATATATTTTGACTTTTTCCTCTTGTGGTCTCCTCCCCTGTCTCTTGAGGTTTGCATGCTCATATAGACTAACATCCTCAAATGCCTGCCCTTCCCCACTTATATGTCCTTGCTTTAGTTCAGCTTAATGCTTTGGGTGTAGTTAATATTCTTATTTTTTTGGTAATCACCATTCCCTGCTTCTATAATAGTTAACCGGATGCTCGGTGTAGCTCAGTGTAATATGCAGACAGATTTAACAGTCTGCTACTCTCTGAAAGTTCATGCCTTTCTACCTCTAACATGCTAAACTTTGAAGACTGAAAGAGAATTTGGCAATTCTCTAAAATATTCACAATTATATCACAGAAAAATATTCTAATTGTGAAAAGGCAGAGTAAATGGAAAAAACAACAATAAGAATGTTTATGTGAATGTGGTTCAATTCCATATATACAAAAACCAAACACAACTCTATAAGTTGAAAAACCATATTGTCTGACATCTCTAAATTTTTGCATGAAGATGCCTTTTGGTGGGAAAGTCCTCTCTAAAAAATAAATGTAATTAATTATAGATCATCATATTCAGCCTTTTTTGAAGGTGAAACATAAACCTACAAGATAAAATGACACGTACGACCCCAACATTTTATACCATGACTTCTAGATAGGAGAAACCATGAACAACGCCAGCAAATGAACTAATGAGCATTTCTCTTCTTCTCTTCCCTATGTATCATCAGCAATAGAAAGGGAAAAAAAATCAGCATAATCTTATTGATAAATGAACACTCTTGATTCCTATCCTTGTTTCCAGATGCTCATAAACTAAAATTCTATGCTTCTAAAATTTCCAAACGTAATAGTTTATAGGATCCCAGAAATCAAGCTTTGGGGTTTTTTTTTTTTTCTTGTTAAGTGAGATCAGGCAATGAAAATAGAAACTCATACAATATAAAGCTTTTACGTTCCTGTTAGCCAGCCAATTTCAGTCAGCCAATTTTTTTTCGGCCACTCTTGGCAGCTGATATGCTATTTCCGTGTTTGCTCTTCATTATGCTTCAGGAAATACGAACTCTATCAAGGCAGAAGTATATGGTGGTCTCCTCAACTAACTTCTTAGCTGAATTAAAAGTAACGTACCTGTAATTTGCACACAAGTTTTATGACTCTAACATGGTAAGCCGTGTTTGAGTTTTCATTAATGATCTCCTGAGTATAGATCTATGTTCCTTTGATGCTTTCTCAAGTGATGTCAAAATCAAATAGAGCATGCATACAAGCGGACACTAGTGAAAAAGCTAGATCTCTCTAATGATATATTTTTTAAATATTCTATCATATTAGAAAAACACATAAAATTGACTTTTAAAGGACATTCCAATGAAATATGCATAATACATAAATATGAATTACTAGTAACTGAACAAGACAGATATATTTCTTCTACTTATTAGAAGTCAATTTAAAACTTCAATATCCTAGATAAGACTATATAATCTCCATTCATAATGAGATCATCTTGTCTGCAAAGTACATTTCAATGTTTACTTTGTACTACTGCATGCTTGAAATTCATTTTTCTTCTAATATTTTACTTAAAGAATCTGTATCCCCTTCATTTCTGATAAATTATTAATTTCTCTTTGGATTATTCTGTCTATTTTTCTTCCCTTCTTTCAATAACAGTATTTTTACAGTCATTTCTATCTGGTAGGAATTCTGATAAGGCTCTGAAGTAACTATGATGACTAAGATCTGGTGCTTTCTATCAAGTAGTCAACTACCGCAGAGCTTAAAGAAGGTAACAATTATAAACATTGATTATCTTTCTAGTTCAAATAGAGATAAAACACATTTATACATAGACATGCACACACACAAAGGAATATCCTATGTTGGCATGGGGGCTATTTCTAATACAAGAACAGCAACATAAATTTACAAACGCAAATTTAGGAACAGATCATGAGCATATGACAGCCCTGAAGGTTAATTCTCTTCAGCGTCTAGGTAAATTCATCTCTACATGTGTGAACCTGTGTGTGTGTGTGTGTGTGTGTGTGTGTGTGTGTGTGTGTGTGTGTGTGTGAGAGACAGAGAGAGACAGAGAGAGGAGGGGGAGAGGAAGAAAAAGAGTTTTGCTATATTACAGCTTTCTTAGGAGAAACAAAAACGGCAGTGTTGAAATTCTTAGCTATAATATACTATGTTGAATGAACTCTTAGGAAATATAGCCTATATTGTTACATATTAAATATGGCACCTGATAAAATAGTAATAGAATAAGTGCACATGATTTTGGTTTTTCTGAATGAGAAATCATTAATCCTTACAGCCCCACTAAGCAAGTAATTTAAGACAAACTGTGCTCAACATTTTAGCCACCCTTATCTCCAGCGAAGGTACTTGACATCCCCTCACAGATTTCTCAAAGCCATATTTGTATTTGTTTGCTAGGGCTACCATAACAGAATAGCAAGACTAGGTGGCTCAAACAACAGAAATTATTTGTCTCATAGTTCCGAAGGACAGAAGTCTGAGATCAAAATGTTTGCAGGATTGGTTTCTTCTGGGGTCTCTCTCATTGGCTTGTAGATGGCCGCCTTCTCCCTACATCTTCACATGTTCTTCCCTCTGTACATCTGTTTTTTCTTGTAAGCACACCAGTCATACTGGATTAGGTCTCACCATACTGACTTCATTTTAATTTAGTTATCTCTTTAAAGACCCTGTCTTCAAATACAGTCTACATTCTAAGGAGCTTAGAGGATAAGACTTCAACATATGAATGGGCAGGGGCACAATTCAGCTCACAACGCCCTGTTCTGTTGCTTGGTGGAAACAAAAGCACCCATTTGATACCAGACACAAGATCAGAATCTTGACATTTTGTTGTTCTAAATTTGACCCATAAAAATTTATCACACTTCTTTGAGATCTTGAAATCTCTTGAACAGTAGGTTTTATATTAAAAAAAGTTAATCAAATCCTTTCAATGGCATCAACCCAGCTAAGAAGAGTATTAGGAAGCATTTTGAAAACTGAAAGAAAATTTGGCAATTCTTTAACATATTCACAATTAGGTAACACTGAAAAATATTCTAATTGTGAAAAGGCAGAGTAAATAGAAAAACAGCAATAAAAATGTTTATGTGTTTATGTGAGTGTGGTTCAATTCCATATGTACAAAATCCAAACACAGCCCTATAAGTTGGATAACCATATTGTTATGGTCATCAGTGCGGAAGACCAGAACTTAAGAAATTATAAGGTAGTAGCTAGGGAAAATTTTATGTATAGTGGTCAATTATAGCCACTCAAATTTCACTATATAGGAAATAATTTACATCACTCAGTATAAAGGCCAGCTCTTCCCTCATTAAAATGGAGAAATCAGCAATCCAGTATTATGTCTAGATAAGTAAATAAATAAAAATCCTAAGAAATAAGCATGGGAGCTTATTAGGGATCATAAGTATTTATGCATTATGGCTTTTTTATGCCCAGCTTTGCAGTTATTTCAGTTTAAAAACTGCACTTCCAGTTACCTTTCCTATAAGGTGAAAGATGAATACCCTCCAAAAACAATATTAATCCTTAATACAATTTACCCACCATGCTGGCAAGTGAAGTCACACTACTCACCATCTGTCTTAGTGAACATAGGAATGAAATTATTGACATAATTTAAATAGATGTTAGGATAATATCCTCACATTTTTGCCCAAATTATTTCTATCTGTTCAAAATAACTTTATAAACATACATTTAACACTATAGTTTATGGTTGTAAATTGGAAAAGTCATCATATGTGTGCATAGTATATCTGTGTGTATACATATATTTTCCAATTATCATTCTATAACACAGAAAAAATTCTGTGTTTGGGTATTTTGATTTTTCTTGTATAGTGTAGTGAACACCACGAATTAAATAAATCAGCCATCATTCCATTCTTTTTCAATCTGTAAATTAGGCCCCATCTATTTAATGCATTTTCATGGAATTTGAAACTGCAGGTAAATGAAAGGGAAGCCAGCTATTTGCTCTTTGGGGGCTATTTTGATTTTCCTTCTTGCACAAAACAATATTTATTAACATGAAGATTCTTTACACTAGTTTCCAGTGCCTATGGTATCTATTCTCCAGCTTTCTGGATGTCAAAAGATAGAGTAGTAGCAATGCCTTTGGATTTCTAAATTCTAGATAGCAGTTGAGGGCACAGAGTTTATTCTTAAATTCAAATTCTGACCTTCAGAGTAGCTTCCCTGGGGGGTCAGTTCTAGTAGACAAACCTGCAGTTTAAGATTAAGGTCTACCTCTCCTCTAGTCCTTCTAAATTTTTGTAAACATCTAATTGTCTCTATTTAATCTCGATTAAAATACCTAATTTGGCTCCTGTTTCTTACACTGTATTTTGAGTGATAACAGTGGTTGGTAAGTGAGTGTCAGCCTTTAAGGAATGAAATCTGGTTTCATTGGATATCACAGCAGAGAACATTTTCTTATCCCTAAAAACAGAATAGTATTAATATATGGCATATACAGGCAATATAGTTACTTAAATTGTCCCCTAGGGTTATATGGAATAAAGAACCTATTTATCTCACTGAGGTAGAAAGTAAAATGATGGTTACCAGAGGCTGGGAAGCATGGTGGGAAGAAATAAGAGAGGGATTGGGAAATAGGTAAAAACATACAGTTAGATAAAAGGAATAAGAGCTAGTGTTCAGGATCACAATAGGGTGACTATGGAGTTTGGAATGCTCCCAACACAAATAAATAAATGTTTGACTTGATGGATATCTTAACTATCCTGATCTGATTATTACACATTGTATGACTGTAATATCACATGTATTGTGTAAATATGTACAAGTATGTGTCCATGCAAGTTTAAAAATTTTCAAATTTTAAAGAAGAAACTATTGTAAACAAGAATTTAGTATAATTGATAGATGATCAAAATACTATTATAGTGGAATTAATGAACACAAGAATGAAAAATGTGACAGCACTGAGCATTTTTAAAAATAAAAATTTTAGGGTTTTACATTCTCAGATCAAGATATGGTCAGAATATCAGAGAGTTTCTGTGAATACATACACATGCACATAAACACAAACACTCATAGTTCTTGTAAAAACAAGGTCAACAAAATGAAAATATCAGGAACAGAGTCGAATCGTGTAAGTTACTTAAATACAAGTGGAATTCTCACCCTGTTCAGGTTGTTTCTGTAGAAGTTAAAGTATTTGGAAACCATCTGGCAGCTGGAATAAAGACATTTAGGTGATATCAGCATCAAAACACCCTGACCTCCCGAAAACACACTGGCTATCACTGATTAGTCAAAGTCCCTAATTCCCCGTCTGATAAATTTATTTCTGCCTTGTTTTGAGACCTCTCCCGATGCAGTGTTTTATTGCTATTTTTGTTTTCTAAATTGTTTTTGCTTTGTTTTGTTTTATCATGTTGATACCAATTTCCCTAACAGCTAATCTCTACCACTCCTCATTTTTTTCAGGAAAATAACTAGACTGAGGTTCAAATGTGCCTTAAGGACACAGGTAGAAAATTTTATCCAGGAGGTAAAGGTTTACATGACAAGGGAATTATAGAAGTTTACTAATTTATATAGGCAATATTGTGACCGCCATACACAAAAATATATTTTAACAGTGCTAGAGTAAGAAAAAGAAATATAATATCAAATTAAGCCAAGTGTATCAGTATAGATACACCTATCACAGTTTCTGGGAGAAAGTCTAACAGATTGCTCAGCTGTTTAGCAAGAAACTTAGACCTAATGTTGTACTACACTAAATGAAGTGAAGAAATTCATTGGTATAATGAAAAGGGAAGCATCCACAGGCAGGCTGAGAGCATTATTGAAGGGAGATGTCATGTACCCACCTATTTGATAAGAATATCTTCAGGAAGACTCAACAGATGTTCTTTTCAGCAAGGCCTTGTACTTGTGACTGTCTCCTGCAAAATGAAAGCAAAGGTATGACTGTTACTATCGATGTGGGATCTTTGATTATACTGAGGATTATATAATCCAAGAATAACAGAGGAGAAGCATTAGTACTTAACTACCACGTACTAGGAGATTGTGATTATCATAGTGGGTAGCAGGGAGGCAGCAGTGACCACAATACTATTACACACAGTAGTCTTTGCTATTACCTAATCATGACTTCACCAGGACTGAAATAGATGAAAACCCTACTAAAAGAATACTTGATTATACAACTAAATAATAATAATAATAATAATAGAAAATAAAATTCAAAAAATTCCTAACAGAGTCCTGAATTCTATCACTATAATGGAAAATTATGGAACTTTTTCTAATTCTTTTACCTGTGTCATTCCACAGAACTTGGCCCCATGAGTTGAGGGGAAGCTATATATCTTGAGAAAAACCTCTTAAATTGCCCTAGGTATATTTTCTACATTTTCCACCCAACATTCACTAAAATGATTAGGGTCCATCTACAAATATTAATGGGTACTCAGGAAAAGGTAGAAAGTTGGACATTGGTTCTGAGCTAATACCAAACCCCAGGTATTAGGATACAACTGTACTACACTGGTCAGAGGGATAGCTTATGGGGATAAAAATTTAGCCACATTAATCTAATCTATATATCTGAAGTTTTATTTTGACTCTGGGTCACACTCTCTTGATTCTTTGCATGTCTCATAATTTTTGATTATAAGTCAGATGACATTGTGCCTTAATGAGTCTTATAGGCTGAAGCTTTTCTTTCCTTCTTTCCTTCCTTCCTTCCTTCCTTCCTTCCTTCCTTCCTTCCTTCCTTCCTTCCTTCCTTCCTTCCATTTCTTTGTCTATTTCTCTCTCTCTACCTCCCTCTATCCTGCCCTTCCTTCTTTTTTTGCCATTTACCTCTTTTTCTTTCTCTCTTTTTTTTTTTTAATAAGAATCAGCATTTATTTTTCCTGTAAATACAAAGAATGAGATTAGGGAGACCCAATAAGAAATTGAGTTTGTCTGAAGAAGGGTTGCAGTTAAATTACTTTAAGCAAAACCTGAGAGTGCAAGCAAGTCTCTCCTTGAATTTCAGCACAGTACCTAACTTGCTGTTTCTCCACTGGATTAATATCTTTGATCATATTAGAAATTGAATTTGCTTTTCAATGCCATTTTGGCTGGATATATCACCTCACTTTTTCAAAACTTAAAGGTAAGTTTAGGCCTTTTCCTTCAGGAGAGCTATTTAACTAAAATACTGTGAAACTTATTGATCTAAAAACAGTCAGAATACAAATAAGATGATCTTCAAAACTTTTAGAACACAAAGATGCCACACTGGGAATCTGATAGACCTCAAGACTATGAGAGCATGAGCTTTTGAGGCTGGGAAAATCAGGGACTGTATTATCCCAACTGTGAGATTGTGAGAGTGCACATTAAAAGAATAACTGCACACTGAGATTCCAACACTGCATGAGACTTTGAGATAGTTAGATATTAAGAGTGCAGGACTGTCAGATACTGATGTCAGGAGACTCCAAGATTTCTAGACCACATGATTTATTTCCACCCTCCTGTCCTGTCTCTAGTCTCTACTTTCTCAGCAAAATCCCCATTTAGGATAATTATTTGGCAGAGAGCATTGTCTTTGCTTTGGGTGTTACTGTAGATTCAAATCCAGCACACAAACCAATATGTCAAAAGATTGACCAGTGTTTTCCAATCTAAGCAAAGGTATCATTCCATGGTAGGATTATTCCTCTGTCTAGTACCCAACATCATCTGGTGTCAAGTCTAAAAACATCTTTCATTCCTTAGTTATCTGGGGATAGCTCAACTTTATGGAATTCGGGGCTTCGATATTTCTTTATTTTCAGATCTCTCTTACAGTTTTAAAGAAAAGAATGGATTTTTAAAAGTTTATATGGTGATAATGATAACTCATTTTCATTTATATCCTAACTAGAAAAAGACCCATATAATATGTTTTAATATTTGGTAGTTGCACTCTTCAGGATTCTTTGCTAGTATAAGTGGTTTCTGTTTTGTGTTTCTGTTTTTGATTTCTCATTGTTTTTCTTTTATCTTTACTGAAAAAAAATAATGTTATTAAGAAATGACTAGAATATGACAAGAACCTCACTGATACAATTTTTTAAACATGATTTTGGCATATGCCTAGTTGTACCTAGAAACAAAGTATTTCTTGTAACTGATAGCTCATGGACAGAAAAAATATCCAGTTAATACACTCACATACTCATGTCATTCTCTTCATCATTTAAAAATAATGTGTACCATGGGAATATTAATGAATTTTAAGTAAATGTATTACAGTATTATGTCAGAACATGAGGTACTCTCTTCCTCCTACTGTCTCTATAATGGGACTCAAGGACAGATATATATATATATACATATATATATACACATATGTATATATATATATATGTGTATATGTGTGTGTGTGTGTATATATATATATATATATATATATATATATATATATATATAAAGCCTTCCTCATTTATAGTAGAGAGCAGGAATTAAGAGAGTTAACTTAAAAATCAGAAGTCTTGAGTTCAAATACTAATTTCACAGCCAAATATTTTGTAATATTGACCAATTTCACTCACCTCTCTACTCCCTAAGATTTAGTTTATCTGTACATAAAACATAATGATGGCAAATACCTTAGAGTATTATGTCAGATGGAATGACTGAATGCAGGCAAAGCACTTACAACTCTGAATTTAATGTCTTTTTCCTTTTAATCCTCTCATCTCTTTGCCTATTGCTCTTCTTGTGTTCTCTTTCCTTTAAGTTAAAACAGATGCTTTTCTGATAGTATTCTGTAAATATTTGTAAATAAAACTCTAATTGTCTACTGATCTTTTGTAATCCTCATATCTTGTAAAGAAAGATAATTTGCCAGGAAAAAAATGTAAACAAAACTATTTTCTGTGGTAAAACCCAATTCCATTGAATTTTCTTTAAAAAATATTCTTGAAACTTGAAAATAGCTTTCAGTTTGTGATTTGGTGAAGTAGGCTATAGAAGTGATTTCATGTCAACTAGTTGTGTGACATCAGATTGTCTCTGTTGTCCTCTGGTGTAAGTTTCTTCAATTAAAAGTGAGAGAATATTTGGTTATGATCACTTAGAACCTATTTGTGTTTTAAAATACTTTGAAAATAAATACAGGTAATACTTTGTTTTATGACCATTTAAAAAAATCAGTTTAACCTAGTTAAATCTTGGAGCTTTGAGAATACTACTTAAATATGATTCCTTAAAATTACTAATATTTTGGTACATAACCCAATAATGTGACTAGCCTTAACTGAAATAAGTATGGAAATTTTGAGGTTAGAGCTTTTCTTAAAACTCACATTGATCATTCTTGAAAATTGCTCTTTAAATTGAGGGAATCAAAAATTACTGAAATAGTAACAGTATTTGTCAAGGTATATTTAAGTGTGTGACAGTGACAAATAATAGTACTTGGAGCATTTATCTTCAAAGGAAGGAAAGAAAAATTAGGGCCTGGAATAAAGTCTATGCAGCATAGATTGCCTGGAGCAAGGATTATAATCTTTGATCTGTCTCCTTCCTTAGTGGAACTCCAGGGAATCCACAACCAAGCCCAGTAGTTGTCACAAATGCCGAAAGCACAACTTTATCAAAGTAACGTGCTTGCCCTTGCCACTAATAGGGCTATATGACTAAATTCTGCGTGAAGTGTACAATGTGAGTTTACAGTGTGACAACTGGGTTGTTCTTTGGATCCTATTCAAATGTGACTTACTCTATTGTGGAAGAAATAGGCAATTCCTTCTTTCTTTATTTCTTTATGGTGAGTAGTACATTAATATTTGAAAAACAATGCACTAAAAAATTCAGTCAGGGCTCTGTCTCTATTCCTTCCCTGGCCAGAATTTAAGAATATTCCTTAAGCCAGATTCTGGGTAGAATCAAGATAGTTCAATCCTATTACAGAGAAAAATTAAAGCTATCAGCTGATAATAAATTTGTGTGTGTGTGAAATAAGAAAATTCCTGTCATAAAAATAATTATCACCAGAAATCATAAAAACTACACCTGATAATTGCAAATACTTTTGTGAATGAATGAATGGACCTGGGCATTGTTAACAATTCAAATAATTTAGTTGTCACATACGGGCTATGAAATATACATTGCTCGTTATGTTACTGAAACTCCTTTTTCATACACTAGTTTTCTGCAGAATGTGACTGAGTGTGGTCACCTGTCATTGATATTAAAATATCATATGCTTATAATTAAGTTCTCACTTGGGAGAAATAGCATATCATATTCCTGTGGCCATGGATGGAGTAGACCTTAGCTTCAACATTTGTAGTGCCCCTAAAGACAGAAACAAATACACACAATAAAATCCTCAACTTTGAATCTTCATAAAACTATGAAACAAGTAGTTTGTTCCATAGTTGACTCCTAGGGTTGAAGTATATTACTTAGGTTTATCACTTTGTTGAATGTATATAAGTTGAGAATCAGTTACACTTTTTATAAGGCACAGACACTCAACTGATGCTTGAATTGCTTGAAAGAGTGAAATGGTGAAAATACAATGAAACTCACAACATAATATGTAGACACTATTCTCAAACACTGGGAAAACTTCCCTTCTGAGGCCACTACAGAGTATGTTCAAGGATAACTACAACTTGGATCTAAAAGTTGGTATAAGGTTGGGGGATGTTATGAACTTAATTGTATCCCGCCTCCAAATTTCTATATTGTAGCCCTAATCCCCAGTGTGACTCTGTTTGGAAATAGGCTTTTTAAAATGTAATTAAGGGTAAATGAAAGTTATAACAGTGGAGCCTTTTGTCCTTACATAAGGAGGAAGAGATAGCACGAGTGTGCATGCTCAGAAGAAAGGTTATGGGAGGACACAATGAAGATGCCCATCTGCAAATGAAGGAGGGAAACCTCACCAGCAACTATCCCTGCCAGCACTATAATCTTGGGCTTCCAAGCTCCAGAACTGTGAGAAAATAACCTATATTTTTTAAACAAACCAGTCTATGGTATTCTGTTATGGTAGTCTTAGTACACTAACACAGGATGTAGGAGTATGGGGCTAGGAAGGCATAAAAGTCAACCAGAGTTAAGCAGGGCACAGTGGCTCACATTTATAATCCCAGCACTTTGGAAGACTGAGGTGGGCAGATCACCTGAGGTCAAGAGTTCGAGACCATCCTGACCAACATGGAGAAACCCCGTCTCTACTAAAAATACAAAATTAGCCGGGCGTGGTGGTGGGCACCTGTAATCCCAGCTACTCAGGAGGCTGAGATAGGAGAATCACTTAAATCCCGGAGGCGGAGGTTGCGGTGTGGCAAGATTGCACTATTGCACTGCAGCCTGAGCAACAAGAGTGAAACTCCGTCTCAAAAAATAAATAAATAAATAAGTCAGCCAGGGTTGTGGGGTTAATATCTATCAGTTGGGTGATCCCAGACTGGCACATGAGACACTCGAGAAATATTTCCTTGTATTGTTTTCCCAATAGCTATTATCAGTAAAGAAGCCTTATGAATAAATACTAGGTCTCCGGGTATGCTGATTTCCCATATTGTTACTAGATTCTGTTCAGACTCAGAAAACTTGGACTTCAAAACTTGCCAGACATAGTACCCCAAATCAATCTTATCTCTATAGGGCACAAAATGATGGTTAAGCAGATGTTCATTTGCATTGGCTCATCTCAACTAACACAAAACCAAACCCATTTACTAAAGCATGGTTTTCTGTTTCTGGATAGAATTTCATATACATAGCCCTTTGGTGTGTTAAGCAGTTGACTCAAGAGTAGATATTTGTAGGTTTTTTTTCCCAAACCTAGATGCTCTGTAGATAAAAGCCCACCACAGTTATCATCTTGAAAAAGTTTAAAACTTGGATATGCCCTATAGTCTATTGACTGGTTGATAGAGAGATGGTTACTCCAACATCCTTACAGTCTAGACTTGCATAGAACTGTAACTTTTTGATTCTGAAATCTTGACTCTAAATACAGGAAAAAGATAACAATTGGTGAATTCAACCCTGGGGTTGGTATAAAAATATAAGAGATCATCAGCAAAAGACAAGATTTTAACCTAATTTTGCCCTCAGTCTTTTGATTTATTGTTCTTTATCTGTGACTGTTCAACAGAGACACTTTGTATTACTTTGTCTACTTTCTTGCAAATATAACCAGACGTGGGATTGATTGACTCTGATCATATTTGTTTCCCTGGAGAATTTTGTCTCCTTAAAACTTTATTTTATCTATACCATTGAGCAAATATAATTCATCATATGGCATAGTTGCCCACTAAAAACTCAAAGTTCAACCGAAGCACCAGAGTATGTATTCTGTAAGTGTTTTGCAGTCCAAATTCATTGCAAAATACCATTATAGAAAAGAAAATAAGTACATGGGGCAGGGTCTTGGGAGTGAATTTTTTAAGGAACATTTTATCTCTTTGGTAAAGATCATTAACTATCATATAACAAACACATGTAATCATCCATGGTGAGTCTGTTTCTGAAAAACTCAACAATCAATAAAATAAGGATTATAGGAATTTTCTAATCTATTTAAAGTGTTCCAAGGACAAAATCATGATGATTCCAGGCTAAAGTAATAAAGCATTTGCATGGAAAGGATAAAGCATGAAGCAACAGTGGGCTAGAGAGGACATCTATTGTCTCTAACAAGCAGGGATCAGGCTATTTTCCTTCAGATTTTCACTTGCTTTCCTCCCCTAATTATATAGTGATTCTAAAAGCTGAGGTTCTCATGTAAATGATGAGTGGGAACATGAGGCAATTTGAGAGAAAACGGGCCCAGTAGCTATTCTTAAAGTTAAATATAGAGCACATTTTTCTCATCTGCCATCATATTTTATGGCACACATGAAGTATTTACATTAACTACCCTTCAGGTATTTACTGTGTATATCCTCCAACCCTTACTTCTCATGCCATCCCCCAGGTAATACTTTCAAAGTTTAAATATGGTATAGGCAAATCCCTATGTAAAATCCTTAAACCCCCATTGCTCTGGGGATAAAGACCTAAATCTTTACATAAGCATCATGATAGCCATTGTTTACTTATCCATCCTCATCTCACACCATGTCTCTCCTTAGCTCCACATAGCACAATCACACTAGTCCTGTTTTTTATTCCTGTAATGTGTCAAGCTTTGACCTGCCACATGAACAGTGCACATGTTATCCTACACTGAAAAGTTCTTACATCACCTCTGCCCCTTTCCCATCCCTTTTGGAAAGATCCCTCAGACCTCAGCTTAAGTTTTAATCATGTAGGAATGACTTCCCTGACCTCCGAGTCTAGGTCATTAATCTTTGTTATCTTTCCTCATAGGACAGAGGCCCTTTCCTTTACAACAATTGTAGCAGTTTGTATTCATACATCGCTTCTGATTACTTGATTAATTCTTCCCCTCATCTTATAAAATCAGGGTCACATCTTGCTCAGTACTGTCCCCTTCATTCTGAACATATCTGTCAAACACACACACACACACAGCTAGTATTTGTGAAATAAATGAATGAATTTATACTTTAAAGGATTATGCATAACGAATTCCCAAACATCACTAGGTAATGGGGGTAAATCTGTATATAACATACAACTAGGAGTTTTAAAGAAAGACAGCTATTAGTATGCATCTTAACTAACCAGTGATAAATTGTTAAAGTAATGGAAAACAAATACATACATGGCAGGCTTTATAAAAACTGATTTAAAATGATTAAAAACAGGAACATGTAATTACTAATGACAACTTTAATAGATTCTGAGGATACAAATAGGCAGAGGGGTTATGCACCTAGGTATTGATGTCAACATGGTTTTAATGACTGTTTAAAACTGAGACTGTCATACTTTAAATCAAAATTCCTTCATAAATGATACCTTTCTGGAACCAAAACTATCTATATGTGCTGAGGGCAGCATTGTTTTTCTCACATACCAATTTCCTGCAACTCCTAGCTCAGCTCAAATTCTTAGTATACTGTGGGAATAATTTCAAAATTTGGTCATTAAACAAATCTATAACAAGAGATATGTCATTCTTATTCTTGATAACAAACAGATGTTCAGAGCAGCTTGTGTCCAATTATGATACGAATGCTTAAAATCTGCGTTAATATACAATCTCCACTCTTCGTAATCAGAGGCAAAGATGAGTGTGCTTTTTCAGAGAATTTATTTTAATGATGCTTTAATGGGTAGTACAAGCTACAATGAATAAAGTCAGCACTGACAGGTGGCACAAAATCCAAAGACAAGCTATCATTCCATACTCTACAAAGAGGGTTTTGTGGTTGCTTTTTTTTCACTCTACTTCATAATACTGCTTGACCACAATGGCCACAGCAACCACAAATCACCTCCAATGTTTTTCTAGATTACATTATGGAATGAATGGCTTATCATAGAATCTCTTGTAGAAAGCAAACAAACGTCACAGGATAAATTAGGTTACACTGGAAGAACCATATTCATTTCCTAGGAAAAGAGAAACAAAAAAATTAAGAACATACACTCCAAAGACACAAACACTATCTTTAGTGTATACACGTTTTACCTTGTCATTACTATAAAATTGTTTGTGTGTGCCTATATGTGCCTGTGTGTGTTGTATGTGTAGTTTCTAAAATACTGCACGGGATTTCTAGACTTCATAGTAACAACTTTAGAAGTTGTCAGTTTAGGATTTCCTCACTCAGAACTTTGTCAAAAGACTGTGATGTGCCTCACAGAGAGCCTTAAGAACACGTGCTCATTAAGTATTTGTAAATTACATTTTGTAAGATTTTGGTCTATTGACTGTATTCACTTTCAACAATTTCCTCATAGGAACTAGAATTTCCTTTAGAATAAAGTGAATTATCTAAGAGCAAAAAGCTGTTGGATTTCTAATAAAGGATCACCCTCATCAATCCTGATTTATTGAATTATCTTTTATTTCTTCTGGTATCGATACTATGGTATGATGGTCTCATTTATCAAACAAGTTATAGAGTCAATATTAATTAATTAATTAATTAATTTACCAATTAAATTCCTTAGATAATGAAATGAATAAAATCTTTTCATTATATTAGGTGATTATTATTAAGTATACATTCTAGAGAATAATATTGATTCTGTTAAACTCAATTGTTTAAAAGTTTGATACATTTTAAAATCTTATATTGAGATTATAATTGACCCAACTACTATTTTTTAATTTGTTTAAATTACAGAGCATTAGTGGTGTATAAGAAATACAAACAATCATAAATGGAATATCAAATAATAGCAATTATTATTAATAATAGTATTATTTATATCTAATAATAGAAAATTACTTCATGACTTTAGAAGATTATCTTAATAGTAATTATTTTTAAACTTATGAGAATTTATACAATAATTAATCTGTTTATTGGAACAAAAATCTCCAAATGGACTAGTGATTTTTGTCCATTTATGTATGAGTGAAATCGTTTTACCTTAATAGCAGGCCTTCTCTCTAGGACAATATTTTTATATACGTATTTCTAAATAGATAGGATTTACTTAAAAGATGCTTTATGTTTTACAATAGAAATAGAAAATAAAAGTATAATTAATTGATGTGTTAGTAGTTTCCCCATTTTTATATATATATACATATATATGTATATATATATAATTTTTTTGATGGAACATTCTGCCATAGTACCTTACACTATATTTTTTTACCACATGTTATAGAAACATGTATGTTATGTTTCTTTAGCTTATGAAAATATTAATGCTTACATGCAGGTGAGCAGTGTAAACACATAAATTATTTGAATAGTGAAGAATAACTGAATCATTCCTAAATTATCACATTTCTAATAAGTTGACCACCATGGGAAGATCTGCAGAATGAAATCAACTACTAAAGGTGTAACTTCTAATGATCAATATGATTGGGACAAAAATTAATAATGTGTCAATATTCTTAACATCTACCTTTCTCTCCAACATATTCTTTGGCATTTTATGAAACTGAATAATGAAAATAATAAGAAGAGGCAAAGAGGGAAATTTTTTTCAGAATAGAGTTGAAATTACTTAAGAGGGCTCTAGGGAAATTGTGGAATTAAGAAGAAATGCCAAATGAACTGGATAAAACAGAGTTTTATATGACTGCTAACATTTGAGGGGGAATCATCAACAAGTAGGGAAAATTGACGGTGGGTGAGAATTTGAGAAAAGTATTAAGTATATTTTTTATGCATTATGATTGTTTTCATTTTGATTTCCATGTCCTCAAGGTATGGTTTAATGATTAAAATGAGTTTTAACTCATACTATTTGCTGATTTGTGCTTCTTTGAAACTATATTATTTAGATACCGGACAAGCTCAGTATCCACTTAACATTTTGGTTACATACACCAATGTCTATAATAAAAACTAGACATCTCACTTCATTAAAAAGTCCAATATTTTTAAGGATGAGTTAATAGGTCAACATTCTTTGCTTAGTTTTTTTAATGTAAAAATATTTTATTAATGTATTATGCTTATTAGAAATAAAGTCTGTGAAAAATGCTGTTAATAGTTTCACATTAAACAAGTCAATTACATTATGACAGAAAATTAAAACTATTAATTGTACTCAAATTGCAGTGGAAACAGAAAAATATAAAATTTTTCACGAGTTCACATAAATGGAAGCTGTTATAGATAAGGAGCTAAGCAAATATCTATATCAATGTCTACCTGTCATCTCAAATCTATATATCTATTTCTATAATTTTATAACAACATTTTTCAGAAGTGCAAAAATCTGAATGTTCTGCAATAAAAAATAATTAAATGACATATGCTGCATACATAATTGAAAACAGTATGGATTTTAAAGACTTAATTATATTTCTATGGATTTATCAGAGATACAACCATAATTTATTTTACAATTTAATAAATCAATCTTTATAATAATGTGTTAATACTATTCTGTTTTCATTGTGCAAGGAAGCATAGTATGTATATGTTCATGTATTTCAATATTTTTGAGGATAGACAATTGTGTAATCAAGAGCATACTAAATATGATTTTAATTTTTAGGGAGTTAGAACTTGAATGATTAAAGACATATTATCAACTTCTTGTTTACAAATTCATAGTGTTTAATTTGTTACAATTCCTATTTATTTTTGTCTTTTTACAATATTCAGTAAAGTGGAGAAGGAAAAAATGTATTTCAGACAACTCAAGTATTTATAGTTGATATGCAAATGTACACTGCTTAATTATAAATTATTACATTTGCTTGCTCCAACTTAAATAACTATAGCAATCCATGTTATCTTTACAGTATCAAAACAGTAAGTATCTGTCATTACTGATTTGATAAAATATAACTTCCTTTCTGAGTGCACTATTCCAGTGAAATTATACTTCTGTTGATGTCAAGTTATATGATCATCTAACTCTTTTAAATATAAGATATTCTGTGCTTGGATATCAACTTCTAATATTTTGAAAGTAATACTATCTACTATGAATTACAGGAACTGTAGAATAAAAATCAGTAAAGGAAATTGGGTCTAATACCGACAAATTTACTGTGTAAGTAGAGTGACCTTAAGATTTATGGTCAGAAAGCACAGGAGAGACAGAGCAATGTTTTTTCTTCTTCCTCTGTTGATAATTGTGAGAAGATACATGGGCTCCTCAGATGTAAAATTTAACATTCTATGATTCCCTGCTATTTCGTCCACCTTAGAATTGCAAAGATGTTTTAAAGTTATCCATTGTTTTCTACAGTTTTTTTTTTGACCCAAGACAGCAGCAGTTCTGCCTTTTTGTGACAGTAAAATTAAAAATTAAGGCAATCACATAGACTATTTTTCTTCAAGAGTTTTGTAAACACGTAATTCCCTGTTTCTCTCTTTCATCTCTATCTAATTTAAGGGGTAAAAGTGGAAGCAAATAGCCCAGTTCTGTGCCTATTCCACTAATGCAGGCAGGAGGGGTTGGTAATAGGAAGTTACACTTAAAGTCATGTTCTGGAGATATTGGAAGATGACCCAATAGGATTTCTTGATGACCTAAATGTCAAATTTAAGACTGAGGCCAAGAACTGCTTTAAGGATAACTGTAACTCTAATGTCCCATGGCATGTCAACTGATGCCATAAAGAAGAGAAGAGGTCCCCAAAAGAATGACAGAGATTAACTAGTGATCAAGTAGGAAAATCATGAGAGTGGCATTCGAAAGCAATGGGAAGAAAGTGCATCAAAGGGAGACAATCATCAACGAGGTCAAATGCCACCTAAAGGTCAATAAAGACGAAGACTCATAGAGATGAACAAAACTAATTAGATTTTTTTAAAAATGGCACTTGCAAGAACAGTTTTAGCAAATTGTTGAAGACTAAACATCAAAAAAAATTGCAAGGAGATCACCTAACTTAATTTTAGGCTCAGTTTTATGAGAATTACGGGAGAAACGAAACAAAACCTGATAGAATTTGAAAAAGCTGCGGAGAACACAAGTGCCTTCAAGAGGGGGCAAAGTTTCTGTTAGACTGAGAAAGTTATGAGGACGATCAGAAAACAGCTTGAGTTTGAAAACCATGAATAGAAGGAAAGGTAAAGAGTTACAGGAGCTGGTAAGGGCGAGATTGATAGAACAGAATATTTGACGATCATACAGAGATTGGGCTCATGGGATAAAGTGCCCTCTTTTGTTGACTAATATAAAAAAGATAGAATACATAATGAAACACTGAAAATAGGGTCATTTAGACATACATATTTTAATATTACATATACACCCATATATGTATATCCACCTGTTCCTGATTTTCTATCCTCATCACAGCTGGAATCTGAGCATTCCAATTTCATAGTGCCAGTCCCACAAACCAATCATCTTTCAAGTGCCCCATAGCTTTCCCAAAAGAGGAAATGCGTGTTACTTTCTCTCTGAGTGATTTCTTCTGTTATGGCACTTTCTCACTGGTGCAGAGCCAAAGCTAAGGGAAATGGCTGCTTGTATTGTTCTCTCTTTGCAAGCCAAATGGAAAATAGCAGCATTTTTAAACACCTGTTTTGAGACTTCTCTAGTTACAGAAAATAGTTGAGCATGATACAGATGAGCAGTGAGAACAAACTGAACCCTTAAAGAATAATACAATGATACTCAACTGTGAAGCAAAATTAAAACAAACAAAAAATTGCGTGGATCTTGTAGGAGAGGTACACTGAATGTTAAATAAAACACTTTCTGAACTACTGCAGTTGCCTGCCACCGAGGATGCCATCTGCTACTTAGAGTGTGACTTTTCTCTTTTTTTAAGGCATATTGATGGGAATAAACATATCTAGGTAAACTTGCTGTGGTCTAGTTAATGAAAATTTCTGTAATACCTTAAATTAAGGTGGCAAGTTGGGGAAGAGACAGATTTTAAATACATATTAGCCTCTAGTGAAGGTATCTGTGCCCCAAGCATTTTCTCTAATTGATTGACTATTTCTCAAATATATAGCCCCATGTGAAAATGTATGCAAATGCTCCTCCAATGAATACAATCAAAACATTATTTTAAATGTTGTTACATTTATAGGCATTTTTGCCAGTATGTTTTCTCATTAAAACCACATCTGGGAATCTGATGTTTTCATGTTTAAAAAAAATTTTTTAAGTATGTATTAAGCTATTTAGAGGGAACTATCTTTTTGCTGTGGTACAGTGATAATGACTTTTTAAAAGAGGGAATCCTTTGACTTTGGTAAAAGCTGAAATCATAATCGTAGATCATGAGCTAACCCTTCCTTGCCTCATCTTACTCATTACTAATTCTATGTTCAGTATCTCCTGAATTTATCAAAATGTTCAATAAAGCAAATTCATAGTAAATATTATTATAAGGTATAAACCCAATCACTCACACCAGTCTTAAATTCATGCAGAATAAACTACTATTCGGAGGAGTGACAATCAGATGTTTTCAAACCTGTTTATGTTTCAGGAAACAGACCCCCAGGCTCCCTCTCAGATGTACCGAATTATCTGAGAGGTCTCATTATCTGTAGTTTATAAGGCCCTCTAAGTGATATAATGCATAATGGAATTGGAAAACAAGGAGGTAAGTGATGTGAACATATTTGTCTTGCGTAAGTGTACTTTCAGGAAAAAGAAAGCAATGATATGTAAGATACCCTCCTTTTGGTTATTAATCAGTATTCAAAAGTTATAATTATCCATCTTGAGAAATTAATATCTCAGCTTGAATTCATTGATCAAATCCTTTATTATCCAACGGTTCTTTTTGGTTGGCAGAATGGGTTACATGTAGTGTAGGGTGAAAAGAAGATACCAAATATGAATAAGGAGACAGAAGGCATTGCAGGTATATCTTGCATTTTCACAATTTTGTGTGAAATAGCTTATGTTAGAGAAAGAAGCCAGGCTCTAGTTAACATTAAGTGACACCAGTGCTTAGTCTACTTCATTATAATTGAATTTCTAGATGAGAATAATGACCAGTATAACTAGGGAGGAAGGACGGTTTACAAAGAGTTCTTCAGGCATATACTAAAATAGAATTAAATATTGGAAGTAAATTACCTTTAGTCTTGACGATGATGTAGTTACTATGAGTAATCAAAAATCACAAAGTGCCAAAGTGCTTCTGTGTACTCTAATACATGGGATCAAATGCTACTGGCTAATTCATCAGAAAGCTCATGCCACATTTCTTGGCTGCGTTATGAGATTTTCTTAAAGTAAGGCGACATACACAGGGGTCTGCACAGGGAGACTTGACATGAGCCTGAAAGTTTGTCATCCAAATCTATCCCCTCTTGCTAAATTCTGAAATTCCATAATAATTTATGTTGTCATTCTGTTAAGTCCTGTCTTCTTTATTTCTAAAATGACATGGAGGTACTCTTAATGAGAAATAATATATTATTTCACTAGTTTAATAGTATACATTAATTTATAAATATTTCTGTTTCTGTTAAAAGAGATTAGGTGAGATTTGGGTACTTTAGGGAAAACAAAACAAAAACACCAAAATGAAAAACAAAAAAGAAGAAAGACCACCATTTTCATATTAATAATTTATTTTACAGCAATCCCTTTTCCTTGGGCATCACTTACTCTTCTGCGTTTCTAGCAAAACAGTAGGACTCTGGTCACTGCTACTAGCTAGGCACCCAATATTCAGATCCCCAAATACCCTCAACATTTGGCATTCCTGTTCACATCTCATTCCCAATGATATGTATGATTTTTAAAAAGATTCCCCAAAAGAGAGCTGATAAACTGTTTACCTCACTGGGACAAAGCTATATTTTATTCCATGTATTTGGGTATTTTGTTTATATAATATTTATGAATAAAATATATATAGTTTTCCTTAGAAAAAGACAAAATAAAATATAATTATGAATTTGACATGTTCTATAGGATTTTAAAAACAAGAAAACAAAAAATACTAAACGTCCTTTGAAAGTTTCTAGAATTAGAATTTGATCTAAATTTGTGACTTGGTGGATGTAGAGAGAACAAAAAGGCATACATATTTCAGCCCAGAGGCATATGTTTTTCTCTGAACTAGCAGATTGTTTTCAGAAACATGCCACAGACTGCCAGGAGCTTTGCTCTGCATTCTATGCCATTCCTAGTGGGGCCAATGGATAACGAAGCTTCCCCGACACGTTATCTAATCACAGGCGAGGCTTTTAGCTTTATTGCAATCACTATACTGTATGATAGAATAGAACTAGTAATGGCTTAGCTTCTCTGGACTGGAGGTAGGAAGTACTTTACAAATTTGTCTCAGCTGCCTTGTTTCAGTTGCAAAAGGCATTTCTCTATTGAACCACATTTCTGTTAATGCTTTGCACACACACAACTGGGACCACGAATAAATCAGTAATAATTTAAATTGATCAAAACTCATGTTCTATGTTCACATTTTAAAATTTAGTCCAAAAACTCAGTCTCCAGAGATATCAAAGACCCCTAATAATTCAGTAGTTTATTTTCAAGATGCATGGTTCAATTTGATGATGGTTTTTTTACTAATGCTAAAGACCAATTTTGCATTGACATAAGATTTAAAGGTTGAATTTAGAGATTGAATATTAGAACAGTGCTTTAAGTAATTAATATTTTCAAAATATATAAAGAACATATGATTATAATTCTAATTGGGCAGATTTTGACATGGGTTTTTATTAGTTCATGAAACAATTTTGTCATCTTTAAGCTTCAGATGAACAACTGTAACTCTATTAGGACCCCAAATCTAAAATTAAGTCTAGGTTTATTCCATGCAAAAACTAATCATCGGGACTCCACCTTCCGTGAATGAGGTCGTGGAGTCTGACGTAAAACTAGAGTTCTTTTTAGCTCCTAGTTTGGTATAAGAATAAGACCCATTTGCATTATCTTTAACATCCTATAATTTTTCTCTTTAAGAAATTACACTTCTTTTAAAAAATGAAAGAAAAATCATCAAAAGGGTACAATTAAAATAAGCACAAATAAGAAAAAGAAATTTATCAAATTTATTTTTACTGTATATATTTAGGTTTATAACATGATGTATCACTGTACGTATACATAGTGAGATGATAGTTATAGCCAAGCAAATTAATATATCGATCATATGGATATCCATTGTTACAGTCAGGTAAATTAACATATCCGTCTATACCCTTTGTGTGTGTGTGTGTGTGTGTGTGGTAGCACTACCTAAAATCTACTCTCTTAGCAAACTTCCAGTAGTGTATAACACAATGTTATTAACTATAGTTCTCATGCTGTACATTAGATCTCAAGGCTTATTTATCCTCCCTGACACTGTACCCTTCAATCTCGATCTTCCCATCCTCCAAGCCATTTTTCTACTCTCTGTTTCTATCTCTTTGAGAATTTAGTGGAGACATTTGAGTGTGTGTGTATATGTGTTTTGATTCCACGCATAAGTGAGATCATGCAGTATTTTTCTTTCTGTGCTTGATTTATTTCACTTAGCATAATGTCCTCTAGGTCCTCCATTGATGTTGTCAAAATAATAGTATTTCCTTTTTAAATAATGAATTAATGATATTCCATTATGTGTACACACACAGACACTCACGCAAATATTTTTCTGTATCCATTTTCTTTATCCACTCAACTGAAGTGTCCACAAATTCACTGGACACTATTTGTGGACTCTTTTTATAGACACTTCAGTTGTTTCCATATCTTGGCTATTGTGAATAATACTGTGATTAACATAGAGTGCGTACATCTTTATGAGGTGGTGATTTCATTTCCTTTGTGTATATATGCAGCAAAATGATTACCGGGCCATACATTAGTTCCATTTTTAAATTCTTTGGCATCTCTATATTATTTTCCACAATGGCTACACCAATCTACATTCCCACCAACAGAGTACAAGGGTTCTCTTTTCTGCACACCCTTGCCAACACTATTATTTCTTGTGTTTTTGATAATAGCTATTCTAACTGGTGTGAGGTAATATTTCATTGTGGTTTTAATTTGTATTTCCCTGATGATTCCTAATACTGACCAGCTTATCCTATACTGTTGGCCATTTTTTACTTCTTTTTTAGAGAAATGCCTATTCAGGTCCTTGCATCAATTTGTTTAAATTATTTTGTTTTTTGATCTTGAGTTATGTGAGTTCCTTAGATATCTTGAATACTAACCTGTTACATGATATATGGCTCACAGATGCTTTCTTCCAATGAATGGCTGCCTTTTCATTTTGTTTATTGTTTCCTTTGCTATGCAGAAGCTTTTTGGCTTGATGTAGTCCCTCTTGTTTACTTTTGCTTTTATTGTCTGTGCTTTTGGTGAGATAACCCAAAAATCCTTGTTAAGGCTAATATTAAGGAAATTTAATCCTGTGTTTTTTCTAGGAGTTTCAGGTCTAATGTTCAGCTCTTCAATGTTCATTTTGAGCATATTTTTGTGTATAGTGTAATATAAAGGTCCATTTTCTTTCTTTCATTTTTCTGTTATTTTTTTTGCATGTGAATATCCAGTTTTTTTAACACCATTTATTGAAGAGCCTCCCATTTATCTATTGTGTCTTATTGGGGTGTGGTCAAAAATTGGTTAAGCATATATGCTTGGGTTTATTGCTGGGCTGTCTTTTCTGCTATATTGCTCTGTATGCCAGTACAGACATATGTTTTTATGTCAGTACCATATTGTTTTGATTACCATTGCTTTCAATATAACTTCAAATCAGGGAGTGTGATGGCTTCAACTTTAACTTTCTTTATTAATATTATTTTGACCTCTTGGGGTCTTTTGTGGTTCTATACAAATTTAAGAATTGTTTTCTCTATTCATGTAAAAAATGTCAGTAAAATTTTGACAAAGATTGCATTGAATCAGTATATCACTTTAGGTAGTATGGACATTTTAATATATTAATTCTTCCGATACACAAAAACTAGATTTTTTTTCATTTACTGTGTCTTTTTCAATTGCTTTCATGAATGTTTCATAGTTTTCAGTATAAGGATCTTTCACTTATTTGGTTAAATATATTCCTAAGTATTTATTTCTTCTTGATGCTATTGTGAATGGAACTGTTTTCTTGACTTCTTTTTTGAATATATCATTAATTGGTGTAAAAAATCTAACTTATTTTTTGTATGTTTATTTTATATCCTGAAACTTTACTAAATTTGTTTATTAATTCTAACAGTTCTTCAGTGGCATCTTTAGGGTTTTTTATACATAGGGTCAGGTCAACTTGCAGACAGGAATAAAATGAACCTTAAGGAAATCTTATTAATAATTATAATCCAAAAATTGGATAATCTAGAGAAAACTGATACATACTCAGAAACTTTAGTCTAAGAGACTTAATTAAGAAGAAAGAGAAAGCTTGAACAGATTATTAACAAATAAAGAGATAAAAGTAACAATCGAACACCTCCCAACAAAGAAAAGCCCAGGACCAGAAAACTTTATGGCTGAATTCTGCAAAATATTCAAATATGCAATAATACCAATCCTTCTCAAACTCTTCCAAACAATAGAAGTAGGAATAATAACTTGAAACTCACTTATGAGGCTGGCATCATCCTAATACCAGAACAAAAACACCACAAAAAAAAGAAAACTACAGGTAAATATCTGTAATAAATCTAGAGGCAAGGATCCTAAATACTAGCAAACCAAATTCAGTGACACATTAGAAAGATTGTATACCATGAACAACCAAAATTTATCCCTGGGATGTAAGTTTGGTTCAACATATGCAAAGCAATTAATGAGATACACCATAGTATCATAAAGAAAGATAAATAACACATGATAAACTCCGTAGATATAGAAAACATATTTGACAAACTTCAACATTGTTTCATAATAAAAGTGCTCAAAAAACTAGGTTGCTAATAGGTCTAGTACCATGTTAAATAGTAGTGATGAGGGTGAGTATCATTGCTTTATACCAGATCTTACAGAAAAAGCTTTCATTTTTTTTCAGATTAATTATAATAAAAACTGTGAGTCTTTCATTATTGGTCTTTATTAGGTTAGAGACTGTATTTGTCAGTTCTCGTGTTGCTATATAGAACTGCCCAACACTGGGTAATTTATAAAGGAAAAAGGTTTAATTGACTCACAGTTCCATATGGCTGGGGAGGTCTCAGGAAACTTACAATCATAGTGGTAGGGAAAGCAAACATTTTCTCCTTCACATGGCAGCAGGAAGGAGAAGTGCTGAGCAAAGAGGGAAAACTGCCTTATAAAACCATGAGATCTCATGAGAACTCACTATCATGATAACAGCAGCATGGGGGTAACCACCACCATGATTCAATTACCTCCCACCAGGTCCCTCCCACGACACATGGAAATTATGGAAACTACAATTCAAGATGAGATTTGGGTGGGGACACAGCCAAACCATATATCACCTTAGCCTCTCCCAAATCTTATGTTTGCACACTTCAAAACACAATAATGCTTACCTAACAGTCTCCCAAAGTCTTAGTTCATTCCAGCATTAACCAAAATGTCCAAGTCCACAGTCTCGTCCAAGTCTAAACTCTCATCTGAGATAAGGCAAGCCCCTTTCATCTGTGAGCCTGTAAAATCAAAAGCGAGTCATTTACTTCCTAGATATAATGGGGATAGATGCACTAGGTAAATACACCCATTTCAAATGGGAGCTATTGGCCAAATTGAAGGGACTCCGGACCCCACGCTAGTCTGAAATCCAATAAGGCAGTAGTTAAATACTAAAGCTCTGAAATAATCTCCTTTGACTCCATATCTCACATCCAGGTCATGCTGATGCAACAGGTCATCGACAGCCTTGGGCAGCTCCACCTCTGTGGCTTTGCAGGGTATAGTCCCTCTCCCAGCTGCCTTCACAGGCTAGTGTTGAGTGTCTGTGGCTTTTCCAGACACATAATGCAAGCTGTCTGTGGATCTAACATTCTGGGGTCTGGAGGACAGTGACCCTCTTCTCACAGCACCACTAGGCAGCACTGAAGTGGGGACTCTGTGTGGGGCTATGAGCCCATATTTCACTTCTACACTGCCGTAGCGGAGATTATTCATGAGGTCTCCACTCTTACAGTAAACTTCTGCCAGGACATCCATGCATCTCCATACATCCTCTGAAATCTAGGTAGAGATTCTGAAACCTCAATTCTTGACCTCTGTTCACCCATAGGCCCAATACCATGTGTTAGCCACCAAAGCTTGGGGATTGCACCCTCTGAAGCAACAGGCTGAGCTCTACTTTTGGCCCTTTTCACTATGGCTGAGACGGAGGGCACCAATTCCCAAGACTGCATAAAGCAGCAAGGCCCTGGGCCCAATCCTCCTAACCATTTTCCCTCCTAGGCCTCCAGGCCTGTGATGGAAGGGGCTACTGTGAAGACCTCTGACATGCCCTGGAGACATTTTCCCCATTGTCTTGGTGACTAACGTTTGGCTTCTTGTTACTTATGCAAATTTATGCAGCCAGCTTGAACTTCTCCCCAGAAAATGGGCTTTTCTTTTCTACCCCTTGTCAGGCTGAAAATTTTCCAAACTTTAAGCTCTGCTTCTCTTTTAAACCCAAGTTCCAATTCCAAACCATATCTTTGTAAATAAATAAAACTGAATGCTTTTAACAGTGCCCAAGTCACATCTTGAATGCTTTGCTGCTCCTAAATCATCTCTCTCAAACTCAAAGTTCTGCAGATCTCTAGGACTGGGGCCAAATGCCACTAGTTTCTATGCCTACCAAGAGTGACTTTTACTCCAGTTCCCAACAAGTTCCTCATCTCCATCTGAGACCACCTCAGCCTGGACTTCATTGCCCATATCACTATCAGCATTTTGGTCAAAGCCATTAACCAGTCTCCAGCAAGTTCTAAACCTTCCCACATCTTTCTGTCTTCTGAACCTTCCATGTCTCTAGAAAGTTTCAAACTTTCCCACATGTTCTGTCTTCTTTTGAGCCCTAACTTCTTCCTGTTACATAGTTCCAAAGTTGCTTCCACAATTTTGGGTATTGTTACAGCAACATGCCACTCTCTGTGGTACCAATTTACTGTATCAATCCATTCTATATGTAAAGAACTGCCCAAGAGTGGGTTATTTATAAAGGAAAGAGGTTTTATTGACTCAGTTCTGCAGAGCCTCAGGAAACTTACAATTATGGCAGAAGGGGAAGCAAACACATCCTTCTTCACATGGCGGCAGGAAAGAGAAGGGGTGAGCAAAAGGGGAAAAGCCCCTTATACAAACATCAGATCTCATGAGAACTCACTATCATAGGAACAACATGAAGGTAAACACTCCATGATTTAATTGCCGCCCACTGGGGTCTTTCCCATGACATGTGAGGATTATGGGAACCATAATTCAAGATGAAATTTGGGTGGGGACACAGCCAAACCATATCAGAGACTTTTTTTCACTATGAAAATGCTTTTATTGGAGTGCAATGTCAACACGCACACACAAAAAAAAACAGCAAGTGAACAAATAGTGAGACGTGGGAATTATAAAACAGATTTTTAGTGAATAAAGATTTCAAATTGCTTCTACTCTTTACCCAGTTACAGAAGACTCTAGACTACTTCCCTCTCAGCCCAGTCCTCCCAACTTTCCTCCTCCTTGGCCATGGCATCCTGGTGCTCTTGATACTTGGAAACCAGGTTGTTCATGCTGCTCTCAACCTCAGTGAACTCTATCTCATCCATGCCCTCACTCAAGTACCATTGCAAGAAATCCTTGCATCTGAACATGGCCATGAATGGCCCCAAGATGCACCTAAACAGCTCATGGATAGCCGTGTTGTTGCCGATGAAGGCAGCAGACATGTGGCAGACTTTTGCAACATAACAAAAGCCAATAATAAAAAGCCCACAATTTATATTACAATTAGAAGAAAAAAAAAATGAAAGCTTTTTCTCTAATACCTGGTATATGGCAAGTATGCCCACTCTTATCACTACTATTTAACATGATACTAGAAGTACTAACTAGAGCAATTAGACAATAAATAAATAAATAAATAAGACATCGACATCAGAAAGAAGAAAGCAAATCCATTTTATTGCATATTAAATATAAAACATTATATAGTACAAACTATCATATATAATAATAAATTCCATTGTAATATAATGCCTTTTTGGAAATTATTTGAAATCCTACCAGTGAATGATTTTCATATCACATTAATGAGTTTAATTCATGTGCCCAATATGGGTTTCTTCTCAATTTGAACATATTGCTCATAAAAGTAAAATTTTTATTTTTGGCTATCTATTTTATAGCTGATTTTTAATTACAAAACTTATTTTCTAATATTTTCTTGAGATAATAGGGTGTTTATAATGCCATACATATAAGATTTTGACAAGTGGGTTATCAGGTTGTCTCAAAAATTTTATTATAAGTTTGTTCTAAATTTTTAGGTTGTTATAGATTCTGTGAAAATCTTTTACATTTTAAATATTTTTAACTTGCAAAACCCTTCTGGGTTTAAATGACAGTGAATACTAAAAGTTGAAACAATTTTTAAAAAAAATACTTGTTTCCAAAATGGTGGCATAGATGAAAGCTGGCTTCACTCATCCCCACAGAAAACCAAAAGAAAATTATATAGCATTGAGATTAACATCAGCAATATCCCAGAACTCAAATATGAGGTTGAGTCCGTTCCTGGGGCCACAGAAAAATAAAAATACTTCAAGCAGAGGGTAAGGGAATTGGATTTTTATATAAATGATACTCCTTCCCCAACCTGCCTGGCACCAAGCACAAAGGAAATTTCCCCAAACTTATGGTTTCTTCATTGGAAATAGTAAGACTGAGGAGGATGACTAGCTTCCCAACCATCTTGGGCTCTAACAATAGTCAGAGACAAATGAGAGAGGCAGGATTATCATATCCAGGCCCTGAAACCTCTGCTCTGTAACTCAGCCAAAGGAAATGGCAAATTAGCGTGGCTATTCAGCAGAAACACATGTTAGCAGGTACATTCCACACAGGGCTCCTGAGCACAAGCCCCTTGCCAATACCACCACACTGATGATTTCTTTTTGGGACCTCCTCCTTTCCCTATTGGCAAAGGTCTGGTTGATTGCAAGAGCTGAGACAAACCTGGTCTTTAGGCACCATGTAGTCCCAAAATAGAGGAAGTGACCTAGCATAATAAAATATAAGAAATTCAACAGACAATTTACGAAGACTCTCTAAGCAAAGATAACCAATAAAAACCAAATCAGGTCAGAGAGAGAAGACTGGAATAAATAATCTTTCATTGCAAAGTCATAGACATGCATCCACAAGCAACAACAGAAAACAGGGAACCATGACTTCCCAAACAAGCAAACCATAGAACCACTGAATGGCCCTGAAAAGATGCCAATACATGAGTTATCTAACCAAGAATTCAAAATAGCAGTTATAATAAAAATCAGCAATCTCCAAAATTATTTTATAGAGAAAGAAAGACAATTCAAAAATTTATCTGAGAAATATGACAAATAGATTGAAATAATTTTTAAAAATTGAACATAAATCTTGGAACTGAGAAGTACACTTGCTGAACTTAAGAACTTATTGCAGTATTTTCACAGTATAATTAATCAAGTGAGAAAAAAATCAGTAAGCTTGGATAGGCTGTTTTAAATTACACAGACAGAGGAGAAAGGAAAAGAATAAAAAGGAACAAAGATCACCTATAAGAAATAGGTAATTAACTAAAAAGACCAAATCTAAAAATTATTGGTGTTCAAGAGAAAGTTGAGCAAGAATATGTGGCAGAAGGACTATTCAAAAAAAATTAACAACAGAAAACTTTCCAAAACTTGAGGAGGACATAAATGTTTAGAGACAGGAAGGACAGAGAACATCAGACAAATTTGACCCAAATAAGTCTATGCTAGGGCATGTAATAATCAAAGACCAAGAACAAAGAGATAATTTTTTAAAAGCAGCAAGTTAAAAAAAAAGCATATAACTTATAAAGGAACTCCAATTAATATGACAACAGACTTCTCAACAGAAACCTACAGGCTATAAGAAAGTGGGTGATATTTCCCAATCATTGGGAAAAAAAAATAAACTGTCATCCAAGAATAATTTATCCAGCAAAGCTGTTTTTCAAAAACAAAGGAGAGACACTGTCTTTCCCATACAAACAAAAGCTGAAATAATTCATCATCACCAGAACCATCTAACAGGAAATGCTGAAGGGAGTTCTTTACTCTGAACAAACAAACAAACAAACACAAACAAGAAAAAGAAGCCAAATCACTAATGTACAAAAAGAAAACATTTGAAGGTATAAAACCCACTGGTAAAATAATGTGCAAAGAGACAACACAGAATACTGCAACACTATTAGTGTAATGTGCAATTCATACTAAAAATAGTTTTTAGTATTAAAACTAAAATACAAGTACATCAAAACAATAATAGGTACATCAACTTGTTAAGAGACAGGCAATGTAAAAATACATAAATTGAGATGACCAAAAGTTAAAAGACGGGAAATCAGAGTTAAAATCTAGAGAATTGTTTTAAGTTCTTTCTTTTTTAAAAATATTTTTTGTGATCTAAGATAAGTTGTCATCTTATTAAAATAAATGTTTAGAGCAATTAAGATATTTCTAAAAGGCTCATGGTAACCACAGTGCAAAATTCAATAATAGATACACTGAAAATAAAAAGCAAAAAAAAACAAAACCCAAAAAACAAAAACATACTACTAGAGAAAATCATTGAATCACAAAGGATGACAGTAAGAAGAAAAGAAAGGAAGAGAAGAGTTACAGTGCAAGCATAAAACAGGTAGCAAATTGGCAGTTCTTAGTTATCAGTAAGTAAGTTCTTAGTTATCAGTAAGAACACTGAATGTAAGTGGACTTAATTCTCTAATTAAAAGAAAGTGGCTGCATGAATAAGAAAACAAGACCCAACTATATGCTGGCTATCAGAAACCCACCTCACCTATAAAGACACACATATTTTCAAGGGGAACAGTTGAAAATACGTACTCCATGCAAATGGAGACCAAAAAAATAGGAGTAGTTAAAATAGACTTTAATTAAAGACTAAAAAGAGACAAAGAAGATCACTGTATAATGATAAAGGGGTCACTATAGGCTTAGGATATAATAATCATAAATATTTGTGCACCCAACACTGGAACAAGTATATAAAGTAAACATTAACAGATATAAGGGAAAAATAGACTGCTATACCATAATACTAGAAGACTTCAGCAACCCACGCTCAGTAATTGACAAATCATGTAGACAGAAAATCAGCAAAGGACCATCATAGATAAATGACACACAAAACCAAATAGGCCAGACATTTACAGCACCTTTTACCAGACTGCTACTGAGTACACATTATTTTCATCAGCACATAAAACATTCTCCAGAATATACCATATTTTAGGCCACAAAACAAATCTCAACAAATTCAAAGAAGTAGAAATTATATCAAGTATCGTTTCTGACCATAATAGAATAAAACTAGAAAGCAATTACAAGAGGAATGTCAAAAAATGTACAAACACATGGAGATCAAACAACATTCTCTGAAATAACCAATAGATCAATAAAGTAATTGAGAAGGAAATTTAAAAAAATATTGAAACAAATGAAAATGGAAATACAACATATCTATTGGATGCAGCAAAAGCAATATTAAGAGATAAGATTATATCAATAAATGCATACATCAAAAAGGATGAAAGACTTTAATAAATAGCCTAACTATGTACCTCAAGGAATTCAAAAAGCATGAACAAACGAAATTCAAAATTTGTAGAATAAAATAAAGAAGAATTAAATGATCAGAAAAAGTAAATTTGAGACCAGTAAGGAACACAGAAGACCAACAAAATGAAAAGTTGTTTTTTTAAGATAAACAAAATTGAAAAACCTTAGCTAAACTAATAAAAAAAGGAGAGAAGGCCCAAATAAATACAGTCACAAAAAAGGGGACATAATGACTAAGACCACAAAAATACAAATAATCATTAGAGAGTATTACAAACAAATATACAGCATCAAGTTGGAAAACTTAGAAGACATAGATAAATTCCCAGACACATACAGCCTATGAAGATTGAACCACAAAGAAATAGTTAACCTCAACAAAGCAATGAGTAAGTGGATTGAAGCCATAACAAAATATCTCATCAAAAAAAGTCCAGGACCTGATGGCTTCACTGATGAATTTCACCAAACGTTTAATGAAGAACTAAAACCAATTTTTCTCAAACTTTTCAAAAAAAAATGTAAACAAAGGAATACTAAACTCATTCTAAAAGACCTGCATTAGCTAGACACCAAACCCAGACAAAGAAACCACAAAAAAATTAAACTACAGGCCAGTATCACTGATGAACATGAAAGCAAATATCTATCTTCAACAAAATTCCAGCAAATTGAATTCAACAGCATATTAATAAAATCATTCGCTATGATCAAGTGGTATCCTTCCCAGGGATATGAGGATGGTTCAACATATGCAAATCAGTAAATGTGATAGATCACATTAACATAACCAAGGAACAAAAACCATATGATCATTTCAATAGATGCTGAAAAATATTTGATAAAATTCAACATTCCTTTATCATAAAATCCCTTAACAAACTGATTATAGAATGACTATAATTCAAAATATTAAAGGCCACATATTACAAACCCACAGCCAACATCTTGCTGAATGTAGAAAAATAGAAAGCCTTTCTTCTAAGATCTGGAATCATACAAGAATGCTCACTTTCACCACTTTTATTCAACATAATAATGGAAGTTGTGGCCAGAACAATCAGACAAGAGAAAGGAATAAAGGACATCCAAATTAGAAAGGAAGAGGTCACATTAGCATTAGAGCAGAAGACAGAATCTTATATTTAGAAAAAGCTAGATTCCACCAAAAGACTTATAGAATTGATAAATTCAGTAAGGTTTTAGGATACAAGATCAACTTACAAAAATCAGTATCATTTATATACACCAACTGCAAACATACAAATAATATAAAAACCTAGGAATCAATTCACCCAAATATGTGAAAGATCTTTACAAGGGAAACCATAAAACACTAATGAAAGAAATTGAATAGGATGGAAAAAATTGAAGGATATTTCATGCTCATAGATTAGAATTACTATATTAAAATGGCAATATAACCCCCCAAAATTTACAAATTCAATGCAATTTCTATCAAAATATGAATAAGATGGTATTTCTATTACACTATTCACAGAAATAAGAAAAATCTAAAATTTGTATGGAACCACAAAAGACCCCAAAGAGCCAAAGCAATCCTGAGCAAAAGGAACAACATTGGAGGCATCACACTTCCAGATTTCTGAATATATTACAATACCATAGTAACCAAATAAGCATGTTACTGGCATGAAAACAGACACATAGATCAATAGAACAGAATAGAGGACACAGAAATAAACGCATCCATTTACAGTCAACTCGTTTTAGACAAAATGCAAGGAACATCAAATGGGAAAAGGACAGTCTCTTTAATAAATGTTTTGGGGAAAGTTGGATAGCCATAGGCAGAAGAATGAAACTAGACCTCTATCTTTCATCATATACAGAAATCAAATAAAGATGGATTAAAGACTGAAATTTAACACCTGATACTATAAAACTACTAGTAGAAAACATTGAGGAAACATTCCAGGACATTGGTCTGGGCAAGTATTTTTTGTGTCAGACCTCAAAAGACAGAAAACCAAAGTGAAACTAGACAGATGTGATTACATCAAGTGAAAAAGCTTCCTCCAATATGGAGCTCAAACAACTCAGTAGTAAAGAAACAATCTAATTTTTTAAAAGGGAAAATACCTGAATGGACATTTAATAAAAGAAGACATACAAATGGCCAAAGGGTATAGGAAAAAATGCTCAGCATTATTAATCATCTGCTAAATGAAAATCAAAACCGCAGTGAGATATAATCTCACTCCAGTTAGAATGTCTTTTATCAAAAAGGAAAAAAGGAAATAACAGATGCTGGCAAGAACATGGAGAAAGAGGAACCCTTATACATTGTTGATAAGAATGTAAATTAGCATGGCCTCTAATATGGAGTGTTCCTCGAAAAACTAAAAATAAATCTACCCTATGATCCAGCAATTCCGCTACTGGGTACATATCCAAAAGAAAGGAAAACAATACATCAAAAAGATATTTTCACTCCTATGTTTATTGCAGCACTTTTTTCACAATAGCCAAAACCTGAGATCAGCCTAAGTGTCCATTACTGCATGAATGGAGAAATAAAATGTACTATATACAAATAATGAAATATTATTCAACCATAAAATATTAAATTTGCAGCAACATGGGAGGAAGAAGTCATTAAGTTAAGTAGAACAAGCCAAACACAGAAAGACAAATACTGCATGTTCTCACTTACATGTAGGACTTAAGAAAATGGATCTCATGCAGATAGAGAGTAAATTTCTGGTTCTAGGAGGCTGGGGAAGGTAGAAGGAAGAAGACGATAATGAGAGGTTTATTAATGGATACAAATACACACTTAGAAGAAATAAGATCTGATATTTAATAGAATAGTAGGGTGACTCAGTTAATATTAATTGATTGTCTATTTCAATACAACTAGAAAAGAGTAAGTGGAATGTTTCTAGTGTAAAGAAAAATATTTTAGATGAAAGATATCTCAGTTACCATGATTTGATTATATGAATGTATCAAATTATCACATGGATTCTGACATATGTATATCTAATATGTATCAGTAAAAAATATAATAAATCTACTTGTAAAAATTACAGCTTATTTTTGCAGTATCAAATCTCTCAATTTACTTTGATGTCACTATATTGCCTTTTTTCCTGGCATTTCATGTAATAGACTATTTTTAGCAACTGAGGGGAAAACATTCTACTTAAAAACTGAGTTTTTTCTGAATAGAAGAAAATCACAATAATGTAAACATTTGCTTTAAAATCAGTAGGCTATATGCATTCATCCAAAATCTATTTTAATATGACTTACATCTTTTAGCTCAGATATGTAGAAATTTTATCACAATAATATATTTGAATAATTACTTTCTTTTTCAAAATGTGATTTTTTTTTTTTTTTTTTTTTGACACAGAGTCTCGCTCGGTCACCTAGGATAAAGTGCAGTGACACGATCTCGGCTCACTGCAACCTCTGACTCCCAGGTTCAAGCAATTCTCCTGCTTCAGCTTCCTGAGTAGCTGGGATTACAGGTATGCACCACCACACCCAGCTAATTTTTGTATTTTTAGTAGAAATGGGGTTTCATCATGTTGACCATGCTGGTCTCCAACTCCCAACCTCAGGTGATCTGCCCGCCTCGGCCTTCCGAAGTACTGGGATTAAAGCGTGAGCCACTGCTTCCAGCCAAAATGTGATACTTTAAAACATTGTGCAGAACTTGATTGAAAACATTTTTCAGACATTAGTAAAATATTTTTTACAATTTGTTTTATTTTTATTTTTACATGATGTCCTCAAAATACAGTAATCTCCTCAATGATAGAGACCTTGCCTATAAAGATTTGCCAACCATCCAATCCAGTAAAATTTGCCATTTACCAAAGAAAGATGTTTAAACTTCGTTAAATGTTGATGTTCAAGGTTTTTTGAAATGCAAAATACCATATTCACCTTAAAATAATTTTTAATGTCACTTCTATATTATTAGAAGTATAATAACTATACTCGACTGCTGCAAAATTTTGTTTTACTGCTAGGAGAGTGGACAAATATACTAAGGTCTTAATTTACTAAGTTTTTCACTCATCTGCTTAATAAATATAATCATGTGGAGACCTTCAATTCAGAATCTCATGAAATGTATTTTTTGGACTTTGTTTTACTCTTGTTACAATCATCAATATTATTTCAGTGGGAATTTAATGGTATTCATGATAATGAGCTGAACAGACTTCCATGGTGACAATAAGTGAGGGACTACCTATATTTAAAACTGTGAGACCTTTGTAAATATCTTTTGAATAATAGTTGGGATACCTGAGAGACAAACAAAAAGTACTATTTGTCAGTGAAAAGCTAAAGGGCCAAGAAATCTAGCTAAATTCTCTCTTTAGAACAATTTTGAATGAAGTATTTGATTATAGACAAGTAGAGAAACTCAATACAGTTCCAATTTGAAAAAGCTTTTGCCTGGAATTGATTGATATGTTAAAAAATGAAGACATTTCTGAATATAAAAAAGATGGACAAGAAAGCAATCAAAACCAACTAGAAGTCAATACGTTTTTCTTGTTGTTGTTGTTTGTTTTTTGTTTTCCCCAGACTCTCTCATATAGTAAAGGTAAATAATCACTGTAGGAATCTTATTTTTATATAAGGTCAGGAGTTCATATGTCATGAAATTGAACAATAAGTAGAATGTGTTATGTTCTAAAATAGAGAAGCAAAATGTAAGACATTTTTCAATTAAAAATGAAAATGATTATTATTCTTACACAGCTAAGAATAATAAATCAAAAGTCACCTGAAGGGGAATATGCTTCTATGTTTATTAAAATATGTAGAAATGGTGTTTTTTTCAAATAAAATCAGAATAAAGGGCAAGAACACTGACGTGTGTAAGGCAAAAATACACATTGAATAAGTGCTATTTTACCTTAAAATTAGATTCAAATTATTATATTTATCAGGAGATCTCTATTAAAAAACGGGATGTGTTTTTAGTTTATGAACTTCCTCAAAAGATTTTGACCACAGAAAATCTAAGAAAAACTTACCAAAGTTTTATGTATAGTCAGAAATTAATTATCCACATTCTTGATGGAGTGCTTAGATGTATATTCCCTGAAAATAACAAGATTTGAACTTTAAGATTTATCCATTACATTTGTCCTTCTAATGCCAATGTGCCTAATTTTATAGTATTCACAATTTTCTCTTCTTACTGAGAGCCCAACAGCTTTTATAGGCTTCAAGGCTCACAAAAATTATATCTTCCAATGGAAATATTATAGCTTAGATTAAAGTAACAGGCACAATTGACAAAACATTATTGTCATCATTGTCAAGTACTTACGCTACTTTTCCATAGTATCATTCTGTCTCCATGTTAAAAAAGCACTTTGAAGCCCTCAGTTTCAAGGTGTTCTGTGATATTTGTCAGTCTCTGTGTAAGAAATATAATGAGTTGCTGTAATTGCTTTTAGATCAAACTGAGAAATGCTCATCAGAAATTGTTCACAAACAGTTGAACTGCAGCACTATTTGTACTTCTAATGTTAAAAGCCTGTAGCATACCTTCAATAGTCATTATTTTTAAGAGAGCTGCTAACCTGGAGAAAGGCAATAGCTACTTTTCAATAAGCAAAATCTTGACTTAAAAAGTATGTTACACTTAACTTGTGATGTTAAATTGTATTTGTAGATTTGTCAAGTAAATAGAAAATAATGGTTTTATCATCTCCTGCCAAAATGTGCATGCGTGCGCATGTGTGTATTTGTATGTTTGAGGAAGGTGGTATGAGAGGTAGAGGGGCCTGGGAGCAGGTTAAAAATTAAACTAGGAGGAAAAAAAGCATAGAAAAGAGAGTAGACATTGGAGTCCTCAGCTGCTGAGTTAATTAAAATATTATTGCCATTTTTATAGGAGTTTCAGAGGAAATCAGAGTCTAACCTGTCTCAATATATGAATCCTAAGGTCTCTGGCCCCAAAATCTTATTGCTGAATAGGATCAGCCTAGAAATTTGTAAATTATATTAAACAAAATTTAAACATAGATCCAGACAGTAAATCTAACCCAGTTTTAGCAGTCAGCATTTTTCTCCCCATCAGATAGCTTTCAGAACCTTTTCATTGATGTGAAGATTAAAACAGAAAAAAAAAATCTCTAAGAAAGTGATAAGAAGGCTGTTGCTACAGTTTGGATATTTGTCTCCTCCAAATCTCATGTTGAAATTTGGTCCCCGTATTGGAGATGGGGCCTAATGGAAGATGTTGGAATTATGCGGGTGGATCTCTCATGAATAGATTAATGTCCTCCCTGGGAGGATCTGAGTGTGTTTTCACTCTGTTAGTTTTTGTGAGAGTTCCCAGAAGGGTAGTTGTTAAAAAGAGCTTGGCACCTCCATTTCCTTTCTCTTGCTTCCTCTCTTTCCATGTGATCTCTGCATATACTGGCTCCCCTTTGCCTTACACCATGAGTGAAAGCAGACTAAGGCTTTCACCAGATCCCAATCTTCTAGTAAGCAGAAGTGTGAGCCAAATAAAACTCTTTTTCTTTTTCTTTTCTTTTCCTTTCTTTTCTTTTCTTTTCTTTCCTTTCCTTTCCTTTTTTCTTTTCTCTTTTCTTTTCTTTTCTTTGCTTTGCTTTGCTTTGCTTTGCTTTTCCCTTCTCTTCCCTTCTCCTCTCTTCTCTTTTCTTTTTTCTTTCTTTTCTTTTTTTTTCTTTCCTTTGAGATGGAGTTTCACTCCTATTGCCCAGGCTGGAGTGCAGTGGTGCGATCTTGGCTCACTGCAACCTCCACCTCCTGGGTTCAAGCGATTCTCCTGTCACAGCCTCAAAAGTAGCTGGGATTACAGGTGCATGCCACCACACCCAGCTAATTTTTTTAATTTTTAGTAGTGACAGGGGTTTCATCATATTTGTCAGGTTGGTCTCAAACTCCTGACCTCAGGTGATCTGCCCGCCTCAGCCTCCCCAAGTGCTAGAATTACAGGTGTAAGCCACCAAGCCCAGCCAAATTTTTTTCTTTATAAATTGGCCCAATCTCAGTTATTACTTTATCACAACACTAAACAGACTAAGACAGATGATTTTCTTTCATTCCTACAAAGGTCAATTACATATATATTTCTTGTGCATACTCCCACATGTAATCTTCATACTTAGTATTTTATTGTATTTGTATGAAATATCTTCAGCTTAAATTCTATAGCTTAGAAGAAAACATAATAATAATTTTGTTTTTTTATAAAATGTGTATGGATGTAGTTTTCAATATTAGCATGAAACTATTGTTATTTTATAATATGCCTATGATCCATACTTGCTACTTTACATTCTGCTATTTACTGTGTACATAAAATATTTATGTTAAATTTGAACTCATTGTATGTTTCTTAAAAGTGTTGTGTCTTCTTAGATTTATGCCATCTACATACTGTTTGTGTGTAGACATCTGTTACATGTAAAAGACTGCATTAAAAGAATATGACCCTCAGATGATTTTTTCTGATTCCCAGAAAAGAGATGCTTCTTTATGTTTAATCCCTTATATGGTTTGGCTGTGTCCCCACCCAAATCTCATTTTGAATTGTAGTTCCCTCATGGGAGGAACCCTGGTGGGAGGTAATTAAATCATGGGGGTGGTTACCTCCATCTTGTTCTTGTGATAGTGAGTGAATTCTCACGAGATCTGAGATTTGTATAGGGGGCTTTTCCCTACTTGCTTAGCATTCATTCCTGCCACCATATGAAGAAGGACATGTTTGAAATAAGGTGCTGTTACAAGGATACCTAAATACGTGAAAGCAACTTTGGAATTGGGTAACAAGCAGAGGTTGCAACAGTTTGGAGAGCTCAGAAAAACACAGGAAAATGTGTGAAATTTGAAACTTCCTAGAGAGTTGTTTAATGGCTTTGACCAAAATGATGATAGTGATATGGAAATGAAGTCCAGGCTGAGGTGGTCTCAGATGGAGATAAGGAACTTATTAGAAACTGGAAAGAGGTAATTATTGGTGTGCTTTAGCAAAGAGACCAGCGGCATATTGCCTCTGCCCAAGAAATCTGTGGAACTTTGAATGTGTGAGAGATGATCTAGGGTATCTGGCAAAAGAAATTTCTTTTATATATATATATATATATATATTTTTTTATTACACCTTGAGTTCTAGGGTACATGTGCACAACATGCAGGTTTGTTACATATGTATACATGTGCCATGTTGGTGTGCTGCACCCATTAACTACACACGTGCCATGTTGGTGGGCTGCACCCATTAACTACACATGTGCCATGTTGGTGGGCTGCACCCATTAACTCATCATTTACATTAGGTATATCTCCTAATGCTATCCCTCCCCCCTCCCCCCACCCCACAACAGGCCCTGGTGTGTGATGTTCCCCTTCCTGTGTCCAAGTGTTCTCATTGTTCAATTCTCACCTATGAGTGAGAACATGTGGTGTTTGGTTTTTTGTCCTTGCAATAGTTTGCTGAGAATGATGGTTTCCAGCTTCATCCATGTCCCTACAAAGGACATGAACCCATCATTTTTTATGGCTGCATAGTATTCCGTGGTGTATATGTGCCACATTTTCTTAATCCAGTCTATCATTGTTGGACGTTTGGGTTGGTTCCAAGTCTTTGCTGTTGTGAGTGGTGCCACAATAAACATATGTGTGCATGTGTCTTTATAGCAGCATGATTTATAAGAAATTTCTAAATAGCAAAGCATTCAAGTGAAAGTCAAGCATAAAAGTTTGGAAAATTTGCAGCCTGATGTCATCAAAACAAAACCAAACCAAACATTTTCTGGGTAAAAATTCAAGCCAGTTGCATAAATTTGCATAAGTAATTAGGAGCTGAAAGTTAATCACCAAGACAATGGGGAAACTGTCCCCAGGGCATGTCAGAGACCTTCCAGAGCAGCCCCTCCCATCAAAGGCCCAGAAGCCAACAAGGAAAAAGTGGTTTTGTCTGCTGGGCCCAGGGCCCACCTTCTGCTCGGTACAACCTTGAGACATAGTGCCCTGCATCCCAGGTGCGTCGGCTCCAGTCATGGCCAAAAGGAGCCAATGAACAGCTCAGGCTGTTTCTTCAGAGGGTGCAAACTCCAAGCCATGGCAGTTTTCACATGATGTTGGGCCTGTGGGTGCACAGAAGTAAAGAACTGAGGTTTGGGAACCTCTGCCTAGATTTCAGAGGGTCTATGGAGATGCCTGGATGTCCAGGCAGAAATATGCTGCATGTGTGGAGCCCTCATGGAGAATCTCTGATAGGGTAGTGTAGAAGTGAAATGTGGAGTTGGATATCCCACACAGACTCCCCACTGGGACACTGCCTAGTGGAGCTGTGGGTAGAGGGCCACCATTCTCTGGACCTGAAAATGTTAGATCCAGTTACAGCTTGCACTGTGCACCTAGAAAAGCCATGCAGACACTCAATACCAGCCTATGAAAGCAGCTGGGAGGGAGGGCTGTAACCTGCAAAGCCACAGGGGTGGAGTTCCCCCATGTTGTGGAAGCCCACCACTTGCATCTGCATGACCTAGATAAGAGACGTGGAGACAAAGGAACTAATTTTAGAGCTTTAAGGTTGGACTGCTCTGCTAGATTGTGGACTTGCATGGGGCTTGTAGCCCCTAAATTTTGGTCAATTTCTCCCTTTTGGAATGGGTGTATTTTCCCAATGCCTGTACCCCCATTGCATCTAGGAAGTAACTAACTTGCTTTTGATTTTACAGGCTCCTAGGCAAAAAGGACTTGCCTTGTCTCAGATGAGACTTTGGAGTTGGCCTTTTGGGTTAATGCTGGAATGAGCTAAGACTTTGGGGGACTGGTTGGATAGGCATGATTGTGTTTTGAATTGTGAGGATATGAGATTTGGGAGGGGCCAGGGGCAGAATGGTATGGTTTGGCTGTGACCCCACCTAAATCTCATCTTGAATTATAATTCCCATAATCCCCATGTCATGTGTCACGGGAGGGACCCCAGTGGGAGGTAATTCAATCATGGAGGTGATTACCTTCATGCTGTTCTTATGATAGTAGTGAGTTCTCATGAGATCTTATGGTTTTATAAGAGGCTTTTTCCCTTTTGCTCAGCACTGCTCCTTCTGCTGCCACGTGAGAAGGATGTGTTTGCTTCCTCTTCTGCCATGATTTTGTTTCCTGAGACCTCCCCTGCTCTGCAGAAGTGTGAGTCATTTAAATCTCTTTCCTTTATAAATTATCCAGTCTCAGGCATTTCTTTATAGCAGCATGAGAATGGACTAATACAATCCCCTTGTAAAGTTTGAGTGTTTGTGTCCTGCAAAAATCCATATGTTGAAATCCTAACCCCCAAGGTCATGGTATTAGGCGGTGGGGCATTTGGAGGCGATTAAGTCATGAAGACATCCCCCTACTTATTTGCATAACTCATTGTATAATTGTCTATTTCTTTAATTATATATATATATAATGTGTACTTATTTCACTATGACTGATTGTAAGTAGATAAGAATACAGGCTCCATCTTATCTATCTTTGTATCAGCTCTCAGCCCACTCACACTCTCATTAAAACTAAAGGATCCTCTCCATGAGGTTAAAAGTTGGCTCAAGTTCACACAGCTGAAACATAAGACAGCAACATTCTCATATATTAGACCACTAACCCCAAAGGTCTTGAAATCTTCATACACTTTTCTAACTACCAAAAATTTAAAATTTTCTGAACACTGAGTTATGTAGCCTTACATGTCAGCATTCTCAATATTAATATCATCTAAAATAAAAGAGAAAGGTTGCAAAAAGTTCAGATACTAATGTGATAGTCTATGAGTGATGATTAACCTTGTAGAGAAAAAAAGGTTAATATTTTGTTATGAAGTCTCTTTCATATGCCTTAATTTCAATATCTTATTGAAAGTAGATGTGCATGGACAAAGACCTATATAATTAATTGAAGACTATTTTTCCTAGTGTAACATGTCATTAATCATTCAATAATCACCTATTATGAACTATTCCAAATGTATTTGTGCCATGATGTTCAGATTTGTGCATAATGTATAATCTCTTCAAAGCAACAAATCAGTTTAAAGCTTATTGCTAATGTTCTTTCTTCTTTGAGGAAGTATTATATTACACTGATATTGTAAAATGTGCAAAATACAAAATGCACTAATCTTCAAGTATATAGCTAGAATAATATTTTAATATATAGACAATCATGTATCTACTTCATAGACTAAGATATGAAACATATCTAGCTCTCCAAAAGATTCTTCATTCCCCACTTCTTGGCACTTCAGAAATAATGTAAATTCTGTCTCCTATGACCATAAAGAAGCTTTATCTGTTTTTGAGCTTCATATAAATGGAACCAGGCTACATGTGCTTTTTTCTTTCTTCTCTCGACTAATATCTGTGAGATCCATCAATGTGTCATGTATCACATTTTTATTATTCAATTTTTGGCCAACGTTTGGGTTTTTCCAGTTTTGGTGTAACTGGGAATAAAGTGAATGTGAAAATTCTTGTACGTATTTTTTCATCAACGCATGGGCTCATTTTGGGGTAGATCTCTAGGAGCAGAATTGCTGAATCATATGGAGGGCCCATATGTAAATTGTAAGTTGATGTTTTAATGGAAAGCATAACATATTTATGTATAAGAAAGCAATATTCAGAACTATATAGTGGAAACATTTATAGGTTTGAGCTTGAATTTTGTCAGCATTATATTAAAAGTTGTGTAAGATAAACATTTTCTTTTCTTACACAGTCAACACATAACAGACACTATTTCCCTTCTGGTTATCAAGGTGTGTGTAGGATTTTCTTTTACCAACATCCAATGAGTTATCCAGTGGATGCCAACTGGGTGTCTTATAATTCAGTTCAATTCTGACACTATCTACCTGGAGTTAGTCAGATCCCACAGGTTAAGGGCTCAGTCACACAGGACTTTTTTCACTTCAGATGTTAGTTGCAAGTAATAGATTGTCAGCTATACTTCTGAACAACCTTGCTATAAATCTGGATCCCCATTACCTTCTCCCTGAGTTTGATTAATTTGTCAGGATACCAGTTTATTACAAAAGGTATGGCAAAGTATACATATAGACAGCCAAATTAAGAGATTATGAAGGACAAGGTATATGGGAAGGGGCATGGAGCTTCCACATCCTGTCAGGGTGCATCACCTCCCAGGCACCTCCTGGTGTTCAGCCATATGAAAGTGCTACAAACCCAGTCATGAGGGGCTTTTGTGGAAGCCTCAATACATAGTCATGACTAATTACTCTATTGGCCATTTTTGATCAACTAAACCTTCAGCTCCTATCACCTTCCTGGATGTTGGAGGGTGGGACTGAAAGTTTCAATCCTCTAATCACTTGATGTTTCACCTGGCAACAAGTTCCCTATCCTGAGGCTATCCAGTAATCCATCAAGAGTTGCCTCATGAAAACAAAAGATGCTCCTAAGAATTATTCAGGAAATTCCAAGGGATTTAGAAACTGTCAGCGCTCCTTTCACTCAGGAAATTATAGAAGTTTTAGGAGCTTTGTGTCAAGATCTAGAGACAGAGACAGATAGAGTTTATATGTCTCTTATAGTACACTATAGAATAGTAAATTGAGTTATTGAATTTTGAATTAGTACATATACTTATTGGTAATTTAACTTGACTTACTTTTACATTCTATACATTTTGATATAAATATGAAGAAAATAGATTATCATGTTAGTACATGATAGTTTTGTAAAAGGAGCTCTATAAATTGTTCTTTTATTTTTATAAATTATAATACAATTTATAGTGCTATAATTCTGTGAAATCCCTGGATATGTTTCCTTCAATAATTTGTAAAAAATATTTGCAGTACTCCCATCCTAAGAGAAGACTCTAATACTCCATCACTTCATAGCAAAGATGGGTGGATTTTGCTTAGAAACTGAAGGAAAAGGAATTCTTCATTGTGAGGGAAGCAGAGAGGGCTTTGAATGGAATAAACAGACTAACAGCCTATCTGTATCTATCAGTAAACTGGAATTTCATCATTTCTCACTTCTAAGCTTTGGCACAAAAGAGGAAATTGGGAAATATTGAGAGGATAAAACCTCAGATAAATAGAGAGGAAAGCTAACAGCAAACGGGCATGTGGTCTTTTTTACATTTATGAATCTGGAACAAAGGACATCACAAAATACTGTATTTCATGCAGAGGGGGGTGCATTTGTCAGGCATTTAGGTCTGCATGTGACATAGGAATGATACTATATTCTTATGTAAAAGGTAACAGAATTGAAAACCTGTGCACCTGCCATGGTGTAGCCTTGGTGATGGGTGAAGTAATCCTGTAAGAATAAATGTCAGTCAACTCCTGAAGCCAAGAATGGGGTGAAGCACATGGTTCATTGGTTTTAGAGTATTTGTACTGCTCTGATGGAAGTGGGCCAAATTAACCTTAACCTTGAGTTTGGAAGGGTGGGGCAAAGAACCAAATCATTGGTGTACCAGGAGATTAGTTACAACAGTAGTGAATACCTCAACAGCCAGGGCAGATGTTTACAGGAAGAAATATAGTGGCATGTGTCAAAACTCAAAAACAGTCTGAGATAAGGAGTAATCACTGTCCAGGAGCCAGCGTCCTTAAACCACCATGGCAAGTTTGCCTGATAAACAAATTTAACTTAAACATGGTTTGAAGGGAAAAGGAAGAGAAAAAATGGTGAGAAAGAATAACAAACCTCAATACAGAGTTTAAATTTTAAATTGAATAATACCCAAAATGAAATTATTAAATTGTTCACCCATTTAAACATAACTGACATTTGCTGCTTAGATACATTCTAAGTAGAAGCTAATATTTATTTTTTCATCCTTCCATCTTCATGTCATTCCTCTGTATATTTAGATTTGTGTATGTGTGTGTGTGTGCTTTCAAGATGTAACTGTATTTATGATTATAGAAACAATGTAAGTTAAGCCTTCTACTATAATTATATGTCATTGGCAAAAAGCCCAGTTGTGATATGCAATAATGATTTAGAGGGCAATAAATGACAAAACATAATGTGTGTGCATCTTTTAAATGGGCAAAGAATCTTTAAAATAGATGGAATATGGATTAATTGATGATTGCAAAGCCTTGAATTGAGTCAAAAATTCTATGTTGAAGAATTCCTTCACAGACCCACTCATAAACTTAAATGGTTCATAATTTCTGTAACACACAACACACCTACAGAGGGCTTGGAATGCTTGTGATCTTTTCCAGGCAATCCAGAATATAAGAGACACACATTCATTTTTATTATTATTTTCCTGCTCCCTTCAAGGAAGGTCACCCCCTGTCAAGCAGCCTGTTCTCTCAGCCATTCTCTCCTGGCAAGTCATCTTTCAGGATCTCAGTCAGAACAAAAGCAATTTAAACCCTAACACATGCTACTATTCCTTTTCCCTTGATATTTTATTATAACAAATGTCAAACATACAGAAAAGTGTAAATAATTTTATAATGAGCACCCACATGCTTACTACCCAGATATTAACACATGTATTACATATGTATTCTTTCCTCTACCATTCATCATTCCATCATATATTTTTATATTTTAAAGTAAGTAATGCAAAATTCACTTTTGAATTATGTAAACCACATGTCATAATTAAGTAAATTTCATGCTATGCTCACTTATTCAGACTTTCAAATTTTATGAATTATTGAATACTACATGTATTCACGCACTGACCTACTACTGCTCCGTACCCAGGGTGATAAAAAAAGAGTGAAAATGTTTTAACAAATGCCCCTTTGAAGTAGAAATCATGTTCTCATTTGGACAATAATTTTTATATCTCTTTATAGTACTTCTAATTTTTAAATATTTTTGGCTTATATGTACTATCTCAATCTCTGAATCAACTTATATAATTGCTTTCTTTCCTACATGTTATTACAGCTTCAGATCAGTAATATCCAAGCTATAAAAGCACAAACTGAAGAAAGGCCTTTCTTCTGGTTCCAGATTTTGTGCTCTTTTGTTGTGCAGCAGTTTTCCCTTACCCATAATTTTGCTTTTTATGGCTTCTGAAAATATTAAATGGAAAATTTCAGAAGTAAGCAACTTATAAGTTTTAAGTTGTGTGCTGTTTTGAGCAGCATGATGAGATCTCATGCCCTCTCTTTGCCCCACAGCTGCCGAACATCAATCATTGCTCTGTTCACCATCTCCATGCTGTCGACCTGCCCGTTAGTCACTTAGTAGCCGTCTCAGTTATCCGATCAACTGTCAGGGTATTGCAGTGCTTGTGTTCGGTCACCTTTACTTTACTTGAGAATGCCCCAAAGTACAGGAGTGGTGATGCCAGCAATTTGGATATACCAAAGAGAAGCCATAACGTGCTTCCTTTAAAAGTGAAGAGGTGAAAGTTCTCAACATAAGGAAATAAAAAAATCATATGCTGATGTTATCAAAATTTACTATGGTAAGAACAAATCTTCTGTCCATGAAATTGTGAAGAATGAAAAAGTAATTTGTGCATGTTTTATACAGAGTTTGGAACTATTTGAGGTTTCAGGCATCCACTGAATGCCTTGGAAGGTATTCCTCATGGATAAGGAGAGACTGCTGTACTGCACTCTGCACAATTTTTCTGAAGTAAATTAAAAATAAAATTTAGCAAGTATGCTGATTATTTTCTACTTTGTTATGTATAAAACTCCATTGCTTTTAGTCTTCATCTTAATTTTGCCACCAAGCTCATACTACTACTATATGGATCCATAGGGCTTACTGAGAAATGCTTGAAATTTCTCACATAAGGGTTTCTTTTTAAGTATTCTGTAATGTAGCTTTATTAATGAGTATGTTGCTTGGAATTATCAGATATTTCTGCGAGCATTTTTAAAAATCACCCTTTACCCATACAACAAGCTGTTTTTTTGAATACTGTGGACAGGCCGTCTTACATGTAGAGTTAAAAGAAGACATTTTTAAAAGAACATGAGCAGAATTTAGAAAGCCAGCGTTTTTGTCAGCGTAAAATAGAATGCCAATGTTAGAGAAAATCTCCTGATATCAGGATCCAGAAGCTTCTTCGCTACAGAATAAGTCAAACGTCCAAACATAACATCAGGAAATAACAAAGCTGTTAGCAGTTTTCTTGTACATGCTAGGGACGCAAATCACAATCTGTCTTCCAGAAAATACCACCTGGAAACTTTGAAAAGGAATATTCCTGGAAGTCTCCCAAAAGACAAAAATCAGTCCTACTAAATTTTACCAGACTGCAAATTTGATGAAGAAATTGTGTAATACTTTCAACAATTGCATTCTCTAGTTTGCATAGCCAGGAGTGGGATTGCTGTATCAAAAGTCAGAGGCATACACAGAGGGTTTACCAAATTCAATTTTAATAAAAACTCCATACTGTTCATTATAAGGCTTGCACTATTTCGAAGCTCTGTCAACAGCAAATAAATATTCAGATTTTACCACATTTTTGCTATCATTTGATGTTATTACACATTTTAAATTTTACCAATTGTGGTAGGTATGACATAGTGTCTCTCTGGGGCTCTATTTTGTATTTCCCTGTTATATATGCACAAAACTTTACCTTTTTAGACATATAGGTATCTATATCTTTTGCATCTTTGTATCCTATGCCATACAAAACAAACTCTTAAGAGGTTGTATGAGCAGTCAGCAACAAAACTGCATGGCTATCTTGTAATGTAAAAGTAGCAAAGCAGTGTTTAAGACCACAGAGTCTGCAGTCAGACTACTTGGATATGAAGTATGTCTGCCACTCTTTCTATCTCAGTGAACTTGGGAAAGTAATTAACCTATCTGTGCCTCATTTACCTAGACTTTAAAATTGATATAATAACATATATTATATGTTATCATATGTTAGAGTTAAGAGTATTATATTGAAAAAATACCCAATATGTTCAGCACATAGTAAACAATGTACAGTAATTAGCAAGGAACATAGAGTGTTGTATTAATACCTCCGTCTGAACATCCCAATGGAATAGTTGAAGAAAATGAACCTCAGAAGAGCTGAATGATAGGCATTTTGGATGACTTACTCCAAATATTTCTGGTACAAAAGTCTAAAAATAGAATACTACTTTTATCAATGGCTTAGCTGCCAATTTGATTTCCAGCCTAATGGATACACTCAATTGTATAGTAATTAATCATTAATATGACAAACAGAAATGATAATCAGCAGTGTATTTATATTATTCTCTCTGTTCCTTGCCAGTATCTTGTGATCTTAAAAACCACATTTAGAAACTAGTTAATTTGCAAACTGACTAGATTGTCCAGAAGTCAGCAGCAGAAATTTTCTGAGTTAAATGAAAAATTTCTTCCATGGCTTTAAGAAAATAACTTTTTAAAAATTGAAAAATAGTAAGTTCACACATAAATAATTTATTTTTTCTAACCTTTAATTTAATTGTTTAATTTTTAAAGATAATGTCTACTTAATGATGTTTATTTATAAATTACATATTCTTAAAATATATTTTAACCCCACCTAGGTGGACTTCAACTGCCAATTTTCAGAAAAACTATTAGTTTTATAAATGGACCGATTTCTACATACAAACTAATTTTTTATTCATTCATTCATATTTTTAAAAAATTTAAATAGTCAATGCAGTTCATATTTTGGAAATAAAGGTATCATCATTCCTTCTTTTTTGACATTCATTTTTTCAACTATTCCACTGGGATATTCAGACAGTGAGTCATTAATAGAATAGTCTGTGTTCCTTGCTAATTCCCTTATATTATTTAATATGTGCTGAATATGTTTCCAAGTATTTTTAAAAATATTATAAATAACAGTCCTGGCCAGGTGCAGTGGCTCACACCTGTAACACCAGCACTTTGGTAGGCTGAGGTAGGCGGATCACTTGAGGTCAGGAGTTCAAGACCAGCCTGGCCAACACGGTGAAACCCCGTCTCTACTAAAAACACAAAAATTAGCTGGGCATGCTGGCACACACCTGTAATCTCAGCTACTTAGGAGTCTGAGGAATAAGAATCACTTGATCCCGTGAGGCAGAGGTTGCGGTGAGCCAAGATCGTGTGACTGCACTCCAACCTGGGTGACAGAGTGAGACTCTGTTTCAAAAAATAAAAAATAATAAAAATAAATAAATAAATATAATAAATAACACTCTTTATCATCACTGTAAATCTGTGAGTTATGTATGTTTTCATCCCCATTTTAAAGACTAGGTAAATTAGTCATATATATATATATATATATATATATATATATATATATATGTATATGTTATCTTACTGACTTGTAGTTGGGTAGAGCCAGTAAATATTAATTATTGGGGTTCACATCAACTGACAATTCATGCTGATCATTTAAACAATTATTGTGAGGGTGAATTTTATATATTAACTTGGTTAGGTCATAGAGTACCCAGATATCTGATCCAACATTATTCTGGGCATTTCTGTGATGGTGTTTTTGATAAGCTTAATATTTACATTATTGGACTTTGAAGAAAACAGATTGCCATCAGTAATGTAGAAGGCAGTTGAAGGCCTGATTAGTACAAAAAGAAAGTCCTCCCCCAAGCAAGGGAGAAATTATCTAGCACACTGCTTTTGGACTTCACTGACTTTCCCAGTTTCTACAGCAGATGGCATTCAGACTTAAGCTGGAACATTAGCTTTCCTTGGCCTCTAACCTGCTGGCTGGCCTACCCTGTAAATTTTGAGCTTGCTAATGTCCATATCATGTGAGCCAATTCCTCAGAATAATTCATTTCTATATATACATACATATTCTATCCATTTCTCTGTAGAACCATGGCTAAAACAATTACTATAACAAATTACATATCCTCAAGACCTTTCTACTAAGACCAATAAACTTTTACTTTTCTTGCTCCTTTGGTAGTTGGGCTACAAGTACACTGGAATATACATGTATATATAAACACATACATACACACACATATATAAATTTATTTACCCTATTTTATCATAGGACAAACTTTGTCATATAAATGCTTAAAAGTTTATATCTTTTTAAAAAATGTTATTTTATTTTTTCTTACAAATAATAATTATAAATATTTATGGGGTACAATGTGATGTTTTATTACATACATGCATTGTGGAATGATCAAATCAGGTGTTTGTCACCAAAAGAATATGATAAGTATGTGAGGTGATGGATATGATAATTAACATATTAACGTGATAATTAACATGACAATTATATTAATCACCTCACATACTTCTTTCTTTTGGTGATAAACACTTGATACTAGGTAATTTATAAAGAAAATATATTTAATTGGCTCATGGCTCTGCAGGCTGTACAGGAAGCACAGTGGCATCTGCTTCTGGGGAGTCCTCAGGAAGCTTCCAACCATGTTGGAACACAAATGAGTATCAGGCACATCACCTGGCAAAAGCAGAAGCAGGAGAGAATGAGAGAGAGAGTGCAGGGGAAGGTGCCACACACTTTTAAATTACCAGATTTTATGAGAACTCACTCCCTATCATGAAGACAGCACCAAGCCATGAGTGATGCACTCCCATAATTCAAATGCCTCCCACTAAGCCCCACCTCCAATATTAAGGATCACAACTCAACACGAAATTTGTATGGAAACAAATATTCAAGCTATATCAATAGCTTTGTAATATGTTTTGAAGTCAGGAAGTGTGATGTCTCAGGCTTTTGTTTTGTTTTGTTTTGTTTTGTTTTTTGGTCCAGGATTGCTTTGGCTATTTGGACTCTTTTTCAATTCCATAAAAATTTTATAATTTTTAAAATATTTCTGTGAAAAACGACATGGGGATTTTGACAGAGATTGAATTGTAACTTTAGATTGCATTTTGGTAGTATGGTCATTTTAACAATATTAATTTTTCCACTCCTGATTATGGAATGTCTAATTATTTGTTTCTGTCCTCTTGGATATCCTTCATCAGTGTTTTACAGTTTTTCTTGTAGAGGTCAATCACCTCCTTGGTTAAATTTCTCCCTGGGTATTTTATTTTTCTGTGCATAGCTATTGTAAATGAGATTGCCTTCTCGATTTTGTTTTCAGCTGTTTCATTATTGGTGTATAGAAACACTACTAATTTGTGTATGTTTATTTTGTATCCTGCAACTTTACTGAATTTGTTTATCTGTTCTAAGCATTGTTTGGTGCAGTCTATGTTTTATTCTAAATATAAGTTCATATTGTTTGCAAGCAGGAACAATTTGACTTCCTCTTTTCCAATTTGGCTTCCTTTTATTTATTTCTCTTGCCTGATTTCTCTGGCTGAGACTTCCAGCACTATGTTGAATAGGAATTGTAAAAGTGGGCCTCTTTGTCTTATTCCAGTTCTTAGAGAAAAGACTTTCAACTTTTCTCTATTCAGTGTGATGTTGGCTGTGGGTTTGTCATATGTATTACTCTGTTCTGATGCTGCTACAAAGAACTAGTTGAGACTGGGTAATTTACACAGGAACGAACTTTAATTGACTTACAGTTCTGCTGGACTGGGGAGGCCTCAGGAAATTTACAACCACGGCGGAAGGGGAAGCAAACACATCTTTCTTCACAAGGTGGTAGGAAGGAGAAGTGCTGGCCAAAGCGGGAAAAGCCCCTTATAAAACCATCAGATATCGTGAGATCTCACTCACTACCACAGGAACAGAATGGGGAAACTGCTCCTAAGATTCAAATACCTCCCACCGGGCCTCTCTCATGACACGTGGGGATTATGGATACTGTAATTCAAGATGAGATTTGGGTGGAGACACAGCCAAACCATATAATCATATATGACCTTTATTATTTTAGTGTATGTTTCTTCTGTGCTTAGTTTGTTGATAGTTTTTATCATGAAGAGATCCTGAATTTTATCAATGCTTTTCCTGTATTTGCTGACACGATCATATAGTTTTAGTCCTTCATTACTTGATGTGATGTATTTTGTCTATTGATTTGTACATGGTGAACCATCCTTGCATCGCTAGTACAAATTCCACTTGATCATGGTGTACTATCTTTTTGATGGTGCTATTCAATTTTGTTTGCTAGTATTCTGTTGAGAAGTTTTGTGTCTGTTAATCAGGGATGGTGGACTGTAGTTTTCTTTATTTGTTGTGTCCTTGTCCAGTTTTGTTATCAGTGTTATGCTAGTCTGGTAAAAGGACTTAGGTAGAATTCCCTAACTTCATGCTCTTCAATTTTTTGGAATAGTTTGAGAAGGATTGGTATTAGTTCTTTTCACATTTGATAGAATTTGGTAGTGAATCCATTCAGTCCTGGGTTTTTCTTTGTTGGAAGAGTTTTGTTACTTAGTAAATCTCACTTTTTTGTTATTGGTCTGTTCAGACTTTCTGTTCTTCCTAATTTAGTCTTGGTAGGTTGTACGTTTCCAGAAATTTATCCATTTCCTCTAAGTTTTCCAGTTTGTCATCATATAAGTGTTCTTAATAGTTTTTGGTGTTCTGTTTATTTCTGTACTATTAATTATCATGTCACATTTTTCATTTTTTATTTTATTTGGATCTTCTCTTATTCTTTTTTGTTTCATTTACCTAGCAGCCTATTGATTTTGTTTTTTTCTCAAAAAACCAACTTTTCATTTTGTCATGATGTTCTACTATTTTATGTATCTATTTCATTTATTTCTGTTATGATCATTATTATTTCTTTTCTTTACTAATTTTAGGTTTGGTTTGTTCTTGCTTTCCTGGTTAACTGAGATATATCATTAGATTGTTTATCTGAAATCTTTCTACTTTTTGATGTAGGTGTTTATTGCTATAAACTTCCATATTAGGACTGCTTTTGCTCTATCCCAAAGGTTTTTATATGTTGTGTTTTTATCTCGATTTGTTTCAAGAAATGTTTGGATTTTCATCTGAATTTCTTCATTGATCAAATCGTTGTTCAAGATAATGTTGCTTAATTTTCATTAATTTGTACAGTTCCAAAGTTTCTCATGGTATTAATTTCTGGCTTTATTCCATCTAGTTCTGATAAAAGGCTTGATATGATTTCAATTATTTTAAGTTTGTTGGGACTTATTTTGTGGCCTAACATAGTCTGTTATAGAGTGTGATCCATGTGACAAGGACAAGAATGTGTATTCTGCAGCTCTTGGGTGAAATATTCTGTAAATATCTCTTAGGTCCATTTTGGTCTAAATTCCAGTTCAATTACAATGCGATTTTTTTGTTGTTGATTTTATGTCTAGATAATTAATCTAATGCTGAGAGTGGAGTGTGACAGTCCTCAACTATTACTGTATTGGACCTTAACTCTATCTTTAGGTCTAATTATATTTGCTTTATGTATTTGGGAGTTCAAGTGTTGAGTGCACATATATTTAGACTTAGATCATCCTCTTGTTGGATTGATCCCTTTATCATTTTATAGTAACCTTCTTTTTCTTTTTTTACTGTTTTTGCCTTAGTGTCTATTTTATCTCATATTAAGTACAGCTACTTCTGCTCTATTGTGAATAAAGTATGTTTCTTGTAGGCAGCATATAGTTGCATCACTTTTTAAAAATTAATTTGGCCAGTCTGTGTATCATTTAATTGGAAAATTTAATCAATTTATATTCAGGGTTATCAATGATACGTGAAGTTTTATTCCTGTCATACTGTTAATTGTTCTCTCACTGTTTTGTATATACTTTATTCATTTTTTTCTTATTATTTGTCATTGTACTTCGGTAATTTTTTGCAGTGGGACCATTTGAGACCTTTCTCTTTCTTTTTCATTTATTTGCTTTAACAGTGAGTTTTATACTTTTGTGTTTCTCACTTCAGTCAAAACAGCTATTATTTTTCCCCCATTTGATAGTTTGTCTGTTTATTATAGCTTTTTTTTCTGTGAAGAAGCTTTTTAGTTTAGTTAAATCTCATTTATTAATTTTTGGTTTTGTTGCAATTAATTTTGGCACTTAGCCCAAAATTCTTTGCCAAAGCCAATGTCAAGAAGAGTATTTTCCTAGGTTTTCTTTTAGGATGCAGATAGTTTGAGGTCTTAACATTTAAGATTCTAGGTCTTAAATTTTTAATCCATATTGAGTTAATTTATGTACGTGGTGAGAGGTAAGGGTCCAGCTTCAATTTTCTGCATATGGCTAGTCAGTTATTCTAGTACCATTTATCAAATAGGGTTTTCTTTTCCCATTACTTGTTTTTGTTGGCCTTGTCAAGGATCAGATCATTGTGGATGTGTGACTTTATTTCTGAGTTTTCTATTTTGTTCCATTAGTGCATGTGTCTGGTTTTGTACCAGTACCATGATGTTTTGATTACCATCATCTTTTATTCAACATAGGACTAGAAGTCCTAGCCAGAGCAATCAGGCAAAAGAAAGAGATAAAAGGCATCCAAATAGGAAAAGAAGAAGTCAAATTATCTCTCCTCACAGACATTATGATTCAATACTTGGAAAACATTAAAGACTCCACCAAAAGGCTACTAGAACTGATAAATTATTTGGGTAAGGTTTCAGGATACAAAATTGATATCCAAAAATTGGTAACATCTCTATACACCAATAATATCCAGGCTGAGAGTCAAATCAAGAACACAATTCCATTTACAAGAGCTACAAAGAAAATGAAATACCTAGAAATACAGCTAACCAGGGAAGTAAAAGATCTCAACAAGGAGAACTACAGAATACTGCAGAAAGAAATCAGAGCCAACACAAACCAATAGAAATATAGTCCATGCTCATGGATTGGGAGAAGCAATATAATTAAAATACCAATACTGCCCAAAGCAATTTACAGATGCAATGCTGTTCCTATCAGACTCCCAACATCATTCTTCAGATAATTAGAAAAAATCGTTGTAGAATTTATATGAAGTAAAAAATGAGCCTGAATTGGCAAAGCAATTCTAAGCAAAAAGAACAAAGCATTTTCTAATATTTGAGCTAACTTTTATAGAGGAAGACATTTTTTCTCAAGATGTGCCTATGTTGATGGTTGGGAAGTGTACCTCAGCTTTGGTTCTGGATTCTTGCAGTAGGGTAGTCTTCATATGATTTCACTGACTGTGTACTGAATCAGTGATGTCTGTGATTTCCTTGGTGGCTTGGCTGCAGTTCTCAGTACAGGCCGTGGTGAGGCTTTGCTGGGGAGAGAATGTCAGGTGGGCAGTCCTCAAGCCTTGGTGATTACAGTAGTGGCCCGAGCATGCCTGTCATTTCATGTCTGGGCAGCATATGTAGACATTAGTTTTAGCAGGTGCATGTGGTCCAATTTTTGGACCCCCAGACAGTTTGCTCAGGTGTTGGCAGTGGCAGAAGTGGGCCAGTTGGACAAGTGGGTCCTCAGGCCCCTGGACATTGTGTGTGGCATGAGTGATGGTAGTAACAGTAGTAGGACAACCCTTCGGCTCACAGCTGGCACTCACTACTTTTAGTAGTGGCCACAATGAGCTGGGCAGGCCAGTTCCCAGGCACTCAGCTGGCATGTGCTGGTGGGTGCCAGTGGTGTTTGTGGCAGGCTAGGTGGGCATGTCTTCAGGTTTCTAGGGGGAGCCCACATATGCCTAAGGTGGAGGAATGGTCAGGGAGATTTCCATGTCCACAGGCAGCACGCTTGCACATTAAAGGTGTGGTGCCAGGCCAGGCGGGCTTGACTTTAGGCCCTCAGTGGTGTCCAGAGTCACAGGCTGTAGTAGGTATGGCCGGATGATCTGCAATGGTGGTTGTGGAGAGCCTGATCTCAGGGCACATGCTAGAGCTCAGAGGTCATTTTGATGTTGGAGAGAGGATTGCTCTTCACAACCCCAGAAAGGCAGCTCTTAAACTCAGGCTACTGCTCATTTTGGTAGCTGGTAGCAGCAACTGCATTGGTGTGTGACATGGGGAGGGATCCTGGTGTCTGGATGTTAGCTCAAGCCCAGAAGTTGTGCTTCTGGTGTAGGCCAGGCTGCACTCCACAGCCCCAGACACGCAACTCTTAGACTTTAGGTAATATTTGCTTTGTTTTCTGGTGTCAGCAGCAGTTGTGGCGGTGTGTGATCAGGAACAGGATCTGGTCCTTATCCAGGAGGTAAAGCTCATAGGTCTGCTACTAGTGAGGGCAAAAGTGGGAGATGAGGCTTCTCTGCCCATAGTCTCAGGCAGGCACCTCTCAGGTTCTGGAAAGTATATGTTTTGGTTCCCTTTGTCCTGGGGCAGCCTTGTCAGTGTGTTGCATTGCCACTTCTCTGGGGAGCAGGACTCTATTTGGTCTAGAGTGTTGAGGACCCCACAGGACCTCAGCACTGTGCCAGCTCTGTGCCAGTGCAGATCTCCAGGTGGATGCTCAGGGTGTCACTGGGGGTTTTGGGGATGGAGAGGTGCAGGGACTGTTGAGTCCCAAAGCAGAATCCTGTCTGGTGGAGGCTGAGTTGTCAAAATTACAGTGTGCTGCAGCTGCTTAGGTCTTGAGGGTGGGAATATATGACTCAGTGCAGACTCCCTCTATAGACCAATGTCCACATGGGGTCCCCAGGCTGCCACCCATGACAGCCCCAGGGCCTGTGTGTGTAGAAGAACTCTCCCATGGCTAGGATCAGAGTAGTCTGTGGTGAAAACGTGGACAACTGAGGGTTTCACTTAGCTTTCTCCACAATATTGAGCCTCTCCCAGCAACCAGCCAATCCCAGAAGAGCTGAGTGCCTCACTTTCCTTTCTTGCCATGCCTCAATTGTTTTTCATGACTTATCAGTTGAATTTCATTGTTCTCTCTCAGATGCTCTATGCCAGATGTGATTATCTATTTGTAATTTTGGCTTTTTTTTTTCCTCTGGAGACAGCAAGTGTCCAATACCTCTAGTCAGCCATCTGGCTTGAGAAATACGTAATACCTTTTTAAATACCATTTGTCCCCTTAGGTGTTTATATTTGGTTGCCAAAGTTCCTTTCTTGGTAGATATTTAACACTCTGAAGGAACCTTTATGACATCTTTTAGTAATATTCTAAATTCAATAACACATCATATTTTGTCAGAATAAATACAATGTAAACTCTCAAAATTCAGATTTAATTTCTAAGTTCAAGTTTCTTCCAAAAATAAAGTGGAATATAATATATTCCACAAATATAATTCAGTGTGCTTAATATACCTCTTGCCTCTTACCTATTGTTGTTTGTGCCTAGACATTTTTCACTTTTTAAGCTTTGAAGGTATAGGTACAAACCTCTACAAGGATGCTTCTTCTCAATATCACATTATAAGTTTTTATTTTTTTATTTTGACTTGGACTATTACAACACTGTTAATCCGTTTCTTTTACCTTATCACTCTAAGAATTTGATATAAACCTCTGCAAAAAAAAAAGTGTTATTCATTTCAAAGTTGGAAAAAAAGTTCATATTTTCCTCTACTTGCACATTTTGGAACATCTTTTAGCTGTGTACACTGATGTAATTCCAAATCTGGGATAAGGTTTGAAGCCATGGCAGCTGCATAACTCTCACAATAATTGCTAAGAGAATACAGATGTCATGTCAGAAACATGGGATCTGTGTGCATAGAAACTTCTCCTTTGAAAAAAGTCAACATCTGCTCATTTTGATCATAAACTATGTTTGAATGGATCACAGATTTAAAAGTGTTCTGATCTTCCACATGAAGATTTCTAATGACTAGATTTTTAAAATGTGTCCATTAGCTAATTTTGCATATTATAAATATTCTCAAAGTCATATTGAAATGGATTGAATAATGTATAATCAATTTAAAAAAATAGAAATTAAACTCGCTTAAAAATATTTAAAACTACTAAGATGTTTTAGGCAAGTGTTTAGACTAGGTAACGACTTACTCACTTTTCGTCTTTATTTACTAAGGAAAATGGGCCATGAATCTGTGTTTATTCACGTATGAAGTGACACCATGATAATCTAAAATGCTTAATTTGCCTGAAAACTGACACAATTCACTCTTTTCTCATCATCTTGTTTAATGTGATGATAGCTTTGTCCTGTCTTCAACTACAGAAATCATCCATATCTCAGATCGTCCATGCAAAATCCCCTTTCCTTAGAAATCAAGGAAATTCTAAGTTTTAAACTCTCTCTACTGCACCTAACTCAATAGTTAAATATTTTAGCTTGTTGTGATAAAGGTTGACACATATTTCTAATATAATTTTAATTCTTTGTATCTCTTCTTTTGATGTATCTATAGCTAAAGTTTCTACTAAAGTAATACACATATACTGGTATGATTACAGGAATCACACAAATACATATAATTATACTGGAGTATTAGCCTCAGAACTTTGGACAGCACTGTCATGTTGGGGTGTGATGGTTAATACTGAGTTTCAACTTGATTGGATTGAAGGATGCAAGTATTGATCCTGGGTGTGTCTGTGAGGCTGTTGCCAAAGGAGATTAACATTCGAGTCCGTGGGCTGGGGATGGCAAACCCACCCTTAATCTGGTGGGCACAATTGAATCAGCTCTCTGCAAATATAAAGCAGGCAGTAAAACGTGAAAAGTCGAGACTAGCTGAGCCTCCCAGCCTACATCTTTATCCCGTGCTGGATGCTTCCTGCCCTCAAATATCAGACTCCAAGTTCTTCCGTTTTGAGACTCAGACTGGCTCTCCTTGCTTCTCAAGCTTACAGATAGCCTATTGTGGGATCTTGTGATCACGTAAGTGAATACTTAATAAACTCCTTTATATATCTATCCTATTAGTTCTGTCCATCTAGAGAACCCTGACTAATACAGATTTTGGTACCAGGAGTGGTTCTAGAGGAACAGAATATTAAGTATGGAGTTTTTTCATTGGTTTTGGTGTTTCTGAAGTTGGCTGCTTAATATGATTGACTCAAAAATGCTAAGGACTCTACTTATAGTATGGAGAACATTGATAGTCCTTGGCATGAACTGTTTAGAAAGTTATGCAAAATAAATGATTTGACACTCCTGATTCACCACTTATCAGAGGCAAGGAGGTTAGTAACTCTATACATAATATATTTGACCATATGGGAAGAACCAAGGAACATATTGAAACTGGTTGGTTGCTCCTAAGTTCAGTGGACAAAGTGATGAAAGAAAATGATGAACTCAAGGATTCTGTCTCCCAGCATCAGGAGCAGATAGTGAGCCTCAAATCTGCTAAGATTGCCCTGAGTGATTCTTATCTCCTGAAGAGAAAGAGCTGAAATTGTGGAAAAACAGACACAAGCTCTTATCATGTGAGTGGCTGACCTGCAATGAAAGGTGCATGCACAGCCTCGCCAGGTGTCTAAGTGAGGGCATTGATTGGAAAAGAATGAGACTCTGCAACTTGGAATGGGGATGTGTGAGAGAACCCTGATGAAGCTGGGGACATAGAGTTTGTAAACTCCGATGAAGTTCTTTTGCTAGATGGAACAGCCTCCCTATCCCCAGTAGTGACAACATCCCCTACCCGACCCATGCTGCCATCAGCCTTTCCACCTTTGTCTGAGGTGATAAACCCTGCGCTGCCTGAGGCAACAGCGATGGCCTCCCCTGAGGCAGTTGCCAGGCAAAATAATGTTGATTTTCCTCAGAAGCCATCCCCAAGACCCCTGTTTGCTTCTAAACCTATAACTAGACTAAAGCCCTGGTGGGCCCCTAGAGGTGAGGTTAAGAGTGTCACCCATGAGGAGATGCGCTACACTCAAAAAGAACTGCTTGAGTTTTCTAATTTATATAAACAGAAATCTGGATAACAGGCATGGGAATGAATATTCAGGATATGAAATAATGGTGGAAGGAACATAGAGTTGGATCAGGCTGAATTTATTGATTCGGACCCACTAAGTAGGGACTCTGCTTTTAATGCAGCTCAGGGAGTTAAAAAAGTTTCTAATAGATTATTTGCTTGGTTAGCTGAAATATGAATTAGAAGATGGCCCACTGTAAGTGAGCTGGACATCTCTGATCTCCCTTGGCTTAATGTAAAGGAAGGGATCCAAAGGCTTAGGGACACTGGGATGGTGGAGTGGATTAGTCACTTTAGACCTACTCATGCCAGCTGGGGGGATCCAGAATATATACCCTTGACCAATGCCTTATGAAATAGATTTGTGAGGGCAGCACCTGCATCTTTGGAGAGCCCTGTATGTCTTCATATTTGAAGAGCCCTGTTGCTCTTCTCTGTATGTCAGATCTAAAAGTGGGAATCACAGTCACTCAACTACAAAATGTAAATACAATGGAGAATCCCAAGATGGCAGGGGCCAAGTGGTGGCTCTCAGCAGTCAAAGGCAAGGTGAGCCTTTGCTTGCTACCATAATGGACAGCAGAGACAAAGCAGCCATCAGAATAATTTGACTCACATAGAGTTCTCACTTTGGCTAATTAATAACTGTTTTCCTAGAAGTGAAATTTGTAGGAAGCCTACTGCATTCCTACTTAATTTATATGAGAAGAAAACTTCTAGGTCAAATGGATAAAATACTAATTTGAATTACAAAAATAGAGAATCATGATCCCTCAATCAATTTCCAGACTTAAACCAGTTTACGGACCCAGAACTCCTTGAATGAAGGGGAGGCTAGATTCCCTTAAGGACGACCGCACTACATTACCAACAATGTATGCAGTGAATCTTTCTCTCATCCTTCCCCAAGGACACCTCCGGCCTTTTACCAGGGTAACTGTGCATTGGGGAAAGGGAAATGGTCAGAGATTTTAGGGACTACTGAACACTGTCTCTGAGCTGATGCTGATTCCAGGGGACCCAAAACGTCATTGTGGTCCTCCAGTTAAAGTAGGGGCTTATGAAGGTCAGGTAATTAATGGAGTTTTAGCTGAGGTCTGACTTACAGTGGGTTCAGTGGGTCCCCGGACTCATCCTGTGATCATTTCCCCAGTGCCAGAATGCAAAATTGGCACAGACATATGTAGCAGCTGGCAGAACCCCCACATTGGCTCCCTGCCTGATAGGGTGAAGGTTATTGTGGTGGGAAAGGTCAATGGAAACCATTAGAGCTTGAAAAATAGTAAATCAAAAACAATATTGCATCCCTGGAGAAATTGTGGAGATGAGTACCGTCATCAAGGATTTGAAAGACATAGAGGTGTGATTCCCACCACATCCCCATTTAACTCTCCCATTTGGCCTGTGCAGAAGACAGATGGATCTTGGAGAATGGCAGTGGATTATGGTAAGCTTAACCAAGTGTTGACTCCAATTGCAGCTGCTGTACCAGGTGTGGTTTCATTGCTTGAGCAAATTAACACACCTCCTCATACCTGGTATGCAGCCATTGACTTGGCAAATGCTTTTTTTCCATTCATGTCCATAAGGCTTTCCAGAAGCAATCTGCCTTCAGCTGGCAAAGCCAGCAATATATGTTTACAGTCCTACCTCAGGGGTATATCAACTCTCTGGCTTTGTGTAATAATCTTATTCAGAGAGACCTTGATCACTTTTAGCTTCCACAAGATATCACACTGGTCCATTACACTGATGACATTATGCTGACTGGATCCACTGAGCAAGAAGCAGCAAACACACTGGACTTATTGGTGAGACATTTGCATGCCAGAAGATGGGAAATAAAATCAACTAAAATTCAGGGAACCTCCAACCCAGTAAAATTTCCAGGGGTCCAGTTGTGTGTGGTCTGTGAAGACATTCCTTCTAAGGTGAAGGATAAGTTGCTGCATTTGGCACCCCTGCAACCAAGAAAGAGGCACAGTGCCTAGTGGACCTATTTGGATTTTGGAGGCAACATATCCCTCATTTGGGTATGTTACTCTGGCCCATTTATCAAGTGACTCAAAAGGCTGCCAGTTTTGAGTGGGGTCCAGAACAGGAGAAGGCTCTGCTACAGGTCAAGGCTGCTGTGCAAGCTGCTCTGACACTTGGGCCATAAGACCCAGCAGATCCAATTGTGCCTGAGGTGTCAGTGGCAGACAGGGATGCTGTTTGGAGCCTTTGGTAGGTCCGTGTAGGTGAATCACAGCAGAGGCCTCTAGGATTTTGGAGCAAGGTTCTGCCATCTTCTGCAGATAACTACTCTCCTTTTAAGAGACAGCTTTTGGCCTGTTACTGGGCTTTGGTAGAAATTGAATGTTTTCCTTTGGGTGATCAAGTAACCATGCAACCTGAACTGTCTATCATGAACTGGGTGCTTTCTTTCCCATTTAGTCATAAAGTGGGTTGTGCACAGCAGCATTCCATCATCAGATGGAAGTGGTATATATGTGATTGGGCTCAAGCAGATCCTGAAGGCACAAGTAAGTTACATGAGGAAGTGGTTCAAATGCCCATGGTCTCTATTCCTGCCACCCTGCCTTTTCTTTCCCAGCCTGCACCAGTGGCCTCATGGGGAGTTCCCTATGATCAGATGACAGAGGTTGAAAAGACTAGGGCCTGGTTCACAGATGGTCCTGCACGATATGCAGATACCACACAAAAGTGGACAGCTGCAGCACTATAGCCTATTTTTTGGACATCCCTGAAGGACAGAGGTGAAGGGAAATCTTCCTTGTGGGCAGAACTTTGAGCAGTTCACCTGGTTGTGCACTTTGCATAGAAGGAGAAATGGCCAGATGTGCGATTATATTCTGATTCACGGGCTGTAGCTCATGGTTTGGCTGGATGGTCAGGGACTTGGAAGAAGCATTTTTGGAAAATTGGTGACAAAGAAATTTGGGGAAGAGGTGTGTGGATAGACCTCTCTGAGTGGTCAAAAACTGTATATTTGTATCCCATACGAGTGCTCACCAATGGGTGACCTCAGCAGAGGAGGATTTTAATAATCAAGGGAATGGGATGACCTGTTCTGTGGACACCACTCAACCTCTATCCCCAGCCACCCCTGCATCACCCAATGGGCCCATGAACAAAGTGGCCATGGTGGCAGGGATGGAGGTTACACACGGGCTCAGCAACTTGGACTTCCACTCACCAAGGCTGGCCTGGCTATGGCCACTGCTGAGTGTTCAATATGCCAGCAGCAGAGACCAACACTAAGCCCTCCGTATGACACTGCTCCTAGGGCTGATCAGCCTGCTACTCTGTGGCAGGTTGATTATATTGGACCTCTTCCATCATGGAAAGAGCAGAGGTTTGTCCTCACTAGAATAGACACTGTGGATATGGGATTGCCTATCCTGCATGCAATGCTTCTGCCAAGACTACCATCTGTGGACTCACAGAATGCCTTATCCACCATCATGGTATTCCACACAGCATTGTCTCTGACCAAGGCAATCACTTTATGGCTAAAGAAGTGCAGTCGTGGGCTAATGCTCATGGAATTCACTGCTATTACCATGTTCCCCATCATCCTGAAGCAGCTGGATTGATAGAACAGTGGAATGGCCTTTTGAAGTCACAATTACAATCCCAATTGGTTGACAATACTTTGCAAGGCTGGGAAAAAGTTCTCCAGAAAGCTGTGGATGCTCTGAATGAGTGTCTGATATATGGTACCTTTTCTCCCATAGCCAGAATTCACAGGTCCTGGAATCAAGGGGTGGAAGTGGAAGTGTCACCACTCACCATCACCCCTAGTGATCCACTAGCAAAATTTTTGCTTCCTGTTCCTGTGACATTACATTCTGCAGGCCTAGAAGCCTAGAGTGAGAAGTACTGCCACTCAGAGATACAATGATGATCCCATTAGACTGGAAGTTAAGATTGCCACCTGGACACTTTGGGCTCCTCCTCCCTTTAAGTCAACATGATAAGAAGGAAGTTACAGTGTTGGCTGGGGTGGGGTGATTGACCCAGATTATCAAGATGAAATCAGTCGACTAGTCCATAATGGAGGTAAGGAAGAGTAGGCATGAAATACAGGAGTTCCATCAGGGCATAGATCCATAACATGCCCTGTGATTAAGGTCAATGGGAAACCACAACAGCCCACTCCAGGCAGGACTACAAACGGTCCAGACCCCTCAGGAATTAAGGTTTGGATCACCAGGAAAGCAAACAAACAAACAAACAAACAAAACATGACCTGCTGATGTGCTTGCTTAAAGCAAAGGGAATACAAAATTGGTAGTAGAAGAAGGTCATCATCAGTACCAGTCACAACCATGTGACCAGCTGCAGATATGAGGATTGTAACTGTCATGGGTATTTCCTCCTTTTTTTTGTTAAAAACATGTTTTCTGCATGTATACAGTTGTACTGAGAAAATATCTTCATTTTATTTCCTTTCTCCTTTATCGTGTGTCATAAGATTTATTGATTTCATATCTGCATTTAAGTATGGTTAACTTTATGTAATAGCATTTGGGTTGGGGATTACTGCATTTCCTGTTGTATGAAGAATAGTTATATTATGTTAGGCATACTTATGACTTTATTATCATCTTTATTTAAATATTATGTGTGATCTCAGGATATATGTATGGGTTCAAGTTGACAAGGGGTGGGCTTGTGATAGTTAATACTGAGTGTTAACTTGATTGGGTTGAAGGATGCAAGTATTGATCCCGGGTGTGTCTGTGAGGCTGTTGCCAAAGGAGATTAACATTTGAGTCAGTGGGCTGGAAAAGTCAGACACACGCTTAATCTGGTGGGCACCATCTAATCAGTGGTGAATTAAGTGAATATTAAGCAGGCAGAGAAATGTGAAAAGGTAAGACTGGCCTATCTCCCAGCCTACATCTTCCTCTCATGCTGGATGCTTCCTGCCCTCAAACATTGGACTCTAAGTTCTTCAGTTTTGAAACCTGGACTAGCTCTCTTTGCTTCTCAAGCTTGCAGACAGCCTATTATGGAAACTTGTGATTGTGTAAGTTAATATTTAATAAACTCCTTTATATATCTATCCTACTAGTCTGTCCCTCTAGAGAACACTGACTAATAGATGGGGGTAGTGGATATTCACTTAATTGAAAAATAAAAAAGATGGAATTTTTTGCAGATGAAAAACAGTTTGTATCTAGCAATTCAGAAAAGGAAGAAATGATTATCGCAATTCATGGCTTCAGCTGAATAATACAACTCAGCATTGAAGCTCGGTTTTAAGAGAACCATACAGGCACAGAGCTATTTTGATACTTCCTCCTATTCCAACTAATACCCTACTTGTTCTGATTTTTGTCTGTCCTTCACAACACTAATCTATTATGATTATTTTAATCCCTTTTTTCAGCTATCATCTTTAAGTTTTCTTGATTGGAGTTACCAAAAATGAAATAATCCTCTTGCAAAATGAATTTTTGTATATAAAATGGAGCTTTCAGATATGTATTTCTTCACTAATTAGTGTTAAGTGAGACTATAGTACTAACTAGTAACCAGACTTTACTTTTACCCAGTATTAACCACAATTCCACAGACATGCCGATAAGTCCAGAGTTCATAAGCCCATAATTCCTGTATGTGTTTGTAATCTAATTTGGTGATAATAGCAAGAATCTTTAGTCTCATGGAATACAATAGTCATTCCAGCAAAATATTGACCATCTTTGTATTATTCAAAACCCAATGAAGCTGAAAAATGTTAACTTTTTTTGAACCTAGGTTAATTGAATTCTTCTTTTAATTTTCTTCTAAATTCAAAAAGATAAATATTGGAGAAAGTAAGAAACATCCTTATAGAAACTGTCAGCCATTTATTTTACAAAACAAATTAAAATGTAGCACAATTTAATTATATGTAATATGTATATATCAAATGTTTTCTACATACAGGACACTGAACTAAGAATTATTATTAATGATAGAATAAGAATGTCAACATTTATTCTGTTAAATAGATCAAATCTAGTATTACAGACTAATATGTACAAAAATACTAGGTGGTCTATAATTGCTATTATGGGCTTCAGTAACAGAAGTGCAAAGAAAACATATTCCAACACATCTGACAAACTAGGTACACTCATTTGTTAAGTAAGTTAAGTTAGTTTGAAGATAAGATCATAAGATACAATCAGTCAAAATGATTAAAGGAGTCTTGAAGAACAATTTTCAGCCCCAGTAGGGGAAACAAAAACCTTAGTGGGGTAAATAGACATTAAACAATAACACAAATAATATATATATTGTTAAAAATGTACTAATTGCTTTGAGACAAGAAAGTTTACCGGGGAATTATATCAAGTATTAAGGATGATAGAAAATCTCTATGAAGACAATGTTTACACTACCTACAAGACAAAGCCAAAGGACACATTCAGCTATTGACCATTTTAAGTAAAAACAACGTTTTAAACCAAATATTACATGTCATATGTGGTAACAATACTTGGACTACAATGGCAAGATCAGTAAAATGAAATACTAAAATAAAACAAGATTTTTACACTTTGGTATCGTCTAGTTCAAGGGAAATAAATGAATTAACTGACCACATAAATAAATATGACATTCTAACTGATATTATATTAATGAGACATATTTGTGTATTTGAGTGTCCCTAGTCGATGAATTGTAGAGACACAAGTAGAAAACTGAAGAAAATCTTCCATGAAAACGAATCATGCTACTCCCAAAGATTTAAACAGCCAAAGGAGGTGATTTGGAGAAAATATTTAAAGTGAAAGAAAAAGGACTTAGAGCAGACAGCAATATGTATGTTTACAAGAAAGAAATGAAGACCAATATAAATGATGCACAAAAATAGAGTGGAGGTAGATGTATTTATAGTGGAATACTATGAAATCCAACCAATGAAGAGTTGTATGTACCTGTATGTCTGTGCTTATGAGAAAGATAGTTAAAAGACAGAGAAGTGATGAATAGTAATGATAATAAATGTATCAGCATTTTAAAAACATGTCTTGCCAAAAAAAGAAAGAAGCTAGACACAGATTTTTTCCTACCTTTCATTAAAAAAATGTAAAATGGGTCATAGACCTACTGTAAAATGCAAAATTATAAAACTCTTAGAAGATAGCATTAGACAAAATCTATGTGATATTGAGTTTTGGCAGTGACATTTTAGATAAATACCAGGAGAATATGTCATGAAAAAAGAAATAGTAAGTTGGATATCATTAAAAGGTAAAACCTCTGCTATGTTAAAAAAAAAAAAAAAAAGAAAAGAAAAAGAAAAAGAAAGCGAATCATTTGGAGATATTATTTGCAAAAGTCATATTTGCTAATGGATTGACCAGTCTCCAAAATATAAAAATTCCTTTTAAAACTTAATAATAAGAAAATAAATAACACAATTAAAAATTGGACACAGGTCTGAAGAGACACCTCACCAAAAGAGATACATGTATGACAAATAAGCATTTCAAAAAATGCTTGATATCATAAGTCATCAAGGAATTGCAAGTTAATACAAAAATAACAAGTTCTATATTATTTTAATAATGAGGTAAAACTGCAGAGTGAAAGACAAAGAAAAATACTCTAAACAACCAAGGAAGAGAGATATTTATACAGGATCAGCAATCAAAATAAGAGATTTATCAACAGCAACAATAGTCAAAAAGCCTGTGTTATAATACTTTCAACATTATAAACTGGAATTGATGTCAATCTGGACTTGTATACCAAGATTAGGTTATTAAAAAAACTATAGCACTATTAAGATATTTTCAGACCAAACTAGATAAGAGATGTGTATATGTGTGTGAGAGAGAGATTAAGATTTTAGATATTAGTTGCCAACTCAAAGATTCCCTAAAACATATACTTTATGAAGTACATATACGTTAAGATACTTTAAGAAAAACATTGAAGCTAGATAAAGAAAGATATAGTGCCATAAAACCTGAAAAACTTTTGGGTAAAACCAACTCATATTTAATGAATAAAAATAATACTTGGCAATACTAATTTATGAAGTAAACATTTTAGATGATTCTAGAAATACTGGACAATGTTGTGGAATGATCTGTTAAATAAGAGGTTTTTTTTTATATTGTACAGAAGGAGACCTGTTATATTGATGACTTTTAATGTTAGTTAAGACAAAAAGAGAAAATTTACAATAAAGTATTTGAAGAGACTTAGAATAGATATATATTTTGAACATATTTCAGGAATAATATACTTAAAATAAGCTAGAATTTCAAAAATAATAAAAGTGAAAAAGTTATACAAAAGAAGGACTACATTAAAATCTTAAAAATAGTTGGTGAGATAAATTTAAGCATATCAGTAATAATAAGAAACATAATGTGCTGATTTTTCCAGTTAAAAGACAAAGATTGTCAAATTTGTCTTTAAAAGGACGTTTTGAATTACATGGTGTTCAGAAGTGAAATGCAATGTAAAGAAGATAAAGATTAGCAAAGGTAACAGAAGGAACAGAGATATACCAGGAAAACTAAACAAACAAACAAAAAAACTGTGTGTATTGTATATACAATAATATGTGCTATGTATATGTATAATCCTACATATAATGAAAATGAATTTATGCAAAAAAGCATTATTAGATATAGTGTCATATTGTTATGATGATGAATTTACAATTAACTAGAAAGGCAGTAGTTCTAAATATGTTTATCTTATATCTTTGTCAGAAGTTTTCACAAAATTATGAGAAAACTGGACAGATCCATAATCATAGTAAGAGGTAGTTAAACACATTTTAATTATAGAGGTCAGAACTTAAGGAAAAATAAACTTTATTCATATAAAGTTTTTAAGAATTATTTGTCAAAAATAAATTATGCATTACTCAATAAATAACTTTTTGACAAATTTCAGTGAATTGGTATCAATCATATTTATCTAAACAAATTAATTAGATGAAAAACAATAGAAAAATGTGTATTATATTAATTGTTTTCAAATTAAAAACACAATTGTAAACAACACAAAGGTTAAAATAGAATCACATCAAGGAGAGCTCTTCAGCGCTGAAGAGTAAGAACTAATGAAAATACAATTTATCTACTTGTAGCATGCACCTTAAGCAGTGTATTTTTTGAAATACATAGCATTAAACACTTATATCTGACCACAAGAAAGGCTAAACATGAAAGAGCTGAGCATCTCACTCCAGTTGAGTGTACAAGACGCAAATAACAACAAACATGAGAAAAGACATTTCAAGGAAAAAAACAGGGAAGATTTGCAAACCAACTTGTATATTGAAAAATCTAATGAAACAGACTTCTGGGATTACTTAAAAAGTAGAGAAGTAAAAATTAATAATTGAATGTGTCAATAATTACAAAAAAGTCATGATTAAAAAGTCTGTTGATATTTCAATAATTTTATTATATTAAATTTTAAATATGAAACCACATATAAAATTACCTGGATAAAGTATAACTCACTAAAACTAACAAGAGAAGAAATAGAAATCCTGGGCAGATTATAATCATTAAAGGCATTTGAGCAATATTTGAGATCCACCCATTTTTTTTAAGCAAAAGCAAAGGAAGAAGAAACACACAATAATAGTTATTGAGACTTACATGAGTAAGTTCTAAGCCATCCCATTACTGGGTATATACCCAAAGGATTATAAATCATGCTGCTATAAAGACACATGCACACGTATGTTTATTGTGGCACTATTCACAATAACAAAGACTTGGAACCAACCCAAATGTCCATCAATGATAGACTGAATTAAGAAAATGTGGCACATATACACCATGGAATACTATGCAGCCATAAAAATTGATGAGTTCATGTCCTTTGTAGGGACATGGATGAAGCTGGAAACTATCATTCTCAGCAAACTATCACAAGGACAGAAAACCAAACACCTCTTGTTCTCACTCATAGGTGGGAATTGAACAATGAGAACACTTGGACACAGGAAGAGGAACATCACACACGGGGGCCTGTCGTGGGGTGGGGGGAGTGTGGAGGGATAGCATTAGGAGATATACCTAATGTAAATGACGAATTAATGGGTGCAGCACACCAACATGGCACATGTGTACATATGTAACAAACCTGCACGTTGTGCACATGTACACTAGAACTTAAAGTATAATTTTTAAAAAAAGTGAAAAAAAAGAAACATTGCCATGTCCATTGACTTCAAAACAAAATAATGAGATAAAGAATAGCAGAGAAAATTCTTTCAAACTAATTTACTATGTCAGCATTGTATTGATACTAACATAGACAATGTAAGAAAAAAAATTGCCAGCTAATATTATTGAGTCTAAACAAGATATTAACAAACTAAATGTGTGCACACATGCACAGACACATAAACACACTCTAAGTTGCAGTCTCTAACCATTAAATTACAAAACAAAAATCACATAAAATTAGAGATAAATGAGAAAAAATGTTGTAAATTTATGTATAAAATGTTACAAAACATTGCTGAGAAAAGTCACAGTAGATTAATGCTCTTGTCCAAAGATAAAAAACATAGAACTAAGAATGAATTTCCAGTTTATAGGATCCATGAAACTAGAGAGGAAAAGTTACACAATACCATTAAAGAACAAGTTGACAAATCTAGAACACAGGAAAACTGACTGGTTTATTCAATACCACAATGTCATAAAATTTGAGGGAGAAATGCGCAATTTGTTTGAAGCTTAATTGCAGGAAACCATCTGTAAAAATAATATTTTGACACAATAAGGAAAATTTAAACATAAGATGAGATCTCAATAATACCAAGTAATAATTGCTATTTTTTTAACAGATGATAATAGCATTTTGGTCATTGGAAAAATGTCCATATATTTTAGAAATACATATAACAGTTTGAGAAGGTAAATGACCTGAGGCCTAGCATCTGCTTTAAAATATTTCAGCCAAGAAGGGGGAAAGACTAGGAGGGAGAGACAAAACAACGTGTCAACATTTGATAACTGTTAAATCAAGGTAATGTGTGTATAACTACATTCAATATTACTCTATAGTTCGTTTACACTTCAAATTATTCATGATAAAAATTCCTAAATTTTTGAGAATACATATTTTAAAATTTACAGCAAATGGTGTGCCTAATTGTAAAAATGATAGAAACATTTCCTTTAACATCTGTAGTAGGTGTGTATTTAAGACATTATTAGTTTTGAAACTATTTGTAGATATTTATGCTTGTTTTTATTATTGTAATTATTTTTACTACTAGTAACACAATTTTTAAAAATATCAAAGATATTCCAAACTTCTTTCTTTAAAAAGACACCTAATATGAAAATTTAAAAGATAAATTAAACTATATCTGACCACTAACCAGAGCATTCTCTGGAGAACTGGAATGCACCAACTTGCATTGGTAGCCAATTAAGCAGTATCATAGCTATACCCTATTGTTTTTAATCATAATATTTTTATTAAGGTTAATTACAAATGTTTCTGATTAAAAACCTAGTAGAGACAATAGAGATAATTTGAATAATCTCCTTACACACTGAAGATCTGTGGACCACATGGATATAAGGTTTGCCCTTGTTCACATAGCCAGTTAAGACTAAAGCCAGCACTTAGACACAGCTCCTATTTAAAATACAATTTAAAACAAGTTATTATATGCATTTTACAATCGTGTATTTACATAACAAAATTATTTATAATTAAAATTTTAATTAATTAATAAGAAGCCTGCTTGATTATAGGCATATGCTTATATGAATACCCAGAGTGTTTAAGCATTAGTCATAGCATAGGTACTCTGGTTCACTTCTCTTCATTCTTAGGACAAATATTTATCTCACACAGAAATAAGAATTATTTAAAATTCTTTTTCTTTGATTTAATAATTTTATTTCCTCTTTCACACATTTTCTGTACATTGTTTTGAACTTACATGTCAAATTATGATATTCAGGAAAGGGAATTTCTGTATTTTTTTAAGAATATGAGCTCCAGAAAGAGGCAGTACACATTATACAAAGCCAGGTTTACACCTTATATACGTAAGGGAAGAAATGAACAGTAAGATATTCACAGCCAATCAAACTTCCACAAAATGCATTTAAAAATATTGATTTAATTGATTATAACTGCATTTGAAAACAGTAAGCAACTATTAGTGAAATCTTTTATAATGAGGAGATGTGAGCATTTTGCATCTCATCTGATAGCATGGGTACCAAATGCATCTAAGGAGACGCTTATTCCAACGATATCATATTTCTAATATACCTTCATATGGCATAATTAAAGAATCCCATCCTCCTTTCAATGGTGAAGTAAATTTCATGGTTTATCTCATTTCTGTCAATGTGTTTCACTACTCATTTGGAGGCTAAAAAGATATGACAAAACAAATAAAAACAAAAGTACTGACACTGCAGTGTTATTCCTTGAATCATTTTTATCTTCATAGTGCAACTTTTATAACATTAAGTATGAAAAAATAAAGATCCCTCATATTAAAGAAAACCAACTGTGTACTGTAAGAAAACACACACACACACACACACACACACACACACACACACACAATCTCCTGCTAGAAAAAATAAGAACATTTATGTCATTTAAAAGGAATTGGTCATCTCTTACAAATCATTGGCCTGAAGACTAAGTAATCAATAAACAAATCACATTGAAGTAAATGGCAATTGTTTATTAAAAGATACCAAAATAATTATGAGAGCTATATACAATTTCAATTAGAACGTGTGTAAAACATAACTCACATTGCAGTCAGAATCAGTGCGTATGATGCCTCTGGACTCAGTGCAGAAATTCACTCTGTCACCAACTGGACAAGTACTCCTCCAATTTCTACTGGAACTCTTCCAGCTAAAAATATTTTCTCTAGTCACAATATTTCAGATTTCCTTGTTGAAAGAGTAATTGTAAGCTAAAGCTCACCTCTCACGTCTTCCTCACATTGCTCTTAGTTTTGTCCTAACAGCTATAACAACTAAATCCATTTTCAGTTTGTAGCCCATTAATGTTTGAAAACACTTACACTGTCTTTTCTCAGACACTCTAAAATATTTATTTATTTATTTATTTATTTATTTATTTATTTATTTATTTATTTATCTGAGTCTTGCTCTGTAGCCCAGGCTGGAGTGCAGTGGTCAGATCTCAGCTCACAGCAACCTGTGCCTCCTGGGTTCAGGTGATTCTTCTGCCTCAGCCTCCAGAATAGCTGGGACTACAGGTGCATGCCACCATGCCCGGCTAATTTTTTGTGTATTTTTAGTAGAGACGGGATTTCACCATGTTGGCCAGCTTGGTCTTGAACTCCTGACCTCAAGTGATCTGCCCGCCTCGGCCTCCCAAAGTGCTGAGATTACAGGAATGAACAACCATGCCCAGCCTAAAGTAAATGCCTTTAATGGTCATGGTTGTTTGACTGTCCATCATCCATCCTTACCTTTCTGCTTCATGATAGAGCTTAAATTTTGTTCAATTGTCTACTTTTATTTTTTCGTGCAGTTCATGCTTATCAAGAAAAGATACCACCCACAAGGTCCTGAGATTTGTCATGACCAAACTAACCACAGGAATTCCAATCACTTTGACAATAAAAGATTCAGAAGCCTATGCTTAAGTCAATTAGCATGTGTCACTCACTTGTCCAAAATTATTGATTCCTGGATGAACACCTGACCTATTCCCACTCAGAGGGAAGTAAGAAAGTATCAAGTCTCACTTGCCAATGCAGTAAGTTTTGAGCAACAGGGGACCCAATTTTTGGAATTAATGACCCCAAGGATACAAAATTAAGAGCACGACATTGTGGAAGCACTGACAAATCCAAAGATTGAAATCTGATGTACCTCTGAACTTCATATTAGATGGGTTTACAGATTAAGGCCATTTGATAATTTATTTCCCCTATTGCTTCTTAAAAATGTATGCATGTGTGTGTGCGTATATTTCTCCTGGGGAAAACGTTCCCAAGTCATGTAATCAATAAACATGATAATGTAAAAAACAATTTCATTTGTTTCTATTCGTGTTATTTTCCCCACATAAATGTTTCTATATAGTGAGTCTCATGATGGTGTAAAATGAGCAGGCAACAGTGTCACTGTGGAATGTCATTCTCGCTGATTTATCCCACAACTTTTATTCCTTTGGGTTCAGATCCTGGGACGCCTTGTTAAAATGTTAAAACCTTATCATAAAGGAATAGATCTATTGCTCAGCAATCCTTGTCCTTAAATCATTTTATCAATAAAATCAGCTAGTCAGCCACTTAAGTGAAAGCCCACAGAGGAAATCAACATTACCTATGTTATAATTTTTCTGGGTCTATGTCTTTTACTAAGAATGAAGGCTTAGAGGCTGTTGTGAATTTAGAATTAAAAATATAAGTGACTTGGATAAATATGCATTATTATTCGCTTACTTTAAGAGATACAGATTCCTTCGATTAAAAAGCCAGAAAGACATCATGTTAATGTAGTACCTACTAACAACGTAAGAATCTTCACCATTCTTTTAGAAGTCCAGTAATTTGTTTTTCTGAAATTGAATATATTTGTTTACTGTCTCAGAGAGACAAATATATTTCTAGAATCCTTTGAGGCTTTGATATCCTTTGCCTGGATACCAAACTTTTTCATGCATAAGCATTTTTATGTACTTCCAATGTTTTAGTTTGATTTTGTTCTTCCAGGGGCTAAACAAAGAGCTCATTTGCTTTTTTGTTGTTGTTGTTGTTGTTGTTGGCAAATATCTTCCAGTTACAAGGGTTTTATTTTTTATTGCTTTTATTAGTAATCACTGTAAATGATACATTATAAATGAAACAAATGGTGTTTCTAATCAATATTTTAAGAGACATGGTATATTTATATCTAAAAAGTTAATTTCACGGATTGTGTTTTTAAATTCTACTTCCTCAAATTTCCTAGAAAGTTAGAATATGGAAAAAAGAAAAATTTAGAAATTATCTTAAAAACGTGTTCTTTTATTTTGCAATTTTGAAAAGAGAGAAACAGAAGCTGTGTTATTCATTTATATTCACCGTATTTGTTGATGACAGAGCTAGAATACTTAAGGTAACTCAACTTTCAGTGCTATTTTACTATTGTGCTAGTTATCTATTGCAATAATAATGCTATGTAACAAACAATTAAACAATAAACATTTATTACCTTACTAGTCTGTAGGTTATCTGAGCCATTATTTTTCTATTCCAGGTTGGGCTCAACTGTTCTCATCTGTGCTTGATTATGCATTTATGGTCAACTGATGGGTTGGCTGAGGGCTGGCGTTCATGTCTTCTTGATTGGAATCTTTCACATCTCTGGACACTGGACTTGGCCATTTTGGCTGACTATGCCCCATGTGGTCTTTCCTCCTTCACCCCAAGCTTGTCCACATATTAGGGGCAGCATTATAAAAGTGTGATTGAATGCACACAAGACCTACTGATGCTTTGGTTTGTAACTCATATACCCTCACTTCTGTTGCAAGATACAAAGCCAGCTCAAATTCAGGGATTGGGGAAATGGATTTATTTCTTAATGAAGAAGGAGCAAATACATATTGCAATAGAGTGCATAGAAAAAGGGTTAGGAATCTGGTCATGTTCACAATCTTTCTACTACAAACTACATGGACTTTTTCTTTACCTCTATTTCCATTCCTTGAAAGCTCTGTTTATCGTCAGCTTCATACATAACTTCAAAAGTAGCATCACCCATCCCCAAGTTCTTTGCTTTTTACTAACATATGCAATGCTGACAAATTACTATTCCACAGTGTGCTTTTGGTCATAATCTATGGCATGACTCATTATCTTTATGGAAACCCAATTTTTGTCTTCTCTATGTCATTACTATTCTACGTATGATATTTGATATCTGATTAATCAATTTTAGTGCAATTATTTTAATATAAAACATACAAAGGTATTTTTAAGAAAACATTTTTTTCAATCTGACAAGTAAAGCAGAGCTTTTCCAAGCCGGAATCAGCCAGAGCATTAAGGTTGTCTTGAAAACGGAAACCAAGTGTAAAATCTTAAGTTGCCTCTACCTTGCTAATTAGCACTGAAGTCCTTCTTGCCGAGATACATTCCTCTTTAGTTTCTATTCATGCATATAGGCCTTGACAAAAATAAGCTGCCCAACCTTTTCCAGCTTAAATTCTAACATATAAAAAAAAAGAAAATAAAAATATATTATCATGTAGTTATAAGTTCCATAAAAAGAAATAAAATTTTATTAGGGAAAGGCAAGAAATCTTATTTTGTCATAAATTGGCTACTGCAATGAGACCTGGGGTTAGTGAGAAAGTTATTCCTTATCATTATAGTAATTCTCAAGTGGCTTTATGACGTTAGAAAGACTTATATTTGAATCTGAGCACGATGGTTGATCGAGTGCTTGACCTCGAACAGCTCACATAACGTTCTTGAACCTTAGTTTCTTTATTCGTAAAATATGGTTGTTTGAAAATACTTTGAGGAATTGGCATAGGGCTTAAACAAGGGAAAACATGAATTAGACTCTCAGAGTGCCTTTCTTATATCACAGGCTACGAAAACATTTGCCATTTTATAAACTGTATTAGTGCTCAAAACTATGAAAATGTGAAAGAAATGCAGATTGTCTTCTGAGGTGGCTTGAAATCGTTTTGACTAAGTTTTATTGGGGAATGGTGGTATATTTCTGAACTTATTTGTATTCTTCTTTGTGCTAGATTCAGCATTTTCTACTGCTACTATACCACCTTATTTCTTTAAAATTCTCTGACAGCATCTCTGAGATGAATGAATGGTTAGTGTCAGTGTCACTGACCTTTTAAGAGGACTAAGTCTGGAGCCAGTACAGCTGGTTTTCAATCTAGATCTGCCACTTACTTGCTGTACGATTTGGGTAGAAACCATTCTATCTTTCTGTGCTTAAGTTTCCAAAACAGGAAAAAGAGATGATAAAATTAGCACCTACATTATGAAGCTGGTATGAATATTAAACAACTCAATGTTTTAAAGTACTTAACACAGTACCTGACACATTAGAAGTCTTCCATCTCGTGTAGTATTATTATTATCTAAAATAAAGGGTTGTTGGCAGAGCGTGGTCGCTCATGCCCATAATCCCAGCACTTTCAGAGGAGGAGGTGGATTGAGGTCAGGGCTTTGAGACTAGCTTGGGCAACATGGTGAAACACCGTCTCTCCTAAAAATACAAAAAAATTACCTGGCGTGGTGGCAGGCGCCTGTAATCCTGGCTACTCAGGGAGGCTGAGGCAGGAGAATCACTTGAGCCCGAGAGGCAGAAGTTACTGTGAGCTGAGATCGCGCCATTGCACTCCAGCCTGGTGACAGAGCGAGACTTCGTCTCAAAAAAAAAAAAAAAAAAAAAAAATATATATATATATATATATATAATATATAAAATAAAGGGTTGTAAAACAGATGGAGAGTAAAATAATGAAGGTTCGTTTATATGCATTTGTCTAATGCACATTACAACATATAATGTGTGCTAAATTAAGACATTACAATTGACTTTTTTTTTTTCTTGTAATGTAGTCTCTCTCTGTTGGCCCAGGCTGGAGTGCAAGAATCGCTTGAACCCGGGAGGTGGAAGTTGCTGTGAGCTGAGATCGCACCACTGCACTCCAGCCTGGGTGACAGGGAGAAACTCCCTCTGAAATAAATAAATAATATAAAATAAAGGGTTGTAAAACAGAGATTGAAAGTAAAATAAGGAAGGTTCTTTTATGTGTATTTGTCTAATGAACATTACAACATAGAATGTGTGCTAAATTAAGATATTACAGTTGACTTTTTTTTTTTTTTTGAGACGGAATCTCACTCTGTTGGCCCCGGCTGGAGTGCAGTGGCGGGATCTTGGCTCACTGCAACCTCTGCCTGCCTGGTTCAAGTGATTTTACTACCTCAGCCTCCTGAGTAGCTGGGATTACAGGTGCTTGCCACCATACCTGGCTAATTACAACTGACATTTAAACTATTTTATCAGTGATAATGGTTACTGAAAATTTTGTTTCTGTTTATTATCACTTGATCACTATGTCTCACAGTTTTAACACAATGTTATATATTTTTATTTTTGATAATATATATTGCAAAGCACCTTATTTCTTGGTCTTATCAAACATTTAATGCCTACGGGTCATCATGGACATGCATTGGACAAACTCTAGTGAAGTGAGTCTATGTATATAGTAGGACTTATGTAAGGGGCAGTAATGGTGAATAAGTATTATGGTATATACACAAGAGCGATAGAGAATGTTACCGTATTTAAGGGGTGATCATCATATATATGTCTCCAACTTATTGTGAATTTCACTACTGATGCATGTCAGGGACTTTAGAGAATGGGCAAGTAGGGCAAAGCATAGGAAGGAGCATTGCAACAGTTAACATTGCCTACTACATGAATTAACATGAATTAACTGGAGACGAAAGGAGAAAATTATAAGTGAAGAGCTCTTCTGAATTCACAAAGCAGAGACAGCAGCAGATAAAAGAGGAACTCAAACAAAACACATAAAGTATACCAATTTGTTTCAGTTCAGTTCAGAGAACACTGAGGAGAAATTTAAACGGTTCTGGTAAAAATCTATTCTACTTCAAATTACCATATATTTTTATTTTTCTCAGCATATAATTTTTTTCATCACCACAAAAATATAAAATTTATATTCTATATCAATTTTAGAATACTATTTCTACTCATATTATCATGTCACATATTACTCAATTGAAACACGGTGGTAAGACTTCTTAGAGTTCTGCCAGTCCAGCTTCCTGAGTGGCCACCTACATTAAACTCTGGTTTTTGACTTCCAGAGTTAGAATACCCAGGCCACCAATGGCTCAGGTTATAGCTCTCAGGTGGTGTGAAAAAGGTCTTTCTTGTATTAAATGCAGAGAACAGAAAAAAGCAACTAAACCTCCAGAATCTAGGGAATGGGAACCTCATAAACCTCTTCCACAGATATATACATATACACAACAAACTGAGCTGCCATTAGCATTCAAATTTGTAGATCAAAACAAATCATATAGGAATCAAGATAAAAAACTAAACTAGTCCAGGAAACAAAATTGTGAAGCAAATTAGAGAATTAAAGCATGAGATATACTGACTTGGATGACTGTAGTGTATGATAAGTACATCTGAATGCTTTGGAACTAGTAAAATTTCCAGATTCCTTTGGCTGTGGACACACAGTTTAAAATACTTTATTGAGCATCTGTGATGATAGAAAGGACTAAAAGCACTGGAAGGAGGTGGTCCTGACTACATAGAAAAGAATAAACCTTTATGTCCATATAAAACTTCCATTAATGCTAATCAGAGCCTTGCTTATAAATCTGAGCACATCAAAGAGAATATATATATGTATATGCATATATGTGCATATGTTTATATTTTGCTCTTGAGCTTTCACTATAAGTACATTTATAATGATGATAAGTAGGTCTTCTTTTAAGTCACTTATAATTTAAATATATTAACATTTTTGGGCATGTAGTTTTTCAAAACTTTTTGATCATTAAAACTTTAAATTCTTATGCAGAATAATTTACAATCTACTATAACTCTACAGATTCTTCATTGCAGATGAGACTATAAGACTTTAATTACCCATGTTTGATAATCTAGTTTGCACTTTACCAAATATTTGATATTACATTTAACCAAACCTATAAGGAGAAGGAGAAAAGCACAGAAGATAAAGGCAATGGTTGGAGCTAAGGGGAAAGTAGAGGGAGGTGAAGGAGAAGAACAAGCAGAAGGAGGAGGAAAGAAACCTGTAGTTACAACAGCATAACAGTAGTCTAGCTAGACTATGAGAGCCTCAAGAATGGATCCTTCTTCTCTTCTTTTCTTCGAATTTCTGGAATTTGGGTCAATGCCAGGCACAGTGTAGGTTAGCAATGAATGCTTGCTAAACCAATCTAAACTGAGAGAATGACAAAGGTTACTACTGAAGTAAACAATGCCTTCACCAGTTTTTCCACCTTCTGGAGGCTTTATAGAGAAGAATTAAACAAAATATTTTTTTTAAGTTTCATTTGAGTTAAAAATTACTCTGAAATAGTGTCAAATAAAGGGTAGTGCTACCTATAGGGTAAAAGAAAATATTAATTGTAATAATACTAAGAAAGACTTGGAGATTGTGAACTTGGGAGAATCATGATAATATTTCCATAATTCTAAATGTAAAGCAAACTGTAGTGTTATATACATATGTCCTATTTCTGGATCAAAGTCACATACAAAAATAATTGATAACCTAATGTTTAAGGCAGAGTAAGTACATTTAATTTTTTTAGGTTTTTAATGCCAATTTTTGAGGTTTGTGAAGGTAAGGAGATTCCCAGCCACCCACCCTGCCACATACATCCTTCTTTGTAATGCACAATTAATGATGGAAATCTATGTCAAAAATTGTGGTGTGCTTGGCTCTGGCACCTCTATTACAACACTTGCTACAATCATCTGGTTATTTATTAATCTCCTTCACCCTCTTAGAAACTTGTCTGCTTTTCACACTTATTTGTTTATTTCATGTGTTCCCATGCCAGAAAAAAATGTATGCATTAAAAGATTTAAAGATGAAAAAACAACCAAAGATAAAAAGACAACATGGTCTCTGGCCTCACAGTTTATATTCCAACAGGAGAGTCAATGAAACAAAGATACAAACAAAGTAACTACAAATTGTATTAGTTGCAATGTAGAAAAGCAATTATCCCCTCAGTAATAGTAAATATATTCATTGATTAATAATTAATTTGACTTAAGAAAACGTTCAATTAGTTTTTTGGCATTTTCTTCGTAAGTATAGCAGAAAGTAATTTTTCAAAAAGAGGCAAAAGTACAATTTCTTCCAAGGAGATTTCTCAGCTTAATTTTGAATAGAAGCATTTACGTGAGTGTATACAATGTAAGATAATGCAGTACACAATATGTAGACACAATATAAAACAATACAAAGGGGTATTTAGAGAGGTTTAATCAAAGTACTATGAAACAACAGAAGGAAAGACTTATTCCAGTAGAGGGAATAATTTGTTGACAAATATGTTGATGGAAAGCAAGAGGTAGTGCAAGGGTTACAATAAGAGCCAAAGCCAAGGAATTTGGTTATGGTAGACTAATCTTGAACCAGGAATATTAGGGAAATATTTAGTAATTCAGTTGCCAACAACCATCTAAACCTGTATGATAATTTTGTTTAGGCTAAATTCTAAATAAAAATTAAATAGATAGATTTTTTGTGTGTGTGCGTGTGTGTGCACATATGACAGTTGACGTTCTCTCCATAGTTTTATGAGGGCAATTCATACACAAAAAACTAGAGATCTTTATATTTATAACAGACAGTCAGATATTTGCTAGAAAATTTTGAAAGATTTGTGACAAGGTGCGAAGCTACTGAAATTTTCCTGGGACTGATTTTAACAGAAATGGAGAAGCATAAATTTTTGAAACTATTTTAAATCTTTCCTTATATACAAGCAAATCTTATACATAATACAAAGAAGGACTAATCAGACAAAATTTCTGACTTTTTAAACTTTTGTTTAAGTGAAAGAACAGGAGAACAAATTGTTGTATTTGACATTTCCTTTTGGGATAGCTGGAACATTAATGAATGGGCCCAAGGTGACTGAATTATGTTAGCTAGTTATTCATAAGTGAAACACCTGAGACATTCATTCCCCTGTTGATATGCTATCATCAATTTTTCATTTTTTTTCTGTCAGGTTTATTACTGACGGTGAAAAAATGCAGATAAAACTGATACAATCAAAGCAATTCAATTTTAAAAGATTTATTTTGTTTTCTAAATTGCAATTTAATATAATCTCTGATGGGAGTTTTAAAATTTTTCCTTTCCTTTTAATTTTTGTCATGGTATTAACAGAAATTTTATTGTTGTCTTATGTGCACTAAGCTCCTGGTATCAAATTATATTTTGGCAATGTCATTTTTCAACTGTATGTAGCATATTTCTTACAGACCTCAATGCTACTTCACAATGGACTGTACTAATTCTTCCTAAATATACAATATTAATACTCTGCGATTGGATCTACTTTTAAAAGAAAATAAAGCATAGGCAATTTTATAAAATAGTAAGGAAAAAGGAAGAGACAAAGCAACACAATGATTTCGGGTTAAGAAATCAGGTTACTATAATAGCATTTTAGTATATCTTGCTCTCAAATCCAAGCTAAACGTTAGAAATGACTGTGTTCACTATTTCATATTTAAAATCCAACCTACTGTAATGCTATTCTTTTCTTATTCTTATCAAATAGTACTCCATTCCCTAAACCGATTTATTACTTCTCAAAACAGAACTGGTACTTTTTTAAAACTGCACTATGGATTACTATCCCATCAACCAGAATGACATTTTTTTGTCCTCTTCTTTTAGATTCACTATATCCATTGTTCAAAACTAATAATCCATTACTGATTCTTTAAAAGCTTCCCATAGACAATGCAGCCTGAGCAGATAACTTAGACTTCTGAGCTTTATATCAAGGCAAGTTTCTGTCATTGGCAATAGATTGGTTACTGCCAAGTAACATTTCTACAATTGTTTTTCAGAACTTCTTTTTAGGTCATTTTTGGCACTCTCCAAGTAGCAAGTATTTATGTTGTATCTCTCTATGTAAGATTTTGAGGACAAGAACCACATTTTAAATCATTTTTTCCTCAAGAACACAGTTCAGAGTGCTGAAGATATGATTTTTTTCTATTTTTAATCTGTGAAATTTTGCAATAATATTTCTATCTATGGAGAAATAAAAATGTTTACCTTCATTTATTTATTTACATACCCTGTCAATAATTACTGATTATCTATTAGACACAAAACACTGGGGACACAAACACTAACATGACACTAGTTTTACCCCCAAAGAATCACGATGGTAAGCAGTTGTTCCTTCTACCTGTCCCATGTTCACTAGATTCACAATGACTACATCCTTAGGGAATTCAGTACCTGTTTATTTACAAGATTGTAGAATGAAACCAAAACAAATTAAGCATAGTTTAACTTCCACATTAAGGCTACCAAAAGAGATTCGGTTTCTAGAAAAGTTGAACTTTTCTTTCAATATGTTGAGATTTCAGTATATAACAATCTTAATTTCTCCTTGACATTTGTAAGAAATACTAAACAAAAATAGATACAAATGTCATTCAATAAAATTAATAAAGTAGTAATATAAAAATGCTGGATAGCATTTTGAGATGAACAGATTTTTTGGTTTCTTACAGTAACTGAAACATAAAGAGTTGTATCAATCACAAATGCACTTTGGTAGAGATGATTTCACCATGCTAGGATGTTTTACATAATTGAAGAAACTAATTAATTCTAGGTGCAGCTAAATTACAAAGTTTAAATAGTTGAAAACAAAATTGAGAAAGCATTACAAAATTCAAATTGCCATTCTACAGTTACTGGTTTGTTAATATAAGTATACATATGTATATACATGCACACCTATATTACAATATCTAATTTTTTTGCATCTTTTATTTTTTTAACTTCTATTTTTGAAGATACTTTCCTTTCTACAGTAGATTATTCTTTCTCTGTTTGACCTGATGAAGAGATTATGAACTGCAGAATCAGATACACGCTTTTTAAATTCCAGTTGTCCAAATTTACTGCTGCATAACTGGGGTAAAGTTACTAAAAGTTTTTTGTGTGTCAGTTTCCTCATCATTAAAACTATCATAATAAAAAATATTCATGATAAAGATAGAACAGATTGATGTGTACATTGTTTAGTAAAAAGTTTGGTACTTTTTACTATTGTGCACTCAAAAGTAATTTTTTATTATTGCAAGATTGTGAATTTTGTACAGTTGAAATCCATAGCATATGAATACTAGACTGGAAAAAGAATTAGGTGATAAAATATTTCTTTTTTTGCCCTGTTTTATAAGTACAACTATGAAGTGGGATGACTATTTCAATATTCTTATTAAGTGGAATGACTATTTTAATATTTTTATTGTGATAATATCTGCCTTTATCAAATTATTTGGGCTATTTTTAATGTTATGCAATGCATAAAAGGAAATTAATACATATTCTTATGGAGATATTAATAAAAGTACATTGTAAATTGATGTAAGATGTAAGAAGCTGGAGTATGAGAGGCTTGGAAATAATAGGTCAGCCTAGAGTGTCCTTTGTCCTAAGTTATTCTATCAGAATTTTTGAATTTAAGCAGTTTTGATTTATCTATTACTTTTATTTTTCTGTTACTAATACTGATTTTTATTTACATAGCTTTTTGGGTTTTTTGTACATTGAATTTACTTTAGGCCTCTGCTAAAAAAAAAAAAAGAATGAAAAAACATTGCATGAAAGATCTGGGAACTACATAATGTGTGCCTGCTGAGTACAAATAGACTAAGAAAAAAGCAAGGGTGGTTACCAAGAAAAAAAAAACTGATGCTTACGCTAGGTCGTACTGTGATCTTGAATGTGTGTGAAACCATTGCTAAGTTCAGAATAAAAACACATTCTTCAAGATGGCTACACGCATTGATCACTAAGAATTCAGTTTGGATAAATCCATATATCTAAGGGATCTTGCCAGCTCTATGAATCCAGCTCCCAGTTTTAGACCAGTAATGTGTAATTATTCCCATCGGTTGATGAGACAACTGAATCCCAGAAAGCCTTGGCTAGTACACTAAACTGGCTTTTCAATCACAGTTAAAACAGTCTCAAAGCTAAGAAAAAGTGTACGGATACTTAAATACGTGACTTTTCTTAGAGCAATTCTAGACTTCATTAAGATTCTTTGCTGAGTGGCAAAGATGAGTTGTTTGAGAACGATGAACTCCTAAATCATATGACTATCACCATTTTTATCAATTCCAATTGATTAATCGCCCCACAAGTATTAGTGGATGTAGATCTACACCACAAAAAAGAAAAATGATCATATAGAACCAAAACCTGCAATCAGTAATGCACGCTTTTTAGCAGGCTTAAATATCTACTTTCCCACATAGATGCTTTACAGAATCTCAAAAAAAATTCTTACCATTCATATTAAGCTTTCTTATGCTTTTACATGCATAGCATCTTAGTGCAATCTTACCTTGGTGGTGACAGTGAAAAGAGAAAAATCCTTACTAATCCCTTCTAATCTTTTTTCAAGATTTGAGATTTTGGAACATTTTTGTTATTAAAATTTGTCACTCAAACTTTACATATATTTAACTTAACATGTGAATAATCTTCTGTGTCTGGGGTATTCAGTCAGTTTCATTTAAAAAATAAAACTGTGTTTTAGGCATTTCTTTAAGTGGAAGTGGAAACGAGGTTATCCAATGTTCAATTTCTGTTCTAAAAAAGAAGTTATATTTATTCAAATAATATAAAGGAATTCTGAAGTACAAGAACTAGTGTTAGCCAGGAGTCAGAATATGCAGAGGCCCATGAACATCTAAATATGTTTCAAGAAAGCTCTGATATGCTCTGTCATTTAGTGAAGCATAGAAAGAGAAGGTGTTGCCATTTTATGACCATGTTCTGAATCCCCACCCTGTTGTCCCAGTGCCATCCTAAGTACCTTACTCATGGAGAGAACCCTCCACTAGAGTATATTTCATCTGCTATTTCATTACAACCACATATAAAAGCTGAGACATAATTGCTTTTGTATTTTAAGTGAAAATACAACAAAAACCAACTGGCGTTGTTTTTCCGCCTAGCTCTTGTAAAAACCTGGACACAGAATCCTCCTAAAGAGCAGCTTTAATATTATTTTTAAATATTCTTTAATAATGTCAGGAATAAAATAAGATGTACAAATATTAACTACCACAACTTGAAGCAGCATGATTGTGAGTATTTCTTCTTTTTAAAAACATCTCTGCTGAATGTGGCTACTTAGGAAATACCTGGTTCTATGCAATTGCACAATAGGAAATAATCAATGCAGTTGCCTATAGGACTAGAAAGGTAACCGAAATTTTATCGTGGGAGCAAGTTGGTTCTGAGAGAAAATAAGCAATAATGACTGTGGTGAAATAAAGTGTTTTCCCTACATGGGTCAGCTACTTATTTATAGTAAATTGTTGTCTGGTAAAGATGGGTTGCATGCTATCCAGGAATAGCTGCAAGAACAGATCTTTTGAATGTGTTGGCATTAAATTAATTTAGAATTAATATTAAATACACACATTCCCCTCCATTCATAAACACACATTGTGGGCTCAACAAAACCTTTTGTAATGAAGTAAATTATGGACATCTAAGTGATTAATGATCAGTATGTTTGGGGATGGTTAATTGTATTAAGCTGATTATTCATAATGGTACTTTAGATTTAATTAATATTCACTGAAGCCCACTGTGTATAAGGCACTTTTATAGGTGCTGTGTGAACATAAATATAAATGGGACATGGTCTTTTCATCATATGTTCACATACTCTTCTGGAATGTTGGTATATAATACTGAAGAAGGAAATTCATAAATGGAAGACATCATTGCAGAAAAAAACCTAGTCATACAAATTTGGCTTGACTTACCTCTTTACCATGTGCTGTGTGACTTTGGAAAACTCATTTAAATTCTCTGATTCTCATTTTTCTTATCTCTAAAGTGCTGCTTTGCTGTAATTTGAAGTCAATAACAGATATAAAACACTTAAATAGCTGATAAGTGCTAACAAAAACCTCAAACATGAGAACTAATAAACCCAACCCAGCACCCTTTGTAGAGTTGTAGTGACACAGATAACATATATAAAGGGCCTGTTCAGTACATAAATTTTTAAGCACTCAATAAATCACTGCCTTGGAGATCATTAGATCTAAGTATATCTAAGTGTTTATAGGTTTTGCAACATGTGGATGAAACATTTTGATTAAAATGGATTCTTTTCATGTGATGACACAACTTAATCGATTTGTCAATTTTCTTAGCATCTGTAAATATCAGAGATATAAACTTTTTGAAGGAAAATGCTCAGTATAATAAGATCAGTCAATTATTTATTCCCTAAATGGATTCTGTTGCTGTAAGCAAATGCCTACATTATTGCAAGATACCTGGCAGGCTAAATAAGATACATTTTTGAATAAAGATATGATATTTCTGGAAAAGTTCTTTACAAAGAAACATAACATTTTAGAACCTCATTCACATAGAGAAGTCTTATTAAATTCAAAATGAAGTAAACAAATTTATAAAACTACTAATTTTATTGTATCTATTATAATGATGAAGTAAACTCATCTTAAAATCATATTTTCCAAAATATTTAAGTGAATAGGTTTTGTAAACTCTAAATAAATACATGTTTTAGGTTTCCTGTCCAGAAAAGAAAAAAAGAAACCTCCAGGCTTACAAGACACTTTATCCTAGAAAATCCACTCTGCCAATTAGACAGTGATACATGAAGTAGAAATATCACAAATTCTGACCATCTGTAAATTAGAACTGTATCAGGATGGAATGGGAATATCAAAGCCAAGGGCTCTTTCTGGAAAATGCCTTCCATGGTTTGGGTCTTAAATCTTGGAACCATTAGCAAGAGTGCTCTGGATGATCAAAACTGTTTACAGGTGGCAAAGAGTTTTATTTATTGTGCCATTTTCTACATTGAATTTCAATCCTCAGGAGCATTTTTTCACACTCTCTGATTTTCAGACACTCAGGGAAAAGTAAAATATAGCATCAAAATAAGATAGGTCTCTAGATGGACGGATCAGCCGGGTGTCATAGAATGCCTAATACCGCCTTTGTTTCACCAAATCCCAGGCAACATTTCAAAGCCTCATACAGTGCCCCTGAGACTGGAGACCTGCTTGTAAATTACTGATTTAAGTTACTGTGCATCTGCTTGTGTGTGTGGGGTGGGGGGGGGGCATGTGTCTACATATGTATTACATTCTGTAAGCATCACTGACGCTTACTATAATTAGTCAGAAGCAGTAATAGTGAAACCTTGTGCACATGTGACATCATCATTTGAAAATGATATCTGGATTTTGCTCCAAAATAGCAAGTTGACATTATCTTGAAAGCAGACACAAAGGTGCCTGAGGAAACAAATGTCTCTGTGGGTTGTGCCATCTGCACATGCATTCCAACCTTACTCTCTGAGAATTCAAGACATGTATTCTGCTCTGTACTTAAAAAGCAAAAACAGATCATCAGATTCAGAGCCAGTAAGGATGGTTATTTCCAAAATCATATGATCCAGAACTGTTTAGCACACTGAATTATTTTGTTTTTATTTAATCATATATATATTATATTTTAAAATGTAAAAGTAGTGCTTATACACTGTGGAAACTAGAAGATGTTTTTAAATCTAAAGTTGACTATCACTTCTTTCTATATTTTTTAAATCTATATTTTATTTATAAACTTGTAATTCTACTACAATAACATTTTAACCTCCTTTTTATCTTATGAAAGAAGGTAATATAGATTCTCATGACATTAAATGGTCTGCTGAAACTTCCGTTTAATGGATACATCAAAATTTCAAAATATTATAATATAGATATGTTATATATTATTTTACCAAATACTATGTAACTAGCTTCTCTTATGTTCAGCCAAACAACCTACTGGAAATTAGTATCCTTTATTTTAAAGAAAGATATTTGTACAAAATAAAGCTGTTATCTCATTAGACTATTTTTGACAGAGAAGAGCTAGAAATCAGAATAATAATGTAAACTATGAAAAAGAACCAATAATTAATATTATTCTACCAATGTAATTAATAAGATAAATCAAGACCAGATATTCATCTACTTCAATACACACAGATAATAACTGCTGAATTGTTAAGAAAATGTGATTCAATGATTAACATTCTCAGTAACATGTTGGCATGTTTAGGTATGGCTAGGAGTAGCTTGAAAAAGCAAATCGTCTAATGATGATGATCAGAGACTTTTCATGGAAACAAATTTGGCAAAATTTGGAGGTATCATTCACCCTTCTGTCTCTCTCTGTCTCCCTCTCTGTCTCTTTCTCTCTGGTAGTGATTGATGGTTTGAAAAATGAAATCATTGAGGAATGCCTATGTTTTAACTTGAGAGTTAAAAAGGAATAATAAGATATAATTATTTCATGAGTTATTACAGAAGAATATTTTTCTCAACCAACACTTGAAAATGTCAGAGAAATAAATAACAGATAAACTATTATAAACAATAAGATAGTATTTCATACCCATGAATAAACATGAAGACTTGCCACGTGTGAACAAGAGGAGTTCAGTATGGTATCATGACTTATGTTAAGTGTAACAATTTAAAGATAAAGTGGAAGAGAATAAAATATAATATCAAAATATGTGTTACCTGGTCAACCAGGACAACAGTCAGAGGTAGAAAGATAACTATTGGCTAAAATTAATGAAGAAGGTATAAGCTAGCAGGTGCAGCTTGCACTGGAATTTGTAAAGCTGATGGATTTAGGGAAGATCAAGGCAATGGGGATTAATTTTCAGAGATGATTTATATAAGTAGGAAAGAATTTGCCAGCATAGACTATATAACATCCTCTTTTTACCTACATGGGACTAGCTGTGCATTTTTGCTTTTGAAATGGTGAATTTTCTATTCTCTAATAAGTATATTGTAGATGAGGATCTGGGTCCTAAGTCTACGGTGCTGAAATCCCTTTGTAAAACTAAAAGCAAAGTCAATTGGACTTTTCATCTTTAAGAATATTTGCATTGTACTAAGTTCCATTAAACTAGATAAAAATATCCATGAACATCTAGGGAAAATTAATCTAAATTCTGAAATCATTAGACAAAACCAAGTAGTTTCAGAACAGCTCTTCTAAACTCAGTAAGCTGTGTTATAAAAATATGTGGAATACTACTCTTAGAGAATTATACATCAATTTGATCAAGAATGACAATATTTCAAATCCCTTTCATTTTTATTCTTTGAATTTATTTTTTATGAATATTTTTATTTTAAGCTAATATAATTTATGATATAACCATATGACATTTGTAAATGTGATCCATTAAAAGTATGGTTTAGTAAAAAATTTAATGACATATAAAATGTCTACTCAAATTTTGAAATTTAAAATGAATGATACAAAATGGTATATACAGTAGGATACCAATTTTACCTTTTTCTGTTTTTCTTTTTTCTTTTTCTTTTCTAACTAGTATACTCCTTCTCTAACACAAATTTCCTGAAACAAATAAAAACAAAACAAGACGATGTCAGAAATTGTAAATGAAATGTCTAGATAATGAGATAAAGATAAAAGTCTCTATTAGGGACTTATTCCTCATGAGTTTTCCAATTTAAAAAATGGTCTTAAAACAGCTAAGTAAAAATACATGTAATTTTGTGTATATGTGATTATGTGCAATTATATATATATATGCAATTTCATATATAGTATATATAATGAATGTGTGTATATATGCACACACACACACACACATATATATATAATTGTACATGATTTTTAAATAACTCTGCTTTCCTACCACTTCACTAAGTGCCGAATTATCTATGCCACCAATGGCTAAACTGAGTAGTAATTTCTCAGATTTCATCTTACCTGACCTCTCAGCATCTTGACATAGCTATTCCTGCCTCCTTCTTGGCCACTTCCTGCACTTGGCTCCTGCTACATCACACCATCTTTCTTTTCTTTGTCATTCCCTTTCTGCTCTTTGTTGGTGTCCAGTGCTGGATTTCTTTCATTGTTCAGTCCTCTAAATGAGGATGCATCAGGGCTCTCCCTCAGCATTCTTCTGTCTTGTTTACATTCACTTGCTTGGGGACCTCATGCAGTCTTGTGACTTTAAATGTATTCTGCCTGTTTTAAATTAGATTTGACTTCCTACAAACAAAAATTTGCCACAAAAAGTGGCTTAAAGTAAGCAAAATATTTCTCTTTCATTAAAAAAGCCCCAAAGTAGCCAGTTTAGAGTAGGCATGGAAGCTTCACATTTATCTACGACCCGAGCTCTTACAGTTTTTCTTCCTTTCTCAAAGTCACAATTTGGCTACTGGACCTTCCTGTGTTCAGTTGCAGGGTGGATAGGTAGAGGAAAAAATACACCACATAATTAAGCTTTCTTGCAATATTAACTCTGTTAAAGGGTCTTCGTAGAAGCCTCACCCGACAACTGATGGGTACATCTCACCGACCAACCCAATCTTGAAAGTAGGCTAGGAAATGCCTTATATTTAATATGGACATAGTATTTCCACTAATTAGAGTATTCTGATGGTTAAGTAAAATTAGTTAGTGGATATCCAATAGACAATGGATAATTTTACTATAACATTTTATATACTGAGGGCTCCAATTTAATTTGGCTCAGATCATCCAACTACCTACTGAATACCTCCAACTACCTACTGGCCACCTCCACTTAGGTAGCCAATGGTTGTTTTACTCAAACTTGACCAAAATTAAAATCATAAGTTATACCCAGAAACCTACTCTTACTGTGGTTCCCCATGTCATTTATTCAATTTCTTGCCCCTACACTTTGCATTCTCTCTTGATCCTTCTCTTCCTGAAAGCTCTCCATACAATTGCAAAAAAAATTGTTTATAATACCTAAATCTAACCACTTCTAGCACTACCACCATTATTGCTATTACCTCTCACGTAGATTTCCATTCTTACCTGCCATAGTTAATTGCAATATTTAAGAAGTAAGTGTAGTGATATCATCCCCTGCCTGAAATCATATAATGGCATTCCATCGAAGATAGGATACAAGTAAATTTTTGACATGGTTTACCTATATAATCTACCCCCAAGTATTGTTCTGACATAATTTTTTTTTCCTCCTGCCCCTCACCCCCAAGATTCATCTCTTCTAGCCACGCTAGTCTCTTTGCTATTCTTTTAAAGGTAAATTATTTTCTTGCTTCAGGGCCTTGTATTTTACTTTCCTCTGCTGGAAGTGCTCTTTCCCCAAACACTCACAGATACCCTCAGTGCTCACTAGCCATGTTCACTCAAAGAGCACCTCTTCTGAAAAGCTTCCCCTGACCACACACACACACACACACACACACACACGCACACTCATACATACATACACTCATACAAACAGACATACACAGAGGCATACATAGACACACATACACACTCAAATATGATGCCCTCTCCCTTTGCCCAGTTTTAATTTCTTCATAGCACTAACAACACCTTGTCATTATCTTATCTGTTTATATATTTTAATTTATTTATTGCTTATTGCCTTCTTTTGTATAAGCTCTGTGAGGTTAAGGACTTTATTTCTTTTACCAATGCTCTATACATAGTACCTAACTAAAAGAGTTCTTGGAACTTAATAGGAATTTCACTTCCTTTCTATAGGCTTCATTTTCCTATGTGTGTGTATATATATATATATATATATATACACATATAAATAGATGTGAGATTCAAGGAAGTGGAGTCAAAAATAATTCCAAAACATTAGATTGAGTAATAAAGTACAATTTATTGGTAACATGTATAATCTAAAATGTGTTCTACAAAAATATGTTTTCCCAAGAATAAAATATATACGTATCAAAAGCCAAATCTTCAAGGTACCTTCAGGATTTAAAATTCTGATATTTTAGTGAGTACTTAAGAAAGATTTCCAAACAAGACTATCACGTTTGAACAAACATTTTGGAAAGATTAATCTGATGGTTATTTGTAAGAGTTGTCCATTGACTGATTCTACAGAAATCAATTAGGAAACTTTTAACAAGAGTTATATGGGTAAGGTTGTAGGTATGAGGTTATTCACAATCAAGTTAGGATGGCAGTAGTGTGTGAAAATGTTTGAAAAGTTACAGGAGATTTAGAGAAAAAATAGATGTGAGATTCAAGGAAGTAGAGTCAAAAATATTTCCAAAATATTAGATTGAGTGATTAAGTACAATTTATTGGTAACATGTATAATCTAAAATGTGTTATACAAAAATACGTTTTCCCAAGGCTAAAATTCAGAGTTGAACAGGTGTATTGGTCTTCATTTTTGAAATGAAATGAACAACTAAGTTACTTGGATGAATATTGTTTGGATATTAAGACACTTTATATTTCAACCTTATTTCTGCCTAGACACTAAACAACCAGTATATACTCAATGCTTGCATCCAAACTAAAGTATTTCATTCTTGCTGAAGAAAGAAAATATTTGTCATTGTATCAAAAATTTTGATTGAATAAAATTATATTAAATCATTTACTGTGTATTTAAGCTGATAGATAATATCCTCTTTTCTCTAACACATGCACACGTGAGAGCACATGCACACACACACACACATCACATCACTTCTAGAACTGTTAAGAAGATTGCTCCACGCGTCTAGTCATTGTTATAAATTTCTGTCTCCCCACCATAACACTGCTCTTGGAAGGGCTCCTCTTTCTCTCCTGTTATGTTTTAGTTCCCAGCTGACACATTATAATAGTACATTTTCATTCATTCCAAAAGTAAACTAGTCTGCTGACATCACACACACACACACACACACACACTCTTCTTCAGTTGTCATTTATTCTTGACAACGTCTCCTACCCTTCAATTCTCTACTTTCTAAAGAAAATATGAGCCCTCCAAGCGGGACTCTATACTTATACCAGAAGCAAGGGACAGATTTCATTTATGCAGATATTCCCTTATATTGTTCTTCTTGCTTCTCCACCAGTCAGTCTCTACTTCCCCTCATACTTCAAGGTCATTGATTTTTCAGTTATACCCTCTTTTCAAGCACTCTTCACAACTGAATCTTTCCACTCAGATTTTAAACAGGCTCAAATTTATCCCATATAAAAAGTAACAAAACAAAACCAAATAAACAAACAAAAAACTTTCCTCACACTGGCCTTTACCTACCACCCTGTCTTATGACCCTTGAATGAAGTGTGTACTTATCCAGTTCGAACATTCTCATATGCCATTCGTTATTCATTCTTTCACACTGCTTGTTAATCATATGCTGTAGGCAAGAACTCCACTGAAACCGTATCAATATATCACCCAGCTCTCTGCTGTTAACATGAGTTCTTTCTATTTAACTTAAACTAGTGCAGTCCGTTGCTGACTCTCATCCACTTTGAAGCTGTCTCTTTTCCTTCCTTCAGTGACAACATCTCAGCTCATTTTCTATCTTCAGTTTCTGCCCATTCTCCATCTTAGTCTCCTTTCTGTAGTTCTATTTCTCTCACAGCAATAAAACCATTGCCCATGATGTTATCCCCAAAATACTTTTTTAACATTCTTCTTTTACCATACATATTATTTCATGTTAGTTGCATTTACCCCTGTGGATTTAAATATTATAATATTTGATGGATTTTAAAAACATCTATATATCCATTCTGATTACTGTATCTTGGCCTCCAACTAAATCTGTATCATTTGCCTTTCCCCTGATCTTCAGTTTTATATATTACCTTTTGCTGAGTTCCAGAACTATATATTCAGGAGTTTAATGTAGTTTACAAAATATGAAAATATAATTCGGTGGGGATATAAAATGCAATTGCTATATTTTAAAAATAATATAAATGATAGTTCCTTAAACTCTATATATCTTGCTGAATTCTCCATTTACATGTAGCAAAACAGTGGGTGCTCATTTTATTGTATATTCCAGTGCATCTCTTGGCCCACAGTGGGTGTTTAAAAAATGCTAAATAGCAACAAATGCAGAGGTAAACTATACAATTCTGTTCTAATTATCTATTTGCTAAATGATATGCAAAATAACTTCTACTATTCCTTAAATTGATGATTTAGTTGTCAATATTGAATTTTGTAGGATTTCTACTTATCACAGCAAATTGCAATTTTAATCTTTGGTTAGAACAACTCATTAAAAGCATTCAGTTCATCAACGTACTATTTGGTAAATATTTGACAAGGCTTAATCACCTGAATTTTTCCATCTGAAGCTATTTAACACTTTGATATTGGAATTAGATTCAAAATCTACCTAAGCAAATCTATCTAAGTGGAAAAACTCTGAAACTTAGTTTACTTGATTTGGTTTGGATAAAAACATGCTTCTATGGGGAGATCTTGTACTCTTGATATGAATATCTGAAGAAAAGGAGGCCTATGCATTTTGAGAAATGAATAATTTATATACCAAATTAAAAAGTTGAGACACCTAAATTCAACCACTGCAGCCAAAATGGGAAATTTTAGCTTAGACTTTAAAGATGGTGGGTCATCGGGGGAACCAGACCCCAATATTTCAACATAGGTCCTTTCTATTTTCCCTAAGTGTTGGCCAGTCTGAGAAATAAAGAGCAAGAGTACAAAGAGAAAAATTTTACAGCTGGGCCTCCGAGGGTGCCATCACATATTGGTAGGACCGTGATGGCAAGCCCGAGCTGCAAAACCGGCCAGTTTTTATTAGGGATTTTAAAAGGAGAGGGGTGTACGAATAGGGAGTGGGTCACAGAGATCACATGCTTCAAAAGGCAATAAAAGATCACAAGGCAAAAGGGCAGAGCAGGATCACAAGGCAAGGGCGAAATTAGAATTACTGATGAGGGTCCATGTCTCGTTGGGCACACATTGTCTTGGTAAACATCTTAACAGGAAACAGAGTTCGAGAACAGACAACGGGTCTGACTAGAATTCACCAGGCTGGAATTTCCCAAACCTAGTATGCCTGAGGGCACTGCAGTAGACCAGGGCATATTTCATCCCTTATCTCAATGGCATAAGACAGACGATCCCAGAGCAGTTGTCTATAGGCCTACCCCTGGGAATGCATTCCTTCCCCAGGGTTATCAATTATTAATATTCCATACTGGGAAAAGAATTCAGTGATATTTCTCCTACTCACACATCCGTTTATAGGCTCCCTGCAAGAAGAAAAATATGGCTGTATTCTGCCCAACCCCGCAGGCAGTCAGACCTTATGGTTATCTTTCCTTGTTCCCTGAAAATCACTGTTATTCTATTCTTTTACAGGGTGCCCTGATTTCGTATTGTTCAAACACACATGTTTTACAAACAATTTGTACAGTTAAAGCAGTCATCACAGGGTCCTGAGGGGAGGTATATCCTCAGTTTATGAAGATGACGAGACTAAGAGATTAAAGACAGGCATAGGAAATTATAAGGGTATTGATTGGGGAAGTGATGTCTATGAAATCTTCATAATTTATGTTCAGAGATTGCAGTAAAGACAGGCATAAGAAATTATAAAAATATTAATTTGTGTCCTTGAAATCTTCACAATTCATGTTCTTCTGCCACAGCTTCAGCCAGTCCCTCTGTTTGGGGTTCCTGACTTCCTGCAACAGTGGGTAAGGGTGGTATTGATCCTTCTGAACATTAGAAAGATGCTCAAAATCAACTTGAATATTAATACCTTTTTCTTTGATAAAAGTATTGCTTAAGAAATTAAAATATCTTCTTATCTCAGGATTCACTATTACAATGCAGTTCATCAAGGTGAATTCTAAGAAATCACCATATATAATCTTGAAGAATATGAAGTAAAAGTATGTTTTATATAAAAGATGTGTCCTTGGCTGGGCGCAATGGCTCATGCCTGTAATCCCAGCACTTTGGGAGGTTGAGGTGGGTGAATCACCTGAGGTCAGGTGTTTGAGACCAGCCTGACCAACATGGAGAAACCCTGTCCCTACTAAAAATGCAAAAATTAGCTGGGCATGGTGGTGCATGCTTGTAATCCCACATATCTGGGAGGCAGGAGAATTGCTTGAACCCCGGAGGCAGAGGTTGTGGTGAGCCCAGATCGCGCCATTGCACTCCAGCCTGGGCAACAAGAGCAAAACTCCATCAAAAAAAGAAGGAAAGAAAAAAAAGAGATGTGTCTTAGTCTATTCAGGATGCTAAAAAAAAACAATTCATAAACTTAGTAGTTTATAAACCATAAAAATATATTTCTCACATTTCTAGAGTCTGAGAAGTGAAGATGTCCAAGATCAAGGCACTGGCAGGTTCGGTGTCTGGTGAGGGCCCGCTTTCATAGATAATGCCTTTCCACTGTGTCCTCACATGGTGGAAAGGGCAAGGCAGTGTGCTCTGGGGCCTTTTTGATAAGGGCAATAATCCTATTAATGAGGGCTTCACTTTCATGACCTAATTACCTCCCATAAGTCCCACCTCCTAATATGATCCTCTTGGGGATTAATATTTCAACATATGAATTTGGAGTGGACACAGACAGATCACAACAAGATGCTTCTGTATACTTTTAAAATGCTTTTGGCATCAAGTCGTTGTTGATCATTTCACAAATGGCACAGTTTAAAAGGAGACATTAACTTGTAATCAGAATTTTACTTGTTAAAAAGTGAATTTTATATGGAGGAAGATTTGTAACATTTCTTTTGGAAAGACTTCTTTCCAGCTCTACCCCCATGATTCATGTATTTGTACCAAATAAACCATATTAAAGTTAACAACAACCGAATATTAAAAACATTTCATTTATAATACAAAAATCTGAGTCCTTTTCATAATGACTTTATGCTTGCAGATAATAAATGTGACTTACAAAGTTAATATTATTATTGATTCTGCAACGTGAATAAGCTCAAAATACACACATGCACAAACACAAACACACACACAAACACAGGGGGCTCTATTACTGACTAATCAAGAATAAATTCAATGAAAACAAATAAAGTAATATTTTTTACACAATTTTGATGGAGCTGGAGGCCATTATTCTAAGTGAAGTAACAAATATGTTACAAATATGTTGTCACACATAAGTGAGAATTAAGCTAGATGAGTGCTTTAACAGATATCAGAGATTCATAAATGAGAAGGGTAGAAGGGGAGCTAAATATTGTGTACAATGTACACTACTCCAGTGACCAGTGCAATAAAAACTCAGACTTCACCACCATTACAATTAATCCATGTAACCAAAAACATTTGTATCCCAAAAGCTATTGAAATGTATATATTTATGCTTCAACTATATTATACAAATATTATTAACATACTTTAATTTTAAGGCACACTTTTTTTTTTTTTTTTTTTTTTTGAGACGGAGTCTCGCTCTGTCGCCCAGGCTGGAGTGCAGTGGCGCAATCTCGGCTCACTGCAAGCTCCGCCTCCTGGGTTCACGCTTAAGGCACACTTTTTATACTATTTCATTATAAGAATTAAAAATGGTTGCATTAGTTTCGTGCCATAATAGCTTACGGCAAGAGATAAAAGCAGTGAGATTGATAACAAAGCTTTGCCCACACCTGAGTAGTGGACAGAAAATACTAGCTAATGACAATGCATTGTATACTTGAAAGTTGCTAAGATAATAGATCTTAAGGGTTTATACCAATGCAGAGAAAGGTAACTATGTGAGATTATAGATATGTTAATTAGCTTGATTGCAGTAATTATTTTCCAATGTATACATATATTAAAATACCATGTTGTATCCCCAAACACATACAATTTTTACTTGTCAGTTATAAGTCAGTAAAGCTAGAAAAAAAAGAGAAAGAAAACACTGGGTCAGACCATTACCATTAAAAGAATGCTTTAGGCTTCAGCTGAATTTGTCCTAAACTACAAAATTATCACTTATTTTGTCAATTATTTAATAGGGCTCTTTACTAAGATTAGTTTTGGTTAATGGGGTTGTGGTACATTATTAGTGCCACAAACTCCTACAATTTCAGTAAAAGCACTTTTGTATAATGGTATATCTCTGCTCCTTCTATCCCGAGGTCTAATCCTTTCCTCTATTCTCTTAATTTTGGGCTCACTTTTTGATACACTTTAAATAATAGACTTTGGCGTAAGTAATACTGTGCAACTTCCAGAGTATTAGCATCAAGAGGCCTTGCTTCTTCTGCCTTCTTCATCTTGGAATGCTTTCCTAAGAAGGTCATGTAAGGGAAGTGGTCACTTTTACTGGAAGATTATGAGAGGAGGGGCCAGCGGGCATTCCTGGGTCGAGTAGGTCCTCAGAAAGCTGTGAAACTCACTCATTTCCTGCATCAGGACTTACTTCGGTCCTGGACGGATAATATTGAAGATATATGCTTAAAATATTTCTAACACCAGGATTTGTGCATGTGTTTTCTTCCCCAAGAAAGCTATAAATAGCGAAAATTTTGCTGTAAGTTTCCCTGTGTCCTCTCTCCCTTCCCCCTCCCCGGAAACTAAAGTAAACAGAATGTTAACTGCCAGTTTTTCTGTGACCAGCGGACGTTGTCTATGCTCCCAATTCCAATTCTTGTAAACATAATTTGTAAAGTCCTGTAAGATCCTGTCTCTTTTGCCACGCCACTGCGAAGTCATAAAGTAGATAAAACCTAAGTTGCAATTCCGGTTTTCCTCAAGATCTAAGACATGTCACAAATGGTTAATTGTCTTTGTTTCTTGCTCTGGTAACAGCTTCCCGTCTCACGTATCTCCCGCGTTAGAGTTTAAAAGGCAATCACCTAAAATCAACAGTGGCTACCTGTTCGGGACCCCTTCCACAATGTGGAAGCTTTGCACTGTCACTCTGCTCAATAAAGCCTACAGCGTTTTCTCTCTATCGGTCCGTGTCTCCATCACTCGCCGCAGTCAGCCACCACACCAATTCCTTGGCATGGCTAGGCAAGAACCTGAAGCGTTACAATTATTAGACATATGAATAACTAAGTCATTACAGATGACAGCCAGCACCAGTGACCAAATATGTATGTCACACTATCATGAATTTTCCAGCCCAACTAAACTTTCAGCTAAATGCAGCTTCCCAGGTAAAAATGAAACAGTGATGATAAAAACAATAAGGAACCACTGTAATTCAAAGGACACTGAGAGATAGTATGACATTGTTTTAAAACTAGATTTCAGAGTGGTTTGGTAGAGATAACTGTTATAGAAACCGGTACTTAAAGTTGGGATATTGGTAAAACAAACATGCAAACAAACCCTAAAAACAAAAAAAAACTGGTAATAAATGAAAAAAGAAAGAAATGAAAACTGGGAGGTAGGTAATCAGGAAGAACAGTGAGAAAACTTCATTTTAAGGTTAGAAAAAGAAAGGCCTGTATTATATAGTGGTGGAAAAGATTTCAACACTTGAACGTAGTAAATTGGAAGACAGAAAATATATCCTGTGGCTATGATTAAAAAAGATGTTCAGGAAGAGTGTTGAAGAATCCTTTGCCTTCTATTCATTTAATTACATTTTGTATAATAAGAACAGGAAATCAGAGTTAAACTGAAGAAGGTCCTATTCAGTTTGAAAGTAGACTTTAGCAGAAATATAGAAGGCTCCATACGTACTTTTTCCTTGAAAATAAAAACTGTATCTCATACTTTTCATTGTAAGAATGAATTTTTAAGGTAAGATTTCATATATTTATATGTATATATATATATATATTTCAGAAAGATTTTCAAGGTGAGAATTGAATTTAGGGTAAAGAGCACTTAACAACATGGCTGCAAGTCAATTTCTTAAGAACTCAGAAATATTTAAAGGTATGCTGCTTTTGAGTTCACAGATTTTTGACAAAGAAAAGCCCCTCCAGCCCACCCCCACACACAAATCTCATCCATACCTGGGTATGATGGAGATTATGAGATTGTGAATATTGAGCCTAATGCTATAATTAGGATGATATTAGGAGGTGTTCTGGGAAAGGTTTAGCAAATATCACCTGTGGAGTAAATGTGAATACTTTGTACCCAAAGGGCAGAATGTGATTGCTATGATTTGAAAGTGACGACCCCCATCCCGCCCCACGCAAAGTTCTTGTATTGAACTCTTAATCCCCAATGCAATAGTTTTGAGAGGTGGGACCTTTAAGTGGTGACTCAGTCATGAGGGCTCTGCCTTCATGAACAGATTCATGCGTTTATTGTGAGGGTGGGTTAGTTATTGTGGGAGTGGATTCCTGATGAGAGGATGACTTTGGCCTCTTTTCCTCTTTCTCTTGTACATGTTTACTTTCCCTTCAGCCTTCTACCCTGATATGATGAAGCAAGAAGGTTCTCACCAGATGTGACCCCTTGATCTTGAACTTCCCAGCCTCTAGAACTGTGTGCCAAATAAACTTCTACAGTTTATAAATTACCCAGTCTCAGGTATTCTGTTGTAGTAGCACAAAACAGACTAAGATAGTAGTAGATTGTTTAAAGGCTAAAAATCCATCCCATTGCAGTATACACACACCTTGCAATACTCCTTATATTCAGAGTTTTGAGATCTAGTTTTCTAACCTCCTGAAGTCATAGTTGATCTTGTGACTAGGTTTGATAAATAGAATATGGCACATGTGGCCTTCCGGCATATACCAGTATTAACTGAGGGATGAATAATGATTTTCCATGAAGACAGAATAAGGGTGCTCTAGGGAGAGTAAACAACTGTACTAAGGATCTGAAGCATTAAACAGTGTATGGTGTATTCATGAATACAGAAGTAGTTCAAATTGGCTGAATAATTTGTTTTGAAGAAGGAAGATACTACAAATATCCAAGAAAAAGATAAGGGAATCAGGAATATTTAGGAAGAGAAGAATCCTAAAAATGGTTAGAAAGTATAAATAACAAGACCTGATAATTTATTGTACATCCATTAGATAAGTAGTGTCTGTATTTAATTTACTCAAATTATTTTATTCCTCTGACTTTCTAGATTTTAATGTAGAAATTTAATGTAGATTTAATGTAGAAAAATGTCAGAAAAGTCCTCCAAAGTGTCTGGCCAAGAAAACTTGAAACTGCTTAAGAGCCTGGAAAACAATTTTCCCAGATTGGTTTGAAATTGCTTTCTATCTGGATGACACTGGTGTAATTCTCAAGACTGTTTTTTTTTTAATGTTGTTTATTGATGTTTGGCTCCTATAGCTTTATATAATGACATAAAAATCCATACAGGGCTGGATATTCTCCAATCTTGAGGAAAAGTTGTGTTATCTACTCTGCTGTAGACAAAATTATTAGATGTTCTCATGCTAATGCATTTCCAAGAGAATTTAAAATTGTAAAATGGAAAAAAAACTATATTGACTTGCTTTAGGGACAATGAACTAATTGGGGCTCAATACCATGTAACTCATATATCATATATTCTTTTTCGTTCTGTTGTCAATTCTGGGATATATCAGTCTGATTAAAAAACAAAATTCTAAAAGGAAGCTGGAAATTGGTAATTAGGAAAATGGAAGATAGTAAAGAGGTCAGATAGGTGGAAAAGAAACAGATGGTGCAAGTTCTAGATTACCATACCTGGAAGGAAGATATATTAGATTAGCAAAGGACATACAAGGAAGATTTTTTCACTTCCATGACATTACAATTTATTTAAACGACTACAGTTTTGTATGAAATCAAAACATGTAATTCCTGTTCTATTGCTGATATAGAATGTCAATTTATAATTTATTCTAGATGGTGGTTCTCAACGCGTGGCTCCCAAACCATCATTATGAGCACCACTTGAAAACTTGTTTGAAATGAAACTTCTCAGGATCCAGTTCAAGACTTAATGAACCAGAAATGCTGAGCATGGAGCTGAACATTCTGTGTTTTAACAAGCCCTATAGGTGATTCTAATCACATTGTATTTTGGCAACCACTGAGCTAGAGGCACCAGTACTGACAATATTTGGGACAGTACACAGTTCTATCAGACAGCTTTCAGTGCCTGGTCAAATTAGCCATGTGTCTTTTTTTTTTTTTTTTTTTTTTTTTTTTTGACAGAGTTTCGCTCTTGTTGCCCAGGCTGGAGTGTAATGGCATAAATCTTGGCTCACGACAACCTCCACCTCCCCGGTTCAAGCGATTCTCCTGCCTCAGCCTCCCTAGTAGCTGGGATTACAGGCATGCACCACCATGCCCAGCTAATTTTGTATTTTTTGTAGAGAAGGGGTTTTCTCCATGTTGGTGAGGCCGGTCTTGAACTCCCAACCTTAGGTGATCTGCCTGCCTCGGCCTCCCAAAGTGCTGGGATTACAGGTGTGAGCCATCGCGCCTGGTAAAGGCCATGTGACTTTTAGCATTCATCTTAATGTCTCTGGCTCCATTTTCTTTATAAAGTTAAAAAAAAAAAGAAGAGAGATTAAATTACTATTAAAGTCCCTCAAACACAAATATGTTCTGATGAATTTTATTTTTATATTGCCAAGTGTAGATACTTGAAGGGCTGTGAGACCCTACATGATCAGTCTTCTCCCCACCAAGCCTATTACCTCTCTGAACACACCTCAGTGATCTCCTGCTCCTTCATTCCATTCAACCACACTGCCCTCCCTACTGTTTTGTTGTTGTTGTTTTTACATGCCTGTATATTTCCATCTTAGGGTCTTCACTTTGATTGTCTTATCTTTCCTTCAGAAAAATTGGTAACTGTGTCACCTCCTTCACATCTTTGATTATCAGCTCCTTAAAAGGAATATTTTGCTGACTACCACATTCAAAATTTTAACACAAACCACACTACCCTGCCTCTTTATCCTGTCTTACTATTTTCCATTTTATATAGGAATAGTCACCTCTGAAATTATTATATAACTTATTTATGTATAATATTTTTGCCCTAACCTATATCAAATATAAATTCCAAGAACCTTTGTTTTATTTTTCCACTCATCTATTCCATATCTGAAAGTATTTGAGAACTTAAAAATATTTCTCAAATGAATGAAGGAAAAATGAATGAGTTAATAAGTGCATGAGTGTAGCTTGGATGACATAGGTCATGTTACATAATTTAAAATTATATAAGATGTTGGCAGTTTGGCTAATATAGACTTATTTATGCTTAAATTGATCCCTTGATGAATCCTTTAATCCAACTACTTCTAGGACTCTGAGATAGTTGTTTATTCAGTTCTTCACTTAATAAAGTCTTAACACCCATGGCTCTTTCCCTTGCTTTCAGAATTATAGGATGATGCATTAATATTAAATGTTGAGGAACAATGGATGGTTCTACATAAATGAGTTGAAGTCATATAATATTCCTAAATGTCTTTTTTTCATTTTCTTCTCTCTTCTTCTTTTCTTCCTTTCTTTCTCTTTTTCATTCTTTTATTTATTCACAAAAGGTTTGTTGCATGTATTCTGTCTAATGCTCATCATTTTACTACGTGCCATTAAGGCTGTAGCGATCAAACAGACATTGATCCTGCCCAGGTGCAGCTACAATGTAGAAACGCTATACAGTGACAGAGACATACATTAACAAATGAATATACAAGAATAGATAAGATATAATTACAATTTTTTGCTATTTCCAAGAGTAACAAACAAGAGAACAATAACTAAAACTAAATGAAAGGTAACTATTTAGAAGCACTTGTCAAGAATAGCTCTTTAAGGAAATGTATTAGTTTACTAGAGTCACCATGACAAAGTGCAACACACTGGGTGGCTTACACAACAGAAATTTGTTGTCTCACAATTCTGGAGTCTTAAAGTCCATGATCAAGATGCCAGAAGGGTTAGCTCCTCCTGAGGACTGTGTGAGAGAGTCTATTCCATGCCACTAGCCTAGCTTCTGTTTGTTTCGGGATGGAATTTTGCATTCCTTGTCTTATTAAAAACAACACCCCAAACCCTGCCTTCATCTTTACATGGCATTTTCACTGTATGTATATCCATGCCCAACTTTTCCCTTTTAATAAGAATATCTGTTATATTGGATTCACAACCCATCCTACTCCAGTGTGACCTCATCTTAAATAATTACATCTGCAATCACCCTATTTCCAAATAAGGTCACATTCTAGAGTACTAGGGATTAATATTTCAACATAGGAATTTGGAGGTATGGAGGAGGCACAATTCAACCTATAACAAAAGCCAAAAAATATCATCTAGTTTCCTTAATGAAGACACAAGTGTTCTCCTGGGCTCAGTGCATCTAGACCCCAATAAAAGGGGTTCTTGCCCTGGACCCTACACTTTAACAGGCCCAACTCTGGCCCTTCTCTAGCCTCACCTTTCCCTAAAGAGTAAGGAAACCATGTAGCCAAGAGAATGTGCCCGCCCAAGCACTGCACTGCCCTTTCTCGAACATGCGCTGGTACCTTGGAACCTAGATTTGTCTGACCACATGGTCCCAGGCTTGGTCCAGAACTTGAAGGAAATTAATCTCCAAGTTCACCTTCCTAAAAGCAAGTCAAACTCTTTTAGTCATGAGGAGGTGAGAACTTATGTCCTTCAGATGGAAAGGAAGGAAGTAACAAATGAAAGAGAATATGAATGGCATTTGGTCTCTCTGCCATCATTTCTGATGTGGAACTCCAGAAAAGCCCCAAATTCGGAATTCAAATTTGGCCTACATGGTGCTTATGAAAGTATATTTGTCAATATTGGAGGAAAGTTATATATGTGACAGGTTTTATTTGTTTAAGCTTGATTACAGGTCTAAAATACTGAACTAATGTTACATGGACAACTTTTTGTAAACTTTCCTTTTTTGATGGTTGATATTAGAATACATTTGATTAAAGTTAAAAATAACCCAACAGACAGAGAAGTTTATTCTTTAAGGATCAGCTAACTATAATTCATGGGACAAATCCAGGCTACTATTTGTTTTTATAAATAAAGTTTTATTGGAACTCAACTAAACTAATTCATCTACATATGGCCTATGGCTGCTTCAATACCACACTGGCAGAGTTGAATGGTTGCAAAAGAGGTTCCATGACTCACAAAGCCTAAAATACTGGCCTTTTACAGGAAAATACTATCTGGCCTTTAAAAAAAAAGTTTGTGGACATTTCATTTAAGGGATAGAGAAGATAACACAAGAGTGAGTTTTGCAAGAAAATAAGAAAGGGTAGTTGCAAAACGTAAGTAGAGTGGTAAGAGTAGACAGAATCTTTTGTCACTCAAGATAGGAAGAATAAAAACAGAGTGAGGCAAGATAGGTGTATGCATTTAGAGGCAGGAAAATAATTCTTACATGCTATGTAGAAAACATACATGCATGCACACAGACACACACACACACACACACACCCCTTATGAAAGCTTTAAGCAAAAATATACATTTAAGTTTATAAAGATCTTGTTTTATAATGTTTCTAATCAAATGAATTTTACTTATCAAATGAACCTTTATGGTAAATATTTTATGATACTTATCACCCAACATTGTAGTTATTTGTCTATTTTTCTGTCCTTGGTATAGAATAGAAATTCCATGAGGCAGAGGCCCTGACCACATTTACCTTTATTCACAATATCTATCACAATATTTGTCAGGAAGTAGATATGCAATAAATGTTTGTTATTTAATGAATAGCAAGTAGGCAAATACATGACAACATTTCAAAGATATATTAGATTTTAAAACACATGTATGCCCTATCACCAGAAGTGAAATTGTTGTGTCTGGTCTATCTATAGAAAGTTTAGTTTTGAGACCATTGCTCTATTCTGGTATGTGTAGTTCCTTGATGGATGATTATGGCAATCTACATCCTTCCAAAGGACACAACTTTCCAAAAGGCAGAAGGAAGAGAGTTTAATCTGATTAATTTATTGTTTGCCTTTAAGTACAGATTAAAAAAGCATTAGCAAGAAACCTGTTAGCAAAAAAACCATTGACTTAGTATATTAGAATATACTCTTTAAAAACATACAACTTTTTAAATCACCAAAATACCATTTCTCTGATATTGAATTAAGTAATGAAGGAATAGATATGTGCAGAGCATTATTTTGCATAAGAATAAGATCTGCTAAATTTAGGAAAATAGATGAAATTTATTCAGCAAAAAGTGATCTATTTTAAGATTGTCAGTATAATATTTACATTCATGTGGAATAATTGGCAGATATAAAAAGATACAGTTATTGTTATTTTTAATAAAAGAATATACAGATAACTTGCAATCCACTAGAAATGGTCTAAGTATAAAACTGATTAAATATTTAGTTTAAACTGGAAAATGGCTTACTTTTAATTTTTAGCTGATAATTATTGCACTGATTTTCAAAATTATACACAAAACATTACATATTTACTTAAAATACTTAATTCTGCCTAAGAGTTATGGAAGGATTACCAAAACATAAAAGTTTTATAACTAAATTATAATTGGGCCTTTACAGTCAGAACCGCAGAGGACATTTGCAGATACTTCTAAAATTTTAAGTTTAAATTTTATTCCATTTTGGCCAAATAAAATCTCAATCAATAACTACCAGAGCCCAAGGTCTAATCTCGCTGTTTTTTTGTTTATATTACTTTGCCTCAATTTATCAAACAAAAATGTCTATTTTATATGGAATATTATTTAGGCTGTTATCTTTGAAACTTACTATTCAAATAGCACATTAAAAACGCTTTCCGAAGTTCGTATTAAACTGCTTTCCACAGTTTAATACGTGAGATCTGCTTATGAACCCTGTGTTGAGTGTATTATACAATTTTACAAACAAGAAGAGTGAGTTTCAGGGAAACAACATAATTTAATCTGCAGTATGAATAGGAGTGTAGAGACATAAACTTGTGTTGTATATTGCCAAACCAGGCACTGTTCTTCCATTGACACATACAGGTGCTCACAAGTTTATAGGAAGAAAAAGACAACTCCAAAATCGCATTTTTTTCTTAATAAGTAAGTAGCTAAAGGCCACAATTGGCCTGCAAATAACAGGAAATGAAGAGAACTCATGTCCAGCTGGAGATAGCAGGAAATATTTCATTTTGATTAAAACAATTTATGTTGTTCTTTCTGTGCAATTAATAAACTTTCAGTCTGGGAATCTTAATTACAATTAACATTAGCATGCCAATTTGCCTAGTGAATATTATGCGAATCATATAAACTAAAGATGCATTAGACTTCAGGCCCTTGGAGCATCAAATAAATGTGAAGATTCCTTTTTTACCTATAATCTGTGGATATTGCAGAAAAAAAAAACAAAAACCATTCAAACAACAAGGGCTTTATAAAGAACACATTCTCAGTAAACATCAAACTGTATATTGCTGAGAAGAACTCAATACTGACAGTTCATTGATTTAGCTGAAACTAAGTCAATTTACTCTTCTAGGTCTCAGTTTCTTCATTTTAAAATAACTGAGGCTTGAGACAGATCGGTCATTTTAACTTTTCCCTTTTTTTTGGCAAAATTTATGGTAAACTCATGTATGTAAAACCAATAAAGCCTCCTGTTTGTCTGGTTAAAGTAGGGTTGAAGGCTATTTCAGACACCTCTTAAGCACCAACTCAGACATTTTTGGACTCACCTGTCTCTTCTCTTTTCAGTTGTCCTGATGAGTAGCTTTACATGAGTTCTCATTACAATGATGCAGACCTGCCAGACAATGCCTTCACTCCGCTCACTCCGTAAGTCACTGGCCTCTAGCTCTGGGCTTCCCTGTCTACACCAAGTCGTGAGTAACCATGGCAAAAAAATGTTGGTCTGCTGGATATGGAAACCACTGGATAAATTCTTCTCTCTTTCTTCTTTTGGAGGAACTGTCTGCAGAGCAGTCATTTAAACAGCCTCTTCAAAGATTATTTTACTAAGGGAGAAATCAGTTGTTCTTGATATCAAGCAATATCCAGTTAAGCAATATATCCCCACATTAGGTCTCCCTCGCCTTCTCTAATTTATTCTGATATTCGCTCACTCCTCCTCCTAGGGATCACACTCTCCAATAGGTTAGTACGAATGAGGCTTTGCTTCAGACTCTATTTTCAGGGAATCCCAGCCTAAGAAAAGACCCTGAGCCATTTTATAAGTCCAAGTTATAACACTTTAGTAACCCCTATAAGAGCAAACAATTCCTGGACTAACCTGTACTAACATTCCATAATTAACAACATACTACCAAAATAAGGTACTAAATAATTCAGTAATATATTTTATTTATTTTACTCTTTCTCCCTCCACTAGAACATAAATCCTATGAAAACATATTGTTTTTGTTTTGTTCACTGCTGGACTTTCAATGACATTAACCATTCTCATTTTCATGTGCTGAGTGTGAAGTTGACAGGATGAGTGAGGACATAACAGATATTCTCTTGCTATACACTCTGTGACTAAATATATGATTTAATTGTGAGAGAAACACAAGCACAAATATTAGTCACAGAGATCTATGTTAGAGAGTTAAAAATGACTAAAACATGTCTTCAGAACTGGTCACCCCCAAGCTAACTACTAAATGTTACTTTAAACTCTTCATTATTTTCAATCCCAAGGGAGAAATGCTTCTTATTTCTTTTAATTTTTTCAATTAAAACATAAAAATGAAAAATGTTCAAAGTTACAAATAGTTTCTTTTGTTCTGTAAAACTACAGACTCATATGCTATTAGTAATAATAGGACATGTGTTCATGTTAAAAACTCTCAATAAACTTGGTATTGATGAAACATATCTCAAAATCATAAGAGCTATTTATGACAAACCCATTGCCAATATCATACTGAATGGGCAAAAGCTGGAGGCATTCCCTTTGAAAACCAGCACAAGTAAAGGATGCTCTCTCTCGCCACTCCTCTTCATAGTACTGGAAGTTCTGGCCAGGGTAATCAGGCAAGAGAAAGAAATAAAGCGTATTCAAATAGGAAGAGGGGAAGTCAAATTGTTTCTGTTTGCAGGTGACATGGTTGTGTATTTAGAAAACCCCATTATCTCAGCCCCGAAACTACTTAAACTGATAAGCAATGTCAGGAAAGTCTCAGGATACAAAATCAATGTGCAAAAACCACAAGCATTCCTATACACCAATAACAGACAGAGAGCCAAATCATGAATGAACTCCCATTCACAAGTGCTACAAAGACAACAAAATACCTGGGAATACAACTTACACGGGATGTGAAGTATGTCTTCAAGGAGAACTACAAACCACTGCTCGAGGAAATGAGACACAAACAAATGGAAAAACATTTTATGCTCATGGATAGGAAGAGTCAATATCATGAAAATGGCCATACTGCCCAAAGTAATTTATAGATTCAATGCTATTCCCATCAAGCTACCATTGACTTTCTTCACAGAATTAGAAAAAACTACTTTAAATTTCATATGGAACTAAAAAAGAGCCCATATAGCCAAGACAATCCTAAGCAAAAAGAGCAATGCTGGAGGCATCACTCTACCTGACTTCAAAATGTACTACAAGGCTACAACAATCAAAACAGCATGTACTGGTACCAAAACAGATATATAGTCCAATGGAACAGAACAGAGACCTCAGAAATAACACCACACATCTACAACCATCTGATCTTCGACAATCCTGACAAAAAGAAACAATGGGGAAAGGATTCCTTATTTAATAAATGGTGCTGGGAAAACTAGCTGGCTATATGCGGGTAACAGAAACTGGACCCCTTCCTTACACCTTATACAAAAATTAACTCAAGATGGATTAAATACTTAAATGTAAAACCCCAAACCATAAAAACCCTAGAAGAAAACCTAGGTAATACCATTAAGGACATAGGCATGGGCAAAGACTTCATGATTAAAACACCAAAAGCAATTGCAACAAAAGCCAAAATTGACAAATGGGATCTAATTAAACTAAAGAACTTCTGCACAGCAAAAGAAACTAGCATCAGAGTGAACAGGCAACCTACAGAATGGGAGAAAATGGTTGCAATCCACCTATCTGACAAAGGTCTAATATCCAGAATCTAGAAGGAACTTAAACAAATTTACAAGGAAAAACCAAACAACCCCATCAAAAAGTGGGCAAAGGATATGAACAGACACTTCTCAAGAGAAGACATTTATGCGGCCAACAAACATATGAAAAAGAAGCTCAATATCAAAGGTCATTAGAGAAATGCAAATCAAAATCACAATGAGGTGTCATCTCATGCCAGTCAGAATGGCGATTATTAAAAATTCAGGAACAATAGATGCTAGTGAGGCTGTAGAGAAATAGGAACACTTTTAGACTGTTGGTGGGAGTGTAAATTAGTTCAACCATTGTGGAAGACAGTGTGGCGATTCCTCAAGGATCTGGAACCAGAAATAACATTTGACCCAGCAATCCCATTACTAGATATATACCCAAAGGATTATAAATCATTTTGCTACAAAGATATATGCACATGTCTGTTTATTGCCGCACTAGTCACAATAGCAAAGACTTGGAACCAACCCAAATGGCTATCAATGATTGACTGGATAAAGAGTATATGGCACATATACACCATGGAATACTATGCAGCCAAAGAAAAGAATGAGATCATGCCCTTTGTAGAGACATGGATGAAGTTTGAAGCCACCTTTGTCAGCAAACTAACACAGGAACAGAAAACCAAATACCACATGTTCTCACTCATAAGTGGGAGTTGAACAAGGAGCATTACATGGACGCAGGGAGGGGAAAAACATAGGGGTTGGGGGTTAAGGGGCGGGAGAACGTTGGGACAAATACCTATTGCATGTGGGGCTTAAAACCTAGATGAGCGGTTGATAGGTGCAGCAAACCACCATGGCACATGTATACCTGTGTAACAAACCTGCACATTCTGCAAATGTATTCTGGAACTTAAAATAAAAATAAATAAATAAATAAGTAATAATAGGATATGTGAAAAAATAAATTAGTTTAACTGTAAACACTCCTCTAAATGTTTCTAAAATGGCAATTTTATGTTTACAGGTCAAAATATTAGGTAATGTGTTTTGGGCATATTTGTGAAGTTAGAATAATTTATAACAGAAAAAAATGTAACTTTTACAACAAACTATTTTAAAAGTACTTCATATAGTGCAAACTGCTTTGGGATTGTTGTGTGATTAATCCTAACAGAGTATGATATCTGGGGAAAAATGCTGCAGATAAAATGCATTAGATAGAGTGCTTCAAACAATTTGTTCTCCTTCAATTGATTTTTAGTCATCTAATTAGAATGTTACTCCATGATTTTTGGTAATTGAATATTTAAATATGTGAAATTGCCCTTAATAAAAATGTGTCGACTGATAGTCATAGAGTAAATGCTTTATAGAATCCCTACTATGTGTGAAGAAATGAATCTCCTCTTCAAGGAACCTAATCTTGAGAAACATACTACTGTTGTTAATGGCCACCCAAAGTATTAGTGGAACCAAAATAGCAGGAAAAATAAAAACATGGAGAAAAACAGTCCTCACTGCTGCTCAAATACTCTATGGTTTTATCATCTCATTGGGTGTATCTTACTATCTCATTTAGAGTAAAAGCCCATAGTGCTTTAATCACCTAGAGGGCACTATGCCATCTGGGTCCTCTTTACTTCTTGAGTCTTATTTTTTTTCTTATCACTCTCCTTGTTCATCCTGATGTAGCAACACTAATTTTCTAGTTGTTACCCAAATATATGAGACCTTTTCCCACCCCATGTCCTTTGCACTGGCCTTTCCTCTAAAAAGCCATATAGCTTTCCCCACGTGTCCCACCTCCACCTGTCCCACAAACTTTGCTGAAATGCTACCATCTCAGGAGACTTATCCTAATCCACCCAGTATAAAATTAAACCAAACTTTAAACACTTCTTTGTGCGCTCCAATGTCATTCCTCACATTTAATCTGCAGTATTTACTTTCTAATACATTACGTATTTCGCTTATATGTTTTACTTTTTTCCTACGCCAATACAAGCTAAACTCTATGAAGCCACAGGATTTTATCTTCTTTTATGTCTCCTTTTTTCCTCAATATATCCTCAGTGTCTTGAAAAGTGCCAGGCACAGAAGAGATGTTCAATGAACATTAATTGAATAAAGACTTAAATATAAATAATATGAACTGAAAAGTTTTGATTGCATGAATGATAAATCAAAGAACATAAAAATCTCAGAGCAGCTGGGCGTGGTGGCTCACGCCTGTAATCCTAGCACTTTACGAGGCCGAGGCAGGCAGATCACCTGACTTCAGGAGTTCAAGACCAGCCTGGCCAACATGGTGAAACCCCGTCTCTACTAAAAATACAAAAATTAGCTGGCCGTGGTGGCACACGCCTGTAATCCCAGCTACTTGGGAGGCTGAGGAAGGAGAATTGGTTGAACCTGAGAGGCGGAGGTTGCAGTGAGCCAAGATCATGCCACTGTGCTCCAGCCTTGGGCGACTGTCAAAACAAACAAAAAAACAAACAAAAATAAAAAACCTCTGAGCTGGGTTTGGAGTAATAGTTTTCTAAAATAAATAAAAGCCTGGAAGGAGGGGCCACCAGCGCAAGGCCCTACATTCCATTCCACTTTTCCTGACCCTTCAATGCTGCGGGAGGTGAGCTAGGACACCCAGCAGCAACTCACTGCCACTTCTGACGGCCGTGGAGGTTTCAATATCCTGTCATTTATACTAAACAGTCCTGTGTCTAGCTGATCTGTGTCTAGCTGATGATGATGATGATAGCTAACATTAATGATTTGTGTTCCATGAACCAAGCAGTGTGCTAACTATTTTATGTATTATCTCACTTAATCCTCAGGGGAAACATAAGAAGAGATGCCTGCATAAAAGATTGACAACAGCTGGACTACATGTTTCACTGTTGAACTAGTTCCTCAGGAATCCTGGCTATAGAGATAGCCATGAGAGACTGGATGGCTGTTACAAACCCAGGTCTGTCTTCACAAAGCAAAACTCTCTCTAAGTATAGCTCAGAAGCAAAGATATCACCACCAAGTTTATACTTATAGCAAGTGTCATGTTCCTCAATAGTTTTATTTAAAAATGTGCACATCTTTTGTTGGTGCCTTCTGCATAAATGATAATATTTAACAGAGTATTTATATCTTGATCCAGAATTGACTACTTTTGGCTTTCCTCAATTATGTGAAGGATCCAAAGGTAAAGAGATAGAAAGAAATAAATATGGCAGCTCTTTTAAATTATATGAATGAGCTACTACTACTTCAGTAGAAGGACCTTGTAGCTCAGGAAACACAGAACCTGGAACTGGGAGGTGACATGGACCATCTACAGAACTGCTAAATGAAACTTAAGAAACTGGAAACCTCCAAGAGGGAAATGATTGAGCTTCAGGAAAGAGACTGTTACAATGCAAGAACAGGAATTTGAATCAGCTATTGAAAAATGAGAAGGATAAGGTACAGAAATTACAAAACATTATTGTAAATTGAGCTATTCAGTATTATCATGATATGATATGAAAAGAGTGTGAATATAACAAACTGAAGGAAAGTCTACATCAACCTTTTATGAACAAAAAAGAATTAAAAATAGCTTTAGACATTTTAAATAATGTGGGGAGAGCTGATGGAAAAAGAGGCCTCTGGAAAACTGGTAAGACAGAAGTCAGGAATTTGATGAAATGTATAAAATTATCTTGAATGATTATGAGTATTGTCACAAACAATTCCTAATGGAAAATGCTGATAATGAAGAAGTTTCTTCACCAAATGGAAAAGGATATGTTTTTTCTTCTTTCTCCTCAAAAGAAACCTAGAGAAAGAGAAGATGGTAGTACAGGAACTGTTATCTCAGATGTTGAAGAAGATGCTGGGAAATGAGCAGAGACAGTATCTGGGAACTTTCCTGTGAAACTGTGAGAGAACAGCCTACAAACAGCATCAGAAAACAGTGGGGAATTTTGAAAAGTCATGGAGAAAAACTTGGTAGCCACGTTTCAAAGGTACACTTAGAAAATTTAATGATGAAGATTTAATCTCAAAACAAGACCATGAACAGGAAGCTGAAAAACTCAAATTAGAAATTCAGAAATGTAAAGAAATGATTAAAACTCAGCAGCAACTTTTACAGCAACACCTCACTACTGGTTGTGATGATGATACCACTGCACTATTATGAGACTGTTATTTGGAAGAAAAGGGATGCCACAAATGATGGCCCCTTTTTAAAGAGCAAAAAAATAATTTTCAGAGAGAAAGATGAAGCTTTACAGAAGCCGCTATTCACCTAGGTTTGGAGAGAAACGTGTTTGCAAAAAAAAAAAAAAAAAAGAAAAAAAGAAAAAAACAAGAGCCAGTTGATTAAAGCAACAGCTTTTAGATATGACTACCATTAACCACCAGAACTCAAAAAATGTTAAACTTTTCAGTGTCTTCTGAGGAAGTTCTGATCGGGACAATCTTACAGTGCACTCCAGGCAATGGAAAGGAAACCTCAGTGTGCGCGTAATGGTCTCCAGTTTGCGTGTCTAAACTTACTGAATGTCTTCTTGCTTCACCTTCTACTGAAGATTTCTTTTCAGATGCATTCCTGTGTATCTGAACATACTTCAATAAATGTACTGAATATAACTCCTGAATAAACTGAACCAAATCATGTTGAAAGAGAATCTACAAACGAGAAATGAAGCATGACAGCAAGACCTGCATCATAGGAAGATTACCATATTACATGCTCCCTGACCCACACAATTTCTCGTGGAGAAAAAGATGACTTACCTTAGACATGGGGACTGGAATTTCTTTTCATTAACCTATTCACCACATTTCACTTCTAAGTTGAAGTCAATTATATCCACTAATACAAAAAAAAAAAAAGAAATAAAAAGCTCTGTAAAGTTATTAACATAAGCCGAGCCTTGATATATAATTGCTCTGTAGGTAATAAGAAGGCACCAGAGCTAAGGGGGAGGGTTACATGGTCAGGTCTTTGCTTATAACTTAGCAGTATATCGGCTTTGAGGGGAGGACATTCAGAGGCAGGAAGATCAGTTACACCAAAGTGGCAGCAGAGAAGATTTGAACATATCTACAGAGTAACTAACAATTTAAATTTCTTGTGAAAAGCCATGTTTGCAAAAAACTTTGCCTCAGCAGAACTTGATCCATTCTTGCAGCCCATGGTACTGAGGGTTTGAGGACTAACGGACAGTCTTGTGGCCCAAGAAGCAGAACTCTCTGTGGCATGCCAGACTCCTTCATGAAGAAAATAATCTTGGAATAGCCAAAATATTAATATTTTAGCACCCCTGTATATTTTGATTAATTGCCCAAACAGAGTAATTTAAAATTGCATCATAGAGTCTATACCAGACAGAGAATACTTTATTTACTAAATAATTACCAGTGAAAAATGTGTCTTTCCTCTTTCAATACTGAAGACATTTTGCAAAGCAAGGCCAGAGATTTTGTAGAGTGCTAACACATAATCTCACCTAGCCATGCTTTTGCTTTCTTCCAGGATAAGAGAGAGCATAAGAAAATAGGAAAATGCCAAGCAATAAAAATCTAAGACATAAATAAATAATCCCTCTGAAGAGCTTCTTTATTTGGGTGTTTCGTATTCTGAGATTTAGACCTACGATGACTTGCAAGCTTTGCAAAAGAAAATATATATTCTTGCTTTATTTAGAAGCTGACACATATAGCCAATATGTTGAGTACTATTCCTAATGTTTGGGTGTCATGGAAATAAATATAGGTTGTGATTGGATTTTTTATAGATTGTGATTGGATATTTTTAGTCACAATTTAAAGGTAAAGAGTAATAAAACTGAATATTTTCATAAGTTAGAATAAGAAGTTGAAGGAGTTAAACTTTCTATATATCGAGAAAACAGAATTTAAATGATTCAGGTTTCCTCTACCCAGCCATAGTTTCAAAGTCTGGACAAATGATTTGTATGGCCACAGTGAGAACTCCTGAGGGCACTGCAAGTCATTAAATGAGAATTCTTCAAAATGTGTTCTGTAGTTAACTCAGTTTGAAAAATGACTCGTATTTCCTTTCCCTCTGGAAATTAACAACATGCATTAAACATTAAAGTTTTTGAGAAATCATATAGGAGAAAGTCAACAAAAATAACAAAGAAATTTTAACCTCTTTACATTTGCTTAATTAAGGTTTTTCAAATTTACTTGACAATGGAATCCTTTCATCATGAAACATATTGCCCTCTTCAAGAAACTTGTGGAAAAATTATACCCTGGATCATTATCTGGAGCCAAAATTATATCTTTTTCATTTTAAAATGTCTAACATTGTTCACATTTGTGGTATTGAACACCTAACAATGAATAAACGTGTTTCTCAAATATCTCGTCAAAAATTAGCAAATTGTATAGTGAGCAATAGATCAACATTCTCTTAAGACTTTTTTTGTTCTATTTCATATTCCTTCTTTTTTCTTTCTTCCTGATATTTTCATTTCTATGTTTTTTCCAAAAAAGAAATAACTGCCAGTTTTCAGACACTGCAAGTCATAAAAAAATTCAGTTAGTTTTCATTTCAATGATAAAGTTATGCCTGATCACATTGAAGAATTTAGAAGAAAAGTAATAGAAAATTGTCAGTAATCTAAAAATGAATGACTAAATATTACACAGTATCAGTGCTGAGTAAGACAAATTACTGCCCTCTTAGTATTTACAACTTAAATAATAAAAATATGCAGTTTAGATACAAAAACACATATACATATACAAATATAAATCCAAATACAGAGAGTTTTTAGTATTCTCGAAGTTATTTAATAAATTTCAGGTTTTATCATCATGACTACTCTAGGAAGTGTGCATATATTACGGACTGTCAAACCAGGGCTGAGGGAGGTTATCTTAGCTTGCTATTGTTCACTTATTAGGAGAGAAAATAGGAGTACATAAATAATTTATGTGACTATACTTAAAATGGTTGCCTGGAAAAATCTCAGTTTACCCCTGTTTTCTTGCCATAATAATTAATGTAATTCCTTTTGATTGTCAATGTGCCCAATTTAGACAATAATGCACGTAGTCAGCTATACATCAACAACTAATTTGTTACCCAGTTGAGTATAAGGTGAGGATCATTACATATTACAATGAGTGAATACCTTTTTCAAGAGATTTCTTTCTAATCCTCTAGGATCTCAGGAAGCATGCTAACTGTGTTCTGTCAAAAACAAAATGTTCACTCTAGATCTATCCTGGAAAAACATGGGACCCTCTAATTTAGGGTTAATCTGATTTAGAAGTGATTTTACTACTGAAATTCCTGATGAGATTGTGTGTGTCTGTGTGTGTGTATGTGTGTGTGTGTTGCTGTTCACATAACATTCTTCTTCAAAGGCTAATCTGAAGCATCTCCATTTCATTAATGGAAAATAATTAGATTATTTTAGCCTTCTCTTTTAAGAAGACACCATTGCAAAGTAACACAATTTCCTTGATAAATAACAACTTGATTTCAGATATTTTAGGTGTCTTTAAAACAAAAAGTTGGTTAATTCTACATCTTCTCAGAGCATAGGGAACAATGTTTTGGAATGTTGCCTTGCTCTAAAATACCCTTATCGATGTTAGAGTTACAGAAAGAACTTTCTCAACGCAAGTTTAAATTCGTTTCTGTTACTTGTTGAAGATGTCCAGGTTCTTGGTACCTTGGACAAAGAACTGGACAAAATGCACAAACAAAACAAGGAAAGAAGGAAGCAACAGAAGCAGAGATTTATTGAAAATGAAGGTACACTCCACAGGGTGGGAGCGAGTCTGAGCATACGGGCTCAAGAGCCTGTTACAGAATTTTCTGAGGTTTAAATACCCTCTAGTGGTTTCCTTTGTTTACTTGGTCTACATCCTATGTAAATAAAGAGGATGAAGTAAAGTTGCAAAGTCATTTACTCTGTGTGAGCCCTAGGTAACTGGAGAGGATATTTTCTGTCATAGTTGAAGTGTTTCCATTTGATTTAGTTCTAGAAAGTCAGCAAGAGTAAGACTTATGTTCCCTGCCTCCAGACCCTGTTCTCCTGCCTCATTACTAGTAACAAAGTGAAGTATTTTTATTTATTTAATTATTTGTGCTTTCTAGGAAAATGTTGAAGGATAACACGTTTTTATGGGAAATTCTACACAATGTAACCATTAAGTTCTTAAGGATTGACAGGTGGCCCTGTGAGTCATAATCAAGGTTCTGTTCACTCAAGATCAGATGCTAGAAACTTGTTCAAATGCACTAGCTGGAGAGTGTGAAATAAAATGTATTTTAACAGGTAAAAAGTCATCTTAATAGGTACAGGCAAACTGTAGAAGAAGAAGCTCTTAATCAGTCATCCCCTTGAGTAGCTTCCTTATCTCCCTCCTCTCCTTTATAACCACATACTGTAAAGCATAACCACCTCTGCAACCATTTCGTCACCTCCTACTCAACTCTGAACCCACGACAATTAGCCTTCTGTCTCCATCACTTTGCCATATCAGGTCTCACAAAACAAACAAACAAACAAACAAACAAACAAACAAACAGTGACTTTCACATCAATATATCTCTCAGGAATATAGAAATTCCTCCATGACTTTTAAGTCTCTGCATTGCTTAGCACAAATATTTACTTCATAAAACACTCTTTATTTTTAGGATACAGAGGCTTCTTATTTCCTTCCTGCTCTGGCAGATCCTTCTGTAATTTTTATTTTTATTTGTGGCTTATATTCTTTTACCCGTGCTTATATCGTTAATATCCTTGTTAAGTCATGTGACAGGAAATTAAGTCTTGGGGCTCCCCAAATCACTAAGCTGAAGGGAAAAGCCAAGCTGGGAACTGCTTAGTGCCAATCTGCCTCCCATTCTATTTAAAGTCATCCCTCTGTTCACTGAGATAAATGCATATCTGACTGCCTCCTTTCAAAAAGCTAATCGGAAACTCAAAAGAATGCAACTGCTTTTTTCTCATCTATCTATGAATTGGAAGCCCTCTCCCTGCTTGAGTTGCCCCGCCTTTCTGGACATGATCAATGGACATCTTATATATATATTGATTGATGTTTCCTGTCTCCCTAAAATGTATAAAACCAAGCTATGCTTGCCCCGACCACCTTCGGCACATGTCATCAGGACCTCCTGAGGCTGTGTCACGGGTACATCCTCAACGTTGGCAAAATAAACTTTCTAAATTAACTGAAAGCTGTCTCAGATATTCGGCGTTCACAATCATTTCATATATTCCAAGGTCTCAAATATTATCTATAAGCAAATGGCTTACAACTTTATATTTTTAGCTTTTTGTTAATTCAATACATATTTATTGAATACCTGCTATTTTTTAGGTATAAAGTGGTGAGCAAGACAGTATGACTGGTGCCTTCATACTTTAATGAAAAAAACACACTGAATCAATAAAACTGTGCAAATAAAAATATGCCTATAATAATGATAAGTTCCATGAATAGAAATTGTATAATAAAATAGTATAACAGAATTCTGTACTATCTTTTGCAACTATATTTGCAAAATATAAAATTATTTCAAAATAGAAAGTTTATCAAAAAATGGGCAGGTAAGTAGTCTAATATTTTAGTAAAATGTCTTATAACGTAGTATTATTGCTATGAATTAAACATGATAGCTAAATTGATAAGTGCTTTAGAGTAAATGAATAGGTTATTAATAATAACTGTTTTAGAATAAAAGAATAGGAGATTGATGAATGTTTCAATATAAATGATGGCAATGTGATTGTCAAGTCTAGCAATAAACAAATGTTTTTCTCCTAAAAAAAGGGTATAGCCATTTTTATTTAATCTTCATTTATATCTGGATATTAGAGAATCTCTGAAGTGAATTTCAAGTTGAGACATTCACATGAATTTCAATACATCCACGAGTAAATTATCTTTCTTATTCTAATCTTCTCCTCCTCTACTGTTTCCTGTCTTAGTAAAAGTCAGGGGCAACTTTTTAGAAGTCAAAGAAGAAATCTGACATTTAGCTTTTCCTCACCTAATATATCCCATTAATCAGTTATGCTATTCCTTTTTTTTCCTTCTTCTTCCTCTGTTTTTTTTTTTTTTTGTTTGTTTGTTTGTTTGTTTGTTTTTTGTGGCAAGGTCTCATTCTGCCTCCCAGGCTGAGTGCACACTATCATGCCTGACTAAACTAATTTTGCAATTTTTGTGGAGACTAGGTTTCCCCGCATGTTGCCCAGGCTGGTCTGGAACTCCTGGGCTCAAGCCATCCACCCACGTCGGCCTCCAAAAGTGCTGGGATTATAGATGTGAGCCACCATGCGTGGCCATATACTATTTATTGTAATTACTGAGTCATCTTGAAACCATCCATTTCTCTCAAAATCCAGTACCATAATAGAAGTGCAACTCACATTTTTTCTTTTGATTCTCTGCAAAATCCACTATTTTTGAGGGGATTTAAAAAAAAACCCTAATCTAATCTCTATTGATATAACCAGATTAATTTTACAAGTGCAATCCTGATTACGACATGTTTAAAATTATTTAGGACTTCCCAATAATGTTCAAAATTTTTATCCTGGACTCCAAAGGCCTGTATATTTGGGTCCCCTACTTACCACTTAGGTTTAGCTTATCTCATATAACTCTCTCCAGCACTCTTTTTGTTTTTTTTCTGCTCCACTATAATTGGCTGCTTCCATTTGTCTTAGTCATCCGTATTGTATAGTGTTCATAAAGTTACTTACTCTACTTGGAAATCTGGAATCATTCCCCTACTTTTTATTTTGCCACCTTCTGTTTCTCCTTGTTTCAAGTTATATTGACAGTTGCTGGAAACTATCCCTCACTCATCTCAGCCTCAATATCCCTACGTAAGAAATCTCTGTCATAAGCTTTCATCACAGTCTCAATCTAATTCTTAGTATTGGTAACAATTATATTCAATAAATGTATTGATTTATTTGTCTAGTTGCGTTGTTGTAAAAAAAAAATTAAGCCCTGGGATGATAAAACTAATACGTATCTTCTTTATCATTTTATCCCCAAACAACTATTTGAGAAGAGAAGAATCTAAATTTCCATTTCCTTTTTATTCTCCACCACAGGGATGGGATGGTACTAGAGGTACAGGTCTACCTCAAAGTTTTGTAAGGCAGTTCAGACAAATAGACAGCATGTTCTAGATGACAGATAATAGTGCTAGAAAACAATTAGTACTAAAAGTCAACAGGAAATCTAGAGAATTGAATTGCAATAGCCAATTATGTTGGTAACTGAGACATGAGTAGTTTGCATACATTAATATTAAATAATAATTGAAAACATTTTAGGTAGGATAAACAATTATGAAATTTTTAAATAGATGGCATTGTCCCATCAACTGGGCTCAGGTTCAGCATCAGAATGTAGCTCCTGAGGAAACTAACAAAACCCTAAAAACTAAATCAGAATCTAAGGTAAAAAAAGGAAAGGACAGGACCGGGCGCGGTGGCTCACGCCTGTAATCCTAGCACTTTGGGAGGCCGAGGCGGGCGGATCACGAGGTGAGGAGATCGAGACCATCCTGGCTAACACGGTGAAACCCCGTCTCTACTAAAAGATACAAAAAATTAGCCGGGCGTGGCAGCAGGCGCCTGTAGTTCCAGCTACTGGGGAGGCTGAGGCAGGAGAATAGAGTGAACCCGGGAGGCGGAGCTTGCAGTGAGCCGAGATTGCGCCACTGCACTCCAGCCTGGTGACAGAGCGAGACTCCATCTCAAAAAACAAAACAAACAAACAAAAAATAGGAAAGGACATGAAGAAGTTGGTTATAAAATAGGAGTTCAAGATGGCTACTAGGAACTTAATCAGAAATACACTTATATACCAATCAAAAATCCCAGAGGAACAGAATTCACTTACACCAATCAAAAATCCCAGGAACAGAGGAGCAACAGGAATGAAATGAAGCTAAATGCCAACATGTTGAGTTTAAGATAATTATATCCCATTACCTAAAATCTGGGCCTGCGAAAGTGATCTGTTTTCTAGCTTTCCACCGGCCCAGTCTGGAATGAAGCAGATGAGCTTGATTAATATGAATTGTACTCGAGAGAGCTCAAACTTGTGAGGATCAATGAGAAAAATAAATAATTGTCCTTTAGATGTAAAGGTAATAATCTGAAGAGGGGCTACTCTAGGAGGAAGCACAAAGAACACACTTAGAGAAGTGGTAGATTAAGAGCCATGAGAACTGATTATCAAGCAATAAAATGAAAGCAGCAGAGCAGACAGGAGGTAGATAAGCAGAATAGTGTGTGTGTGTGTGTGTGTGCGTGTGTGTGTGTGCGTGTATGTGTGTGTGTCCAACCTAGATCTCTTTTCCAAATTCCAGATTAACACATTCATCTCTCTACCTAATATCTCACTTGGATATCTAATACACATCTCAAACTCTATGTGACTTAAACTGAAATTATTTCACTCCCTTGCAAATCCTCTTCACCTAAAATCCTCCCAATCTTGTTTAGTAGGAACTTCAAATTTTGCTCCATTCTTTTTCTTATACCCCATGACCAATCCATCAATAAATCCTATGGGATTTAATTTCGAACTATATACACAATCAAAGTACTTCTTACTATTGCTGCTTTTACCATCTGGTCGATGTGCTATCATCTTTTGCCCTTATTGATCTCACAGCTTTTACCATTGATTCTCATGGGTATATTCTTAACACAGTAGCCAGAGTAAATCTTCTAAAACGAAAATCACACCATGTCACTCTTTTTTTTAAAGAAAATGCTTGCAACGGCTATTCATTTTACCCACAGTAAATGCTAAAATCCTTTTTGTGAAACAGTTGTCGATGGATCTCTTGTTTGCATAATAAGCATCCTTGGATGATAGAGATAGTGTCTTCCTCTAGGGCAGAGGAAATATTTGTTTCTGAAACAGGACAATAAAAGATACTGTTTCCTTTCAGGGTAAAAGTTGGCACAGTTTGCTAGCTGCCCCCTCATATGATTGGAAGTTTTGATGGTTAACCTTATGTTTCAATTTTGTTAGACCATGGGGTGCCCAGATATTGGCTAAACCTTATTTCTGAGATGAGATTAGCATTTGAATAGGTTGACTGAGTAAAGCAGACTACCCTCCTCAATGTGGGTGGGCATCATTGAATCTGTTGAGGGCCCGAATAGAACAAAAAGGGGGAGGAAGGAAGAATTTGCTATCTGCCTAACTTATGAGCTGGGACATCAGGCTTCTCCAGCTCTCAGCTTATGACTGTCTGTCATCTGGCTTTCAGGTCTTTGGACTCAGTCTGATCTACGACACCAGCTTTCCTAGGTCTCCAGCTTGTTGACAGCAGATTGTGAGCTTTCTTAGCCTCTGTGTTCACAATAAATCCTACATGATTATAATAAATCCTCTCTGTCTTCTCTGTACATATATATATACACATAAACAGATTATATTTATACACATATAATCATAAATATATGTAAAAATCATATATATAAAATCATAATATAGATATAAAAACCATATCTGTAAAATTATGTATATATGAACCAATAGGATATATACATATATGTGTGTATATATCCTATTGGTTCTGTTTATCTGGAGAACTCTAAGAAAGAAGTTTTCTAAATTCAGGATTTCTCATCTGTAGCTACTATGCTACTGTGTTTGCAGTGTCCATCTGGGCCACTTGATATTGCTTCTGTAAGACTTAGGAAGCGTAAGACACAGGTATGAACATGAAGTGCATACTGCCTGCCTTTCTGTGAGTAATAAAGTCCATTTTCTCTTACGCAGAAGTCTCATTGCTTCTCTCAACACCTCTGAAACTGAGGCAGGCTCACTTATTAGTTTGTAAATTAAGTCAAACCTTAACCCTTAGCAGTCTTTAACAACCCTTACAATCACCTATAGCTGTGCATGAATTAATCCATTGACTCTCTCACGAATCATTCTCATGTCCTATTCAATGTCCTACTGTGTGTTGCATCACTTACTGAGTTCCATCCACAATGCCCCTTTGCTTTCCCTAGGATACTCGTAGTCCTACCTCAGGAAATTTGCAGTAGTTGTTCTTTCTTGAAAAGCTCTTCTCTCAAACATGCACATGGCACTTAACATTGTCATTAAATGAAAAAAAATAGTGTCAGGTGAATCAACAAATAGGATATGTGTAATCTGAAAACTGGGTCATTGTTTTTTTGTTTTATTGTTTTTTTTAAAATTACAATTGGTTTATTCAAAAGAATCTTACTTTTTAAAAAACATACTCTTCCCCCAGTTAACTAGATTCTCTATTTTTTTTAAAATAAGGATATTGAATAACTTGCTTGGCTATTCAGAACTATATTGTTTTTGCTGTCATTTAAATTCTAGGTTGAGACAGTTTAATTCTTTTTTTTTTTGTCTTTTATTATTATACTTTAAGTTCTAGGGTACATGTGCACATTGTGCAGTTTAGTTACATATGTATACATGTGCCATGCTGGTGCGCTGCGCCCATTAACTCGTCATCTAGCATTAGCTATATCTCCCAATGGGTCATTGTTAATCTCATTAACGTTGTAGAGTCTTTCTGTTATTTGACTTGGCTGATTCTCTTCTAGCAGGGAGCATGTTCTTTAGGCAATAAAGCTACTCTCCACACCTAATTGTACATGAAGTTTATGTAAAAATTACCTCTGAAAAGAAGAAGAAAATACAGATTGAGAATGAGGAACAGTGAGAAACATTGGCCAATTGTAAAGTAAACACAATTGCAAACTATTTCTTCTCAAATTTCCACATTATATTGTTGAATTAAAAGTGCTAATTTCAAAAGACAAATTAATAATATGACTTTACTGTTTTAGCTATCAGATAATTTTTTAATCCTTTCAATACTTCTTACCTCCATCTTTGTCAGACTTGCATTTAAATAACCTAATTATCTTGCCGTTCTTGATTGTTTTTAATCCAATGAAAATTAACTTTTAGAATTAACTCTTTAGATCTTGGGACCTGAAATCCAAACTCTTCCTTGGAATTTGATGCAGTCTTCCTGGCCAATGTGCAAATGGACTAAGGAGAACTTTGACAAAATAGTCTTAATATGGACAGTGCTTATTAGATGCCTGCATATTATTCAACATTAAACCAATAGTGAAAACCCTCTTTCAAGCTCATGTGTTCTGTAAGAACTAATGAAATACACTGCAATTAGACCAAAAATTTTAATTAGGGGTAAAAATGGGAGAGCCAAATCTGATTTCTCAGAGAAAATAATGACAAAAGCACAATCTATTATAGGAAAAAGCTTTGAAATAGAACCCATGAAAGTAACTAAGGGAACAAGAGGAAATAATAATCAGGGAGGGAAAACTCTGAAGCAATTAGACATTTTTTGGAACTCTGGAAAATGTGCAAGGCCAGTTCTTCAATAAAAACAGTACAATACTTGATATTTGACAAGTCTTATAGCACTCTTATGTGTAATAATTAAACGTTTGTTGAAGATAAATATGTCCACATATTTTTTATAACAACTTCTGCACTTATTCAATAAATCTCTTTCAAAATAATATAATTGGAAAGCAGATTTTTAAGTCTTTAAAATGCTAACCATTGCCAATAGGGTCCAAATTCTTTGACGAAAGACATCTTGAATAAAAAGTTTGTTTTTCTATTACATTAAAATCTCTGATCACGTCATATGTTGGAATAACTGCAAAACAGATTTTATTTGACAATAGTGTATTCGTCAAAAGCTAGTTGGAATCGCTGGCATTTAGTATGTGATCTGTGGAAATTAGCATTATGGTAGACAGGTTATGGCAGCATAACCTTTTAAAAGAAGGGCTGGCTGTCCAGCTCTGGAGTGCGATCTGAAAACAGCTTCTGGTTGTCAGCTTTTTCAGGGTTTGACTCAGTAGCAGAGGGCTTTCTCCCAAGAGTTACTCTTACCTGTGACCCAGTAAAGCAGGAGAATTAAGGAGGAATTTACAAATGTTTCCCATTAAAAAGCAAACAGCAAGTGTTTTAAGGTACATGAGCAGTAGAGACTCTGCCACAAACTACTCGATTTTGCTGTTGTAGCTCATAAACAGCCATGGATAATACATAATGGATGAGCATGGCTATGTACCAATAAAACTGTATTTATGCACATTTAAATTTGAATTTCATATAATTTTCATGTCAGAAAATATCCTTTTGCCTTTTTTAACTATTTAAAAATGTAAAAAAAAAAATAGTCTTAGCTCACAGACTATAAAAAACATGTGGCAGGCTGACCATATTCTGGTGACCCCTGGTAAAAAGATCTCATCTATTTCAGCCTGTAGTGCGACAGTGTTGTAGACAATCCTTGCTCCAGAGCTCCTCACCAAGTTCTCTGATTATTTGTTTGGCCTTTGATGCACTTTCACTCCTCCCTCTACTCAATCTGTTTTCGTCCCTTCTGCTTACTGATGTTGATCCCTTACCAACATTTTGCATTAAAAACTCAGTCTCAGCATCTGCTTCTCTAGGACCTAACATGTGACGTATACAAATTGATATCATTTGGTATTTTCTCCTCTTAAGATGATATTAAGTTTCATTTTTCATTGCCATCATTGAATCAGAGAGAAATTAAAGAGGGTCAGAATAAGTCTCCCTCTACCCACAGAGAGATCAGCTATGTGTATATAGATGTCTAGAGGAAAAGGAGAAATATATGTGATAGAAAAGGAAGCCACTGGTAAGCTAATTGAATGTTTTAGTCTGATATTTACTTGCCTCAATATAGTCTGTTCATATTCGTTTTGAATTTTTCTTGTAGGACTCTCAAATAGTTGACTCCATTTTCTACCAGACTGCCTTTTATTTTTTAACCTCTACCAATCACCTACTTCCAGTCACCTTTTATTAGACTAAGCAATCTCAGTTACTGCTAGCTATAGATAAAGTTATTTTCCATATATAAAACCTCTTTCCCTTTTCATTATCCTCATTTATACAGTTAGGTCCCCATCCTATCCCTGACATGTTTCTTCCATCTCAACTTTGCCATCACATTGAGGCTCTTCTTGGTCTCTCCACATGTTGCCTATCAAAACTTATTTGCTGTAACCCCGATTCCAAGTGAGTTCTTGCTCTTGGTTATCAACCACTTGCAAAGTATTCAGTATGTTTTAATCATGTATTAAATGTGGACGGTGCTTTTATATTTTTCTACTTCCTCATATTAGCATTTAATACTTTATTCCATAGGAAAGAATTCCCCCTAATAGAATGTCTGGTTATTTGACACCTACAGAGCAGGCAAATTTTGAGCATGGAAAGCTACCTGGTGACCCTCAGTCAAACCATGTGGAGATTTGCCAACAGGAAAGATTAGCCTGGCAGCACACAGTACCGAGTCATAAACTATTTGACTCTAAAACCTGGATATGGCAATCATTGTATCAGTAGCCATAAATCAGGCAATTATCTGAAAGTGGGGAGAAATATGGGGTTCACTTTCAGCACCCCAAAATCATTTCACTTTAACAAGGAAACACACATTTTAATTCATTATTATTTTCATACTTTTTTTCTTTATTCACTGATTCTGAAGAATAACTAGAAATAATTTCCAAACTGTTGTTTACCTTTTCCACCACTCTTTGTAATCAAATTTGCATTTGTCCTTTGCTTTGTGGACAAACAAATGATTAAACATGTTTTCAATTATTCTTCGGTGTGCCATTAGCCTACCTCTTTTTTCCTTTTCTTCCATTTGGTAAATAAAATAAAAATATTTAATATATGTGCTGATATATTTACCTTTGCATTACATTTTCCCCTTTGTTTTTGAAAGAAGTCCCCTTCTTCAGGTAAATAATATCAAATAGAGTAAGCTTGATCAACATTGTTGCAGGAATCCATTTTTCACAGTCAATTAGAGAAGCAGAAAAGGAGGAGCACCACCCTCCTTTCTCTTCCATATCTATTATTTCCAACTGGCCAGGCAAATTGATAGTGCATGTGAAGATGGCTGTGGAATCATGGCAAGCTTGTAACTGTGACATGGTCTATGAAATTCTGCCTGCATACCTATACAACTCCAAGCAATGTTTACAAATTCACACTACTCCTCTAGTAGGACATTTTGAGAGGAAAAATACTTTTTATGAAGAAAATTTAGGGTTTTAATAATATTTCTTTTGATTAAAGCATAATACCAATTTAGTACCCAAATTATTGAAAACATGGTTAAGTTCAAAGAAGATAAATGAAATATCCAAAACCCCATAATAAAATTGAAACTTTATGTGTGCATATATGTGTATACTTGTGTGTATTTGTGCACTCATGTTTACTTGTATTTACATACATAAACTATGAGAATCACTCATGGTGTTCATTTCTCAAATTAATACATAGTCTACTGTGAGACATTGAATCAATTAACTTATGTGTGTATTATATCTTGGAAGCCCAATTGGATATTTTAAATACTGGGCAATTAGAAATGGAATGAGCCGATATATTGGGTAGGTGAATTCTTTATACTAGTTTTGTTTGCTGTAGATCTCTATTTATTTATTTATTTATTTACAATAGCATGTGTATAATCTGTTTTTTCCATCCATTATGTTGGTGCAAAAGTAATTGTGGATTTTGCTATTACTTGTATTTATTTGTAATGCAAAACCCACAATTACTTTTGCACCAACTTAATAGAAAGCATGTTCCATTGGGGCTAGGTCAGCAGTGTATTGGCTCACCACCTCTTCCTCAGATTACCTGATATAAATCAGGTGTTCAGTGACTATCTGTGGGTAGAGGTAGATATATGATTGCAGATTACAATTAGCCTTTCACTGTGCCAGGGTCTGATACAGGCATTGCAGAGCCTCATGTTTACACAACTGAGGACTCTCTTTTTTTTTTTAAACAAATATGAAGACATTAATACAAACTTGCAAGGCATCTTCCAGAGTCTCGGACTTGGCTAGGGAGGTGCCCCCAAAGCTTAAGCTTTATTATTTCTTTGGAAAATTCACCTCTGCTTTCACTATATTTGATATATTAGTTTTAAATATTTTTGTCTTCACACATTCCGTCCTGGTCCATTTTTTTCTCTTTGTCTGCATTTTCTAGCTATATAGATACGATGTTCTATTGTATCTTCTTGTTTGTGAATGAAGAGATTTTATTTAATAAAAAGACATTTGGACATTTGATTTGGTTCTTCCCACGGTGTCTTCTTTTGAATTGCTGTATGTTTTCATATATCTGATAATTGCATTCTGTTTTCTCATACTTATACAAGGAATTCTACACTCACACAGCATTAGAAATTAAGATGAAATGTGTAAAATTCTGTTGTTTCCTGTCCTGAGTGTTTAACCCCCGTATGAAGAATGGAAACGGTTAGATAAGCCAGGGTTGCTTTGCCAGGACCCTGTGCTCATTTGTCTCTGCATCACTAAGACATCTTGGAAGCAATGCTTTCTACCTGACGGCGCTATCCTCATCCCATGCTTTCTACCTGACGGCGCTATCCTCATCCCATGCTTTCTACCTGACGTTGCTATCCTGTCAAGGGGTAATCAAGTTCATGACAATTTTTATTTGTTTTTGTTTTGTAGAGAACTACCATCCAACAGAAATACAATGTGAGTCCCAAAATAGAGCCACACATGTAATTTTAAAAAGTTACTTAAAAAAGTAAGAGAAAACAAATAAAATTAATTTTAGTAATATATTTTAACCCTGAATATATGAAATGATACTATTTGAAAATACATTTTATTGTCACATAATAATTATACATATTTATATGGTATACATGTAATGTTTCAATATGTATATACACATAATCATTAAATCATGATAATTAGCACACACATCACCATAGATATTTATCATCTTTTTATTGTAAGAATATTCAGAATTCTTCTACTTATTTGAAATACACTATGCATTACTGTTATTGTCACCATACTATGCAAGAGTACCAGAAATTATTCCTTCTATCTCACTGTAACATTGTACCTGTTGACCAACCTCCTCTCATCTCCCCTAACCCCCCTCTCCTCAGCTCTAGAAACCACTGTTCTACTCTCAACTTCAATGAGATGAAGATTTTTGATTCCAAATATGGGTGTGATAATGAGGTGTTTGTCTTTCTGTGCCTAGCTTATTTCACTTAACATAATATCCTGCAGGTTCATCCAAGTTGTGTCAAATGACATTTCATCCTTTTCATGGCTGAATAGTAGTCCCTTGTGTGTATACATACCACATTTTCTTTTAAAAAAATAATTTCAACTTTTATTTTAGATTCAGGGGGTATATGTGAAGGCCTGTCACATTAGGACACTGTGTGATGCTTAGGTTTGTTATACAAATGACACTGACACCCAGTGAGCACACCCAATAGGCAGTCCTCTCAGGCCTCACCCCATTTTTCTTTCCCTATTCCACTAGTCCCCAGTGTCCATTGCTTCCATCTTTATGTCCATGGGTACTGAGTGCTTGGTTCCCATGTATAAGCGAGAAATGCAGTATTTGGTTTTCTGTTCCTGTGTTAATTGCCTAGGATTCTAGCCTGCAACTGCATCTATATTGATGTGAAGGACATGATTTCATTCTTGTTTATGGCTAGGTAGTATTCCATGTGTACGTGTGTCACATTTTCTTTTTCCAGTCAACCTTTCATGGGTGCCTAGGTTGATTCAATGTCTTTGCTATTGTGAGTAGTGCTGCAATGAACATATACATGTCATAACATGCCTTTTAGGCAGAAAGATTTATTTTCCTTTGGGTTTATACCCAGTAATGAAATTGCCGTGTAAAATATCAGGTCTGCTTTAAGATTTTTGAGAAATCTCCAAACTGTTTTCCACAGTGGTTGAATTAATTTACATCGCCACGAACAGTGTGTAAGCATGTCATTTTTTTCCACAGCCTCTCCAACATCTGTTATTATTACTTTTTTTTTTTTACTTTTTAGCAATAGCCATTCTGACTGGTATGAGATGATATCTCATTGTGGTTTTGATTGACATTTCTCTTACGGTGAACTTTTTTTTTCATATGTGTGTTAGTCACTTGTATGTCTTTTTTGAGAAGTGCCTGTTCATGTCCTTTGCCCATTTTAAAATGTTTTGTTGTTATTGTTTGTTTGGGTTTTGCTTGCTGATGTGTTTAAGTTCTTTATAGATTCTGGATATTAGACATTTGTCAGATACATAGTTTGTGAATATTTCCTCCCATTCTATAGGTTGTCAGTTTACATTGTTAACAGTTTCTTTTTCTGTGCAAAACCTCTTTCATTTAATTAGGTCTTACTTGCCAACTTTTACTTCTGTTGGAATTACTTCTGAGGACTTAGCAATAAATTCTTTGCCTAAGCTATCTAGAATGGTATTTCCTAGGTTTTCTTCTAGAATTTATGTAGTTTGAGGTCTTATATTTAAATATCTAATCTATCATGAGTTAATTTTTGTCTATGGTAAAAATGGGGTGGGGGGGATTCAGTTTCATTCTTCTGCATATGGCTAGCCAGTTCTTCCAGTACTGTTTATTGAATAAGTGGTCCTTTCCCTGTTGTTACTTTTTGTTTACTTTTTTCAAGAATCAGTTGGTGGTAGGTGTGCAGCTTTATTTCTGGGTTCTGTATTCTGTTCCATTGGTTTGTGTGTCTGTTTTAGTACTACTACCATACTGTTAGAGTTACCATAGCCTTATAATGTAGTTTGGAATTGGGTAATGTCATGCCTTTGAAACGGTTCTGAACCTATAAATTGCTTTAGGAACTTTGGCAATTTTAATAATATTGTGTCTTCATTCCATGAGTATAAAATGTTTTCCCATTTATTTGTGTCATCTCTGATTTCTTTTAGCAGTGTTTTATAGTTCTCCTTGTAGAGATCTTTCACCTTTTTTGCTAAATGTATTCCTTGGTATTTTATTGTTTGTGGCTATTGTAAATAAGTTTTCATTCTAGATTTGGCTCTCAGCTTCAAACCTGTTGGAGTATAGAAATTTTTGTACATTAAATTTGAATCTTGAAACTTTACTGAAATTGTTTATGGGTTCTAAAAGCCTTTAATTGAGTCCCTAGTATTTTTAGGTATGCAAGAATATCATCTGCAAAGAGAGAGAGTTTTTCTTCTGTATTTATTTGAATGCCTTTTTTTTCTTTCTCTCGTCTGATTGCTCTGGCTAAGACTTCTAATACTATGTTGAACAGGAGTGGTGAGAATAAACATCCCTTATTTTGTTCCTGTTCTTAATAGGAATGCTTCCATCTTTTGCCTATTGAGTATGATGTTGGCTGTGGATTTGTCATAAATGACTCATTATTTTGAGGTATATTCCTTCAATACCTAGATTGTTGAGAGTTTTTATCATGAAGAGATAAAAGATGTCAAAGACATAAGAGATGTTGGAGTTTATCAAAAACCCTTTTGCTTCCATTGAGATGATCATGGGATTTTTGGGTTTAATTCTATTTATAGGGTGAATCACATTTATTGATTTGTATATGTTGAAGCAACCTTGCATCTCAGGGATAAAGTCTACTTGATCATGATAAATTAACTTTGAATATTCTGCCAGATTAGGTTTGCTAGTATTTTGTTGAGGGTTTTTGCATATATGTCAAGGATATTGGCCTGTAGTTTTTTTATTGTTGTGTCTTTGCCAGGTTTTTGGCATCAGGGTAATGCTGGCTTCATAGAATGACTTAGAAAGGAGGCCTTCCTTGATTTATTTTTTTGGGGGGGCGGGAGAGCAGAATGTCTTCAGTAGAATTGGTACCATTTTTTCTTTGTATGCCTTGTAGAATTCAGTTGTACAGTCATCTAGTCTAGGGCTTTTTCTTGATTGGTAGGTTTTTTATTAATGATTAAATTACAGAATCTATTCAGAGTTTCAGTTTCTTCTTGATTCAATTTTGGGAGCTTGTGCGTTTCCAGCAATGTATCCATTTGCTCTAGATTTTCTAGTCTGTGTGCCTAGAGGTGTTCATTATAGTCACTGAGGACCCTTTGTATTTCTGTGAGATCAGTGGCAATGTCACCTTTGTCATTTCTGATTGTGCTTATTTAGATCTACTCTCTTTGTTTCTTTGTTAACCTAGCTAGCCGTCTATTGATCTTGTTTGTCTATTTAAATAAGCAGCTTTTGTTTAAATTGATCTTTTGTAAGAGTTTGGGGTCTCAATTTCATTCAGTTTTACTCTGATTTTAATTAATTCTTTTTTTATACTAGCTTTGGGGTTATTTTTTTCTTGTTTTTCTAGTTCCTGTAGGTGTGATTTTAGTTCATTAAATGAGATCTTTCTAACTTTTCAATGCAGGCATTTAATGCTATAAACTTTCTTTTAACACTGCTATTGCTACATCTCGTAGATTTTGGTAGCTGTGTCTCTGTTTTCATTTATTTTAAATAATATTTTTTAATTTCTGCCTTAATTCTGTTGTTTACCCAAAAGTAAGGCAGGAGCAAGTTGTATAATTTGCATGTACTTGTATCATTTTGAGTGATCTTCTTGGAATTGGTTTCTATTTTCTATTGGTTCGAGAGGATGGTTGGTATGATTTCCATTTTTTTTTTTAACTTATGAAGCCTTGTTTTATGGCTAAGAATGTAGTTGAGCTTAGAGTATGTACTGTGTGCACATGAGAAGAATGTATATTCTGTGGTAGATGGGTGGAGTATCCTGTAGATGTTTATTAGATTCCACTGGGCAAGTTTACAATTGAAGTCTAGAATTTCTTTTTAAGTTTTCTGCCTCAGAGATTGTCTAATGCTGTCAGTGGGGTGTTGAAATCCCCTATTATTATTGTGTTGCTATCTACAGTTTTTTGTAAGTCTGTAAGTACTTGTTTAATGACTCTGGGTCCTTTGATGTTTGGTGCATATGTATTTAGGTTAGTGAAGACTTCTTGTTGAATTGATCTTTTTATCATCAGGTAAAACGTCTTTTTTTCCCTTTTTACTACCTCTTTTTGGTTCAAAGTTTGTTTTATTTGTTATAATAATAGTGGTTGCTGCTCTTTTTTTGTTTTCTGTTTGCATGATGTATCTTTCTTCAATTATTTACCTTGTGTCTATGGATGTCATTACATGTGAGATGGGTCTCTTGAACACAGTAGATGGATGGGTCTTTTTTGTATTCTACAACTTGCCACTGTGAGACTTTTAAATGGGGCATTTAGATCACTTACATTTGAGATTAATATTGATATATGAGGTTTTGATCCCATTATAAAGTTGTTAGCAGGTTGCATTGTAGTTTCTATTGTGTATTTGCTTTATAGGGTCTGTGGGCTATGTGCTTAAATGTGTTTCTGTGGTAACAGGTTTAATTATTGGATTTCTACATTTAAAACTCCCTGAAGGATCTGGTCTAGTGGTGACAAATTATCTAAGCTATTGCTTATCTGGAAACTATTTTATTTTTTGATAGCTTATGAAACTTTGTTTGGTGGTATATGAAAGTCTTGATTTCAATTTCTTTTGTTTGAGAATGCCAAAAACAGGCTCCACAATATCTTCTGGCTTGTAAGGTTTCTGCTGAGAAGTCCACTGTTACCCTGATGTGGTTCCTGTAATACATGATCTGACCTTTCTCACTAGTTGCCTTTAAAATGTTTTCTTTAGTGTTGACCTTGAACAGTCTGGTGACTATATGCCTTGGTGATATTCATTTTGGGTAGTAGCTTATAGGTATTCTCTGAATTTTTTGTATTCAGATGTCCACTTCTCTAACAATATTAAGAAAATTTTCTTGAATTACTCCCTCAAATATGTGTTTCAGGTTGTTCATTTTTTTCTCCTTCTTTCTCAGGAATGCCAATAATTCACAGTGTGGTCACTTTACGTGATACTATATTTCTCAAAGACTTTGTTCATTTATAAAAGTTCTTTTTTCTTTACTTTTGTCTAAGTGTGTTATTTCAAAACCCTGGTCTTCGAGCCCTACAATTCTTTCTTCTGCTTGGTCCAGTCTATTGATAAAGATTTCAACTGTATTTTGAAATTACGTAAGTGAGTTTTTCAATTCCAGAAGCTCTGATTACCTACTTTTTAAGATCTTTATATTTTCCCTCATTCCTTGGATTAATTAAGAAGTTTCTTTGTGTTGATTTTCAACCTTGTCTTGGATCTCATTGAGCTTACTTGCAATTCATATTTTGAATTCTTTATCTGTCATTTCTGCATTTTCATTTTGTTTAGGAACCATTGCTGGAGAGCTAGTGTGATCCTTTGGTAGTGTCACAACATTCAGATTTTTCATAGTGCCAGAATTCTTGTGCTGGTTCCTTCTCATTTGTAGACACTGGTACTTCTAACTTTTGTCTTTATTTCAGTGCAGATAGGATTTGTTTTTTTTTCCCTTTCCCCACTCCCTGGAGGGTGTGACTGAAGAGAATGCTGATTAAGATGTATTGACTTTGCTTTTGCAGTCTTATGCATTTCTGTTGGCAGGTTTTATATTGGGCCATGGGGTCCAAGCTACAGACCAGTAGATGGTATTTATGGAAAGAGCTTGCTGTGGCCAACATCGCTGTGCATATACTTGATCCTTGTTTACTGGAAGAAGCTCTCTGTTGCCCCAGGGAATGGGCTAATCCACGGAGTGCTCAGCAGTCTGATCTTTACCTGATTAAGAGTGTTAGTAAGTTTCTTTTACCACATTTTTTTACTTACCTCTCAAAATAATATTAATTTTGTTCGCCATAGTGTGTTAACAGTCTGCTTAATACTTCCTTTAACCTGAAGGTAGTTTTAATTATTGATAGCATTTTTTTCAGTATCTAGCATATAACTGACGTTCTTAGTTTTAAGAGCAGATGGTGATTTTAATGCTATTTTTATAGAATTTATTATCCTTCTCTTTTTGTCCTTTGATTCCAGTAAAATTCAGAAATAGAAATATTAAACATTTATACTTAATCTTCATCTTAGCCAGTGTCCATTTGAATTTATTTTTTGAACAAAAAGAGGCAACATGATTATAATATAGAAAACAAATATTTTTTCTCGGAAATTAGTTACATAACGTAAAATCAGATGCTAGCAGAGAAAAAGAATCAATATGTGTCAGGAATAGCGACCTGCGGGATAAAGCAAAGCAACAGGTAAACAAGACTATAATTAACATTAAAATGAAAAATGAAAATATTATTTTCTTTTGATATTATAAATGTTTCTTGATTTCTTAACCAGGTTGAAGTTATCCTTATTATTCATTTTGTTTTATATTCTTTTAAATAATATTTTTAAGAAGCATAGACTAATATTTTTCTTCTTAAAGACTTGCATTGCATATGTATGTATGTGTTTTAAAATACTCAAAGAGCTATATTTACTAGCTGATTTTGAAAGCAAATGCATGGAGCTCTACACTCAGTGCTTAGAAAATACAGTTGAAATTGTTGGATTCCATCTGTCCAACAATGTAAGCAAAAATTTTTAAGCAAATGTCTAAAATGGTAGTGAATCACTCTATGTCAGTATTGCATATATTAAATTAAAATATTGGTTGATTCCTATTTTAGTGGTATTTATAAAGCACCTATTATGTGTCTGGCATAATTTTAAAATCATCATATGTAATCTGCTTCATAGGAATTTGAGTTAGGTATTATTTTGTAGGGGCAAAAATGTGTGATACCAATCCTTCGTCATCATAAGGGTCATTGCACAACTCATACAACAAAAGGCAAGCTAACAAAAGAAAAACAGCAAATTTATTCAATCAAAATTTTACTTGACATGAGAGTCTTCAGAAATGAAGACCCGAAGATCTAGAGAAAATGTTATGTATGCTTAGGATTGATGAAGAATGGAAAGCCATGTAGAAATGTGATTAGACTAAAGTTAGAATCTGATGGTAGTAGACTGAGGATGGAAAACATAGGAAGAGCTGTCTATTTCTATTGCTTTTTTATGGCTCCATAATAATTGTATATATGTAGGCAGTACATGTGTTATTTTGATACATGCATAGACTGTGTAATGATCAAATCAGAGTAATATCCATTACGTATGACTTTTATCATTTCTTTGTGTTGGGAACATTACAACACCTCTCTTCTAGCTATTTTGAAGTATACAATAATTATTTTTAACTGCAGTCACCTTATTGTGCCATTGCACACTACAACATATTCCTTTTACCCAGCCATATTTTTGTACCCATTAACCAACTTGTCTTTATCCCTTCCGTCCCCCCGCCTACCCTTACCTATGTGAGCCTATGGTAACCAGATTCTTCTTGGCCTCTCTGTGTAGCATTCCTTCCCTCTGGGTATGCTCAGGGTCCCTCTGGAATGGCTAACTTTCAGGAAAAGTAGGTCAGAAAATTCCTTTATGACCAGCTCTTACAGAGAAAGGTGGGGAAAGGTCAGAGTGACTTTCTTGCTTCTGAAGCTGTCACAATCTCTTTCAGCTCAAAGTCCTTTGGGGTAGTGCTTTCTGAGCTCTGCCAATTTCTATATTTAGAAATGAAGAAATTAAAGGTTGTAAAGATCAAATACCTTGTTCAATAACACAAATAGCAAGCTTTACTTCTGTACCAAAACATAGGGTTCATTCTAATGTTCATTTTCTTCTTAGTTTGCTTTAATATTTTTTATTTTTTTATTAAATAGTTGCAAAAATAATGAAATATAACATGGGAGCTACTTCCTTATTGCCCTTATTTACAAACTGGTTGATATTACAATGTAGAAAAACATGTAAATGGAGCATGGTTAAAAGGGAGGAAATCATATATCTAGCTTGCATCAGGGGACATAAAAATAACACTAATAATAGAAACAGCACATGTACATTACTACTCTGATCTAAAAAATGATGAGGTTTATACATTTAGAAAAGAGAGCTTTAAAGGTATGCAGCCTGCAGGGTGGACATTCTGACAGGCTGGGAAGCATAGCCTCCATCCTGAAGCCAGAAATGACATTTTAAGGGATGGACAAAGGGAACAGGAATTTATGCTGCAGAAGGTGGACAAATATACAAATTTAATAAGCCATAGGAGGATTCATTAATATTCATGAAAAGAGAAATGTGTGCATGTGCAATTGAGTTTTATGCCCCTTCATGGATCCCATGTACAAAAAGTGATGGTGTTAGCATAATCTGAGAGGGGAGTATTCAGCCCTCTGACATCAAAAGATGCAACATGGGCCAGGCGTTGTGGCTCACGCCTGTAATTCCAGCACTTTGGGAGGCCAAGGCAGGCAGATCACGAGGTCAGGAGATCGAGACCATCCTGGCTAACGGATGAAACCCCGTGTCTACTAAAAATACAAAAAATTAGCCGGGCGTGGTGGCGGGTGCCTGTAGTCCCAGCTACTCGGGAGGCTGAGGCAGGAGAATGGCGTGAACCCGGGAGGCGGAGCTTGCAGTGAGCCGAGATAGCACCACTGCACCCCCGCCTGGGCGAAAGAGCGAGACTCCGTCTCAAAAAAAAAAAAAAAAAAAGGTGCATCATGAAAACCCTTACTGCATACTCGCTACTCGCTACAGACTGGCCAGAACCACTCCATGGTCAGTGGTCTACAGACTGGCCAGAACCACTTCATGGTCAGTGGTCTCTTATCAGGCAAAAAAAGGAGTGGCATAAGGTAGTTTGTTGATATCATTGGTGTAGTCTTTTGAAAGGGCTGGTTTCCGTTAAGTCCTTAGGCAAGAAAGGCTAATCCTGGTTACGTAGGGAGGGTGGGGGTATAATGAGGTTGTTCCAATCCCCTATTGCATCATGGCCAATGACTCAGTTTTCAAGGTTACTCCAGGGGGTCCCTTTGCTAAGAGATGGTCTCTTTAGTCAACTAGGGGCTTAGAATTTTATTTTGAGTTTACACCACTTATATTTAAATAGACTTTTAAAGCACTTTCACAAGAAGTCCTTGGAGGAAGACTGACATCTTGATTTTAAAAGATATTTATATTTAAAGCTGATTATTATCAGCATTAAATAGTAATGCTGATTAGTATGAAAATTTGTCCCACCATTTCTTTTCTTTGTGTCCAACCTGCCAACCTGTTCTTTCTCTCTCTCTCTCTCTATCTATATATATACACACACACACACGCACACATATAACATATACATATAACATATATAATATATGTATACGTAACTTACGTCAGGTCACCATTATTTAAAGTGTGATTGACCTTTTTACTTATAAAACAGATTCGCAGAGTAGCATACCTAAACATTGCCACTGACATTACTTTGGGGAGAATGTAGACATTTGGATAGGGGAAAAAAATGGGACTAATGACACAAGGCAAAAAAAGCAAGAGGTGGTAAAAGAGAATAAAGGAAAAGAAAAAAAAAAATTGACCTCATAATAACACAATTGAAAATGACCACAAAGTCTGAAACCTGGAGAGATGAAAAGTAATCAGATTTCAGTTTCACTTCAAAATATCACTGTTACAGAAGTGCTTACTTTTCTTCTCAATTGCAGTATATTCTCCTACTTTCATCTTTTACCACTTTAATTTTACAAGTCAATGGCTAACATTGCTATACATGAGTAATAGCTAGGTTGATGGTGAGTCTTTCATTTGTTTCAATTCCTGCTACAGAAAAAATCGGGCAATTCCTGCTTGTCCAAGTTGCTAAAATGGTCTTTACCTGTCTCAAAAAAATTAAAGTCATCCATGATGGGTGTGAATTTAAATAACACAAACCTAAAATAATTCTAAGATAAAGGTGTTGGAACTTTAAATTATTCTGAGCCTTGAGAGGAATGTGGCTATACTGCCAGAGTCACCTGGCATGTGGCTGCCACTTTTGCTTTTTTTTTTTTCTTGTAAATAATTAGGAGGACCAAGTGGTGGCAGAGACAAGGCCCTCTCAGATCACTGCCTCTCCTCACAGAGTAATCAAGTAACATTTCTTGGAATGTTACAACTGGTGAACAATCAAATCACTGTGGCATATACACTGGTTTTATAGAAAATGTACTCGTGCTGAAGCTTCTCTGTCTTTGCCTATATAAGTGAAACTTAACTTCTCCACTTTGAAATGCTGACCCTATTCGTCTGGAGTTGGTGTTTCTGGGCAGCTATCCTCAAGCTTTGTGCTTGAATAAACTCTATATTTAATTATGTTTTCTAAATCTCGTTATTTAAGGTTGACATGACCATTTCTTTTCAGGTAACTAGAGGCAGAAGGTACTACTGACAACTTGTCAGTGACGTTTTCATTTAGTGGCTAATTAGTTCCTAGAATAGAAGTTCTCCTGTTTCTCTGCAGGATAACAAAGCAATAGTTTTAAATCTCTGATTGCTTCTTTGTACCTTCAAATGTTACCTGACCTGTATTTTCAGCACAAAACTTTCATCAGTTTGTATAATAATGGCTCCAATCTTTAACAGAAAGGTATAGAAACACTTAATGGCATTTGAACATTAATCTGTGTTAAACTGTGGAGAAATTCCTTTGGAATGGAAAAATTAGAGCCATATTAATACCTTTCTCTTGTGCTGTGAACAATAAATGCCAAGAGGCTTTCTTCTCCCTTAATGATTAACTGCTTTTGGAAAGTGCTGCCATTTACCACATGTAAATTTCTTGCTTTGTAGATCAAATGTGACTAAGAACACTAGGTTGTTGGCTCTTCTGAATAGAATTAGAAAATACTAATTATAAGACTAACATACCACAATCACGCTTAATTTGTATAACTCCCTTAATGCAAGATGAATGAACCCTGTGAGGCAAGGTGAGATGGAAACAATAGAATTTTTACCTTTTGTCTATTTATTTGCTCGTATGATAGAATTGAAGGCAGGAGATCAGAATTCTTTGACTATATAACCTTTAAAAAGTTGTTATAGTCATAAAAAGCTGGTAGATATAATTTAGCCTTTCTCTATGCCTCCAATTAAAACAAGCTTTTAATTTACTACCATATTTTCAAAAGTACGTGGATAGATAGTCAGTGTGGATGACTAGGATTGTAACCTTTACCATAGTTTAAATATAATTTTATCTCAGGTCCCTTTTATAACATCCTAATACTAAATAAGTATATTATGATAATTAATAATAAACATAATGTGAATGAAATATTTCTGAATAACATAAAATAAAGAGGTTACAGATTTCTTAATTTAATTTGGTAATGATATAAGAAAAGAAGAAAGAAATGAGATAATGAGAGATCAATGTTCTGTATTATAGTTTCATCCGTATACATTTCTTCTTTCAAGATCAAAAAACAAAGTAAAAGAAAATAAAGATCAATTAACCTGGGAGTTAAAATTTCAAAGACCGAGAAGTTAACTAAAACCTAATATGTTTTAAGAAGTAAAAGTATGCTTTATGTAAGAGGAATAAAAGCATATATTTTCATGTTATAGAAAACTCAAATAAACACATGGAACTGTGAATGTGTGTTTGAACAGAACTAAAGCTTTGAGCATGGAAACATGCCAAATGGACTTTGAAAAGCAATAAAAAGAAAGCTGAGCAGTTGGCTAAAGCAAACGTACAATGAGAAGATACCAAAAATTAACTTAAAAATTTAACATTTAGATAACATAATAAAGATGACATTTTGTGAGTTCCAAACAAAAATTTCCCAGAAATAATAGTATGTAAGCCAGACAATATACTCCTTTGTGTGAACAAAATACACACACTCACACACACATACATACACACATGTTTTGACAGTATATTTTCCTATAGAGTTATTATCTTTTCAGAAATAATTCAACTCTTTTGGAATTCTTTTCATGATAAGCAATTACATAATGGGATGTCTAACCAAACTGCCATACAGAATGAAAGTAATTTTAAAACAATGTTCCTGATCATAAAGACTGTCAGCAGACTGTTTTGCTTAGGATTCATTACAAAAGAGTTTGCCAGATAAAAGAAATATTTTTAGAAATTACACAGGAAAATAAGGAGGACATGTTTGGAGAAATAGTTGTGAGATATATTCATATAATCAGTGCACATTAAGCCAGGACCTAATGTGTGCATTATGCTAAAGGCTGAATGCCAGAAAGAACTAAGACATATCACAACAGATAACATTTATTAGGCATCTAATATATGCTAGCCATTATGGTAAGAAATTCACACATTTGTCTCAATACATTTATTATATCCTAACAACAATTCTGTATGTAGTAGATATAATTGTGCTGACATTCCAGATAAGGAATTTAAGACAGGTTAAATAACTTTCACAAGATGGACATCAAGAAGAGGCCAAGATAGGCAGGGCACAGTGGCTCATGACTGTAATCCCAGCACTTTGGGAGGTCGAGGCACATAAATCACTTGAGGTCAGGAGTTCGAGACAGGCCAGGCCACCATGGTGAAACCCTGTCTCTACTAAAAATACAAAATTAGCCAGGCAGGGTGGTCCACACCTGTAGTCCCAGCTAGTTTGGAGGCTGATGCAGGAGAATCTCTTGAACCCAGGAGGCGGAGGTTGCAGTGAGTCCAGATGGCACCATTGCACTCCAGCCTGGGTGACAGACTCAAAACCCCATCTCCAAAAAAGAAAGAAAAAGAGCCCAAAGCAGAAAGTTAGGAAATAGAGAATCTAGGCAAATCTATTGGAAGTATCCTTAAACAATGTGATTTCTCTGCATATTTGAGCTTGTTCTCTAGCGTTCTGTGGAAAATTAATCCTGTTTCTAGGAAAAAATTAATGTCAGTGGCCTACAGCTTCTCAACAGCTGAGTGTGAAAGTTCGGTGATTACTGGTATTATGTCTTTAACAGCTTGTTATAACCATCTTCTCTTTCTAACTGGCCTGACATTTCCAATGAAAGAATACATTCCTTTGAGTTAGAATATGAGTACAGGGGACTTCATTGGCTCCAGATGTGTAGGTTAAAATGGACATATTTTGACAAATGGAGAAAACAAAAATCTCTGTTGATAAACTTTTACTCATTAACACAGATTATCTATCAAGTTTTGAATAAATTACTTAATTTCTTAATTTCACCTTCTTACACCACTAGCAAAATAGTAGGAGAAGATGGTCTCAAATTATTTTTAGCACTGATATAGCAAAAATCTATGAAGCTAGTTAGTTAACAGGAAACCCCAGAGCTCACCATTGATTTAATACAAATGAATTAAGACAGATTATTTTTATTATTGGACAGGGAAACACTTAGCACAAGTGTTGATGTGTCTTTCCTGGTAGGGTTTATTGCAGTAACACGTAGCCTGGAATGAAACCAGCTTATCAACTTTTGTTTCTTTCAAGATTTTAAAAATAAAACTGGTAAAGGGAGAATCTTTGGGGGAATCATACAGGATGTGTTTGCTGTTTTTCCATGCTTTGGGATAGGGTTTTATTTATCCACTTATAAGATATGAATAGTCTTGGGAGGTACTCAAGCCATTATGAAGATGAAAATGTTGCTGAACATTAGGACAATATATTTTTTCTTCTTATGTGTCACAACACTAGAATAATTATTAATGAACAACCTGAAAGTTTGAAAGTATCTGAGAATGTCTCTCTTAACACTAATGTAGTATCCCTTCAACTCCTATTTAGAAAACGAATCAGTATGCTTAAGAATTTATAATTCTATCTTTTAGAAGTAACGCACTGTTAAAATTCCTACTTTTTTCCACCTCTTATTGTTATACTCAAGATGTGACAAAGGTAAACATTTTACAGTAACAATAATTAAGTACATATTTATTAATATCATGTCATAATATAAAGTTGCTGTGTATTTTTTGAAAAGATCAAAACATAGATGATCCCTAGTCTCGATAGCTTAATTCCTTCCTATGGATGGGTGAGGAGACAGGAAAAGTCTGTGAAAGATTCATTACAAAGAAACCTTGAAAGAACAGCAAATTAGTTTGAGGACTTATGTCTACTAACATCCTGTGGACATAAGCCTTAAAGCTGACGGGATTTTTTGTCCTTTGGTACCCCATTATCATAATGATATTTTCAAACTCTCTTATACAATCAACTTATTAAAACTTTAAATTGGGGCAATACTGAATACAGAAAATGGAGTAAAAGAGAAACACGGAGGATATATTTCACTGATTGAGAATCCTTAGCAGAAAATCTTCATAGACTTGTTTCATTTCATTTTCATTCAAGTTTCCAAACCAAACATCAAATTTAACATCATATTCCATTTTAGGTAAAGAGCTGAATATTTTCAGAGCATACTATTTTTTCTAATCACTAAGGTTACCATAACTGTTTGCTTAGAGAATATACATTTGGGGGATTGCAATGGAGAAAGTGGATATTTAGAGTTTCTGTCTACTTTTTCTATTCATGCATACTAAGTCATTTGGGCAATCTCAGAAGCACATTTCTCATAATGCTTCTGGATCTTTCAACCTCATTCTTAGCTCCCAAGGAAATCATGGTAGTAGAGGAAATAAAGTAGAGCAATGCTGCTAGTATTTTACTGTGTGTTAGAATCACCTAGTCAATTTTATAAAAATCTGTGGTATTCATACCTTCCCAACCTGATTTTGATTTCTGAATATTGGATAAGAGAACTAGTAATGTGGAATTTTAAAAACTACCTGATGCACCTTGGGAGGCCAAGGTGGGTGGATCACCAGGTCAAGAGATCAAAACCATCCTGGCCAACATGGTGAAATGCTTTCTCAAATAAAAATACAAAAATTAGCTGGATGTGGTGGTGCATGTTGGTAGTCCCACCTACTCAGGAGGCTGAGGCAGGAGAATCACCTGAACCCTGGAGGCAGAGGTTTCAGTAAGCCGAGATTGCGCCATTGCACTTCAGTCTGGTGACAGAGTGAGACTCTTTCTCAAAAAAAAAAAAAATGCCTGATGCACATGATCCTTATACATTCTTATACATCTTTACTGCTCTAGATAATCCCTTATAACTAACTTTCTCATTTAGTTTCTCTTTTCAAACATGACATGAGATAATGGAGGAATCTTGCTGTATGGAGAAAGAGTGGTTAATTGTAGGAATAGAGATCTACATATATTATGAATATGAATGAACACCAATACCACATTTTTTATTTATAAAATGTAATCAACACAAATATTAAATACAATCACTAAATCAGAAGAAGACAATATCAAATAGAAACCAAAAAGTTGGAAAATGCATATTGCTAGCTTTGGAACAAAGGCCTCCACTTCACATATTCTAGTAAATCATCTGAGCAACCATCTTTTACTCTAATGTTGTGGGAAGTCAGGGACCCCGAATGGAGGGACTGGCTGGAGCTGTGGCAGAGGAACATAAATTGTGAATATTTCATTTTAATATGGACATTCATCAGTTCCCAAAATTAATACTTTTATAATTTCTTACACCTGTCTTATTTTAATCTCTTAATCCTGTTATCTTCATAAGCTGGGGATGTACATCACCTCAGAACCACTGTGATAATTTTATCTAACTGTACAAATTGATTGTAAAACATGTGTGTTTGAAAAATATGAAATCAGTGCCCCTTGAAAAAGAACAGAATAACAGCAATTTTAGGGAACAAGCGAGAACAACCATAAGGTCTGACTGCCTGCAGGATCGGGCAGAATAGAGCCATATTTTTCTCTTGCAGAGAGCCTATAAATGGATGTGCACATAAGAGAGATATCGCTAAATTCTTTTCCTAGCAATGAATATTGATAATTAATACTCTGGGAAAAGAATTGCATTCCTGGGGGGAGGTATATAAACGGCCGCTCTGGGAGTGTCTGTCTTATGTGGTTGAGATAAGGACTGAAATATGCCCTGGTCTCCTACAGTACCCTCAGGCTTATTAGGGTGGGGAAGAAACCCCACCCTGGTAAATTTGAGGTCAGACTGGTTCTCTGCTCTTGAACCCTGTTTTCTGTTGTTGTATTATCAAGACAATACGTGCACAGCTGAACATAGACCCTTATCAGGAGTTTTTTATTTTGTGCTTTGCCTTGTGATCTTTGCTTTGCCCTTTGCCTTGTGATCTTTATTGGCCTCAGAAGCATGTGATCTTTGTTCTCCTTTTTGCCCTTTGAAGCATGTGATCTTTGTGACCCACTCCCCATTCGTACACCCCCTCCCCTTTTGAAACCCTTAATAAAAACCTGCTAGTTTTGCAGCTCAGGTGGGCATCACGGTCCTACTGATATGTGATGTCACCCACGGAGGCCCAGCTGTAAAATTCCTCTCTTTGTACTCTTTCTCCTTATTTCTCAGCCTGCTGACAGTTATGGAAAACAGAAAGAACCTATGTTGAAATATTGGGGGCAGGTTCCCCTGATACTCTAACAACTCTATCAAAAATATTTAATGATGCCAGATCACCAAAACCAATTATTATTTCATTTTCCTCATTGTACTTATTTTCATCATTAAATACTATATTTTTTCCTTCTTAACTTTTTTCCAGTAGCTTCTCTAATGCTTAGCAGTTTTGTTTCTCTTCCAAGCCTGCTATAGTATCTGTCATCTCCTCATATTTCACTTTTTTTATACCATTAGAAATTTGAACATTTCTAATGACAAAATTTTAGCCAGTCACTATTTCCTGTTTGCAGTTTTCTCCTCCATATTTCCATATGATACTTATTGCCTGTATCAAGCTAAGTAGCAGAGCGAAGAGAACAATGGACTAAGAATTCCAGTATTTGGTTTATTTTGGGTTATTCATGTATGTTTATTGGATAACCTTTAAAAATAAATAACTATCTAAAATAATGATCAAAATACAGAAAATTTATAAAGATTAAATTACATTATATATGTGAACCAGATAAGATTATAGTAAAATGCAAAATATGTAATATATAATAAGGTATAGTTAGTATCTTGGTACTCTTATACTATAATTATTTTTGTATCTGATACATATGCTACAACTGATAATATGGGTCATATTTATACATTTGTATATGTGTATATGTCTGTGAATATATATGTATGTGTGTGTATGTATGTGATTGTGTGAGAGAGAAAGGGTGTGTGGATGTGGGCGTGTATTTTTTTCTTACAGAGAAAGGATTTGAAGTGTCTCTTGTGGATTACTTAAATTCCCACAAATATAAACTCTGGCCTTTACATCCTGTAATACTTTGTTTATGCCATAGCACCCAGCACAGGACATCAACAGATAGTAGATAATATATGCCTATGAACTGATGAATCTTAGAGAAGATACATGAAATTTATAGAACATGCACCTAGATTTGGACTGAAATGGCAGAAGTTGCAATTGAATTTTTTGTACTGGTCTGCCATAGTCCTTCTCATAGAAATCTAGAGGACTGTAGAACATATCTTTTCTTTATTTTTTTAGTTGTTAACATTTGGACACACTGGTTTTAGAAACATGTCAGTATTTACTTATGCTTTATTTTAGTTTATCATATCTTATTTTATTTATGTTATTCATATTTTGGAAATGTGCCCATTTATTTAGGAACATTCAAATACTTCCACTTGTTTCTCCTCCTCCTCTGAGTTTGATTTCATTTCTTATCCCTTTACTTTTTAAAATTTTCTATTACTGCTACTGCCTCATCCTTTACTGTGACAATTTGAACTGTTTCTTGTATCTGTTAATAACATATGTAGAGGTATTCTTAACTTTCTAAACAGACCTCATTTAGATGATATTATTTGTGTTTGCCTGAATTAATGTCATTGTCATAATTTTTTCCGTAAACAAAGTTATGTTTTAGTTGTGGCTGTGATTATTTTATAAAAATAGTAAATCATTTTTTTCTATGTTTTTCTTGCTTCTTAGAAAATCTAGTTTCATTTACCTTATAAATAAATGGACTTTCATGTAGTACATTTACTAATTACTTAGAAACATTTTGTTTCTAATTATTTTTACTTTATTTTAAAAATAGGGAATAATTTATATACAGGAAAATTCACCACTTTCAGTGAATAATTTTGTGAGTGTTGACAAACATATAATGTTTGGGATTACAAACATAATAAAGATATACAACAGTCCCATTGGCCTCATAATCCTGTGTGCCATGGTATACTCAATTACTTGTATCCTCAGTTGTAGAAACTACTGATTCCTACAATTTTGCCTTTGCAAAATGTCATATAAATGGTATCAGACAGAATGTCACTTTAAAAAATGTCTCCTCACATTTCACATAATTCATTTAAATTATATTCATGTTGTTGCACAGATTCATAGATTGCCAGTTTATGTTTCTGAGTAGAATTCTATCATATGGGTATACCATAGTTTGTATATCCTTCCTTTCTGAGGGACATTTGGGTCATTTTCAGTTTGAGGCACTTATAAGTAAAAACTCTATAATCATTTGAATATCAGTTTTTTTAAAAATCATACTTTTTTGAGTAATTCCTCATAAATGGAATTACTGGTTTTCATGGTATTTGCTTGACTTCATAAGAATTTTCCAAACTATATTTCAAAGTAGCTGTACCACCTTGCACTGTATGAAGGTTTTGGTTGCTTTGAATCCTCATCCATACTTGATATTATCGCTTATTTTGGTGTTAGCCATTTTAATAGATATGGGATGGTATCTTACTGTGGATTTTATTTGCAGTTCTCTAATAACTAATGATATTGGGAGTATTTGAGTATACTTATTTGCAATCTGTATATCTTTTTGTCTAAAAAGTCTCTTCTAAATTTTTTTCAGTTTTAAATTAAATTGCTCATTTTCTTATTGTTAATTTGTAAGTATTATTTGTTTTCTAGAAAAAAAGTACTTTATCAGATATGTAATATAAAATTTTTCTATGTGTCTATGGCTTGTATTTTTATTCTCTTAATATTTTTTCACAGATAAAATACTTTTAATTTTAATAAAGTTAATTTATTTTTCAACCTTTTTTCTTTCATTGATTGTATCCTTGGTTTTATTTCTGAAAACTTATTCCATATCTGAGGTCACATGGACTTTCTTTTATGTTTTCTAATAGATTTAAATTTTACATTTTGCATCATGATCTCTGATTTATTCTGAGTTAGTTCTTGTAGAGTATATGTTAAGATTTGTTTGTTTGTGTGCTATATATGGATATGCCATTATGCCAGCAGCATTTGTTGAAAAGCATACTCTCCCTCACTGAATTGCCTTTAAACCTTTGTCAGAAGTAAATTGACCATATTCATGTGAGGAACTTTATGAATTCTCTGTTCTGTTCCACTGATATATGCATCTGTTCTTTTGGCTAATACCACACTGATTTTTGTAGCTTTATAATAAGCCTTTGAATTTTGTAGTGTTATTCCTTTGACTTTGTTCTTAGGAACAGTTTTGATTATTCTAGGACTTAGGATCACTGCTCCCTGGTACATTAAAAAAAAAAATTGTATATTTTCAGATTATCTGGCTGAGTTTTTGTCATGTGGATAGGAATGGTCCTCTTTCTAGTCTTCCACATGCAAAATGGAAGCCCAAAGCTCTTAATTTAGTTTTATTATCATTGAATTAAGTAGAATCTTTCTTTTCTTTGCTATTTTTAGGGCCATTGGAATTTTTCTTCTGAAGTATTAGTATAAAGAAAACAAATGTGTTTATTTCCTTTTTCACTTTTAAGTAAGATTTATATGTGAGATATAACTCTTATCTCAATCAAATGTATTCCCAAGACATGTGTCATTGGTAGTAAGGTTTAAACATTTTTCTAATAAAGCTATTTGTGTTGTTCTTTAACTTACATTTCCTTTTTTCAACATACTCAACAGAGTTATGTGGTAGAAGTTCTAGTCACTTTTTGTAGCTGAGGAAACTAAAGCATTTCACGATTAAATACATTGGCAAAAGATTACACTATATTAAAACCAAGGTGTTAACCAAATGTCTTCACTTCACATTTATGTGGCATAAGATCTGATGTTAATTACTAATGTGGAATGCGATCATAAGTTTCTGTGAAATTTTAAAGAAGTGGAGCCATATGGTCTTAGGAATGCAGTCTTCAAATGGTGACCTTGAAAATAGTTTTTTGATGTTGCAAGTTAGAAGATCACATAATAAACTAACTCATTTTCTGTGGCTCTGGAATTTGGAATCACTGTTTCACAGATTGAGCCTGAAAATGAAAGAAACTGGATGTGAGAAGAAAAGTAGAAATTAAAGAAATTTTTCAAATTATTTTGGGTGAACTAACAATATTAGCTAATAGATATTTGAAGTAGGTAACCTGAAATAGTGTAAATGGAATTTAAGTCATATTCATTGTCCAGAATTTAAGTAAACATAGTGCATGTTTCAACATCAACATCTATTCCTATTGACCATTTACCTATGTCCTGAAAAATAAATGGCCTTATTTATACTCATAGCTCTAAATTCTAAAAGAATATTAGACATATTTATTCTACTGGTAACGAGCTGTCTACTTTGGAAACAGATGATAAGCTCTGTTGTCTTCATTTATGTTGTATACATTTCTGATAATATGCTAAAATTTATTTTGCTTTGAATTTCAAAATTTTCTTTAAAAGTTAGTTTTACATTAAATTAATTATACTGAAATGTATATTCTACATAAATATGCAAAATTAATATAATGTTGATTTTTTACCTTCTAAATATATGTAGTAAAGATACATGGATAGTATGAGAAAATAACAAATAATATTTAATTAATTAGTTTACATTATTAAATACCTGCCTCTGTGATTTCCAAGTTATATCTACTGACATAATGTAAGGTACATTCACCATTGCCATATTACACTTTATGAATGTTGTTGACAATTTTGGTTTTCTTGAAAGAACTTTGAATAATGCACTAAAAGAATTGTGGTCTAGTATCTATTGCTATTTCCATCAAAAGATAATGTGTATTCCACAACAACTGCAGAGAAGTGAAACGTGAACATCACGGCAATTGTCTTAACCAATCCCATCATGGTATATTCGATTGAATCTTCCTTCTTAGAGATGCCAGAGGATTTGAAGAACTTGGCCTAGGGTGTAAATAATAGTAAAGTTAGATTCAATCTGAAAGAAAAGTTTAAAGAACTTTTCCTTATATAAGTTATAATGTGGCTGATCCCTTCAGCCAGGAATTGTTAATAGAGAATAAATAACAAGAGAGTGAGAAAGTACCATGGCTTTGTAGGTATAGCTTTATAATGTTGTTGAAAAGCTAAAAATTATTTTTGATGCAGGATGAAACAGGTATGTTTGTGATTTTTTTTTCTTTTTCTTTTTTTTTTTTTTTTTTGAGACGGAGTCTCGCTCTGTCACCAGGCTAGAGTGCTGTGGTGCAATCTCGGCTCACTGCAACCTCCAACTCCCTGGTTCAAGGGATTCTCCTGCCTCCGCCTCCCAAGTAGCGGGGATTACAGGCATGCACCACCATGCCCGGCTAAGTTTTGTATTTTTGGTAGAGATGGGATTTCACTGTGTTGGCCAGGATGGTCTAGATCTCCTGACCTCGTGATCCGCTCGCCTCGGCCTCCCAAAGTGCTGGGATTACAGGCATGAGCCACCACACACCCGGCCTATTTGTGATATTTTATGAAAGAAAAGTAACATACATTTTGGAATGGGAGACTTACAATATTATAAACTTTCAAAAATTATGAATATTTTAGTGAAAATAAGATTTATGCTGTGCAATGAGAGTGCAGAGAGTGTCCCTTATTGCTAGTATGGCAAAAGTGCCAACCAAAGTACACTGAGTACCAGTCTGATACATTTTTGGACCTTTTGTCTTAAGATTCCCCTCTCCCATATACCAGGTGCAGGTACATGCATAAATACGACAGCTATTGAATCTGTGTTTATGAAAAAGGCAATATCTAGTCCTGTACCACAGTTACAAGAACTTCTTCAAATTATGTACTAGACCTGTGTTAGGTTATGCTCAAAGATTCATAAATTCACAAGAATATGTCAAGATGGAATTTACCTTACCTAGCATACTTATTTTCCCAGATAAATAAAAAAAGTTTAAAGGGGTTCACTCCATGAGAGTTAAGCATTCTCTGCTGTATTATCTTCACAATTCTCTGGCTTTTGATACTGATAAAACTTTCATTCTCTCCCTTCTCTCCCAAAATCCCCCACTCTACTCTCTAAAACTCTTATTATTTAATTAACCAAGACCTTTATAGCCATGACATCGCTCAGAAATATCTTTCTTCTATTTGCCGAAAATAAATTTTCATGAACCTCAAAGATTATTCCTGATACAGCTCTTTGAAAATCAGGGAAGTTATTTTCTTATCCTAGGTCTCAAAGCTGAGATTGCTGATTTAATTGCTCCTTAATGCCGCTTTGGGATCACTGTTCCATCAAATTATTGGAAAACTTTTCTACCTCATAGTTTTTATCACTATCCCAACTTCTCTCTTCCTCCTGGGAAGTTCCAATCTCACCATAGACTCCTCAGTCACACACACTGGCCTCTCAGTTCCTTGACGTTCTCATCTCCAATGACTATCTCCATTATACTTCAGCCACCTGCTTCCAATCCAACATCCAAAAGAGCTCCACTGTTTTCAGGAATTCAAATATCTCTATATCTTACGATAACATTCCTCTTCCCTGCTTGTTTCTGCAGCCACTCCTGTTACAACTGTTTCATTAAATGACTGAAACATCAGGTCATTTTGTCTTAGCACCCGCATTACACCCATAACATGCAGTGTCAGTTCTAATGCTCCTCACTTTAGAGTTGATTCCTTACCTCTGTCTTTGCATTTTAATCATATGCCCAAACCCCAAATATGACTAAACTCAAATACTTACCATTTTGTTTTCTTTTTTCATACTCTCTAAAGTGACTGATATATATTTAAATCCATCATTCCATAGGACAGATTGCTACCACCATATATTCATTCTTCACTTTATGCAACAGTGTTATTAAACTTTTCCGTATTCCTCACACATCAGACTATTTTTCATCCCTCACTGAGAAAAGATCCTGTATTCAGAAATAAAGGAAGCTGCCAGATGGAAACCCCTTCAGCTTCCTATCAAGAGATCTGCCTCCACACCTCACTTGATCTGTCATCCATAAACTATTTATTGCTTGGCACTGGAAACCTTTTGATGAATAAAACAGACTCAATCCTTGTCCTTACAAACTTTATTTGAGAAAAGGGATATTATACAAATAGAGAAAAATATATACACGTTTTATCATAAGTGCAATTCATAAAAAATACAGATCCTATGGTAGAGTAACATAACATGTAGGACCTTTTTTTTTTTCAGTATGGGCAGTGATCCTGTAATTTTTCTAGAGAAGTGACATTTAAGTTGAATGCTAAAAGATGAATAAAAATAACCATGTGGACAGTGGGAGGAAAAGCATACCAGAAAGATAAAACAGCATGTGGGAAAGCCTGAAAAGGAAAGGAGTTGGTACATTGTAGAAAGGTTTAAAATACCAGTGTGGTTATGGCATAGTGAGTAAGTGGAGGAGCTGCATTTGATGCCTATGGAGAACAATGCTTAACAAAAATCTGGGGAAAGCATGCAGATTAGCCTTCTCAATTCTAGAGTTAGACAGAAATTCTGTGTTTTAAATCTGACAGTACTTGTCTTTAGTTATATGACCCAGGGGCAAATGGTTTATTTATTTTTCTTGTGTCTATTTTCCTCATTTATAAAACAATAATATTATTTCCTATACAATATTAAGTAGCAGATTATTATGAAATATAAATTGTTCACTATGTACAGGAGATTTAGAATGATTCCTGGCTTAAGATAAAAGCACAATACATATTAGTTAATTGTTGTTAGTTGTTTGCTTCAGTTCACTTTAAGGAATTTACTTTTCATTTTCAAAAGCATGGGCTGTCATCTGTAAGTTTAAAGTTGGAAAGTGACATTATATCATTGACATTTTAAAACATAACTTAGGCTGATCATAAAAACTGGATTGAAAGAAGGAATAGTGAAATCTGAAAGGCTATTTGGGAAACCAATGCAGTAATGGAGAGGAGAAATGATAGCGAATTAGCTAAGGCTAATAATCCAAGGGTTAGTGTAGTGAATGGGTACCAGTGGAGGAAAGTAAATTCATTTTAGATACATTTTGGTGCCAATGAGTACTGAACTTGGTGAAGTATTAGCGAGAGGGAATAAGGAGAAGTGAATACAAAAAAACCATTCCCAGGTATCTGGTTACTGGAAGCATGTTTACATAGATGAAAAAGAAGGCGGCAACTTAAGTTACATTTTCCACAAAATCACCTCTTTGAAATATGAACACCATAAAACTTATTCTCTTCTCTATGTCTGTTTTCAGTTGTGAACTATTCTCTTCTATGTTTGTTTCTAAATGTGAGCTGACCTATTTTTCTACTACTTTTAATAACTTTAATTATCTGTATTATTAGTATATGGTGTTCTTTCTAATTAGTGAATGATTGCTGTTCTTTATCTTTTCTCTTTTATTTGAAATATATTCATGACAAAAATAAGGAAAATGGTATGTACTTGAAAAAACAGGCATATAAAATTTTAACATATAGGTGTAACAATTGTTTTAGGCAATGAATTTTGTTTCCTGTAGCAGTTCACACCTCACCTCAAACCAAGATGATCAGAAGCCTAGAAAAAGACAAACAGGAATGGATATAGAGGAAGACTGTGAAACACTTCCGGATGCTGGATGCTGTCTTTTAGGAACCTAACTCTACTACCAGAAACTTCCGTCACAGGACTGTAGGCTGTCTGTAGGTTTGGAAAAACATTGAAACAGTTGGATTCAATCAGGAAACAAAAACCACACAGCAATCTGTATAGGAAAAGTTTAATATAAAAATTATTACTTCTAACAAAATATTTGATTAATGAGGGACTGGCTAGCATATTACTTAGGGTTCTTGAGAGAAACAGAACCAATAGGACATATATAGAGAAAGACCGATTTATTTTAAGGGAATGGCTCATCAGATTCTGGAAGCTGGGAAATCCAAAATCAGTAAAGCAAACTAGCAGTCTGGAGATTCAGATAGGAGTAACTATTGCAGCCTTCAGTGTGAAGGTAGAAAACTAAGGCAGAATTTCTTTTGGAAACCTCAGGCCTTTCCTTTCAATATCTTCTACTAATTGGAAGTGGCCTACCAACATCGTAGAAGTCTGCTTTACTTAAAGTCAACTAATTGCAACTGTTAGTTACATCTAAAGAATACTTCCATATCAACATCTAGAGTAGTGTTTGACTAAACAACTAGTCACCATAGTCTACCCAAGTTGGCACATAAAATTATCATGGTGAGGAAAGTATAGTAAAGATAACTCTAAGAAATATAAGAATAGTAACTATAAGGAGAAGTCAGTACCACTTGAACTATGATAAAACAACTAAAAAAGAGAAATCCCTACTCCAGGGTTGAGATTCAGACCTTGTTGAAGAATGAATTCCTCACTGGATGGCAGAGAAGTAGCTGTGTTACTGCACTCGTGAATCTTACAAGAAATCTGTCCTCTATGTTGCCACAGAAATCCATGTCACATTGGACGCACTCCACTGTGGAACTTCCAGAGAGGGGAGCCAGGGAAGCTACTAGTCGCTGGATGTAGCTGACTGCCCTGGACTACAGGAGCTGGACACTGAAGGAGCCACCTGTGCTGCAGGAGCCTGATGCTGGAAAAAGTGCTCTCACAATGTAAGAGCCAGGTGCTGGAGAAAACTTGAACCCTGCTTGCATTAGGTGCTAGAGAAGCTGCTCGTGCTGGAGAGCCAGCACTAGAAAACTTTCCACACTCTGTAGGATAAACTCCGAAGAAGACTTCTGTGTGCAGGAGTCTGCCAGGAACGCATAGGAACCAGGAATGGAGGCCTCGTCCTCCTGTATTGTCTCTGAGTTATGTTTTAAAATGTCAATGACATAATGTCACTTTCCAACTTTAAATTGAAAAAGGTTTCAATTTTTCCAGCTGACAAAAAATAAAAAATAAAAAAGGATTTAAAGAGTCCGAGCCCTCTTTGCAATGATAAATGAATTAGGAGCTGAGATGAAATAAATGAAAATCCGTCACAAGTGTGTGTGGTGTCTTGTGGAGTCTATTTCATACAAGAAGATCTAAAGCTGGAGGAGCAAATTTGATAAAGGGCTGCAGTAAAATTGGATAAGCAAACATGTGCCTTCTAGTTCTGTCCTCACATCCATATAATGTATAATGAAGCTGTCTATGGGAGAGGTGTCAAAGAACATCAAAAATGAGGATGTCATTAAAAGTGGATCTGTATTCAAAAATATTGCTGCAGGCAGGTACAAAGAGCCAAAAATCATTAAACTAGAACTAATTGTCTTTCAAAAGTAGATCATCTGACAGAGTTAGAAAATGCATGGTAAAAGTTGCACTAGTACTCATTCCTTAATTCTGTCATGGTCTTGAACTTCTTACCACACGACCAAAGGAAACTGCTTTAAATTTACTATAGCTACAGAGGAATCCTATTAGTGGGGAATCATTCTCAACAAGTCTAGCAAATTGGGCAGTCCCACAGGAATAAGTACAGGAATAGAACATATTTTGAAATTTACTTTTTACATAGCCTAACATTTTACAGCAGGTGGGGTCGTGGGACTTCAGCATTTTATGCTGAAGACAACAAAGGAATACAATCCAAAACAATTGAAAGCTCCAGTCCCTATATCAACATAATTTCACTGGAAAATCTTATAGACAATGTTGGCTTTCTTTTCCTCTGACAACCCCGCTAGTGTAAAGATATTGGTTATATTCAGCTAGCACAGAAAACATTCATATAATTGAATTTTTGTAGAATATTTTAAAATTCTATGAAACCCAAGCGATGGATTTCTATAATTCCTCTCTCTAAGAGAATTGAGTAAATTAAGCATTTCCTATGGTTCGTCTTGGTATTTGCATAACTTGTCACATCAGGTATTTAAAGTTCCTGCCACCTGAGGATTAACTGCACAATTACCAGTGACGTTAATCTATTATTTAGAGAAACACTAGAAAATCTTTTACTACAACCATACTTCTATGCTCCTGCACAATACAGTGGTTTATCCTTTCGCAAAACTAAATGTGAATTCAGCATTACTTGCCTTATGGAATTAAGAAACTTTACTAAACTTTACTAAAGTCATCTATATTTTAGTTTAAGTGTTTGCTTTATGGATGAGAAATGCTGGTATTTTAAATAATATTTGGCAGGCTTTTCTTTAAGTGGAACGTAGATTTTCTTTTTTTCTCTCTTTCTCTATGCTCTCTCTAGATATTTTTTATTCGTCAAAACACTCTAGTTGTAATAGATCTGAAATTATGCTCACTGAGGTAACACAGGGTGGATGGAGTGGGAGATGGATCGTGGCATCACTCAGCAGCATACAGCATAGAGTGCAGATGGGACAATATAACACAGAGGAGCAGTCTTAAAAGCCAGCACTCAATGATCTATTTTTCTTTTGCCCAGATTTTGGTTACAAAAAGAGTTTACATTCATGTGATTGTTTTTTAGTTCTAATATTCTATGTTTTTAGTGATTAAATGTAGTTATTCTAGTGTAAAGATGGAGAAACAGCAGCACTAAGAAATTAGTAACTTCCAATAAATGGTACTGCTTTTTGATACTTAGTGTATGGGATAATATAAGAATTAAAATAACAAAGATTTTGACCCAAATAAAGGTGGAATATAGAAGACCAGAAAGTAACATCTTGAGCATTTTGATGAAGGAAGCTTTCTGCATTATCAGTATTATTAATATTAAACCCCAACTGCTACTGTCCATAAACCTGGAAAGTCTTCTTTCTAGTCTTTGAACATATAGTAATAGTATTCTCCTACTTTCTCTTGAAACAGCAATTGCTCTGCTGTATGTATGACAATTTTCCAGTAACAAATAATATGCATTAATTGAGTAAAGGAATCTGGACTCATTCAATTCAAGAGAAAAGAATTTATTGAGACTTTGCAGAGAGACTCCTTGGCTCTAGATATTTTAAGTCTCCTCTGCTGCGCAGCCAAGTATCACTGCCATTACCTCCAAGACAATACACCCTCCCTCCCTTCCTTCCTTCCTTCCTCGTTTCCTTCCTTCCTTCCTTTCTTCCTCCTTCCCCTCCTCCCTCCATTCTTTCCTTCATTTTCTTTCTTTTTTATCTTTCTTTTTGTTTATTTTGATCAAGCCCTTTCTTAAAGCTCTATTTCTAAGCTTCTGATTGATGAAGAGCCAGAACTTTTAAAAATTATTCTGCCAGTTTTATAAAAGCTAAGATGAAAACACCTTCAATTATTTTTATTCCAGTATCTGAAACCCTAGTAGAATTTGATGCCCACACTCTGAAATTTCTGCTTTACATTCTTTATATATCCCACACAAATATTACGATTTCACCCATATAATATAACTCAAAGGATATGGTTAATACAAAATATGCATTGTTCAAAAGCCACAAAGCCCAGAAATTTCAATAAATTAAGTGTTCTCTTAGTCACTATATTTACAATGCTTACCTCCAAGTTTCCCAGTGGTTTCTTAGCAAAATATTAATTCTCTGAACTGCGTTTTGAAAAAAAGTTTCTGTAGATAAATAATTTTGAAGAAAAACCCTGCCATATCCTCCTCTGGAGATTTATAATACATATTAATGTTTCTGACAAATACTAATACAAAGATGTTTCATCGCAAACATATTTGACTATAGAATTATTTTATTGTTAATATATATAAATAATTCACAGATAACTTCTTAAAATCTATTATCTTATTTGATTCTTATAAAATATGGCTAATATTGCAACCCTTTTACAGATGGAGAGTGGAATTAATAGATATCTCTTAAGTCTTTTCAAGGTGAATTTTAAAAAGTGGAAGAAGGTAGAATTTGAATCTTGATATGTGTAGTTTTTATCTCATAAAATTTCCCCGAAGTGAACAGAAGCTACGATGATTACATGAAACTCAAATGTAAGTAATTTCTTATTTTTCTATGAGCAGGTTTTGTGAATAACTCTGGCTCTGAATATTCATTGGTTCCTCCTCTCTATGCCAGGCTCACACCTCTCCCTCACTACATTTCCAGCGAAGAAGCTTTGCTAATCTAATTACTGAAAGCCTATCACATTCTTTGAGCTGAGTTTAATAGTAGGATATGATATTATTTGTTAAAAGAAAGGAGCAAACACTTCACCTTTTCTCACCAGTGTATTCTGGTTCTAGCTTCTAAGGCAGGCTTTGGTTTCTCGGGACAGTTCATTCAGGCATCCTTATCCATTCAGCTAGTTAAGTACAAAGCTCAGGGTCTACTCTATAGTCCTTGTCATCTCAAATTGAAGGAGAAGCCTTTATGTCATGAGCTCTGGCCAAACTATGGAGAAAAGCCCTGTACTGAGGGACAGTGAGGTATTTGTATGTACAGGTGTTAATAGAGTATTACCTATTTTATTTATTTTATTTGGTTACCTTTTATTTTATTACCTTTTGGAGGTTGCTTATTGTTGGAATGGTCACATTTAAGAAGGGCTAGTAGGATTTGAGGACCAGAAGCACATTTTAAAATCATATTGGTAAACAAGATCAACCTGAGCACATCCTTGCACTAGGCAATATGATTCAGGATATGACATAACTGGGAACTATAGTCATCATTATTAATAATGAATAGTTACTATCTGCTTACAATGTATAAGCCAACATGCTAGAAAATGTAAGCAAGTTATATCCATTTAATTCAGAGACTCTCAGCTCTCTGCCTATCAGAAGAGCTTTTATAATATGCTGGTATCCAGATAGCTTCAGTTGGGGAATGATTCACTTACATTGAAAATTGTATTTAAAATAAATAAATTCACTTACAAATAACTATGGTAAACTTACAAATAACTATGGTAATCTTTTGACTTACAAATCCTGAACATAGCTCTCATGCCTCATGGCTGAAGAAAATTAGTTACATTTATTGAAGGATTTACCCCAAATTGCTTTATTTATCTTTAGTAAAAATTAAATATGTATTTTTCTATGGGTAACTATTACTGAGGTACTTAGATATTTTGATGATTACTGACCTGGGTCATATTTGAAACACTGCTAAAGATCTAGATTATATTTTTCCTGTTATAAAGCTCCTGAGCTTTCCAGTCTCTTATCAACAACTTTTAAGTACTGAGATTTTACAATAAAAAGAACAGTTGACATGGTTTTATTCACTCTGTTACTTACAAAATGCCAAGAGGGTTTCAAAGTCATTATAATTATTATTGTGAAGTGAAATAGGAATAGGCAATAAAATAGGATTTTATTGCTGCAGAAAAAAAAATCAGCCTTCTGTAAACATCAGAAAAGTCCTACTATTCTTGCAACAAAAATTAAAAATAAAGTTACTGCCTCTGAAAAATATAACAGTAAACATATTACAGTATTCAGACCCCACATTTAAATAATATACTTTAGTATACAAGCCTCAAAGTAACAAGTACTTTACTTTTATGTAAATTGTTTCCTTCAAAGATATAAAGGTACTTTATATATGTTATTTGTATAGTCTCCTCATGTCGCATCTGAATTAACGTAAAACATGACTCAGTTAAATATGTGTCATCTGTGTATTTAAATACAGATTCATGAATTAGAAACACAGGAAATTAATTTTCAAACTTCATTTATCAAACTGAAGGCTAGCAAATCAAAAATAATTATACGAATACAAGTGTATATCTAGGCTTCCAGAAATTAGTTACATTAAACTCATTGCTAATCAAAAGCTGAATTTTAAAATATTAATCTCAAGAAGTAAAAGCACACTTTAAATAACTTTTAGTGGATCAATTTATGAATATGGCTAGTTTAAAATATTAATTTACATATATCTACAGAACAAATTCAACTATTTCATTTTATAAAAATGTAAACATTTTTGGCTCAGCATTATATACTTTAAGTAAGCTTTTTAACTTTGAATATTAGTATTATGTAAGTAAAGCATTGTCCTTGCATAACCATCACATTGACAAATGTATTAAGAAGCTGAGAATCATTTACTTTCTTTCCCTGGGCTGAGTCTCCATATTTGTCAAGTTATAGATTTTACTTAATTTCTGAGGTATAGATCAGTGCTAACAATGATGATCACAATTATAATATTTACACAGATAATTAACAGTTTAATAAATCATTATTTTAGCAAGTAAATAAGCCATTCTGGATCCCCACTGTCCTATAATCCTCACATTATAAATCTCATTTTTCCTTTTACATCACTTTCAATTTCATTCTCACACTCGTGGCCTTTATTCCACATCCCCCCTCTACTCTCTTTCACCACTTCCCTACCCCAGTTAATTCTTCCTGTTTCTCCTTCATTAATCAAGTATTGAGTGTCTACCATTGTTTGGACTAAGCTTTCATTTGTCAGTAATATAGATATATTCACTAATAGTCTGAAGTAGAGTATAAACATTAAACATAGAAATGAATTTAGTTGATGTATTTAAAATCTGACACTTATTTTGAAATAAAAGTTTATAAGTAAACAAATATAGAGCAGGAAGCTCTAAGTTTAGTGGGAATCAGGAAAAGCTTCTCGTTGGAAGTAACATTTAAACAGCAACCCAAATATGAGTTGGAGTTCACTAGATAAAACAGGTTGAGAGGAAGGGGTGTTGCAATTAGAGAAGAGGATATTTAAAGATCTTAGATTAGAAGTGAGTAGTGTGGCCAGGCGCGGTGGCTCACGCCTGTAATACCAGCACTTTGGGAGGCCAAGGTGGGAGGATCACGAGGTCAGGAGATCAAGACCATCCTGGCTAACACGGTGAAACCCCGTCTCCACTAAAAATACAAAAAAAAAAAAAAAAAATTAGCCGGGCGTGGTGGCGGGCACCTGTAGTCCCAGCTACTTGGGAGGCTGAGGCAGGAGAATGGAGTGAATCCAGGAGGCAGAGCTTGCAGTGAGCCGAGATCGCACCACTGCACTCCAGACTGGGCAACAGAGCAAGACTCTGTCTCAAAAAAAAAAAAAAAAAAAAAAAGAAGTGAGTAGTGCAAGCTTCAGGAAACAACTGTAAGATCAGGGTGTAGATGCGAAGCAGTGGATAACTAGGTGGCATGAGCCTGCAAGAATAGGGGAGAGAGGGAGGAACCTTATGATAAAGGTCTTTAGTGTTGAATTAACTATGTAATACCTTATTATATAAAAGCAATGTGATACCATTTCTAGGTTTTAAGTAAAGAAACGACAGAAAAACATCTTAATTCAAACACTACTTTAAACTAAATTAAAACATTAAAAACAAATTATCACTCTTGTCACATAACAGAAATTGAAGACTGGATATGAGACTAAGTTGAGAAATAACTAAATTGGACTAGAATGATAATAATGCGTTTGAAAAAAGGACATTTCTCTTAGATTTAGAGATCAGAAGTGATGGTTATTGGAAATAGATTGGAAGAGAGAATAGATTGGATATGGAAATTGATGTCATCTTGAATCTAACTTTCTTACAGTGAATTTTCTGCTCATCTGAAGCTAGGAAGCAAAGCACCGAGAGAGAGTCACATAACCTAAAGAGATAATGTGATTGAGAAAAGAGAGGGCCGGAGAATTATTTTGCTCTGAGTCAACAGAGCAAACTGATTGAGAAAGCAAACTTTCTCAACAGAGAAAGACTGAGAAGGAACAGAAAACAAGTTAGAGAAAGATAGTAAGATGGATGCATGGTACAGGAAATAGCCAACATTATTTTAAGAAAAAAGCAGTAGTCAACCATTTTTAGTGTTAATGAGTGAATAAAGTAAGTAGTGAGGGAAGTCTCAAATTTATCCAAGATTTGGCTGGTTTGTGGATGTTATTTAAAACTCAGTTTTGATGAATTATTGTGAATATAATATAGTCTCCTGTGAGATGAGAAAAAAGTGGAAGGTGTGTGAATACTAATAGCGAGAGTATAAAAGTATTTCTAAAATATTGGTTTTGAAGAAGCATCAAGGATATTACCTTGATGGGGACATGGTCTTTATAATTTTACTTTTTCGTTTGTTTGTTTTGTTGTGTTTTGCTTTTTATTTTTAAGAGAAAAAATACCGGAGTTTGCTTAAACAATGAGGAGAAAGAATGAGTAGATGAAAGATAGACGTGAGAGAGGAAATAATAAACCAGAGAAAGTTGCTGTGACACTCAGCACTGGTGATAAAGTTAGGAATGACAAACAAATTATAAAGGGATAGATGGTGCAAAGATTGGATGGAGAACATGTTTTGTGTGTGGCTAATTTATGTGTTAGTTGAATTTCATAACTAAAACAGATACAATTTCACTGTCTTCTATGTGAAACATTAACTAGTGAATGAACTGTTTTAGAAAATATTCTCTTACATTGACACTGAATGTTTAGGTCATTCTTGAATAAAATATTTACAATTAAATGTTCTATAAAATAAAATTATTTTAATAATTTGGTTACTAGTAAATGTGTAAAGGTTTAATTTGTTTAGAAAATGTCACCTTAGTAAACTGTTTACTCTGGGTTTTTCATCATATGGGATTAACTATTAGCCTAATATGTATGACTCCGTTTTTCTTCAGTTATTTTATTTTTCCTCCTATTGATTTATCTCTCTAGAACATATACACACTATTTCCATATACAAAATGTTTCCCTTGACTTATCTTGCTAAAACTCCTCAGTCTTGGTCATTGTACAATATAGTTACACGTTGAAGGAATAATCATGCAGACAGATTTAGAAAGACTCTAAATTCTTTTAAATACCAATGGTGAATAAATATGCAAATGCCAATGAGATTGATTTAACAAATAGAGAATAAAGATCTTTTATTTAAAAACATTCTAAAGCACACATGGACACTTCTAATGCAATTTGAACAGGTATTACAGGTTGAGTGTCCCTTATTTGAAATGCTTGGGATCAGAAGTTATTCAGATTTTGAATTTTTTTTTCAGATTTTGGAATATTTACATTATGTTTACTGCAATCAGACATCCTAAATCTGAAAATACAAAATCTGAACTGCCTCAATGAATATTTTTAGCATAATATCGACACTCAAAAAGTAAATTGAATTTTGGAGGATTTTGGATTTTATTTTTGTATTTGAAATGTCCAAACTGTATTAAATAAAAAGGTACCATATCTCAAACATAGAAAAATGATAAAATAAAAGTATAAAGTTTTAACTTGTTATTAATTTTAGCAAATGGGCATGAAAACAATTTTATTTAACTCCAATGATTTTTTTAATTTGCCAATAGAAAAATTAGGTCATTAAAAAATTAAATACTGAATGTAAGAAAATATTATGTATTTATTCAATAATTTAAATAATTTAAAAGACAAGTTAATCTTTTTAATATTTTTATTTTATGGAAAGTACAAATAACATAACATTTTACTATCTTAACCAATTTTAGTTATGCAGTTCAGTGGCATTGAACACATACATATTGTTGCGCAACAATCACCAGAATCCATCACCAGAACTCTTCATCTAAAAAACTGAAACTCTATGCCTACTGTCTCCTGCCTTCAGCCCCAACTGTAATTCTTCATTCTTTCTCTATGATTTTCACTACTCCCGGTACTTCATGTAAGTTGAATCATTCAATATTCACCTTTTTGTGACTGTTTTTTATTCATCTAGGATAATGACCTCAAGGTTGTAGCCATGTTGCAGCATGTGTCAGAATAGTTCATCCTTTTTAAAGCTTAATAATATTCCATTGTGGGAATACTATTTAGCCATACAAAGAATAAAAAATTTATTTGTGGCAATGTGGATCAACCTGGAGGACATTATGCTTAGTGAATAAGCCAGGAACAGAAACACAAATCGTGCGCGTTCTCACTCACGAGTGGAAGCTAAAACAGTTGATCTTATAGAAGTAGCGAATAGAGTAGTGGTTACTAGAGACTGGCAAGGTTAGAGGGTAGTAAGGATAGGGATAGGTTGTTTAACAGATACAAAATTACAGCTAGATAGGGGAAGTAAGTTCTAGTGCTCTACAGGCAGCACTGTGGGGTGACTACAGTTAATAACCATTTATGGCATATTTTCAAATAGCTGGTAGAGAAGATTTTGAATGTTCCCAAAGTTAAGAAAATATATACATGCATTAAAATAAGACATTGTACACCATAAATATATACAACTTTATGTCAGTTAAAAATAATAAATAATATTCAATTTTTGTGTACATGTAAAATCACATTTTGTTTATCTATTCATCTACCAATGGATATATATATATATATTACATTTTGTTATTCATCTACTAATATATATACCAATGGAGATATATATATATATAATATAGATCACATTTTGCTTATCTGTTTATCTACTTACATTGCTTTTACCTTCTGACTACTGTGACTAATGCTGCTGTGAACATAGATGTGCAAATATGTCTTTGAGACAATGCTTTTGATTATTTTGGGAATATACCAGCAGTGAAATTGCTGAATCATATGGTTAAGATGATTTCTAAGTTTTTCAAGAAATCACCATATTGTTTTCCACAGTAACTGTACCATTTTATGTTCCCACCAACCACCAATAATATAAAAAGTTTTTACTTTCTCCATATCCTCACAAACACTTTTCTTTTTCTTTTTGAGGTAGTCATCCTAATGGGTGCAAAGTGATATCTCTTCATGGTTTTCATTTGCATTACTCTAATGATTAGTGATGTTGCACAAGTTTTCATATGCTTATTGGACAATAAATGTAACTAATTTTCTTCAGCGATGAGGCATTGGAGCTATGTTCATGATTTGTAAGTCAAAAGATTACTAGAGTTATTTGTAAGTGAATTTGAATAAAGAGCTATTTTAAATATGATTTTCAATGTAAGTGAATCATTCCACAACTCACTCTATCTGGATCCCGGCATATTATAAAAGCTCTCCTGATAGGCAGAGAGATGAGAGACTCTGAATTACATTTGGAGAAATATCTACATTCAAGTCTTGTACCCATTTTTGAATCAGGTTTTGTTTTATGTTGTTGAGTTTTTAGTTAATTTATTCTGGTAATAATTCCTTATCAGAGATATAATTTGCAAATATTTTCTTCCTATCTGTGGGTTGCCTTTTCACTCTTGATAGTGGCTTTTTATGCACAAAAGTTTTTAATTTTCATGAAGTCCAATTTGGCTATGTTTCCTTTCATTGTCTCAGCCTCTGGCATCATATTTAAGACATCATTATCAAATACAATGGCATGATGTTTTTTCCTTAAAATTTTTATAAGAATTCTAGAATTATAACTCTTACATTTGCATCTTTAAACATTTTAATTTTTATATGTGGCATAAGTTAAGGGTCCAATTCCACTGTTTTGCATTTCAATATCCAGTTTTCCACACACAATTTGCTGAAAAAAAATAGCTTTTCCTCTTTATTGGTTTTGGCCTCATTGTTGAAAATCATTTGACCATATATGTAAAGGTTTATTTCTGGGTTCTCTAATGTATTTGATTGGACTATATATTGTCTTTATGCCAGTAATACAAAGTTTTGATTGTTGCAGCTTTGTAGTAAGTTTTGAAATATGAAAATGTAAGTCCTGACCAGGTGCAGTGGCTCACACCTGTAATCCCAGCAATTTTGGAGGCCAAGGCGAGCAGGTCACTTGAGGTCAGGAGGCTGAGACTGGCCTGACCAACCTGGTGAAACCCTAACTCTACTAAAAATACAAAAAATCTAGCTGGGCATGGTGGTGATCACCTGTAATCCCAGATACTTGGGAGGCTAAGGCATGAGAATCACTTGAGCCCAGGAGGCAGAGGTTGCAGTGAGCTGAGATTGCACCACTGCACTCCAGCCAGGGTGAAAAAGTGAGACTCCATTTCAAAAAAAAAAAAAAAAAAGAAAAAAAAAGAAAAAAGAAAACGTAAGTCTTTCATCTTTGTTTTTCTTGTTCAGGATTATTTTGGCTATTCAGTATCTCTTGAGATGATACATAAATTTTAGGATGTATTTTTCTATTTCTGCAGAAAAAACAAAGATTACTTTGGGTAATATTGACATTTCACTAATATTAGCCTTCCAATCCATGAACATGAGTTCTCTTTCCATTCGTTTGTAACTTCTTTAATTTCTCTCAGCAATGCTTTGTAGATTATTTTTCAAGTTTTTTATTTCCTTAGGTTTAGTCTTAAGTATTTCTTTATTTTTGATGTTATTGTTTTCCAAAATTTACTTTTCACATTACTACTTGTTAATATATAAAAATACAACTGATTTTTATGCATTGACTGTGTATCCTGTTACTTTGCTAAATTCATTCATTAGTTCAAGTAAATATTCTGTGTGTTGGTAGAAGCTTTAGGGTTTCTACATATAACGTCATATAATCTGCAAAGAGAGATCATTTTGCTTCTTCCTTCCAGATTTGGATGCCTTTTATTGTTTGTTATTGCTAACTATAGGATTTTCATAAATGTCCTTTATCAGGCTGAAGAAGTTCTGTGGTTTTTTAAGTGTTTTTATTATAAAAATATTGAATTGTGTGAACTTCTTTCTCTGAATCAAATAAGGTAACTGTATTTTTACCTTTATTTTTAATGTCATGTATTATATTGAGAGATTTTTATATGTTGAGTCATTCTTTTAAATCAGGAATAAATCCCATTTTGTCATGATGTAAAATCCTTTCAACTGTTGATGTATTTAGTTAACTAGTACTGTGTTGAGAATTTTCACATCAATGATCATAAGGAATATTGGCCAGTAATTTTGTTTTGTTTGTAGTGACTTTGCCCCTTTTCTGTATCAGGGTAGTGCTGGCTTCATAAAATAAGTCAGAAAATGTTCCCTTCTTTTCAATTTTCTGAGGTAAGCTTGAGAATTTATGTTAGTTCATTGTTAAATGGCAGAATTTACCAGTGAGGTCATCAGGTCCAGTGCTTATATTTTTTGAGAGGTAATCAGTTACTAATTCAATCCCATGACTAGTTATAAGTCTATTTATACTTTCTATTTCTTTATGAGTCAGTCTTGAGAGTGTCTGTGCTTTTAGGATTCTTTCCATTTCATCCAGGTTATTCAATTGTTGGCATAAAATTGCCTCTAGCGTCCTCAGATAGACAGATAGATAGAGAGAAAGAGAGAGAGAGAGAGATTTTTACTGCTGTAAGATTAGTAGCAATATCCCCTTTTTCACTTCAGATTGTCATAATTTGAATCCTTGCTCTTTTATATTAGTCTATTTAGATAAAAGTTTGTCACTTTTGAAAAGGAACAGCTCCAGTCTATAGCTCCCAGCGTGAGCGACGCAGAAGACAGATGATTTCTGCATTTCCAACCGAGGTACTGGGTTCATCTCACTGGGGCGTGTCAGACAGTGGGTGCAGGACAGTAGGTGCAGCCCGACTGTGAATCAAAGTAGGGTGAGGCATTGCCACACCCGGGAAGTGCAAGGGGAAAAGGAATTCCCTTTCTTAGCCAAGGGAAGCCATGACAGACAGCACCTGGAAAATCAGGTCACTCCCACCCTAATACTGCACTTTTCCAAGGGTCTTAGCAAAAGGCACACCAGGAGATTATATCCTGTGCATGGCTTGGAGGATCCCATGCCCATGGAGCCTTGCTCATTGCTAGCACAGCAGTCTGAGATCTAACTGCAAGGCAGCAGCAAGGCTGCGGGAGGGGTGCCTGCCATTGTCCAGGCTTGAGTAGGTAAACAAAGCAGCTGGGAAGCTCGAACTGGGTGGAGCCCATGGCAGCTCAAGGAGGCCTGCCTGTCTCTGTAGACTCCACCTCTGGGGGCAGGGCATAGCTGAACTAAAGGCAGCAGAAACTTCTGCAGATTTAAATATCCCTGTCTTACAGCTTTGAAGAGAGTAGTGGTTCTCCCAACACAGAGTCTGAGATCTGAGAACAGACAGACTGCATCCTCAAGTGGGTCGCTGACCCCCGAGTAGCCTAACTGGGAGGCACACTCCCCAGTAGGGGCAGACTGACACTTCCCATGGCCGGGTACCCCTCTGAGATGAAGCTTTCAGAGGAATGATCAGGCAGCAACATTTGCTGTTCAGCAATATATGCTGTTCTGCAGCCTCCGCTGCTGATACCCAGGCAAACAGGGTCTGGAGTGGACCTCCAGCAAACTCCAACAGTCCTGCAACTGAGGGTCCTGACTGTTAGAAGGAAAACTAACAAACAGAAAGGACATCCACACCAAAACCCCATCTGTATGTCACCCTCATCAAAGACCAAATGTAGATAAAACCACAAAAATGGGAAAAAAACAGAGCAGAAAAGCTGAAATTCTAAAATCAGATCACCCCTCACCCTCCAAAGGAATGCAACTCCTCACCAGCAATGAAACAAAGATGGACGGAGAATGACTTTGACAAGTTGAGAGAGGAAGGCTTCAGACGATCAAACTTCTCCGAACTAAAGGAAGAAGTTCGAACCCGTCGCAAAGAAGCTAAAAACCTTGAAAAAAGATTAGACGAATGGCTAACTAGAATAACCAGTGTAGAGAAGTCCTTAAATGACCTGATGGAGCTGAAAACTATGGCACAAGAACTATGTGACGAATGCAAAAGCTTCAGTAACTGATTTGATCAACTGGAAGAAAGGGTATCAGTGATTGAAGATCAAATGAATGAAATGAAGCAAGAAGAGAAGTTTAGAGAAAAAAGAGTAAAAAGAAACGAACAAAGCCTCCAAGAAATATGGGACTATGTGAAAAGACCAAATCTACGTCTGATTGGTCTACCTGAAAGTGACGGGGAGAATGGAACCAAGTTGGGAAACACCCTGCAGGATATTATCCAGGAGAACTTCCCCAACCTAGCAAGGCAGGCTAACATTCAAATTCAGGAAATACAGAGAACGCCACAAAGATACTCCTCGAGAAGAGCACCTCCAAGACACATAATTGTCAGATTCACCAACGTTGAAATGAAGGAAAAAATGTTAAAGGTAGCCAGAGAGAAAGGTTGGGTTACCCACAAAGGGAAGCCCATCACACTAACAGCAGATCTCTCAGCAGAAACTCTACAAGCCAGAAGAGAGTGGGGTCCAATATTCAACATTCTTAAAGAAAGGAATTTTCAACCCAGAATTTCATATCCAGCCAAATTAACCTTCATAAGTGAAGGAGAAATAAAATCCTTTACAGACAAGCAAATGCTGAGAGATTTTGTCACCACCAGGCCTGACCTACAAGAGCTCCTGAAGGAAGCAATAAACATGGAAAGGAACAACTGGTACCAGCTACTGCAAAAATATGCCAAAATGTAAAGACCATCGAGGCTAGGAAGAAACTGAATCAACTAACGAGCAAAATAACCAGCTAACATCATAATGACGGGATCAAATTCACACATAACAATATTAACCTTAAATGTAAATGGGCTAAATGCTCCAATTAAAAGACACAGACTGGCAAATTGGATAAAGAGTCAAGACCCTTTATCAGTCTGAATACATCGGTGTGCTGTATTCAGGAGACCCATCTCACGTGCAGAGACACACATAGGCTCAAAATAAAGGGATGGAGGAAGATCTAACAAGAAAATGGAAAACAAAAAAAGGCAGGGGTTGCAATCCTCGTCTCTGATAAAACAGACTTTAAGTCAACAAAGATCAAAAGAGACAAAGAAGGCCATTACATAATGGTAAAGGGATCAATTCAACAGGAAGAGCTAACTATCCTTAGTATATATGCACCCAATACAGGAGCACCCAGATTCATAAAGCAAATTCTTAGAGACTTACGAAGAGACTTAGACTCCCACACAATAATAATGGGAGACTTTAACACCCCACTGTCAACATTAGACAGATCAACGAGACAGAAAGTTAACAAGGATATCCAGGAATTGAACTCAGCTCTGCACCAAGTGGACCTGATAGACATCTACAGAACTCTCCACCCCAAATCAACAGAATATACGTTGTTCTCAGCACCACATCGCAATTATTCCAAAATTGACCACATAGTTGGAAATAAAGCACTCCTCAGCAAATGTAGAAGAATAGAAATTATAACAAACTGTCTCTCAGACCACAGTGCAATCAAATTAGGACTCAGGATTAAGAAACTCTCTCAAAACCACTCAACTACATGGAAACTGAACAACTTGCTCCTGAATGACTACTGGGTACATAACGAAATGAAGGCAGAAATAAAGATGTTCTTTGAAACCAATAATAACAAAGACACAACATACCAGAATCTCTGGGACACATTCAAAGCAGTATGTAGAGGGAAATTTATAGCACTAAATGCCCACAAGACAAAGCAGGAAAGATCTAAAATTGACACCCTAACATCACAATTAAAAGAACTAGAGAAGCAAGATCAAACACATTTAAAAGCTAGCAGAAGGCAAGAAACAACTAAGATCAGCACAGAACTGAAGGAGATAGAGACACAAAAAACCCTTCAAAAAATCAATGAATCCAGGAGCTGGTTTTTTGAAAAGTTCAACAAAATTGATAGACCGCTAGCAAGACTAATAAAGAAGGAAATAGAAAAGAATCAAATAGACACAATAGAAAATGATAAAGGAGATATCACCACCGATCCCACAGAAGTACAAACTACCATCAGAGAATACTATAAACACCTCTAAGAAAATAAACCAAAACATCTAGAAGAAATGGATAAATTCCTGGACACATACACCCTCCCAAGACTAAACCGGGAAGAAGTTGAATCCCTGAATAGACCAATAACAGGCACTGAAATTGAGGCAATAATTAATAGCCCACCAACAAAAAAAGTCCAGGACCAGACGGATTCACAGCTGAATTCTACCAGAGGTACAAGGAGGAGCTATTACCATTCCTTCTGAAACTATTCCAATCAACAGAAAAAGAGGGAATCCTCCCTAAGTCATTTTATGAGGCCAACATCATCCTGATACCAAAGGCTGGCAGAGACACAACAAACAAAGAGAATTATAGACCAATATCCCTGATGAACATTGATGCAAAAATCCTCATTAAAATACTGGTAAACCGAATCCAGCAGCACATCAAATAGCTTATCCACCATGATCAAGTGGGCTTCATCCCTGGGATGCAAGGCTGGTTTAACATATGCAAATCAATAAACATAATCCAGCATATAAACAGAAGCAAAGACAAAAACCACATGATTATCTCAATAGGCGTAGAAAAGGCCTTTGACAAAATTCAACAGCCCTTCATGCTAAAAACTCTCAATAAATTAGATATTGATGGGACGTATCTCAAAATAATAAGAGCTATTTATGACAAACCCACAGCCAGTATCATACTGAATGGGCAAAAACTGGAAGCATTCCCTTTGAAAACTGGCACAAGACGGGGATGCCCTCTCTCACCACTCCTATTCAGCATAGTGTTGGAAGTTCTGGCCAGGGCAGTCAGGCAGGAGAAAGAAATAAAGGGTGTTCCATTAGGAAAAGAGGAAGTCAAATTGTCCCTGTTTGCAGATGACATGATTGTATATTTAGAAAACCCCATTGTCTCAGCCCAAAATCTCCTTAAGCTGAAAAGCAACTTCAGCAAAGTCTCAGGATACAAAATCAATGTGCAAAAATCACAAGCATTCTTAGACACCAATAACAAAAAAACAGAGAGCCAAATCATGAGTGAACTCCCATTCACAATTGCTTCAAAGAGATTAAAATACCTAGGAATCCAACATGCAAGGGATGTGAAGGAAATCTTCAAGGAGAACTACAAACCACTGCTCAATGAAATAAAAGAGGACACAAACAAGTGGAAGAACATTCCACGCTCATGTATAGGAAGAATCAGTATCATGAAAATGGCAATACTGACAAAGGTAATTTACAGATTCAATGCCATCCCCATCAAGCTACCAGTGACTTTCTTCACAGAATTGGAAAAAAACTACTTTAAAGTTCATATGGAACCAAAAAAGAGCCTGCATTCCCAAGACAATCCTAAGCCAAAAGAACAAAGCTGGAGGCATCACACTACCGGTCTTCAAACTATACTACAAGGCTACAGTAACCAAAGCAGCATGGCACTGGTACCAAAACAGAGATATAGACCAATGGAACAGAACAGAGCCCTCAGAAATAATGCCACATATCTACAACCATCTGATCTTTGACAAACCTGACAAAAACAAGAAATGGGGAAAGGATTCCCTATTTGACAACTGGTGCTGGGAAAACTGGCTAGCCATATGTAGAAAGCTGAAACTGGATCCCTTCCTTACACCTTATACAAAAATTAAGTCAAGATGGATTAAAGGCTTAAAGGTTAGACCTAAAACTGTAAAAATCCTAGAAGAAAACCTAGGCAATACCATTCAGGACACAGGCATGGGCAATCACTTCATGTCTAAAGCACCAAAAGCTATGGCAACAAAAGCCAGAATTGACAAATGGGACCTAGTTAAAGTAAAGAGCTTCTGCACAGCAAAAGAAACTACCATCAGAGTCAACAGACAACCTACAGAATGGGAGAAAATTTTTGCAATCTACCCATCTGACAAAGGGCTAATATCTAGAATCTACAATGAACTCAAACAAATTTACAAGGAAAAAACAAACAACCCCTTCAAAAGTGGACAAAGGATATGAACAGACAACTCTCAAAATAAGACATTTATGCAGCCAAGAGACACATGAAAAAATGCTCATCATCACTGGCCATCAGAGAAATGCAAATCAAAACCACGATGAGATACCATCTCACACCAGTTAGAATGGCGATCATTAAAAAGTCAGGAAACAACAGGTGCTGGAGAGGATGTGGAGAAATAGGAACAATTTTACACTGTTGATGTGACTGTAAACTACTTCAACCATTGTGGAAGTCAGTGTGGCGATTCCTCAAGGATCTAGAACTAGAAATACCATTTGACCCAGCCATCCCATTACTGTGTATATACCCAAAGGACTATAAATCATGCTGCTATAAAGACACATGCACACATGTTTATTGTGGCACTATTCACAATAGCAAAGACTTGGAACCAACCCAAATGTCCATCAATGATAGACTGGATTAAGAAAATGTGGCACATATACACCATGGAATACTATGCAGCCATAAAAAAGGATCAGTTCATATCCTTTGTAGGGACATGGATGAAGCTGGAAACCATCATTCTCAGCAAGCTATTGCAAGAACAGAAAACCAAACACCACATGTTCTCACTCATAGGTGGGAATTGACCAATGAGAACACTTGGACACAGGAAGGGGAACATCACACACCCCCGGGGCCTGTCGTGGGGTGGGGCAAGGGTGAGGGATAGCATTAGGAGATATACCTAATGTAAATGACGAGTTAATGGGTGCAGCACACCAACATGGCACATGTATACATATGTAACAAATCTGCACGTTGTGCACATGTACCCTAGAATTTCAAGTATAATAAAAAAAAGGAAAAAAAAAAGGTTTGTCACTTTTGTTGATCTAATAAAAAAGTAACTTTTGGTTTTATTGATTTTTTCTATTATTTTTCTATTCTCTACTTTGTTTATCTATTCTCTAATCTTTATTATTTACTTCCTTGTCCTAGCTTTGGACAAGGAAAGCTTTGTTTATTTTTCTACTTCCATGTATAGTTTGTATAGTTTGTTGATTTGAGAACTTTCTTGTTTTTTTTAATGTAAGCATTTATAGCTATAAATTTCCCCCTTAGCACTGCATTTGCTGCATCCGTAAGTTTAAATCTATTTTGTTTTTATTTTCATTAATCTCTAAGTATTCTCTAACTTACCTGGTCATTTCATTATTAACCCACTGGTTGTGTAAGAATGCATTGTTTAATGTCCCAAGTTTGTAAATTTTCTGATTTTTCTTCTCTTCTTGAGTTCTAAGTTCATCTTGTTGTAGTTAGATTAGATGATTTGTACTCTATCAATTATTTTAGATCTATTGAAAGTAAATTGGTTGCAAAATAAATGGTCTATTGTCGAAAAATGTTCTATGTACACTTGAGAAAAATTCTGTGTTAGGTAGAATGTTCTTTATATGTCCATTAGATCTAATTGTTTTTTTTTTTTCATTTTTGTACAGCTATTTTTTTTAACTTATCTTCTGTCTCCTTATTTTATTCATGACTGGGAGTTGTTTATTGAAATCTCAAATCATCTGGAGTGGCCTCAAAGCACCTAGAGAGGAAACAATTTTGGGGAAGAATGGGTAGGATGTTGCAATGACTGTTCTACTTTGTCGCAGTTAATGATCAGAAGTAGCAAGCAGAACACAAATACCCAATATTTAGAGTACAGAGGTCCTATCATCCTTCATGGATCCTGAAAGCTGTACGCAGCTTGCTCCTGGAACAACTGCACAGCTCCCTGCTACAAAGAAGGATGATGGGTAGGTAATCTGACTGAAATTGAATATAATTATCCACAATCTACTATTTAAACCATTTTCCTAGAAGTTGCAAGTCTTCAGTAGACATCAGAGTTCTAAAATAGTTACATTAGACAGATTTTTTCCAGTTCAATTTTTGTCTTCGTGGGAAGACATATTTATAGTATTTTCCACTCCACCATATTTCCAGAATCTTCTCATTTGTTTTAGTCTTTTGAGTAAGGAAATTGACATTGAAGGTTGGTGACATAAAAATCCATGGGAATTTTTTAAGTAATCATAAAAAGGAGAAAAGCAAATGTCACCAAGCTTAGGCAAAATTCATTACTAAATATTTTGGTGAAAATAAAATGTTTTAAGTCAATAATTCATTTAACTAATTGACATAATTTTTCTGATGTGCTATTCAAATCAAAAGCTGAAATCTGTATGTCCCAAAAACTGGTTAGAAATTTTAAAATAAAGATAGACATACCATCTTAAAATATAGCTTATATTAAATTTTATCAAGGGATAATCTGTGCCATGTAAACTGGATTAATAAAGTTGAAAAAGGGCAAGAACATCCAATTTGGTTCTGAAGTTTGCTGGTGAATAAATTCTCTATTCCTATGTCTTTAATCGTTCTTGTCGAGAATAGATTTTTAATTTTATCATTTTTTTCAAAATTTGTGAATAAAATTATGCTTTTCACATTTTAATGTGATTATTTATATTAATTAAATTTATAAATTTTCTTCCATTGAACTAATTGTACATTTCATTTAATGCTATTTTTAGTCATACTCTTAATAATTATGGCTTCATTATCTAGAAATAAGATAAACACATAGATTTGGGCAAGAAAAGGCGCTATATTCCTGGGCTTTTGATATCAATGTATTATTCACATCCAAATTGGAATTTGAAAATGTTTTAAATTATTCTATTACCTGAAAAGTTATGGTAATCACCTTTTTCTTTGGAGACTTCAGTTACGAATATACTAAATTTTCTCTGAGCATATAGTGTACACATAATTTTTTTATATTTTTAATTTTTCTTTATAATTCATTGATTTTTATCACCCTCAAATTGTCTTAATTGTATCTCTACAAAAGCAAAGTATAAGAAGTTTAGAGACAAGTGATACATTTGGGAAATTATCTCAGAAAATGAAGTGCAGATGTAGGGAAATGAGATATAGAAGGAAAAAAAGACAAGAATATTTAATGAGTGGGCTTCAACCATAGGCAACTGGGGCTTAATCTTTGGGGTATTCTTTGAGAGACATATTAGAATATACCTCAATTCAATCCAGTGTAGGTTGCAAAATATGAGATATTTTTCCACCTCTTCTTATCTGCCATTGGTTGATAAAAATATACATGTATCTTGGGGTACTAAAGCTCTGGCACTCTGGCTTGCCATAACTCAGGCAGAGAATATTCCTGTGGCCAGGTATAGCCTTAGACAGAGAGAGATATGAGTGCTTGAGGTCAGAAGCTATCAGTCTGTACAGATACTGTCCATCAAATGGAAGATGACCAACAGGTGGTCAATGGAGGTGAGAGCATTGGCTACTTGTCTCTTAATTTGTTTTCAGCAAATTTTATTCTCCATTGGCTCCCGTGGTTACTTCCAATTTAATTTTTTTTTTTGCTAGAGTTACTTTGTTTTTTAATTTCATATCTTTGTAGACACCTGCTTTACATTAAATGTGTTGCTTAAACTAGTCTGTTTCCTGTTAACTTAAAAGAAATGCTCACTAACACAAAATGATATGAGATGGTCAATCATTTCTTCTTCCTAGGTATACATTTTTCATCACCAATCCAGGAAAACAAGCTCTTCTCACATAATTCCTACTTTGCTAGAGCTGTTTTTAGTCTCCTTTGCTGATTCCTTCTCTTACTGATTTCTAAATATTGCAGAAATTGGGATTCTGTCCTCTGACTGAATATACTCTCTATTTAAAATCACTTGTTATATGGTTTCTAAAGAAACTGTAGACAACCTAGTTAACTATTCCCAACCCCCTTACATGCGGTTTTCCCTTTCAAAGTAAAAAACACCACCTGATAACTTATATCTTTTTTTAATCTAAGATTTATTCTCCTTTTTTTAGATCACACAGATATATTTCAGAAAACGTCTGCATGCTATCACTCTAAAATATATTCCCAATTATTTCTCTCCATCTGCCCTACAAGCAGCCTAGACTTACCCTCACCCTTTTCTCCCTAGACCATCACAATTGTTTCCTAACTAGTTTTTCTTCTTACATACTTCATCTTCCTAGAGTGTATTTCAGCACAGCATATTAGTGATTTTTCTAACTCTCTCATCAAAACCTTCCAGATTCTCAAAACATTTTAAAATATCATCCAAAGCTCTTATGACAGTGTATAAATAAATGCATACCATTCTCTTCCTGGCACATTCTGACCTCCTTATAATCTGTCTTTCAATGTCATTGGGATAACTTTTATTACTTTGTTCCCTTCCTTATAATAAAATAACTCATAATCCATCCTGAATGGTTAAATGAAATGTGAACAGAACAAGTATTCATTATTCTGAGAAGATTTAAGAACCAGTATGTATTTTTTTTCCTGGCATGTTAACCAATCATGTTCTACACAGAGGTTGCTAATTTAGCCTAAATTTTTGAATTAAAAGAGCATTGAGCAGACTCCATCATGTAAGTATAGCATATAAATAAGAAATAAACCCCTATTCTCATAAGTTTCTGTATAATCTGATATATCATGTATAATCTGATACGTCATAATTAATAGCCACATCAAACTCATTTCTCTCAAACATAAACAGTTGTTTAAAGAACTAGCTGGCCGGGCATGGTGGCTCACGCCTGTAATCCCAGCACTTTGGGAGGCCGAGGCAGGCAGATCACGAGGTCAGGAGATCGAGACCATCCCGGCTTACATGGTGAAACCCCGTCTCTACTAAAAATACAAAAAATTAGCCTGTAGTCCCAGCTACTGGGGAGGCTGAGGCAGGAGAATGGCGTGAACCCGGGAGGCGGAGCTTGCAGTGAGCCGAGATCGCGCCACCGCACTCCAGCCTGGGCGACAGAGTGAGACTCCGACTCCGTCTCAAAAAAACAAAAACAAAAACAAAAACAAAAAAGAACTAGGCCAAATGACTAAAAGAGAAGAGAAAATTGAACTGCCCTCAGCCTTCACCACAATAGTATTCAACTGCCAAAGACTAGGATTAGTTTCTTCCAAGTTGAGAGTGAAGAAAGTGTAGTTTAATAATATATACCCAACTAAAATTTCACTCAGGTATCTAAAGACTAATTCTGAAACATAAAATAATATGATAAACCATTAGCTCTTCCTCAATAAAAACACTGAACTCTGAAATCAAGGCAAGTTAGAGATAAATTTAAATGAAAAATATGCAAGCAAAGGGCTGTGACAAAATGACAGATGAATAGTACTCACACCTTTTAACATAAAATCAAAACCAAACTTTTGGAATTACTTCTATAGAACAAAATAAAGTTATAAAGATTTAAATTATAAAAATGATGATGTTAGAGTTAGTTCAGCAATTATTTTATTGACACCAATTATTTTTAGTTTTTCACTTGTTAAACTTTTAAATTTTAAGTGGCATGGTACTATAATATTTTTCTAAGAGCATATCTATATGTCTTTTTTTCTTTCTCATTATCCATCTCTTTTAGAATATGGAAATGAGTATGCATGAATGTATTATCAGGTTTGGACTATTTTAAAAATATTTTTGGTTTATAATCTCCTTAAATTACTTATAACAAACATGTTTCCTGTTTACAGAAACAATTTTTTTTTAATGAAAAGGAAATAGAAAAGACTGGAAGAAAGTCATGTTTGTCAAGTCCTCATTATTCATTATGTTTACTAGATTTGTTTTAAAGTTATTGAATACTATTTAGAGATACAGAAATTCCTTCCAGTGTACCTTTTAACAGACAATGCATGTTAATGAGAGGGCATAGAATAATGGATTAATGGATTTCTGTTCTTTATAATTTATTTTTTCTTTCTTTCTTTTTTTTTTTTTTTTAGACAGAGTCTCACTCTATCACCTAGGCTGGAGGGCAGTGGTGCAATCTCAGCTCAGTGCAACATCTGTCTCCCAGGTTCAAGCAATTCTCCTGCCTCGGCCTCTGGAGTAGCTGGGACTACAGGTGCTATCACCATGCCCAGCTAATTTTTGTATTTTTAGTAGAGCCCTGGTTTCACCGTGTTGGCCAGGCTGGTCTCTAATTGCTGAGGTCAGGTGATCCACCTGTCTCAGCCTCCCAAAGCGCTGGGATTACATGCGTGAGCCACCATGGCAAGCCTGAGCAGAAAATCACTTAGGAAAGCTTTATCAGAAATTCTTTATAATTTCTTTAGTAACATTTGACTTTTATTACCTTGCATAACTATTTAATTTCTTTGTACCTCTCTTTCTACCAAGACATTGAACATAAATTGCAGCCTATCACAGTAACTATATGTGTAGAATAAGTTTATTTGGTGATGTTGTACTAAAGGGAGTCAAAAGAAAACACTCTATTGAATGCATTGTCTAAATCTAAAAAATGTATTAACTTATATCCCCAGTTCAATCACATTTGGCGTTCAGCATTAGTTATATCTGCGTACCTTTAGTTATCTCATAGTACATGCTAGTTTTGTCTTTGAGACTACAAGACAGCATGATTTTATTTTGGTTGTATGAGAATATGGAATATAATATATTCTTGAATCTAAAACCTGTTTTACTAAATACATATATTTAGTAAAATATAAGTTACATATATATATCAATTATTGCACCAAAATGAAGTTACAGTAACTTGTTATAACATGTCTGAACATGAACCAGTTTGGGGCATTAAGAATAAGACATAAGTTTGAGAAGAGCCTCAGTCAGAGCAAAATAAATTATGCTAAATTGACACAAGAACAAGCATCGAATTTATGGTGATGCTTAGGTGGAAGAATGCTGTAATCATTGATGCTTTACAAAAAGTTGATGGGTACTATGTCCCAAATAATGCAGCAGTTTTAAAAATGGATAATTCATTTAAGAAGAGAAGAGACAATATTGAAAATGAAGCCCCCATCAGCCGATTATCCACATCAATTTGCGTGGAAAAAGAAATCTTGTCCACACCCTAATTGAAGAGGACTGACAATTAATAACAGAAACAATAGTCAACATTATAAATACCTCTATTGGTTTAACTCCATTGTGACTGAAAAATTAAAGTTCAGAAAACTTTTCACTCAATAAGTGTCAAAAGTGTTAAGCCCAGAACAGATGTAGATGAAGGAAGAGCTTTCAATGAAAATTGTACACAAGTAGGATCAAGATTCTGAAAGCATTTATTTGAAGAATTGTAACCAGAGATGAAACATGGCTTCACCAGTACCATCCTGAAGACAAAGTACAAGAAAAGCAATGGTGACCAAGAAATAGAAGTGTCCCCGTCAATAAAATTGAGCTGGTCAAGAGAAAAGGTCATGGCAACAGTTTTTTGGGAGGCTCAAGGCATTTTGCTTCTTGACTTTCTAGAGAGCCAAAGAATATGAGAGTGTTTTGAGAAAGCTAGCCAAAGCTTGAGCAGAAAATCACTTAGGAAGGCTTTATCAGAGAGACTATCTCCACCAAAACAATGCTCCTGCTCATCCCCTCATTAAAAAAGGGCAATTTTGTGAGTTTTGATGGTAAATTATTAGGAATTTACTTCTGGTACTGATCTGGCTTTTTCTGACTTCTTTTTGCTTCCTACTCTTAAAAAATATTTAAAATTTTCTTTATCTAATTATGTAAAAAGGCTGCATTGACATTGTTAAATTTCCAGGCCCTTCAGTTCTTTCTTTAGGGAAAAATTAAATGGCTCATATCATTGCTTACAAAACTGTCTTGAGCTTAATAAAGGTTATGTTGAAAAATAAAGTTTATATTTATATTTTTCTATTTTAATTTTATTTTTCACAAACTTTTTGAGGTCCCCTTTTATATGTTATATATAATATAGCAAAGTATATATTTTAATATAGTAGAGTATTTATTTGAGTATATATGTATCATTTCTATATACATTCATAAATTTTAAGATCACATTTGAAGTTATGCCAACGTTAAAATTAATGTCCATTTTGTTTAGTAATATTCATATAGGAGTTTAGTGAATTTATATACAATATATTTAATAACAACAAACTTTTACAATGTATATATATCAATTTGCTTTTAGACTGACTTATTATTTCTTATTCCAAATTTATTATTTATATATTTTTCAAAAAGAAGTACGAAACGCAAGATAATCAGCACAGGTTCCAAACTGTTAAAGAGAACAAGTGTTTCACTGAAAGCCAGACTGGAGAACCACAGTTTTTAAGGGTGGCAAGGGGCAAGAAAAAGAGCAATCTTTCCCTATGACTGCAATACAGGGGCTGTCATAATGGGTGCCGTTGTCCAACAGCAGTTATTACGGTAACATAATGTTTTCCTGCTCTAACCACTCTAATGCTGTTTTACTTACTAGTCACAGCTGAGAATGACATAAAAGCCTATGTCCTCCTGACTTCAGGGTAACCAGTAAGCATGCTGTATTTCATTCTTTCACAACGTCGCAAAAGGACAATTAGTAAGATCTTCCTCCCAGAATAGTAAAGTAAAATATGGCTTTGAAAATATGATGATGGTATGAAGAGCTTCTGTTTTGGATGAAAGATGAGGTCACTAAGAAATTCAGAAGTCCCTCTTACTGCCTTTTGCCCTTATCTGAGTTTATTGGGACAAAATGATCAGTGTTACAGGGAAAATATGAAGGAATTCCAATGTGCAAGTTTGCAAACCTAGAATATCCTGTCACAAATATAAATTTAAGAAAAATACATCCTATGCAGTGTATATCATTGGCAAAAAAAAAAAAAAAAAAAAAAAAACTGTCCAAATGAGGCTACATCAGGAAATTCATTCAGGTGACTTATTTTATTAAAGTATCAAATAAAAACAATGGTTAACCCTTAGTTAGTCTTACTATCTTAATCTTCTTCCTGTTAGTATGGACTCTTTTTAATGAATTCTACTAGCTAAGAGAAATTCTTGCCTCCCTCCAGCAATCATTTTCTTCTTTCCTGTCTTCCTTTATTTCTTCTCTCTCTCTCTTTCCCTCTTTCTCTCTCTCATTTATTTCATTTGTTTTTACATAATATACAGTTTACCACGCTTTAATATGTATTGTAATTTATCTATGATTTAATTAGCATAGCATTTTACATCCCCCGCCTTCATCTGAAAACACTCTTGTTCTACTTACCTTACTTGCAATTATTACAGAACTGTATATGTAATTATTACACATTGTATACAATATGTGAACACAATATTGTATATGTGAATGCAATATATTTGTTAAACCTAACTACATTTGAGTGCCCTCCAGGGGAGAGAATCTCACTCACACATGGAAATGACAATGCTTTTCAGTGATATTTGTAAGGGGAATCTAGAAAGAAAAGTCCAGCTGTCACATTCTTTCCCTGGGTGAACTGACTGTAAAATTTCTTTGTGGGAGCTATCTGCAGTCATGTCTTTCACATAGTTTAAGGAAAAAAAAATCATTGAGTGGAAATTGAGATAATTTCACAGAGAGAAATGATAAAAATAGGGAAAAAGATGTGGCAATGCCACACTCCCCACAACCACTATTCCTGGCTTCCAACTCCATTCCTGCTATCTGAAACACACATTTCTAATGTTTCTTCAAGCTGTTTTAAGTCAGGTCTCTATCATTTACAAGCAAAATAATCCTTATTAATACACTAGATGCACGAAGAATTATTTACTCAAGAATAAGCCCTTAGAAGATAATTTTACAAGTTTTAGCTAAATGTTTAAAACGATGTCTCCCCACAGGAATAAAAGAATCCTTAGTCAAATAAATAAAATCTTACTTAATGAAAATCATTGTTGCTATTAAGGTACACCTGGGTGTCATAGGGCAAGTTCCTAGGAAATAGCCTTTGAGGTATAGATTTGTGTACAGGATGTTTACTCAGGATGTGTACTCATATGTATTGGTCTCAGGAACAATACTTATGAGAGGAATGCATGTTGGCATAAGGGAGAAGTTGAACTGTGATGTCATGTCAGTATAGACCTCAGCAGATCTTTGAGGGTGCTGAAGATCTCAAGATGGGATGATTTGCAAAGATATCTCCAACTGAAGCAAGAAGGGGGTGGGAGTTACCCCCATATCAACCAGTCATTGAATGTAGGCAGTGACATTTGAATGAGTGTAATTCTCGCAGAAGGATTCAGCCATGAGGTATTAGTAGGTGAATACTTAGCCTGATGGAAAAATTCACACCTAGGTCCTAAAGCAGGAAGTTATAGGCAGTATACCACAGCATTCACTACATTAGATAAAGATAAAGTGGCATTCTTTGTCCTTATTTAAGTACTATTTAAATAATTATTTTAAGAAGACATTAATTAGCCTCACATGACTCTGTACCTAGCGGAGTAAAATGTAAAAGGGATAGGGAGGCTTAGTGATGGACAACCAGTAATCACCCAAATTAAAAAAATAATTTACCTAGTGAATATTTTCATTTTACATCCCAGAATAGGGGTGGGACATATAAGGATAGTGAAAGAGCCTACTGATTCACAAATATTTGCTATTTCCAATGTCTAATTAATTTCATCTGATCCTAAGAATATTTTAATTACTTAAGAGATGTAAAGATATAATTTTAAGTAAGAAAGATTTTATAATATATAATCTTTACTGTTGCTTATTAGAGTGTAATGGCATTCATTATAGGGTATATGTGAAGAGAGAGCTTAGGAGCCAGAATGAAAGTTAAATATTGCCCATACGTTTTACAATATTTTCTATACTCATTTCATTAACTAGCCCAGGACTGCAACCACAGAAACAAGCTGTTATTTAATGCAAATGTGATCTCTCCTCCGAAATTTTCAACATCTTATATTTATTAAACACAAAAAGTAGGCAGGAAAGACAAGTTTTTATTTTTTTGTATCAGATGCACATGCTCTGTCATGAGGAAATTATTATAACTTCTACTATAACAATTTTTTAGAATATATGCTGGGTATTCTCGCTGAACATCATTTACTGACATTCTTCCCTGAATAACATTACTTTAAAACTCCAGATTATTCAAAAATCAAATAGCATAGAAGCACTTTTTCAGAACCATAAGGTCATTGCACATGAATTTTTTTTACCAGCATATTGGCAATGGTGGAAGCACAGTGTCAAAAAAAAAACGTTTACAAAGCGTTAGACTATAGTAAGAGAATTCTAGCCTGGAATTATTGAACCACTGAGCTTTGTAAAATTCGTTATAAAAGTTTAAGCTATTCTCAACATTTCTATACAACTAAAATAATTTGCTTTTATTTAACTAGAGGTGTATTTTCCTTTTAAATCAAGAATTAATTAATTGATTTTAGTATTTAATTTCCTCTGCTGATCAGATGTATTTTAAAGCATAGCTCTTCCTGCTATTTTTACTTTATTATTATTATTTACTAAAAGGCAAGAAAGGCTTTATTAGTTAAAATAATTCTTTGATAGAAATGGCTTTTTAAAACTTAAGACCTTGGGGAATAATAATAAAAGCCACTTTTTCAAAAAATAGTTTGGTAGTTGTTGATGTAAAGAAAGAACTTTGGAGTCTGTAAACTAGGGTTTTAATTCTGTCTGCTGCTAGATAACTATGATTGAGTAGTCATTTAAAATGTCTGATGATTGGTGAAATCAGATAATAGAATAAGTCAACTTAAAAAATATCTTTCAATTCTAATATTCTTTGAGTATTTCATTATCCTTCTCCATTCCAGTGCCTCTATCTGACCCCAGATGTGCTTATTTAAATAATAGTACCAGAATCACTCTTTTCCTTCAGAGAATAGGGCAGATATAGGTAGTTTTTCCACTCATTTTTGCTAATATTCATTTATTATATTTTGCTGATAGTAATGTAATATAATCATAACATTTTAAAAACCTAAAAATAAATAAATAACAGAATCAGGTACTGTAGTGTAACAAGCAAGAATAAAGCTTGTACAGTGTTCAGGAAAGCATGGAAAAAGACCTAACTAACTCAGGACTGAGTATGTTGGGGATACAGGGAAATAGTGTGCAACTTTCTGGAGCACACTTTCTTGCTTAAGATTCTACTGACATTTTCTTTCAGGAGAAGTATGAAATTCCTCAGGTTGCTCTCCAAGCATAGAATAAGCCTAATTTCTCTTATAGATTATTCACAATACAGATGCAAACATTTGTGGGGTTTTGTTTTCATGTTTTTTGTTGAGCTTTGTTTTGTTTTGATAGAGTCTCACGCTGTCACCCAAGCTGGAACGCAGTGGCATGATTTCAACTCACTGCAACCTCCCCTTCCCGGGCTCAAGTGATTCTCATGTCTGAGCCGCCCAAGTAGCTGGAATTGCAGGTGCATGCCACCACGCCCGCCTAATGTTCGTATTTCGGTAGAGACGGGGTTTTACCATGTTGCCCAGGCTGGTCTCAAACTCCTCACCTCAAGTGATCAGTCTGCCTCCTCCTCCCAAAGTGCTGGGATTATAGGTATGAGCCACCATGCCCGACCTGTTTTTATATTTTTTCCTTCATAATTCGATAATATCTGTGGCAGAACCAAATCACAAATGAGAAAAGATAAAGTTCTTTTAAATTGTAAATAATTGGTTTGAGTACTTTCTTTTAAACTTTTAAAAAGTCATTTCAAATAATTGTTTCTTTATGAGAAGAGTTTAAATATAGGAGAAAAATATGAAGTATGCTATTAAAGGGGCAAGACCAGCTACTTTTATTAAGTTTATCTTTTAAAAATCTATTACAATGCTTTTTTTTGGTACAAGCTCTAATCAGTTTTTTCCTCTACCTCCTCCAAACAAAAGTCCCAGTGTATATCTGCTCTGACAAGGAGTCCTGAAATTTCTGCAGTCATTCATATCCTGAAATCCAATTAGTGCTCAGCTGGTTTACCTAACTACATCTCACTATGAGGTTCTGGAGTTCATCTTGAACAGTATTCTAAATTGTTCAGTAAAGCGGTTACTAAAAATTCAAAACAGTATTAGCTGACAACAAGAACAATACCATTTTATTTTTAAGGAGCACTTTGATGTTAAGTATGCAGATGAAAGCCAAAATTTATTATGTAGATAATTATAATTTCTGTGAAGACACTATGTCTTTGTAAACATCTACCCAACAAATTGAAAGCTGGTGTGTAATTCTAAGTATTTATGTTTTTTTTATTTTAAGAACTCAGTGTTTCACAAGAAAAATATTATTATTAGGCAGAGAGAGACAAATATCACCTGTTGTCACGCATATGTGGGAGCTAGAAATGTTGATTTCGTGGAGGTAGAAAGTAGATTGTTGGTTACCAGAGGCTGAAAAGGGAGACAAGAGGGAGAAATGAAGAGAGGTTGGTTAATAGGTACAAAAATACAGTTAGATATAATAAGTTCTAGTCTTGATAACACAGTAGTCTTTTATAGTTATCAGTAATTTACTCTAATTTCAAAATAGCTAGGAGATTTGGAATGTCATCAACACACAAAAAAATAAATATTTGACCTGAGATGGATACCAAATTATCCTAATTTGATCATTACAGATTGTATGAATGTATCAAAATATCACAAGTATTCCATAAATATGTGCTATTATGTATTAATGAAATAACAATTTTTTAAATAAAAATTTTATTATGAAGATATTTTTGTACATGAAATTTGAATATTTATAATTAAATCTGTAATCTATGTTTAAACTTTGTAGAATTTATCTTAAAATCTATAGATGGCATCTCATTTTGTATTTTCTCAAATATCACCCAATCCCATGACTTCATTGGCCATCTGTAAATAGATGATTTCTAAACTTTAATCTCTTTTTTTAACTATACTTTAAGTTCTGGGATACACGTGCAAACGTGCAGGTTTGTTGCACAGGTATACATATGCCATGGTGTTTTGCTGCACCCATCAACCCATCATCTACATTAGATATTTCTCCTAATGCTATCCCTCCCCTAGTCTCCCACTCCCCAACAGGCCCCCGTGTGTTGTTCCCCTCCCTCTGTCCATGTGTTCTCATTGATCAATTCCCTCTTATGATTGAGAACATGTGGTGTTTGGTTTTCTGTTCCTGTGTTTGTTTGCTGAGAATGATTGTTTCCAACTTCATCCATGTCCCAGCAAAAGACATGAACTCATATTTTTTATGGCCGCATAGTATTCCAGGGTGTATTTGTGCCACATTTTCTTTTCTTTTCTTTTCTTTTTTTTTTTTTTTTTTTTTTTTTGAGACGGAGTCTCGCTCTTTAACCCAGGCCAGACTGCAGTGGTGCTATCTCGGCTCACTGCAAGCTCCGCCTCCCAGGTTCAGGCCATTCTCCTGCCTCAGCCTCCCAAGTAGCTGGGACTACCGGCGCCCACAACCGCGCCTGGCTAATTTTTTGTATTTTTAGTACAGACGGGATTTCACCTACATTTTCTTTTTCCATTCTATCATTGATGGGCATTTGGGTTGATGCCCATCAATGGGTTGATTTGTGTAACATTTTCTTTTTCCAGTCTATTATTGGTGGGCGTCCAAGTCTTCGCTATTGTAAATAGTGCTGCAATAAAAATACGTGTGCATGTGTCTTTATAGTAGAATGATTTATAATCCTTTGGGTATAGACCTAGTAATAGGATTGCTGGGTCAAATGGTATTTCCGGTTCCAGATCCTGGAGGAATCCCCACACTGTCTTCCACAATGGTTGAACTAATTTACATTCCCACCAACAGTGTAAAAGTGTTCCTATTTCTCCACAGCCTCTCCAGCATCTGCTGTTTCTTGACTTTTTAATGATCGCCATTCTAACTGGCATGTTATGGTATCTCATTGTAGTTTTGATTTGCATTTCTCTAATGACCAGTGATGATGATCTTTTTTTCACATGTTTTTTGGCTGCATAAATGTCTTCTTTTGAGAAGTGTCTGTTCATATCCTTCTCCCACTTTTTGAAGGGGTTGTTTGTTTTTTTCTTGTAAATTTGTTAAAGTTCCTTGTAGATTCTGTATATTAGCCCTTTGTCGGATGGATAGATTGCAAAAATTTTCTCCCATTCTGTAGGTTGCCTGTTCACTCTGATGATAGTTTCTTTTGCTGTGCAGAAGCTCTTTAGTTTAATTAGATCCCATTTGTCAATTTTAGCTTTTGTTGCCATTGCTTTTGGTGTTTTAGTCAGGAAGTTTTTGTCCACGCCTATGTCCGGAATGGTATTGCCTAGGTTTTCTTCCAGGGTTTTTATGGTTTTAGGTCTTATGTTTAAGTCTTTATTCATCTTGAGTTAATTTTTTTATAAATTGTAAGGAAGGAGTCCAGTTTCAGTTTTCTGCATATGGCTAGTCAGTTTTCCCAACACCATTTATTAAATGGTGAGTCCTTTCCTCATTGCTTGGTTTTGTCAAGTTTGTCAAAGATCAGATGGTTGTAGATGTGTGGTGTTATTTCTGAGGCCTCTGTTCTGTTCCTTTGGTCTATGTATCTGTTTTGGGTACCAGAACCATGCTGTTTTGGTTACTTTAGCCTTGTAGTATAGTTTGAAATCAGGTAGTGTAATGCCTCCAGCTTTGTCCTTTTTGCTTAGGATTGTCTTGGCTATACAGGCTCTTTTTTGGTTCCACATGAAATCTAAAGTAGCTAAACTTTAATCTGTAACACAGGCTCTGTAATGTTCAAATTAGAGTAAAGTCAAATAATTAATGAAACACACATCACTTATTCCTTTAGTTTTCAACTTCATTTCTTCTATCTGCCATGCATGGCAGCTCTGACTCTAGGTCTTGAGGATCTTCAGAGTTCTGCTGCACACATCAGCTCTATTTTTTCTAAAAGAGTCCCTCTAAGAAGTTGCTTTCTTCACTCTCCTTCATTTGTCACCTCTCCTTCTCAATTTCCATCTTCAAAAAATGGATGAAATAACTTTTACTGATGGCATCTCTTTTTTATAAATTTATATTTTTATTTCTTTATTAACATTTTAATGAGGTTTTAGGAGAAAAAGAAGATAAAGCATTTCACTCAAATCACCTCTTTAACCAGAAGCCCACTAGGCATTTTAAAATGTTGTCATAATTGTTTTCCCAAATGTGCCATTCATAAATGCATATGTGCAACATTTCCATTCACTTGCTAAATAGACATTCTGTAATTGCCATGATTTATTTACTTCTGTTGGCTTAATTGTAAAGTTTTATACAAACTTTTAGGCCGTCTCGTGTTTGTGGATTAGAATCTTCAGAGATTTTAACAGGTAATGCATCACTCTGGCTAATTTCTGCCTATTCAGAAGTTATTTTTTTCCTGCCATCTGCTGTTATTGTGCTAGTTATCTACAACTACATAACAAACAACCCAAGAAACTTAGTGACTCAAGCAGCAACCATTTTGTTATTTGCCACCAGTCTGTGGTTTCACAGGGGCTCGGCTGAAAGGTTCTTCTGCACTCTTTTAAGGTTTCTCCTGTGGCTGCAGCCAGAGGTAGTCAAGACTGGAACATTCAAAATGGCATCTCCCTGGAGACAGATCAAAAGCTGGAATCTTCCTCTGGCAGCTATCTTCAAAAGTGAGTGTTTCAAGAAAACAACCATTAGTGTGTAAAAGACACACAATTTAAAACTTATCAATTGTTTACTTCTGGTATTTTCCATTTAATATTTTTGAGCCAGTTTATTGCAGGTAACTGAAACTGCAGAAAGCAAAACCACAGATAATTGGGGACTACTGCACTCCTTACTTCTTCATATTGCATGCTTTTTCCATTATTCAGAGGGCTTAACCCTTATTAATTATGGAAGCCCATCCATTCCTCAAAGCCAGGCTTAGATTCTTCTTCATTCGATAACAGTTTTTTTGACCCATTGATAAATCCTATTTCTTCTTTGGTCTATTATATTTATAAAGTAAAACTGCTAAGTGTTATATTCAAATTATATACAAACATATATAGATCTGTATAATGCTTCCTTTTAAGTAAAAATCAAAATCAAAGTGTAGTGACTAAATCTTATTTCTATTTGGATAAGGTCACTGGTGAATATCCTACACATAGCAGATCCCAAACACATAGTTATTGAATAATTATTATAATCACTTAATCTACTGAGCAACATATATTATGTGTCAGTTTCTTTTCTAAGCATTTTACATATCTAAATCTCTCTTTCTGACACACACATCCATATATACCTACACACACCTAAAGAGAAGGTACTTTTTAAGTCTCCATTAAAAAGATAAGATAAGTGGGGTTGAGAATATTTTTCAAACTTTTATAGTGAATCAATAGTAAAAAAAGATTTGGAGTCGGTCAATCTTGAACCAGAGACCATGATCTTAGTCCTCTTGCTCTACTGAATAATTATTCATTGACTTAAGTTTCTCAAAAAAAAAAGTATCTAAGTAAAAAATAAAGTTTGTAATTAATCTTTTTTTCCTACTAATCTTGTATAGAATCATAGACATTCATAGGTGAAAATAACTTTAGTGTTCACCTAATGCTATAGTCTCCTTCCAAGAAAGTGGTAACATTAGTGATTTGTTCAAGAAAGATCAAAGATACGATCTGAGATTCTCTTACTTCCCTACAAGCTGTTACACTAGGTCTAATATCACAAAAGTCCATTCCTATAGCAATTATGAATGTTAAGTATACCAGAAAAATTGAGAGAACAGGAAAAAGTGGTTTGGAAAAAGGTTTAAAAAATACTCAGAAGATTCTGGAATCAATTGAAAAGGCATACTTTTCTCTGACACTTGGAAAATATTTAAGTCATGCAACAGTAGATAATTAGAGAAAATTGGAATGTTAAAAACCTCTATATGTCAGAGTATATATACTATATAGAGAGAGCGACAGGGAAATAAAGGGAGAGAGAGGGAAAAAAAAAAGAAATGGAGGGAGAGACTGAGAGAGAGAAATGAAGAGAGAGAGAGCCAAAGACAGAGACAGGCAGACAGAGAGAGAGTCAGGTCAAAAGTGAAGCCAACAATATATTGTGAAAGATCTGAAAATGAAAACATCCAAAAGAATACACCCATTTTCATTATTCTTGCTGACCATATGCGTATAGAGCACACCCCAAGGTTCTGGAATTTTTATATTTATATGACCAAGTATCTGATGATATTCAGACGCTGAAAATATTACAATGGTGAGAGAAAAGTTCTTAGAAAGTAAGCAATACATTAGAAAAGTAGGGAGTAGATTTTCAATAAAATACATTTTTCAGCCTTATCTAAAATTTGCTTTAGGATTGTTTTTTGAAAACCAAAATAAACCTTGATATTAATAGAAAACACCTCACAAACCATTTTATGTAATGAAATAAAAATTTATCATTTTTCTAAATGTCTCTGAAGGTAATTTTCTTTAGTTTTTTAAGGAGATGTAATTATTCCCCATTTCTATCTTTGACTGACTTCTCAAACAAAAAATATCACAATAAGGACATGCAAATATTTTGCCATTGGAAAGTTTATGAAGGCAACATACTAATTTTAAAACTCTCTTAAGGAGAAAAATATGAGCAAATTTTATTTTTCATATACTTAACCTCTTTTTTCTTCGTATAGGGTAACAACAAAATAGATGTTAGCTGAAGGACCTCCTATGGTATTCAGAAATTACTTCTTGGAAATTTTACTTATTACAACTCCTATTTATAACCTCATAATAAAACCAGAGTTATTTTGTTGTTATTGTTGAATAGAGTAATTCAAAGTCATTTCATATTCCACAAGCATATAAAAGAAAAATACACTAAGATTGCCTTTATTTTAAGCTACCTATTTTCCTTCTATTGAGTGATTTTTACCTTGAAAAAATATTATGTAATAAGGATTCAAAATCACATGTTTTAATCAGGATCCAATCAATAAAACAGAAATCACTCTAGTTTCTTTCTTTCTTTTTTTTTTTTTTTTTGTGAAAGAAAGTAAGGAGGGGCCAGATTTGGGATTTAATACAGAGGACTAGTTAAACAGGTTTCAAAGGAGCTAAGAAGACAAAGGAGAGGCAGGCAGACACATCAGAGAATTGCAAAGGCAGAAAGCTGCCAACTTGCATGGATCTGGGAGACAGAGGTACGGGTGCCATTTCTAGGGTGGAGAATCTAGGGCCATTAGAAGGAAGCTACAATCAGCAGGCAGACTCCACTCCACAGACAGAATGAGACATCCTTTAAGGTGTGTAAGAAAGAGGAGATACTGCCTCTTTAAGAGATGCCATAAAGCAAAAAAACTTCCTGTTCAGGTGACAACCAACCTAATGATAAAGAGCAAGGAACCCAGCTAACTATAATTCTCTACTAAAATGTGAAAAGGGGGAAATTCGGTTTTTGGATATCAGAGCAAATACACAATTGGTCAGCACAGTTTAGAAATCTTATTTGTCCAAATTACTTGTAAATATAAATTTAAGGCAATTCTACAATAATTCGAGAATGTTTTGAAAGTATTTTTGTTGAATAATTTCATTGTAAAAGTTAAAGGATAACACTTTTCATTAGTGTTTTCTACAATGATAGAAACATTCTATAAATGTATGGTCCAATATTGTAATTACAAACCACTGAGAATTTGAAATTTGGCTATTATGACTGAGAAACTGAATTTTCATTTCATTTAACTTTAATTAAAATTAAGAGCTGTATGTGAAATGTTAGTTACATCCAAGAGCTGTATGTGACATATTAGTTACCATATTGTATAGCACAGAACTAGACATCAAGACAACCAAATTTGCACAAACTAATTGATCTAGGCCTGGTATGGTGGCTCACACCTGTAAGTTAAAATCTGCCTATGCTATACATCCATCAAAAATTATGCTTTATGAAATTGTAATGACATGAGAAAATGCTTATTTTAAAATTATAACTTACATAGCACAAAGTTATAGGTTATTTCAATTATGTAAGAAGGCATAGCCCAAGCCTAAAACTTGGGAGCAAATGCCAGAAAACATTGGAGTTGTAAATAACAACTTACAAAACACAAATACATGATGTTATCTTCAGCTTCCAGAATACCAAACAGCAAATACACTTGCACCGAACATACTTGGGAATTCCCTTAGAACTAAATGTATGTCAGAAATCTTTGCAAAACTAAAGTTATTCTGTAGGTACAACACGAGCCTTTGGGAGGCCGAGGTGGGCTGATCACAAGGTCAAGAGAACGAGACCATCCTGGCCAACAAAGTGAAACACCATCTCTATTAAAAATACAAAAATTAGCTGGGCTTGGTGGCGCACGCCTGTAGTCCCAACTACTCAGGAGGCTGAGGCAGGGGAATTGCTTGAGGCAGGGGACTCACTTGAACCTGGGAGGTGGAGATTGCAGGGAGCCAAGATCATGCCACTGCACTCCAGCCTGGTGACAGAGCAAGACCCAGTCTCAAAACAAAAAAGAAAGAAAGAAACAAACAAACAAACAAAAATCTAGTTGGTCTAGATGCCTTTGTAATTTACCTGACACAAAATAACTAAAAATAAATCGACAATTGTGTCCATCTCCAGCAGAAAAAAAAGATGTAAAATGAATTATGTTATCTAACTAAATTATTAAGTATAATTACTTCAGGATATCTTTACTCACCTCTTGTTTTTAAACGATTTTAAAAAAATGTATTCTCAGTTCAGAAATATTGTCCTGTCTACTCAGAAATCTTTCTTAAATATAAAAATGATTTTTACTAAATCACTTATTTGCTCCTAAAGTTATCAGAAAAAAAAATGTTGTTGTTGTTGTTTTTAGGAACATTGCATATATATTCAAAAATATTTAATGAGTGAAACATGCATAGAAAAAAACTTAATGAAGACAGAGAGAGAGGACCACTCAGTTGAGAGAGAAAAGTCTAAATTATATAAAATTATAAAATCTATAAAACTTATTCACTATTTTATATTTAAGTCAAATAACAATGAAGTTATTTCTGCTTAAAGTGTTTTTAGTGGCTCGTGTTGTACCTACAGAACAACTTTAGTTTTGCAAAGATTTCTGACATACATTTAGTTCTAAGGGAATTCCCAAGTATGTTCGGTGCAAGTGTACTTGCTGTTTGGTATTCTGGAAGCTGAAGATAACATCATGTATTTGTGTTTTGTAAGTTGTTATTTACAACTCCAATGTTTTCTGGCATTTGCTCCCAAGTTTTAGGCTTGGGCTATGCCTTCTTACATAATTGAAATAACCTATAACTTTGTGCTATGTAAGTTATAATTTTAAAATAAGCATTTTCTCATGTCATTACAATTTCATAAAGCATAATTTTTGATGGATGTATAGCATAGGCAGATTTTAACTTACAATATAATTTTATATTATTTGTTATTTCAGTTTCTTTTTAATTTTGTTGCTTTTGATAATTTTATCTGAGCATATTTTGAATTATTTTTAAATGATAATTTTCTAGAATTACTAGGTCAAATGTTATAACTGCTTTTAAACCTCTACATATATACTGCTAAACTGCCACCTGGAAATAATGTTTACTTTCAACTCATCTATTAATAAACTATATGAGAATATATAATGAATCATTATAAATAAACTAAGAAACTTAATCCAAATTTAGGTTATAAATAAAACGTTGAACTACTGGTCACAGTTACAGAATCAGTACTGAAGAACATTAGTTTAAACTGCCTTTGGGGTTAAATGGTTTTCAAGCTTTATTTTACAAAAGTGTCACATAAATTGAGTGCACCATGCTTTTGTTTAAATCCCTAAGTCAGAGAATGAAATACGCTTTCACTACGGAAAAACAGATAGGATCCTGAAAAAAAATTAAATATCGTGATGGTCAGTTTTATGTGTCAACTTTGCATGGCTGTGGTTCACAGTTATTCAGTTAAACACTACTCCTGGTGTTGCCATGATAGAATTTTACGCTGGCATGTCTTAGTCCATTTAGTGTTGCTATGAAGACATACCTGAGACCTGGTAATTTATTAAAAAGAAGGAAATATTTATTTGGCTCATGATTCTTCTGGCTAGAAGACTGGGCATCTGAAGAAAGCCTCAAGCTGCTTTCACTCATGGTAGAAAGCAAAGAGGAGCCAGCATGTGCAGAGATCACATGGCAAGAGGGGAAGCAAGAAACAGGGAGAGGGGAGGTGCCAGGCACTTTTTGGTAACTACATCTTGTGGGAACTAACTAGGTGAGAATTAATTCATACCTCCCCTAGGGAGAGCATTAATCTATTAATGATGAATACACTCTCTCTATGACTGAAACACTTCCCATTAGGTACCACCTCCAACACTGGGGATCAAATTAAAGCATGGTATTCGAAGAAGACAAACATCCAAAAAATGGCAAGGATCTTAAGACAATTTTTCATGATAATCTGAGTGGACCTTACTTGAATTCATTGAAAGAGTTTAAGTGTGGAACTGGAGGGGAAAAAAAAAGTCACTATGGATCACAGCTTCATCTCCTGCCCAAGAGATAACAGCCTGAACTTTCTGGAAGCCTGCCTTATAGACTTAGAACTTGTCTATTGAGCCACCAGAGTGGTGTAAGTCAATTCCTTGCTCTGTGTGGATGGTGGTGGGGGTGGGGGTGTGTGGGTGTGGATGTGTCTCCTGCTGGTTCTATTTTTTTTAGTGGAATTCTGACTGATATAGGTATTATTATCATTAATATTTACATAGTTACATGCACATTGGTACAATAATGACAAATTTATATATTTTAAAGTTTGGGGTACACTTATCTTATTTTTGCCTCTTGTATAATTATTTTGCAGAACTCAACACTTGATCTTCCACCCAAATATGTTCCTTGCCCAGTCTACACCAGCATTATTTTATGTGATCCCACCTTTGTCTTTTCCAATTTCAGTTACGATAAAGCACAAGCATAATTCTTTATAACTCCCTTGTTTAAAATCTTTCACATTTGGCTTTTCATATTTAACATTAATTTTGGTACCTATCACATGGCCTACAAGACCCTACATTATCTGGCCCTTGCCCACTACTCCAATTATATCCCTTGTCAGTCTGCTGCTTATTCACATTATTTTAGCCAGCTACCCTTTCTATGTTCCTCAAGAGTTCATCCTGCACTCCTTTACATGTCTAACTCCTAAAAATTCTTCAATGTTTAGCTTGTGTTTCACTTTTCTGAAGAGGCTTTCCTGGGAACTCCACAGTATTTATGCCCTTACAGAATTTTATACTTTCTCTCATAACCATTATCACTATTTTAATGGTTTACTCATTCAAGTAATTATACGTTTTATATATGTCTCCTCAGCTAGACAAAATGCAATGTGGTGGGTAGGTACCTGTGTTAGTTCATTTTCACGCTGCTGATAAAGACATACCCAAGACTGGGCAATTTACAAAATAAAGAGTTTTATTGGACTTACAGTTCCACATGGCTGGGGAGGCCTCACAATCATGACAAAAGGCAAGGAGGAGTAAGGCAATCTTACGTGGATGGCGGCAGGCAAAAAGACCTTGTGCAGAGAAACTCCTGTTTCTAAAACCATCAGATTTCGTGAGACCCATTCACTATCACGAGAACAGCATAGGAAAGACCCGCCCCCATGATTCAGTCATATCCCAGTGGGTCCCTCCCACAACACGTGGGAATTATGGAAGCTACAAGATGAGATTTGGGTGAGGACACAGAGCCAAACCTTATCAGTTCCATATCTATTTGTTTGGTTAGTTTTTTTTTTTTTAATTCCTTTAGGCTGGATTCCCTCCCCCACCCCGCCCCCCAAAAAAACCCTGAGTAAAAGTCTCATGTAGAGATAATTATTTAGAAATGAGTTCTTCAAGATAAAGTATGAAAACAGAGGACATATACAGAAAATAAGGGAAGACAACATGAGGATATCTTATCAAATTGGCTACCACTACTGGTGACTGACATTTAGTTCTACTTTACATTCTGAGGATCCTGATAAAAAGTATGTCAAAACTGTCCCCAAGTGTAGATGAAAATAAAGGGTGTATTTATTTCTTGATGTTGTCTTCCCAGCATTAACCCTCCCACCCATTAACATTAAATTGTTCATGTATGAATTTTAAATGTGTTCCTGTGTCATCCTATGATACAGAATAAGAGAAATCAGCAGAAAATAGGAAGTATATGTTTTGATGACAGAGGCAAGATGCAGTAAGATTACATCTCTACAAAAGTGATCAAGCTTTACAGTGTAATAGTGGACACAGATGTTAGTGTATGAGGCGTGGCTGATAGGATATGAAACAGTGCAAAACGCATAAGTTACAGCTCACCACTTGCACGCTCCTAAAGGAAGTACAAATCCTCACAAATAATGTAATATATGTGAGTTAATGAAATAAGCTACCAGTACCCACCACCTCAGCTGATACCAAGGCCGTTAATAATATTTTCATTTTATTTCTAGATCACAATTTATGGTTTGCTTTTACCCTTAGCTGAAAAGTGGTGGATCTATGTTGCTTCCCTGATAAGATGACCCTAACCTTCATTTATGAGGAGACTAAGTCCTTAATTTACTTTCCTTTGTTAACCTGAGGTTCCTTCAATACATAATCCACCGTTATGAAAGGTTGAAGACATGAACCAGTGGATATGCCTGGTTCCAGACGTATTTATTCTTTCCTCAATTATGTAACTGCTATCTTACTTCCCCATGATACACAGTGTCTATGACCCCATCATACTCCTAACCCCCCTAGTATATAAACTACATTTTTTCTCTAGTGGTCCATTGGCATGGGAAGCACAAAGTGACTGCAAGGCATATAAAGCATTACACAGAAATATTACTGTGCTCCCTAGTGAAAGTATTTTCCCATAGGAATCAGAATCTCTAGTCTGCAGTAGTGGTCACTATAATGATAGGGACCAAATATGCAAGTAAGTCATTGGACTGAGGGTGAGGGGAAAAAATCCTGTGTCTACCCTTTGCTTCACAGATTACTGTTCAGTTACTGAGCACAGAGTTTTATATATCTCAGAATATTTAGAAGAATCTAGGAGTCCAAAGTTTTTCAGGCTCATCTTAAATTTCAGAGGACCATTCTTCTCCTATCAGGTTCTTGATTTTGATGGGAGAGATATATAAAGGCTACATTTTCAGATGTGTATGATGCTCTTCCACCCTTATGGAAGACCAGGGCCTAATGTTTAGCAAAGTCTGCCATGAGATTGTGAGAAGCAAGTCTTCTTAAAGGCTACTATGGAAGTTCTCTGGCTTTCCAGAAATGGCTTGAGTTGTTTAGATGTTTAACTTAAGCATGCTATTTTATGTTTAAGACTTCCAAAACAGTTACAAAAAGCACACATCTGTGCATTCCTGTATAACCCTTACCCTTTCGTTTTAAATGTTATAACCCAATATATCATTTTCTCCCTGCACCTAATCCCAATCATTTCAGTGAAAGTCAGAATAATTTTGTTGCTACCACAAGTACATGGTGATTGCTATGTTAATTACCAAAGCTGTAGAAACTTGATTCTCTGCTGATGGCTATGTGATGCAACTTTAAAATCCTGCCTGAAGTTAACCAGCTGCATTATTCTAGATACAATGACAAAGGTAAAGGCTTATATGAAGACAATTTATTGGTAATTTGATTTCAAGTAGTAGGTGAATGAGACTGGTAATCTGGAAAGCTAAGGAGGATAAATTAATACAAAGATATAGTTATCTACTCCTGTGGGATACTGGGGCTCAGTTTCAAAGAACATTTCAGGGTTCTTATGAATCTGATAATTTGTCTCCAAAAGAGATAAAAAGGAACGTATTTCTTCTTTAGTGCTTATTCCCTATTGATCAAAGGCGACCTTGTGTGCATCAGTTCCCGCATGAATAGATTGCACATTCTTGAGTGTCAAATGATGTCCTTCAGTCATCCACATTAAAGCAACTGAGAAGCCCTTTGAAGAAAGCAAGAGGCACATGATGCAGCACACAAAGCAAGGACCTAACAGGTTTCACCTATGTAGTTTGTCATAGCCTATGTGGAATTTATCCCTAAAATAACAGCTGGAGTTAAAAAATGAGATCAAGAGGTAGTGAAGTCGTAAATAAAATACAAGTATGATGCAATATCTGATACTTAACACAAGAGAGAAAATTAAAAGTCTTTTAAATGAATAAATGAATGCCTGTGATATAAGTAATATCAGATATAGCTAGTGGCCACATGGTTTAGGATACAATTACTTATGTAGATTTTAACTGAAGAAAACATTGCTTATCAGTGAATACAGATTGGTGTCTACCTATACATTGTTACCTCCAAATACTACATAATTTAGAAAAATAATATTATGGGATATCAATCAGTCAACCATTTACATGTATGTAATATATATTCATGTACTTAAGTATGTAGCTTGGGGAAGGTGAAAGATCAAAGAGGTTCTTCCAAACACTTTTACTCCCCAAGTTTTCTCTTGCCTTTATATTATTTAAACATTCTTTCTCTAAATTTACAGAAAGATTGCCAAGGAAACCAGAAATTAAGTTAAAATAAACATTGTTATTTATGCTAGGAAATAAAATATATACTGTTCATACTGACCCTTTAGCTCCATGCTCCGTTGAAGACAGCATCGTTGTCTTCTCTTTGGAGAACAGCTGCAAGAATTTTCCCAAATCTTTTTGTTTTTCCTTTTGGTAGTTTCTATATAATTTAGATTTAATTTTGAGAACTTGGAAGAGTATATCTTCAGAATATCTAAGTACAAAAAAGTTCAAATGTTCTGGATCTGGCCCTGTGAGATAATAATTCACTTTTGAGAACACACTGAATTTGGGAGTTGCGTATGTGTTTATGGCCATGTCAGATGTTTCCTCTGAGTTTCAATTACCTTAGCTAAAAAGTTAGATTTTAAATGCCAATTATCTTTAGATCTATTTTTAACTATTAGAAATGCATGATTCTATCCTGGAGGGTGCTCTATTGCTCATTTCTTAATCAGATTATTAGATTTTTTTCCTATAGGATTCTTTGAACCCCTTATATATTCTGGATATTAATCGTTTGTCAGATTCACTTTGTTGATTGTTTTGTTTGCTGTGCAGAAGCTTTTTATGTTTTACGTTATTATTTATAAATAGGGACTTCCTTACTCTTGCTTTTTTAATATGTGTTTTCTAGAGTTGTTTTTCTTTTTTTTTTCAGACTTCCCCATCTTTCCTTCCTTTCTGTCTTTCTTTTCATAATGGTGATTTTCTCTGGTGGTATGATTTTATTTCTTGCTTTTTTTTTTTTTTTTGATGGAGTCTCGCTGGGTGGCCCAGGCTGGAGTGCAGTGGCAAGATCTTGCCTAACTGCAAGCTCCGCCTCCCGAGTAGCTGGGAATACACGTGCCCGCCACTGCGCCAGGCTAATTTTTTGTATTTTTAGTAGAGACGGAGTTTCACCGTGGTGTGGTCTTGATCTCCTGACCTCGTGCTCGGCCCACCTCGGCCTCCCAAACTGCTGGAATTACAGGCGTGAGCCACCGCGCCGGGCCTATTTCTTGCTTTTTATTTTTTGTGTATGCCTTGAGGCTACCAAGAGGCTTGTAACTACTATCTTAAAACCCATTATTTTAAACTAATGACAAAACTGATTGCAGAAAAACAAAAACCAAACAAAAAAAACAAACAAAAAAAAAACACGAAAAGACAACTAAGAAACTCTACACCAAGCTTGTCTAACCTGCTGCTGTGGGCAACATGCCACATTTTCTTTATCCACTCAATCATTGATGGACATTTGGGTTGGTTCTAAGTTTTTGCTATTGTGAATAGTGCCACAATAAACATACGTGTGCATGTGTCTTTATAGTAGAATGATTTATAATCCTTTGGGTACATACTCAGTAATGAGATTGCTGGGTCAAATGGTATTTCTAGTTCCAGATCCCTGAGGAATCACCACACGGTATTCCACAACGGTTGAACTAATTTACACTCCCACCAACAGTGTAAAAGCATTCATATTTCTACACATCCTCTCCAGCGTCTGTTGTTTCCTGACTTTTTAACGATTGCCATTCTAACTGGTGTGAGATGGTATCTCACTGTGGTTTTGATTTGCATTTCTCTGATGACCAGTGATGATGAGCACTTTTTCATGTGTCTGTTGGGTGCATAAATGTCTTCTTTTGAGAAGTGTCTCTTCATATCCTTTGCCCACTTTTTGATGGCAGAAGGACATGGTGGTCACATTTTGCTGCGGCTGCACTATGCAGTGAAACCTTCTGAGATCTGCGTGGGTTTCAGGTGTGCCTCTGCCTGCTCTCCAAGCAGTTCTCTCTGCCAGTTCAAAGGTAGATAGATGGGAGTTACAGTAACTCCCGTAACCAGGATCCCAAAGATCCATGACAGGATTGTGGTGCCCCAGAGTTCTTTCCCTAACCCCTTTCTTACATTCATTTTGGGACTGGTGGCCAGTCCTGGTACCCAGCAACTCCAAGCAGCCTCCCCAGCTTCCTCTGTTTTCAACTATGCTGTCTGCATTTTCTATCAACTTTCAGTGTTTTCTCTCAAAAGATCTGTTCAACGTGTAACGGTTCACTCAACATTTTGGTTTCCTTTGGTGGGAGAGGCATTTTCTGGCTGCGTCTAGTCAGCCATCCCCTTGGATAGTTGTATATAAAAAACTGCGGTGCCTTTTTGAGACTCTGGATATATTTATCTTACCACAGAAAGCATTACCTGTTTAACACAGGTAGCTGTGTTAAAGTTATCAGCAATCCCAGATAATGTTAAACACATACATTATAAGGATTATCGCGTGATTCTAAGCTTCTGTGACTCTCAGGGCTGGTCTATGTCCTGTCCACTTCAATCTTAGGTTGCAACTTTTGTGGTTTTAAACCACATTTTCTCATATTTATCATGAAACTTTTCTTCTGGAAATCCCTGAATTCCATCTCCTCAGAGACTATTGAAAGCTCTTTTCATGTTCTCAGGTGCACTTTCAAACTTAGCATTCTTCTATAAGGAAAAATAATACATGAAATAGGAAGATGAAGATTCACCTTGTCTTTTCTCCTTCGTCTTGGCTCCACAATTTATTTCTGCATTTGCAGCTCATTGTTATCTTCAAATAGTGTGTATTTAAAATATTATACAGCTTTGGTAACTGTTGACATCAGAAATTGTATTACTCTGTTTTATTTTTTCTGTTTTTTTTTTTTTTTTTTTTTTTTTAATGGAGTCTTGCTCTGTCGCCCAGGCTGGAGTGCAGTGGCACGATCTCGGCTCACTGCAAGCTCCACCTCTCAAGTTCACGCCATTCTCCTGCCTCAGCCTCTGGAGTAGCTGGGACTACAGGCGCCCGCCACCACACCCTGCTAATATTTTTTGTATTTTTAGGAGAGACGGGGTTTCACCGTGTTAGCCAGGATGGTATCTATCTCCTGAACTCGTGATCTGCCCTCCTCAGCCTCCCGAAGTGCTGGGATTACAGGCGTAAGCCACCGCGCCTGGCTATTTTTTTGTATTTTTAGGAGAGACGGGGTTTCACCATGTTAGCCAGGATGGTCTCTTATATCCTGACCTCGTGATCCGCCCGCCTCGGCCTCCCAAAGTGCTGGGATTACAGGCCTGAACCACCGCGCCCGGCCTACTGTGTTTTCATGCTGCTGATGAAGACATACTTGAGACTAGGCGATTAACAAAATTAATGGACTTGCAGCTCCATGTGACTGGGGAGGCATCACAATCATGGTGGCAGGTGAAAGGCATGTGTCACATGGCAGCAGACAAGAGCCCTTGTGCAGGGAAACCCCACCCCCCCCTTTTTTTTTTTTTTTTTTGAGACCGAGTCTTGATCTGTCCTCAGGCTGGAGTGCAGTGGCATGATCTCGGCTCACTGCAGTCTCTGCCTCCCGGGTTCAAGCCATTCTCCTCCCTCAGCCTCCCAACTAGCTGGGATTACAGGCATGCACCACCACACCTAGCCAATTTTTGTATTTTTAGTAGAGATGGGGTTTCACCATGTTGGCCTGACCTCCTGATCTGCCCGCCTTAGCCTCCCAAAGTGCTGGGATTACAGGCGTGAGCCACTGCACCCGTCCAGAAACTCCCCTTTTTAAAACCATGGGATCTCATGAGACATATTCACTATCATAAGAACTGCATGGGAAAGACCTGCCGACATGATTTAATTACCTACCACTGGGTCCCTCCCACAATGTGGAAATTGTGGGTGATACAATTCAAGATGAGATTTGGGTGGGGACACAATCAAACCATATCAGAAGTGTTAGTAATATTTAATTCATTTGTAATTGTAGAATCTGGACTTAATATTTATAATTGACATTTAAAAATTTAAATATTTTAAATAATTTGAATATTAACAAAGAAAGAAATCCCTCAAACTGAAAAGACATTAAAACAAATGCCATATTTTTTTTTATCAATTTGGAGACATAACTACAAATTAAAAATATAACATATTACTAATATATTCACAGTGGTTTTGCAGAATAATTTTCCAAGATACATAGTTATCAGGAGGGAGTGATGGCTCATGCCTATAATTTCAGCACTTTTGGTTGCCAAGGGAGGAGGATTGTTTAAGGCCGGCAGTTCAAGATTAGACTGGGCAAGACCCCACCTCTACAAAAACAAAAATAATAATAATAATAATAATTGAATTATTATTTATCCAGGCATGGTGGTGTGCTCCTCAGGAGGCTGAGGCAGGAAGATCATTTGACCTTGGGAATTTGAGATTATAGTGAGCTAAGATTGTGCCACTTCACTTCAGCCTCAATGACAGTGCAAGCCCATGTCAAGAAAGAAAGAAAGAATGAAAGAAAGAAAGAAAGAAAGAAACAAAGAAACAAAAAAAGAGAAAGAAAGAAAGAAGAGCAGAAAGAAGGAAGAAAGAAAAAAGAAAGAGAAGAGAGAAAGAAGAAAAAGAAAGAAAAACAGAAAGAAAGAAAGAAAGAAAGAAGGAAAGAAAAGGAGGAAGGGAGGAAGGAAGGAAAGAAGGAAGGAAGGAAGAGAGGGAGGGAGGGAGGGAGGAAGGAAGGAAAAATAATGCATGGTTGTCTTACAAATATAAAGATTTGTTTTAAAATATATTAATTAATGAGACAACTAGAAGATATTACAATTTAGTTGAAGGAGAAAGCAAAGAACCACATTTTTATATTCAGTGTTTATATCAATTTACATTGATTTCAGGAACACGCAAATCAATTTATAAAAACTGGGTTATTCATTGGGCAATAATCACTTGAATTTATTGGACAAAAGTAATGTGTATTAATATGTTAATATGTACAATAATTATTTGTATTTTTCTTAGTTTTGCAAAACAGCCTAGTCAAAAATTGCGCATCTCAATTGTATCAGATAAGCTCCAGAAGCTCCACCATTTCTTTTAAAAAAACAACCAGCAATCTTTTATGTGGATTCCAATTTCTTAATTTTTCTCTACGATTGGATGATATGTAAAGACGAAGTAATTAAATTACATTTAGAGTTTATTTAATGGTGTTACTCTTCCTACACAGTGCTGGTAGTTTTATTTTGAAACTATCATATTGTAGTATAGAATACAATAAATAATAATATACTCATGTTCTTTAGAACCTTTTCAATGTAAAGTAAATATATACCGGTAGGAAGTAAATTGCATTATATAATATATCTGTAGTCTTTAATATTTAAATTAGATTTATTAGTGTGATATTACGATTTTTCTTTCTCTCTCTCTCTCTCTCTCTCTCTCTATATATATATATATATATAATATATATTTGCTATCTATATTCACATAAAAGACCTGGAAGCCTTAGCACTAAGGGCATAATGCAATCCAATTAATTTCCCAGGAAAAAAGAACAAATACTTGGTAGGTATATAGTTCATTACGGTGGGCAGGAAATTAAAATATCCACATACCACCTATATGTAACCACCTAAGTGAAAACATACCTTTAGATATAACTTAGCTTCAAATCAATAAAATAAAAAGGAGAATTGAAGGAAATGTTCTTTCTTTGGTATAGCACTTTAAATTTAACAATTTAAAAAGTGCCTGGTGCGGTGGTTCACTCCTGTAATCCCAGCACTCTGGGGGGCCAAGGCCGGTGGATCACGAGGTCAAGAGATCAAGACCATCCTGGCTAATATGGTGAAACCCCATCTCTACTAAAAATAAAAAAAATTAGCCAGGCGTGGTGGCGGGTGCCTGTAGTCCCAGCTACTCGGGAGGCTGAGGCAGGAGAATCACTTGAACCCAGGAGGCAGAGGTTGCAGTGAGCCGAGATTGCACCACTGCACTTAGCCTGGCAACAAAGCGAGACTCTGTCTCAAAAAAAAAAAAAAAAAGGGAGGGACACAAATAGCAAATAGCAAATACAAAAAATACAAAAACATTAAAAACATTATGTATTAGCTATCTATGTACTAATGTGTTAGCATTCTGACTGGGTAATAGATGATACTATGCAATTATTTTAGTTTTCTTAGATGTAGTAATAGCATTTTAATTACATAATGAAATGTTTTTTGAGATGCATAATGTAATATTTATGGATGTAAGCTTATAATGTCTTGAATTCACTTTAAAATAGTCTAACAACAAGAAGCTGCTGGAAGGGTGGATCAAACAAGCATGGCACAATGTGGATAGTTTTGAAGTCGAGTGGTAAGTATGTAAGTGCTCATTGTGCTTAGGGGGTTTTGCGGTAAAAATTAAATGAAAATTAATGTGAATGTATTAATGAAAAAGTTCTTGTCGGAGAAACAAGAAACATGTTTCAAATTTTTTTTTCTGGGATGCAATTCTGTATGATAAATACTATTCAATCGTTAAATATTGGAAAAATAAAACAGAACTTATCCAATACCCTGAGACAAAAGACCACCTAGTATATTCTTATTATTAAACAAAGAGAAATAAGCATAAATGCAAAAAATTAAAAATAAAAAAAATCTGTTTCGAATGTTCCAAAGTGAAGAGTGGAGAATTCTTCTATTTTAAGGAGGCATATACTCAGAAAAATGAAGTCCTGTGCCTTTCTTATTCTGAATCTTACATGTTGCAGCTTTTATCAGGAAGAATTTATGATTGATAAGTGCTTTTATAGTTCGCTATTGATTTTAGTTATTTCAGTGTCCATTAAACATGTGATGCATCTTGAATATTGTTTCCACTAAGCTAACCTCGGTCATGTAGATGAAATAAGCAGTCTGCCCTGTATTTGCACTCTAGAGACATACAGGCATAGGTAATGGTAATAATGAACATGGCTTTTTTTGTTTTGGTGACATTTAAGTCTATTAGAAATGCTCAATATATCTCATAGATCTTTTATATGAAACAGGCAAGGATTGAAAAATATTATAATTATTTTTCTATGTAGGATATTACTTTTGTTAATATTGTAAACACTTATCCACATATACAAAAATACAAACTGTAACTCTCAGTTCTTTAATGTTATCTGAAAAATCTCACTCAAAAGATAATTCTAAAAGTCTCTTCTAAGTTGTATTTTTAAAGAAAGGAATTCATATTGTTTCAGATATCAGTAAAACAATTCAATAAAGACTATATATTGAGAAGCCTGCAATTCTTATTAGTGAGGTCTTATAATCTCCTTAATTATTACATATATTTTATTTAAGTTGCATGAAAATGAATATTCAGGGCAAGAAGTGGTCAAAATTTGCTTCATAGAGATCAAAGTAGATAGGTTAGTTGAAAAAGTACATTCAGAAAATCTGTTCTTCTGTAATGCCTTAGACAGCCAGATTCAATAAATCTGTTTGCTTAAATAAATCTTTGGACTAACCTCCTACTCTTCCAAATAAGACTTAAACAAAATAACATTTCCTGTAGATTCAAGACAAAATACCATTTCCTGTAGCTATTTCAAGTTCCAAATGATTAATTAATCATTGAGTTTAAACACTCAGTCACTTTCCCACTGATAGAAAACCTTTCGTCAGCATGCTCTGTGTATCTGTCGTCTCTCATTTTCACGTATAGGCTCAAATTTCTCTTCATCTTCTTATCCTTTACAGGAGGCTATTTTTTTCAAGAATAATATTCCAAGCTTGAAATACCTGGATGCAACAGTCCAATTAACCACTATATCCTACCTCCCACAAAGATTGCTCAAAGGATGAGAGGATAATTTATCAATGGCTTCTGCTTCCCATGTCACTCTCTGTACTGCACACCCCTCTGATGTAGTTAAGCAATTCTTTGAACTTCAGTCATAATGTGGCTATGAACTACATGAATTAGAATTTGACTTATTGAGTTTATAGTACTTGTAGGTATCATTGTAATGGCTTTGATACTCCAGTATCTTACTCCCTATATTTGCTAATTACTACTGTCTCTGTCCTTAGTGATTACAGGCTTCTTGAAATCTGTAAAAATGTCTACTTCACCTGGTGGAATAAAGTGGTATAAGAACATAGAAATTAGAAGGGCTTACTGCCTATGTGATATAAGCATATGATATATACTTAGTCAAGTTTCAAGGTGACAAATAATTTGACCCTGATATAACAATTTCTGTTATGTTGGGAGTCATTTGAGTAGGGTTTACCATAGATGTAAATACGGTTTAAGTCTTAATTTTACTGCAGAAAAAAATATTTTCTTTGTTCTGGAAAATTCAGAACTTCAAAAAATTGCCCACTTTATATTCAATATGTAGTTTGTTAAGTTTCTCACAGCATCATAATGAAAGAGTCAAAAAGAGGCATAGAGGCTGACAGGTTAGCTTAAAAGAAAAGGCCAAGAGGCCATAATAGCAGAGAATAATAATGCTAATAACAGTGGATGCTTACAGGTAAGACAGGTAAGTGTCACCGAAATGGGCAAAGAAGACAGCAGCAGATCCTGGAGAAGGCTTCAGAATATTGTTTAAGACAAAACATCCCAGTTTTTGGAGAATGCTTATTTTCATGGTAGACTGAGGTGCACATTATATTTAGCTGTTACATTTAGTTGCCATATAAAGCTCAAACTACCTGGTAACTTTTTTCTTGCTCAATATCCTGTGGCATTTGATGACACTTATTTGTGGAATATTTCTCCACAGACTTGTACTAACTTCAAGCCTCAAACACTAACTTCCCCTACTGAATTATCTCTGTAAATCACAATGACATCGTAGTTACATTTAAATTGTGCTTTAAATCAAGAAATTATCAAAGAACCATGTTGTCAGAAAGAGTGGGAAAAACTGAACTTGCCATTTGCTGATGAAGAGGTGTTATTGCAAAGGCAATAAATCAAGAGAAAATATCTTTACTTGTTTAGAGACATTTTGATTGAAATAAAACATTGAACGCAGTTAATATTTCCTGATAGTTTACAAAATCCTCTTAGTATCACCGTTTGAATGTTTATATTTTACCTGAGGTTTAAAAATTTTATGCTATTTTTTCTCATAACAAATCTATGATATTAGTAATTTTTTATTACCATTTTACGTATGAGAAAACTGAGGTAAAGTGAGTATAAATAAACTTGACTAAGATCATATAAATCATGCATCAACACCAAGATTCAAACTCACCAGAATCTTGTTCTAAGAGTGCATGATTTTACACACTCCTTTGTATCATATTTCTGATATAAATGTTGTCAAATACTATTCAGAATGCCATTTCATAATTACATTTGTATGATGCTTTAGGATCAAAAAATATGTTTTCAGGTGAGTGCCAATCCATATATTCACTGGGCTCATTTATTTATTAATCTGTAAAATAATTTTAGATAGCCTACTTTGTGTTAGCCATCGAGCTACACCCTGACAATACAAAAGTGAAACTACATATTGTCTATTCTCAAGTCCATAGGAGTAGATGAAACAAATGGTGTTTTCCACTGTTCATGATAAATACTGGAAATACATATTTTTTCTTTAGAATTTTCTTTGAGTTTATACCACATAAGGGGCAACCAAAACATACTGCACACTTCTGCTTAGGTTAAAATTGATACTAGTGACAGTGTCAGGGAATCTGAAGAAATTTAATTTTTCTAAAAGATTACTGTGTAACCGAATGCTTTCTTTGGTATAAATTGTAAAAGTAGCCAATTATTATCCAACCCTGTAAACTATGACAGATTTATTTCCTGAGGGCTGTGGAGCTTATAGTCTTCCCCAGAAATATGCTTTTCTTCTATGCTGGGTATGTGGATTGGCTTTGTGTCCTCACCCAAATCTCATCTCAAATTGTAATCCCCATAATCCCCCCGTGTCAATGGAGGAATCTATTGGGAGGTGATTGGATCATGGGGGCTGTTTCCTCCATGGTGGTCTCATGATTGTGAGTGAGTTCTCATGAGATCTGATGATTTTATAAGTGTTTGCCTGTTCCTCCTTCACACACTTTCTTGCCTGCCTCCATGTAAGATGTGCCTGCTTCCCCTTCCACCATGATTGTAAGTGTCCTGGGGCCTCCCCAGCCATAGAAAACTGTGAGTCAATAAAACTCCCTTTTTTAAATCAATTACAAAGTCTCAGGCAGTTTTTTATAGCAGTGTGAGAAGAGACTAGTATAGTAAATTGGTACAGGTAGAGTGGGGTACTGCTATAAAGATAATGTAAAAATATGGAAACAACTTTGGAACTGGGTAATGGGCAGAGATTGGAAGAGTTTGGGGAGCTAAGAAGAAGAAAGAAAGATATGGGAAAATTTGGAACTTCCTAGAGACTTGTTGAATGGTTTTGATTAAAATGCTGATAGTTATGTGGACAATGAAGTCCAGACTGAGGCATGTCAGAGATCTTCACAGCAGCTCCTCTTATCACAGTCTCTGAGGCCTACGAGTGTGGGAGATCAGTCAGAGTCGTGGGAGAAGCTACAGGGAAAGGAGCAGGCCTTCTGAAACGTCAGAAGTCTCTGCAAAGCTTTGCATGAGAATAGCTGAAGGCAGCCGTTCTCTAACCCTGAGGCAAAGGGGAAGGAGTAGGTACAAGGGAGTGTAGGGGAATTTATTTTAAACTGGCCTGTTGACTTATGTTGACCAAGAACCGACCTTTGATCATCTTACCCGCAGATTATGTTTGCTCCAGGCTTTTGGCATTATGTCTACACCAAATAAAAACAAGCAGCTCCAGTTTATCAGGGCTGCTGCACTTTGGCCACTAGAGCCAGGCAGATACCTAGCTGCTCTTACACTGCATACCTGTGTCTGAGTACTCCTTTCATCAGTAACTTGGCCAGGGTCTGCAGGACAGACCTGGCATAGGAGGGAAAAATGGTTTAATGGGCAGGGCCTTGGACCCCGTTTCTCTGTGCAGCCTCAATCTTGATGCCATGTCTCCCAGCTGCTCTACCTCCAGCTGTGGCTAAAAGGGGCCACCTACAGCTCAGGGCATTGTTTCATAGGATGCAAACCCCAAGTCTTGGCAGCTTCCACATGGTGTTGGGCCTGCAGGTTCACATAAGTCAAGAATTGTGGTTTGGGAACCTCTGCCTAGATTTCAGAAGATGTATGGAAATGCCTAGATGTCCAGGCAGAAGTCTTCTGCAGGGGCAGAGCCCTTATGGAGAACCTCTCCTAGAGCAATGGAGAAGAGTAATACGATGTTGGAACCCCGACACAGAGTCACCACTGGGGCACTGCCTAGTGGAGCTGTGAGAAGATTGCCACCATTCTCCAAACCCCAGAATGGTAGATTCACCAATGACTTGTGCTGTGCACCTGCAAAAGCCACAGGCATTCAATGCCAGCCCTTGAGAGCAGCTGTGGGGGCTGAAGTCTGCAAAGCCACAGGGGTGGAGCTGCTGAAGGTGGTGGGAGCCCACCCTTTGCATCAGTGTGCCCCAGATGTGAGATATGGAGTCAAAGGAAATTATTTTGGAGCTTTAAGATGAAACGATTGCCCATCTTTTGGACTTGCATGGGGCCTGTATACCCTATGTCTTGGTCAATTTCTCTCATTTGGAATGGGAGCATTTATTCAATGCCTCTACCTTTATTGTGTCTTGGAAGTAATTAACTTTTTTTTTTTATTTTACAGCATCCTAGGTGGAAGGGACTTGCCTATTGTCAGATGAGACTTTGGACTTGAACTTTTGGGTTAATGCTGGAATGAATTAAGACTTTGGGGGACTCTTGGGAAGGCATGATTGATTTTTAAATGTTAAAAGGATGTAAGATTTGGAAAGGTCCAGGGTGGAATGACGTGATTTGATTCTGTGTCTTCCCACAAATCTCATCTCAAATTGTAATCCCCGTGATCACCACTTATCAAAGGAGGAATCCTGCGGGAGGTGATTTGATCATAGGTGTGGTTTTCCCTATGCTGTTTTCATGATAGTGAGTGAGTTCTCTCAAGATCTGATGGTTTTATAAGTGTTTGAACGTTGCTCTTTCACACACTCTTTCTCAACTGCCACCATGTAAGACACACCTGCTTCCCCTTGAGCCATGATTTTAAGTTTCCCGAGGCTTCCCCAGCCATGCAGAGCTGTGAGTGGATTAAACCTGTTTTCTTTATAAATTACCCAGTCTCAGGCAGTTCTTTGACAGCACTGTGAAAACAGACTAATACAGAGAGGTATCCAGACACAAATTTTGGGTTACTTTGATCAGGGAGAAAGGCAGCCTCCATGATGCTTGAACAAAGACAAAAATCCCATTAATTACCCACTCCAACTTCCTTAGCTAAAATCTATCAGATTTTCTGTGCTTTCTTCCACACAAATATCTAATCGATAGATTGCTAGTTGGTGACTTGTTTGTACACTGTTATTGCACTTGGTAAACTTATTGACTGATTTTATTTTTCACCAAAACTATTGATAGGACAAAGATTAAGGGACATAAAGTCTTATCTGTTCCATGAATCCATAGCTGCAGATAGAAGCATAGATACATGAAGTCATGTTATATGATGTCCAGTTATGAAGTTGAGTTTAGTCATGAAATTGAGTTTAATTGTTAGTGTTTTTCCTCTTAGAATTTCAGCTAAACTTTCTTTGAATTTTTATAGAGTTATGGCATTTTATCGTCATTTCTTTTTTACTGGAATGTGTCTACTTATATATATTTATTTGTATCCTCCAATCTGTTGAAAATTGTATTGAACAGCATCGGAGGCATGCCTGACACTCCTCAGGGTAGAATGGAAGATAAAGTTCACCCAAGGGGCTCCTCTCTGGTCTATTTTCAGGCAGAATGGTGGAATTTTCAAGAACACAGACTGTATTGTCAAACATATCCAAGTTTAAATTCTGCTCTTTCACATGCCAGCTTTTGCAAATAAATGTTTAACTTCATCAAGTTATTTATGTAGGAAATGTTGATAATGAAGTTCCTTGACTGAAACAGTTGCTGGGGAGAATTTAGTAAGATAATTAATGAATGTATTTAGCACTGAGTCAGAGACCCATTAGCCATACAAAAATAAAAATACATGTGAATTTATTATATATGTATTAATGTATTGGATCTGTAATGGGGAGAATAAAGTTAGGGCCTGGATTTCTCATGAATTTATTTGCACACATTTACTGTACCCTCTTGCTGTTTCTATCTCTATTCCCTGCATTGCAACTAAACAACAACCCCTTTTCTGTCAGGGCAGGGATTTTTTATTTAGCATTGTAAATCATTTGTAATTAAGATATTGCAGTCCTGTCTTTAGCATACTAAAGCGATACTAAAATTTTATAAGATGTGACTTCAAAATATTATTGAAATATTGAAAAAGATATTATTTTTGGAAATTTTTAAATTGGAACTTTTTATTTTTAGAGAGATAGAGAAGTATAAAGAAATCAAATTTTGACAAACTTTCAAAACCCTCAAAAGCCAGAATTATTTCCATTTGAAGAAAGGAAAGAAATGATCTAAAAAAACAGAAAAAGGTGCTAGGTTAATTGATTTCCATTGTAGAATGAAATAATAATAGATAAAAAGTGATGATTTAAAAACTTACAGTATGAAACATGCATTGTTACTTGAGTTTTCTAATTAAACTATTATTATTATATGCTGCTATATCACTAGATAGAATATTGGCCTTTGCAGCTTAGAGGAAAGGCTAACAAATAAAGTTAATATACTAAGAAATTTATAAGATAATTACTGTATAGTAGGAGAAAATATATACTGGAAACTCAAAACTGATTATTTACAAATTGTTTTATCACGTTTAAAAATTACTCTTTACTATAAATTAAAACAAGTTTCCAAAAACATAGAGGAGGGTTAAATTTATCTTTGATTAAATTACTATGTAAATAAAACATCTTACAATTTTTATTATACAAATAATCTTTATAAAATTATTTAATTTATATCAACCTCTTTGTTAACCTAAATTTTATTGGTTCCACTTTTTCATTTATGGGATATTTTGTGAACCTAATTTCTTAGCTACTTTATTTTTAAGCCCAAATATGTAACCATCTGAACTCTGTAACAAAATATACGAACTGAAATGGTTACCTTTAACTCCAATTAAGAGGATGTAATTTTCTTATGCCAAAATCCATCTTAAAGCACCTTCAATACATTCAAAATAATTAATTTGATTATCTTCAAAAGAGAAAATAATGGTGGCATTCCTAATTGAGAAGAAGTTTCAGAATTAACATTTCAGGTGCCATTAGAAAAATTTTACTTGTGCTTTCGAATGGGAACAGATTTCTAATGCATTATTTATGCAGCAGACTGTAACCACTCCTTCTGTGTTCTATCGGACTTTTTCATCAATGCTCACAGAGCTCATTTTTCAAAATATGTATTATTTTCCCAATAAATCAAGCAAGCTCTATGGGAGCATATTACATCCTTTCATCTAGAAATATTACAGAAATACAATATTTAAGGCTTACCAAGTGTAACTGATAAGCTCTCTTCACTGCTATAAATTTATAACGATCTAGATATGGTTGTTTTCTGAACCACATTTTTTCTTATCTAAACACTATGGATTATTTTAAACGACATTGTTCATTACTAAGTTCTCTTTCAATACACTTTTTATTTTATTTACTTATTTTTTTTGCATGAAACGTGCCTCTTAGCTTTTGAAGGGGAAAATACATAGAAAGTAAGAGAGAGTATTTAGATATCATAGGTAATTAAAAATTACGTATGGAAAAATAGTAGACATTTTTAATTTGCAAGATATCTTTTTTCTCCAAAATTTAAAGCTACTCTTAACACAAGTTTTTTTGTTTGTATCTAGATAGCACAGAGAGTTTGATGACTTATCCTAGAGTGACGAAGCTCATTAAAGTTTCCAAGATTGGTTACCTCTTACTCGTCAGCTAAAACGCTCTGGAGTTGTGATGGCAATTAGTTCTACTGGCCAGTTTAGTTTTAGGCTTTGGTTTGACAGCAGTTACTGAGGAAGTAGAAGAAAAAAAGGATCTTAGTGATTTTTAATATAAGAAGGAGAAAAAGGTTTGGAAGAAATTGGTGTTAGGTGAAAATATACACCTCATCAGGATGTAAACTATAGTTTGGATTATCTTGTAGCTTCGATATCTATAATAATAACTAGATCTATTTTTAAGGTATATTTAATAAATAAAGTTATTTATTTTTTGGGTATGGATAAATCATTACAGTATGTCAATGCAGTATTTTAATTAATTTTTTTTTTTTTTTTTTTTTTTTTTTTTACGGAGTTTCACTCTTGTAGCCCAGGCTGGAGTGCAGTGGCGCGATCTCGGCTCACTGCAACCTCCACCTCCTGGGTTCAAGCGATTCTCCTGCCTCAGCCTCCTTAGTAGCTGGGATTACAGGCGCGTGCCCACCACCACACCTGGCTAATTTTGTGTGTGTGGTTTTTTGTTTTTTGTTTTTTGTTTTTTTTTTGTTTTTAAGAGAGATGGGATTTCATCGTGTTGGCCAGGCTGCTCTTGAACTCCCGACCTCAGGTGATCCATCCACCTCGGCCTCCCAAAGTGCTGGGATTACAGACGTGAGCCACTGTGCCCAGCCGTAATATTTCTTTTTAAAGAGGAACTACATAGCTCTAAGCTGATATATCTAGAGCCCAACAGTATGAATTACAGAGTAACTTTTTTTGTTTTCTATCAAGAGTTCGGATAAGGTCATTTTATCTGTACTTAGAAGCTGTATGTTGCCAGAGTGATATGGTGATTAGGATAAACCCTAAGGTTTTCTAATGAAGATCACAAATGTGAAATAGTAGAATCTTTACTCAATTTCCTGGCATAATTCCTTAGTTCCAAAGTGTAACCAAATTTAAAAAGCAGAAGCCTTATAATTAGCAATCAATTTCATTGTGTTTACATGAGGAAAGAAAGGATTTTTATAGAAGTAGTACATTTCTGTCCTAAAATTCTTATTTGTCTATAGCATTTAAATGACTATCTTCATAAAGTGTGTGATTTTTTTTGTCAGTGGTCCAAATGTCTAGTAGATATTATCCCTGTCTAGTCAGTAATTTCTTCTCTATTGTGTTTAGTCAAGAATATGGAAGAAAATTTAAAAATATGACATTAAGCACGCAATATTGTTGAGGAAAGTTTGCCATTCTAATGTATAAACATTTCCCTTTATTTCATTTAATTAGAATCTCAATGAAATCATGGGCTACAGTGGGATTTAAATTACCTAATCTTGAGGGTCTTGATGGTTAAAGTGCTGTCTGTGAATCGATACAAACAGACAGTGATGAAAATGATGTCTGTGGATTTTAGGGTTATTATAAATGAAAACACGGGGGAGAAGAATATGTACAACTCAATTTCAGAAGATCTATAATTGATGGTTTGAAAAGTCTTAGAAATTAGATGAGCCAATGTGGAGTATAAGATCCAGGACACATTGAGTGAAGGAAGAATACCTGCATTAGTTCTCTGAAGTTCATTGGTTTCATTATATTTCTGAAAGTATGGTATTGACCTAATAGTGGTAATAAAGATAACCTAATGTCATTGGAGGAGAAGAGAATATTATAATAGTTCACTTTATGAGACTTCTAAATGGTGCAAATGATTTCCTAGTTGAAATCTACTGACATGGATAATTACGTACCAATCTTAATGTCACCTAAGGAATCTGTGACAAAGTCGTAAGTAAAAGGCAGGTCATTGCTTTCATTATTCACTGTTCTTGCTCTCTGATTATGATAGCTTCACAATTCTTTTATTTTTAAAGTTTCAAATAATTCAAGAGTGAAGGTTAATGCTATGGTTTGAATGTTTTTATCCCCTCCAAAATTCATGTTGTAACTTCATGCCCAATGCAAGAGTATTAGAAGGGGCAGACTTTAGGGGTGGATTGAATTGTGAGATCTCTGCCCTTATGAGTGGAAATAGATGCCTTTCTAAAAGGGCTGGAAGGAGTTTGTTCTTTTTCCCCTTCTGCCTTCTGCCATATGAGGAAGCAACATTCCTTGCCTCCACAGGATGCAGCATTCAAAGCACTGTCTTGGAAGCAGAGACCAGACTCGCTTCAGACAATAATCTCAGCGCCTTGATCTTGGACTTCTCAGCCTATAGAACTTTCGGAAATACATTTCAGCCCTTTACAAATGACCCAGCTTCAGGTATTTTGATTATAGCAACACAAAACAAAGACAGTGACACATGGCTATGGTTTCCTAACCAGTTATATTTCATCATATTTCCATTCAAGGAAATTACTATTCATTTTTTCAAAAAGATATTTTTCTCAAATTTTAAGGATCATTTCTCCCAGTAATGTTGTTAAATTCATGAATTAGTGAGAGGCATTATAAACTAATGGCTAAGAGCACAGATTCTGGAGCCAGACTGCTGAGGTTCAAATCCCAATATTGCTACATACTGGCTGTGTGACCTTACAAAAATTACTTAATATCTCTGTGCTTCAGCTTTCTCATCTATAAAATATTATGTGTATTTTAAAGATACTTAAGTTATATTTTATAATAGTTAAATGAGTTGAACAAATAAAAGTTGTATCAGAGTATAGAATACATTGTTTATAAAGTATAGGTTTAAAATTATATGCACATTTCTATGGTCTCAGCTTTTCTTTTTCCCTCTGCAAGTGAATGGGCAGTTTGTTTAATAGGAAAAAGCGTTATTTCAGTTGGCTTAATATAAACATGGAAACTATTATTTATGAACTATGAACAGTAAATAAAAAATACTAATTATTATATCTGTGTTTTACAATCTTGAGCAAGGTTCCAAGATATTTGTATTGAATTTCTAGAACTTTAAATTATAAAAAAATAAACTCTGTATATTATTTTTACTTCTTATTTGTAGAAAGGAAAATTAATAATAGAAGTAGAAAGTCATTAAAATACTGTGGGGCAAGAAAGAGAAAAAAAGATTCTTGTAGTACCTAAGGTATTTTTAGTCAATATATTCCATCATTGAAATGATTATTGATGATTGATAATTGTAGAGAGCTGTTTCATAATTAAAAATAATTTCCCATTTACATATTATATGAGCTAACATATAAAATAGATTTAACTGATTGATTACTTACAATGAATAAACCAGCAAATTTTTTGTTGTTTTTTAGGGTATTTAAATTCTTTGATTATTTATCTAATTGATGCTTGCAACATCCTCAGATATATAAAGCCAGTTATTACTCTTCCTGTCAGAGATGAAAAAGACATAGCAAAACTACTGCAGTTATGAAGAAATAAATCATAATGATGCATATTAGTAGAATACAACTATTTTACAGTATTTTATTTCATTTTTGTCAACAATAAAAGAACAAGTAAAATGATTGTATTCATTTACCAATAAATACATAATCTGTAATCAATGTCAAGGTATTTCTTTGCGATCTCAGCTCAACAGCTCAATGACTATTCTATTAATATCATGTAAAGGAAAGCATAAAATACTCAGAGCAAAACAGAAAATTCTGTCAGAAGCTCATCAGAATGGTAGAAGTCATCATTCGACTTCTAAATTACTAATCAGCAGAGGCAACCAAATCCAATCTATTACTTTAAGATGTATTTTAGAAAATTGGACTTTTTTTTTCAATAATTGATTCTCTGAATGCTTACTTACTAAGCGGTAAAACATTTGTAGGTTTCAAAAGCTATTATCAAAAAGATAAGACTGACAAGATGATGCCTACGTTTATAGGAACAACTGACTTGAATGTTTTGACTGAACTGCTTATATGCTATTTATTGTCACCTTGCTGGTCAGCAATTTTTCGTTCTCTTAAGTATTGTGCTTGCGTTAATGTTAAGCTGCCTTCAGGTTGTGATTTTTGATTCCAAATTCTTATGCTTTACATGTTTTATTGGCAAAGAAATTAATATTCTAGTAAATTATGATTCTAAAATAAAAATATGTCTAATGTAATAAAAATTATATCATCCTTTACAGCAAAGTAGATTCACATATTTATGAAATAAGTGATAAAGTATTATGTGATTGTCCATGGGTAAACAAATTTGACATGGTCTCTACTCTCATGTAACTTTCATTTGGTGATTGAGAAAGAGGAAAATTAGATAACTAATTTTTACAAATGTAATTTTGCATAAGTAGTATATTTAAAAATATCGGAAATAAAGATTATCCTGTGGGGGTTATCTATGCCAGTTAGGATACAAGGTAAGAAGACCTCACTAAGAAACTGACTGAAGCAAAAACTAAAGGATGAGAAAAAAAAATAGTCACATAAATAATGTTTTTTTTTTTTTTGCCTTTTGGACTAGTATATATTTAGGGCATAGAATAAAAATATAAATTTATGTCATAGTTCATATTGAACTGAATAAGCACCATAATGGTGATGAATGGTGAAGCATTTTGTCACTCAGGGAAGACAAGTGCATAATTATCTAATCCATGATACCAATCCATGATACATAATGGATCATGATACTTAATTATCTAATCCATGACACCAATGGGTAGATAATTAAATCAGAAATGAGACCTTAATAAAACCAGAAACAAGCCCTGCTCAATTAGTTTTCTCACACAATCCCCAGGTTGAGATTAGCAAATACTCTTGTCCAGTCCCTAGGTTCAAGGAACCAATGAGATTACCTCCTAAAATCCTTAGATTTAAGGAGCTGAAGGAAAACAAAAGAGATTTCATGAAAGGGCCAAAGAAAAATCTCTGCCAGAAATAACCAAAGTAACTCTTTACCACACTACAAGATAAAAATATCCAGAGCAGAAGTTTAGGAGATTGGACTTCCCACCTTGGATTTGGATCTTCCCAGCTAGAAATGAGCACAAAGTCTCTAAGAAGCTGGGATTCATACTTGGGTGAAGACATTAGGATCTAAGGGTTGGTTTGCATGCCATTTGTGTCACAGCACCAGAAAACTGTTAAACTGTGTTTTTCCACACATCTGGACTTAATTAAGGAGAGATTTTATTTGAAAAGACTACTGTGGTGGGAACAAATGAGTATTGTAATACAGGTAAAGGGAATATTGAAAGAGAAAGACACCTTGACTGTTAGATCTACAAATGTTGCAAAGGTAGGAAGGAGAGTGTTTTTTCTTTCATAAGGAGGTATAAACCAGGACAGAAAAACCTAAGTAGGATGGAGTGGGTGGCACAGTTGATCAGGGAATCGCATTCCTTGTGGTCTGTCTATACTCAGGATGAGCCATTAAGGACAGGTTGTATGCTGGCTCAGGCTGACAGTGGATCAAAATTGAGGACCTGAAGAAAACAGAAGTCTTTCGTCCAGACTTATCAATGGGAACAAACAGTTTCGTCATCATTTATGGGGCAAAGAAAGGGAATTTGGAGGGGATGTGCCATAGGTAAACAACAGGGAACGTCCATGAGTCTTATCTAAATTATATTGGGAAGAGTGGTAGGACATTTCCAAAAATAAAAAAAGGATTGGGATATTTATTTCAATGTTGCTATTTTCCAGGGACGTAGGTTTTACGGTGTAAAGTTTAATGTTGTCAATTCAAAATTGCAAGTTGTGTTAAGATCTATTTCATGTGTCTCTTATTCTCTTTGGGCCAGGACGTCAAACTGGCTGAATCATGTTCTTCTTATGGCAGAAGCTCAAGAAACAAAGCAGAAAACACAAGAACAATACATGTGCACATTCACCTAGCTTGTGCCACACACATTGGCCATAGCATCACATTGTCCAAAGTCACATGACTTAGTCCAAATCCCAGGACTTAGGTTATGCATACCTAGTACAGTAAGAGAAACCACAAAATCACATAGCAAAGGAATAGACAGAAGAAAGAGCGAAGAATAGGTAAGCACAATAAAATGTCTCATACTTGTAGAATGTAGAACATCAAGATCTGAAGTCTAGATTTTTGTATTAGTAGAGATCTGGATGGAGGTAACAGTGTAAGGACTTCATCTATCATGTGATCACAATACAACTTCCTAGGTTCGCCTTTATATTGTATATTACACCTTCATAGTGCTTCACAGGTTTTTTTTTTTTAATACCACTTATTCAATCCTTTTGACAAACCACCTTCATCTCTTACTTCATAGTTTGTGTTTTCTGTCATCTTCCTCATCCCAGAACTTTATATCTAGAACAGTTAGAAAACTTTAGGATAATAGAAAGGGGCATATTTTTTTCTTCTGTACTTAAAAGTTTATACAAAGTCGTCAAAATCCAGATCAATTTTGATTTCTTCCTTTTGCTTGTCAAACTTTGCAACTCCTAAAATCTTCCTCTCTGTACTTGTTGAACAACAAAATTGCTTCTCTGCTAATAAAAATATGTCATTTTATATTGAGGTGCACCTGATTACCGTAGTTCACAGTTGCTTTATTTCCTTTTTATTCTACTAATCATCAATCACTGACAAGCAATATCATTTCATTCATGCAGCAGTGTTATCTTAACATCACTCTGTCATATTTAACCATGTTGAATGACAATAATAAGAATTTGAACAAAATGATTGGTCTGACGCCTAAAGGTTGGGGGAAAAAGTATCATGCAGTCACTGTCTAAATCAACACAGCTTTTGAAATCATAGTCGAAATACACTATGCACTTTGTATTTTATGCATAACTAAATAGAGACTGTATGAAAATCTTATGTCAGTTAAACTTTCCAATTATAGTTCATAGCTCAGTATAGAATGAGGGCGTTGTTCTACATCTTCTGATATGCCTCTATTTATTTATTTAAAATATTTCACAATAACAGCAATTGAAAGAATACCAAAGAGATTGTATATGTCTTCCCTAAGAAACTAACTCCTTGCATCAGAGGATACTCCTTGGGCTACAGAGCAGGAATCAAAGTTGGTATGTCAATAAAGTTTCTTGGATAAAAAGCGAACCTTCTTCAGAGGAGGGAGATGTAAGGAATGTTCCACCACACTGTTTTACAGAGCACTGGTGTGATTATTTAATCTGTTAAAAGGAATTAAAGCCAAAAAATGACAGTAATCCAGATATTTCTTGATTCTTCTCAATTGAAAAACAGACTAGGTAAATTTGAAGAAAAATAGGCACTTATAGTTGATTGTTTCTTAGATTTTGAACAAGTACCTAAAATGTATCTTTGCTAATTAAGATTGACAAGTTTTAGAGAAAATAGAAAATTCTACAAAGCCTCAAATTGAATAGAACTTTTCTTAATAAAGGGAAGAGCTGATATTATCAATTGTCTGTGAAAACATAGTGAGTATTTGAGCAAGTTGAACAAATCTTTGCTGGTTAAAAAGGCTGATGTTTCAAAGAATGTAAAGGTCCTGAAAATTTTGGATTAAAATAGAAAACAAATAAGTCAATCCCATCTACAGCACTAAAGAAAGATAAAAAGAAATGCATTCTCTTCTATTGATGCTTCAGAGGAAAAAAAGTAATTGTTTGCTTACGTAGCATTTTATATTTTATGTTAAGAACTTTATGAGATCAATAATAAATATTTTTTACTACCTGAGTATATTCAATTTTCTAAAGAGTTAAGGCAATCATGTTTTTAATAAGAATACTAACATCATTAATAAAATTTAATACAGATAAATATTTGCCAAGAATTTACAGGGTCTGAGATTTTATTGCACTTGTAAGCTAGCACTTTATCTGCCAAAGATAATGGACTCTGCAAGATGGCATGAGATCCTTGGATGAGAGATAGGACTATATTACTCATGGCAGAGGAAACAATATGACCTTCATAATTCCATTGGTTACTCTTGCCCCCAAATACCACAGGGACTTGTGTATTGGCCAAAGTATTTCCTGTGGACATAATAAATTTGTGTCATCACTGAGGATCCCCAAATTTAGGAAACCTCAATTTAAAATAGTATGCTAACAAGCCTGACCACCGTTGCGTAGGAGGGAGAATTTATGCTTAGTATTCTGGATAGCAAATAAGTCTACTTTCTGCCCTAGGGGGAAACACTACATTTATAATTCTAGGCTTTTAGTATGCAGACATCTTTGAAGAAACAGTTCAGAACACAAGCTGTCAATACCTCTGCTCAGTGGTGCCAAGAGACCCAGGGAAAATATTCACATAATATTCATCTGGCTTTTCTATACCATCTTGGCTTCTGATAACTTTCCCATGGGTACACCAGTCCATCACCCACTTTGATACATCTGACCAATGGCATGGGACACAAACTGTGCAGTATTTTTCATGCAGCATTTGACTAAATTTAATGTAAACAGAACTCCATGTAGCAGGGTGCAACTAAGATGCAGTTTTTGACTTCAGCTATACCACCTAGTATCCCAAGTAAGCAAATCCCGAAACCATCAGAATCTACCTTAGAAAGCCAAGGAGTTTCTCCTTATGTTTGTGTATTGGACTTTTCTTCTGTCCAGTAACATTATTCTAGGTATGGCAGGATACATGAGCAAATGCACAGACTCTACTTTAGCCTGAATGGAGCAAAACGATAGCCATTCTATCATGTATACAAATTCTGGCTGGTACATAATGTCTCACTAAATGACTCCCAGGGTTGAGGTGGTGTTTCTTCAACATTTAGCATTTTCCTATGACCGTTCTTTAGATGCAAGTCACCCTGCTTTTGAGAGAAAGGCAAAATAATTCCTAACTGCTACATAAGAAGTACAATTTCAATGGCATACATAATAACCCTGGAAACAAAGTTTTATTTATAAGTATTACATACTTCCAGGTAGAACATATCTGGTGGAGTAGACAGGTTGACAGTTGTTCTAAAGCAGCATAACTGGCTGGTGGCAGGCCTTAGGAGTTATATTTGAATAATTGAGTATAGTTCTTGTTTTTGGAGGGACAGCCTGGGCAGTAGTTCAAGATGTTCTCTTTATGTACACCCCCTGTAGGGTAGCATTTATTGACATAGGGAGGGTTGGGGGAAAATTCCAGAAACATTTTCCAGAGGAGGGGCAGAATCTGAGGCCATCCAAATTGTTGGGAGAAAACGGTATTCTCCCATCTCCATGGTTTTCTCCTGTTTCTGTATGTATTCAGAGCAGAAACTTTAATAGGTATTGTTTTAGAGTATCTGTTCAGAGATCTTTGATTATCAAACCAGCTTGGAAGATAGAGGCCATGTCTACCTCCAATGTAGAGGGATAAAAGAGCAAATATTTTTGTCATCCAGGAGAATAAAAATAGTGTCTTTTTTGGGGTAAATGTTAGGTAGATTTGTTAGGACCCCCTTATAATATTTACTGTTCTTTAAACTCTATCTTCTTCCACTGTGATGCAAATCCACTGTGTGTGTAGCAGCCCCTAGACTGTTCCACATGCCCGTGAGGCTTGGGGACAAGAAGATCAAGTATGAATATGAAATTCATGATGCCTGCTGTGCCGTAAGTAATGACGCCCTCTGTCTCTGACCCAGGAGTCTCATGTCTTTTGCCAGCATGTATGAAACTGGTCTGCTAACTTGCTATCTTGTAAGCGGGGTAAAATCTCAGCTGCTCCAGAGTTCTTGATAGTCTTTAGTGTGAAGCGAGTTCACTGTGCACCAGTTACCAACTTGTCTGAGTCTGGTGATACAGAATATCATGCACACCACAAGTTACATGAAGCAGATGTATTACTTACAAAGAGGCAGCAGGGACAACAGAAGCCTAGAATTCATTACATACTGGTCTCCCAAAGCTCAGGAAAGCTGCCTGGGGCAGATGGAATTTCATCTGTTTATGCCCCACTTTGCACTGCTGCTGAGGGACCCTGAAAAGAAGCTTGCTCTGGGTTTTGTAATCTGAGGCCATGTCGCATGCTAGAATAAAGCACTGAACGACATTCTGATGTGGAGGGAACTGGAACAGAGTCCAGGCTGTTCTAGCCAGCTCCCCTCTTAGCCCAGGATGTTGCATTCCCAGCATATTCTACAGTTATTCTTGCAAACTACAAGTGAAAAAAGAGGTGAGGAGAACTGGGTTAGTCCCAGGCCACCCAGAGCACTGTCCTGCATTTCAAGTTTAGTATAAAAGTGTGTAAAAACGAAATCATTAATTTGCTGTCTGGATTCTAAAATTTATAGTTTGAAGAAAGGAAATTTGATTATCTGCCTAATATTGGCTTCGATTGCAAATACTCGATAACCAACAACAAAAGAAACAAATGAGTTGATTTTGGTAGAGTATCAGCAGAGGAAATGAAAATCGTATCAGGTGAGAACCCAACTTTATCAATCTCACTATCTTTCTGAAAATCAAGGAGGATGTATTGTACCCTTAAACCTCTTCCTAGTCTAATTTTAGACCACATGAATTCATGATGTCTGCCTTTATTCTCAAGGCTTTCCAAAAACAAAAACAAAACAATTTTCAACTTGACTTTAATGACCATTGAAAAATAATTAGTAATTGTGATCCCTTTGACTTCCCATGATGTATTTAGATATTAGTGCTTGGACCTGAAAAATAAATGTAGAAAATAGTCTTCTAATTCATAAATTCACATGGCAAGACTTTCCCCCTTTATATAGCGAGCTATATTATGAACAAATTTTCCATATTATTTTCATGATAATCTTATATTTTAAATATTTGAAGAGGAACTGGAAACTGTCCTTAGGGAAACTCTGTGCTAAAATATAATTCAATAGTAGTTGGTAGTTAGGAAAATACTGAATTATTTTTACCTTATTGGAAAAAATACTCCATTTGAAAATACCAAATTGAGTTTATGGCAAGCCATTAGAGTATTCAGAATATAAATTACCGTTGTGGGAAAGGCTAAATAGAGAAAACTGAGTAAAAGGTAATAATATGGCTTTCAATAAAAAGATAAATATAGCACAAAATCTTTTTATATGCCTAAAAATTATTGAGCATCCCAAATTATTTTATGTACATTATATGTGTCAGTATTTATTATAGTAATATTTAAACATGATAAAAACTTAAAGTAATTATTTTTTACTTGCTTAAAAATAAATCAATGATCACATAGGTAAGAATTTTGTGAAAAATAACTATTTTTTTTAAATAAAAATGCCAGCTGGATGCAGTGGCTCACGCCTGTAATCCTGTAATCCCAGCACTAAGGGAGGCCAAGGAGGGTGGATCTCCCAAAGTCAGGAGTTGAAGACCAGCCAGCTTGACTGACATGGTGAATCTTATATTTGGTGTCTCTACTAAAAATACAAAATTAGCCAGGTGTGGTGGCACATGCCTGTAATCCCAGTTACTTGGGAGGCTGAAGCAGGAGAATCACTTGAACCTAGGAGGCAGAGGTTGTAGTGAGCTGAGATCATGCCATTGCACTCCAGCCTAGGCAACAAGAGTGAAACTCCATCTCAAAAAAATAAAAAATGCTTTAAATGTGAGAATTATGGCACTATTATATTTTTGCAAACTTCTGTAATGTGCACTAAATGGAAAACTGCTGGATTATCTTATTTGCTTCTGCATTTAATCTGTTTTTATAGGCTATTTTGTTAAAGTGTATAAGAAAATTCTTCCTCACACAAATATGAAGCTTGTTCTCAGCCCATATTTTGAGAACTGTCCTACACTATGATAGCATCACAGTATCTGAAGGAACTTAAGCCATTACTTCATATCCTAAATACTTTTATTAGAGGAAACTGAGGTCCATGGAAGTGACTTATTGAAGGACATAGAGTTTGTAATGGAACTAAGATTCCATTACATAAAGCTAAGATTAGAGGCAAGATACCCTAGTATTTTTCCAGTGTTCTTTCTGTATTAACATAGCCACAGACGAACACATGCGGTTCCTTCTCCGCTTAGTTAATAAACAGTACAATTTCACAAACTATAAGATTGACCATTCTCCCAGAACTTCACCTATTTAATCACGAAACTATATGGCAATCTTTAACTATGCAAGTGAGATTAATTACTGACCCCAAATTGCGTTCTAAAATTTTATCGTCTTTTCCTGCTTTCAAATACATAAAATGTACTTCCCTATCTATAAATGTGCACTTTCCTATCTAGCATTAATTTGACTATCATTTCCAGAACCTAGACTCATCATACATTTCTCTCACTGTTTTAAAACCACTAAGTTGCTGACATTATCTAAAGTGGCATTGAAATGTTTCTTACAGACATGCAGAATTTTGGTGTCCAAAATGATCGATTGTTTACATGACATCTACTTGCCAGGTAACAGAACAGACGAAAAAGGATACTGCATAAAGGACTAATTGAGGGATTACATTAAATTCCAGAAATAGTTCATATTGATGGTGCTTACTCTGTGGCAAATAAGCTAAAAGCTTAGAAAAACATATGTAATTTGTTTTTCATAATTACCCTATGATGCAAAATTTTTTCTTACTTTTTTTAAGATGAGGAAACAGAACAAAACGAGGAGCTTCCCCATGATCACGGTATGAGAGAAATTTACAAGTAAAAACCAGAACCTCACACCCGACATCAGACCCAATCAAATAACCATTATCTTAAATTGTCTTCTAAACAGAAATCAGTATTTTAATTTATTTAATGACTTAATGTGTTCCTCTTATTTGTCATCCTTATTTATTTTTCAGTGAATTGATATTAATATCCTCACAAATTTTCTAACTGAAACTACAGGTGGCTCCATTTGTTTCTTTATCATAATTGGGGTGGGAGGGGGAAGAAAGTGTACATTTAAAACCAGCATGAGATTTTATGCAATGATGGAATGTCAGAGGCTGTGTTAATGAACACCTCTTGTTTTGTTTTTTAATAATGTTATGGCTTAGTCAACTTAGGAACACTGAGCTTTAAATAAAAGGATGAAAATAGATAATAGATCAGGTACACTGAAAGATATTCATTTGGCGAATTAATTTATAATGTTGAAAACATAATTACTGCCTGACTGAAATACATTTTTTCTCTTATGGACATTTATTTTTAATTCATTAATTTCAATGCTCATTACACTCTGATTATACTCTCTTTCTGGAGGAAATAAGATTGGAAGTGCCTTGCATTGCGTTCATTAGTTTTTATACAGAAATTATAGATTTGACATGTACTTGAATTCATTGTACTTTCCTACCCTTCATTTTCTATTTTAAATTGATTGTGGTTGGAAGGAAAAAGAAAGAAAGGACACTCAGTTTCAAATCTGTCCCTGAGTCATGAGAGCTTATTTAAAGTATCATGAATGGTACATCTATGAAAGCTTTACTTTTAATAAAATTACCAATGAGCCATGTAAGTCTTGGGGAAAATATAACACATATCTGCAATTCATAACTACTTTATAGCGATTTCTTCTTGTCACTTGATACTGATAATCGAGAGTACCTCATTATTTTAGGGAAATTAATTTATGAACATTAGAGAGAGCATAAAATAACTCTTCCACTTCTACACGCTATAAATGTATCAGATGCATTTCATATGCAGTGTTTGGACTTTCACAGTCACTTGAGCAAGATCTTTTTGAGTTAAGCATCAACTCAAATCAAGAGGTGTTCATTAATACACCCTCTGATATCATGGCACTTCACAGACAACTCACTCTTACACATATCAGTTTCCTATGCATTATTAGGAATTCTGTGTGTATGTGTATATAGAGACACAGAGAAAACTATGTGCATTGAAGAACATAATTGTTACTGTAATTAATAATTAAATGTAATAAAAATGATAAAGCGTTCAGAAAATGATTTGAAAAGCTGTTAGAATCTGTTGGAAACTGCGGAAGCAAATGACTTTCTAGGAAGAAAAAATAGCATAAATAAAATCACGAAAACAGATTCAGGAAAAAAATAGACAAGATTAAAAGATGGAGAAAATGGAAAACCATATATATCAATTTTCATAATAAACGTGTAATATTCTTCATTTGATTATCAATACAGTGCTATTTTATAAAAAATAAAAATTGAAAATCACCATATATGTGAAGTAATACAACAGAAAGGAAAAATATTGTAATCCTATTTTCTTTTCTTTTTTTTAATTACACTTTAAGTTTTAGGGTACATGTGCATAATGTGCAGGTTAGTTACATATGTATACATGTGCCATGTTGGTGTGCTGCACCTATTAACTCGTCATTTAACATTAGGTATATCTCCTAATGCTATCCCTCCCCCCTCCCCCCACTCCACAACAGGCCCCAGTGTGTGATGTTCCTCTTCCTATTTTCTACGGTTAACCTCTTTCAACGTTTTGGACTACAGTTTGGTTGGCCTATACTTTCTTCCCTTTAAAACTGGAATAGTTATTTAATAAAGAAAAAAGGCTAATGTGTAGAGAAAAAACATAGGATATTGTATTATCCTCCTGAAGCCCACTAGCCACCAGTGAGGCAAGCAAGAAAATAAATAAACTAAAATATAAATCAGGAAAATAAAATAAAAAGCTTGTATTGAAGGCTTGTATTGAAGGCTTGTAATTTTGAATTTTAGAAAGGCTTTTATTTTTTTTCTAGAGACTGAACTGGTATTTATTATCCCAGCCTTATTCACATTGTTCTCTATACATGGATTTTTAGGTGTTGGGGGCAGTCATCTGGACCATTTACTCAGCATTCTTCCCTACTTTTCTAGGCACAATTTCTATTTTTTTTTCCTTGGGGAGTAAATCGCTCTCTTTGCTTTAACTTCTTATCCACTTCTGTCTTTATTATTCTACTTTTTTATTATACTTTAAGTTCTAGGGTACATGTGCACAATGTGCAGGTTTGTTACATATGTATACATGTACCATGTTGGTGTGCTGCACCCATTAACTCATCATTTACATTAGGTATATCTCCTAATGCTCTCCTTCCCCCTTCCCCCCACCCCATGACAGGCCCCAATGTGTGATGTTCCCCACCCTGTGTCCAAGTGTTCTCATTGTTCAATTCCCACCTACGAGTGAGAACATGTGGTGTTTGGTTTTCTGTCCTTGAGATAGTTTGCTGAGAATGAGGGTTTCCAGCTTCATCCATGTCCCTACAAAGGACATGAACTCATCATTTTTTATGGCTGCACAGTATTCCATGGTGTATATGTGCCACATTTTCTTAACCCAGTCTATCATTGATGGACATTTGGGTTGGTTCCAAGTCTTTGCTATTATGAATAGTGCCTCAATAAACATATGTGTGCATGTGTCTTTATAACAGCATGATTCATAATCCTTTGGGTATATACCCAGTAATGGGATGGTTGGGTCAAATAGTATTTATACTTCTAGATCCTTGAGGAATTGCCACACTGTCTTCCACAATGGTTGAACTAGTTTACACTCCCACTAACAGTGTAAAAGTGTTCCTATTTCTCCACATCCTCTCCAGCACCTGTTGTTTCCTGACTTTTTAATGATCACCATTCTAACTGGCCTGAGATGATATCTCATTGTGGTTTTGATTTGCATTTCTCTGATGGCCAGTGACGATGAGCATTTTTTCATGTGTCTTTTGGCTGCATAAATGTCTTCTTTTGAAAAGTGTCTGTTCATATCCTTTGCCCTCTTTTTGATGGGGTTGTTTGATTTTTTCTTGTAAATTTGTTTAAGTTCTTTGTAGAGTCTGGATATTAGCCCTTTGTCAGATGGGTAGATTGCAAAATTTTTTTCCCATTCTGTAGGTAGCCTGTTCACTCTGATGGTAGTTTCTTTTGCGGTGCAGAAGCTCTTTAACTAAATCCCATTTGTCAGTTTTGGCCTTCGTTGTCATTGCTTTTGGTGTTTTAGTCATGAAGTCCTTGCCCATGCCTATGTCCTGAATGGTATTGCCTAGGCTTTCTTCTAGGGTTTTTATGGTTTTAGATCTAACATGTAAGTCTTTAATCCATCTTGAATTAATTTTTGTGTAAGGTGTAAGGAAGGGATCCATTTTCAGCTTTCTACATATGGCTAGGCATTTTTCCCAGCACCATTTATTAAATAGGGAATCCTTTCCCCATTTCTTGTTTTTGTCAGGTTTGTTACAATTGCTTCAAAGAGAATAAAATACCTAGGAATCCAGCTTACAAGGGATGTGAAAGACCTCTTCAAGGAGAACTACAAACCACTGCTCAATGAAATAAAGGATGACACAAACAAATGGAAGAAAATTCCATGCCCATGGATAGGAAGAATCAATACTGTGAAAATGGCCATACTGCCCAAGGTAATTTATAGACTTAATACCATTCGCATCAAGCTACCAATGACTTTCTTCACAGAATTGGAAAAAACTACTTTAAAGTTCACATGGAACCCAAAAAGAGCCCGCATTGCCAAGAAAATCCTAAGCAAAAAGAACAAAGCTGGAGGCATCATGCTACCTGACTTAAAACTATACTACAAGGCTACAGTAACCAAAACAGCATGATACTGGTACCAAACCAGAGATATAGACCAATGGAACAGAACAGAACCCTCAGAAATAATACCACACATCTACAACCATCTGATCTTAGGCTTCTTTTATTTTCATAATATTTTCACAATTTTAACTGCCTTCAAAAATTATGAAATGGTGTGAAGACAAAGGCTATGTTGGTGTTATGAGAATTCGAAAAACTCTGCCTCAGATCTGTAGGTAAAATTCTAATGTATTTTTTTAAATTTCATACTTACCCATAAGCATTAGATGATTCAGGAATTACTTTATACTTTACCTCTTAGAATATTATAAGATTCCTTAATCTTCATTAGATTGATTTAAGCAATTATATGATATTAGGCATCATCTAGAGAAAAGTTCTAAAGATATGCAAGTCATAAATATATACTTCTGCCTAGTAAATAAAATGACAAGAAAATATTACCCCATGCAATTTTGTGCACAAGTTCACGGCAGTACACATGAACACAAAAATGCATTAACACACATTTACTTTCAAATAGCTATTTTTTGGTTCATAGTTTACATATGGTTTTACACCTTCCTTGTTTACTTTTTCAATTTAACAAATAAGAATTTGTGTCAGTATTTTAAACAAATTTAAAAATTTTTGGAAATAACATAATTTTTCTAATTCTATTCTAATTAACATCATAATTTTATCTTTTCATATTACAAGTATTACTAAAATAAATTTTTTGCATTGTAATTTTAATTTCTTACATTATAATTTTCCTAAGGTAAATAAAAATAATTTTTATGTCAAAATGGGATTATACTAAGATTTTTGAAATATGACACAAAATTATTACCCAAAAGAAAACAAGTTATTCACCCAATATATACAAGAGTGCAACTTTCTTTCAGGCTTATGAAGAGTGAGTACTATTATTTCTTAAAAGTTTGCTTATCTGAAAAAAATTGTAATGTCATTTTAAGCATTTTTGTAGAATTATTTTATCACAATATTATTTATGCTACCTATAAATTGAAAGAAACTTAAAGGTCTAATAATATAGGTATGGATAAGAAACTTTTGGTGTATATAAAAAATTGAATATTATAAAGTAATTAAAAATTATGCACTTGAAGCATATTAAATGGTAAAATTTCTTACATAAGTCGATAAAAGATGATCCATATCATCATCAGAAGACATTAGGCTATTTATATTTTCTTCCACATTTGCAGTTATATACCATATTTGGAAGGAAATATACCAATTTCCTATCGACGTAAGGTTATATGAGATGTTTACTTTTATTTTTGTACTTACTGTATTTTCATGTTGTCTATAATCATTAAAATCACCTGTAAAAAAGAAAAACAATGCAGGTATATTATGTACAAATTATGTTCTATTTATCTCTTCACTTTGGAAGATAATAAGTTATAAATTTATTCAACATCTCTAATTGCTGTTATGAATAGTCATGTGTTTTAAGGATGTTTAACTTTTGTTTATATATATATATATATACACACACACACATATATACACACATATAAACATTTTCTGTGAATTTATCATATGAGTTCTTCATCTTTTTTTCTATTATGGTATGTGTCTTATTTTCAAATATTTCAGGTTATAGGAAAAGTAGCGGTCTTTTTTCATTTCTGTAATTATGGTATATGCCCATTAATACTTTGTAGTGTTAAACCCAAATCCATAACACTGTGTAAATTTTAGTATTATTTGTCCTCATATTCATTCCTTCCCTGTCTTTTTCCCAGGCGAATAAGTGGTGGAAGGGGACATGGATCCCTTATATCAATTTTATGGCTACTGTGTTATCTGGCTTCCTGCTGGTTTTAAAAACATGTGGCACTAGTTAGAGATTGAAAAGTGTGAGAAAGGGAAATACCAGGATATTTATTTACTGCTCTCTTGGTATCAAGAGTTATCTCAGCAATGGCTGTGTCTCCTCTCTTTCTAGGTAGATCACACTGCATTGAATCTAGCTTTTTGGGGGAGAGCTCAGCCCTTATGCTCTAGTACGACCTCCTCCCTTTGTCCCTCTGGTCTAGGGATAAAGTTGATTTCATGCTGGTGAAAATTTCCGGGTTTCTACTCTGTCTCTTATAGCATCTCGAGTTCTCCATCACTGTAGGATCCTGCATTTTATTTGTTCTCGCAATTACTTGAGGTGCTTTCTGTTTTTCTGATTAAGTCCAGATTGATACACTGTTGAAGGAATATGCACGGTGTGGTATTTTCAAGTATGTCATTTCAGTTCATCCTTACACATCTGTAAGAATCACAAAAGAGATATAAGAAAAATGGAAGCCCAGACAGATTGACTTCTTTAGACCACATAATTAACAGGTAACAGACCAATAATTTGGGGTCAGGATCATAGTTCCAGAGCCCACATACCTGAGTAGTGAAGTAGGTCTACAGAGGTGAGTGTGATGATGTTGTTAATAATCCTCAAAGACACAACCCTGAATGTTGAAATCTTAAAAGATCAAAATTCTTGTGTTTAAAATCTCAAACATCTAAAATCCAGGAAAAAATAACAATTCCAAGATATTAAAACGCTGAATATTGAAATCCTGAAAGCCAAATTCTTGGGAAGGGATTAGTGTGCTTTTGGTTAGAAGCAAGAAAGTTGCATCATGTTGGGAGGAATTACTACCTTGTTCGTTTGTTTCTTTCTTTTAAGTTTTATTTAAGGTTCAGGGGTACATGTGCAGGTTTGTTATAAAGATAAACTCGCATCATGAGGATTTGTTGTACAGGTTATTTTGTCACCCAGGTACTAAGCACAGTACCTGACAGGTATTTTTTCTGTTCCTCTACCCTCAAGTAGGCCCCAGGGTCTGTTGTTTGCCTCTTTGGGACTGTTTTTCCTACTTATAAGTGAGAACATGCAGTGTTTGGTTTTCCATTTCTGCATTAGTTTGCTTAGGCTAATGGCCTTCGCCTCCATCATGTTGCTGCAAAGGAGAATATCTCATTCTTTTGTATGGCTGCATGGTATTCCATGGTTTCTTTATAAAGTCTACTATTGATGGGCATTTAGGTTGATTTCATGTCTTTGCTACGGTGAATAGTGCTGCAATAAAAATACACATGCATGTGTCTTTTGGCAGAATTATTTATATTCCTTTGGGTATATATCCACTAATAAGATTGCTGGGCCAAATGGTAGTTCTGTTTTTAGTTCTTTGAGGAATCACCACACAGCTTTACACATTCCAACCAGCAATGTATGTCTTCTCTTTTCCCTGCAACCTCTCCAGCATCTATTATTTATGACCTTTTAATAGTAGCCATCCTGACTGATGTACTGTGCTTACTACCTGGGTGACAAAATAACCTGTACAGCAAACCCTTATGATGCAAGTTTATATTTATAACAAACCTGCACATGTACCCCTGAACCTTAAATAAAAATTAAAAGAAAGAAACAAACAAACAAGGTAGTAATTTCCCCTAACATGATGCAACTTTCTTGCTTCTAACCAAAAACACACTAATCCCTTCCCAAGAATTTGGCTTTCAGGATTTCAATATTCAGCGTTTTAATATCTTGGAATTGTTATTTTTTCCAGGATTTTAGATGTTTGAGATTTTAAACACATATCTCATTATGGTTTTAATTTGTATTCTCTAATGATTCGTGATGTAGGAGATACCACTCTAGACATAGGAACTGTAAAAGATTTCATGACGGAGATGCCAAAAGCAATCACAACAAAAGCAAAAATTAACAAATAAGATCTAATTAAACTAAAAAGCTTCTGCGCAGCAAAAGAAACTAGCAACAATGCAAACAGACAATCTACAGAATGTGAGAAAATATTTGCAAACTATGCATCTGACAAAGGTCTAATATCCAGAATCTGTAAGGAATAAATTTACAAGCAAAAAACAAACAACCCCATTAAATAGCGGGCAAAGGACATGAACTGACACTTTTCCAAAGTAGACATACATGCAGTCAACAAGCATATGAAAAAGTGTTCAAATGTTACCCCAATGTCTCTATTGGAAATTAAGTATGGTTTAAGGAGCTACATATGGATGCCAAGTTGGCAAGAGGTGTACTTATGGACTTAACTTTAGGTGTCAATTTGACTGAATTAAAGAATGCCTAGAATCCTGGGAAAGCATTGGTTGGGGTATGTTTGTGATGGGGCTTTCAAAGGAGATTAATATGTGAGTCTGAGTAGACTAGGGGGCAACATCTGCCCTCAATGTTGACAGGCACCATTCAATTGGCCAAGGCCCAGAGAGAACAAATACAGAAGACAGATTAGTCTATTTTGAGAGCTAGGACAGACTTCTCTTTTGCTACCTTGCATGTAAGAACTCCAAGCTTGCCGAGTTTTGGACTCCAGGACTTAGAAGTGCTGCAAGTGTTTTAAACATCACGGAAGTGAACATGCAGAAAAAAATGTAAGAAATTTTCCCTGCCAAATTATTCAGTCATAAACAACTTCTGTCCTTCACACATAGTGCCAATTCACTAAGCTATGTATTTCATGTTTGCATCATTTCCAGTACTGGAGGTATACATTGTGTAAAGACTTTTAGAGAGTTCTAATTTGCTTTATATGTTTTATGTGTTTTGTGCACATTTAACTCCACAAAAGTGCACTACTACAATGTCAGCTTTGTGTGTAAGCATTGTGTTTGTATATGAAGATGTTGAAACTTCCTCAATAAATGAAGAGAAGATTTTATTTTACATTTGCGATTGTTAAAAGCAAAACTTTTAGAGTTTTCTATTTTTGGGGGCAATTGTATATGTATATGTGACCCATTGTGGTTTTTAAATCAGTTTTGCCAAAAGAATTATATGGTTTTTCATGATTTTCAAGTAACTGTTGTTATAAAACTGGGTACACACAATCATCAACCATAATGATATGCATTTATACATTTCGTTTTTTGGCTTTTCATGAATATAATTCATCTGCTCATAACAGTTAAACTGGTGCAACTGTCATTAGTGCACCGAAGTGTTTATGCTTGCAAAAATGTATATGTTATTATCATCTAATTTTTGTGTAAAATGACCTATGAAAGGTTCTGCTATGTATTTATATGTTTCTCAAGTAAATCCACTTTCAAAAATATAAAGAGATAATATTTTAAATTTTTTTTCAAATTATATTTTCAGGATTTTGATCTTTCAGGATTATGTTTCTTGGAATTTAGACTGCTGGGATTTTGATATTTCAGGATTTCAACATTCAGGATTATGGCGTTTTAGATTGTGTCTATCAGTATTATGGCCCAAACTCAAATTGAACCAGATTGTAGAAGTCTTGGGTGTTAGGCTTGAAAATATATAAATAAACCTTTGTTAATATTTTAATTATATATATTTTTAGAAACAATATTTTGGAGAAAATAAAGTTTATAATATTGAACTCCTAAAGCAGACCTAGATTAAGATTATCTCTAATTACCTGGTCATTTGTGAAAGATATTTAACTACTAATTTCTTAATGCTGAAGGATGGTGCTAACAGAAAGGTTTGTCCTTTATGAGTAGTGCTTTTCATTCATTCCATTGACATACAATTTATTTGTCATTATCAGCGTTGTCTTAATTGTTCATGCAAATAATTCCAATAGATCAGACTTTAAACCCCAGCACAAGTAGATTGGCTTACAAATGATGAGATTCATGTGAGTGTGTGTACATCTTTTTTTTTTTTTTTTTTTGGCTAGCACCTTTATTCAGTGATTCAGTGGATGAAGGAATGAGAAACAGCATTTTTTATTAAAGATCAAGATAAACACATATAAGAAAGCATCAAATGTCACTTAAAACATTTTATTAACAAAATAATGAAAAGAATAGTAAAGGAATAGATAACAATAAAATGATTATCTACATAAGCAACAATCAGCTAAATCAAATAATTTCACTTCTGCTGGTTACCTTAGATTCTTTCAAAAAGTAATATGTTAACAATTGAATGAAATTTGTGAGTATATTCATTCCTAATCCATTTTTTAATCCTGTGGAGATATAACCACTTGCTTACATTAGATGTTTATAACTATCATGCATATTGTTACATTTTGCATGATGTTACAGTTTGCATGAATAATCAATATATAGCATTTTCACAGTTAATACCTTGTTTAAATGGAATCATGCCAAATGTATATAGCTTCCTTTAAAAATCACATTATGTTCATGAGATAAATCCATGTTGATAGATCTTTTTAACTGCTTTAGAGAAATCCATTTGCTTAGGGACATTTCAGATTTTTGTCATTTCTTTTTCTTTTATAAACAATGTTTCAGTAAATTTAATCATAGGTATCTGCAGACCTGAATGGGAGTCCCAAGGGCATATGTCTATAAGTGGAAACTTCTGACCTAAAATTTATTTCTCTTCAGAGCTGACTGATATTACTGAAGGATTCCCAAAGTGGTTATGTAACTCTATTAGGGAAATACATGGAAATTTTCCTCCCCTACCAAATCGCCAACTTAGTATTGGTGAACTTTAATGTTTGGTCAATAGGTGACTTGGAAATGGTATTGCATGAATGTTTTAATTTTCATTGCTCTGGAAAATCAAGCATTTTTCAAGTGTTTATTGCCCATTGGTTCATGACCTTCAGGCATGTTTTCTTTCTTTCTTTTTTTCTTTCTGACTGTTCATCGTTTAATACTTAGTTTCCAGGTGATTTTCATACATTTTGGATAGTAATAATTTTGTCAGTTATAAGTTCCAAACACTTTCTCCAGTCTGTGCCTTATTTTATCACATTTTATGATGTCTTTTTATTATAAAGAGTATTTCTATTTTGTTGTCACTCTATCTTTCCGTCTTAAATTGTATATATTAATTTTGATGCAGCATTTTTCTCGAACCCTTTGCCAGACTTGCGACGGTGGTGCCCCATTTACTCCACCCGCTGCGCTCAAACCCTTTCAGGAGGGAGCACATGCGTGAGCGAGTGTGGGATCGAGTCCACCACTTTGGGCGCTGGCAGGAGCAAGCTCCGTGCGGGGCCCCTCAGTGGCGCCCAGGTTGGGGTGCCTGCGACCTCTGAAGCCCCTGAGGGTATGTTACAATGCTCCCTTAGCTCTGCCGTCCATGGCAGCGTGTTATCAGCTTAGTGAGCCCCGTCTCTTCATGTGGGGTGGCTGCCCTCTGCCAGCAAGGGCAAAGGGGCAGTGTGACAGCCTTTTTTGGGTACCCACTCTCGGTAGGTCCCGAGCTCTTGTCCAGAGTCCAAGAAGTATGAGGTCACCTGGACACTTGAAGGCAGGGAATTTTAAGTAATGGAAATGGCTCTCAGCAGAAAGGTGCTGGAGAAGGGAAGGGACAGGAAGGTAATCTTCCCCTGTCGTCCAGCCATCTCCAGCTGGCTCTTCTTGGAAGTCATGTTGTCTCTCAGAAGTTAAGCTGTCTCTCTTCCAAAGTCCGGCTGTCTCTCTGAAGACAAGTCACCTCTCTCCTGTCAAGCCTTCTCTCTCTCTCTACCGACTGAGTCTAAGGTATTCGTAGGCAGAGAATCGGGGGTGGGCTGGGCCATAGGTAGTTTTGGAAAAGGCAACATTCCATTGGTTAAAAGACATTATCCAAAAAGAACCAATTGGGAGACAGTGGGCAAATAGGGATAGAAGTTCTCACTTTGGAGAGCAGTTTCAGGCTTTTCTGCTTGAAGGTGGAGTTTCGCCAGGGACCTGCCTCTTTCTGCCTAGAATGTCTTTGGTTCCTGCCTCTATCGATTTCTCTGTACTTGAAACTATTTTATTTTCTCTGAAATGTTTCAAGGTCTTTCTTTTATCATGTATCTTTAACTCACCTGAAATCAGTTTTGCGTATGGTATTAAGTAGGGGCTCAATATTACGTTTTAACATGTGAATACAATAGTCTCAGAATCATTAAATGAGTATTTTCCTCCAATAATTTAGGATATAACTTGGCTCAAAACCAGGATATTATATACGGTTGGGCTTATTTCTGGAATCTCTATTTTGTTCCATTATACAATTTATCTATTATTGTGCATATTCCACACTATTATAAAATAGGTGTATATGACTTGTTACTAGTATAGGAAGAATTCTTAACTTTTTTGCTTTCCGTTCCACTAAAGTTTTATGATCACCTTATTAATTTATTTGAGGAAACCCATTAAACTTTATTGGGTTAAACTAAAGGCAAAAATTAAATTGAGATGTATAAGCATACTTATAGTATGTAATTTTCACAAGTATAGGATATATTTTTATTTGTGTTTTTTGTCATATCTTTAAAGAAAGTCTTAGCTTCCTTGTTAAAGGTTCTATGCAACATTCTCTAATTTTTACTTATTGACAGCTCACAGTTTTTACTGCTTAGCACTGAAAAAATTATTTTTTCTAAGTACATCTTGTGTAAATAGTCTATGGAAACAAAATTATTTTAAGCCCCAGCTAATTTTTACTTTTTAATATTTTGATGTATAGATTTTCTCAATTAAGTTCAATCATTAATTTGCCATTTTAAGTTTTGAAAATCAAATGTAGTTGAATAAAAGCTATTTTATATTGTTCATTTTCTGTATGTACAAATAGATCATTTGTGAAAAGAGTGTTGTTTTATTACTCAAATGTACATATTTCCTTTTACAATTTGTTGTGCATGTGATTTAGGTATAATTCTCTATGAAATTGCCTCTTCAACATAATATTTTTATATGTTGTATTGTCTTATATGTAATCAATGTTCATTTACGGTTTGTCTGACTTTTACTATTGCTTTTCTTATTTTTTCTCTTTCATTGTATTAATCAAATGTCTCCTAGAAGTTAGTATTATTAGTGTTTTTAATACCTTTTCTAATCTTTTATTACAACATTTTTTCTATTGTATGAATTTCCACACTTATACTATTTTCTATACTATGCAGTTTCTGTTAATTTTCTCAGTTGTCTTTCTAATCTCTATGTTTGGATAACCAGTCACTAATATTAGTCCTTTGTTACTTTACAAACATAAAGGGCAGAAAATTTTTTCACAAATACTACTTCAGCTTGAGCCCTCAAATTTTGACTTTTACTGTATTATTATTGAATACTAAGTATTTTCTAAATTCCATTAATGCTTCCATGGAATTATGTAGTATATTCTAAGAGTAATTTTGAACTAATTTGTTTTCATGGACACTTAAAAAGTATCCATAAAATATTTTAGTCGTCTTGTTATTTTATCTATAGTATTGCATTGTTAGAAAACATAATCATATACAATTTTAAAATAAAAGCTAATATGTGATTCTACCAAATGATGAATGCATTCTTCATCAAATTTGATTTAAATTTATGTTTTTTGTTTGTCGGTTGGTTGTTGTTATTGTTTTTTGTTGTTATTATAGCATGTAAGAGTGCTATTTCATTACTAGTTATAGAGGAAAAACAGTCTGCCTATGATTATCTCTACAAGTAGAAACTTTCTATATGGTGTTTTTCTCTCACTATGTTTCCTTGAATTTCCGTTGTGCATATTTCCAAGTAAGAATAATTTACCAGGTAAGAATACTTACCTGGAGTCTATAATAATAACAATGTAAATTTCTTGTTGAAGGGTTAGCTCACTTTATGTTCTTATTTATATCTGAAGTGATATAATTATTTAATGTTGTAAATATTTCCATAGTACCAGTTGAAATGCCAGTTGAACTTTTGGGCTTCACAGGGAGGAAAGTGTTACAGGGTAATCTGTATAATATTTAATAATTGCTGAGATGTTATTTCATTGCCTTTGAGGAGTAATTTCCTAAGTTATATTTGGGTTCAGAATACCTAATATATCTATGGCATAATTGGGAACACCTTTGTTCATCAAATGTAATTATTCAGAAATATATGCAGTTATCAGCACCATCTCGAAGTTTTGGAGAGCTTTAAAATGAAGCACCTACATAAAACCAATAAATAACAATCCCTTCCTTGACCAAAGAAAAGAAAAACAAATAAAAACAAGAAAAGAAAAAACACAATCAATTCTTACTTGACTATCCCTTTTGAAATTTTATGCTGAGAAGCCTGGAAGAGGAAATACTATTCTTTGATCTTGTTACAGCTAGACATGAGGCAAAACAATGAAGTGTATCTTCATTCAAAAAATAGCTCTTTATTCAAGTAAAGACAACTAGACATGGTAGAGCTGATATTGGTGCTAAAATGGAATAGATTTGTTCTATCCAGAATTCTGACTCATGTACAAAGAATACCATTGCATTCTGATTTATATGTAAATAATGTCAACTGACCAATTCTAAAATTAGATGGTCATGTCCAAATGCACATGAAGAAAGGACTAGAGAATTAACCTGTGGATATGAAGAAAATTGAAGATTAAATGTATTTACATCTTGTAACTGGTATGTTGATAAAGTGCCAAGTTTGCCTGCCCAGGCACACCATTCCTTCGGGCAATAATGATTTCCTAATTTATATCAATTGAATCTTATGAAATAAAATATGATTCTACTTTTATTCTTCAAATCTTTTACACTAAATTCTAACTAAGGAGGCTGATTTTCATCTACTCCCTTGCTGCTGTCTAATTTTTTAATGTAATTGGCAAAGGAAAAATATTATATTTCATTTTTGATTGAAAAAAGAATGCATTTGGCATTTTCAGATAATACAGTAAGGCTTTAAATGAGTTGTGTATCTCATCGAGATTAATCAAGCCTTTCTAATATGCATGGCCCAATCAAAGTTCCTCCTTGGTCTAAATAATTTTAATTAAGCAATTCTACCTTCTGCAGCGGTCATTACCACTAGATAATTGACTGAATCAGTAATGAAGCATTCGGCGAATGCTAAACAAACAGCAAGGTTAATTATCTGGCAGAGATGTCTGTTATGGAAGTACAGTGCTGGCCTTCCAAGTTTTCTAATCCCCTGCAGCACCTCTTAGTAAATTATAATAATCCTCATTCAAATACATTGTGCAACTGCAGTTGCTATGCACCATGCTGGGTCAGATCAAGTGATGAAGAACCTTATTTAAATATAATGATAGTAAAGTGTGCTTTTAAAATTAGACTACTTCTGTTGGGCAGCATGTTTACTTTCTATAATTTAATTATTTCTTCGATTTTAAATTTTGGGATAAGTTTCCAAATTCTGCAGGTTGGTACCAGCAGAAGTGACAACAAAGATATATTTTGCCTAGAGACACAGTCCAGAAGGTTTATATGATGCAATATATAATCCCACAGCTTATCTGATTTTTTATATTCACTCAGCTATTGTTTTTCCCCTTCTTTCCATCTTGCCAATAAATCTGTTTGTCCTTGGGTACCTGATGAGTTAGATTGTTTTCAAGAAGCACACAGCAGGATTTTGTATTTAGCTGCATTTTATATTTAATTTCGTTCACCTGATTTTATGCCTTAAAACTGTTCAGTGTTTTCATGTAGCAAAACAGTATTTGAAATATATTCCAAAGTAATTAGTTTTTAATAGTAAAATGAAACATTAACAAAAATAATGTTAAGCTAAAATGATTTGCTTTTTGACCTACAGAAATATCAAAAGCCTTTCCTTTCTTTTTGTCATATTTAATAACATTCTCAGCATAATTTCTAAACTCTTTTTCTAGGTCACAGAATTTTTTAAATATTTTATAAACTCATAGATGTTTAGACATTATAATTGGACTCCTATTACATAAATATGTTAAAATCTACCGAAGGAATAATTAAAATTTTTCTAAGAAGCTTTTAGAAAGTAATAAAAGCATCTTTCTTTTCCATCTTTTATCTGAAGATAAAATTCAAAGCAATGTATGTATCTGATAGAATTGTGGAATAACAGAAAAACAATTATTACAAATGTATTAGTATGGATTATATTTGAAATATTGTCTTGCTTTATTCTTACGAGAATAAACCAAAGTTAATTCACATTCCCCAACACATGGTAAGTCACAATATGTATTAATAATCTACCAATGGTACTAAGTATTTTCATTTATTATGCAAGACTCAGTGTGAACACCACAAGGGAACTTAGACTTTTTAATTCCATACATTATAAAAATATATTATATATTGTGTAATATATAATATATAAAATTATAAAAAGTTTTATATAAAAATATTATTAAAATATTATACAAATAATATAAAATATTAACTTTTGCCAGCTGACATCTGTAATCCCAGCACTTTGGGAGGCCGAAGCAGGTAGATCACTTGAGGTCAGGAGTTCAAGTTCAGCCTGTCCCACACAGTGAAACCACGTCTCTACTGAAAATACAAAAAAAAAAAAAAAAGTCAGGTGTGGTGGCACACACCTGTAATTCCAGTTATTCGGGAGGCTGAGGCAGGAGAATCGCTTGAACCTGGGAGGCAGAGGTTGCAGTGAGCCGAGATAGGGCCACTGCACTTTAGTCTGGGCAACAGAGCAAGACTCTGTCTCAAAAAAAAAAAAAAAATGAATGACTGAATAAATAAATAAATATTAACCTCGCTTAGTAGTGAAGTAGAAAATATGAACTATACTAGATCCAGTTGGCTCTGGTGTTGGCAACATTTTCATTGAGCTATCTTCTTATTTGGAAGCCAAATGCAATAATTTTTTTTTCATAAAAATATAAATGATGCTTCTGGCTATGGAATTGTTGGAATCCTTTGATAGTCAAATCAACATGACACAGATTTTTTTTTCTAATGGGAGTTAAGAATACCCTGGTACCTCAAACCAAAACTAAATTCAAAAATCCACTAAAAGGTGTTACAACTAGTTTTCTAAATTGGAAATAAAGAAAAATTCTTAGAGCTGCCTTTCTGAATTACCATGAAATGTATAGAGAAGATTTTTCTCCTGCTGTAAGCTCTTTCCAAGGAGAAAATAATTTTCTGTGGCTTTTTATTTTCATTTATTTTTGCCACTGGTCCATCTTTACCAATATAAATGAACAAGAAATCTGATGTAGCATGAAAGAACAACAAAATCTTCCAAGATATCTTGTCTGTTTCTCAGCTTTAATTACAAGTAAAATATGGCAAAAATTGTGGGGGAATATATGAGCATTTTAGTCATCGGCTAAATCCTGTAAGTACAAATTATATTTTAGTTAAGTTTATTGAAATGTTTTATGCTAATAAGATGAAACATTTCTTAAATTTACATTTTTAATTATTTCTCTAATTAATTTTATAAGATTTTGCTCACTCTTTTTACTTGCAGGTACTATCATTAATTGTACTATATGCATAGTGCTCTTAGTTGTAGGTCATTATCAAATGCCTATTTTATCTCACATAATGATAGTTAATAGTGGTAGTTGACTTCTCATAACCAAGTTCATTCACTACAGACTTTTTCTCAGGAACAGGGGCAGTCTCAAATAAAACATTAATAAGCTTTAAGAAATATATATATATATATTTTACAAGGGATTCTCATTATTTTGATATGCATTAAAATTGACGAAAATGGACAAACTGACAGCACACAACAGTACATTTTATAAAAACCTAGGGCTGGCTTAATTTACCAATTATTTTAAATGCATAATCAGTTATTAAAAAATAATTTGTGTAATTATATTTTTCATTTTTCTTCCTAAAATAGAATGTCTTCATAAATTCAACTCCTTGCATCTTGTTTCTCAAAAAATTATCCCCCACAAAAAATTCGTATCAGATGGCATATAGTTCTATTTCATTCAATTTACAGAATTTTGAGATAAAGTAAATTAACATTAGTAGAAAAATATTTGCAAGGCGTGACCTTGGCCATCTATATACATACATTTCTACATAATTCACATAAAATTTGGGAATTAGATATTTTTGCAAATACTTTCTAGAACAATATCTTAAAGTTAGTCACCTAGAAAACTAAGCAAAACTTATGTATAATCACATAAAATTTACTTGAATGATTTAAAATACTAGAGATTTAGGGATATAGGAATTTCAGTTACACAAATCAAACTAACAGTATTTGAAGTGCAGAATAATTACATTTTACAGACAAAAAAAACCAATGGAGATAACAGATTTTCATGGTATCCCTCCTGAATAGATCCCCAGCTTCCTCCTGGGGCATGTGGTGCTGTAAGTCTCCTGCAGGGATTCTTGCTATGAAAAGTGGTAAGTGATCCTATCCAGCCAGAAAAAGGGCAAGCTCTAACATCCTCAGAATAACTTCAGGAAAAACAAAAGTGCTTAACAATTAGCAGTAAAATGGGCAAGAAGGAAAAGATAGAGAATGTCAAAAATAAAAAATAAAAACTTCAACACATCTTATTTAGTGGGGGCTATTTCTAGATACTCGGTATTAGTCAGAATGCATTTCCCCTTAAAATCATGTATGCTCTTTAAAAGTATTCATTTTTGTTAGACAATATATGTACTTAAAACATTGCTATACTAAACAGAATAAGTACCTTTAGAGCCAAGTGAATAAAAGTGTTAAAAACCATGCAATATTTTTCATCCGAATAGCCAATAGAAAATATGAAAAGATGAAACAAATATTTTAAATCTGCCTCCTTTGAAAGGGAGTTATCAAGTTAAACAAATTATTTTTGTGAAAATGATGAGATAATAGCTGACCGTCTATGTATGCCTTTGCTATGTTAATGCATATTATCCTCTGTGGTCCCCAAATCAGAATTTTAAGATATGTTAAAATTGAACTGATCCATCTATATGAAACTCTCACCATGGGCATACACACACACAGACACACACACACACACACACTCACACATACACACCACATATACTACAAAGACTTTATTTCCAAATGGCTTCTCTTTCTTAGTGTTTAAAAGTGATATCTATTAGAAAAATAACCCTGGTTTTCATTCAAAAAAATCAGACATCAGTAATCCTAGCCAGAGAAAATATACTTACTAGCTTTGTTGATGTTCATAACGTATTTCTGATAAGAATTAATACCTTTTTTCCTCTTGTTCTAAATATGGAAGCAAAAAAAGAAAAAATAAAACTTCAAAGATCCCTAAATACATTATGACACTAAAATGGATATAATCTATTTGTCCCCATATTCTTTGCTCGTTTTATAAATATTTGGCCTCTCTTTTAGACTGAATTCAGGAAGAGAAACCCAATCAGTTTTCAGGTTTAATTTCAAAGTTTCACATTAGTCACACTACCTTGCCAAATTAGTTATGTAAAAGTTTCCCCCACACCCCGAATTGAATAAAAGATATAAATTATTTTTACATAACACAAGAAACACGAAGTTAAGAGAAAATTTCAAAAACAAATGCAACTTCTTACTATTTAAGAAAATAAAATTTATCATATCTTTTTTTTGGATAGTTGTCAAAGCTGCAAGAAAATTTTAATATTCTCTATTATTTATCTGCTATGCAAAAAAAAACTTTATATTTTCCCTTTTCGTACGTTATTTCTACTTCACAAACCATGATAAATTATGCAGTTATAAATATTAAAAAGACGGCCGGGCGTGGTGGCTTATGCTTGTAATCCCAGCATTTTGGGAGGCTGAGGCAGGTGAATCACCTGAGGTTGGGAGTTCGAGACCAGTCTGACCAACATGGAGAAACCCCGTGTTTACTAAAAATACAAAATTAGCCAGGCGTGGTGGTGCATGCCTGTAACCCCAGCTACTCGGGAGGCTGAGGCAGGAGAATCGCTTGAACCTGGGAAGCGGAGGTTGCGTTGAGCTGAGATTGCACTATTGCACACTAGCCTGGGCAACAAGAGCGAAACTCCATCTCAAAAATAAATAAATACATGTATGTAAAAATTAAAAACCATATTTTTCTAAATGAGTGGGGAGGGTTCATTTTTAGATGTAATTATCACTATACTTTGTCTCTGTTTTGGCTAATCTGGCATTACAAACAGTCCCAATAGTTAAAACTAATATAATTTTGGAAAGCATATGTAATCCAAATCATTTTAATTCAAAAGTATGTTGGTGTTACAATATTTTTTTTAACATCTCAGTTGTTAATTCCTAAGTAGCTACTATGTACCAGTAACTGGTGATAGAGCAATTACAGAAATACCTCCTCTCAAACATGTTACAGTGGAGGAAAAGCTGACAATTAAGACCAATGTAACAAAGAGACATAAGAAGTGTATAAATTAGAGTATGCTTAGGGGTGCTATGGTTGTATAGAAGTGTGGGTAATCCAACACAAGTGGGAGGTGAGGAGAAGATAGGAAGTTTTCTTATTGAAAAATTTTATATCTGCCTGAAGTACGAGAAAGCAGAATGTGATCAGGAGGTGTGTAGAGATCATTTCAAGCAACTGTACTATATATGCAATGACACACAGGTGTGAAATAAAAGCCCAAAAGAACATATTCTGGGAATTGCATGTATGTTGATATGATTGGGACATATGGAGGACGTAAGGAATATTTTGGACTTGAAAATGAAAAGACATATGGAGGCCAGATCATTAAAAGTTCTATAGGTAATCCTAAGGAGTTTGGATTTCATCATAAAGAGTACCATATTCTTCTTTTATTCCACGAGCTCCAAGAGACATATCTGTTTACTGCTCTTGCTTATCTCTCAGTTGAATCATTGTTCTCATTTGTTTTGGAGGGCTTTCAACACTTCTAATACTATTGTATGTAGCTTTCTCTTTCAAATTCTCTCTACAGGGCTACTGGTAAGGGCACTATTACACTAATTCAGCTTAGACCCATATAGACTATTAAAAGCAATGTCACTGTGAACATTCTTGTGCATGCTTCCTGATACACAAATGAAAGAGTTTCCAAGGCTGCATGTCCAGTGCAGCAGACACTTGGATATTGTTGTTCTAATTGACATGTGTTCTAAGCATAAAATACACACTGGATTTTGAAGACAGTACAGAGAATAATGTAATATAAACAGTGTCATAATGATTACAGGTTGAAATGATATTTTAGATATGAGTTAAATCAAATATATTATTAAACTTTGTATTTTTTTTTTTTTTTTTTTTTTTGGAGACAGCATCTTGCTCTGTCACCCAGGCTGGAGTGCAGTGGCGCTATCTTGGCTCATTGCAACCTCCGCCTCCCGAGTACAAGCAGTTTTCTGCCTCAGCCTCCCCAGTAGCTGGGATTACAGGCACCGGCCACCATGCCTGGCAATTTTTGTATTTTTAGTACAGATGGAGTTTCACCATCTTGGCCAGGCTGGTCTTGAACTCCTGATCTTGTGATTCACCCGCCTCAGCCTCCCAAAGTGCTGGGATTACAGACGTGAGCCACTGTGCCCAGCCCACATCATCTATTTTTTAAATGAGGCTATAGTAAATTTAAATTGTAGTTATCAGGAAATGTAAATGCACATATGAGGATTGAATTATATTCCTATTTGACAGAGTTACTCTAAGGTATATGATTAGGGGTCGATTAGCTACACATGTAGCTTCATCTTTACTAGAAAATGTCAAGTGGTTTTCTAAAGTGGTTGTAACAATTTATACTCTCACCAGCAATTCATAAAACTTCCAATTTGCTCCACATCCTTTCCTAAAGTTAATATTTTCACATTTTGAATGTTTTTTAATCCAATGATACATCAAGGCATTTACCAGGTTACTGGTGACTTTGTGTACGTTGTCAGGTTTGTTAGTTTATATGCTGTTCTTGGCATAGTATTTTCAATAAATATTCCATAATTCTATAAATATTGACAAGTGAATATTCATAGCTCACAGAGCCCTGCAGAGAAGAGATTATCTATACATTTGTAACTTTGATAATATGTGGTCATATTTTTATGTATATATACCTAGTGACTCTCTCGAAGCGCTAAACAGAAATATTCAAGCAGCTTGAAAATGAGAACAACTTATATTTTATTACCATGTTGTTTAGATTTATGTAGTATCAGATTAATATTGGGCCAGATTCTGTACTCCAAATAGACATATATATTTAAAAACAAGTCTGATGTTTTTACTTTTTATATTTTTATTTTTTACTTTTTAAGAAGAATGTTAATTCTTTTACTGATACAAATGTAATGAATAAGTTCCTCTCCGTTACCAAAGCTTTAAAACAAAGCTTATATAACCAAAGTTCTATTTCACCTGTCTCAGGGCTTTAGAGACAGGAAGCAGATGTTTGCTGGAGAGTGTGTTTGATAGCAAATCTTTGTTTCAAGATGCTAAATCTCTTATGAGGAAAACAAGGCAATTTGGCTATATTTACAATGGAAAGAAGTGCTTGCAATTTAAAACTGTCAGCAAATTATCCTTCACACATATCATAAATTCAATTGATTGAAATTCACCTTGTGATTACTTTCAGGCTTTTATAATCCCAAATTGAACAGAGCACTCAAACCAAGGTAGAGTCCATAAAGGAGAAGCAAGTCTAATCACAAATCTTTTGTTCAGAAATCTGAATTCAGCTTGCTACTGCATGTAACGCTCCATTTCTAGGCATAAGACACCAGATACAGTTTTTGTTTTCCTTAAGAAAGCATACAAAAGACTGGAAGCAAAAGTGTCATCATGGAAGTCTGAAAAAAAAAAAAAAACAAGGTTAATCTCAGCATGCTTAACTGAAATGTTACCTGTGAGGTAAGGTAAACTGGTTAGAGTAAAATATGTGTCTTTGTGCACACTTGAGCTATGAGAAGAGTGAGTAAATATAAATATTAGACAAGATTTTTTTTACTTTTATCTATTCTAATTTGAATGTTAAATATTAAAACATTGAGACTTGATTATAAACATTATTAATTTTTACTCATTAGTTCTTGAGTTATGCTAGGCATAAAGTAACAAGATAACTCAAATTACAATTTCTAGATTCTTCGTTTTAAAGTGTGAAAAATGCATTGAAAGAAAAAGTATGTACTTAAATATTATACTTTCAGTATTGTCTATAAAGTATTTGACACTTTTATAGGATGTGAACTGAGCAGTTAAACAACAGCAACTGGACTAAATTTAGCATTCAATGTCTTTATAAAAAATGTATTTTTTTTGTTTCTTTCAGAGTCTCTAAGAAAATTATGCAACAAGAAATAATCACAGTATTCTTAACTAAAATTTTGATTTAATTTTTAGAAACAACCTAATGTTTTCATCCAGTTACTCTTCCTTGAACTTGAACAGCCCTTTCAGCATATAGGTCTTTGCACTCTCATAGCTTGCTGGTTTTGAGTCTGTCATCCAGTCTATGAGTTCTCTGTAAAAGAGACTGTGTTAGATTCTCAGCTGACCATTGGCACATGCTACAAGCTCAAAAAATAAAATGGCAGAGTAAATGAACAAAATAAAGATTTGTGAATATTCATGTATTTGGTGATTTACATTTTATGTTCAGTTTTAAATCTCTATATATTCTTTTATTTTATGTACAAAGCCTTTACTCCTAGTTATGTCAAGAATAGAGAAACTTTTCACAGGACTTAATCTGTCTACCAGGTCTAGAGGCACAATACTGAGGATATTACAAATCTTTTGCTTTCAAAAGTATGAGAAAATAGAGAAACTGAAGGACATCCTGAAGCACAAAACATCTAAGGAAATATATGATGCACTGCAAAGAAGTCAGAAATGATGTGAGGATACCACTCATAGATATGGTAGGAAGAAAATGATGTGATTAGTTTGATTAGTGGAGATTTGCTACAGTGCATCCATCATAAACACACACACACACACACACACACACACACACACACAACATGCATGCAGATAAAGCGGATAAATATTCTCACCATAGTATTGCTCAGTCACAACATATTGTCCCATAATGATGATCAGTGTCCACCATTATAATGAGTGACCCAAACTTTCACACATACTTTATTAGGACAATGACAACACTCATTTCTTTTTTATCTTCCCAAAGTTTAGCTACTAAGGAATGGAAGGAACTTGCAAATAACGTGAATTAAGAAGAGAAGACAAGGAGAAAAATTTAGTTCAAATCCCTGGGTACAATTACAAACTGTGATTTACACTTTATTTTAATGGAGTCTGCAATTTTGTCTTTGAATTTACTCTCACACATTTTGATATATTCCAAAATGTTCTAAAATATTGAATAAATAAATGTTCAAAAGACTTCCCCCAATATATCATTTTTATTCTTAGTTGAAAATTTATATAGTAGTTTAGAAAATTATTTTCTGTAACAATTGGGAGCCATTTTGCAGATGAAAACATGCACTAAAATAAATAAATTAATATTTGAAGTTCATCATGGATTGCTACTGAATTGTGTGAACTAGAATTTACCACACCCTGCAAAACTTAATAATATTTTTAACAGTTGAATACCTGATTCTGCTTATCTTTCAAAGCATCATCTCAGGAAATGAGTAAATTGACAATTTGGACAGCTAATTCAGTCTTTAGAGAAGTTTTCTTTAATAGTGAAAAAAGTATTTCAACAGATCTTATCCACCATCATGACTTCCATAAATTAAATACATAAATAAAAATGAATAAATAGAGATGTACTAACAGTATGTTTTTGGTTAAGAAGAGTAACAGAATTATTGAATGTTCCATGAAAGAAAAATCATCATTATGATTCTCAAGTTGGACTCAGGAAAAAAAAATTCTTATGTAGCAAGGGGACATAAGTAAAAATTTATTCCTGTGCCAATACAAGCTATTTCACATGAGTTCAACCAGCTCAGTTTAGTGAATACTTTTCTCTATGATCAATTTTTTAACAAAGTTCTTCATAACACCTCAAAAAATATTACCACACTGATTCTAACAGCATATTAAAATAATCATATACCATAATCGAGTGGGATTTATCCCTGGAATGCAGAGAAGTTGCAGCATATTCAAATTAACAAGCATAATAAATCACAGTAATAGAGTAAAGGATGAAAATCCTATGGTCATCTTAATACATGTGGAAAATACATCTCACAAATTTAACATCCTTTCATTAACAAAACTCAACAAAATAGGTATGAAAGAAATGTATGTCAACTTAATAAAAGTCATATATGACAAGCCCACAGCTAACATCATACCAAATAACAAAAAGCTGAAAATGTTTTCTCTATGAGGAACAATGCACAGTTGTCCACTCTTGTCTTTCTATTCAACATATTCCTGGAAGTCTTAGCCAGAGCAATTAAGCAAGAAAAAGAAGTAAAATGCATCCAAACTGTAAAGGAAGAAGTACAATTATCTCTGTTTGCAGATGACATTTGATATAGTTTGACTGTGTCCCCACCCAAATCTCATCTTGAGTTGTAACTCCCACAGTTCCCACTGGGATGAACCCGGTGGGAGGTGACTAAAATATGGGGTCAGGTTTTTTCTCTGCTATGCTCGTGATAGTGAATGAGTCTCATGATATCTGATGGTTTTAAAATCTGACTTTCTGTGCACAAGCTCTCTGTTTGCCTGCTGCCATCCATGTAGGATGTGACTTGATTCTCCTTGCCTTCTGCCGTGATAGCGAGGCTTCCCCAGCCATGTGGAACTTTAAGTCCAATTAAACCTTTTTCTTTCATGAATTGCCTCATCTCAGGTATGTCATTATCAGTAGTGTGAAAACAGACTAATACATCATTTTGTATGTAGAAAATGTCAAAGGCTCCACTAAAAATTGTTAGAATTAATAACTCCTGTAAGTTGCATAATACAAGATTATGCAAAACTCAATTGCATTTATATTCACTGATAACAAGCTACCCAAAAAAGAAATTAAGAAAACAATCCCTTTTATAGTAGCATCAAAAATAATCAGTAAATCCAATCAAGAGTATAAAATATTTATATACTGAAAACAATAAAACATTGATGAAAGAGACACAAATAAGCGGAAAGATATCCTGTGCTCATGGATTGAAAGAATTAATATGACATTGCTATGATCCATTTCAATTATTCATTTTCTATAATTATCCAATACATTGTTACTATTTTAAATATCTTTATTTTAGAATTAAGATTTTTTTAAACTTGTACACAATAATTTATTTTAATTAATTATTTTTACTTTTTTTATTATGTAGATCCAAGTTAATCGATATTAGTTTTCTTCTACCTGAAGAACTTCTTTTAATTTCTTACAGGGCACACTTTTGGTGATTAATTTTTTTCACTTTTTGTTTATTCCCCCTTTTATTTTGAAATACATTTCTGTAGATATAGAATTCTAAGTTGGAGGAATTTTTCTTTCAGCATTTTAAATGTTTTAAGTCAGTCTCTTAATGCATGCATGCTTTCTGACAAAAAGGCACTACAATTTTTATACTTGTTCCTCGATAAGTAAGATTTTTCTCCCTCTGTTTCTTTCTTGATTTTCTCATTGCTTTTGGTTTGAATGCAGTTTGACTACTAAATGCCTAGGTGTGTATTTTTCATTTTTATCCTGTTTAATATTCTCTGAGCTTCCAGGATTTATATTTTCAGATATATCATTAATTTTTAACATTATCCATAATTATTTCTTTAAATACTTCCTCTGATCCATTCTCATTATTCTACCACAGATATTCAAATTATTATGTGTGTGTTTCAGCATTTGAAATTGTATTACACTTCTTGGACTGTTGGCCAGTTTTGAGATTTTCATCATACTTTTTTTTTCTTCATGTCTTTGTATGTCAGTTAGGAAGGATCTATTGACCTATCTTCAAGCTCGTTGATTCTTTTCTCAACTGATTCCGATCTCCACATGTGTCCATCAAAGACATTCTTTATTTTTATTATAGGGCTTTGGATTTCTGTTTCCTTTATAATTTTTCTTGTCCAATACCTCTGCTTTCACTGCCCATCGTTTTTGCATACTTTCTACCTTACCATTAAATCCATTAACATATTAATTGTAATCATTTTAATTCCTTGTCTGATAATTCCAACGTCTGTGTCAGATGAGTTTTGTCCTGATGCTTGGTTTGTCTATTCAAATTATTTTTTCTTAACATTTAGCATGCCTTGTAAATTTTTAGGAAAGTCAGAGGTCATTTATTGGGTATAGAAACTGAGGTAAATATGCCTTTAGGGGGTACTTTGCTAATCTGACTAGGAGTTGGGATGTGTTAATTATTTTATGTAACTGTAGGTGTCAGAAGGTAGAAATTCTGCCTGTGGGGTTTTTGGTTTGGACCTTGTTATCTTTGGGCATCCTCGAGAGCTCCTACCTAGACTTTGTGTTTTGTGGCTTTTTCAAATGTATTTAACAATATCCTGTTAGCTGGGCGTGGTGGCTCACGCCTGTAATCCCAGCACTTTGGGAGGCCAAGGCCAGCGCATCACAAGGTCAGGAGATCGAGACCATCCTGGCTAATACAGTGAAACCCCGTCTCTACTAAAAATACAAAAAAAATTAGCCGGGCGTGGTGGCGGGCGCCTGTAGTCCCAGCTACTCGGGAGGCTGAGGCAGGAGAACGGTGTGAACCTGGGAGGCGGAGCTTGCAGTGAGCCAAGATCGCGCCACTGCACTCCAGCCTGGGCGACTGAGCGAGACTCCGTCTCAAAAAAAAAAAAAATAATAATAATAATAATAATAATATCCTGTTATACTCTAGCCCTCTAGGTGTGGCAAGAAGGTGTGGAAATGAATTACTCTATAGTATTATAATTAAATATTATCCTGAAAATTTTAACAAATTTTGCATAACATAAAATGTATCATCTTCACCACTTTTCACTGTACAGTTCAGGGGTAATAAGTGCATTCATAATGTGCAATCATCAACATCATACATTTCCACACTCTTTTTATTTAGTAAAACTAAAACATTAAACATTAAATTCACCTTAAATTTATACCTGTTAAACATTAAATTCACATTTATTCTCTCCCAAGCCCCTGGAAACCATCATTCTACTTCTTATTTCTGTGAATTTTGACTATACTAAGTATCTCACAGAAGTGGAATCATACTGTATTCGTCTCTTTGTGACTGGTTTATCTCAAATTATAATGTCCTAAAGACTCATCACTGTTGTAGTATGTGCCAGAATTTTCTTGCTTTTCAACTGCTCCACATAGTTGTCAACACTTGCTATTTTCTGTTTTTTTGTTTATTTGTTTATAGTAGTCATCTTAATAAGTATTTTGTGCCACCTCAATGTAGTTTTAATTTCTATTTCTCTAATGATTAGTGATGTTAAACCTCTTTTCATGTGCTTATTGTCCATGTGTATAACTTTATTAAAAATCTATCTATTCAAGTTCTTTGCCTATTTTTTAATTGGGATGTTTGTTGTTGCTTTTGTTGAGTTTTAGGGTTTATCTATATATTATCCATATTAACTCCTCATTGAATAAACATTTGGAAAATATTTTCTCCTATTCTGTGAGATGCCTTTTTCTGCTAAATTTGGTTTGATAGTCTTCAATGTTCGTAAGGTGTATTGTTCTGTGTTTTTGTTTGTTTGCTTTCTTGTTTCTTTTCTTACAATGTCTTCGGTGTTGGGGTAACGTAGCCTCATAAAATGACTTAGGAAGTGTTCATATCTCTTCAATGTTTTGGAAAACTTTGAGGAGGATTGATGTTAGTTCTTCTTTAAATTATTGGTAAAATTTACCAGAGAAAACATCAGATTCAGGGTTTTAGTTTGTGAGGAGATTTTTGATTCTGATTCTATCTCCTTATTGTTATGGGTCTATTCAGGTTTTTTATTTCTAAATCAATGGTTCCCAACCTTTTTGGCACAAGAGACGGGTTTTGTGGAAGACAATTTTTTAAATGGATGGGGTAGGTTTTGGGATGAAACTATTCCACCTCAGATAATCAGGTATTAGATTCTCAAAAGGAACACACAACCTAGGTCCCTTGCATGTGCAGTTCACAATAGGGTTTGTACTCCTATGAGAATCTAATGCTGCTGCTGATCTGACAGGAGGTGGAGCTCAGGCAGTAATGCTTGCTTGCCCCACAGCTCATCTCTTGCTGTGCAGCTGGGTTCCTAACAGGCCACAGACCAATACTGGTCTGCGGCCCAGGGGTTGAGGACCCTTGTTCTACGTAATTCAGGCTTGATAGAGTTTGTGTTTTAGCAATTTGTCTATTTCATCTTAGTAGTATAAGTCGTTGGCATATATTTGTTCATAGTATTTTCTGCGAATATATTAACATATGAATATATGTTATCTATGAACATATACATATTGTACATCCTTATGGGGTACATGAGATATTTTGATACATGCCTACAATGTGTACTTGTATGCACACATCACCTCAAACATTTATTATTTCTTTGGATTGGGAACATTTCAAATCTTATCTTGTAGCTATTTTGAAATATATAGTGAATTTTTATTAACTATAGTCACCCTACTGTGCTGCAAAACACAGACTTACTTCTATCTAAATGTACTTTTGCAGCCATTAATCAACTTACATTTATCTGTTTTGTTCATAGCAGTCTCATAATCCTTTTTTATTTCTGTAAAATTGGTAGTAATGTTTCCACTTTCACATCTGGCTTCATGAATTGAATTTGGAAGTACTCCCTCTTCTTCTTTCCCCATAGAAACATAAATTTGAACAAGTTCACAAAACTAAGGAAACTAAGTGAGAGACTATAGCACCTGATTGTAGCACAGAACTAAGAAAAATAAGCTGAGTTTAGTTATAACATATAAAATAATAAAAAGTATGAGATTAATAAGACAAGGGCTATAACAACATACATACATGTTCAAGAAAGAATATAAACAATAGTATATTAGATTAACAACAATGCTAAGAAATTTAAATATTAATGGCATAGATTATTTTCAATGTCCATACACAGTAAAGCTGACTCCAAAATTAATGAAAAGTCTAACAAAACTATGTCTTTGTGCAGAAAACAAAGGAGGGGATTTGAATAAAAATAAATAAGAGAGCTACTTTAGATAGGACAGTGGTCAGGGAAAGCCTCTCTAAGTAGTAACATTAAAGCAGAGATCTTAAAGATGTGAGAAAGTGAGCTATTCCAATACAGGTATTGGTAAAATTTACAGGTAGGAGTAATTGCAATTGCAGACAGTAGGATCTGGAACAACTTGATTTATTTAAAAAACAAGAAAGAGCGCATTATGGCTTAAATGAAATGAATAATACATAGACATATAAATACGTCATTATAGATTTGAAATTTAGTGGTATTAATATAATTGTTGCATAAATTAGTTGTTATGGAATTATCATTAAAAAAATTCCTGGGCTATGCAATTACAAATATTTTATGTGGCCAATTCTTAAGTTATTAAAACATTTTCAGATTACAGAAAATTATTGTTAGGTACCTAGATAATTCAAATCAAATGAGAAACTACAGAAAATATATGTTTATAATGATATGAATATTACCTGCAACATTAGCAAAGACTAACAGAAATATTCAAAAACTATGGGAATGCATTTTTTCAGAGATTAAAGGTTGTTCAAGATTAGAAGATGTAATAGTAGAATCCATAGGCAGTAATAAATATCTTTTGAAAAATAAACCATTTCCATAGTTCTTGAACAAGTATTTGATAAAATTTAGAATCCATTTACATTTAAAATTAACAACAAAAGATCGTAGTCATTAATAATACCAATAAAAATAATAAAGTCTACCTCAGGCAATCATTCCGTATTATTTTTAATAGCAAATATCAAGAAAGATTTCAATTACAACTAGAAACAAATAAATTTTCCATTAAGATGACTGATATTTCACACTATTTGGGAATTCTAGTCAATATGACATTAGATAGAAACACAGATATTACTTAGACAAAGGAAAATCATATTCCTTGAAGATTATACAGTTGCTAATTTATTACTATGAAATGTGAAAATTTAGTGGTCAGGCATAAATAAACAAAAATATTTTTCCACTCCAAAAGTAAAAAATCATATCTTTGAGAATGTAATGTGGAAAATAGCTCATTTCTAAAAACAAGAAAATGTCTGTGTATTGTCTTATAAAAAAAGTATAGAAACTCTATAAAAGTTATAAAATATATAAATAAAGTATTAAATACATAGAGAAGCAGATTATTGTTAAATTAAGATACTCACTGCCAAAAGTGTGTCTGCCAATTTCCTCCAAATTGTCGATACATGAAATACAGTTTTACTTTAAATCCCATAATGAATATTTTGTAACACGGCAAAAATTCTACAATTAACAAGGATGAATAAATCTATAAACATAACCAAGAAAGGAAATAAAAAAAAATAGGGGGAATTTGGAGGACAGTATTTTTCTTCTCAATAATTTTAACATGATGCTGGCACAGGAAAAGACAGACACACCAATTGTATACTGTAATACAGTTATAACACAAAGTTGCTATTTTGAAGATGAAGGCATGGATTTTTTTTTTAGTGTTTTTGAAGTCCAGCTAAAACAAATCTGTCATTGTGATCATGTTTAGAGGGTGGGAATAAAATTTCGACCCACCTGTGAAGAGTTAAGTATAGTGGAGGATGTCGTTTAACAGAGTGCAGAAAAATGGTTAAACAGTAAAATAACATAATTACATAACAGATCCCCACAGTCATTTCTTTGTCAAATAAATTTTAAGAAAGCCGTAAAGATACAGGAATGCCAAGTTGGTTGAGCCAGGATAAGTCATCTTCCTTTCATCCAGGCGAGTGAAACGTCACGTAAGGCCTCATGTGTGCTATCACAGGTCACTGTAACCTGGAACTCCCGGGCTCAAGCAATTCTCCCACTTCAGCCTCCTGAGTAGCTAAGATTATAGTCTCAGATGACCACATCTGGCTTAAATTATTGATCTTAGGACTTTCCCGCCTGATTCATAAAAATTACAATGTTTATTGTAATTTGTTAATTTATTATTAAAGAAAATATTTATGAATATTAATTTATTGTCAAAGGATATTAATATTAATTTACTGTTTGATTAATATTAACTTATTGTTACAGGAAATATTGCAAGTAATATGATATATAACTAGTGAAAGAAAGAAAATTTAATAAGTAGATGCATGTGAGAAACTCATCTATAGACTAAGATATTTTACACTCCATCTGCAGTAAAGAATGACCACTGGAATGCAAATAATTAAAGCATGAGCCAGAGAAAATGTTTATTATTGTTGGTGAAAATATTTCTTGATTTTCTCATGCCCATCATGAGGAAAAGAGATCTTTTATTCAATTTAGAAAATATTCCAAGTATAGTTTTCAAATATAAAATTTTAGGGGAGATTGGCTTGAGAAAGCAATTGCTTTGATGATATATGAATTATTTTGGGTTTCATTTTTTGGATATTTGAATAGCAAAGCTTGTTGCTGGTGGTCTGGGACATATTTCCTTGTTCCACTTTTCCTTTTATACAGTCAGATGAGAGTGTTAAATAACATGATTTTTATTATGTTGGGAAAATCTCACTAATTGCTCTTGGAAAACGGTGACTTAGTCTAAGGATAAATTCTTACAGATATACGAAGTATATTGTAAGACCAACTTTTAAAAATTGACATTACTTGAGCTACTTTTACTTATTTTTCTTTTCAGTTCTTATTATTTTATGTCACTTCGAGTAATTTACTAATTTATAGTTCAAAGTCAGCTTAATAAGTTCTGAAACTTTATAACTACAGCCATCATTCTTTCAGTGTCAAACCATAATCTAAAAAACAGTTTCTAAAAGATATACTTTATAAAGCTTTACCAAAACTTTACTTTTCTTTTTTCTGTTGTCTCCTTTTTATTTTATTTTAACAGTTTAGCATACAACTTTTGGGTACAGACATGTGAAATACCTCACTGTGAAACATGTACAAATGAATAATTTAAACTACTTACAAGTATAGTAAATATAAACTTAATAATATTAATATGAGATGAAATATGGAAAATAAATAGCACAAAAAAGTAACTATTTAAATTATAATATGTTGTTGAAGTTTATTTATTACAATTATTTGTTTTTTTGACCATTGGAAAAGTTACTTATTTTAATAAAAGTTTGTGGAAAAAAATGAGCAAAGACAGACTTGTGAATTAGACAAAATCTCACTGAAATTTAATATACTCATCTCTCAAAGAGAGAATTATTCATTGGGCTGCATGAATGACAACTGACTGTATTGACCTGTCTCTAGGAGCCAGCACACTCAGGGTTTCTCCACTCTCTTTGTCTCCAAGTCTAAAAAATAGAGTCTATTATGACAAGTACCTATCACAGTGTGCTCTTCATGCAGTTGGCCAAAATCATCTAGGTCTCGCCCCTTTGGGAAGAAGGTGATTTAGACTATAACATTCAGAGCTAAGAAGAATTGTAGGAACTACTCAGACCAGTCTGGTAATTTGTGAAATTTGTAGGCCAGAGTTGACATGACTACCTTAAAGTTACACAGCACAATCTTGGAGGAAATATAAAAACACATAGTATATATAATTAGTATCTAAACACTGGAAGTAAATCATTATGCAGAACACATAATATGAAATAATAAAGCAATTAATTAATTAATAATAAGCTAAAATAAAGCACACAGAATGCTTACAAGAAACAAAAGTAATGAAGAGGGAAACATGGAAACTTTTGTTTAGGAAAGCATTGAGGCTTGCAGCTACACTTAAAAGGAAAGTACTGGGTTGGGCACGGTGGCTCACGCCTGTAATCCCAGCACTTTGGGAGGCCAAGGTGGGCGGATCACGAGGTCAGGATATCAAGACCATCCTGGCTAACATGGTGAAACTCCGTCTCTACTAAAAATACAAAAATTAGCTGGGTGTGGTGGCGGGCGCCTGTAGTCTCAGCTACTGGGGAGGCTAAGGCAGGAGAATGGCGTGAACCCAGGAGGCGGAGCTTGCAGTCAGCCGAGATTCCGCCACTGCACTCCAGCCTGGGGGACAGAGAGAAACTCTGTCTCAAAAAAAAAAAAAAAAAAAAAAAAGGAAAGTATTGGCTACGAGCAGGCAAGTGAGTATTTTCATTAAATCAAAATTGAAGTGAATATTACATAGTTCATTCTCATAACATGCTAGTGTAGAGTGCTGAACATACTGAAGAGCTAGAATATACTAGCTCTAACATACTGAAGTTGTTAGACTGTTAGATTGCCATATTAACAATTTGCTTTTGCATTGTGTTTTCAATTTGTAATTTATATTATAAATGTTTCTACTCTGAAATTAAAGGCAAAGTAAATGCCAGTAAGAGAGGTAATTAGGATGCTCAAGTTTTCTGAAAAGCATCGTGACTTAATTATATAGGTTCTGGTGTCAATCTTTTAGTTCAAAATCCTCTCCATTACTTAGCAGTTGCACGACATAATTACTTAACTCGTCATTATAAAATTGGAGATATTAAGATGGCCTCCTACATTAAATTGTTGGAATATTAAATGAAATAATGCATGAAGAAAACTTGGTGTTAAATGATCACTCAACAAATTTTATGCACTATTATGTAAAAGTGAAAAATTTAAATGTGAACACAAGCTTCACTTATAATTATTTCGTTTTGTTTAACTTATTTGCTTTTATAAAATATGTTCCGAAAGCTGCATTAAGGCCCACCTCAGAGACAGTGAACTTCACTGATTTCATCACCTGTCCAGATTTTATTGACATGTTTTTAAAGACTTAATTTTAATTCCAGTGGCTCTAATGTTTAAATAAATTTAATTCAAAGGGAGTAAAATAATACTAAGGTGCCTGATATTTAATGGCCTCCGTATGATTCTAAAAATAAAAAGTGGGCGGGCACAGTGGCTTATACCTGTAATCCCAGTACTTTGGGAGGCCAAGGTGGGTGGATCATTTGAGGTCAGAAGTTTGAGACCAGCCTGGCCAACATGGTGAAACCCCACCTCTCCTAAAAAAAAAAAAAACAAAAATTAGCCAGGTCGCGTAGCGGGCGTCTGTAGTCCCAGCTATGGGGGAGGCTGAGGCAGGAGAATCGCTTGAATCCGGGAGGTGGAAGTTGCAGTGAGCTGAAATCATGCCACTGCACTTCAGCCTGGGCGACAGAGTGAGACTCCGTCTCAAAAATAAACAAACAAAAAAGATATTAGGCTAAGAAAAATAATTATGAGATAAAAATAACTACGAGGGTTTGGTGGATGAATACCTCCTTCAAACATGTGTAGTCTGAAACTACCTAAGTTCAGCCCTCATTTTACATTTATTATCCCAGTTTTCTAGAAATTACATTTGTATTGAGCTGATCTCAGTTGTTCCTCTTATATGTCCCAGCTACCTACCTATCATAGCAGCTCACAGAGTAGGTTTCCAATTACTACAGAGTATGTGTTGGTTTTTCAGGAAAATCATATAATAATTTCCAAAAAGTTATCAGCAGTCACTGTTAATCAGTTTTATTTCTGCCCTTCATCATTGTCAGTCAGAAATCAAATTGTTTTCCCAAAAGATTTATTTTATGTAAAAAAAATTTTTTTACATAATCTTAAAATTAGCTTTTGAGAATTTTTACTCTTGCTATAATTTTACATGACTAAATTTATTGACTGTTAATTTGAGCTGCATGGCTTGTGCTTAATTATACAAATTGATTTCATTTGTGGTCTGCAGATTTTCTGACAGGAATTCAGGCCATTGTTTCAGCTAACATTCACTTTGAACTTCAAACACAGAGAAGATAACTGAATATTTGACCTTGTGCTAATGAGAAAAGAAACCAGGATCATAGAGCAAAAAATTAGCTCCATATAGTATTCATCCTTTACTGTTCCTCACCAACTATACATTGTAAGATTTCCATTGCTATAAGATGGCAGAAAGAGATAGCTGAAAATGAAAAAGCTTAGTCAAATCATCCTATGGGTTAATCAAAAGGTTTAGGATTATTTTTTTAAGTTGACCTTCTCTAGAATCTCTTTCCCTGTGATTACTTTTGCACCAACGTAATATATATTTTACATTTAAAAAACTTAAGGGGAATTTGCTCAAAGTATCTGTTCACAGAGATATCATCAATAATGTGTTTACTTATAGTGTGAGAAAAGTTAGTTGTCTAAATTACCTCGGACTTCCTATAAGAAATGTATATAACCACTCTTCTTATTCACAGTGGCCCTGTACAAATCTGACATTCCTTTCCTTAAAGTACAACATAATAGGTGACACATTATGAACCAATTTTCTTTCAGTCAAATGAGTCTGCTTAGAGGAGAGCTAATAAAAGCTTCAGTAATAACAATACAGACAATTCATAGTATACTAGGGCCTATTAGTCTGTTGCGTTGTGGTTTTGAAGTATTTACTAACTTTCAAATTAATTTGTAGCTCTGCTTGTATTAATGTATTCTAAATCAAGCTAGATTTATTGTGGCTAAAAAGTATTATGATGTAATACAAAACAATGTAAAAATCAACATTGTATGTTCAGTTATATTAATATAAAGTGAGATTGAAACCATAGTTAATATTCATGAAGTAAACAAGCTCTCATAACATTATATTAATAAATGCATAGGCATTAGGGCATTTATATAAAATATATCTGCTTTCATTGAAAATTCATGGTCATAAACGCTAGAGATTTTGGAAAACTATGAGTATATGTGTAGATATATATTAAACAAAATGGAATTAAATAATTTTGTTTTTCCATGACTGTTTACATCAATTTATTGCTGATTTTCTTTCCTTATGGAACAAAGAATTATTTTATTCAATAGCTTCAGTGAATTCTTCTGCTTTAAAATATATTTAGCAAAATTAATTTCACTTCTGCTGTGTTCAAAATAATGGGCTAGAGCTCCAAAGAAACTTAAATGTATAAAACATAGTAACTACCACCTCTAAATCTTACATCTCATGGAAAGGAAAACAGACATTTATTTCTGCAGTATGATATACTAATCCACATTGAAGAAGGGGAAGTGGAACTGGGTTCTATTGTATAAGTTTTCTAAGGGTGCTGTAACAAAGTGCTACAAACTGGTGTCTTAAACAGTACGAATTTATTGTACTCCCGTTTGAAATCAAGGTGATGGCAGGTTAGGTTCTTTTTGAGGGTTGTGAGAGAGAATTTGTTCCATGACTTTCTCTTAACTTTTGGTGGTTTGCTGTCAGTCTTTGACTCGTTACATGCATTGCTACAGTCTCTGCTTCATCTTCAGGTAACCTTTCCCTGTATCTCTGCACATCATGTTGCCTCTGTGCATATCTGTCTCTGTCTTCAAATTTCTCCCATATAAAAAGCCAGCAGTCATACTGGATCAAGGCCCATGCTAATGACTTCATTTTAACTTGCATAGCTCTCTGAACATTCTGTTTCCAAATAAGGTCATATTCTGGAGTGCTGGGGACTGGGATTTCATCATGTCTTTTTGGAGGATAGAATTCAGTCCATAACATCTACCTATACATTTTTTTTCCTGTTTGCTTCTGGAATTTCAGGTGTATCAGGTACTATCCGGTCAGTTTGTGACCTGACATTAATTTATTGACATAGGCGATGAAGAAACCTTCTGGGAATGAATTAAACACCTAGGGAAACAAACTAGGCATAATGAGCTTAATCTGTCTGATGTACCAATAAATTGCCAAACAGCTTTAGAACCAGGAGAGTTCTTATGTGTTAGCAGCAGCATAAAACAGACATTTATTGTAGGAACCTGGAAGAAGTTATGGTTGTTTCCATCAAAGGCAGATGGAGTTGTTGGGTCCAGTTAAATTATAATCATGTCTAGCAGAAACAGCAGAGGTGTGCAAGGCACGTATCAGTACCGAGAGAAAAAGAGGAAAGAAAGATAAGAGGAAAGAAATAGAAACATCACATGGTAGCTCACTTATCCTGAGGTTATGGAGGAAGCTTGATAGGCATGCAGGTAAGTGGGACTTTATATTAGCAGATTAGTTAGTGGATTAGGACAAGAGTCAGAAAAATAAAATGGTCGCATATGAAATTTAAAATAAATCATCAATGTGATTATGAGTTGTACCTAAAGGTAAATGGGCACATGGCGTGTGAAAGTGTTGTAGACCTGGGGGTATAGCACCCTGTTTTCAAAAGCTAATTTTAAGTCTAATTCTATCCTGGTATGTATGAGTGTCAAAGGCAGGACAATGTATTTCAGTTGGTCACTTTGTTTACATTTTGTTGGAACTCATACTGAGGTTCATCCATTTTTAACTCGATATTTCTGGAGCTATATCTTTATGTTAGTGAATGCTGGAAATATGTTTTAACTTTACAATTAGGACCTGACAGGAATGCTTGCTTAGACTGACATCACCTACTCAATCTTCAAGATCCAATTCGAGTACTGCCTCCTCTGTAAAATTGCCCTTGCCTCATCTTTTAGAGTTATGGGCTGCCTGTTTGGTGTTCTTATGGAGCTCTATTTACCGTTTTTATATTTATCTTTCCCAGGAGACTATGATCTCCCAGAAGATATGGAATGCATCATATTTCTCTTTAAATGCCTAATGCCTGGAACAGGTTCTAATAATTACTGAATGAATGAAGACACGAATGAACAAAATTTGGCCACAAAATAGCTAGATAATGAATAACATTTTTAAAAAACTGAAATATAGTTTTGCATAAACTTTTTTCATTTATAACTACTAGTGGTTGTGAGGTGAATAATACCACACGACACAAATTGAAGCATAACCAAACTATCAATATATATTAAACATACATGTATATATGGATTATACATGTGTGCATGTGTATTTATAAAATCTCAACATTTGTTTGTAATTGTGCAAGCAATGCTGTTAATCATTATAGAATGTGCAACATATCATTGTCTGAGTTAGCCATATATTACATGTGAGGACACTCATAGACCATGTATGAATATTTATTTCTATTTTGGAAATAACAGCTATGCTTGTAATGTTCTATAGGGCCATTAATAGAAGGTCCTAAAGATTTAATTATTTTAAATATGCAGAAGAAACAAAACAATGTTAATTTACCTAAGCACAGTAAATACTGTTAAATGATTATTCGTGTTCTCATTATTAATAATAGGCAAATGCCATCTCTGTTACCAGATGGTGTGGGGCAGAGTATTTTGTGATACTTCATCAATACTTTCATCTGAGAGCAGGTGAATGATATTCTAGCCATCATATTTTACATATGCAGAGATTCTATGATGGATACACGTTTCAGCATAGGCAGTTTGGAGTAAACAGAACTCCCTTTGCAGCCTTACACATGCAATCATTAATCCAACAGAGCTTTCTTCAGGGTCTGTCATCCTCGCAGACTGTTAAACATAATTTTGTTTTAGTGATGGGAGATGTGAAGCCCTGGTTATGTGGATAACCAGATTATCATTAACATTTCTAAACTGCTTGGAGGCTCCTTTAAGATAAGAGAAACGTTATAAATATTACTGTGATTATCTTTGTTACTCTTTGAGAGAAATATATTGTAAATCGCAAGGCTTTACCCTTTTTTCATATAAAATATTTGTCATGTTGATGCATTCTCCAGCCACAGCCAATGAGGAAAAATGTTTGCATCACTCTCCTCACAAACTGTGGGTGGAGAAAGACGTCAAATTGAATTAAGAACACATCAGTGAGCTCTAAATAAATGATTCAGCCTGAAGGCTGAAGTGTTACCTTTTGTTCTGTGGCCCATAATTGACACAAAATGTGTGTAGAGCAATTCATAAAACACAGACTATGCAATAGTGGAATATTTTATTACAGTGAAAGATCATTATTTTTTACAGTCAAAAGGAAGTGCAAACGCCCTGATCATTAAGCAACATTCCATATGCTAACTTGAAGAGTAAGATTATGTGCTGAGAGAACATTTTAATATGATTCGATAACATAGTAATTTCTGTTTTCTGAATTCTGAGACTGAAAATCTTCTCATAATAAATTCCACACAATTTTTTTTGTATCTTAGACTTTTAACTCTAAGAAATCATGGCACTGTCTTTAGAAAAATTATAAAATGTTGAAAAATTTGAAAACAGTAAAAATGATCTAGTCCCACACACAACTTAAATGGTAATAATAATAATATTTATGCACACTATAATTTGCAAAGTTTACCTTACTTAATTTTATAAGAAATACATGAACAAGTCCCAAAGAGTTTAAGCTTTGCCCAAAGGCAGCAGAATTAATGCACAACTAGAATCCATGTGAAACTGGGTCAGCATTGGAAGTACTTGCTCCATTACACTGGTACAGTGCAGTAGAGGCTGAAAATTTGCCAGTATAGTAATATTTTTAATGATTCAAGGCATTTTCCTCTAGAAGAGATTTTAATGCTCTTAGCCAAAAAAGTAAAACCCCTCAGATTTAATACAAACAATTTTAAAATTTCAAAGGCATGAAATATACAGAAATAAATTGATGTTGATGTATAAGCATCTGGCATTTTCTGTATATCAATTATATGGTGGCTAAGGTTTACAAGGGAAATTTCACATTGGGAGAAATAATTTAGTTTGTCTATTCTTTGCTGTTTTACTAGTTAAGCCTATACATAAAGTATATCTGATTAAGATTTCATTTCGGAATATAGCTTCTCTTCTATTACCAGTGGTGTTAATTTTTAACCTATAGGGGTTTTACTTGTCACAGAACCAATTAATTACCATCATAAAGACTGCTATAGAAATTCTATATAGAAAAAACGATTATCTTTGTGTTGACATAAATAGAATTCGAAACATAAAAACAGTGTTGAACATTGTTATCACCCCCATAATTTGTTTATTCATATTTCTCTCACTGTTATTCCTTCTCTTACAAATCTCATATTTTTCACTAACCAAGTCATGATTCTTTTGTTAAAACTCACATACATTTTGCATTGATATTATTCATTTAACATGTGAGATTTTGAGTGAGTTATGCTTTCAGTCTCAAGATTTCTCTTACTCTTTTCTCAAGCATTCATGTCCTTTGGATTCTTGTCCAGTATATATATATATATATGTGTGTGTATACAAATATACATGTGTATATATATATACATATTTGTATACAAATATAAATGTGTGTATATATATACATATTTGTATACGAATATAAATATGTATATATGTGTATATACACACATACATACATACATATATACTATATCTATACATGCACACACACACACACATATAAAACTTAAAACGATCTGATCAAATAGTTTTGGGAACTTTCTATAAGTGAAATTCCAGATTTTACCTTCTACACGGTTAGCTTTACTTTGACTAACTGATAGGGAATGGAGGAAAGAGCAAACTGCTTTGGAAATATTGGGATACAACACTAAATATAACACATATGAGAATTTCAGTCTCCTGTTGTCCCATTTTACATAGATGTTAAAATATATATTACTTAAAGTTTATAACTTGAAAACTATTATTAAAACTGATCTTTAATAGCTACATTCAATGTAAAGCATTAAAAAAAATGGAACCAAGAATCTATGAAGCTATTGCTTCAAATTTAGGAAATGTCTTACCTACTGTTCTCTTTCAATAAGTTTATAGGTACTGTTGTTTAACGTAGGACCTCACTGTTAAGGTGCAAATTATTTCAAAGGAAGTTACTCTAAAGACACTCAGAATATCTCCAAAAACAATGCAATAAGGAGAAGAAAACTTTTGGAATTTATTTTTTATTTTAAAAGAAAATTGAATGATTAACCACAAGCTATTTTTCTCCCCTCTGGCTATAAGGTTTGTACAGACTGCTTTGGAAAATACTAGAATTTTGAGTCTTACATTTTTGAAGCAATTGTTAACACTGGAATTTAGGATATGTACAGAGAAGCTGGTATCAACACCACTATAAAATTATATTTTTTTCACAAATATAAAAATATTTACATAAAAAATTTTAAGTATTTGCAATAAATATATGTATATAGATTGTATGTATTACAGTATTCTTATTTTTCATTTTATTATTAAATAAAAGATCATTAAAAGTGAAAATAAAAGAAGTATTACGATTCAATCTGCCAAACAGGACATTGAAAAGACTCTTGTCTCCAAACCAACAGGTTTCATAGTTGGTAGAGGTGAGAGGCAGAGAGGAAAATAGGGCTAACAGAAAGTCTACATATAAAATGGGATAACTAATCTTCATATTACAGTTTAATTATATTATTCTCACATTACATATATTGCTATCCTAATAGTAACCCCTTCTCTCACTCTACCTCGTGTTAAATTGACAAAGATAGCAGCCCCAAAGAGAAAGTTGTTTCTGTCTCCCTTTTGTAGGCTTAATTTCCGATATGAAGAATGAATTATAATAGAAAGTTAATAGTTTCACATGAGAGTATTGTATTACGGTCTCAATTTCTCACCTAAAAAATTTTTTTATATGAAGAACACATCATTAAAGGCTTTATTTGTTTTTATTATTATTATTATTATTTTTTATTATTAAACTTTAAGTTTTAGGGTACATGTGCACGTTGTGCAGGTTAGTTACATATGTATACATGTGCCATGCTGGTGCACTGCACCCACTAACTCGTCATCTAGCATTAGGTATATCTCCCCATGCTATCCCTCCCCCCTCCCCCCACCCCACAACAGTCCCCAGAGTGTGATATTCCCCTTCCTGTGTCCATGTGATCTCATTGTTCAATTCCCACCTATGAGTGAGAATATGCAGTGTTTGGTTTTTTGTTCTTGCGATAGTTTACTGAGAATGATGATTTCCAATTTCATCCATGTCCCTACAAAGGACATGAACTCATCATTTTTTATGGCTGCATAGTATTCCATGGTGTATATGTGCCACATTTTCTTAATCCAGTCTATCATTATTGGACATTTGGGTTGGTTCCAAGTCTTTGCTATTGTGAATAATGCCACAGTAAACATACGTGTGCATGTGTCTTTATAGCAGCATAATTTATAATCCTTTGGGTATATACCCAGTAATGGGATGGCTAGGTCAAGTGGTATTTCTAGTTCTAGATCCCTGACGAATCGCCACACTGACATCCACAATGGTTGAACTAGTTTACAGTCCCACCAACAGTGTAAGTGTTCCTATTTCTCCACATCCTCTCCAGCACCTGTTATTTCCTGACTTTTTAATGATTGCCATTCTAACTGGTGTGAGATGGTATCTCATTGTGGTTTTGATTTGCATTTCTCTGATGGCCAGTGATGATGAACATTTTTTCATGTGTTTTTAGGCTGCAAAAATGTCTTCTTTTGAGAAGTGTTTGTTCATGTCCTTCGCCCACTTTTTGATGGGGTGGTTCGTTTTTTTCTTGTAAATTTGTTTGAGTTCATTGTAGATTCTGGATATTAGCCCTTTGTCAGATGAGTAGGTTGTGAAAATTTTGTCCCATTTTGTATGTTGCCTGTTCACTCCGATGGTAGTTTCTTTTGCTGTGCAGAAGCTCTTTAGTTTAATTAGATCCCATTTGTCAATTTTGGCTTTTGTTGCCATTGCTTTTGGTGTTTTAGACATGAAGTCCTTGCCCATGCCTATGTCCTGAATGGTAATGCCTAGGTTTTCTTCTAGGGCTTTTATGGTTTTAGGTCTAACATTTAAGTCTTTAATCCATCTTGAATTGATTTTTGTATAAGGTGTAAGGAAGGGATCCAGTTTCAGCTTTGTACATATGGCTAGCCAGTTTTCCCAGCACCATTTATTAAATAGGGAATCCTTTCCCCATTGCTTGTTTTTCTCAGGTTTGTCAAAGATCAGATAGTTGTAGATATGCGGCATTATTTCTGAGGGCTCTGTTCTGTTCCATTGATCTATATCTCTGTTTTGGTACCAGTACCATGCTGTTTTGGTTACTGTAGCCTTGTAGTATAGTTTGAAGTCAGGAAGAGTGATGCCTCCAGCTTTGTTCTTTTGGCTTAGGATTGACTTGGCGATGCGGGCTCTTTTTTGGTTCCATATGAACTTTAAAGTAGATTTTTCCAATTCTGTGAAGAAAGTCATTGGTAGCTTGATGGGGATGGCATTGAATCTATAAATTACCTTGGGCAGTATGGCCATTTTCACAATATTGATTCTTCCTACCCATGAGCATGGAATGTTCTTCCATTTGTTTATATCGTCTTTTATTTCCTTGAGCAGTGGATTGTAGTTCTCCTTGAAGAGGTCCTTCACATCCCTTGTAAGTTGGATTCCTAGGTATTTTATTCTCTTTGAAGCAACTGTGAATGGGAATTCACTCATGATTTGGCTCTCTGTTTGTCTGTGGTTGGTGTATAAGAATGCTTGTGATTTTTGTACATTGATTTTGTATCCTGTGACTTTGCTGAAGTTGCTTATCAGCTTAAGGAGATTTTGGGCTGAGACAATGGGGTTTTCTAGATATACAATCATGTCGTCTGCAAACAGGGACAATTTGACTTCCTCTTTTCCTAATTGAATACCCTCTATTTCCTTCTCCTGCCTAATTGCCCTGGCCAGAACTTCCAACACTATGTTGAATAGGAGTGGTGAGAGAGGGCATCCCTGTCTTGTGCCAGTTTTCAAAGGGAATGCTTCCAGTTTTTGCCCATTCAGTATGATATTGGCTGTGGGTTTGTCATAGATAGCTCTTATTATTTTGAAATATGCATTCAAAGCAGTGTGTAGAGGGAAATTTATAGCACTAAATGCCCACAAGAGAAAGCAGGAAAGATCCAAAATTGACACCCTAACATCACAATTAAAAGAACTAGAAAAGCAAGAGCAAACACATTCAAAAGCTAGCAGAAGGCAAGAAATAACTAAAATCAGAGCAGAACTGAAGGAAATAGAGACACAAAACCCTTCAAAAATTAATGAATCCAGGAGCTGGTTTTTTGAAAGGATCAACAAAATAGATAGACCGCTAGCAAGACTGATAAAGAAAAAAAGAGAGAAGAATCAAATAGACACAATAAAAAATGATAAAGGGGATATCACCACCAATCCCACAGAAATACAAACTACCATCAGAGAATACTACAAACACCTCTACGCAAATAAACTAGAAAATCTAGAAGAAATGGATAAATTCCTCGAAACATATACTCTCCCAAGACTAAACCAGGAAGAAGTTGAATCTCTGAATAGACCAATAACAGGAGCTGAAATTGTTGCAATAATCAATAGCTTACCAACCAAAAAGAGTACAGGACCAGATGGATTCACAGCCGAATTGTACCAGAGGTACAAGGAGGAACTGGTACCATTCCTTCTGAAACTATTCCAATCAATAGAAAAAGAGGGAATCCTCCCTAACTCATTTTACGAGGCCAGCATCATTCTGATACCAAAGCCGGGCAGAGACACAACCAAAAAAGAGAATTTTAGACCAATATCCTTGATGAACATTGATGCAAAAATCCTCAATAAAATACTGGCAAAACGAATCCAGCAGCACATCGGAAAGCTTATCCACCACGATCAAGTGGGTTTTATCCCTGGGATGCAAAGCTGGTTCAATATACGCAAATCAATAAATGTAATCCAGCATATAAACAGAGCCAAAGACAAAAACCACATGATTATCTCAATAGATGCAGAAAAGGCCTTTGACAAAATTCAACAACCTTCATGCTAAAAACTCTCAATAAATTAGGTATTGATGGGACATAATTCAAAAAATTTAATTTTGGTTCAGACAATACACGATTACAAGCACTTTTATATTGACATTTAGTTTTACTCAATCATTCTTCTGTTAAGAACACATTTTTATATTTTCCGGTATTTTCATAGTTTCCTTTGTGGATTAGACAAACATTAAGAAGGAAATTGTTACATTAATTCATCTTTACCTCTAGTATTATAATACTTTATAGTATTAAATTTTAAAAAGTATCATTAAAAAAAAAAAAACCTCCGAACCCTTTTTCTCAGAAGACCTTTAGGCTCCAATATACACATTAAAGGACCTGATGTATTTTAATGAAAATTCTAAGGGAAAGTTTTAAATTGAAAGGCATTGACATTTTAATTATGAAAAACAGCCAATTTAGGATAAGGAAGTTAGAAACATTGTTAAATACAAAGAGAATTGTTGTTGTGTGTGTTAGCCTAAAGAGCGACTGCACTGGTCCATTAATACACACATATTTTATTTATATTAATATGCATATGTACATAAATATGTACGTAAACATATATAACATAACATCTAGACATTCATACAAATATATGTACTTTAAAATTTGTATAGTTTTTAATCATATAGTTTATGTCATGTATATGCATTTCATATAATATATACATACATACATAAATATGTATATATTTATTTATACTTTGTCACTGTATTTGATATACACTGGTATACTTTCCATATGTTAACACCACTGTATCTTTCCTTTCCAGCAGTGGGCTGCATGCTGGTTATTGCTAACTGCCTGCTCTGTTTCCTCCCTGTGTCTGGTTACTTACATATATTCTCCCTAATTGTACAAACATTGTTCTCACAGAAAGCAATAAATATCTTGGAAAATAACCACATCTGCAAAATGATAACAGATGAATAAAATACTTTTGCAAGTATTTAAGAATTGTGCCAAAAAATATGCCAAGCATATACCTACATTTAATTTAGCAGTGTTGTTACTCAGTATCATTCTATGGAGAAGGAAAAGTGTTAGCAGAATTCTAGTAAGTAAGAAGCACAGAGGACTTTAGAAAGATGTGCCAATCAAAACAAGGACTGACTCTCTAGTTTTATCCCCAGAAGGTGGATGGACAGAGACCATAAGGTCTGAGCCAATTTACAATAACTCACCAAGCAAAGCAACATTCAGAGACATTGCAGGTGACAACATGCCATCCTGATCATCTGTATGTTTTGTAAAAATTTTCTGGTTTCAGGAAGATTTGTAAATGCTAAAATATATTTTGCACCAGGAAATCTTGGTATAATACTCTATGTCTTCTTTGGTTCAATCATCTAGTCTTCCTGTAAGGACTCTGAGACAAGTATACACACACACAGGAGATAAAACATTCTTAGCAGATGGGCTAGTGTCCTGATAGCACTTTCACAGGCCTCTAAGGTCTCTAAAAACCATTTCTTCTCCCCTAAATCCAATTCTTATCACTGGCAAAAGAGCTTTTAATATTCTTGGTATTTGAAAAGTGAGTAGTAAAGGAAAACACAATGAATAAACTGTCTCAGTGATGCCGGTACCAGATGCTTATGCAGAAGTAGTGAAGGTGAGGGTTGAAGGTAGGAGAAAAGGTAAGAAAGGGCAAGTAATCAGAAGAGGGTGAAGAGCCAAGCTCGTCACTACATTTACATTATTCGCAGTCCCTGAAACTTGATTATCTGGTTGGATTAGTGAGAGAAATGGGACCAATGCCAATGACAGGTGTTTTTTTCAAAATATGACCATAAGAAATTGAACTGTTCATATAATGATTCCATAATGAGGAAATATCAGATCCTTCTTAGGAACATGTCAAGAATGCTTTTCTAACTTTTTCCTAACACAGAACCTTGATTTATAGGCAGTGGCCTGGCAATTACATGGAAAAATGCAATTAGATACAAAAATAAATGGAAAGGTAAAATGATTTCTATTGACAGATATTATTTAAAAATATTTTGAAAACCCAAACAAATTAATGAAAAAAATACTACAAACAAGAAAATATAGTCAAGTAGTGGCATATCAAATTAGTGAATCCAAGAGACTCCATGTTTAAAAAAATTCGATTAAAATATAATGGATAAAAAATACTCATTTAAGAAGACTCAGCAAGAACTATCAGAGTAAACATAGGAATTGTGTAAAAACAATATGAGATAACTACAAAATATTTTCTTAGGAAATAAAATTAAACTAGATCAAATGTAAAATATACTTTGTTATTGTACTTATCATGCCTCTCAGTTAGTTTTTAAAGTTTGAGTAATCCCAGTACAAGATGATAATCAGTTTGTTTGTTTGTTGTTTGTTTATTTTTGATCTAAGTACTTTGGAAGACAAGTAGTTAATGATAGGGAATGGGAGGTAGGGAGAGAGAGAAAGCAACTGATGACTGTCGTTAATGGTACCAAACAGATTTATCAGGCAAAAAGGACAGGGGGAAAAAAAAGAAAAAAAAAAATTGCAAATATATCACAAAGAAAAATGTATTATGCATAATACAATCATGTGTCACTTAATGAAGGAAAATACGTTGTTAGGCAATTTTGTTGTTGTGCAAATATTTTAGCATGTACTCACACAAACCTAGATGCTATAGCCTACTATACACCTAGGCTATATGGTTTGGCCTATTGCTCCTAGGCTACAAACTTGTGTAGCATGTTACTGTACTAAATACAACAGGCAATTACAACACAGTTGTAAGTATTTATGTGTAAACCTAAAAAAAGATAGAAAAAAATTTGTATTACAATTTTTGTGATCACTGCCTTATATGCCGTGAGTTTTTGACCAAAATATAATTATATAGTGCATAATTGTATATAAAAATCTCCACCAACCTGAGAATAATGGGAAATAAATGAATTATAAACAGGAAAATAAAGGATGAATGGTTTTTAAACATACAAAAAGATGATCAGCTTCACTCTAAGAAAATCTTATTAAAGCTAAAATGAATTATTTCTCAAATATGTCAAATATTGCAAAGTTTGACACCCTATCTTATTGGTACAAAATCCAACAAGGAGATATTTGCTGAAATTTAATATTTCATATGAGTTATTTTCCAACCCAGAATGATCATTTCAGGAATCTATCTCAAATGAAAATATGGAATAACCCATGCAAAAATTTTGTAAAATAGCACTATTTTTAACAATAAAATATTGCAAATAACTCAAAAGTCTCTGAAGAATGAATAGGCTAAATAAACTGTGGCATAGCTATGCAATGCTGCTGCAAATTTAATGGGGAAGATCTCATAGAGTATTATGGATATACATAGATACGTTATTGAATATTAAGTAATTTGCAAAATATATGAATAGTATTCTAAGAGAGGAATAAAACGTGTATTTATGCACGTGTTTCTTTGTGTAGATATATTTATTTGATTATATTTTAAAAACAAGAAATTAAAGGGTGAAGCAAAAACCAAATGAAAAAATACTGTTTGTCAGGCCAGGCATGTTTGTCACACCTCTAATCCCACCACTTTGGGAGGCTGAGGCAAGAGGATCACTTCAGACCAGGAGTTTGAGACAAGCCTGGGCAACACAGTGAGACCCTCTGTCTTTACAAAAACAAAACAAAGCAAAAGAGCCAGGTGTGGCGGTGCACATCTGTAGTCCCACCTACTCAGGAGTCTGAGGTGGGAGAATGGCTTGAGCCTAAGATGTCAAGGTTGCATTGAGCCATGATTGTGTCACTGCATTCCAGCTTTGGTGACAGAGAAAGACCCTGTCTAAACAACAATGACAAAAATTTGCTTATAGGAGGATGAAGGGAACAGAAATAAAAGTATATGTTTAAAAGTTAGATGTTTAGAAATTGATTTATAATTTAAGTTTTAGGATCATTTAAATTTTATAAAAATTTTATATCTTTTAAATAACTAAAATTAATAAAAATATTTTTCTCAGATAACAAAATTTAAGTCAGGGTGTGGTGGCTCATGCTTGTAATTCCAACACATTGGTAGCTTGATGGGAGCAGATCACTTGAGGCCAGGAGTTCAAGATCAGCCTGGCCAACATGCCAAAATCTCATCTCTACTAAAAATAAAAACATTAGCCAAGGGTTGTGGCGCATCCCTATAATCCCAGCTTCTTGGGACGCTGAGGCATGAGAGAGTTACTTGAACCGGGAGGCAGATGTTGCGGTGAGCCAAGATCATGCCACTGCACTTCACCCTGGGTGACAGAGCAAGACTCTGTCTCAAAAAAAATAAGAAGTAAATAAAAATAAAAATAAATACCAACTCAAATAGAAATAGATGACCTTAATTATATATAAACTTGGTGACATAATCACAAAGAGAAGAAATGCTCCATATGTGATAGCTGTTTGAGAGTTCCACATAAGTTTTTGAATACTCTTAAGAAAAAGATTGCTCAAATTTCATTTATTAGTCTCTATTTTTGGTGACAAAATTGATGCTACTATTTTGAAATTATATGCATGTTGAATATAAATGAAGTAGGTAATTATATTATTAGAACCAAGATATTCCATGAAAGCAAAGAAATGAAAATATAAATTTACACTAATAAAAACACTCCAATTTTAATTTTCATTTGAAAATCACAGTACAAATTTACAACTTTCTGTCTTAATTGAGTGCACGCTTGCTACTGTCTGAAAATCTAATATTCAATATGATGGCATTTGAAAATGGATCCTTTGAGAAGTGATTAAGTCATGTTGAATGGTATTAGTGACTTTAAAAAAGAAGCCAAAAAAAGCTCTTGCTCCTTACACTATGTGAGGACCCAGTGAAAAGGCACCCTCTGTGAATCATGAAGCAGGCCCTCAGAAGACACCTTGATCTTGGCCTTCTTAGGCTCCAGAAGTATGACAAATAAATTACTGTTTATTATAAGTTACCTCTTCTATGGCACTTTGTTATAGCAGCCCAATTACTAAGACAAGGTTGTGTTGTATTTATTTATATAAATACAAATATTTATATAAAATATATGACTATATATTATGTATATATGTTTATGTGCTATATAAGCATATACATGTATGTATGTTTATGTGCCATATAAACATATACATATGTATGTTTATGTGCCATATAAACATATATGTATATATGTTTATATGCTACAACATATAAACATATATAAACATATGTGTTCTTATATGTTTGTATGTTCCTTTGCCCTTGAATCTAACTGGCTTCAAAATTCTCACATGTATCTATGTTCATATAGCATATATAAACATATATATGTTTATATAGAATAAAACTTGTTTTCTTAGCATAATACATATATATTTACATAGTGTAAAACATACATACATAGCATAAAACATATGTTTGTATGTTTATATGCTATATATTAACATTCTGTATAGGACTATGTATATATGTTTATGTGGATGTCATATACATCTTATGTCACCACTAAGAAGAGTACTAAGGAACAAATTTAATAAATCTGTTATAAGCTATTTCTCATTCAGAAAACTCTCTATTTTCTCCTTTCCACTACTCAAGGTTTCAGATTTTCTTTCAAAACCAGCCTGGTCTGATGCACTTTCATCCTTAAATTGTTTATATTCTTTATTTTCCATGAGTTTGTGGGATTTCTCTAACAGAAGATCCTTTCATTCCTTTAAATCAGTAAGCTAAAGCTTAACTCACCAACCTCCCTGCTGCTGAAAGTCACCTTCTTTGCAAGGTACCTATCTTTGATAACTGTATCATTGTTTGGCCAAACATAACATACTTTCCCTTGCCCTTGAATCTAACTGGCTTCAAAATCTTCACATTGTTTTCCAAAAAATATCTTATATTTTTTTATTGTCGCCATGTTCATAGACACTTGGCTAATTCTGTTTCCTTCATCACTGCTTCAATGTTTCACTTTCTGCCTCAAGCTCTCCTTACCTTACCAATTCCAGTTCATCTTATAACCTATGGCTATGCTAAAATCTTGGAGTACCACTTTGTGTCATTCTGCAGTATTTAAGAATACATACAATCTATTATTCTTGTTGTTTTTGAATTAGCATATTATGGCTAAAAATTATGCTGAATGAGGTCAACGTTTGTGCCCCACACCTGTGGAAACCTCCTTTTAGACAAAACTCCGCTTTTATTTTTATTCATTTATTGTTATTTATTTTTTTAATCGAGACAGATTCTCACTCTGTTGCCTAGCCTGGTGTGCAGTGGCGCGATCTCGGTGCGATTCTCCCACCTCAGCCTCCTGAGTAGCTGGGCTTACAGGTGCGTACCACCATGCCCAGCTAATTTTTGTATCTTTAGTAGAGACGGGTTTTACCATGTTGTCCGGGCTGCTCTCTAACTCCTGACGTCAGGTGATCCACCCACCTCGGCCTCCAGAAGTGCTGAGATTACAGGCGTGAGCCACTGCGCCCGGCCAAAACTTCGCTTTTAATCAAGCGCTTACCTTTTTTCCTGTCTTCAGAGCATGGTTGAAAATCAGTGTGGGAGTACCTCTGAAACAGTCACTAGCTTTGTGAAGTCAAGGAATGTAAATTGAGCCAACCTGACTAGAAAGAAGAGTTTGTTTTTTATGGTTGATTATGGTGTTTCCCACTTCATTTCTTCCAAAGATAAATAACAGCCCAGGTGCTGATAGCTGCCATCTTTTTGCCATGAAGAAGCTCCACTTGAGGACAAAGCTAACATCTTGATAAGAACAAAACTGAGAGAACTGCATATAAATATATCTGAAATACTAAATTCTAATATTTAATTCTAATATTATCACTTTTTTCCTCCAGTTTTCTTGCCATCTAACTTGCTTTCTCTCTACTTTAACATGTCTTAGTCCTATTGATTGAAATCTATAGGCGGCTTTTATTGATTTCCCTAGGTAGAATTTCTTCCTACTCTAGACTCGTGTAACATTAACCCGCTCTAAATCATCATGTGTACTCATCCCATTTTAATACATTAAATGTTTCTAAAATAGGACATGTATCCAATTCATTTTATTTTTCTCCTTTGAAATTCAAACAAAATAACTGGTTCATGCAGATGGTCAAGAGCTAGTCAAAGGCTTTTTATTAAATGAATGATAATTCGTTTGGCTTTTTCACTAATTGGAGTTGTCGGGAAATATTTAGCAAAGACTGAAAAGTTTTCCAGCGAATTTAATTTAAACTTTCCAAAAACCATATTCTGATGCAGCAAGATAAGGCAATTTTCAATATGGGACCCAGAGAAGAAAGAATTGGCAAATTGGGAACTATTATGTAAGCCACCTGAGAAGGACTGTCATTATTTCCTTGGCCGAAAAGAACTAAACCTAGTTAATCATATGAGATAAAATTACATGAATACATTAACATAAAAAGAGCCACAAATATCTCCTCACAGTCTGTATCAGTGGACTGAAGAGGATGCTGTAATCATCAATTTACCTAACCAACCTAATCTCTTCTACTTTTATCTCCACCCTCCTTCAAAAAGTGTTTAAATTTTTATGGTAATATTTAGTGGACAAGAAAAGCATAGAACCTGAGAGAGAAAGAGATTTAAAATTTTAAAAAGAGTTAACACACACAATAAAGTTCTAGAGGAGAGAGTAAAATCTAACAGGTTGGAGCAGAAAGAAGTTTGCTCTGCTTTGGGGGTAAACTGGTGAAAGAGGAGTTTCACAGAGTATATGATACATTCATGTTGAATATAATAGAAACAAGGATAGAAAAGATTATTGGCAATCAGAAATATTGAATTCAATTTTCTCTAATAAATGATAAAAGATGGAAATAAAATTTTAATTGACTATACATTTTACATATTTAATTCATTTTATATGTGATAACTGTAAGATTGCCCTATATAATCACACTGTCCATAGAATTTATGAAGCTAAAATATAATGTATTTAATGTAGAGCAAATAGAACATTAATTTATTCTAAAGTGGATGTTGTAGCATTTTCAACAATTTGCTTTTGGTTTTAGAAATGAATCATGTATCAAATCACCTTCAGATAATTCTACATAAACATATATTTGATATATTCCACTGGAGTAGGAAGAAAAACGGCCACCGAATGACATCTGTCTATTAATCCCCTAGAACTTGCGAATATGTTTTTTTAGGTGACAAAGGGAGTTTTGCAGATGCGACTAAGGTGAAAGACCTTGTAATGAGGACATTATTCTGGATTATCAAGGTAGACCTAATCATGAATCTTTAAAAAGAAAAGAAACATGTTATAACTGTATTAAAATTAAAAGATAGTGATTCTGCTTTCTTTGAAAATGGAGGAAGCAGCCCAGGAGCCAAGGAATATGGGTAGCCTCTAGATGCTGAAAATTCAAGGAAACAAGTTCTTCCCCAGAGCCTCCAAAAAGGGGTGCAGTTGGCTGGCTGCAGTTGGCCGGGCACAGTGGCTCTCGCCTGTAATCCCAGCACTTTGGGAGGTGAGGCGGGCGGATCACGTGGTCGGGAGATCGAGATCATCTTGGCTAACACGGTGAAACCCCGTCTCTACTAAAAATACAAAAAATTAGCCGGGCTTGGTGGCAAGTGCCTGTAGTCCCAGCTACTCGAGAGGCTGAGGCAGGAGAATGGCGTGAACCCGGGAGACAGAGCTTGCAGTGAGCCGAGATTGCGCCACTGAACTCCAGTCTGGGCGACAGAGCGAGACTCCGTCTCAAAAAAACCCAATAAAACAAAAAAAGTTCTGCCAACATATTGATTTTAGCCTAATATAACCAGTGTCAGACATTTGACCCACTGGACTGTATGAATATAAATTTGTGTTTTTGTAGGCCACTAAATGTGTGATAATTTGTTAGAGCAGCAATAGAAGACTAGCATCTACTTTCTTGGCAAGGATGTGTTTACAAGAGAATACAAACATATTAGTCAATAATCTTCTATAGAATTATCTGAGGCTAAGTTAGATCCGTGGTTCTTCACCTTTTTGCCCCACAGTAACACATATTTACATGAGTAACCCTCGTGAGCCTACTCAGATTTTGACTGTTAGGTTGCTATATTCTTAGTTACGTGGATTCTTGGTGAATGAAAGGTAACTTTATAAGTTTTTAGCATGTTAATGCAGCATTTGAATGTGTTATGATATTTTGGTGGAAAAGAGTTGTGTAAATAATTCAAAATGACAGCAAGAAATAAACTATCTTCATTGAATTAAATCTAAATGTATTTATTCTAATATTAATAACTAATTTATATTAAATTGACTTTTGTATAAAGTACAAATGAATGAAGAGAAAGTGATCAAACCAATAAAGATTTATAGATTTATGAAAAGATGATCTTGATAGAATTAAAACTGTACTGATAAAATTTAAGCTTAATTTGGAGCATAATGTGAAAGGTAAAAAAATAAATTTTATCTCAATTAACAAAGAAATTATTTGGAAACAATTGCACTGACATTTTTGTTGTTAATATGAAGAAAACACATTTTCAATAACATTTTGTAAACTGAACAATAAAATACAAAAGGAAAGGAGATTCATTTACATGGAAGATGTGAATAGGAAATTATTTTTTCAAATATCTCATACACTGGGAATGACATACTAAGGAGAGTAGTCTATTTCCCCTTCTCTTTTCATCGGGGAGAATATAGTCTCAGAAAGACTAAAGATCAATTTCTCATAGATTAACAAGATTTTAAAGAGAGCCATGGTTGAGTAAATGTATCCAAGATTTGGTTTCCCTATGTAGAGAAGAATTTCTACTGCCAAACTTCCATGCATCTTTAATTCATTTAAAGATTTAAAAGCACTGGAAGTTAAAGGAACTCACTTATTTTACTTTGGAATGTTTGTTTGAAGTTTGTCCAGCAAAGAACAAAAATTAAAACGCCAAAATTCAGCTACAAATTGGAAAAAAAAATATATATAATTTTTCTATCAGGTAGTATATATGAGTACTGATTTAACTAAGAATCGTGGAAACCTGAGACTTCATTCAAATCCAAGATAGCTGTTCAAGAAATACTGCCTGCCTTCCTGGAGCTCTCCTTTTTTCTGTCGTAATGCTTGATGCCTCGATCAAGCCCACTAGACAGCTGCCTTTTTTTAAATGACTTCTTAACAACTTACTGTCCTTCTTTATAAGTCACAGTCTTTTTACAAATGTTGATGCACATTTTGATTTTTAATCTTTTTCCTTTACTTTATTTTTCTCCCAACTCAGTTCACAAATCTCCCTGAAAATATCAATATAGCTTCAATTCTTATAATAATGTGTGTTGATTTTATATCATACATTATTGAAAAAAGAAAAAAGATTGGAATCAGATTATCAGTAATTCTAAGATGGTGGCTTTTGTTCAGTGACAAAAAATGAATTAGAAGACGGCTAAATATCCAGTAGATTTTTTTAATAAAATAAAAGTAACAACACACATATTTTAAGACAATCCAAAAGATAAAAAGGTCTGATATATCTTCCTATAAAAATTTGTATACACTTATTAAATTAGATAATTGGAAAAGCTATTATTAATTTTCAAAACTAATCTACTTTACTAAGCATTTCAGGTTAAGTTTGATAGATATATTAGAATATTGCATCTGTTTCTGTGTACAAGTTGATTTTTAAGTTAAATGTTTCACAGCATTTAAATAAGTTGACAATCCCTAATTTGTCTTTATGTTCTTGATTTTGAAGACAATAAAAATCTACACGCATTTTTACCAGTTGTTATTCATTTCTAATGTACTTATTAAAATTACTACTCATTTTAATTTGATAGATAATTTTTCAAAGGTGAAAATAAATGCAATAAAACGGCTTCAATTATGCTCTAAACCACTTCTAAAAAATAAATTATTCACATTTAAATTTGCTTTGTTAAGTAGTCATACCACCTGTGTGAATTGAATTGTTTTCAAACTGTAATTCAAGCTCAGCATGTTAATATTTGTGTGGATTAAAAAAAAAAATCCACTGCGTCTCTCATTGCATCATCCACACAGCATATCTAGCTTGTAAAACGGAATGGATGCCAATCACACAGAAGGCACAGCTATGCTTTGCCAACTTGTAGCATTTACTGTGATTTATTGATTGAGGATTTTATAAAAATACTTTAGAATTTATGCTTCAGAGTGTTTGCAAATTTATCATGAAGGTTCACCGACCAAAGTTTTCACAATAAAGTATCTTTATTTAAAAGGATACACAGACTTTTCTGAAATTCCATGTGGAAAGTTAAATATAGCAGCATCATCTGTGAGTAATAGTAATGAATATTACTGATAGGCACATGAATTTAAATGTAAAACTATGTAGGCATATCATTCTTATGGTAAAAATCAGGGAGAATATTAAATGATAAGATTTGAGAATTTAGTATTTGCTCAGGAGAAGGTACAGTTCTTATATTCAAAATATGTTCTCGTTGATCTTACAAAATGGAGTGTGTTCTCTATTGTCCACTCTCTCTTATGCTTTCCAGCACGCACACTTTAGTCCTACACATTGAGTATTTCTTCCTAAATTAACTGCATTTTCCCTTTAAAATGCCATTGCCTATCAGACTTTCCATTTTTTTAAGAATATTCTACTGCAATGGAACATGTAAATTTTGTTAGCAGTGGATCTTACACATATGTTACTCAACAGATTTTCTAACAGAGGAACTAAAAGAAGAAAAAAATGTGTAAGAATAAAAGGTGCAGCACCAAATACAGTACTTCAAAGAGCCAACTTGACAGGTTAGTAGAAGACTCAAGAAGCATCCATAAATTACCAATTTTATTTATGAATCAGCATTGATTTGGTACCATTTAATTAAATAAATTGCCTTTATATTTTACGTGCAATACAAGTAACAGAATACACAGCTGAATGGCTGTTTCCTTAAGTATCATACGATGGAAGCTTGCCCTGAGTACCTTAATTTTTAAAATTGGTAATTGCACGAGATGACTACTGATGAGAAAAATATACATTTCATGCCTCGAGAATTTTAAAGAAACCAGTTGTTGAGTTTAACACTTCATTAGTCACTTCATACATCACAAGCTCTTTATTACTTTTTTTTTTCTTTTCCTATCAAGAAAGATTTCCATAGCAAGTAAAAAAAAAGCACAAAAGAATATCAGGGATTTTTGTCATACATGAAATAAAAACGTACGTGAAGAGAGAGGGAAAGGGAAATAAACAGGATGAAAGTGACCCTTCAAATGACACAGTGATAATGACTAGTGACATTGTGCGAAGGTACCAGTCATCTGACCATCTGCTCCAGACAGCATAACATACAAGGTTAAAGAAAAGAAAATACTTAGCAATTAACACTTTACTCAATTTTTACTAGAACCCTCTTTAATTCACATAGTCATCGTTTGATGGAGATGGGATCCCCAGAAACAGAATTGTGTGAGAAGGGTTCAAGATCCCACCACAATCATCTCAGTCAGGGCCATAGAAGTTATATAAATCTTGTGAAAGCCCGAGGGAGTCAGAAAAATGTCGTCTTTAAAAAAGATTCTTTTAGGCCGGGCAGGGTGGCTCACTCCTGTAATCCCAGCACTGTGGGAGGCCGAGGAGGGTGGTTCACGAGGTCAAGAGATCAAGACCATCCTGGCCAACGCAGTGAAACCCCATCTCTACTAAAAATACAAAAATTAGCTGGGTGTGGTGATGCAAACCTGTTGTCCTAGCTACTCAGGAGGCTGAGGCAGGAGAATCGCTTGAATCTAGGGGGTGGAGGTTGCAGTGAGCTGAGATCGCGCCACTGCATGTACTCCAGCCTTGCAACAGAGCGAGACTCCGTCTCAAAAAAAAAAAAAAAAGAGTCATTTAGTGAAGAATCTGAAATCTGGAGGCTATTTATTGAATCCTTCACATCTAAAAGGAATAAGAGTCCGTCCATTTATAATCAGAGTGTCTTAAAAACAAAGTAGTAATGCCTGAGTGAGCTCGAGAAAGTGAATGAATCTTCTCAACTTTCCTCATCAAGGACTTACCTAGAACATGGCAATATTTTCCTGAAGTTATTTCTGACTTAAACAGCATCATCTCTGCCTTTGTTCCTTAGGCTCAACTTGCCCCAATATCTGTCTTAGTTTCCCGCTGTCCTAACAGAATACCTGAGATTGGATAATTTATGAAAAGAATAAAACAGTAATGTCTCACAATTCTAGAGGCTGGAAGCCCAGAATCAAAGCACATGCATCTGGTGAGAGCCTTCTTGCTGTGTCAACACATGGCAAAAAAGCAAGAGAGAAAGAAGGGGCCAGACTTGCCTTTTTACAGTTGCATTAACTTCACCCATAAGGGCAAAGCCCTCATGGCCTAATCACCCCTTCAAGGTCCCACTTTTTAACACTGTTACAAAGACAGCTGAATTTTAACATGAGTTTTAGAAGAGACAACCAGTTAAGCCATAGCAATATCTACCCACTTATTCTAATCTGTTTCTAAAGATTTCCATTTTCTTTGACCTGTGTTCATGTAATTCTCAAGCCCTTTAGAGGCACACCTCATTTTATTGCAGTTCACTTCGTTGCACTTCACAGATACTGTGTTTTTTACAAATTGAAGTTTTGTGGCAATCCTGCCTCAAGTAAGTCTAATGGCACAATTTTTCCAACAGCTTGTGCTCATTATGTCTCTGTGTCACATTTTGATAACTCTGGTAGCATTTCAAACTTTTTCATATTATTATATGTATTATGGTGATCCATGATCAATGATCTTTGCTGCTACTATTGTAATTGTTTTGGGAACCCAGGGACTGCACCCATATTAGGCAGTGAACTGTGCATATTATGACCGCTCCACCAACTGGCCGGTTGGTCCTCTCTCCCTCCACACCTCCCTATTTCCCGCAGCAGACCAATATTAAAATTAGGCCAATTAATAACCCTACAATGGCCTATAAGTATTCAAGTGAAAGGAAGAGTCACAAGTATCTGACTTTAAATCAAAACATAGAATTATTAAGCTTGGTGAGAAAAGCATCTCAAAAGCCAAAATAAGACAAAGCTAGGCCTCTTGCACCAAACAGCCTAGTTGTGAATGCAAATAGAAAGCTTTTGAAAAAAATTAAAAGTGTCACTCCAGTGAATACACAAATAATAAGAAGCCTTAGTGCTGATATGAAGAAAGTTTTAGTGTTCTAGATAGGAGATCAAACCAGCCACAACATTTTCTTAAACCAAAGGCTAATTGAGCAAGACCCCAACTGTTCAGTTCGATAAAGGCTGAGAGAAGTGAAGAAGGTGGGGAAACAAACTTGAAATGATCAGAGGTTGGTTCATGAGTTTTAAAAAAATACGCTATTTCTGTAACATAGAAGTCTAAGAATAAGTATCAAATGCTGATGTAGAAGCTGCAACAAATTATCCAGAAATCTAGCTAAGATAATAGATGAAACTGGCTACACTAAATGGCTAATTTTCAGAGTAGATTAAACAGCCTTATATTGGAAGAAGATGATATGTAGGACTTTCTTAGCTAGAGATGGGATGTCAATGCCTATCCTCAAAGGACAGGCTGACTCTCTTGTTAGGGACTAATGCAGCTGGTGACTTTAAGCTGAAGCCAGTGCTCACTTACCCTTTCAAAAATCCTACGGCCCTTAAGAATTATGCTGAATCTACTCTGCCTGTGCTCTATAAATGGAATAACAAAGCTTAGATGATAGCACACCTGTTTACGAATGGTTAGCTGAATATTTTAAGCCCACTATTGAAGACTACTATTCAAAAGCAACAACAAAAAAAAACATATACCTTTCAAAATATTGCAGCTCAATGGCAACACATCTGGTCACCCAAGATCTCTGATGGAGATTTACAAGATTAATGTTGTTTTCATGCCTGTTAACACAGTATCCATATTGCAGCCCATGGATCAGGGAGCAATTTCCACTTTCAAGTCTTATTTTAAAAATATATTTCATAAGGCTATAGCTGCCACATATAGTAATTTGTCTGATAGATCTAGACAAATAAATTGAGAAAATTCTGGGAAGAATTCACCATTCTAGATGCCTTTATGAACATTGATAATTCATGAGATAAATTCAAAATACCAGTATCAACACGTGGAAGAAGTCGATTCCAACCCTCACGGATAACTTTGAGGGGTTCAAGACTTCACTGGAGGAAGTAGCTGCAGATGTGGTGGAAATAACAAGAAAAATAGAAATGAAACCTGAAGATGTGACTGAATTGCTCCAATTTTGTGATAAAATTTGAACACATGAGGAGTTGCTTCTTCGGGATGAGCAAAGAAAATGTTTTTTGAGATGGAATCTATTCCTGGTGATGATGTAGACATTGTTGAAATGACAGCAACAAATACAGTATATTACCTATACCACTTTGATAATTCAGCTTCAGGGTCTAAGAAGATTTACTCCAATTTTAAAAGAAGTTCTGCTATGGATAAAATGCTATCAAAAACATCACATTCTACAGAAAAATCTTTCTAAAAGAAATAGTCAGTGGTTACAGCAATCTTCATTGTTGCCTTAAGAAATTGACACAGCCATCCCAACCTTCAGCAACCACCATTCTAATCAGTAAACAGCCACCAGCATGGAGGTAAAATCCTCCAGCAGCAAAATGAGTATGACTTGCCAAATGCTCAGACAATCATTCACATTTTTAGGAAAGAACATCTTGAAATTAGGGTATGTACATTGTTTTTTAAGCACAGTGCTATTGCATACTTAACAGAGTATAATATAATATAAACATTACTTTTATATGCACCAAGAAAGCAAAAAAGTGTGTGACCTGCTTTATTGTGACACTCTCTTTATCGCAGTGGTCTGGAACCTAATCCACAATATCTCTAAGGTATGCCTGTAACTGTCCTGACTAGGATTCAGCATAAGCTTGACTAAGCTCAAAACAAAACATTGGCCAATGCAATGTACTGCATTTCCAAATGTCATTTGCCTTCGTCTTTTCATGGGCTCTCACAGTGCACTGTGCCTCAGAAGAACAGACGTCTGCCTCACCTGTCTTCCCAACATTCGTTTTTATTATTTTTGTAACTTTTATTTTGAAAAAATTATTTATTCACAGAAAGTTGCAAAACCAGTAGACAGGGTCTATGTACTCTTTACCCAGTTCCTCTAAACAGTTATACCTTAGGTAACTGTAGTATAGTATCAGAACAAGTAAATGGACATTGGTGCAAAGAGTGTGTATAGTTTTAGGCCATTGTATCACCTGTGTAGATTCATGTAATCACCATCACAATGAAGATAAGGAACTATTTCATCACCAAAAAGGTCTCCCTTTTACTATCCCTTTATAGTCATAAAAACCACCTTGTCCACTAGCCCCGCTCACCCCTCCTTAAAGTCATGCCATCATTAATGTGTTCTCTATATCCATAATTTTATTATTTTAAATAATGTAATATTATATTTAAAATGTTATAATTTAATAATGTTAATAAATAGAAGCTTACAGGATATGAGCTTTTGGGGTTGGCTGTTTTCACTTAACATTTATGCCTCTTTTATAACTGAATGTTTTCCCCCACTTCAGATGTATATATTGAACTGCTTACTCCCAAGGTGATGGTATTTGGAGATGAGATCTTTGGGAGGTAATTAGGGTTAGATGAAGCCATGTGTGTGGGGTCCCCATGATGGGATTAATCCCTTTATAAGAAGAGACATCAGAGAGCTTGCTCTCTCTCTACACACAAGATAAGGCTGTGGGAACACTCAGTGAAAGGGTGGTAATGTGCAAGTCAGAAAGAGAGCCCTTAGCAGAATCCAACCATGCTGGTACCCTGATCTTGTACTTCCAGATTCCAAAACTATATATATATATGTAAACAAATTCTGTTGTTTATGTCACCCAATCTATGGTATTTTGTTATGGCAGTCTAAGCAGACTAAAATAGTTCCTGAGATTTACCCAAGCTGTTGTGTGTATCAATAGTGCATGCCTTGTTGTTGCTGAGTAATATTCCACAGCGTAGTTGTACTACAATTTCTGTTATCATTAATGTACCAAATACATGGTTGTTTATAATTATTGGCTATTACAGAAAAAAACCTGCTATGAACATTCATGCAATTCATTTGTGTGTCAGGGTGTGTGTGTGTGTGTGTGTGTGTGTGTGTGTGTAAATAAATTTTCCTTTCTCCAGGGTAAATGTTCATGAGTGTGATTGCTTGGTTGTATGTTAACAGTACGTGTAGTTACTTAAGACAATGTTAAGCCTTTTAAAAGAGTAGATATACAAGTTTGGATTCTCCCCAGCCATTTTTAGCAATTCAGTTTCTCTGCATTCATTCGACATTTAATATTGTCAAAATTTTTTGTTTTAGCTGTTTTAATATGTGTTTAACAGTACCTCATTACGGTCTTAATTGTGTTTCTCTAGTAGGCCATAATGATAAACATGTTTCATGCATTTATTTGTCAACTGTATAGCCTCTTTAATGAAATTTTAACTGTTGAATTTTAAGAGTTCTTTATATATTCTAAATAGGAGACCTAATTTAGATATGTGTTTTTTTCCTAGTCTGTATCTTGTCTTTTCATCTTAACAGAATTCTTGCAAGGTAAGCATTTGTAATTTTGAAATTTGTAATTTGAAATCCAATAAATCATTTAAAAATTGTATGAATCATGAATTTGATATCATATCTATAAACTCTTCATCAAACCCTAAATCCTAAAGATTCTCCTCTATGTTTTCCTTTGTAAGTTTTGATCTTTTAATTAATTAATTTACTGCTTTGGTATCCAGTTTCTCTAGCCATATTTATTGATAAAGTATCCTTCCTCCATTGAATTCATTTTGTACCTTTTGTAAAAAATCAACTGGCTATACTTTTATGAGTCTACATTCAGGCTCTTTTATGTGTCTATTACTCTGCCAATATTACATAATACTGATTACTGTATCTTTCCTTAAGCCTTAATATTAGAAAGAGTTTTCTTTCGATTTTATTTATCTTTTTGAATTTTCTAATTTATTTAATATTTTTGTTTTCCATATAAATCTTAGAATAATCTCGTCTATATCCATAAAGATATTTTCTAGAATTATAATAAGATTTACATTAAAGGTATATATAACTTTAAAGATAATTGAAATCTTTACTATGCTAATTATTTCACTCCATGAACATAATAATAGTTCTCTTGAAATACAGTCATCCCTTGGAATACACAGGGAATAGCTTTCCAGGAACCCTTGCTGTTCTCAAAATCTGTGGATGCAGATCTCACAGACTGGGAGGGCCAACTGTATTTAGACTTTCTTCTAATTTTTTTCATTCGTATTTTGTAGTTTTCAGAACACAAATTTATTAACTTTATTTTAGGTTTATTATTTTGTGTATTTACATTTAAATGTTTCTTTTTTAACTGTTAAGTTCAGGGTTAGAAGTGCAAGTTTGTTACATAGGTAAACTAGTGTCATGAGGATTTGTTGTACAGATTATTTCATCATCCAGGTATTAAGCCTAGTACCTGTTAGTTATTTTTCTTGATCCTCTCTCCCCTCCCACCCTCTACCCTCTGAAAGACCCCAGGATGGTTTGTTCCCCTCCATGTATCAATGAATTATCATCAATTAGCTCCCACTTATAAGTGAGAACATGTGGTATTTGGTTTTCTATTCCTATGTTAGTTTGCCAAGGATAATGGCCTCCAGCTATGTCCATGTTCCTGGAAAGAACATGATCCTGTTCCTTTTAAAGGCGCCATAGTATTCCATGGGGTATATGTACCACGTTTCTTTACCCATTCTATCATTGATGGGCATTTCGGTTGATTCCATGTCTTTGCTACTGTGAGTAGTGCTGCAATGAACACACGCTTGCATGTGTCTTTATAATAGACTGATTTATATTATTTGGGTATATACTCAGTAATGGGATTGCTATTTCTGTCTTTCTGCATTCATTTGACATTTAATATTGTCAATTTTTTTTTATTTTAGCTGTTTTAATATGGGTGTAACAGTACCTCTAATTATGGTCTTAATTATGTTTCTCTAGTAGGCAGTGATGATAAACATGGTTTCATGTATTTATTTGTCAACTGTATAGCCTCTTTAGTGAAATTTTAACTGCTGATTGATATTTCTGTCTTTAGGTCTTTGAGGAATTGCCACTCTTGTGTTACACAATGATTGAACTAATTAACATGTCCAGCAACAGTGTATAAGTGTTACTTTTTCTTCACAACCTCACCAGCATGTTATTTTCTGACTTTTTAATAATAGCCATTCTGACTGGTGTAAGATGGTATCTCATTGTGATTTTGATTTGAATTTCTCTAATGATCAGTGACGTTGAACTGTTTTTCATATAATTCTTGGCCACGTGTATCTTCTTTTTGAAAAGTTCACGGCTTTTACTAACCTATTATGGAATTATTTTTCTTGTAAATTTTTAACTGCCTCATAAATTCTGGATATTTGACCTCTGTTCGATGCACAATTTGCAAAAATTTTCTCCCATTCTGTAGAGGTTGTCTGTTTACTCTATTGATAGTTTATTTTGCTGTGTAGAAGTTCTTTAGTTTAACTAGATCCCATTTGTCAATTTCCGCTTTGTTGCAATTGCTTTTGGGGTCTTCATCATGAAATATTTACCCATGCCTCTGTCCTGAATAGTATTGCCTCAATTGTCTTCCAGGGCTTAGGAAGGAAACTATAAAAGTTTACAATTTTATGTTTACGTCTTTAATCCAACACCATTTATTTTTGTATATGGTGTAAGGAAGCAGTCCAATTTCAATCTTCTGCATATGACTAGCCAGTTATCCTAGCAGCATTTACTGAATAGGGAATCTTTCCCCATTGCTTGTTTTTGTCAGGTTTGTCAAAGATCAGATATTTGTAGTTGTGGGGTCATATTTTTGGGCTCTCATTGGTCTGTGTGTCAGTTCTTGTACCAATACCATACTGTTTTCATTACTATAGCCGTAATGTATAGTTTGAAGTTGGGTAACATTATGCCTCCAGCTTTGTTATTTTTGTTTAGGATCGCCTTGGCTATTTGGGCTCTTTTTGGGTTCTATATGAATTTTTAAATAGTTTTTTTTCTGGCTCCTTGAAAAATGTCAGTGATAACTTAATGGTGACAGCATTGAATCTGTAAATTGCTTGGTGCAATATGGCCATTTTAATGATGTTGATTCTCCCTATCCATGAACATGGATTTTTTTATTATTATTTGTTTATGTCATCTTCGATTTCTGTGAGCCATGGTTTATACTTCTACTTGTAGAGGTCTTTCACCTCCTTAGTTAACCCTATCCCTAGGTATTTTATTCTATTTGTGACAATTGCAAATGGGAGTTTTTTTCCTGATTTGTTTCTTGGATTGACTGTTGTTGGGTATAAGAATGCTATTAATTTGTGCACATTGATTTTGTATATTGAGACTTTATTGAAGTTGTTTATCCACTTAAGAAGCTTTTGAGTTGAGACTATGGAGTTTTCTGGATATAGGATAATGTTATCTGCAAACAGGGGTAGTTTGACTTCTTCTCTTTCTATTTGAATGCGCTTTATTTCTTTCTCTTGCCTGATTGACCTGGCCAGAACTTCTAATACTCCACTGAATAGAAGCGGTGAGAGAGAGCATCCTTGTCTTTTGCCAGTTTTCAAGGGGAATGCTTCCAGCTTTTTCCCATTTAGTATTATGTTGGTCATGGGTTTGTCATACATGGTTCTTATTATTTTGAGACATGTTTCTTCAATACCTCATATATTGAGAGTTTTAACAGGAATTGATGTCAATGTTATCAAAAGCCTTTTCTGCATCTATTGAGATAACAGGTGTTTTTTGTTTTAGTCCTGTTTATGTGACGAATCACATTTATTGATATGCATGTGTTGAACCAACCTTGTATCCTGGAGATGAAGCCAACTTGATTGTGGTGGATAAGCTTTATGATGTGTTGCTGGATTCGATTTGCCAGTATTTTGTTGAGTAATTTTTTCATCAATGTTTGTCAAGTATATTGGCCTATAGTTTTCCTTTTTTGTTTTTGTATCTCTGCCAGGGTTTTTTTTTTTTTAATCAGGATGCTGCTAGCCTCATAGAATGAGTTAGGGAGGAGCCCCCCCCACTCAATTTTTTGAAATAGTTTTAGTAGGAACAGTACCATCTCTTCTTTGTACATCTGATAGAATTCAGTTGTGAATCCACCTGGTCCTGGGCTTTTTATTTTTTTGTTTAGCAGGCTATTTATTACTGCCTCAATTTCACAACTTGTTATTGGTTATTCAGGGATTCAATTTCTTCCTTGTTCAGTCTTGGGAGGGTTTATGTGTCTAAGAATTTATCCATTTTTTCCAGTTTATGTGCATGGAGATGTTCATAAAATTATCTAATGATTTTATTTCTGTGGGGTCAACGGTAACATTCCCCTTATCATTTCTGATTGTGTTTATTTGAATCTTCTCTTTTCAACTTTATTAGTCTAGCTAGCAGCCTATCTATTTCATTATTGTTTTCAAAGAAATAGCTCCTGAATTCTTTAATCTTTTGAATGGTTTTTCATGTCTCTATCTTTTCTGTGTCTCTATCTCCTTTAAAACATTCCTAAAAAGTATTGTATGATAATTTTGGTTTCCGCGTCTCATTATTATTGTATAGATACATGATTGATTTTTAAATTCGATCTTGTATTTGTGATTTTGCTGTAGCACTTATTAATATTTGATCTTTTCTGGAGTTTCTTTTATACATATACCAGTAGGTCATCTGCAAATAGAGACAGTTTTTATTCCTTTTGGAAATATACGTCTTGTCTTTCATTTTCTTTCCTTATTGTGCTTTTTAGTAATTCAATACTATGTTGAATAAGACTGTCAAGTGTTGACATTCTTGTTTATTTTCAGTCTTTGGGGAAAAGTATTCAGTTTAGGTAATTATGAATGATGTTTACAGTAGGTTCTTTTCTTTAAAAGTCCACCATCATGTTGAAGAAATTCCCCTCATTCCTACAGTGCCTGAGAATTTCATCATGAATAGTGGTTTTTATTAAAAGCTTTTTATTTGTCAATTAATATTATTAGGTAGGCTTTTGCCTTTTAATATAATAGTTCGCATACATTTATTTTTATTGAACCAGTAGTTTAGGAATGAAAATATTGGCTCTTTACCAGGTCTTCTGTGACACTATTCCTATAAGGGGAAGAAGTGATTCATGGCAGACAAACAAGTGTGAAACTCTAGGCTCCCCTCTCTTCCATTGCTGATGGAGCTGAGTAGGGAGTCAGAAGATTTTTTTCAATGATATTTAATTAGAGTTGGCTGTTTTTTGTTAGGTTGTTCTTTTTCTTGTATTTGGGCTATTAAGAACAGGTAATTCTTGTGAATGCTTTATTTTTTTTCCCTCTCTCTACTCATTGTTATTTCCAGGTGGACTGCTTTCCTAGCACCTAGTGGGATATAGAAAAGAAAAAGAGAATCCAGTACCCAGGAAGCTTACTTCCATGTTTTTCCTCAAGTCCTGAGGTACATAGTCGATATGCCTTCTTCTCTTTCTATTTCAGGATCTTATCTTTGTTTTGCATGTGACGTTTGGGGGTTTTAGCTGTATTTATTGCTAGGAATAGGGGGAAGTATACCTATTCCATCTTGATTAGAACTGAAAGTTTTCACATACTTTTTAAGAGCTTAATCACATTAATTGTTGTGCATTGCTTTGCCAGTAAATCTGGAGCATTTTATTGCCACCAGATTTTTCAATCCTTTCAGAAAAAAAAAAGTTCCATTAAAAGCAAGTGGTAGATAATTTATATGTAAAATAGAAGAAAGAATCGACACTTTATATATTTATCTTAGACACAGGTCTGCCCTAGAATTTGACAGACACTGTTAGTCACTATGGAATACAAAAATGTATGAGAAATTGTTACATCACTAAAAAAAAGGTAAAGGATTGATTAGTAGATACAGAAAATTAACCACATAATAGAAATAAAATGTGTCCAATTTAACAATTGAGGTATGCCCATGATAATATCTAAATACTAAAGAAGGGAAACATGATTTGAGCCAATGGTTTCCAAACGGCATTAAATATACCTAGTGGATTTTAAAAATCAGAGATGCTAGGCACCAACCCAGAGTTTCTGATTTAGTGGAGTCAAAATTTCATTTTTAACAAGTTTTCTGGTGGTGTTAACATACTGGTTCAAATACCACATTTGAAAATTACTAGTATAAGGACTCTTTAAAAAGTTTCTGGAGAGCATAATTCCTGGTACTGCTTATAAATGAATAAGAGTTCACTAGAGAAATCATAGTACAATGCTTAGCTGTCAAAGATGTTCTAAAGATGAGCTCTTAATAAAGATGTAGGAATTAAATATTTTGCATGAAGTAGTTATTCCAAGTCTTAATTTCACAGTGCAGATACTTTGATTGAGGGAGAAACATTATTAATATATATAGAAATAAGATAATATTCCAGTTTCAGATTTGGGTTGAAACAACAAAGGTCAGATTTCATCAAAAGGCATCAGAAAAGTTAAAAAGAATGAAGTCATTACTAATGTATTAGTAGAAAAGGGGTTATACATCTTTAAGTTGAAACAAGTTTTGGCTCCATTTAAGGCTAAATGTCAGCTTATTTTTATCTGATCAGTCTAATTAAAAGAAGGTGAACCTATGAAGGTAAGACCAATGCGAGATTTGCTAAGTGAATTTCTGGTTTTTTTCTTCCTGAATCACATTTTGGAAATATTTGATTGTACAGTGCCTTATAATTAAAAACTTCTATCAGATGCTTCATTTCATTTTCTTCTTACTAACAGCCTGAAAAGATTGTTTCTCTTTCTCTCCGATAAAAATCAGAGACAAGTACCAATAAAGCCTGGATACATGGGAAAGTCATTTTGTTCTACTTTCATAAATTTCAGGTTCTCATGCTGTATATTTTTAGGTTAACAATACAATTTCATACAAAGTCTCTTTCTTGTCTTACATTCTAGTTTACTTCTTCAGTATATAAGTAATTCCAAAAATTTGTTTAATATTACTTTTTAAAATTATTTTTACTTTTCAAATTTAAATTATGAAATAAACAAAGTGTTCCCTATCTGAATTATATTACCCTTCTATTATTTCTTTAGGCATATCTGCTTGGGAAGATTATTGGCCAAAGATGCAAGCTAATGAAATGTAAAACCTGCCATAAAGTATTACAGAGATATTTGTAAAAATGGATGAGATGATTTATTGTTTCTATCCAGTATAATCACAGTCATATCACCTTCAGAGTTCCTGAAAAATGTTCAACAAGAAGTCAAGGTCTGTTAAATATATCATCTGTTTACGGACAAAGATCATAATAAAGTAATCATGACTGTGGAATGTGAAGCCATACTTCAGTTTTGATCCCAACACCTCTTCTTAACAGCTGTATGAAGTTGAATAGGTTACTTGATTTCCTGTCTCAAAATACTCATCTATAATATTAGGATAATGATTATAATAGGACTTTTGTCCACAGGCGTGTTGTCATATTAAATTTAGATCAATATATGTAAAGCATATATATAATTCATTTCTTAAGTGTTCGCTAATGTTATTGATTACATAGAGAACTCATTTAATATGGGTCACCAGCCACACAAAGAACTTACAAAACTAAAATAAGCCAAACAGCCTACTTGTGACCCTTCCCCTTGAGACCTCACTGGAATCCCAAAATAACATTCGAGTTGTGATTAAAGGTAGCTTTAAGGTAGGAAAGGGAGATTAAAGCCACAGAAGAAGCTGGAAGGAGAACAGCTATTCTTTGAAGTTTATAGAAAAGTAGCCCCAATATTTCCATCTGGGACTTTGGAGGCAGAGACAGTTCTGAAGAGGCCACATCTCTCTCTCTCTCTCTTTTGAATATAATTACTCCAGTATTTTGGGGGGAAAAAAAAAACAACTCTCGATCTGGAAAAGCTTATGCATACAAGGAAACAATTAGATTCAGAAAGGATGTTTCCTCTTCAGAATTGTCTCTGGCTCCAAAGGGTCAGGTTGAAAAACTAGGACTATTTTACTCTAAACCTAAAAGAACAATAGAGCCTCATTAATATCCTTAGATTTTTACCTGCCTAGTAGTTTTATTTTCCTTCTTTATTTGAAATAAGGGAAGGGACTCATGGTAAGGGTGAGTTGAAAGGAAGCAAATGATGGCTTGTGGTCATCATCTCAAAGAACACTTTAGCCCCTAAGCAAGGGAAAAGGGTGCTAGGCAAATTATAACTGGCAATGATTAGGATATGTCTGCCTGTTCTCTGGCTACAACAATATGGGCACTGATTTTCTTCAAATGCTCCTCTGGAACTTGAGCATCATTATTAGCACACCACACATGTGAACCATTCTGCACAGTGAGACATCTCGGCATTGCCCATTGAGTGCAGAGTATGATATCCTGATTACACAAAACAGTTATTATTCATTGACATAATTATCTTGTCTCTCCACTCTCTTTCAATTTTGGACAAGTGTAGGGTGACCTGACCACTGTTGCCCCATAGTCCACAAGGCAATATTAACAATTTATGAATGTTCTCATAAATAAATCTTGAAAAGAGAACACAAGTTTATAGAAAAACCTGCAATAAAGATGAGTCAGTCATGGGCATTCTAGTTTAAAAACAAAGCAAGCTAAAAACTTTGAATGCATTTTGACAAATCAAAAGGAGGGAGTTAAAGCCATTACTTGGTTAATAATTCAGAGAGGAAAGAACCTGATCTTTGGGCCTATACGTTTCTATTACACACAAAGGTCTAAAACTTAGATATGCATATTCTTTCCTAGAGCAGCCTGCAGTGGTCATTGACATGAGAAGTACTGATCTACACACTTTTTGTCCACTCTCACCACACACTTATTCCCAAACATATTTGCCTCCAATTTTCCATTCATGTTCTTTCCAAAGTCTTGAACTACCAGTGAAGTTGCATGCAGAATTTCAGGCATATTGCTAAGTTGGAATGCTTCTCTTTCATGTCAGCTTATGACCTGTTAATTGCTTAAAGGCCTGCTGACTTGGAAGATTCCCCTCAATACCATCTTTCAGGATCTTGCCAGTGTGAGGCTGTAGTGCAGCAGCAATCCATTTTTAGCTGTCACCATATATCAAATTGTCTCAACCATAAATGAGGACCAGGTTTTTATTCCACCCCCACTGGGAAGTAGATAACATCCCATAGGACCGTGGGTATATGTTAAGAGAGAGGTTCAGTCAGATAGTAGTTGGTGATTTGAGGAATCTATGACTACCTCTTATAAACTTACTTATATCCTCTGAGCCATTTCAGACCTGATACTCAATGCCACTTTTATCATACTATGGTTTACTAATATGCTTGTCTGGCTGTATGACTTGATGGACCTGATAATACTTATTTCTGACTATATAACCATTTGATGTTCCTTATCAGGTGCTCAGCATTTGCTAGGGGCCAAAAACATGACAAAACCTGCTTTTCAGGTGGTAAATATATATCTGATGAATATGGCATGACATTATTCCAGAGTCTTTAGGGGTCTATGCTGCCACTCCTCTAATAGGGCTCCAGAAATTCACAGAATGCCCTATATACCAAAAATACATGTGAGATCATGGGATCTTCTTGGGCCACATAGCCCAAGAAGCAGGGACAATTTGTATAACAACCTGAATCTCTTGCAAAGCTCTCTCTTATGCTCTGGTGTCATTCAAAGCTGTTGTGCTTTCAAGACACTCAAGAAACTATTTCTGCATTATTGCCAAATCTAGTTTGTATTCTGTCTGATATCTGAAGAGGCCTACAAGTGATGTGCGTCTTTCTTAGTGATTAGCATGTATATAGTCTTTACTTTGGAGCCTATGTCACAACATTCTGATGACACTTAAAAACTTCAGTGATATGGGATGCTGCTGAATTTGTGTTGTTTGGTTGTGCAAATGTTTTACTCGGGCATCCAGAGAACTTACCATTTCTGCTCCCAGATCCTCAGCCAACATGATGGTAACAATATTACAGATCAATGTGGCTCCCAGAAAAATATCCAGATAATCAAGTTCCCTTCAGAATATATTGCCAAAAGAGTTTAATATTTAGCCATAAAAATGAAGGAAGTTTGAACGTATTCTACAACATGAATGAATCTTGAGGACATTGTCAAATAAAATAAACCAATCACCAAAAATAAACTATTATATGATTCTACTTATATGAGGTAATCAAAATCATAGAAACAGAAAGTAGAATAGTGGTTGCTAAGTGCTGGGGGTAGGAGTTAATCAGGAATTGTTTTGCAAGACGAAACGTTATAAAGATTAGTTGCATAAAAATGTGAATATATGTAACACTACTGAACTATACATTTATACATGTTTAGGATGGTAAATTTTATTATGTGTTTTTTTAACCATGAGTAAACATAATTTTAAAGGAAGGATGGAAGTCCTTTCTATCTATGACTCAAAACTTAAAGCACAGAATAAAAGAGTGATAATTTTGACTATATTTTAAAAAAAATTCTGCATGACAAAACACACACATACACAAGTATAGTCCACAGATAAATCATAAACTGGGAAAAATATTTTCAATTCATATCTTAGACAAAAGACTCATACCCCAAATATACAAATGGCTTAGAGAAATTGAGAAAAAATTGACCAAGAACCCAATAGAAGAAAAAGGTAAAAATCATAACGGTTAGGTCACAGAAAGAGAACTGCAAATAGCCACAAACATACGTAGATTCTCAACATCACTAAAAATTAAAGAGATACAATATAAAAGTACAACATGCACCTATGTAAAGGTTACAATCAAATGATACATGCACTCTATGTTGCAGGTAGGAATCCAAAATGGTACAACACTTATGCAGGGAATCTAGCAATCTCTTGAAAAATTGCAAATGTATTTACCTTTTAAATCACATATCCCAATACTAGAAATATATATCTTCACATATTAAATGACCCTTGTACAAAGTTATTCATTGTAACACTGTTTGTAATAGAAAAAGAATGAAAATAGAGCACATGTTCATCAACAGGGACTGGTTAAGACACAAGAGAGTACATCTGTATGATTCCATTTATATGAAGTGCTAAAGCATGCAAAGCAGTCTATGATAATGGAAGTAAGAATACTGGTTACCTGTGGGGGATGATAGCCTGGGAGCGAACACAAAAGAGACTCATAAGGAACCAGAAACAGCTCAGATACTTATGTGGGTGGTGGTGACACAGTTGCATACTTACGTAAATATTGATTAAGAAGTACATTTCAGACAGATGTACTTTATTGTTAACCTTGTACTTCAATTTTGAAAGTTTAAAAATACGGGTAAGATAATCAGGAAAATGTAAATTAGAACCTCAACAAAACAGTCCTTTACAGTCACTAGGATGGCTACAATCACAAAGACAGTTAATAACAAGTGCTGGTGAGAATATAAAGAATTTGTATCATTTATACATTGCTACTGAGAATAAAATGGTGCAGCCACTTAGGAAATAGTCTGATCATCTTTCAAAAGATTAAACGCAGAGTTACCATATGAACCAGCAGTTCCATTTCTAGTTATATACTCAAGAGAAAATGAAAATATGCACCCACATAAAAACTTGTACATAACTGATGACAGCATTACTTATAGTAGCTAAATAGTGGAAGTAACCCAAATGATCATCATGTGATGAATAAATACAATATGCTATATCATACAATGGAATATTATTAAAAATTAAAAGAAGCTAAAAACTGAAACATGCTACAACATGGAAGAAACTTGAAAACATGATGTTATCTTAAAGAAGCCAGTCACAAAGTAGCACATACTGGATGATTCCATTTAAATGAAATGTCCAGAATAGGCAAATCCACAGAGAGAAAAGTAGATAGAGTGGCAGTCAGGGGTAAAGTGATTGGGGTAAATGGAGGTCATCACTAATGGATATTGGATGTCTTTAGGCTTCTAAACTTGCAATCGTTGCACAACTTTATGAATGTATTAAAAACCAATATAGGCCGGGTGCAGTGGCTCACACCTGTAATTCCAGCACTTTGAGAGGCCAAGGCGGGCGGGTCACAAGCCTAAACAAGATGGTGAAATCCCATCTCTACTAAAAATACGAAATAGAAAAATGAGCCGTGTGTGGTGGCTTGCGCCTGTGATCCCAGCTACTCAGGAGGCTGAGGCAGGAGAATCGTTTGAACCTGGGAGGCGGAGGTTGCAGTGAGCTGTGATTACACCACTGCACTCCAGCCTGGGCAGCATAGTGAGACTCTGTCTCAAACAAAAGCACAATGTATTGTATATTTTAAATAGTGTGATATATAATATATGAATTATGTCTCAATAAAGTTTTGTCAATTAAAAAAAGAGAGTAGGAGGGTTGATGTAGTCCTGTAGTAAGAATATGAGTGTATACTGCCTGCTGTGGTTGTTATTTTTGTGTTGATCTTTTTGTCCTTTGTAATAAAATAAACACTAATGCATTTTATTTAGTGTACTTGCCAATGAGAGGCTTGTGTGCCTTCATTAGATTGTCTATTCGATATGTTTTCCAATTTAAAAGGTCATTGATTTGGTTGAATGTCTAACAAAGTAAACAGCAATTCTGAGCACTCTTTCTCTGAAATAAACCCCACTTGATCTTCATCTCTCATTACCAAAGCGCACAATCAAGTGACTAGGGAGCTAAACTAAACTTTATACTTTAGTGATAATGACCTTTTGACCAGTGTGGCGAGCTGAATATTTTACTAAGGATAAAACTTCTGGACCTCTTAGAAGCCAGGCAAGAAATAAATATTTGGGGAATTTTTTTTGACAAACTATAGTCTATAATACTTTAGATAAATATCTACATACAAATTCATTTATGTATTTTATCATAAGTTTTGTGTATGAGTATGTACATAAGTTTGTGTTATTTGAATTAACATTTCTTCCTTTTTCAGGGCTGAAAAAAACAATAGCACATCTGTGTCATTTTCAGTCACCACATTAAAAAAATGTTAATTTATTATTTTTAAATATCCGGCATGAAATATGCATATTACTAAAAAATTGAAAATCTCAAGAGGAATCCACTTTAAATGCTTTCTAGATCTTAAAACTAATGTTAAAATACTGCACATCTTCTGGAATCAATTACTTCCAAGTAAAAAAACAATCATTTTTGTCACTTTTGCATTTTTTTAGTTTAATCTTTTTGTTCTTTAAAGTGTTCATTGAAATGAAATATGATATAAACTTTGCCATCACTTAAGAATCAAAAAATGACAAACCAGGACTGAAGAAATGCTCCTAAAAAGCTTTTGATGATGAAACATCTTTGTAATGACATGTAAATTCTAGAGATACCTGTCAGGAAAATTTTGTAATTCTCCTCTCTCCAGTCCATTTTATCTTGCCTAAGTGAAGCACAGTGTTAAGCAATTAGTTGGGTAATGTAGAAAAAAAAAAAACCCACCAGTTACGTATGACTGTGAATTTGACTTTGGAGGTCACAGAATGAAAGGCATTGTACAGGTAATTATTTCTTGCACTATGATGGAGGTAATGAGGGAAATAAAACGTTAAGCTTTTCTGTTTGCAAAAGGCTGACATGAGACCAGAATGTAAAGTCTTTTTCTTTCCTCTTCTTCTTCTTCTTTTTTAGGGGGGTGGTGATAGTCTTGAAATTAATCTTAATCTTTGAATATCCCCCAATTTTAGATTCCTTAATGCCCAGCTACTCAAATACTTCTAGAAGTGTCCACCATTCTTCTAATTCAGCTTCTTTTAACATCACAGTTAGAAGCAGACAGCTGACTGACAGTTCTAAAGAACCTCCTCCTCTAATTTAATATGAGATTATTCTCTTCAATGGTGCATATCACTGTGTTTAACATCAGCAAATGACATTTATGATGCCCTTTTATACTCAGTTACAAATAGTATTCCAGGAGGACTCTGAAATACCCAAAATGTAATGAGTAAAATGCCTTGCACATTACAATAAAATAATTGTAAAAAAATGTGTATTTCCAGACATCAGTCTTGTCAAAATAGCTAAATTCTGAGATTATTTCAACACAAGTATAAAACAAACTTAAACTATTTGTGTGATTATCTAGATACACAAAATTACATTAATGTATTTTTTTACTCCACCAATTTATATTGTTTATATTTTAAAAATATTAATTATGTATTGGTGTTACACAAAAGGCCAAAAGTTTCATTTTGTGTATATTTTTCTGTTGGGGAAGCCTACATATTCCTGCATGCCAGCTAATTAATGACTAAATAAAAATGTAAGTCAAAGTATATCAACATCTTAATAATAAAAAATTCTACTTTTTCAGATTTGCCGGAGGTCATTTATATGTTCATCAATAATATTCATGTTTTAAATCTAATAATTGTCTAAAAATTCTTATTTTATTTCACCTGGTGACAATATTGGGCACTGGTATTCATTTACTTTCAAAACACTTACTTCTTTTGTTTCAGAAAATCATATCCACCTGGGTTTCCTCCTATATCTCTGACCATTTTTCTCAGTCTCCTTTGCAAGTTGACTTGTCCCAGGCCTCAGCCTTGGATCTCTTCTATGTGAACTCATCCACTCATACATCTGTAAACACCATCTATATGCTGATTATTCCTCCCTTTATATTGCTCCTTAATTCTAGAATCAAATATTGAACTCCCTACTTGACATTTCCCAAGGAGATTTCCAATAGAGATCTCAGACTTAGCATGTACAAAACTGAGTTAGTCTAACATTTTCCCTGTCAGTTAATAGCAATACTATTCTTCTAGTTGCTCAGGCTAAAACATTGGTATCACATTGGTGTAATTTAGCCTGAGCAACTAGCTAAATCTCTAAGTCCACTCTGGTCAGTCAGAAATCCTATCTACTTTGCCTTTAATATATTCAGAATTCCATCACTTCTAATTAGACCACTCTCTTCAGCCTGATGGAAAACACCAGCATCTCTTACTTTCTCACTGTCCTTTTGCAGTTTATCTTCAATATAGCAACTAGAGTATTATTCATATGTAAGTCTGATTACATACTCCTTTGGTAAAAACCTCCCAATGACATCTCATATCATGGAAAAAACAAAGCCAAAGTTCTTATTATGACCTAAACGATCCTACATGATCTGGTTGCTAGTTACTCATCTGACTTATTTTCTTGCTGTCTTACTCTTCTTTCTCTTCACTCTGCTCTAGGCCACATTGTTTTTCTTGCTGTCCTTTATTTTCTTTCTTGTATTTGGTGAAACACTCCCCTGTGCTCTTTTACTAAAATTTCATTTAAGGTTGAAATTGAGATCATTATCCTCTTATATTCCCTTAGCTATTTATTAGGTCTTGAAGAATTATTTAAGTTGGATGATGGAACTGATACACTACCTCCACCAAAGCAAATGCTACCAGGGCTTTCAGTAATCATGAGTACACAGGCAGATCAGATGTGGGAAAAACATTTAAAAAAGTAGCTAGCTATTTTTGGTAGGATTCTCAAATAAATATGATGATGTGTTTTATCATTACATTCAAGTAAAAGGTTTGGGAGAAATAAAAGAAGAGCAAGTCTGTGCAAATTAAAAAAAAAAGAAACAAATACCATGAGAATATCTAGATGGCATCAAATTAGAGCCTCTGTGTCTATGTCTTTGGTTTTTATCATGTCATTTTTTATGTAACAAACAGAGAAATTTAGATGGCGTCTAGTACCTTTGTTGTAATCTTCACTGTATTTTAATGTGCTTTTTCTTATATGGACTTATTTGTACTAAATCTAAGGATCAGCAGTTAATAGCCTACCATGCTTCCCACAAAAAGGATGGTAAGAAATAGACATTGAGTTGTCAAGCTAAGAAACTCAACTTGTTGTCTTTATGCCTGATAACCAAATAACATGTTTTTATTTTCCCACAAATGATGTCAACCCCAGATTTTAAAATTTTGCCACTAAATTATTAACTGATCTTTTAAAAACAAAAATCATTAGAAAAATACATCCAATCAAATAAATCCACAAACTCTTCTAACTTTAAATTAATCCAATAACTTTATAAGTTAATAGAAATGTTGCAAAAGTCCTTAGGGAGTGTAGAGGGTAAAGTAGACATCTGGAACAGAAGAAGATATGGAAATACGTTTAAAGTAATTAAACACAAAAGTCTTTGTTTTTATGTATGATTCCTTCCTCTGGCCCCTCTATGTCATTTGCATCTGCATAAATTCAAGGCTTTGTAGGAGAATTTATTTACGGAGAAAAGAAAGAAACAGCTATACCAAATGAAAGTATGCCCCCACTGTTCACAGAACTGACAATGTTAACGGCCTGCCTGTAAACAGTGTTTCCTTTATAATCTTCCTCCACCCCTGAACAACTTATACAATTATTATTACTTAGCTTTAAAAAATCTGTGCTTTGTTCTCACTTATAAGTGGGAGCTAAACATCCAATACTTATGGACATAAAGATTACAACAATAGACAGTGGGGACTACTAGAGCAGGGGGAGAGGTGTGGGGGCAAGGGTTGAAAAACGAACTGTTGGGTACTATGCTTAGTACCTGATGGTGGGAGCATTACCTCCGTATCATGCAGTATACCCAGATAACAAACTTGCACATTTACCCTCAGAATCCATAAAAGTTGAAAAAATCTATGCTTAATCTCTAATATTTAGAATAAAACAAATCATCGGCAAGTTGCATTGCATCCCAAATCAAATAGACATCTCAAAGTCCTTTTGAAGAAAAACTGCATTAGGATTCTCCTTATTCCTAATTCTAAAAATGCACACTGTGCTGTGACATGTTTATAATACTTCTCAGTGTGCCGAGGCAATTAGCTTGTAAGTTTATATCTCCATTATGCAATTATATAAATTCAAACTAAGGAATATCAAAGTTTCTGCCAGACTGGTATGCATTAACCATAACGTAGGTATCTAGTTTCATCTTTTGACTTACTAATAAACTCTAGATGACAATGAAGGAAAGAGAGACATAAGGAAGGATACAAACATGGAGTCAAAGGGGCCTAAGAAAAATTTCTGCATTACAACATTTAATCTGTTAAAGCATCAAAGGCATGTTGAAAATATCCCAAGAAAAATCTCTGGTGAAGGAACAAAGAAAAGAGGTCAGGGACAAGGTAGTCTTCAACTGAAGCATCTCTCAGTGGCTTTGCTGTAATGTAAGACCACGTTGGCAACAGTGAGGAACAATGGTCAATGAGAGCTCAAAGTTTATTATCAAATTTTCAATACCTTGAATCACTTTCTATCATAGTGTTTCATCTTCATTCCTAAATTTACTGATCCTGTGGCAAAATGTCAATGGTAGTTTAAATACAATATATGTCTAGATATTTAAAACATATATATCAAAGTCAGTAAATGTTAAATAAAACATGACTCCCCCTATGGTGATATTTATGCCTCTTGAGTAGAAAAAATAAAAAATATTTCTCAAATTATTTTTATATAAGTAAAAACTATAAAAATATCAAGGACAAATGAGATTAATGAGATAATTACAGAAACAATGTTCTTGAGATGAACTGCTGATATTTGGTGAATATTAAAATGAGCAGATAATTGACAAATTATTGTATATTAATTCAATAAAACTTACTTGATTTACCTTTATTTCCGCAAAATTGCCTTATATAGTTATAATGAAATTCTCACGTTATTTGAATTATTTTAACTACAATGATTTAAATATTTTTAATATGTTCAAAGTGTACAAAATGTGAGTTATTTTTATTAAATATGCAAATTAAGATCAGTGTAATTTTGGAAATTTTAATATCAGATCTGTTTTCAGATTATCTTTTCTAAAATATTATAAGTAGTCTATTATGTTAATCAGAATATTTTAGAAAAGTAATATAAATATATATTGTAAAATCAAATAGTACCTGAGCATCAATATTTTAAATCAAAATAGTTACATAAAGTGGTACTGTTTAACCATTTACAAATTTCATTAAATTGTACAATGCTTTGTGCAATTCTTGCCTTCAATGTCCTTTGATCCTTCAGTATAAATAATTACATTTCATGTGTTACATCTGAACCTACATATACATGCAACTACAGACATCTACTTTCTTATTTATTTTCTATATTTGAAAGTGACATGAATTTTTAAATATTTTATAACATTCCTCAGTAATCACAAGCAACTATTATAAATACAACATTAATTCCTCTGTATCTTTGGAAATGGGAGGCGGAATATGAAAGAAAAGCAAGAAAATGATAATTGGCATTATGTTAAAAGATACTTTATTATGTAAGACTATCACGGTGATACACCTTAAGAGACAATATGACAATATAATTTGTTGCCTCACCAGAAAGCGGTGTCCATCTCTGATGTTGAGAAGCAGATACCCCCCAACCTCCTGAACAATCTGAGGCCATCACTTTGTTCACCTTAATTCCCAAATAGTGTTTGTTAATCAGGAGAGCATATTCTCATAGATATACATTGTAATGTTCTCGCAATAAGCACTGCATCCTTACAGAAAATGACATTCATAAGTTCTTTAATAAAATGTGTGTGTGTGTGTGTGTGTGTGTGCGTGAGTGTGTATGTTAAGATAGACATGGTCTTTTAACACGTAAGGGCCAGAGTAGTGGCCTGTCTTGCCTGGGATTGAGTGATATTAAATTGTTGTCTAAGTATGTTTCCATACAAGCAATCCAAGTACCTTGTGTGAAAACTACTTTATTTATTTAAAAATGAGAATCTGCTTAGTTTACAAGGTTCTGACTCTTCAGATGGAAGAAATGAATACGTTACCATTTCTTGAAGAAAAAAATAACGGTCGAAATAAGAAAGGTGATGTTGAAGAATGTAATTACTGAGAACATCATAGTAAGAAAATTGCATTTGTAGATAAGCATACAGCAGAGGTGTATTAGTTTTCCATTGTCACTGTAATACATTTCCAGAAGTCAGTGGCTTTGGACAAATCGATTATCTATCCCACAGTTCTATAGATCAAAAATTCAACACACATGTCCTTGGACTAAAGTCAAGGTGTCACTGGGGCTGCATTCCTTTCTGAAAGTTCTAGTAGAAAGTCTATTTCCTTGCCTTTTTCAGGATGTATACGCTGCCTGTAATCCTGGGCTTGTGGCCTCTTTCTTCCATCTTCAAAGATGGCAATATAGTATTTCTCTGACAATTTCTTTTTTAAAAAAAGATTAGGTAAAATTTACTTGACATAAAATTAGCCATTTTGAAGTGTAGATAGAAGTAGCATTTAGCTCATTAATAAAGAATGTTTTCCAACCACCATCTCTATCAAGTATCAAAATATATTTATCAACCCAAAAGAAAACCCTATACCCATTAAACAGTCACTCTCCATTTCCCCTACACTCTCCCAGTCCCTGGAAATTGCCTATTTTCCTCCTGCCTATGGGTTTCTCAATTCCAGATATTTAATATAAATGGAATCATATACTATATGTAATGGTTAATATTGAGTGTCAGATTGATTGGATTGAAGGATGAAAGGTATTGTTCCTGGGTGTGTCTGTGAGGGTGTTGTCAAAGGAGATTAACATTTGAGTCACTGGACTGGAAGGGGCAGACCCATACTCAATATGGGTAGTCACCATCTAATAAGCTGTCAGCGTGGCTAGAATAAAGCAGGGAGAAGAAGATGGAAAGAGCAGACTTGTTGAGTCTTAACGACCTTTGTCTTTCTCTCGTGACTTCCTTGCTCCTCAGCTGGCAGATGGCCTATTGTGGGACTTCACCTTGTGATCATATGAGTCAGTACTCCTTAATAAAGTCCCTGTCATATATACATCTATCTGGTTAGTTCTGTCCCTCTAGAGAACCCTAACACATTATGTGATTTGGCTCTTTTCACTTAATATAGTGTTTTTAAGATTCATCCACATTGTAGCATGTTTCAGTACTTCATTACTTTTTATAGCTGAATAATATTTCATTGTATGTATATACCACAATTTCTTTTTTAATCCATTTATTTGATGACATCTGGGTTTTTTTCTACCTTTGGCTATCGGGAATAGTGTTTCTATGAATGTGTGTGTACAGGTATTTGTTTGAGTTTCTGTTTTTAATTTTTTGAGTATATATGTGTGAGTGGAATTTCTGGGTCATATGATAATTCGGTCTTTAATTTTTTAAAGAGCTATCGACTGTTTTTTACAGTAGTTGCACACTTTTAAATCACCACCAGCAATGGGTAAGAGTTTCCATTTCTCCACATCCTCATTGTGATGGTTAATACTGAATGCCAACTTGATTGGATTGAAGGATGCAAAGTATTGATCCTGGGTGTATCTGTCAGGGTGTTGGTAAAGGAAATTAACATTTGAGTCAGTGAGTTTGGAAAGCAGACCCACTCTTAATCTGGGTGAGCACCATCTAATCAGCTTTTAGTGTGGTCAGAATATAAAGCAGGCAGAAAAACATGAAAAGACTATACTGGCTTAGCCTCCCAGTCTACATGTCTCTCCCATGCTGGGTGCTCCCTGCTCTTGAACATTGGACTCCAAGTTCTTCAGCTTTGGGACTTGGACTGGCTTCCTTGCTCCTCAGTTTGCAGAAGGTCTGTTGTGGGAACTTGTGATATTGTGAATTAATACTCCTTAATAAACTCCCCATATACATATACAGGGGAGTTTATTAAGGAGTATTAATTTATGCTATCACACTACTTATTAGTCACAGTTCTCTAGAGGGACAGAACTAATAGGATATATATATATACAGACACACACACATATACATATATGAAGAGAAGTTTAGGTGAATATACATATACATACACACAAACCCCAGACCCCAGAATGGTAGATCCACTGACATGTACATGTATGTGTGTGTGTGTGTGTGTGTGTGTGTGTGTGTATCTTTAAATATTTTGGATACTAGATTCTTATCAGATATAAGATGCACATATTTTCTTCCACTCTACAGGTTGTCTTTTCACTCCTTGATAATGTCATTTGCTGCACAAAGGTTTTTCTTTTGATAACATGGTACAGAATATACTTCTTTCTTACTCATTCTATCGGTGTCATATCTAAGAATCCATTGCATAATCCAAGCCTAGGAAGATATACATCAAATTTTTCTTATAAAAGTTTTATTTCTAACATTTTGATTGCTGAGCTATTTTGAGTTATTTTTATGAGGTAAGGTCCAACTTTTCTTTTTTATGTAGATTAGCTTTTCCAATGAACATTTCCCTTGAGCATGACATTTGATCATGTTTAGAGTAAGTTTTAAAAACAAGAAGAGTGAGTTCTCCAAGTCCTAAACTTTGTTGTCCTTTTCCAATATTGTTTTTGCTATAGAGGCCCCTTGCAATTCCATGACAATTTGAGGATTTGCTTTTCCATTTTTACAAAAAGGGCCATTTGTATTTTTATAGTGATTGCAATAAATCCATAAATCACTATGTGTTGCATTGCCATATTAACAATATTAAGTCCCCTAATCCATAGATACAGAATGTCTTTTCATTTATTAATCTTCTTTAATTTTTTAAACAACATTTTGTAGTTTTCAGTGTATTAGTCTTGAATATTTTTGGTCAAATTTAGTGTTAAGAATGTCATTATTTTTGGTACCGTTGCAAGTGGAATTGTTTTTCTAATTTCAATGTTCCATTTTTTATTGCTAGTATGTACAAATACAATTGATTTTTTGTGTTGATTTTGTATCTTGCAACTCCATTGAATGTGTTTATTATATTTAATGGTACCATTTTGTGGAATTTTTAGAATTACACACACACTTGTATTTTATACATATATGTACATAAGATCATGTCTTCTGCGAATAGGGATGGTTGACTGCTTGCAATAATCTGAAATAATCTTCCCATGTTAAGGTCTTAACTTTAATCATATTTTCAAAATACATTTTTGCCATGTAGTTTACATCTTCATAAGTTCCAAGAAAAAGAATGAGGGTATTTTTGCTGGAACATTATTCTGCTTTGACCATAAGGGAAGATGGGAAAGAATAAAAACTTGGGCTGCTCATATTTTTCTTACATCTTCTTCTACTTTTCCTTAGCATCATTTATCACAGAATTTTTAAAAATTATTTTATACGGCTGGGTGCGGTGGTTCACGCCTGTAATCCCAACACTTTGGGAGGCCGAGGTGGGCGGATCACGAGGTCGGGAGATCAAGACCAGCCTGGCTAACACCGTGAAACCCCGTCTCTGCTAAAAATGCAAAAAAATTAGCCGAGCGTGGTGGCGGGTGCCTGTAGTCCCAGCTGCTCCGGAGGCTGAGGCAGGAGAATGACGTGACCCGGGAGGCGGAGCTTGCAGTGTGCTGAGATGCGCCACTGGACTCCAGCCTGGGAGACAGAGCGAGACTCCGTCTCAAAAAAAAAAAAAAAAAAAAAAAAAAAAAAAAAAAATCTTATACATATTTATTACTTTTTGGCTCCTTTATTAGACTCCATGCTTCATGTAGGTCTTATGTATCTTGCTGCTATCTCAATGAGTAACACACAAGAAATATTCAATAATATGTTTATGAATATTGGCTGACTGATTATGAAATGGTCTCTGTAAGGACACAGTGATTCTTACATTGGTTGAATTTGTCACTTTCGTGTCCTGTAAGATTTAGCAGGGGTTATTGTTTTTATTCCTACAGTTTTCTCTTCTATCCTAGATGAAACACGGAATCAACTTAGTCATACTGTTTCTAGAATTGTCCTATGTCCTTAGCTCAGTGTTGCCAGATAAAACACAGGGTTTCCAGTTAAGTTTAAATTTCCGGTATGCCACAAATAATTTTTAGTATAAAGACATCCTATATAATACTTGGAGATGCTCATACTAAAAAATTAGTCATGGTGTATTTGAAATTTAAATTTAACAGCATGTTTTGAATTTTAATTTACTAAAACTGGGAACTCTATCTAGGTCGGACACCTAGGTTTTCTATTTTATCTTATTATAAGCCAGGGTCTATCATATAGTGAATTTTAATATCTTAGCTTCCCCCTGGTTTCTGTTTCTGAATTCCTCTGTGGTAGAAATTGGCAAGCTTTATCTATAAACGTCTAGATGGCAGATATTTTAGAGTTGAGGCACTGCATGCAGTTTCTTTTGCACATTCTTCATTGTGTATTTTTTGCCCAACTTTTTAAAAATGTAAAAGATAAAAGATCTTCCCAACTTATGGATCATACAAAAACAGACTGCAACCTCACCACAAAATGTAGTTTCCTAACTCCTAACACTGGAATTATTATTAGATATAATATCAATTTCTAGAATAGAGGTCCTGGTTTATTCTTTCACAAAACCACCTACCCTGTTTTTGGTTTGAAGACCTGATCTTAAACAATTACTGTAAAGACCCTTTTGATATCTTCTACTGCTTGTAAAATGCCTGCTTCCTGGGATTCAAATCAGTTCTCTACTTACCTTCATCCTACAACCTACTTTCATATTACAACCAAGGTCCTACAGTGCATCTTCATGCTACAACCATGCCTGATTTTCTACGTGAGTGTAAGCAATCATCCATTGCCTCTGTTAGTCCAACTTATCCAAGAAACGTACCCTGAGATGGGAGTGGGCATCAAAAGTTCTGTTAGATGAAAGGCATGTCATAAAATTCATGGGAATGAAGCCAGACACTCTCTGTCTGCAATGTAGCTGTGAACTTGCAAAAGAGAGAGAGAAGGAAAAAGGGGAGGGTAGAAGCCACTTGGATTGCAGCTCAGACTCATGAATATTCAGCAGAATTGATGGGGTGTCCCACAGACAAAGACTGATATGAGAGCTGTCTCTTGTCTCCCAGGAATAGACTTTAGTATTCCTGCCACCTCAGTTATTGCCAGACAGAGGCTCATGGGAAGTGTGTCCTTAACATGAACACAATAATATTAATAAGTTTCAGGGCACGGTAGCCGGGACTATCAATCAATTAGGCTTCCTACAGTCAGAGATCTAAGAGGTACATTGTCCCATGGCTTAGGCCGGTACCACAGAATATCATTGGAAGTAAACCACTGATCTTTTTCCACCCAGGAGAACAGTATACTATGTAGCTAGCTAGCCAGCTGGATAGATAGATTGATTGATGGATTAAATAGATAGGTGTGTAGATAAATAAAATATCTTTCTTTCTCACCAGAATCTCCCATCAATAACAACCTAAACAGAGCCCCTCTGTCACTAACAGAGCTGACAACTGTCTGTACCCTATTGGGACTAATGTGTGTGGCCAATCTCCTTTTCAATATCCTAAGCCCTTAAAACATAGGTAAAATGGTAAACATTTTTCTGGACACTGTCATTGTATTAGGGAAATCACCAACCCCTGAACTGATCAGAATAATTCAAAATCCTCCTCCCCAACCAGTCTCTTCTAGGCTTTGCCTGTCAGCCAAAGCCTTGTTAGTTGCAGTGACATTCTAGATCTACTTTCAGATTTTGGCCTCTCGCAGACAGTAATGTTGTGAGCTTTAATGTTCCCCTAGTTGACTTTCCAAGAGATGTTCATTTTCTAGCTTATAAAACAATAACATGTATAATTTTTTATGTATGTGGAAATGTTTTCTAAATTTCTCAATAAAAATTAGAATTTTAATATCCATTATTGTTTAAGTGATTTCTATAAAACTGTTGACATGTGGATTGTGACCAATATTTGTTAATAATATTACAAATAACAAATGGTTTACAAAGTATATATGTTTTTCTCTGAGGCATAATTTCTGGAAATGTTTCTGATGCTGGAGCTTGTCACATGTTAGTGTCTTGCTTTCCTTCCTCAGTCACAGGATGAGTAAGCAGAATGTGAGGCTATATAGATCACAGATACGGCACAAAACTCAGCTGGTGGAAAATGTCAGGTACATAGACGTAATCATAATGAATATAAAGTTTGCTTGTAAGGATGAGCCTAAAAAGTTGTTGCGTAATAAGCGGTGTATCCAAGCCTGAAAAGTAGTTGCAATCATCACCTATATTTTGTGTAGAAATCATGTCCTGCATTTCATATCTATACATGGACTATCATTAGATATATAACTCTGCTGTTCATTCATTACTTTTTTTTTTTTTGAGACAGAGCCTCACTCTGATGCCCAGGCTGGAGTGCCAGTGGCACCATCTTGGCTCACTGCAACCTGCGTCTCCTGGGTTCAAGAGATTCTCGTGCCTTAGCCTTCCGAGTAGGTGGGTTTACAGGCACGTGTCACCATGCCAGGCTAATTGTTGTGTTTTTAGTAGACATGGGGTTTCACCATGTTGGCCAGGCTGGTCGCGAACGTCTGCCTCAAGTTATCTGCCTGCCTCGGCCTCCCAAAGTGCTGCAATTACAGACGTGAGCCACTGCACTCAGACATTAACTACTGTTCAAGCAATCAAATTTCTCCACATCATAAATGGGGTACCTTATGCTATTCTCTTGTTGAAAACCTCTTTTTAGTGTTGTATCTCAAAAATAATCAGTGAGGATTGGAGAATATTGGCATTAAATGCATCTTAATTGTCAAATTTCTTATTAGTCTGGTCTTGGCATCAATTCTCTCTATAGCTTCACATCTCATCTCCATGTGGTGGAATCTGAGAAAATGAAATGTCCATCTTCTCTTTATATTTTCAGCAATAAGGAGTTTCTTACTATATTTCTATTGTATTTTCCATATTGTGCTTTTTTGACTGGGAATCTTCTCATGTCCATTCATCCATCTCAATCCTGTTTTAAAATATCAGAGAAAGAGAAAACTTTGTAGATGGTTTCTTATGGCAGCCTATCAGATGTCTTGAGAGATTGTTAATGTCCCCTCTTAAATATTTTCTTAATCATAAAAGGTAATTGTTAGTTCTTGTTATTCCTTATGGCAATTTCTAGTCAATTCATTATTTCCATCAAAATTCTGGAATAAATCCTGGCTTGCCCATTGGAAAGTTCTCATCTACATCAAACTATGACTCTAAGAATATAAGAATGAAACTTGTAAAATAAAAACTGTTTCCAAGTGTTATCACTACTGTACTGTATACAACTGAATTTTTTGTGTGAGTGGTTAGATCATGTTAAGAATGGATGATTCTAGTCTAGACAAGAGAAATAGTTTACCCCAAACTGCCAAAAATAGCATAGTTACAAAGGGAATCAAATCATAACCGTGGAGGGAGGCCAATGATTCAGGCCAGCTACAAGCATTAAGATAAAATACTGCAGCAAACAAACAAAAATTTACAAAATCAGAAGCTAAAAACCTCCTGGACAAATCAGGGGAATTGAAGGTTCATCAGAACAGGGAGTTCTTCCTGAGTGTTTTTTGTGATGCCTGTTGCAGGGCCCCAGAACAGAACTGTGAGAAGTAAGATGTCATCTCTGAATGTGCCCCATTTGGAAGGGGCACTTTTTTAATCTTTACAACATTTAAAAGTTAGATGTTAACTCCATTTATGTGTAAAATTGCTGAGTACCTAAGTTTGTACACCACGCCATAAGTCACAGATTTAATAAGCACTCAGCTCCAAATCCCACAAAAATACCTGATCTTGTGTATGATGTCCTATAGGCTCTTCGGAAAATTGCCAATGACAAAAAGTTAAAAGTAAAGATATAATCACAGCAATAAAGAGTCCCAAGGACATGTCAAATCTGATCAATAGATGTTAAAGGTTTTTGTGGGAAATGTTAATTTTCTTTTCAAATCCTTTGAGAATAACATTTGGAAAGTGGGTTAAAAAACTGTTCGGGAAACTTAAGACAGTCAAATAAAAAATATAATTAGTTAAGGATTTATCATTTGCTCAGTATGTGGCTAGGTACTTGTACAAAACGCTCAAAAATAAATATTACAACCACCATTTTACAGATGAGAAAATGAACTATGAGAGAAGTTGATTAAGATCATACAAATTTTAAGTGATGAAGACAAGACTGAAGTTAAATTCTACCTGACGTGAATACCTATGATTAAGCTGCTACGCAATGACAAAATTTCTGAAAACACACCCTGTTAACCTATTTTTATATGGATTCTCAGAAAATATATATGTCAATATATTGATAATGATATCTAAAAATAGACATTTTATATATTGGAGCTTCTGAGACTTCCTTGATTTCCATTATTTTCTTACTATAAAAATCTTCTCTTGGGTTGACAACTATGCTCCAAAAATAGTCATGGAAATTGAAAGTTATAAATTAGAATTTGGAAGTTATAAACTCTGATAAAAAATGAATCAAGCTATTTAAATGATATTTAATGTATTCTACATGAAGAAAAAACAACTATGTTAGCCTTAATCATAATGTAATATGGTAGATGCCTAAAATAATGCTAGGAGAAGCTTTCTTCCATACAAGCAGCAAAATTTTCACACATAAATTAATACCAGGCTGTCATCTAGCCACATAGCAGATTAGAACACTAGCAGTTGGAAGATAAAACATTGATTTTATATCAGAGAATGAGGGAAAGTTCAAGCAGAAAGTGATATCAAATGGAATATATTTAAATAAAAAAGAATGAGTAAAAACACAAACTAAAAAGAAAATAGAAATGTTATCACTTTTTTTAAGATTTGGTATTCAACAACCTCGACCATCTGCAGTAACTGAAATATAGAAAGCAAACAAAAATTTTCTGTTAGTAATAAAATAATGTATAAAAGATTTTGTTGTTAACTCTTAGAAGACACCTTCAAAGATATCTTTGCACATAGTTCTATAAAGGTGATTATCTCTTTCTCCAGGCCCGAGGACGTTTGAGGGGCAAACTGGCAGGTGCAGAAATAAGCATTTATAAAGCAGTAGCAAGAAGTGAAAACCTATAGCCTGACATTGAAGTGAGAAAGTATCTGTGAAATATTTCAGTGTCATATCCATTTATTATAGGGCAAACAGTTCTATATTCCTCAATAGCCCCTGAAGATATTATATAGGTATAATAGTTTACTAAACGAATCATGCTTATATTAATGTCTCAGTGTCATTAGAAAAAGGCAAATTGTACTCTAGTTACAAAAAACAGAAAAATATATAATACTTTTAAGAGAGCACAATTTTGTTTTTCCATCAAGAATGGCTAAGTAGAGAATCTAAATAAACAAACACCTTTCACCCACTCCAAATTTGACCTTTAAATATACAAGCCTCAGTTAGCAAGAAATGTGCTTGGAAAATGAGACATCTTTACAGGCATGTACAACGTGCAAACACATATGAATAAGCATGAACAAGAGAAAAAAGTTAATGAGAGACTGAGACACAGTAGGTGATTTTGAGTAATAAATTTGGCTTAGTCACATTTAATACTTAACTATTAATTTTTTACAAGATTAGAAAAATAGAAGCAAAAAAGGGAACACATTTGCCTATCTAGGGGCTTTCTCTCGTCGTTTAAGTATTTTAAATGATTTTCCTGTGTAGTAACTCACTAGCCTCTCCTTCCTTCCTCAGTCCTTCTCTAGATGTTAACAGAGGGTAAAGAACTCCATGAGACAAATAGACGAATCTATCCTTTCCGTGATCAGCTCTTCTGTCAGGCAAGCTGATGCAATAAATCTTTCAAAAGGCAAATTTGTCAGTTGTTACTGAAACAGCATGTGAGTTATGTAGTCAGTATTTCTAAAAGAACACAAAGAACTTAGGAAAAAGTTACATTGAAAGTTACCAATATGGAAAATGCATTAGAAAGAATCAGGTCAGAGAGGCAAAAGCTCAATTATAATCCCCCTAATTGAGATGGCAAAAATCTCAACTGATTCAAATTTCTTGGCTCCTACCACCAGCTACATTTATATGGGAAATGAGTGGAAACTTGAGCTGTGCTGGCAGCCTAACACCTGCTCCCCCCTTTCCCCTTGGGTGGCTGAAGTAATTACCCACCTCTACCTGCACCAGCATAGATCTGTGAAATGTTGGTCATGTAGAGTCAATCATTGCCTTGTTCTAGGGTGCCAAATGATCATCTGCTAGTCAGAATTGCAACATTGCTGGCAGGCAAATCTATTCGTTCGTTCCATTTTTGAGTCTGGTCATGCCCAAATATTTGCTGGTCAGTTTGCATTTGTTTCCTACAGTATGCACCCTATGGAAAGAATTATAGTTTAGTTGAAATATACTTTCTATATATAAGCTTTTAAAATGATTTTTACCCATGATTACATTTTAGAAATGTCCTCAATTACACCTTTGAATATAACCATGATTTCCACAGAACAGAAACATACACAGAGGAGATTATGGCTCGTCTTTATAAGCACACCAAAAAATGTGCCAGCTCCGTGGAACATTTATCAGATTAACCATGACATACTTTAATTTATAGCTCAGACCTCAGCCATAAATCTATCCTACCTGGGCAAAATCATGAACAAGAGTAACAGCCAAGTTATAACATCACTCTGTATCCCTGTGAGCAAAATATCTAAGCAGGAAATTATTGAAAGTTTGTTTTCCCATTATACACCAAGTAACTATGAGAAAAATCCCTAAGTTTTCCTGTTTTGTTACACTCTTGTCTAGTAGAATAGAACCATTGTTTGTCATCAGAGGAAATTTTGTAACTTACAATGACAATGCAAGCAAACATTTTTTTTTTCCCCCTCATCTGGAGAAGAGGCAAAAGTGGGCTCAAAAGCCTGGAAAATAACTGTACAGAAATAACAGGGATGAAGTGATAGAAAATCTAAAGTTGAAGAGTAAGAATTCATGGAGTGCATGACATGTTACCTGAAACTATTTTTGTAAAAGAAATAGTAATCACATCTGCTGAGACAAAGAGAATTGGGATTGGGTTTAGATACTTGAGGGAAGAGCAGTTTATCCAGGCATATTGACAAAAGGAGAAACACATGAGCAGGTTCAGATTGATCATGAGTTTACAACTAAAACTATGGTTTGAGGCTCAAGACTTTAGACAAAAACATTATAAAATGCACCTGTATGATATTTGGTATCATAACTAAGTATAAGCCACTGATGCACTATGGTGTCTATCCTTGGACAGTGTAATTATGGAAAAAGATAGAAATGCTGAAGAGGTGTAGAAGGAATCCACCCATTCAAAAGTATCCAATATGGTTCCAAATTTATGCTAAAGACTTTTTGTTAATATAGTCAATGTAACAACTTTCTAAAACTGATATAATTTTACATAACAAATAAGGGGTCTAGAACAAGAAATTGGCATCAAGCTTACACATCTAATTTAGTAAAGTCACTATTTCTGTATGCAGGAAAATGTAAAAATGAGTAAAATCACACAGGCAGAGCTATATACGGAGAGAATCAAATAGTACAGAACTAGGCCTTTAAATTAAACTGAACATTGGACCTATCACCACGATATCCTCCTATCCTTCTTATATCTACCTATCCCTCCTATACCCACCTATCTCTTCTATATTCTGTGACACTAATATTTTCCCTTTGATATAAGTGTGCATGTAAAAGAATTATTTGAAAAAGATTTTAAAATATATTTCTATCATTGAGAAAAAACCAAAGTTGCTAGGGTGTCATGCGAGCTTAATCCACCTGCAGATGCATTTATTAATTTATAGAAGAGGAAAAGCAAGGCTCATTTACTAGGCATTTTGTGAGAAAGAGCTAATTAATAATTGTACTTCAAGCATTTGAAGTGGTTACTTATGAAGTTCTTTCAAATACAAGAAGGTAAATAAAAGTTTAAAATATGTAATTAAATTTGAAAACTTTTAATAAAAGCTGAATACATTAGTGCTTTGCAGATGGTGATTACACAAATTATGTTGATATTTAATGACTATTCTATATCACTATTAATTTTAATACTTTGTATAGAGAATATTGTAATTACTACAAACAAATGCAAATGTAATTATTATTTTATTATACATATAATAAATTATTATAGAATAAAATATTTCCTAAAAGTTGTTTTATATTTTTATTTATTAATATGTGTACCAAATACATTAGGTATTAACTTTGTAAGATAGAGCTGGCAATATAAACAAATGTTTTTAATTTTCTTCCGTTGAAAAGAATTATTGTGCAGCTTTTACAATCCAAGCCCTATAATATAAAACCGATAATAATAAAAATTGTTTTTAGGGTGATCACTGTCCAGTGGTTACTAAGACAGACATACTAGAATATCATTTGGTGTGCTGAAAAAGAAATAAGTAATGAAGCATTTGGATATTTTGTATGAACAAAGACATAATAATTTAGGTTAGAGCATTGTGGATGAGGCGATGTAGGAAACAATGGGAGTAGATGTAGCGGTGAGTGGTCAGTGGCTAACGGTATGTAAGCAAAAAAGGGGAAAATATACTTTTATTCATCTGTTCATTTATCAAATATATTTCAGATACCAACTGTGCACTGAGCAGTATCGTCAGTGTTTTAATTAATAAACATGTCTCCAGTGATTGTTACGGAGTTTTGAGTAAGAAATTGTTTGATGGCATCAACTTATAGGTGAGTCAGACTGACCAATGTAGAAAAGCCTGATGATTCTCTCCACCTCCTCATATGGCGTCTCCCTTAGACCCTCAGGATCAGACAACTTCAGGTATTATCTTAGTTCTGCCAGTTATGTGAAATAATTTATTCATTTACCTATTTACTCTCTATACATCACAAGATTTTCATACTTTAAATAAGTGTGATGTGTTCTTGTATTAGAACATACTTATGCTGCTATGAGGAAATACCTGAGACTGGCTAATTTATAAATGAAAAGAAGTTTAACTGGCTCACAATTCCACATGGCTGGGCGACCCCGGGAAACTTACAATTATGGTGGAAGGCGAGGCTAACAAGTCCTTCTTCACATGGTGGCAGGAGAGAGAAATACTGAGCAAAGGGGGAAATGCCCCTTATAAAACCATCAGATCTCCTTAGAACTCACTCACTATCACAAAAACAGTGTGAAGGTAAGGTACTCCATGATTCAGTTACCTCCCATCTGTTCCCTCCCATGAAACGTGGGGATTATGGGAACTACAATTCAGGATGAGATTTTGGTGGGAACACAGCCAAGCCATATCATTTCTTTCTCAAGACTGTTAGATAGTCAAAGTTAATGAGCAGCATTTAAATTCACAGACAAAGAAATAAGGGCTTAATATTAATCTCTCTAAATTGTATGAAATCTCATTTAATATTCAATGTATATATTTACAAAAAGAAGTAACATGATATCATTAAAATTTTGTTTAATTCTTAACCTAAGATGTTTTTATTTTTTAGCAGTGTTAGTGCTATAGGAAAGATTAATAGGGTATTTGTTCAGCTCTCTCTTACTGGTCTGGTTGATTAAAAGAAATGAAGATTGGTAGGTAAAATAATATCTGCTTGAACTAAATAGCCAAATAATTTTTTAAATGAAATTATGTCAGTCTGGAAGGATACCTGTTATAAGATGATTGTATTTCTTTACTCACTCTTATCCCCACTCAATTTGTGTATTGATTGTTTCAGAACAAAAGTGATGGCACATAAAATAAATATTTAGTCTGCAAAAGGCTGATGAAAATAGTAATTATTTTATATAAAAGAATCACATTTCACAATAGACACTAACAGTTCAAAAAGATGATCTAAATTGACAAACGATATGAAATAAACTGTAATATCAGAGATTATATATTTATTTGTACATTGAAATGACAAAAAATCATTGGAGATTGTCTATTTATTTCTACATTGAAATGACAAAAACATTATTGAAAGAAATTAATTAAGACACAAGTAAAAGAAAAGACATTCTGTGCTCATGGGTTGAAGACTTAATCTTGTTAAGGCAGAAATATTCCCAAAGCTGATTTACATATTTAACGTAATTCCTATGAAAATTCCATCTTTTTTCCCCCAGAAATTGATTCATATGCAAGGAACACAGAATAGCCAATACAATACTGAAAAACAGAACAAAATTGGAGAACGCATACTTCCTTAATTTCAAACTTATCACCTCACTACAGTAATTAAGACAATGTAATACTGGAATAAGGATGTGTATATAGATCAGTTGGATAAAATTGAGAGTCCAGAAAGAAGTCTTCATACCTATGATCAATTTGTGTTCAACCAGGGTGCCAATACAATTCAATTGTCAACGAATCGTATTTGCAAAAAGTGGTACTGATAAAATCATAAATCAACATTCAAAGAATAAATTTGGACATTTACCTTATGCTATATACAAAAATTAACTCAACATGCATCACAACCTAAATCTAAGAGGTAAAACTGTAAAATGTTTAGAATGAAAGTTATTTGCAAATATTTATGATTTTGGGTAAGGGAATGATTTCCTATATGTGACACTAAATATATACGCAACAAAAGGAAAAAGTAGGTAAATTAACTTCATAATTAAAAACATTTGTGCTTCAGAAAACAACAACCAGAAACGTAAAGGACAATCCATAGAATAAGAGAAATTATTTGTAAGTTATATTCCAATAAAGGATTTCTATGTAGAATATATAAAAACACTGAAACTTAACAATAAGAAGATTTATAACATAATTTTTAAATGAGCAAACTATTTGAATATACATTTCTCAAAAAAAAATCCAAATCAGCAAAAAGCACAAGAGAAGATGCTCAACATCATTAGTCATTAGAGAAATTAAATTAAATCAAAGCATAATGAGATACTACTTCACACCTATGCTAACTATAATCAAAAACATAAACTATATCAAATGTTGGTAAGGATATAGAGAAATTAATACCCTTATACATTTCTAATGGGCAAGTAAATTTTGCAAATTCTGCAGAAGACAGTTTGTTGTTCCTAACCTAATCATTGCATTACTACATGACCTAGCAGTTATACTATCATGGAAACAATATTCATAATAGCTAAAGAGTGGAAAAATAACCTAAAAGCCTATCACTTGATGAATAGATAAACAAAATGTGATATATTCATACAATGGAATATTTTTCAGTCACCAAAAGGGATAAAGAACAGATACATTCTAGAACATCGATGTAACTTGACAACATTACGCTGAGTAAAAGAAGCTAGACATAACAGACCACATGCTGTATACTTTCACTTATATTAAATGTCTAACAAAGCCAAATATTGTAAACAGAAAGTTGACTAGTCATTGCCAAAGGCTGAGGAGAGGGCTGAAAAAGTGGTGCTACTACTGATGGATACTGGGTTTCTTTTTGTGCTGATGAAAATGTTCTAGAATTAGTGGTGATATTTGTAAAACTCTGTATATACAAAAAACCACAAAGTTATTCATGTTTAAAGGGTACAATTTAGGATATGTTGTTGTATCTCAATAAAAAATTATATATAGCTTTACAATAAATAGCTTAAATTGTTAATAATTAATAAGTAAAGTACATAGGCTTTTTCAGGAACCATAAAATGGATTTTCTTTGTTGTTTAGATTTGCTGAATCAATATTCAGTTCTCTAATTCCCCTGATTTGTTTTGAAAAATTCATTGCATTTTCTGCTTGACACTATAATGGTGGATACGTGTCATTGTTAATTTATCAAAACTCATAAAATGTACAACTCCAAGAATAAACCCTAATATAATCTATGGACTTTGATAATACTGTATCAAAGCTAGTTCATTGATTGTAACTAAAGTTCTACTCTGATGGGAGACGTTTATGGTGGGGTTGCTATGATTTTATGGGAGTAGGGGTGTATAGGAGAACTCTCTGTACTTCCTGTTTTTCTGTGAACCCAAGATTACATTTTAAAAAAGGCTATTAAAACATGACACATTGTATTTGAGCATGCAAATCACCTTTATATGGACACAGTCAGATATGCATAAAGACCTCCTACTCAACTATGAATATCCTATCACATCTTTATTATTTCTAAAGTCTCAAATAGATATTCATTTCTTTGCCCATTCTCTTAAAGTCAATTACCACATTAAAAAAACTCCATGTTGTATTTTGTGTTTACTTTCATCTAAATTCTTAAATGCACTGAGATATAAGAGGAATAAACTTGAACCATCTCCTAAGCTTATATTGTTCTTCAAATAAATGGATTAAAAAGATAGCTTTGTCTAGAAAATGGCAATATTTGACATTAAATTCCAAAATCCATATAGTCTCACAATAATTGTTGTTTAAAAAATAATTTATCATTTAATACTAGCTAAAGATTTGAAAAGATGATCATTTTGCTCTATATCTCTTCAATATCTATGACTATTTTACTTAAATATTTTGGTGCTAATTTTAATTTACAGGTCATTTTCTACCAAGAACATAATCTGAAAACTGTAGCTAAATTGAAAAACAATACAGTCTTATATGCTTTAAAGTATAAATCTGGGTTTAAATTTTCATAAAGAATCTCCAGGAAATTATCAAAACTCCCCAGCTTATTGTTACTGAGCTGTATAAATGCCATAATTAACACTATCTACAATTAGGTCAAATTCCTGCTGTCATGTAACTTTTTAATCTAAGAACAGGTGGAAGTTTCTGACAGGAAAACGTAGAATAAACTTTAATTTCAAAAAAAATTAATATGATTAACATTTTAAGCAGCTATTTATATAATTCTGAAGATTATGACTCATATTAGTCATTCTTAAAGAGTTTAGAACAAGAACATTGTTCTTATCAGAAATCTCAACACTAAAAAAATAGAGAAGTTGCTCTGTTTAAATGGGAATAAGGATGGGCATTTCATGGACTTCTTAGGTTACTCTCAGTCCTTCATCCCTGACAAGGTTTCTAAATTATATCATCAGGACCCTGAATGTCCAACTTAGATGTTCCAAAATCACTGATATTCAAAACAAAGTTTTAGCCTTTGACCTTCCCCTGTAGAAAAAAATGTTATAGGCCTTCAATTCCTTCTCTATATTGGTTAGGAATGGGTTCAATTTTGAGCAAATAAATACATAGCTTTACTTATTAAACTGTTAATTAATTAATAGTCTAAAGAGCAGTCTTTCCTCATAACTAGGGGTCTGGATATAGGTAGTTACTTGCCCAAAGATGCCATCAACAATGCAAGCTGTTTCTAATATTCAGATTCAAAACTCCTTGGCCATATTCACAGTGGAAGTGAAAAAAGAGTTTGAACATAAATCTTTCCATAGGTAGAGTTGAGCGGGTTTTGTTTGTTTGCTTGTTTTAAAAGAAGCCAGTTTCTTCTCAGTAAACTTCTTATGTCTTCTTGGCCACAGTATTGTCACTTTCTTCTCCTTATATTAATCACAGCTATGGGGGTGAGTTTTTATGACAGATTTGCCAAAAAATGATTTATTCTTTTGGGATTCATCAATCCGAGATCAGTGGGCTTGATCCTCTATGCAAATATACTATAATTATATTATAATAAAAAAAAGATGTGTGTTTGGCAGGAGGAAATGGCTATGGGATAGGCAACTGCAGTGTCTACCAACCATTCTGTATGACACAATTACCTTTCTAAATTATCTAAAACATTAGTAAATTGGAGAGTTCAAATTCATATTAATATTTAAGGTATTCTCAAAAATGTCAACCATTATATTTTTGCAAACCTTAATGTTTTAGCACAGTTAACAAAATATCAAAAATCTCCTTCAGATCTTGATGGCTTAATAGAGAGTATCTAGTTCCCCAAATAAGAAAATTGTGTGAGGTGAAATGAAAAGAGGCTTTGGATTTGCTCAATGTTTTCAGGATTATGCTATTTCACAGGAATAATATAGCAGAGGAGATTATGATAGATTAGATTAGAAATCCATCAATTTAAAGTGATAGAATTAAACAATTAATGAAATGAAATGGGTTCTTAGGGCATAGAATGGGAAAGAAACTGAGTTTGAGTTCTTGAAACTAGAGCTTAGGAGGAGGTGGGAATAGGTAGTTTGTTTGAGAGGTGATCTCAGAAAGCAGAGCTACAGAGTATGATGTAGAGAAAAATAAAGTTGTATCAGCATGAAATTAATGAAGCCAGTCTGGTAGGCTATGGGGAGTGGGGACTTGAGTCCTACTGGGATTTCCAGAGAAGAAAATACAGTGTTTGTCTGAAGGATGGAATGTCCCCTATTCTTGAGGGTTCTTCTATCGCTTTATCACTGGCTACCAGAACCTCAAAGAAGGTGCTGGCAAACAGTAAAAAGATACTCAATATATCCTTGTGTTGAGACTTTGCTGGACTGGGATGAGCCTGAGGTGACAGTGTCTACCTTAACTTCAGCTTCCCATAGCAGTGGGCTACAAACAAATGATGTGTGTAAGGCACCAGAGAGGTGTTACAAATTGGATAAGAGTTTTACAGTTTATGTAATATAAAGATAAATTGTTATGCATAATAAAAAGTGAAGAATAATGTTTTAAAGTGAAAGAGGGAAAAAAAGAACTATTGACTGTACCTCATTTGCTGTTGAAGACACAATCTATGTTATTCAAATGTCTCAGCAACCTGAAGAGGTAGGTATTGTCATTTATATTTCAAAGAGAAAGTTGGCTCTTTAGGTTCTCGCAGGTAATAACAGATAATTCTAGAATATGAACCTTACTTGCTTGTAACATTAAACTGCTTGTTCTTAAAATGCAGCATATCTTTTCTTGAGCCAATTAAGTTCTTACCTAAAGTAAATTGTGTTATAAGTTTCCTGTTTCATATAGGCAAAACACAAACTTTTTGTTGTTTAACTTCAGCTTTTATTTTAGGTACAGAGGATACATGTGTAGCATTGTTACATAGGTATACTGGACCCAGGTAGTGAACACAGTACACAATAATCAGTTTTTCAATCCAGGCTTTCTTCTCTCACTCCACCCTCTAGTAGTCCACAGTATCTATTGTTCCCATATCGATGTCAATATATGCTCAATGTTTAGCGCCCACCTATAAATGAGAACAGTAGGCATTTGGTTTTCCATGCTGGCATTAATTTGCTTAGTAGTATGGCCTCCAATTCCATCCAGGCTGCTGCAAATGACATTATTTCATTCTTTTTATGGCTGTGTAATATTCCAACATTTTCTTTGTCTGTTCCATCACTGATGAGCAGCTAGGTCGATTCCATGTCTTTGCTATCATGAATAATACAGTAATGAACAAATGAGTGCATATGTCTTTTTGGTAGAATTATCTATATTCCTCTGTGTATATACCCAGCAATGGGATTACTGCATTGAATAATAAATAGCTCTGTTTTAAATTCTTTGAGAATTCTAAAGACTGCTTTCCACAGTTACTGAACTAAATTTCATTGCAATCAAAAGTGTATAAGTAGTCACTTTACTCTGCAGCCTCACCAGCATCTGTTGTTTTAGACTTTGTAATAACAGCCAATCTGACTGTTGTGAGTTGGTATCCCATTGTGGTTTTTATTTACATTTCTCTGATAATTAATGATGCTGACCATTTTTTCATATGCTCGTTGGCTGCATGTATGTCTTCTGTTGAGAAGTATCTGTTCATGTAATTTCACCACTTTTAATGTGGTTATTAGCTTTTTGCTTGTTGATTTGTTTAAGTTGCCTATATTTTGGTTATTAGACCTTCATTGGAGCCACAGTTTGTGAATATTTTCTCCCATCTAGTAGGTTGTCTGTTTATTCATAGTTTCTTTTGCTGTGTGACATTGAGAAGAGTATTTCCTAGGTTTTCTTCCAGAATTTTTATAGTTTGAGGTCTTACATTTAAATATTTAATCCATTTTGAGACAATTTTTGTATACAGTGAGAGGCAGAAGTCCAGATTCAGTTTTTGGCATATGGCTAGCCATTTACCTCAGCACAATTTATAAAATAAGGAGTCCTTTCCCTAGTATGTGTTTTTGTTGGCCTTGTCAAAGATCAGGTGATCTTGATTCTTCCAATTCATGAGTATGGGACTTACTTGCGTTTATCTGTATCATCTCTGATTTTTTCCAGCAATGCAAAATACAAACTCTTAACAGTGACTTGCAAAGTTTCTCCTTATTCTTGTATCTTACTTCTTTGGTGTCAACTCACATCACACTCTGGCTCACGTTCAGTGAAATGGGGACTCAGTGCAATGGGAAACTGACTAGTCCATTGGCTTGACCCAGCCATGCTCCTAGCAATGTCTCCTATATGATGTTCCCTCTAACTGGAACACTGTACTTCAGATTCCTTTCTTCCTTTACATCTCAGAATAGATGCTACCTTTCTCTAAAATCTGTGACAACTATCCCCAATCCAGATCAAATCAGACACTTCTGTGAGTCTCCTGTCTCATTCTTACAGCTCCATGAAAGCTGGAACAAGGCCTTTCATTTTTCACTATTACATACCCAGACTCCACTCTCTCATTCTCCTACTATCACTTTGGGGACTATTTCTGAATTCTTTCCATGTTCTGCTATTTTAAAATTTGGTATTTCCCATGGATTTCTTCTGTGTTCTCTGCTTCTCCAAAAAAAAAAAAAAAAAAAAAAAGCTCTCTCTGACAAAAACCTCATTCATTTTCCTGATCCCCAAATATTTGTAAGCTTCCAGAGTGTTACGAATAATAAAAAGCAAACTCCTACACTGAATATCATTGTTATTTCTACATTGTTGTGCCACAAGCCCATGAAAAGTAAACGTATAGAAACAGGATTGGTAATTTATACAGGTATCTCTTCCCATGTTATAAATTTGTTCTTTTATGCATAGAGTTCGATACTATCTCCTTTAATCCTTATGCCCAAACCACACAATTTCATGTGATTGTTTTTATCTGACACTTTTTAAACAAATTGAATGAAAATGCCTTTGAAACTGTAGATTGCTTTGATGATTACTTCAGAAAATTTGAAATTATTTTATATTTTTTATTACGAAAAGGTGAGTTTAAGGTAAAATTTTATTTTATATTAGTTTAGTATAGAACATGTTATAATCACTGTGGTAGTAATTAATTGATCCAGGCATTCATCACTAATGGATGTTGAAACTAGTAGGACAAAGTTGATGAGGAACACAATATTTACATAGTGTCAAAGTACTTCTCTATAAATTACCTATTAATTAGTAACACTTTTTTTAGTTAGGAAACCTGGCAGACAGGACCTTAACTAAGTGATCAATTTAACATCATTAATAATGGGACAAACCAACAACCTGTGCCTTCTGCTATGACACACTGAGAAGGACAAAGTATTACTTTCTCTAATGTTCCAGTGAAAGATGCAAAATCTAAATATAATCATCTAATAAATCTAGTTCAGCTCTATAAAATAACTGGCCTGTATTTTTTTAAAAAATATTGACATCGTAAAGTACAATGTCTGAAAAATTGTTCCAGAATAAGCAGAATCTTACATTGAATTTAGAAAACACAGGATCTCAAACTAAATTTAGATTTAATGTGACACCCTGTATACAATCCTGGGACTTAAAAAAAAATTAACAACGAGAAGTTGGATGCAGTGCCTCATGCCTAGAAGCTGAGGCAGGAGGATTGCTTGAGGCTAGGCATTTCATACAAGCCTGGGCAACATAGCAAGACAAAAAAATAAAATTAAAAATTAAAAAATAGCCAGGTGTGGTGGCACATGCCTGTAATCCCAGCTACTTGGGGAACAGAGGTAGGAGGACTGCTTGAGCCCAGGAGTTTGAGGCTGCAGTAAGCTATGACTGCACCACTGCACCCCAGCCTGGGCAAGAGAGTGAGACTTTTAAAAATAATAATAAAATAAAATAAAATCAACAATGAAATTAAATGAAAAGTACAAATGATTATTTGGAAAAAGACTGCTCAAATTCATAAACAATTTTCATAGATATATTTTGTCGTTTGTTTATATGTTTTTTTCCCTAAATGAACTAACATAATTTTTTGGTGATAGACACTATTATAGCCAACTTCGGTGAATCCGGACTTGGATAGGCACAATGGATGCTTTTAATAAGTTGACTATGTTCTACTTTTTGATATGTATGATAGATATACAGATATAAACTTTTAAAAATACATTTTTCTATTGTTTTAAAGCTAAGAGCTGTCTATGACAAACCCACAGCAACATCATACTGAATGGGCAAAAGCTAAAACCATTCCCTTTGAGAATAGAATGAGACAAAGATTCCCACTCTCACCACACCTATTTATTATCATACTGGAAGTCCTAGCCAGAGCAATCAGGCAAGAGAAAGAAATAAAAGGCATCCAAATAGAAAAAGGAGAAGTCAAATTATCTGTCTTCTCTGATGATATGATTATATACCTAGAAAATCCTAAAGACTGATAAAAAGCTTCTAGAATTGACAACTTCAGTAAAGTTTTAAGATACAAAATCAATGTACAAATATCAGTAGCATTTCTATCCACCACCAACATCCAAGCTAAGCATGAAATTTATAACACAATCACACTTACAATAGCCACAAAGAAAATGAAATATCTAGGAATACAGCTAACCAAAGAGGCAAAAGATCTCTATAAGGAGACCTGCAAAACACTGCTAAAAGAAATCAGAGGTGACACAAATAAATGGTGAAACATTCCATGTTCTTGGATTGGAAGAATCTACATTGTAAAAATGGTCATGTTGCCCAAAGCAGTATTTACAGATTCAATGCTATTCCTATAAAACTCCCAATGACATTTTTTACAGATTAGAAAACAATCTATTCTAAAATTCTCATAGAAAAAAAAAGAGCCAGTGCAATTCTAAGCAAAAAGAACAAAGCTGGAAACATTATACTACTGACTTCAAATTATAATATAAAGCCACAATAACAAAAATAGCATTGTACTGGTACAAAACAGACAGATAGACCAATGGAATGGAACGGAAAACACAGAAATAAAACTGCCCACCTGCAACCATCTGATCTTTGACAAGGCCAACAAAACAAGCAATTAGGAAAGAGCTTCCTATACAATAAATGGTGGTGGAGTAACTGGCTAGCCATATGCCAAAGATTGAAGTTGAACCCCTACCTTTCACTATATTAGCTCAAAGTGACATTAAAAATTTAAATGTAATACCTCAAATTATAAAAATCCTAGAAGACAACCTAGGAAATACTCTTCTCAACACAGGCCTTAAGAAAATAATTTTTGGCTAAGTTTCCAAAAGCAATTACAACTAAAACAAAAATAGACAAGTGGGACTTAATAAAAGTAAAGAGATTTCTCACAGAAAAAGAAAGTGCCAACATAGTAAACAGACAACCTACAGAATGGGAGAAGATATTCACAAACTATGCATCCAACACAGGCCAATATCAAGAATCTATAGGAAACTTAAATCAACAAGGAAAACACAAATAACCATGTTAAAACGTGGGCAAATTACATGAACAGACACTTCTCAAAAGAAGACATGCATGCAGCCAAGCATATAAAAAATAGTCAGCATCACTGATCATCAGAGAAATGCAAATCAAAATCACAATGAGATATGATCTCACACCAGTCAGAATGACTACTATTTAAAAGTCAAAATATAACAGATGCTGGCAAGGCTGTGGAGAAACGGGAATGCTTATACAACGCTGGTAGAAATGTAAATTAGTCTAGCCACTGTGGAAAGCAGTCTGGAGATTTTATGAACTTATAACAAAGCTACTATTTGACCCAGAAATCCCATTACTGGGTATATACACCCAAAGGAAAATAAGTAATTCTACCAAAATCACACATACACTCATGTTCATCATTGCACTATTCACAATACCAAAGACATAGATTCAACCCAGGTGCCCATCAATGATAGATTGGATAAAGAAAATTTGGTACATATATACCATGGAATACTATGCAGCCATAAAAAAAGAATGTAGTCACATCCTTTGCAACAATGTAGATGGAGCTGGAGGCCATCATACTAAGCAAATTAATGCAGTAACAGGAAAACTAATACCGCATGTTCACATGGATGGTGGGAGCTAAACATTGAGCACACACGGACATAATTAAGGAAATGATAGGTACTGTGGACTACCAGAAGAGGAAGGAAGAGGGGTGGTTAAAATACTACCTATCAGGTACTATGCTCTATCAGGGTGATGGGATCCATACTCCAAACCCCAGTATCACTCAATGTTCCCATGTAACTATTCTGTACATGTAACCCCCGTATCTAAAATAAAAGTCAAAATTTAAAAACAAAAGTACATTGATCATTACATTTAGGAAATGCAGAATTTGTGTACTATAATTCAATTAAAATGTTATAATGATAATCATCACACTTTTTAATTCTGTGTCTGATAACATAAATCATTAAGTCATATGCAGGTTCATTTATATTAACTTTTTTTTTCCTTTTGATTTCAGTTATTTAGACAGGTTGCCTGGATGTTGGTTAATTTTATACTGAGTGCTGACATTGTATATGAAAAATTGTAGGGAGAATTTAATTTTCTTCTGACAGATAGGTAAAATATGGCAAATTACCTGAGCCAAACTAGGATTAAGAAATTTAATGGATGGATTTCAGATTTTTGTGAAAGGAAGGCTTCATTTAGATTTTTAGACTTTTGGTAATTTGTCAGTTTTATGTTTTTCTGTTAGTCCTGTTATTTTGTTGTTTCGATTTGGTTTTCTGTCTCTTTTTTTGTATATATTTATGTAGTATAATGTGATATTTTGTCATACATTGTAGAATGCTTAAATCAAGCGAATTGACATATCGTGCACTTTGCATACCTTTTTGTGGTGAGAACATTTAGAATCTATTCTCTTAACACTTTTCAAGTATATAGTACAAAATTAGTAACTGTAGTCGTTATATTGTCCTACAGATATTTAGAAAACTTACCTAAAAGACCTGAAAGCATAGGAAGAAATGAAGATTGTGTTCTGAACAGCAAAAAAAAAATTGTCCTTTCTCTTTCAGAAGGCATCCAATAAATAATAGCGATTTCTTTATCCAAGTTTTGAACGAATTAGTGATTAGACTAAAAGAAAGCCATGTGGAATTTAAACCTCTTTATCACTGATTAAGTGTAAGCTGACAATGTAAGAAGTTAGCTTTATTTTTTCCATACAGGTATTAATGGACTGAGGCAGGCTTTCCCGAATGAGGTGACCTCCTCAGGTAAGACACGTGTGGAAAAGCAGGGAATCTCTCTTATTTACCATCACCAATTTTCTCCAAACTAGATAGATGTAGAATGATTGGTCCCTTTTCCTTTCTAAAGACAAGGTCAACAAATGACATTTCATTTAGTAGGTAAATCAGAGGTGGGGAAAACACAGAATAATTATTCTTTAGGTAATTTTATTTTTAAACTCTAACAATGTAAGAACTGTATTTTGTGAGTCCTCCAGTGTATCTCAGCTCTAAATAGCATATATGCTGGTAGTTTTCCCAAAATAGAGTATAGGAAAATGAAAAATGAATGTAAAGAAATGCAAAAGAATTTGGCAACTCTTTTATGAAGTATAAAATCAAAATAATATTTTTCATTTAAATTATGACCTCCAGAGTTCACATAATATATCAAACCACAATAGTATTGCTCAAAAAGTTTCAAAATCTTTCTTTGGAAATTGCTTTTGATATTACATGAATATCTTTTTCAGGAGATTATATTTTTTGAAAGATTTCAAATAATACAGAGGCGAGGTTTTTTATTATTATTATTATTTAACTAAATGAACTAAAGATTGGGTAATGCAGCTTTGGATTTAAAAAACAACTGAAATGTAACATATTTAAACTGATTAAATGAGTAATGCAATGGCCAAGAAACAAAGCAAAGTATGTTGCCTATAAATTGATTGAAGATGATTACAAAAGAAAAGTACGCATCATTTATTTTTGGAACAATGGGAATTAGTTTGCCCAAAACAAATTTATCAAGGTATAGCTTTGGAAAGCTAGCACTCTATTGAATGCATAAACTATGGTCTATTTTTTAAAAGCTCCTGCTCCATTAAAAAGCTTGTGCTCCTATTCTCATCATCTTCCAATCATACACTAATTTTATACAGCCTCAAATTTTTATCTAAAAATTGAAGAAAGTAAAAATCATATATTTGGACAGTTTTTTAGGGAATCCTTATTAAATCATGCTACAAAGTGCTCTCCAAAATATTCTGTTATTCCGATGATTAAAATATCCACTAGATCCCACAGTCAGATTATACTAAATTAGTGTCTAAGACAAGTCCCACAACTACCTGAAATAGTTCTGCTTAATTGGAGCCTCAATGCATTGCTCAAGTACAGCAGAACTTTCTTATTTTTTTATTTCTTCTATAATTATCGTCGATCACCAGTGCTTAACTAAACAAAAACCTTCTATTTAAAGCTAATTTTATATAGTACAATTTTATCTAATGCTTCTGAATGTTTAAGGCATAATGCCCTGTTAATGGAGTTGAGGTTATTTTTCATCGAACTCTGAACAGAACTAGCATGGCAATCAAAACTCTATGCTTTGACGCAAGTAATTATTAAGTAGCAATCAATCAAATATATTTATTAGGAATTACTTCGCTTTAAAAAAATCACATATAGAATCAGAATTTTAGAGTTATATTTGTCTTTTCTCTATAAGCCGAGAAGAGCTATTGGCAGCTAACTTTGGAATATAAAAGATAAGGAGTTGATCTTCTTTAAATACAGCTGAACTTCATGGTCCACACGATGGAGATTCTCAAAATTAGAAAATCTTGGCTCTTCTTTTGACAAAGTCTAATTCTTCCAAATTGCATTGAGCAAGTGAAAAGATAAACCTCAGTAAAACCTTAACCTTCAGAAGAAGGCCAATGAGTTAGAAATAATTACTTTTCCATATTCTGTCCCTAATTGTGAACCCTAAAGATATCTTCCTTATATATTGAATTAAAATCTGCTCTTCCTTTTCCCTCCCAGCATTTTTTTCTATTACCTTCATTTAGATCTGCTTCTACACAGAAGGACTCCATTATTCTCTATATGAGATAGCAGTTACAATTTTTTTTCCAAATTAAATGTTCACAGGTCTTTCCACATAAACTAAAATATCATACTTTTATTTGTTTGTCTTTTAATATTGATACATATTTCTCATAAGATAAGCTATTGAAATTCTGGGAGAGAAGGTTATTTATCATGTGGAATTCTCCAAAGCATTGCTGAATTCTTAGCATTCTTGCTCCTCTTATTAGATTCCAAGAGGCATTTATAGCTCATTGTGACAACTAAAATGCAGCCTTCATGAATTTCTAAACATCCTCTGGGTTTGGTACAGTTCTGATTGAAACCATATATATCCTTAGTCTAGGAACATTATTCTGAATGGATTCTATTTTTTCACTAAAGTAGATGTCTTCCTAGAACCAAATGAAGTATAATTGTGCAGAAACAGAGCATAATGGAACCATCCCTTTGTTTGTATTCTGAACTGCTATAATAAATGTTATTTTATTATAGGTCAAATTTTTGGCATTGAGCCCTTCTTCATATACCTGCTGGTTATTTTTATGTCTTCCTTGGAGAAATATCTGTTCAAGTCCCTTGTCCATTTTTATTGTTATTTGTTTTACTGCTGTTCAGTTATAAGGGTTCTTTATAAATTTTGAATATTAATCTCACATTAGATATGTGGTCTGCAAATATTTTTTCCCAGTCCATGGGACGCCTTTTCATTTTATCAATTGTGTCCTTTGCTGTACAAAACTTTTAGTCGTGTTTATTTTCACTTTTGCAGGCTGAGCTTTTGGTAAAATATACAAAAATCTTCACCAAGGCAAATGTCAAAGAGATTTTTCCCTACGCTTTCTTCTGGGAGTTTTATGGTACAGTATCAGGCCTTACATTTAGGTCTTTTATCCATTTTGAGTTGATTTTTGTATATGGTATAAGATAAGGGTCCAATTTTATTCTTTTTCATGCAGACATTGAATTTTTCCAGCACTATTTATTGGAGAAACTCTACTTTCCCCAATGTGTTTTCTTGGTGCATTTGTCAAAAATTAGTTGACCATACCATTATGTATCAATATCAGCTAAAGTTTTGTATTTTAAGAGATAAATGATAATTATCTTTGTGAGCCATACAGAGAATCAATTAATGATCCAGACTGCTAGCCACATCATCCAGCTACTAGATATAATGCACTTCCCTCAATACATTGCTGTCTTCTTTTCTTCCCATAGTTCCTTCATTTGCTTATTTAAGAAGTGTTCCCATATTGAGTACCTCCTATGTGTCTACTATGGTAGACATAATAATAAAGACACTATTATATCATTATAACATTTTAGTCATTCATCTATATGCCGGACACATGTTTCTATGGATGGTGGCTAGGAATCTTTACAATTGTACCATGTAAATAGTGATATAAAAAGATAATTCTTAAAGAAATATATGGTTGGAGATTTATTGCAAAATCTTACACCATTTTATACCAACTCATGTACCCTAGTTAAAGCAGAGAACATAATTCAAGAAAGTAATTTTTTTTTTTTTTGAGAGGGAGTCTCACTCTATCACCCAGGCCAGAGTGCAATGGCACAATCTTGGCTCGCTACACCTCTGCCTCCCGGGTTCAAGTGATTCTCCTCCCTCAGCCTCCCGAGTACATGGGATTACAGGTGTGCACCACCTTGCTGGGCTAATTTTTGTATTTTTAGTACAGACGGGGTTTTGCCATGTTGGCCAGGCTGGTCTCGAACTCCTGACCTCAGGTGATCCGCCCACGTCAGCCACCCAAAGTGTTCCAAAGTGCTGGGATTACAAGCATGGCCACTGCGCCAGGCCGAGAAACTAATTTATGTTATATAGTGTTTGATAGTAAAAAGTAAAGATTTTCATAATCTATATATCAGTTTAGTTAAAAATAATTCTAAAACATAGGTAACAAATAGTAGAAAAAAGAGCATAATTATTAATTTTAGAAGATCTAGGAGTGAATCAAGTACAGCTATTTATGCTGTAGAGTTGAGAAGTTACCTAATGTCTTGAAACCTCATTTACTTCATTGAGAAATGGGGATGCTTGATTAACTTGTGAGGATTAAATGAGATAATATACAATTTCTAGCATATTCCAAAAATCAAAAATGCATTTTCTTTCTTTTTATGTAACTGCTTTTGAATAAGGAGAAATAAACTTTCTTTAGTCAATATACATTTGATAAATGTTGGGATACCTTGCAATTGTACATCCAGTTATAGTTACCACATCTCATAAGATTTATTTTACTTGAGATTCACAAAAAAGATTGTGAGACTCAAATGACAAAATAGTTATTAGGAAGGTACAAAATAGGTACAACAACATTACTGTGTGATATTACATAACATATCTTGACATAACTATGTAGGATTACATAACATATGTCTAGACATAACATAAAATGGAATAAGAGAAATTGTATTTAAAAAGAGACTCAGAAATCCAGACAAGGGTGTTATCAAATCTGACTTTTTCACAAAGATTCCTAAGGCAGAGGGCAGATACTAGCACCTTCCACTTCAGGGAGCATTAGAAAATGTGTAGCGCTTGTTTTTCTTTTCACTTACTATGCCTTCAAGTCATGTGTGCTTATGTCGTTGGTGACCGAGGAAGACACAAAGGAGTTCACAGATTACCTGATAATGACAACGCTATTTTGTAACACAATGTAAGCTTCAAAGTTTAAACCCCAACTCATAGTCTATGTTACTATATTAAATAAAATCATGAATGTAATCCACACAGGGATCTCTTTGGCCAAATAGATGCAGAAATATGAGTTTGAAAGACTTCCAAAGAAGAAAATGTATGACTTCTGTTGTCTGTGATGGCAAGTAAAGGAAATTCAGTGTCATCCACTGATATGGTACTCAACCTGTACAGAGAGTACAACACTCTGCAGACAGAAGTCTTGAAGTGAGGGCATAAGGAAACCTATAAATTAATAAAAATTTAGAACGAAGAACATAAAATATATGCATTTACAATTGTATGTGTATAAACATTAGTAACAGGTAAATGAGTACAACTTCTTCTTAGTTTCTTATAAACATGGTAATGTTGAAACATTACTGGGTATCCTAAAGTCACTTGTTCTTATAATTAGTTTGGGAAGATTGCCTAGAAGAGATGAAGTTTGGGCACAGGTATTTAATTCATCTTTAGAAACTCCAGCATGAATTTGGCTACAATTATTTGATTGATTTCTTATCAGCTCCCTTGCCAATTTTCAAGCTAGTTGGATAGATTGCATCGTGTTTGTTTGTATCATCTCTGCATTTCCCAACAGAAGCAAGACAAGAACAAGGCAGAACATTTTGCCTTTAAAGTTCAGATTTGGAAATTATGATAAAAGCCAATATTCCTTGAAATTAAACTGTTGATGAGAAAGGGCAAAGCTGTGAATCTATCCAATTGTAGAATCCTTCAGGGATGAAAGACCAAAAGAGTAAATGTGGTTCCAATAACGAATTTACCACTAATGTGAATACTAATTTCTTTATCCCCAGAGACTATTTTTATTGCCGGTATTATCATCGTAAAAGGACTTTAATTCAGACTGTCTAATTACACTGCAGGTTAATTCTATTAACTAGAAAATTTCCAAAGGACTTTAAGATTTCTGATTATTAAATAAGTTTAAATGGTCTAACCAAATTACTAATGACTGCTTCTCACTGCAAAGGAGAAACTACTTGATAAATCTGATCTTCCTTCTGGAACAGGACAAAGACTTGATTTTGAGGGCACCCATAATTTATTGCAATTATACTTAATGCATGGTAACAATGGTGGTATTATGTATAGTCGGTATTTTTTCCAATGATTGTTTCCTTTGCTATTGTCATTCTCATGTGTAGGTGTAAAGAGCCTGTTATTAGTGATAAAACTAATAATGATAAAATAAATGGGCTTCCTTATTCATAAATGCAAGAAAGCCTCGTTTGCAATGTTGATGGAGTAAGAAGCTTCTTTAATGTAAGGCATCCTGTTACAATAGACAAATATAGCTTTTCAATACATAATATGTGGATTCTCTGAATGTGTATTTTTTGTTGCTGTTTTTTAACTGTAGACATCGGTCTAGACACATTAAAATGGTTAGGATTAATTAAAGCTGCTTGTTTCAGCTTTGCCTGAGCATTTAATGAATCCTTATTTGCCTGTAGAAGAATTTTATATTCCATTCCTTTCCCTTCTCTCACACCACTGAAAATTCTCCATTCATTGTTTAATTCGGCATTTCTCACTCAGTATTTAATAAGAGTTCAGCACAGTGAAAAACAATAGGAATAAAAATACCAATAAAACACAGCGGCTTATCTCAAGGAGTTTACAACTTTTTAAATGAGATAGACTTGCACTAATAATTGCAATGTGGGAGCCCATGAGATATTTAACTGGCAATACTGAGTTGCTTTGAAACAGGAGCCTAAGCATTTATGACTGGTTCCAGCTTATTGAAATAAATCAATTCAACACAAGAAAGAATTAGAAATACTCATTCTATAGGATTATCTGACCATGCTATCTGAGATGCAGATTGGGCCAAAGATTGAAGGATTTCATATACAATTTTAATTCCAGGTTGTTGGTGCAAGGAGAGGGCTGCAGAAGCAATAAATAGTTTTAGGGAGTAAAATAGGAATCAGGAGTCAAGCGGTGAGTTTAACAAGAGGGAAATAAGATGCAGTGTATAACATAACCTGGCAATTGCAGAGGAACTACAAGGGAATCTATAAAAGTGATTAATGGTAGCTGCATTGCAAAGAAGAAAGACAAAAGGAAAAAGAGAGGGATGTGAGGAAAATGCTTTCCATTGAAGAAATGTGGACTTATTAGAATTAATTTAAGTAATTTTATTCAAAACTATGGCCTATCCACTACTTAACCATAATTCCCCGATATATCTATCTTACAAAGAGGAGAGAGTATGCACAAAGTTTAACACATAGTGAATGTGCAAAGTCAATTTCGTGTTTCATTCTTCCTTGTCTTGCCTCCCTCTCCTCATTATCCTTCTTAGAATATTAAAACAAATGTGTGGGTCATGGTTGCACCTCTTCCCTCTACTCAGAAGTAGAGGAAGAAATTATTTTTTAAAAATACTGATGAATAAGGATGTATGTGGAATGCTTTGGATTGCCAAAGGACGAAAAGAAAAAAGGATTTGTCTTAGGACCTCTGATTCTTCTTCTTCAACAACGGTTAAACAATTGTCAATAGATAGGAAAAAGCAACTGACAGATGAAAATGCAAGTATTAAGTGAGAGTATGAGGGAAAAAAATTTCAGATGTTAGAGAAGAGAGGAAAGAGTGATGTAAAGGTTTAAAGAGGAATAAACAAATAAGATTGATGAGTTGGAGATTATTAGTGTCATTACTTGAGGATTTACATGCATATAATGATGGGTTTATGACAGCCAATGATATCATCTATTAAATCTTTTTATGCTCCAGATATGATGCCTTACACATACCATTTTCTTGAATTATCTGAACATATTAATTCAGTATCATGCATTTTAAGATATCCTTTTTAATATCTTCATATTGAGTTGATCTATTTTCTCCTCTATACTACTCCTTATGCAACAGTAATGGTAACATTTGTCACTTACACAAGAGGACATGTGTTACTTTCAAGTCAAAGGTGCTTGTTCCAAACAAATATATATACATCAAGCAAAGTAAGTTTTCAACTCATAGTAGTTTCTGTAGATTGCGAATGTCTCTGAGATGATTCACCTCTAGTTAAAAATCTTCCACAGTCATTAAGGATCAAGCATCTTCTCTCCAATCGGCAGTCACAGGACAGAACACCCAGAGGCTAATATTCCTGATTCTAGTTTTACAATTCTGGAATGATGAAAAAGCACCATTCAAATGACCTCAATCATTACTATTTGACCAGCAAAATATATAATGTCATTATTCATATTGTTTTTTAAGACTATGATGAACTCAGTTTTTCACTCAGCCACAGGTAGCAAAAAATTCTCTAAGATTGGCTGCTGCTACTGCAAGTAGCAGGGAGAAATAAAGTGGTGTCATTCAAAGATAAATGATACTTGGGAGAGCTTTTTTTTTTCTTTTATTTTCTTGAGTGAATACATCTTGAAGTTAAAAACCCATCTTCTTAACAAAAAGCAACTTATTAGTTTTAGTGAATGCTAACAATGATCAACACTTACAATTGCAAATGCCAAGCTTTTATGTTATGCTTGTGTGTATGTAGGTATGTGAGTATGTGTGCACAGGGAGGTGTGTGAATGCATACTGACTCTGAAGCATTCTGTGTGTACTGCTACAGTGGCAAGTAGGAATAGCAGAGAAAAGGAAAATAAGCTTCCTTTGCTCTCCCCTGACTCCTCATTTCTCATCGTATGACTTCTTCTCCAGGTTGAAAACCGTTCACCTTCATAGTCCCCAATACTTTCCTCTCTCATTGCATTTTATAAAGACTTTTGCTTCCAACTGAATAATATTTAACTGGAGTGTCTTGGAAATCTATCATCTATCTATCTATCTATCTATCTATCTATCATCTATCTGTCTATATGGTCTATTTATCTCCTAATCTCTACATTTCCAATGTATATATTTCTGTGCATCTAAGAAATACAACTTTAAATATATTTTGGTAGGAGAAGTAAAGACAAATAATTTTTGTTCAGTTTCTACTCCAATTAAATTTGTTATAGAAAAATAAGTCCTAAAATGAACTTGTCCTTCATTAGGAACAAGAGTATGGAACAATAGAATTTCAATAAGCAGAAAAATAGAAGAAAAAATGATCCTGAAATATAAACTAATAGAAACATAAGGGGGAAAAAAGCAGGCCAAATCCTGGACAAATGTCAAATATCCAGGATCTGAGTAAAATCTAGAATATTCACAAAGGCCACGTCTCCATGAATCCAAAACCAAAAACTGGAAATTACCTTCTCTGATTCCTCATTTGGCTCTCTAGTTCAAATCTGTAAGTTTCAATCTCATAACACGAATCTCACAGTCCTCTTCTGTCCCAAGTCCCTAGTCTATTACCATTTAAGCTCAAAGTTTCAAGAACTACCTGCTGTAGCTCATAACCAAAGGGCTTATTACCATTTGCCAATTTTCCAGGCTAGCGAAGGAGAAAGGGAGAAGCTCTATTCCCAATGACTGAATCTAGATTTGAAGTAGATCCCATTTCTCATGAGAAAATACTTATCATGCTTACCAGAATCTACAGAAATACAATGGCAGCTAGCCTAGGTGCCTATCCAAAGGATTCAAAAGGACTTTGTAAATAAACTATACTTTGAGTTTTAGTTAATTTTTTTCCTCCCTCTATAAACTTTCTATACCGTGTTGTTTAAGACCCTAGCTTCAATTATTGTCAGTATCTCAGTAATCCCTTTCTTACCACCACCACCATTTTGTCTAAACTCCAGTTCAGACCACTGGTCTAAGCTACTAAACTGTATATCCAAATGCTTATTTAATATTTCACTTGGATGTCTCAAAAGGAACTGAACTCTGCACATACAGAATCAAACCCATTAATCATTCCTCAAACCTGATGTCTCCCATTTTCCCATAACCTAGTGAATTAATCCATACAAGATTGAAACATAGACATTCATGAAATAGAGACATTCATGAAAGTTAAACAAGATTGAAACACAGACATTCATGAAACCTCACACAAATGCCTATACAATATTATTTTTATGAATACTTGCTAACACTTAAATAAAACTTAAATATAAGGTATGTTTTAAAATGATTTAGGTGAATTAACATATTTAATCCATATTAGTACTATTATTGCCTTTACTTATAGGAAGATGGAAACACGGAGAGATTCAATAACTTGCCCAAGATCACAAGGCTAGTCACTGTTAGAGCTGGGTCTCAAACCTGTGCAGTCTGACTCTAGTCTCCATGTTCTTGTTCAGTACGCTCTATTGCTTTTCTTACAAATTGCAGTGACAAACATTTGTTTAACTGCTCAACATATACTAGGCATTGAAATAAGTAACTTTCAATTTTCTTTAAAACTTGTCCTTGGCTGAGCGCGGTGGCTCACCCCTGTAATCCCAGCACTTTTGGAGGTCGAGGTAGGTGGATCACGACTTCAGGAGTTTGAGGCTAGCCTGACCAACATGATAAAACCCCGTCTCTACTAAAAATACAAAAAAAATAGCCGGGCATGGTGGTATGAGCCTGTAATCCCAGCTACTCAGGAGGCTGAGGCAGGAGAATCGCTTGAACCCGGGAGGCAGAGCTTGCAGTGAGCCGAGATCATGCCACTGCACTTCAGCCTGGGCGACAGAGCAAGACTCTGTCTCAAAACAAAAACAAAAACCAAAAACAAACAAACACAAAAAAACTTGTCCTCATTGTTCAGCTCCCGCTTATGAGTGAGAATATGCAGTGTTTGCTTTTCTGTTCCTGTGTTAGTTTGCTGAAAATGATGGTTTCCAGCTTACATGGACACAGGATGGGGAACATCACACACCAGGGTCTGTCAGAGGGGTGGGGGGCTAGGGGAGGGATAACATTAGGAGAAATACCTAATGTAGATGACGGGTTGATGGGTGCAGCAAACCATCATGGCACATGTATACCTATGTAACAAACCTGCACGTTCCGCACATGTATCCCAGAACTTAAGGTATAATTAAAAGATAAATAAATAAAACAGAACAAAGTACAGACAAATTAAACTGTCAAATTTTAATGATTAAAAATACCTTGTCAGTTACTATTTTCTTTAGTAAATACTGACATTTAGCAAAAGCTGATCTTTAGTAAAAACTGATCCTAATATCAGTCTCATAGAGAAATTTATGGTTATTCACCTTTTAAAAATGGATCTTATTTATTTATTTTTAAATTTTGACTTTTATTTTGGATATACTTTTATTATTTTTATTATTACTATTATGTTTTCAAATAAGAGTATAATACTATACTTTCGCTTTGGATATACTGTGTGATACTGAGATTTGGGATAGGAATGATTTCAACATCCAGGTATTTGATAAGGACATCAAGATACACAGTTTTTTATTTTACAGATGAAGAAATCAAGGTGCAAGTTTCACAACCATCTTTAAGTCATCAGATGTGGTGCCACAATTTAAAATCTGTCATTATCACCTTGGAGTCATCAGATATGATGCCACAATTCAAATTCTGTCATTATCACTTCAGATTCCATATTTTTTTTTCTCGAGACAGGGTCTAGCTCTGTTTCCCAGGCTGGAGTACAGTGGCACAACCATGATTCACTTCAGCCTGGACCTCTTGGGCTCAGGGGGTCCTCTCACTTCAGCCTCCAGAATGTCTGGAACTAAGCGTGCATACCACCACATTTGGATAATGTTTTTATTACTATTTTTTGCAGAAACAGGGTCTCCCTATATTGCCCAGGCTAGTCTCAAACTCCTGTGCTCAAGCAATCCTCCCATGTAGGCCTGCCAAACTGCTGGGATTACATGCATGAGCCACCACACCCAGCCATGTTCCCACATTTTTAGCAGCCAACATTCTTTACAAACTGTATCAAAAGAAAATACAAATAGCCCAGGTTTTGATTAGAAGGACATGATTTTTTGAAGAATACTACAACATTTGTATGCATAAGCAAAGGTTCTGTCTTTTTAAGTATGCTATTCATTATGGCAAATAAATCTACATCAAACTTTGAGTTCTACTCTACTTTATCGTCTAACCTCATTTAATGTCCAAGCATTTTTTTTTTTTTTGAGATGGAGTTTAGCACTTGTTCCCCAGGCTATAGTGCAATGGCGCAATCTCGGCTCACTGCAACCTCTACCTCCCGAGTTCAAGCAATTCTCCTGCCTCTGCCTCCCAAGTAGCTGGGATTACAGATGCCCGCCATCATGCCCAGCTAATTTTTTGTATTTTTAGTAGAGATGGGGGTTTCACTATGTTGGTCAGGCTGGTCTCGAACTCCTGAACTCAGATGATCCACCTGCCTCGGCCTCCCAAAGTGCTGGGATTACAGGCAAAAGCCATGGTGCCCGGCCATGCCCAAGCATTTTTAACCATGTACACATTCAGCTCTATTGTGAAAAAAAAAATGGGTTTTCTATTGATGGAGAAAAATGAAATAATAAATTAAATACTTTGGGCTATATTTCTTTACATTTTCAGCATTATTTTATTTCCAAAACAATAGCTTATTTTCTGAGGGATTTGGCTGCTGTGGAGTCAAATATTCCTATAAATTTTGGAGCATACAATAAGGCTTTTAGGTTTTTCCTTCTAATTTGTCCTTTGAATAAATTAGAAAGCTCTAAGTCTTCTCCCTGCTCCAAACTCTGAAAAGTAAATTATAGTGCATATATCACCTTGGGAGTACATTGTATATGAGTAATAATCATTCCTTTTTGACAACATATGTTATCTTATTTTTAATACTTCCAACCAGCTAATAAAAAGGCTATAAGATATATATGATATGTTTGTATTGTATACAGACATCACCAAATGTTTTTTCATCTCTGTTTAAATTTTATGACTAGAGACCAAGAAATATACATATATAAGTTTTCTTTATATGAGTGCTTTAACAATTAAACCTAATACTTGGTACTTCAAAAATGTAGAAATTTTATTTGGAGAATTTATAAATCAAAAACATATCTTCAAAATTTCTCCTGTTTAGTTATGTTTTTGACTGATATACTATTGATTTTTAATATCTATTTGGATCTCCTCCATTACAGTTAAAACACAGGCTGTTTTAAACTCAGGTATTAATTTTACTTTTAGAATCACAGCAATGTCTTGAGTCTTCTAAGATAGATTCTCCGCATTTTGAAACGGTTGAAAATCAACTCATGATTCGAATATGAATCTGTTTATTCACTTGCAGAATTCAATTTTGAAAGTGGCTGGAATTCTATAGTATATTGATAATCAGTTTTGTTTAGGGAAAAAAAAAACACGCCTAAAAAGGAGAGCAATTCAGGTGACACTGTTCAAAATCCAAATGCACTCATTTGGTATTTAATTAGCTGTTTAGGTGCAAAGACTGCCACTGTGAGAGGACTTCAAAAGGAATACTTCTTGGTCTCCCTGGCAGGTGGGTGTCTCTGCTCCAGCAGTCCTAGTGGCGAGAGGGAGGATAGACATTCCCCAGGTCCTACCTTGAAAGGAAAAAGAGTGATAATAAGTGCCCTTTCCTCCCCTCTAATGATTTTTAAAGGGCTTTATACACATTATTTCCTGCTTTTAAAGAGATTCTCTTGTAGTTAGTAAAATACAAAGAAAGGAGAGGTTTGGGTCTTCATTTCTCAACGAGTCAAAAGCCAACATATCACAGGGCCAGATCCGCTGCCCTGGAGAAATTCTAGAGGGCAATTTCTCCTGTCCTCATGAAGGAAGATGGGCAGCTGATGAGCTCTCAGCCTCTAAGAGGAGAATTGAGTCCATTAAAAAATTCTTTCATTTATATAATAATTCCTTTCATTCCTTTCATCTTCAAAGTGCTTTGAAAACATTAAACTAATTAATTAAGTGAAAGCAATTTGTGGATTAAGGCATATAAACAACTGCCTGTCATTGGCAAGAAATACTTGTCCTTGTTTGTTTGTCATTTCATTACTAGGCTTATGGGTGGCTTTTTAATTTTAATAGCATTATCTAAGACACCAAGGCCACGGGAATGGAAACGCCTCACGGTAAAGTCACCCTTTCACTATGCTATTAAATGACCCCAATCCACCTCAACGCCTCCCCTACACAACTTAATTCATTTAATAAGAGCAATTGAGAGAAGTTTCACTGAAGAAACTAGTGAGCCCTTTACAAATAAAAATCTTAACCTTATTTCTTTTTATTCTGAATATTTTATGGAATAAACAATAAATTTAGATTCTATGGGCAGGCTATCCATTTTATTAATATATTTAGAAGAAATCAACAACTTCAAATCTCTGTTTATGAAATGCTAAGTTAATAAGAAATGTGAAGTGTTTCATAAGGTAACTTCATATGTTCATACAAAACCTTCAAGAGCTTAAATGTCTTCCTAAAAGATTAATATATCACAGCTCCAAAAGTTACCCCTTACCTACCAAGGTTTTAAGATTAAAATGTGTATGCCATTGGCCAAACAAAAGGGACAGAGAGGGGAAAAAAAGGGAGGCTGAGAATAAATAGTTACGTTTTTAAGTTACTCTCTGAAAAAAATCCCTTCAAGAGAAAAAGCACCTTACAGATAAATTAGGATTTTTCTTTTCCCAAGCAGCATGTGAAATTTCAAGTGATCAAAGTACGTGCTATAGCACTTTGTACTGAAAAAGAGACTACAATTCTTCAGGGATAAATCATGCACTGATCTTAGAAAATGTGCGTGAGCAGCTAATTAATAGCTGAAATATCTGAAGGCATATCTACCTGCTTTTTATGACATGTAACTATGGTTAATATCTAATAATTTCTAACTAATAGTGAAAACCTGGGTACTCTTAATGTTTCAAATAGTGGAAGAATCAATACAATAACACCTCAATGCAAAACCCTTTCAGTAAAACATTTATTTATAGTGGGAGTCAAAAAACTCATTTTAATCAAGGGATTACAGATAATTGGGAGAGGATTTTAGATCTGAAAGGGGTAAAGTGTCCAATTTCCTTATTACATAAATGAACAAACAAGTTCTGAATATTTGGGTAATAGCAAAGTCAGATAGCAACTTTGTGATAGAAGTCAGAATACAAATATGCCACGTGATCTTTCCACCCTACCAGACTGCTTTCTTCCTATTTGAGAAACCTGCAAATCAAGCATTGTTTCATGATATTTTGCTATGATGATACAGAAGTATTTGTATGTGAGGATTTGTTATTTGGCCCCTTCTGCCCTAAGTTTGCTTGTATGTAACGGAGGGGATTGTCAGCACAGCATTTGCTTTTTGTTAGTTTCTGAAAGGTGCTGATATTTTATTAGTGCTAAAATTTTATTTAACCATGATTTACTTAGCTTCTGCAGAATACATTTCTGCTACCAACGAGTCAATTATTGACCTGTCGTGGGTCATTAACTTTTTGGCAGTTTATTGAAAGCTGTGGACCTTTAAATGCTTATCAAAATAAAGTTTTAAATGCCTAATATAAATTACATATGACTACAAAGAAATCAAATGATGGTGAAATACAATTACTAATATGCATTCAAATTTGCGTTATATCAATATATGTGTTTTAATGAATGCCTTACAGTGCAGGTGTAATAATTACATTAATTTTCTAAGTAGTAATTGGTGTGAACAATAAACAATCTATAATGGAAAATGAAAGTATCTATGACATATATTAGTAACAAAATCATAGGTGCTTCTATCTATTATGAGTTTGTCCACATTCCAAATTGAAAGAAATGCCAAATTTTAGAGATTGCTTAAAAAAAAAAAGATGTAATTTTTTCTCCATCCAAAATCATGAAACCCCTAAATTCTAACCTCATAGATGTCAAAGGATCTCACAGATTTGGAAACTCTCTTTCTATTGATTTTTGTTTTAGATAACCCTATTTGTTCCATTTTAATCCCTTTTCATCAACATATATTCTTTTTCCTTGTGACCCGAGACACTACTAAAGATTTCAGAATTTGAAGGTATTTATTCTCTAGTTCATTTTCTGGCCAGTCACTAAAGGTAAAATCTTTGAACAATGGATTTGTTTAACAACATGTAGCAATATGCTGCCAGCCTCTTTAATATCTCAAGTTGCTGGAGACACTTTTTTGTCTCTATAAAAATAGCAGCTTTGCCAACTAAAGCACTTTTGAAATCCAACAGCATGATAATGACAGCAGCCCCTAAGACTGCTAAGCTATAACAAGTTACAATGGTAAATCAGAGCTGTCTGAATATCTTAAGCTAAATATGAATCCTCACATGTGGGCTTGTTATGATCTATGTTTCCCAACCCCAACAGCGAGAAATAAGGCAACTACAATGCCAGGTTCTATGACAGCCAAATGGATCATAAGTCATCACACGCTCATTCTAGAAAATACAGATTGTGAGACTTTTAGATTTGAGCTAAACGTATCAGTCGTCTCCCATCCCAGCCACTCTCTTATTCCTGTTTTTGTCAACTTCAATTTGGATTTTTATAATGTTTTAACTCTTGTTGTTTATTATTATCTCATTTTAATTGTGTATTTCATGCCCACAGCACCTTGATCAGGGGAGTGTAATATAAATAAAATTATCTTGACACACAAAGACTGCAGGTGGTGTTTAAATTTGTTTTTCTTGTCTCTGCATGAAATCATAGAGGTATTTAATTTATTTTCTCTCTTTTCCTCTCTTCTTTTTTACCCGATGACACTCAATCCAGAAAACACCTGGAAATAAACCATGTTTTTCAATAAACCTGCTCCTCTCTATCTTAAACATACTTTTTAAGGTAACATAAATTGCAGTGATCTCCAAATACACCTGAAAGATTTTGGTCAGATTTATTTCTCAACAATTTTATGTCTTCTCTAGAGTCAAAAATCTCTTTTGGAAAATTTACATTATATAACCATATTAACAATATCATATATAAATACCTTATAATAAGGATATACATATATATTACAGCAGGTAGTTTCAACAGTAACCATGGAAACAACTAGAATGCAGTAATACTTTCAGAATTTGCATTGCCTACTCTGTGCTAAGGGCAGTGGATAACTGAATAAAAATAGCAACTTTTACCCAAGAGCCACGTTCTAACTTAGGCAATCTAAAATGTTGAAAAGAACGAATCTTGTGTCTACTGTATGTCTGGGTATTTCATGCATTATTTTTATTAGTTACACTTTCTCAGCCATCTTGAGAATGCCATTGTATTCCTCCACTTTACATATGAGACAAATGGATTTAAAAGTAGTCAAATAATTTGTCTAACATATTGGAGCTGGTAAACATTAAAGCCAGGATTTAAATGCACAACTCCTAGGTTTAGAAACCGTGATCTCTTCAGAGCCAGGATTTAAGTGCACAATTCTTAGATGTAGAAGCCATGATCTCCCCACTATGCCAACCACCTATTTTAGAAGTCAGGTGAAGGATTTACCGCATTAGAGTTTCATAGTTTGTATACAGTTTGGTGTGAGGGACTTGGGAAAATGTGACTTGAACTAAGACATCCTCTTCACAGGGTACTGACTGCATTTGGGGTAGGTATATTGTCTAAGGAAAACTCTGTTGTAGATAAGAAAAATATTCTCTTAATAAGAGGTATTTTATTTCCATCTTCTATTTTAACACAACTGTTCTAACCAATTTCTTGAGAACTATGTTCAGTTGTGTAAAAATAACAACAAAATAATAAAGCACAGAAAGAAATTTGATTGAACCAGATGTTCATTTATTCAAAGACCTCAGTAGCTGCTGCCTGCCTCAGAGAGACATATGTGGGCATGGCAGAAACATTACTATCTAAAGCTGATGGTTTTGTTCCATTAACTATTTCCTCCTGTAAGAGGAAATTTATTGCCAAAAAAAAGTGTTATTGGCCAGGTGCGGTGGTTCATACCTATAATCCCAGCAGCTCACACCTGTAACCGCAGCACTTTGGAAGGCTGAGGTAGGTGGATCACCTAAAATTAGGAGTACAAGACCAGCCTGGCCAACACTGCAAAACCTTGTTTCTCCTAAAAATACAAAATTAGACAGGTGTGGTGGTGCACACCCACAATCCCAGCTACTCAGGAGGCTGAGGCACAAGAATTGGTTGAACTCGTGAGGAGAAGTTTGCAGTGAACCGAGATCGCACTACTGCAGTCCAGCCTGGGAGACAGAGTGAGACTCCGTCTCAAAAAAAAAAAAAAAAAAAGTGTTATTAATGTTAGAATATATTGGGGGCGGGGCCGAGGTGACCCACTAGAAGCAGCAGCGTTCAGAGGCTCCCATAGAAGAAAACCATAATAAGCATGTGAATTCTTTACCAACAACTGAGGTATCCAGGTTCTCTCATCAAAATTGACTAGAAGGCTGGTGTGGCCCACGGAAAGAGAGAAGAGCAGTGTGATGCAGTGGCCTACCTGAGAGCCACACAGAGAAGAGGAACCTCCTCCCCAAGCCAAGGGAGGAGTGAGTGAGTGCACTACCCAGCCTAGGAAACTGTGCTTTTTCCAGGGAACTGTGCAACCCACAGATAGGAATATCCCACTCACAAACCCATGGCACCAGGGCCTACCACGAAGCATACACAAGTATCAATAGCCAGATTAACCAAGTGGAAGAAAGGATATCAGAGTTTGATATCCTTAATTACTAAATTAAGACAGGTAGACAAGAATAGAGAAAAAAGAATGAAAAGGAATGAACAAAGCCTCCAAGAAATACGGGACTTCATAAAAAGACCAAACCTATGGGTGATTGGAGTACCAGAAGGAGACAGGGAGAATGGAAACAAGCTGGAAAACACACTTCAGGATATTATCCAAGAGAACTTCCCCAACCTAGCAAGACAGGCCAACCTGCAAATTCAGGAGACACAGAGAACTCCATTAAGATACTTCACTAGAAGATCAACCCCAAGACACATAATCGTCAGAATCTCCAAGGTAGAAATGAAGGAAAAACTGTTAAGAGCAGCCAGAGAGAAAGATCAGTTCACCCACAAAGGGAAGCCAATCAGACTAACAGTGGACCCCTCAGTAGAAACTCTACAAGCCAGAAGAGATTGGGGACCAATATTCAACATTCTTAAATAAAAGAATTTTCAACCCAGAATTTCATATCCAGCCAAATTAAGCTTCATAAGTGAAGGAGAAATAAAATCGTTTACTGACAAGCAAATGCTGAGGGATTTCATTACCACCAGCCCTGCCTGCAAGAGCTTCTAAAAGAAGCACTAAATATGGAAAGAAAAAAATCGATACTAGCCACTGCAAAATCACCCCAAAATATAAAGACCAATGACATTATGAAGAGACTGCATCAACTAGTGCGCAAAATAGCCAAATATCATCATATGACAGGATCAGATTCACACATTACAATACTAACCTTAAAAGTAAATGGGCTAAATGTCCTAATTAAATGGCACAGACTGGCAAAGTGGATAAGAAGTCAAGACCCATCAGTGTGCTGTATTCAGGAGACCCATCTTACCTGCAAAGACACACACAGACTGAAAATAAAGGGATGGAGGAAAATTTACCAAGCAAATGGAAAGCAAAAGAAAAAAGCGGGGGTTGCAATTCTAGTCTCTGACAAAACAGACCTTAAACCAACAAAGATCAAAAAAACAGAAGGCTATTACATAATGGTAAAGGGAAAAATTCAACAAGAAGAGCTAACTATTCTAAATACATAAGGAACCAATATAGGAGCACCCAGATTCATAAATCAAGTTCTTAGAGACCTACAAAGAGACTTAGACTCCCACACAATAATAGTGGGAGATTTTAACACCCCACTGTCAGTATTAGACAGATCAACAAGGCAGAAAATTAACAAGGATATTGAGGACTTGAACTCAGCTCTAGATCAAGTGGACCTAGTAGACATCTACAGGACTCTCTACCACAAATCAACAGAATATACATTCTTCTCAGTGCCACGTGGCAATTATTCTAAAATCAACCACATAATTGGAAGTAAAACACACCTCAGCAAATTAAAAAAAATTGGAATCCTAACAGTCTCTCAGACCACAGTGCAATCAAATTAGCACTCAGGATTAAGAAATTCGTCAAAAACACACAATTTCATGGAAATTGAACAACCTGCTCCTGAATGACTCCTGGGTAAATAATGAAATTAAGGCAGAAATCAGTAAGTTATTTGAAACCAATTATAACAAAGAGACAAAGTACCGGAATCTCTGGGACACAGCTAAAGCAGTGGTAAGAAGGACATTTATAGCACTAAATGCCCACATAAGAAAGCTAGAAATATCTCGAATCAACACCCTAACGTCACAATTAAAATTGCTGGAGAGGCCAGGCAAACTAATCCAAAATCTAGCAGAAGGCAAGAAATAACTCTAATTAAAGAATAATTGAAGGAGATAGAGACACGAAAAACCCTCAAAAAAAAAAAAAAATCAACAAACCCAGGAGCTATTTTTTTGAAAATATAAACAAAATAGAACACTAGCTAGATTAATAAAAAAGAAGAAAGGCAAGATTTAAATAGACATAATAAAAATGATAAAGGGGTTATCACCATTGATCCCCACAGAAATACAAACTACCATCAGAGAATACTATAAACACCTCTTCACAAATGAACTAAAAAATCCAGAGGAAATGGATAGATTCCTGGACGCATACACACTACCAAGGCTAAACCAGGAAGAATGTGAATCCCTGAATAGACCAAAAACAAGCTCTGTAATTGAGGCAGTAATTAATAGCCTACCAACCAAAAAAACAGCCCAGGAGATGATGGATTCCCAGCTGAATTCTACCAAAAATACAAAGAAGAGCTGGTCTATTCCTTCTGAAACTATTCCAAACAATTGAAAAGGAGGGAGCTCCTCCCTAACTCATTTTATGAGGCCAGCATAATCCTGATAACAAACCTGACAGAGACCCAACAAAAACAAAAGAAACTTTCAGGCAGGCCAATATCCCTGATGAACATCGATGTGAAAATCCTTGAAATACTGGCAAACCGAATCTGGCAGCATATTCAAAAAGCTTCTCCACCACAATCAAGTGAGCTTCATGCCTGGGATTCAAGGCTGCTTCAACATATGCAAATCAATAAACGTAATCCATCACATAAACAGAACCAATGACAAAAACACATGATTATCTCAATAGATGCAGAACAGACCTTAGATAAAATTCAAAATCCCTTCACGTTAAAAACTCTCAATAAACTAGGTGTTGATAGAACACATCTGAAAATAATAAGAGCTATTTATGACAAACCCACAGCCAATACCATATTGAATGGTCAAAAGCTGGAAGCATTCCTTTTGAAAACCTGCACAAGACAAGGATGCCCTCTCTCACCACTCCTATTCAACATAATATTGTTAAGTTCTGACCAAGGCAATCAGGCAAGAGAAAGAAATAAACGGCATTCAAATAGGAAGAGAGGAAGTCAAGTTGTCTCTGCAGACGATATGGTTTTATATTTAGAAAACCCCATTGTCTCAGCCCCAAAACTCCTTAAGCTGATACGCAACTTCAGCAAAGTCTCAGGATACAAAATCCATGTGCAAAAATCACAACCATTCCTTTAAAACAACAATAGGCAAGCAGAGAGACAAATCATGAATGAACTCCCATTCACAATTGCTACAAAGAGAATAAAACTTAGGAATACAGCTAACAAGGGATGTGAAGGACCTCTTCAAGGAGAACTACAAACCACTGCTCAAGGAAATAAGAAAGGACACAAACAAATGGAAAAACATTCCATCCTCATGGATAGGAAGAATCAATGTCATGAAAATGACCATACTGCCCACATTAATTTATAAATTCAATGCTATTCCCATCAAACTACCATTGACATTCTTCATAGAATTAGAAAAAAATACTTTAGTTTCATGTGGAATCAAAGAAGACCTTGTATAACCAACAAAATCCTAAGCAAAACAAACAAAGCTGGAGGCATCATGCTACCTGACTTCAAACCATACTACAAGGCTACAGTAACCAGAACAGCATGGTACTGGTACCAAAACAGACATATAGACAAATCGAGCAGAACAGAGACCTCAGAAATAACACCACACATCTACAGCCATCTGATCTTTGACAAACCTGACAAAAACAAGCAATGGGGAAAGGATCTCCTATTCAGTAAATGATACTGGGAAAACTGGGTAGCCATATGCAGAAGACTGAAACTGGACCTCTTCCTTACACCTTATACAAAAATTAACTCAAAATGGATTAAAGACTTAAATGTAAAACCCAAAACCATAAAAACCATAGAAGAAAACCTAGGCAATACCATTCAGGACATAGGCATGGGCTAATACATCATGATAAAAATGCCAAAGCAATTGCAACAAAAGCCAAAATTGACAAATAGGAGCTAATTAAACGAAAGAGCTTCTGCACAGCAAAAGAAACTATCACCAGAGTGAACAGACAACCTACAGAATGGGAGAACATTTTTGCTATCTACCCATTTGACAAAGGTTTAATATCCAGAATTCACAGGGAACTAAACATATTTACAAGTAAAAAACAAACAACCCCATCAAAAAGTGAGTAAAAGATATGAACAGACACTTCTTAAAATAAGACATCTATGTGACCAAAAAACATATGAAAAAAGCTTATCATCACTAATCATTAGAGAAATGCAAATCAAAACCACAATGAGATACCATCTCACAGCGATCAGATAGGCCATTATTAAAAAGTCAGGAAACAATTGATGCTGGCAAGGCTATGAGAAATGGAAAAACTTTTACACTGTTGGTGGGAATGTAAATTAGTTCAACCATTGTGGAAGACTGTGTGGCGATTCCTCAAAGATGTAGAACCAGAAATACCCTTTGACTCAGCAATCTCATTACTGGGTATATACCCAAAGGAATGTAAATCATTCTACTGTAAAGACACATGCATAGATATGTTTATTGCAGCACTATTTACAGTAGCAAAGACATAGAAATAACTCAAATGCCCATCAATGATAGACTGGATAAAGAAAATGTGCTACATATACACCATGAACTACTATGCAGCCATAAAAGGGAATGAGATCAACTCCTTTGCAGGGACATGGATGAAGCTGGAAGCCATCATCCTTACCAAATGAACACAGGAACAGAAAACCAAACGCTGCATGTTCTCACTCTTAAGTGGGAGTTGGACATTGAGAACACATGGACACAGAGCCGGGAACAACACACACTAGGGTTTGTTAGGGGTGGGGTGGTGACAGGAGGGAACTTCAGTGCAGCAAATCACCATGGTACACGTATACCTATGTAACAAACCTGCACATGTATCCCATTTTTTTAAAAGAAATAAATAGAAAAAAAAGAGAATATAGTAGTAAGTGGCTAGATAGCCTTGCGAACGGTTGAGGTAATTTTTTCTCTTGGGATGGCAGAAAAAAATTGATCAAAAGACATCAGATAGATGGATAAATAGGAGGATGATTGGGGAAAACATAGGAGAGTCTGAAATTGTGATTTCAACCTGATGCTAAGAATTCCCTTACCTCAGTATCCAAGAGAATAGAGACTGAATCCCAAAGTTTAGGGCAAAAGTGAAAAGAACATGCTGGTTGCACACCTATTTACTATGCGCACTTGAGATAACTGCATACAACCAATATTTTTTAACAAGTTGTATATTTTAGATATAGAATATTTCCTCTCACTTTAGATAAAGGAATAACCTTCAAATTCACTCACATATCTTTTGTTCTGCAGAAAAATTGCTATGAAATGAACCTAAAAAGAAAAGACATTTCAAGGCAAATGAAAGTGATATTATAATTCATATGCTAATATTAGGAAATAATTAAAAATGGATACATCTTCCCACTCCTCGGCCTGTTTGCTTTCCATTTAAGGAGAGTGTGTGGGTAGCTCAGGATAGTACAAATGAACCAGGAGCCTGTGATGTATGTGTTTGCATGTGTGTGTTTGTGTGTTTCTTAAAAGGAAATGAATGGAGCAAAACAAAAGCAAACAAAGGTAGGAAGATTGAGATTAAGTTCCTCTTGGTAGAGCATTTTTCCTTTCTTCAAGGGCAGAGATCATGTTCTAGTCTTAGCAAAATCCCTGGCACTTACTAGATACTAAGCAAATACCAAATGCATACTGGAACAACAGGAGGGATGGGAAGAAGGAAAGGAGGGAAGGAGGGAGGGAGGAAGGAAGGAAGGAAGGAAGCAAAGAAGGAAGGAAGGAAGCAAGCAAGCAACGGGGGAAGGGGAGAAGGGAGAAGGGGGGAAGAGGGGAAGGGGCAAGAGAGGAAGGGAGGGAGGGAGGCAGGCTCACTGATGTCTTATTTGTCTATTTATTTATTTTTATTTTTTGAGACGGAGTTTAGCTCTTGTCGCCCAGGCTGGGGAGCAATGACGAAATCTCGGGTCACTGCAACCTCCGCTTCCCTGGTTCAAACGATTCTCCTGCCTCAGCCTCTGGAGTAGCTGGGATTACAGGCGCCCATCACCACATCCAGCTAATTTTTTTTTTCCTTTTTATTTTATTTTATTTTATTTTATTTTATTTTATTTTTTTGAGATGGAGTCTCTCTCTGTTGCCCAGGCTGGAGTGCGGTGGCGCGATCTCGGCTCACTGCAAGCTCTGCCTCCAGGGTTCAAGCAGTTCTCTTGCCTCAGCCTCCCCCGTAGCTGGGACTACAGGCACCCACCACCACGCCCGGCTAATTTTTTGTATTTTAGTAGAGACGGGGTTTCACCGTGTTGCCCAGGCTGGTCTCCAACTTCTGAGCTCAGGCAATCCACCTGCCTCGGCCTCCCGAAGTGCTGGGATTACAGGCACATGCCACCACGCCCGGCCTTAATTTTCGTATTTTTAGTAGAGACAGGGTTTCACCATGTTAGCCAGGCTTGTCTTACTCCTGACCTCAGGTGATCCGCCTGCCTCAGCCTCCCAAAGTACTGGGATTACAGGAGTGAACCACCACGCCCGGCCGAATTCTTATTTGTTGGGCAATATTTACAAGGCATTTCGTTCAGTTCTTCAAGGTAGAATCCACAATTCTGAAAATATTCCACTTGTGGCCATAGTATCAGTTTCTCAAAGTTGGGTGATGATAAGTGATGGTAGTTGTGAACCTGAATAATTTTCTTTACATTCTTTTAGACTCTGTTAAACGGGAGCTTAATGGTAGATGCCTTCGGATTAAATGCCTTTAGGTTCACATTTCTTAGAAGACACAGTGAAGTTATTTGTAAGAAGGAAAAGCACAGGAGTTAAAATTGATCCATTCCAGTGGAACAGACTTGCTCTATCTCTAGCTGCAGGGCTGATCTCCCAAATGTTAAGGTTGCCACAGACTTCAAAGTTTAGGAGGTCAGGCCCTCACGTCAATTAGGCGTCCTACCTCTTTGCTTGCATAGCACCACGTATATCCATGACATCACCCCAATCAAATCGGATTTATTTTTTCTTTCCATTTTCTTAAATCTTCATGACAGAAGAATTCACCCAAAAATGAATCCCGTTGTCTACTAGTCATGTTGAAGATAGTGAGACCTCAAGAAAATGCCATTAAAATAATGGTGCAAACATAATTTAGCCTGAAATTATACAGTGTCTGCTTATTTTTCCTTTTATTTTTTGTTTTTATTTTTATCTATGCCAGTCTTGTAGCAACAGGTATATTTCAACCTTTGTCAACCCTGAAACAGTATCTTACACTTTTCTTCTTTTTTTTTAATTTACTGTCCCATTTTATTGCCATGGCTCTGAGCACAAGTAAAGGCTCATATTCTTGGACTCTGTATAGCTGCAGAATTAGCCAAGTATTTACAAAAATAGTTAAAATGATAGTAATAAAAATAATAATCTGTACCACAACAGAAAATGTTCATTGTTATTTAGTAGGAAACTAGTAGCAAACTATTTGAATTGTTTTGCTTCTGTGATAAAATATGTTCCCTATAGAATGTACTTCATCTCCATGATCATATCCAATGTCTAAATAAATGTAGATCAAAAGAGTTCACATTGATATCAATGCATCAAATATGAACAATTCTGACCAGCTTGGCAGAGTACAACCACATCCTCTCCTACCAATAAAATTCCTCTTAATACCAACTGAAAAATTACCTGCTAAGCATGAAGCACCTTTCTCTCAAACCAAAGCACGTTAATTTTATTTTCAAAGACACCATCGCAGGTAGAAGTATTACTTAAGGTGATTTATTTGCTGATTCCATGTAAACCCAAACTGCAGAAACATGTTTACATCCTCATCATTATAGAAATATGAAACATGCAATTGCACACACCACTTCTAATTGTGTTGCTTATGTCTTTTGGATTCATTAGGGGACAGGATTTATTAAATAAGCAAGTCCAGTTGTGTACAAAGCATCATTAATTTTGTGTGGAATGACATGCCACTGGGTACTTGCAAGAAATAAAAGAGCTCCCTCTGCTGCCAGAAAATGAATTTTTCTTTAATTGTTATTAAAATCTCCCACGTAACTTCTCTGATGTTTACTTCATAAGTTATATTTTTTGTAATTACTGTTTCTATTATCTTTCAAATTGTTTTATATTATACCATTTGATTTTTAAGAAAAGATAAGTAATTTAAATTCAATATTTAATTATTTCAACTAACTCAAAATGGTCTCCACTTAAATAGTAATTACAAACAGTTCTTTGTTGCAAAACCAAAACATCAGTCCACACAGACTTGCATTAATCTCAAGAATGTTGTAATTACCTAAAATTACACATGAATTAATATTTCAGCACATGCCATCAAAGAGTCTAATACATGAACTTTTCAATAAATGAAGTTGGTATCCTGAAGATGATTCAAAAAACCTCTGCACATCCATAGCACCCATAATTTATTAGTTTACCTATACTTATAGAATTTTCAAAATGTGTCTTTTTCTGAATTTCTTCAGAGTCTGAAATAGGTCTAAATGAATCCTGTGACATAATTGAGTTCCTGGAGATGCATCTGTTATTAATAATAATTTAATTCTAAAACATATGCACACAATGAAGATTACAAAAGTAATTTTACAGTGAAGATGGGAGTGGTCAATTGAGATTATTCACTAGATTCTCAGTTCTTGGAATTCACACTCTTCTCCAACTAAATTATAAATTAATATCATGGGTCTTTGAGACCATAAGAGTATATAAACTAATATTAAATTTTCTAAATCTGAAATTTTATTGTGATTTAAAATTTCATTGACAATTTTATAAGTATTATTAATACGAAGTTTCAACACTGAGATTAATTTCAGTAATCTAGGAGCAACCTAGAAGAAAAAGATGGTATTGAATGGAATGTAAATAATGATTCCAAAAAGCATCAACACTTCCCTTGCTAGACATGGAGAGCTATTTATAATTCTCTCCCTTTACAATCACTTGTACATGCCCTAGGAGATAGCCAAAGGTTTCTAAATAATTATGCTAGCAATATCAGCATGTGCACATTATTGTATGAAACATGCCTTTACAAGAATTTGATGCTTATACATTTTGCTGTGTTAACAAATGTGTTTGAAATTACAGATTCTTTTAACATTGGATTATGTATGTACGATTCAAACTAATAGATCCAAGCTTACCTTCCTCTTAGATAAATCAAGTCTAATAATCATGAATAGCAAATGACTGACAAGGGAATACAATCTAGCACTGAGCCAAGATGTTAGAAAAAAACGGGTGGAACAAAACAGAGTAAAAGCAATCAAGAATAATCTCTAGAAAACAATAATTTGATATTTTTCATACAATAAATAAACCAAGACTCAGTTGTTGTAGCTTGGCTTTTACTGTGATTTTCATAACGTGCAACAGTAGAAAGTGTAAAGTGGGTATGTAAAAGTGCAAAGGGAATTTTATGAGGCAGACAAGCAGGGATGGTTAAAGATAGATTCAGAAATTGCTAGATGTTAGAGGCTGAGAGAATACACTCTGAGTCAAAGATTTTAGATCTGAGGACGTTGAGTCTATACAATCAATACTTATAGAAATAAGGATATATCTTCATGAAGAGATTAAATATATTTACTTTTCTGTGTAGTAAAATGACATATTATTCTCAGCATCGATGCAACTACATTTCAGGGATGTAGCTAAATTTTTGGAATTTTTTAGAAATATGTTACTACAATGTGAAGGGCATCACCAGTAAATTATACTTTGAAAGCTTTTCTTTTGTGAAACTGGAACAAAATAAATATTACAGTTTTAAGGCCAACATGTTTCTAGGTGAAGAGGGTATTTGTCCAATATTCATTCCAAACTTTTCAAAAAAGAAAAGAAAATGCTGTTATATTTTACAGGTATTGGAAAAGATCACTGGTGTTAAGACAGCTCTCACTTTTGACTTCCATTCTCTCTTTTGCAGATTTTTTTCAGTCTTAAAATATCTGTTATTGACGCATTTGACACAACTGGGCCTTTGTTCCTTTCTTTCTCTTCTTTACCATTTCAATAAGTTCTATTTTCTATGCTTCTGACTTTATTTAATGAGAAGTAAGTTAAGTTTCTAAGTTATAGATAGTGTTCAAACAAACAAAATTATTGAAAATCCTTGATGCATCTGTTGTTACGGAAAGCATATGAAAGATTTGCAGAGATTAGTTTTTACCTATAGAATAAATAATTAGAGAATCATTATATTTTGAATTATTGTATGACTATGATCATATGAAGAGGTTAGTGATGGAAGAGATTATTTGTGAATTAATATAATCAAAGAAATCAGTGCTGAAACCTGAAAAGTTGGAAGATGAGACACATAATATTTGGTTCACTGATATGAGGCATATTTGTTTTTGAGCAGATTAGAAAGGATATGAAAAAGTATCAAGCAAAATAAAAATAAAAAGGTGTATTCCAAGTGAAAAACCAAAAATATTCTCATTTTTAGAAGGATTCATTCCAGAATGGAGCAAGAATATGAAAGTAGGATAAACTGACTTGCCGGAAAACTTTATGTAGTGAGTAAATAAAGGTCTGACAAAACCATAATGAAGCTGGACTCCCGGTATTGCAGTAGAAAATGTAACTATTGCTTGAAAGGTTAGGGAGTCTCTCATGCCCGCTGCAGCAGGTAGTGTTTCCACGAGTCCATTCCCTTTGACTGAGCCAAACGCATCCAGAAGTTAGAGTTATTGCAGGTTATGAGGAAGAAGCAGCTCTCTTTATTAAGGAAAAAGGAGGACGGAGCAAGGCAAGCAGTGCAACTAGGGACCTGCTTCTCCTTCCATGGCTGGGCCTAATATAACAATATCCCTCCCAAAAAGCTGGCCAATATAGGGATTGCACACAGCGAGATGCGTTTTACACCTAGGAGTGTGTCGTTAAAAAATCCAGCTCATTGACCTATTGAAATAACACTTTGGGTAAGTGTCTGCTCCACTCCCGTTCCATAGCACTTACTTCTACTTTTGTTTTCTGAACATGAGCCCGACATCCTTAACATTCAAGAATAATTTTAAACAAAGTTGGGTTATAAGTAAATTTTGTCTTTAACTTTCCTGTTAGGGAAAGCCTCTACAGAATAAGAGACAGTAATAAGCGGATGTACTAGCACATCTAGAGGCCATTCCTCAAGGGACACAAAAGGAACACTTGCAGAAAGCGTGGTGAGAGATGAGGAAATGATGATCATCTCAAGGTTGCATTCACTTAAGAGGCAGTGCAGCAAAATGGGAAAGAATGCAGTCAGACTGCTTGGTCCAAATTTGGGATACTTCACAACTAGTATGACCTTAGCCAAATCTTTTCATTTCTTTATGCCTCCATTTTCACTTTTTGTGCAAAGGGGATAAAAATAGTACTTTTCCTCATGGTGTTTTTACAAGGATGAGTGATGTATATAGTGTGTTAGGTACGAAGAACTTTGTAAACATTACAAAAATACAGCTGACATTTATATAGAAACTCAGTTTACCAAGCCATGTGCAAATATAACTTCATAGTACTCTGCAAGTTCTTTTCATTATCATTCACGTTTCACAGAAGAAACTGAAGCTTAATAACTTCCTGTAAATTTCTCGAGATTGCAGAGTGTATAAAGGCTCAAAAGGATTTCATCTACTTTTGAAACTTTTGTTCCATCCTTCCCCCATCTGTCTCTGAATTCTGGTACTAAAATCCAAACATAACCTTTTGTGTCTAGGAATGCACAAACCTAGAGTGTGGAAAGGAGCGGGGGCAATGGTCTATATTTTGCAAGCTCGTTAAATATTTTAAACTTTACCCTCAACTCATTTGAGGCATGATATCCTCTGTACTTTTAATCTGCAATTAGTACAGTATTTTATTGTCTCCACCTTTTATTACTTTTATCAGAAACTTGTAAACATATTGTACTAAGAAAAGTTGTTAATTATATTCTTCTAAAAATATTAGCTAGAAGTTAAATCTCTATTATGTCCATGTTAACCTGAAACTTTCCTTCCCTTAGTAACATAGTCACATTTAAACAATGCTGTGACATTTATAATTTGGAAAGCATGCAAAGTGAAATGAGTCTGATAGGGAAAAAAAATGCACAGAGAGCCTCAGAGCAGGCATGCTACAGCCGAGTTTAAAATGCTCATAGCTCTGTTCCATACATTTCATGGTAGTAGCAGAAAGAAAAAAAAAAGCAACATATTGCATTAACACAGAAGCATGAAAATGCCATAGCCTATTTATGGGAGACAGGTGTTAAATTATAGAATAGTGTATTGTTCTTATGGTATTTATGTCTTTCAAGTTTGTTTGACATTCCAGAAACAATGTGACTCGAGCTCATGAATAAAATTAGAATTATTTTCTTTCTTTCTTAAAAACAAGATACTGTTTTTTTCCTCATTCTCACTTCTATTGGAAAAATAAGTAGAGGTAAATTAATCTATGTATCTTACTAACACAATACAAATTATGCTTATGGGAACTAATTAAGTAGGTAAAGCACATTTTACATGTGGACTTTCAGATTATTTTTTCCCTGATGCCTGTGGTTTCAAGTTGCAGGAATTTGTTCAGTGACTTTGAGAATGGAGTAATCATATTGCTTACAGGAAGCAGAGAATGATAAATAAAGACATTGGGGATTTGGCAAGAGCAAAAATAAATAAAATGTACCTCCTTCCAGAACATCTTAGATACTTTAATGTGATAATTCATAATACAGCTCATTTGACAGGATGGGGAGTAACGTGTGGGTCTGACCTACTAAACAGCTCCAGAAAAGACCATGGTTTTTTATACTGAATAAATAAAAGATATACTTGTACACACATAAACTGGGGAAAAAAAACTGCTCATATTTAGTAAATCGCTTTTTTCTCTCTATTACAACATATTTCTTTTTTTCTTTTAATCTAGTTTTCATTATAAATTAGACGAGTTATGCCAGAAGTGTGGGTTGAAGGAATTTTAATTAGTTGTTTCCTAGTAGCAAAATATATCATTCAGAAAATTAATTTAGAGCTGTAGTGTGTTTTGAAGATGAGGGATGTGTATGTGTGTGTGTTGGGGGGCATGTATTGCATAAAAATGAGGATACATTATGAAAAGTACATTGTTAGGCAACTTCATCATTGTGTGAACATCATAGAGTGTACTTATACAAATCTAGGTGATATAGCCTGCTGCACACCTAGGCTATGTCGAACAGGCTACAAACCTGTACAGCATGTTACATTACTGAATACTGTAGGCAACTAAAACACAGTGATACTTAGGCTACACTAAATTTATTTTTAAAAATATTTTTCCTTCAATAATAAGTTAACCTCAACTTACTATATTTTATTTATAAACTTTTTAGTTTTATAATATTTTTACTCTTTTGTAATAACACATAGCTTAAAACACAAACACATTGCACATCCGTACAAAGATATTTTCTTTCCTTATGTCTTTTTATATGAGCATTTTTCTATTTTTTATTTTACGTTTACTTTTTAAGCCTTTTTGTTAAAATTAAGACACTTAATTATGAACACCACTGTCCTCCACCTGCACAATCTTGTCCCACTGGAAGATCGTCAGGGGCAACACATGCATGGGGCTGTCATATCCTGTGAGGAACACGCCTTCTTCTGGAAAATACCTTCTGAAGGACCTGCTTGTGGTTGTTGCACAGTTTACTTCTTTAAAAGGAATACATTATAAAGTAATGATGATAAATATAGTGTAGCAAATACATAAGCCAATAACATAGTTGTTTCTTAGCATTCTGAAGTATTATGTCCATGACAGAAAATGTGGTGGTCTCTTTATACCACCACTACCACGACGTGTGAGTAAAGTATTGCACTATGACGTTATGACAGCTAAGACATCACTAGGTAATAGAAATTTTTCAGCTCCATTATGATCATACATGTGGTCCATCATTGACCAAAATGTCAGTATGTGCCACACAGCTATATGTGTGTGTGTGTGTGTTTATATATATATATATATATGAATATATATGTGAGTGTACCTGTATACCCACATACATACACACATATACATTATATTCACATATAAACTATATTTTATGTCTGTATAATATTTGTGCTCACATATAAAACTCAAATATATCCTTTAAACAAATCTCTTCATCACCAATTAGTCATGGTGATTTGGGGCCATCCCTATATTATTACTAGTAGATGATATTAGCATATTACCTTCAATCTCAATGCCTAGTCTTCAAAAAAAAACATTCAAACCATAGCAAATTAATTTGTAGGAGACTTTAAACTCTTTGATACTAGCAAGTTATCATTTAAGCATTTACTTCTTTCAAACAATCAAATACTAAGTCACCAAGTACATTAATTTACAAATATTTAAAAGTATTTTCAAGCATCTTCTAAGTACCTACCATTTTATTGAATAGGATTCACAAAAAATAAAGAGAAAACACAGAGCTCTTCTAAAAGGAAATTGGAAACTGGGACTGAAACTATACTCTTTGAATCAAATGGCAAAATAGAAATAGCCTGTGTGTATAGTAATACAATGTATGTGTATAAATATGAAGTATATATGTATAATTTATACTATTCAATAGACAACTCATTGGCTTGTACTAGCGGGAATTAAAATAAGTTATTACAAATAATTGAAGGAAAAAAAGTTATGCTTGAACTGGAGAAAGAGAAACAAAAAAGACAAATGGGTAAAGTGAAAGATTTGTTTTCTTTTAGCATGAGAGTTCTACATTAACTTTAGGCCAGAGAAGAAATCAGTAGACTCCCAAAGCACTAGTAACAAAAGTGAAAATAGACAAATGGTATTACCTCAAATTGAAAAGCTTCTGCACAGCCAGAAAACAATCAGTAGAATTAAGAGACAATCTAAAGAATGGTGGACAGTGTTAACAAACCATGCACCTAAGGGGTTAAATATAAAATATATAAGAAACTCAAACAACTCAATAGCAAGGAATCAAATAGCCTAATTTAAAAATGGGCCAATGGCCTGAATAGACATTTCTCAAGAGAAAACATACAAATGGCCGACATGTACATGAAAGAATTACCAGCCATGTGAGGAATACAAATTGAAACCACAATGAGATTACCACCTCATCCTTATTAGAATGGCCATTACCAAAGAGATGAAGAGTAAGTGCTGGCCAGAATGTGGAAAAAAATGAATTCTTGCACATTGTTGGTGGGAATGTATAAGAATACAGCCATTAGAGAAAATAGTATGGAGATTCCTCAAAAATCCAAAAACAGAGCTACCATATGATCCAGCAATTCCACTACCAGTTATATTCAAAGAAAATGAAATCAGTATGTCAAAGAGATATCTGCACTCCCATGTTTATTCTAACATTATTCACAATAGCTAAGGTATGTAATCAACCTAGGTGTCCATCAGCAGATGATGGATAAAGAAAATGTGGTATACACATACAGTAAAGTATTATTCAGCCTCAAAAACAAAGGAAATCTTGTTATGTATGACAACATGAATAAAGCTGAAGATATTATGCTAAGTGAAACAAGACAGGCACAGTGAGTTAAATACTGCATGATCTCATTTATATGTGGAATCTAAAAAAGTTGAACTCATACAAGTAGAAAGTAAAATGGTGGTCACCAGGGGCAGGGGGTGGGATCAAGTTGGCGAGATGTTGGTCAAAGAATATAAAATTTTAGTGAGGAAGAAGAGGGATAAGTTTTGAAATTTTCTTGTACAACATTGTTTCTATAGTTAATAATCATATGTTGTATTTTTTAAAATGCAGAGTAGATTTTGTGATCTCACCACAAAAAATGATATATCAGTTAATTCACATGTCAATTAGCTCAACTTAGCCATTCCACAATGTATACATATTTTAAAACATCATGTTATACATGATAAATACAAGCAATTTTTATTCGACAATTAAATAAATAAATACAATGTAGAAGGGTGATTTCCAGGATCCGAGGGGAGAGGTAAGAGGGCAGTTCCTACTTAATGGTTATATTGCTTCAGCCATGCAAGATAACAAATTTATAGAAATCTGCTGTACAACAATTTGCATATAGTTAATAGTATTTTACTACATTCATAGAATTTGTTAAGAAGGTGGATTTCACATTATAATTTCTTTATGATAATAAAAAAATAACATGTGAGGGGAAAAGGAATTCAGTAGAGAATAAGAAACACATGGCATCAGAAGCACAGGAGAGATGGTTTATGTTCTAAAAAAATGGGAAAGAGCATCTTAATCACAGCTGGAAGAAAATGCAGTACACAGAGATTCTGAGCTATAGTTAAAATGTACATATTGAGACTCATTTTCACAGCATTACAAGCAGAGTTAACATGTAACCCCTGCACTAAATATACAACGAAATTACACATAAATGAAATTGTTGCTAAGATTTCAAGTAGGATTACAACAAAAATAAAATTAAATTCAAAGATCTCAGAAATCAAAAGCACACTAGAAAATTGGGAAATAGAGTTATTGTGGTTTGGGTGGTATAAGATAAAGAAAGTCTGTTTGTCCCCAAATAGGCCTTAGACTAAATCATTGCTTTTTAATACACATATAAAACAGGAAGTTAAGCCTTTGTATCAGGACAAAATAAAATTTAGAAAAATATATGGAATCCATCTCTTCAAGGGATGCATATTCAGGGAAATAGAGGGGGGTACATCTACTGCCTCTTGAAAAGAAAAAGAGTAAGGCCGCTGTGTGTGTATGTGTGTGTGTGTGTGTGTGTGTGTTTGGGTTTGGGTTTGCATTTTTTTTATTGTTGTTTCTTGTTTTTGTTTTGTGAGCTGAGTTGGGAAAAAAGGGCTTTTTATAATACATATGCACACACACACACACACATGCACACACACACACGCACACCCCAAGCATGAATTATAGAAATCTGCTTTAATATCATACATATGTTGTGGGAAACAGAATCCATTGAGTTAATATTTTTTAAAAATACTCCCACCCTAATTATAACATTTCTCCCATAAATTAGGAGGCATAAATTTCCGTAGGCAAAAATTATCTTTGTAAAAATATTCTCTTGTTCCAAATAAGCTCACTATAAAAAATATAAAAAGCATAATGATGCAGCAAAACAGCACACTAGAGGACAACAAACCCTAACGAATTAAAACAATAGGACAATGTGAAAAATATTATAATTATTCTAAAATAATTAAAGAGGTTAACGGGAAGAAAAAATACATCAAGATGCTACAAAAGATGTAAATAGGAAGTGAGAAAGCTATATAATGCCAAAAATAAAATATATACTCTCGATACTAAGAAATCTGCTAAGAGGTTGTCAGACTAGACTCAGCCAAAAAATTCATTAGCTATAAAGTACATATTAGAAAAGCAAGCAAAATGAAGCTAAAATAATTGAATCAACATCTAAATATTGGATTATTTAATTACAAAATGTCAAAGACAGAATATTTTTTTCATCATGAGAAAAAACTTAACTACAAATTAAAACAGTTAGGTAGGTTACAGAGCATTTCAACAGGAACTGCAGGAGATTTTTTCAAATTGGAAGAAAAAATAGTTGTCAACATAAAATTATACTCACCTAAAATAACATTCAGGATGTAGGGTAAAATCAAAGTACTTTAAGCAAAAAATGAAGACTTAAAACTAAAATCACTTGCTGCAGAAAACTACTGCAACATGGCATAGAAAAGAAAATTGGATCAGAATTCAATAGGTAAGGAACAAAATTGCTTAGTAATTTGGTTGACATTAAGTTATATTTTCTGAAAACGTTAATTGTAAGTATAATAAGGATTTTATATGGAGAAGTTTTGAAAGAATATATAATTAAAATAGTAGAAAATACGATACAAAAATTGAAATGGAAGTCAAAATTAAGTTATTTTATGGCTATTGTGTTGTTCAGAGGGTAAGTAAATATATTTATTACATTTATATATTAACTCTGTTACATAGGTTAAAAATTTATATATTTAAATGAACCATTAAAAATAGAATACGTGTATCATAGTAAACAGGTAGGGAAAAAAGAAATAGAGAAAAATTCATTCAATATAATAAAAGACAAAATAGGAGAAAAAATTTAAAAACACCCAAAGCAGGAAAGATAAAATAAAATGTAATATTATATTTTTAAAATATCAGCAGTTACTATAAATACCTTAAATTGGTTAAGTTGTAGAAATTATCAGATAGAAATTTCTAAAATTAAACTATATGCTTTTTAAGGAAGACACCCCTAAAACATAACGACACAGGACTTCTAAAAGAAAAGTGATAGAAAAACATTCCTTGCAACTGCTGAGGGAGGAAACTGACGCCCAAGTGCTGCCATAAAGGACTGCTTGGGAATTTGAGGAATTGTTTGTAGAAATCATCAGAAATGTGGAGGATTAAAATCAAAATATCAGAGGAAAGGCAAAAGAGCTAAGTACAACAGAGGTATCCCTTGTTAAATGATATCTCAAAACTCCATCACACCACATTATCAAAGATTTCCCAGTGTGGTATTAAGGCTCCAAAACTGACGCAAGAGGTTTTCCAAAGTTAACTTGATAGTAGCTGAGCCCAAACTACTAAAGATTACTAAATACAAAATCTGCTCCAAAACTCTATTATTTGCTTGCTTAGAAAACATATTTTTGAGAACTATGATGTCAAAGCAGATTGTTCCTTGGAATACCACTATTTCCACAAGTGGGAGAAGCAGTGTATTAGAACTGCCTTATCTTAGCTAATGGACAGTATCAAAGAGGTCTGTGTTTGCTTTCTAGAAAAATACATATTCAGTGATGCCAAGGGAAAAAGAAGGTGCTATTTCAAATCCTGCTTACTCTTTTTAATTTTAAGAATAAAATGTTGGTAAAAGCACCGAGCCTATTGGATTTATTAATTTTTATGCAGTTTATTTTGCCTGATCTAGATCTCTTATACTTACAGGTTTTGTTCTTGAACTTATGCCTTCATGCCTCTAGGTTTTAAATTTAGTATGCTGTGCCATTGATCTGATTGCTTAATTAAAAATAACTGACCACTTTAAAAACTCTATTTTCCCAAAGATCTAGTTTTTATGTTCATATTCATTACCTACAACTTTTTTTAGCTTCAACATTTGTTGAAATTTATTTTTTGTTTCTAATCTAAAGTCATGCAATATGAAACAAAAAACACTTATTATCTTTTAATGTGTATTAACACTTCTATGCTACTCATTATTATAACCATACATAAAACTTGCTGTTACAAAGTTTAAGACATTGGCTGGGCGCTGTGGTTCACACCTGCAGTGCTAGCACTTTGTGAGGCCGAGGTGGGCAGGTAGTTTGAGCCCAGGAGTTGGAGACCAGCCTTGGCAACATGGCAAAACCCTGTCTCTACAAAAATTAGACTGGCAAGGTAACTATGCCTGTAGTCCCACCTACTCAGGAGGCTGAGGTGGGAGACTGGCTTGAGCCTGGGAGGCGGAGGTTGCAGCGAGCTGAGATCATGCCACTGCCACTTCACCGCAGCCTCAGTGACAGAGGCCGACCTCGTCTTTCTAAAAAAAACAAAAAAAAAAAAAACAGACATTGTTTATAACATGAGTATATGTTTATACTTCTATAAATGTAAAATTTATTTTCAGAAGTATTATTTTACTTTGAATTGTATTCAACATAAATCTAAGTAGTCAAAATGATTAAAAACAGAGACATCAGAGTTCTGTTTGCAGTACAGGAAAGGAAGCTCCCAACAGCCAAAAATTCGTAGATAATGGATAAACTGAAATTTAAAAAATACAAAGTAAAGAAATAATATTTTTAAAACTACTTAGAAGAAAAGGTAAGCAGATTTTTGAGGAAAGTCAAATCTTGTCAAAACATACCACAGAGAAGTTAAAATTTGAAGAAAGGGAGCAGCAGTTCTATACTTTGTGCTTTTGCTGGAGAACAGTACTCAGCAATGGCATGACATAGAATAGTTAATAACTTCAACAAAAAAACTCACTATCTTCATGGCCTAGGAATCTAGGGAAATAAACTTATTGCAGGTGGGGCAGAGCTTACAGTTTGAGCCTACCCAAATAAATTGCCTGCTAAAACAAGCACAGCTTTAATCTTTGAAAGGATATAATAAAATGTAGTTTCAAAAACACAACATTCAAAAATTTTAAGATAAAATTCCAATTTACTCAACATGTAAAGAATCAGAAAACTATGACTCATTCTCAATATTAAAGATAATTAACAGAGAAGAACCCTGAAATAATCTATATTTAGATGTCAGTACATGAGGACTTTACAACCTTCAATGATGACAAAGAAAATACACTCATATTGAATGAAAAGTTAGAGAATCTCACCAGAAAACTATACGATATTTTGTAAAATAAAAATTTTAACTGAAAAATAATATATAAAATTTGTAAAACTGGATGAGCTTAATAGTAGAATGGATATGATAGAGGAAAACAGCCAATAAACTTTAAGGTCAATAGGATCCCTTTACTATTTAATACAGAGAAATAAGGTTGAAAAAAATACAGTCTTAGAGCTCTGTGATGAAATATCAAAATACCTAACATATAGTTATGGAGTCTCAGAATAGGTGAAGGACATAATAGATCAAGACAAATATTTAAGAAAAAGTGAATGAAAATTTCCCAAACTTAAGGAAAGCCATAAATGTGTAATCCAGGAAGCTCAGTGAACTCCAAAGAGGATAAATATGAATAAACCACTCCTTGTCACTTCATAGTCAAACTGTTGACAACCAAATATAAAGAAAAAATCTTTAAAGCAGGGGAAAATACTAAAAATAAAACTATGGAACAAAAGACAATGTAAAAAATTCATAAACTTTTCAGAAAAAAAAATTTTAAAAAACTGTCAATGTGTAATTCTTATCCAGTAAAATATTCATCAAAAATCAATGGTGTCATAATTTTACTTACATAAAGAATCTAAAGCAATTAAACTCATAGAAACAGAGAGTAGAATGGTTGTTGTCGGGGATCAGTGGGGAGACTGGAACAGACAGGGACTTGCTGTTCAATGCTGATAAAGTTTCAGGTATACAGAATTAGTAAGTTTTAGAGATATGTTATGCAACAGTGTGCTTATAATTAACAATGGCACATAATCATTTGTTAGGAGGTTAGATCTCATTGTAAATGTTCTTACTACAATAAAGAAATGTAAAGTGCATGTGCAGGGCTAGGGAAGAAGGGACCTTTGGGGGTGATGGTTATAGGATGGAGGATTTCTTTTTGGGGTGATGAAAATATTGATTGTCGATGCACAACCTTGTGAATATGTAAAAAGCTACTAAATTGTACACTTTAAAGGGTAAATTGTGTGTTATGTAAATTATATCCCAATATAAATGTTTTCTGAAAACTGAATGGTGATATTAAACCCATCCATGTTCAGATAAAACAAAACCAAGAAAATATGTCACCAGCATATATGCATAAATTACAACCTTCATGGACTGAAAAATAATGGGACACAATCAACACCAAAGTAAATATAGAAAGATTGTTTATGTTCTCTTAACTTATTTAAACATATATATTGATGCAAAATATATTATACACTGATGTCATACAGATGACAAACAGCATAAAAGAGCATAGTAGATGGAATAGATGGATATAAATAGTGCAAGACTTCCAGTTTTTTTCAAGAATAGAATATTAACTGTAACTACTAAGTGTAATTTCAGGATATATATGTAGTTTCTAGAGCCACCAGCAGTAAAAGAGGACATAAACAGGTGATACAGACAGGAAACAGGCAAATACTGGGTAGAAGAGGGTGGTTTCCCGGCAAAGGCCCCACCCTCAATCCTGGAAACCCATGGCCCTAAATGAGAACAGATACTCAGTTTTCACTCCCAAAAGTTGCCTTTTGGCCCACCAGACCCCTATATCCTGTACTCATATAAAACCCAAACCCCAGGCTGCAAGGGAAGACAAACAGAGGAGCAGAAGAGCAGCAGAATAGCACAACAGAGAAGGAGAAAAGAGAAGGAGCATCTGAACATTGAAAGGAGTTCTGCTGGGGATGGTCGGAGAGGAGATCAGCCACTGGATGGCCAGACTCCAAGGGGAAGATCATCTTCCCACTCTATTCCCTTTCCAGTTCCCCATCCATCCTACTGAGAGGCACCTCCACCACTCAATAAAACGCCTACATTCACCACCTGTGATGGTTAATACTGTTAACTTGATTGGATTAAAGGCTGCAAAGTATTGTTCCTGGGTGTCTCTGTGAGGGTGTTGCCAAAGGGTGGGAAAGGCAGGCCCACCTTAATCTCGTGGGCACAATCGAATCAGCTGCCAGCGAATATAAAGTGGGCAGAAACATGTGAAAAGGCGAAACTAACCTAGCCCCCCCAGCCTACATCTTTCTCTTGTGCTGGATGCTTGCTGCCCTCAAATATCAGATTCCAAGTTCTTCAGTTTTGAGACTCAGACTGGGCTTCCTTGCTCCTCAAGCTTGCAGACAGCCTATTGTGGGTCCTTGTTATCTTGTAAGTTAAGAGTTAATAAACTCCTTTATATATCTATCCTATTAGCTCTGTCCCTTTATGGAACCCTGACTAATACAGATTTCAGTATCAGGAGTGGTTCTAGAGGAACAGAATATTAAGGATAGAGTTAATTCATTGGCTTTGGAGTTTCTGGAGTTGGTTGCTTAATATGATTGGGCCTAAAAATGCTAAGAAGTCTACTTCCAATAGTATGGAGAACACTGATAGTCCTTGGCCTGAACTGTTTAGAGAGTTATGCAAAATAAATGCGTTTGCCACTCTTGATTCACTGCTCGTGAGAGGCAAGGAGTTTCATGACACTATACATAATACCTCTGACCATATGTGGAGAAACAAGGAACATAATGAAACTGGTTGGTTGCTCCTAAGTACAGTGGACAAATTGATGAAAGAAAATGGTGAACTCAGGGATTCTGTCTCTTGGCTTCAGAAGCAGATACTGAGCCTCAAATCTGCTAAGATTTCCCAGAGTGAGAGTTTTATCTACTGTAGAGAAACAGCTGAAATTGTGGAAAAACAGACATAAGCTTTTATCATTTGAGTGGCTGATCTGCAATGAAAGGTGCATGCACAGCCTTGCCAGGTGTCTACTGTTAAAGTGAGGGCATTGATTTGAAAAGAATGGGACCCTGCAACTTGGAATGGGGATGTGTAGGAGGACACTGGTGAAGCTGGGGACATTGAGTTTGTAAACTCTGATGAACCATTTTTTGCCAGAAGAAACAGCTTTCCCATCCCCAGTAGTGGCAACATCCCCTCCCTGACCCATGTTGCCATCAGCCTTTTCACCTATGTCTGAGTAGATAAACCCTATGCTGCCTGAGGCAAAATGGTGGCCTACCCTGAGGCAGTTGCCGGTCAAAATAATGTTGATTCTCCTCAGGAGCCACCCCCAACACCCCTGTTTGCTTCTAGACCTATAACTACACTAAAGTCCCAGTGGGCCCCTAGAAGTGAGGTTGAGTGTCACCCATGAAGAGGTGCATTACATTTAAAAAGAACTCCTTGAGTTCTCTAATTTATACAAAGAGAATTTTGGAGGAAAGGTGTGGGAATAGATATTAAAGGTATGAGATAATGGTAGAATACAGAATTAGATCAGGCAGAATTTATTGATCTGGGCACACTAAGTAGGAATTCTGCATTTAATGTTGCAACTCAGGGAGTTGAAAAAAAAAAGGTTCTAAGAGTTTATTTGCTTGGTTAGCTGAAATATGGATTAAAAGATGGCCCAGTATGAGTGAGCAGGAAATGCCTGATCTCCCTTTGCTTAACGTAGAGGAAGGGATCTAAAGGCTTAGGGAGACTGGGATGGTGGAGTGGGTTAGTCACTTTAGACCTACTCGTCCCAGCTTGCAGGGTCCAGAAGATATACCATTAACCAATGCCTTGTCAAATAGATTTGTGAGGGCAGAGCCTGCAGCTTTGAAGAACCCTGTGATTGCTCTTCTCTGTGTGTCAGATCTAACAGTAGGGACCACAGTTACTCAACTACAAAATTTAAATACAGTTGGAATAATTGGATCCTGAGGTGTCAGGGGCCAAGTGGCAGCACTCAACTGTCAAGGTGGGCATAGCTACCATAATGGATAGCAGAGGCAAAGGAACAATCAGAATAATCTGACTCATGTAATGCTCTGACATTGGCTAATTAATCATGGTGCTCCTAGAAGTATAATTGATAGGAAGCTACTGCTTTCCTACATAATTTATGCAAGGAGAACATTTCTAGGTCAAATGGACCAAAGACTAATTTGAATTATAAAAAGAGACTCACAGCCCCTCAATCAATTTCCAGACTCAAGCCGGTTTACAGAACCAGAACTACTTGAATGAAGGGGAGGCCAGGAGCTCTTGAGGAATGACCCCACTACATTCACTACATTACCAACAATCTATCCAGTGAATCTTTCTCCCATTCTTCACCAAGGAGACGTCCAGCCTTTTACCAGGGTAACTGTGCATTGGGGAAAGAGAAATGATCAGAGATTTCAGGGACTACTGGACACTGGCTCTGAGCTGATGTTGATTTCAGGGGACTCAAACATCATTGTGGTCCTCCAGTTAAAGTAGGGGCTTATGGAGGTCAAGTAATTGATTAAGTTTTAGCTCAGGTCTGACTTATAGTGGGTCCACTGGGTCCCGGACTCATACTGTGGTCATTTCCCCAGTGTGAGAATGCATAATTGGCATAGACAAACTTAGCAGCTGGCAGAACAACCGCATTGGCTACCTGACTGGTCAGGTGAGGCCTATTACTGTGGGAAAGGCCATTAGAGCTGTCTCTACCTAGAAAAATCATAAATCAAAATCTCTCAACATTTGCTTGTCTGTAAAGTATTTTATTTCTCCTTCACTTATGAAGCTTAGTTTGGCTGGATATGAAATTCTGGGTTGAAAATTCTTTTCTTTAAGAATGTTGAATATCGGCCCCCACTCTCTTCTGCTTGTGGAGTTTCTGCCGAGAGATCCACTGTTAGTCCGATGGGCTTCCCTTTGTGGGTAACCCGACCTTTCTGTCTGGCTGCCCTTAACATTTTTTCCTTCATCTACAAGTATCTGATCTTTGACAAACCTGAGAAAATCAAGCAATGGGGAAAGGATCCCCTATTTAATAAATGGTGCTGGGAAAACTGGCTAGCCATATGTAGAAAGCTGAAACTGGATCCCTTCCTTACACCTTATACAAAAATTATTTCAAGATGGATTAAAGACTTAAACGTTAGACCTAAAATCATAAAAACCCTAGAAGAAAACCTAGGCAGTACCATTCAGGACATAGGCGTGGGTAAGGACTTCATGTCTAAAACACCAAAAGCAATGGCAACAAAAGCCAAAATTGACAAATGGGATCTAATTAAACTAAAGAGCTTCTGCACAGCAATAAAAACTATCATCAGAGTGAAGAGGCAGCCTACAGAATGGGAGAAAATGTTTGCAATCTACCCATCTGACAAAGGTGTAATATCCAGAATCTACAGGGAACTTAAACAAATTTACAAGAAAAAGCAACCCCATCAAAAGTGGGCAAAGAATATGAACAGACACTTCTCAAAAGAAGACATTTATGTGACCAACAGACATGTGAAAAAAAGCTCAACATCACTGATCATTAGAGAAATGCAAATCAAAACAACAAGGAAATATCATCTCATGCCAGTCAGAATGGCGATTATTAAAAAAGTCAGGAAACAGTAGATGTTGGCAAGGCTTTCGAGAAATAGGAAAGCTTTTACACTGTTGGTAGGAATGTAAATTAGTTCAACCATTGTGGAAGACAGTGTGGGGATTCCTCAAGGATCTAGAACCACAAATACCAGTTGATCCAGCAATCCCATTATGGTTCTATACCCAAATGAATATAAATCATTCTGCTATAAAGACACATACATAAATGTGTTTACTGCAACAGTATTTACAATAGCAAAGACATGGAACCAACCCAAATGTCCGTCAATGATAGATGGATAAAGAAAATGTGCTACATATACACCACGGAATACTATGCAGCCATAAAAAGGAATGAGATCATGTCCTTTGCGGGGACAAGGATGAAGCTGGAAGCCATCATCCTCAGCAAACTAACACAGTAATAGAAAAAACAAACACCACATGTTCTCACTCATAAGTAGGAGTTGAACAATGAGAACACATGAACCCCGGGAGGGGAACAAAACACAACAGGGCCTGTCAGGGGATGGGGGCTAAAGGGAGTGACAGCATTAGGACAAATACCTAATGCAAGTGGGGTTTACAATCTAAATGATGGGTTGATAGGTGCAGCAAACCACCATGGCACATGTATACATATGTAACAAACCTGCATGTTCTGCCCATGTATTCTGGAACTTAAAGTAAATGTTTTTAAAAAATCATGCATTATGAGCAGAATAGAGTTAAGGACTGGAACTCAAAATTGGTTTAAAATATGCAAAGCAACTAATGTGATTCATGTTGTTAACAAAATAAAGTAGATTTAACCTTTAGAAAGTAATCATTGCAGATAAAGATATTAATGGAAACAGATACAGCATTTAAAAAAATTAACACCCATTTATAATAAAAATTATCAGCAAACTAATAATAAAGGAAACTTTTTCAATCAAATACAAAGCATTTAACAAAAACCTAGAGGTAACATTGTATTTAATGGTGAAATACTGATTTTTTAGTTGTTATGTTTGAAAACAAGACAAGAATTTTTACTCAAATCATATGTATTTGATATTATACTGAAAGCCCCACATCAAGCCCCAATATATAGGGCATGGGAAATATACAGGAAACATGAAGCTCTGAAAGGAAAAAGCAACTGCCTATTTACAAATAGCTTATTTATTTAATATAGAAAATCCTTAGGAATCTACAGACAAGCAAGAACTAATAAATGAATCAAGAAGGTAATATAAAAAGGATAATTTTGAGAATCAATCATATTTTTAATATATTAGCAACAACGTTAGCAAATTTTGAAATCCTTTTTACAATAACCTAAAATACATATAGAGAAATAAATTTAACAACAGCCATGAAAGTTTCTAGACTACAAACTCTGAAGTGTTTACAGGAAATAACATCATTCTCAGCAAACTATTGCAAGGACAAAAAACCAAACACCACATGTTCTCACTCCTAGGTGGGAATTGAACAATAAGAACACATGGACACAGGAAGGGGAACATCACACACCAGGGCCTGTTGTGTGGTTGGGGGTTGGGGGGGGATAGCATTAGGAGATATACCTAAGGTTAAATGAGGAGTTAATGGGTGCAGCACACCAACATGGCACATGTATCCATATGTAACTAACCTGTACGTTGTGCACATGTGCCCTAAAACTTAAAGTACAATAAAAAAAAAAAGAACTACATAGATGGAGTATATGCCATGTTCATAAGTTGAAAGTCTCTTAATTGTTAGATTTTTATTCTACCCAAATCTGTGTGTACATTCAAATTATCCCATTGAACATTCCTGCAATTTTAAAAGAAATTAACAAATTGTTTATGAAATATTTATTTAAATACAAAGGATCTAGAAGATCCAAAGAGATTTTTAAAAATGAAACAGAAATTGGAAGATTTATTCCACCTGACTTTAAAACTTACAGCTACTACAGTAGCTACAAAACTATTGTAATCAAGAGAGTATGGTATTACCAAAAAATAGCAATATAGATTAATAAAACACAAGAGAGAGCCTATAAAAATCATTTTATAGAAAAAAATCATTCTATCAGCAACTTAATATCCATATTGTAACCAAGTGGCTTGGCTTTAAAATGCGTTTCAAAATTTTATATCTTCTCTCTGGTCTTAGCCTTGTAACACATTTTGACTCTATTTCCCTTCCTTCCCATCAGGCACTCCCTTGCACTGTGCTCACTTATCTAAATATGCACCTGCTTGCAAATTCCAGGGGCTAATTTTGAAGTAAACCGGGCAGGAAGACCCAGCTGTAGAATTCTCTGCATCTAGCAATTAACAAGGTGGTTAATCTACAACTTGGCCATTGTTGAGATGGCACCAGCCTACGCTTCAGGTGGACAGAAATTCAAGTTAGCTATCAGAACAAGACACGCAGCTCCTGCACCCTGCCCCACTCCCACATGCTTCCCATGCCAAGCTTTCCTTCTAAAATCTATCGATTTCCTTAAAATTTTGAAATTGTTTTTGGAGGCATGAGCCTGGCCATTCCCAACTGCCAGCATCTCAGTAAAAGTGCTCTCCTTTCACTGCACCTCTTTTATCATATTAATATTTTGGCTTTCAAAGAGTGAGCAGCTGGACCTGAGTTTAGTTTCAATATGGAAAACCATTCTACATTGAAATTAAGTTTGAAATAAATTATAATCTTAAATATAAAAGATGAAAGTTAATCACAGCAAACCAAATATATAAAATTTGATGTCCAACTGTTGGAAGTCCTTCTTTATTTTTAAACTCAAGCCAAAAAAAAAAAAACCTTATCATAATTGGTAACAAAGAGAATCACAGCAAATTTGAGTCAATACCCTACAGATGTACTCTGCTCTTATTGGAATTAAATGAAAGATTAACAAATTTAAAATTAGAAAAAATACATACATACATACATAAATTTTTTTAATTTGAAATTAACTTGCAATTGCTAAAATACTTAGATGAAAACAAAAATTCTACATGTCAAAATTTGTAGGATATAGCTACTGCAGTGTTTGAAAGACATTTAAAATTTAGTCTTATGTTAGAAAATAAAAAAGAAAAAATATTAATCCCTTATATTTATAGTTTAAGAAATTAAAAAAAGAAAAATAGGCTATACCCCAAAAATGTAGAGTAAAAAAATATAACAATATAAGAGGAGGAGGCTTGGTGCAGTGGCTCCTACCTGTAATCCCAGCATTTTGAGAGGCCAAGGTGGGCAGATCATTGAAGCCTGGGAGTTTGACACCAGCCTGGGCAAGGTGGAGGAACCCTGTCTCTACTAAAAATACAAAAATTATTTGGGTGTAGTGGTACAGGCCTGTAGTCCCAGCTATTTGGGAGGCTGAGGTGGGAAGATCACTTGAACCTGGGAGACAGAGGTTGAAATGAGCAGAGATCACAACTCTGTACTTCAGCCTGGGTGACAGAGACCATGTCTCAAAAAAAAAAAAATATATATATATATATATATACATGAAGATAAGAAGAAGATACTCTATATGGTTTGGCTGTGTGCCCCACCCAAATCTCATCTTGAATTATAGCTCCCATAATTCCCACATCTTGTGGGAGGGACCAGGGGGAGATAATTGAATCAGGGGTTTTCCCCATACTGCTCTTGTGGTAGTGATAATTCTCACAAGATCTGATGGTTTAAAAAGGGAAACTCCTTTCACTTGGCTCTCTTCTCTCTTGTCTGCCACCATGTAAGACATGCCTTTCACCTTCCGTCATGATTGTGAGGCCTCCCCAGCCATGTGGAATGGTGAGTCCGTTAAAACTCTTTTTCTTTATGAATTACTCAGTCTCGGGTACATGTTTATCAGCAATGTGAAATCAGACTAATGCAGTATATTGGTACCGGTAGATTGGGGCACTGCTGTAACCATACCCAAAAATGGTGAAGAGACTCTGGAACTCGGTAACAGGCAGAGGTTGGAACAGTTTGGAGGGCTTAGAAGAAGGCAGAAAAATGTGAGAAAGTTTGGAACTTCCTAGAGACTTGTTGAATGGCTTTGACCAAAATGCTCATAATTATATGGACAATGAAATCCAGACAGGTAGTCTCAGATGGATATGAAGAACTTTTTGGGAAATGGAGTAAAGGTGACTCTTGCTATGTTTTAGCAAAGAGACCGGTAACATTTTACCCTGCCCTAGAGAATTGTGGAACTTTTGAACTTAAGAAGATGATTTACAGTATCTGGTGGAAGAAATTTCTAAGCAGCAAAGCATTCAAGAGTTGACTTAGGTGCTTTTAAAAGCATTCAATTTTAAAAGGAAAACAAAGCATAAAAGTTCAGAAACTGCCGCCTGATGATGAGATAGTAAAGAAAAACCCATTTTCTAAGGAGAAATTTGGGCCAGCTGCAGAAATTTGCATAAATAATGAGGCAAATGTTAATCATGAAAACAATGGGGAAAATGTCTCCAGGGCATGTCAGAGATCTTTGCAGCCACCCCTCCCATCACAGGCCAAGAGGGCTAGGAGGAAAAAATGATTTCATGGCCCAGGTCCAGGGCCCCTCTACTGTGTGCAGCCTAGGGACTTGGTGCTCTGTGTCCCTGCCACTCTAGCCACGGTTAAAAGGGGCCAAGGTGCAACCTCAGGCTGTTGCTTCGGAGGGTGCAGGCACAAGCCTTGGCAGCTTCTTAAGTCATGTTGAGTCTGTGGGTGCACAGAAGTCAGGAATTGAGGTTTGGGAACCTCCACCTAGATTTCAGAGGATGTACGGAAATGCCTCGATGTCCAGGCAAAAGTTTGCTGCAGGGGAAGGCCCTCATAGCGAACCTCTGGTAGGGCAGTGCAGAAAGGAAATGTGGGTTTGAAGCCCACAGTTCCCACTGGGGCACTACCTAGTGGAGCTATAAGAGGGTGACAGTCCTCCAGACCCCAGAATGGTAGATCCATCAGCAATTTGTACCGTGTGCCCAGAAAAGCCACAGACCCTCAAAGCCAGCCCACGAAAACAGCCAGGAGGGAGGCTGTACCCTGCAAAGCCACAGGATTGGAGCTGCCCAACACCATGGAAACCCACTTCCTGCACTGGCATAACCTGGATGTGAGACATGGAGTCAAAGGAGATCATTTTGGAGCTTTAACATTTGACTGCCCCACTGCATTTCAGACTTCCATAGGGCCTTCAGAACTTTTACTTCGGCCCATTTCTCCCATTAGGAATGGGTATATTTATCCAATGCCTGTACCCCATAGTATCTAGGAATTAACTAACTTGCTTTTTGATTTTACAGGCTCACAGGCAGGAGGGATTTGCTTTGTCTGTGATGAGACTGGACTGTGGATTTTTGAGTTAATGCTGAAATGAGTTAATATTTGGGGGACTGTTGGGAAGGCATGATTGATTTTGAAATGTGAGGACATTAGATTTGGGAGGGCCCAGAGGCAGAATGATATGGTTTGGCTGTGTCCCCATCCAAATTTCATTTTGAATTGTACCTTGGATAATTCTCACATGTTGTGGGAGGGACCCGGTGTGAGGTATTGAATCATGGGGGTGGTTCCCCCATACTGTTCTCATGGTAGTGAATAAGTCTCACGAGATCTGATGGCTTTATAAGGGGTAACCCCTTTCGCTTGGCTCTCTTCTCTCTTGTCTGCCACCATGCAAGACATGCCTTTTGCCTTCCACCATGATTGTGAGGCTTCTCCAGACACATGTAACTGTGAGTTCATTAAACCTCTTATTCTTTATAAATTACCCTGTCTCAGTTTTGTCTTCATCAGCAGCATGAGAATGCACCAATACAATATTCATGGGGATATTTGTAGAATAACTATTTTAGCAGCATTTTTAGTACTACAAAAAAAAAAAAAAAAAAAAACTTTGCCTATGGGAGGTAGAATGGATAAGTAAAATGAACTATATTCCTTCCAGGGAACATTTTTGAGCAATGAAAATATCCAAGAATGATTATGTGTATCAAGAGGCATGAGTTTCACAGTTAAGGCTGAATTAAAACAAAAAAATTCAGGAAAGATGTATATACAAAATTAACCATTTTATATAAAACAGAAAAACGTGCAAAACTAGATAATATGTGATTTGACGGTATACCATTTTGTAATTCAGCAACTTACAAAAAGCAAGCTAGTCATGAAAATAAAAATTCAATTCATGGTTAACTCAGGTGGAAAAAGAAAGAAATTCAATATTTTACAAGATGGAGAGTACATACAACCCATACAATTATTTATCCCTTTAAATTATTCTTTAAACAGTGGGCATAATAGGTTTCATAAAACTCAATAAAACTATTTATTGTAAAGCTACTGGATTGTATTGGAATAGCCTTATCTTTTCTCTACAAAATAGTTTTTACATCATTTCTAATTATATAAAAATTATAAACTGATTGTAAAATAATTGTAACTATGTGAAAGTATAAAAAGAAAGTAAATGCAAATGAAATCTCAACATCCAGAGAAAATAGCTATAAGGATTGTGGGGATCGTACTTCAATGTCTGTCTACACGAACATGTGCACGTTCCTTGTTACAATGAGATAATCCTTTCAATTATGCTTTGCCTGGTGGACACTTGTTGAGGGCCAGGCACTTGGAAATGCAGCTTCAGTTCCTGCACCTCTTTCATTTAACTTGTCCCTGAGGAAGTCTCTTAGTTTTAACATCTGTAATATTGAATAAATACTTATTTAATGCATATCTGTTTTGAAACACCCACAAGTCTTCTGTTTAAAGGAACAAAAACAGATTTACATATTGGCCTGAAGGTTTAAACATGGGTTCTCTGAAAACACAAGCAGCAGGAAATTCTAATACTGGGGACATTGCATGAAAAATGCCCTGCCCCTGGGAACATAAATTGAAATTCATGAGCCATCAACAGGAACTTGTCTTCATTGCCCTATGGGAGGAAAACAAAGGAAAAGTAATGGAAGGGTAATGAACAAAGCAGAAGTTTAACAGTAGAAAAAAGATGCACTTTATTTTCCTTCCCTCTACTCAATTAAGGTTATATGTATGGGATGTGTGTGTCTGTGTGTGTGTCTGAGTAAGAGTAGGATCATTCTACATTTTTTTTTCTTAAAATGAAAACAAATATTTAAACACCTATAAAATAATAACCCTTGGCAGGAGACTGCCAACTGTCCCCAGCAAAAACCTACCTTCAAGCCTAAAACAGGCTGAAGGCTGAAATACTGGACTGCTGATCCCAGATGAAACCCGCGACCCAGAGGGAGAACTGCCCCTGTTTGCCTGCCCTTTCCTGACTGATTCTTTCTAAATAATGTCCCCATGCACACTGGAGAAATGGGGTGGAGCCACAGGAATTTGCACCTTCTGCAGTTGGGAGGAGCCTGGCTTCTTCAGCTGGTGCGTGGTAGTGTGGTGTTCAATCTGAGCCTGTTAGTAAGACTTCTTGTTTTACAGCTGAGAGTTTTCTTTTAGTAAATTCTGCTCTCCTCACCTTTCAATGAGTATGCATGCCCAGTCTTTCCTGATTGTGTGACAAGGAGCTGGTTTTAGCTGAACTAAGGAGCAAAAACTACTGTATCAATAACAGTAATAACATTTGCATTTACACACTGCTTTATAGATTTTAAGCTACTTAAATTTTGCTTTCTCATTTAATCCACATATCAACCACCTGAGATGGCAGAGAATGTATTATTCATTCAAAGAATTAAAAATCTGAGGGAAAAAAAAGTTGTTTTTTTTTTTATGACTTATTCAAGGTCACAAAGTTTCTTTATGTTAAAACAAAAACTAACACCATTACATCAAGTTGGCTGATATGCATGCAGTTTATGGGTCGCTCCTACTGAGAAACATAGATATTTTCTTTAAATCAAATCTGCAGGGAAAGCAATATGTTATCTAATAAAATACATTTAAATGCAGGACTATTTTAAATTTTACTGGTGTACTTAAAACTGAAGTTATAAGCTGAATTGAAAAGGTATTTCATTTTAAATATTTTGTAAACAGCACATATCAACGTATGTGTATGCCTTGCAAACACAGCTTTTGAATGATGACAAGACATTTAGAGATGTCAATCTAATTACATGTAAAGGAGAAATAAAATTTTAGAGAATGTAAGTTATCTAAGTTCATGTCAATTTTCTAGGATATAGTTTAACCAACGTGTAATGCAATATAGATTATAAAATAAAATATATGTATGTGTAATGAGTTATAAAATATATTAATTGATGAGTTATATCATAATAAGAGGCTTGATTTAAATTATATACATAATGACTATTTCATAGATAATTATTTTAATTGGTGAATTACCTAATTGTGGTACATTTTCTCTAGCTTCATTAAAATGTGATCAATGAATAAAAATTATATATATTTAGGGTGTAAAACATGATGTTTTGATCTATGTATGCACTGTGAAATCATTACCACAGTCTAGCTAAATAACATATCCATCACCTCACATTTATTATTTTTTTGCAGTGAGAACATTTAAAATCTACCTTCCTGGCAATTTTCAAGGATACAACGTGTTATCATTAACTATAGTCACCATGATGTGCAATAGATCTGCATAACTTTTTGTCTACTTGAAACTTTGTAGATTTTGACCAACATGTACCCATTACCCACACCCACCACAACTAACATTCTATTCTCTCCTCTGAGTTTGATGTTCTTAGATTCAGTATATAAGTGAAACCACGATGTATTGTCTTTCTATGCCTGACTTAATTTCACTTAACCTAATGTCCTCCAGCTTTATCCATGTTGTTACAAATGGCAAGATTTTTGTGTTTTTTAAGGCTGAATAATATTCTTCTCTCTCTCTCTCTCTGTGTGTGTGTGTGTGTGTTTGTGTGTGTCTGTGTGTGTGACTTTTCTTTTTTAATTTTTTTTTAGACAGGTTCTCACTCTCTTGCCCAGGCTGAAGTGCACTGCTGCAAACATGGCTTACTACAACCTTGATTTCCTGAACTGAAGCGATCCTCCTACCTCAGTACTCCTGAATGGCTAGGACCACAGGTGCATATCACCATGACTTTTTAATTTTTTGACTTTTGGAAGAGATGGCATCTCACTTTGTTGCCAAGGCTTGTCTCGAACTCCTGGGCTCAGGTCATCTTCTCACCTCAGTCTCCCAAAGTGCTGGATTACAAGAATGAGTCACCATGTCTGACTATATTTTCTTTGTTCATTCATCTGTAGAGAGACACTAGGTGGATTCCATATCTTGGGTATTGTGAATAGTGCTGCAATAAACACGGAACTTTTATATGTAAACTGTTTTCATTGTAATATAACTTCTATTCAGAAATGTGTTCATCAGGTAAGTGTAAACTTTATAAATTTTCTCAAATAGACTGCATCGAATAATAAAACCACGCTTAGAATAAAAGTCAGAACATTATCAGAACACCAGAAATTCCTTCCTGCTTCTTTAGTGAAGCAACCCCATTCTGAATTCTAACAATGCACAAGAGTTTTACCTCTTTTTGAACATTATATATATATGAAATACACATAAGCACTTTTTGACTCTGGATATTTTTTTGCTCGGCCATGGGTTTATGAGATTCATCCATGCAGTTGCATGGAGTTACCTGTAGTTGAAACATAATTATTTAAAACCATTTTATTGTTGATGAATATTTAGGTTGTTTCTAATTTTTGGCAATTATCAATAGTGCTGTAAAAATTTGTACACCTGGCTTGTGATGAATACAGGTACACATTTCTATTTTGTCTAACCTTAGGAATAAGATGGCTTGATCATTGCCCTTGTTTTAGGTCACCTTTAATAGATATTGACAAGTGGATATCCACAGTACTATGTGACAGAATCCATTGATCTAGATCCTTGAAAAACATGATATTTGGTATCACACTGAATCAATAAGCAAACTTGAAAAAGTGTCTTTTAAAAAATATTGAGTCTTCCTAACCACAAGCCTGGCATATGCTTTCATTTTTTTGTCTTTGAAATTTTCTCATGTTCCATAATTTTCACTGAAACTGATTTACACAGGTTTTATATGACTTTTTTAAGCCTTAAGTGTAGTCGATATTATAAATAGCTTAATTTATGAATTTATCTTTCTATTTGTTGTCAAAATATAGTAAATACAACTGTTTTTATTATGTGAACTTTTTTGAGATAATTATAGATTCAGCTGCATTTGTAAGAATGCAGACAGATTAATACATTCTTTACTCAGTTTCTCCCAAAAAAATCTCCTTGCAAAACTCTAATACAATATCACAACCAATATATTAGCATTTTTCAAGTAGAGGCATATCAAAGTTGCAGTACCACAACAATCCTTCATGTTGCCCTTTAATAGCCACGTGCACATCCCTTTCTATCTCCATCCCTTACTCTTAGCAGCAAATAATAATCTGCTCTACATTCGTATAATTTTGTCATTTTAAGAATGTCATATAAATAGAATAATAAAGAATGTAGTCTTTCGTTATTGGGTGTTTTATTTAGCTTAGTTTCCTGCAGTTGCATCCAACTCATTGCATATATCAATAGTTTTTTTTTCCTTTTTATTACTTGAATAGTATTACATAGTAGGGATATACCCCACAGTTTATTTAACTAGTAACCCATAGTTTGAATTATTTGAACCCATAGACATTTGAATTATTTCCAGTTTGGCGATACTACAAATAAAACTGCTAGGAACATTGATGTGCAGGATTGTTATACATCTAATTTTTTATTTCTCTGGGATAAATATTCAAGAGTCCAATTGGTAGGTCATACGGTATTTGTATGCTTAGTTGTACGAAACTTGTCAAACTATTTCACTAACTGGCTGTACCATTTTACATTCCCACCAGCAATGTAAGAGCGATCCAGGTCTCCCTGCATCATTGCCATCATTTGGTTTTGTCACTATTCTTATTTTAACTATTCTGATACATGCATAGCGATATCTCATTATGATTTTAATTTGCATTTCCCTAATGGCTAATGATGTTGAACATCTCTTCTTGAACTTATTGGCCATCTCTATATACTCTTTGGTGAAATTTTAGTTTATGTTTTGCCCATTTTTGAATTGCATTTATTTTCATTTTCAAGTTCTGAGAGTTCTTTATATAATCAAGATACTAGTCATTTATTAAATTTGTGATTTACAAACATTACCAAGTAGTATTTAGTTTTTCTTTTTATCTTATAAACAGGGACTTTTCCACAGCACATATTTTCATCTTGTTTTTATTTTATTTGGAGTGATGGCAAATGGTATTATGATTTTAATTTTGTTTTCCACGTGTTCATATTTTAGTACATGGAAATGTGATTGATTCTTATATGTGATCTCATATCCTGTGAAGTTACTAGACTCCCTTATTAGTTGTAGGAGTGGTTTCATTTCTTTATTTCTTATTTTTGTAATTTTGGACATTGTTTACGTGGAAAATCATGTCATCTTCAAATAGGGAGAGTTTTATTTATTTATGTTTTAAATATTCAAATATCTTCTGTTTCTTTTTCGTTCCATATTGCAATGGCTAGAACTTCTGACATTATGTCGGAAAAAAGTGGTAAGACAATATATCTAGACCATTTTCCGGATGGTAGAAGTTTTTGATGTACTTGAGAAAATTCCCCTCTCTTCCTGGTTTACTGAACATTTATAATTATAAATGGCTTGAATTTTGACAAATATTTTTATGCATCAATTAATAGTGTTATTATTTTTTAATTTAAGTGTGTTGACATGTTAGATTACATTAATTACCTTTGAATGCTGATAAGACTTCATATCTGGATTAAATCCCATTTGGTTTTAGTGTATAATTCTTTTCATAAATAATTTAATTTTATTTAATATTTATTGAAGGTTTTTGTTTTGTTTTCATTAGAGTCTGTGGTTTTCTTTTCTTTTCTTTTTGGCACTTTCTGTGATACAGACTGTGTTTTGGTTTTGTATCAGGGTAATACTAGCTTCATTAACTGAGTTAGGAAGTACTCTCTCTTGTTCTGTAAAATAATTGGTAAAATTGATGTTAATTCATCTTTAAATGTTAATAGACTTCACTGAAATATTGTGTCTGGAATTTTTTGAGGAGCTTTTTAACTATTGAATTTTGATATCCAGTTTCTTAATGTTTATAGGAATATTCAGATAACAATTTCATTTTGGTTGAGTTTTGGTAATTAGTATTTTTCAAAGAATTGGGCCAAATTCTAAGCAGGAAAATTTATGAACACAAAGTTCTTAATATATATCCTTGTTTTATGTTTAATGGCTGCAGGATCTGTAGTGATATTTCCTGTATCATCCTTGAGGTTGGTGATAATGTCTTTTTTTCTTTATGTATTTGTCAGAATTGTTAGAGTTTTGTTAATTTCATTAATTTTCTGTAGAATCAGTGTTTTTATTAATTATTTTTAATTTTTTTCTTTCTACTTAATTAGCTTCTTTTATCTTTGTTATTTATTTTTTTCTTTTTCCTATCTCTGGGTTTATTTTACTCTTCTTCCAGTTTCTTAGAGACTTAAAAAACGGATTTGAGAGCTTTCCTTTTCCAATGTAAGTATCTAGTGCTATACATTTCCGTTGTAGTACTGTTTTAGATGCAGCGTATCACTCTTTATATGTTGTATTTTCATTTTCACTTAGTTCTATGAATTTTTAAAATTCTCTTTGAGATTATTCAATGACACATGCATTATTTAGATATGTGTTGTTTAATTTCCAAAAGTTTGGAGATTTCTCCTTTGAATTCATTCTTGTCAGAATATATACTCTGTAATACAGAAATTCTTCTATGTCAAGATTTGTTTTAAGGTACATGATATTGTTTATTGTTGTAAATGTTCCATGTATACTTGAAAAGAATATGATTCTATGTTGTTGGGCAGAGTAATTTATTGATTGATGCACCAATTAGTTTGTATTGGTGGATGGCGTTGAGTTCTATATTTTTGCTAATTTTCTCTTTAGGTGTTCTATCAGGTGTTGATAGGTAGGTGTTAAAGTCTCCAACTCTAATTTTGGATTTGTCTATTTCTCTTTTCAGTTCTATCAATTTTACCTCAAGTATTTTGAGGCTCTGTTATTTTGTGTGTACACATTCAGGATTGTTATTTCTTCCTGGTGGATTGCTCCTTTTATCTTTATGTAATGGTCCTCTTTATCTCTAGTAATTTTCTTTTCTTTGAAGTGTTATGTAGTTACTCCTGCTTCTTTTCTTTGATTAATGTTTGCATGGTATATATTTTTTCCATTCTCTTACCATCAAACTAACTAGTTCAGCGTATTTGAAGTGAGTTTCTTGTAGACAGATTATTGCTGAATATATTTGTTTATCTACTCTGACAATCTCTGTCTGTAAATTGATGCACTTAGACCATTTAAATATATTTATTGCTATGCTAGTGTTTAAGTCTGCCATTTTATTATTTGTTTTATTTATGTTCCTCATCCTCTGTCTCTCTCATTTTCCTGTTAGCTTTTCTTAGTTCCTGTAGGTTACTTGAACACTTTTAAGGAATCCATCTTGATTTTTTGTATAGTGTTCTTAAATATATTGCCATGTTAATTTCCTAGTAGGTCTCTAGGTATGGAGATATACATGTGTAAATTACTACAATCTGTTTTTATCTATGTGTTACCACTTCAACTGAATTGTAAAAATTTTATTTTCTTTTAGGACCCTTACCTTAATTTCAATTATTACATTTTTCAGTTCTATAAGTTTTACTTACCTTTTTTAATAATGTCTATTTATTTGCTGATATATTTTCTTTTTAGAACATTTTTTCAAGATAATTTTTAACTGCTTGTTAGAGTATTTTTATAATGGTTGTTTTAAAACTCTTTCTAGATAATCTCAATATCTGATTTAATTTGATGTTGGCATTTGTTGTCTCTTCTCATTCATCGTGTGATTTTCCTGGTTCTTGCTATGAGGACTGATTTTAAACTGCATCCTGTAAAACTCTGAATCTTATTTAATCATTTATTTTCAGCAGGTAGTTCTGCTGAGATGTGTTTAGAGCTGGCCAGATATGAATGTTCAGTTCCTTTCAAGCCCCAGGGATACGAGAGTGGGGAGGCAGAAGGCTGACTCATATTGCTGCACTGCTGCAGGTTAGAGGCAGTAGCTCAGCTCCCTATTAGTCCCTATGAACACCAAGGGACCGAGGGGTGGAAGCAGAGTGCTCATGAGCTCTAGTTTTAAACACCTGTTTTGCCTCATTGTTTCTGAGTGGAGTCTTAGCTCACCACTAGATCATTGCTAACACTGCCCAGGCAGGCAAATCTGAGCATGCCCGCTTTGGGCAAGAAATGGAAGATCAGCCCCCTGCTCAGCCTTGCATTCTCCACTTTGTTAGGGGTAATAAGAATACCTGCTGCTTCTTCTGGGTGGAAGATAGATGGCAAGCTCCCTACACAGTCTGCCAATACTATTTATCCTACCAGGAGAATCGGGGAACCACCTAATCCTGCCAGCATTGGATGGACATCACCTGCCAGCTCAGTACTGCCAACACTAACCCAGCAGCTGATTTCCACTGACCGGAATATAGAAGGTTAGCTCTTTGCTTGTCACTAAGGAGTCAATCACGTGGTAGAATCTGAGTGTTGCATGTTTTTGCCAACAGAGGAACAGAAGATTAGTTCTTTTCTTCATCCTGCCAAAGCCATTCAGTGGAAGAGGGGTGTGGAGTAAAAGCACCAGTTCTTGCTTCAACCAGAAGGTGGGTGGGGTGAAAGATCAACTCCCTGCTCAGTCCCACTGAAGCCATAGGAGGAAGGCATGTTTTTTCCTTTGATGTTAGGCTGGAGGTGGGTGAGTGTTCCCCAAAAGGTCTTCTGCTGTTAGATCATTCCTTTCCCAGTGTTTCGGCTAGGAGGAAACAAGGTTCCTTGAGATTCCCCTCACCATCCACCATGCCTATTGGCAAATCCAGGTTTGAGGCTTCTGCAATGTCCTGTTTGGGATATATGGAAGGCAGTAAGAAACCCCAGGGAGCTCATGTCTCTATCATCCTTAGAGTCTCAGGGTCCCTAGGCTCCTGGCCTTCATTGCATGTTGGTCTGTTGTGTTATATCCAGGTATTTTTCTTTTTGTATTTTTTTTGAAGTTGTGAGAGGGAGGAGCTAGGAAAAGTAAGGTTGCTACATTGGTAGAAATGGGGAATCTGCAATAGATTTTTGTATATTGGCTTTCTATAAATTGACCTTGATAAACTTATTTATTCAAACCATTTATACATTGTTTTGGGTTTCCTATTTATTTATCCATTATATCTGCAAATAATGACTTTTTTTTGCTTCTTAATCCATATTCTTTATTTCTTTTACTTAATTTTTTGGTGTCCATTGCAATAAAAATGACTAAAGGTGTTAGTAATTATTATCTTTGTTCTCAATCTGATAATCTGTGACAATATTTTACCATTAAATATGATGTTTGCTGTAATATTTTAAAAGTTTTAAATTTTAATTATTATGGATACACATTAGTTATACATAATGGTTATATTTATCGCATAAATGTGATATCTTGATACAAACTTATAATGTACAATGATCAAATCTAGCGTAATTGGAATATCCATCACCTCAAGCATTCATCAATTCTTTGTGTTAGGAACATTTCAATTCCACTCTTTTAGTTATTTTGAAATATAATAAATTATTATTTACTATAGTTGCCCTGTTGTGTCACTCTTTTTTTGTGGTTGCTGCAAGTCTCTTCCATTACTAATTGGTAAGTGGATAAGGTAATGTTATTTTTTATGTAGTCTTTGTGTTAATGGGATGAAATACATTGATTTTCCTTTTAGCTTTTGTCTTTTTATTTTTAAAGTATTATTTTTATACAATAAAGTTTACAATTTTATAGGTAAAGTTTGTTGAATTTTGGTAATTGTGTATAACTGAGTAATCACCACCACAACCATAGAGCAGCTCCTACGCCATAAAATATTTTTTATTCTTCCTTTGAAATGAATCTCTTCCTCAAAGACCCTGCCTCAAGCAATACCTGATCTACTGTTTGTCAGGATAGTTTTGCTGCAGAATTTCATTTTTGGTACATAGTCTTTTCATTTGACTTTTTCATTTTGAATGATGCTTTCAATTTTCATCCACATTGTTGATTGTATTGTTTTGTTTGTTGCTGAGTAAAATCCAATGGTATGGATATACCACAATGTGGTTACCTATTTACCATTCCATAGATATTTTGGGTTTCTTCTCTTGGGGGCTATAATAAACATTCTATTATGGATATTAACACAGAAATTTTTTGAATGACATATGTTTTCATTTTTCTTAGGTAAAGACCTGGAAGTGGAATGGTTGTGTTGAATACTAATATATTGCATACTCTTTACTGTACCTTAAATCCTTGAATCCTTGTTAATAAAATTAATATGGTTTGGATCTGTGTCCCACCAAATCTCATGTTAAATTCTTATCTCCAATGTTGGAGGTGGGGCCTAGTGAGAGGTGACTGGATTATGGGGGTATATTCTTCATGAATGGTTTAGCACCATCCACTTGCTGCTGTTCTCCTGATAGAGCTGTCACAAGACGTGGTTGATTGAAAGCATTTAGCGCTTCCTCACTCTCTCTCTTGCTTCTGCTTCCACCATGGGAAAAACCTTGCTACCCCTTCACCTTCTGCTGGAATTTCAAGTTTCTTGAGGCCTCCCCAGATGCTGAGCAGATGCCAGCATTACACTTCCTATACAGCCTGAGGAACTGTGAGCCAATTGAACCTATTTTCTTTATGAATTGCCCAATCTCAGGTATTTTTTATTGCAATGCAAGAATGAACTAATACAAAAGTGTAAGACAGATGTAGTAGCTCAATATCTCACCAACACTAGATTGTGTCAGTCTTTTTTTAACCTTAGCTATCTGTTCTTGTGTGTGTGTGTGTGTGTGTGTGTGTGTCTGTGGAGAGTTTTCATTGTAGTTTTAATTTGTGTTTGTATAACTAGTGATGTTGAGAATCCCTCAGTTTATATACCATTAATTTATCTTCTTTTATGAGATATTTGTTTAAATATTTTGCTAATTTTTATTGGGTTAAATATTGTCTTCTTATAAAAGTCCTTTGTATATTCTAAATATAAGACTTTGGTATATACTTGTTTTACAAAAATTATTCTCTCTGTAACAGCATTATCTTATATTAAGTGTCTTATAAATATCAAAGGTTTTTAACTTTGATGAAGCCTATTTGATCAATTATCTTCAGGTATAGTTTGTGCTTCTAATATCAGTTTTTGAGAAAATTAATGTTACAAACAATTTGTTCTATTTTTTTCTAAAAATATAATAGCTTTTTATACTGAGAACCATTGTCAATTTTAAATTAGTTTATGTGTATGTGTAAAGTGAAGGTTGGGGTTTTTTCTTTTATTCTATATAGAGATCTACTTGTTCCAGCAACATTTGTTGAAAAGACTATCTTGTCTCTATTTAATTGCTTTGGCACATCCATGAAAAATCAATTAACCATACATGTGTAGGTCTATTTGAGGACTCTCTATTCTGTTCCACTTGAGTTGCATTTCAATCATTATGCCACTATTACACTGTTGGGATTCATGTAGTTTTAGTTCTTGAAATCAGGTAAAGTAAGAGTTCTTTATCAAAATTAATTTAGCTAATCTGAGTCTTTTGTCTTTCTCCATTGATATTAAAATCAATTTGTTAATTCATTTAGAAAAGAAAAATAGATAAAAATTGTTAAAGATGAAGAAGATTCAAACAAAACTCTGAGTCAGTTTGTTATTTATAAATCAATACTTCCAAAAACCGCAATTCAATTTCACATGTAATAGTTAAAACATAGGTCATATACTGGTTCATAAAACATGTAATTACTTGAAAATATTTAAATAATACAAATTTTTTCAATATTAAATGTCAATAACAAAGCAATATTTACTAAATCACCAAACATTTGGAAATTAAGCAACATATCATTTCAAAATAACCTATAGGTCAAAAAAGACATTACAAAGAAAATGGTGAAGTATTTCAAACTGAATGATAATGAAGAGACAACATTTCAAACTTTGTGGAATACAGTTAAAACTGTGCTAAAATGGAATTTTATAGGTTTAAAGTTTATATCGGGGAAAAATGGTTTTAAAAGTTACCAAAAACTTAAAATTTAAAAGTTGAAAAATTAAAGAAAAAACTAGAATAAAAATATACAAGTAGAAAATAAGGGAAAATGATAATAAAAATTTTAAAAATTGCTACTAATTAACAAGAGAGATTATCAACAATCAAAGTTTGTTTTATGATAAGGGAATAAATTGCTAATAGTTGATAAACCCTAGGAAATTGATCAAGTTTAATCAAGAGAGAAAACACAAATTATCAACATTGTAATTAAAGGAGAAAACATCTAACAGATATTAAAATGAAAATAAAGAATTTAAAAAGTGAATAACTTTGTGTCAATAAATCAAAAATTTAGATTAAACATATCAATTCACTAAAATACTTACCATAACTTATACAATGTTAATAGCCCAATTTTTATTAAAGAAATAAAATTTGTAATTAAAATCATATCCACAGAGAAAATTTCTGATTCATATGCTACACAGGTTAATTCCATCAAACATTTCAACAATAAATAAACTATTTCAGAAAGTATCAGAACAAGGCACACTTCCCAAACATAGTTTTTTGAGTCCAAAATAACTTTGACCCACAAAACTCATAAGAGCATAAAAAGAAAATAAATTCAAGACCAGTATTTTTCACAAACATAAATATACAGCAGGATTAGCAAAATATTACAAGTCAAATCTAACAACACATATAAAAGATGCAACATCATTACTAAGTGAAGTTTATCGCCTGTACTAAAGTTTTAGTTAAACATTTATAAAATCACATTTTAAAATTTTTTCAAATCTTAACCAGATTAAGAGAATTAAGAAGAAACATTACATAATCATCTCAATAGATGTAAGAAAAAACATTTGCCCCAAATGCAGCATAATTTGTGATAAAAGCAAAATAATGTATATACACAGAGTATTTTTAAATCTGATAAAAATCATCTATATATTTCAGCTAACTTAATAGTTAATATCATACTTAATAGTGAAATAATGAACAATTTTTTTCATAAAAATCAGAGACAAGGCAAGAATGTGCACTTTTGCCATATCTACTAAACAGTTCTGTATTTCTTAACTAGTTTATTCAGACAAGGAGGCAAAAATCTAAAATTTGCAAGAAAGAAATTAAAAACTATTGCTATGGTCTGAATGTTTCTATCCCTTACTACAAATTCATATGTTGACATCTTAACTTCAAAGATGATGGGATAATGAGTTAGGGATTTTTGGGAGGTGGTTATGTCATGAGGGTGGAGCCGTCATGATTAAGGTTATTGCCCTTAAAAAAGAGACTCCAGGGAGATAGCTAGCCTTTTCCATCATGTAAGGACACAAATAGAAGCCTTCATCTATGAGAAAGAGGACCCTCATCAGACGTTGTGTTTGACAGCTCTTTGATTTGGAACTTTCTAGCCTCCAGATCTGAGAGCAATACATTTCTGTTGTTTATAAATTACCTCATCTAAAGTATTTTGTTATAGCAGTCTGAATGGACTAAGACACCGTCTTTATCCACAGATGACATAGTTGAGTACCCTGAAAATTGCCAAGAATAAACAAATAAGTAATTTAGAAGGGCCACAAGATATAAGTTTATAAATAACAATGAATTGTATTTTTAGTTTTCCACAATAAACCATTGAAAATAATTTTTAAAATGGCATTTACATTTGAAAAATATATATAAAATATTCGGGGATATATTTACTGACAGATATGTAAGGTCTCTACACTGAAAATTATAAAATCTTTTTTAGAGAATGTCAAATCTCTAAGAAATAAAGTACACTAGGTTTGTGAATTGGAGGACTTAATTGTGTTGATGTCAATTATTCACAAATTCATTTATAGACAATAAAATTTTCATCAGATATTTTGGAAGAATTGAAAATCAATTAGAAAATTTGTATAGAAATGTAAAGAACATAAAATAACCAAAATAATTTACAAAAAGAAAATACAAGTTACAGCACTTAGTACTTAATTTCAAGTCTTATATCAAGTTACATTTATTAAGACCATATTGGATTGAGCTAAACATAGACCAAGAGAGTAATGGAAGAGATCAGTGATTTCAGAAATCAGATCACATAGATGCAGTCAACTTATTGTCAGTGAAAGAGCTAAGTCAATAATAAGGAACAATATTATTTTCAATAAAGTGTGCTGGGACAAATGGATGAACATTTAAACATATGAAAATACAAAATTTATTTTTACTTTACATTGCAGACAAATGTTAATCCCTTAAAGTTGGGCCATAATTCTAAAATGTAAAGGCTAAAATTATAAATATTATAGGAAAAAACAAGGAAAATATGCATGTGAAGTTGGTGTAGGCAAAGATTTTTAGGCAAGATAAAAATAATAAGTCATAAAAGAAAAAAATAAAATAAGCAACCAAAATTAAAAGCTTCTGCGTATCAAAATATAAAGTAAGAAAGTAATAAGACAAGCCCCAGTTTGGAAGAAAATATTTACATTATAATAAAACAGAGTACATTGAGAACTCTTACAGATCAAAACATAAAAGATGAATTAAGCTTTCCCTCATACCCACACAAAATGGTGCAAAATACTTGAACAAGCAGGCATTCACAAAAGAAGATATGTGAATTGCCAGTAAGAGCATGCAGTAATGTTCAACATCGCTAATAATCTAAGAAATGCTAATGTAATTTTAGGGAATTATCTACCACTATAGATCGAATGGCTGAATTTTTAAAAAAAACAACAAACAATATCAAATATTAATGACAATTTAGATTAACAGAAATTCATAAGTTTCATCCAAGAATATGAAAAAATATCACTTTGGAAAATTGCTTGGAAGTTTTTAATAAAACTAAACATATGGCTATTGTATGATACAACAATTCTACTCTTAGGAACTCACTCAAGGTAAACGAAAACTTACATTCACCAAAATCTTTACAAGGATGTTCTTAACAGCCTTATTCATAATAGCCAAAATCTACAAACCACACAAAGGTCTATCAACAGCAGAATAGTTAAACAAATTGTGGTATATTCATAAATGGAAAAGTAAGCAACAATAAAAGAAATAGACTAGTAGCGTACAACAACAAGGGTAAATCTCAAAAACAATATTTTGAGTAAAAGCCCTCAGATATGAAGACCACATGCTATGTGACCCCTATTTACATAAAATTCAAAAACAGGTAGAATTTAATCTGTAGAGACAAAAAAATAGAACAGTTCTAGTCTCTGTGAAGTGAAGGAGACATTGGCTAGTTAGTTGCTTAGAGAACTTACTGAGTTGATGGAAATGTTTATTATTTGATTTGTGATGATTACATGGTGATTACATTTGTCAACCATCTTAAAATGATTTGTATGTTTTGCTGTATTTTAATTAGGCCTTAAAAAATAAACATTAAAAGACAATGGGGATACTTTGCGAACAAAAGAAGACTTGGAGATCCTATCATTTTATTTTATTATCTGTCGTAAGCTTAGGCTACTTTGAATAATATATAATCGAAGATATTACAGGGAAATCATGGGTTAATAAAAGTTAAGTCACTGTTACCTGGCAAACCAGATTTGCTAGAATTTGTGTTGTCCTGTTGGCACTCTTGCTCTTGTCTAAGGCTGAGAACTTGTATTTGCTGGAATCCTTTTTCCTATAGGGTTCTAGGTTAGAGTTAGCTGATTAGAAGAACTCATACATGATTTCAAGTCATCTGGGAGGCAGAGGTCGTTTCCCTCAAATGGTTTCGATGGTCATACATGGCGATGAACAAGGTAGTGTACCCACGTGAGCCTTACCTTGTTCCTGTTCTCCTTCTGCCCCACGTCCAGCTTGACTTTCTGGCTACTGGCCCTGCTGGCCAACAGCAGTCCCAAACTTACCACCAGGTGCTTGACTGAGAGCCTACACAGGCAGTGGTTCCCATGGATCATGGTGGCCACAAAGGCAGCAATTTTCATTTAGCAGAATTTACATAGGTGGTAGTTTCCACACTCTCTACAAGCTCCACTTTTGCGGTACCACTTGAATATCTAGATTAGAATCGTTTTTTAAGTTTTTCTTCCAGGTGTATTTTGTCTGAGCATACTTGTACTCCACATGGCATAGATAATGATTATTTTTCTGATATGGTGATTCGCACTGCTAGGTATTGACTGTCTCATCTGCTCCCACATTCAAGTAATTTATAATTCCCATATTAAAGCTCTGTTTTCTTTTAAACTTGAATGACTGTTCTCCTGACTGATACTTAGGAGAGAAAGGAGTACATAATACTAACATTATGTTCTTTTTTTTTTTTTTTTTTCCTGAGACGGAGTCTTGCTCCGTTGCCCAGGCTGGAGTGCAGTGGCGCGATCTCGGCTCACTGAAAACTCTGCCTCCCAGGTTCACGCCATTCTCCTGCCTCAGCCTCCCGAGTAGCTGGGACTACAGGCGCCCGCCACCATGCCCGGCCAATTTTTTTTGTATTTTTAGTAGAGACGGGAGTTCACCACGTTAGCCAGGGTGGTCTCGATCTCCTGACCTCATGATCCGCCCGCCTCGGCCTCACAAAGTGCTGGTATTACAGGCGTGAGCCACTGCACCCTGCCTATATTCTATGTTTTAAGAAAAAACAATAATTGTGGTTTTTGCATTGTTGGAATTTGCTGTTTGATAGTGGAATACATTCTTAAATAAATGTGGTTATGTTATACATCATTTTAATGGCCATTTCTCGTTTTACATTTTTTTGTTAATGACTTATTACTTGCTGTTTATTTTGTGTTTATTTTAGACTATGGAAATAATGTTACACAAAAGCAGATTGGAACAATTTTCTTTATTCAAGTTCAAAATGGGCGATTAAACAGCAGAGTCAACTTGCAACATCAACAACACAGTGGACCCAGGGACTGCTGACAAACGTTCAGTGCAGTGGTGGTTCAAGAAGTTTTCCTCGGAAGTGATCCAAAAGAAAAAAAAAAAAAGAGGTTTTGCAAAGGAGACGAGATCCTTGAAGATAAGGAGTGTAGTGGCCAGCCTGGAAGTTGACAGCAGCCAATTGAAAGCAATCATCAAAGCTGGTCCTCTTACAACTACATGAGAAGTTGCGGAATAAATCAACATTTACCATTTTATGGTCATTCAGCATTTGAAGCAATTGGAAAAGTGAAGAAGCTCAGTAAGTGGGTGCCTTATGAGCTGAGTGAAGATAAAAAATAAAAATCATTTTGTTGGCTGGGCGTGGTGGCTCATGCCTGTAATCCTAGCACTTTGGGAGGCCAAGGAGGGTGGATTATTTGAGGTCAGGAGTTCCAGATCAGCCTGGCCAACATGGTGAAACACCATCTCTACTAAAAATACAAGAAAATTAGCTGGGTGTCGTGGTGTAGACCTGTAATCCTAGCTAGTTGGGTAGGCTCAGGTAAGAGAATTACTTGAAGCTAAGTCAATAATAAGGAACAATAGTATTTTTAATAAATCGGGAGACAGAGTTTGGAGTGAGCCGAGATCGTGCCACTGCACTTCAGCTTGGGCAACAAAGCCAGACTCTGTCTCAAAAAGTAATAATAATAATAAAATAAAATAAAATTGTTTTTAAGTGTTGTCTTCTCTTATTCTACCCAACAACAACAAACCATTTCTTGATCGAATTGTGACGTGCAATGAAAAGTACATTTTATACAACAACCAACAATGACCAGCTCTGTGGTTGGACTGAGAAGAAGCTTCAAAGCACTTCCCAAAGCCAAAAAAAAAAAAAAAAAAAGAGATCATTTTCACTATTTGGTGCTCTCCTGCAGGTCTGATCAACTCCAGCTTCCTGAATCCTGGTGAAACCATTATATCTGAGAAGTATACTCAGCAAATCCATGAGATACACCAAAAACTACAACGCCTGCAGCTGGCATTGGTCAACAGAAAAGTCCCAATTCTTCTCCATGACAATGCCCAACCACATGTTGCACAACCAACACTTCAAATGTTGAAGGAATTGTGCTATGAAGTTTTGCCTCATTTGCCACATTCACCTGACCTCTTGCCAATTGACTACGACTTCTTCAACCATCTCGACAACTTTTTGTAGGGAAAATGTTTCCACAAGCAGCAGAATGCAGAAAATGCTTTCCATGAGTTGGTCAAATCCCGAAGCATGGATTTTTATGCTACAGGATGAACAAACTTATTTTTTGTTGGCAAAAAATGTGTTGTTTATAATCGTTCCTATTTTGACTAATAAGGATGTGTTTGAGCCTAGTTATAATTATTTAAAATTCACAGCCTAAAACTGCAATTACTTTTGCTCCAACCTAATATTATTAGCAAGATGGCTATTTCAATATAACTACAAGCTGATAGTAAGGGTAATGAGTCATTTTACACATCTCTGAAGTAGCTAAGGGGCATTTTAATTAAGTTAACATTAGGTTAACATATCTGTGAATTGTGACACTAGGCAATCAGTTAATTTTTGTATTTAGACAAATGCCAATATTTGTGTTTCAGATTGATAGTGGGGTGGAGGCAGCCTATACTCCTGGCTATTATTCAAGGATAGAGGCTTACATAGGATTTTACACCTTCACTACATGAATCCCAGTATGCAGTTCACATTGACACATACCTTGAATATTAAAGAAAAAAGAGAATGGAGAAATCTGTAATCTTCTTAACTAGATTGGCTCAGAAATGAAACCCATCACTTCTGCTTCCACATAGTTGGTGACAACAATAGCCCCACATACTTTCAATGGTCAGTGATTAGGATGGAGAAGAGTGGAAATATAGTTGACTGCAATATGTTTCCAGAAAGAATTGTAGTCCATAAAAAGAGGCATACATTTTTTGATTACGGCTATGTATCTATGCCAAATCTGACTACCAAATACCCGTGGAAAGTCTTCCTCCCCTCAGATCAGAATCCCAGCAACACAGAGGGAGGGTAACCCAAAGTCTCACCTGCCTAATGTATTCAGTAAAATGTTCATATTCTCAATGTGAGGTTTCTCCATTGAATCTGGAAGAAATTCTTTCTATTCCTGTAATCTATGAAAACAGAAGGAAGTACTCCTCCCTTCATAGACAGTTATGTACTTGGGATTAAAAAATTTTTTTCTATTATGTTCCCTGGGAAAAACTCACTTGTCCATTGTCTTCCCAGAATCCTGCTCCCAACTCCAAGAACTTCACCTATATCCTCAATGACTACAACTAACATGGATGTTTAGAGAATTTGTAGCTTTAGCAGCCTGCATCTTACTCTTTAAATTTTGTAAGCCAGAGTACTATTTTAAGGCTCAATCATTCAAATAATTTTTAGATCAACTTTTGGAATTTTTTGACAATGCCAATCCTTCAGAATCACAGTAGGCTTCTGATTAACTTCCTTCCAGAGAAGTCTCTGTGCCATATACACAGCTCAAATTATTTCCTTGGCATAGTTCTTAAATCTGTTTGATTTCTTTATTTTTTGACACTATGCTTTCTTCTCAGAACTCACATTATGTTCACAGCTGCCCCTGGAAACAGGATGCTGCCATTATCCCTGATTCTCTGCAGCACTGAGTTCTAAATAAGAGCATTACTTAGCCCAGGTCATATGACCACAGACTAGCTGCAAAGGAAGATAAGAGATTATCTACCATTTTCAACTTCAGTCATGGCAGACAGTTTTTGCCCTTCACTAAGGCTCCAAAGTTAGGGAATTTCCTAAAGAAAGGGTGCGCATATGCTAAGAAGTCTCAAAAGTGAAGAATTCCCCTACATTAGTGTACGACATGATTTGAAATTTATACTTAATAATATTCAATCAGAGCCACTCTTTCCACTATCATCTGAGTATCCATTTGAAGTTAGTAATTATTTCTCTTTAGCTATTCTACATATGCTTTAATATTTATCCCAAATCTGGTTTAATTTACAGAGGCACAAACAGAAACATATTTTTCAGGAGGAAATGCAGGCAGAATAAGTTCAAAGACAGTACTTTTATATAATTCATTGTACCCCATTTTCCATGGGAAATTGTCTGTCCCACTGATGTTTTGATGTGCTCCTGCTTAAAGCATTTTCTTTCCTAGCTCCTCTGGAAAGTAAAATACTGAAATTTTAAAATGTCGAATACTTTTTTCAGTTTTCATGCCTCTTAGTTGTTTTTCAAAAACCGGACAATATGCATTTAAAAATAAAAACCTGACACAAAGAATTCTGTGGTTGTAATAAGAAAGCTATATATAGGCCAATTAGGTTTGCTTGGTCATCTTTTCTTTGATTTAAGCATCCCAAGGGCAGGTTTATAAACACTTGGAGTATCTTATTAGTCTTTCTGTAATTGTAACCTGTCTAATTTGACCTCTAGCCTGTCTATTGCAATATTTGTTGTATTTTTCAAAGAGGCACATAACTGTTGCCCATGCCAATTGTTATTGAATATTTAATAACATGCATTTTATTCTCATGTATCTCTTCTTTCCTTTTCTAAGGGAATTCTCCTCAGGTACCAGAAATGTATGTCAGTGATATATTTTGTTTACAGCACAAAAAACCATATGGTATTTTGACAAATATTTAGTTAATTGATTGTCCCAATTTAAGCTTTAAATGTGGTATAAAATAACAGAACTAAAAAAGAATTCATGTAGAATGAGATTAGGCATATTATCAAAATATTCTCTCCTTAATAAAAGTTTCAACAAATTTGTTATTTATAAGCATAATTTCATGTCTATTTCTCTGGCCAAGCAGAACAAGAAGATCTGGACTATACAGCTATTAACACCTGAATTACTCATCAGTAATAAGTAACTGCTGTGAGAAAGACTCATTATAGGAAACAAACAGGTTTTAATTCTTTCAGAAGCAGTACCCCTTGAATCTTTAACTGCATATGGCATCCAAGTATTTACTGAATATTCTATATATAGAAGCCCTGAAAAACTCATCTGAGCTCTGATTGTAAGGGTCTGTGATCTTATCAAGGACAAAAGTGAAATTGAAAAAAAAGAATTTCTAGAAAACATTTGTATATTTTCAGAACATTCATTTATACTTAGAAAGCTTCAGACATTCAAATTGGAAACATTGAGATACAAAGTGATGACTCTTGTTAGTTTATCTTGTTTTTAATATAAACAGGAACTTTCCTGTTCACTGCAGAAACAACCTCAACTTTACAAACTCTGTTCTTCCTTCTTTAGCTCTAAAAAAATGTTAATATATATGAGAAGTGCAATACTGGAATGCCTGCAAGACAATGACATTGAATTTTAAGAAAGTCTTACAGAAATATTTTATTATACGACATTGGTGACAGTTTCTGACAACCAAAGTACCATAAAATGGAATTGAATACTGGCAATTGTAATTTGAGCATTGTGAGAAGAACCCTGACTTTTCCAGTATACTTTATCTCCTAATCTTTCGCCTCTTATTCCCACTCTCCAATTCAGATCATAAAATACATTGTTATTAGGTTAATTCGAATACATTTGATGCCTTAATAAAATGATCGTGTAAAAAATTAGAATTACTTCTACATAGTCTACCACCGAAAGACTTTATTTGCTGAGAATTTTCCACCAATAAAAGTTTTGAAAACACTACAGAATGCATCTAAGAAATTATGTTGTTATGCAAATGATCAATCTGCTTTTAGTTTGTACAAAGGTTTGCATACTTTATAAGCCTGAAAAAATACCAGAAGTTGAAAACAATTTTATATTTCTTAGACATTTAGTATATGATTTTTAAATTAATATTTAAAATTGTATATAAGGAAGTAATTTTCTCAATTTTCCACAAAAGTAAATACACTTCAGTTTGTAGTCAGGACAATCAACAGTATTCTTTAAATAGATGGAAATGACTTATAGAAGAAATATTGCTGTTAATTGTAGCAGCTTGTTTTTTAAAGCTTTTATTTTAGAGAGAAATTTCAACTGTCTGATCTCATCGGTCAGTATTTGATGGTGTCTCTTTAAGAGAGAGCATCCTTTATACCTGAGCTTTCAAGAAATTAAAGTATAAGGAATAAGACTGATGGAAACAATCATCTTTCTTACTAATAAAGTGAATACGGGAAAAAGTAACTGTTATCTCTGACCTAGTAGGCTTACTGATACTGAAAGATGCTCCAGCTCAGTCACTAGAGGCAATGAGCCATTCCAGGCCCTCCACTCTGGAGAGACACCACATAACTGAGATCACCTGGGAGCACATACCCCATGTAGGCAGATAACTTCCCAGAAAACAAGGAAAGAGAAAAAACCATGGGAAGTACGTTCAGTTCCTCATCCCAGTTGAACCAGTAAGATAGGTAACTCCTCCTTCCTGTATACCAATAATTGATGGAGCTGAATGAAAATAGAACTTTTACATGAGGAGATTTCTATTTGTCAGGAGAAAACATCAGGAATTGAGAAAAAGCATTCCTCAGTATCACCTTGTATTAATATTTTACTATAATGTAATAATCATTTTAAATTATTTTTGCAGATAGAATTTTATTAGTGCCCACCCAGTAACATCTCTGTGAAAGGTGATTAAAAATTCACTTAACAGTAAGGGAGTAGGAGTGAATCCATACCTACCTCTTTGGGGGGGTGAAAGAACAGATGCTGCTATTAACCTTATTATTGACTGAAACAGTACCAGTGGAATCTTGTTGCTATTGAGCATTTGAATACTGGCTAATGTAGTTAAGGGACTAAAATTTAATTTAATTTAATTTTAATTAATTTAAATTTAACCAAGAGAGTCACTTGAAGCTAGTGGCTACCATATTGCACAAGGCAATTCTATATCTTCAAGAATAGCAGAAATTCTTAGCCAGAAAATATCAAGACTAATGCAAAGAGTGGTACAATCAAGATTCATCATCAGAATCTGAAAAGAGGAGGGCTCTGAAACACTTCCCTGACTAACATATTGTGTTGACCACGCTTAGAGTCTGGCTGATGAGGCTTAGTTGACAGGCTCCGAGAAGCTTTCTTGTACATACTATTAAGAATAGGTTGAGAGAGTTTGAAGCATTTAAGAAGAAACTCATTAGTTTCACAAAAAGTGGTTGTATATAAATCAATGTTAGAGAGAAAAATATGGATATTTCAAAGGAGGTGGCTGTGACAGGGAATAAAGCCAGATAAGGAGTTAATTCTGGGACAAGTTTGGAGAAGATAAGCTCTCGTATTTATTGATAAAACCCACTCTTGGGTACCTGTGAGTACTCTGAGGCATCCTATTTGACACACTCCAGGGTCATATGTTAGAAGCTGAATCTGACTTATAACCACGTTTTTCACATCCCTTGTACCTGTCCTACACACATGTAGATAAAAATAACAGATAAAGTTGGTCTTCAAGGAAAAGAATGAAAGAGGGAGCCTCAGCAGGGTTTTAGTCTCTGGGTTGGGCCATTTGTAAGGCCCTACTTTGGTTTTAAGAAATAGACATATAGGTATAAGTATAGATATAAATGATATAGATATAGATGTAGATAACTTCTTAAGACACTTATCTTTTTATTTAAACATATCTCTATGAGTTTCTTGCTGGTAGAAAAAACATTGCATTGATGAAATAAATTATTTCTCTATTAATTATTTCTGTTTGTAATGTCTATCTTGTAATTCCCCAGATAGTGGAATTCAATTTATCTTGTAAGAGCTAGCTTTGTACATTACTTCTTTTGAAGATTCCTCTAAGTCACAACACTGCTCTTCTACCCACTTGTTTGTCTAATTTATAATAGCCCTTAGTATTTACTGGTGGTGTATTCCTTTAAACTTCTCCCAGTCCCCAGATGGGCTGAACATCTACTATAAGCCAGATACTGTGCTAAGTATAGAAGGTATACATAGTGTATATAATGTGATAAGATCTAGTAGAGATTTGTACTTGGTCCTGTGCCACCTTAGAAGAGCAAGTAATTGATCTCATCTAGGGAAATCAGAAAGGTCCCTTGCAAAATTTTACATTTGAGCTAACTAAATAAAGAGTAAGAAGGTATCCAAACAGATGAGATAACTGGCTGGTCCCTACATATAACAAGAATTGAAAAGAAAGAAATGGAATGGAATAATACAATAAATAGAAATGGGAATTGAAAAGAAATGAGGACTAAATATTCTCCACATCCTATTTGAGAATTTGGTAATATGGGCCTGTACGCAACATAGAGGTGTGAGAAATAAAGAGGGAAAAGGAAGTCACATAGGGTAAAAAAGCACGTGGGGCCAGTTATGAAAATCTTTAAATGCCTCTTGTCAGACTCTGATTTGTTAATTAAATATATTGTCTCCTCAACAAGACTCTGTTTTCATATTTTCCCAATTCTTCAGGTATTAAAGCTTATAGTTGAATTCTTTCTAAATGGACCATGGTGTTGGGAGAAAAAAAACACACAATAGATACAATGGGAGCTTCCAGCTTTGCAAGGAATCAAAGGGTTTTCTGTAGCACTAGTAACAGCATATATCACTTGAGACTTCTCTTCAAAATTGTCTGTCTAGAGTTAAAAAAGGAGTTTATTATTTCTTTGATTTAAACATTGATACTTTTTCCAAAGTCAAACAAAATTTCAAGCATCTGTGAAGTTAGATAAGAAATATGTAAGATGAATTAATTTATTTAGATTGGATGGAGAGAATATTAGGCACCAGGACAAAGGGTATTAGGAAGCACTGCAAGATAAATAAAAGGTATTCAGGACAAGAGACAATTGTTACGTTCATCAATTTCCTCTAAAAGCTTGGATAAGGGAACTTAAGCTACTGGGAATGAATAAAGTGGGATCCAGAGGGGCATTAATATTTCATGAGTTTTTAGCAATTATTTTCTAGGGAATTGAAAAAACGTTTGGTGGCAAGAGTAGGAAAATGAGAAGTTAGTCTATTCAGAAAAACATAAAAAGGATGATACTGCAGGGAACCTCAAATTTGACAGTAAGAATATTTAATTAAAAGTAACCTAATACAGTATTCCAATCTATTTCTAATTCCTTTTTCTTACACAGAACATTATTGTATCTATACGGAGAGAGCATATTTTTAATATATGCACATACACATATATATAACTGATACACATATATATTTGTATATGTATGTATATGCATGTATGCATATTAATAATAAAGACATAGTTTCATTGCTTATGCCTCTATATTTTGTTCTATCAGAATCAACAGTATTAAAGCTTGCTGTAGGAAAATGTTTAACAATTCAATGTGCACTTGTCTCCTTCCCTCTTCATAAGAGAACTCCAATTGTGCTTAGGTGTTCCCCTCATGTAAGATAACACCAGTTCGACATTCTAGCCAATCATAACATTCCATTTTTCTTCATTGGGATTGTTTTGGATATATGAAACCCTGGGGAGGATCTGCCAGATGGTAGCTGAGAATACGTCCCTGACTCTTATAAAAGAGACTCTAGAGGTGAAAATTCCTTTCCTTTGTCTGATATTGTTCAGGAAACGTTTAATTCAGCATTCCTCAATTAATCAAATACTGTACATTTCCAACAAGGGCCTGTTCTCAAGATTGGCTTTGGTTGACTTCTGGTTACTGAGCTCTGAGCCCTTGGAATGTTCTCCCTGATTAGAGTTTTTTGTATGCCTGAGGCCTTGGGCTGTTCTGTACCAACTTGACAGGATGGTTAGTTAACAGTGGGATTTATGGTGAATACCTGTTTCTGCTCCGGGGGTCTGGAGTCTGAGAAGGTAGTGTCAGCCATGTTGGTGCGCATGGCCTACATAAATGACCCCCAATAAGATTTCTTGACACAAAGCCACATTGGCAACGCTTAGAGTGTATTGTTACTTATTTGTACCAAGAAAATTAAACACATTATGCAGCCCCAAAGAGAGAAAACACCTAGAAGCTTGTACCTGATGTCTGCCAGATTGTGCCCCATGTGCATTTTTCCTTTTCTGATTTCAATATCATCTTTCCAATGTAATAAACTCCAAGAGTATGACAACTTTTGAGCTCTCTGAGTCCTTCAAGTGAATTATTGAACCTGAGGGTGGTCTTAGGGATCCCTAACCCAGATATGATATCTGACACAATTGTAGCCCTCTTGAGGGCACTAGATAAATCAGCCTTAAGATAAAACCAATGCTAACAAAAATAACAGTTTAACCAGTTATCACTTTAAAACATTTGTTTTCCTAAGCCTAGATTGTGAAGACCTGAACACAGATGGAATTGATTTTTTTAAGTTCTTTTCCATGTAGTTGATTTCTCCCTTTCTGTTGAGAGATCCTAGAAGATTAGAACCAATTGCAAGGAGTTCAACTGTAAATTTCACATGAGAATTTTCTGCAAATACCTTTGATGATAATATTATACTTACTCACTATATTTGATAGGTAGTATTTAGTAATTAATTCAGTACTATAACAAACACTTCCCCACAACCCCAGAGTGCTTTTTACATAATTAATACCCAGAAGGATTAATTTCCCCACTATTAACATTCAGGGTTGATAGTGAAAATCATTACAAGTATTTCCAAAATATTATACAAGAACTAAGAAGATAAAAGAAGGGTGACTACCTGTTTAATGCCAGGAGAAAAACAAAATTTCTGAATTTAAGATAAAGTTTGACTATAATATTTGAATGTAATTATCTTTTTGGGATAATGGGCCATATAGTCTTTAGCAAACATTGGTTGAATCCTCCATTTTAATATTTCAACTTAAAATGGTTTCTTTTAATAGGTCAGTAACTCAATTAAATTGGTTCAAAGCAATCCATAATAAATGGGACAGATTTTGTTTACATTACCATTCCCAGGAGCAAATTTGCAAAGATGTAGGCATAAAGGTGCATGTTTTACATTTTAGGGATCTAACATTGTTCTATGACAGCAAGGATCTTAGTTCAATGAAATGATTAATTTTTGCTTTAGAATATCCTCTCCCTTTGTTTCCACTGTCAAGTGGATAATTTTTATTCCAAAACACACATGAGAAAAACTGATAATTTAGGTTTTCTTCACAAGATCAAAGCTGTGCATCATAAGACAACTGTAGAAGCACCATGCTCTCTACATTCTCAGAAATAAGCCTGATCTCTCTTCAGAATGGGGCAGTTAATTTAGTAGCTCATTAGTAAATGAAAAGATTTTATGGCACCTGTTTTATTTTCAAGTTTCAGTTATTTTTTAATCAGTATAATCTCCAATAGATTACATCAACATGATTTCATGCATTTAGAGGAGAAATATTTCCTGGTTAAGTTGAAAATTGTGCAGATGGCTTCTGGAAGACCTTCATTCTAAAGTAGCTTTACAGTGAAACATTTCATTTAGAAATCTGGACCTTCTTTCTTTAGTTTGCTGTAATCCACATTCACTGAGTAGAACTTGTACTGATCATTGGGATCCAGTTTGTTCCAGGGCTCTGAGTTATTCTTTCTGTCCTAATTAACATCTGGATTGAACAATGCCAGAAACAAGAGATACAGTGCTGCTCCAGTATCTCCAACTCCAATAAATACAAAGAGGGGCATCAAGCTTGGATGCTTCTTGACCTGACTAATGATCTGGCAGAGTATGTTCGTGGCAGAGGCCTCTGACTGGAAAGGAGAGAACCAGCTTAGCCACTAGGCCCTGGGCTAAGTAGTATCTGCATATGTTTTTAAGTGCCACTTCACATGAGTTGCAAAGGGCAGAAACTGACAACTCACAAAGTAACCTAAGAGTGGCTTTAAAAAAATGGGTGTTTACATAATTCTGAATCTTCTCTTGAAATTATTGGAACATCTGTCAATGTGTCACATTCTTAAAATTGGCTGAGTCTCAGTAACAGAGGCTCTCCTCTCCCAACAAAGGGCCTGGACTTTCCATCTTGCAAAAGTCCATTTTTTCCTTAGTGTCCCTCTGACAGACTTCTAGAGTCAACTTCTTTTTCACTAACTCACCTCAGCAGCTTATTAAAATTGTCTGAGTCTAATGACTATTCTAATTGGCCATCTCTAATTAAAATCAAGATTCTTTAAACATAGTGTAGGAAAATACTTGTTTGATAATTTGAATTAAACTTTAACCTCCATAGAATGAAAGTGAGTTGAGTGTTAATGGCAGAGATCTTGTATGGGATGTCCAGATAGACTATAGACTTTGTCATTATTTTTAAATCAAATTCAGGTTGGGACTCAAACCCATTAACACAAAGCCATCCTTCACCTACCTAGTGTGAGAAAGGAATAACCAGCACCATATAGATAAATAAAATAATTAAATAAATCTGTAAAATAATAATCATGATTATATTATGTGCATATTCCAGTGTGTTGACTATTAAGAGGTATTTGTTTCATGTGGTGCTTATGTGGACATTAGAGAAGAAACATTTTTTTCACAAGTCCTTCATCTTGTCATTGAAGCAGAAATGCTCAATGATGCTGTGATTCTGCTGTATTGTTTGTTAGATACAAACTTTTCAGAGAAAATCTATTGGGCTCAGGTCTTGTTCTAGCCATTGTACATCTGAATGGTATTAAAGTGAATTTCTCTAACAGTAACTTTCACTATGCTTGCCACATTAGTAATGTATGACTAAAAAGAGGGAGAAAAAGCTAGAAAAAAAGATTTCTCCAGAAAACTTGAACACAGATTTTATCCTGATTTGCCTTTTCATCTTTTTGTAAAATTAGCATAGAAAGGTAAACACAAAGCTACATCTTAACTTTATAAAGGCATTAGCACCTTTTAAGCACCAACTTTGAAACTAGATCTAACAATATATTCACCATCAAATCAAAACAGCAAACTTAATAACAATTAGAAATGATACTGAGTGCAAAATCGAATAACCCAAAATGTCATGCGATCATTGAGAATTTCATCACTAAAGGATTTGCCGGCAGAGTGATGGCCACGTGTGCAAGGTAATTATATGAAATGCCAAAACACCAAGCTGATGGGGAAAAAAGTATTTGGAAAAATTGAAAAATAAGCTTTCAACATTTTGAAATACACCCACATCTTGATAAGCAAACTAACCAACTCCACCTTGGGAGATAATTCTCCATGGGTAATTTCTCCATTGTCTTTCTGTGCAATGTTATTATGCACAGAGTCACTTGTTTGGGAATGTTTTTTCAAGGATGTCTATATTACACATGTCCTTGGAAAATGGAGACAGTGTGTCCCTGCAGGAATCAAATATTGGGCAGGTCTGCTTACAGCCCAATATAGAAGATTAGCATTAACTGTCCTTGGAGTTGCTCAGGTGTGATGCAAACTCACTGAGTGAACAGCTTCCACCTAGAATTCTCTGTCTTGCCCCTACAGAATTTGAGGAGCAAGAAAAACTGATGTGAATGTAAAGCTTAGGCTGCTTGCTGTGCCACAACGATAAAGTCCTTTTCTCTAAATCAGGATTGTCATGTCTTCTGCTTTCATCAGTGAGATTTCGGACTTACTACACTGTTAGTGTTCGATATGGTAATATCTCAGATCCCTCATAATTTTTGACAATGCAGCAGAGCCTAAGGTAACATTTTTACCTTAGTAATTGGATCTGTTTCCAAACTTTGTAATTTCTGACTTATAAATGGAAGTTGATTTTAACAGTAACCAGAAAATACAATTCTGGAATCATTTATTCAATCTTTGTTTTCTGGTAATAAATTGATCTCATGGCCCAGTTCATTGATTAAACAGTATAAATAAAACTTACAAATATTAATTACAACCCCCCATTGCAGACCTTTCTGCACCTCTCTGCTTATAGTATAAAATTAGTCAACAAAATAGACATTAACTAAAATAAGAATATTGGGTGTGATTTCTGCTAAGTCAATAAATTTGAGACTTCGGTCATAATCTAGAATACAACACTGACACTGAAATTTCATTAATGCACATAGCAACTTCACGGCTGACTTAAATTTCCAAAGATGAAATCATGGGTCTGAATTGACCTAGCTGTCTCTGCTTCCTGTGATTTCTTTTCCATGCTTTCTATGCTCCTCCTTTTTCGGGTATTCCAAAAGATCTTTAAAATTGTGCTATTAGAGATAGGGTGGTTTCTATAATATATTCATAAAATTACAGTTTATGATATATATCCACAGATTCCATTGTTTTATTCCTGCTCTTAGTTTTTGGTTAAGAATAGCCCAAATTTTAATTTCTTCTGTATTCTCTATAATTGTGTCAAAATAGCATTGGAAGATAATATCCATGTGAAACAAGTTTCTGAAAATTAATGATACGTAAAGCTCAAAATAACTGCGTGGTGCTGTTTTTCACATAAATACACTTTTTTTAAATATATGACTCTTCTGACATATTCCCTTATAAAGCCATGTTAATAGTGAAAATGACCCCAGATCTGTTTGTTCCTCATTCATCAAGAGCAGTGAAATAGCTGACTGGTAGATGTTATATGATATTTATCTTTTTCTGTTAGGTTATAAGAAAAGTAGTTCATGTGGCACAAAGACCCACCCAAACTTTATTCATGAGTTTCCCATCCTAACACTAGCAACAGAAGAGTTATCACCTTTCCTTAAAGACTCCTGACAAGTAGTTCATGAAATATAAGATTTTGGAGAACACCCAAATCTCTGAAATTATCTATACAAAGACTTAGACATGAAGATGTGAGTGAATTTGTCCTTGGCCATAAAGTCTGTCAAACGGAAGACTGGAATTTGAATGAAAACATCTTGATACAGATGTTCATGTACATGGCTCATTGCTCCTCTAATCTACCACCCTCATAAAAATGTCTCACTTTTCTTGTAAATTTATTGCTAATTTTAAATAAACAATAGAATTGTAGACTGTCCAATGTAGAGAAAATAGAAAAAAATTAGTCTAGACATGAGATAAATTCTTGTATCAAGCATCATCCTGTCTAGGAATGCATCCTCAACAGTATTTAACTTCTAGGCCACCCCATCCCTAGCCAATCTATCTTGGATACCTCCTTTCTGTTCCCTGTAGTTCCTTAGGTTTTTCTCAATCAAAACAGGAATACATCAACAACAAGTGTCCTTTTTTTTTTTTTTTTTTTTTGAGACAGAGTCTCACTCTATCACCCATGCTGGAGTGCAGTGGCGTGATCTCGGCTCAATGCAAACTCTGCCTCCCAGGTTCATGCCATTCTCCTGCCTCAGCCTCCCGAGTAGCTGGGACTACAGGCGCCCGCCACCACACCAGGCTAATTTCTTGTATTTTTAGTAGAGACAAGGTTTTCACTGTGTTAGCCAGGATGGTCTCGATCTCCTGACCTTGTGATCCGCCCACCTCGGCCTCCCAAAGTGCTGGCATTACAGGCATGAGCCACCACGCCCAGCCCAACAAGTGTAACTTTCTGTTTTAGACTGAGAACTCCTTTTGTCTAGTGATTATGTTGTATCATTGTATCCTCATTATGGAGAACTGTGCCACACAATTGTATTGATACAATTGTATTGTATCAGTTGCCACACATGTATTGATAATGGCATGAATAAGAATTTTCCACATTGTCAGCACAAAAATAAATATATTTGGAAAACTGTGGAGTGGTAGATTGGAGGTGGGAGGAGGGACACCAAAGTCCCAGAATGTTGGGCAAATTCAGGCATAAGGAAGGGAGCAGGGCCTATTTATGTAGGGACAAGCAGTCATCAGATAACCAATGGAAGGTTTTAGAACAGAGAAACAGAAGAAAATCCCATTAATTTTCAGCTTTAGGACTTGAGATCAAAATCAGCTTCTCACAAAGAGACTCCAGAGTTGGGGAGAGGAGAAAAACAGGCCATAAGTATCAATCAGAATCTGGCAAGTGGAAGGCAAAACGCATGCATGAGAGGACTCTCTGAGAGCTTCTACATGACAATTCTTCATTTACCTGAAGGATATAAAAGATAAAATAGGAAATCAGCCAAATTTGTGTTCAAGTATACAGTATCCTTTTTATTTATGTAGTTATTTTTTTACTTTTGTGAATCAGATCCACTCAGGCACTTTCTTCTTTCACACAGTCTCCTATAGTTTAACTGGCCCCAAATGTTAAACATCTGAAATGTGACTTTGAATTGGAAGATTGGTTGTTTTCTAACTCATGTCTAAACGAACAAAAATTCTGATAGTTCACAACTAATTGGAATATGTGCCAGCTTTTGCTGTGGCTAAATTTTGATATTTGAACAAGAGACATAATACTAAATTAAAGAAAGTGAATTTAAGTGAAAGGGAAAAATTATCTGATTCTTGTTACCTTTGTGTTATCAACAATGCATTGGCACTTGGAACATACATGAATTAGGAAATGTCTCAGTATCTTTGGTCTTACCTACATCGTTGGTATCCTAAATTAAAATTATATGCCTTCAATGATAATGTTGATTAATTTTTCTCCATGTCGATAATGACAGCCAACATGATTAATTCATTGTTTTAGTAATGCAAGGAGAGATGAAACTGATAAACATTAATCTAATCTGAATCTTTAAAACGCAAAGCTAGTTTCATGAGTAGGAAGAGGGCACAACTATTTTTTGAGATTATTTTAACATCAATAAGAGATCCATTCACACAGCAGTGTGAATAATTGATATTATTTGTCAAATTTTAAGCTATGAAGAGCTGTGACTAAACTGAATGTAATAAAATCTTAAGATAATCATAACTGAAAAGACTAAAGGAATAAAAATAAACTTGACCAAACACAATTTCAAGTAAGGCTAGATCTGAACATATTGCAGAAAGAATAACTTAAAGATCTAATCTTTACAGGATATACCAAAACTCTGTTATTTTACATTTTCTGTCTCCACCATAGACAACAGTACCTTCATATATTCTCTCCATAAAGAAATTTCTTCTAACCTTGGTCTAGTCTGTAGGGAAAAATTTGAATTTTGGCATGACTGATGAAGAGAGTTATCTGGGCAAAATCTTGGGCACACAAATTATCACCCTTGTGACTGATTTAACTGAGTTGGTGTCTCAGCTCTAAAATCTGAATTTCTTCCTTGTTCCCAGAATAAATTTTGCTCTTTAGCCTTCTGTTGAATTTTTTTCCCTCAAGGCTTAATGGACTTCTCTGAAGTCTTTTAAAACTGTTTTGGAAATGTAAGCCTGTTATACTGCAACATATCACATTTCTTAGCAAGAAATGTTGAACAAAATAATAACATTTAAGTCTCTAGGTTTGAGGTATACAAGTAGACACGAGGCAGTAGATGTTGAGATCAGATAGTGTCATATTTAATCTTTGTAGTAATGATGTGACAAAAATAAAGATTATTTTGTTTAACAATTGGCCTACTTGACTTTATATACCATTGCAAGTAATTTATATTTTAGTTGCATTGCCCTCCCCTATTACCACATTCAGTATTCAGGCAATAAATGTAATATACATTATGATGCTGAGGAACAAAATATGAAATTGTGGGGAGGGTCATGTTTCTTTATCCTGCTCCTTTTCATATTGCTCTACTTTTCTTTGGATTATTTTTTTATTCTCGCTGGAGTGGTTGTGCTTTTGCTGATTACTTATTGGTCTATGGTATATTATTATAATTTTATAGCTCCTACAAGTCTCCAATGCACCCCTCCAAGAGTGTTTTAATGAATATAATTCTTGGGATAGTAACCAAAATCAAGTATCCAGAGGACCTGGCAACAGTTTAAAATTACTTCGGAATAAGTCTATCAGGGTACAGGGTCATATATGCAAATTAGGTCATATGAAGTGCCGAGTATTCCATAGTTCCCCAAGGTAGATTTGCAAACTAAACTCTAATAGATAGTGACCCTGGGTTAATTACATAAAACATGTAATCTATTTATATTTTGTCAGTGTATCTAGCTGCCCGAAACTTGAATTTAAAAAACAAGAGCTTACCTAGAGTGAAACAGAAGTTCAAATTTCCAAGTATCTCCCTTATTGTTGCATTTGATCTAGCAAACATCATATATAAGAAATGTATATAATCACTTATCAAGTAATTTTTTATCCTAAAGTTTTATGTATATATTAGACAAGAATACACAAAAATGCAAGTAACAGTAAAAGTTACTGATAATTCTGCAACTCCAAGGCAATGGATTTTAATATCTTGGCATAATGTCTTCCTATCTTATTTATCAATGCAAATAATTAAAATTAAATGTATAATAATATGCTTTGTCTTAAACAACCTGGTGATACATATTTTAATATCAGTTTATGAAGTCGATATAGTAAGTGGTTATGATCATGAATCTTGGAGCCAGATCGCCTGGGGTTTAATCTCTGCTTTGTTACTTACAAAAATATGTGACCTTAGACAAGTTATTTAACTCTTCTACAACTAAAGCTTATAAAAAATAAAACTGAAATAATAATAGCATATTCCTTGTAGGGTTCTTGTAAGTTTTTAATGAGTTAACAGAAATAAAGTGCCTAGATTAATATTTGGCATATTAGTAACCATATAAAGAGTTAGCCACAATTATTTAATGTCTGTATGTTATTATACAGTGTATTATGTATAGCAACCAAATTATCCTATTGTTTTCTAAGGTTGACATTTTTTCCAATATTTTATAAATAAAAATATTTTAAAAACCTTTTTATAAAAACATATAACGACTGTTAGAATAATTTTCTTTAAAAATAGTCATACATGTGAAATGATTTAGCCAAATTCAGAGTTCAAAGATGATTCATACATTTTGACAGATTCTTCCCACCCCAGGAAGATAGCACAGTTTACAAAAGTGATTTACCATCATTCAGTAATATACATACTTATTTACTTTAATGGTATAACAGTGTTCATTTTAATTTGAAATTCTTTCATTACCTGCTAAAGGGAGTTCATATTTATGTGTTTACAATCTTATACAGGTTGAATTTTCTTTCTCCCAAATTCATGTGGTAAAGTTCTAACCCTTAGTTTCTTAGAATGTGACCTTATTGAAAAATGGTGTTGTTGCCTATGTACTTAGTTAAGTCAGGATGTCATACTGAAGTACGGTGGGTCCCTAATCCAATATGACTGGTATTCTTATACAAAAGCAAAATTTGGATACACATTCCCCCACCACCACACACACATAGAACATCGTGTGACTATAAAGGCAAAAATCAAAGTGATGCAACAGAAGCCAAAGAAAATTGGCTTCTAGAACTAAGAAATAATGAATTTCTCTTGTTCTAAACCACCCAGTTTGTCTGCATTGCGTATCATATACTACATATGGATATTTCTTCTTTAATAAATACACTGTATGAGTTCTTTAACTACTTATAGGTCAAGCTTCCTATTTTTTTTTTTTTGTATTTAATTTGCTTTCTTACATAGCAGTGAGCCATATCCCTTTCTAATGTGTTAAATGGCACTATATCTAGAATGGTTTTTGGACCAACTCTTTTGCCTCTTCTTTTCGATTTTCTATTGTAGTTTCAATTAAGCTAAGCTTCAATTACTGTACTTTTAAAAAGTAGAATATATTACCTGGGAGGACTAGATTTTTCATTTATTTTTCCCTTTTCAGAATTTTCATACTATTCTTATCTATTTCTATTCCCTTAGTTTTCTTGTGATTTCTGTTTTTAATTAGAAATTGTGTTTCAAATTTGATTAAATATTAAGCCTGGGGTGTTTTTACCATAAAAGAAAAACAGATAATCCCTTTCCTGAAGGGGGGTAGGATCAGAAACAAAAGTAGAGAGGAAATTGTTTTATTACATTCACTTTCACACAAATGTAAAATCAATTTCATGATCATATTACAGTTTGACAGTAGTGACAACTACACCTGAATTTAAAGTGAAATTATAATATAATTTTGAGAGAAAATCTCAGTGGTTTAAAATGAGTGGTTAAAAAAGAGATCACTTATCTATTTACATTTTCAAAATGCACGGAAGTTTAAATTAGTTGCAAATGGATGCAATTTTTCTTTATCTTAAACTATTTAAAAACTACATGCCAGCCAATTCCCTATTCCCTGTATCTTTCACCTATGTGCCTGACATGAGATTTAAAATTCATCACTCTATTTAATGACTTAGTTGTTATTCCTTCTCGTTAAGAGCATTTTCTGTTCGACTTCAGTTAGAAGGAATGAATGACACAATCTGCGATTTGCTTAAGGGATAAATCATTCTTAATCCATTTTTGTATAATCCCCTAGACCTTGGAAAACTAATCGTGCTTCCTGTTGAAGTTGACTACAAGGGGTTTGATTTAGAGTGGGCTTATTATGATGGGTAGATGTGTTACAAAATTTGACTCTCCTTTATCGTTTCAAATGATTAATTAATTGAAATGTGAAACTTAAACTACAATTTATTTGAGAAACATACTTAAAAACTGAGTTCGGATTGTCAAGCAAATTTTTATAATAAAAATCAGTTTCAAATAGTGAAGTAAATTTACAAAAGAGCAATCACTCAAACAATTGATATACAACGTGTAATTGTTTTCAATAAAAGCCCAAATCAAAGACCAATCAATCTATAACTTACAAAAGTGAGGATTTTACAGGAAGTTTCATACTACGATACTTATTAAATACATGTCCTGCTGAAAATACTGAAAGTCAACGTTTCAACAGAATATTTCTTTTCCATGGCATGGGTACCCAATTTCTTTCTAAAGCTTATAGTTTTTCAGCTTGATATGATCTAATGAAACCTGGCTTTTTCCCCTCTCTCTCTAATAAAAACTATATCCATTCTATATACACTGATATATTATGTTCAATATAAGACCTGAAAGGACAAAATGTACACCATCAAAAAGTCAATGAATCAAATTGGTTTATGTAGCTGTTCCAAACCAATATTACTAGAAAACTGCAGACTACAGTGTATGGTGATTTTTTTTTTTTTTGGTCTGGTGTGTGTTTCCTATCCTTTGCTTTTATTACATTTTCCATTTTGACCTCTCTTTTAATACCCTTCAAAAAGATATTTAGATGGAATCTTATGACTAATAATAAAATACAGTGTTTGAATTTCTTTTTCTTTAATTTTGAAAATAAATTTTCTAGTGACTCACTGTATTATTATATAACTTGTTACAGTCTATAGGCCCCTTCATCCTTTTAACTGAAATGTAAATAAGATATTTATATTACTCCAATAGTCAATTTATTTGTTTCATGCCATAATAATCTGGATTGCTGTAAGTAGAGGGGTATCTGATATTAAATAAAGTATCTGGGGTCTCTTCCGTTAATACTAATACACGGTATAAACCAAGGGGAGCACTGCTGCAGTTACTGGTGGTTTAGGAATCTGCTTGTTATAGTAACAGGACTAATACCTCCCTATATGATAGTATAATAGAATACGAGCGAGTGTATTGTGCTATCATGCATCATGAGGGCTGGAAATATTATGGATATGACCAGATAAATATTCTCAACCTATTCTTATCCAAGGATAGAGCGACTTAATTTCTGGCCACTTTGTCCTCATTTCTAGCTACCTGTCTCCAAAATATCTTCCATGTTATTGAACTTCATCAGTTTTTGCAATCTGAATCTATGTCAGCTAGTGGAGGCTATTCATATGGGAAATGAGATTTTGATTCTTTTGGATATGTCAGACAACTGAATCTACAAAATTGTTCCATTTAACAAGGCAACCATTAAGAAGAAAATGGCCATACCAATCAGCTTAACTACTTACCAAAGCCAAAAAATGAGGCTGAGCAGTTTGTTTTCTCTTGTAACTCTAGAGGCCCCAAAAGTATTGTACATATGGATTTTTATGATGCTGTCTGGATAGAGACGTCGTTACTCCTCACTGATAGTGTTTTCACTGAAACCTCATCTTGAGCGGGTTTCACCTGTTTTTACCTGTAGAAATGATAGTGCAGGAGACTTGTAATCACATGTGCGTGGAAAGTCAGGCTACGTAATGTAAGGTCAATTTTCAAGATGCCACATGGTTTCTTGGCGTCTGAAATAATATACTCATTTCAAAATCTACCATGTTGGCAAGATTGATCAGTTGTAGTTCTGTATTTGAAAACATTCGGTGATTATCCTCAGTCACTTTATTACAGCATCTCTATTACTGAATTTCTTTTTTAAAAATTTATTTACTGTGTTACATTTTTCAGCAGTTTTCCACAAGGAAATGATGAGTGCTCTGTCCCCTGGATTTTCCAAATACATACATGCCTTTCAGATTATACTTTAAAGACAATTTTACTTGGAATATAATCCTTAAGTCCCTCGCTCCCACTTTCCTTAAACTTTGGTAGAGAGTATTTTATTCTCTTCTGCATTGATTTGGAAAAGGCTGAGGTCATCTTGAGTTTTTCTGTTTCTACCTGCCTTACTTTCTCTGCTGCAGACCATTTAACTTTTTAGTCATCATAAAAATACAGTAAATTTGTCCATATATACGCTTAAGTTGATCATTCTGCAGGTTTTTTTCCGTTATAATTCTGTGCCCTTTTTTTACACAAATTCACTTTTCTTTCTTTTAGAAAAGTTTTACTATATTATAATTTGGAGTGTTATTAAAAAATTCATTTGTTTTCTTTTTCAGGATCACCACAAGTAAGCTATATCACATTGGTCTGTCTTCCATAAACATTTTTATCTTTATAATTATTTTATAATCACTGTGATTTCCCATTACATTCTCTCTCTGTGATTTATTCAAGCCTATCATGGTGTCATTTGCTGTGTTTTCGCTCTTTTTTCTATTTTTGTTTCTTTAATGTTTGTTTATCATTATATTTTTATCTTCTATTTTTTAAAAAAATAGGCTAGTTTTCTTCTCAGATGTTTTTTGTGTTAGAATATCTTTCATGAAACTTAGAAAGCTTGTTGCTGTCTCTCTAAGAGAGAGCTTGTGGCTTCTGAGTTGACACTAAGCGATATGTTTCTCTAATATCTTCCTCCATTTCTCGAGTCATTTCTCTGATGATTCAGCCATTGCTTGTGTTGCTTTATCTCCTTATGTGGTAATAGGTAGACAGAGTTTCTTTTTTATCCCTAGTCATATAGAATAAGAAAAGTTTGAAAGTGGAGAAAAGGAGTGAGCTGATGTCATCTGCAGATACAATTCTGGCCTTATTTGTAACCATTGGAAAATCTTTTCTGTTTCCTCTGACTGCTTCTCCTCTCCATCTTTGGTATTCCAAAGGTTTGCTTTGGCTCACAGCAAACACTTTTGTCATAGTTTGTTCCACTGCTATGTAGCTGCTTCAGGATGACATACAACACAGCTTGCTCTACTGGGTGCAATGATTACATAGTAAACAAAAACAAACAAACAAACAAACAAAAACTTTTTACTTATATACGTCTACTTTTACTTTTTACATATATTTAATCTACACAATAAGAAATTACATATTCTACTGTTTAATTACTGCTTCATATTTCCTGTCTCCACAGGTCCTATGGTCATGAAGCCCTTATGGTCTATGAGGATTCTTTGTGGAAGTCTCATAACAACGTTGTGAAGCCAGAGTCATTCCTGCAGCCATGAGGCCCTCCAAGCTCTCTCCCCTGTGGCCCTTTTCATCTTGCTTTCTACTCCTCTAGCTTTTGCTCATTCTGTTTCAGCCACACTGGCCTTCTTCCTGTTTTCACACACCCACAGAATGCCTCTGACTGAGGCATTTTCTGTTCTCTCTTTTCTCAGCTGTTCATATGGCTCACCCCCCTACTCTTTCAGATCTTTATTTAAATGTGACTTTCTCAGTGAGGTCTTCCCTGGCCCCCACTATTTAAAGCTGCTATTTACCACATCCCTTTCTCACCAACACCACCACACAAACTTTCATTTCTCTATATCCTGGTCTTATTCTTCTTTATAGTAGTGAAGTCCTTCTAATATAGTATGTATTTTATTTTTTTAGGTATCTGATTCCACTCAGTTGAATTTATGATGTTTGGTTCATTGCTATGGTCTAAATGTGTTTCTTGCACCTAATAGACACGCAATAAATATTTTTGAATGAAAGAATAAAGATCAATAAAATAAATTTATTTATTGATGATTAAATACAGTGCTAATATTGGAAAGATGAACACACAGAGTTGACTTTTTTTTTACTTCAAAGATAAACTATTTGTCTTTTTACAGGGTAACATCAATCACAATCTGATGAAATGCTGCTACCTAAAATTATCAAGATTATTAATTGAAACAGAATTTATACATTGTATCTTGAACAGAATATTATGTCCTATCCTGTCTCTTCAGGTTTCATTGTAGAAGTCCATATATAAAGTGGAGATAAGGACTTGTAAATCTGATTCTTGTATAAAACCTTAATTCGAATAGTAACAGTATAATAATAATAATAACAATCAACATTTGATTTGCATTTATTATGTGGGAACAAAGTACTGAGATTTTTACATGTATCACTATAATATATGTATAAGTATTATAAAGCTGAAGAAAATGAAACTGAAAGAAGTGAAATCACTTGTTCAAGCTCATATACCTAGCAAATAGCAAAGCCAAAATAAAAACTCCGGGAATCCTGATTACAATGTCCATACTTCTAAACACTTCAAAAATTATCTTAAAAATCAATACCAGTAAAAACAAAATATTTCCATAGTAACTAAAGTACATATAAATTCATGAAACAAAGGTAACCAATAAATTATTAGAAAGATGATTTTCTAATGGCAGACACATTCTTCTAACAGTTAAGTGTATCTAAAAGAAGTTGACATTATTTTACTAGTATCTTATGTATCTAATAAAGGTAAAGAAAATGTAACTTCAATGTTTTTCACTTTGTCAATTGATAACAAACACATTCTGTAATACACCTTTTAGTCGAGTGTTATTAGATTAGTCCTGGAAAATATTTTATCAGCCACTGTAAGCACCTATGTAAATTTGAAAACATATTTCTGAATTCTTGTTAAATATGTATCCAATTACTGCTAACATCTTCACAGAATAATGTATTAGTTTGCTGTTTCTATTTTCAATATCTTGATTTGAGCTAAATGTCCATAATTAGACATCAATATTCTGCCAAATGCCAGATTTTTAAAGTATATTTTAAACTAAAAAAAAGAAAGCTTCTCATGATTTTCCATGTCATCAAATTATAATTCACAAAGGATGTCTACATATCCTCTATTTCACACTGATCTCTTAGAGCTTCCCATTCATTTGTATATCAAGCAATACTGAATGACCTTACTTCACCTGATATGCCATACTGTTACATGTCTGTGCAATTTTACTTTTCTTATCTAAACAATACATTTACAACCAAGTTCTAGTAGGCAAACTGCTCTTCATGTTTTGTGTAGAAACTTTTATAACAGAGTCAAAGCCAACTATGTTTTAGTGACTTGAACAGCTAAACATCCTTCTATCAGTAGAGTCACTCCATTATTAAACTTTTTGAGAACGGGAGCAATGTTTGACTAGTTTTGCATCCCAAGAGCCTAACATAATACTTGGGGTGTACTAGACACTCAATACTACTTATTAAATTAAAATTTAGTTTCTAGAGCTTTATATTTTTATATTAAAATTTTCTTCTTTTGGGACATTTATACTTCAGGAATACTTTATCACTAGAGTTGGGCAACTTGTTACTGATGAATTAATATGTGTCTTTACCACAGTTCAACTTCTTGTACTTGGATTTTGGAAATAACAAATACAAGCAAAGCAGAAAAATAATTTTATTTTTAATATTGTTTTTCATGCCTCTGCGGGCAAAACAATAGGAAGATCCAGTCACAATTTTCAATAATGTTTTCACTAGGAAAAATAACAATTTTATTGGGATTTATAATTATCTGTAGTAATGCAACTGAATGAGATTTATTATAGTTCATTGTCATGTCTCTCTAACAATAATTTATGTTAATTTTGAAAACAAAAATGCAATTTTGGTGAAAGAAAATACTTGCATGATATATTAACTTCTCTTAACTTATAAAAAAGATTTAATGTCACAATGAAAGTATCAGAATGCCAAAACTAGCTCGGTCAGGGAGACCCTAACCCAGCAGCGCTAGAGGAATTAAAGACACACACACAGAAATATAGAGTGTGGAGTGGGAAATCAGGAGTCTCATAGCTTTCAGAACTGAGAGCCCTGGACAGAAATTTACCCACATATTTATTGACAGTAAGCCATTGATAAACATTGTTTCTATAGATTATAGATTAACTAAAAGTATTCCTCATGGGAAACAAAGGCATGGGCCAAAATAAAGGGATGGGCTCTGGCTAGCTATCTGCAGTGAAACATTTCCTTAAGGCACAGATCACTCATGCTATTGTTTGTGGTTTAAGAACGCCTTTAAGCAGTTTTCCACCCTGGGTGCACCAGGTCTTCCTTGCCCTCATTCCGGTGAATCCACAACCTTCAGCATGGGCATCATGGCCATCACAAACATGTCACAGTGCTGCAGAGATTTTGTTTATGGCCAGTTTTGGGGCCAGTTTATAGCCAGATTTGGGGGCCTGTTTCCAATATGCCCCCCTTTTCTGTTTTGCAAAGCAATAAAAGCAAAGGCAGCTTTGTCACGGTGAGCTACTTCTCGCAGGAATCAGGATCCACATCTGCAGGCCATACAAAGACAAACAACACAGATTAATAACGGAATCATCATTGAAATCGTAGAGCTTCCAAGTGTTTTTAACCATTTTAATGGATTACTAGCTGCTAATCTCTCTGCAGCTCCTTCAAGCACTCCAGTTCCTGGGATTAAGGTCAGGTGTGCCTGGGATGCTTTAAATATTTCTTCTTTTAATTTTGCAGTATTCAAAGACAATTTTGTAGAGTGTCCTTCGAGATACTTTTTTATTCTTTCCCAAATGTTGATCTTATTAAGAGCCATTAATAGTTTGCACAAATCCTTATGTTATCTCCTAGAGCAGGCCATATCATTTGAGGTTGAGGTGACATTATACCACCATGTTTCCAGATAATACGAACTCTTGTCAAATTTCTTATCATTTCTACCATCTGACCATTTAGTTCAGACCAGCTGAACATAGTGCAGCCATGGCATGCAGATTGAGAGGTGCAATTTAAGCTAAACGTCCCCTTAGGGGACCAATCAATAATGATTCCATAGGAATCATTGAGCAGAACCTCTGCCTGCTCTGCAATGCAATCTTCCTAAACAAGTACGTTCTTTTTTTCTAGCCAGGTTCAATTTTGTTTACAAATAGGTTTTTGAGGGTGGTATGCCTTAATTATAGGAGCAGATTCATTATGGTAAGTACTGAGATCAGAAAGCTTGTGTAACTGTGTCATAGAGTGATTACATCCAGGCATTATTGCCAGCCAAGATTGATAAATATGCCCAGTAAGTATAATTGTTCTCTATGTCAGCCCTTGTTGAAGGAATACTTATGGCAGTGGTGATCACTGCTATCATAGCTACCATTAAATTACTCATTGTGACTGGTTGTCCTGCTTTCCTCAGGTTTTCTTCCACCATCTGTGACAGCTTCTTGATCTGTCCCCAGGGGGGTGGCTGTGCTCAACGGGTGTTGCTCATGACAGTTGGGGTCCTCCTCAGTGTCAGTCTTGACTTGGCTGTAACCGGGGGGTCCTCACGATTCTCCCAGAATCTCTTCCTTGGCATCTGGCTCACGATAAGGTTTCAGGTGTCTTGATGGTATCCAAATAGGCTATTGGTTCAGTCCTGGAGAAACACAAACATAACCTCTACCCCAAGTTATTATTTTACCTATTTCCCAACTTTTTGTTATTGGATCTCTCCACCAATCCAGTTGTTCTGTTTCTGTCTTTGCAGCTGGTTTCTGTAGATGCTGTTCAGCTGCTGATAGCATCTGGCCTTTAGGCAGGCTCAAAAAATTTAAAGTTAATAATGTTAGATTCAATTGCATATGCGGTGTTCCATAGTCCCTGTTTTCCCCCCTCTGTTTTTGCAACTGCTCTTTCAGGGAGAGATTCATTCTTTCCACTATGGTTTCTCCTTGAGAATTATATGGGATACCAGTAATGTGTTTAATATTCCATATAGAGAAAAATGTAGCTAGAGCTTGGTTAGTATAGACTGGGGCATTATCTGTTTTAATAGAAGCTGGAATGCCCATCACCACAAAACACTGCAAAAGGTGATGTTTAACACAGGCAGAAGGCTCTCCTGATTGGCATGTAGCCTGGACAAAGTGAGAAAAGGTGTCCACACATATATGTACATAAGCTAGTCTCCCAAACGAGGGAACATGTGTGACATCCATTTGCCAAAGAGAAGTAGGTTCCAATCCTCAGGGATTAACTCCTCCTGTAAAAGATGAGGAATGTACAATTTGCCAAGTTGGGCATCACTGGATAATAGCTTTAGCTTCTTTCCAGGTAATGCTGTATTTGCGTTTGAGACCAGAGGCATTAACATGGGTTGAATTGTGAAAGTGTCTAGCAATAGGTATTGCAGTAGCAATTAGGAGATCAGGCATTTGATTCCCTGCAGTCAAAGGTCCTGGAAGAGGTGTATGAACCCTAATGTGAGTGATATAAAAAGGGTGCATTCTACTCCTGACTGCTGTTTGCAGTTGGGTAAATGAAGTCATCAGTTGTTCATCTGTATGAAATCATAACTGAGCATTTTCAATTAATTGTGTGGAATGAACCACATATGAATAATCAGAAATCACATTAATAGGCATATTAAAAGCAGTCAATACCCAAGCTCTGCTTTTTGAGCTGAAGTATAGGGCATCTGAAAAACTTCACCTTTCGATCTGGAAGAAGAAGCTTTACCACTACTAGACCCATCTGTAAAAACATTCTCAGCACCTTCAATTAGTTTAAATTTAGTTATTTTAGGGAGAATCCAATTAGTTAATTTCAAAAATTGAAACAGTTTTGTTTCTGGAAAATGATTATCAAGAATACCCACAAAGTCAGCTAAATGGGTTTGCCAAAGAAGACTATTTATAAAAGCTTGCTGTATTTGTGCCTTCATGAGAGGGACAATAATTTTTCCAGGATAATATCCATGTAATTTAACAATCCGTGTTCTCCCATTTCCTATCATAGTACCGATTTGATACAAATAAGGAATTAGAGTCCATGAATTAGTATGTGGAAGAAAAAGCCACTCTGCAAGATCTTGCTCTTGAACAATAACACAAGTAGGTGAATGTTGAGTTGAAAAAGTTAGCAAATCTGGAGACTTCTTTGGACACATTATATTTATTTGAGCCTTATGGACTTTCTTTTTGATTAGCTGCAGCTCTGCCTCAGCTTCTTTTATTAATTGTCGAGGGCTAGTGAGACTAAGATCTCCTGTAAGGATAGAAAATAGATTACTAATGGCATAGGTAGGAATGCCTAGAGCAGGTTGTATCCAATTAATGTCCCCTAGTAATTTTTGAAAGTCATTAAATGTTTTCAGTTGATCCCTATGTATGGTTACTTTCTGTGGCACAATGGTAGTGTCATTTAGTAAGGTCCCCAAGTAGCAGTAAAGAGTAGTAGTCTGAATTTTGTCAGGAGCTATAGTTAAACCAGCATGAGAAATCGAATTTTGCAAGTGATCATAACATTGGAGTAGTATTTCTCGAGTGGGGGCAGCACAAAGTATATCATCCATATAATGAATAATGTAAAACTGTGAAAATTTTTTACAAGTAGGTTCAATTGCTTGTCCTACATAAGTCTGGCAAATTGTTGGACTGTTTAACATGCCTCATGGCAATACTTTCCAGTGAAAATGATTAGCAGGCTGCAGGTTGTTTACTGCAGGAATTGTAAATGCAAACTGTTCACAGTCTTGCTCAGCTAAGGAGATAGATAGTAAAGAAACAGTCTGTTAAATCTGTGTCGATTAAAGGCCAATTTTTTGGAATCATAGCAGGAGAAGGCAATCCTGGCTGTAAGGTCCCAATAGATTGTATAACTGAATTATGGGCTCTAAGATCTGTCAACATTCTCCATTTACCTGATTTTTTCTTAATTATGAAAACTGGAGAATTCCAAGGAGAAAATGTTGGAGCTATGTTTTTTTTTTTGTTGTTTTGTTTTGTTTTTTCAAATTGCTCAGCAGCAAAGTCCTCTAAAGCCTCCAGTTTCTCTTTACTCAGCAGCCATTGTTCTTTCCAAACTGGCTTATCTGTTAACCATTTTAAAGGTATGGGTTCTGGAGGCTTAACAATGGCCGCCATCAAAAATGATATCCTAAACCTTGGCAGGAACTTTGTCTTTCTGCTTGAAGCAGTTCTTTCAAACCTTGCAAATTTTTTCCTAGTCTGATACCAGGGACATACCCCACTTCATGCATCATATATTGACTTTGACGGCTATATATTTGCCCTGAAATTACAACTTGTGCTCCCCCTTGTTGTAATAAATCTCTCTCCCATAAATTTATAGGTACAGAAGTTATAATTGGTTGAATAGTCCCAGGTTGTCCATCAGGCCCTTCACAGTGCAAAATATAACTACTTTGATATACTTCAGGGGCTTTACCAACTCCAACTATGTTAAATTGAGTGGGTTGAATTGGCCATGCGGAAGGCCAGTGCTGTAGATAAATGATTAAAATGTCTGCTCCTGTATCTACTAAACCTTTACATTTCTTTCCCTGAATAGTTATTTCACAGATAGGACGTTTATCAGTAATTTGATTCACCCAATAAGCTGCTTTGCCTTGTTTATTTGTGCTTCCAAATCCTACTGTTCATTTAATTTCACTTTTCCCCATTTCCACATACAGCACAATCAGGAGCTGTGCTATGTGCTCTCTTGGCTCTGCTTTCCAGGCAACAGAAGTAGATATAACAATTTGAATTTCCCCATTGTAATCTGAATCAATGACTCCTGTGCGTATTTGTACTCCTTTTAAATTTAGGCTAGACCTTCCTAGAAGTAATCCTGTCATCCCCGCTGGCAAGGGTCCACAGACCCCTGTTGGAACTTTTTGCAGGGGTTTCCCAGGCAGAAGGCTCATAGCTTTTGTGCAGCATAAATCTACTCTGGCACTCCCGGCTGTGGCGGGGGACAGACATTGTACTGGGGTGAGGGAATGGCATGAGCCGGAAATGCCCCGGTTTGGAATAGGGCCCGGTGTTTCCCAAAATAGGGTTCCCACCTTTATCAAACATACACTGATTATCCCAGTGTTTTTCTTTTTTACATTTTGGGCATATTGCAGGCTCAGCAGTTTTCTTTTTTCCCCTATCTAGCGTCCTGACTCACTGATTTTTTCTACATTCTTTTTTAGTATGACCATGCTTCCCACAGTTAAAACAAGCTCCAGGAAACGGGGCATTTCCTTTACCCACTCTCAGTCCTGCCATTGCCTGGGCTAGCAGAGTAGCCTTATGCAGATTACATCTGATACTGTCACAGGCCTTGATATAATCAACTAAATGTACTTTCCCTCTAATAGGTCACAGAGCAGCCTGGCACTCGGGATTAGCATTGTCAAAAGCTAATTCCTAAGCAGCTGAATCTGCAATCACCTTTTTAAGAGACTCCTATAACCGAGCTATAAAATTGCATACAGTTCTTTCAGTCCCTGCTTTACAGCACTAAAGGAAGGGTATTGCTCTCCTCCTAAAGTGATTTTTTTCTAAGCTCTAAAGCACACTCCTCTAAGCTGCTGTATGGCATCATTCTGTATAACCACCTGTGCATCTAAACCAGCCCAGCTGCCAACCCCTAAAAGTTAGTCTGCATTTATATTAATTTGAGGTTGGGCCTGCGCATCGCGAGAAGCCTGAATGGAACCTTCCTCAGCCCACCAAGTTTTAAATTGTAAGAACTGAGCAAGAGTTAGACAAGCTCCAGTAAGAGTGTCCCAGTCAGTAGGAATCATCTGACTGGAAACAGCAACATTCTTTAACAGTCCCATTGCAAAAGGAGAACCTGGTCCATATTGATTAATAGCTTGTTTAAATTCTTTGAGTAATTTAAAAGTAAAAGGCTCAAATGTGCTATAATATTTCCCTGTTGATCTGGGGGGGTGTATTCTAACAGGGAGCTGCCAAGCCTCTATATCACCTTCTCGTCTAGCTTGCTGAATTCCTGCCTGAATAGAACTGAGAGTGGTCACTCGAGGTGCTGCTCAAACAGTCACTGGGGCAACTACTTTTGCCCAGTGTCCCCTGGAAAAGAAAGATCTGGAGAGTCAGGCGACTCTTTTTCTTCAAAATAAGGAGGGGGTGCAGAAGGGTAGGGATGAACCTCTCCCTCCTTTGCCACTTTAGCTTTAGCTGGCAAACAAACCTGTTCTGTTACTTCTTCTGTTACTTTATTATACTTTCCTTCCTTCTCATCATTAGTGTGAAAAGGTTCCAAGGTGGAACAAACCAGAGCCCACACTTGTCCCATTGTTACCCTGATGCTTCCAAGCTCCCGTTCTTACTCACCACTGGGATTGCTTAAGAGTGCATGGGTGTCCTCCAGCTTAGTTCCCCGTTCTCCAACCGTTGCTCTGGCAACCCTCCAACCCAGGTTCGAGCCCCACATATGGGCATCACTTGCTGAGACCAGCTTGATCATGGAGACCCTAACCCAGCAGTGCTAAAGGGATTAAAGACACACACACAGAAATTTAGAGTGTGGAGTGGGAAATCAGGGGTCTCACGGCCTTCAGAACTGAGCACCCTGAACAGAGATTTACCTAAATATTTATTGACAGCAAGCCAGTGATAAATATTGTTTCTATAGATTACAGATTAACTAAAAGTATTTCTTACGGGAAATAAAGGGATGGGCTGAAACAAAGGAATGCATCTGGCTAGTTATCTGCAGAATGAACATGTCCTTAAGGCACAGATTGCTCATGCTATTGTTTGTGGTTCAGGAACACCTTTAAGCAGTTTTCTGCCCTGAGTAGGCCAGGTGATCCTTGCCCTCCTTCTGGTAAACCCACAACCTTCAGCATGGGCATCATGGCCACCACGAACATGTTACAGTGCTGCAGATTTTGTTTATGGCCAGTTTTGTGGACAGTTTATGGCCAGATTTGGGGGTCTATTCCCAACATAAGAAGTATTAGTGTCAATTTACACATACAGAACTAAAAGCATTAATATTTACCCATGTGAATGATGACTACAGAAATATTGGTTCTGATATGGTGCTAATAACAAAAATCCAATTAATTTCATAATAAACAATTGCTCAATAATTGTAAGAGTCATCTATACACCACATAGCTTTTATTATTTTGACCAACTTAATTTATTTTAACATTGAGTTTTATTTCCTTCAAAGTAATTTACTGGACATCATACAGAGCTCTATATAAGTAAGGCATTTTTAGCTTTCAAAGTGTTTATAATCTAAGAGTACAAAAAAAATTCAAATGCAAGTGTCAGTAGATGCTGCTAAAATAATTCAAAAACACAACCTTTTTTAAAAATGGAATAACATAATTACTAAAATTAATTACTATAAGTGTTCAAGGTTAAATGATAGAAAAATATATTTATCATCCAGTAAACTATTAAAATTAAAACACACTGTATTTTAACTACATTTTTTCAAATAAGCATCATAAATATTGATAACTATATTTATCTAATTTTTAAAGACTATAGGTGATAAAGTTTTTTTATGATTCCAGTTTTCTAATGTGTGTTATGGAATTTTTATTGTCATAATGTATGAACTTAGGTAGTCAAACAGACAAAATTAATCAAAACAGTTACATATCTAATTTAGTGCTTAAGTAAAAAATTGTAAGTAGCTTCTCAAATTTATGATTTACCAGATATTACAGATATTACTGCTAAACTCTAGTGTAAATAATCAATTTACTTTTTGTTTTCACTTGTGATCTATTTTTATTTGATTGTCTTGTATTTTAGTGTGTTGATTTAAAAAAATTATGAAATAAGTAACACTAAGGTCACATATGCTTACACCACAAATCCTGAAAGTAGTAGGCTAATGGCTAAAATATGGCCTTAATTTTCTTTATTAAAAAATTCCTAATACCTTAGATTACAGGTAACTTCAAATATCCTCATTTTGTTAGCTTCTTCAGAAAGGAAAAATTAGAGAATTCCAGTTTTAGGCAAGATGGCGAACTAACATAATATGGGCAAATATTTTATCCCAAGTACCTAGAATTACTGCATAAAATATAACAACAACAATAAAAGTAGCCACAAAATACATTATGGAGCTCACCAATAATAAGAAAGATAATCCCTATGTTCAGTAAACAAAAAATAAAGTAAAAAAACAGAATGATTAGTGTTTTAATGACTAAATACATGTTCTAGTAATGCGTTGGCCACAGTAGCCCAAGATTTTGGGGTTTTATGGCTACTTGAAAGCAAAAGACCAAGCTGGACATCTGAATGAAGGCAGAAGTCCCAAAGATAAATGCATTTAGGGTAAGTGTGGTTACAAAGTGTTGTCCAACAGGCTAGGGAGAGATCAAGGAAGCTTTGGCTGCAGAAAACAGAATCCCCCAGGCAAGAAAATCCCGATCTATGCCCCTTATATGTCTGATGATCACATTTACTCTTTCTAATTTGTTTAAGAAACCATAAGACAAGAATGTAACATAAAATTTATTCATGAACTATAGACATTTGAAGATCTTGCAGACTCAACTTCAGTGAAGGATATAGGGATATATCTGGCCTGGTTATATAAAACCTACCAAACAGAATAGTGCCACTAAAACGAGCTCAGATATGCATGCACACGATCATATGGAGAAAATTTACCATTAATAAGAATCTTTAGTAAAAATATGCTAACAGATAAGTGTCACAACCAATTAAGATAATAAAATAGCACAATAAAAGGCAACATTGTGTTTAAGTGATGAACAATAAAGATGAAAAAAAAAACAAGTAATTTTTAAACAACACCAAAAATTACCAAGGATAATTAAGTGGAAAATTGGGAAATAAAGCCAGAGAAAACAAATAAATATATAAAAATATAACAAAATATAAATAAGTATTGGCTGTATAAAGCAACAGCAATAACAATAAATTTGGAGGGACAGCATATTAATTAAGACAAGAAAGAAACTACAATGTTAAGATATGAGGGAATATTCAGACAAAGCAGTCTAAAGATTCGTTGTTATTAAGAAAAAGGATATAAATATTGATCATCTTTGAAATATATTTTGGTTTCTTTTTAGGCATGTTAAATATTTCAGAGTAATCCCTAAAGGAAGAAACATGGAATATAATATTTTCAACTCAGAAGAGATAAGAAAAGTTAAGTAGATGGGAATTAAACAATGAGAACACACGGACACAGGAAGGGGAACATCACACTCTGGGGACTGTTGTGGGGTGGGGGGAGGGGGGAGGGATAGCATTAGGAGATATACCTAATGCTAAATGACGAGTTAATGGGTGCAGCACACCAGCATGGCACATGTATACGTATGTAACTAACCTGCACATTGTGCACATGTACCCTAAAACTTAAAGTATAATAATAACAAAATAAAATTAAATATAAAATCAAAAAAAGAAATCTTAATTAATAAAATATAAAACAGAAAATAAGAAAAATACACTCATAGTAAATGGATAATAAAAAACACAAAATAAGATTGTATAAGTTAATCAAATATGTCAGCAATCACACACACACAAATAAATGAATAAATGCAACTCACCACTTAGAAGATAAATATTTTAAGAAAAATAAAACAGGTATATGCAATTTAAAGGAGTTACATTGAAAGCAAAATATAAGACAGAAAGGTAGAAAGTAAAGAAATTAAACATGAAGTTAAAAACTAAGGGCAAAAATACAGTTAGCTGTATTAATGCACAAAACAAACATTAAGCAAAAATAATTTTTCAGAATAAAAAGTACTTAGATAACAATAAAAGAATCATAGTGTCTTATTATTTATCTGGTAATATGACATGAATTTTATACTCTAAAATACATTAAGCAAAAACATAGAATTACAATAAGAATGTGCAAATCCACCTCCACTAAAAGCTGATTTTTATAAATCAGCAATAGCTCAGACTGGAAGAATAATCGAAGTGTAGAAAATACGAACATCAATCTTCCTCTAAAGACACAGTAGAACATTGCACCTGATACTGAAAGAACGTACATTCTTTTCAAGCACGCACAGAACATTTACAAAAATTGCCAACGTACTGAACTATAGTAGGAGGCTCAAAAAATGTCAGTCAATACCACAGAGATTGCGTTGTCTGATTCCAATGCAATAGCAAAAAGATTACATCAAAATCCTTTTTATTTGGAAATATCAACACATGTTTCTAAAGTAATTGGCAATGGAAATCATAATTGAAGTATTCGATTGGTGAAAAAGTAATTGCGGTTTTTGCCATTAAACCTAGTGGCAAAAAAACACAATTACTTTTCCACCAACGTAATAAAATAAGTAATTAGAATAAAGAAAAATTAAAGCACTGTACATTCATACAGAGACTAAGTGAAAGCTAACTTGAGGGAAAGCCATAGTATTACATTTATAAATTACAAAATAAAATATAAAGAACGGTTTAAGCATTTAGCTCATATAGTCAGAAAAAGAACAAAAAAGCAACATTTTAAAAACAGAATGATGGATATAAGAATATAAGGGTTAGAACCAATAAAACAAAAGCAATTAAAATAGGAGAGAATTCTTAAGACCATAATCTATCTATTTAAGAAGGTTAATAAAATAACTTATAATTCTGGCTAAGAATGGGAGAAAGTATAGCTGAGCAAAACTGGGATTGAAAGGAAAGCATAATGACAGAGTAGAAAAAAACAAATTATATAAACAAATTTATGCCTATAGTAATAAAAACTAAGGTAAACATTTACCGGAACAATTAGTCAAAACATTTTTTAATTGTAAATAAAATAACAATATAAAGAAAGCAAATGGTAATTAAAAATCTAATCACAAGGATATAGTTTTTTTCAGATGAGTTATATCAAACCTTCAAGAAACACACCAAACAGTAGTGTATTTTAGGAATACATATTTATATTATAATGTATGAAGAAGAAATGAGATTAATGCACTAAACTCAATTTCTGAGAAGGGAAGAGCACACAAAGAGATAAAGGGTAATGCTTTAGCTGTATTGTTAATGTTTTGTTTCCTAAAAAGAGAAAAATAGACATCTAAAAATACGAAAATGTTTGTATGTCTTCAATCTTTGTGTTGAGCATGTGAGTATATTTTCATTGTTTTTCTGTAATTTGTGCTTAAAGATTTTATTTAAAAGGAAATATTTAAAAATAGAAGAAAACAGTGACTAGAGTATAACTAGGAATATATGGGTTTTTATCAGCAAAGTGCTTAAGAAAATGTTAAGCAAGATATTTAACAGTAGTGTCAAAGATTGAAAGTGCTATTTTTCTGCTTAACATGGCTGATGAGCAGCTCGAACAAAAATTCTTTTTGCAAAGAAGCTCAGATCATTAGGTGTTCGGGCGGGCAAAGGGCAAGAGAGTTTTTGTTTATCTCTCACCATCTCTCAGGCATTGAGCTTTCTATATGCTTGACATGCATAACATTTAATCTTCACTCTACATCCATAGTGAGGTAATATACCCCATAGGCAGGAAATGTATGGCTCAGAAAAAGAGAAATCATCTGTCTAATTTCATACAATAGGTAATTGGTAGAAGAGGAATTTGAAATCACACCTGTTTAACCCTCAAATGTATGTCCTTTTACTACAGCTTAGTAACACCTTATTCAAGATCATGACAGACAACACTAACCACTATAACACTACGTTTTATGCACTAAATTAACTGCGTGGGTATAATAGCTCAATTAATTTTCAAACAAACTCTGTTGGCTTTATCCCCTCAGTTTACACATAGGAATTTTAGGTTTAGAAAGATCAAAACAATTTCTGACTGTACCAATATTAGTGTGCCTCAGTGAAACCAAGGCTTGTGATATTAAACACTCCATTAACTCTCTACTAAAGTGATGTAGACTCTGGTTTTAGGTGACACAGAGCCAGATTTAATTTATTTGCCCCACACAAGACAGTATCTAGAAGTTTTCTTTCCAGACTTCCACTACAATGTGAGAAAACCATACTTAACCTGATTCCACAGGGAGATGCCATGGTTGAAGACCCTGTGCATGGAAACGCTGTATTGGACTTGGACTATGAAGTGTGTGAAGCAGAGTATTTCACACAAAGCCATTTAACTTTTGTCTGACTGCCCTTTACTTCAATTCCTACCACCAGACCCTGATTTACAGCTGACAGAAACAGTGGCAGCTTTAAGTAATATCATGTTTTATTTCTTCACAAAGATCTGTGGAATGTTAATGAAACAGGACATGCTGTCAAATGGAATGAACACCAGATCATGATCCATGTAAAGACCTGAGTTCCTTCCTTCTTCACTGCATATAGGAAATCTCACACAGAGGGTGCTCAGTCTCATTGAATATCGGCTTCCTCATCGCTAACATGGTAACTGAAGCCATAAGGCTTATGTGAAAGACCTACCGTAAACAGCGAACTACCATACTGTTACTGTTAGTTACTGTAATTTTAGAAGACTTAGTTTATTTTTATATATTAATCTCCCTTCGAGGACTACCGTAGTTCCTCTGCCTTTTTCCCCTGTGAAATTCTTATTTTTAAATAAAAAGAGGGGCAGAATTAAACTGATGACTTCAGCACCTAGCACTTATCCTTTCCATATTGTTTCATTAATCATTAGAAAGTCAATTTCAAAATTGCAGCCCTTATATTTGATAGAAATGGACTGCAGAATTGGAGAGCAAGTTAGAAGCCATATTTGGGAAATACATACTTAGAGAAAGCGTTGGAAATTGTGAAACAGACAGGTTTAGGAGAGAAGATGAAAGAGGAGAAAGGAAGGGAGGAAATGGCAGGATTGATGAGAGGAGACCAAAGCAGAGGAGAAAAGCAGGAAAGGGACAACATTGGGGATTCCATATAATTCCATGGTTTTAGAAGGTAGAAGTTAAGAAGATGGCAGAAAAAAAGAAGCAACTAGAAAGTTAAGATGAGAATAATGAGAAGATAATTGTTTCAATCAAATAATATCAATATAATATAAATAGCAACCAAATATTGATGATCTAATAAGGGCTGTGCTGCTTAATGCACATATCTAATTGATCATGAGAACATGCAAGGCCAGTTAAGCAGGGTTCGTTAGATTGGTACTGATTTACTCAGTGTGGCTAGAACAACAGGGCCACATATTACAAACCAAACACTATGGGTTTGCTGAAATATCTCAGAGAAGAGCAGATTATATGCTTCCTCTAGGGAACCAGTAAGATATCAAAACTAACAACTAGATCAATTTTTAAAAGATGTAGCTAGTATTTTTGTGGTAATTACATGGTTGGTATAGATGAGATACAACCATAACTTTAGCAGTTATTTCTAAATGTTTATAAATGAAAACCAACATGACTGTTAGAGGATTTTTCTGGTAATAGTGACCTATCACTAAAAGTCCAGTGAGACTGCAGAAATGTAATCGACTCTCAAAGACTCAATATCCAACACCCTTTACTCCCTCCACTCCTATTCCCCCCACCCCTTTCTCTCTCTCTTCCCTGAGACTCTTCTTTCTTGCTTACTTACATTCAGGAATATTGAGAAATAGCTATTGTCAGGAGCACATTTTATTTTTTAATTCACCAACTCTTATACCAGATCCAATAGAATATACATTTTCATAGACAGGCACTTATCATGTAATTTTCCTCTCCCAGTTCTTATTAATTAGATCATTCTCTTTAACTACGTTTTCTTCCCCCAAGTGGCTTCAGGATATTAAACCTTCACACAACATAATCAGTATGAAAAAAAGGGCTAAATCTGTATTGAATATGGTAGTTTCTGAACCTCTCGTTGCTCTGACTACTAGCTGGAGTGGCTAATACAAATATGGAATTCAATATCAGCATACAACAAAATACCGTAAGTGGCTAAAATTCCCTTGGAATAATGCAGAGAAAGGAATTAAGAAACTTGAGGAAACAGAAATGCTGCTTGATGTAGTTTATCATCTGTGTTGTACAGCTTCTGAGATTGCAAGAGATCTAAGAAAAGAGGTTACTTATTTCTGCTTTCAAATAAAAAACACAAACATATGTGTACATATTCATATATATACTATATTTGTTTTCCGCTTATGTGCATATTAATAACTTATAAATAACATATATAAATATAGATAAAATATATAAGTAATATATCATCGTTTGGGTTATCCAGAATGGGAGCAGACATAGAGTTGGGGTCCAAGATGTTTATTAGGATTAAATATCTTTAAAAGAAAGGAAATGGAACCAGGATTGTTTAGAGAAAAAAGCTTGAATAATGATACAGGACTGACCAATCTTCAACCAACCTATAGGGGTTATTGGGAGGGAGTATTGCCAGGAGAGTGCCCATGTCAGGCGGAAACGTCCTCACCTTTTTAGTCCCACCTTGCCCAGGCTTCCTAAGAAAGGGCATAATCAGGGAAAAGGCTCTCTGCAGCTAGAACAGACTTTGAAGGAGCTCACAGAGCCTGTTGCTAAAGAGTTGGAATGAAGAAAATTACTTCCTACATCTTATAGTTCTGTAAAATATCATCTTAGAGTTAGTACTTACAAAATGGATGCAACGCATGTATTCAAGGATATTATGACAAATAGGAATTTCCAAATCCTTCTCTTGATTAATGACTTCTCCCTTCAAATCCCTGACAAACAAACGAGGGCAAATTAGCACTGTATTACTAGGTGGAGCTCCAGTCTCCAATATAAAACCACAGTAAACTAAGCAGAACAAATTGAAATTTTCTTTCTTCCTAAACAATGTAGGCTTGAGGGATTAGATACAAAGTAGGCCTTTCCTTTGGCATACTTCTCAATGAATAACCACACCTGAATCCAATGTTATTTTATTACCTATCCTGAGTAAATTTTTAAATGAGAAGATTCAGCAGAAAAAGAAAACTAATCCCAGTGTTTAGTGCAGAGCTCATCAGAGACTTTTTTTTTTTTTTCTTTAGGCACATTCACTGGGATCACAAACCGAAAAGAAAGCTGACAAAATGCAACCATGCTCATAGGATTTTCCAGCCCCTGAAGGTAAAGCTCTCAAGCTAGGGAATCAAGTGTACCTCTCAGACTTGCATTTTGGATCTATGAGTCCAAAGAAGAAAGAGTGGGAGAAGGAAAAAGAGGTTCATCCCAGCAAAGAAAAAAAAAAACAAACAGTTCCATACCATATATCTCTAAGCTTTGATTCATCTTCCTGAACCATGATCATTAATTCACTGAAAAGCTCAAAGCCCTGTAATTATAGTGCCTTAAATTTTTCTGGCATTTGGCCAATTTAGATTTGCAGTTCTAATCTATAGACATGAGATAGGGCCAAAATAGGGCAAATGCTTTCCTGCTTGAAGATCTGAACAAGATTGTGTCCAATTAAACAGAATATGACTTTCTAACAGATGCTTTAATAAATTACTGTAGTCTACAATTTTTCTGAATATTCCTACTCTTCCAAAAACCCTACGCTGTTATGTCATGGTTGCTAAAACTTTAAACTCTAGATACATTTGCACTTCTCCGAACACCATATTTCTACTTGTCAGCCACCTAGATATTCTAAATGAGTTATAAAGGTTAAAGATGGTTTTGTCTTTTTTGTTCTCCTTTAGGCTGAGAGAACAAGAAGTGAAATAGGTAGAATTATGACCCCTTCAGTTAATTTTTTTTCCCTTTTTAACAGTGGTCTCTGAAGATCTTCCAGTGCCTCTGACAAACTCTCAAAGAAGTGGGATTTCATGTCAAAATAGTAACTACCAGCAGAACCTCTGAGAGCTGGAGTATGTCAGGTCCAGATGGTTTACAGCTGTTGGCTCTCAAGCAGATCTTCTTGGTCTTGTGCCCACAGTACAATAAAAGGCTGTAGGTTCTAGACAAAAGCACCGTTTTGTTATATTACAAGCTGGAAGCAGTTTGAAATTCAAAAGATCAGTCCTAGCCCAAGTTCATTGCCTTCCCAATGATTAATATAACCAACTAAGTTTTTATATTTTTAAAACAAAACTAATATAAACGGGAAGGCATTTGGAAACTGGGACAGTGCAGGCTCATGTACATGTGCGTGGGTGTGTTTGTGGGGTATATGTGTGTGTGTGTTTGCCCATGCCAGTGGTTGTTGAATGGGGACAGACAGCAGCTATAATATGAGGAGTATAAATTGATATCTTGGAAGATTTGAACCAATGAATGTGGAAATAGCCTCAGATTTGATGGTGGTTTCATGAGTTAGAAACCAGAAATGACTCCTGTGCTGAAGACTAGGTCAGTGTAAACAGAAAGTGTCAGTGAGTAATATAAGAGACTAGATGCTCAAGGGCCCACTCCTGGGACAGACTCCATGATATGGGTTGTAACAAGTCGAGCCAATCATCATAAGCATTAAATGTTGCTAATATGAGGCTCAGAAATCAAGTGAAGTAAATTGTTGTTGATATAATTTGGATGTAAACTCCACAGTTAGTATTAGAGGAACTGCTTTGGAGGGATACAAGAATGGGAGTCTAAGAAGTTGCACATAGGGTAGAAACGGAAAATTTTTAAATGCAAGAAATACTGCTTCCCATGCTCAGCTTCAAAGCATTTACTGCTGCCTCATACAACATCCTGAAGAAAACTTTGAACACCTTGTGACAATTAATATTTGCTTATTCTTTCATATACCAGCCCATAAAAATATATTAGGCCACAAGGAAAGAAGATCAGAAATAGACCTCCAAGAAATGAAATAAGCTCTTCATTTTTCCTCATCATCTCTCCCTTTCACTCTCAGAATTTTATTAAAATTTGATTGTGGTAGCAAGGTGGATTTTTTTTTCTTTTTCAGCATGGATATATACAATTTCACTGAACTTCCTCTAAGGGAAGATTGGGCACAGTCTTCAAAAGGACATCAAAGAAAATATGTAGGCTGTTGAGGGGTCTGTAAGACTTTGAAAATTTATAGATATAGATGCAGATATACAATTTTAAATTTAAAGTCTACATCATCTAATTTATTTCATACAGTCAAAAATCAGAGTTCCCTTCAGATAGATATGTGTTTCCGTCTTCCTTGGAACTCATATTAAAGGCAACATAGTATAAGTTGAAAATCAAAGAGTTATACACAGAAGACACTGGTTTACTGCCATTTCCTGGCTTAGTGACCTTGCATAAATCATTTAAATTTTCTGTTTTTTTTTCTCTAAGTTGAGTATCAAAATACTTATGAGATTTAAATAAAGTTGTGTGAAAGTAATTATAATGAGTAATATAGCATTATATTATAATGAATAAGACAGCATTTTCTACAGTATAAATTATTTGATTTAACACTGCCCAACAAAATGAGAAGAACTTACAAGTAATATACATTAAACAAACATTAATATAATCAATAACTAAAGAATGTATAACATATTTTAAAATTTTATATAAATAAAAAATATATAAATTTTCATACATCAAATTCATTTATCAGAGATGTTAATTATTAGCAGCAGAAAGTGCCTCTGATTGCTTTAAGCAGATAATGCATTTTTAAAATGAATTCTGATTGGCTCTCAGAATGACTGAAAGGTTCTCTAACCAGGATCAGGGGCTATAGGGCCAGAAGCCAAGCTCAAACACAAGGTGTGAACCAGTGCAGTGGGAACACCACTGGAGAGCACAGTAATGCTTTAACCAGCCAAGTATCACCACCAACAACTTTGACTGCCCTGCTGCCACAGGAACATAATTTTTCTATAACTACAAATTCAGAAATGGTTTTCTTTGGTCCCTGTTCTATTTTCATTAGTTCCAAATTCAATATCTGGGGTTGGTCTGTCTGGTTGGGGTAGCCTAGCTGCCTAAGCCCTAGCTGCAAGAGAGGCTGAAAAAGTGAGGGTCTGTTACATTCAGCATCTAAAACAGGTGATGGGCTCTGTCATCTGCCAAGTTGTGAAAAATACCTTGAGTATACAGAGGGCTTCAATCACGACATGCAAAAATAAAAAGACAGGAAAAATGTATAAGGGACAGTATCTGCCCTAGTTGATATTCCTTTTTTTAAAAGATCTGATTCTCATTTGTGTGTTCTCATTAAAATTTGTGACAATGGTCTATACTAACACATCATTTTTTTGTTTAAGTATCTAATTACTAGCTACAGAATGTTTCTAGTCCCATACAGTTTCTTAAAATTTATTTTATGTGTACTTTTTATCGATTAATAGCTGTAGAGTGTGGCTAAATTCAATTAACTCTGCCAAATAATGGTTGCATAATTTGCATTTCAACCTAGGAATGATAGTGTTTTGTAGCCTCACTGACTTTATTTCAGTGTTGCCCTTGAATGTTTTCAAAATATATGTCCCTACTACCACTCATAAATTCTGATATATTAGAACTCTAAGATGATTCTGATGTAGTTGGGCTTACCCAGTAATTTGAGAAACACTACTTAATATTGAGTGCCCACTATTCTGTGGGTCTGTATAAATTTCTGCAATTGTGGAGGAATCTTTATTTCTTTGTTGACATCAAAGCTGCAAATATATTCTGCCTTAAGAAAAGAAACATAAAATCTGTTGGTTTCTGTGTAATATCACCAAGTTCCTCCCACTTCAACATACAATGCAGGAATTTGTTACTTGCATAAGTGGTTCTATCCAGACTCCTAACAACGTATTTTTAGTCAAAAACCATATATCGAATTTGCATATTATATTGTATAAGATATAATTTTTAATAAAAACAGATTTACCATTTTATATGTCATGTCATTAACATAGTTTAAAATTGCACTTTAGTTACATACCAATGAAATGTAGTATATATTTTCTCATCCCACCCCCTGTTAAGACAGTGCATAAAAGAAACTCAGAATAATATGAAGGTGATGAAATTCCAAAGGTCCCCCAAAACATTTTCTTTCTGAATATTGATATATGTTTCTATATTTTGATAGCTGTTTTTATTGCCTTTCACAGAAAATCATAAAATTGAAATAATAATCTACTAATAAGAAAGAACAGTAAGAATCCAGTGATATATCCCTTTTTTCTATTTAGTGAAGTTCTCTATCTATGTTGTCTATTGTTTTCAAAATATTTCTTCAGCATATTCTCTAAAAAAGATGATTTACAAAGGTTGTTCAGAGTTTAAACTGTGAATTCTTATCTTACACCTCTCTGAGTCTCTCAAGTCATGACAGTGTTTTAGAAATACCACAAATGAAAATTTTATCTGAAGTGTCTGATGCTCCCACTGTAATGACCAAAGTTAATACAAAATGTTAGTGGGGACAGAGAAGTTTAGGAGGGCTGCTTATCAGATGTTAACACTTAGAAAATAGAAACTAGACGTCTGTAATCCCAGCAATTTGGGAGGCTGAGGCAGGCATATTACCTGAGATCAGGAGTTCAAGACCAGCCTGGCCAACATGGTGAAACCCCATCTCTACTAAAAATACAAAAGTTAGCCAGATATGGTGGCAGGCACTTGTAATCCCAGCTTCTTGGGAGGCTGAGGCAGGATAATTGCTTGAACCTATGAGGCAGGGGTTGTAGTGAGCTGGGATCGCACCAGTGCACTCCAGCCTGGGCGACAGAGTGAGACTCTATTTCAAAAAACAACAACAAAAAAGAAAATAGACTCTAGGTACAAATATCTATTGAACTGATAGAAATGTTTAGAGTCGTTATGTAAAATGTTTTGATTTACTTAACATCTTAAGACTTCAACTATATGTGCACTTGTTGTGGCATAGTGCACCCCTAAGTACTTCATACTTTTCATCATGAGAAAAGAAAAAACAAATGGATAAAGAAATGATCAGGAGAATAATAAACATTTCTTACAATTTGAAATCTTATAGAAATTACCCTAAACCATTTTATTTCTCAAATAGCTACAATATATTATTTAACAAAAATAAACCTGTCTTAGTCTCTTTAACAGTTTCAAACTTTTAGCAGAGCTGCTGTATTCTTAAAGTAAAAACAAACAAACAAAAATGTTTATACGTTAATCAGTTTTACTTGTTCTGAAGCTCCTTTCTTACTATAAGATTAGTATTTTCCACTTTGAAACAGTACTGTATTTCAAATATATGGACAGTCTTTCCTTTGGTACCACAACAGAATACATAGCTTTGTCCACAGCACCAACAGAACAGAAAACAATATAAATAGGGGACATTACAATTCTGATGATGAACACAGCATCTTTATTAGGAGAAGGAAAAATAAACTCTTTGTAAAGGCAGAGATACAGATTAATGATCAGGTTTGAATTTGATAGTGCTAAAAAGTTAAAATCCAGCTACTGGATTGCATTGTATCTCATTCTGTCATTTCTTTCTCCAGTTAAACCCAGATTCGGAGGGCACACAGCTGGAAAGAAAATAGAAATTCATGACTGTGGAGTTAATGCTCCAGATGTGGAGGTTACCCAGTTACTACACTGATCTTCCAGAGCAAGCATAGAAAGAATTTGAAACAATTCAAGCAAACAAGTACTCAGGCTGAGTCTATCTAGCACCAAGGAGAAAGACCGCATTTGTATGAGTCATTGACAGAGTGAAAATGATTACACCAAGTAATTCTGACTCCATAGATTTCCCGTTTTTGTGGTGTTCTCTGATATTCTATGCATATTTATGCTTTATCTTTTTGTTCACTATATTTTATTTTTTTCTGTCAAGTTTTAGCTAGGCTTGGCTATATATATCTGAATTCTTACATTGAGTAGATTTTAAAAATATCTCATTGTGTTTCCTTATTTTAGTCATAATTGGTTAACGTGTTTGCTGAATAAAGAGTTTACTGATTTTTGTTTCTTTTTTACCCTAGTGCTGAAAACAGCTTATGCAACTCTTTCAGCATTTACAAGTTTAATATTTATTGCTTGCCAACCTATTGCCCGAAAACACACTTTATTTTGGTTTTCTTTTTGTTTTGCTTTTTATATCTGTGATCTGATGATCAAAATACTTTTAAAATAAAATTACTTATTCAGGCTAGATGACACAACACAAAATTTTAAAACCCACAGTTATTACCAGTGTCTACCCTGTGAGTACACTGCCATGATATTTAATTTTAAATGCCATCTTTTATTGATATATAATATTTGTACATATTTAGGGGGTACATGTGAAATATCTGTATATACTGTGAAATGATCAGGATAATTGAGATACGCATCACCTCAAACATTTAACTTTTCTTTGTGTTGGGAACTTTACAATTATCTTCTAGATATTTGCCATTGTATGATAATTTGTTGAATGATACATTCATATTTTATCTTATACAATAAAATAATGATACCTAGAAGAAATTGTTTTTTCTTCTGTGTAGGTGCATTTTTCTACCACTTAACCAAATTCTCTCAAATGACATTTTAAGATTGGTAAAACAATTTACTTTGGAGAATCAGAGATTTTTTAAATATACTTGCATAGGTGATTAAATGAAAAAAAGGACAAAGAAAGAGAGAGGGAGTGTATATGAGGTAAGAAAGAGAGAGAAGGAAAAAAGAGAGAGGAATAAATCATTTTTGGCTAGGATTATCTCTTCCTTTCTGACAACTGAAAATAAAGAAAAATTGGAAAAATTATAGCCACAACTGCCACGTCTGGTGTAAAGAAAACAATTATAGTTCTCTACAATTCATTTTAGATTTGCTTCAACCTGAGCTAGTACTTCTGATAGTCTAAGCAACTTACATGATGAGGTGACACAAACTCCTTTCTCTGAGGGACCTGATTCCTGGTCACCATGACTTTTTCAGGCCATGAATGCTGTACTTGTTCATTCTCTATAACATTTTGGGAGAAGCATAGGAGGGATATCCCTATGGATTGCCTTGGGCTTAAAGTATTCTTCCTGATTCCCATTGTATAATAGCAGTTCTATTCTTGATGTTCACAGCCAACTAAACCTGCTAGGATATCATCTCCAAGATGACACCTCAGTTGCACATCCCAGAGACTGTTACATTACTATGAGGCTAGTAGTTTCTGAGTGATGCAATATGTGATAGAAACAATGGAGCTCATGATTACATATCCATCGCTGCATCTCATTTGCTCTACAGTCTCATTTGCTTTAGAGCCCGTGGTCTGTTGATGTTATTTAGGACCACACGTGAATGGTCCAAATGCCACCTTAAATAGTGGTTTTATTGAAGCACTGTGGTAAATAAGAGTAAATGTATTCTAAATATGTATTAACTCTTATCACTCCTTTCCAGAGTGGAAGATATCCAATGGAGTCAACTTATCATCAAATGACTGGTTGGCATACTTGAGGGTGATTCTTTAAACTATGGTGTTTCTTTATTACGGAGTAATATTTTGTTTTTATTCTTTACAAGTTGGCAGGTTGAACCTTTGGCAGAAGTTGTTCTTAAATCAACATGGGTGAATAAGAGCCTTAGAGTTATGCTAATGCATATCCTCCTGTCTTCCACAATGGCTACTTTATTCATTCACCCATTTTGCCAGCACTAGAATGGCTGATGACAGGGGATTTACTTGAGTCAACTTGAGGAATAATTCTCTCTACTAAGTGATTTAGTGCATTTTCACTGACGGATCAGTTTTGGTAGATACAAAGATCTTCACATTTTGTGCCTATTCCCTTGTGCCTGTCTACATGCCCCTTGTCTAGAAACTCTTTTTATCTTTTTATCTTTTTTCCTTCCTAGCCCTGAAACTACACATTCAAGTTATACACTGTTGACCGTGTTTGTCTCATTCCACACAAAGTAGATAACCAAGTGTATCAGCTATTGCTCTGAACATTAAGAACTTCTTGTCATGACAGTCATTTAGAGCTATCTCTAAGTGTGTATGTCATACAGAAGCACCCCACTTTTGCTTTACGTTTATAGACTCACGCTTTCCATTTTTGAACTCAGGATGGCTGATATGGTTTGGCTCTGTGTCCCCACCCAAATCTCATCTTGTAGCTCCTATAATTTCCTCATGCTGGGAGAGGAACCCAGTGGGAGATGACTGAATCACGGGGGCAGGTCTTTCCCATGCTGTTCTCGTGATAGTGAATGGGTCTCATGAGATTTGATGGTTACATATAAATGAGAGTTTCCATGCACTAGCTCTCTTCTCTTGCCTGCTACCATGTAAGATGTGCCTTTCACCTTCTGCCGTGATTGTGAGGCTTCCCCAGCCATGTGGAATTGTAAGTCCAATAAACCTCTTTCTTTTGTATATTGCCCAGTTTCAGGTATGTCTTTATCAGCAGCATGAAAACGAATGAATACAATGGCTGTTTGCCTTATCTGTTGTGTGGTCACATTGATGCAACTCATATGCCACATGGCTGTGACCTCAGATAAATACACCAGTTTAACACTAGTGGATGACATGGGGGTGGGGGCAGACTCTGAGCCACATGATCATGGAGTTTAATTGTGAAGCCCACCCGATTTTATTTGTATTAATTCAATCTTCTAATAATTTTCTTTAGAAAGGCCTGGTTTTGATTTTATGGGTCTGATAGAACACGGTTTATGATGAGAAATTCTGACCATATGTTAATTTGATATTCCATGGTCAGGACCCACTAGCACATAATGAGTGGTTTCTTCAAATGGTATGCATTTTTTTTTTTTGTACCAACATCATGTCCTTGTTCCAGAGCCCTACGTATCTACATTACACTGCTATTGATGTTTGCCATCTTTTCCACCACTAATAATCTAACAAAATAGGATCTGCTGGGCCATATGGCCAAAAGGGCAGGGTTGTTTTTACTGTATACCTGGCCAGCTACTGAGCAGCTTTCTTCTCTCCTTCAAACTTGGCATCCTCACCCATCACTCAGTAAATGGGTAGAACCGTATTAGCCAAGTGAGGAAAATGCCTTCAGAAATCTACCTGAATTAAAAGGCGTTGTACTGGAAAGTGTAAGATACAATAATTTGTCTTTTATGTCAAATAATATATCACAGGATGTCCCAGTCCATTGGATCTTAAAACCTTAATAAATGTGCAAAACTCTTAAATCTTCTGAGAGTTTATCTCTCACCTTATAGAGCACTTAGATCTTACCAAAGCCTCCAACATACTTAACATTTCTTGCTCACTTTTTAATTAAGATGATGTTATCAATCAATTGATTCATTATAATGTCCAAAGGAACAGTTCCCTTTAGATTACATTATTACCTAAAACAAAAAAAAATTAACATAGAATATGGATAAGAGTTTAAATGCATGTTGTTGTCTATCTCAAGTGTATACCAAATGGTGCTATCTCCTAACAGATATTTAATTATGAAATAAAGAGGGATATATTTAAGAGATATATTTAAGATGTACACATGATGATTTGTACATATTTGCCACAATCAAATTAATTAACATATCCATTGTCACTCATGTACATTTGATCCCCAGCACTGAGTGACATTATACAATATTTGTCTTTTGGTATCTGTCTCATTTCACTTAAAAATAATGCTCATAAGGGTCATCCATGTTGTGGAAAATGGAATAATTTTCCTCTTAAATGGCTAAATAATATTCTACTGTACATATCTACAATATTTTCTTTATCTATTTATCCATGGATAGATATAAGTTGTTTTCATAACTTAGATGTTGTGGATAATGTTGCAATGAACATGGGAGTGCAGGTATATCTGATAGGTACTGATTTCCTTTCTTTAGCATATCTATGCAGAAAATATTTGGATTAAATATGTTTTATTTTTAACTTTTTGAAAAGCTTTTATACTGTTTTTCATAATGGCTGTAGCAATCCACATTCCCATTAACTATATGCAAGGGTTTTCTTTTCTTCACACACTTGTCAACACTTATTATCTTGTGTCCTTTTGATCATAGCCATCTTAATAGGTGTGAGATAATAATTCATTGTTGTTTTGATTTGCATTTCTTTGATTATTAGTGATGATACCACTTTTGAAACTACCCTTTGGCCATTTAAATGTCTTCTTTGGGAAAATGTCTATTTAGGTTATTTGTTTTTGTTTTGTTTTGCTTTTTGTTTTTTTGAGATTGGAATCTCACTATGTTGCCTAGGCTGGAGAATTAGAACTCATCTGTTGTTCAAATTTTATCAAAGTAAGGTCTAGAAACAAAGACCACTACTTTCGGGAAGACTGGCTGACAACAACTGACAGATTCTGCCTCTTCCATTATGTATTTTTATCTATAAGATTAATGTGCTATTTAATTTAAACAATGCCTGTTTCTTTATGAAAATCATTTGCAATATTTTGGCTTTTTCTTTAGTTTTTTGGAAAAAAATGAGACTGAGAATTAACAATATTTTATTATATTCCTTATTTTCTGGCTTATAGCACAGTATCTCACACATAGGAATTCATTAATACATACTTGTTGAATAGATGAAAATATGATTACAACTAAACATGCATGCACAAATAATAGAGAAACAGGCAAAATAAACAGCAAAGTGTTTCTTCACATTACAGAACCAGAGAATACTGCTTTACCCTCCTCCTTACAGCAGCAGAGGATACTACTCCCAGCAAGAGAGGCAGTACTCTAAAGAATAAAAAGTATTTAGTTGTAAAATAATATGCTAGAAGAGTTATAAATTCTTTTAAACCAGCTTTCATCTTTGTTCTGGAATAGATCTGTAACAGTACATGGCATTGGTATGTCAGAGTGACTGTTTCTTTTTAAACTTATCCTTGGTAAGTAAGTATGCACTTTGATTTTTAAAAATATCTCTTGAATACACATTACTCACAATCCTGACACAAAAATCTAACCAGGATGAAAAATATAAGAACTCTTGTTTCAGAAGCTTTCAAAAAACAGAATAAAGTTTATTGTACAGTTTGTACTACTTAAAGATACAGGTTATTCAGGGCTTTTGCTTGTATGTTGTGTAACTCTGAAGCAACACCAATCTTATATGAATAACACCAGAGTATGTGTACTATATGCTTATGAGATAGGAGAGTTGACACAAGAAAATTAAACAAATAAAGACTACAGAAAAAATGATAGAACTTGAAACAAATATCTATCTGGTGACCTTTTTAGCAAAACTGAGCAGATGCAAAAAAAAAAACAAAAACTAAAACAGTACAAGGGTAAGAAAACAAACTACTGCTTACATATGTTTAAAGTTGTCCATTCAAAGCATTGTTTTGAAGTATACATTTTTATTTCCCTCTCTACTAGCTGACAAGAGAATATAACTTGTTAAGGTCTGAACAACAATATTTGAAAGTTATCTGTCTATTGACTACATAAAATGAATACCTTATGAAATCTCCATGAAGTAAAGATTAAAAATAATGTTTTCTAACATTGACCCTAAAAATTCTACAAATTCTTTTACATTATTCTCACAGTTCATTTTCAGGCTGCTATAACAGAATATTGCAGATTGAGTAAAGTATAATGAACAGAATTTTATTGGCTCACTACTCTGGTGGCTGTGAAATTCAATATCAAGAACTGGCATCTGGCAAAGGCCTTCTTGCTGTGTCATCTATGATGGAAGGCCAAAGAGTTGGCAAGAGAGAAAATCAAAAGGAAGCTGAACTCATCATTTTATAAGGAAACTGCTGCCATGATAACAAACCTACTCCCTTAATAATGGCATTTAGAGGGGCAGGACAGTGGCCCCATGAAGCAAACACCTCCCATTATATGCCACTTCCCAATACTGTCACATTAGGGATCAAGTTTCCAACACATGAAATTTGAGGGACACATTCAAGTTATAGCACTTCACTCCTGGCCCCCCAAATCATGTTCTTCTCAAATGCAAAATACATTAGTTCCATCTCAATAGTCTGAAAGTCTTAACTTGTTCTAGCACCAACTCAAAAGTTTAAAGTTTAGAGTCTCATCTAAATCACATATAGGTGAGAATCAAGCACAATTCATGCTGAAGCAAATTCCCTTCAGTCATGAATCTGTAAACTCAAACAAGTTATCTACTTCCAAAATACAGTGGTTAGGCAGGCATATTATAGACATTTCCATTCCAAAAGGGAGAAATAGGTGAAAAGAAAGGAGTAACTGGTCCCAAGTAATCCAAAATTCCATATGGTAAACATTAAAATGTTAATGTTCCAGAATCCACTTTGACTTCATGTAACAGCTGCTGGAAACACGGGAGCCCAGGCCTTAGGCAGCTTCACTCCCATGGCCTTGCTGGGTTCAGCCCATGAATCAGCTCTCGTCAGTTAGATTCTCATATCTTAATTTCTTCCAAGCTGGTGTTACATGCTGGTGGCTCTACAATTCTGTGTTCTACGTTCCTTGCCTGTGGCTGCACTAGGCATTGCTGCAGTGGAGATTCTCTGTAGTGGCTCCAACCCCACATTTCTTCTGGGTATTATCCCTGTTGGGACACCCTGTGGTGGCCCTATCCCTGTGATAATCTCCAATGGCCCTTCATATTGTTCTTGACATCCTTTGTAATTTAAATAGAGGCCACCAAGATCCCAAGCCCACTCATTCTGCACATCTGCTAAGTTTGCATCACATGGATGCTGCCAAGGCTTGCTACTAGTGCCCTCCGGAGTGGTGGCCACAGCCACACCCAGTCCTGCTTAAGCTGGTGTAGCCAAAGAGAGCTGCACCAGAATAAAATGAGCAAAGTCTTGAGGTGGTCCTAGGCAGCAAGCCTGTGGACAGCACCCTGGGCCCAACTTCAAAATCTTTCTGCCCTTTAGATTTCTGGGGTTGTGGTGAAAGGACATTCTTCCATTGTCTTGATGAATAGAACCTGGATTCTTTCTACCAATACTATTAATAATTTTACAGTCACAGTGTCATTTAGCTATACCCTGGCACAATTTTTAAATTCTGTATGTGGCCAGGCTGTGAATTTTCCAAATTTTTATGTTTCATTTCCCTTTTAATTATAAATTTATTTTTAAATTACTTGTCTCTTCTCTCATTTTACTGTATGCGATTAAATAAAACCATATAGCTCCTTCAATGTTTTGCATAAATGTTGCTTCTATCAGATATCTCAGTTCATTGCTCTTAAATTTCACCTTCCATAAAACTCTCAGGCATGGACACGATTCTATCAAATTTTTCGCCACTTGTTGACAAGGATGGCCTTTACTCCAGTTTCTAAGACCTTGTGCCACAGTTTCATCTAAGACCTTATCACAATTGCTTTTACTGTCTATATTTCTACTAGCATTCTAACAACCAGCAACCACTTCAATAATAGCTCTAAAAAGTTTCAAACTCTCCCTTCAGTCTTTCTGTTCTTCTGAGCCATCACCAGAATTTCCCTTAATGCTTCATTTATGGCAATCTAGGTTTTTCTCTACCCTGCTCTTCCAATTTCTTCCAGGTACTACCTATTATCTAACTTCAAAGCTACTTCCATATTTTCAGATATTTGTTATAACTTCTTCATACCATATTTTTGTATTACTATTTTTTGTGCTGCTGTAACAAAATATCACAGACTGAGTAATTTATATTAAATAGCCACTTATTAGTTCACAGTTTTGAAGGCTGGGAAATCTAAGATCAAGTGGCTACCATCTCATGAGGACCTTCTTGACATGGCATTCCGTGGCAGAAAGGCAAAGAGAAGGTAAGAAAGAGAAAAAAGGGCTCAGGCTTGTCCTTTTCTCAGGAACCCCTGTTACATAAAAAAAAATCCTACTCTCATTGTATCAGCATTAGTTAATTCACTAGAAATGTGCCCCCATGACCCTGACACCTCCCATTAGGCCCCAATTTCCAACACTACTATCAAATTTCTGACACACAAACTTTGGGAGACACATTTAAACCATAGCGGTTATGTCTCAGTCTTTTTGGTTCCACTATAACAAAATACCAGAGACTGGGTAAATTACTGTATAATAAACATAAATTTATTGATTCACAGTCCTGGAGACTGGGAAACCCACTATCAAGGGACTGGCAGATTCAGTGTCTTATGACAGCCCAAAATGTGCTTCCAAAATTGTGCTTTGAATGCTGCATTCTCACATGCTGGGAGGTGGAGGGGCAAACAGAGAGACCACACTTCCAAAGCCTTTTTATAATAGTATTCATCCATTCATGAGCATGGATCACTCATGGCCTAATCACCTCTCAAAGGTGACATTCTTAATACTGCTAAAATGGCAACTAATTTTCAACATGAGTTTTGGAAGGGACAAACTTTCAAACCATAGTGGGTTATTTGATATATGTATTTTATTTTTTCTCCTCTTTCCCATAAGTATCTAAGTATGCATATAATTTGGAGAATCTATTTTGTGGTGTTATTGTTGTTCAACTGTAAAAAAATATGTAATTGTTGAGTTAATAAAGAAATATTTTTTTGTTATTTTTTCTGATGTTAGTGTACAAAAATGATATTTAATTTAATATCTTATTTGTAATACTTAAACTTGATAAAGCATTGAAAAAGTAGGAGTTATATTTTGTTTTTAAAAAAGTTCAAGAAGAAATTTGTAAACTGTTTAGGTCCAGCTGAATTCAGTAACCTAGACACCTCTTCAAGGTAAATTGAGTCACGAATCACCAATTTACTGGTTATGATTGTACCAACCTTTGGAAATTCCATTTTTCAAATGTAATCTTAATGATTCAACGACTACTTTTATGTCCATGCTTTCCAATTAGCAGCTGGCAGAAGTGGATAAAATGTCTTTATATATTACAATGTAGTTCTAAAAAAGAATTAAAACTCTTCAATTGTTTAAATCAACAGAAGCAGTTCCATATGGTAAAGTAAAATTTTTCTTTCTTTCTTTCTTGTTTTGTTTTGTTTTGTTCCTGCCAAAGAAAGTAGAATATGGGGAAGTGGAGGGAAACTAAGACAAAGACAAGATGATGGAGGGTTGAAAGAATAAAAATATATGTGGTCAAGAGTTAGTATTTTATCTTTTGCCCCCATGGTAAAAGAGCTTATGGCTGCTACATAAATGCCTCTCTTCTGTTCTGAATGCTTATGAAGTCGATTTACAATTAACCAAGATTTATAAGAATACAACTTTCTATAAAATTAACATAGAGATACAAGCTATGATCAAGTATTTTCAAGGATAAAAATTTTTTAAAGCACTAGTGAAAATCTGAAAATTCTGGGAAGAAAGTAAAGAAGGAAGCATCAGAAATATATTCTCTCCACCTAGAAAAATATTGTACCTGCAGAATCTGTCTGATGTAAACTACTTTGGAACTCTGGAATTCAATGAAGACTTGAAAATGCCAGTGCTAGTCTTGGAAAGTAAATTATGGTCAATGTCAGCTCTTAGCACAGTTGTAGCTACCCACTCCCCACCCCTCAGTTCCATGGCCAGTATCTGTGCCCACGTTTCTGAAGTAGCTTGCACACAATTTGTGGGAACCAGTGGGGAGTTTGGAAACAAAAAGAATTCTGTTCTTAAAATATTGGAGAGCTTTCATCACTGATGGTAGCTTACAATCACAGAAGTGCAGGAAAAGAGGCATTGACCACTGTTGTTTTATCCCCACTTTGTTGCAAGCCCTTTTTCCTCTGCCTGACCACATTTTCTCCCCTTTTATGTTTTACTTATTTCCTCTTGGGGAGCCAGTCTCAGAAAACAAGGACATTCAAAAGCAATGTCATATACAAGGGAAATTAGAAAGTCATCACATATTCCTAGGAGAAAGCACAGGCTCAAAAAACCTGAGGAGATGATTCATCTGAGGTGATTCACAAAGACAACTTAAAAAATAAAGAAACAAAAACAAAAGAAAAAACCCCAGCAAACACTAGGAAAGACAGAGAATCTGATTTTCACAATTAGTAGATCAAAACATTTATTTTTCAATAGAAAGAGAAAAAGAAAATATGATCCATTTCTTTGGCCTCCAAAAATGAAAAGAAAGTATTGCCCAATGGAACGATAAACATAACCAACAGAAAGTTCCCTGGAAGAAACAAATGGTGATTCTACTAGACAAAGACTTTAAAACAACTATCTTAAAGATGAGCAACGAACTAAAGGTGGATGTGAAGAAAGTCAGAAAGTTATATATAAAATGAATGAAAATATTAATAAAAACATAGAAAACCTGAAGAAAGACAAATAGATATCCTGGAGCTAAAAATATAATAACTAAAATAAAAAAATTATTAGAGAGAATCAAGGGCAGATTTAATGATGTAGAAGAAAGACTTAGTAAACTTGAAGAGAAGACAATGTGAATTATCAAGTCTCAAAAGCAGAAAAAGAAAAGACTGAAGAAAAGTGAACATAGCCTAAAGAACTTGTGGAATATCATCAAACAGATGAACATATGCGTTGCAAGAGTCCAAGAGTTAGAAGAGAGAGAGAAAAATGGGACAGAGATGTATTTGAAAGAATGACAGCCCAAGTTTGATGAAAGACCTAAACATAAACATCCAAGAAGCGCAAGAAATTCTAAGTAGCAAGAATTCAAAGAACCACAAACATAGTTATAACCAAATGGTTGAAAGGCAAAAACAGAGAGAATCTTGAATGCAGCAAAGAGAACTCACTTATCACATACTAGAAATCCTTAAAGAGATTACCAGCAGTTTTCAGAAAATTTAGAGATCAGAAGGGTGTGGGATAATCTATTCAAGATTCTAAAAGGAAAAAAAAGATTTCTCAAGAATTCTTTATGTGGAAAGCTGTTCTTCAAAAGTGAGAGAGATATTAAGACATTATCAGATAATCAAATGATGAGGAAGCTTACTACTATTGCAAGTGCCTTGCAAGGAATGCATGTTAAAATGAAAGAAGACCGGATAGCACCTTGAAGCCATATAAAGAAATAAAGATCTTAGTAAAGGCAAATAAAAGGTCAATTATACAAGCTAATATTATTGTAACAATGACAGTTAAGTCCAACTTTTTTTGTTTTCTCCATGATTTAAAAGACTAATACATTATACATTTCAAAAAATAATTACCAGACTAAAAGTTAGTGTAAACAGACTAATGCATTAAAAATTTATGTCTATATTTTGGGCACTCGATATATAAATATGTAATTTTGTGACATCAATAACTGAAAGGGATGGAAATAGAGCTAATACAGAGTAGAATTATTGTATGTTATCACATTTAATTTGACATACTTTTATATTTGAGGGTCACAACTTTAAAATGTTAAATGTGATCCCCCTAGTAACAACAACAATATAGCTAAATAATATATGCAAAATAAAATTATAAAAGAATTCAAAAGTTTTCATTTGAACAAAAAAAAACTAACAAAATAGTAACACAGGAAATGAGAGACAAAAAATCTGTAAAGCACATAGAAAAAAACAGCAAGATAACATAACTCCCTCTTACCAGTAATCACTTTAACTGTAAATGGATTAAATTATCCAATAAAAAGATATAGATTGGCAGAATGGATTTTAAAAATAATAATAACTATATATTATCTACTAGAGACTTACTTTAGATTCAAAGACACAAAATGGATTGAAAGTAAAAGATGGGAAAAACACTCTGTGAATAGTAACCAAAGAGAGTAGGAGTGGCTATACTAACATCAGATAAATTAGACTTAACCAAAAAAAGCTTATAAGGGACAAAGGAATGGCATTACTTATTAATAAAAGGTTCAACACAGCAAGAAGATGTAACAATCACAAACATTTTCACCGAATAACATACCATCAAAATATATAAATCAAATCTGACAGAATTGAAGAGAGAAATTGACAGTTCCATAATAACTGCAGGAGACTTCAGTACTCCACTCTCAATAGTGGTTAGAACAACCAGACAGAAAATAGGTGAGAAAATAGAGGACCTGAGCAACACAATACACCAACTCTGTCCAACAGGCATATACGAACACTGTACTCACCACCAACAGCATACACATATTTCTTATGAGCACATAAGAAAATGTGCTCATAAGAAAAACATGGAACATTTTTCAGGGTTAGATAATATCTTGGGCCACGAATTGAGTTTCAATAGATTTAGAAAATTACAATACCACGCAAAGTATCTTCTCTTACCACAATGAGATAAAGTTAGAAATAATAACAGAAGGAAACCTTAAAAATTTACAAATTTGTGGAAAATAAACAACACATTTATAAACAATCAATATACCAAAGAAGAGATCACAATGAAATTAGAAAACAGAGATGAACCGTGCTAAGAACATTTATAAATGCTTACTTATGTTAAGTAAAAAACAAGAAACATTTCAAATCAACAGCCAAACTCTACAACTTAAGAAACTATAAAAGAAAAAGACAAACTAAATCCAAAGTAGTAGAGGAAATGAAATAATAAAAATTACAGCAGAGATAAACAAAATAGAGACTAGACAAATACTTAGTCTATTTTTCAACAGAGTACCACAAACTGGGTAATTTATAAAGAAAAGCAGTTGGCCTGGTGTGGTGACTCACACCTGTAATCCCAGCACTTTGGGAGGCTGAGCCGGGCAGATCATCTGAGGTCAGGAGTTCGAGACCAGTCCGGCCAACGTGGTGAAACCCTGTCTCTACCAAAACTACAAAAATTGGCCAGGTGTGGTGGCCCACGCCTGCAATTCCAGCTACTTGGGAGGCTGAGGCAGGAGAATCGCTTGAACCTGGAAGGCGGAGGTTGCAATGAGCTGAGATCGTGCCACTGCACTCCAGCCTGGGCAACAGAGTGAGACTCTGTCTCAAAAAAAAAAAAAAAAAAAGAAAGAAAGAAAAAGAAATTAATTTTTTATAGTTCTGAAGACTGGAAAGTCCAAGAGAATGAAATTAGCATCTAGTGAGGGAATTCTTGCGTCATCAAAACATGGCAGAAGCCAGCATATGAAAAGAGAGAAAGAGACAGCCACAGACCCATTTATGAGGACCTAACAACTAATGACCTTATCTAATCCTAATTACCTCCCAAAGTCACCACCTTTAATCAACACATGAATTTGGGGGTCAGTTTCCAAATCATAAAATGTTGGGGACACATTAAAACAGTAACAAGAAATACAAGCATACCTTGTAGAATATCTTGGGTGCTGTTTAAGACCACTGCAATAAAGTGAATATCACAATAAAGCCTTATCACACAATTTTTCTGGCTTTCCCAGTGCATGCAAAAGTTATGTGTACACTACACTGCAGTCTATTTATTGTGTGATAGCATTATATCTAAAAATACAATGTGTATACTTTAAAATACTTTATTGCTAAAACCTGCTAGCAATTATCTGAGCCTTTAATGAGTCATAATATTTTTGCTGGTAGATATTTTTGCCTTCATATTGATGGCTCCTGACTCATCAGGGTGGTGGTTGCTGAAGGTTTGGGTGCCTGGAGCAATTTCTTAATATAAGACAACAATGAGGTTTGCTGCATCAATTGACTTTTTAATATTACATTTCTCTGTAGCACGTGATGCTGTTTGATAGCATTTTACTTACATTTGAAACTTCTTTCAAAGTTAGAGTTAGTCATCTCAAACCCTGCTACTACCTTATCAACTAAGTTTATGTAATATTCTAAATTGTTTGTTGCCATTTAAACAATGTTTACAGCACCTTCACCAGGGGTAGATTCCATTTCAAAAAAGAAAAAATTATATATTTTTTATTTGCTCAGCAGTAAGAAGCAAGTCCTCATCTGTCCAAGTTTTATCATGAGATTGATGAAATTCAGTCCCATCTTTAGGCTCCGCTTTTAATTCTAGGTGTCTTGCTATTTTCACCACATCTGTGGTTGCTTCCTCGAATGAAGGTTTTTAAATTATTTTTCCAATTTTTAATTTTTATGGGTACATAATAGGTGTATATCTTTATAGGGTATATGAGATATTTTGATACAGGCATACAACGTGTAATAATCAAATCAGGGTAAATGGATATCTATCACCTCTAGCATTCATCAGTTATTTGTGTATGAATATTCCAATTCTATTCCCTCAGTTATTCCAAAATGTACACAAAATTACGGCTGACTGTAGTCATCCTATTTTCCTATCAAATACTAGATCTTATTCATTGTATCTAAGTATATTTTTATGTCCATTAACCATCCCCATCGCCCCACCAACCCTACCTTTCTCAGCCTCTAGCAACAATAACTCTATGCCCTGCCTCCATCAGTTCAATTGTTTTGATTTTTAGTTCCCACAAATGAGGAGGAACATGAAAAGTGTGTCTTTCTATGCTAACTTATTTCACTTAGTATAATGACCTCTAGTTTCATCCATGTTATTGCAAATGACAGGATCCCATTCTTTTACATGGCTGAAGAGTAATTCATTTGGTATATGTACCACATTTTCTTTATCATTTGTCTGTTGGTGAACTCTTAGGTTGCTTCCAAAACATAGATATTTTGAATATCACTGCAATAAACATGGGAGTGCAGATATCTCTTCGATATATTGATTTCTTTTCTTTTGGGTATTACCTAGCAGTTGGATTTGCTGGATCATATGGTATTTCTATACTTAGATTTTTGACGAACTTCCATATGTTCTCCATAATGGCTGTAATAATTTACATTGGCATGAACAGTGTATGAGGGTTCTCCGTTCTTCACATCCTCACCAGCATTTGTTATTGCCTGCCTTTCGGGCAAAACTATTTTAACTAGGGTGAGACGGTATCTTGTTGCAGTTTTGATTTGGGTTTCTCTGATGAACAACGATGTTGAGCAACTTTCACTTACCTGTTTGCCATTTGTATGTCTTCTTTTAAGAAATATCTATCCAGACCTTTTGCCCATCTTTGAATCAGATTATTAGACTTTTTTCCAATGGAGTTGTTCAAGCACCCTATATATTATGGTTATTAATCCCTTGTCAGATGGATAGTTTATTTTCTCCCATTCTGTGGGCTGTCTCTTCATTTTGTTGATTCTTTTCTTTGCTGTGCAAAAGCTTTTTAACTTCATGTGATTCCATTTGTCCACTTTTTCTTTGGATGCCTGTGCTTGTGGGATATTACTCAAGAAATCTTCACCTAGTTCAATGTCCTGGAGAGTTTCCCCAATGTTTTCTATTAGCAGTTTCATAGTTTGAGGTCTTAGATTTAATTCTTTAATCCATTTTGATTTGATTTTTGTGTATGGTGAGAGATAGGGGCCTGGTTTCATTCTTCTTTATATGGATATTCAGTTTTCCCAGCACTATTTTTGAAGATACTGTCCTTTCCCCCAATGTATGTTCTTGGTATCTTTGTGGAAAATGAGTTAACTGTAGATGTACAAATATGTTTTTTGTTCTCTATTCTGTTCCATTATTCTATGTGTTCGTGTATGCTAAATCAACTTTGCATTCCAGGGATAAATTCCACTTGGTTATGATGAATGATCTTTCTAATGTATTGTTAAATTCAATTTGCTAGTATTTTGTGAGGATTTTTGCATCAATGTTCATCGAGGATATAGGCCTACAGCTTTCATTTTTTGATGTGTCTGTCTAATTCTGGTATCATGCTAATTCCTCATAGAATGAGTTTAGATGTATTCCCTCATCCTCTTTTTTATTTTTATTTTTTTGAATAGTTTCAGTAAAACTGGTACCAATTCTCTTCAAATGTTTTGTACAATTCAGCAGTGAAGCCATCAGGTCCTGGGCTTTTCTTTGCTGAGAGACTTATTTTGGCTTCAATCTTGTTACTTGTTACTGATCTATTCTGACTTTGGATTTCTTCATAGTTGAAACTTCATAAGTTTTATGTCTCTGGAAATTTATCCATTTCTTCTAGGTTATTCAATTTACTGGCATATAGTTGCTTGTATTAGTCTCTAATGATTTTTTTGAATTTCTGGAATGTCATTGGTAATGTCTGCTTTTTCATCTTTTTTAAATGTATTTGAATCTTTTCTCTTTTTTTCTTAGTCTGGCTGAAAGTCTGTTAATTTTTAAAAATCTTTTCCAAACACCAACCTTTGCTTTGTTGATCTTTTGTATTTTATTTTGTTTCAATTTCATTTGCTTCTGCCCTTATCTTCATGATTTATTTTAATCTACTAACTCTGGGTATGGTTCACTTTTGTTTTTCTAGTTATTTAAGATGCATCTTTAGGTTGTTCACTTGAATTTTTTCTACTTTTTGATGTAAGTGCTTACTGCTATAAACTTTCTTCTTAGTACTGCTCTTGTTGTATTCATAGATTTGGATATGTTTTGTTTCCATTTTCATTTGTTTAGGGAATTTTAAAAATTTTCTTAATGTCTTCATTAAGACACTGGTCATTAAGGAGTGTATTGTTTAACTACCCTGTGTTTGTAGTTTCCAAAATTTCCATTGTTAATGATTTCTAGTTTTATTTCATTGTGGTCAGATAAGATAGTTGATATCATTTCAACTTTTTGAATTATTTAAAATTTACTTTGTGGCTTAAAATCTATACTTGAGACTGATCCTTGTGCTGAATGGAAGAATGTGTATTCTGTAGCCTTTGGATGAAATGTTCTATAAATATCTATTAGCTCTATTTGCTCTATAGTGTAGGTTAAGTCTAATGTTTCTTTGTTGATTTTCTGTCTGGAAGGTCATTCAGTGCTCACAGTGGGGTGTTGAAGTCTCCAACAACTGTTACCTTGTGGTCTTTCTGTGGGTCTAATAATGTTTTCTTCATATATCTGGGTGCTCCAGTGTTGGGTGTATATATATTTAAATTTGATATATCCTTTTTCCAAATCAATACCATTTTTGTTATATAATGATCTTTGTCTTTTCTTATACTCTTCTTTTGAAATCTATTTTGTCTAAGTACAGCTACTCTTGATCCTTTTTGTTTTTCATTGGCATGGCATATCTTTTTCCATTCCTTCATTTTCAGTCCCTGTGTCTTTACAGGTAAAGTGCATTTCTTGTATGCAATAGATTGTTGGGTCTTGTTTTTTTAATCTATTCAGTCACTCTGGCTTTTGATTGGAGAATTGAGTCCATTTATATTCAGTGTTATTATTGATAAGAAAGGACTTCCTCCTGCCATTTTGTTATTTTTTTATTCTGGTTGTTTTCCCTTCCTTCTTTCCTATCTTCCTTTATTGATGGTGATTTTGTCTGGTAGTATAATTTAATTTCTTGCTTTTTATTTTTCACGTATTTATTATATTTTTTTATTTAAATGTTACTATGAGGCTTGCAAATAACACCTTATAACCCATTATTTAAAACTGGTAACTCTAATGCAAAAACAAACAAATAAGCAAGGAGAAAACTAATGAAAACTCTACCTTTTAGCTTCATCACTCCCTCTTTTTAACATTTTGTTATTTCTATTTATATCTTATTATACTGTCTATGTTTTTAAAAGTTGTTGCATTTATTTGTTTGATAGGTTTGTCTTTCAGTTTTCCTATTTAAGTTACGAGTGGTTTACACACTACACTTAAGAGTGTTATAATTTTCTGTATTTATCTGTGTACTTAACTGTTTGCAGTGAGTTTTGTACCTTCACATGATTTCTTATTTCTCATTAATATTCTTTGTTTTCAGACTGAATGACTCCCTTTAGCATGTCTTGTAGGATAGGCCTGCTTTTAATGAAATACCTAAACTTTTTTTTTTTTTTTTTGGTCTAGGGAAGTTTTTATTTCTCCTTCATATCTGAAGGATAAAACAAAATAACCTCAAGACTTAGATGTAAAATCTAAGAGTATAAAACCCTCAGAAACAAACATAGATCAAAAGATTTATGACATTAGTTTTGACAATGATTTCTTGGTTATGACACCAATGACATAAGCAACAATTAAAAAAAAATTGGACTTTACAATTTTTTTAAATTGTGGATCAAAAAGCAGGTTTTTTTCTTTCAACTTTTATTTTAAGTTAAGGGGTACATGTGCAAGATGTGCAGGTTTGTTACATAGATAAACGTGTGAAAAGGCACTATTAATATCATTAAAATTCAGCCCCAGAATGGTGGAAAACTTTGTATATCATATATATATGATAAGGGATTAATATTTAGAATACATGAACTCCTAAAATTCAACAACAACAACAACAAAAAGCAATCTGAACAACAACAACAAAAAGCAGACAACCTGATCAATATGTGTAACACACTTAAGCGAACATTTCTCAAATGGCCAGTTAACGTATCAATAGATGCTCAATATCACTAATTATAAAGGAAATATAAATCAAAATAACAGTGAGAAACTATCGCACATGAATTAAAATGACTACTATCAAAAAAACAGAAAATAAGAAGTGTCGCTGAGGATGTGGAGAAATTGAAGTTCTTGTGAACTGTTAATGGAAATGCAAAATGGCACAGCTGCTATAAAAATCAGTATGGTATTCCTTAAAAAATTTTAAAAGTAGAATTTCCACATGATCCAGTATTTCCATTTTTGGTTATATACTAAAAAAAATTGAAAGCAGAATCTTGAGTCATTTGTATACCCATGTTTATATCAGCATTATTCACAGTAGCTAAAATGTGAAAACAACCCAAGTGACCATAACGGATAAACACGAAGGACAGAAACATTCAAGCCAGGAAAACAGCCTTAAACAAGTGTTTTTAATCAAAGTCCTCTTGTTATTTATATGCTGAGGCCTTTCTGGTACAAGTTGTTTTTAAACCACTGCTGCTTTTCTTTGGAAATCCGGGTTTAGGTAGCTTGGATTTTATTCTGATTAAAAATGCTGTATGTGAAATTGCCTCCACGGGGTTGATGGAAATTGCATGCCAGGTTCTGTATAGAAATACTGTTACAATTAATCATGAATCAGGCTTCAATTTGGCCTACTTTTTCGGTGATAAGAGTCAGGTCGCACTAGATACTGACCTCATTGTTTCTACAGACAGGATTTCTGACTTCAGAACCATAAGGCTTTTGTTTAAGGACCACTTTAGATGATTTTTAGACCCTGAATTCCAGCAACTAGATATCCACATAGGAATGAGATTACCATGAGAATACAGATTCCTCATCTCTCTGTCCCATGACTTCACCCTGCACTCTTCAACCAATCTACAACATCCATACTTGATCCCACTCCAAAACCCTTAAACACCCTAGTCCCAGACTCCTTGGGGAGACGAATTTGAGGATTCCTCCCAACTCATTTTTTGGCCCTAAGATTACACTTTTTCTTTGTTGCTACCTAGTGTCTCCACATATTGACTTGCTGTGTGCATTGGGCAACAAATCTATAAAACTACATATGGAGGGTGTGTGCACTTATGTACAGTATTGGAACACGGTAATGTGGCTCATAGCTGCACATTTCTGTTAATACATTGGGCAGAACTCACCACAAAAAACAAAGGAGTTCATTTTTTTAGTTTGCTTTTAGGTTTGTTTAGGCAACAGTACTTTTCCTGTGTACTCAGAAGACTTTTGCTGGTAATAGGCCCACCAATTGCCTTAAATGGTCTTACATGAGACTTTAGGCTATTTATTGATGACTGTAATAGTCCATTTGTGCTGCTGTAAAGAAATACCTGAGGCTGAGTAATTTATAAAGAAATGAAATTTATTTTGGCTTGTGGTTCTACAAGATATATAAGAAGGCTTGTGCTAGCAAATCCTTCTGTTGAGGCCTGAGGAAGCTTCCAATTGTGGTAGAAGGCCAAAGGGAGCAAGCCTGTCACATGGTAAGAGACGGAATAAGACAGGGAGAGGGGAGAGGTGCTAGGCTGTTTTAAACCATTGCCTCTAATGTGAACTACCAGAGCAAGAACTCACTGAGTCCCACAAAGATAGCACCAAGCCATTAATGAGGAATCTGTCCCCATTACCCCAACATCTCCCACCATGTCCATCTCCAACATTGGGAGTCACATTTTAACATGAGAGTTAGAAAGAACACACATTCATGCTATATTAACGCCCATCTTAATCACAAGCTCTAAAATGATTTTACTGTGTGTTTCTCTCTTTCTCTGCTCTGTCATCTGCTCTGCCTTTATTCTTTCTTTTTCAGAACATCTTTTTCTGTGCTTGTTTGTGGGTGGTACACAGCTCCAAAAGGTATGATATTATATGAAACATTTGTATTTTTTCATTTTATGCGATATTTGGTGGCATAGCATTTGCCTTGATCATAGAGGGTTGTTTCCCTAGTTTTTTTTTTTTTTTTTTTGAGACGGAGTCTCGCTCTGTCCCCCAGGCTGGAGTGCAGTGGCGCACTCTCCGCTCACTGCAAGCTCCGCCTCCCGGGCTCACACCATTCTCCTGCCTCAGGCTCCGGAGTAGCTGGGACTACAGGCGCCTGCCACCACGCCCGGAGAATTTTTTGTATTTTTAGTAGAGATGGTGTTTCACTGTGTTAGCCAGGATGGTCTCGATCTCCTGACCTCATGATCCGCCCGCCTCGGCCTCCCAAAGTGCTGGGATTACAGGCGTGAGCCACCGCGCCCGGCCTGTTTCCCTAGTTTTACTGCTGTACGATGGAGAAGTAAAAGTTCATTTCTTCAGAGATTTGTAATATTACTTTGCATTTGATACAGTATTTCTGATCTAAACTCTGAATTTTCTATGATGCTCTGACTTTTTTAAAGCACTGTATATGACAAATAGAATATGCATTTTAAACTGTATGATAATTACTTGATAATATCTTCTTTGACTTTTTTCAATCAATGTTTCCTTCCAGCATGTGACTATTGTAGGAGTCTGCCTATTAAAATTCAAATTAGGTAACAAGGTGTAAATTGCCTCATGAATGTTTTTCTTCCTCTTTTGCAAATTGTTCATGTTTATAGCTCTCTCCATTGCTATACTTTCCATGATGCTGAATTTTTATATAGAGTTACTGTGCAAATACAAGTATGGTAGTTCTTAAGTGAGAAACAGGCACTTTTTCATTATGTCGCCTTTGAAATGGAAACTCAACTGGGTAACACCTTAACTAGAGCATAAGAAGCTAATTAGGAATCCCCCTACATTCTGAGTATGAGTTTAATAGAGAAGCATAAGTCAGTTTTCAAAGTTCTTAATATCATATAATAAAATTTTTGATAGAGGCAAGGTGGTAATCTCCCTCCTGGAGCTTGTAGATGTAGCCTGACTAAGTTGCTTATGAAAATGTGGTTTCTCAGAGCTTTGGGAAAATTTGATTTAAGAAAAGAAGCCAAGGAATTTTTGATACAACACTGGAGTGACAGGTTAATATTACTGGGAAAAGAGAGTGGAAATGCACATATTTTCATTTCAGTATTTCAATTTTGTCAATAGGATTGGCACTATAATTATCTCTAGATTAGTCACAGGTCTATATACTTGTTAAAAGTGAATTAAAGTAAACTGTAACTTGACAGGAAATTTGTTTTAAAAGGTATGATGGGAAGAGGGCAAGAAGTTCAAGCAGAGAAAAAAGTTAAGCATTTTAAAACTTAACTGCTGAAACAATCTTATTTTTCAAAAGATGCTGCTGATAGAGACAGTTATAGGAAATTTCCGTTTTGTCAATGTGAGGTAAATCACAGAACCAGGAGTTCCTTCTATGACTAGAGAGATTACCAGTGTCAACACACTATCCCTAGGCAATTTCCAGGGCCTTCCTCCCCAGAGATTCTCCCCACCTTGTATTGAGCACCTGGGCTTTAACTCTTTCTAATGGAGAAAAATGAGAAAGTGAAAGCATTCAACGTGGAGCAATATGGACAGATTTCCTCCTGCTTCATTCTCCCGTTCATTGATTCATGGATAAACTTATGGCTTTATTCCATAATCATACACTGACTGCATGTAGCTCTTTAAGTGGGTGAGAAGTGTTTGCCACATTTCGTTTTGTTTTTTGCTTATTTTTTAAACTAAATTTTATTTCTCAACAGCAAAAATTCCATGTAAAGGTTTCAATGGAAAAGCAAATAAGACCAGATGAACAGACCTATGACCAAACAAAGAAAACAGTATCTTATAATTTTTGGAATAAAACCATTATCTTTAATTTTTTCCCTCCCCATAACTTTTTCCTAAGCTGCTAAATATTTAGGAAATAAGATATTTAAGAGAGTGCAATCATTATAAAGACAAAATACCATGCATAGGCAAGGTATAGAAAGAAACTAGAAAGCATCATTCCTTGAGGAATTTATAATCTATAGCAGCCATAGAAACATAATATAGGCATATAAATATCTTAGGGCATACACAAAACCACAATTCTCCTTTTAGAAACATACCTCAATAGAATGATTATTTGTACAAGATGCACACAGAGAATTACAGAGGTTGTTATAACAATGTTGTAAATAACAAATTCTCAAAAAATAGTTAATCTTCAGCAGTAGGAGATACACTGAATAAATGAAGATCCACCAGACATTAAAAATGAAAACACAGAATTCTTATTGGCATGGAAATACATTCACAATATAATACTGTGCGAAAAACACAGCCACAAAATACATTATGATATGATCTTATTTTTATCAAAGAATATATATAGGTAAAAGCTAAAATTAGTTTATTTGAATGTTTAAAATTTATAATTATTTCATTATATCCTTTTTAAAACTATGTATTTCAAATTAAACTTGTCTCAGCTTACAGAAACCTTTATTTTCAAAATGTACAGCACAGGGGCTAGGTATGGTGGCTCACGCCTGTAATACCAGCACTTTGGGAGTCTGAGCCTAGCAGATTGCTAATCTCAGGAGTTCAAGACCACGCTGGACAGCATGGTAAAACCACATCTCTACAAAAATTAGTCAAGTGGTGGTGTGTGTCTGTAGTCCCAGCTATTCAGGAGGCTGAGATGGGAGGATTGCTTGAGTCTGGGGAGGTCAAGAGGTCAAGGCTGTAGTGAGCCATGATCAAGCCATTGGACTCCAGCCTGGGTGGCAGAGTGAGACATTGTCTCAAAAAATAAAAATAAAAAATAAAAATTATGGCACAGACACAGTAAAGTCATTATCAGGACAAAAGGCAAATATTGACAGATTAGATCACTTCAATGTAACCATGAACAAATATATCTCTGATCCTCAGTTTCCACATTTATAAATTGAGGCCCATCCAACCTTCTACACAGCAAGATTGTAGTGAAAATTATCAGTCTATGTCAGGTACCTATACCATGCTTGGAACGTAGTATTATAATCACAGTTGTCTCAACAAATGGTCATTGCTATAATTATAACATAGCCTCCAAAACTCTTGTTAAAATTTAATTGTCATTGGGGTGGTAGTAAGAGTTGTGAGGTATTTAAAAGGTGATTCACTCTGTCCTCATACATAAATTAATGTTGTTACCTCAGGAGTGGGTAAGCTATCATGAGATTTTGGTTCCCTTTTTTTTTCTTTCTGTCTCATGTGCCCACTTGCCCTTCTGCCTTGTCCATGAGATAACTCAGCACAAAGGCTCTGGCTCAATGCTAGTGCCATGCTCTTGGACTTCTCAGCCTCCAGAACCATAAATTTCTATGGTTTATAAATTACCCAATCTCAGGTATTGTGTTATAGCAGCAGACAACAGACTAAAACAGTTATCTTTCTTTTATTTCCTTTCTACAAAATAATGTATTTTTAGAACAATGAAAACAAGTGTTTTTGCATGAGCTTTATTCAGCTTCATGTATAGTATGGTCAAAACAAACAAAAAAAACCCTATCATTGACCTATGTTGGAGAATTTTTCTCTTTTGCCTCCTTATATACTACTAGTTAACAAAATGTGTAATTAAATTTCACCAAGTTATTGAATACTTATAATTTATCATGCATTCTGCTACATGTTAGAGAGCTTAGAGATAAATATGATAAAGGTTCTGCCCTCAAAGCATATAATACAAATAATTATAATACAGTAAAAAGTACATCATGGAAATAGGCACAAGATACAAAGGCACCACAGAGGAGGGCTTGGTTAATCAGCTGTCTGGTAGGAGTGACAGAGTAGAATTGCCATAAGATATGATTCTGAGCTAGGTTAGGAAGATTGATTTGGTAGGTAAGGAGGCAGTGATTGTTAGCCCAGAGAAACAACATAGGGTAAGAAGTTGAGTTGATGATAAACTCAACCTTCAACACCTCTCCTCTCCCCAGGGGTTGAGGGGTGGAACTGAAAGCCCCAACTCTTAATCACATGGTTGGTTTCTCTGGCAACCAGCCTCCATCCTGAGTTTATCCAGAAGCCCCAAGCCATCATTTATTAAAAAGACACATCACTTCAGAGATCTCCAAAATTGTGAAAGCTGATTGCCAAGGAAGAGGGTAAAGACCAAACATATATAGCTTTATCAGTTTTATTATGCTACACAATGCTTTGAGATACATATATAATAAAATGGTTTCTACAGTGAAACAAATTAACATATCATCTCATATAGTTACTCATCCTTTTCCTCTGAGGCAGAGCAGCTATTATCTACTAATTTAATAAAAATGTTGAATACAATACACTATTATTAAACATAGCCCTCATGTTGCACACTATTTATTAGACTTGTCCATCCTACATGTCTTCTATTTTGCATCTTTTGATCTACATCTCCCTAATTCCTTCTCTTCCTCCACATCTTGACACTGGTAACCACTTTCTTATTCTCTATTTATGTATAGTTGACTTTTTTTTTAGATTCCACATATAAGTGATATCATGAATTTTTTTAAATTTATCTGTTTCTGGCTTTTGTCACTTAGCATATGTCCTCTAGGTCCATCCATGACATAGCAAAAGGAAGGATCTCCTCTTTTTATGGCTGAATTATTTCCCACTCTCTCTATACATACCAAGTTTCTTTACCCATTTGTTCATCAATAGACACCTAGATTGTTTCTATATCTTGGCTATCATGAAAAACACTGCAACGAATATGAGAATGCAGACATCTTTATGAGGTGATGATTTTATTACTTTGAGTACATGGTATTCTCTCCTTACTCTCAGAGGCTATAACACCAATACTCCACCAGGTACCTGAACCTGTGAATAGTACTGAACCCCTATATATATATATATATGATATATAGATGATGATTTTTCTATTCATATATATCTATGATAAAAGTTTAATTTATAAATTAGGCACAGTAAGAGATTAAAAACAATAGCTAATAATAAAAGAGAATAATTGTAGCAATATACTGTTCACAATTTCAAGGATAGAAGATTTGCTCTTACCATAGATCTTAGCAAATGTGGTGTGTGTATATATATATATATATATATATATAAATATATATATATATATATAATTTTTTTTCTTAGAAAGTTAAGAATTTTCACCTTTTCACTTACAGGAAGTTCATTATGGCTTCTCTTTGGCATATCTGAATTGCCAGTATTACTGCTCTTGCACACTGGGGTCACTACTACATAAAATAATAATTACTTGAACATAAGCACTGCCATAATGTGACAGTTGATCTAATTACCAAGACAGCTATGAAATGACTAAGAGGCAGGGAGCATATACAGTGTGGATACACTAGATAAAGGTATAATTCATGTCCTGGATGGTACAAAGCAGAATGGCATGAGATTTTATCATGCTATTCAGAACAGTGCCCAATTTTAAATTTTGTGAGTGGTTTATTCCCCAAATATTCCATTTAACAATTTTAGACCCTTGTTAATCACAGGAAACTGAAACCACAGAAAGTGAAACAATGAAAAAGAGGGGACTGCCATATACCCAGAAGAAAGATTGCTGGGTGATATGGTAATTATATTTTTAATTTATTTAGGAACCTCCACATTGCTTTCCAAAGTGGTCAGACCAACAGTGTACAAGAATTCTCTTTTCTTCATACCTTCACCAACACTTGTTATCTTTTTGTCTTCATAGTGGCCATTTTAACATGTGTGAGCCAATTTATCATAGTGGCTTTGGTTTGCATTTCCCTGATAATGAATGATGTTGAGATCCTTTTTATATACCTGTAGCCATTTTTATTTCTTCTTCAGAGAAGTGTTTATTTAGGTCTGTTGCCCATTTTACAATTAGGCCATATGTTTTCTTGCTGTTGAGTTGTATGTGTGTTTGTATAAATTTTGCATATTAACCCCTTATCACATGTATGTTTTTTGAAATAAATTTTGCTTATTAATCTTTTATCAGATGTATGGTTTCCAAATATATTCTTCCAATCCATGGATTCTCTTTTTTGTTATGATTGTTTCTTTGCTCTTCAGAAGCTTTTTGTTTTGTTTTGTTATTTGTTTTACTTTGATATAGTCCCATTTATTGTTTTTGTAGCCTGAACTTTTAGTGTGATATTTAAGATATCACTGCCAAGACCAATATCAAGGAGTTTTTTCCCTATTTATATATATATTTTTTTTATTTTAAATTGACTATATATATAAAATTATGAAGCACAAGATCATATACACTTTAATTCCATATTTTAAAGCTGTTTGATTTTGCTTCAGATGAATCCTGTTGTAAATTCAGCCCCTTACCATTGCTTTACAATGTTGCATTTCTGTGATTAATGCTAATTTTTTTAATTGATTGCCTTTCAATTTTAATTTATTCTCATTAACCAAATTCGTGTCATATTGCAAACTTACTGTTCCATATTTCTCATATATTATACTTCATTTAGATGTGAGAAACCAAGCAAAAATCTAACAAATTGTAAAGCATTTTCACACTCAACCTCCCACTAAAGAGGTTGACACATTTAAAGCAATGAACAAACATAAATTCAAAAAATATCCAGTTCCCTACACGCATACATTAAATTGAATATCCATTTTTAATGGAGGTGTCCCATAATATAGAGGTTTTAACACAGAAAAAATAAAGTACATAGAGAGATCATTTCCCATCTGCTGCTACGAAAAACTTAATCCTTTCACACTTACTGCAAGCAATTGCATGGCTGAATAGGTCTTGAGAAATCTTTTGCACTCAAGCATTCCTCTGTGGTTCAAAGATGACTCAAATCATGCCCAGGTAAACAGGGACGGGAACCAAGAGAATCTATATTTAGTGAAAATTGCAAATACTGTTAGGAGCAAGAGAAAAAAATGTATGAGACTATGCTATTATTTGTAGCATGCAAATGACAGAAAACACACTTTTGAACGAGACACTCTAGGAAATGAAGATATTTGCATGGAATTGCATTCTCATGAAAATTTTTAATGAACCCTATGAAATAAGAGGTAAAAGGAGAATTAGAAAATTTTCAAAATTCACTTAAAAGACAAATACAGTCATATGCTACATAATGTTATTCTAGTCAATGATGGACTGCATATGTGATGGTGGTATCATGAGATTATAAAGAAGCTGAGAAGTTCCTATGACTTACTGACTTCATAGCCCTTAAGATATTGTAGTGTTAGGGGTGACAAATACGTGAGTAACTGGCAGCAAATCTGTAGGGTTCTGCAGCAACCTCAATTCTTGCCTCCTCAGAAGAAAGAATTCAACTGACGAGCACAAGTCAGAAAGAGAGACTGAGATAAGTTTTAGAGCAGGAGTGGAAGTTTATTAAAAAGCTCTAGAGCAGGAAAAAAAGAAAAGAAAGTACACTTGGGAGGGGCTCAAGTGGGCAACTTGAAGGACAAGTATGGCGTTCGAGATTTTTTTTTTTTTTTTTTTTTTGAGACAGAGTCTGGCTCTGTCGCTCAGGCTGGAGTGCAGTGGCGGGATCTCGGCTCACTGCAAGCTCCGCCTCCTGGGTTCACGCCATTCACCTGCCTCAGCCTCCCGAGTAGCTGGGAATACAGGAGCCCGCCACCATGCCCGGCTAACTTTTTGTATTTTTAGTAGAGACGGGGTTTCATCGTGTTGGCCAGTATGGTCTGGATCTCCTGACTTCGTGATCAGCCCGCCTCAGCCTCCCAGAGTGCTGGGATTAGGGGCTTGAGCCACCGCACCTATGCCGGCCTTTATTCTCCCTTTAGGGTGAGCAGCCCACATGTGCGGTGGCCTGCTGACACTTGGTAGGTGAGCATGCACAGTGTATTTACTGGAGTTGTACACATGCTCACCTGAGGCTTTCTTCCATTTTCCGGTGGAATGCCCTGGCAAGTCATGCTCTGCCATTTTGCCTCTTAAAGTGCATGCTCGAGCCAACTTGCCCATTTCCTGAGATGGCATTGGAAGCTGTCGATTACCAGTTTCAAGTGCTTTTATGTATTGGGAAATTGCCTCTCCCTGGCACAAGTTGTGGCCAATTATTATTTTAAAAAGCCAGTGTGATAACTGCTGGACCATCACCTGATGGTCGCCTTACATTCCCAGCGGGTGGGGGTAGCCCTCCCCTGCCCTGCTCATGTCCGACTAGCTACCTATTGTAACAATAGCACAATACATTAATCATTTGCTTGTAGTGATGATGGTATAAACAAACCTACTGCACTGACAGTCATACAACAGTGTAGCACATACAATTATGTACAGTACATAATACTTAATAGTGATAATAAGCAACTATATTGCTGGTTTTTGTATTTAGTATATTATACTTTTTAATCATTATTTTAGAGTGTACTCTTTCTACCTACTAAAAAACAAGTTAAGTAAAACATCTTCAGGCAGGTCCTTTAGATGTTCCAAAAGAAACCATTGTTATCATAAAAGATGACAGCTCCGGCCGGGCACGGTGTTTCACGCCTGTAATCCCAGCACTTTGGGAGGCAGAGGTGGGCAGATCATGAGGTCAGGAGATCGAGACCATCCTGGCTAATATAGTGAAACCCCGACTCTACTAAAAATACAAAAAATTAGCCAGGCATGGTGGCGGGCGCCTGTAGTCCCAGCTACTCGAGAGGCTGAGGCAGGAGAATGGCGTGAACCCGGGAGGCGGAGCTTGCAGTGAGCCGAGATCCTGCCACTGCACTCCAGCCTGGGCGACAGACGGAGACTCCATCTCAAAACAAACAAATAAATAAATAATAAATAAATAAATAAATAAATAAATAAAGACAGCTCCATGCATGTTTTCGCCCCGAAGGCCTTCCAGCGGGGCAAGATGTGGAGGTGCAAGAGAGTTATTTTCATACTAGCCCTGGGCAGGCATTGGCTAATGTGTGTGTTAGTGTGTTAGTTTTAACAAAAAAACAGTCTAAAAAGATAAAAAGAAAATATTTAATTCAGCTGTACAATGTGTTTGCATTTTAAGCTGTTACCACAAAATACTCAAAAAGTTTAAAAAGTTAAAAATTTATAGACTAAAAAAGTCATAGTAAGCTAAGATTAATTTATTAAAGAAAGAAAAATCATTTTTAATAAATTCAGCATAGCCTAAATGGACAGTGTTTATAAAGTCTCGAATAGTGTACATTAATATCATACACTATTATTAATATCATAGGCCTTAACATTCACTGACCATTCACTCAGTGACTCACCTAGAGCAATTTCCAGTCCCACAAAAGGTCCATTAATGGTGAGTGTCCTATACAGGTATACTGTTTTTTATCTTTTATACCGTATTTTTACTGTATATTTTTATGTTCAAATGTGTTTGGATACACAAACACCATTTTGTTACAGTTGCCTGCAGTATTCAGTACAGTAACATGCTGTATAGATTTGTAGGCTAGAGGAATAGTCTATACCATATAACCTAGGTGTGTAGTAGGCCATACCAGCTAGGTTTGAGTAAGCACACTCTATCATGTTTGCACAACAAAATTTTCTTATGATGATGCATTTTGCAGAATATAACCCTGCTGTTAATCAATATAGGACTATATCAATACTGCTAGGAGTAAAACTCATAATAAATGATGAAAAACAGCTGGAATTAAATACACTGTAACAAGAAGTAAATTAATAAAAAAAAAATTACATGAAGAAAGATGGGGCTGACCCATTAGATTGGTAACAGGTGTGTTTGAAGACATACACTAACAAGAAAATCAGAAAAAACATTTGAAGATATGAAAGAATGTTTCACTAAAATGCAGGAAAATTAAATCTATGGATCACAGGTCAACCTAAAGAGGCAAAATAATTAAAAATATCCTACCAAACATATCCTGGTGAAGATGCTCAATCTCAAAGATTTGAAAAGTCAGATACAAATTCAGGTGAAAAAAAAGAACCAGATTGCTAACAAATAGGCAAAACCTGAGGCTCACCTTGAACATCTCTAAGTGCATGCAATTTTGATGAGGTGATTTCAGTATGGAAAGTTTGACATAGCCTCTTCACATTTCCCTTTTGCCAGAGGAACATACTAGTTTAACTTAGAACAAAAATTAACTTAGTGTTAATTATTTGTAAATTGTTTAACAATATATAGAACAGATGCCTTAGTCTATCTTAAATATGCATCCTATTCCTGATTTGCTTTGGAAGATATGCTTGCGTAAGTTTCATTAAGATTGTCGGCCTGGCGCGGTGGCTCACGCCTGTAATCCTAGCACTTTGGGAGGCCAGGGCAGGCCGATCATGAGGTCAGGAGATCGAGACCATCCTGGCTAACACGGTGAGACCCCGTCTCTACTAAAAATACAAAAAATTAGCCCAGCGAGGTGGCACGTGCCTGCAGTCCCAGCTACTGGGGAGGCTGAGGCAGGAGAATAGCGCGAACCCAGGAGGTGGAGGTTGCAGTGAGCCGAGATCGCACCATTGCACTCCAGCCTAGGCGATAGAGTGAGATTCCGTCTCAAAAAAAAAAAAAAAAAGATTGTCTAGTTTTCTCTACTTGATGTAAAAATTGTCAGTAGTATGAGGATCATTTATTATGACTTTGTTTTCAATTTAGCCTTAGATTTTCATTAAGTTTTCTTCATATATTCCATTGCCTCTTTGCCACATAAATTTGTTGTATTTATATATTTTTATTGAATTATTCCCTTCTACAACTAAAAAATTACTTCTTTTGTTCAATTTGATGCTTTTTATCATGAATTCTAAATTTGTATGATATTAATATCTTGACCCAGGATTTTATTTTTTCTGAATTTGTTTATTGTATGTTTGAACTGCATTTACATTAAACTTTCTTAAAATATTTTAATTTAGGTAAATCTTTAATAATTTCATACATTTTAAAAGTACATTTCAAATGATTTTCTTTTAGTAGATACACTTATTTATTGATTCATATCTCTCAGCTTGCTTTAGGTGTTCTGCGTTTTGATTTTTTTTAATTTCTTTCCTTTTTTATTTTTTAAATTTCTATCTTTTTCTACAAGTCACCTTGTTTTAATTTTATATTTTACTCAACTCTGCAGTTGGAGATAAGTAACTGGTTTTAGATTTTCTTATTATTTTTCGTCATTTAAACAATGAAAGTGCTAATAGATACCATATTTCTCAAATACATAAAAAATACAAAATATATTGTACTTACATGTCTTATCTCCTTTTTTTCAATTTCAGTTTTTTCTTATGCTCTGATAGTTTTTGCTTAGTTTTTTAGATCTAAAATATTGTTGTTGTTGCTGTTATTATATCACTTAAACATCATTCCAAAAATTATAACTTTCAATATAATGTTAAATTTAATTTAAATTTTATTTTGTATTTATTTTGATTTTTTAAAATCCAGATATCCTAAAACAGCATTTATTCACACAATTTCCTTTGCAATTAAGAGTTCCTTTTTTCAAATTAAAGAACAGTCACATTTCTCATATGTTGAAATTCCATTGACAGCATGTAGGGCATAAATTAATCTCAGTCAAATTACCATTAAAAATTTATTACATAACATAATTATGAAGGATATATATTTTATCTTCTACAGATAATACTAAAGTTTTTATTAGCATTATCCATGCTATGTAACAGCTGCCTTTATGAAACAGATTGAGTTTAAAGCTGGCTATGGTTTGAATGTATCTCCCAAAAAGCATGTATTGGAAACTTAATCCCCAATGTGATAATGTTGGGAAGTGGGGGCTACTAAGTGGTGTTTAGGTCATGATGGCCACCCTTACAAATGAATTAATGCTGATTATAAAAGGGCTTGAGGTTATGATTTTGATATCTTGCTCTTTCTTGCCCTTTTGCCTTATTTCATGGGATGATGCAGCAAGCCCTCACAGGTGCCAGCCTTATGATCTTGCACTTCCCAGCATCCAGAATGCTAATAAATACATTTCTGTTTATTATAAATTACCCAGTCTCAGGTATTCTTTTAAAGCAGCACAGAAAAGACTAAGATAATCATGCTGCAATATTATTTACAGAGATACATTTTGACCAGGTTTAATTATCCTAGTTTGAAAAATTAATATTAAAAAATCTTAGCAACTAATTTCTGGATTTTATATTATTGACAGTATTATTCAATAATTACACACTGCACCTTCTATGACGATGCATAGGAATCCTTTTTTCCTTGATTTCAATAATAGAGTGGTAATTCTGGGCAATATTTTAGTTATATTAATACATTGCTAATCATATTCCCAATCATGAAAATCTTTCTCTGAGTTACTTGGATTTTACAACCAAGTTTATGACAACATGTGACATTTTCTTGTCCTAAAATTTTTTTATCCTTATTTCCTTTTTACAAAATTTATTTACATAAGATGCCAAATTTCTCACTTAATAATTTTTGACACTTTGTGGTTTACACATATCTTTGTAGATTAGGAGTAAGACACAGCTTAAGTTAATAGTAATACATATAAATAGGTAGACATTCAAGCCATATGAAATTAAGTATAAAATAAGATATTAAGTGACATTGAAATGGGATAGAACAGTTCAGACTGTTCAAGTGGTTAGAAAAGAATTCATGAAGGACGTAGGTTTTAAGCCTGAATTTGAGTGAATTACAAGCTTTTTATAGAAAGAGGAGTGGGAAGAGTACTTTTGCATTAGAAAAAAAATACATGGAAAAGACAAAGCTGGAAAGGCACATTTGAGGACTGAATAGATCATTCTACTGTGTCAAAATTTCCTGTAAGTAGAGTTATAAAGTTAAAACAGGCATTGGGACAAGAAAATGTGAAGATCAATTAATAGCTATGAACTTTACCCTGCTGGCACATGGGTGTCATTGATAGTTGATGGAAGGGAAATTAACATTAATAAAACTATTATTAGGTTCCAAAAACTACTGACAATAACTTGTGGAATTCATTGGAAAAGAGAAAAGAGATAAGGAGAGCCATCAGGAAACTATTGTAATTGTTCAGTCACAATATGTTACACTGAATACAGATGTTTAACAAACGGTCATTAAATAAACTAATGGCTGAAATAACAATTGAGTAAATTAGAGGAAAATGGAAATTCAATTTACTAAAATAGATGTGAAAATAATGATGAAATATAATAATGATAAAAACAATAATGATGAAAAAATGATATTTTGAGAGAATTGTAAACCAATTGCAAAAGAAAACGTAAAAATGATTATAAATTTGGATAGCTGAATTTCTCAGTACTGAAAATCTCAGTACACTTTGCAAAAATAAGAAGGCAAGAAGAGTAACACCTTTACTAAAGACAACTATTTTGATTTTTAATAAGAATGAATTTGAGGTGAAAAAATTCTAGGTCAAAATTTTAAAGTTATTTTGGAATGCAAGATTATAAGGCAAAGGGTTTGTTTGTTTCATTTACTGATTTTTATCAAACACTTAGAAAAGTGCATGGCAGAGTAAGCACTTGATACACATTTCTTAAATGGAATTTAAATGTTTAGGCAAATGTGATTGAAGGTTATAAGAGACACTGTGTCTGCTGATAGTTCTGTACATCATATTTAACAAAACAATATTAAAGGAGCTGCTGGAGGTATACATAAAATAATATGGTAATACTGTTTCATAGCATGCATTTTGTTAAACATGCTTTTTAGCTGGAATTTACTGTAGCCTTATTGGATTATGTTTTCAAATATTCTCGATAATATCTGAGTAGAGATTGAGTTCACCATCAACCATATCTTAAAACACCCCATGGGTTTACATCTTGTACTTTATTGGGAGGTTGTGGCATGTTTTGTGTGAAACTGTTTCTTCTAGTTTAAAAATATTTTGGTATATCTTATGTCATATATTATTTTCTTAGAAGCATGATATAAACTGAAGAAAGAGATTAAGAGCAAAGAGTCATTAAAGTTGCATAGGTTTCTCTTCCTACCATTGTTAAATAAAATTAGTTCATTGACTTTATTAGTTCTTTTTAGTATTTACTATATTACTGAAAAAAAATTGGTATAGACACTAATAGTATTATAGTTGTTTGGAGATGTGTGAAACAAAAGCAGAAAGTAAAAGGTATAATTTTATTTCATCAAAAATTATAAATAAGAGCAAATCTTCTTTTCTTGCTCATTCTCATAATAATCTATGTCTGATTTGTGAAATATTCATGAGCTCTATAAACTACAATGATTTTATTTTCATACTCTTTGAAATTAGAAAAAAAATCAAGTGATGATCTGATACTGCTACCGTTACATTAACAATGTAAATTTTAAATTGCATACTAAGTTATTTCCCATGATATTTTATTGATTTTTTTGTTTGTTTTTGGTTCACGTTCAATTGATCAAATAAGTTAAAACTTAACGGTATTGAGATTTTTCAGTGATATTTTCATCAATATTAGATAAAATCCAAACGGTACAGTTTCTTCTTGCCTAAATAAAAACCTTAATTTTATGAGGTAGTTGTCTATTCTTTTTTGCATGGGCTGGTTTCTTACACAACTTATTGTTTAATATAGCTATGTAAGCACAAAAGTGATGTTTTAACGGTCTCATATCCCATTTATAATAATCAACATTTTTATTTTTTATGTTTTAAATTTCATTTTAATATTGAAAAAATAAAACCAAGGCAGAGTAGGAACACAGTCCTCCACCACCACCAATTGTGCAGTGGAGTTTTCCACATTTGGGGAAATCATAGGGGTCAGCACACCCAGAGTTCAATGGATTAGCCTCACCCTGGAAAAACCACCTTCATGATTATGGTATCTCCCCTTCCAGATAAGTGTAATAATCAATATTTTAATTAAAAACTTGCCTAAGTCATTATAGAACCTAGAAACAATAGCCAAATAAGAAAGAAAAAAAAAGAAAAAGAAAATTTAAAAATTGAAAGAAGATAGACTATCAATTGAACCTAATATCAAATAAATACTTATCCTCTTATATCAGCATGACTTCACTCTTTCTAAAGTTCCTAATCGCATAAGCCACATAACAATTATTTCCACTATGCATAAGAATTTTTTGCAATGATGTGAATCTATGAATTATTTCATGGCCCAAAACAAAAAAGAAATTGTCCAGAGGAAGGCAAACACTATGTGGCCCTCAGATTCTGAAGAAAATTAATTCAGGATCATGTTAGCTTACATAAAATATAGAAGTCTGAACTGCTAACCCTCTTAACCATAGTTTCTTAAGTCTTAAATTGTTCTTGTACTTTTCAGTGTTCATTTAAAAAGTCAGAAATGCAAGTAGATATTTCCCTTTTATCATCTGTGCTTATGATGATATTAATAACTTTTTTAAAAAAATTTGTATGTGATTTATTCAAATGCTTAATGCTTAATCCACTTCTCTTAAAAGCCAAACTAAAACAACAGTTTTCATTAAATGATGCATAGAAATAAGGGTTTGCTTTATTAGAAAATTAATAAAAGTGATGCATACAGCATTCATCAGGCCTCTGTGTCTCTAGATTGTTTCTCTTATTCCGAAAATCATTATCATCTAGCTGTTACTCATATAGACTATATTTTTTCTATTGGCCACTTGGTTAAGTAGGGAACTACATTGCCTAGAATCCCTTTTTTGTTGGGTTCTTGATTAGAGTCGGCCTAAAGAGAAACTTGTGGAAGATTTGACAAGTGAGGTAACCACCATTAATTACCCTGTAAGTGGGTTTTTGTGGTCACATAGATGGGAGAGAGGCCCAAGTGTACCTGGTAGATTTCAGACCTTTTTTTGAACTCCTCCACTCTATGTCTATCTTGTCTACCCAATTGCTAATAATCTGACAAACAGCAGTGACCGCAGATCAAAATAAAGGCAAGAGTTATACAACAATAATAGCTTCCTCTCAAATTATTTAGGAATTTCCCTTCACAGTCTTCTTATGAAATTGGATTTGCTTAGCTTTTCCTCTGCTGGTACTTAGGCAGGAAGTATTTTAGGCAGAAGCTAGTTAATTGTTCTCTGATTGCCTAATTCTTCTCTTCCAACCTTCAATTCTCCCGTCTAGCCTTACAACCCTAAGGTTTAATACTTGTACTAAACTTTTAATTCTATAACTCATATTGAGACAGGAGAATACGGTCTGGAAGCAAAGAACCTAAGGCCAATGTGCACTGACTCCCTAAAACTGAATTAAAAGAAAAACCCCACCTCTCTACACCCAAGTAACAAAGGGATCAGAGGCTACTCCCTTGGCAACACCCCCTCCCATTCCACTGCATCACAGACAAAAAATGGAAAGCACCTCTGATTGGTCCCCTCCCTCAATCAGTCAGACTGGTCATGGGCCAGGTCTTCATCTGCATAGAGTGTAACTTTGTAACTTCACTTCAGCCTCTGATTGGTCACCTCCTGTAACTAATCAGACCAGTTGCAGGTCAAGTCTTCATTTACACAGGATGTAACCAAGTAACTCAAGGGAAACCTCTAGAGGGTATTTAAACCCTAGAAAATTCTGTAACCAGTTCTCTTGAGCTGCTTGCTTGAGCCTACTCCCACTCTGTGGAGTGTACTTTTATTTCAATAAATCTGTGCTTTTGTTGTTTCATTCTTTTATTACTTTGTTTGTGTGTTTTGTCAAAATCTTTGTTCAAAATGCCAAGAATCTGGATGACTCATAGTCAAGACCCTCCACCCACCAGTAACATTATAATGACTCTACTTCCTTGTCTGAACTCCAACTGATAAATTATCTGTCATATTTTGGCTCAAATGTCATTTTGCTAGGAAAATGTTTACTTAGTTACTCTCTCTTTTCATGTCTCATGGACTAGGTCAGATAATCTCCTAAATAGTCCTATAGCTCCCAGCATCCCAGCACGTTGCTTCAAAATCGATTACTCTGGAATTATATTTATCTACTGATCTATCCATCTATATATTTACATGTGATTAATGTCTGTTTCTAAATAACAAGTCTATGGCAACAGAAAAATGTCTGATATGTTCATTATTATGTATAAAACTGCTATCACACTGCCTGGTGCAGAGCAGGCACTCAATATACATTGCTGATTAAATGAATAAGCATAGGACTCTGTTCTACACACATTTTCTTTAAGCAAATATGAAATAATGTGTAACTTCAGTTCACCACCCATTCAACAGAACATTAAATAACATGTTAAATTAAAACATCTTGTACTCTGCCACATATTCATTGATATAAATGAAGATTCTCAAATAATATATACATTAAGAAAAAGACACACACACATTAACACAAAAACTGTTACACTCCAAAATTATAATCAAAAGACTGCTTTTCCACCTCTACATTCTATGGATTTACTCTCTTTCTTATAGTCAGGTATACATATTTTGAATTTTGTTCAAAACTAATAAAACTTTTGCTTTTACTATTAATATTTTCTAAGTAGCAACAATAGCATCAGACTAACCAACATTTTCTTTTCTTACTTAGATATTATTTTGAATTACTATAGGTGACCACGAATTTGATGAATAAGACTCTACAATCTACTGTACAATTTGCTATCCCACATATTAAGCTATATGTAAAGTAAAATTTATAATAAATCTTTATATTCACAGGGAATTTATCAGAATAAATTCAGATATATTTTATTCCATATCCTCTGGTAAAATTTGTTGAAAAACTTAAGTTAACGGCCAGGCATGGTGCCTCACAACTGTAATCCCAGCACTTTGGGAGGCCGAGACGGACAGATCACGAGGTTAGGAGATCAAGACCATTCTGGTTAATACAGTGAAACCGTGTCTCTACTAAAAATACAAAAAATTAGCTGGGCGTGGTGGTGCACACCTGTAGTCCCAGCTACCTGGGAGGCTGAGGCAGGAGAATTGCTTGAACCCAGGAGGTGAAGGTTGCAGTGAGCTGAGATGGCACCATTACACTCCAGCCTGAGCGACAGAGTGAGACTCCGTCTCGAAAAAAAAAAAGAAAAAGAAAGAAAAGAAAAGCAAAACTAAGTTAACTAATTTAGCCATACTGTTTTCCTGAGTTTCCAGTCTATTTAATAAGGAGCTTATCAGAAATTGTTCTATTGAGTTTCGACACCTCATGAGCTTCTTAAAACTACTTTTGTGTCTTAAAATGTAATTTTATTTTTAATCTAATATTTCCATCTTTTTTTTAATTCAACTATTTCAGACAATATCATAGCTTCTAGGCTGGATCGGATACTTTCCTTCATATGTGGTTGATTATAGATCTATAGTCAATTATATAAATGTGGCTCAACTTGATTGAAAAAACTGCATTGGCTAGCTGTGAGTGGTGGCACATGCCTGTAGTCCCAGCTACTTTGAAGGCTGAAGTGGGAGACTTGCTTGAGCCCATGAGTTTGAATCTAGCTTTGGCAACATAGTAAGACACCATCTCTTTTAAACAACAAAACAAAAGAAAGCAAAAACCTGAATTGGTATAATTGTATTACATTTGAAAAAAAATTATTTGAAAGTATGAGCTTTTTTTTTCTTCAACGGAAACTGTATTGTAACAGGTACATTAGTGTAGCTACACAGGTTGTGGTACACAGACTGTCCTACACAACTTTAGCAGTGCCATTTGCTTAGTCTGGGATATAAATGATGCACTCTGAAGTTCTGCAGGTACTCTAAGGATACATTCATATCAGTGGAAATTTCTGATGATAATAAAATATCTGATGTCAATAAAATATTAATACATTTTTCTCTCTTGAAACATATATCAATAAAAACTGTTGATTAAAAGCCTCTGGGTTGTTGAAAAGGTTTTACTTTTTTTATCTATTGTAATATTTTTAAATGACAGAAATCTAGCCCAATTTCTTTAAACGAATCACAGGCTTGCATAGTAGATGTAACCTATCATTAAGAGTCATGAAGACAGAAAGTACTAGAGATATTCCAAATAGAAAAGAATTTAACACTGAGAACTAGAGGTCTGCATATTTGCTGGAGGGGCTAGAGTAGTGAAGATCAGGGAACTTTTAGTAAACTTTACAAAACCAGGAATAGAAGAATGGCAGAAAATTAGCACCGATGTTCTCAACTGCCTACAATATTAGACTGGATGGTTCTCAGGAGGACATATGGAAGGTGCTGGCAAAACCTCACAGCAGCTGACATTTGCCAAAGTCACATGTCTGCCCAGAGCTTTTGACTGAAAAATAATTATTCTACTTTTCTTCTTTCTCCGAAATATTTTGTAATTATCTTTCATTGTTGGGATCTAACCATACTGTCAAGAGATACTGGGAAATTCAGTTTCTAAATCCCAATTCCTGTCATACATAAAAAAGCTTAAAAAACAAGAGTTGCTGTATCTAAAATAGTGTCTGTTTTTGATGTAGAAATCTATTTAGAAGCATTTTACCTGTTCAAATCCCAACCCAATGTCTAATTTTTTATTGTAATACTCTTTTCTTATCTATTGGTAACTATTAAGCTCTTCTAAAAGTGATGTTATACAGTTTTATTTTGTCACACATATACCTTTGAATTCTTAAATAATAACTAACTTTTCTAATTATTCTCGTGAAGGAAAGTTATAATACACATACATATACAGCCTTGAAGCAGCATGTGTGAAAAACATCTGAAAAAAATTAAGGTTTCTGGACAGATGTTATAAGAGTCTCGTAGAAAAAGCTATCAGCATTACAATCCCAATTCTAATTTACTTTACATCAGGCATTTAAATTTATTATCTTTAAGCCATATGTTCCAAATGAAGCTTGGTTCTATATTCATGAATCAGTTGACAATGAATAGTTAAGTTCTGCTAATTCAGAAAGGTGAGGTTGAGTGAGCTTATTTAAATGGCAGAATATTTGTAACTACAAATTCTACATACCATCAGACGACTTCCAAAAAAGACCTGCCATATGTTTTAAACCATGACGGAAATGGTTCTTTAAAAAACTCTGCAAATTTTATGCAGCTACACTGAGAATATCTTAGCATTTCTATTAAAATTCTATTTTGAGAGTTTTAAATTTGGCTATAAAATTTATTGTAGACTGAAATTTAGCATGTGAAACCTAGGAGAATATTAAGTAACATAATATATCAAAATAAGTAAATTATTTTAACATTTTATATGTCTTTAACACCTTAGCAGTAGAATTAGATTTGACTTATTAAAAAAAATTGTGTCTTATGGACTACTAGTACCTCACTTAGGTATCATAATAATCTGCACCAGCATATCCACTCACAATCTTCAGGAACATTCCTCTCCATTTGCTGAAAAGAGAAAAAAATGTCCGCAGGTATAAAAACTGGGGCTGGGAGTGAAGCATATCCTGGACTTCCAAAAATCTCAATTCAAAAGTTAAGGATATTACAGAGTCTCTGGAAAGTAGCCTAAGAATAAGTGGGAAGCAATTTGTGTTAACAGAGAAAATTTGGTGACTGAATACCAAAATGTTTAAATAGAACCTGAACATTTAAACTTGAGACACTTCACTTTGAAGGAATCAGTGAAGGCTGTGTTGCAATGTAAGGCATGATCCTCTTCCTTCACATACTCATCCTAATCAGAGTATATATTATCAGCTCAGAACATTTGCAGAACCATCCTGCTCCTATCTGCTGCATAGTTCCAAGAACATTATTCATGGAGGAATATTGTTAATTGTATGAGGGCTTAATCTGAGTAAAAGCGATGATGCAGAAGAGTTGAAAACTTCTGTATATTCTGTCAAAGTTGTTTTCAAATCAGAAAAAGCTGGGTTTGTTTGAGTCCTGGCTTCTGTTATCTTCAGCATGTGTGATCTTGGACAACAAAATAACCTCTCTAAATTTCAATTTACTAATCTATAAAATGGGCTGATAATATTATCTTCACAAGTTTTTAAAATTAGAATTAACTAGATCAATATAAATTACCAAGCACTGTGCTAAAAACTGTTGAGAAAGAAATAACTTATATATATGTTATGCATGTATAACATATATATAAATCATACTCTTTTAAGTATAAATATAATCAAACTACAATATAAAAGCTTGTAGCATGATTTTATATATATATGCTCTCAAAATAATATAATTTATATATAGTGTATATATATATATAATTTATTTCTTTCTCAACAGTTTTTAGCACAGTGCTTGTCCTACAACAAGGTCTTAATGAGTACTTTTTGTGTGAACTGACAAAATGAAAAAATTATGCAGGACTGCATAAATCTGCACGATTAATGCATACATATATATTATTTATATGTATTTTATATATATATACAGACACATATATTGAGTATATAAGTATATTGAGTATGTATGGTGTGTGTGTGTGTGTGTGTGTGTGTGTGTATTCAAAAGTTTGTAGTTTCAAAAGTGTGCCTGGTAAGAAAGAAATAATTTTAATAGCATGGGATAGGGGCTGATAAAATTTGATACAGAGTTCATTTTATATCAGATTGAGATGTTTGAAACAACTTCTTAGGTGTGATGAAACATGTTTGTTTAAAGAAAGAATTGTAATTGAGCATATGAATAAAAGAATGGAGAAAGCTCTAGCAGCGGGAAGACCACATGTAAACAAGTAATGGGAGCAATAAATAATTTAGCTTGGAAAAAGTCCAGAATTATTGCAGTGGCCCATACACAAAGAACAATATGCAAGGAAAAGTCAAAAAATACTTTCAAATCATATGGGAATCTACCACGAGATTTTAGGCAGGTAACTAGTAGAATTAGATTTACATATTAAAAAATTATTCTGGTAGCAGTATGACATACAGTGAGATTGAGATCACTGAGATCAATCAGGAAGCTTCACAATAATCTTAATAAAATGGCCCAGTGTTTACCATCTGCAATTTTGAGAAAGTTATTTGATCTTATTTTAAGCCTCTCTTCATTCGTATTATGTAAATATAAACATTGCAGGTTGAGTATAGCTAATCCAAAAATCTGAAATTCAAAATGCTCAAAAATCTGAAATTTTTGGGTGCCAACATGACACCACAAGTAGAAAATTCCACACTGACCTCACGTGATGGGTCATGGTCAATACACAGGTGCACAACATGCAGTTTATTCATTATCATCAAAGGAGAAAAGACCCTTCCAGCCCTCTTCAGATGTGACAGACCTTTCCCACACACATACGGATTCTCCCACACAGGCACAGCCACAAAGGGTAATAAAATGGCATATGTTCAGTCCAGTCTCACCAACGTCAGGTTACCCGCAATGTCCCACTTGAGGAAAAGACCTATGTACAGTACTTACTGCATTTTTTCATTATTCTCAGGTCTGTGGTGTAAAAATAGAGTTGAAAATGTCAAGAGGCCTAGAAATATCTTTATGGGCCACAGTGATTTAAAAAAGAGGAGGCATTGATATTTATCTATAGCACAGGAAGTCAAGTTTTGGAGAGAGAAACTGGACAAGGCTGTAAGTGTAAAATGTTTTACAGAAGAGCATAGTGTTGGGGTGACCACCATATATGACCTGAAAAAACAGAAAGATAAATTGTTGAATTTCTATGCTGAAAGTTTCAAACAGAAGTTAATGAAAATAGAAAAGTACTGCATTAAGCTAAAAATGAAGATCTTAATTGTATATTGGATAAGTATATCCATTAGTGTCACAGTGAACACTGGCTTCTTAATGGTATGCTTATCATGAAACAAATAAAGATTAAATCACAATGACCTGAAAATTGAAGGGAACTATGAACGCTCAACAGGCTGGTCTCAGAAATCTAACAAAATATATGACATTAAATTATTAAAAATTTGTGTTGTTAAAGCATCTGCAGATTGCAAAGCGGCAGAGAAATTCATTGATAATGTTGCGAATATCATTGCTGATTTAAAAAAAAAATGATGCCAGAAGAAGTCTAAAATGTTGATGAAACATCATTGTTTTGGCACTATTTTCCCATAAAAACACTGTGGTAGATGAGACAGCCCCTACGGGAATTACAGATGCCAAGGGCAGAGTAACTGTGTTGGGATGTGCTAATGTAGCAGACATGCATGAGTAAACTTGATGTGATAGGCAAAAGCTTGTATCCTCACTATTTTCTTTCTTTTTTTTTTTTTTTTGTTTTTTTCCCTGAGACGGAGTTTCACTATTGTTGCCCAGGCTTGAGTTGAGTAGCGCGAACTCGGGTCACTGCAACCTCCACCTCCCATGTTCAAGTGATTCTCCTGCCTCAGCCTCCTGAGTAGCTGGGAATAACAGGCACCCACCATCACGGCTGGCTAATTTTTGTATTTTGAGTGGAGACGGTTTTTCATCATGTTGGCCAGGCTGGTTTTGAACCCCTAGCCTCAAGCAATCCGCCCGTCTCGGCCTCCCAAAGTGCTAGGATTACAGGAGTGAGCCACTGCACCTGGCCCCTCTCTATTTTCAAGGAATGAATTTCTTACCAGTCCATTATTTTGCTAACAAAAAGGCATGGGCCACCAGAGACATTTTTTTCTGATTAGTTTCACAAATATTATTTGCCAAAGCCTTGTGTTTACTGGAGGAAATTTGAACTGAATGACAACTGCAAGATTTTGTTATTCCTTGACACGTATTCTGCTCACCCTTCAGCTGAAATTCTCATCAAAAACAATGCTCATGCCATCTATGTTTCCCCCAAATGTGACTTAATTAATTCAGGCACGTGACCAGGGTATTCTTAGATCAACAGGCGTAAAAATAAAAATACTTACTTGAACAGTATGCTAGCAGCAGTGAACAGAGGCACGCATGTGGCAGGTTTTCAAAAGGAGTTTACTGTGAAGGATGCTATATATGCTGTTGCTAACACTTGGAACACAGTGACTAAAGACATAGTTGTACATGCCTGACAACACCCTCTGCCTTGCAACTATGTTCAGTGATGATGATGAACAAGTTGGTGACTTTGAAGAATTTTGTATTTCAAGTAAGGAAAAAGTGATGCCTGACTGGGTGTAAAAATAACCTTCAGAGTCTCTCAGTAAGCTGGAAAAGTGGATACTAAAGCAATTTTTTAACATTAATAATGAGGCTCCAGTTATTCATATTTTTACCAATGATGAAGTAGACAAAATGGTTCTGAATTAAGGTAATTGTGAAAATAGGGACAATGAAGATGTTAACAGTGGAGAAAAAGTGCCTAGAGATGATATGGTGAAAATGTGTGATAGGCTTACTGAAGAACTAGAGCAGCATGCATTCAAAGCTGAACAAAAAATCGTGCTAGTTTATAGAATCAAGAGATACTTCTAATATAAAACCCACTGTTAATGAGGCAGATGACTCTGGAGGAAACACTTTGAAAAGCTACCCATTAGAATGCCTCCTCATTCCTAGAGGACCTGCATCCTGGTCCTTCAGCTGCTTCTGTTGTTTTTCTCACCAACAAAATAAAATGCAATGTACAGTTATCTTTCAATCAAAACCAGCATCATAGGTAGAGTCTGCTGTTGCTTCTTCTTGTTTTTGTTTAATAGTGGATGCAGGTATCCTACTGATTCCACTATGCTGCTTACCCTGAACATGATTTTTTTTTTTTTCAATGCGTTAATAGTATATCGTGTATTTTACTGTTAATTACTTATGTGTGAATAAGTGTAAAAAAATGGTTGCTTATCAGTAATGTATAAAGTTGGGGTCAGGAATGAGGATGATGCCAAAAAACGCAGATTGTCCACATGGGAGGTGGGGATAGTGCCCCTTGAGAACCTTTACTATTGAACCCCCTGGGGCTCTTTTAATTTTCAGGAGGTTAAGAAATAGGTGCCAAATAATGTTTCAATGTACAAAGACTTTGTTTCATGGACAAAATTATTTAAAATATTATATAAAATTACCTTCAGGCTATGTGTACCAGGTGTATAAAAATATAAATTTAGTGTTTAGAATAGGTTCCTGTCCCAAGATATTATATGTATGGAAACATTCCTAAATCTGAAGAAATCTGAAATTTAAAATGCTTTTGTTCCCAAGCATTTTGGATAAGGGATATTCAAACTGTAATAATAATAATAATAATAATAATAATAATAATAATAATAATAGAGTAGGTCTTATTACCTGAGAAAGACTGATACAATAATTACATGAGAGAATGTTTGTAAGAGCATTGAGCAGTGTACCTGAAGAGGAACTGTTTGTGGTAGCTCACACTTTTCATTCCAGCCCAAATTGGTCCATGTGTGGAAACACATGGAGATACATTTTTGAGTTGTCGAATGTTTTGTTTGTGATCATGCTGGAATCTAGGTAGAAGAAGGTGACATGTTAAATCACTACATCTCCTCTAGAACAATGCTTGTCATACATTAATATGCTCAAGATCACCTGAGTATTTTGTTAAAATGCAGAATCAAAGCAAGCAAGTCTGGAGTGGGACTTGAGATTACGCATTCCTAAAAAGCTCACAGGTGATGTTGATGCTTCTAGTCCAGAAACCACTTTTGAGTTACAAAGTTCTAAGAAAGGATTCTAACTGTCTATGCTCCTAGCAGGTGGAGAGGCAGATTTTCAAAACCAAGTGCAGGAGCTACACAATTAACATGTTGAAATGCCACTGTGACTCATTTTGCAGACCAGGTTCTATTTTCCACAAGAATTTCTCACCTTTTCCTACTTAAAGCTATAGATAGCACACAGACTAATTCTGTAATTTCGTTACAGACTATTTAACTTTAGAATGTGGGTGAGAGGACATTCACTGGTTGTTTCTTTATTTTTTGAAACACATGGTCTTAAAATAAACATTTCAATGTACATACCATCATCACTTACTTAGAGACCCTCAGTACAGATGCAGATTTGACAATGGTTTCTCTGGAAGGGAGAGGTATTAGGTGAAATTTGAAGATGAGAAAATGAAAGGGTCAAAAATGGAAAATTTTTCACTGACTTGGTCAGAGATACTGAATTTCATGTAGAACAACGCTGTAGGTATTTCCTGGGGGAGCAAAATTTCCCCTGTCAGCAATTGGACTGATTTCTGAAAAAATGCCTTTCAACTACCTTCAACCTAGGATCGATTTACAAAAATTATCTTGCTTCTAAGCCCCTTGAGAACCTTTACTATTGAACCCCCTGGGGCTCTTTTCATTTTCAGGAGGTTAAGAAATAGGTGCCAAATAATGACTGGGGAAATATTGAAATTATATTTACTTCAGAATGTTCTGCATACAGTTGCACAACTGAGAGATAATATATAATTCAACAAATGTTTTACCTTGATTCAAAATATTTTACAGCAATAAAAACATATAATTCTAAAGCACAGTTAAGTCAAACTGAGGTTTGTTTTTTTAAGCAAAAATCAATGCTTTCTTAGAATTGAACTCAAAATTATACTATATTTAAACATATTTTAGTATTTCATATTTAACTTTATTATTCTGAAGGCATTATGAAAATACAGAAGTGTTAGAGAGAGGAGTATATTTCTTGTTGAGTAGAGCACATTGGGGGTACTTTGTTAGAAAGAAGACAATATTTTAAGCAATATAGACAAAGTCAAAATATATCTCTAATCTCATTTCAGGATGAGCATTCTGTATAAACACAATGGATTTGAGAATTTTGTAAATCTCAATGCATAATCTTTAGGTATCAATGCAGAAAGTAAAACTTGATAATGCAAAAACATGGCTAATAAATTAACTAGGCACCTTCCGATTTCGGCCAAGTTGATTTAGTACATCCTCCAGACTTACTTGATTTTTATTTCAAAACGTATTGCAAATGCTAAAGTTTAATATCTTTTTTTATCTGCTTTGTTTGTAAAAAAGATTCAAAAGTTATCAGTTGCAAAGGAAAGAAATTCAATGTTTGGGTTAAACAAGATGTACCATTTCTGGAAAAATTGCTTTTTTTCTTGTCTGTTTTTTTCTTGCTTCATACATCTGTGCTTTTGTAAAATAAAAACTAGTTATCATGGCAACTGGAGAATCACATGTACTATCTCAGAGCTAAAATACTCCTTGTTTGAGAAATATTATGTTCACTATTTGAATATATATAATACTACATTCAGAAAAAAATATTTTATAAGTACCATTCATAACACTATTCAGTGCATTTTGTTTAAATTTTTTTCAATAAATCATGTATTGCCAGTTAAGCAATCTATTTAATAGCAGCAATAAAAAAACATAATACAAAAATAAATTAAAGAAGCTTAAACGTTTAACATTCTAGATAAATCATATGACAACTGAATATCCTTTCCTTTCAACAGATTGTAAGTTTTTCTCATATATGTTCAAATTACAGTAGATATAGATATCAAGACATAATTAGAAACTAAAAAGGAATAGCTTCGGAAGCCCTAGTATATATCATAAAATTACTACTTATTTACCAATTCTCTATTACTCAAGATTTTTTATGTGGCAGTTTTCATAAAGGAGACAGCTACGGGTTGACTTAACCAAATTTCTAGGAATAGAATAACTCAGAGATAACTACATCGCAAATAAGAAACTTTCCTACTAATTTTTAATGTATTTTTAAATTTTCTCTATTCTCCCCTAATTCCTGTCTTTGATAAAGTAGGGTGCACAGCCATCTGAGTTTCAAGATTTTCACTCTTTCTACTTTCAAACCAGACATAAGGTAATTCCCCTTTGGAGAGAGAAACTATCTTTCAAAGAACATCCAGGGTATGGTACTTTATCTTTGAATTATCTAGCCATTAAAAAAAAGCTAGGAATTGAAAATGAAGGGTGGAATGACCATGACAGCTAGGAGAATTGCAACGTGATGGACAGAAATGACCCTGAACCCAATATGTGTACGCTGTCATTATGCAGAAAATAAACACTGAGTTCAACTTTATTTTCTCTGAATTGAGCAATTCCCATTGTACAAGAATATTATTTACACATATCATATTCAGTAAAGCCTGTGTAGCTTTCATTCAAACTTTCTATCTTTGCCGGGAAAGATGTATTCTCCTGCTTTGCAGCAGTAGAAATTTTGCCTCCATCAGGATTTATATAGATTTTCTTTACTATACTGTGGGGATAACTTACTATTTTGACATTTCAAAATAGATACATAATCTGAGTGGGCCAAATAATTAGGTGTGTCTTGCAAGGAGAACCTCATAAAAATATTGGCAGCCAGAAAATATAACCTAAGGCTTTATTTTTCTTCTCATACCTTGTTCTAAACTCTTATAAATTATAAAAGACGTAGACATTTCTAAATTGCAGAAACAAAAAGAAAATCAACCTCTGTTGGTTACAAAAGTGGAGCCATTTGTTCATTGTCTTCACCTGTTTTCCTATTTTTTTCATTTTTCTTTTCTTTTCTTTTCTTTTCTTTTCTTTTCTTTTCTTTTCTTCTTTTCTCCTCTCTCTCCTGGGTTGAAACATCAAACAAATTTCAGGGAAAATCCGTTCGTTACACAATGATTTCAACTGAAGATGCACATAGGAATTATACCCAGACAAGTTAAAGACACCAAATAATCTTGCTAACTAAGTAACATTTATAATTAACAGAATTATGTTTAAAGCTCTTTTTCACAAATAGTTAATATATGTAATTCCACAGATTAAAGTTGAGTACTTTAAACAGATCAAGTGGCTCTCATGTGAGAACTATAGCTCAAGTCAAACAATTAAGAATATAAAAATTTACAAATGGGGGTGAAGGTGTGGAGAAATGAATAGGTGGAGCACAGAGGAATTTTAGGGCATCAAAAAAAAACTCTGTATAATACTATAATGGTTGATACATGTCACTGTATACTTTCAAACTGAGTCAAAATCTACAGAACATACAACACCAACAGTGAATGCTAATGCAAACTACGAACTTCGGGTGGTTATGATGTGTCAATGTAGGTTCATCAATTGTAACAAATGTAGCAGTCTGGCAGGGGGCGGGGTAATGTTGATATTTCGGGAGGCTGTGCAAGTGTTGGGGACAGGAGCATATAGGATATCTACATATCTTCTTCTCAATTTTGCTGCTTTAATAATGTGTTTTTAAAAATCCAAACACTATTACTATTAATAGTAAAAAGTATAAATCCTATTCACTTAGCATGACTTTAGCAGCATCATCACCATTGTGATTGTGATCAACAACATAATTTACATGTGTTGAATGATTATGTTCCACAGAGGTAGCTACCGCAGTTACCCATGTTTCCCAGCTAAGGAATTAGTGCAGATGTTGGATGAATTGCTCTAGAACACAGATAACATCTGTATGTCAAAGCCAAGCAAAATTTTTCTGAATGATACCTGTTTCTAAAAGGGGGAAGACAATTTGGGAGAATTTCAAAATCTATTTAATGCTAACTGAGTGGTAGAAGGGGATAAATTCCAAGTCAATCCTTAACCCGTGGGAATGCAGGATAATACACTATTCCCCAATTGAGCCCTTCTGTACTCACTGATACACAGCTGGGCAATTTAAACAATGCAGTCACAAACTACTCTCTGCTCTTTTGCAATAAAGATGCTGGTAATTCTCTCTCTCTTTTTTTTTAATGTAAAATGTTACCAGCAGACTTATTGTATATTCACAGTTACTAGTACCTCCCACCTCCAACTGTCCCTTACCCCCAACCCATTCCCTTCTATGATGGAAAAGATGCCAAATTTTATCTAAAAAGTAAACAAAAGTAAATGAGAAATTTCTATGTTCTTAATCTATAACACTTTATATAGGCCTACACTATGTATGTACTCCTACCAAGTGTTTCAGGTTGTATAAAATTTGCCCTTGTTGTTTAGAATCATTTTCATAATGCTTCTACAATTGCCTTAATGCAAAAAGCTCCAAAATTTTTGTGTGTTCAGTTTTATACCCCAAAGCAGTTTTTACATAACATTAATTCAAAGCAGTATTAAAAGCTCCCATGTTTAAAAGGGGAGGTAAAATGTTCACAAAATTTTTGAGACATTAAAGAAAAGTAAATTATAGATCTATCAGACCCTTTACTATGTTAGCTCACTATTAGTCCCAAGAAAAAAATACAGAAGGTGTTGAATGTGACAACTTAAACTGGGCATGCATCTTACTAGGCCCTTAATTTTTCTTGAAGGGTCTCTTACAGGACTGATATTTTTGGAAACATATTTTGGGAAACATGACACATGACAATGTCAATATTATTCCCCAAACACAAACTACACTTAAAATAATTTTGCTTTTGTTCATATCATACCCCAAACCTGAAATATTCCTTCATTCTCCTGATCTTCCAATTTTACCTGATAAATTTTTAAACATTCTTTAACACCAATATTAAATATCACCTTTTCTATCAAATATTGTTTCTTTACTTCCCTAGGCAAAAATAATACTTAGCACATTTCAAATATGTCTAATATGACTCTTACTTTTATAAAACTCTTCTCATCAAAAAATGACAATGCTAAGAGAGAACATTTGTATCTGTGCTTATATTTTCATATTAATAGAGTAGATGTTATTTTTAATATGGGGGCTTTGCCTTCTTTCTTTTGAAACCTTCTGTCCAGATGAGTATACCTTCCAAAGCTGTGGGGGATATGAAGATAAAATGCAGTAAGCTGGCCAATTTGATCAAGGCTTAGGGACTGTTTAGGTAAGTAGTCAGAGATAAGAGTACCTAAGCTGATTAAGAGCATATTTTAAAGTGCTTGAAATTCCTTAATAGTTGAATATTTTCAATTTGCTAGGCAATAGGAAAGATTTCTGAGCAGGAAATAACATAACCCAGCACCAAGCAGTATTTGAAGTGAGAGCTCTCCCAGCTGAATTCAGGAGAGATAGTGGTTGAATAACTGATTAGGAACTGATTACAGCTAAAAAAAATAAGTGAGAAGCAACATTGGTCCACTCAAGTGTAACAATATTAGAAATGGGAAATAAGAATAAAAAGTGATTGGATAGATACCTGAGGCATTTCATTGGTAAATTATGAAACTGGGTAAATGAACTAGGTGCTCAAGGAATGGGAGGCATCAAAGATGACTTTGGCGTTTCTCAAGGGATTTTCTTGAAATTTAGAACTACCTTGAGATAAAATTAGTAATCTGATTATTTTATTTCATGACACACAGGAGAAAAAGGCCTTGATATGATGCGATAAAAGGAAAAGGAGAGACTTGTGGATAGTAGAGGTTTACAGCCCCATGTGCACTCTAAGCAGTAGTGAAGAACATCTCATAGAATGACTCTTACAATTTTTCTAGAAGTAGCCCTGGCATATCCAGAAATAACTTGGAAACTAATGCAAAAGCGGTGATTGTAATTAATACAGTTCTGCTCAAAATTTTACTTTTAATTTATGTATGCTGTTGGAATTTAAATCAATGATTTGTATTTGTTTAACAACATAATTATAAAATAATTAAAATGGCAATAATGAAACAACAAGACACTACTTTTGCTCGGTATAAATAATGAGAAATCTTACCATATACCCAATTTAAATTTATAACATTTCATTTAATTAAGTCTAATTTTAAAATTATAAAAATTCAACCTATTTTTCTACCTTTAAGCACAGAGGCTGTGTGCATATGTATTCTTCAGATCACAGAAGAGAGGAACATATCCTCTACCCACTCTGTCACCAACCCTCAATTCTTCACTGAAAATAGACTGAAAGCCAGATGTCATTGGAATCTGTTGGCTATTCTAAAGTAAGCACTCCTGCTCTGCAGCTTTGAAAAGCAGCTGTCAAATGCCCTTGGCCTATATACATGTATGTATAGTGTATACAAGAAGCCATAGGGCATATATATTTAGAGCAGCATGACATTGAATGTGCTGAATATCTCCTTTCTTGCTTTGGCCATGTCTAACGTGAGACATCACAGTATTTATGAAATTTCAGTCAGCTTTATGAGAAGCATTCTCCCTTGTCACGTGTAGAAAGACTGAGATGGCCCTAAAAGCAAATTCACTCTGAGTATAAAAATCTCTCAGTGCCATCTTGTTTAACACATGTAATGACTCCTGCTAGAGACCTCAAAAAGAAGGTTCATAGATCAATTTAATTTACCTAATTAATCAAAAGTAAAACTTCTATAATGTACCCAGAGTTCCATTACTGGACTACTATTATTTACATTTTTTGCAAGTTTATAATTCCATGTAAATATTCACAGTTAGTTGTTTTTATTCTATACCTTAAAATATAAATTTCATATTTATGTCATAAAATTGGCATACATTAATATCATTATTATTTTTAAATAAACAATAGAAATTTATCTCTCACACTTCCGAAGGTTGGGGAGTCCAAGACCAAAATGCCAATAAGTTTGGTGTCTGGTGAGGGCTGCTGTCTGCCTTGTTGCTACATCCTCTGGAGGGGATAAATGCCATATCCTCACATGGTAGAAGAGACAGAAAGGATTGAACAAACTCCCTTGAGCCCTTCTATAAAGGCCCTAATTCTATCCATGAGAGCTCTGCCCTATGACTTAATCACATCATGAAGGCCCCACCTCTTAATACTATCACATTGGCAATTAAGTTTCAACGTATGAATTTTGGGGGACACATTCAGACCACAGCAAATGACTTTTCTGTGCAGTGTCACCATCTAAGCACCTCCCTATGGACAGCTTCCCTTAACTCCAAAGTCAGTTTACAGTGAATACTATTGGTGCCACCCCTCAGTGACTTCTTTGACATCCAGTGAGACATAGCTGTGCCTTCTCTGATGTGAACTGGATTTCAGCCATGAGTCAGGCATCTTTCTATACCTGCCATTTCCCCTATACCTGCCATTCTTATATTCTTTTTTTTTATATCTATATACTTTAAGTTTTAGGGTACATGTGCACAACATGCAGGTTTGTTACATAGGTATACATGTGCCATGTTGGTTTGCTGCACCCATCAACTTGTCATTTACATTAGGTATTTCTCCTAATGCTATCCCTCCCTAGCCCCGCACGCCCCGACAGGCCCCAGTGTGTGATGTTCTCTGCCCTGTGTCCATGTGTTCTCATTGTTCAGTTCCCACCTATGAGTGAGAATATGTGGTGTTTGTTATCATTTTTGAGATGGAGTCTCACTCTGTTGCCCAGGCTGGAGTGAAGTGGCATGATCTCAGCTCACTGCAATCTTCGCCTGCTGGGTTCAAGCAATTCTCCTGCCTCAGCCTCCCGAGTAGCTGGGACTACAGGCAGACGGCACCTTGCCAGGCTAATTTTTTTGTATTTTTAGTAGAGACAGGGTTTCACCATGCTGGCCAGGCTGGTCTCGAACTCCCGACGTCGTGATCAGCCTGCCTCAGCCTCCCAAAGTGCTGGGATTACAGGGATGAGACACTGCGCCCAGCCAATATGATTATTTCAAATTTATATTTTATAAAGAATGTTACAGTGGTTGAAATAAATTCCAAACACAAAATTGACACGATACTTATTGATACATGTTTTCAGAGTAGATCATAAGACTCTCAAAACCATGTGAAAATCTGAGTCTATTTCATTCAAAATAAAATATCCTAAATTATTTATTTTGTCTTCTAGTTTCTTAGTTACAGAACACATTTTGCCTGAATTTGTTTTCACTTTTGTAGCTACTCTGTCTGCACAGATATACCAGTTGCTCCCCAAATCCAGGCCTGGTATCATTTATTTTCTATGAGATTTTTCCCTATGAACATAGTGTTTCCACTAAAAGAACAATAATTATGTCACACATTTCAATTTACTCCTCCAAGTGTCCTCCATCAGGACAAGTGCTCAATTAATGATAAGTTAGTTGATCTTTCTCTCATTCCTCCCACACACCCCTCTTCAAATCATTTATCAAAGCATGACGGTTTTCCTCCATGGGGTTTTACATAACTGTCCTTTACTCTTTGAGGCCCACCCTCTTCTACTTTAATCAACGCCACCATCAGATCATCCTAAGGCTATTGCAATTATCTGCTAATTGAATTCCCTCCCACTAGACTTTTGGTAATACAACCCATTGCATAATGGACTCCTGATTAAAGTCCCTAAAATGGCATTTTGTTCATGTCAGACCCCGCTTGAAAATTAGTACTGCATCTCTGTAAAATAAAATTATATTTTTAAATTTTCAAATGTAAGATCCTTACAAGCTGGCTGCTACCTTCTTCCATTCAAAACCTATTTACCGAGTGCCTAGTATATGCAAGTTACAATTCTTGGTAGTAGAGATTTATGTGGAGAAAACAAGACAAAGAACTTACCCTCATGGAGAGAATATTCCAAGGAAGCATTGCTGTTCAAGTTCAAACTTTATTTCTTTGACTCTACACCAATGATCAGGCAGGCTATGCATACTTCACCTTTTTTTCATAGAGCAACTCCAATTCCACCTTGTTGTGATGCCTTCGTTTGAAAAGGGAAATATTCGTTCCTTACCTTCCTGTTTATCTGGTGAGGAGGGAAATTCTCTCCTAGAGCAAAGGTTTGGAGAGGACCTTTATTTCCTCAACCCCTTACTGAGTGCTCATAAAAGGAAAAATGATTTAACTGATAAATTGGTCATATAGAGATAAGTAGATTGATCTCTGTGGCTCAACTCTTTATAGTTGTTTTTTTTTTTTTTTTTTTTTTTCTGGAGCAGCTTATTCTCAGGTTACAGTCCTTCTCCTCTTGTTTGCAATAACTAGCCTGTTGCTGAAAGAAACAAAGACCTATGTTTTCTCAACTCTGGCTGTTATGAGCAGATGTACTTAACAAAACTTGCAGGCAGTGTCAGGTAGCCTGCTTGTGTCAGTACATCTTGTCTCTACCTGGTATCAAGTTTACAACTAGAAGTTGCATCTCACTCCTGTGTTCATTTCTCTATTGATTTCGGATTTCCCCTTCCTGCCTTCACACACACAATGATTAAAACTTTCTTTTCACAAATTTTTATGGCATAATACAATATAGCCAAGTTACTTGTGTCAATTTTCCCATCACCAAAGGTAAGTAATACTGGTATCATTTATTAAGTTTTTTATGATTTGTCATCTACACAATATTACATATAACCATATTTAATCCCTTAAGACTAAATTATACTTTGTACTTGGCATTTATATGTAATGATTAGATATTATAGCTTTATATTTTGTGGCTTAAGTGCTATAGAAATCTGTGAAAGGTACACAGGTAAGTCCAAAGTATCTCGAGATGCCTCATAAATGTAATAAAACTGATAGTGGGTTAGGTGCATTTCAGATTTAAACAGACCATGGTTGGAAGGCGGATAGCTTTGGATAAGAATATTAGTAGCTGGTAAGAATTAAATATGAAATGAGCAAAAGTAGCATAGTGAGTTTATGGGAGAAGTATGGAGACAGAAGAAGAACGAAGACATCTTTCTGGGAATTAACGAAAAATAAGTTTAGTTGGTGGCATTGTTCAAATTATAAATAGAGAAAATTAAGCACATTAATTTTAGACTCCGTGCCATAACACACTAATTTTAAATTGTATGCAATAAAGACACAGTACTCATATCCCATGCTTTCTCATGCACGTCTCATTCTCTCATGATGTTATATGAAGTTCATATGACTAGTTATGATCAATGCACTGTGAACAAAAGCGACATATGCCATTTGTGGCCCAAGATAGCTTAAGGTTTCTATGTCTGCTGTATTCCTACAGTTTTCTGTGTTGGGAACCAAGTGTTAAGACAGTAACATTAAATTGGAGAGTTATAGGTCCCTATATGTTCACCACATGGAGGAAAACTCTGGCCACTGACAATGGATAATATGTGAGTGAGAAATAAGCACTTGTTATGTTAAGCCACTGGGATTAGTTGCAATGCCTAATGTCACCTAAATATAACAAATATAAGTTGATTGATAATGAATTGGGAATCATGATAGACCAAATTTGATATTATTCAGATGATTGTCTGATCATAAATTAGCAATAATGAGTAGCATCTAACTTAAATTTAGATCTAGCTACTGTTTGAGTAACTCCCTTCCAGAAGGCTGAGTAAACATACAAGATGCTATAAATCCTGCAAGCTAATCTTCCAATTAAATAAAGCCTCACGAGGGGTGAGGCACTACCTAATTTCCTTGTGCAAAATATTTACTGAGCACCTGGCTATGTTCTATTGGGGGTATAGTAGGAATAGCCTACTGGGATGAATTAGATAATTTATTTGTACTTTAAGAGAATATGTGGTATTTGTATCAGTGACACAAAAACCTATAAAGAAAAGTTAGTATTAACAAAGTGGTGCTAATGAAACTTTTATTTCTATTTTTCAGAAAAAAAATCAGAGATGGTGGGATCTCAGTTAGTCATTAAAGGAGACATAATGGGTTTTTTGAAGAAATGTAGGAAGAGTGGCAAAAACAAAAAAAACAAAAAGCAAAAGTAGATATGTGAGATTAATTTCAAAGAACTGTGATTAGAACAATCTCACTGGCATGTATAATTTCAATGAAGTAGTAGAGAGATCAATTACTTAAGTGAGATTTTGAGGCCAGAATTTGGAAAATATTAGAAGTTAGAAGTTTTTTTGGATATAAAGATATAAAATATTCTGAAGCAGGGAGCTACATGCGATATTACTCTAGATTCTTTCTTACAAACTGTAAGAAATGTTATTATAAAAAAATTTGTTATATAGCTCAGAATTGTGTGGGACCCTAAATTATGAATCTCTGGGTAGACTTCTGGGAACAAACCAGAATATGCTTAGAAGAGGTCTACAAGAAAACTAGCACTACCAGTTTTTTATGGTTACCCTTTCTGGACCAGGAAATCAGCATAACTATGACCACTGCTATTCATACATGTGTGCCAGTTATGTTCCAGAAAACATCCCTGGCTGTCATTCCTGCCTCCAAACCCAAGTGCCTCCATTACCTTCTTAACTGCATTCTTGTCTGAATCAGACTTTTCTTACTTTTGAATCAAAATGTTATACCTGGAAGTCTTATTAGTGGATTCTGGGTCACCTGTCTATGCCCTGGCTGCACAGGAGTCTGGAAAAGCAATTTCCTGGCTCTATTTTGGGAAGCTGGTATTTACAGGTAGAAAAATCCTTAAACATAAGAAATATGTTCAAAAGGCCTTGAGAATTAATTTTACAAATGTCTCCTATGTATGTTCTTAGCTGTGCTTTATTTTATTTTATTTTATTTTATATTATTTTATTTTATTTTATTTGTTTTTTGAGATGGAATCTCACTCTGTCACCCAGGCTGGAGCACGCCTCCTGGGTTCAAGCTGTTCTTCCACCTTAGCCTCCCAAGTAGCTGGAATTACAGGTGCATGCCACCACACCCAGCTGATTTTTGTATTTTTAGTAGAGACGGGGTTTCACCATGTTGGCCAGGCTGGTTTCAAACCCCTGTTCTCAAGTGGACCACCTGCTCAGCCTCCCAAAGTGTTGGGATTACCGGCGTGAGCCACTGCGCCCAATTAATCTCCTGGAGATGAATGAACAATGAGGAAAAAGAGACAAAAAGGTATGTTAGTTAAGAGACTATGGCAATAAAAAGCAACATAATCCTAAAGACAGCTCCTGAGAGAAAGTAATATATGATGCTAAATAAAGGAAAATATATAAGGCTTAATTAATTATATAATAATATAATAATTAAATATATGAGGCTCTTGGACACTGATTGAACTATAGGATGGGACAAAAAACAATCCAGTGTCCATATCCATGAAAGTTTGACCCTGTGTATATGAAAGATGATAGTATTATGAAAGTTAATAGGAAATTTAGGAGAGGGAGTTAATTTGGAAGAAGTGATGATGTGAGTTTCAAATACATTGAGAAGGAGATGAACTAACACAGCAAAATTACAAAATAAGAATATTCAAAGAGATTGCAAAAACCTAAAGCCATTGTTTTTCTTCAAAGATTTTCTAAAATATCTAGTTTAAAGAGACAGAAAAAGCAGGATGTTACTTAGTTTTAGCTGGGTAAATAAAGGTCTAATTTAATTATTTGAGTTGGAGAAATTCACTATAGTGTTATGTTAATACACTGTTCTCTAATTCCACTGTAGCAAAACCAGAGGAAATTAATTCCTTAGGAAGATTATGAGGCCTGTTAGGCGTTGGGATGGACTCTGGAAGACTGAAATGTCCTCTGAAGATCTCTAAATATGATAGCACTTCTGCCTCTCTAGTTTTATTTAGAAGTAATGCAAGTTGAAGTCAAAGGGTAAGAGACAATGATCTAAGTGAGTTTTTAAAACCATCTGCAGTATTGTAGTTCTATAGTTTTTTAAAGATTGCCCAATTTTCATGAAATTGCAGGTGTAGCATATGAAAGCCATTTCCTTCCTTAATGTGTAAGAAGCTATCATGATTGCTTAGAATACTCTCCTACAAACCACAAGTTCTTAATGAAAAATGATCTTAAGTAGTCTCCAAGAGTAAGAGAGAAAACTCTGTTTGCTACTATTTTACATGAAATTTTGTGCAATTATAATGGGTTTCTCAATCATAATGATCCCAAAGTAACAACAACAAAAAGCCTGCTCTTTTATTGACTGTTAGAAAAATGACCCCTTAAGTTCAATATTGTCCTCAATTTAAATTCACCAGCGACCTGCTTAATTACATAAGATGCAGTCGTTGTAGTCATTATCCTTGGTTAACCAAGAACAGACAGAGGAGAAAAAAATATATTCTTTAAAACAGCTGTGTTCTAGTAATTTGGAAATATTTATGTCACTAATTTTGAGGATTACAAAGATGTAAATAGTTAATAGTGAATTTAAAGATCTGTCATTGCAAAAACTAGGGCAGTAATATATATATTGTATTAAAAGTAAAAAGTGACTAGATGCTTTGTATTTCTGAAAAGAAAATAAGTAATTACATATTTGAAGGCTTCTGAGATAAAATTCTCCAGGATAAACATGTATTTAAAGAAGACTAACTGACAGACAACTATTCTCCAAAACCAGCTGAATAAATCAACTCAGTAAAGACTCACAGGAATAGAAACCTTAGTTTGTGGAGCTAATGTGTTTATAAGTCCTAAATTGGTCAGGTTAGCTTAATTGAAATGGTGACTGTGCAAGCCTGTTTGTTGTAACAGATTCCAAGTATTAAGATTTGCTGAGTATAAACTTGTAAGTTAAAGGGGAGTTAATAATTAGCTCTTATCCTCTCTAGAATCAGTATCCATAGTTTAAAAATGATTTGGGGGCAAGAAGAGTAGGAAGAAAGTGTTGGTTTGTAAGAAAAAAACTATTTTTTTCAAATAATGAATTAAATTCAATCACACATTGACAACATTGATTTTTGTAAAATACCTCGGTGCTTGACTGAATATTATTAATTTGCCATATTTTCAACCCAAATGGCCCCTAAGAGTAAAGCAGGTGCTCAGGACAGCCTCATGTCTTCTGAAGATCACTAGGAACCGTTTAATTGGCATCAATAGTAATATAGTCATTCTCTTTGTTGAAATCACAGTGAAATATTTATTGAGCACCAGCTAGATGCAAGACATCCTACCAAAAGGTGAGCAGCTGTAATCTCACTGACATGTGTAGGAGGAATCACCTCCTAAAGATGGCCATACTGCATGTGGCAAGATTTGCATGCCATGAGATTTTTGCACCCAAGCATACCTTTCTCAGCTCATGGGAAAGAATCTCACACAAAGACAGATTTAATACTGGCTAACAGTTCCTGTTTCTAATATTTGGATGAGCCTATCATCCAAATATTAGATATGGTTCTGATTTGTGTGCAGCTGCGTTCATTGCACAGTTAATGTCAGTGTGACTCTGGACATTTTTCTTTTAATTGGTCTCATCATTTAGCCCCTGTGGTATACAGAATAATTCCACATATTTCCCCATCCCCAATCACAAAAATGTCCACATCCTAATCACCAGAACCTATAGATATTTTACCTTATATGGCAAAAAGATACTTTGTAGATTTAATGAAGCTAGGCGTTTTGAGATAAAGAGATTATTCTAGATTATCTCCTTGTTCTCAATGTATTCACATGGTATTTATAATAGGGTAGAAACAGGGTAAAGGTCAGAAAAAGAAGATGTGAAGATGACTAGAGATTGGAGTGCTGGCTTTGAAGATGAAAGGATCCAGGGGCCAAGAAATATGGGTGGCTTTTAGAAGGTGGGAATAGAAAAGAAATGAATTATTCTCTAAATCCAAAGGATCATAACCCTGTGAATGCATTCGATGTGTCTTCTGCTCTGTGGAAACGTAAGAAAATAACTTTTCAGTATTTTAAGCCACTAAATTCATGGTAATACATTACAACTGCAATAGGAAATTAATACAGCCTTCATCAAAGAGCAGATGAAGGAATATTTTTTATTTAGTTTTTGAAATAAAAGTTATATATAATAAAATCACAAATATAGGTAACACTGTGAAATGGCTATCAAAATCAAGCTAATTAGCATGTTCATCACCTTACATAGTTAGGGGTGTGTGTATGTGTGTGTGTGTTTGTGTGTGTGTGTATGGTGAGAATATTTTCTACTCTCAACAAATTTCAAGTACGTAATAACTTATTATTAACTATTGCCACCACGCTGTACATTAGGTAACTAGAACATATTCATCTTATTGAAAAGTTTTTACCCATTGACCAACACTTTTCATTTCCTCTTTTCTCCTATCCTTGGTAATCATCCTCCTAACTCTCTGTTTCTATGAGCATATATCAAAACACTACTTTGCATAACTTAAATATGTATAATTTTATGTGTCAATTGTTCCTCAATAAATCTGGGAAAATTACAGATGTTAAGTAATGTTAGTTTGATAGGTTTTAACAATTTTATATTCCACATAACCACCATGAGAATTAAGGTATAGATTTTTGCCATCATCTCATTTGTCTTTTCTGATCACAGACTCAACACAGTTCTGCAAACCATAGACATGTATATTAAAACAGGCAGTTACATCAGTAAAGGGAAGTAAAAACAGGACACATATTGAGTTACATAAATATCAATGAATGACTATTAGTAACTGATGACAAAAAATAGTCTTCTTGAGCAGACCCTACTAGTAACCTACCAGATGTTCATTATTGCCTTTCTTTTTATTATTATTATTATTAGTATTATACTTTAAGTTTTAGGGTACATGTGCACAATGTGCTGGTTAGTTACATATGTATACATGTGCCATGCTGGTGTGCTGCACCCATTAACTCGTCATTTAGCATTAGGTATATCTCCTAATGCTATCCCTCCCCCCTCGCCCCACCCCACAACAGTCCCCAGAGTGTGATGTTCCCCTTCCTGTGTCCATGTGTTCTCATTGTTCAATTCCCATCTATGAGTGAGAACATGCGGTGTTTGGTTTTTTGTCCTTGTGATAGTTTACTGAGAATGATGATTTCCAATTTCATCCATGTCCCTACAAAGGACATGAACTCATCATTTTTATGGCTGCATAGTATTCCATGGTGTATATGTGCCACATTTTCTTAATCCAGTCTATCATTGTTGGACATTTGGGTTGGTTCCAAGTCTTTGCTATTGTGAATAGTGCCACAATAAACATACGTGTGCATGTGTCTTTATAGCAGCATGATTTATAGTCCTTTGGGTATACACCCAGTAAAAAAACAAACAACCCCATCAAAAAGTGGGCGAAGGATATGAACAGACACTTCTCAAAAGAAGACATACATGCAGCCAAAAGGCACATGAAAAAATGCTTATCATCACTGGCCATCAGAGAAATGCAAATCAAAACCACAATGAGATACCATCTCACACCAGTTAGAATGGCAATCATTAAAAAGTCAGGAAACAACAGGTGCTGGAGAGGATGTGGAGAAATAGGAACACTTTTACACTGTTGGTAGGCCTGTAAACTAGTTCAACCATTGTGGAAGTCAGTGTGGCAATTCCTCAAGGATCTAGAACTAGAAATACCATTTGACCCAGCCAGCCAATATTCAACATTCTTAAAGAAAAGAATTTTCAACCCAGATTTTCATATCCAGCCAAACTAAGCTTCATTAGTGAAGGAGAAATAAAATACTTTACAGACAAGCAAATGCTGAGAGATTTTGTCACCACCAGGCCTGCCCTAAAAGAGCTCCTGAAGGAAGCACTAAACATGGAAAGGCACAACCGGTACCAGCCACTGCAAAATCATGCCAAAATGTAAAGACCATCGAGACTAGGAAGAAACTGCATCAACTAACCAGCAAAATAACCAGCTAATATCATAATGACAGGATCAAATTCACACATAACAATATTAGCTTTAAATGTAAATGGACTAAATGCTCCAATTAAAAGACACAGACTGGCAAATTGGATAAAGAGTCAAGACCCATCAGTGTGCTGTATTCAGGAAACCCATCTCATGTGCAGAGACACACATAGGCTCAAAATAAAAGGATGGAGGAAGATCTACCAAGCAAATGGAAAACAAAAAAAGGCAGGGGTTGCAATCTTAGTCTCTGACAAAACAGACTTTAAACCAACAAAGATCAAAAGAGACAAAGAAGGCCATTACATAATGGTAAAGGGATCAATTCAACAAGAAGAGCTAACTATCCTAAATATATATGCACCCAATACAGTAGCACCCAGATTCATAAAGCAAGTCCTGAGTGACCTACAAAGAGACTTAGACTCCCACACAATAATAATGGGAGACTTAAACACCCCACTGTCAACATTAGAGAGATCAACGAGACAGAAAGTTAACAAAGATACCCAGGAATTGAACTCAGCTCTGCACCAAGTGGACCTAATAGACATCTACAGAACTCTCCACTCCAAATCAACAGAATACACATCTTTTTCAGCACCACACCACACCTATTCCAATATTGACCACATAGTTGGAAGTAAAGCTCTCCTCAGCAAATGCAAAAGAACAGAAATTATAACAAACTGTCTCTCAGACCACAGTGCAATCAAACTAGAACTCAGGATTAAGAAACTCACTCAAAACCGCTCAACTACATGGAAACTGAACAACCTGCTCCTGAATGATTACTGGGTACACAACGAAATGAAGGCAGAAATAAAGATGTTCTTTGAAACCAACGAAAACAAAGACACAACATACCAGAATCTCTGGGACACATTCAAAGTAGTGTGTAGAGGGAAATTTATAGCACTAAATGCCCACAAAAGAAAGCAGGAAAGATCTGAAATTGACACCCTAATATCACAATTAAAAGAACTAAAAAGCAAGAGCAAACACATTCAAAAGCTAGCAGAAGGCAAGAAATAACTAAAATCAGAGCAGAACTGAAGGAAATAGAGACACAAAAAACCCTTCAAAAAATTAATGAATCCAGGAGCTGGTTTTTTGAAAGGATCAACAAAATTGATAGACCACTAGCAAGACTAATAAAGAAAAAAAGAGAGAAGAATCAAATAGATGCAATAAAAAATGATAAAGGGGATATCACCACCGATCCCACAGAAATACAAACTACCATCAGAGAATACTACAAACACTTCTACGCAAATAAACTAGAAAATCTAGAAGAAATGGATAAATTCCTCGACACATACACTCTCCCAAGACTAAACCAGGAAGAAGTTGAATCTCTGAATAGACCAATAACAGGATCTGAAATTGTGTCAATAATCAATAGCTTACCAACCAAAAAATGTCCAGGACCAGATGGATTCACAGCCGAATTCTACCAGAGGTACAAGGAGGAAATGGTACCATTCCTTCTGAAACTATTCCAATCAATAGAAAAAGAGGGAATCCTCCCTAACTCATTTTATGCGGCCAGCATCATCCTGATACCAAAGCCGGGCAGAGACACAACCAAAAAAGAGAGTTTTAGACCAATATCCTTGATGAACATTGATGCAAAAATCCTCAATAAAATACTGGCAAACCGAATCCAGCAGCACATCAAAAAGCTTATCCACCATGATCAAGTGGGCCTTTCTTTTTTAACAGTTTTGTAATGAGTAACATATTCAGGTTGAAAATTTATATTTTCTAGTATTCCATGCAGGTAAGGTTGGCTACCTGATAAAATTTGGGTCCTTGGGATGTAAATAAAAATTTGTCTGAGCTTTTTTTCTCTGTATTTTTTCTTCTCTTAATTTGCGCATAACCTTCTATGGTATTGTTTCTTCTTTTAACTGGCTGACAGGAAAGCATTATTGCTACAGTTGGAGCAGCCATTTATTTGGGGAAAATAGGTGTATGGCTGAGACTACCACGGTAACCTCATCCTGTTCATCCTTGAGCTGATTACTCTACTACAGGATATCTTTATTTTCAGCTTTCTTGTTAAACAAGAAACATAAACCCTTTGTTAGTTACTAAGAGTCAAATCCTAGTCTTAGCTAATATACTTTCCTAAAGACATTTATAATTTTTAAACGTTAGAACCAAAGTCACAAAATGACTAAAATAAAATAAAATATCTCAGGCTGAGTTTAAATTGAGTGGTTCGGGTATTAACTACTACAGATTCATACAGTTCTCGTTATGAAGGAAAATCTCATACAGAATTGAAACTGGAGCTAGCCACCTAACTTGGAAATAAAAGAGTAAAACATGTAAATTCAGAGAAAAAGAAGTTGGCATTCAGTACCATGAAGGTGGCATGGACAAGACTGTGGACAAAGGTATTCCATAGCTATGCTTGGAAACACAGCTAATAGGGTTTTTGACTTTGAAAATGTAGAGTATTAACATTGCCCTGTATACATTTTCTAATCACTGGAAACTTTACTTTTATAACACTACCCTGTAATATTTTTATTCAATATTTATTTTATCCTAGTAATTCAGTACAAGCAATATATTTTGTTCAATATGTTTTCTGAGTTCTAGACATGTCCTTGAAACATAGATGATAATCAATTTTTATTGAATAAATTAATATATGTATTTGGAGCAGTGATAAGAAATAAAAATGAAGAAATAACTTGTTATATAATTGTGGAAATCCTCAATACAAGATATTCTAAGGGCAAAAATATTTTTTGAGCTAGAACTTGAAAAAAATGCAGTGGTATTTTTCAAAATTAAATTATCACTGGTTTAATAATACATCAAAGATGAAAGAACAGATCTCTAATTAGAAAATCTATAGAATCTACTAAGATAGAAATGAATGTGCCCTGAATTAGGACAATGAAATAAAGAACCTAAACAAGGAGGTAAAGGAAAACATTTAATCCACAAAACAATAGATGTATATATGCAGAGAAATATCAGATGTTTTTCAACGTTAAAATTAGAGAAACTGAGCAAATAATACCATCCTTTTCAGAAATAACTAATTTGTTTCGAGTTGAATGAAATACGTGTGGCTTTGTATATACTGAGTTTGTGAGTTTGGAGATGAAGGTGTTGAGGGAGAAGTGATCAGCAGGTATACAGATGTGAAAATGAGATTTAGAGAAAGGTAAACTTGAAGATACAATTTTTAGCTAAAGAAGTTTAACTACTGGCCGGGCACGGTGGCTCACGCCTGTAATCCCAGCACTTTGGGAGGCCGAGACGGGCGGATCACGAGGTCAGGAGATCGAGACCATCCTGGCTAACACGGTGAAACCCCGTCTCTACTAAAAATACAAAAAATTAGCTGGGCGTGTTGGCAGGGGCCTGTAGTCCAAGCTCCTAGGGAGGCTGAGGCAGGAGAATGGCGTGAACCCAGGAGGCGGAGTTTGCAGTGAGCCAAGATCGCGCCACTGCACTCCAGCCTGGGAGACAGAGCGAGACTCCGTCTCAAAAAAAAAAAAAAAAAAAAAAAAAGAAAGAAAAAGAAGTTTAACTACCAATGAACTATTAGAAAAGAACTGATCAAAAACAGAGCTTTATGGTCTTACGACATTGGAATATGATATCTCTAATGAGATGTTAGTAAAAGAGGTCATTTAGAGTGACTGAGAAGGAACTGATAGCTAAAAGGGGAAACGTAATCGAAGAGTTTCAAATAAAAAAAGAGAACCAACTTAAAAAATGCCATAGAGAGATCAAAGAAAATCAATTGTTCAAAGAACTCCGAATTCAATAAAACAAGAGGTTTTTTTTGTCGTTAAAGAAATGTCAGTAATGGTGTGGGAGAATAAGTGGCTCTTGAAGAAATGAAAGTGGTGCACATAGGCTATTCTTTGATAATTTGGGTAGTAAAAATAGAGAACCATGTGAGATGGTATCTTGAAGCCATGTTTGTATTGAAAACTAAAAAATGTCTGAGAATTTACCGTTTTTTCTAGGAAATAATTTAGCCTGCTACAATTTCATGAATGCTGGCAGAAGACACACACTGCTGGGTGAGAAACAGAGAATGTTACTACTCACAGCAATAGCTTTGTATCTGTGGATTATCAATATTGGCACCAGTACCTCGGGTCCTAATGCTAGGCGATATGCATGCATATATATTAAGTTTAATTACAGAGAAAGAGCCAATAGCTTAGGTAACTCATTCATAATTGTCCAAAAGCTTGTCTGAGCTTTGTCATGATTGAAGACATTACCATTATAACACTGCACAGTAAAGAAACTTGCTCCTTGCTCCAAAGGAAGATGCTATCTCTCTCTTTTCAAAGCTGATGTTATTAAAAAAAATCATTGAAAAGATAGTCCAGAAGAAAGTCAATCAATGCCTGGGCTTGCAAGACGTGTAGAAATATGAAAGATCCATGAAGAATTCTCTCTCAATAATTAGTTTGGAACATAAATATTTAATACATGAGAAACTTTAGAATATTTATTAGCAGAAATGCAAAATCTCTAGAGAAAACATTTATTGATATGGGAGGAGGGAGAAATAAAAGTCCTTAAGCAAGTGACTTAGATTACCATTAAGCAGATAGGAAAGTAACATTACCAGAAATCGGTAGATTTGGTGATATTTTAGTTTGAAGAGAAAAAAAATCAAAGAGCCATGTCAATATTTATAGAAAATTAAGAACTGAAGCAATTTTCTGTGACTAAGTAGATGCGGAGAAGATTTCCATAGGCATATACCACAGCCTATAAAGTATTACATGAACTATGAAACAAAGAAAAAATTAGGTTTGTGGACATGCTGCAAACTCAGCAGCAATAAATCCTGTTTATAGTATATTGTTGAATTTAAGCATAAGGATGTGTATTACTTTCTTGAATTCTCTCAGGCAGGTTTGTGAGTAAACATGGGTTTCACCAGTAGGACACGACTTGAAACTGAGAACTATGTGATGAAATGTATTTAGCTACTGAGTCATAGGAATAGAAGAAAGATACTTAAACATGAAAAACCACAGTTCGACCTCAGGGAGGTTACAAAGCAGAATTTAACTGTTAACATCTTTATGTTTTGACAATAATCAATTTTTAGGTTTATTTAAAGGAGAATATGTAAAATGGACTGATCAAGTTATTCTACTCTGGGCACTTATAGCCCAGTAGTTACATAGTTGTATGGTCACTTGGATTAAAGTATCTCTATTTCATGTATTACCTAATTTGTTTGTTTTCTTTAATTAGAAATTCAAGCAAATTGAAATGATTTGGAAAAATTAATCATGTTATATATAAACTTAAAAGGTGATTTACTAAGCAGTTAAGTTAAACTTCTCAGCTAATCATTGACACATTCAACTATAAAGTGAGCTTTAACAATTGTGTTCTTCTCATCAGCGTGTTAGTAGGAGATCATTAATGTCCCATTTCCATTTGTTCTTGGCAATTTAAGCAGTTTATATATCCACAGATCATGACAGAGGGAACCTATAAAAGCCTCCTGCAGAGAATAGGTCCTATATCTATTATTCTCCGCGTGGTTTTGGGGGAAATCCCAGCTTACTACCGTATAAGCTGTGTTCTTAGATTCTAGACCCTGTCTCCCCACCCTATCATAGTCTCAAGACCACAAGTTCTAACAACAGTACATTCTTTGAATTACTAGTATCATTCTCATTTGCTCCCTCATTGTTCTGCAATTCATGATTATTCAGCACTTCCAGTGAAAAAAAATCCATGCTAATTTATCTAGAGTTTGTTCATTATATTCCCAGTTTTTCCTTGTATTGCATACATTTAGATGCATATTCAGAAACCTCTACAGTTTTTAAATCCTACTGCAAGTAATCATTCGTGTCTTGCATATTTATGATGTAATACTGTAGCACAGTTTCAAAAGCTTTTTAATTTATTCAATAATTCTTTCAAAGGCTTTGCTGCTCTTGCTGCAATTTGTCAAAAATACATTTTGTTTTTGTAAAAATAGTCTTCATACTCTATATATTTCAATATTCACATACTTCATTCTTCTGTGCTTTGTGTATTTCTATATATCTATGAATGGGTTTCTCTCTCTCTCCAACTCTCCCTCTTTCTCCCTTTTTCTTTCACTTGCTCCTTCACTGATTGTCTACTATTAAGCTGCCAGCATTTATATCACCTACCTTGAAGGCTCCACACTTTCTTATCTACTGTCCTTCGATTCTTTCATATTATTATCTTTTTTATTGCATTTATTCGGGAAGAAAATAACTACTAATTTTACCTTGAAGTATGTTTTGAAATTGAAAGAAAAAAGCTAGATCCCAAGCAAACCAAACCTCTGAAATAATGTGAGCACTCTGTCTCTGTTGTGTTCATTTGTTTCTAGACTTTATTTAGACACTCTAGCAACCACACACAATTTTACTTCAAAGATATTGGACTACCTCTCCATGGATTTACAAAACATGTGCTTTGACCAGGAGGTGACACTATAAACATTTACCAACCAATGTAGCACAGGGAGTGGAACAACACAGAGAAACTGCAGCTGAAGTCTGAAGCTGAGTTTTACGGGCTACTTACTTTGACGCCAACTAGTCCAGCTGTTACTGTGGGTGAGAGTAGGAAACAGGACCTTGGTAGTTAGGGATGAGACAAGCTGCTGCCAGGGATGGTTACTGGCAAACTTGGTCAGACTAATTTCTATATTGTAACAGTAAAGGCCATGCCAATGCACTCTGGCTAAAAATTAGCCATACCACAACCCCTTGCTACTTTTTTTTTTTTTTTTTTCTGAGACAGAGTCTGGCTCTGTCACCCAGGCTGGAGTGCAGTGGCGTGATCTCGGCTCACTGCAACCTCCGCCTTCCAGGTTCAAGTGATTCTCCTGCTTCAGCATCCCGAGTAGCTGGGACTACAGGCGCGCACCTCCATGCTGGGTTAAGTTTTTTATTTTTAGTAGAGACAGGGGTTCACCATGTTGGCCAGGTTGGTCTCGATCTCTTAACCTTGTGATCTGCCTGCCTCGGCCTCCCAACGTGCTGGGATTACAGGTGTGAGCCGATGCGCCTGGCCACTACTTTTTATCAGTAAAAAATTCCAAAATAAATCCCTTTAGTATTGTCTACAAATTTACAACGTAAAATCCACCTGGAACTTTTGCTAATAGTTTAATATAGGGATCAGACTTATTTCCCTGCAGATCAAAATCTCTAGAGGAGAAGTCTGGACAGTTATAAATTTCACAATCGCAACAGGCGATACTTATTACTAGGGAAGTTCAGAAAAGAGTGACTTCATGTGATCCTCACTACAGCTTTATAAATTGGACAGTACAGAAATTATGACGCCTATTTTCAAAAGAGAAATTGAAACACATCAAGATTTCATAAGTTGTACAATAATAAGAACCAGGTCTTCTGTTTCTAATTACAATAGTCTTCGGATTACCAGATCAGATTATTTCCTTGGACTGAAAATCTATAAAAACTAGTAGCTTTTCTCCTCAAACTTTATTTTTGTGTGTTTACTTGTTTTTTTCTCAATGTCATATTTTATTATAGAAGATCAACTATTTGAAAATCATTTAGTATTCTTTGTATTTGTGCTCTTTTCAAAAGTAAATATAAAATATGAGCTTCATTAGCAAAATATTAGGAGTAATTTTTATCACTCAAAGTTCTTTTGTAAATGAAAATTAATACAAAATAGAAAAACTTTAATTCATCTGAAATGCACATGAATTTAAAAGTAAAATAAAAATAATATTGAAAAATAATGGCTGTTTACCATCTCTCTTTTCATCACTTATTTTTGCTACAGAGTACTGTTTTTGATGGTTGGTTTTTGAAAATAATTACGGAGAATTTGTTAGCCTGTTTGTAAACGACTTGTTTTATTCTCTTGCTTGAGTTTATTATATGTTGTCACCAATCAATAGAAGACTAGTAGGTATCAAATATACACAGACGACAATGGACAACATTAGCTGAATGAGTTCAATTAATGAATAGTTAATGAATTATTGAAACTGGGCTATGCAATACACAATCTGAAAGTTGTGGCATGTCATGCATTGAAAAATCTGAAGGTGGTGGCATGTCACTCATTCCTAAGCCATCTGCTAGAGAATTCAGTCCAAGTCACTTTGACAATTAAAAAAAATATATTGTCAGGCCCATCAATAACCAACTGGAAAGACAGGCATCGCACTAGACTGTTCTGAACTTTCAGATGAAAAATATTTTTATATTCACTAGAACATCAATGGAAAACTGGATAAGTAGATATATCAATGTGACTGTTAAACTAAAATGTTGAAAATTAGGAATCCATCATTAGATGGATCATTTTGTCTAAAAAAAAAAGAATTTAGAATTAGGTCAAATAATATGAGGTTGTTTCTGAGGACTTCATCCTTCACTTAGACATAAAAGGTGTTTGAGTGGCTAAACAAATTGAGCAATTTGCTGAATGTTTCAGAGATTGTTGGAAGATACAGTTATATAAGGTCATGATGCTAGATCAGTTGATAATTTTACTTGTTTATTTGTCTTATGTGGATATTCAATCCAGTTTTCTTTAAAATGAGTTCATTGAACCACATATCAAAATTATTACAGTGTTTGTCATAAATGCATATTCCTGAGCTTCTCTAAAAATTGTTAACTAACTGGTATCTCTATATTTATTATGAGCATTCAGGATGATTCACATGAACACTGAGGTTTTAGAGCCACTGCTTTATATTTATTAAATTAGATGTTTTTCTATAGGACCATGTCCTAAATATTTATAGACAAAGTTCATAGTTCTATAAACATTCAAATTTACTATGTGATTTGAAAAGAATTGGAAAAATTTCTACTCAAAAGACAAGGCTACCATAAACTCTCCACCAAACCTGAAACTCATTTTGTAAGATTTATTTCCTCAGATTAAATCAAACTATATTTATACATCTTCTTTTACTGAGGCTTCTCTTAAAGGTAAGTAAATATTAATAAACGTGATAGGAATAATTTTAACAGTCTGCTAAAAATTGTTTATTAGAACAATAATAAGTTCCATAAGTGCCTGAGAGCAAGGAATCAGGGAGTGAATGTTTTGATGATAAGACAGAACACAGTAGTATATTTTTACCTATACTGTACTTAACATTTTGCCTTTTATTGTAATCAGCTATGTGTACATGCATAATCTGACCTTCTGGCTCATAATTTCTTAAAAGGCAGGGGATGTTTGCTTCATCTTTCTATCTCCAGGACTCCAGGGCCTGCTGGAGTGTTTGACACATCATGATTTATTATCTGAATAATAATATCATTATAACTTAATTAAGGGAAAAAAACATGGGTTAATGTTTGGGGAAAACCAAGCTACTGAGATATTATGGTAGGCTACCTTAAAAGAGAAACCAAGACAATCAAAATGTGAAAGGAAAAATAGAGGAAAACAAAAGATGCATTTAGATGTTTTTGAAATTTTGTCAGAATTAATGATTCATTCAATAATATAAGCTTCACCTCTGTATCTGATTATTTTAAACAAATATACTATATATATGTGTGTATATATGTGTGATACACATATATAATATACACATGTGTATGTGTTATTAATAACTGCACAATTCTCTATATTAAATTTAACTAAGTGATTAGTGGTAGCTTTATAAAACATGCATATATTTTATTTTTTAACTAAATTAAGCGTTTATTGAATAGCTATTCAACAATCCATCTTTGTTTTCAAACACTAAGGTAAATCTGGAGAATTTTGGAATAAAGTTATTTCTTAGGAGGTCACACAGCCTATTTGATTGAGAATTGACTAGAAATCATAAAATGGTTTGGTAGACTAAGATTAATCAACTAGTTACCAAGAGTCTATATTGGTAAACAATTTTGTTGATCAGAAGATGAGTATGAAAATAGTAGTTACCTAATTGAACTCAAAGATGTATTATGATGTTGAAAAAAGCAATATGCATTAAAACATTTTGTATACATTAAAGCATATTCACATTTTATAATCAATATCAAATACTAAAATTATAGCATTCAGGGTTTTGGGGGGGTTCTTGAGAAAAGTTTGTAAGTAGCTTCACAATTTAATATTCAGGTTCTTATTCAGTAATATTTTATTTGCTGTCTTCTGGATAGGCACACTAGGGGAGCAAAACAAGTGACGTAAGATCCGAACAATTGAAAAGATAAGAGATTGAACTTCAAGATTTTTGTATGTGTGATGCATCTCTGTTCACAGTTATTTGCAATTGCCCTATTCCAATTCTGTTGCTAAATGTCTAAAAATAAATTACTAAATGACTGATTTCTTTTTTCATTAAGTTCACATCTTTTAATATGTGACTAGTAGGAAAAGAAAAATGTTTAAATACTACAGACTTCAGATGTTTTCATAAAATCTAGAAATTCAGATTCTGGTAATGGAAGCATATTATCCTTTTTTTTTTTTTTTTTGCTTTGATTGATATAGTGATACCATGACTGCTATTACTAAAAATTTTACTCAATAATTAATTGTTGTGGTAGGCCGAAAAATGATATCCCCAAAAGACCTTAGTATATCCATATCCTAATTCCTAGAATGTGTGAATGCGTTATCTTCCATTGCAAAAGAGGCTTTACAGGTATGATTAGTTCAAAAGTTTGAGATGGAGAGATTATTCTGGATTATCCAAGTAAGACCAATGTAATCACAGGGGTCCTTTTAAGAAACAAGTAAGAAAGGCAGCATTAAAGGAAGGGATATGATGACAGAAGCAAAGGTTGAAATGACTCAACTGCTTACTGGGTGCCACAAGCCAAGAAATTTGGGCACTATCTACTTGCTAAGGAAATGGATTATCTCTTAGATCCTTGAGAAAAAAATATACACTGATAACTTAATATTAGGGCTTCTAACTCCTAGAAACGTAAGACAAAAAAAATAGGTTTTCTTAGGACACCAAATGTTTCACAATTTGTTAGAACAATGATAAAAATCTAATACAATCCTCAAATAGCCATAATCATAATTTTCATTGAACAGCAAAAATAGTGGAGAAAGCAAGCTGGTTAATTATGATTTTACTCTATGGAGCCATAATGCTGGCATTTAAGTCTCCTCTCCATGACTTACTAGATGTGTCACATTGACAAATATTTCCCTGTCTGTACAGTAGAAATAATAATAGTACCTATCTTATAGGATTTTTAAGAAGACTAAATGAGTTAATAACTTTAACGCTGTTAGAATGGTGTATGTAGGTTCTCATAAAGTCTAAACTGCCATTAATCATTCTATTATCATTATTATTGTTATGATCATCATTTGCCCAATTTTTATTTATTTTATTTTATTTTTTATTATTATACTTTAAGATTTAGGGTACATGTGCACAACGTGCAGGTTAGTTACATATGTATACATGTGCCATGTTGGTGTGCTGCACCCATTAACTCATCATTTAACATTAGGTACATCTCCTAATGCTATCCCTCCCCCCTCCCCCCACCCCACGACAGGCCCCAGTGTGTGATGTTCTCCTTCCTGTGTCCATGTGTTCTCATTGTTCAATTCCCACCTATGAGTGAGAACATGCAGTGTTTGGTTTTTTATCCTTGCTATAGTTTGCTGAGCATTTGCCCAATTTTTAAATAAAATAACTGAATTTTACTCTATAGTGGCTATTTGATGGAGAGGATATCAAAATATCTTTTACCAAATCTCCGACTTTGAGGAGCTTAAAATCATGAGAGAGAGGTAGAGAATGCACCTCATGTACTACAGGGCAGGATAAAAAATTGTGGATATCATCAATGTTTTTCTCTCTTCCCATCCTCATGCTTCTGAATCTGGCAAGTTTAATGGGTGGCATATTGTGTATCTGTCTTTCACTGTACAAATGTTTCAATTGTAGTGCACTTTTGACCCAGTTATATGAGGAAAATTTCCTTTAAATAGAAATATAAATTGTTTGAGAGAAACAGGAGTGTTGGACTCTGCTATGTGTTGGATTGCTTTCCATAAATTCCTGCCATTATCACATTGCCTATCTATTGTCACATACATTATCTGATACAGACATAATCTCAGTTTCAGTTCTTAGTAAAAAATAAAAACAAAACAAACAACACCTGTGGAAACTATGTTTTATAGTTGTGGTAGACCACCTATTCTGGTAATAGATCTTATTTTTTTTAGAATTATAAAATAACAACTTAGGACTATAGATAACTTCTTAGATATAAAATAAGAAAATAATAACAATTTTTGAGTCCATGTAGCAATTTTTCTCCAAAATTAAATTTCACCACCCTATGATGGATTAAACAGGTCCCATTTTCAGTTGCCACCTAGAGGATAAAGAAGGTCGAATGTTGTATCATCCTTCAGAAAAAAAAAAAAAAAAAAAGAGAGGGAGCCAGAAAAGAAAAGAAAGAAAAAGCATCACCATCACAAAAATATATTTAGCAAATGTTTTTTGTTGTTTTGTTTTGATTTGTTTTATATGCAGGTTGTACTTATTTGGGTACCAACAAAAAATATAGTTTTAAAATTGGACTCTATTTGTATATGTGTGAATGAACAGCTAAATGTGGGCATCTTCACCAAAATAAGGTGCTGGGATATGGGCATGTCAGCCATCCTCATGTTGCTGTCCATTAGCCAGCAATCAACAACTTAGGAAGGTCACAAATTCAAATAAGTTAACTTAGCATTGGCTGAAAAAAAAAGTTATAAAACTGCTTTTGTTTGAAGTTAATGAATGAGCATGAATTAGAAATAACAAAGTGAGCCAAAATATTAAGATAATCCATGAAAGGGAAAGACCACAAGAATTTTAGAAATTTTAACTTGTGGCCGGGTGCAGCGGCTCACGTCTGTAATACCAGCGCTTTGGGAGGCTGAGGTGGGCAGATCACGAGGTCAGGAGTTCGAGACCAGCCTGACCAACATGGTGAAACCCCGTCTCTACTAAATACAAAAATTAGCTGGACACGGTGGCGCGGCCTGTAATCCCAGCTACTCATGAGGCTGAGGCAGGAGAACTGCTTGATCCCGGGAGGCAGAGGTTGCAGTGAGCCGAGATCGCACCATTGTACTCCAGCCTGGGCGACAGAGCGAGACTCCATCTCAAAAAAAGAAAAAAGAAAAAAAAAAAAAAGAAATTTTAACTTGTGTTCTTAGCTGTGTAAGGTTCAAAGATAACCATTCAAACAAAGCTTATACTTACTTTTACAGATCTAGACTGGATATGCTGGATGTGTCCCAGAGTCAACTACTTTTTCAAGATTTTTAAAATAACTTTTGTGGGTACATAGAGGGTGGATATATTTATGGAGTATATGACATATTTTAATACAGTCACACAATGCATAATAATATTATGGAAAATTGGGTATCCAAGACCTCAAGCATTTATCTTTTGTATTACAATATATCTAATTATAATCTTATAGTTATTTTAAAATGTACAATTAAATTATAGTTGACTATAGTAACTCTGTTGTGCTTTCAAATACTAGGTATTATTCATTCTTTCCAACTTTGTTTTGTACACATGAAACATCCCCACTCTCCTCTCCCTCCCCCAACTTTCCCTCCAAGGCTTTGGTAACCATCCTTCTATTTTCTGTCTCCACAAGTTAAATCATTTTGATTTTCAGATCCCATAAATAAGTGAGAATATGCAATGTTTGTCTTTCTGTGGCTGGCTTATTTCACTTAACATAATGATCTCTGGTTCCAACTATGTTGTTGCAAATGACAGAATCTCATTCTTTTTTTATGGTTGAATAGCAGACCACCGTGTACAACTAAGATATTTTCTTTAACCATTCAACTGTTGATGGACACTTAGGTTGATTTTAAATCTTGGATACTGTGAACAATGCTACAATGACCATGAGAGTGCAGATATTTCTTCAATATGTTGATTTCCTTTCTTTTAAGCATGTACCTAGTAGTGCAATTTCTGAATCATATGAAAGCTCTATTTTTAGTTTTTTGAGGAACCTATCTCCAAACTGTTTACCATAGTGCTTGTACTAATTTAGATTACCACCAACAGTGTTTGAGGGTTCCCTGTCTTCCACACATCCTTACCAGCATTTGTTATTGCCTGATTTTTGATAAAAACATTTTAACTGGGATGAGATTACATCACATTGTAGTTATGATTGGCATCTATCAGATGATCAATGATGCTGAGCAACTTTTCATATGCGTGTTTGCCATTTGCGTGTCTTCTTTTGAGAAATATCTATTCAAATCTTTTGCTTATTTTTTGATCAGATTATTAGACATTTTCCCCTAGAGTTGTTTGAGCTCCTTGCATATTCTGATTTTTAATCCCTTCTCAGAAAGGTAGTTTGCAAATATCTTCTCCTATTCTTGGGTTACCTCTTCATTGTGTTAATTTCCTTTCCTGCACAGAAACTTTTTAACTAGATATAATCTCATTTGTCCATTTTTGCTTTGGTTGCCTGTGCTTGTTGGGTATTGCTCAATAAATTTTTGCCCAGAACTATGTCCTGGAAAGTTCCCCCAATGTTTACTTCTAGTAGTTTCCTAGTTTAAGGTATTAGATGTAAGTTTTTGATCCATTTTGATTTGATTTTTCTATATGGTGAAAGAGAGGTGTCTAGTTTCATTCTGCATATAAATATCCAGTTTTCTCAGGACCACTTATCAAAGTGAGTATCTTTTCCTCAGTGTTTGTTCTTGGCACTTTTGTCAAAAATGAGTTCACTTTAAGTTTCTGGATTTGTTTTTGGGTTTTCCTGTTCCATTGGTCTATGTGTCTGTTTTTATGCCAGTACCATGCTGTTTTGGTTACTATAGCTCTGTAGTATAATTTGAAGTCAGGTAATGTAATTCATCCAGTTTTGTTAATTTTGCTCAGGATAGCTTCATCTATTCTGCGTCTTTTTTATTTCATATAAATTTTATTTTTTTTCTATTTTTGTGAAGAATGTCACTGGTATTTTGATAGAGGCTGCATCAAATATATAGATTGTTTTGGGTAGCAAGAATCAACAATATTGATTATTCCAATCCATGAATACGGCATACCTTTCCACTTTTATGTGTTCTCTTCAATTTCTTTCATTAGTATTTTATAATTTTTATTGTAGAGATCTTTCACTTCTTTGGTTAATTCCTAGGTATTTAATTTTATGTATGGCTATTATAAGTAGGATTATGTTTTTTATTTCTTTTTCAGATCTTTCACTTTGGGCATATAAAAATGCTGCTGTTTTTTGTATATTGATTTTGTATCCTGTAACTTTACTGAATTTGTCAGTTTAATATTATTTTGGTGGAGATTTTAGGTTTTTCCAAATATAATATCCTATCATCTGCAAAAAAAGATAATTTGACTTCTTCTTTTCCATGTTTGATGTTCTTTATTTTCTTCTTTTGTCTGATTGCTGCAGCTAGGACTTCCAGTACAATGCTAAGTAATAACAGGGAAAGTGGACATCCTTGTCATGTTCCAGATTTAGCAGGAAAGGCTTTCAGTATTTCCCCATTCACTATGATACTAGCTGTGAGTCTGTCATATATAGCTTTCAGTATGTTTCTTCTATACCCAGTATTTTTACTTTTTTCATGAAGAAATATTTAGCTTTATCAAATGCTTTTTAAAACATCAATTGAAATGATTATATGGTTTTTGTCCTTCATTCTATTAATATGATGTATCACATTGATTAATTTGTGTTTGCTGAACTATAGTTACATTCCTGGGATATAACCCACTTGGTCGTAATCAATGGCCTTTTTAATCTATTGTCGAATTTGATTTGCAAGGATTTTGTTGAGGAAATTTGTACCAACATTAATCAAAGATATTAGCCTGTAGTTTTCTTTTCTTGATATGTCTTTGTCTGGTTTTGGTATCAGGGTAATAATGGCCTCATAAAATGAGTTTGTAAGTATGCTCTGCTCCTCTATTTTTTGGAAGACTTTGAGTAGGATTGTTATTAGCTCTTTAAATGTTTCATAGAATTCAGCGGTGAAGCCCTCAGGTCTGAGGATTTTTTAAAAACTGGGATAATTTTTATTATGGCTTTGATCTTATTACTTGTTAATGGTCTATTCAGTTTTTAAACTTCTTCATGTTTCAATCTTGGTAGGTTGTATGTGTCTCAAAATTTATTCATTTCTTCTAGATTTTGAAATGTATTGGGATATAGTTGCTCATAGTACCCACTAATGACCCTTTGAATTTCTGCAGCATCAGTTGTAATGTCTTCTTTTTTATCTCTAATTTTATTTATTTTGGTCTTCTCTCTTTTCTTGTCAGTCTGTCTAAATGTTTGTCAATTTTGTTTATATTTCTAAATAAACAACTTTTGTTTCATTGATCTTTTGTATTGTTTTTCTCATTTCAAATTTATTTATTTATGCTCTGATCTCTATTATTTCTTTTATTTTACTAAATTTTTATTTGGTTTGCTCTTGCTTTTCTACTTCCTGAAGATGCATCATTAGGTTATTTTTTGACATTTTCCTCTTTTTTTTTTTATGTAGGCACTTAGCTATAAGTTTCCTTCTTATTACTGCTTTTACTGTTTCCCATATGTTTTGGTATGCTTTGTTTCTATTATCATTTGTTTTAAGAAATTTCTCAATTTCCTTCTTAATTTCTTCATTGACTCACTGGTCATTCAGGAGCATGTTGTTTAATTTCTATGTGCTAGTATGTTTCCAAAATTATTCTTGTTATTGATTTCTAGGTTTTTTTTCCATCGTGGTAATAGAAGTTGCTTTAATATAATGTCAAATTTTTGAAAGTTTTAAGACTTGTTTTGTAACCTAACATACAGTCTATCCTTGAGAATAGATCCATGTACTGAGTGGATAGATGTGTATTCTGTAGCCATTGGATAAAACATTTTGTCAATATCTAGTAGGTCTGTTTGTTCAATAGTACAGATTAAGTCCAATATTTATTTGTTGATTTTCTGTCTGGGAAATCTGTCCAATGCTGAAATTGGGATGTTGAAGTCTCCAGCTATTATTGTATTTGGGTCTGTTTCTCTCTGCATCTCTAATAAGATTTGCTTTATATATCTGGGTACTCCAGTTTGAGGTACAGATATACTTAAAATCATATCCTCTTGCTGAGTTGACTCCTTTATCATTATATAATGACCTTCTTTGTCTCTTCTTATAGTTTCTATCTTGAAATTTCTTTTAGGTATAACTACTTTTGCACTTTCTTGGTTTTAATTGAGATGGAATATCTTTTTTCATGCCCTTAAGTCCATGTGTGTCTCTGTAGGTGAAGTGATTTTCTTGTAGGCAAGATGTCGTTGGGTATAGTATTTATTTTCATCCATTCGCCCAGTCTATTTGATTGGAGAGTTTAATCCATTTATATTCAATAATGTTATTGATAAGTAGAGACTTACTTCCACCATTTTAGTTATTTGTTTTCTGCTTCCTTTACAGTCTTCTCTTCCTTCTTTTCTTCCTTTGTGTCTTCTTTTTATAAAAGGCAATTTTCTCTGGTGATATATTTTATAGTCTCTTTTATTTTTGTGTTTTTGTTTATTTGAGGTTACCATGAATCTTGTAAATACAGTTTTATAACCTATTATTTTAAACTGATGACAATTTAACACTCATTTGATAAACAAACATGCAAAAAGAAAACAAATAAAACTTTACACTTGAATTCTTCTCCTTGTTTTTTAACATTAGGTTGCTTCTCTTCATGTCTTATTATGCTGTCTATGTCTTGAAAAGTTTTGTAGTTATTATTTTTTATTGGCTCATCAGTTTATCTTTCTATTTAAATCAAGAGAAATGTATACATCACAGTTACGATGTTATAATATTCTGTGACTTTCTGTGTGGTTACTATTATCAATGAGTTTTTTTACCTTCAGATTATTTCTTCTTGCTCATTAACATCCTTTTCTTTCTGACTGAAGAACTCCTTTTACCAATTCTTGTAGGACAGGTCTGGTGTTGATGAATTCCTCAGGTTTTGTTTGTCTGGCAATGTTTATTTCTCCTTCATTCTTGAAAGATACTTTTGTTGTATATACTATTCTAGGGTAAGAGTTTTCATCTTTCAGCAACTTAAATATGCCATGCCATTCTCTCTTGGCCTATAAGGATTCTACTGAAAAATATGCTGTCAGGGGCACTGGAGCTACATTGTATATTATCTGTTTCCTTTCTATTGCTACTTTTGGGTTATTTGGTTTATTCTTGACCTTTTTGGAGTTTCGTTATTAAACGCCTCGAAGTAGTCTTCTTTGGGTTAAATCTGCTTGGTGTTCTACAACCTTCTTGTACTTGAATATTGATATCTTTTTCTAGGTTTGGGAAGTTCTCTGATATTATCCTTTTGAATAAACTTTCTAACCTTATATATTTCTATATCTCCTCTTAATGGCCAATAACTCTTAGATTTGCCATTTTGAGGCAATTTTCTAAATCTTGTAGGTATGCTGTATTCTTTTGTATTTTATCCCCTCTGACTGTATTTTCAAAAAGCCTGTCTTCAATCACACTAATTCTTCCTTCTGCTTGATCTCTATTAAGAGACGTCGATACTTTCTTCAGCATGTTACTTGCATTTTTCAACTTTAGAATTTCTGTGAGGTTATTTTTAAGTATTTGAACCTCTGTGTGTTTAATTTATCTAACAGAATTCTGACTTCTTTCTCTGTGTTATCTTAAAATTTATTTGAGCTTCCTCAAAACAGTTACTTGGAATTCTCTGTCTGAAAAGTCATATATCTTTATTTTCCAGAATTACTCCCTGGTGCCTTATCTATTACATTTGCAAAAATCATGTTTTCCTGGATGGTGTTGATGCTTGTAGATGTTCTCTGGTGTCTGGACATTGAAGAGTTAGGTATTTATTGCAGTCCTTACAGTCTGGTCTTGTTAGTGTCTGTCCTACTTGGGAAGGATTTCTAGGTATTCAAAGGAATTTGGGTTCCAAGCCCAACAATGCATTGTTTTTTTGCAGACTCACGGAGGTACCACCTTGGTGGTCTTGAATAAGATCTGGAAGAATTATCTAGATTACAAAGTAGATACTCTTATTATTTTACTGTCTCCCAAACACATCTTTGTGCTGAGCCACCTGGAACTGGGGGTGTGATAAAGCAAGCACCCGTGTGGCCACCACCACTGGGACTGTGCTGGTTCAGATCTGAAGCCAGCACAGCACTGGGTCTTGCCCAAGGTTCTTTCCTTTCAGGGTAGTGAGTTAACCCAGGCCCCAAGTGTGTCCAGAGATACTAACTGGGAGCCAGGGATTTGAATTAAAAACCTTAGTAATTTACCTGATTTCTATTTTACCTAAGCTGGCACTCAAACCACAATACAAAGTTCGTCCTGCTCTTCCTCCAACTACCACAAGCAGAGAGACCTCTCCTGTGGCCACCACAATCACTATTCCACTGCTGGAGATCACTAGGGTTCTGCTAATCCACTGCCAATGTTCACTTAAAGCCGAAAAGCTCCTCAGTCAGTTTTTGGTGAACGCTGCCAGGACTGAGATTTACCTTTCAAGGTAGGGCTCCTCTCTGTCCCAGGGCAGGTCCAGAAATGCTGTCCAAAAGCTTATGCCTGGATTTGGGGATCCCAAGAGCCTGCTGCTGCTTTACACCACTCTGATGAGCTGGTTTCTAGGGTACAAGACAAAGTCTCTTCTACTTTTCCTCGTGATTTTCTCAAACAGAAGTCTTTCACCATAGCCACCACAGCTGGAAATTTGCTCGGTCACCTTTGAAGCTAGCACCTCTCAGAGCCCAAGGCTCACAGTGTGCTCCCTGGCTATTACTGGTGGTTATTCAGGGCTCACAGGCTCTTTAGTCAACAGGTGATGAAACTTACCAGGACTGCATCCTTCTCTTCAAGGCAGAAGATTCCTGTTTGGCTCAGGGTGCATCTAGAAATGTCGTCTGGGACCTAGGGCGTGGAATGGGGAACTCACAACTCTGCCTCGTGCCCAGTTCTACTGTGGCTCAGCTGGTATTTAAGATGCAAGACAATGTCCTCTTTACTCTCCTCTGCTCAAGCAGAAAGAAGGAGGACTTTAATTTCTGCAAGACACACTGCTTGGGGTTGGGAGAGGGATAGTGCAAGCATGCCCTTAACTGTGCCAGCTGGTGTCTCCCCTAGCTCATGTGCCACCCTAGGTCATTAGCTCTAAGCCCAGTTTAGCACTAGGAGTTGCCTAGGAATTACAGCCCTTGTGTCCTAAACTGCGTTTCAAGTTTACTGCCTTTCAAGACCACTTCAGCTTGTGGTAGTGAGGCTTGCTAAGAAACTCAAGTTCTGACTGCTGGGATGGGCAATTACACTCTAGCTAGGGCTAATGCAAATGCTCTCTTGTATGAAAGTGCTAGCTGAACTCAGCATGGGCTGAACCCAGCATGGTTTTATTCTCTGCAGGGAGCACTGAGTTCAATGTAAAGTCCCCCAGTCACTGCAGTCTCCCTCCTTAAAGTGCACAGATTTTCTCTCTGCACCGCATGGCCACTGCCAGGAGACAGAAAAGGGGTGGCACTGGCAATTCAAGCCTCTGTCTCCTGCCCTCCTCAATGCTGGTTTCCGTTATATGAAGTGAAATCCAGGTACTGTGATTGCTTACCTTATTTTTGGTCTTGTGACTGTGTTTTTCTGTGTGGGGATGGTTGTTAAAATTTGGTGTCCAAGCAGGGAGGCAAAGCAGGATGAATGGTGTAGGCTTCTATTCTGCCACCTTCTTCCTCCTTCAGAGTCAACTATTTTGGTGTGTATTTGGGGAGCAGATTTTGACAACTGAATGTTGTCAAATAATTAAAAATCTCAAATATTTCTTTCAGTATTTGTTAAAGTCTTATTGATGTCAGTAACAGAAAATGCACCATCTGGAGGAGAGGGTGCAGAAGAAACATTTTGAGAATGAGTTTATCTGGATACATACCATTTTAAATATCTTTTTAGGATAAATTGAAAATTCAGTCTCAATATTTTAATCAAGAAATAAGCTGGAAATACATCAAGGCACCTACGTTATACCTCAGACACCTGCCATCCTCTATTGTAATAGATGCACAGACTAAATTGTCTGAATTTTTATTGAAACGTAGCATAATGCAGAATTTAAAAAATAAAAATGGCTTTAATTGCATAATGTATTATCTTAGCAAATAAATAATATATGAATCATTGAATCTATAAATGTTACCCTAGAACTGTAATAAATTTAATTGTATTACTCTCACCCATCTGTAATTTCATATCATTTAAATCTGTCTTCATGAAGTAAAATCAGTTTAAACTTTTAATATGCTGACAAACAAAAACCTTTTTACCTTTTTATTCTACATTTACAAAATGACATCTGCTCTATTTCCATTTAATTTTTTCAAGATGAGGTTATTTCAGTATTTTATTTTTTATTTTGTCAAATATCTTTGCCAAAGATGGTGAAAATGTAGTCTCCATAGACCAAAAATTAGAGAAATGTAAACACTTCACATATGGCAGTTATGTTCTTAACATTTTACATTATTTTAGAGACCTATTTCTTTATACATTTTTTAACTCAACCAAACACAGGAAAAGTTTAAGTAGTAAAAATCATGTTATTTAGCAAGTTGGATATTGGCTAGTATTATAAATGAGGGTATAATATAGTATTAATAATACAAATCAACCTTCCCATTTGGTCATCTAACTACGCACAGTCTGTTGCTTTCTATTCAATAACATCAAAAAAGGAAAACTTTGACCAGAGATATGCTGTTCTGTCACTTGCTAATCTCATCGTCCTCTCCCTCACATTGTCTCCCCTCTTCTACACAGAAACACATGAACACCCATATACTTACACACACACACACACACGAGTGTGGGGCTTAATGCGGTGGATTCTGACATCAAACTTACATTGGTTTTTAGCCAACTGTATAATTTAAGTGTGCAGCTTCAGGTAAGTTAATAACCCCTCTAAGCCTTGTTTCTTCATTTGAAAAACAAAGATAGGAATCATATGTATTCTCAATAAGTGGAAAGTCATTGTGTTGCAGTTATTGCTTTTGTTATTATAGTGCTTTTAGGCAAAACAGTAGTTTTGGTATTTTTAAGTGCTCATAATTTATCCTCAATAATCAAAAATTTTATTCCCAGTCTCAATCAGATAAAAATGCCTTGTTAAAAGAAGACTGCTGTAACAGAAGACATATGAGGAAGGATAATGTTGAAGTCTAGGATGAATCATTACTCTGATAAATCCTGAGGCCATCCTGCCATTAGAGATACAGTTTTTTTTTAAATTTAAATCTTCTCTTACTTGTTTATTTATTACAGAAATCAACATATGATGAGAGTCTCAGCAGTATTGGCTACTGATGAACTTTAAATAAATAGGTTTAGATGAATCAAAGTCTAGAGCAATTTGTTATATTATTAATACATACATTATTTTATTTGTATATCGTTTATCATTACAATCAATCTAGGATCAAAACTGAGTTTTATTAATGTTTTAACCAATAGGATCCCAGAAAGATAGGATATTGTAAATAAGAAATCACATAACTTTTAAACTGTGCACTTGCTTACAGTTTCTATATCTTTACTAAAATGCCTGATGTCTAACATCACAAAAAGGATATTTAAATAACAGACGTCAGCCCCTTCTATGCCTGGCTTGAAAGAATATTCTCTGCAGAACACGGAACTTAGCAAAGCTTATCTGAACTTAAGATGCCAAAGTTTTTCTCTGTTCTGGTCTTATTCCTTGAGTTCTAGGCTTCAGGCTATCCCATTTATAATTCAGAAATTTGACTCTTCTTGATAAAAATAAAAAAAAAAATCTTGAGTCAGAGTAGCACAGAGAAAGAAACAGCTAACTAGAAATCAGGAAGTCCGGCCTAGTCCTGAATCATCTTTTGTGTATCTTGGTGACCTTGAGCAAATAAAACTTAGGCTCCCTGTAAAATAAGAAAATTTGGTTAAATTATACCTAGCATTAATACAGCGCTAATGTTTCTTGGGGGAATAAAAACCCATCATCATGTTTTATTATAAAGTAATCAGTGTCTTCATCCCACACATACGTATGGGATACTGTACTTACTTCAGGCACACACACACAAACACACACGCACACACACACTTCCACAGACAATTGTGGAAGTCCAATATTCTTATCCTATTAAACAAAAATAAATATATCTATAAGGATTTTCATCAGATAAGGGGAATTCTGTGGCAGATTTATTTCTCTGGGTAAATACATATGCCTGTGATAGAATTCTAGGTCTGACTTTGGCTTAGTGATAAAATGTCTGTTTGTTTTTTACCAGTAAAAGAAAGAGGGAGGAGGAGTCATTTGTTATCCAGTGGAATGAAAAGTTCTCAACCAATGCTTAAGTGAAATTCCCCTCTCCATCCAAGATACAAGTTCTCCTAAACGCACATATACTTTTATTGTTGATTTTTATCTTCTATGCCCTCAAGACATAGCAAGAATCATGTTCAATTCTAGCCGGAGGGAAAACAGAAGGAAAAAAATGTAACATCAGTAATCTATCCTACTCTGCTGAAAAAAATCGACTGGATGACCTAATAGGCCCTTCCTGACTCTAATTTGTATGACTGACAGTTAAAACACTTTGTGCTACGTGAAAACCAAATTGAGCACCATAGTACAAGAAGAGAAGCAACAACCAAATCAAAAGGTAAATTCGATGTGCTTGTCTGAGTCTGAATTTGCTAGGCTGTTCTATTTCAACTCTATCCAAAGTGTAATTCTTTCTACACACAAGTAAACCGGGAGGAGAGCCATCAAGAAAGGAAATAAGTAAATTCGTAATTATCATCAAAGGAAACAAATATTCTTGTGAGTCTACCCCTTAGTTTTTAAACTTTGAGGTATCTATTACATCGGTAGACCAAGGCATATTTTCATATTATTTTTTAGAAATCTGGGATTGCAGTAACAAACTGAAAATAACCTATGAATATTTCTTAGTTATAGTAACTGCGTTCATTTTACTGCTCAAACTCTTCCCTCTTATTCTTCAACAGATACATGGAGAGTTGCATAAAATGGCAATTATTGGTACAAAATGATGCATGTGAGGAGAAATTCTTTCTGATGCTCACCTTATTTTGGGTTAAATCTGCTTGGTGTTCTACAACCTTCTTGTACTTGAATATTGATATCGTTCTCTAAGTTTGGGAAGTTCTCTGATATTATCTGGCTCTCCAAGCCACAATAGTGAGAGAAGTTTAACTGGAGAATTATCTTGACCCATCTGCCCTTATTTATTTAACCACCTTTCTACTAAATTAACATCAGAAATGTATTAAATAGTATGATGGATCTTACATATCCACCCTAGCCAGCAAAGCTAAAAGATGCCTATTCACGGCCGGGCGCGGTGGCTCACGCCTGTAATCCCAGTACTTTGGGAGGCCGAGACGGGCGGATCAAGAGGTCAGGAGACCCAGACCATCCTGGCTAACACGGTGAAACCCCGTCTCTACTAAAAATACAAAAAAAAAAAAATAGCCAGGCGTAGTGGCGGGCGCCTGTAGTCCCAGCTACTCAGGAGGCTGAGGCAGGAGAATGGCCTGAACCCTGGAGGCGGAGCTTGCAGTGAGCAGAGATCGCGCCATTGGACTCCAGCCTGGGCAACAGAGCGAGACTCCATCTCAAAAAAAAAAAAAAAAACCTATTCACATGCCTGATAGCTAGCAACCTATACATTGTATTAAAAATGCCAAAGCCACAAGAAAAACTATAGCAGCAAACTTTTATTCTAATTACGGATTATATAGGAAGAGTCTGAAGCCTGGGTTTCCCTTTTCTTTAATTCTCCAGATTCCAAGGAGTATGAGAAGGCTGAATATACTACGCCATTATTTCAAATGCATAAAAACTTGTAATAACAATAATATCTAATATTGTTTGTATGCTTACTGCTATAAATTTACATATATGTTTTTATTTTATTTTATAATAACCTTTAAAAGGAGGTATAATTAATATCCTTATTTTATAATCAGCAGATAATTTTAAAAACTGTGCGTACTCAATTAATAAACTGTTTCAGAATACTGAATTAAATAATTTGTTAGAAAATACTCAGCTTATGCTTTCATTGACAGATTGTGAAGTCAGAATTCCTGGGCTTGTACACTGTCTTAGTCAAGACACTGTGACTACAGAATCTGTCATTTAAAATAGTCTATCATTTTGGCATACCTAGGTAGCAAAGCATTGCCATTTCCACCATGGATTGTATATTAATTTTCTGAGTTGAAGAACATTTTGGTCAATACGCTGCTGAGAAGTTTTTGGCATCTTAATTGGATTTTCATTAATTACAATTTTGTTTCTGCAGATTACCAGCACTGTCATAACACACTTTCAATTTCTGTTGAGATTCAAAATTAGTCAGGTTAACTAATATTTTATTGATAAGAACAAGAAATTTGCCATAAACCACTAGCAGATGAGACTATTAAATAAAACAAACAAACAACAACAACAATGCCCCCATCACCAGCAAATTAATAAAATAAAAATACCTTTTCTGTGGTATGTAAGAATCAACAGGCGTAGAGCATAAAGAAAAGTCAGGTTTGTTCGTTTAGAATGATATTATCTGTTGTTTAGCAATGCGATACAGAAAGAAACTGAAGAAGCTTATCAAATTGAGGCTGAACCTGTTTTGATTCCCTCCTGAGTAAACTATTTTGTTATTATTTTCTTTGTTTTGCACTTTAAATATGAATAATATGGAATTGTCTGCATTGATTTTTCTTTCTAGTAGGAAAATAAAGAGGTCACTATTTTAAAAATTCTCCTCTTAGTAAAGTAAAATCCTAGGCATCCTAGAAATGTTCAATTTTGACTTGCTATCAAATCCATCAGGTAGAAATAGAGGAATATTTTTTAATAAAGTTTATTGAACTTTATAACTTATATTAAGTAACTTCACAAACTAAAAGCATTTGTAATATGCCTTTCAAATTTTAAAACCAAAAGCTTTTAAATATAGGAAAAAGGAAAATAACTTAGTCACCCATGCATCACGCTGTAAAATGAACCACTTCAGATACAAACCTTGGAGTTTGTATCCTTATTTGAACAATACTGGCTGATGAATTGCAAATTTACACATCAATTCTGGATTGAACAGGAAAGTAAATGATTTGAGCATATTTATTTAACTTCTACCCGTTAGAGATTCAAGATGTGTACAATGTTCAATGACCACAATTTAAAAACATAAAATGAAGAAAACATTACCACAACTAATATCATTTCATAGACATTCAACTTTGGCAATCAACCTTACAAATGAACTAGTAATAACAGTATGTGATGAACAACATTTATGTTTGTGTAGGGATGTCACTTAAACACAAGGTCTAATGAATCTGGAATATTTATTGAACATACTGTATGTGTATGGAATATGTATGCTAAAAAGCTGGAAAAGAATACAATAAAAATAGTTCCTTCACTTACAAAGCTTATAGTAAAACATATCTTTATAATAAAATATTGATGAAAATATAAGGCAAGTTTTCTAAGCAAGTATTTTTTGTCAAATTTGTAAAGCTAAGAGAAGTTTATAAAGTATACTACCTCATTCTGTCTAGTTGGAAATACTAAACTATAAAGTGCACCTTGAGCCTGTAAGTTCCCCAAGGTCAAGGATCTTGCCTTCTCGCTTGAGGCTGAATTTTCTGTCTCTTGAAACACTACTCAGGTGATGGTTGCAATAAAAGCCCAGACTTTGCCACTACTTAATATATATATGTGACAAAACTGGACTTGTACCCCTGAATTTATACAAATAATTTAAAAATGTTTTGCCACATATAAGGATCTCTCTGTTTCTCTCAAAAAGTGAGTAGAGAGGCAACCAAATTTATCTAGTTTGTGGCTTTCTTTTTTTTTTTTTCTTGAGACGGAGTCTCGCTCTGTCACCCAGGCTGCTCTGTCACCCAGGCTGGAGTGCAGTGGCGCGATCTCGGCTCACTGCAAGCTCTGCCTCCCAGGTTCACGCCATTCTCCTGCCTCAGCCTCCCGAGTAGCTGGGACTACAGGCACCTGCCAACACGCCCAGCTAATTTTTTGTATTTTTAGTAGAGACGGGGTTTTCACCGTGTTAGCCAGGATGGTCTCGATCTCCTGACCTTGTGATCCGCCCTTCTCAGCCTCCCAAAGTGCTGGGATTACAGGCGTGAGCCACTGCGCCCGGCCTAGTTTTCTTAAGGAGGCTTTCTTAAGGGCTTTCTTAAGGAGGAAAGAAGATTCTTTTTACCAAGTCAGTCTGAAGGCAGAGAGAATTAGGGGTGATTTCTGACATAGCCAGTATATATTTCTTTCCCTTAAACTCAGTCTCTAAAGGCAGTGTCTGTCCAGAATGACTCCTACAGTTTACTTTAAGCTTAGTTGCACAATAATCAACATCATATAAGGATAAAACATATCTCCACATCAAAACTGGAAGCCTTCCAGACAAGAGGAATGGGATTTCAAGCTTCTAATTAGGATGTATAATGCTACCAAAAGCATTGTTTCTCATCCTTACAACAGTAACATAAAAAGCTGGACAATGTACAAAACAAAAATTTCTTAAACTTATCAGTGAACTGAGATCACAGGGAAATAAACTAACCAAAATTCAAAGAAATACAGGGTTATCTAAGAAGAGACAGGACATAAGCATTTGCTTACCTGGGGCAGATGCAGTAAGCTAAAAAGCAAGAAGGATAAATTCACCTAACATTTAAACAAATTGCTAAATAATGACTTCGAGTTAGTTGAGGAAAAAAAGAACTCCTGGGAGCTGAAAAACACAAATATAATTAATGTTCACTTGCAAAATTTTACCTATAGACCTTAACTGGTGATCATGAGAAAAAAGAAATTAAAGTCAGAGTGGGACAGCAGAGAGCCTGGGGTGAAAATAAGTTCAAAAACAAAAACAAAAACAAAAATTCTGACCATTTCCCAAATGAGATGTAGTCAATTTTTGTTGTTGCTATAACAAATTACTACAAACCTATGGGCTTTAAACAGCGTAAATGTATTATGCTACAGTTCCAGAGTTTGGAAGTCCAAAATGGGTCTCACTTGACTAAAATCAAGGTGTTGGCAGATGAGTATTCCTTTTGAAGGCTTTAGAAGAATCCATTCCCTCGCTTTTCCAAGCTCCTAGAGCCTGCCCACATTTCTCGACTCACGGCCTCCTTCCATCTTTAAACCCAGCAACAGATGGTAGGGTCTTTCTTGCATTGTATCACTCTAACTCTCTTGCCACCTTTTTTCACATCTAAGGACATTCACTAATACACTGGCCCCACAAAAATAATCCAGAATAATCTTTTCACCTCAGTGTAAGCTTATTAACAATCCCAGTTCCATCTGCAAACTTAATCCCCACATGCCAGTTTATATAACATATCCAAAGTTTCTGGGAGTTAGGATGCTGACATATGTGGAGGCTGTCATTCTGCCTACCAAGGTTTTGATACTCTCTGGCATCAAAAGACTCAAATCACTGGGGCTTCAAAATGGCTGATTAGAGTCATCTGGTACTCACTTCTTCCACAAAGAAGAAAAAAAAATGGCAAGTAGATAATCACCCTTAGAATATATCATCTTAGAGAATACACTGAAATTCAAAAAAAATTGACAAGGAATACCTAAAGCAAGGAAAGAGAGGGAAGCAAGGAAGCTTGATCAACTGGGATTGGCTAAGAACCTGGAGAAGTTTCCAGTGTGGGAAATGGGTAAGTGAGAGATCCCTGGAATTTTACATTCCCACCATGGACTTCTGCAACATTAGCCATGGGAGAGCTCATCAACTCACATGGGTCCTGAGACAAACACAAGGAGTTCCCTGGAATCTGCACAATGTCATTGCTCCAGAGAGAGAGCTCATGCTGGATCCCGCACATCCTCCAGGTCCTAAGCAGCTACAGAAATGTACCATTTTGAGAGTCCAGGCCTACCAGATTGCACCCTGGCTTGCGACCCAACGGCCCCATCATCCCCATATCCCTTAAGCCCTATTGACATCCCCATCAGTGGCTTTTACCACAGCTGTCCACTGTCACCAGCGCCAAAGTGCAACCCATATGCAGTGACCCTGCCGTCCCCAGTAATGGAGCTGCTGTGGATGTTCATGTTTCCTGAGGACATTCTCCTACCCACAGCTGCCACCGCTGAATGCTACATCCAGGGCTAAAGCAAAAGCCACTAGGAGCAACACCACTGCCCCCAACAGCACAGTGGCCACACATTTACAAGCACCCTGAAGATAGGTTGTTAGTCTAAAGCTACCATCTGAGGCTGAAGTGCTAGTTACCCAGTCACCTGCCTACAGCTGCTGCTGTTAAAAGCAAACCTGACATAATAGCAGGGCAGAAGCATAGCCAGTGCTACTCAAACCCAACCATTCCACTGGGAGTCTGGGGTCACTACCACAACCAGATCCTGCATTTACCACTGGAAGCCCTCAGGATAGGTCCACCTGACCCAGCTCCACCCTCCTCCCCAATGCCTGAGTATGTTGTCCAGAAGTCTAAAGATCACCCAGCCACATCCACCATCACTGGCATGTGAACACTTCTCCTGGGGGCCTGAGTTCAGGCCCATTCAACCTGCCACTACCAGCACAGTTCGTACACATTCAATTGTGACACTTGCAGGCCTGGAAACTAGCCCACTCACCCTATCATATCTAATATTCACACCTGCATTGACTGGAAGCCAGAAGGTTGTCATACCACTGCTACTGGCATCACCCCCAACACCTGCTAGCCAAATGACCTATCCACCCACATGGCCCATTGTTGCTATTACCAGCACTCAAGAAATTTGCCTGGAGACCCAAGAATAAATCAAGCCTGGACCTGCTAACACTAGTGTAGGTGTATAATACCCTGGAACCCAGGGGATTGCATACTCAGTCTGCCGCTGCCACCACTGGGGTCTAAGGATTGGTCCACCTGGCATTGCTGTCCACAGTATAACTTCACCACAGCCTTCACTGAAAACCTTGCCCTAAAACTCTGAGGAAATTACAGACATCACTGACACTGTTACAGCCAAAGAAATAAGATGAAGAATCCATTAATGCACCTACCTAGTCAAAGCCAAAGTGCCGTGCCCAACCAACACCATAGATAGGTCTTCAGGAAAAAAGTTATACTCTATGAAAGCAAATGTTAAAAATTAGAAAAATCAACTGTCACACTAGTCATGCAGATATAAATGTAAAAACACAAGAAACATTTAAAAAAATGACACCACCAAAGAAATACAATAATGCTACAGCAAGAGATTCCAATGAAAAAGTAACAGATGAGATCCTGGAAAAAGAATTCAAAATAGTGATATTAAGGGAGTTCTGTGAGATCATGGAGAACACAAATAAATACAAAGAAATTGGAGAAATAATTCAAGATATGAATTAGAAATGTACCAAAATTATTCATATTTATATTGTGTTGGGGGAAAAGTAATTGCTTTTTTAATATTTATATTAGGTATTTGTTTTGTACTAAAATTATTTGTATTTATATTAATATAAAAAAGAACCAAACAGAAATTCTGGAACTGAAAATTTCTTTGAATGTAATAAGAATACATTTGAATACTTCAGGAATAGACTAGATCAACCAGAAGAAAGAATCTTAGAAATTTGAAGACAGGTCTTTTGAAATAATCCATTCATAAAGAAATAAAAAAGAATGAAAAAGAATGAGCAAAGCTTTTGTGACACTTGGGGCAACATAGTGGAAAACTCAAATTATTGGTACTCCTCAAGGCTAAGGTAGAATAAAAATATTAGAAAACCTATTTAACAAATACTGGATGAAAACTTCCCAAGTCTAGAAAGAGATTTAGTTATCAGATACAGGCAGCTTAGAAATCCCAAAATAGATACAATTAAAAAGGTTTTTTATGGCATATTAAAGTATATATATTAAAAGTCAAAGACAAAAAGAATTCTAAAAAGAGCAAGAGAAAAGAATTAAGTCACTTAAGAAAGCCCTCATCAGATTAACAGTCGATTTCTCAGCAGAAACCTTACCAACCAGGGAGAATGGGATGGTATATTCAAAATGCTGAAAAAAATAAACAAAAAACATAAACCTGCCATTCAAGCATGTCCAGCAAAGTTATTCTTTATAAATAAAGGAGAAATAATGTCTTTCTCAGACAAACAAAAAACTAAGTAAATACATTAGCACTAGCTGGTTCTGTAAGAAATATTCAAGGGAGTATTAATCCTGGAAGTGAAATATATTCCATCAGGAAAACACATGAAAGTTTGAAACTCACTTTTAGAGCAAACAGACAATAAGGAAGAGAAAGAACGCAAATGTTACCACTACAGGAGCCCAAATCATAAGATAAGTAATAAGAGAAAAATAAAGGATAGACAAAATAACCAGAAATTAATTAATAAAATGACAGCCATACTGGCTGAATGGATTTTTTTTAAAGACCAAACTATATGCTACCTACAAGGAAAGACATGTACAGACTGAAAGTAAAGTGATGGAAAAAGATACTTCATGCAATCAGAAACCAAAAGCTCACACAATAGCTATATTTGTATAATAAAACAGACTTTAAGTCAAAAACTATAAAAAGAGAGAAAAAAGTAATTATATAAAGATAAAGGAATCAATTCAGCAAGAGGATATAAACATTCCAAACATGTATGTACCCAGGAATTTTGCAAACTGTACAAATATATGAAAACTATGAAATATTTTTCAATATATGAAATTATGAAATATGAAAATTATACATATATATGAAAATATATGAAAATTAAACATGTTCCTTAATGACCAAAGAGTCAAAAAGTTAAGCAGAAAATAAAAAAATTATTGACACAAATAAAAAACAAAGCATAGCATATCAAAACCTATACGATAACGTAAAAGCAGTGCTAAGAGGGAAGTTTATTTCAATAAATGCCTACACCAAAAAAGTAGAAAATTTTCAAATAAGTAATCCAATTATGCACCACAAGGAACTTGAAAAGCAACAACAAACGAAATCCAAAATTATGGAAGGAAAGAACCAATGAAAAGGAGCAGAACTAAATGAAACAGACTAAAAAAAATGCAAAGGATTAATTAAATGAAAAGTTGATTTTTTAAAAGATAAAATCAATGAAACACTAGCTAGAGTAACTACAATAGGCTATTCTTGCATTGCTATAAAGAAACAATGGAAACTGGGTAATTTATGAAGAAAAGTTTAATTTATAAAGGAATGAGGCTCACGGTTCTGCAGGTTTTTTACAAAAACATGATGCTGGCATTTGCTTGGCCTCTAGGGAGGCCTCAGGAAGCTTGGAATCATGGTAGAGGTGAAGGGGGAGCATGCACGTCACATGGAAAAACCAGGAGCAAACAAGAGTGTGTGTTTGAGGGGGTGCCACACACTTTTAAATGAGCAGATCTCACGAGATTCACTATCTTGAAAATAGAACCATGACATCGGAAATCCACATCCATGATGCAAATACTTCCAATGGCCCCACTTGCAGCAATGGGAATTGCAATTCAACATAAGATTTGAGTGAGGACAAATATCCAAACTATATCAGTTATCAAGACTAAAAGAGAGAATACCCCCCAAAATAAAACCAGAAACAAAAAAGGAGACATGACAACTGATACCACACAAATACAAAGGAGGATCAGAAATTATTATGAACAATTATTCACTAACAAACTAAAAAATCCAGAGAAAGTGGATATATTTATGGACACATAAAACCTACCATAATTGAATCATTAAAAACAATAGTAAACCTGAACAGACCAATAGAAAAAATGAGATTGAATCAATAATAAGAAGTCTCCCAACAGAGAAAAGTCCAAAACTGTCTGGATTTACTGCCAAATTCCACAAAATGTACAAAAAAGAACTAGCGCCAGTTCTCCAGCAATTGCAAAAAATTGAAGAGAAGAAAATTTTCCCAAACTCAGTCTCTGAGGCCAACATTGCCCTGATACCAACACCAGATAAAAAAGTAAGATAGAAAGCAAAAAAAGGAAACTGAAGAAAGAAAGAAGAAAAGAAAGAAAGAAAGAAAGAAAGAAAGAAAGAAAGAAAGAAAGAAAGAAAGAAAGAAAGAAAGAAAAGAAATGAAAAGAAAAGAAAAGAAAAAAGAAAAGAAAAGAAAGAAAGGAGGGAGGCAGGGAGAGAGGGAAAGGAAAGAAAGGAAAGGAAGGAAAGAAGGAAGGGGAAAAGGAAGTAAGGAAGGAAACAAGCAAACAAGCTACAAGTCAATATCCCTGATAAACATAGATGCAAAAATCCTCAAAAAATTATTAGCCAACCAATTCCAATATCACATATGTAAAAATGTAACACCATAGTCAAGTAGGTTTTATCCTGGGATTCAATAATAGTTCAACATATGTAAATCAATAAACATGACACATCAATCGACAGAATGAAGGTCAAAACCCATATGATTATCTCAATAGATGCAGAAAAAGCACTTGATAAGATCCTGCATCGCTTTATAATAAAAACTCTTAACAAACTAGGCACTGAAGAAACATAACATAATAAAGGTCATATATCACACCCACAGCTAACCTCATACTGAATGAGGAAAAGCTGAAAGCCTTTCCTCTAAGTCCTGGAACAAGAGAAGGATGTCCACATTCACCACTTCTATTCAACCCATTACTGGAAGCCTCAACCAAAGCAATGAAGTAAGAGAACAAAATAAAAGGCATTCAAATTGAAAAGGAAGTTACATTGTTTCTCATTTAAGATAACATAATTTTGTACCTAGAAAAACCTTGCCTTCAACAAAAACCTCTTGGATCTAATAAGTTTGGTAAAGTTGTAGGATAAAAAATCAACATACACCAATCAGTAGTGTTTCTGTACAATAATAATTAAGTAGCTTAGAGAGTAATCAAAAAGGCAATCCCACTTGTAATAGCTCCACAAAATATCTAGGAATAAATTTAAACAAGGAGGTGAAAGACCTTTACAAATAAAACTATAAAACATTCAAGAAATAAGCTGAAGACATAAACAAATTAAAAGCAATTGCATGATCATGGATTTAAAGAATTAAAATGACCATACTGTCCAAAGCAATCTACAGATTCAATGCAATCGCTATCAAAATATCAGTGTAACTTTTCTTGGAAGTAGAAAAAGCAATCCTAAAATTGATATAGAACCAAAAAAGAGCCAAAATTACTGAAGCAATCTCAAGCAAAAATAACAAAGGAGGCATCACACTATCTAACATGAAGATATTTTATAAGGTTATAACAATCAAAACAGCATGGCACTGCTATAAAAACAAAGACCAATAAAACAGAATAGAGAATTCAGAGGGTGTGGTAACGTGGTGTAATACAAGGCTCCACTGATCATCTCCAACACCAGAACACCAAATTTTAACTATCTGCATAGAAAAAAAGCACCTTCATAAGAACTAAAAATCAGATAAGCAATTAAAGTACCTGGTTTTAGCTTCATGTAGTTTAACGAGACACTGAAGAGTGTATAAAAGACTGTTTGGATTGCCAACACTAGCCCTCTTCCCTCCTTCAGCAGCAGCTTCATGGTGTGGAGAGAGAATCTGTGCATTTGGGAGAGGGAGAACACAGTGAATGGGTGACTTTACATTGAACTCAGCAAGGACCTGTCACAGCAGACATACAAACCATACTGAATTTAGTCAATGCCCACCCATGGAGGGAACATTTGGACCAGACCCAGCCAGAGGAGAAACACCCATCCCAGCAGTCAGAACTTGAGTTTCTTGGCAAGCCTCATCATTTCAATCTAAAGTGCTCTGAAGTTGAAAATAAACTTGAAATGCAGTCTAAGACACAAAGACTAAAATTTCTAGGCAAGTCCTGATGCTGTTTTGGTCTGAAAAGTAAGTGGATTGGGGGAGTGTGTGACCTAGTGGGACGTCAGAAAGACCAGTTGGTGGAGTAGCTGTGCCACGCTTACCCAACCCCAGGCAGTGGAGCTCACAGCAATTAAAAGTGATTCCTTCCCTCTGCTTTAGAAGAGGAAAGAGTAAAAAGGACTATGTCTAGCAGCTTGGATGCCAGCTCAGCCACAGTAGAATAGGATAGGACCATGGGGAGAGTCGTGAGGCCACCATCTCAGGCTCTAGCTCTCAGATGACATTTCTAGACATATCTTTGGCCACAAGGAAACCCACTGCCAGGAAGGGAAGGAACAATTCCTAGCAGAATTCTTCACCTACTGACTGAAGAGACCTTGTGCCCTGAATAACTGATAGCGATACCCAGGTACTACACTATGGGCTTTGGTTGACATACTGAGACATGCTGGCTTCCAGTACCAGCTCAGCCACAATGGGACAGAGCACCAGGCAGCCTCTTGGGGTCGCTAAGTCCAAGATTCATTTCTTGGACAGAATTTCTGGACCTTCCCTGAGACAGAGGGGAACCCACTGCCCTGAAGGGTGAGTCCCAGGCCTGGAAGAATGCACCATAACCTGACTGAAGAGCTTTGGGCCTTAAGCAAATATCAGGAGTGGCTCGGCAGAACAGCCTATGAGCTGGTGGTGGTGGTGGTGGCCATGGAGTGAGGCTCCATTGCCTGTGGAAAGGGGAGGGATAGCAGTAAAAACATTGTCTTGTGGTTTGAAAGCCAGCTTAGCCACAGTAGAATAGAATACTAGGTAGATTTCTAAGGTTATTGACTCCAATCCCTGGCTCCCAGATAGCATCTCTGGACCTGCCTGGGGCCTGGAGGAATTCACAGCCCTGAAGAGAAGTTCACAGACATGGCTGACTTCACCATCTGCTGATTGTAGAGCCTTACAGCCTTGAGTGAACATAGGCAGCAGCCAGGTAGTGGTTATAGTGAGCCTTGGGCAAGACTCAGGGCTATGCTGGCTTTAGGTCTCACCCAGGGCAGTGCCAGAGGAGGTAGCCACAGGGGTACTTGCATCTTGCATCACCCCACCCAGAGTACCAGGCACTGTAGGAGAGAGAGAGAGAGAGGGAGAGAGAGAGAGAGAGAGAGAGAGAGAGAGAGAGAGAGAAAGAGAGAAAGAGAGAGAGAGAGAGAGAGACTAACTCCATTTCTTTGGGAGAAAGTAAGGGGAAAAAACAAGGGTCTTTGCCTCGTAATCCAGAGAATTCTTTCAGATCTTATGCATGACCACCAACAATCACAGCATTACTAGGTTTGGAGCCCAAGTCCCTTTGAATACTATAGAAGCCTTCCCAAATAGAATGGGCACAAACAAGCCCAGATTATGAAGACCACAATAAATACCTAACTAATCAATGCCCAGACACCAACAATCTATAAGCATCAAGCCCAGCAAGGAAACCATGACCTCATCAAGTGTACTAAATAAGGCATCGGGGAACAATCCTGGAACTTCCCACACCTAGAGAAAGATATCAATATCTAAGTAGAAAAAAGTTATAGAACACCAAGCACATTTAACCCAAATAATACTACCTCAAGGAATTTAATAATGAAACTCCCAAAGGTCAAGCATTAAAAACGAATCCAAAAAGCAACAAGCGATTATAAACAAATAACATACAAGGAAGCTGTAATATGTCTGACAGAAGACAGTGGAAACCCTACAGTACAGGAGAGTGGCATGACATATTTAAATTGCTGAAAGATAACAACTTTTACCCTAGAATAGTATGTTTAGCAAAAATGTCCTTCAAGAATGGAGAAATAAAGATCTTACAGAAAAATGAAAGCTAAGAAATTTCATCAACACCAACCTGTCCCACAAGAAATGAAAAACGAGTTCCTTAGTCTGAAAGAAAGGATGGTAATAAGCACGAAGAAATTACCTGAAAAAACAAAACTCACTGGTAATAGTAAACACACAGAAAAACAGAATATTATAACACTGCAGTGTAAACTACTCTTAAGCAACAAGACCATTAAATAATGAGCCAAGCTAAAAAAATAACTACAACAACTTTTTAAGACATAAATATACAATAAGACATGAAGAGAAAGAACAAAAAGTTAAAAAGCAGAAACAAAAAGTTAAAGTGTAGAGTTCTTCTTAGTTTTCCTTTTGCATTTTTGGTTTTTTATGCAATCCGTGTTAACGTGTCATCACATTAAAATAATGGGTTACAAGACACCATTTGCAAGTGTCATGGTTAAACAAAAGTACAAGGGATAGACCAAAAATAAAAAGCAATGAATTAAATTTTGGCAGCAGAGAAAATCACCCTCAATAAAGGAAGAAAGGAAAAAAGGAAAGAAGGAAGAAAAGACTACAAACCAATTAGAAAAAAATAACAAATGGCAGAAATAAGTCCTTACTTAATAATAACATTGAATTTAAATATGTAAGTAAACTAAACTTTCTGATCAAAAGACATAGAGTGGTATAATGGATATAAAAACAAAACCCAATAATCTATTGAATACAAGACACACACTTCATCTATAAACACATCCACAGACTGTAAATGAGGGTTAGAAAAAGATATTTCATTCCAATAAAAAACAAAAAAGAGAAGAAGTAGCTATAATTAGACAAAGTAGATTTCAAGAGAAGAACTGTAAGAAGAGACAAAGAAGGTCATTACAGAATGATAAAAGTGTCAATTCAGCAAGACAATATAATGATTGTAAATATATACGTACCCAACACTGGAGCACCCAGATCTATGAAATAAATATTATTATAGCTAAATATAAAGACAGACCAATACACAATAATAGCTGGGGACTTCAACAGCCCACTTTCAGCATTTGACAGATCTTCTAGAGAAAAATTCAACAAAGAAACACCAAACTTCATCTACACGATAGAACAAATGGACCTAATAAATATTAACAGAACATTTCATCCTGGCTGCAGAATATACATTCCTTTCCTCAGCACATGGATCATTGTTCAAGATATACCATATTATTAGGTAACAAAATAAGTTAAAACATTCCAAAAAATTGATACTACATCAAGCATCTTCTCTGACCACAATGAAATAAAACTAGAAAACAATAACAAGAGGAATTCTGAAAACTATAAAAACATATGGAAATTAAACAATATGCTCCTGAATGTCCTATAGGTCAATGAAGAAATAAAGAAGAAAATTGAGAAATTTTGTGAAACTAATAGTAATGAAAACACATCATACCAAAACCTGGGATACGGCAAAATTGGTACTAAGAGTGCAATTCATAGCTATCAGTGCCCATATCCAAAAAAAGCAAAACTTCAAATAACCTAATGATGCACCTTAAAGAACTAGAAAAACAATAGCGAACCAAACCAATATTAAAGAAAATGAATAATAAAGAACCAAGCAAAAATAAATGAAATTTAAATGAAAAAAGGGATTATTAAATATTTCTAAAAGATAAACAAAATTGGCAAACCTGTAGCTAGACTACGAAAAACAGACAAAAGATCCAAATAAATAAAATCAGAGATGAAAAAGTATACATTAGCGCTGATACTGCTGATATTCACGGGATTATTAGTGGCTACTTTAAGCAACTATATGTGAATAAATTGGGAAATCTAGAAGAAATTGATAAATTCTTATATATATGTAAGAATTTAAGCAAATATATGTGAATAAATTGGGAAATCTAGAAGAAATTGATAAATTCATATCTATATATAGAATTCTCTCTCTATATATAATTATATATATATATAATTATATATATATATAATTATATATATATAATTATATATATAGAGAGAATATAATTATATATATATATATATATAAAACCTGACAAGAAATCCAAAAGAAATCCAAAACCTGACCAGAGCAATAACAAGTAACAAAATTGAAGTTATACTAAAAGTCTCCCAGTAAATAAAATCCTTGGACTTGATGGCTTCACAGTTGAATTCTACCCATTAAAGGAAGAACTAATACCAATACTACTAAAACTATTCCAAAAAATAATTTGGAATACATGGAAGTAATACTTCCAAACTCATTTTATGAAACCAGTATTTCTCCGAGAGCAAAACAAAACAAAGACACACCCAAAAAACAAAGATACAGAACAATATTGCTGATAAATGTTGAAGCAAAATTATCAACAAAATCCTAGCAAACAAAATTTAACAATATATTAAAAAGATTATTCATTATGACCAAGTAAGATTCATCCCAGGTATGCAAGAATGGTTCAACATATGAAAATCAAACAATGTAATACATTATATCAACAAAATGAAGCACAAAAAACACGATCATTGCAATTGATGCTTAAAAAGCATTTGATAAAGTTCAACATCCCTTCATGTTAAAAACTCTAAAAATATCTATACAAGCTATAGAATAGCTCAGAAGATATAGAAGGTACATACGTTTACATGATAAAAGCCATGTATAACAGACCCGTAGCTAGTATCATAAGTTAAATCTTTTTCTTTTAGACCTGGAATATGACAATGATACCAACTTCACCACTATTGTTCAACATAGTACTAGAAACTCTAGAGTTTCTAGAGCAATTAATTGCTAGAGCAATTAGAACAAAGGAAGGAAAATAAAGGACACCCAAATTGGAAACCAAGAAGGCAAATTATCCTTGTTTGCAGAAGACATGATATTATATTTGAAAAAAACCTAAAGGTTCCACTAGAAAATTATTACAACCGATAAAAAAATAAGTAAAGATGCAGGATACAAAACTAAACTAAAAAATCAGTACCATTTCTGTATGCCAACAATGAACAATCTGAAAAAGAAATCTAAAAGTAATCACATTTTCAATAATCACAAATAAAACTAAATGCCTAGGAATTAAGCAAAGAAATGAAACGTCTATACAACGAAATCTATAAAACACTGGTAAAAGATATTGATGAGAACACAAAAACCCAAGAAGGTATTGGATGTTCATAGATTAGAAGAATCAATATTGTTAAAATGTCCATACCCCCAAAGCAATCTACAGATTTAATGTGATCTCTATCAAAATACCAATGACATTGTCCACAGAAATAGAAAAATAAATCCTAAAATTTATATGAAATCACAAAAGACCCAGAATAGCCAAAGCTCTTCAAAGGAAAAAGAACAAAACTGGATGAATGACATTACCTGACATCAAATTATACTACAAAGTTATAGGAATCAAAACAGCATGGTACTGTCATAAAAACAGGCACAAAATCCAATGGAACAGAATATTGAACCCAGAAACCCATTCATACATGTACAATAAATCCATTTTTGACAAAGGTGCCAATAGCATATATTGGGGAAAAGACAGTCTCTTCAATAAATGGTGCTGAGAAAACTCAATATCCATATGTAGAAGAATGAAACTAGACCTCTATCTCTCACTATATATAAAAATCAAATCAACAACCCCAATGTTAATTAACTGATGAATGGATAAATACAATATGGTATATCATATATCATATATATGATATCATGTTATTGACCAACAAAAGGAATGAAGTACTGACACATGCTGCAACCTGGGTGAAAATATTATATTCTTGTAAATATCATGCTGTGTAAAAGAAACCAGAACCAAGAGTGCATTTGTATTATTCCGTTTATATAAAATCTCCCAAACAGGCAAGTTTAGACAATGGTTGCCTAACGATGTAAGGTGGAGGAGAAATGGGAAGTGACTGCTAATGGGTACTAGGACTCTTTGAGGATACCAAAAATATTATAAAATTAAACTTTGGTGATGATTGAACAACTGAATGAATATATTAATATGTATGAAGCATTTTAAGTGAGTAAATTACACAAAATTTAAAAAATGAATTAAATACTTATGTCTAATACCTGAAACCAGGAAACTGCTAAAAGAAAACATTCAGGAAACTATCAAGAACATTGGTCTAGGCAAAAATTTCACAGGCAAACAAAGTAAAAATGGACAAATGTGATCACATTGTATTAAAAAGCTTCTGTACATCAAAGAAGAAACAGTCAACAACATGAAGTGATAACCCACAGAATGGAGAAAATATTTGAAAACTACCCATTTGAAGAGGGATTGATAACCAGAGTATCTGGAAGCTCAAACAGCTCTATAGAAAAATAAAACTAATAATCTGATCCAAACAAAATGAGTAAAAGTTCTGAGTAGCCATTTCTTAAAAGAAGACATACACATGGCAAATAGGAGTAAGCAAATGTACTCAACATCATTGATCATCAGAGAATGCAAATCCAAACTGCAATTAGAAATCTCACCTCAGTTGAAATGACTTTTATCCAAAAGACAGGCAATAACAAATTCTGGAGTAGATGTGGAGAAAAGGGAACCCTCATACACAGTTGGTTCAATGTAAATTAGTATGGCCACTATGGAAAACAGTTTGGAGGTTCCTCAAAAAATTAAAAGTAGAGCTACCATATGATCACACCATCACACTAATCACACTATTAGGTAATATACTCAAAATAAAGGAAATCAGTATATTGAAAAAATATCTGCACTCCCATGTTTATTGCAGCACTATTTAAAATAAACAAGACTTAGAATCAACCTAATTGTCCATCAACAGATGAACAGATAGAGAAAATGTGGTACTTATACACAACGGAGTACTATTTAACCATTAAAAAAGAAAGAGTTGCTGTCATTTGTGACAACATGGATGGAACTGGAGGTCATTATGTTTAGTGAAATAGTTCAGGCACAGAAAGACTAATTTCACATGTTCTTACTAATTTGTGAGAGCTGAAAATTAAAATAATTGAACTGATGGAGACAGAGAGTAGAAGGATGGTTACCAGAGGCGGGGAAGGAAGGTGAGGAGAATGGAGAAGTGGGTATGGTTAATTTGGACAAAAAAAAAATCATAGAATGAATAAGAGCTAGTATTTGATAGCACAACAGGGTGACTATAGTTAACAATAATTTAAATGTACATTTGAAAAAACTAAATATTACAATTTGATTTTTTGTAACACAAAGGATAAATGCTTAAGTGGATAGTTACTCTATTTACCATGATGTGATTATTGCACATTGCATGCCTATAATAAAGTATCTCATGTATACCATAAATATATATACCACTATGTACCCACAAAAATAAAAAATTACAAAAGATAAAACAAAGAATAGAGAACCCATAAATAAATCCACATATATAGCCTACAGATGTTCAACAAAGGCGCCAACAACATACGTTGAAGAAAGGCCACCTTTTTCAAGAAATGATGCTGGGAAAATTGGATATTTATATGCAGAAGAATGAGACTGGACCCCTACTTCTCATCATATACAAAAATAAACTCAAGATTGATTAAAGACTTAAACATAAATCTCAAATGTATAAACAACTAGAATAAAACATAGGGGAAACACTACAGGACATTGGCCTAGGCAAGAATTTTGAGGCTAGGACCTCCACAGCACAGCACAGGAAACAAAACAGAAAATAGATAAATGGGAGTGTATTAAACTAGAAAACTTCTGCTTGGCAAATGAAACAATCAACAGAAGGAAAGACAACCTGTTGAATAGGAGAAAATATTTGCAAAATAGGAATTCATATCCAGAATATACAAGAGACTCAAACAACTCAACAGCAATAATAATAATAATCATCATCATTCCATTAAAACATGGGCAAAAAGTACATGACTAGGCATTTCTCAAAAAAAAGACATATAAATGGCCAAGAGGTATATCTAAAAATGCTCAACATCACTTGTTGTTAGGGAAATACAAATTCAAACCACAAAGATCTGTCATCCCAGTTATATTAGCTATTACTACAAAGATAAAACATCACAGTTTGCAGCAAGGACGTAGAGAAAATGGAACATTTATACACTGTTGGTAGGAATGTAAATAAGTACAGCACAATTAAAAATAGTACGGAGATTAATCAGAAAACTAAAAATAAAACTACCATATGATCCAGCAATCTCACTACTGGGTATTTATCCAAAAGAAAAGAAATCAGTATATCAAAAGGTTACCTGCACCACTATTCACAATAGCACCACCATTCACTATAGCAAAGATACAGAATCAACCCAAGTGTCCATCAATGGATGAACAGATAGAGACAATGTGGTATAATTACACAGTGGAATACTATTCTGCCATAAGAAGAGAATGAAATCAAGTCATTTGTGAAAATGTGGATGGAGCTAGAGGCTAGAGGTCATTATATTAAGTGAAATAAGCCAAGCATAGAAAGACAAGTATCACACATTTCACTTGTATGTGAAGCTAAGAAGTTGATATCATAAAGTTAGAGTAGAACGATAGATACCAGATGCCGAAGAGTGTGTGTGTGTTTGTGAGTGTGTGTGTGTGTGTGTGTGTGTATGTGTGTTGCAGGGGAGGAGATGCATAGAGGTTGCTTAATGGATACAAACATATCATTACATAGAAAGACTAAGTTCTCATGTTTGATAGCAGAGTAGGGTGACCAAATTTAACTAAAATATATTGTATATGTCAAAATAGCTAGAAGAAAGCATCTGAAATGTTCTTGACACATAGAAATGATAAATACTCGAAGTGACAGTTATCTCAAGTACCCTCACCTGGTATTATACATTCTATGCATGTAACAAAATATCACATGTACCCCATAAATATGTACATATATTGTATATCAATAAAAAATAATTCATACCTATCCCACAGAAAATACATTCATCCTACCCTAAGGTCACCTGAGGTCTCAACCTACTGGAGTATCAACTTAAATTCAAAATTTCATATCAGTCTCATCACATAAATCCCAGTTCTTATTATCTTATTCAGATAAATCAGATAAAGATGAGATTGTAGATATAATCCATCCTGGAACCAAGTTTCTCTTCTTCTGTAGAGCTGTAAAACCAGTAAACAAGTTATCTGCTCCCAAAATAAAATGGAAGGATAGGAATAGATGAACAGATTCCCATTCAAAAGGAAGAAAACAAAAGAACAAAGGAGTCATAAGAGCTAAGTGATTTAAAATTCCAGTAGTAAAAATGGATTACGTTTTAAGGCCTGGGAGTTATACTATGTGGTTGAAGGTTCTGCCCTGTGTGTTCACAGATCCAATCTTAGAGTCATTCTTCCTCTTTCATGAAGGGTAGTAGCATTTATTTGAAGCTTGATAATTTTATCATCCTGTTTTCTGCTTGTAAAATTTTGAGAGTCTCACAGCCTTCTTTCATTTTCTCTTTTCTCTGTTCTTTTCAGTAGAAACTGACAGTGTTTCTGCTGGTACAGCATTTTCAAGTATCTTGTGAGTCTTCCGTGTATGTCACATGGATTCATTCCATTAGACAAAAGTTCTTCCATAACTCTTCCCTGGATAATCCTAACTCAATTTCTGGCTTCTGCTGAGATAGCTGTGGGGATCTCCAGGTCTCACATCTAATGTCTTCACACAGCCTTTGGTGTGTCTGAATTATCTGACCTATTAATTCTTCTGATGCATTATAAAATAATTGTCCAGCCACACTTGGCTCTCCCTCCAAAGCCAAAATTAATTTTGATATGCTTTGCAATTTACATGGCCTGAGAATTTCACAGATTATCACTTCCTGTTTTCTTTTGGCTGAAGTTCTTCCATCAATATATCTCCTTCTTTTCATTTTATTGTCTGTTGCAAGAAAAAATCAGGTTATTATATGCTCAAAATTTTTCTTGGAAATCATGGGGTTGAAGCCTCACCAGCATAAGGAATTTAAGTAACACTTCTGAGCAAACAGCAACAAAACAGGTGACTCTAACCCAGTGGCAATGCCCAGATATCCAGGCTTAATAAGTATATCATACTCATCCCTACCAATTTGAAATATTGTGTTCATGCCATAGCTAACTCTTTTCAGAAAGAATTAGAGAGGGAAACTCTAAGATACTCTTTCCTGTCTTTGTGTGGGATGAAAAGCCAAGCAAAACACACAAGGAAAGAAAAGTAGTATTTCAAGACTTTGGTGTAAGGGAGGCATCTGAATTTTCCATAACCTCTGTATCCAACTGCAATTAGTCTATAAATATAATGAAAGACCCAGGAATATAATAATAAACACATATTACTAAATTCATTTACCCTCTAAGGTTTTCAAATCAAGAGGTAACAAATACAGCTATGGGTAATGGCTTAGGAGAAATGATTAGTAAAGTTTATGTTACTCTTCAATATAATTTAAAGTTATTCTAACATATGTTTAACTGGTGTACTCAATTCTGGTATCTGAGTCCCCAGTGTCACCTTAGATCACTGATAAAGCAAGTATCATAAACCTCAGACCTTTGGTTTCTTTGACTATTCAACATAATTATCTCATCAGCCATTTTCAAGTTGCTTTTGTGATTGTACAGTTTTCCCTAATTAGTTTTTCTGAATGCTTCATGCTCTTTTTAATCTGGTAATACATTGCAAGTTTTGACACTTTCTGATGGCATTCATCAAAGTGTAAAGGGCTTGATTTTCTCATTAGTCATCTTTCATGTTTTTCTATGTTTTTATTGATTTTGTCTTGAAACATTCCTTTCAACATTGTTTAACCAGAATTATCTTGTTGACAAGAGTGTTGCCTAATAAGTTGTTTTCTTTTTTCTAACAATAAGATATTAACATCATTAAATCATTACTGACATCACACAGCCCAAACAAAATAACACCTTTTTACTTTACTTTGAAAATGGCATGTGCTGCACCCATTAACTCGTCATTTACATTAGGTATACCTCCTAATGCTCAACATGGCACACGTATACATATGTAACAAACCTGCACGTTGTGCTCATGTACCCTAGAACTTAAAGTATAATAAAAAATAAAAATAAAAAAGAAAGAGAATAAAACGAAAAGGAAAAGGCATGTTAAATTGAAACAGGGCTTGTAAAACACTATGATCTGAACTATTTTTATGAAAAATAATATGATCATACTTAAGGGCAGACATAATTCTAACTATTGATATGTATGCTTAGTAATTACGAAAGAATGGTGAGCCCAGGAAAAAAGAAACTTTAAGCTTTTTTTTTTTTTTTGGAATATAGACGACTGAGGGATGGGAAGGTTGGAGGAGCAAGAAAGTGGTACGAGGGATTTCTGAAAATTTCTGGCTGCAGTGGGTGTACTCAGCTGGAATATAGCCAACACTCACAAAAGGGACACACAAAACTTTTAGTGTAAGATCTGGAGATTCTAAACTCCTCCTCCCTTCACTGTCAATTATTCTTCCTGAAAGTGGGCCAAGAGGACATTTATCAGTGAATCCCTTCTTCCTTCTATTTGGCTTTCTTAAGTCAAATAGATGTAGGAGGCAATGACATTCGCAAGAAGAATGAGGGTATAACATAGAGTAAGAAACCATCCCAGTTAGCCTCCAACTAAGAAAGTTCCTGGGCTGCAGGACCTTCAGTGCAAAATAGGGAAAGAATCAATTGCCCTAATGCAACAACATAGAAAAGATGGCCTATGGACTGAGGTGATTATGATTGTTGTGTTCCAGATCTCAGCACCTATAGATGAGCACATGTGTCAGAAGGGACAATCTGAAAACTCTTTAGCAGCATCACATTCAAATATCTTAAGAGATAAATGATTGACATAAATGAGTGCAATTCCATTAAAATATTCAGATTTGGTCAAAAAACTCTGTTAGCTCTTGTTAAAAATAGTTGGTAATTCCTGATAAAAAACTTTTACTTCATCACTGGATTAGTGAATCTAGCCCCAGATATGGCAAAAAGTCCTTATAAGCAAAGTGAAGCATAATATTCACAAGTAGATGCATGTGGTTCAGATCACAGACTTTGGAGTGAGAGACTTAGAGTTTGAATGCCAGCTGCAACACATAGTACCTGAGTGGTCATGGGAAGTTCCCTAACTATCCTGTGTCACAGTGCTTTAAGTTTCAGTAGTGCCTGTTGGAATGCAATGCTGCAAGGGCTCAAAGTATTAAATATGCAAAGAATGTAGAACACTGCCTGGTTCACAGCAAGCATGAAAAAAGTGTTAGTTATTAACTTCTCCATCCTTGTCACTCATTAACTTCACAAATACCTGTCAAATTTAAGTGCTAGTTATTGTTCTTGGCATTTAAGCCAGAAAAATCAGTAATACATGCCACATACCACAAAGAGCCTTCATTCTCTTTCCCAGGGGTGTTGGTTAAATGATAAAATTCAGTCAAGTTTCCTCAGCCAATAACACTCATTACACACAGCCTGAAATGTCAACATAAAGAATAAGCTATCCATAACATATTGTGTTAAAGTGGCTAGCAATACTTTGGCAGAATATTAAGCTATTACACTGGTTTCATGGATAGTGTGAGCCCAAGCTCAGGTGTACCTCTTAGGAATTTAGGATGTATTCCCACAGGTACCCAGTTGTCAAGCTCCTTGGGAGTTGCCTGAGTTGAAGGAAGCTGCCCCCAAATACATTATGCCTCATTTCTAAGACAGCCCTTTTCCAATGACCTTCCTGGCTGTTGAAAGAAGTGTACCAAAGAAGAGAAGAAATAAAAATCGGACAGAAAGCGATCTTGGGCTCTGTATAGTGGCCACAAGGCCTGAGCCAATCCTCTGTGGACTCTGAAGCTGAGATAGCCCCTTAGAGTTATTATAATTTCAGACACTGGGGTCAGGTCTTTATACACCTTTATACACCCGTGTTACCTTACTTATGGTACTTTTATCCCTTAAATCTTCACAAGACTAATGAATAATAGGAAAAAGTAAACATTAATGCCATGTTTTGTAGGGCATTTTGTGAAAAAAAATGCCTTTTAACAACTTTTAACTTGTACTTTAAATTCCTGTTATATAAGCTTGCAGGGACAACAGCATATACGAAACTCTTAAAGCATGTGCACTCATACTTTTCATAAATGGAACCAAACAACTACTACTTCCCTGGCTGATCAGTTCCAAGATAATATAATGAATTGATACTGTGTTTGTCACAGAAGAGTTGATGTGGGATGTGGGTCTTCCCTGTCTTTGCTGTGATAGCTGGCAGGTGCAGTCCTATTGTTTGATTGCTTAATGGGATTACTTTATAGTGCAAACAATCTACCTGAGACCAAAGGGAAATCAAATTTAAAACAGACAATTGAGAAAATATTATCATCATTGCTCATTATTTTTCATTTCCTTTGCTTCTTTAAATGGCTGTTTTTACTGGCTCAAAGAATGTGGCAGGTGTTGTCTGTGTCTTTGTCACAGGAACTGACAGTTTGCCTAGACAGCAAGAGCACCAAGGCAGAAGTATAGAAAAGGTGATGCTTTATCATTCAGAAATAACAGATAGGATGTTTACACACATATTTCCAATTGCATATCTCGTATGCATTTTTGGAAATAAACAAGTGGCTCATATATTTTTTAATTTGACATTTATTTAATGCTGCCGGCAAATCACGTTTCTTGAATGTTGCAGTAGCATATCCTGGCATAACTGGTACTCAGTACTGAAACACAGTAAAACAAATTCAAGAAATTCCTGGTCACCAGCATGTGTATACTATCGTAAGTCATATGATCCTATTCTAAGCTGCCCTAAAACTTTAAGAACATCAAGAACTGTTCTACCATCAGCATCTTTGGTACAGTTGTTTCACTTCCATTTCTGCTTTTTTTATCAACATAGACCTACTGGATGTTGCCACACAGAATAGTCCTACTGAAATACCAATAGTAATAGTGGTAGAGCTTTCTATATAAAAAATGGAAAAATGATGAAGTTCTCTATAATCTTTTTAACTGCTATTACATATATAAAATAAATATATATACTAAGATATATATTTAAATATATATAGGATTATATATATATATCTCTTAAAATATCTAGAGTTTTCCTTGAAGTCTCCAGCAAATATATATATATACACACACACATATATATATACACACATATGTGTATGTATGTGTATGTGTGTATATATATATATATATTTGACATCAAAGAAAACTCTAGATATTTTAGGATGACTCTCTCAATCCAACTGGCGACTTGGCCTCCAAAAATATGTTTTATAGAGATTTTCACAGTGCTGAAATTTAAGGCATGAAATGTCAGCTTTATAATTCTTCAGATTCTTGTAGGGGATAAGAAAGGTTGTATGCAAACCACCAAACAACAACAAAATTTTCAAAAGGAAGAACTACAAATATTTATTTTAAAAAATGATTTAGGGCCAGGCGCAGCGGCTCAATCCCAGCACTTTGGGAGGCCGAGGCGGGCAGATCACGAGGTCAGGAAATCAAGACCATCCTGGCTAGCACGGTGAAACTCTGTCTCTACTAAAAATACAAAAAATTAGCCAGGCGTGGTGGCGGGGGCCTGTAGTCCCAGCTGCTTGGGAGGCTGAGGCAGGAGAATGGCGTGAACCCAGGAGGCAGAGCTTGCAGTGAGCCGAGATAGTGCCGCTGCACTCCAGCCTGGGTGACAGAGCGAGACTCCATCTCAAAAAAAAAAAAAAAAAAATGATTTAGGCAGGTATTTTGTATAATTCCATCAGAGGCAAATAACATTGCCAGGAAATTCAGATTATTCTACTGAATATTTAGAAAAAATATATAATTTGTTTTGTAAAACCAACAAACAAATAATACCCATATTCACACCCACGTCTTCATGCCCTTGTGAACAAAATAGCTCGAGAATAATTTCAAACAGATTTCTAAAATGACATGTATTGATTAAAGTGTTTGGTTGCAAGCAACAACAAATTCAAGACATATTAACTTGAGTCTTTTTTTAATAACATTATTGGCATACCTAAATGAAAACTCACAGCTGGATCCAGGAGCTTAAATGATGACATCTGGAGTAGTAATCTTGCCCTCTGGCTCTGATTTATTCTTCTTTGAGTCTTGCTTAAATTTTCAGACAAGCTATTGCAATGTGATCAACCCCCAGTGTTCTAGTCCCGCATTCTCACAGTATGTAAGTGAGAGACAAATGTTTATCTTCTTTAATTTCAAAGGTACTTGAATTGAGGATAGTCATCCCTGAATGGGCTGCCTCAAGTCATGTATATTAATAAGCCATTCACTAAAGTCAGTCAGGGTTTGGGAATTGATTAACAAAGACTGGGTTTTATGCCCAACTCTGGAACTAGGGTTCACGTCAGGTTTAAAATAACTATATAAACCGAAGATGAGAAATGGGGATTCTTGAGAGAAAATGAGAGTCCTGTTATCAGCAAGATAAGAAATGGCTGCACACCCAGCAAAAACAAAGGATTTATTTTAGTTTATTGTTGACTATTGATAAATAGGATATAAATGCTTATAGTTAGTTTACTAGGAAAGAGCTGTGTGAGTTTGAAAATGCTACATTAATTCAACGAACATATTTCTCCAGAAATGTAACTGTCTCTCTCTTATCAATATTATCCCAGTTCTGTGGGTTCCTGTCATTTCACAGCTTCCTTTCTATGTAAGTCCTTTTTTGCATCACTCTAAAGAAATACCTGAGGCTGGATAATTTATAAAGACAATAGATTTAATTGGCTATGATTCCGTAGTCTGTGCAAGCATGGCACTGCCATCTGCTCAGCTTCTGGTGAGGCCTCAGGGAGCTGTCACTCATGGCAGAGGGTGAAGTGGGAGCAAGTATATCACATAATGAGAGAGGGCGCAAGAGAGAAAAAACGGAGGTCCCAGGCTCTTAAGCAACCCTATCTTGCATGAACTGAGAACCCACTTATTACCAAAAGGATGGTGTTAAGCCATTCATGAGAGATCCACTGCCATAATTCAATAACACCCACTTAGATCCCACCTCTAACCTTAAAGGTCACATCTCAACATGAGATTTGGAGGGGACAAACTTCCAAACCATATTGCCTTCTCTCTTGCTTCACAGTTGTATGCTATCTAGATAGGAAAGTTCAAATTGGCATCCCTTGTCTAATTCTCTAGTTGGAAGATGGGTTTTGTGGTGCTACAATTTAAAAATAAGTAATTTTAATTAAATCCAGAAAACATTCAATAATCTACTTAAAATATTTTAGGTAATAGGCACTGTATTATGTATTACATTAAGTATAAATATTATTAAGCCCCAGTTCCTGACTTCAATAGTTCAAAAGGTAATGTGAAGAAAAGCAAGAACAATTCTTTGAAATTCTGAAAAATAAGAATAACAGATAGAGTTAAAGAGCTATACTATCTTTACCTGATTTTTTACTTAAAAACTATATACAGGCATCCATAATTAAAATATACAAAATTCAAAATGCTCCAAAGTCAAAAGCTTTTTTAGTATCAACATGACACTCCAGAGAAATGCTTATTGGAGCATTTATGATTTCAAGTTTTCAGATTAGGGATGCTAAGTATACAATGCAAATATTTCAAAATCTGAAAGAGTCAAAAATCTAAGACCCTTAGGCTCCAAGCACTTCAGATAAGGGATTCTCAGTCTGTATAAGTTCAATGTATATATCATAAAGTAAACTAATTGATATAGTACAACATAATACATGCAGAAGTAAATTTTGGAGTAGACAAGGAAACCTGGAAATACACTGAAATATTCTTGGGAATGTAATATATGATAAATGAATTCAAAATTAAATGTATTTAAAATCAATGTGTGGAATCATCTGGAGAACAGACCAGATAGTTGAAACAATGTCTCCAAAATTATAAATGCACAAAAATTTTGCCTCTGGTATTTCATATAAATTTTCTTGCAGATGGATTTCTTAAAAATAATACACATATAAGGTTAATCATTTGGAATTATTTGTAACAACTCAACATTTAAAATAAACTAAAGTCCAAAGAGTAGGAGTAAAATAAATTATGTCACATTCTTGCAAAAGAGCACATCAAAATAAATGTAGCATTTCTTTTAGAAGTTACAGCAGCATACTGAACATACAGGAATAGTTACATATACTCAAAAAGCAACTCATTTTGTTTTTCACTATCTGTACAAAATGTATTCATTCATGCCCCCTTCTCTGCTTGAAACCAAGATGGCCCTATCAATTTTCAAATCATGCATTGATTGTAAACATTTCTATGGCAATTTAGAGAAGAAAAATCACACTTAAGTACTGTTCAATACTTAGATGTTTAGTCCCACGTAACAACCATCAATTCTCACTTCATACAAAGTTATTTTAACTCCTAAGAAAAGCTGGAAATGCACTGCCTGTTCCCTGATTAAGGAGGATTGACTTCTGTCTTCTTTTCCTTACCTGCTTTACCATTCAGAGCCTAGGTTGAAGGGTCAGGAAGGAGGAGAAAAGAGGCTATCAGGAAAACATTATTTAACACGCACTATCTGAAGCTTGACCTTGCTGATGTTTGTAGCTGGCTTTTCCTCTTATGAAACATTTTTGTGACTTCTTTGGAGAGTCACTCTCATGCCATAAATAGTGCACACACAAGTACACACCCATGCATACACACTCATAATTAGGGGGTTTGCAGTAACACCCTCATTCTGCACACTGTACTTCATTAAGACTTACGAGTATGTCTTGATTAGCTTTGCTGCATACATATTCATGGTTAAGAAAATTAAAAGACAAATCACAGATCAGGAGAAAGTATTTACAAATCACATTTCTGACAAGAAACTGGTATCTAGATTATATAAAGAATTTTCAAAATTTAACAATTAGAAAAAAATCAATTAAATATTGCAAAAATAAGGCCTGGCACGGTGGCTCACATCCATAATCCCAGCACTTTGGGAGGCCTAGGCAGGTGGATCACTTGAGGTCAGGGGTTCAAGACCACCCTGGCCAAGATGGTGAAACTCCATATCTACTAAAATTGCAAAAATTAGCTGGGCATGGTGGTGCATGCCTATAATCACAGTTACTCAGGAGGCAGAGGCAGGAGAATCGCTCAAACCCAGGAAGTGGAGGTTGCAGTGAGCCGAGATTGCACCACTGCACTATAGCCTGGGCGACAGAGCAAGACTCATCTAAAAAAAAAAAAAGTGTGTGTGTGTATATATATATATAAAATATGTATATATGTGTGTATGTATATGTGTGTATACATATGTATGTATACATATACATACACACATATGAGATATATATATGTGTGTATATATCTCATGAATGGATATATATACACACATATATATACACACATATATCTATACATGTGTGTATATATATATACACATATATGTATATACACATTATATATACATATATGTGTATATATATACACATATATAAATGTATGTCTGTGTGTGTGTGTATGTGTGTGTGTATATATACACACATATACATACCTGGCCGAAGATCAACTTCCAACATGGCATTTGAAGGGGTCAAATATGGAAAGCATAGCAATGGATAAACTAATTATTTACATCCATAACATGAAATACTACTAATTAATAATAATAATAAAAACACCATTGATGAATGCAGTAAAAGAGATGAATCTTAAACATATTTTGCAAAGTGAAGGAAGGCAGAATCAAAAGGCTAAATATTGTATCATTCCATTTATACGACAGTCTATGAAAAGCAAAACTATAAGGTCAGAAATCAGATTAGTGGTTGCCATAGGTTAGGGATGAAAGGAGGGGCTGATTACAAATTGTCAGCATGAGGGAATTTTTGGCATGTTGGAACTATTGTCATGAACACAGAACTGTATGCATTTGTCAAAGGCCTGTCTACCACAGTGAGTGAATTTTACTGTGTGTCATTAAAAAATTAATATGAGAATTAGGGAACTGAACACAAACAATAACTATTAAACCTAACTATATTACCAATAAATTATAGCCACACTATACTCCTTATAGTAAGAAGTAAGATAACTAACCCAGGCAACTTAGAAAGTAGTATTTTACAATAAGGCTAAAGAGTAAAAGAACTTTGCACAAATACTATATTGTAGTTAGTACATTCCTTTCTCACAAGGCTATGCATCAGTAATTCTAAAGTACATTATGTGTATGCTAGGTTTGAACAAATAAGTAAATATAAATAATATGAGCTAGCTTTTAAGAAAAGAGGAAGACTAAAGTGAACATTGGAGTGGTATTGAATTGGAATCATAGGTATTATTAAGAACTTGTGGTTTAAAATACGTGTTTAAATAAATACACACAAATATAATTACAAATGTGTATGTGTGTGTACATATGTTAGTAACATACATATATTTCCTAGCTTTGTTCACTTAAAGGGCCTAGAAGCAATAATACCACAGTGACAATGAGCACGATGAGCACTCAGTTGGTTACTTGGTTACTAAATACCAATATTCTATCAAATGATTTAAGGCTTCTTGAAAAAATGGTAGATTCTAGAGCCAAGGAAAGGGAAACATAAGATGAGCCTGCATCATGTGTGGTTTCAGAAAATACAGAGGTACTCCAAACTGGATTACAGTGTGTCCAAAGGTCATAGAAACCAACCTTAACGATTTTTCAATGATTAAACTTGAAAGTAAATAAAAATGGTGTTGGATAATAGTTCATGTATTAGCTCGTTCTTGCATTGCTATTAAGAACTACCTAAGCCTGGTTAATTTATAAAGAACAGAGGTTTAATTGGCCATGGTGTTGCAAGCTGGACAGGTTCCTGCTTCTAGGGGGGCCTCAATAAACTTATAATCATAGCAAAAGGCTAAAGGGAAGCAAGCAAGTCTTATATGCTGGGAGCAGTAGGAAGAGAGAGAAAAGGGGGAGGTGTTATATACTTTTATAAACAACCAGATCTGGTGAGAACTCACTCACTATTATGAGAACAGCAAGGTAGAAATCTGCCTCCATGATCCAATCACCTCCCACGAGGCCCCTCCTCCAACACTGGGAATTACAATTCGACATGAGATTTGGGCGGGGACACAGACCCAAACCATATCAGATCATAGAACAAAATAGTCATAATTCTATACTTATGTAAATAAATAATTCAATAAGTAGAGGGACATGATGCCTAAATTCAATATAGCATTCTGGATTGGATGTTGGAACAGAAAAAAAGGCATTAATCATAAAAAAAAGTGAAATCTGAAAATATTCTGTAGTTTAGTTACTAGTACTACACAAACTTAATATCCTAGTTTTATCCTGTGCTATGATTATGCCAAAATGTGTACAGTAGGAGAAAATAGGTGAATAGTATCTGGGAACTATTTGTATCATTTTTGTAACCATATTGAAATGCTAAAATGATTTCAAGTTAAGTTAAAAAAGCATGGTTCAGAAGAGTGTGCTAGTATGCTAGTATTTTTTTTAAGTATTGGGCATCTAATTTTATTAACATTTTATTTACTTTTTTAAGAGATGAGGTCTTTGTTGCCAAGGCTGGACTCAAACTCCTGGGCTTAAGCAATCTTCCTGCCTCAGCATTCTGAGTCCTGAGGAGGGACTGCAGAAGTCATCTTTTAAGTAGCTAATATTAACAGATACAACTAAGAATGTTATTGACAGACTGTAAAAAAATGTACTATCAAAAAGTTGCTAGAGTCCAAAGAGACATAGATCATAATTAGCTGAGATAGTGATTAATTGCATAATGGAAAAAATAGGCATTTATTTAAAAATAAATACAATTCTGAAATGTGAAAACTTTTGGATTAGGTCAAGTAAAAGGGAGCATTAGGGGGAAGAGTAGTAACGGTAACAATTTGGAGGTGGGTAAGAGGAGGGCTTATTTAGAAAAGAGTATCTAAAATTATTAGATCAGAACATGTAAAATGATAGTTTTTTAAAAAATCCCATCTCTAGAAAATTGAAAGTACCCTACATTCAAGAAAACATAAAATATAATTTCTGGAGAAAAATCCATGCTTATAGATGTGGCTTAGAATGTTCCATAGTTAGAAGACTATACAGATAATAGTAAGTAGCAATCAGCTTTGAGATTTTAAGATACATTAAAATTTTCATTGAATTAGTAATGAATAGTTTCCTGTTCCAAAAGGCTTTGCTTTCACAGATTTTTTTCTTTAAAGCGTCTTCTTTCAACTCTAGCAACAGTACTCTATTATCTATATATTATAGATGAGAAAGAAAAGTTTAAATGACTTGTTCACCACCCTGCAGCCATTGGGTAAAGAAGCTGATACAAAAATCACACATCCATTATACCATACTCTTTTCAATATATTATGCTTCTGTCTGCCTTTTATAGTATCACCTAGTAACAGCCCACATTTTTAGGGAATAAGAGAAAGAAGTATCACTTTATAATCATCTAATTTAAAAGCTGAAAGGGACCCAAGAGATGAGTTAGTCTAGTTCCAAAGTGTTACAGTTCAAAGAGTAAGAACCAGCCTATAGGCATGCAATTAGTTACCATTATTGTTGATCAGACACAAGTTTCTTAGTTTCTGTCTCCTTCTACTATGTCAAATGATTTATTTTTCCAAAATCTGCTGGAAAATAAAACTGGAAACAAAACGAAGATATTTCATTGATGAATTCACTAAGAAATACCTTCAATTTACAAGAAAAAGGATCACTATAAAATTGCAGACAACTTTTTTTTCAGACTATTCAATTACATTATTCTGAGCTATCTTATTTTCTAAATCTGTAAATGATTAGTTCAGCTCCTATGATCACATTGCAGTCATTGATATCTACAATTATAAGCATTTGTATCTCGTAGCACAAATTCTGACTTGAAAAAGAAGTTGGAGAAAAGTGGGCATATACTGAAGGATTAAGTGACAGAAGTCATTACAGCAAGAATCTTTTTAGCTTCACTCACTCAGGAAGACAATTTTAACCATTTCTTTCTTGCGAATCAGAAGAAGACAGTCCTGAGCTGACTCTGGCATAGGACAGCTTTAAACTGTCCACAGAGTTCAGAATCAGTGAAATATTTGACAGAGAAGAGACACGATTGACCAAGTAACTTGATCTGTGTTTCAAGGCAGAATTGCACTCATGCTGCTTAGCATTGCAGACATAGACAAAGACGGTTGAGGGATATCCCTGTAAACACTGTGATGTGGGATGTCCACCAGGTTCCCTCCATTTTCTCCTTTTTCAGTTCCTTCTCCTTTACTTTCTCCCTCTAATCATCTGTCATCTCTCTTGCCACAACCCCAGGTCTTGTACACTCTCAAAAGCTGCAGTTAGCATAATACTGAGAAAAGCATCTCACTAATGGTTTCTGTAACTTTCACAGTGTCATCTCTAATGCCCACTGTTAGGACAGTTGGAAAGCACATTAACCTTAATAAGTAAACTAGTTATTGAACAAAAAGATATACTCATGCAGTTTCTGTCTCAAAGAAACAGCATTTTTCCATATGATTGTTGGCCTTGTGTATGTCTTCTTTTGTAAATTGTCTATTTATGTCCTTTGACCACCTTTTAATGAGGTTGTGTTTTCTGTTGTTGTTGTTGATTTGTTTACATTCATTATAGATTTTGGATATTCGACCTTCGTCAGATATGTAGTTTGCAAATATTTTCCCCCATTCTGTCGGTTGTTTACTCTATTGATAGTTTCTTTGGCTGCGCAGAAGAAGCTTTTTAATTAGGTGATTAGGCCCCATTTGTCAATTTTTGTTTTCGTTGCAATTGCTTTTGGTGCCTTTGTCATGAAATCTTTGCCAGGTCCTATGTACAGAATGGTATTTTCTAGGTTATTTTACGGGGTTTTGTAGTTTTAATTTTACATCTATCTTGAGTTGATTTTTGTATATGGTATAAGGAAGGGGTCCAACTTCACATGGCTAGCCAGTTATCCCAGCACCATTTATTGAACAGAGAATTGTTTCCCTTTTGCTTGTTTTTGTCAAAGATCAGATAGTTATTTATGTGTGGCATTATTTCTGGACTCTCTATGCAGTTCCATAGGTCTCCATGTCTGTTTTTGTGCCAGTACCATGTTCTTTTGGTTTTTGTAGCCTTGTAGAATACTTTGAAGTTGGGTAGTGTGATGTCTCCAGTCTTGTTCCTTTTGCTTAGGATTGCCTTGACTGTCCAAGCTCTTTTTTGTTTCCATATGAATTTTAAAATAATTTTTTCTTATCCTGTGAAGAATGTCATAGGAATAGCATTGAATCTGTAAATTATTTTGGGCAGTATGGCCATTTTAACAATATGGATTCTTCCTATCCATGAGCATGAAATGTTTTTCCATTTGTTTATGTCACCTCTAATTTCTTTGAGCAGTATTTTGTAATTTTCATAGCAGAGATCTTTTACCTTCCCTGGTTAGCTGTATTACTAGGTATTTAATTCTTTTTATGGCTATTGTGAACTGGATTGAATTCTTGATTTGGCTTTCAGATTTGATGTTGTTTGTGTATAGGAATTATACTAATTTGCAGGCAACGAGCATATGAAAAAATACTCAACATCACTAATCATTAGATGAACACAAATCAAAACCAAGATGAGATACAATCTCACACCAGTCTGTATAACTATTACTGAAAAGTAAAAAATAACAGATGCTAGCAAGGTTGTGAAGAAAAGAGAACACTTACACACTGGCGGTGTGAATGTAAATTATTTCAGCCATTGTGGAAAGCAGTTTGGTGATTTCTCAAAACTCAATCCAGAATTATTATTCATCCTAGATATTCCATTATGGAGTGTATGCTCAAAGGAATATAAATTGTTCTACCATAAAGACAAATGCATACATATGTCCATCACAGCACTATCCACAATAGCAAAGACATGAGATCGAGTGAAATTCCCATCAATGGTAGACTGGATAAAGAAAATGTGGTATCTATATGTGATGGAATACTACATATACATAGCTATAAAAAAGAATGACATCATGTCCTTTGCAGCACTGTGGATGAAACTGGAGGCCATTATTCCAAGCAAACTAATATAGGAACAGAAAACTAAATACTGCATGTTCTTACTTATAAGTGGGAGCTAAACATTGAGTACATATTGACACAAAGAAGAAAATCACAGGCTGGGTGCAATAGCTCATGCCTATAATCCCAGCACTTTAGGAGGCCGAGGCGAGTGGATCACTTGAGGTCAGGAGTTCGAGACCACCCTGGCCAACATGGTGAAACTCTGTCTCTACTAAAAATACAAAAATTAACTGGGCATGGTGGTGGGCACCTGTAATCCCAGCTATGCGGGAGGCTGAGACAAGAGAATTGCTTGAAGCAGGGAGGTGGAAGTTGCAGTGAGCTGAGATTGCACCACTGCCCTCCAGCCTGGGCAACACAGAGCGAGCCTCGGTCTCCAAAAAAGCAAAACAAAACAAAACAGAACAAAACAGGAAAAAAGAATCACAGACACTGAGGCCTACTTGAGGGTGGAAGGAGGGTGGAGGTTGAGAATAGAAAAACTGCCTATTGGGTACTACGCTTATTACCTGAGCGGTGAAATAGTTTGTACACCAAACCTCTGTGACACACAATTTACCTACATAACAAACGTGCACATGTACCACTGAACCTAAAATAAGAGTTAAAAAAAAATTGAAACATAATTGTACTTTGAAGGATGACAGTCTTCCCATGGGTAAAATTCAAACTAAATAAGGAAACTAAAGCATATTCAGAGAATTGTGCATGTTTTCCTATCATACTTTATTTTTTAATAGTCTTCAAGATTTGTTGAACACAAATATATATAATTTTTAGTTCTTGATAATAAATAATTTGGTTATAAATTAATTAATTATTGAATATTCTCCAACCCTTATGATTCAAATAATATTTGCCATGTAAAAATAGTTTTAAAAAGTCATTTAAATAGAAAAGCAGAATGTTTTTATTTATTTTTATTTTATTATTATTATTTTTTTGAGACAGGGTTATACTCTGTTACCCTGGTTGGAACGCAATGGCACAATCTTGACTCAGTGAAACCTCGCACACCAGGGCTCCAGTGATCCGCCCACCTCAACGTCCCCAGTAGCTGGGACTACAGGTACACGCATTCACACCTGGATAATTTTTTTTTTTTTTTTTTTTTTTTGAGACAGGGTTTCTCCACATTGGCCTGGATGGTCTCCAATTCCTGGGCTCACGTGATCCACCAGCCTCAGCCTCCCAAAGTGCTGGGATTACAAGCATGAGCAACAATGCCCAGCCATGATTTCTTATTAGTGAATCCCATTGTAACATTTTCTAAGAGAAGCATAATGTAACAAAACAAACACCAAGGGTAATCTTCATGTGTATTCTCTACATTGATTTACAATAAACAAGTTCATTTCTACAAGCCTTGCCTGATAAGTGGCTGAATAACATAGTTAGCTGCCTTATTTTTTATTTACTCTGGTTGGATGTCTTTGACATTGTGAAAAACAGCATAAATGCAGTACCATCTAAAGCCAATAATAATAAAATAATTTTTATATTATTGTAGGAAAATATAATGCACGCACACACATATAAATAAGAAAAAACTATATCCGTGTTACTATTTTTCTTCCAAGAATTCATTGTGAAAAACTATACATTGTTGGTCAAAACACACAAATTTTATTTGGGGACTAACAAGCTACAAAACTAGTAAAACTATGTTGTAGAAAGTGTAGAAACAGAGACTGGGCTCGACTATAATTATACTAATGATAATGTCGGCCACCAGTTGAGGCTTACAATATGTTTGCCTCCATTCTAAGTATGATTCATGGATTAATTAATTTCATGATCACAGCAACTCTATGAAGAAGGTAACACCGTTATCCCCACCAATATAACAGTGCGACCTGATAAAGTTACATAACTTCTCTGAGCATGTTCTTTCACAGAGGATTAAATAAGGGAACATATTTTCAATAATCACTTAAGTTCATAGAGAAATATTCTTCATATTGCATTCAAAAAAATCATCAGTATAAGAATATTTTAATATATAAAATATGTATACATACATAGGTGTTTGTATGATATTTTCCCCTTGCCCATCATGTGGGTACTTATGAATCCTTCCAAAGCCTATCAGAGGTCACTGACCCTGTGAAGCCTTCCCCTGGGTCTAGCAGCAGTGACAGATCCACCAAGTTCTAATCAAGATCATTGTGTTGACTGACATGATAGGTCACCCAACTCATACATTAAGATGATTGAAATTACCGAAAATTGGATGGACTTGACCATAAATATATTGATTTAATGCCATACATATAATAACATGCGGATTTTCTTTCTGTAATTTTTTTCTTTTGATTGTTATTACTCCATTTCATAGATCCAGTGTCTGTGGACTATCTCTTTAAATTGCTTTTCACATAAAGGAAATTGGGGCAATAAGTTTATTAATTCATTTTTCACTGAATGTTAGATTTTTTTATTTAATTCATATGAAATGAGAATTGATGACTGAAGAAAATGTTATTTTTGGTTGAGATTTGCTTTTCACCAATGACCTGTCATGTTGGTCACATGTAATCAAGAATGCCATTGAATCATCTCTTATTTTCCTTCATCAAATGACAATAATGCTTATTTTGACTTTTTTAGAGAGCTACTATGGAGATCACACTGAAATAACGTTGAAATATTAGCTATTTATTTTAGCCTGGGTACGATTTTCTGAGCACATTGAAATAGTATTAAACATGCAAGGATTTTATTTGAAAAAATATCTATGAGAGAAAATGAGAAGGAAATGGCAGAAGACTGAACAGACGTCAGACTGTGATGAACTGGGATCCTGAGGGAAATAGAAAAGAAAAGAAGGTGAATGGGAGCATCCTGAACTACAGGGTGCCAGGGAATGTTTGAACAAAGTTTGACCTTGAGAGAAGTACCATGACTACCGGAGAAAGATCTGCCTTAGCATCACTACACGCTCAGTCATGGGCTGGGGCAGCCCAGAGGATATGCGGCCTGACAACAAATGCAGTGATGGATTTCAGAGTTAGTTACTAAGGCCTTTGGCCAATTAGGCTTCTGTAGTTGGAAGTCAGAGAGGCATATTCTCATGGCCACTATACTACTCAATTATTTTTATTTAAAATTATACTCAAAGTAAGCATTCTATTTGAACGATTAGTATTGCTGGGTTTGGGACAGCTTCCCACTTTTAGCTTAATAGTTTTAGAAGTTTATGGTGTATTTACCCTGCTTTTCATTTATCCTTTAGAAAACAATGTATTTTTCTTGAGTTATTATTGTCACTAAATTATAATGCAGACTTGCAATGATATATGATAATGAGGAAAAAAGAGAAAACTACATTTACCAAATTATTTTCTTAAACCTCATATCTGCTATCTTTTGAAGTTGCATATATATTCTAGTATATATGTGAAATTACAAATGAAAGAAAATGATGAATATTATTTATTTACCTTAGCATATTAGTTATTCTATGGCTTCTGGGAAAACATCCAGCTATTATTTTCAAGAGTTTACTCTTCTTTTTCATTCTCTCCCATGATAATTAAAACACAAACACAAGCAGTAAAGTGAGTTATATCTGTACTTTGTAAGGGATTCTAAAGACTTGTGGCAAAACAAGTCCCTATCTGAAAAAACTAAGAACCAAAAAAGGAAGCATACTAGTAGATAATTGTTCTTATTTGTCTTTTGTTGCTGAAATTTTATTCATAATGCTAGTCATTTGTAAATATTTTAATAAATAAAACTAAAAACAGAGAAGAAAGACATTTTTCATAGTATTCAATTAGAAGCGTTAGAATTATCTTACACTAAAAATCACCTGGCCCATTAGAAAATACCTTCAGCTAGTTTACAGTCCCACCAAAAATGTAAAAGTGTTCCTATTTCTCCACATCCTCTCCAGCACCTGTTGTTTCCTGACTTTTTAATGATCGCCATTCTAACTGGTGTGAGATGATATCTCATTATGGTTTCGATTTGCATTTATCTGATAGCCAGTGATAATGAGCATTTTTTCAGAAGACAGTGTGGCAATTCCTCAGTGATCTAGAACTAGAAATACCATTTGACCCAGCCATCCCATTACTGGGTATATATCCAAAGGATTATAAATCATGCTGCTATAAAGACACATGCACAGGTATGTTTATTGGAGCACTACTCACAATAGCAAAGACTTGGAACCAACCCAAATGTCCAACAATCATAGACTGGATTAAGAAAATGTGGCACATATACACCATGGAATACTATGCAGCTATAAAAAAGGATGCGTTCATGTCCTTTGTAGGGACTTGGATGAAGCTGGAAACCCTCATTCTCAGCAAACTATCTCAAGGACAAAAAACCAAACACCACATGTTCTCACTCATAGGTGGGAATTGAACAATGAGAACACTTGGACACACGAAGGGGAACATCACACACCAGGGCCTGTTGTGGGGTGGGGGAAGGGGGGAGGGATAGCATTAGGAGATATACCTAATGTAAATGACGAGTTAGTGGGTGCAGCACACCAACATGGCACAAGTATACATACGTAACAAACCTGCACATTGTGCACATGTACCCTAGAACTTAAAGTATAATAAATATATATATATATATATATATATATATATATATATATATATACCTTCAGCTTTCTTTAAGGAATTTGGTTATTTTAAAATCAGAATAAGTAAAAGAGTAGATATTAGAATTAATCCTATTATATTATCAATAATAATGTCTACTATAATTGTAAATTGAATGAGATTAGGATAAAACTATTGGTATCTAAATTTATAATGTTATAATTTGCTGTGAAATCAATTTTTTGTTGGTTTCTGTGTTAAGAGAGGCAGTAGGAGATTGAAATTATTTCTGTTCATCAATTGAAAACACATAACCCTTAAAGATCGTGACTCCAAGAACCTGCCTGGGAAATCAAATACATTACAGGATGTCACTCTGTGCACCACTACAGAGTGACACTACAGATGTCACATTACAGTCCTCAGATCCCTAAGGCTATTTGAAAGAGATTCCAAAACCAATAGACTCAACTACTTGAAGAGAGGGTGCCAGTCATGTATATGTTTTGTATCCTTGCTTCACACAAAATTCCTGGCCATGAGTAGGAGTTTGTTAAAACTAAGCTGATTAAATTATAACTCAGAGCCTCTCATTTTTCTGATAAAAAATCCCCAGTGGTTTTCTGCAGCAATTAGAAGAACAGCAAAATTCCTCAGAATGTTCTACAACTTCCTACATGCTATGTCCCTTGATGATTTCTGCACATTAATGTCTACCACATTCTTATTTTCTATATTTGAGCTAAATTATGCATTTCATTGTAAATTAAAAGTGTTAAGTACACACTTGTTTAGAGACTTTACAGTACAATATTCATCCAGCAAGCTGATTTTGATCATCATTTAGGTTTCTCCTAAAATACTATTCAAATATCATCTCCTCTGAGATATCTTCTCTGACCAATTTACCTTCTCAGCTCCTGCTCCGAATATATATTTTTCCTTCTTTCCTTCCTTCCTTCCTTCCTTCCTTCCTTCCTTCCTTCCTTCCTTCCTTCCTTCCTTCCCCCCTCTCTCTCTCTCTTTCTTTCTTTCCTTCTTTCCTCTCTCTCTCTCCTTTTCTTTGACAGGGTATCACTCTGTTACCCAGCATGGAGTGCAGTGGCAGGATCACGGCTCACTGAAGCCTTGACCTCCCAAGCCCAGCTAAAACAAAATCCCTTTTCAGTTTGCCTTTTTACAAGTCAACAGTTTTATTACACAGCTTCTAAGTTATTGGAAATAGAAATAAATAAAAATAAACAATGAACATATACATGCTCACACTTCAGATCAAGCTACAGGTTGGGTATCTCAAATCTGAAAATCAAAAATTTAAAACTTTTTGAGCATCAACATGATGTTGAAAGGAAATATTCATTAGAGAATTTCAGATTTTGAATTTTTGGATTAGGGATGCTCAACTGGTAAGTATAATATATATATATTCCAAAATTTTTTGAAAATTCAAAATCTGAAACACTTCTGGTCCCAAGTATTTTGGATAAGGGATACTCAACCTATATCTTGATCTAAAATGTGATCACATATATCAGGCTTTATTTTGCATACCTGGAACTTTATTGTATTTTATTTTGCAATTCTGCAACTCTTAAAGTGATTGCTTCTTAAGATTGAGGTAGGCATTGAACATATTATCAACTATATTGTCAATTCTAGAAAAAAATTATCATAAGTTATCATGTTATTGTACATATTTTTTAGAAATATTAGAACCTAAAATTAAATTTCAATAGGACTTTCCATCTATCTAATGAAGTTCAGAACTCTTTCCTGATATGGTGTAGCTTCCAGAATCTAAAAATGTGGATACTAGCAGAGTAAACTATAATGAGTGTGGTAGATTGTTCATTTCTCCACACTGAATAATCCAGCAAAAACAAACATTTTCTTCATTTCTCTGCCTAATAGTCATATGATTAGATACTATGTTCCACATTGTAGCATTTACTACAGTGCATTTATTTTCTGCTTACACTTTCTTTTTCCCACTAGACTGACAAGCACAAGTAAAAAACTGCCATATCTACCTGTCTACATTATGTTTTCCCTTGTATCTAAGATAGATGTTGGCACAGCAGAGGTGCTTAATAAATATTAGTTGAAAAACTGCATGATGTAGAGAAGTGACAACAAATACTAAACATATTTTTATTTTAATAACGAACTGTTGACCTGCACCTTCTTTAAACCATAATCTGAGAATTACTTAAAATTTATCAAACTTTGCATCATTGAAAATGATAGTTGACTATCATTTACTATAGTGACAAGACTAAGATGATGTTGATAAAAATACTAAATTGGGTGTTTCCTTGAGAGAAAAATATCCTTTAATTTCTAGATGATGAAAATAGAGCGATACCTAAATAGTAATTGAGGCCATTTGGGAATATCATATATTTTGTAACATCCCCTGATAATTTCAAAGTTGAGTTTGTCTCTTAAATAAATGGAGAACTATCTTACCATTTTCCATTACATATGTTAAGATAAAATTTGGAAATCAGGAGGTACTCATAAAATATTGCAAATTAGAGTTGTGTGTAATTTAAGGAGGGGCTGGAGCAAGTCTAGACTATATTTGATTTAGTTTTAATTGATTTTAGGAATCATTGCCATTTAAGCAATGCTAAGCAAATAGTAACACATAAAATGGTATGAACTGTATTACATATACACTAAAACATAATTGTTAGTTAGATTATTTGTTAACTCTAAAACAGTATCCCACCACCTTTAATTTTTCACCAAATGTCTCATATGTCTTAATTCTATGAATGCTGTTTAAAATCAGGGCCTAATTTCTCATCAACATGATATAGAAAATTTCTTACTTCTATGCACATGCAGACTATTGTAAGTCCAAGGAAAGAATGAATAAAATCCAGAACAAAGTTCTACTTCCACTGACATGTACAAACCTGTAAAAAAAAGTTGTCCACAATGAAAAAAAATAAAAAATCAAATAATCTATAAAGTCATACTTTTCCTGAGCCCATCAGAGCAAATTTTAAAACCCTGAATTTCAAGGATTAAAATATTTCCTCCATGGAGAGAAAGAATGTATCACATTCAGAGCATGGGATGAACAAATAATCATCAAAAATATGGGTAAGATAAAATCAGCTGATAGATACTTTCATAATTTCATAAAGACCAATTGCAGGCTAGCATATCAATTTGGCATAACAGGGAACCCCAGAAACAAGGGCACTTTACAATTAATCTCAAGATGTTTTCAATAGACTTCATTTAGGTGCTCATGAGAAATACTTGGAGTAAGACCTCAATCTGGGGACAGATATTTCGTGGCACAGGCCTGTGGGGTAAAATCAGGTGTGGAAGACAGAGATGAAATTCTGCCTGCTTCCCTGGATACGTTCCTCATAGGATGTAAAGACTGATGGTGCACAGGCAGCAAATCATTTCACTTATAGGACTCATACAAAATTCATTGCTTCTGATGGAATAGAAAAATAAAACTAATTTGCTCTTGGGAGATAGGTACAAAGCACTTCCAAACCCACAACACAGCCATGATTCATTGTTGATGAGGAATGGTAAAAGAAAAAGCCATCTGCCTCTATGCACAAGAGGAATTGTAAAAGAAAAAGCCATCTGCCTCTATGCTCAAGATTATATGCCAATACCAAGGGGAGTCGGCTAGTGAAGAGGATCAGGTAGAAATATCTCTCCTATGTAAGACTGATCATAAGTGGATGACAGAGTTTAGCTGCTATAGAGAGGTGAGGCAGGAATGATGAGGAGTCTCTATCCTTCAGGACAAAGTACACAGGGCTTGCCTAAGTTTTAGTTAGCCTGATCTAAGAGAATTAAAAAAAAAAAAAATGTTGGCCCCACTGTAGGCCTAGTCCTGAAGAACAAGTATCAACAGTCTAACCATAGTGGGACAATAAAATCACGGAGAGAGACCTCCTCTATGGCTCAGGCATGCAGTAACTGCTGAAAACTGAAAGTAGGGCAGAAACTCTAAGAAAAATCCTCTAGCCCTGCAATCTCTATTCTGAGCATAATTAACAGTAGCCTAGAAGCATCTGTCCACATTCAGGCCTGACAGAAGGTGAGGTATGCCCAGGTACAACTACTGCTTATTTTCTTTTGTTCTCTACACAGTATGTGCTGCTGAATCAAAAATTGTAAGGTAAACAAAACATAAAAAATAATTTTTTCAAGATAAATTATTTAAAAATCTAGATTAAGAAATCATGGATGTGATGAATATATAAGAAAGAGACTATGAAATAATTATGATTTATATGACAGAGGATCCAATGCACAAGGTAGACAACATGCCTGAAAAGACAGGCATTAAAGCAAACAAAGGGAAGCTATACAAACGATCAAAACAAAATGCTACATTTAGAAATATAATACCAGTGATGAAGAATTCTTTGATAAGCTCATGAGGAAATCAGGCACAACTGAGGAAATCAACAGTGAACTTGAAGATATGTCAACAGAAATTATCAAAGCTGAAACATAAAAAGAAAAGGAAACTTTAAAAGCAGTATTCAGGAACTGTGGGAAAACAAACTATGGCCTATCATTTGTGTTACTGAAATTCCAGAAGGATAAGAGAAGAAGAATGGGGCGTAAAAATTATTTGAAATAATGGCCAAGAATTTTTTCGAAATTAATTAAAAATAAACCAAAGTTCCAAGAAACTAGAGAATCCCAAGAAGGAAAAAAATACTTGACAAATAAAAGCTAACATGCTGATAAATAAGGATGGAGAAAAATATCTGGAAAACAACTAGGGAAAAATGAAAAATTATATACAGAAAACATAAGAACCAAAACGAAAACAAAAACAAACAAAAACCAGACTTTGTCAAAAACTATGCAAGCTATAAGACAAGATAAATGTTGAAAATAGTCAACTCAAAGTTCCACACCCTCTTAAAATATGTTTTTAAAATGTCTGAAGTTGTTTTATTAATTTTGCTATTGTTTCCCTGTTTTCTATTTCACTGATTTCTACTGTTTTTCACCTTTTCGTCTACCTATTTCTGATTTTAGTTAGACATTTACTAGTTTTTTTGAGGGAGTTTTCTGTTTTTTTTTTTTTAGGAAGACATGGAAGATAAATAAATAAATTTGGAAATTTATTCTTCCCTAATATAAACATTTAATGCTATAAGTTAGCCTCTAATTGCTGGTTTGGTGACATTCCAAAAATTTTAATACACTGTGTCTTTATTTTCATGTAGTTTAAAGGACTTTCTGATTTTCTCTTCGGTTTCTTTTTTGACCTATATGTTATTTAGAATTGACTTATTTCAATTCCATATATTTGGGGCTATTCTAGAGATCTTTCTTTTATTTTCTATATTGATTTCTATTTTAATGCTATGTGGTCAGACAACATACTTTGCAAGATTTGAATCCTTGTGAATTTATTATTTTGAAATGTGTTTAGTTTCCAAGTACTTGTATATTTTCCTATTATCCTTCTCTTACTGATTTCTAATTTGATTCCATTGTGGTCAGAGACCACTTTTAATATGATTTAAATTCTTTTAAATCTGTTGGAGTTTGCATTATAATCAGACTATAGTCTATCTTGTTATGTGTTCTATGGGCACTGGAAGATAATGTGTATTCTGCTATTGTTGGATCAAGTGTCCTATAAATGTCTATTAAATCCTGTTCACTGATGGTGTTGTTGAATTCTTCTATATCCTTAATTTTCTGTCCAGTTATTTTATCAGTTATTAAGAATGGGATGTTGAAGTTTCCAACTATAATTATATATTTATCTTTTGTCAGTTCTGTCAGCTTTTGTTTAACATAAGTGACCCTTGGACAAGGCAGAAATTAGAGATTTCAAACCTCAGACAGTCAAAAATCCAGGTATAACATGTAATTCCCTAAAAACTTAATTAGTAATAGCCTACTGTTCACTGGAGTCCTTAAAAATAACATGAACAGTCGACTAACACACATTGTCTATGTTATATGTACTATATATACTGTATTACTACAATAAAGTAAGCCATTGAAAAGAAATTGTTATAAAAAATCATAAGGAGGAAAAAATATATTTATTATTCATTAAGCAGAGGTGGATAATGAAAATGGTCATCATCATCATTGTCTTCATGTGAGTAGGGTGAAGAGAAGAATGAAAAAGAGAGATTGGTTTTGCTATCTCAGGGTGGTAAAATCAGAAGACAATCTGCATATAAGTAGACCAATGCAGTTCAAATACCTATTGTTTAAAGGTAGACTGTATTTTGAAGTTCTGGTTTTTGGAGTATAAACACTTAAGATTGCTATATCTTTATCCTGAATTGACACTTAATATTTTATAATGGTCCTGTTTGTCTCTAATAACTGCTTTGCTCTATAGATTACTTAATCTGATATTAGTATAGCCATTTCTGCTTTCCTTTTATTAATATTTATAGTATAAATAATTTTCTATCCTTTCACTTTCAACTTATGTATATTATTATATTTAAATTGAATCTCTTGTAGACAGCACATAGTTGAATCATGATCTTATTTTACTCACTCTGTCACTTGTGTTTTAATTAATGAATTTAATTTGCATCATTTACACATAATGTAATATTGATATATTAGGGCTTAACTCTGCTACTTCATTTTTCATTTTTAACTTACTTTTTTGTTTCTCTGCTTTCTTTTTTCTGCTTTTTCTCAGAGTTCTTTGAATATCTTGGGAACATGTACAATATCCATACAATAAGAAACAAATTCGATATAGTCACTCATAGAGGTACCGTATCTGGTCTTCATCATTACTTTGTGTAGATCCATATTTCCATCTTGTGTCATTGTATTTCTGCCTGAAGAACATTCCTTAAAACTTATTTTTTTTTTTTTTGCTGTGTGGGTCTGATGGTGACAAATTCCTTCGTCTTTTTCATGTTTGAAAAAGTATTTATGTCCTATTTTTAATGAAAGAAATTTTTCTGGGTATAACAGATTTTGTTTCATGTTTTTGTCATCTCAAGACTTTACAGATATTCTACTCTCTTCTCACTTGCTATCATGCTCATTTTATTCCTCTATTCATGTGTCCTTTTTTCAAGCTACTTAGAAGGTTTTATTTTCATCTGTGGTTGGAAGCAATCTGATAATAATATGCGTTGGTGCAATTTTCTTCATGCATTTTTTTGTTTGAAGCACATTGAGATTCTTCTATTTTAGATTTATGATTTTTATCAAATTTAGAAAAATTTTAAACATAATTTCTTTAATATTTTTCTATTCTCTCCCTTTATCTACTTTGGGAACTCTGATTACATGTAAATTATGCCACTTATGACTTTATCACTGTTAACTGATATTTTATTCATTATTATTATTCTCTTATTCTGTATTTCTTTTAGTACAATTTCTGTTCCTATTTATTCAAGTTCACTAACTCTTCTGCAATTTCTAATCTGCCATTAATTCTGTCTATTGTATTTTTATCACAGATTTAGTTTCCATCCTTAGAAAGTTAAATTCTAAAATATTTGTTATGTCTCAACTTTTTGAACATATGGAATATAGTTCTAATAATTGTCTTGATTTATTTTTCTGCTAATTCTAACAACCTTGTCCCCTATGGATCTGTTTTAATTGATTGCTTCTTCACATGCCTATTATTTGTATTGAATATCATATATTGTGAATTTTATTTTTTAGGGTGGTAGATTTTTGTATCCTTATAAATATTTTTAGGTTTGTTCTGGGATGAAGTTGGGTTTCTGGAAATAGTTGAATGCTTTCTGCTCTAGCTTTTAGATTTGTTAGGTGGGACTGGAGCAGTGCTCAGATTAGGGCTAATTCTTCCCCTCCTCCAAAGCATTACCCTTCTGATACTCAATTTTCCCTGAACTAGGAAGCTTTCCAGTATTCCTAATGGGAACAAGCTCTATTCCCATCCTGGTGACAGCATCAGGGACTGTTACTCTAATCCCGTTGGGTATTTGTTTCTTGAGCTCAGGTAGTTTACTCACACAGATGTGTAATCAGGCCTTGGTTGAATACCTGAGGGGGGCTTTCTATATATCTCTGAAATTCTCTCTCTGTGCAGCTGTTTGCTGTACTATATTCTGCTTTTCGAACTTGAATTGTCTTGCAACTCTCAGCTCCATTTCGTCAGGGACATTTTCAGGCTCTGCCTAAGAACCTCCTCTCTGTAACATGGCCCGGAAACATTCTCAATAGGGTAAACCTCAGTCAGTCCTGATACTCCCCAGACCATTATTATTTTTTTTTTCATCTTACTCAGGGATCAGTGTTTTTCATTGACTGATACCTTTGAAAACAATTATTTTATATATTTTGTCTGTTTTGCACTGTTTCAAGTAAAAGGGTATGAGCCTATATCACTCAACCTTTGTTAGAAGCATAAATTAATGTTAACTTTTTAAAGCTGAAAGAAGTACCTGTGTGTTTTTTTAACAAATTTACATCTTTTTTAATAATTTTATGTTATATTTTATTTAAATGCAATTAAAATAACAAATCAGCTTTAATTAGGAGATAGAACTGTGATGCTCAAGTCTGAATTACAGCAATTGGTAGGAATAATAAAACAAGAATAATCAAAACAACATCATGTTGTCATCGCTTAATAAATGATGGACCATGACAGCATCTCAGACAGAAGAAAACATGAATATTCATTCAGATCACACTGTGACATCAGAATGAAGTTTCAAGGGTATGCCCTTTCCAGTCCTCTGACTTCAACGCAGACAGTAGTGTCAAAATATTATCATATTGTGATAAAAAGCTCACCTGCTTCTTTCTCCCTTTGAAATTATTATCAAGTTTTGGAATATGATGTAGTCATCACACTTAAGCTTTGGATGCTGAACTTGTGAGCAGAATATTAGCAAACAAGCTAAGAAATCAATAAGCAGTCAGCAAGTTCAAAAGCTGTTATACTGGACTACTTTAAAGTCAACTACTGTTTCATTAACAAAATTTTACACTACGGCGTTAACAATTTTCAGACTCCTATTTTTTAAGTGGATTAGCAGTTCATTTTCATGAGAAATATGAGAATGCACAGAGGTTCTCTTTCTCCACTTGTTCTTTCTGAATGGCCTAATTCAGTTCTGATTTTTTTAACTGATATACCCAAAATTTACCTATATCATTTATCAGATCAATAAATTTTTCATCAGATATCAAACTAATATGTATCTAATAAAAATTATAGGTATATAGATAATTAAAATTATAGGATTTTAATTGATAATTGCTACAAAGATATATACCTGTCTGCGTTAGGTGAAATAATGGCCCACCAAACAGATCTATATACTAGAACTCAGAACCAGTTAATATCTTACCCTGTATGGAAAAAGAGACTTGGTTGATGTGATTAAGTTAAGCAATGTGAGATGGGGGAATTATTCTGGATTATCTGCACGGGCCCAATCTAATCAGATTCAGAGAGGGAAATGAAATCATAGTAGCAAAGGTTGAAGTGATGCAACTGTTGGAAGAAGAGGTCACAAAACAAAGAATGTAGGCAGCCCCTGAGAGCTGGAAGAGGCAAGAAAAGGGGTTTTCACGTAGAACCACTAGAGTTAAGGCAGTTCTGCCACTACCTTGAGTTTAGCCAAGAGAAACTGTTCTCTTAGTTCTGACCTCCAGAACTGTAAGAGAACAAATTTGTGTTTTGTTAAGCCCCTACATTGTGGTAATTTGTTATAGCAGCAATAGGAAGCTAAAGTACTCCCTAAAGTGGCATTACTTTTTACCCTGCATTATAGTGATTTGTGCAAAGTAGTTTTAATTTAAAAGGCTACAAGTATTTTAAGGTCAGATTCTGTGCCATATTTGTCTTATTCATAGCAATAACTATCATATTTCTTAATGTAGTGCTTTTTACCATGCGTTTCAAATAGAAACCTTAATCTCACAAGTAATCCAGTCCACATAATGGAAGTTCCCCGACAAATAGTAATTGTAACAATTAAAAAGGAAAGGTTATGTGATAAATGAAAATCCACTGTCTAATGAGAAAATATTCAGTGTGAGGTATTATACTTTCCAGTATTTTCTGAGCTCATCTTTCTGGCATTTCAACTTTGGATGGGACCTAGTGTCTTAAGAAAAATATATTGAAAATGTTTTCTATTTCTGCCAGAATAGCACTATTTAGGTGACTTTAATGGAAAATGTGAATGCTAAGATTTTTTCTCCATGGTTTTGTATTAATAGAAGTTAGAAATAAAAATATCATCAGAGCGAACAGACAACATACAGAATTAGAGAAAATTTTTGCAATCTATCCATCTGACAAAGGTCTAATATCCAGAATCTACAAGGAACTTAAACAGATTAACAAGAAAAAAAAAACATCAAAAAGTGGGCAAAGGATATGAACAGACAGTTGTCTGTTCGAAAGAAGACATTCATGCAGCCAATAAACATATGAAAAAAAAGCTCATCATCACTGGTCATTAGAGAAATGCAAATCAAAACCACAATAATATGCCATCTCATGCCAGTTAGAATGGTGATGATTAAAAAGTCAAGAAACTACAGATGCTGATGAGGCTGTGGAGAAATAGGAATGCTTTTACACAGTTGATGGGAGTGTAAATTAATTCAACCATTGTGGAAGACAGTGTGGCGATTCCTCAAGGATTTAGAACCAGAAATACCATTTGACCCAGCAATCCCATTATTGGGTATAAACCCATAGGATTATAAATCATTCTACTATAAAGACACATGCACACATATGTATATTGCAGCACTATTTACAATAACAGAGACCTGGAACCAAACCAAATGCCCATCAATGATAGACTGGATAAAAAAAATGTGGCACATATATACCATGAAATACAAAGCAGCCATAAAAAAGAATGAGTTAATGTCCTTTGCAGGGATATGGATGAAGCCAGAAGCCATCATTCTCAGCAAACTAACACAGAAACAGAAAACCAAACACCACAGGTTCTCACTCATAAGCAGGAGCTGAACAATGAGAACATACGGACACAGGGAGGGGAACATTACACACCAGGGCCTGTTGGGATGGGTGAGGGCCAAGGGGAGGGAGAGCATTAGGACAAATACCTAATGCATGTGGGGCTTAAAAAGTAGATGATGGGCTAACAGGCGCAACAAACCACCATGATACGTGTATACCTATGTAACAAACCTGCATGTTCTGCACATTCCAGAACTTAAAGTAAAATAATTTTAAAAGAGAATATATTGGTGGAGTTCGGGAAATTTAAGCCTTTCAGTTTTAGAGAAGTTAAGAAGAATACTCTAAGAATGTGGTGTATGTTTAAGAGTCCTCAATTTCTACTTTATAATTATACTTTGAGGGGTTGAGTTAATTGGATTTGCTTTTCTTGGTGGAGATGAAAGAGGCAAACTGACTGGTTTCTGATTTTGATGTGGTTTGCAGAAAAAGAACAAAAGCCCCTTACTGCAGTAGGGGCTGTAGTTTACTTAATCTCCAGCCAATCAGTATCAAAGCCCCAAGATGCTATTAACTACAAGTTACCGCTTTCAGGGTCTAAGGACCTCCTCAAGGCCCTGCATGTGTAGCTAGGCTTAAGTTTTAACTGATGGTGACCTCCTCATTTTAATGCTCAGGACCAGAGGTGGGTATGTAAAATGCTATTACATGCAGTGTGTGAAGAAGCACGTAAAGCCCTGTGCAAGTGCTAGAGGAACTCCTGCTACATATGCCCTCACGAAACTCCTCCCTATAGAAAGGCCCTATAAAACTAACCCACATATTACCCTCTGGGAGCTGCCCACCCTTTTCCTTTCACAAACTAAATAAATTTAGGCTGATTTCCCTTGTACACAAACTAATAAAGCTTTGTCTTTGCTGCCATCTCTGGTCATCTCTCTCGATTTCTATCCTAGGAGATTACAGGAATGCATAGGGGTGCCAGTAATATCTCATGGCACCCCATATGGGACTCTCCTTTTAGCATCTGGTGGGAGTGAAGGAGGCTGCCCAGAGGATGTAGATGACTAACCAGGGGTGAACGAAAGCAGCCACTCCAGACCATTGTTTCGGCATTGACACTTTGGTGAGTCAAATCCAGACTCCGGATCGATACTCATTCCCTTTTCTTTTTCTCTTTCTCTCTTTTCCTTTCCAGCTTCCTCTTCCTTTCCTCATTTTGACACTCTTCCTTTTCAGCTTGTTCCGCTCCTTAGGAGTTTTGTTTCCATTTGAGTTATCTTATTAGGACAGTCGGGGTATTGCCAACTAGCCCCACTGGTTTTGGGCTAGAAATCCAGATTTTTCTGATTCTGTGTGGGCAACTGGAGTGATTCCAGCTCTCACATCTGGTGTTGAATGAGGAAGTGTTCCCTGTGTCTGTACCTGCTAGGTATTAGCTGGCAAACTAGAGTTCTCTCAGGTTTTGAACTTTGAAACCTCTCAGTATTTCCCTCGACTCTTATCTTCTTTGTGGGGCCTAGAAGTTTGCAGTTTGTTTTGTCAGTTGTCTGAATGAAAATGTGTCCCACTCACTGGTGCCTGTTGCCTGTGTGAACCAACCCTCCACAGTCCCTGGAAGAAGACTTACTTACTAGGCCAGATCACCTCTGTCCCCTTTTCATTTGTCTAGTCTATCATCTCATTTCTTCTTACACAGTCAGTATTAATGAATGTGGGTGTAGAGTGAACACTACTTGGAACTGGTGCAAAGTAAAGAAATTAGAAGATTTTAAAAATCAAGGGAAAAAGATTTTAGAGCTAAACGGTCTCAGACTCCTCCCTCAGAAAACTTCTCTTTCTATATCCTCTTTAGTCTGTTTAGCCCTTGCCAGAGACCTGAAGGAAGCAGGGTTAGTGGGACCAGGATCATTACTATAAACTTTGTGACAGTTGGAGTTAAGGATTTCACCCTCGCCAGCCCTTTGATTGCAAGCCACCAATTCTACCATGGTAAACTCCCCGTGTCCAAAGAGATTCTTCCATAAGGTATATTCTCAATAACCAGGGTAAATTTAAATTGGATAATCTAAAAGAAAAATAAGCTCATGATCCTCTGTAATGTCGCTTGGTCTCAGTATCCCCTGGAAGACCAAGAAAAATGGCCTGAGAATGGGTTTTTGAATTACAATACCATTTAACATTTGAATTTAAATTGTAGAATTTCTAATAAATGGGTTGAAATTCCATATGTGCAAGCCTTTATGAAATTACATCAGGATCCCAAACTTTGGGACTCCTGCTGAGTTTGTGTGGCATCTCTTAAACATCAATTGACAGAGGAGTCCACTTCTGCCTGAGATCTTGACACTCTAGATCACTGGGTACTTTTCTTCTCCTAGGCCCCCCTTCCTCCCACTCTGAGCCTGCTCCATATCAGGCTAGGTCAGGGAAGCATTCTTTTTCCACTCCCCAACAACCTCTGGTGATAGCCCCAATGGGGCTCTAATCAGGTTCCAAGTTAATGCCTTCCTTCACTGTCCCATCAGACCAGAGCTGCTTTCCCCACTGGGATATGATGGAAAGGACTGGAGGGACAGCTCAGCTACATGTACCCTTTTCAATGTCATACATAGGCGAACGCAAGGATCAGTTCAGCCAGTTCCCAGAAAATTCAGATAAGCTTAGAGATGAATTTACGAAGTTGGGTCTAACATTTCTTTTTTTTTTACTTGACAAGATATTACAATAGTTTAACTCACTGTTGTATTCCTGATGAAAAGGCTCAGATCTTGGGAAAGGCTAGAGAATATGCAGATGAGACAGCCAGATCTAATCCTGGCCATGTCATTTACCAGGCATCTGGTGTGGCAGTCCCTGACCAAAACCCCCAGTGAGTTCATAAGGATAGAAGGGATCAGCTAAAGATGAACCATATCCTTAATTGAATACTGGAGGGAATGAGGAAATACCAGACAAAGCCAGTAAATTATAACAAAGTGAAGGAAATTACTCAGGAAGGGAATGACAATTCAGCTGTGTACCTTAACAGGCTCCCTGAGGTTTTCAGAAAGTAAAGTTATATAGACCCGGAGCATGCAGAGGTTCATACACTTCTAGCCATACATTTCATTACCCAAGTGGCACCAGACATTCAGAGAAAGCTCCAAAAGCTGGGAAATAGCCCCCACATCCCTCAGGCAGCATTTGTAGCGCAGGCCTTTTAAGGTCTTTAATAATCATGACTAGTCAGAGGAGGATGAGAAGAATAAGATAATGAAAAAAAAAACAGGGCACAAATTTGAGTTGCCATAATTACAAGTCTGCCTCAAGATAACCCTATGCAACAGAGAAACCCTGGATGAGACATGGTTAAACCACTCCTGGCATCAGCAAGCTGGGATGAAACCAGTGTGCTAGCTGCAAGAAGGAAGAACACTAGAGAAAGCATTGTCCACTCCATTCTGGGAAGTGGAGATGAAGTGAGCCTCCACAGCCTACTCCTTTTATAGCATCTTGGATGAGAAGGCTATCCCTTCTGACTGAGGGGCCCCAAGAGCTTGCCCAGCTTCAGTCTTGAAGTCTTGAGAAATTTCATCATCGTCACCTTGGTGGAGCCTCGAGTCACCTTCTATGTGGCAGGTAGGAAAATTGAATTATTGGATACTGAACCTGCCTACTCTTTCCTGACCTAACCTATTGACTTCTCTCCAATGTTGACTGTATGGTGACAGGGATAAATGGCCAATCAAACATAAGACAATTTACCTTTCCTTTGACTTAGAAAATTGGATCTAAGGCTGTTATTTATTCCTTCCTATATGTCCCTGAGTGTACTCTTCCTTTAATGAGTTATAATTTGCTATCCCAGTTAGAATCTTCGGTTTTGCTCCAAGAGAAAGACACACAAAGTCTCACTACCCCTGAGAAAGGACTCCATTTAGTGGCCTTTTTGGATCCTCAAAGTCAAAAACCACCCCCTGTCCCAGAGGAAACACATTAACAAAGTTTGTATGGGACATCAGTACTCAGAGAAGAGCCATAATGCAGAGTTTTTAATGCAAAACTCAAGCCAGACATACCTTACCCATGCAAGCCCTAATATCTGTTAAGGTCAGAAGTCCTACAGGGATACCACCTTTCCTGGAAAAATTTCCACAGAATGGGCTAAGTCAGCCCTGCCAGTCCTCCTTTAATACTCCAATCCTGCCTGTGAAGGATCAAATGGGGAATACTGCATTAAGACCTTTAGTAGTGCATGACTCAGTTGTTCCCATTTATCCTATAGTTTGCTACCTGTACACATTCCTCTCCCAATCCCTGGGTGCACTGAGTTTTATACTATGCTGGATCTAAAGGATGCTTTCTTTTGTATACTGTTATATCTTGACTCCACCTATATTTTTTTCCTTGAGTAGAAAGATCCAGAAGCCAAGGAAACTTTCCAGTATACCTGGACAATGCTATTCCAGGGGTTTCAGGATAGTGTCCCCACTATTTGGGTGATCCTTGGCAAGAAACCTTAGAGACTTTAAACTTGCCAATGGAGCCTTACTACAATATGCAGATAACTTGCTTATAGCTAGTGAGGACTTCCATAGTTTTCAAGAAAATACTGATAAAATCTTAAATTTCTTGGCTACATGGGGATATAAGGTCTTGCCCTCAAAGGCCCAGATCTCCCAGATACAGATTCAATACCTGGGATTCATACTTATCACAGGAGTCAGGATGCTCACCCCAGACTGAAAGCAGGCCATTGCTTTACTACCAGTCCCTAGTAGTAAAAAAGAGCTGCTGGGATTTTGGGGGATAGCAAGCTTTTGTAAGATTTGAATCCCAAACATTGGCCTCATAGCCAAATCCCCTTATGAGGCACTCAGGGGTGGAGAAAAAGAACAATTCCACTGGGATGAGGCCTGCCGGCAAGCATATGAAACCCTAAATTCTGAATTAGGGAAGGCCCTGCCTAGGAACTCCCTGATTTGTGAAAGCCTTTCTTCCTGTTTGTACATGAGAGGTCTGGGCAAGTTCTGGGAGTCCTAATTCAGAAGCTAGGGCCCTACCAAAGGCCAGTGGCCTACTTTTCAAAGCAATTATTCCCAGGACCCCAGGGATGGCCTGGCCTTAGAACAGTGGCAGCCACCAGCCTTCTGGTCAGAGAACTCCAAATACATGCTAGGTCAACCCCTTCAGGTTTATACTTCTCACCAGGTCCAGGATTTATTAGAAATAACAGAGCAACACTTTCTGATGGAGGGAAGGTTTACTTAGTATGTAAAAAAATGGAGCTTGGAAGGCAGGATATGTATGCTATTGTCAGCCTAAATCGAACCTTAGAGTCAAAAACACTTCAGTTCAGGAAGCAGAGCTCAAAGCCCTCGTTAGGGCTCAGGAAAAAGGAAAGACTTAATATATATATATATACTGATTCTAAATATGGACTCCCAGTGCTCACACCCATGCAGCTGTCTGGAAAGAGAGGGAAATGTTGCCTGCTAGGAGCTCTCCCATAAAACACAGGGAAGTGATTCTATCCCTCCTTGAAGCAGTTGGGCTCCCTGCCCAGATAGCTGTCATGCAGTGTAAAGGGCACCAAAAAGATAGTTCCTTAATCAGCCAAGGAAACAAACAGGCAGCATGGATTGGGCAACTTGACACTTCTGCCCTTGTAATCATGCCCTCCACTTTGCCTTCAAGTTCCCAGCATAGTCAGTTAGAACAAAAATTGGCCGAGGAGGGGAATGCTATTTAAATGGTTGTGGGTGGCAAGAAGATCAGCAAGGACACCTCTTCCTACCAGAAGATGACTAATGAAAAATCATCAAAAGCCTTCATGAGGCAACTTATTGTAGGAGGGACTCACTACGGAATTTAATTCAAAATCACCTCATGGACAAGGCTTTAAAAACTACAGTGGATCAGATAATTCAGGCATATGAAATTTGTCTTTGAAATAATTGCTGAGCCTATCCACTGGCTCCAACACTGACTGCTTCAGTACAGGACAGAGGAACATATTCTGGAGAGGACTGGTTGATTGATTTTACACAGATGCCTCCCCAAGGGGCATTCAAATATCTTCTGGTTTTTGTAGGCAGTTTCACAGGCTAGATGAAAGCTTTCCCCACGTGAACAGAGAGGGCAACTGAAGTTTGTAAATGGATGCTTAAATAAATAATTCCTAGATTTAGGCTTCCAGCCTCCCTACAAAGTAAGAACAGGACAATTTTATCACTCAGGTTACCCAAAGATTGTCCAGAAGTCTTATCATCCAGGATGAACTTCACTCAGACTGGCATCCTCAGTCCTCTGAGAAGGTTGAGAAAATGAATCAAACTCTTAAAAGAGTCTTCTATCAACTATGCCAATAAACCCAAGAATCATGGATTAAGCTCCTCGTTACTGCTTTACTATGAATAACAGCTGCCTTAAAGTGAAACTTAAAGCTCAGTCCTGGCCGGGCGCAGTGGCTCACGCCTGTAATCCCAACACTTTGGGAGGCTGAGGTGGGCAGATCACGAGGTCAGGAGATCAAGACCATCCTGGCTAACATGGTGAAACCCCATCTCTACTAAAAATACAAAAAATTAGCTGGGCGTATTGGCGGGCGCCTGTAGTCCCAGCTAGTCCAGAGGCTGAGACAGGGGAATGGCCTGAACCTGGGAGGCGGATCTTGCAGTGAGCCGAGACTGCGCCACTGCACTCCAGCCTGGGCGACAGAGCGAGACGCCATCTCAAAGAAAAAAATAGTTCAGTCCCTTTGAAATGACTTATGGGTGGCCTTTCCTCAAAACTAGCTAGATAAAGGTTTAAATCAGTGTTTAAAGTACATTATTAACTTACGACAAGTTCAGCGAGCAATCACCCAATATGGCAATGAAATACTACCCCAGCTCGGTAAAAGGGTTTTTATTATCTCCCTATTAGCTCAGGTGCACAAGTCCTACTCAAGACATGGCAAGAAGAAAGCCCAAAGGATGACTTAACTGAAAAATGGAAGAGTCCTTACCAAGTTATCTTGGCCACTCCAACAGTTGTAAGGTTGGAAGGATATCCTAGTTGGGTACATATCTCTAAAATAAAACCTTTTCCTTCTCTCAACAAACATACCTGCTCAGAAGAGTCAAAAGCAATCTACTCCTGTAAGCCAACAGAGGACCTCAATACTTGTTCAAAAAGGTGCCTCCAGAGGACAGCAATAAAGCTAAGTGACACTCCTACAAAAATAACTGACACAGGTCTACTTAGTCTCCTTTTTCTATTTCTTTTTCTTTTTTTTCTTTTCTTTTTTTTTTTTTTTTTTTTTTTTTTTGAGACAGGGTCTTGCTCCATCATTCGAGGTGGAGTGCAGTGGTGCAATTACAGCTTATGGCAGCCTCAACCTCTGAGGCTCAACCAACCCTTCCACCTCAGCCTCCAGAGTAGCTGGGACCACAAGTGTGCATCACCACACCCAGCTATTTATTTATTTATTTGTTATTTATTTATTTATTTTTGTAGAGACAGGGGTCTTACTATGCTGCCCAAGCTGGTCTCAAACTCCTAGGCGCAAGGAATCCTCCTACCTCAGCCTCCCAAAGTGCTGGGATTACAGGCACGAGTTCACCTCACCTCTTCTCCTTTTCCTTTCTTCCTATTTTGTTTGTTTGTTTGTTTGTTTTGTTTTGTTTTTTGAGATGGAGTTTTGCTCTTGTTGCCCAGACTGGAGTGCAATGGCGTGATCTCAGCTCACAGCAACCTCTGCCTCCCAGGTTCAAGCGATTCTCCTGCCTCAGCCTCCTGAGTAGCTGGGATTACAGGCATGTGCCACCACGCCTGCTAATTTCATATTTTTAGTAGAGATGGTGTTTCTCCATGTTGGTCAGGCTGGTCTCAAACTCCCTCTGGCCTTCTTTTTCTGTTATTTGCTAATATTTTCTTAATAATCTACTGGTTCAGTTTGCTCTGTCTGCTTCTCCATGGTTGGAATTAGGACTTGCATTTTGCCCTAGTTTGTTAGTCATGCTCTCACCATACTCTCTTTTATGTCTTGCTGTACCCTTTTTCCTTCAATTTGAGTGCAAGGCTTCTGGAGTCAAAATAACTTGATCAACTTCTCTAATGTCATCAGTAAGGGGGAATCTCTTCTTGGCTTCTTTGTCTGTTCCCGGCATCCCCAACTTTCTTCCAGCGTCCCTTTTACAACCTCTTTAAATCTATCTACTCCCAACTAATAGAGGGCAGCTGCTAATAGAAGACAGCCGCCTCCTTTAATCCTTTAACTCTCAGGCTGCTTCCCATCCATCGGGATCTTTGCTTCTTCCCGCTAAAATGTATTCTCTGGCTACAGAAAATGAGGAATTAAACTGAACCTGAGCAGGATGCATTCATTGTAACCTTCTCGTCACAATTTTACTTGGTACCCTGGTTCTGACTTAAAAGTTTGCACAAATAACTCATTGGTGCCCCGTATATAAAATTACTAGGACTATATGGGCCCAAACCTGCTGACAAAACCCTTTCTGATTACAAGGGGTGATGTGAATATTGGCAGGGTAATATCCTGCCACTTTGGGAATACAGCTTCACACTGTCCCAAGGGTTCAAGATAAATTACAAGCTCAGCTGTGGGGGCAGATATGCAATACTACAAGGTACCTCCAAGGTCATTCATGACCATCTAGTACAGAAAACCATGGAGCAATACATAGACAATTGTTTGCTGTCCCCCATCTACACAGTTCATAACTTACACCTCATAATTCTCAATTACACCGATGAGTAAATTTGTACTTGTGCTTGTCCCAGAATTATTTTTCTTTGTGGATACCCTAATAACTACCTCCCATGGTCCACTGCTCATTATCCTTACACCTTCACCCCATTAGCTTGAGCCTACTCTTGTGTACATAATGTACAGAGATAAATTGAGTAATTATCCATAACTCCATCTCCCAACATCAGGCTTCTATTTGAGCAAAGTGAGGCCTCAGCATGGTCGTAGCAGGAATAGGCATGGCTCTTATTCTAGCAGCTCCTTGGGGAGGGTTCACTTACCATGAGGTTACTTTGCATAATTTAATGCAACAGATAGGGCATATGGTGGACCAGGCAAGGCCAACCCTGGAGGATCTAAAAATCTCCCTAAATTCTCTTGGTAACGTGGTGTTGGACAATGAATTGGCACTACATTATTTATTAGCTGAACAAGGTGGCATTTATGCAGTCACCAGCAGATCCTACTACACTTGGATAAATACTACAGAGCAAGTAGATGTTAACATCCAAGCAATTTATAATCTGGCAAAATGGTTATGCTTTTTTTGCAAAGGGGACTCAACAGCTGCCTCAACGTGAAATGCTCTCAGTTCAGCCTTACACCCCATATCTTGGTCCCTTCTTCTCTTAGGGCATCTAGTAGCTATCTTTCTTCTTTTAATTTTAGGACCATGCTTATTTAACCTAACGATAAAATTTGTGTCTTCCAGACTACGACAATTGCATGTCAAGTTAATTGTCATGCAAGCCTTCCATCTTGTTCCAGAGACCACCAACCCAGAACAGTATTGGTCCTTTCACTAAGCCATGATAGATTTCTACTCCTACCCAGAATAGATGTAGGAACTACGTCCGTGCACAGCAGGAAATAGCTCCAGAAGAGACCTTTGCCCAAAACCACTTAAGAATAAAGAGGATAAAATCTCTTAAGGGAGGAAAAAGACAAGTGAGCTGACTCATTTTCTGTTTTGATGTGATGTGAAAAAAAAAAAAAAAAAAAAAGCCTCTTACTCAAGTTGTAGCTCAAAGGCCCAAGAAGCTATTAACCACAAGTTCCTGTGTTAGGAGGGTGAGGACTTCCCTGAAGCCCTGCATGCACAACTAGTCTTTAGTTTCAACTCATAGTGACTTTTCCTCATTTTAATGCTATCAGGCCCAGAGATAGAAATTGAAAATGCTAATGTTACATGTGGTGTATGAAGATGCATGTAAATAGATGCATGCTAGAGGCACTTGTGCAATGGCTTCACATGCATCTTAATACACCACACATAACATTAGCATTTCACATGCCCCGACAAAACCCTTCCCTATAGAAAGACCCTATTAAACTAACCCATAGGCTACCCTTGGGGAGCAGCCTGCCCTTTTTCTTTCACAGTGCCAATTTCCCTTGTACACAACTAAATGAAGCTTTCTCTTTGCTGCTACATCTGGTAATGTCTCTTGATTTCTATCCCAGGAGATTACAAGAACCTACAGGGCTGCTAGTAACAGAAAGAAAAAGAAGCTGTGATTTGGAGTAGGAATTTTTAAAGGAGAAGAAACCAGAGAGAGGGCTACCTTTCTAAATAGAGCTTCCAAACATACCTTGGAGAGTTATCCGATAGGAGAGAAGTTGAGTGCATATCAAAGCACAGGCTAGAATGACTCAGCCTCATACTGCAGAATTGTGGTTTGTCTTTTCCTTATGGAACTGTGCTGTTTCCTGGACACCTTATAATATCCAGGAAACTTACTGAGGTGGTGGTGAGAAGTCTTCATATCTATCTTCGGGAGAGGCAAATGTGAACAAGTCATATTGAGAATGAGATAAGACCATGAGATCCATGTGATTATACCTTTTAAATTATCTAATTAAAAATAAAAAGTCCATTGTTGAGAGACAATTCTGTATAGGTATTTCATGTTTCTGCATGGTTTTTAACCTTTTATTTCAGTGTGACTTTTCAAGGACATTGAAAAGCCTTGGAATGTAGTGGTAGTGTTTTACTCCAGATAAAGGGCAGGTTTATTTGATGTTTATAATAATAAAGATAGGATCTCCATACAAGGCAAGGTTTGGAGTTGTTTTTATGCAGCCCCCTTATAAGAAGTCAGGGTTTCCTACACGTGCAGCATTCACCTGTGCTGCTCCATGTCACCCCTGTGACATTTGCTGGGATAAGAAGAATTGGCATAAACATGAAACTCATGCTGCTGGCTCTGTAGTGAGTGCTAAAGTTTTCCGTCTTTAACCTAGGAAATCATGTCTTTTGCAAATATCCATGGAACTATGGCAAGTTAATTTTTATGGTGGAGGAAAATCTCAGATCCTACACATTCAAGCGAGTTATTGACATTCAAATGAGTTGTTTTTTCAATGGTAAATGTAGAATTCTCATATTCATTGATTTCATTTAAATCTATAATTTTATGCTATGTATGATGACAAAAATGATATAGCATGATTTAGTAATTCTCAAATTCTCAAAATTTTTATGAGGATCTCAAGAATATCTGTTAGGTATATATATATGTACACACACACACACACACACATACATATATATATATGCCTGGGTCAAGCACCCCAGTTATTGTAATAAAATCTTTAGGAGTGATGTAGAGGAACCTATGGTTTAAAAATATTCTGAGGCAATTATGAAGCACTCTTCTTCCTTTCCATTTGTTACATTACTTTGCTTTTTAAAGTTAAATGTTTTGGCTTATTGGGAAGCAGTTCTTGGACAAATAGATTTGCTTAGAAAAAAATAGATTCGAGACAAGGAAGTGGCTCTCTAGCTCTGTCAAAACAAACACAAGGCTTCACGCTTAAGAAAATTCTTTTGAGTTTCTAAGCAGTCTATGCTAATACTGTCATCACTTTATATTTTTAGGTTTGCAAGTTTAGCTCTTACAAGGTTGCTTTTAGTTTTTTTGTTTGTTTGTTTTGCTGTTAAACCATTATTTGCTCCATCTTCTGTTTTTACCAAATCAGTGTTGCTGACTTATCTGTTTTACTTAGAGGCCAAAACAATAACATTTCAGCAAGTAGAGATATATAAGTAATGGACATCAATATTATCTGTAAATAATCAGAAATTATAATTTCATATTCAAAAAAGATTCAAATAAAATATTTTTATTTGTTAACAAAATCAAAATTATAGAGTTAATGCAATAGGCTGAAGAGTGTGGTTATGGATTAAATCCTAGCTCTTTCTCTTGTTGGTTTGAGATTTATCAAAAAAATAACAATATTTGAATCTGATATAAAGCAGAAATGTTTAGGTGGGATATAAATCATCAACTACCTTGATAATAACTGTTTCCCTATAACTATAGCTTTTCAAAATTATTGTGTTTAAGTTCCAAAATGGGAGTTATATTTCTGCTTTGAATTCTCCTACTCTGATTTGAACAAACAGTGCCTAAAAGTTTTTTGAAACTATTTCAATGTCTCTGTCTCTATAAATATAACTCAGAAATTTTTAAGTTAGATAATACCCCTAAATAATCTATTTTTAAAATTTTGAAGTACTTAAAGAAATGAATTCTGTATGATAATTTCATTAATGGATTTGTAATCTTTTCTATTTCTATGAACATTTTAATTTAGTAAAATGTGTGCCTGTTGAATTTTTCACAAAACATACTAAAAATAACTATTTTTAAAAAAGGTAGTATGTTAGAGATCGGAAATTGATTGAAGAGTTAAAGAATTAAGAACTTCCATGATCAAGTTCACTTTTACTTTATTAAACCTGTCTCAGATATCCAGTAAATGTGCATTATGTGGTCTATAGATAGAAGAATATAGGTGCTATATCAATCAGAATTAGTGTTGGCTACATACAGAAGAAAAAAACTCAGACTAAGGACTTAAACAAGATTCAGTTTATTTATTCTCCCACATTAAAGAGATACAGAGGTCTTGGGCTCCAGCTGATGTGGGTGCTCCATATGTTCTGACCTAACCTCATTTCTTCCCAGCCTGTGTCTTACACCTCATGTTGGAAGGATCCATGATCACGTATTCCAAGAAGCAGAAAAAAGAAAGAGTTTTAGGAAATATATGCTTCTTCTATTTTTAGAGAGAGAGAGAAAAAAAAAACTTTCCTTAATACCACTTTATTTTCTTACCTTTTTACCAGAAGAATTTAGTCTCATGGTCACACTTAGCTGCAAAGAAGTATTAGAGCAGAATAGTGGCTTTTATTCATATGACAATATTACCATGTTACCAGCTAATAATAGGAATTCGTTATACTGAGGAAGGAAATAGTTAGTTTTGGGGGAGTCTATTAAAATCTTTGCCACAAATGTCAAATGAAATTATTGGGAGGAACAAGAAAAGGAGTTGATATATACATGTATCCCTATTGGGAACCTTTTAATATTTTGAGAAATTTCTTTAAGAAGCATCTTTCTAACAACTGAAAAGTTGATTTGCCTACTCGAAGAAGCGACTTAATCTCAGTTAAAAAGAAAAGAAAACAAACAACAGCAACAAAAAATCCTCTGAATAGCATCATATCTTCCACTTCTTAGATGTGGAAATGCATGCTGTCAAAAACAGTTCGATATATTATTGACATTATCCATAATTAAAAATGTTTGCTATTACCTCAGGTATATATTCAGATGTGAAAGCCTAACAGTGTATTATGTAGGATAATAAATTCTGAAATATTAAGTTTCCTGAAATAAAGTTATCTCTGATATAATCCATTCCAACTTGTTTTATAAAGAAAAAACAAATGAGTAAGTGGTTTGTTCTGATTCCATTAAAAAAAATCCTAATCTCCCAAATTCAATAACAACATTCTTTCATGTTAAATTTTCAGGAAAATTCTTCATAGCTTATTTTACTCGATCTCTCTCTGTCTCTGTCTCTTTCTCTCTCCCACTATATATTATATTTTGAAATATTGTGAAAAGTAATAGATAATGCTTTTCTGATATTTAATTTGTATATATTAAGCATATGAGGAATGTAACAGGCTATGTGCTAGGTGACAATTAATTTTAAACAAACTTTGGAAAGCAAAAGTAATATGGAATATGTAATCTACATTTTCTTTTATGAAGTAAAACTCAGTAAAAAATGTTTATTTTTGAATAACAGAGACATAAATTAGCAAATGATTAAAATATTGATGTTCATGTAAAATGAAGAAAGAACATAGAGAGACCAAACCTGGTTATGATTCCTCAGTGTCAAGTGTCCTGGAATCCTTTTATCTTTCCACCCACCACTTGAAACACATGCATTCATTTACACAGTAGCCTCATGTTTGCATCAGATGAAGTTCCAACCATCGTATTCTCGTTGCAAATAGAGGAAGATAGGGCACAAAAAGGAATTTACTGATTGAATCAACCCAAATTAATAAGTTTTCCTAGAAGCCCTATCGAATGACATCTGACCGTAAAATTGAGCCAAAGCATTGATCACATACCTACTCCATTTCAAAGAGAGGCTTAGAAATGAACTTTTTCAGCTGGCTATATCAATCCTCATGAAAGCAGAGTCCTGTCTTTAAGTGTGAAGAGGACACTGGACACTGGGTTTATACATAAGAGTCTCAGCTGCAGTGTGACCTCACAGAAACTTTCAAAAAATATGTGGCCTTTACAGTAGCCCAGGATTTGCGAGGCTAAGATGCTTCCACAACCCTAACCACCTTCTGGGAAATGATCAGACTTCTGGTCCTCAGTGGGGACTTAACCCCATTTCAGCAGTTAGCAACTCTGTATAGAGAACAGTGAAATAGCACTAAAAAGAAAAAATTTATCGAGAAACTAAAGGATTATTCTGCTGGAGAGTTTCTCTCTTAACCTTTCTAGAGAAACAAATACCAAAACCAATTATCTCCTTTTGGATAAAAAATAGAAGAGAACATTGTTTTTACAGGAAAGAAAATTGCCTGAGACCTTGGGACTACATTTCTCATTTTCTTAAGAAGTGTTTGGTACAACTGAACATTACTGTGAAGTCCTATATCTTCACATCAAACTACTACCTTCTCTAATCATTTGTCTACCTGTAAGTATTAATAGCACTTGTAATTTCTTCACATAAACAATTTTCAGTAAATTTGTAGTCAATTTTCTTTACTGAAATCAGATTCTGATAAATAAATTTGATATTCAATGTGCCCATGGAAACAGAGTTTTGAAAATAAGTCTTGATAATAATCATGGCTTACTAAAAATACCCTTGCACATTTTTAAATGGCCTTCCTAATTGTAACAATATTCAGGGAATAAGGAAAGTGTTAATATACATCTGTTTTGGTATTATCCAATATTTCTGTGCTTAAATTCCCAGAAAAAGATACAAAAATTCCCATGTAGATTGTTTCAGAATAAAATTTAAAATCAGTGTTTATTTGTTCTTCAAGTACAGATGGCAGAATACGTTTTAAACTTACTTTTAAGAAGCAGAACTTCAATATGACATCACCAAAGCTTTTTCAAAAGGTAAAACTCCAAATTTACAACTAAGTAGCAAGTTCCTCACCTTCTCTTTTCATAATAGAGGAAGAGAACATACCATGTACTTCAACCTGTGCCATAAGGAAGATAAGGTAAACCCAATTTGGGAAATAGGTAGTTACATTATTACAATCCCTTTATTTATTTATGAATTGCTTATTCACTGGAGACACATTTTAATTCAATATCTAATATGCACTGGGTCTCCTATGGGTTGTCCAAAATTCTAGGTTGAGAAAAATATTTTTTGGTCAGCATCTACATTATCTGTTTACTTATCTCTCTTCACAAGAAAATTGATACCTCAGTTACTTCCCCTCCCTCTAGCTGCAATATCAGAGAATACTATGAGATGACACATGGTTCTAAATGGGATATAATCCAATGTCAACATTCATGGCACATCTAATAAGTGGTTTGGAAGGTCAAGACAGGGAAGTCAATATGGACTGGGGTTATTGGAAAGTTGACAGGATTTAAAATGGCTTTAGAGGATTGCAAGGGTTAGGATGGACAGGTAAGAGGGGTCACTTTACCGATAAGAATAACCTTAGCAATATGACTAGTTTTCATTTATGAAGAAAACAGATGGCTCAAAAACAAAATATAAGGCTTCTATTATGGGTGTGGTGGTATAAATGTAAAACATGGACGAAGGAAAAATAGAAAATATGGAATTTATTTGTAGCAAAAGACTCTTTTTAATAAGCCCTTCAATCCACATTCCATACTTCATTTTAGTGGTGGAGCATAGGGAGGTTGGGTCAGTCTTAGGTTACAAGGAGAGAGGAGGAGGGCAATTATTAAAGTCAGAAAGCTCATGTCAGTTTAAGACCAGGGAGGCAGGCATAGGCTCAAATCAGAGGCAGAATCATGGGTAGTGAGTCTGGTGGATATACCCATGTGGAGACAAGCCAAAAATATCTGACAACATGGTTGTGATGCTTGGGGTTCCAACTACTAGACATGGGCTTTGTTGTGTAAATGTCTTGGCTACAGTTAATTGCAAAGATATAGACAAAGAAACTTTAAAATTATCTTCCTTCTAAAATCTGTGATATTCCCACCATATCTCCCCAGTTTCAGAAAGCTAAAAAGGTAAGTGTTTCTACATGACTTAGAGATAATAAAAATGAGTTAGCAAAGCAATTTTAGTGAAAATTTTAGTATTATGAAATTCTGCATTTTCAGTAGTTAAAATAGTAGATATGATATATTGTTTGTTGATAAACATATTTACACATCAGTTGAACTTCAAAAAACTATAGACACGTATAAGGATTGTATGCAAATAATTTACCATCTTAGATATCAAAAGGGGATATTCAGACTCCTTTCTGGTATGTCGCCTAGTACAAAGAAGCTTACTGGAGAACATTAGTATGATACACAGTGGGACAGAGGTTACAGATATTTCTGTTAGACAAGCCAGAGTGTCCATAAAAGGCATATTTTTGTCTCTTTAAGTCCATGAATAAATCCTGTTTCTGACTAGATGTGTCGCACTTTCAACAATTACCTTAAAAAGACAATAAATATAAGTGTGTGTGTATGTGTAAAATGAGAACCATAGGAAAAAAGACAACTTTACAGATTCTTTTATGTAACCGAATCCTCTCAATTTTAAAGCAAAAAGCCTGACTCACAAAACAAATGAGAAATTCAGCTCAGCTTGAATCCAAATGGCGTATTTGTTAAAGAGAATACTTTTGAGTAAAACTAATACAAATATATGGATTTGATCCAATAGATAATGGAGGGTCATGGTACATTCTTAAGCAGGATGGTAATGTGTTGAAATAAATGGTTTTAACATAGTAATTGAGGTGGCAGTTACGGTTATGAATTTTGAAGAAATGGGGCAATGATATCTTGCACTTTGATGTGAATAGTGAAAAAAGAAAGCAAAGGAAGATCAAAGAGATAGTTCTGAGACTTCAGCCTTGTTGAATCTTTTGGAATAAGTGACATGAAAGTTAGGTTTGACTTCTTCATTTTGAGTCTAAAAATTAGAATGGTTGTCTCTGCCATTGTAAGATACCAAGGGAAAATGGAGATAAGGGGTAGAGGAGAAGGGGAGGAAGAGTTAATTTAAAGACAGTCTCAATTTGAGGGTGTGTGGGATGTCATGCAGAAATGCTGTGAATACAATCAGCCTTATCATCTGAAGACTTATTGAAACAAAATTAAAATTAGAATTTGAGAGTTTCAATAGAAAGGCTAAGAATAAAGGCAGAGACTCAGATTAGTTGTAAGAAGTACATAGGTGAAAAAATCCCATAGTCAAAGATTCACAATTAAGAAGGCTTATAAACAATGGATAATTAGGAAGAGTAGTAAAAGAAAAAGAATAGAAGATAATAAGGGTCCAATGACTGTGCCATTTTGTATGCTAATTTTCACATTTTTGTGACATATAAATTTTGTCCCTCTGTTTCCACTAAAATTTCTTAGAAAAAAAATATGCTGCATCAAATTTAAGTTTTGTTTTCCTGTGTTTATATTTAGTGGGTGCTTGATAAAGTGTTGGAAAGGCAACTGTTCATGGGCCCTGGGTGTTCCTGAACATTCTTGGGAAAATTTTTTACTCTATTGTCCTTACCAACTTAGCAGTAGGGTTACTAAATGAGGCTAGAAGGTCTCCAGAAATAGACCTGCTCCCCTTGGCTGTTAACTAGGTAATGATTAGGACAAAATATGGTCATATGGACCTATTTTGAAGATTTGGGATTCCACCCTGACCTTTCTACGTGATATATGTGGATGTAAGTAGGGGCTGATTGGGAGATAAAGGTGAAGTTATATCTTCTGAACTGGGACACAGAAATTTGTAGTGATAAAGAAGAAGCAAAAACTTTAGCATTTGGGAAACTTAGGAGGTTTAGGAAGTGGGTGAGAGCTATTGAGTTTTGCTTTGTTCCTTAAATCTAGGACCACCATCTGAATCAAGGAGCAACTGAGGCTAGCAATCTGATTTGCTGTTAGGTTTGTCATCTCTGTCCAAATGCTATAAATACAGAAAAACTCATATGGACCTGACTAGCCCTGTGCTATGCTGCTCTGGTTGATGCCCTCAATGGTAACCCAAAGTGAGTGTGTTGAGACACAAAGACTACCACACTTTTGTTTCTATATAAATGATAAAATTTCATATACTTTTTATGTCTGAGTAGCCTTGTCATAAAAGGTGGTTGAAGGTGCAAATATTCAATAACTGTGCCATGTGATTTACATGGATCGATGAGATTCATATAAGAGCAGGCTTGCTTTTGCTCACTGACAAAGCAATAAATCCTCCAAGTTCAGTGGTTCCTTCAGATAACACAGCAGACTGATATGCAGGCATCTATGATGAACCCTTTACATCCCATCGTGGCTTAAGGGGAGCATAGGAACCAACACAAACCAATATAAATTTCTGGCTAGTGTTCTTTCTGTCAGTTATAAAGTCCTTTGTTATCCACCTAGGAGTCTCTGTCTTCTGCCACGCTACACAAAACAGTAATAGGATAACTGCTTAACTTGTAAGTAGGGTAAAATCCCAAACTCTTCACAGTTCTTGACCAAAAAAAAAAAAAAAAAAATGTGTCTTCTCTACTGCTTCGTGATAGAAAAATTCATCATTGGCAGAAGATTCCAGTAATATGTAGCTAGGATTATAAATTGCAGAATATGAATTTTTGTATCTGACTACTGATTTGTTTTGGACTTTTCTAATTTAGATAAATCCCATGACCTCCTGATCCCTTATCTTTCTCCTCATACTTGTTATATGTAGATAATAACAAAGATACATTTGTAAGTTTAGGTTTTCTTAAGTGCTTTGGCATGTTTGGATTTAAAACAGTATTGTACATGAAAATAGGGAGCAAAGTTTTTCACATGATAGAATTTTTGAAGTCTTTAATTCTTTATGTCTTCATCCTCCTCTGCACATTTTTATGAACTTTATAGATCTTAGAGTTAACTGGAAGGGAAATATCTTCAAGATCAGCATACTAACTTTCAGAGAAATATTGGTGAAAACTGTAATAATCTACCACATGCATGTTGAATTTTGTAAACCAAGTACCTCACTGATGAAAAACACTTTTACACTTGGCTAACTACAGATTCAGTGGTGACATTGCCCATGCCATTCCTTAATATGAGAACAAGAGGTATGGTGGGGATAATTTGCTTCTCTTTCTCTCTTTGACCTAACCTACAGCTTACCGCTTTCTTTCCTTCCTTCCTCCCTCCCTCCCTCTTTCTTTCTTTTTCTTTCTTTCTTCCTTTTTCCTTCCTTCCTCCTTCCTTCCTTCCTCCCTCCTTCCCTCCCCCTCTCTCTCTTTCCCTTCTTTCCTTCCTTCTTTTCTTTTTTTGCTTTTCTCTTTTCTTTCCTTTTCTTTCCTTTCCTTTTTTTTTCTTTTTTGCTAAACCTTGCCAGTCACATCTTCCAGGGAACCAGCATGCAAACAAATTTGGGTGAATAATTTCAATCACTGGGAAGATCTCTGAATTTAAAAAATACTAGTTTTAATTCCATTTAGAAATCCCAGGCAGAAGAATCATGTTTGAGTTGTAAGGACAATAATTTGACTTCTTTGGACTGAAGAATTTATATATTTTTATGGTAGTTCTTTATCATTTTCATGGTAAACAATCAGATTAATATAGGATTAAGCACTTTATAAAATACAAAATGTTCTATTTCCCTAGAGCATATGTATTTTCTAGACTGCTATGAAAAAGTAACACAAACTTGGTTGCTTAAAATAACAGAAATTGATTATCTCACAGTTTTCAATTCCAAAACTCTAAAATTGAGGTGCTGACTGGGACATGCTCTGCCTGAAGCCTCTTTGGGAGAATCTTTCTTTGCCTTTCTCAGCTTCTGTTACCCCAAATATCCTTTGGATTGTGGCAGCATAACTCTAATCTCTGCCTCTGTATTCACATTGCATTCACCCATCATGTCTCTGTCCTTTTTTTATAAGGATACCCATCGTATTGAATTAAGACACTATCCCACTTTGGTATGACCTAATGTTAATTTAATTTCATCTGCAATGACTCTATTTCCAAAAAAAAAAAAAAAATGTCACATTCTGAAGTACCAGGTGTTAGGATATTAACATATATTTTTGGGGAATACAATTCAACCCATAACAGCACTCCTCTGTCCCCACAAAATCCAAGTTATTTCCATATAAAAAACATATTTACTCTATACCAATATGCCCCAAAGTCTTCACCATTCCAGCTGCAATTTTGAGTGAAAACTCTCACTTAAGCAATATCAACTCAAAATCCCAAATGCCGTAATTTAAATCAGTTATAGGTGACTCAGGGTATGATTCATTTGGGGGCAAAATTTCTCTTAATCTGTAAACTTGTAAAATTAGAAAACAAGTTATCTTCTTCCAAAATACAATAGTGGGGTGCGCATAGAATAGATAAGAAGGTAAAGTGGTACAGCCACTTTGGAAAACAGTTTGGGAGTTCCACAAAAGTTTAAACATGGAATTATCATATGAAATATCAATTATATTCCTAGATATATATCCAAGAGAAAAGTTTTGTACACACAAAAATTTGTATGCAAATATTCATAATGGCATTATTCATAATAGCCAAAGAGTAGAAACAAGCCAAACATCCATTAACTGATAAATGGATAAGGGTGGCACATCCGTGCAATAGAAGATTATCTAGAAATAAAAAGAAATAGAGTGTACATGCTACAACATGAATGACCATAAAATCATTATGCTAAGTAGAAGAAGCTAGTTACGAAAGAACACATATTGTATGATTCTTTTTATATGAAATGTCCAGAAAATGGAACTCTCTGGAGACAGATGAGAAATCAGTGGTTGCCAGAGGCTAGAGGAAGAGGGATGACTAGGACTGAGTGCTAATGGGCTATGTAGTTTCTTTTGGGGGTGATAAAATACTTAACATTAGATACTGGTGATGGTTGCACAACTCTGTGTATACGCTAAAAAATACTACAGAGGTGAATTTTACGGTATGTGAATTATATTTCCATACAGTTATCATATATGTTTTTTAAAAGAACCATACACCAAGTGGTTGATTTTCTTTCTTTTAAAGTGTCACCTAATGGAAAGATTGAAGCCTGGAAAAGTGTCCTTAAATTTTACAATCCAGTCATTTATTATTCCTTGGGCTTGGAAATGGGGGTGGAGCAGTGAAGCAAGGGGAAGATAAAGAGAATATTTTTAGTTCATAAGCAGCAATGGAAGAACACTGACTTTGTATTCAGAAAAATCTTGGTACTAATTCCAGTTGGCTTTCTAGGTGTGTGATGGTATGAATAAATTAACTTCTCTGCGCCTCAATTATTGCATTTTTAAAAGTAGAATAGTAACAATTATAATAAAATTATGTCTCCTGGGCTTACTAGCAATGATATTATTTGGGTATTCATTATAAGAACCGAATATGTAGTGAATATTATTTATTTCCTTTTACTTGCAGTACCTAGCACAGAGTTAGGGATAAATACTCCAAAAAAATACAAGTTGTTTTTCTGATTGGAGTTCAGTACAGAGTAGACATATGCAAATACAAGAACACTTATTTCTGAGTTTCCTAAAATGAGTTTTACAGATGCTTCGCCATTAATTTTTCTAGCATTTCTTTATTTAATTTGCCTTTAATTATGTGTTTTGTTTTCCCTCTTGCTGTGGGTATATACATTATTTATCCTTGACTATTACCAATTCGCATTACAGAAAGAATGCTTGATTTGCTGTAATGATCATTAATAATTGCAAAGATAAAGTGGCATAAAATCAAGACCACTAGAGTAAAATGGAACAAGATATGTGGCTGGACTCTGAGCTTTTTAAAGAGAGAGAAAACTGATGGCTTAAAAAATTAGCATCAGAAATATGATTCCCCTAATTGAGAATGTGTGACCCTAATTGAGAATGTATGGGAAACAACCTCCCTAATAATAAAAGCAATTAAACTTATCTAGGCAGATTAGTTATGTATTGCTGCAGAATTATAGTAACATCCACAAAAGTCATAATGGGTAGAGGTTATGCAGTGCTGATTTATGTGCCAAGTGTTGTTATGTGGCTTTTATGTATATATTAATATTTACTCATTTGGAAGTTCTGAATAGATGTTTATTTTTGCACATATTTATCATTAATCTAAAAGATTTGCCAGCTCTTCTTTATCTCGTTCTTCTTCGTCCTCATTTTAAACTGGAAATCAAACTCTCACTGATTGAAGAATGTTTTTAAAATGCTTAATAATTGCATGAACTCTGGATTTTAAAACCAATAGATTCTTTTTGGCCAAGTTTACTGATTTTTCTCTAGTATATTTTCTTCTGCATAAATGAAATTTCTAAAATTAACTAAGTAGATGGCCACCCAGAAAAAAATCTACATTTCTTAGCTTCTCTTACAATTATGCATGACCATGTTATTAACTTTTGGCCAATGAAATGTAAATAGAAAGAATATGTGACAATAATTAACATAAATTATAGACGTAAAACAGCATAAATGGATTCTTACAGTTCTGGAAGTCACAAGTCTGGAATGGGTGGCACTGGGTTAAAATCAAGGTGTCACCAGGACTACATGCCTTCTAAAGTTCTGGGATAGAAACTGCTTCCTTGCCTTTCCTAACTTGCAGAGGTCTCCTGCATTCCTTAACTCAAGGCCCTTTATTCATCTTCAAAGCCCATGAAGCAGCATATTGTCTTCAGAACTCTATGCCTCTGACACTGATTCTCCAGGCTCCCACTTTCACTTATATGATCCCTTGGGGTTGCATGAAACTCACGTGGGTAATCCAGAACAATATCCTCAAATTAAGGTCACCTGATCAGCAATCATAATCTGCAACTTTCATTCTCCCTTGTCATATAACTTAGCAAAGTCATAGGTTCTGGGGATTCAAACGTGGACATTTTTGAGGGTGGGGCATTATTCTGCCTACTACAGAATTTTCAACATCTATCCTTAAAATAAGTGGATGTTTCTGCCTTCCCCAATGTTGGAATGCAAAATTTGATGGTTGAAACTGGACTGTGGTGTTAACTAACTTGAGAATGAGCCCATTTCTGGCACAGCTCAACACCAGCAGCAATCATAAACATAGTGGTAATCAATTGCAAAAATGACTATACATTTTTCATCTCTTCCAATGTGACATTATAACTCTTGCCCTCAGGAACTGTAGTCTTTCTACACTCCTTGAACATGTGCTGAATTGTTCCTTGCTCTGGCCAATGTAAAACTGATGCAAAAATGATGCGAGCATAGATTTGGAAAAATGTTGGTACACCAGAACTTGCTCTGTAAAAAAGCTCATGCCAGCTTGCTAGAGGATGTGAGAACACATCAATAGAAGGCCCAGTTATTCTACCTTTCTCAGGCGAGGGCATGCTAGTCCCAGTGGATCTACCAGCTGACCATATATCCCAGCCTGGAGATCAGCCAAGCTCATCCCAAACTGCCCAAACTGCTGAGTCAAAGAAAGTAAACAACATACATGGTTGATATTTTAAGACGCTAGTGTTTAGACGGTTGTTGCATAGAAAAAGCTACCTGGTAACAAGCTAACACATATACAGTATACCCAGTGCTTGGAATAGTTCTGAGTTCATTATATGTATTAGCTTGCTCAGTTCTCACAACAAACTTATGAGATATTTATTATCTCAATTGTAGAGGTGAGAAAATTGAAGCACACAGAGATAGAGTTATACTTCTATAGGTTATATAGTAAGAAGTGAAGGGAAACCTGAACCCAGGCAGTATGGCACCAGATACCATAATCTCATCTTCCCTTTGATAGGAGGACCTTAGATGCAACACTGTGAGGAGTCCAACACTATTCACTGGAATATTATGTTTTAATCACTTTTATTGTGCATATTCTGCTACTCGGCCAAACCTAATCTTGACTAATGCAGACTTTGGTACCTGGATCATAGTGCTATAAATAACAAAACCTAAACCTGTGGCACTGGATTTATAGAATTTGCCATGTGTTAGGCAAGAAGGATCAGACATTAAAAGGTAATAACAGGTACTATTCAATATCAAAATATTTGGCAGAAATTATGTACTGTTGTTTGTTCAAAGGCAGATCATATACTAAAAGAGGCTATAGCATTAGAGCAAATGATAGGAAATTTTCAAAGTGTAGGTATTTATTAAATATTTCTAGATGCTTAAGAGAGAGTAATACTTAGCCTAGAATTTGCCAGTCCAAAAGTAGAGTTGACAAAGATTATCATTCTGCCAAGAAAAATAATCTGGGCAATTTTCATTGATTAAAAGCCCAATAATTTGGAGACTCTGTAGATTAAGAAACAAATATACTCATGCTCCAAACCAAAGCCATCATTGATGGTAGCTCTCAGACATGGACTTGAACATAAAACTATTCCCCCAAGCCTATTTCAAACATTTTACTCTCTGTAGAAAAGATCAGATTAAATTGGTTCCTTTTCCACCCAAGGCTATTGTTTCAGATATTTTTAAGTAGTTTAAAATAAGCAAGAGGATGATAAATAAAAGATAAGAGTCTTTAAGCCTACAGTAATATATATAATCAAAATATTTGGCTGCAATTGCTTGCACATGGAATGTTCTAGAAGAAATTGACTGGAAACCTATTAAGTTTTGAGGGAAATTATACTGTCAGAACCACACACTCTGACTGATAGAGCTTGTAATTTCTTATATGCTAAAGAAACAACAGGCCCGATCATGGGCCAGCAGAAAGCCTGCTGTGAAAGCTGAGACACCATCAGGTGGGTTGCAATCTCCATTGCTAAGCTCAATGATAGAACCTATTGGGCATGATGTGTCATGGAAGGAAGATTTTTTTCTGTCCTTGCATCATACGATTGAATAAAAGTTATGGCCACTGATTGCTGTTTATTTTCTATCATTCATTATCATTTCATTATATTTGTCCTGTTTCCATACCAGTTGGGTGGGAATTGAATATTCAGAAGATTTTAAATTGCGATATGGCTTATAGGTCACTAGACTATTATGAGATATATGTAGCTTATCCTTAAGAAATTTTGGACTACAAACTGGAAGTAGTAATTGCATAGTTCTCTGAGGTGTCTCTCATTGAAAGCCATGACTCTATTTTATATGTCAGAAGAAGAATACATGAGACTCTTCAGGGTGGAGAAGGCTGTTTTATAAAATTAAGCTCCTTCTTGTTTGTAAGCAATAGTTAGTGTTTCCACCACCCAGAGCATTTATTTGAGATTTCCCATCTCTTCTCTTAGAGCTGTATGTGGTCCTTGACATCATTGGCTAATGAGATATAAGAAGAGTATGGGCAATTTTTAAAAGGCATCTTTAAATGGAAAGAACCATATCTTTCTATTTTACACTTCTCTCTCCTGCTGGCAGAACAGAGTTGGAGCTGGAAACATCATCTTTGACTATGAAACGAACTGTGGCCTGGGACCCATGCATGATAGGGCTGCAAATTACAAGGAGCCTGGGTCCTGGAGTGACAATAGCCTGGCATTGACCACTATACTTCTACTTTTAAACTACTCATCACGTATGGATAAATCTAACCATAATTAATAAAAAAAATTATGATTTCTGAAATCATGACATACATACAGACACATGCATGCACACACGCTATATACACCAACACACACACATATTGCCTCCAATAAAGTCTAGTAAGGGCCCTCAATTTGGTATAAATTAATAAATGCTCTTTAAAAAATTATTGTATTTTGGCCGGGTGTGGTGGCTCACACCTGTAATCCCAGCACTTTGGGAGGCCGAGGTGGGTGGATCATCTGAGGTCAGGAGTTCGAGACCAGCCTGGCCAACATGGTGAAACCCCGTCTCTACTAAAAATACAAAAATTAGCTTGCGTGGTGACAGGCGCCTGTAATCCCAGCCAGTCGGGAGGCTGAGGCAGGAGAATTGCTTGAACCCAGGAGACAGAGGTTGCTGTGAGCGGATATTGCGCCATTGCGCTCCAGCCTGGTTGACAGAGCAAGACTCTATCTCAAAAAAAAAAAAAAAAAAAAAAAAAAGATTCTTGTATTTTTACATGATGCTGCAGGAGAAGAAGGAGATAAAAGATACGGAGATGTGCATAACTATTATGAATCAGTGAGGGGACAGAATAATCAAACGTAAACCACCAAAATCTACTAGGTCAGAAATGTTGATTGAGCACCTACTATGGTGTAACAGGGATAATAGGTACGAAAAATGTGGATAGCAGTGGCGGGTGCGGTGGCTCACGCCTGTAATTCCAGCACTTTGGGAGGCAAAGTGGGTGGATCACGAGGTCAGGAGATCGAGACTGTCCTGGCTAACACGGTGAAACCCCGTCTCTACTAAAAATACAAAAAATTAGCCGGGTATAGTGGCGGGCGCCTGTAGTCCCAGCTACTCGGGATGCTGAGGCAGGAGAATGGCGCGAACCCGGGAGGCGGAGCTTGCAGTGAGCCGAGATCGCACCACTGCACTCCAGCCTGGGCGACAGAGCGAGACAACGTCTCAAAAAAAGAAAAAAAAATGTGGATAGTAGTAAAGAAAGCACTGAAAAATCTCGACCTTATGAAACTTTCATTCTAGTGAGGAAAGCAGCAATAAACATAATAAATACCCCATTTTAATAATTCTCAATCTATATTTTATATATTCTGAAATCATAATGCATCTATCACCAATGACATGGCATTGTTCAGCTGACAGCACATTTTTCATAGTACTACATAAAATAATGTTGCCACTTACAACTGATAGCGCCTTCAGTATAAAAGACAGTAATTAAAACACATAGTAATAGAAATGTAAAGACTAAACATTCAAACAAAAACTTCATAAAATAGCCAATAATTACATAGTTTTCTATTTGTTATACTGTATTAAGTGCTGAGGAGAAAATATAAAGCAGTGAGGGATCTGTTACGTTTGGGGATGTTGCAATTGTATATAGAAAAGGAAAAGATCTCCATGATAACATATGGTTTTGTGTAGATTAAATCAAGTGAAAGACTGAACCACCAGGATTCCTAAGGGAAGATCATTTAAGGATGAAGGAAGAGCATACATAAAGAATCTAAGCTGTAACCACAACTGGCTTATTCAGGAAAAAAAAGAAATAAAGTGGCCAGTGTTCCTCAAGCAGAAAGAAGGAAAACTGCTAGAAACAGAGGTAGAGCGGTAGCTGAGGGCCTCCTCATATAAAGTCTCATAAGCCATAGTAATGACTTTGGGTTTGTTGCCTCTGTTTCTCAGTCGGTCATTTCATAGCTTTAAAATACTCTTGATCAGATTAACTACTGCCTTGAAGAATGGTATACAGAGAGGTATGTGAGAATTTAAAATATCTCCGTTGCTTGTTACTGTTAGGGATAGAGAAAACTATAACAGTTTCCTCTGTTTTACGAACTGGGATATACAAAAGATTTAATCTTTATATAATTGAGTTTTCACATTGTGAACTTGGGGAATGTCAGAAAGCCTTAATAGCTAAGAATGTTATTAATGATAAGCCTTCCATAGCCTAAGAGATGTTCACTGGAATCTATTGTCAGGAAGATGCAAAAGGCGTAGATGGATATAAGGACACCTAAGGAAAACAATAAAGAGATATTCAAAGATAACAGCATCATACTCTTGTCTCTGATTTAGCATTGAAATTCAGCTTCCTAATAGAATATTTGGCTAATATGGGTATTTTTAAATTAAAATTTCATTTGTGTATCACCTTTCATATTTCTTCCAAGGCAATAAAGAAAATTGAAGAGTATATGACTTCAACATTAGAAAGTTTCCAGATAAGCCCATTCTCCGAGTTACCTAAGTATAAATTAAGCAGAAGATTTTCACTAAGAAACCCTAGATCATGTCATCTGACTCTTATGAGGGCTATGATTAAGACATTTCTAACTTCATGTTCTAATTTTTTCATATTAGTAAGGAATTTAAGAATAATTATCTGGCCCTTCTGCATTAATATATTTTTAAATATCCCAGCTCTACTATAATTATTAAAACTAATAATGATAATAATTCTTAATACTATTATTAAGTAAATAACAGAGTCTTTTCCCAATAGAGAAAAGTCAAGCCATACAAGATTCAGACTCCAGTCATTTTTTTTTCCTTTGCATGCGAAATTTAGGTTTCTGTTTTTCTGCAAGGAAGTCAGATAAACTATGTGCCATTCGTTAGTTTATATTTGTGTGGTTTCAGTTTATATAATATAAATCCAAAGACAAAGACATTCATGCTTATGAAAATTAGCCAAAATGTGAATTCTATCATGAAGTATTAGTGTATTCTTTCTCTTATATAAGTTACTGTCTTTTTTCTCTCTAAGCTTGCCTATTCATTCCTTTATCTGACAGTCAGAGAATTAGTGTCATGATTCAGTTCTTCAGTTACAAGAAAAATAATTTTTTCATACTAACTTCAAAAGAGGCAAAAAGTCTATCTAAAGAGCATATGATATTGAATTTTCCCCTTTTATATATAATATAATGGGTTGCTTGTTGTTTTTTAGAAGAAAGTCTAGCTTTTTAATCATTCAAACATCAATTGACTTTTGAAGTGAGATGTTGATCAAAGAGGTTGACCTAACTAAACGCAAGCTACATAGCTCAGACTTATTTTTGCCTCATTTTCTTTCCCTCCTTCTTTCTTCACGCTTCTATCCATTTACTTACTCATGATCCAATAATCATAATGTAGTATTTAAAAAGAATTAAAAGAACTATAATTTTATGTGATTATATATGCCCAATTACACTTTAAATATACTGTTGCTTGGTTTCTTACAAGTGCTTATAAGATAATGGTATCAAGAATCCAAGTTTATAATTATTATTGATTCTATCAGTGAGCTACTTTTTAAAATGTAATAAAAGGAATGCCTTTCTACAATTGGAGAGGAGAGCAATCCTTGGTCTAAAATATAAGAAAAATCAAGTAGGAATTCTAAGAACTGTCCATGAAAATGCAGACTTTCTACTTAATATTGAAATTAAAATATACTTTAATTTTTTAAAAGAGCAAATATATACATAAGAAATATAAGTTATGGCAATTTGAAAATCATGTTCAATATACGGTTACAAGCAGCATGTGATAGTTTCTATAATTGGTGGCTCCATTTTGTGAGTTTTACTGTTTTGAAATATCAGTTGAATTAACTAAAGACATTTTGATAGTTCCCCATAAAGTCTAAAGTCATAATTGGATTTTATGGAGCATTCTGAATGCTAACAGAAAAACACATGCAAATGGTTTTTAAGCAGATATTAAAAGAAGAATTGATGCAATGCTACTGCATGTGTTTTGTAGTATCACACTTAATTGTAAGCAGAAATTATACACGACTTGTGGGAGAACATCATTGATTACTTGTGCTATTCTAAGACAGCACTTAAATATTAAGCTCTCAAAATATAACAGCATACGTCAAAAAAATGCATTTTGGATTTCTTTTTTTTTGTTTTACACATAATGAATTCCTGATACCCAGAAGTTTAAAAAACTGATCCCCTTCCCCTGACCTTCTGATTGTTCCTTATCCTTTCCTGATGTTTATTATGTAATAGGCTCTTTCTAAAAAGGTATGTATTTTCCTATATACATATCAAATAAATGTGCTATGCAGAGCTCTCATGTGCTTCACGTGGAAATCATCACAGGAGTGGTGCAGCAAACATTTTTGTAATTATCAAAAACTCAGATGGCCTAGCCTTTGCTACATAACAATAGAAGTTTTTGTTCCATGGATCTGAATTCAAAATGATATATTTTGCATTAATTCACATATACAATATAACTTTATTCTCATCTGAGCTACTATAATTTCAATCTACAAACATCAACCCAAACCACCAGAAAGAAAATGAACAATATAATGAATACCTGCTAATATTTCTATAAAATGTGTGGGACTTGTTAAAAATTAAAATTATGGTAAAACACCAAGTTTATTTTTAACAAAATGGCCAGGTAAACATTAATTTTATATTCATGCAAGTAATATTAATTGTGCATTCACTCTGTATAAAGCACTAGGGTGGCAGTTAGGATCAATGAATGGAGAAAGACAAATGACAAAGTTTAATAAATCAAGCTGTTTGCTTATTAAATACCTTACGGTAAAGTTGATAAAAAGGACATATACATTATGGACCGGACAGAGTGGTAAGGAAGTTTGACTTGGGGCTGACAATGTCTAGAAGTGATTTTTAGTTTAATTTTTTTTATTTAGTTGATATTTAGCTGACTTTTACTTGATATTTATTGATATTTAGCTAATTTTTAGTTGATATTTATCATTTACTTTGTACCTGAAGTTGTGCTAAGTTTTAGGTTAAATATATGAAATTGCCAATATCCAACTGCTTTAGATGAATTAAAATAGAAATTTGTGTCCTGAAAATAGAGCACAGTTATGTCTGACTAAACATTTATTTCATTGTGGTATTAAGATTTAATGAAAGAGATAGTCAGGAACACATTTTTATCTATACACTTCTGTGCTTCTTTATATAAAACACATTTTTCTCTGCAGGGACTAAATTTATAAACTTTATTCCTCAGTATATATAATTCTGGGCTTAAAACATCTCATTTGTTCCAAGTCATCTCAAGGACTATTACAAATTTATCTATAACTAATTTTAATTCATTTTGTATTAAAAAGCAGGTGATGTGGTACTTTTAGAAAATAGGCACTAGTATCATGAAATGATAGCCATTCAAAAAAGTGAGGAGCCAATTGATAAAGAATGCTTCAGTCAAAAGAACAGCACGAGTGAAGGCCAAGTGGGTGGGGGAGAGAATGACAAGTCTGAGGAACTAAAAGTAATTTTAATCAAAATGCCATAAAATTGAAAGGTGAGACTTAATCCCAAAACATAAGCAAGAGAAGATTATGAAAAGCCTTGAACAACATATTGGAAAATTAACCTCCCTATAATGAAACAAACATGAATCTGTTTGGGAGAAAAGAGCACTGGCTGTGTTAGACACCATGGGGCACAAAGAGGAACTGCTCAATTTGACCTCTGTTGTGAAGATTGTCAATGATATGAGAACAGGAACAAAATCATACTGGTTACAAGTGATAACTATAGTTTAGACACTAAGCATGTGATATTATAGTGTAGGATATTTTAATTCTTAGCAGTTAACAGGTTGGAATAGCATTCAAATAGCATGAATCTACACATTAAGGGAGAATTTCTCAAATGATGCACTATTATTCTTTCACTGTAATTATTCTGCGCCACTGCACTCCAGCCTGGGTGACAGAGAGAGGCTCTGTCTCAAAACAAACAAACAAACAAACAAACCTTAGAATACTTAGAAGGGTTAAACACATAGCAGAGCATGAAAAATGTTTGTTAAAAGGAAATGAAACATATTAACTTGCAAAGGTACTATGAACGTTGTATGGTGTATCCATGAAGGTAAATGAGGACATGGCATACTTGTAATGTTAGTCCTTCCCTGGATCCATTTCTTTGAATGAATGGATGCATGGGACGGATGACTGTTAGAAAGGGAAACGAAAGAGAAATCAGATACTTTAAAGTTTTGATGACTTGGCAAAGTATCAAGTAGTAAAGAGAAGTCATGATGGGCATGAGATTTAGGGAAAATATATTTTATTTTGCATGTTTAGTTTATACACTTACATCTATTGTGCATGGAAGTTACTGGTAACCATTTTAAATGTAATTTTTCCTTCTTTCAACCATCAGATATTAACATCTATCATTTTATGAGTTGTTGCCATATTTCAGGAAGCATATGACAGCTTTATGTAACATCTTATACTTTATAATTGAAAAATGCTGCTAAGCATGTATCATAATACCAATTTTAAAATGTAAAAAAGTCAATGTAATGTTTCATTTACATAACTAAGTGGAAAGTTCATGATTTCAACCTACATATATCAGGTGCCAAACTCATGATCTCAATAAGCTTATTGTCACTACGTAATTTATTAAGTAATTCCTCTTTGCAGGCATTACACAATTAACTGTAAATGCAAAAACAAAAGATAAAATATGACATCAGTATCTGGCATTGATTAGGAGTAAAGGAACCAGAGAAATATAAAGATAATTCCTGTATATTATGATAAAATTGTATAAATAAGCCAGAAGAAAAATGTTAGAACACTTCACCAAGAGTGTGTACAAATGCCAAACAAACATATGCAAAAGTGTTTGGTCTTATTAGTAATGAGAGAAATGCAAACTAAAAGCACGTTATTTATTTAGATAAAACTACCTAACAAGAAATGAAAACACAAGCATCATGAAAAATGTGGAGAGAGAGGAACTATCATACAGTGCTGATATGAGTGAAAATTTGTAAACTCACTTTGGAAGACTGTTTGGCATTGCTGTCATAAACCAAGTCAGTGTATACTTTATAATCCAGTAATTCAAGGCCAAAAATATATGCAACAGAAATTGGTATCCACTTGCACTAAGAATACTTGACAAGAACATTAATATCTGCTTTACTCATAAGAGCTATGAACTGAAAATAGCCCAGAGTTTCATCAAGAGTAGAGTGGGTAAGGAAACACTGATACATTTGTGTAATGAAATAATATACAGCAACAAATGAACAAACTTTGAAAAATTTAATGCTATTCTCCACAAAAGGGAAGAATCTCACAAACATAATATTGACTGAAAGTAACTATTCAATAAGTAAACAAATAAGTTATAGTGTTTAATGTTACATACTTACATACAATTATTTTTTAAAAAAACAAAGAAGTGATGAGCAAAATAATGCAGGATGGTGTTATATTTGCGGAAGTCATCAGTAGACAGCCAGCAGAGGCTTCTCAGTTACTGGCATTATTCAGCACTTTGCCTTTGTTGGTGGCTATGTTAGTATCCATGAGAAGCACATTGTTTTGTACCCACTTGTGTATGTGTGTTCTAGATCATAAACAAGGATAAAAGTATAGATTTTGAACTGAAGACGACCTAGTTGAGGAAGTAAATGACAGCTCTCAACCTTAGTAATATAAGAGGTCAGAAAATTTGTCAATCAATTTGGAGAGACTGGTAAATGTTTTTCAAAAACATTTCTAGCATATTCACCATAAACTAAAAAGAAAGAATCAGAAGAACTGAGGCGACAAAAAGGGAACTAGATCAAGTAAGATAACTAGTTCACAGCATTTTTTGATGTTCTCTAACTTGACATTTTGTTTTCCCGTAAAGGCTGTAATAAGAAGGGCTTTGTCCATGGTCTTTAGTCTTGTTAATAGTTGAAAATAAATGTACCTTAGATGCTCTTGTTTTATTAGCATATTCTCAGAGATCTGAGGAGTGCACAGGCTGAAAGTGGGACATGGAACCACGGGACAAGCATTCATAGACCGGAAATGGAATTTATCATGACTTCAGACCAAGGTGTTAATTAATTGGCCAAAAAAAAAAAAGAAAGAACACCATTTATAAGCAATCTAAGGTATAAAGGGCACTGTCCATGCAGAGGCTCTGAGGTACATTGATAAAGATGAAATTTATTTTCTATATGTAAATGAAGCTATTATCCCTAGGGATAATCTTTATGAAAAAGATACTCTACATTTCAGCCTAAACTTGTTTACTTTTTGTTTGTTGACAGAATTTCTCATACTAATTCATCCTTTTATTCCTGATATAAATCTTGATTAAACACGGTATATTATTTCTCATATCAATTGCTGTATTTTGTTTTCCAATGGTTAATATAATACATTTGATCTATATTCATGACAGATTAATTTACAGTTCCATTTTTATCCTACCAATATCAATTTTTTGAAGAATTATTCTTTATCAAATAATTTGACAAATCTTCACATTTTTCTATGGCTTTACCTATTTTAAATATCATTTATATTTCCAATTCAAAAGATTAGATACAATTAATATGTGAAGCTATCTATGGTAATTGGTGTATTTGAATCTTCCACTAATTCTATTGTCAATTTTGGACATTATTATTGACCATTTTGTCAATTCAGATTATTTGGACAGAAAATTTTTTCATTCACTCTAGGCACGCAATTTTTTTAATTAATGGATTTTTCTAGAACAGTCTTAGGCTTACAGAAACATTTAACAGAATGTCCAGAGTTCCCATATACCCTATCTGCCATCCCTGCCTTCCCCTACCCAGAGTTTTCTGTTTCATTAATATCTTGCATTAGTGTGGTGCATTTGTTATAATTGATGAGCCTATATTGTTATATAATTAATCAAAAGGTTGATAGTTTACATTAGGGTTTACTCTTTGTCGTATATAGTCTATGGGCTTTGACAAATGTATAATGACATGAATTCACCATCAAAGTATTATATACAAAAGTTGCACTGTCTTTAAATTCTTCTTTGGTCCACCTATTCATTTCTCTATCCCTTTCCCCACTCTAAAATCATGGTAATCACTGATCTTTTTACTCTCTCTATAGTTTTGACTTTTCCAGACTGTCACATACAGTCATACATCACTTACCAATGATGATGTTTCTGAGAAATGCATCATTAGGTGATTTCACTATTGTGTGAACATCAGAGAGTGTACTTAAAACAAACCTAGATGGTACAGCGTACCTATCACCTACCTAGGCTGTATGGCATAGCCTGTTTCTTTTAGGCTACAAACCTGTATATGTTACTACACTACACACTGGAGTCAATTGTAATGCAATGGCATTTGTGTATCTAAACATATCTAGGCACAGAAAATATACACTATAAAAGATTAAAAATGGTACACCTGTACAGGGCCCTTACATGAATGGAGCTCAAAGAGCTGGAGGTTGCTCTGGGTAATAGTGAGTGAATGTGAAGTCCTAGGACATCATCCTACACTGCTACAGGCTTTATAAACACTGTACGCTTAAGCTATGCTAAATTTATTTTTAAAAATTATTTTTGTTTCCTCAATAATAAATTAGCCTTAACTTACTCTGGCTGTTTTACTTTATTCATTTTTAAAACTTTTTCACTCTTGTATTAACACTTAGCTTAAGACACACATACAGCTGTACAAATTGTTTTCTTTCTTTTTTTTTTTTTTTTTTTTTTTTTTTTGAGACGGAATCTTGGTCTGTTGCCAGGCTGGAGTGCAGTGGCATGATCTCAGCTCACTGCAACCTCTGTCTCCCAGGTTCAAGCGATTCTCCTGTCTCAGCCTCCCAAGTAGCTGGGATTACAGACACACACCACCACAACCAGCTATTTTTTTTTATATTTTTAATAGAGTTGGGGTTTCACCTTGCTCGCCACGATGGTCTTCATCTCTTGACCTTGTGATCTGCCTGCCTTGGCCTCCCAAAGTGCTGGGATTACAGTCGTGAGCCACTGCACCCAGCCTGTTTTCTTTCTTTATGTCTTTATTCTATGCACTATTTACTTTTTAAACTTTTGTGTTAAAAACTAAAACACTAATGCACATAGTAGCCTAAGTCTACACAGGGTCAAGATCATCAATAACACTGTTTTCCACTCATCTTGTCTCACTGGAAGGTCTTCAGGGGCAATAACACATCCCTCACAGAAGCTGTCATCTCCTATGTCAATAATAACTCTTCTGGAATACCTCCTGAAGGATTTGCCTGAGGCTGTTTCAGAGTTAACTTATAGTATAATAAATATATGAATCAATAGCACAGTCTTCTGTTATCATTATCAAGTATTATGTACTATATATAATTTTATGTGCCACACTTTCATACAAGTAGCAGCATAGTAGGTTCGTTTATACCAACATCATCATAAGCACATGAGTAATATGTTGTGCTGCAACACAACTAAAGTTAGGACAACTAAAACATCACCAGGCAATAGGAATTTTTCAGCTCTGTTATAGTCTATGGGATCACAGTAATACATGCAGACTGTTGTTGACAGAAATGACATTATGAAGCACACGACTGTAGTTAAAATCTATACAGCATGTAGCCTTTTTAGATTGGCCTCTTTCACCTAGTATAATAATAAGCATTTAAGCTTCCCATATGTCTTTTTATGACTTGATAGCTCATTTCTTAACACTGAATAATATTTTATTGTGGAGACATACCACAGTTTATCCTTTTACCTTTTGAAGGCATCTTGGTTGCTTCCAAATTTTGGCAATTATATATGAGGATGCAAGATTTTGTGTGGTTGTAAGTTTTGTACCCATTTGGGTAAATACCAAGGAACGAAATTGCTGGAATGTATGATGAGTATGCTTAATTTTGTGAGAAACCACCAAGCTGTCTTTTAGAGTGGTTGTACAATTTTTGCCTTACCACCAGCAATGAATGAGAATTCCTCTTGCTCCACATCCTCGCCAACATTTAACGTTTTTTGTGTTTGGATTTTAGCCACTCTTAAGGGCTTAGTGGCATTTCATTGTTTTAGTTTACACTTTCCTAAGGACATGCAGTGTTGAACATATATACTTATTTGCCATCTGTAGATCTTCTTTTGTGAGGTATCTGTTCAGGTCTTTTGCCCGTTTTTTCATTGAGTTGTCTGGTTTTTTTTTTTTTTAATTGTTGAATTTTAGGAGTTCATTGTGTATTTTTGGATAACAATTCTTTATCATATAAGTGTTTTGCAAAGATTTTCAGGCTTGCCCTTTCATTCTCTTAATAGCGTCTTTCACAGAGCAGAAGCTTTAACTTTTAATTAAAATAAATGTAAACTTGTATTGTATTTTTAAATTTTGGTTTTTCAATTTTATTTTTTGTTTACTTAAAAAACTTTTGTTATTCTACAGTGTATACCTTTGGCATTTCATATTGCTGAAAATTGACCTGTTTTCTAACTTGCCATTCCCTTGATTACTGAAGCATGTCTCTCTCCTTTTTTACCTTTTTCCCTGACTTAATTCAGTTTTATGTATTAATTCACTCAACATATATTTATTAATGATTCTATATACCAGGTGTGGCTCTATGTCCTGGGAATAGAGTGGTAATCAAGACAAATGAGAAAAATGTCCCTATAGAGATGATGATGATGTAAACTGGTTCAGTAACCCACTGTAAATAGAGATGATGTCCAAGAAACAGATCTCTGAATCATAAAAACTTAAGCTACAACCAGATTCCGAAAAATCAAGAACCGTTCATTTTGTAATTTCAGTTACAAAAATTTCAACTGCTGTAATGTGTATATCTCTGCTTTCTTGATAAAATTTTCAAAACTAGCTAAAGCCGAAAGGTAAACTATTCAATAAACTTCATGTATTGTTGATAAGACAGCAGTTTCTAAGTGTATAAGGTATTCTTGTTCCAAAAAATTATTTTTAATTTATGTAACATAGTTTTCCTCGGTCAGTAATACAGAAAACATTATTTGAATGTCTTTAATTAAACTACATGGGTTAATTTTTTAAAAAACATATTTGTAAATTCCTATGAATATAAATTATTTTTAAAGTAACTGGGAAATAACATAATTGTTAAAAAGAAATCTAAGTTTGATAGACTGTTTTTTTTCAGCAACTCATGACAGAGTAGGTTTACTAATTATCTGATGAAGACACTCATCAATCTTTAAAATACACTGGCTAATAAAGTAACTATAACTGCATCATTTCTCATCATTTTTCTAGAGGAACTCACACTTACTGATCTGCTAAAAACTAGCTTATGTGAAGGGTAACTTACACATACCCATTCAAAGTAATAGAGATTTATTGAGCACTTAATCTGTACCAAGACCATGTTAGGCACAGGAGATAAAATGGTTTAATAAGATAGTGGCCTATACTCATACAATTATAATAAAGCCTGGGACACGAAAACTCTATGTTATAATGCAAAAAAATTAGAAAAATGCTACTGGAGATAAATAGGTTTAAAAAGAGCAACTTTCTATGACAGCATTTAGTAAGACAACATGCTTTCTTACACCATGCCCCTGTCATATGACAACACTGCATAAACGTGTATATCTGAGCCCAGACATACACTTTATACACACACCACACATGGCAATTCCAAGCCTTTACATAATTAAAAACTAATTCCTTCCCATTATGGGTGTGGTATCTATGAATTAGAAGTTATATTTAAATTTATTCAAATATGCTGTCCTTTATAAGTTTACACTGCGAATTCTTCATTCTTCTAAGATGAACCAGTGTCCCTGTTCCTAATGTGATGTTTTGGGTCTCAGAACAAGCCAACACATACCATATCTTGGACTACTTCTTATTCAAAAAAGAAATTATTATATAATTTTATACCTGGATTTCTGATGAGATATATATATATATAATTTTGTATCATCCTTTTACTAAATTTAAGAATATGGAAAATATCTTGTCATAATTTTTATACTTTCGTTTAATAGCTGTATGGTATTGTATAAGCTAGATGAGCTACAATCTTCACATTTGTTTTATTTTTATAATTGTGCTAAAAAGTTATTGTTAAATTTCCTTGAAGGAACTCCCTGTTTGGGGAATATATTTTGAGAATAGATTAATAAGTGAAAATTATGAACATATTTAAAGATCTTTATGCACATCTTGAAATTGTTTTTTAAATAGACTAGGTCAATCCAAACTCCAGACATGCTTCAGTAATCAAGGTCAATCCAATACCAGTAAAGCGTAAGATTATATAGTGTACCAAACCTTCCTTAACATTAAGTATTTTTTTTATTATACTTTAAGTTTTAGGGTACATGTGCGCAACGTGCAGGTTAGTTACATATGTATACATGTGCCATGTTGGTGTGCTGAACCCAGTAATTCGTCATTTAACATTAAGTATTATAATACAAAAACACAATCACAATTATTAGATTAAAAATAAACTTTTTTACATTTCTATTTTCTTTGTTATTTGTGAGATATACATATAGTCTTTTTCTTATCTTTTTTTGGTGTATTGCTTCTTCTTAGAATTATTCCTTTAAGGAATAATTACATCAAACATTAAAAATTTGTTTTATTTTCTACAACTATTTTATTAATAAGGTTTTTTAGTATGAATTATATTTATAATACATTTTGGAACATAAAAGTTTGTAAATTTTACCTGTCACCCTAGTAATACTTTTAACAACACTTTTTACGTGGCAATGATTTTTTTAAATTCTGTTTTATTAAAGTAAAATTTATATAAACCAAAATCTGCACACATTTAATAAGGTCCTCAATTTTTGTTTTGACAAGTTTATACAGTGATATTAAATTTTTGATAATTATACGCACCCATAGAAATACCATGCAAACAAAATAGGTAGAATATTTGTATTCTCCTAAGAAGTTTTTTTGTGCCGCTATCCAATGTTTCCTGCTTCTACCTTCCTGAGGCAACTGCTTTTGATTTTTATCACCGTAGACTCTTTTGCCAGTTATTAAAACTCATATAAATATAAGACTCATAAAATATTTATTACTTTATATCTGGCTCATTTTTCTCAATATAATGTTTTTTGAGATTTATTCATTTTTTAGGATGTAAGTAGTCCATTTCTTTTTTCTCTGAGTATTTCATTATACACATATACCACAATTGGTTTAATCTGTTTCTTATTGATAGACATTAGAGTTGTTTCCACTGTTTGTGTCTTATAAACCTATGAACATCCTTGAACATATTTTTATTGAAGATAAGTTTTCATTTCTTATGCATGAATACAGAGGAGTACAATTGCTAGGTCAAAAGGTAAATAAGTGTTTAAATGTAGAAGAAATTGCCAGAGAATTTTACAAAGTAATAATATGGTTTTACAATCCCATCAACAATGTGTGGGATGCTCAGTTGCTCTTATCTTCACCAACATTTGATATAATCAGACTTCCTTAATTTCAGTCATTCTGTTGCGTGAGAAATACCTCATTCTATTTATAATGTGCATTTCCCTGATGGCTCATAATGTTGAATACTTTTTCATGTGCTTCTTGGCCATTCTTCTGTCTTTTTAAATAAAATCATTCCCAAATTTATGCAACACATAACTCTAGTTCATTCATTTTGACTATCACTTACTTATTAATCATTTACATTAATATAGAAAATTTAACTTATCCATTTCCTATTTCTGGTCATTTAGGTCTTTTCTAATTTTTTACTAATGAAAACAAAACTGTCACTATCTTTCTTGTATGTGTTTCATGTAGAAGATCCTACAGATTTGATATGTTTATTTTCATCTTTACATTTTCTGAAAAATATATATTAGTTGATAATTATATTAATTAGTAATTCTGATATTCAATTATTCTTGGATTTCTTGCATACGCCCTTCCTGGTGTGTTTCTGCATGTACGTGTGTTATGTGCATATTTGTTTGGAATACTAATGGAATCAAATATCTAATTTTACTTAGATTTTTAATGCTATGTTGACAAGTGAGTTTCTGTATATAATTTCTTCCTATCACTGCCCTTGACTCTTGTAACAATATTATATTCAACTTATGCAAATTGTTGTATGACACTACTTATTTATTAATTGAATTATTCTACGAGATGTAATTTTTTTCTTCAAGATTCAATAAAATTGACCTATAAATATTACCTAAATCCACTGCCTATTGAAGGTGGGAAGTGAATAATGAGAATAAGAGTATACAATCATTAGCCAGTTTATACTGATGTACAGTTTATACTGATTAGCCAGTTTAATGATTGAACATCATCAAAAGTGTATTTTTAAATTTTTCAAATGCTTGAGAAAATTTTTATAATATTTTCACTAAATATATCAGTTTTTAATTAAGATTTTCAACATTTGGGGCATAAAATTAATCACATTGACTTTAATATTTTGTATATTCTTACAAAAGTGCAGCACTTTTTCCATTCCAAATTTTTTTGTTGTTATTCAGTTGGTTAACTGGTTGGGTATGTTTTTGTTTATTTTTACTTTCTGACAAGATGGGGATAGATTCATGAGAAGTTTAGCTTTGGTTTTGTTTACTGTTTAACTTTTTATTCATTAATTCATTTATCCTATTTTATTAATTTCTTCAATTATCTATATTTTCCTTTCCTATGTCTTTGATACTCCACTTTTGTTGCTTTTCTTCTGTTTTTTGGTAAATGCTTTCATGATTATAGCTTTCCTATAAATAATTTATTTGTATTGGTAGGCTTTGAAATAGAGTATTTTGTCTTTAACCCATGAATTAAAGGTATAATATAGATTTCAAATATTAAAAAAAATTTAATTTCCAAAAAATGTTTTTGAATTATGATTTGCAGTGTTAAGATTTTGTCAGAGATGACCTTCCACACTTTATAGATTTAAAAAATTTATAGGAATCTCTTTTGTGAGTAGTACAAATTGATTTTTTATGGACTTTTAAACGTGTATGTGCTTGAATAACTGCTGCAATATTTTCTGTAATAATAGTTATTTTAATCTACATTATTTGCTTTATGATATAAACATTTTTGATAGAGATCTAAAAGAATATTACATTTCATTGTAACTTTATCTTCATTAATTTACTTTATATGTTATAATGCTTTACTGGTAAGTAAGCATAAGACAACAATCATTACCTTTTGTGAAATTTTACCAATTATGCCTTGTGTTAGGTTGTATTCTAACAGCTACATACATTTGTTTGTTAGGTTGGTTTTGCTATTGTGTTATTTTAATTTACTTTTGTTATTGTAGGTGCTTCTTTTTATATTTCTTTAAAAAAAATTATTTAATTCCAATAAGAACCCTTAATATGAGACACCCTTTTAACAAATATTTAAGTATTTAATATATTACTGTTGACTATACCTAGGCAAGATGGTTTGTGCTTATAGTTCCAGCTACTTAGGAGGCTGAAGTGGGAAGATCACTTGAGGCCAGGAGTTCTAGACCAGCCTGGGCAACATAGTGATACTCCATCCTAAAAAAAAATAATAAATAAAATAACATTACCATTGACTGTAGATACAATGCCATACAACAGATCTCAAGAGATCACTCATCCTGCATAACTGAAACTTCAGGTCCATTGATAAGTAACTCTTCATTTTTCCCATCCTCCAGCCCCTGGAAACTACCATTCAACTCCTGGATTCTAGAAATTTGACTATTTTAGATACCTCATATCGGTGGAATCATGTATTCTTTGTCTTTCTGTGACTGGCTTAACATAATATCCTGAAAGTTCATCCATGTCATTGCATATTCCAGAATTTAGTATTCCATTGTATGTACATAGTACATTTCTTTATTTGTTCATCTGCTGATTAAGATTTAGGCTGCTTCCACATCTTGGCTATTGTGAATAGTGTTACGAATAATATTGGAGTGCTAATATCCACGAGTATGATTTCAATTAATTTGAAGACACACATACAGAGAGAGAGAGAGAGAGAACTTCAAATACATGCATACATACACCATATCATCTTACCGTGTGTCAATCTCTAATCCTACTATTTCAGGTAACCAAGATTATCAAACAGACAGATACTACCCCAACTTCTACCTTCCACCTTCCCTATCTATTATAGGAGAAATAGAACTGTAGTGTACATATGACTCTGCATACTTTTGCTTTTCACTTGGATATATTGCATGCATTTCTAGGAGTCAATGTATATAGATCCAACTATCCTTGTTATAGAATCTTTATTCATAAATACACATAATATATTCAATTAGCATTGAAAAGTTTGTACTACATAAACTCTTTATTGTGCTATTTTTTTATTTTTTTTTTTATTTTTTGAGACGGAGTCTCGCTCTTTCGCCCAGGCCGGACTGCAGTGGCGCTATCTCAGCTCACTGCAAGCTCTGCCTCCTGGGTTCACGCCATTCTCTTGCCTCAACCTCCCGAGTAGTTGGGACCACAGGCACCCACCACCGCGCCTGGCTAATTTTTTGTATTTTTTTTTTTTTTTTTTTTTTTTTAGTAGAGACGGGGTTTCACCGCGTTAGCCAGGATGGTCTCGATCTCCTGACCTCGTGATCTGCCTGCCTCGGCCTCCCAAAGTGCTGGGATTACAGGCGTGAGCCACCGCGCCTGGCCTATTTTTCTTTTCTCTCTGCAACATTCTTTCTCTTAATTTCTTCCAACATCTGTATTTACCCTTTGTAAATTTGTTAACAGTCTGACATGTATCAATCATCTGTATCTTTAATCCATGTTCATATAATGATGAAAACGTACCATTTTCAACGTGTTAATAAAGATAAGAAATCATATATGAGATATGTGCTCTCATGCTTTCATTGAACACATTCCTCCAAGTCAACTTTTACAACATCATACATTATATATACATATAAAATTGTGTGTGTGTGTGTGTGTGTGTATGTATATGTATATATATTATAGAGAGAGAGAGAGAAAGACAGAGAGAGAGAGAGAGAGAGTCTGGCTCTGTCACCAAGGCTAGTGCAGTGGTGTAATCTCAGCTCACTACTTCCCATTATTTTAATTTAACATATTATTCCATGGTATCTATATAACATAAAATATTCAATAATTTTCCTGTTGGTATTCATTCAAATTGTTTTTAGCTGTTGTTGGCTTTTTTTGCCACTATGAATAGTGCTGCAGTAAACACTCTTGCACATATATTCAAAGCGATGTGCTCTTTTATTTCTATGTGGTTGATTTCTAGGACCAGGATTTCTGTGTCAAAAATCTATATGTATCTTTAGTTTTCTGTTTGTTTGTTTTTAATTTTAGTAGATGCCTCCAGATTGACTTCTAAAAATATTCTGAAAATTTATATTATTTAAAATTTCCATCTTCCCTCATTCTTACTCAAAAGTGATATTAGTCTTTTGCATTTTTGCTGTCCAGTGTGTGTTAGTTGACGTTTGTTAATTTAGCTTAGATTTTCCTAACTTCTAGAATTTTTTAACTCTCTTTATTGCTTATTTTGATTTGTTCTTCTCTGAATTGTAGATGTATATTCTTTGCTTATTTTCCTATTAACTTATTTTATTTCTTGATATATGAAGAATACTTTCTATATTAAGATAATTTTCCCCCAATATTAGTTTTTCTTCTTAATGAAGGATTTGCAGATACATCTTAAATTGTTAAATTTATTCTAATTATTCTCTCTTTCAGTGTTGTCACCTCAAAGCAGTTTTGAAGTTGCCTCCACTTGGGCCCTGGTCTCCAACTCATAATCAGTTACCATTATTGGCTTGGGGTGTCCATGCTTGGTGCTTTGGATAATTCATAGATTAGAACATTGAATCATTAAATCAGCTAATAACATTGCTCTAGTTTTTACTCAAAGACTTTCTATTTACCCCCCCCACCTTTTCTGCATTGTTAAGCAGTTTTGCAGATACCATAATTCTATTAAGCATCTGACACAACTTTATTCAAACTTTTTTCACATCAAAAGGTAGAAGTTATTTCCCCTCCTCTTGACTCTTATCTACCCTTGTTTTTTGCTTTGACCAATGAATGAGGCAAAAGTGATTCTTTGCCAGTTCTGGACCTAGCCTTTAAGAGGACTGGATGTATTTTCTTTCTCCCTGTTGGAAAATTAGGGAAGTCCAACTATTCTGAGACCATAATTATGTGAAAGATCCCAAGCTAACCTCACGGAGATCCATTGCTAAGGAACACTTTCTACATGATTGAAGCCTTCTTGGAACTGAATGCTGCCAAACTAGTGATCCACGCAGGCATCATGTGGAAAAATACAAGAGTCCAACTGTGTCCTGTCAATGAGAAAATTGTAAGAAATATCAAAATGTTTTTTGTTTAATGGGTCTAAGATTTTTCTTTTATTTATTTATTTTTTTAACTTTTAAGCTCGGGGGTACATGTACAGGGTGTGCAGGTTTGTTGCATAGGTAAAGCTGTGTCATGTGGGTTTTTTATACAGATTGTCTCATCACCGAGGTATTAAGCCTAGTATTCATTAGTTATTTTTCCTACTCCTCCCACCTTACACCCTCCAATAGGACCCAGAGTGTATTGTTCCCCTCTATGTGTCCATGTGTTTTCATTATTTAGTTCCCACTTACGAGAATGGGCCATATTTGGTTTTCTGTTCCTACATTCGTTTGATAAGAATAATGATGTTTCTGTTTTAAACCAATGTGTTTTGGGGTGTTGTGCTATAACAAATAAGTGATAAATCATTTTGATAGTATTCAACAATCACTCTTAGTAAACCTTTTGCTTATAGTAATCTAAACATTTTTATATGTATAATGAGTTTTCCTTTAAAAAAACAATTTATTGTGATGTCCAGATGCCTTCTAATTAACATGAGAAAAACAAGAAACACTCACTGTCACCATGAGTATTTAATGTTATAGTAGACTGTAGTTCACACAAACAGAGGCTTAATAGAAGGCAGAGTGGCAGGACTATGAAAGAGAATCATCTATTATTATTAATTAATTATATGACTCTTTATCAAAAGATAATTTTAAAATTAAACCAAGGAGAAAAGGTCAACAAATTAAAATAAATCCCCAATGACAAATTAAAAAATAAATCGTCTCATTCAGAATTTACCAAATCAATGAAACCTTAAGGAAATCATTCACTAGCATGAACAAATATGGGATAAAACATGTTGTTGATAAAGACAGAAATACATTTTTATTTTAAATTTACTTTATAAAGCTAGTCAATTAAAATATTCACAGTTATTTGTGTTTGCTTGTTTGTTTGTAATGTGGTGGACCTAAGGCTCCAGAGAGTGATACTAAAATTTTTCTAAGAGGGAAAAAATAAAACATACAAGAGAAACTACTCTTGAAATCATTAAAAATTATTGAAAGTAAAATAGTGGGCTCAATCAAATAGTAACTCAAGCAAATGACTGTGGTATTGAAATACCAATTAAAAGACAACTCAAATACCAACAACTAGGTCCTAATTATAAAAATTTGGTGTAGAATATATAGCATAAAAACAAAAGAAGACTACGTATTCTACTGTGTTGAGATACGAGTTTTAAAATACTAAAAACTCATTAGAAACTCAAATTATTGTATTCAAAGCTATATTGTATCTTCCATATAGTGTTAAATATAAAAAATTTTAAAAAAATAAAATATTTAAATATAAAAATAAAATAAAATATAAAATATATGTATATAAATATATATATTTTTATATAAAAATAAAAAAATAAAAAAGGAAGAAAGTTTAGGGCCTATTTCTATTGATCTACACACTCAAAAAATGAAAATTCAAATGAAGCATGCATTGAGAAAATAATTAAAGGACTTTCAATCTGATTATGACATAAAATGTCATTAAAAGTTGTTATTCTCACACTATCCATGAGATCAATCTGGATAATCTACAAAATCTTAGTTTGTTTTACATCCATTAAAGCAGTGCTGTCCAATATAATTTTCAGTAATAAAGAAACTGTTTTATATCTGCACTGTTCAATAGAATAGTCTCTAGCACAATGGCTGAACTAATTTACACTCCCACCAACAGTGTAAAAGCATTCCTATTTCTCCACATCGTCTCCAGCATCTGTTGTTTCCTGACTGAAAAAAAAAAAAAAAAAGATAGTGGTCCTGTAAGATTATCATGGAGCACATATAAAAACCTGATATATGGAACTTGATATTGGCATTTCAGATCAGGTAGGGGAAATAATTGATATTCAATATTCAGTAATGATGTTGGGACATTTGGTTTTTCAGATAAATATACATTTATATGTATATGTATTAGTATATATACCATCTAGGTTTTTATAAGTATACTCTATGATGTTCATGAAATTACAAAATCACTTAAAGATACATTTCTCATAATGTATCCCTGTGGTTAAGGGATGCATGACTGTACTTGCTAGTCATCATTTTTATTAAAGACTCTTTGGAAAGGAAGAAAAAAAAGAATAGTCTCTAGCCACATATGACTATTTAGCACTACATATGTGGCCTACACAACTAAGAAACTGAATTTTAACGTCCTTGAAATTCAAGTAATTTAAATTACAATATAGTCACAGGTAGCTAGTAGTTTCAGCACAGCATGGGAGAGCTAAGGATGCAAACAAAGCTAAATGCACTAAAATACAGAAAGCATAGAGCTCTTTAAAGGAGAGAAAAGATCTATGTCTGCTTTCATCTTTGGCAGAACAGCAGACATAGGAGGAATTCTCCAGAAATGGTAGTAAGTAAGAACCAAAGTCTTAAAGCACTTTCAATGTGACAGATTTAAACTTTGAATAACAGGAAAGAGTGAGTCTTCACATATCTATCAAAATACTTCTTCCTCTCCATCCTGCTGTCTTCACCAAAGGCAAGGGGTGGACCAGCCAAGTTTAGCAGCTGGGCAAGAGAGCTGGAAGACTTCTCTCCTGATGTAGGTAATGCCTTCCCCAAGTGCAGTGTAGCAGTTGCTGAAGGCTGGGGCCAGGCAAGCAGGTGAAGAGAAATAGAAATAGTCCAGACTTGACCATCAAAAGCCTGGAAATAAGGCAATAGGTTAGAGAAAGATCTCCCAAAGTTGAGAAAGGCAAGGACAAGATTGAAGAGCAAAAATAACTCCCTATAACTATAAAAAACAGGCACCTAGGCCCTAAAGTTTATATCTATGCTACAAACTCTGTAGTATTTTCAGTCTTTTTGTTACAGAAGGTACTTAGTAGTCAGACATGAGCAGGGCAGGAGAGCCCTCCACTACCCATCAGGAATTACAGGTGATCATTAGGTGATGGTCAGGCAGTTGTTAAGCTGTCTCAGAAATAATAATTGGTTGCATATGGTGCCATGGAAAGGCAGTCTCCCAATAGATTTTTAAAAAAGAAAACCTGAAATTGGTGATTAGCTTCCCAAAGATCTCAAGAGTTAGGCCAGTTGGCTCAAGCATGTGCACTAGAGGTAAAATAGTGGATTTTAACTAGTATGTGACTGACATGGTTTGGTTCTATGTCCCCATCTAAACATCATGTTGAATTGTAATTGCTAATGTTGAATAGAGTTAACTAGATCAGGTGGCAGATTTCCTCTCTGGTGTTCTTATTATAATGAGTGAGTTCTCATGAGATCTGGTTGTTTGAAAGTGTATAGTACTTCCCACTTTGCTCTCTCGCTCTTTTGCTCCACCATGTGAAGAAGGTGCTAGCTTCCCCGTTGCCCTTCCATCATAATTATAACCTTCCTGAGGACTCCCAACCATGCTTCCAGTACAGACTGTGGAATTGTGAGTCAAATAAACCTCTTTGCTTCATAAATTACCCAGTCTCAGCTAGTTCTTTACAGCAGTGTGAGAATAGACTAATACAGAAAGCTGGTACAGGAAAAGTGGTACAGGGCGTTGCTATAAAGATACCTGAAAAGGCAGAAACAACTTTGGAACTGGGTATCAGAGGTAGGAACCGTTTGGAGGGCTCAGAAGAAGACAGGAAGATGCGGGAAAGTATAGAACTTTCTAGAGAACTGTCGAATGGTTGCGACGAAAATGCTGATAGTGATACAGATAATGAAGTCCAGGCTGAGGTGGTTTCAGATGGAGATGAGGAACTTATTGGGAACTGGAGCAAAGGTCACTTTTGCTATGCTTTAGCAAAGAGAAAGAGACTGGTGGCATTGTGCCTCTACTCTAGAGATATGTGGAACTTCTAACTTGAGAGTGATGTTTTAGGTAGGGTATCTGGCAGAAAAAATTTCTAAGTAGCAAAGCATTCAAGATGTAACCAGGCTGCTTCTAAAAGTCTAAACTCATTTGCATAAACAGAGAAATAACCTGAAACTAGAATGCATATTTAAAAGGGAAGCAGAATGTAAAAGTTTGAAAAATTTGCAGCCTGACCATGTGGTGGAAAATAAAAGCCATTTTCTGGGGAGGAATTCAAGGCTGCAGAAATTTGTATAAGTAAAGTGGAGCTCAATGTTAATAGCCAAGACAATAGGGAAAACGCCTTCAGGGAATATTAGAGATCCTCACGGGATCTCCTCCCATCATAGTCTTAGAGGCCTGGGAGAGAAAAATTGTTTTGTGGGCCAAGACCAGGGCCCTGCTGCTCTGTGCAGCCCCAAGACATGGTACCTTGTATTCCAGATGCTCCAGCAATAGCCATAGCTAAAAGGGGCCAAGGTACAGCTTGGGCCATGGCTTCAGAGGGTGCAAGCCCCAAGTCTTGGCTGCTTCCATGTTGTATTGGGCCTGCAGGTGTGCAAAAGAAAAAAGTTGAGGCTTGGGAGTTTCTGCCTGTATTTTAGAGGATGTATGGAAATGCCTGGATGTCTAGGCAGAAGTCTACTGCAGGAACAGAGCCCTCATGGAGAGCCTCTACTAGGGAAATGCAGAGGGGAGATGTGCAGCTAAAGCCCCCACACAGAGTCCTCACTGGGGCACTATCTAGTGGAGCTGTGAGAAGAGGGCCGCTGTCTTCCAGACCTCAGAATGGCAAATCCACCAAGCAGCTTGCACCATGTGCCAGGAAAAGCCACAGGCACTGAGTGCCAGCCTGTGAAAGCAGCTGTGGGAGCTGTAGCTTGTAGTGCAAGAGAGATGAAGCTACATAAGTCCTTGGAAGCCCACCCATTGCATCAATGTGACTTGGATATAAGACATGAAGTCAAAAGAGATTTTTTGAACCTTTAAGAGTTAATGACAGCCCTGCTGAGTTTTGGACTTCCATGGGGCCTATAGCCCCTTTGCTTTGGCCAATTTCTTTCTTTTGGAATGGGAGCCTGTACCTCCACTGTATCTTCATTGTATCTTGAAAGTAACTAAATTTTGATTTTACAGGCTCATAGGCAGAAGGGAATGGCCTTGTCTCAGATGAGACTTTGGACTTGGACATTTTAGTTAATGTTGGAATTAGTTAAGATTTTAGGGGGCTCTTGGGAAGACATGATTGTGTTTTGAAATGTGAGAAGGAAATGAGATTTGAGAGGGGCCAGGGGCAAAATGATATGGTTTGGCTCTGTGTTTTCACCCAAATCTTATGTTGAATTGTAATCCCCAGCGTTGAAGGAGGGACCTGGTGGGAGGTGATTAGATTATGGGATCAGATTTCCGCCTTGCTATTCTCATAATAGTGAATGAATTCTCATGAGATCTGGTTGTTTGAAAGTGTGTAGAACTTTTCTATTTGCTGTCTCTCTTCTACTCTGCCATGTAAACAAGCTGCTTGCTTCCCCTTTGCCCTTCCATCATGATTCTATGTTTATTGAGCTCTCCCCAACCATGCGTCCTGAACAGCCTGTGGAACTCTGAGTCCACTAAACCTCTTTTCTACATAAATTACCCAGTCTCAGGAAGTTCTTTATAGCCACGTGAGAATGGATTAATACAATGACCTTATAGAAACACTTGACTAATAAGCGAAAAACATTTCAAGTGAGCATTCGTACAACTCTAGTAAATACACTGCATACACAGCCCCTCCCAACAACTAGCAGGCCACTGCACATGCAGACAGTTAATCCCAAGGAAAAAATCAGGGAGAAGTAGTGCAAGACCCTGGAAGCGTGCCAGTGTATAAAACTCCAGTCAAAAGGTCAAACTGTGCACTTGATCTCTCGAGTCCCCTTCTTGGCCTTCTTTCAAGTATACTTTACTTCCTTTTGTTCCTGCTGTAACTCTTTTTAATCAACTTTCAGTTGCTCTGAAACTTGTCTCAGTCTCTCCCTCTACCTTATTCCCCTTGATTGAATTCTTTCTTCAGAGGAGGTGAGAATTGAGGTTGCTGCCAACCAGTATGTATGCACTGCTGCTAACATACTTTGATGCCGCATGAGTCAGATATGTTCTACTGTTAAAACTTCTATTCTAAGCCCTACCTAAGAGAATGTTCTAATTATTTCTTCAAAATACTTCAAATGGTTGTGAACTGATTCTAACTAGAGCTGCAACAAATCCTACACCAAGCCCAAATAAAGATTAGATCAACCCAGCCACTGCACTAATAGTCTGAACAGAGAGAAATATTCTAATATTCTATCCTCCTGAGATGATTCTATCCTCCTGATTTTATATATATATATATATAAAACTTACTTCAGTTTCTACATTTTTACTTACAATATTTAGAGTACCAAAAACAAAGAAAGAAAAGTGGGGAAAAAAGAAGCAAGGCATTCATTGTCCAGATAAGAAATAGTCAATACAGCCAATAGAAGCAAAAACAGAAAAAGGTACAGATATTAAAATTTTCAAAGTGAGTCCCTTTCCTGAATACACATTTTGGTTTCAAACAATTTATCTGGTTCTGAGCAACTGTTTTATACAGAGTATATCATAGGAGTAGACTATGAGCCACCCGTGGTCTGTATCTTGATGAAACCCAGTAGGTTTGAGGTTTCAATCCTATTTACTTTTTATATCTTGTATATATTTTTTTTCTTTTTCAGGACCCCGTGTATCTTCAGGACTGGCAAAACATAGATTTATATTCCTAAGTTCTAGGGCATTTGAATGGCACATGCGTTCTGTGTTGCCGTGATTGCCCCATTTGAAAGTGCAGTAAAATACTCAGGCTCAGTAAGCCAGCTCCCACCTTATATGAAAATCCACATTAGACAAATGCATGGTTTATGTAATTTCTAATTCAGGCAAAGTCCCAATTTTGAGATGGCTAGTAGGAATTTAAGTTATGTAAAGGTAGTTAAAATGCATTAATAACATCAACATTTTATTTATCCCTAAATGATCAAGAGCCTTGTCACTTTTTCTTTTAGCTAAATCTTCCATCAAATTTGCTAAGAGAAAATGCAAGTAATTACATTTCAGAAATTTATATCTATTTTTCTAAACTTCTATTGGATACACTATTGAGCTAATTTGTATCAAAAAAGGAGTTTGTATTGCTGTATTTTTTACCACATACAAATTCAGTATACCATAAAACCAAACTATTTATGCCAAACTGCTATATCAAATTAAATATCAATAGTTACCCATATTTCTCCAATGGGGCCTGGCTCAAGCAAGAGCACATACACATTTCAGTAAATATGAAATGTCTTTTGAAGAGCTGACAAACAACATTTTTGTGTATCTAGTCACCTATATTTCAAAATCAGTGCACTGGCAATAGAGGTAAAATGTGATGGCACTTGCCAGTCTCAGATCTACTTCACAGTAAATTCTTTGCACGAATTCCTCTGCTTTTGTTAGTATCATCCAACTGCCAATTTTGCTCATCCTCCTGTCTTCTAACTAGCTATCAGGAAAAGAGAACACTCCAGCTGCTTCAGCACATTTTGTGTTTTGTGAGTTCTGAGAATGTATATGCCTGTGTTTAATGTTATAGCTGTGATATTCTGTCCTCCCCCTCATAGCCATACATTTCTAAACAATCTGGGAACCAGCAGCTCTGAAAATAAAATTAAATTAACAAGAATTAAATAGAACTGGTTGTGATCTATAGCACTTACTGGTGTTCACCCCCATGGAGATTAATAATATCTACATGCTCAAACAAAAAATAAGATCCCCACATCTAACTTTTTTATTTTCATTTAGTAGTTAATTCCATCACATTACCATGATCAACTTAAGAGGAGAAATGTAATGCATAGAAACATTGTATAATAATTTTTAATTTCTATGAAAACTTTTAACTCTACTTGTAATTTTTTTGACCTAATCCATTTCTATATTCATATACATAAGGCTCCTTCTGTTCTGCCCACAACTCCCAAAGCAATTGTTACTTAAATTTTAAGCCCCAGATTCAACCCTTCCCTGCCAATTAACTGTTTACTGAATTGATTTATAAAATATACCAATTTGTTCTGCCATTCTTAATCTAAACCTTATAAACCTCATACACCTTAATTGCTGGTGCATGTGATCCAGTTAACTTTAATTTGTAGTTAATGAAATTCACAAAGCAACACCTCAAATCTTAGTAAAATGAATTAAGGGAAGGCATGAGTTTTGTTTTTCATCTTTTTCCTTTCTGAAGATTAGAAGAAAATGCAAGCTTGAGTATTATAGGTGAGAACAAACAGAAAATATAACATAAAAACCCTTGATTTTTCAGAATTCTAAACACTGAGCTTTTAAGAACTATAGACGTGACTGACACCTATAATCCAAGCACTTTGGGAAGCGAAGGAGGGAGGATTGCTTGAGCCCAGGGATTTGAGACTAGCTTGGGCAAGATAGTGAGAGCAAGTCTCTACAAAAAAAAAAAAAAAACTTAAAAAAAAATTAGGCAGGTGTGGCCAGGTGTGGTGGCTCACACCTGTAACCCCAGCACTTTGGGAGGCCAAGGCGGCAGATCATGAGTTTAGGAGATCGAGACTATCCTGGCCAACATGGTGAAACCCGTCTCTACTAAAAATACAAAAATTAGCCAGGTGTGGTGGTGCATGCCTGTAGTCCCAGCTACTCCGGAAGCTGAGGCAGGAGAATCACTCGAACCTGGAAGGTGGAGGTTGCAGTGAGCCAAGAACCCACCACTGCACTCCAGCCTGGGTGACAGAGCAAGACTCTGTCTCAAAAATATAAATAAATAAAATAAAATTTGCCAGGTGTGGTGGTGCACGCCTGTGGTCATAGCTACTTGGGAGGATGAAGTGGAAGGATAGCTTGAACCAAGGAGGTTAAGGCTGGGAGGTTGAGGCTGAGCAGTCAAGACTGCAGTGAGCTGTGATCATGCTACTACACTCCAGCCTGGGTGACAGAGCAAGACCCTATCTCAAAAACAAAACAAAACAAAATTAAAAAGAAAAAAAAAAACTAGAGAAGCTGATACAGAATTATATACTCAGAGGGTTTTACATTATGCTTTATCATTACTGTATATTTTGTCTCTCAAATAGATAATAAATTCCTTAAGGATAGAGAATATATGCAGTGCCAGGTACAACACAATCCCACAATAAATACTGTTGAGAGAATGTACATATGAACATTGTTGACAATAAGTTTTAAACATGCAGAAAGTTTGTAATAATGTGTTAGTGACATGCAATAAAAGGAATACGAAAAGAATGTCTTCAAGAGTGTCTAAATAACTTTTTCATAAGTAACTTCAGATATTGGCAGGAAAATAGCTGATTTCATTGCATAATTAAAATAATAGCTAACCAGCTGGAATCTCGTTGCTATTCAGATCCCTTCTCTCATAATGACCTTTTCATAAGCCAACGCAAGCAACTAAGAATCCTGACAACAAAACACTCTGACCCAATTATATACCATTTGCAGCTGTTTCAATCTGGGATTATGCTAGACCCAGCAAGTGAAACTTAAAAAAAATATAACCTATTTCAGAAATTGAGAAATTGGGATATTTAACAATGTCCTGTTCTCTGTAAATGTATATCCTCTGAACTATTTTATGAATATGATAGAAAAGTCCAGATTTATTTGAATTCAGAACTCTAGGACTTTTGAAGATAGTGCTGTCTTTTGCACTAAGTTTCACTATGTTCATTAGGTCTTCCAACCAGAAACGGTTGACAATCTTTTCATCTCAAATTTCTCAGCGATTCATGCTTACGTGACCTGAATAGAGCCAGTAATTTGCATGCCAACTTGCCAAAATGCAGCTGTCACCATTTCCATGACTGTATATAATTATCTTTTGATGTGGGTTCTTCCAGTGAGACATAAGTAACTACGTGGTAGAAAATGGCCACTTCCCCCATGCTCCTGTGCCCACATAATAAATCAGCTTCACCTGCTTCCCTACTCCTTGTTCTCTAATCCATTTTCAGTGTAACATTCTCTTGCAATAAAAGTGTCTAATTTCCTCTTAAACTTATTTATACCATTTGCTGCAATCGCCATATGTTGTTCCTTCTTATTTTTATATTTATTATCCATTGAGCAAAACCTAACTAAAATCATTCAGAATTAACTAGAATATGCACAGGAATAAGAAGTTGCATGTCGTATTTCATTCCACCAAATATTTCCAAATCACATTGAATACACAATTCTTCCCCTTTTCCTGCCCTGTTAAATAAGAATAACTTTCACAAATAAGGAAAATTAGAAATTCTAGGTGGTTTACAAATCTCCAAGTCCTATTTATGTATTGGTCAACTTGGAAAAAAAGACCAACTCTTTAAATATTCCCTGTTTCTTGTATTTCTATAATGCAGTTTTTTTCTTGAACCTTGGAAAAATTAAATAATTAGAATAGATCTTCATATGTTGTTTAGGAAAATATCCATCAGTTCTACATTTTTTTTTGGAAGAACAAAACCTTTGCTTTGTCAGATAGGTAACTATTAATATTCACACTGATCTCAAAACAAACACAATTGTGGACTTTCCACCAGCATGTAATGGAAGAACTATTAAGTTAGGTAATGCAAAAGATTATTTTTAGAAAGCATTGAAACCATAACCAAGGATTTTATTTTTTGATAATTATTTAATTAAACATAAAATAGGCCATTTTTCCCTCAATTTTTAAGGATTTGGATCTCAGTTAGCTGCAAGGCAATATATTACAATGACGGAAACAACTTGTTAGAATTTTTCCCCGTACATCCCTCCCTCTGCCTTATATACAGAGGGTTAAAATCCTTCCATTCTCAAATTAGAAAACAGAGAATTTTGCAGTCATAACATTACCGGGGACATCTGGTAAGATGTGTTAATAATGAGTGGGAGTTCTGACTTGGGGGATTGTCAGCACTGTTTTTTCATAGATCTAGAAATGATCAAGAAGTTTTGCAAATCAAACAGAACTAATGGCCATCACAGTAACAGAAATCAAGCATCAAGCCAATTTGCTGTACTTGGGAAGAAATAATTTAGCAAGATTTTAAAATATTAAACATGAAGGCCAGGGATTCGTGCTAATACAAAAATGGGTATATTTACTTAAGTGTGCATGAAAAATATGTCCATATTTAATACAATCTCATAAACATCATGTACACAAATTATCCATCCACTTAGTCTCAGTTTTATCTAAACAATGACTATGAAAGCACAGTTCTCTTTCTGCTAAAATCCACACCTAAATTTTTGCCTAAACTTTAACTTCCAGGAAGATATTCAGCTTCCAACAGTGGTGGTGGTATATTAGGGAATCAAACTGAGCTTTCTGCATCAATATATAATTTAGCACTCTAATATTAAATAAGAATTTGAAATTCAATTTTTTTATTTGACTGACTTAAAATTTGCCTTTGTTATTTTGCTATTTAAATTATGATGCCATAATAAGCCAGAGGACAATGATACAGCATATTTGTCTTGTAGTTGTAGAAATTCAACAAAGTGGTTTTTGGTACATACATGTACATCCATATAAATTATCTGGTTTATACACAAAGTTTATAGTCTTTCAACTATTTTAGCAATTCAGGGATAGAATACTATTTTAGGACTATACTTTTTTTGTCTTGACATGGTCAAATAATAAGTGGATATTATTTAAGATAGCAGAAGAGGCTGTGTATCGTAGAGTCCTTTTCAGTTTATCACGTAAACACCAAATGTCCTTAATTAACTGGCGTTAATTACAAGACAAAAAGACCTAGATAAACAAAACCGAAATCATCTTAATATTCTAATCTAATATTTTCTTTGTCAAGCATTTTAAGCATATGATAAAATAAACATGTAGTTTTAATGTAACTTAGGAAAACTAAGAGAGACAAATTTTAGTATGAAGACAGCTCTGGGAAGGATGCTAGAGCACAATTGTTTAAGCTAGAATAGTTGGTGGAAACTAGAAAATAAGAAATTACTTATTGTCAGTCGTATTCCACTAGTCAATGTGTATATTCTCAGGAGTAGCTATGACACATTGAAGGATAAATTAATTCTTTGGGTCTTCTATGTTTCTTTTAATAACACAACAATCATTTATAAAAAGAGATCTCAGGGGACCTGAGAGTTTGTTACTTTCAAGGACCTGACTTATTTCTAAAGATTAATTTATGCACAAGGGAAATTTAGATAATTATTAAATTAGCCACTTTTGTCTGTGTCCAATAAATCCATTATTTATGAAAGATAGATGGGTAGTAGAAACTGTTTAAAGTGTTCTCAATTATTTCATTATTATTGTGAAATTCCTCTATTAAAGACACTAATGGATATTCAAAAACAATAGTGAAATGGGGTTTTGTTTTGTTTTTGTGTCTGCTTTAAATGGACACAGGAAGGGGAACATCACACACTGGGGCCTGTGGGGTGGGGAGAAGGGGGAGGGATAGCATTTGGAGATATACCTAATGTTAAATGACGAGTTACTGGGTTCAGCACACCAACATGGCACATGTATACATATGCAACTAACCTGCACGTTGTGCACATGTACCCTCAAACTTAAAGTATAATAAAAAAAACCTTATAATGCAGAAGACACTTTTCCTCTTTTCCTTGTAATAATAAAAGAATATTTACAAAAGTCTCTGGTGATGTCAACACTTGGAATTTAAAATTATCTGCTGAACTGCAGCCTCTCCAAAATAAACTGGGTTTTAAATTCTCAATTTAAGAAATCAATTAAGTAGAAGAAAAAATCAAAGTCAAAATAGTTATTTGTAATCACATGTATGATTCATGTAAAATTATCAGGTATTATATTAATGCATCTAGTTACAAAACTATTTTAGATTAGCATGATTATACCATATTTGTTGCAAGAAATCAATATATTGCCAAGAATCATAATTGTACATGATACTGAGTAGTAAATATGATTTTTTACTTGTATAACTTACTACATCATTGATATAGCTCTGATACAATTTGTCTTTTTTTCCTACTGTTCTTCCATTGATGTTAAATGAGGTCATTGGTTGCGTGCAGTGGCTCATACCTGTAATTCTAGCACTTTGGGACACCAAGGTAGGAGGATTGCAGAAGGCCAAAAGTTCAAGGCCAGACTGGGCAACATAGTGAAACCTCATTTCTACAAATTTTTTTTTTATAAATTAGCTGTGCGTGGTGGCATGTGCCTGCAGTGCCTAACTACTCAGGAGGCTAAGGCAGGAGGATCGCTTGAGCCCAGGAGGTTGAGGCTGTAGTGAGCCAAGATTAGGCCACTGCACTCTAGCCTGGGTGGCAGAGTGAGACCATTTCTCAAAATCAAAACCAGATTATCAATGCTCTTGAAAAGCCACAGAGCAACCTCAGTAACACACAGTTTAATGAGCAGTTTCTTTACATGTTACACATATTACTGGACCTGGAATTCTCCTTGAAAAGTGATCAAGCCTAATCTATTGCCTCTACATGACCACATTTAACACATTCTAGATAAGTGAAACTGTGTTTTTTAAGTAGTGAAGAGGGGAATACTTTTAAAATAATTTTAACTTTTATTTTAGATATAGGGAGTGCACGTGCAGGTTACTTACATGGGTATATTGTGTGATGCTGAGGTTTGGGGTACAATTGAACCCAAGAGCTAGCAAGTGAGCATGGCTCCTAACAGATAGTTTTTCAGCCCTTGATCCCCTCTCTAGTAGTCCCCAGTGTCTACTGTTACCATCTTTATATTCATGAGTACCCAGTGATTAGCTCACACTTAAAAATGAGAACATTTGATATTTGGTTTTCTGTTCCCGCCTTAATTCACTGAGGATTATGGCCTCTCATTGCATCCATGTTGCTGCAAAAGACAGGATTTCACTCTTTTTTACAGCTGCATAGTCCTCCGTGATGTATATGTTCCATATTTTCTTTATCCAGTCCACCATTAATGGGTATCTGGATTGGATTCTTGCCTTTGTTATCGTGAATAGTGTTGGGATAAACACCTGAGTGCATGTATCTTTTTGGTAGAATGATTTATTTTCCTGTGAGTATATACCCAGTGATGAAATTGCTGGGTCAAATGCTAGTTCTGTGCTACGTTCTTTGAGAAAGCTCCAAACTGCTTTCCACAGGGCCTTAACTGATTTATATTCTCACCATCAGTGTGTAAGCATTCCCTTTTCTCCACAGCCTCACCAGCCTGTATTGGTTTTGCCTTTAATAGCCATTCTGACTGGTGTGAGGTAGTATCTCATTATGGTTTTGAATTGCATTTTTCTGATTATTACTGATGGCAAACCTTTTTTCATCTTTGTTGGCTGCTTGCATGTCTTCCTTTGAAAAGTGTTTGTTCATGATCTTTGCCCACTTTTTGGGAGTTTGGTAAAATACTACTTATTTTTTTAAAAAAAATATTTGTGGGTAAATAGCAGTTGTATATATTTACAGGTCCCTGAGATGTTTTGATATAGGTATGCAATGTGAAATAAATACATCATGGAAAATAAGATATCTATCCCCTCAAGCATTTATCCTTTGTGTTACAAAAAATGCAATTACACTCTTTAAGTTATTGTGAAATGTACAATTAAGTTATTATTGATTATAGTCACTCCATTGTGCTATCAAATAGTAGGTCTTATTCATTCTTTATACTTTTTGTACTCATTAACCATCCCTACCTCCCCACCCACCCCCTGCTACACTTCCCAGGCTTTGGTAACCCTTCTTCTATTTTCTACATCCATGAATTCAATTGTTTTGATTTTTAGATCCCACAAATAAGTGAGAGTAAGTGATGTTTGTCTTTCTACGCCTGGCTTATTTCACTCAGCATAATCTCCAGTTATATCCATGTCATTGAAAATGACTGGATCTCATTCATTTTATGACTGAATAGTACTCCATTGTGTATATGTACCACATTTTCTTTATCCATTCATCTGTTGATGGACAATTAAGTTGCTTCCAAATCTTAGTTATTGTAAAAGATGCTGCAACAAACATATAAGTGCAGATATCTCCTCAATATACTTATTCTTTTGGGTATATATCTAGCAGTGGGATTGCTGAATCATATGGTAATTCAATTTTTAGTTTTTGGAGAAACAGGGAAAATGTTCTCCATAGTGGTTGTAATAATCTACATTCCAACCAACAGTGTACAAGGGTTCATTTTACCCACATCCTCAGCAGCATTTGTTATTGCCTGTCTTTTGGATATAAGCCATTTTAACTGGGGTGAGATGATATTGTTTTGATTTTCATTTCTCGGAGGCTCAGTTATGTGGAGCAGCTTTTTATATGTCTGTTTGCCATTTCTATGTCTTCTTTTGAGAAATGTCTATTCAGATCATTTGCCCATTTTGATTGGATTATTAGATTTTTTCCTATAGAGTTGTTTGAGCTCCTTATATATTCTGGTGATTAATCCCTTGTCAGAGGGATAGTTTGAAAATACTTTCTACTATTCTGTAGGTTGTCTCTTCACTTGATTGATTGCATCCTTTGCTCTGCAGAAGCTTTTTAACCCGATATAAGCCCATTTGTCCACATTTGCTTTAGTTGTCTGTGCTTGTGGGGTATTGCTGAAGAAATTTTTGCCCATTAGGGCAAACATTAGGGAGATTTCCCTAATGTTTTCTTGTAGTAGTTTCCTAGCTTGCAGTCTTAGATGCAAGTCTTTAATACATTTTGATTCTATTTTTGTATATGGTGAGAGATAGGGGTCTGGTTTTATTCTTCTACATATGAATATCCAGTTGACCCAGCACCATTTATTGAAGAGACTGTTTTTCCACAGTGTACATTCTTGGCACCTTTGTCAAAAATAAGTTCACTGTATGTGTGTGGATTTGTTTCTAGGTTTTCTATTCTGTTTCACTGGTCCATATGTCTATTTTCATGCCAAGATTATACTGTATTGGTTACTATAGCTCTGTAGTATAATTTGAAATCAGGTAATGTGATTCCTCCAGTTTTATTCTTTTGGCTTAGGACAGCTTTTGCTATTCTGGGTCTTTTGTGGTTGCATATAAATTTTAGAATTTTTTTTCTATTTCTGTGGAGAATGTCATTGGTACTTTGATAGGAATTGCATTGAACCTGTAGATTGCTTTGAATAGTACGGACATTTTAACAATATTGATTCTTCCAATTCATTAGTAGGAAATATTTTTTCATTTTTTGTGTGTCCTTTTCAACTTCTTTCATCAGTGTTTATAGTTCTCATTATAGAAGTCTTTCATTTTGGTTAATTTCTAGATATTTAATTTTATGTGTGGCTATTGTAGATGGATGACTTTTTTATTTCCTTTTCACATTGTTCACTGTTGGCATATCTTTGCCCACTTTTTAGGGGGGCTATTTGTTTTTTGCTTGCTGAATTGTTGAAGTACCTTACAGATTCTAGATATTAGGCCTGTGGGATGCACAGTTTGTGAATATTCTCTCCAATTCTGTAGGTTGTCTGTTTAGTCTGTTAAGAGATAGATAGATACATAGATAGATAGATTAGATAGATAGATAATAGATAGATAGATGATAGATAGATGGGTAGACAGATTAGAGAGGTAGCTGTGAAGAAGCTCTTTAGTTAAATTAGGTCACACTTGTTAATTTTTGTTTTTGTTTTCATTGCTTTTGAGGACTTAGTCATAAATTATTTGCCAAGGCTGATGTTCAGAATGGTGTTTCCTAGTTTTATTCTAGGATTTCTATAGTTTGAGGTCTTACATTTAAGTATTTAATCCATCTTGAGATTGTTTTGTATATGGTGATAGGTAGGGTTCGAGTTTTATTTTTCTGTATATGGCTAGGCAGTTATCCTACCATCATTAATTGAATAAGAAGTCCTTTTCCCATTGCTTACTTTTGACAACTTTGTCAAAGATAAGATGGCTGTAGCTGTGTGGCTTTTTTTTTCTGGGTTCTTCATTCTGTTCCATCAGTCTATGTGTCTGTTGCTGTATCAATACCATGCTGTTTTGGTTGCCAAAGCCCTATAATGTGATTTGAAGTCAGGTAGTGTGATGCCTGAAGCTTTGTCCATTATGCTTAGAATGTTTTTGGTTATTTGTGCTTGTTTTGGTTCCATATGAACTTTAGAATATTTATTCCATTCTTTGAAAAATAGTGTTGGTAGTTTGACAGGAATAACATGGAATATGTAGATTGCTTTAGGCATATGGCCATTTTAACAATATTAATTCCTCCAATTCATGAGCATGAAATGTTTTTGCATTTGTTTGTGTCATCTATGATTTATTTCAAAAGTATTTTGTAGTTTTCCTTAATGAGATCTTTTACCTCCTTGGCTAGATGTATTGCTAGGTGCTTTTGTGTGTGTGTGGGTCTTGTAAATGGGACTGTATTCTTTATTGGTCTCTCAGTTTGAATGTTATTGGTGTATAGAACTGCTACCAATTTTTGTACATTTATTCTGTATCCTGAAATTCACTGAAGTCATTTGCCAGTTCCAGGAGCCTTTTGGCAGTCTTTAGGGTTTTCTAGGTATAGAATTATAGCAATGTGTTTTGTTGATAATCCTTCCATACATTTAATTCAATTGTAGGAATGATTCCTTCCAATAAATATTTACAGTAAGTCCAAACCATTGATGTTGTGGTTAACTTCAGTTCCACTTATATACCATTAATCTCAAAGGTAAATATTTATTCAACTTTTACCACCAATCCTTTTGCTTAGAATTCACTTGTATAATTTTAGTTAAAATATGAGTTACATTGAGTTAAATTAGAAGAATATATCTTTTTCCTTTTGTTTCTTCCATTACTCATTCCCCATCTTCCTTCTATTCTTCCTTTTTTTTCTAAAATGCCTACTTTGTGCATGAGAATGCAAAACATAATAGAAATTCAACAAAAGTGAGGAGATAGGTAAATACAAGTGAATAAATACTAACTATACAAAACAATAATTTTAATGTCTTCAAATGTTTAAAATACATGCTTAATAAAATAAAAATCAAGTGGGGTAAGTGGAGATAAAGTTTGACTGTTCTAGTCATATCATGGAATGGTAGTGTTAATACTTTTTTTTTAAGGTCAAAAAAAAAAGCAGGTCCTACATCTATCCTTCTGATGTTAAAAAAGTAGAAAACTGTAGAAAATAAATTGAAATAATGACTTAATAATTTTCAGACCAAAGATAACAGGCAACGCAGGGCTCTGAGCCTGAGTGATGGCAAACAGGAGACCAGCTTTATAATCACACCAGCTTTCAACATTCAGGCATTTTCTGGACCAAAATACAGAAAAGAAAAAACCAAGAAGATAATGGTGGGCTCATCAAGGTAAACAGATAGTAACCAGTGTTCAGGTTGCATGAAGCAGCTAGAATTTTGGGGCATAATATTGGAGAGATGGAAGCTACCCAGAGATATTTTATAAACTATGAAGAGTTTGAGATTCTACCCTAGTTTTAAACTCACATATTCGCCTACCGTGATTTCATGGATGTTAGAAAATATAAGACAGCTGGTCAGACTCAAATATATGCTGTTTACAAGAACCAAACATTAAATGTAATATAGTTGAATACATATAAAGACATTTTAAAGTATAGGTAAATATGACATCTAAGAACTATATAAAGGTGAGATTATTTGTATGACTGAGTAAAATCTATTAATTTGCCACCTCTTTTCTATAATGATACTTTTGTTATTTATCTATTTTTCCTATTTTCTGCCTCATCTTAATTTAATGAGGCATTTTTATGATTTTATTTTTTCTTTACTATTAACTTATTTCATAGACCTCTTTTTACAATGTTTTAATTGTTGCTTTAGGGTTTAAAATATACATATCTTAAACAAAAGAGGAAAAAATTCTTATAAAACCATCAGATCTCATGGGAACTCACTTACTATCATGAGAAGAGCAGCACGGAGGTAACACACCCCCACCATTATTCAATTACCTCCCAATAGGTCCTTCGCATGACATGTGGGGATTATGGGAACTACAATTCAAGATGAGATTTGGGTTGGGACACAGGCAAACCATATCATTCTGCCCCTGGCCCCTCCCAAATCTCATGTCCTCATATTTCAAAACAGAATCATGCCTCCCCAACAGTCCCCTGAAGTCTACTTAATTCCAGTATTAACCCAAAAGTCCCAGTCCAAAGTCTCATCTGAAAGTCCCTTCCACCTATTAGCCTGTAAAATCAAAATCAAGCTAAGACCTACAGTAGGCAAGCCTAGTATATCTCAACTAAGATATTGTATGACTGATATAGTTCGGCTGTGTCCCCAGCCAAATCTCAACTTGAATTGTAGTTCCCATAATCCCCACGTGTCATGGGAGGGGCCCAGTGGAAGGAAACTGAATTACGGGGGTGGTTATCTTTATTAGCAGCATGAGAACAGACTAATACAATAAATTGGTACCAGGAGTGGGGTTGTGCCCTGCAAAGCTACAAGGGCAGAGCTACTCAAGGCCATGGGAGCCCAACTCTTGCATCAGTGTCACCTAGATATGAGACACTTTTAAATACCTATATTTGGCATACTCCAGATAACCTCAGGTTTGGTGATTTGCTATGAGAACTCACAATCTCAGCATATAGACCTACTTTGGCTATAATTTATTATAGTGAAATTATACAAATTAAAATTAGCAAAAGGAAAAGGTGTAATGGGTTGAAGACCAAAGAAACTAGGCATAAGCATCCAGGAATTATCTCCCAGGTAAGTCAGACAGAATATACTTAATTCCATAGCATTAAATTGTTTAAAATGTTGTTTACCTGGAAAGCTCATTAGGCATTCAGGGCCCAAGGTTTTTATTGAGAGGTCGATCACATAGGGGTATTCTGTCTAGAATGTCCACAGATTCTAGGATCTCAAAAGCAAAGTAAGTATTTAGCATAATCCACATTGCTTTTATTTAAAAAGTAGGCACAGTGAGCCACCATTATCAATTGGGATATAGTAGGGACTTCCAAAATCCAAGTTCTCAAACACGAGCCAAGGCTAACCTTACAAGCAGCTTTTTTAAAGAATAGTCCTCTAAGGCCTGCTATATTAACCTTTTTCTGCAACGTAACAAATGAGTTAAAGAGGAACCTAGAAAAGAAAGCTAAAAATAAATTTAACTGAATGAAAACGAAAACATGCTATGCCTAAATTTGTACCATGCAGTTAAAGCAATACTTTATAGACAAAAGACATACATATTGGCTTACAGTAGAAGAGAAAATAAAAAAGTTAGCAATCTGTACTTCATCTTAAGCAACTAGAGAAACAAGTATGAAATAAACTTCAACAAAGTAGAAGGAAGTAAATATTAAAATTCAGAGTAAAAATAAAAAAATTGAAAGAATAGCCATTAAAATCAATGAAATCAAAAGCATGTATTTGAAAATATAATTTAATTGCTAGATTTCCAGGCTGGCTCACCAAGCATGAAAGAGAGATAAAAGAAATTGCAGTATCTGGAATGAAAGAGGAAACATCACTTATTCCACTGACATTAATAAGATAATAAGAGAATACAGAAAAAAAAAAACTCTTCATGTCCACAAATTTGAAAATTTAGATGAAATGGACCAGTTCCCCGAAAGACACAAACTATAAAAACTCACTGAAGTACAAATAAATAAAACATAATTTTATGGCTACTAAAGAAATTGATTTCATATTTTTGAAAGCATTCAAAAAAATCCAGCCACAGATAGTTTTGAGGTCTAATTCTACCAAATGTTTAATAAATATTACCAAATCTACACAATCTCTTCCAGAATTAAAAAGAGAATAGAACTCTTCCCAACACATTTTCTAAGGTCCAGCATGATTCTAATACCAAAACAAAACAAAGACACTGAAAAAAATAAAATTACGAACTAGTCCTTCATGAATAGCAACACAAAAATTCTAAGGAAAAAAATAGCATATTGAACCTGCAATAGAGTAAAAAGGATAACACATCCTTATCAAGTGTTGCTTATTTCAGGAATGAGAAACTCATTAAATATTTGAATATAAGTGTAATTTATTACACTAACAGACTAGAGAGGAAAATACACACATGATCCTCTCTACAGGTAAAGGAAAAGTATTTGACAAAATTTAGCAGTCATTCAAAATAAGAACAGTCAGCAAAAGAGAGCTCCTTTAACTTCAAGACGGACATCTAAAAAAAATCAGACAGATAAAACAACTACCATACTAACACACTTAATGGTGTTACACAAAACTGTTTTCTTCTAAGATTGGAAATAAGAAAAAGAAAGAAAGATGTCATCTCCCATCACTCTTATGCAACGTGATGTAGAAATACTGTCTAGGGCAATAAAGCATGGAAAAAAGTATACAGATTAGACAGGAAAAAATAAAATTATACAGGTATAGCTATTGTATATATAGAAAACTCTAAAGAAGCTACTAACTAGTTAGTTTTCTTATTTTTTTCCACGCAGGATACTGATTAGCAGTTCTGTAGCTCCTGTGTGTGTTCACTGGGTTAAACAAATAAGTAAATGTAGAGAATGAGATTCAGGTTTCTCACTACAGAAGAAAGAAATAACATATCAAGAATGTAAAAGGCGAGAATAACTCTGTGGTGTTGAATTAGAATTAAAGTTAGTATGAATTCAAGATTTTTAAACTATATAAACAGATAAATATATATAGACTAAACTTTGTGTGTATGTGTATTACATACATATATGTTTATGTGTATACAAATACTCTCTCTCTCTTTCTCTCTCTCTCTCTCTGTCTGCTGATAAGGCCTAAAATCTATGACAGTCCAGTAGCAGTAATTATATCTAGTACCTTGATTCTGGCTTATATATACAATTCTTAAACAGAAGGAACTAGAGATCCCTAAAGTGGTTGTTGATTTCATAGCTGAGGGAGGAATATACAAGATGGGCATAGAATTTCTGTGATACTAGGAACAAAGTAAGAAAGAGCTCAGAAAATAAGAGCTTGTTCAAATTGCACAAGAGGCAATATGAAAGTACCTTCAAGATGAGAGCTGAAAGAATTTGACCACCATAATTACAGGGTTTATGTTAACTTATTTCAAGGTTTACTATAAACGTAAAGTTACCCAAAGAGTGTGTAGTATGGTGTGAGATTAAATGTACGGATCAAATAAACATTACAAAGAATGCAGAATTAGATATACATATATATGATCAATTGATTTTTGATCAAGTTTCTAAGAAATTTCAAGCAGTAACAGCTGGATATCCAAAAATGGGGGAAAAGTGAATGTTAATGCTTTAATCTCACTGTTGTAAAATACAAAATCACCTGCAAATGGGTCACATATTGAAAGATAAAATCTAAAATGATAAGAGTTCTAGAAGATGATATAGTAGAAAATTCTTATGGTCATCGGTTAGGCAAAGATATCTTCATATGGTACATGCACACACACACGCACACACATTCTGCAAAGTAAAAACAGATGAGTGACTTGCACTTTATCAACATTAGAATGTTCTGCTCTACAAAGAACATCATTAAAAGAATAAAAGTGACAATAAAAGCAACAAAATAGCAGATAACATTTATATACATATATTTGTAATATTGTGTGTGTATGTGTTTGTGTGTATGTAAGTATATAATTGGCCCTTGAGCCATGCAGTTTTGAAGTGTGTGGGTTCAGTTATACATGGATTTTCTTCCACTTTTGCAACCACTGAGACAATAAGAACAACTTCTCCTCTTCCTCCTCAGCCCACTAAACATGAAGAAGACAAGGATGAATATGTTTATGATGATCCACTTCCATTTAATAAATAGTAAATATATTTTCCCTCTCTTATGATTTTCTTAACTTTTTCTATCTCGAGCATACTTTATTGTAATAATACAGGATGGAGTACATATCACACATAAAATATGTATTAATGGACTGTTTATGTTATCTGAAAGGCTGCCAGTCAACAGGAGGTTATTAGTAAAGTTTTGGGTGAGTCAAAAGTCATACTCAGATTTTCAGCTGCACGGGGGTTGGCATCCCTAGCACTCACATTGTACAAGTGCCAATTGTACATGTATATAAATACACACAATACACACACACACACACACACACACACACACACATCCCTACATACACACACACAAAGTAAGCAGGATATGAAAGAAAAAAGACCATTGGCTGGGCATGATGACTCATGCCTGTAATTCCAACATTTTGGCAGGCCAAGATGGAACGATTGCTGGAGCCCAGGAATTTGAGACCAGCCTGGGCAACATAGCAAGACCCCATCTCTAAAAAAAAATGGAAAAAGATCTCTGGTATTACTATCCAATTCATCACAGAATAAAATGTGCCCATATTAAGGGGATCCAGGTCTCAAAATGCATAGTTTTTCTCTAGTAGGACCCACACATTCCAGGATTAGAGAATTATTCTTCATCTCAAGGTGATGAGTAATCTGCACATTTAATTTAAATCCATTTAATTAACTATAGCATTTATTATAAGAAAGAATTTACATGGAACTGTGGATTCCTAAGTCATATAGATAAAAACAAAATATGTGTGAAGAGTAAATTTTTTTAATGGCCCATATAATTTCACTCACTTTCTAAAAGATGAGCCTGAGCCATTTTTTCTTAATATCAAGGATATTTTTGATAATTTGAATTTAATACTTATAGTCAAGATTGTCACAGCTTGTGATTTTTTAGAAAAGATTGTTATAGTCTTATTTACAAAGTATATGCTGCCAGAAAAATTAGGGTTATTTGACCAGGAAAACAATATCTAATATAGAAGCTGAATTTGATAATTTAGAGAAATTTTACTAATACATTATGAAGCAGTGAACTATTAAACCACATAGGATAAGTGGTTTATGGTAGTCATTTCCTGCTAAGTAGTCAAAGTTACAAATACAACTCTGACAATTTTATGCAAAAATAGAAGTGCCATCATTTTCAAATTCCAATAAACAGGTAAAAGCAGAAAGTACTATAAGAGAAAGAAGGGAGAAGAAAAACTTGGGAGTTTGAAATTATTGTAGATACAAGGAAATTAATAGAATAGGAAGGGTAAAACTTGGATAAAAAATTGATTCATTCATTTACCTTATTAGTTCCTGACATGTTTCAAACAATGTTCAAGGTTCTAGGGATAAAGAATAAGTATTGACCAGAACCTCGCTGTAATAGAGCTTATATTGTAGCAAACAGAAACAGACAACAACCAAATATACAAATAATGTGTAATATACTAGGTATTTAACCATGTAATCAAGAAAAGAAAGTAGGTTTTGTGATAGAGAGTACCTGAGGATGGTCAGAGAAGGGTTTTTTGAGGCAGTATTTGAGAGAGACCTGAATAAATCAGAGCATACATCTATCAAAAAAGGATATTCTAAAGAAATGCAATGTTTAGTGAAAATACCAGGGAATATGACATTTTTAATATGCTCTTAATAAATTTTTCATATGGGAATTGCAGAGGCATCATTGTAGCTGTAACACAGGGTTTCTCAACATCTGCATATTGACCTTTTGGTCCAGATAAATGTTGTGTGGTTTGTCTTACGCCTTACAGCAGGAGTCCCCAATCCCTCGGTCACTGACTGGTACTAGTCCATGACTTGTTGGGAACTGGGCTACACAGTAGGAGGTGAATGGCAGGTGAGTGAGTATTACCACCTGAGCTTTTCACCTCTTGTCAGATCAGCAGCGGCATTAGATTGTAATTAATGCTTGAAGATCTGAGGTGGAACAGTTTCATCCCCAAACCATCCCCCACCCCTGTCCGTGGAAAAATTGTCTTCCACAAAACTGGTCCCTGGTGCCAAAAATGTTGGGGACCACCACATTATAGGATGCTTAGCAGCATCTCTGGCCTCTTCCCACTAGATTGCAGGAGGAAGCCTCCACACATACCCTCAGTTGTATAAACCAAAGATGCCTACAGAAGTTGCTAAATATTCCCGAGGAAGAAAAGTTCACAATTACCATCTCCTCTTTCTCCCCTCACCCACTTCTGTTTAAGAACCACTGATGCAGCAAGTGGAACAAGACAAAGAATAATAGGAGAGGTGGGCAGAGAGGGAGAGCTGGAATTCAATATGGGTAGGACCCCGCGTAACATTTTCAGGACCTTCATTGCACTGATTTGAGCAAAAAAGGCAGTTTTAGTAGGGTCATTCTAACTGGTAAATGGGAAATAGGTTGTTGGTGAGCAAGAGTGAAAACAAGAAACCTGGTTAGGATACAAGTAACCCCAATAATGAAGAAATTATTGAAAGTACGGTAGTAGATGAAGTGGTAAAAAATGAACAGCTCTGTATCTACTTTGAAATTCAGTTAACGGGATTAATTTGGAGATATAAAAGCAATCAGGGTTTTTTTTTTAGTGGTCTAAACAATTGAGAAGTGAGATTGTCATTTATTGAAAAAAATGACTTTTGGTGGCACAGGATTTCGGCACAGTTAAGAGATATATGAACTAGGAGTTCAGTTTTGAATATGCTAAATTTGAGTTAATTATAAAATATAGATTAATAAGTAAAGATATTGAAAATTTGGATATAAGTGGTGAGATTTGAGGTGAGAGGTTGGTGGCATAAATATAAATTTGTGAATGCTCATAACATATGAGATTACTCAGGGAGTGAATGTAGTTAGAGAAAAGAAGAACTTCTAGAATTATATTCTGAGACACCTTGGCAATTAAATGTCTGGAGGATAAGGAAATATTTATTATGAAATAGAGTGAAACATTTTCATAAATAGTTAAGATAAAACATATATCTTAACTGTGTATATTTCTGTAGAAAACTTGGACAGGTTTAAGATAAGGGAACGCCCACAGGTCCTCAGAGGAGCTGCATATTCCTCATTATGCATAGGAAAGGTGCTTACGTTGTCCAACAGAGGAGGGGCTCAGTAAACATTGGCTATTGTAACTGAAGACTTGAGCCTAAATGAGTAGAAAGGTAATGAGATTCTTACTAATGGAAATTAGCAAATTCAGTGGTACAGCTTAATCTGTGGGAACACTAGTAGTAGACATGGAAAGACCCTGAGATCAAACAGGACAGTACAGGTAGAAATAGTCTACAGCAGGGGTCCTCAACCCCTGGGCAATAGAAGGATACCACTCCATGGCCTGTTAGGAACTGGGTCGCACAGCAGGAGAGCACAACCCTATTGTGAACTGCATATGTGAGGGATCTAGGTTGCACCCTCCTTATGAGAATCTAATGGTAAATATAACATGCTTGAACCATCCTGAGGCCATCCTTCCAAACCCAACCATGGAAAAATTGTCTTCCATAAAACTAGTCCCTGGTGCCAAAAAGGTTGGGGACCACCGGTCTACAGGATGTTAGAGATATGACACTAGAGACAGAAAAAATATATATGATTTTTTAAATTATTAATCAAGCATATATATGTTTATGGGAGTAGACAAATTTTCCAAAGAGTAAGGAATATAGATGAAGAGAGGGCAAGAACTAAACTGGGAGAAATGTTCACATTTTACAAATAATGAAGGAAGAGAAAAACCTGAGTGAGAGAAAAAAAAATTTTAGGTAGGTGAGAGGATCAGAATATCAGTAATGATGCTAAATTTTCCTGAGAAAGGAGAAGATGTGGAAGACTAGAATTCCATTCTAATAGAGAATATTATTTTTACCAGGGAGAGTGCATGCTCAGAAGAATGGTCTGCAATGGTTTGAATGCGTATGTGCCAGCAAATTTCAAATGTTGGAACCTAAGACTCAATGTTCTAATATTGAGGTGGGGTTTTTATAAGATGCGGTGTTTTAATAAGATGATTAAATCTCATAAATGGTTTTAGCACCCTTTTGAAAGGAATCAAAGGAGCTAGTATTGAGGCTCTTTTGACCTTCCGTTTCTACTTCCATGTGAAGACCCAGCATTCATCCCCCAAGAGATGCAGCATGGGTGCAGTGACAAGAGATCAACTTGAAAAAAGTGACCAGGTTTTCATCTCACCAGACGCCAAGGCAGCTGGTGTCTCAGTCTTGGACTTCCAGCCTTCAGAACTGTGAGAAATAAATTTATTTCTTTTTTTATCAGAAAAATAGTGTATTTTTTTTTTACTTTAGATTCAGAGCGTACTTGTGCAGGTTTGTTACATGGGTATACTGTGTGATGCTGAAGTTTGAGGTATGATTGAACCTGCCACCCAGGTAGTAAGCATAAAACCTAATAGGTAGTTTTCCAAACCTTGCCCCACTCCGTGCCTCCCACATGTATTAGTCTGTTTGTGCACTGCTATAAAGAACTACCTGAAACTGGGTAAGTTATAAAGAAAAGAGGTTTAATTGGCTTATGATTCCACAGTCTGTACAGGAAGCATGGCTGGGGAGGCCTCAGGAAACTTTCGATAATGGCAGAAGGCAAAGGGGAAGCAGTCATGTCTTACATGGCTGGAGCAGGAGGAAGACAGAGAAGGGGAAGTGACCAGATCTGTGAGAACTCACTATCATGAGACTAGCAAGAAGGAAATTTGCCCCCATGATTCACTCACCTCCCACCAGGCCCTTCTTCCAATATTGGCGATTACCATCGGCATGAGATATGGATGGGGACACATATCCAAACCATGTCACCTATCTTGTGTTTCCAGTGTCTGTTGTTCTCATCTTAATGTCCATTCATACCCATTGTTTAGCTCTCTCTTACAAGTGAGAACATAGAGTATATGGTTTTCTGTTCCTGCATTAATTAACTTAGGATAATGGTTTCTAGCTGCATTTATGTTGCTGCAAAAGACATAATTTATTCCTTTTTAAGGCTGTGTAGTATTCCATGGTGTACATGAACCACATTCTTTTCATTCAATCCATCATTGATGGGCACCTGGGTTGATTCTATGTCTTTTCTATTGTGAATAGTGCTGCAATGAACACACAAATGCACGTATATTTTTGGTAGAATGATTTATTTTCCTCTGGGTTTATACCAAGTAATAAAATTGCTGGGTCAAATGATAGTTCTATTTTTAATGCTTTGAGAAATCTTCAAACAACTCTCCACAGTGGCTGAACTAATTTACGTTCCCACCAACAGAGTAAAAGCAGTCCCTTTTCTCTGCAGCCTCACCAACAACTGTTGTTTTTATACTTTTAGTAATAGTTATTATGACTGGTGTGGGATGGCCTGTCAGTATTGTTTCAATTTGCATTTCTGTGATTAAGAGGGATGTTAAACATTCTTTCATGTTTATTGGTTGACTGTATGTCTTATTTTCAGAAGTGTCTGTTCACGTCTTTTGCCTGCTCTTTAGTGGGGCTATTCGTTTCTTGCTCGTTGAATTGTTGAAGTTCCTTACAGATTCTGGATATTAGACATTGTGGGATGCATAGTTTGCAAATCCTTTCTTCCAGCCTATAAGTTGTGTGTTTCCTCTGTTGCTAGTTTCTTTTGCTGTGCAGAAGCTCTTTAGTTTAGTTAGGTCTCACTTGTCAATTGTTGTTTTTGTTGCAGTTGCTTTTGAGGACTTGGTCATAAATTCTTTGCTAAAGCTGATGTACAGAACGGTATGTCCTAGATTTTCTTCCAGGATTTTAATAGTTTGAGGTCTTACATTTAAACTTTTAATCTATCATTGGTTAGTTTTTGTATATGGTGATAGGTAGGGATCTAGTTTCATTCTTCTGTGTATAGCTAGCCAGTTATCTTAGCACCATTTATTTAACAGGGAGTCCTTTTTCCATTGCTTATTTTCCTTTTTTTTTTTCCCAAGATGGAGTCTCGCTCTGTTACCCAGGCTGGAGTGCGGTGGCACAATATCAGCTCACTGCAACCTCTGCCTCCCGGGTTCAAGTGATTCTCCTGCTTCAGCCTCCTGAGTAACTGAGATTATGGGCGCATGCCACCACGCCTGGCTAATTTTTGTATTTTCAGTAGAGATGGGGTTTCACCATGTTGGTCAGGCTGGTACTGAACTCCTGACCTCATGATTCTCCCGCCTGGCCCTCCCAAAGTGCTGGGATTACAGACATGAGCCACCATGCCCAGCCCCATTGCTCATTTTTCAAAAATTAAAGAGGGGTAAAAACAAGAAAATGGGTTGGGAATATTTAACATTAGGTCTGCAATTAGAAAAAATGTTGTTCTTAATGTGGAATAAAATAAAATAAGTTTCTGCTTTATATATTTTCCAGTTGCAGGTATTTCTTTATAGCAGACTAAAACAAGTAAAAGTGTAGTCAGAAAAATTATGCAATAATTTGGTTAATTTAAAGCCCCATGAAGAATTGAAGAAAAAATAATTCCTACATGTCACATAAAAAGAAGAGAACATTTAAGAAGGCAATTTATATTTTAGTTTTATAAAAAACATCTAAAATGTTTTACCTAAGGTAATATTTAAAACTAAAACAAAAAATAAGGGAGAAAGAGAAATGTCTGGGTATAATTAAGATGAAAATATGTTACTGCACTTGATGTCAGAACTTTGTGGCACCAACATACAAATTCAAAAATAAACAGTGATATAAGAAGTCAGGTAAGAAAAATTAATATACTACGTTTAATTTTCAAAGAAGTTGTGACTGAAGAAATTTAGAACTGTAAAACTATGCCAGAAAGTCAGAAGAAGAGATTCAGTTATAATTATAGGTTGAAACCAATAAGTAGAAAATTAGAATTTTTTGTTATCTTTGAGAGATACTCAGGAAACCTAACATAAAAAAAGCCTGCCATAGTCTCATAATATTTAAAATGGAGGGTGGAGCCATACTTACCCTTAAAATAAAAAGAGTGAATTTTGAGGGATGGCGTTTGACAGAAATTGGCAATAGAATATGATATTTGGCACAAAATACAATAATAACCTAGAACAAAAAAAGGAAATTTTAATATGTAAAATATTGGAGTAGGTAAAGAGGAAACCTAAGGAAAAGGCAGGCTGGGGGTGATGTATAAGACAAAGGCAAAACTGAAGTATTATTCAGTCCCAAAGTGGAGGGATTATTATTAAAGAATGAGTGTAGATGTAATGTGGAAAAGAAAATTATTTCACTGCATTTCAATAATACATACACTTTAGTTGGCTGGGTTGATAATTATAAAAAAATAAATACATTTAATGATTATCATATAATGATATAATCTAAAAATATTTAAAATAATTAATTATATCCAGACACTATATGTGGCATTTGATTGAAATTGATAATTTCACTCTTTAATTATTACCAGAAACAGTTGTACTAATGTAGTTTCTTGAACATTAAGAAGGGAGTGCCTGTATGACATGAGTAAGCACTCTCTTTATTCTTTAGAGTCCTCACATATAAGTGAATTCCAACCAGCAATCATGGAGCACTTACAAAGGGTCGGAGTTAGCCAGATGTTAGTGGGGTGGGGCTAGGGGGTGCAAAGATGAGCAATACAGTTCCTGTGTCTTCAGTCAGCAAAGTCTGATAGGCATGTACATTTAGGATTCCAGAATAATATATTACATGCTAAAACCAGAGTGTGAAATCAGAGTAAGGTTGCTTTGTTTCAGTATTAAAGAAGAGATGTTACAAAGAGGGGTAAAAACAAGAAAACAGGATGGGAATATTTAACATTAGGTCTATAACTAGAAAGAAAAAATGCTATGAATGTGGAATAAAATTTATGGAATTATTTTTTCTCCTTTAACATTTATTTTGTTATTGATACATAATGGACGTACATATTTTGGAGGTGCGTGAAATAATTTAACATACTCATATAATTTGTAAAGATTAAATTAGTATAATTGGGTTATGCATCACCTTAAATATTTGTCTTTATGCTAGAAACATTTGAATTATTCTCTTCTAGCTATTTTGAAATATACACTAGATTACTGGAAACTATAGTCACTCTACTGATCTATATAAAACTAGATATTTATTTTATCATACTGTTTATGCCCATTAATCAACCCGTCTTCAATCCCTTCTTCTCCCTATCCTTAGTGGCCTCTGGTAACCACCAATCGACTCGATAGTTTTATAAGCTTCACATTTTTAGCACTCACATATGAGTGAAAATGTAATATATAATCTTTCTGTTCTTGGTTTATTTTATTTAACACAATGACTTCTAGTTCTATCCACGTTGCTGCAAGTGACTGAATGACATTCTATTTTGTATACATACCACATTTTCTTTGTTCATTTATCTATTGATGGGCATATCAATACATAATTGGTAGGTTGATTCCATGTTTTGGCTATTGTTAATAGTGCTGTAATAAACACAGAATATGTTTCTTTAATATTTTGATTTCTTTTTTTGGATATATATCCAGTAGGAAATTGCTGGATCATATGTTAGTTATATTTGTAGTTTTTTGAAATCTTAGTTATATTTTTAGTTTCTGAAATCTTCACATAGTTTTCCATAGTGGCTGTACTAATTTATACCCCCACCAAAAATGTATGAGCCTTCCCCTTTCTCCACATCCTCACCAGCATCTGTTACTGCCCATCTTTTTGATAGAAGCCATTTTAACTGGGGTAAGATATTCATTGTGGTTTGTATTTGCATTTCTCCAATGATTAATTATGTTGGGCATACTTTTTCCATATACCCTTTGGCCATTTGTATGTCTTCTTTTGAGAAATGTCTATTCAAATTTTTGGCCAATTTTTAATTGGATTATTTGGTTTTTTTTGTTTGTTTTTCTGTTTTCTTTTTGCTACTGGGTTGTTTGAGTGCCTTACATATTCTGCTATTTATTTATTTATTTAATGTTTAAATTTCTTTATTTTTAATTACTGAGGGTACATACTATTGAAAAGATTTAGTTAGCTTGCCTTAAGTGGATAACAAGGAAGGGTCTCCAGAGAGCCCCTAGCCCATGGGTCAGTACCTCATCTCCACATAAGCTGCAGGCACAGATAAGGGAAAACTAGCACAGGGTGTTTTGCCTGGAGACAAGCCCACGGCTGCACAGATAGAAAAACCTCCAGCCTGCTTGGATAAAAACTTGCACAAACCTCTAGCTCACTCAGATAAAGAAACAAAGCCCTGGCCTTTGTCCTTTGTATAGTCAGTGGGGTCCCAGGAAAAGTTTCTTCTCCTTTTGTGGGCATGGGCACAGTGGGCTCCAGTGGGTTCTGGTGCGCACTCGACTTTTCTTTATTTGGACTATAAGTCCAGCTTTTATGAATCATCATTTCAGCCTCTGATTGGTCCCAGGCCAAGGTCCCAGGCCAAGCTTTCACTTCCGCTCCTGACAGATCCTGGGCCAAGCTAAGCAGCATCTGTGAATCATTATTTCAGCTCCTGACTGGTCCTGGGCCAAGGCCCTGGGCCAAGCTGAGTCACACCATTCTCCAAGACAGCCCGTGGACTAAGCATATTCCTTCCCCTTCCCATAAAAATCCCACATGGGGTCCATAAAAACCTTGGACCCAAGCCTCATAGGAGACACCCTGTTCAGGCCCCCCTCTCTGCTGGCAGAGGGCTTTCTTCTTTCACTTATTAAACTTTTGCTCTAACCTCACCTTTGTGTCCACACTCCTTATTCTTCCTGGAGGTCAGACAAAATACTCCAGACATTATCTCAGACAAGAGACTGTTACATCTTGGTGCATTGCTGAGACTACAGCACTATGTGTATATATTTATAAGGTACATAAGATGTTTTGATATAGGCATGCAATGTGTAATAATTACGTCATGGAAAATTGGGTATCTATTCCCTGAAAGATGTTAGGCTTTGTGTTACAAACAATCCAATTATTCTCTTTAGTTATTTTTAAATGTATAATTATTACTGATTACAGTCACCCTTTTGTGCTTATCATCTAACAGTGTCTTAGATTTTATCCTGTTTTATATCCTATCTTCATTGGTCTTTACCCTGAAACCTCAATATAGAAGACTGAGATTAATACAAGTAATGTATGATGTGATAGGTTAGATAATTGTTCAGAAAATATGTACTTCTCTCCACCTCTTCTCCTCTCTTACAGCAGACTCTACTTCCTGCTACCCTCCCTGCTTTGAGAATGGCCACATAAATTACTTTGCAACAGAATGTGAACAAATATGATATGAGAGATGCATTAACTTGCTTTCATGTTTGGCATTCTTCTTATCCTTTTGCTATCTGTCATAAAAAGAGCATGCTCTGTTCTCAGACTGCCAGTCAGGTTGAAGTAGTCTGAAGCTAACTTGCAGTATGAAGAAAAGCCACTAGCTATTCCAAAGACCCTTGAGTGATGAAAAAAGCACTTATTCTCCTAAGTCTTTGAGATTTGGTGTGTGTATGGGGATGAAAGACAGGTTTGGTGCTTAGCATGATCATAATAGACATCTTACTGAAACATGTGGTGTCAGATAAATATATATGAGTCAACTGTCCCCATAATAAAACTATGTAACCAATCACCCCAAAATGCAGCATTTTTAAATAATTATCATTTATTTTCATGAGCTTATGGGTCTGTTGGAACAGTTCTACTGATGTAGACCAGGAGTGTTTGGGCGATTCTGTTTTGGGTTGCAGCAGCTGAACAGCTGGGTGACTCTTCTTATGACTGCGGGTCTGTGACTTAGCTAGGGGGTATCACTGCTCCATATGTGTTCATTCAGGGACCCCAATTCATGGGGCAGACATTATTCAGGGAATGAATATAAGACTCAAATCATTTTGAAAGATATTGGGCAGAGTCAAATAACATTTTTTTCCTTCACACTACAGAATAAATGTCAGGTCCTCAAAATACCTGTTAAAAGAAATCCAATAATGTTTGTCACTTTTAGTAACTTGCTATAACTTTTAGTGATTTGCTATAAAATTTATCTTTCATGAGCTAATCTTCTCATATTTATGGCAGACATGCAAGAGGACAAACAGAAACATATGAGGCTTCTTAAAGCTTAGGTTTAGAACTGCCACATTTTCTACCATTGTCCAAAGCAAGTCAGATGGCCAAGCTAAAATCTATGGGCCACAACCCTGAAAAGGACATGGAAAGAGCATAAATGTAGGAGTGGGGAGAAGAGACAGATAAATTGGGCCAAACAATTTTTCAATCTTCCATTATAAATACATCAGTAGTGTTTTATTATAAAATGCAGTGTTACATATATTCCTCCAGATGCTAATAATGCATTTGGACTAGTTAATTTCAGGAAGTAGTAGAATAGTGTTTCCCAAAGAAGGCCATTTTTTAATTCTTCACTTGGTAGAATGACTTGCCAATAATTATAATATTTTTACCTATTCCTTTTATAGGGCTGTTTTAAACAAATGCTTCTCTTTGTTTTTAATCCAGCATTAATCCACTTAACAATTTGTAGCTGAAATTCAATTTTGATGTGAAGATAGTAACCCTTTTGTGCCTGCTCACCTAATCTACAACAGGAAACACAGTATGTTATCCAATTACATGTACTATTGTCTTGTTAGACACTATATATCATCTGCTTATTTCATCAAGGAAGCTTTTATCATTATGTACTTGCAATAATTCTTAGTGCCAATCAACCTATCCTGAATTGCCATTGAATGCCCTTCAGTCTCACCAAGCAATGTACGCTACTTCAGTTACAAATTAGAGAATTTTTCTCTATAATTTTGGTTAACATTGAGCATGCATCAGTTATGAACTTTCTGAATAGCTATAAATTAATTTTGCATTTTACCCCATATATACAGAAACTTGTTAGATTTAATCAAAATGCATAAAGTTATCATTTGCTGATGAATATGTCACAAAAATGATATATTTGTCCATATAAATGAATTGAATTTGGAAGTAAAAAAGGCTCATTTTTGTGGAGTCTGACTTTTCAGAAACCCAATCAATTAAAGCTATGCCACTGCAATTTTTTTCATTCCCTGAAATTTTTCCAACTGGCTTATGTCATAGAAGCATCTTATTTTAATGGTAAATGTTGGAATGATATATTTTTTGCCACCATAGGACTAGACAACATATCTAACAGCTCTAGCTCTAAGATAGCTCAATACCAAATAGATTTTTGTATTGGTACATTTTCCAAAATTGTCTGTCTTGTTACTTGCAGTGTCAAAACTGCATATAATCTAGAATAACAAGAGTTTCCATCAAGGGTAATGACTATTGCTTATTTTCTCAAATGGAGGGATTTCCCTGTGTTATCAGTCAAGTTACTATTTCTTTGGTGCCTGGAATTATCCGAAGTATTTGATTCTGGAGGAGAAAAAAAATTATTGCTTAAAGAAACATTCAGGAGCTTGTTTTTTAGTTCTTCTATTATCCAGAACTACTGTTCCCCCTTTATGCAGTTATCGCTGTCTGTAGCAACCTTCTTGTATCTTAATCTGTTTGAAATGGAGTCACCAGTAGGAACAATAACCTTTGGAATCAGGTCATTCAGATGTCTTAGAAATATTTCTTAATAATGAAAGAAAAAATTCATTCCTAATGTGTTTCATACCTTACAGTAGAAAATAATAATTATCTTTGGAGAAGCCATATAGGGTTTTTTTTTTTGAGAAGACAAACATAGCTAAAAATTTACAGATATATATGTATTATGTACATATGTATTATGTTAGTACATATGTATTATGTATATATGTATTATGTTAGTAGCAGGAGTGTGTATGTGTGTATGTATGTGTGTTGTGTACACATATATATGTGTGTGTGTACACATATATATGTGTGTGTGTGTATATATGCATATACACACTCCTGCTACTAACATAATTCTCCATGTCTTTCCTTTAACTTTGGAAAGAGAAATTATGACTTGCTTTATAATCTTGGAAAGAAGCAAAATAACCAAGAGTTAAGTTCAGAACACAAGAATTCATGAACATGAGCAGATGGACACTATATCATGTGGACTTAATGTTGGTTTATTCCTGTAACCTAAACATTAGTTAGAAGATTGTTAAAGCACAGGCATTATCTAATTTTTTTTCAGAGAAATATGTCACAAACCACCACTTCAATGGAAATAAAAAGAGATATTGTAAATCTATTAGGCAAAGGGTATCTGCAGCAGCCTATTTGAAAATGGAATTATGTGAAGGATAAGTTTCTAAGGCTATCATTTCATACCAATTGCAACTAAATTTAACACAAAATTGTTTTAAAACATCTGTAGTTCCACCTTGCTTGATGCCAGAGAGAAGCACATCGTAGGATATTGTCTTTGACTAAAAACAAGTCAGATTCTATCGTGGTAAGAGCAAAAATAAGGGTTTATGTCTGTATTCTTCTGAAATTGTGCAAAAAATTAATAATCTCCAAAATAAATTTACTCATTCAAAAAATGTATATTGGGCACCTACTGTGTAACAGAAATTGTTTAGGTGCTGAAAACATAGTAATAGAGAAATCAAAATCTGTATCTTGCATTGTAGTTGATGACTGACAATAAAAGAATAATAACATATTTAAAAACAATGCAGGGCTAAGTACCAGGGAGAAAATAGAGGAGTTTAAAGCGATCAGGAGTGCTGGGATGGTGCAGGATGGAGGGAACATCAGTAACTGCTATTTTATATAGAGTGTCCAAGAAAAGACCCTCAGATAAGGTAACATTGAGAAGAAAACTAAAAGAAAGAATTAACTCTATATAAACAATTAACTCTATATAAAAATAGCAGTTACTGTGTACTGAGACATGTGGACATCTGGACAATAGGTGTTCAAAGACAAGCAAATAGAAAAGTCAATGACCTTGAGAAGAGAGCATCTTGGTATGTTTTTCAAGGGAGGGCAAGGAAGTCAGCGTACCAGAGAGAACAAAGGTACAGTATACTGTCACATGGTTAGCATATGGCCAAATAGTAAACGCCTTTTTGGCTTTTACCCTAAGTGACATAAGAACCTGTTGGAGGACTTTGATCTGAGGAATGACCTAATCTGAAGTCAGAACTTTAACAGAATCCGTCTGGCCATGGTGTAGTGCAAAGCCTGTGGGAAATAAGCAGCAGAAGCAGTGAGAGTGTCAGTCTGAGTCCAATGAGGAGACAGAAAGTACATAGTAATTTGAACCATGGACATTTACTACAAGGAATTATTACCTCTACATCAATGATAGGAGAGTGAACATAGTGAGGTAAAGACAACACTAAAGGGTAAGGGCTAAGGGGCAGACCTAAGGAAGGGCACACTTGTAAGAGGAGCTCCCTTCTTTCAAATGGGAGCCAAACCTCATAGGAAAAGGTGAGGTTGCAGCTCACTGTATGGCCAAAAATTTATCTGGGTGGTCAGCACCAGGACTGGTTTACAGTCACTGAACAAGCAGAAAAAAAACCTAACATACAAAGGAACAAGGCTGATGGGAAGTAAGCAAAGAGGGTTAGGTAACTGTAAGTGCAAGGCCTGGAACATGCAGTGTGCACACCAGAAGAGCAACAACAAAGTGGTCACCAGGCCCAGGCTATGACGATAAAGTCAAAAAGCATTCTGGGCACATAGTTGAAAGACTACCAGTAGACATCCACATACCTCACACCACTGACAGAGTATGCAATAGAAATAAGAAAAAGAAAAAATACAGTATACCGGGATCAAGAAGGGAAGTCTCCTTCCTACAAGATCCCTCCAATATCCTCTATTGACAAAGCTTTACACTGTCCTCACTGTGAAGGAGAAATGCCCGAACAGTCTAGACTATTTGCACAGGTACTGAAGAGTAGATTTGGGACTGAGGTACACAGTTATAAATTTATAACTATGTCCAAAAGTTATGGGGAGTTGGAATAACTTTAGTAAAAAACAGATATTGGCTACAATCATGGTGGTAGGAATGCCAGTGACACAAGACAGTTTATGAATATATTCTGAAAGGACAGCCAACAGATTTGCTGATGTAGGATGTAATAGAAAAAAACAAAGAAGGATTTTGTATCTGATGAGCTGGAATGATTATACGTCTATTTTATAGTATAAGGATGATTGGATAAAAGTGGGTCTTGGGAGACATGTTTGGACATGTTGGATGTGAGACATTTAACAGACACACAGATCAAGATGTTAAATAGGCAAAGCACATGTGTATAATTTGGTAGTTAGGAGACATATTTTAATTGGATATAAAAATATGCACAACATCAGAAATAGAGGATATTAAAAGGCAAAAGGCAGAATGGCATAATAAAAGGTCAGGCATAAGTAGAGATGAGAAAAGACACCAAGATTAACCCTGGAAACACTAAAATTTTAGAAGGTGATGAGATGCGTTGTTAAAAGACTCTTCAGAGAAATGTGGCAAGACTGTATGACAGCACTCAGCATTAGCAGTCTGGAATTTAAAATGGAATATAAAGTCATCACTATACAGTGTTCTTTTTAGCCACATTCAGCTGTCCTATTGCAGGTGCAGAAACAGGCTTTGATGTAAAAGCAATACTAATTGGACAAAATGATAATCTTTGCATATTAAGTGAGCTGATGTCAGAGTCTGTAAATTACAATCATGCCTGCAACAGAGAATGAGTAGCCTGGCCTAATCTAAAGTATATTTCTTCTTTAGCATTATTATTTGTTTCCACTTGTCTTCTGCTGAAGAAAATGGCTTGGATTTCTCATTTTTTTCTTTTCCATTATGATGAGATCTGTAGTCTCATTTTATCTAAGATATAATTACTGCTGAGAATTTCAAAAATGTGGAAAAATAGTATTTGTAGAAGTGAGTATATGTTTAAATGAGATGAAATATGCTTTGCCAACAGTAAGAAAAGCCTTGGGAATATTATTATAATTGCTGATACTTTGTTTAAAATAGTACTGATGTTTTCCATTTGCCACACTCATACTTCACTATCCCGATGATTGATGTGTCAACTCTCCTCTTTGTCATCAGGAGGTTGTCCCCTGTAGACTGCTTGACTTGGTTCTCTTGACCTTATTAAGCCTGAATTTGTTAATATTTTACATTATATTATTAATAATACATACTTGAAACTTCTAAAAACAATTGAGTGCTAGCTATTTTAAATTTTCATTTAAAAATCAATAAATTGGAATGAGATACTGAGTATTCAGTAAGCACAATGGACCAGGATAGGTATTTTCAAATATAATTAAGTTGTCATTTTTGCCAATAAGCAATTCAAAATAGAGTGGCTGAATTTTCAGCGAAAAAGCCAGATACAGAAAGAGAAATACCACATGTTTTCACTCATATCTGGTAGGTAAAAAGTTGATCTCACAGACTTTGGGAATAGAATAGTAGTTACAGAGGATGGGAAGGGTAGAGGGGCAAAGGGATAGGGCTAGAGTTCCATAGCACCGTTGGGTGACTATAGTTAGTGATAATTTGTTGTATATTTCAAAATAACTAGAAAAGAGGATTTGAATGTTCCCAATACAAAGAAATGATACGTGTTTTAGGTGATGGATATTCCAGTTACTGTGATTTGATTATTAAACATTGTACACATGTATTGAAATATCACATATACCTCAGAAATATGTAAAATTACTATGTATCAATTAAATATTTATAAATACAGTGGTTGAATGCATTTGAAAATCTTAAAATGCAAAGCAAAGAATGATATATTTTATAGTTAAGACGTAAAAATAAGCTCAGAGAAAACACTTATCAATTCCAAATAATAACATCGACTTGAACGTAATGGAGATATATATAAAAAAATCATCTCTTGGCCCCACATCTTTGTTTATGAAATTATATCTATATATAATATATAATGTTATATATATATATAACATATGTTTTATATATATTATATATATACGTTATATATATATTATATATATATATATGTAAAAGATCATCTCTTGGTCCCACATCTTTCTCCAGCTGCTGCTCTGTTTTTTTTCCCCTGCTTTAATGAAAAGCTCAAAGATGCATTTTATGTACACTTAGTAAGAATTATCTTTAGCTACATAATAAACTATGTCAAAGTTTGTGACATCAAACACCATTTAAAAAATTATAAGTCTAATTTTGGTTGGGAAGTTTTGCTGATCTTGGCTGGGCTCATAGATGTTTCTCTAATAAAACTGTTAGCTCTCCTGGGGTTGGATTTTCAAGATTGGTCTTATAAAAACAAGGTACTAAAATAGTAAGCCAAACTGTGCTAGGCCTTTTGAGGTCTATTGTCAGAGCTGGCACAATACCACTTTTGCCATATTCTAGTGGTCAAAGCAAGCTCAGAATTAAGATTTGGAGAAAATACTCCACAGATTTATGGGACTACCTGCAAAATCACATTTTGAAGATACATAGATACAGGGAGGAGAATATTAAAGACTTTTTCAAAGAATCTGCTATATTCTTTCCTATCACAGAGAATAACACAGATTCCACATCACAGTTCATGGATTAAGAAATGTGTTTTATTGAGGAAAGAGAAAACTTACAAGACTAAGTTCAGCAAAAAAAAAAGGAAAAGCAACTCTCCATCATGTGCCTGTCATTCCAGTGTCATGCCAGCTTTAGACTTTTTTCAGTAACCTTCTATATAAAGTAGAAATTCTCTTCTCCAATTTCAATGCCTTCCATCCTATTACATGTCTTCATTTTTCTTCAATATTCTTATCTCCACATAAAGTATTATGTATATTTAAAAATTTGCTTTATGAATCTGGGTGCTCCTGTATTGGGTGCATATATATTTAGGATAGTTAGCTCTTCTTGTTGAATTGATCCCTTTACCATTATGTAACAGCCTTCTTTGTCTCTTTTGATCTTTGTTGGTTTAAAGTCTGTTTTATCAGAGACTAGGATTGCAACCCCTGCCTTTTTTTATTTTCCATTTGCTTGGTAGATCTTCCTCCATCCTTTTATTTTGAGCCTATGTGTGTCTCTGCACGTGAGATGGGTTTCCTGAATACAGCACACTGATGGGTCTTGACTCTTTATCCAATTTGCCAGTCTGTGTCTTTTAATTGGAGCATTTAGTCCATTTACATTTAAAGTTAATATTGTTATGTGTGAATTTGATCCTGTCATTATGATGTTAGCTGGTTATTTTGCTCGTTAGTTGATGCAGTTTCTTCCTAGCCTCCATGGTCTTTACAAATTGGCATAATTTTGCAGTGGCTGGTACCGGTTGTTCCTTTCCATGTTTAGTGCTTCCTTCAGGAGCTCTTTTGGAGCACCCAGATTCATAAAGCAAGTCCTGAGTGACCTACGAAGAGACTTAGACTCCCACACAATAATAATGGGAGACTTTAACACCCCACTGTCAACATTAGACAGATCAATGAGACAGAAAATTAACAAGGATACCCAGGAATTGAACTCAGCTCTGCACCAAGTGGACCTAATAGACATCTACAGAACTCTCCACTCCAAATCAACAGAATATACATTTTTTTCAGCACCACACCACACGTATTCCAAAATTGATCACATACTTGGAAATAAAGCTCTCCTCAGCAAATGTAAAAGATCAGACGTTATAACAAACTGTTTCTCAGACCACAGTGCAATCAAACTAGAACTCAGGATTAAGAAACTCACTCAAAACCACTCAACTACATGGAAACTGAACAACCTCCTCCTGAATGACCACTGGGTACATAACGAAATGAAGGCGGAAATAAAGATGTTCTTTGAAACCAACGAGAACAAAGACACAACATACCAGAATCTCTGGGACACATTCAAAGCAGTGTGTAGAGGGAAATTTACAGCACTAAATGCCCACAAGAGAAAGCAGGAAAGATCCAAAATGGACACCCTAACATCACAATTAAAAGAACTAAAAAGCAAGAGCAAACACATTCAAAAGCTAGCAGAAGGCAAGAAATAACTAAAATCAGAGCAGAACTGAAGGAAATAGAGACACAAAAAAACCCTTCAAAAATTAATGAATCCAGAAGCTGGTTTTTTGAAAGGATCAACAAAATTGATAGACCACTAGCAAGACTAATAAAGAAGAAAAGAGAGAAGAATCAAACAGACACAATAAAAAATGATAAAGGGGATATCACCACCGATCCTACAGAAATAGAAACTACCATCAGAGAATACTACAAACACCTCTATGCAAATAAACTAGAAAATCTAGAAGAAATGGATAAATTCCTCGACACATACACCCTCCCAAGACTAAACCAGGAAGAAGTTGAATCTCTGAATAGACCAACAACAGGCTCTGAAATTGTGGCAATAATCAATAGCTTACCAACCAAAAAGAGTCCAGGACCAGATGGATTCACAGCTGAATTCTACCAGAGCTACAAGGAGGAACTGGTACCATTCCTTCTGAAACTATTCCAATCAATAGAAAAAGAGCGAATCCTCCCTAACTCATTTTATGAGGCCAGCATCATCCTGATACCAAAGCTGGGCAGAGACACAACCAAAAAAGAGAATTTTAGACCAATATCCTTGATGAACTTTAATGCAAAAATCCTCAATAAAATACTGGCAAACCGAATCCAGCAGCACATCAAAAAGCTTATCCACCATGATCAAGTGGGCTTTATCCTTGGGATGCAAGGCTGGTTCAATATACGCAAATCAATAAATGTAATCCAGCATATAAACAGAACCAAAGACAAAAACCACATGATTATCTCAATAGATGCAGAAAAGGCCTTTGACAAAATTCAACAACTCTTTATGCTAAAAACTCTCAATAAATTAGGTATTGATGGGACATATCTCAAAATAATAACTATCTATGACAAACCCACAGCCAATATCATACTGAATGGACAAAAACTGGAAGCATTCCCTTTGAAAACTGGCACAAGACAGAGATGCCCTCTCTCACCACTCCTATTCAACATAGTGTTGGAAGTTCTGGCCAGGGCAATTAGGCAGGAGAAGGAAATAAAGGGCATTCAATTAGGAAAAGAGGAAGTCAAATTGTCCCTGTTTGCAGATGACATGATTGTATGTCTAGAAAATCCCATTGTCTCAGCCCAAAATCTCCTTAAGCTGATAAGCAACTTCAGCAAAGTCTCAGAATACAAAATCAATGTACAAAAATCACAAGCATTCTTATACACCAATAACAGACAAACAGAGAGCCAAATCATGAGTGAACACCCATTCACAATTGTTTCAAAGAGAATAAAATACCCAGGAATCCAACTTACAAGGGACGTGAAGGACCTCTTTAAGGAGAACTACAAACCACTGCTCAATGGAATAAAAGAGGATACAAACAAATGGAAGAACATTCCATGCTCATGGGTAGGAAGAATCAATATTGTGAAAATGGCCATACTGCCCAAGGTAATTTATAGATTCAATGCCATCCTCATCAAGCTACCAATGACTTTCTTCAAAGAATTGGAAAAAACTACTTTAAAGTTCATATGGAACCAAAAAAGAGCCTGCATCGCCAAGTCAATCCTAAGCCAAAAGAACAAAGCTGGAGGCATCACGCTACCTGACTTTCAAATATACTACAAGGCTACAGCAAACAAAACAGCATGGTACTGGTACCAAAACAGAGATATAGATCAATGGAACAGAACAGAGCCCTCAGAAATAACGCCGCATATCTACAACTATCTGATCTTTGACAAACCTGAGAAAAACAAGCAATGGGGAAAGGATTCCCTATTTAATAAATGGTGCTGGGAAAACTGGCTAGCCGTATGTAGAAAGCTGAAACTGGATCCCTTTCTTACACCTTATACAAAAATTAGTTAAAGATGGATTAAAGACTTAAACATTAGACCTAAACCATAAAAACCCTAGAAGAAAACCTAGGCATTACCATTCAGGACATACGCATAGGCAAGGACCTCATGTCTAAAACACCAAAAGCAATGGCAACAAAAGCCAAAATTGACAAATGGGATCTAATTAAACTAAAGAGCTTCTGCACAGCAAAAGATACTACCATCAGAGTGAACAGGCAACCTACAAAATGGGAGAAAATTTTCGCAACCTACTCATCTGACAAAGGGCTAAAATCCAGAATCTACAATGAACTCAAACAAATTTACAAGAAAAAAACAAACAACCCCATCAAAAAGTGGGTGAAGGACATGAACAGACACTTCTCAAAAGAAGACATTAATGCAGCCAAAAAACACATGAAAAAATGCTCACCATCACTGGCCATCAGAGAAATGCAAATCAAAACCACAATGAGATACCATCTCACACCAGTTAGAATGGCAATCATTCAAAAGTCAGGAAACAACAGGTGCTGGAGAGGATGTGGAGAAATAGGAACACTTTTACACTGTTGGTGGGACTGTAAACTAGTTCAACCATTGTGGAAGTCAGTGTGGCGATTCCTCAGGGATCTAGAACTAGAAATACCATTTGACCCAGCCATCCCATTACTGTGTATATACCCAAAGGACTATAAATCATGCTGCTATAAAGACACATGCACACGTATGTTTATTATGGCACTATTCACAATAGCAAAGACTTGGAACCAACCCAAATGTCCAACAATGATAGACTGGATTAAGAAAATGTGGCACGCATACACCATGGAATACTATGCAGCCATAAAAAATGATGAGTTCATGTCCTTTGTAGGGACATGGATGAAATTGGAAATCATCATTCTCAGTAAACTATCGCAAGAACAAAAAACCAAACACTGCATATTCTCACTCATAGGTGGGAACTGAACAATGAGAACACATGGACACAGGAAGGGGAACATCACACTCTGTGGACTGTTGTGGAGTTGGGGGAAGGGGGAGGGATAGCTTTAGGAGATATACCTAATGCTAAATGACGAGTTAATAGGTGCAGCACACCCGCAAGGCACATGTATACATATGTAACTAACCTGCACATTGTGCACATGTACCCTAAAACTTAAAGTGTAATAATAATAAAATAAAATAAAATAAAATAAAAATTTGCTTAGTTTTGTGTCATCTATTAAACTATAAGCTCCACGTGGACAGAGATTTTTAAACTACTTTGTTCACTGCAGAATCCCACAGTAGCTGAGATATATAGTAGATGCTCAATAAATATACTTTATAGAAATGGATGCTAAGGAATCAGTAGGTATTTTTAAAGGAATGAATGCTAAATAATCTGACAGTTTGTTGGAAATGCTTATTACGCTCCTATCCACTTTCTACTCTTCCTTTCACAGATTTGTTAGCTTACTGTCTTTAATGTCATATACTTTTCATCTTGCTCCTCTCTAACACTTTGCTCTCTTGCAAATTTAGCCTTGTATTTCCAAGTAATTAGTAAGTATCTCTACCTGCTTATAGTGGCTTTATCTCAAACTTTGTGTTTACAACTTAATTATTTTTCATGTTAAATATCAGGAAGCTATGGCACCTATTCTATGTTAATGTCATCACCATTATCAAATTTTAAAATATTATTCACCCTTATCTTGTTGAATTATTTATATAACTTTTCTTCTGCATCACACTGAAAGTTTCACAAAGGTAATGTATATATAATTCCTTTTGGCATTCTTCAAAATTCTGAGCATTTTGACTTACAAGGAGAAGACACTCAATAAATATTTATGGAGTACAAATATTATAGATAAATTATGGATACCTACTAGATATGGATGGTATAATATTTGGTTTTGCATATATATCATTACCTAAACTACAGTAATGAACTACTTTATTGTAAAGAGAACCAATGAATATTTAAATATACAAAGATTGGAATACACAAATATACAAAGATTGGAAGGTAAAAATCTCAAACTCCTGGCTTAGTAAATTCATGGTAACCTCTCCATTCTACCTCCTTATAATTTTATACTACTTTGAAGTCTAGCCAAAAATGCTAATATGGTCTCTTATATGAACAATTAAAATAACTGTTTTTGCTCAGGCTAGATGCAGGCCTGGAACTAAAACTGGCAGAGCAGTCTGTTACAAACCTTTCTTCCCTCAGATCACAGTAATATTCAGCTAAACTATTGCAATTCCAGTGGCAGAAATGAGCAGTGCAGAAAGATGATTCAGTCAATAAGAAACCAACTCAACAAAAGCAAAAAAAAAAAAAAAAAAAAAATTTTTGATAGAACAGAGCATCCAGTCAGCAAGAAGCCAACTCAAAACAGCGTAGCTTAGAAGAGAAATGTTTTTCTGCCAATACCTGGACTAGAGTTGCCCTTAACCCGTATCCCAGGTGACCTTATGGAGGTACAGATCTCAAAGCAGCAATACCTCTGAACCTGACTATGTTCTCCAGACTCTCATTAAAAAGAGAAAATATGCCAGAAAATATTCTCGTATGGGCACCAACTTATCTGCCTTTTTCAGAATAATAAGAGGTCCACTAAATTGCACTATGACTTAATCAGTATATTTTAACCCAATCAATACATAGCTACCTACATCCTCTTTAGAAGTAAAATGAGGATAGAGTGAAGGGAACAGTGAGCTTTGATCAGTATGCATTATCAAAGAGAGGGTTTTGCCTTAATTTTACATATTTTATTACTTTTATAGATGTGTTATTTTATTACTCATTATGAACCCAAGAAATAGCTGTTATTATAACTGTGCTTAATAGTAATTTTTTTTCCAAAATCAGACATCTGCTAAGTGCCATAGCCAGTGCTCCAATTCACATCTGATGGACTTCACAGTTTTTGCTCTTTTGAATATGTTGGAAGGAGTATTTGAATAGCATAGTAAATCGTTTATTCAGCCAATGCATATTTTACTCAGTGTATTACAATTGGTATGTCACATATATCTATATAAAAATTTGTTCTTGACCTCTGAGAGGTTGTAATGTATTGAAGAAGATACACAATTCTTTCTTTTAATGACTGCTTTCCTCTAACAAATTTGAATATTTGAAAACAATTTGTTCTCCTGAGTAGCTTATTATTTCTTTCCCCAATCTACAAATTTGATTATCCTATGGCTTTAGTTGGCAAGTTATATATTTTACAGATGGCATAGCTGCTTTCAAATTATCAGAAATTCTTATTTGAGTAGTTCAAATGAATGAGATATTATTTCAATGTGCAGACTTGTATTTGGAGCTTAGGAGAAAATGTATGAGTAAATTTGTGTAAATGTCTATCACTAAGTAATTTAATATAGTCTCATACATTCAATATTAAGCTATATAATGAAGACTTCCAAGTCTTATTAATAACGCTTCTCATCACCTAGATTCTAATCATAATTCTAGTTACACAAATTGGTGTAGATATCTTAAGGTACTCAGTTTCATTAAGTGTTAATTTAATTGATTTTTTTTTCCTTCCAACTACACTTTATCTGACTTTTCTATTTCTGCCATACTTCTCCCAGGTATCTAAGATCAAAATATGTGGAAGTCGAAATCAACATTTTTTTTTAAATTTTATTTTACATATAATCTGTCAACTCAAATAATTTTTAGGGTTTTTTTCAAAGTATTGCACACCTTTTTTTTTTCCTTTCTTATTTCTATTACCTGCTTGGTCTGGTTTTCTAATGACTACATTCAAAATGATAATACATGAAAGTGTAAGATATCAGTAGGTAGATTAGAGGTACAAAATAAGAGAGAAATATAATACCATTAAACTATCACACCTTCTCCTAACTCGGACTCACTTGCTCCATTCTCATGACATCCCCTCATAATCCACCTTTTCAGTAGCCAACAGATTAACCTTTCTAATGTAACATCACATTATACCAATTTTTTGCCTACTCAAAAAGTTAAAATTCCTCAGTAAATCACTGAAGTTCCTTTTTCCTCTTCCTTTCTGTTTTAGAAACACACTCTCGTGTCATCCTTCTATGCATAAACTACCCTACAACTAAATGAATGACTTCCATTGCTCTGGGCATCTCTTGGGCTTTACCAGCTCTAACTAATGCCATTGTATCCACTTATAATATTCTCTGTGATCCTCAAAATCTCATTTATCTTTTGAAGTTAATCCAGTTTGTATGCTACATAAATATATGACCTTTCTTTTCCTGGAACTTCAGAGAACTTAGTGATAATGGTGCTCCTATACAATAACATGTGCTCCTTTGAATTATAGTAATTTCTGAACACATATTTTCCATTATTTTATTATAGGGTCCTTACAAAGTGTTTAACACAATTTTATATCCTCCCCAGTGCCTAATAGAAAAAAATTGCATCAAGTAGGGAGAATAATATTTAATAAATGAATGGCTAAGGGCATATTATATATGATTATGAAGATTAAAGCATGTAGCTCATTGTTGAGAAATGAACCTCAGTTCTGCATATGTTCACTGTTCAGCATGAAATTATGTTAAGCAATGATTCCTGCAAAATGATCACTAATGAGGTTCAGCCAGCAGTAACGTTTGACATGCAAATTTTAATAACATCATAGGCATATGCATAAAAAAGAAGATTCCAATAACTTCACAATTAAAACTTGTCATTCAGAGTGGGAGAGTAAGCCATGATGTTACAATCTCTAAAAACAAATAAACAATACAGAAAATATCATATATTCATAAAAGCAGGATGTGGTGGACAAGAAGAAACACTACTTAGCAGTATCCTGGGCTGATAGGAACCTTGGTGCCAATCATCCAGTGCAATTAGAGGGAGACTAATTCTCCAATGCCTTGGGTAAGAGCTGGTAACCCAAATTAGATGACGCATAAAAAAAGGAAAATATATTTTGTATCAGTAGATGATACCAGTCCAATTCTGAAAACTAAGTCTCTCTCCCTAATAAATCTGTGCATCATTGATAGATAATTGGAGATTTAAAAAATACATAATCTGTATTAATAAAACATCAGATAATTACTGAAATGGACAATGATATAAACACTAATGAGTGGATATCAAAAATCAATAAACCAAGAACAGGAGGATGACCTACCATTAATAAGCATGCATTCAATACTCAAAACTATATTGCAACATGCAACATTTTGGTGCCAAACAGGAAATAAGTACCTGACAATATTTAATATAATTGTTCAGAAGTTGTATTAGTTTTTGTTAGTTTGTTCCTCTTTTTTTTTTTTTTTTTGGTTTGGCTTTTACTTTAAAATCCTCATATATTGTGACACAGCAAAATGTTTAGCAAGACTTTTGCCTTGACAGGGAATGGTGGACATAATAAAAATAATTCTACAGTTTCAGGTAACAGGAGTATAACTAAGGACCTCCTTAGCCTGTCACTACTGATGCACAGGAACTATCAGAAAACCTGACAACAGGTTCAGCCAATATGTCTCTGGTGCCTGAGCACACCATTCAGGGGCCTGGAGACTGACCTGCCATACCCACCACAATATGGATCCATGTGCGTCATCAGTGAGTTTGAGGATAGGCCCATCCCTCCTGGTGCTGCACCTGCCAGTGCCCATGTGCCAATGGGGGCCTGGGGATCACCTTGCTCTGTCCACGTCACTGGTGACTGTGCACATTTCCAGGAAGTCTGAAGAGGGGCCCATCCAATCTGCCAGTGCTCCCACACATCATCTGGGGGTCTGGGGGCTAATTCATCCTGCCCAACCCTGCCAGCATCAATGCATTTACCTCTGGAGCCTGAGGACAGATCTCTTGAGCATGCTGCCACCATCACTGCTGGCACTCACCTGTACATATCATTTGGGGTCCTGGAGACTGGCCCACCCAGTTTGCCATTGCTATGATTGGCACTAGTGCATACCACCAGGAGGATAAAGCTTTGGCCTATTGACACAATTATCATTGACAATGCCATACATATCACCCAAGGTCTTATAGAACTGTCCATCCACCTGTCCCATTGCTACTACTGCCATTACCTGAGCAAGCTACATAAAAGCCCAAGGATCAGCCTGCCCTGACTTGCTACCACTGGTGCCTACATACACCATCTGGTGGCCCAAGGAGCAGCAAAGTTGGTCCACTGCTGCAACTACGGAAGCATGAGCACCAACCTGCATGGTGATGCCACTTCTAGCCAAGCTTCACCATAGACTTCACTAACAACAGCAGTCTAAGCCACTGAGGAACTTGAAGGCACCACTGACACTGATTACAGCTGAAGAAATCATACATGAATACACTACTGCACTCAACCAGAATCAAAGCCAAAGTGCCCTACTCAACCAATACTATAGATATATCTATAGGAAAAAGTATTTCCTTATGAAAACCAAGGAATAAAATTGGAAGAAATTATCAGAGGCACAGATATCAATACAAGGACACAATAAATATAAAGAAGTGAGGAAACATGACATTTCCAAAGCAACACAATAATTTTCTAGCAACAGATTCCAGTGGAAGAAAAACAAATAAAATGCCTGAAAAAATTAAAATAATAATATTAAAGAAGCTCAGTAAGATAAAAACAGATTAGCAATACAAACAAATCATAAATTCAGTTAATGACCTCAATCACATGTTCAACAAAGAGATAGTTATCATAAAAAAAGAACCAGCCACAAATCCTGAGACTAAAGAATTTGATAAATGAAATAAAAAAGATAATCAAGATTTTCAACAATATACTAGAGTAACTTTATTCTTAATATGGAAAAGCTAAAAGCCTTTCCTTTAACAACTGGAAAAATACAAACAAGCCTACTTTCACCACTCTTTTTCTATATAGTTGTAGAATTCTTAACCTGAATAATCAGGCAAGAGAAAATAATGAAAGCCTTCCAAACTGGAAAAAAATAAGTCATATTGTCTCCCTTTGCAGACAACATGATCTTATATCAAGAAAAATGTGGAGACTACACCAAGAAACTCAGAACTGATACACAAATTAAGTAATTTTGCAAAATAAAAAAAAATCAACATACCAAATTGGTAGTTTTTATACAAATCAGGAACAAAGTAGCTGAAAAAGAAATAAAGGAAGTAATCCCATTTAAAATAGCTACAAAAAATGAAATAGCTAGGAATAAATTTAACCAAGGAGGTGAAAGACCTCTACAAGGAAAACTAGAAAAAAACTTATAAAATAAACTGAAGTGGTGGGCACTAACAAATGGAAAGATATTCCATGTTTAGAGATCAGAAGTATTAATATTCTTAAAATGACCATACTACCCAAAGCACTCTACAGATTCAATGCAATCCTTATTAAAATAGCAATGACATTCTTTATAAACATAGAAAAAAAATCCTAAAACTTAAATAGAACAATTAGTGACCCCAAACTACCAAAGCACTGCTGAACAGAAGGAGCAAAGCCACAGGCATATTACCTGATTTTTTTTTTTTTTTTTTTTTTTTTTGAGACAGAGTCTCGCTCTGTCACCCAGGCTGGAGTGCAGTGGCGCGATCTCGGCTCACTGCAAGCTCCGCCTCCTGGGTTCACGCCATTCTCCTGCCTCAGCTTCCTGAGTAGCTGGGACTACAGGCGCCCACCACCACACCCAGCTAATTTTTTTGTATTTTTTTAGTAGAGACGGGGTTTCACTGTGTTAGCAAGGATGGCCTCGATCTCCTGACCTCGTGATCTGCCTGCCTCAGCCTCCCAAAGTGCTGGGATTACAGGCATGAGCCACCGTGCCCAGCCTACCTGATTTTTAAATATACTGCAAAGCTATTATAACCAAACTGCATGGTATTGGTATAAAAACAAACACATCAACCAATGGAACTGAATAGAGAACTCAGAAATCATGCCATATTTTACAGCCAACTAGTTTTTGACAAAGGCATTAAGAACATACATTGGAGGGTGAGCATGGTGGCTCACATCTGTAATCCCAGCACTTTGGGAGGCTGAGGCAGGTGGATCACCTGAGGTCAGGAGTTTGAGACCAACCTGACCAACATGGTGAAACCTGTCTCTACTAAAAAATACAAAAATTAGCTGGGCATGGTGGTGGGTGCCTATACTCCCAGCTACTCGGGAGGCTGAGGCAGAAGAATTTCTTGAACCCAGGAGGTGGAGGTTGTAGTGAGCTGAGATTGTGCCACTGCACTCCAGTCTGGACAAGAGAGCAAGGCTCTGTATCAAAAATGAAAAACAAAACAAAACAAACAAAAAAAAAACATACATTGGGGAATGGACACCCTCTTCAAATAAATGGTGCTTGGAAAACTGGATATCTGCATGCAAAAAAATGAAACCAGACTCTAGTCTCTCACCATGGATAAAAGTCAACACAATGGATTAAAGACTTAAATGTGAGACCCAAAACTATAAAACTAATAGAAGGAAATAAAGGTGAAATGCTTCAGAACATTGGTCTAGATGAAGATTTTATGACTAAGACTTCAAAGGTATAGACAGCACAAACAAAAATAAACAAATATGACCACAATAAACTAACAGCTTCTGCATGTCTAAGGAAACAGTCAACAGAGTTGAAGAGATACTCTGTATAATGTAAGAAAATATTTTCGAACTATTCATCTGACAAGGAACAATAATCAGAATATACCTAGAACTCAAACAGCTCAACAGCAAAAAACAAATAATGCAATTAGGGCAAAGGATCTAAATAGACATTTATCAAAAGAAGACATACAGGTGGTCAACAGGTATATGAAAAAAATGCCCAACATCACTAATCATCAGGGAAATACAAAACAAAGCTACAAGGAAATCTCATCTTACTCTAGTTGGAATGGTTATTATCAAAAAGACAAAAAATAATAAATGATGGCCAGGATGCAGGCAAAAGGAAACTGTTATACACTGTTGGTGGGAATATAAAGTAGTAAAGCCATTAGGGAAAACAGCATGGAGATTTTTCAGAAAACGTTTTTTTTTTTTTCTTTTCCATAGTCTCACTCTTTTGCCCAGGCTGGAGTGCAGGGCGCGATCTCGGCTCACTGCAACTTCCGCCTGCCGGGTTCAAGCGATTCTTCTGCCTCAGCCTCCCAAGCAGCTGGCATTACAGGTGCCCACCACCACACCCAGCTAATTTTTGTATTTTTAGTAGAGATGAGGTTTCACTACCTCAGGTGATCCACCCGCCTCGCCCTCCCAAAGTGCTTGGATTACAGGCTTGAGCCACTGCACCCGGCAGATTTTTCAAAAAACTTAAAACATAACTACCACACGATCCAGCAATACCATTACTAGGTATTTATCCACAGGAAAGGCAACCAGTATATCAAAGAAATACATGCACTCCCATATTTTTGCAGTGCTATTAATAGCCAAGACATGGAATCAACCTAAGTGTCCACCAGCAGATTAACAGATAAAGAAAATTTGGTGTATATATACCCAATGGAATACTGTTCAGCCATAGAAAATAATGAAATCCTGTCATTTCTAGTAACATGGATGAAAGTAGAGGTCATTATGTTAAGCAAAATAAGCTAGGCACAAAAACACAAATATAACATGTTCTCATTCATATGTGGGGCTAAAAATGTTAATTTCATGAGGTAGAGAATTCAGCAATAGTTATCATAGGTTGGAAAGTGTGGAGTAGGGGAATGAAGAGAGTTTGGGTAATGGGCACAAACAAACAGTTAGATGACAGAATAAATTCTAGTGTTTGATAGCACAGTGTGACTACTATAGTTAGCAAAAATATATTGTAAACTTCCAAATAGCTAGAAGATTTTAAATATTCCCAACACACAGAAATGGTAAATGTTCGAGGTGATGGATATTCTAAATATCCTGATTTAATTATTACACATGCATCATGTATCAAAATATTACATGTATGCCATAAATATGTACAATATGTACAATTATTATGTATCGACAAAAACTTTTTTCTAAAAAAAGTATAACTTAGTGCTCTTTGACATAGTAGAGTAGTGTGTTAAACCCTGCATCAGAAGATTATTTGCATTAACCCTCTGTGTCTGTTTTATCTTCTGTAAAAAATAAAATTAGTAAAATCTGGCTTGTCTCATAAAAATATAAGAAGGGCTTCGATTTGGACTGAATAAGCAAGCTTGTTGATAGTAATATGGAACACACAAAGGAGGGAGAAAAGATGTTTTTGTATCTTCTGTGGATGCAGGTAGCTTGAGAGCTTGAGGTCTGGATGAAATAAAAGTTAAGGAGTCACAAGGTTAATTCATTGGTTGTTGAAAAGTATCCATTACTGATTCCTGTCCCATGCCTAGTTTTTTCTTCTCAAAACTAAAAAGTGTATCTAAATGGTACTTAGGACCAGTCTGTGCTACCATACAAACTATTGCTTCATTTGGCAGAAACTTAAAAGCAAGGAGGGGTTTCAGGAAACTTTGCAATGAAAAAAGAAAAGATTTCCAGTATGTGCACATGGAGATTTTTGGCAGATAAAAAGTGGAAATGAGCTAACCTAAACTGGGTTATGTTTTGTGATTGGTTTGGGGGAACTTAATTGATTTTTTCGAGTTGGTCCTGAGTTGAAAGCAGTGGCAGAAATTAGGGAAGCTGGCAGTCATTGACTGAGTCCTGACTGTCCTGAAGGCATATCGATTGACTACCCTTGCTGCAGAGTTTACAGGTGAAAGTTCTATTGTCATATATGATCTGGCCATTGTCTGTATATTCATCCACTCAATACCCCCTTTTTGGTCACTCTCTAACTTGAGAGAGATTGGTGAATTCAGGGAAGACTGCATCCCTAGATTTTCACCATACATGGATTGTTCAGTCATCTCTCTAGTCAACTGTATTGCAAGACTTTCTTGACCTTTTTGTTGTTATATCATCCTTATGATCATCTAATGAGAGTAGTTGTGCAGAAGCATTTAAAACTGAATAGTGGTCTCTAGTAATTCTGAGCAAAGTAGAGAAATTTTCCTATTTAGGATATCACAATCACAAAGCTCTCTTTATTCTGCTACGAGCAAGAAAGTAGCAAGATTCAGGGTACTCCAGTGATTAACAGTAATGGGAGAGAGAGAATAACATAATCTCAACGGATTAATAAACTGGCTGAAAAAGTTTGTGTTTCAATCAGTAGTAATGTCAGTACTGCATGTAGGGCCATAAGGTCAAACAGGGAACTTAGACATAGTTTAGCAGAAACATTGTTATTCAGTGTCAGCTATTACCCTAAGACAAAAGGTATAAGCCTTTCCCACAGGTCAAGGGTGAGGATATAATAAGTGATAGGTTTTTAATGGTCCCCATAAAGTTTAGTTAAAATTCCATGGTTTGTCCAGGTCACTCATGCATCGTTAGTGATACCAAGGAAGGAGGTTGTTGAAGAGTCTTTTTCAGGTTTCAGAAGACTTGTTCATGTTTGGGCCCCCACAGAACTTGGTTTCTTATTGAGGACTCTGTCAACTTATAAAGAGCTGTTATAATCTCAGAATAATTTGCTCCCATTGTCTGCAATATTCAGTTAAACCTAGAAATACTCCCAATTTTCATTTTGTAATGAATCTAGGATAAGCCTACATAGTCTTTAGTTTGTCATCAGAGAGTGGCTTTCCCTCCTTAGGTATGTTATTTCCTAATGCACAGTATTTCAGCAAAATTGTAATGTATATTTTGAAACTTTATGTCACTTTCTGCCATTGCTAAGAGCAAGCATAGATGTTTTTAAAGGTTTTCTTATTCTCTAAATAAAGTAGGAAATCTTCTACATATTGTATCAAAACTGAATCACAGCAGAAATCTATCTTTTAAATCTTGAATGAGGGTGTGAGAAAAATAGGAGGGAACTTCAGTGACCCCCTGGGGAATGACTGCTAGATATCTTCTCCAGGTATAGGCATAAAGGTATTAACTTCTGATCTAGAGGCACACGGAAAAAGGCAGGGTAAAGAAACATTACAATGAAGCAGGTAGCTTTATGTGAAATTTATGACAGGGTGGTATTTGGGTTAGGTACTGCTTAGAAAAATAACAGTTTTGCAGATGGACCTAAAGACTTGAATAAATAAATGTCTTCATCTATTTGGTTTCTTTATTAGAAGAATTAATTCTGTAGCTTTTTGGTCTGCAGGGCCACCTGTCTACCTTGGGTCATGACTTCTTTTTGCTTTAAAGTCGTTTCAAAATGTTCTGCCAGGTGTTGCAGTTCAGGTAAATGGACTATTTTCCATTCTACTCAGTCTTTTAGAATTAGATAATCAATTTCCCATTTAACTTCAAGGACAAAATTATATGAAAAGGCTGCTGTTATATCAGTACCTTCTTTAATTATTGAATGTCGTTGGGAGGTATCTTCTAGTCTATCCTAAAAAAGAAATAGCTTCATATTTTTTTTCCTGTTTTCATGACTCATTTATGGTCCAATTAATTAGTAATGGAAGGTTTCAAGTATGGTTTTTGAAAGACTGACCGGGCGTGGTGGCAGTCGCCTATAATCCCAGCTACTCCGGAGGCTGAGGCAAGAGAATCACTTCAACCCAGGGAGCGGAGGTTGCAGTGAGCCGAGATTGTGCCACTGCACAGCAGCCTGGGCGACAGAGTGAGACTCCGTCTCGATATAAATAAATAAATAAATAAATAAATAAATAAATAAATAAATAAATAAATAAATAAAAAGAAAGACTTTGACCAATTGGGGGGCCTTTTTTCATGGAGAAAAAAAGTTCCTATAGGTCCCTTCACGGACCACGGTCAGTTTAACTGGCTTTTGTTATCTAGAATCTCGCATCCGACGTTCTGATCAACAGGTGCACAAGAAAGGTAGGTTGCGTAACCCTAGATTATATGCATCAAAATAATTATAGGTTCTTCTATAAATAATTGTTGGTCTTATCTCGGTTTATGGAAATTCTTAGCATCGCCCTTAATACATCTTGGGTCTAAGGTTTAAATTCTACAGTTGGCTGCACACCTGGCTGATGGAAAAAATGGGCCTTCAGAGCCACTGGCATTTTGGGTCAGAAAAGAGTCATTGGCAAAAAAAAAAAAAAAGAGAGAGATCTAGATAAGACAAAAAAGAGGGAGGAGGTGATGGAAGGAGAGGGATTGAAAAGATAAGGGGAAGGCAGAATAATTGGATGTAGGGAAGGAAACTCGAAGAAAATGAGAGAAAGGATTCAGTAAAAAAAAAAAAAGGCTACTATTTATGAAATTTTCATTATCTTCGAGTAAACAATCATTTAGTGAAGCAACTTTTGATTCAGAATTTTGTTTGTTGGAATGTGTTTCCCAGAAGCTTATGGGTTAGAAATTTAATTCCCAATGCAACAGGGTTGGGATGTGGGACCTAATAGGAGATGATTGGCTCATGAGGGTAGAGTCCTTCTGTATGAATGATTAAGGTTGTTATCATAGGAATAGGTTCATTATCACAAGAGTGAGTTCTTACAAATTGAGTCCAGCACCTGGTGCCTCTCTGTGTTTCACATGCTCACTTCTACTTTTTCCACTTCAGCCATGGTATGACATTTGTCAGATGCTGACACCATGTTCTTGGACTTCCAGCCTCATGAAATATAAAAATTTCCCTTCTTTATAAAAACTACCCTGTCTGTGGTACTTTGTTATGCAGCAGAACTAAAGCAGGGGCTTATGCCCTTCAGTCAAAAAAATGCTGTCCATTGGGGCTGATGTAATTCCCTTTCTTTGCTAAGGTATGTCTCAAAGGAATAATTGTTTTTATGCCAATGTTCCCCAGAGTGATCACTGAGGATCAAAACCATCTTTGGTGGAGTTATGCCATTTAAAGAAATACATGTAAGGACTAGGTTTATAGGAATATATATTAAAAAATCAGAACATCTTTTTTCCTGGAGGAAGAGAGGATTTAAACTTCATGGCCTGATGAGACCTGGAAACAGTTAATAGGAATGTGACATTTTGGTTTTTGTGTTTTCTTCACTCAATCTGATGATCAGCTGCCTCCAAAAGTACAGCCTACAATCTTTCCTCTCCTGGCAAGTAGAAATCTTTCCTCTCCTGGCAGGTAGAAAACCAGAGAGAATGCTCTCTCTGGATCAAAGCCAACTTTTTCCAACAACAAGAAAATCAAGATTATAGGAAAATTTCATCTTGTTTTACTAGTGATCCACAGCAAAATTTGTCCAAATGAAAACCCCAAACTCACCAGTCTGTGAAGCCAGCCTATGCAATAGGTTATAGTCTCTATGCTTGTTACCTACTCTGGGATTTTCCTTCTTATGTCAAACAACACTTTTAGATGGTACAACACAAAAGAAAGCATGAGAACAAAACTGGATGACAAAGAATGATCTCATTCCAGCAAGGATGTCAAAACAAAAATGAAAACTGATGGCAAAACTGAGGTACTAAAACTGAGACTAAGTAGTAAGGAACTCAATGCAAAGAAAGGAGTTTAGACTCAATGCTGACTTACTAAATTGACATGGACTTAACAAGCCATGAGTAGAAAGACACAAGAGGACTTTGTGGGTACCAGACGTGGTCAAAGGCTGGGTTCTATAGTGACAGCAGTGCGATTATATGTTGGTGGAATTTCCAAGAAAACTGTGGAAATGAACAAAGGCACAAAGCACAAAGGAACAAATTAGAACAGAAACTATTCAGAGTTTGTTATAGCAGAGTCAGACACCATTACCTGCTTTTGGAAGAGACTTTAATGCAAGCAGAGGAGGTGGGAAAACTCAGGTATTCTCTGATTGGTGGGTGAAGTGTAGGCATAGGGAAGATGAAGCCTGGCTACCAAGAAGTAGGAACATTTTATCGATTGGTTTGGGAAGTATCTTAGTCTGTTCAGACTGCTGTAAAAAATACTGCAGACTATTTTATAAATAACAGAAATGTATTGCTCACAATTCTGGAGGCTGAAAAATCCAAGACCAAGGCACCAGCAGACTTGATATACGGTGAGGGCTCTCTATTTCAAAAATGGCTACTTCTGTGTTCTCACTTGGTGGAGGGGTGGGTGGGACTAGGGCCCTCCCTTTAACCACTTTTATAAGGGCACTAATTCCATTCATGAAGTAGGAGTCCTCATGATTTAATCACTTTTCAAGAGGCTCCATGCCTTACTACTATTATATTGGATACTAGGTTTCAACATATGGATTTTAGAGGGATACAAACATTCTGACCATAGCTGGGAGCATATTTGACTTTATCCAGTTGACCTTGAATTAAAAGCAAGGGTTGAAATTAGGGAAGATGCCAGTAATTGATCAAGCCCTGAACCCTTTTGGGCTGATCTCTATAGAGATTGTAGTTTAAATTCCTGGACTGGTTGCTGCAGAAGTCATGAATCAGAGTACCATTGTTATATATGATCTGGCCATTGTCCATTTGTATATTCTGTCTCTCACTCAGTTATAACATCTGCAAAACATCTCTTATGACTTAAAAATCTTTAACATGTGTTTTTTTTTAAATACATACATATTTCTGTGGAAGTCATACTTTTGCCTTTTTTGGTAATTCTCTTCTAGAAGATCACTTTCCTAAAGGTGTCTTCCATGACTCCCCAGTATAAATCATACTCTGCCTATATACTCTGTGTTTCTGCTCCAAGGCTTAAAAATCTGTCATAGTTTATTTTGCCTGGAGTGTAAAGTTGAAATACATTTTCATGTTATACAAAATCTTCTGAGATTAAACAATGTTCTCTCTCTGTAATGTCTCTCTCTATATAATTTTATATATATAATTTAACCCTGTTTGCATGCTCTAGGCTTAAGCCAAAGTAAATAATTTGCCAACAATCTTGGAGTGTTTGCTATCTCCAAAATTGGGTTCAAATATTCCTTTTATGTAGAATGTACTCCTCCCTCTACACAGGCATCAGATTCCTCTTTACAGTTTTAAGAATCAAATGTTCTGACCTCTACTCCCTGCTAGAATTAACTACAGTCCAATTTATATATTTGCTTAACATGTGAATACATCTAACAAGACAACCAATAGTTCAGAGCAGGTTTTCTTTTCCATACTTGCCCTTGGGATCTACACAAAGGGCCAGATTCTGAGTCTCAGTAACTCCCAGTATCAGGCATATGGTAGAAATTTAGTAATTGATTGCTAAAGGAATAAATGGAGGGAGAAATGCTTAGCAGTATTTTGTGTCATGGTGTAAATTGAATTAATTAACAGGACAGCTAACCACTGCCTAAAAATAGCTGCACTTAAAATTTTTTTAAAAAATTGTTAGAAGAAAGGAGTTGGAGAACCAGAAGAAATAAATAATAAAGACCAGAAGGTAGGGGAGAAGTTTTAGAAAGGAAGTGAAATATTAAGAAAACAAAAAATAAAAGTAAAAAAGAAAACAAAAAAGCAAAACAAAATAAACAAAAAATCTTGTTATGCTATGCCACATTCTTAATATTCTAATCTTCTTATAGACTGAAAAAGGCACCTGGCTGTCCTCCTGTCATGCTGATGTGGGGACATTTCCTTTTCTGTAATTGTACATCCACCAAAATTATCTTTCACCTGTGAGCCAAGAGGAATTTCAGCAGCAGTCTTTTTGTATTCTGTCTATGAGAATACTATCATTACTCAGTTCCATTGTGTTTCTGAAGTACCCTGCCAAATGCCTCATCTCAAATATTACATTCATTATACCTAAATTTCACCTTTTTCTGTAATTGGATGAGCTATTTATTTGCTTCTAATTTGTTGAAGAGCACTTCTCCATTATGTTGGTTGCTGTTTTCTATGAGAAAGACAGTTCAGCAGTAAACCAAGTAGCCATTGCATTATGCCTTTGCATATAGCCTTTAATTCTGTGAATGGGTTTCAATCGTATTAAATAAAAGTACTGTGTAAATCAATATATAGTATTGATAATAGGGTTGAGTAGACAGACTAGGCAAGGTTTGGAGCTAAAGCAAACATCTAATTTCTAGCATTTAACCAAATACTAATGTTTAAACTGAAACTGACCAAGAAGAAAAACTGTGGCTATAAGTTCTTTTACATAATTAGCAAAGTATTCCATGAAGTAGTACATATGATTCTAGTTCTCTTTGTTTTTGTATCAGTCCTCCTTGTTTAAAAATTTTTATGATAAATAATAAGAAAAATATTATTCTCCACTTAATTTTGCCAACTATTCTTTTCCACTTCACGTAACCAACCTGAATTGTTGACGTTAACAAAATGAATGTGGCCAGGCATGGTGACTCATGCCTGTAATTATCCCAGCACTTTGACAGTTGGAGGCGAACAGATCACTTTGAGCTTGAGAGTTCATGACCAGCCTAGATAACAAGGTGAAACACTGTCTCTACAAAAAAATCACAACTATAGTCTCAGCTACTCAGGAGGCTGAGGCAGGAGGATCACTTGAGCCCAGAAAGTGGAGGTTGCAATGAGCCAAGATTGTGCCACTCCACTCCAGCCTCGGTAAAAGAGCAGGAGTCTGTCTCAAAATAAATAAATAAATAATAAAAAGAAAAAAAGAATTTATTTTTTTTTTTGAGACAGTCTTCCTCTGTCACCAGGCTGGATTGCAGTGGCATGATCTTGGCTCACTGTAACCTCCGCCTCCCAGGTTCAATCCATTCTCCTGGCTCAGCCTCCCAAGTAGCTGGGATTACAGGCACCCACCAACAAGCCCAGCTAATTTTTGTATTTTTAGTAGAGACGGGTTTTCACCATGTTGGCCGGGATGGTCTCGATCTCCTGACCTTGTGATCCGCCCACCTCAGCCTCCCAAAATGCTGGGATTACGGGCATGAGCCACTGCACCCGACCAAAAAAAATAATTTTTTGTCACAAATAGAAAAAAATAAAATAAATGTGTCAGATTCCCAGAAAAAAAGGTTTAAAATTAATTATAATATATAAATATGTAGACCAAGCCACCAGTTAGAGATAAAACAGAATAATAATTTATTAAGCAACAATTTAGCAAGCCTCTTCATTACCTGAGTGAGTATACTTGCCTTGTTTATAAGTAACAAAAGCCAACTTAAAACCCTAAAAAGAAAGAAAGAACACTGTATTGTAATGATGTAGACATAACTCTCAAAATTCAGGGTCAAAAATTAAGTGAAAAGCCAATGGGGTCCTTGGTAATATATTCTGTGTCTCTTCTCTGCCACTATCTACTCATCTCTGGGTTTCTATTATATCCTTACAGATAGATTTTCTCTATTCATAGTATGTACAGCTAAACATGGCTGGTAAGCTCTGATGGTGCATGCCCTGGGCTCAGAAACATGAGATACCTGATTATTTCTCAGGCCCTCTTCTAACAGAAGAAATTTTAATTGGAGAAGCATGAGCGAGGTCCTGCCAATTGTAACTATGGATTTTGGTCATCCTGAAAAAATAAGGCTGCTATGACCTGCACCTGTTAAATTGAAGGTGTGGTTAGAGAGTCTAGTTAAGAAGGATACTAGAGACATAATGGACACTCCAAATGTATACATTATGTTAGCCCTTCCTTGTGTAATTTCTGCACCTGTTCTTTCTGTATCATAATACAAAAACCTGCCTAAAGATCATCATGTATTATTTTACTTTAAGTGATTTAATACTCCTGTGATGTTTGATATCAACTGACATGTTTCATTCTTTCATTCCAATATTTCTATTCAATTAAATTAAAATGCTCTGCTAAGTATTATAGGGAATCCAAATTTTGATAAGATCCCATTGCTTCTCCTAAGTAGCTGTGATGTGCCAGGAAGATTAAGAAATACACACAGATAAAATTCATTTAAGAGGAATCAAAGTGTGTTAAATGTCACAGAAATGGAAAAGGTACATTTCAACTTGGAGGACAAAAGATGTCTTTCAATTTTCACCATTCTTTATTCCTCAGCCACATTTTTAGTGCTCCTTACTCTTTTTCTCTTTTTTAATCTTCCCCTTCTTCAAATTATACATTCGTGTATGGAATAATGGAATTATTTCTCGGGGTGTTAGGTTAAAATTTCACATATATATATATATATGTTTATTATTTTGCAGATCATCACACTGGATGGTTTATCCATCGCAGATGCCTCTCTGAGGAATTCTCTTGTACATCTAATCTGGGCATTAACATCTTGGAGGACCCGAAGTGCCACATCTGTTAACTCAAAGAGCATTCCAGAGTGGCCATAAGATTCCCTTATTTTGCATTTTTTTAATAGCAGACAAAGAGTACAGTTTTGGAAAATGAGCACAGAGTGGGAACAAGAACCAAATCTCAATCTCACCTGGCTCTCCCTGGGCTCAGAAAAGAAGGGAGAACAAAGAAAAACTATAAGGACGTTGAAATGTTCTGTTTACTGACAACATTTTTCCAGTGGGTACCTGAATAACCTGAGAGTCTATTTAATTTGAATGAAATTTAATTTAGATATGCATTTCTGTTTGATGCATACATGAAAAGGGAACATTTAATGAATAGACTCTGGATGTGGGGTCTCTGATGCACAACTGTGCCTACCCAGATATTCTCCTCTTCTTTTTCACTTAATACATATCTGATGGATCCATTCCTGTTTAATCATAGGACTTCATAGGGTGACAAGCAAAACAATAAATTTTTTAAAGAGCTCATGAGAGCAATGGTCATGAGGATGTGATAACAATGCACTGAGACCTCCAAATGTATTATTTCACTTGGAAATATCTTTGCACAACATTTAGTGTAGATTGGGTTTAGTTGTTCTGTCACTTCCAAATGCACACATGTACCTACATGTGTGCATTTGGAAGTGACAGAACACCTTTTCTCATTTGTCTTTCCATACCTCTGGGTGACCACTGCCTCCTAAAAAATCCTCATCCAATTTTAAATACCCTACTCTACAATTAAGAAGGATAAAAATAAGATCAAAACATGATTTCTTTATCAACCTAAAGGCTTAATGGAAGAGACACAAAAACATTTAATAAAATGTAATCAGAGGTAGAGAGGGACACTGGAATTTATAGGATCTTTGGAAGTGAATCAAAGTAGGCTTCAACTACCATATATTTTAGGTGTGTGTCCAATATGCAGAAACTTTGCAGACCATAGAAACTATCAATTGTATTGAGCTTCACAAGACAAAGAGGGCAGAAGCAGGATTTTAGTAAATGTGACATACAGAATTGGTGTAGGCCTTTTTGTAAAATCAATAATCTTATCTTAGAAGGTAGAAGAGCACTGCCTAAAAGCTAAATGAGTATGGAAATCAACAGAGAGATCTGTTTTGTTTTAAGATAGGAGTGATTTACTTGTTTATATATGCTGGAAAGAATTGTTAGTAGGGAGGGGAATTTAAAGAAATAGGAGAGGGAGAGGGCCATTTAGGAGAATAGCATCTCCTTAGAGATAGTTTAAGATAAAATCATTGACCATCTAGAGATTTGCTTTGAGGCATATTTTCCTTTGAATGGAAGAGTGTGAATATTAAAAAGTGTAATATTAGGAAGGAGAAACTACAAAAATCTCTCTCTAGTATTTTGTGGAAAAGGAAGAAAGTTAAAGATGGAGGCAGGATATTGGAGACAGTATGATTATCATGAAAACAGTCCTATAGTAGATTATGTAGAAATAAAAATTTAAATAATAAGTGGGATGGATATCAAATGAGAAAAAGGAAAAATGGCATTACAAGGAGAAAGAAAAGTTAAATTATAAAGGCATGAACAATTATGACTGTGCAAGGGACTTCAGCAACCCCATGTATGTGTTAGTAGAGAAGAGGAAAGTAGGACATGAGTGTAGAGCAAGGAAAAGACATTCTAGGGTTAAGAGTCCTTTAAAAACCCTCTAATTCACACTGAAGAAACTGCCTCCTTCACCTATCGATAAGCTTCACTCTAATGATATGTTCTCTGCTCAGTCTTTTGTTAGCCCCCATTTAAAGGCTGCATCTAAATTGAGACTCAACTGTACAGTTTCTGGTGATGAAAGGCTCCTATGAGAAGCTGTCTGATGCTTCTTTTAAGCCCAGTTGGGCCCTCTCACTCTTAAAGCTTCCAGATGGCAGTGGAGCATTCTAACATCTGAGTTTGTGAACTTCTGCTCTTCCCATATGGGCGTTGTGTAGATCTGACATGAGCACAGGTAGAAGGGGCTTTATGAAGGCATTGGCACTCTCTTTTACCTCCCACTTCTGCTGTTTCTGAGGCTTTGTTTAAGCATTCGCTTTCAAAAGATTGTACAATAAGAAATGCAAGTCCCAGGTACTGCTTCTGTCAAAGTGCCAGTGTGAGGTCAGTGTGTTAAAGGACCCACCGCCCCTTCTTAACTGCATTTTCTCATGGCTTTTTACTTTAATACGATAGAAAAAGCGTATACAAGCCCTCCATGCTCCAGGTTTACCATAACGTATTTCTTAAGTAGCAAATCCTTTCAAAAGTATTACAATAAAAAACGTTTTCAATGTGAAATAATGGCACACACATCTTTTACTGAATTTTTCTCTTTCATACTACCAAAATGACTTCATGTAGAGGCAGCTGTGCCCTATTCAAGTGAAAGATTTCTGGTAAAGTCTGTATGTTATAACGTCAATTACAAAATCCATTCCACTCTCAATATTTTGGTCTTCGAATTTGGTTGCTTAACACGCAAATTTACTTGCATTTGCTGTCCATGAAATGGCATTTCATTGCAACACAGCTTGGAACCTATATTTTGATGCTGTAACTAGCACTGTGCCTTGCCATCTGCTAGCCAATAAAGTAGTTACTTATCACTTTATGTATGACACCTACTCAGAAAGAGATATTTAAGGAAAAGCTCTTGTAAGTATAGTATTTTCTCATCTAATTTGTCCAAACGTATAATATATTCGGATATATCTTTTCTTCTATTGGTAAAAGGGAGATCTTACAAATAAATTGAAAACCCGTAACCCCAATATCCACTTGAAAGTGATGAGTATGATTTGCATTTTGCACTTTAGGAATCAGAAATTTGCAATGTTACATTCAAGTCTATACAGAGAACTGTAAAAGGATTTATTAAATGCCAGGATTTAGCTGCAAAGAGATATGGGAACAATCAGTAGAGGAGATCTGTGCTGAGAACGAGGACAGATAAAGAGTTCTATCTTAGACCCCAGGAGCGAAACTCTGGATGTTGAATCAATCACTTTATCAATATGTAAGTAAATAGGCTGGGCGCGGTGGCTCACACCTGTAATCCCAGCACTTTGGGAGGCTGAGACAGGCAGATCACCTGAAGTCAGGAGTTCAAGACCAGCCTGGCCAATATGGCGAAACTCTGTCTCCACTAAAAAAATACAAAAGTTAGCCAGGCATGGTGGTGGGCACAAGCTACTTGAAAGGCTGAGGCAGGGAGAATTGCTTGAACCCGGGAGGTGGAAGTTTCAGTGAGCCGAGATCGCGCCAGATCCAGCCTGGGTGACAGAGCAAGACACCATCTCAAAAAAAAAACAAAAAAAAAAAGTAAGCAAATAAATAAATATATAACCGTAGCATTTTTGCCGCCATATTAACTAGTTTTTATGGGCATAGTATCTAAGTGGCTCACAGATACCAGAAGCAAATTCAAGATAGGAGTCTGTACTACTTGATAGGTTTGTTGATGTATTTAGACCAAATTATTCAAAATTCTTTATGTACTCTAAACAAATTACGCAGATTCAACAATTATTTGGATTTTTCTTCATCTAACCTTGCTTATTCCCTCATCTGGAAGTATATAAAACAAATCCCAGAAATCATGTCATTTTATTCTACTTCAGTGTGCCTTTCTGAATAATATACATCTTTCTATTATAATCATTATCGCACCTGACTAAATTAATGATAAATCTGTGGCCAGTTCATATTCAAATTTTCTATTTCTCTTAAAAACAACTTTTTAAAGTTATTTATTCAAGACAAGACACACCTGAAGACCACATATCCCATTTTGTTATTACATATCTTACGTTTTTAAAATTACAGGTGTTTCTCCTTCCTTTTTGTTTTGTCTGGCATTAATTCTTTACAGAAGCAGAATGAGTTACTTTCTGGAATGATGTACATTCTGTATTTTTCCATTTGTTTCTTTGAAATGTTATTAACTTGCTTTTTGACCCCCTACATTTCCCATAAATTTAACCAAGCTATAATAAGGTAAAAGGATTTTGACAAAAATGCCTATAAGGGCATTCCAGCTGCTTTACATTACTTAATATTAAGAGAAAGACGATGGGTGGTTGTACAAGTTTTAGGTATACAAAGATTTCGGTGGGTGTAGGTGATGACAGCCAGTCCCTTCCACTGTAAAGTCTCTTATTATTCTTTACCCTTACAGTGTCATCTATTGATGATTATTATGTGAAAAAGTTAAAGGCTATAAAATAATGGTTTGTTAGCTAGAATCCTGCTGTAAAGAAGGAGCTTCCTTTAACATTTATGGCTGAGTAAACCTAAAATATAATTTGTATAAGATATTCAGGATGAATAATTAATAATTTCTTCTAAATATCGAAATACCAGAATATTCTTCAAAAATCAAAATACCAGAAAAAGCTATTATCACCCCACTTAGTTCCAACAGAATCTAAAGAGTTTGGTTTGAGACTTTGTTGTTGTTGTTGCTGGCTTTCTCTTTTGATCTGAATAGTATTTTGAACAATTAATTTATTTTCAGTATTCTGAAATATATTCTCCATTATTTTTGATATTCTCACTTTTGGCCATTAAAAGCTACTTCTTTTTGACATGGTGCATTGGGTTTCTTTTGTTTGCTTTTGTATTTTTAATAGCTTGCTTGCTTTCTGTCACACGTAGAAAGCTGCTCTTGTATTATTATACATATTTCCTGTCTCAGACCTGAAGCTAGCCATTCATTCAAGGAATTCTACTTCTTTTTAGTGGGGAATTGCAGTTAGAGGACATAATCTGAATGTTAGGTGTACATTGCTGTTAAATACATCCAATAGAAAATGGACCGTAAATATTATCATGGTTTAATACTTATAGTCATCTATTCAACAACAAATATAAGCAAGTTCTTCCCTAACAGTCTCAATTTTTTTTTTTTTTGAGATGGAGTCTCGCTCTGTTGCCCAGGCTGGAGTGCAGTGGCATGATCTCTGCTCACTGCAACCTCCGTCTCCCGGGTTCATGCCATTCTCCTGCCTCAGCCTCCCGAGTAGCTGGGACCACAGGCGCCCACCACCATGCCCGGCTATATTTTTGTATTTTTAGTAGAGACAGAGTTTCACAGTGTTAGCTAGGATGGTCTCGATCTTCTGACCTCGTGATCCATCCGCTTCAGCCTCCCAAAGTGCTGGGATTACAGGTGTGAGCCACCACGCCCGGCCCTAACAGTCTCAAATTTTAAGTCATCTATGTTCTTAAGCTAAAACAGAAAATTTTATCCTAACAAAGTATTTGTTTGCTCTAAAGAGTTTTTATTCACCACTATAACATATCTCACAAAATAAAAATCCAAATGTCTTTATCATGTTGTATTTGCTTTATCTTGAGTTATTATTACAGTTATTGCCAGTGCAAAATTATAACTAATATACAGCTAGTCAAAACAACAGAATGATAAACTTTGAAAAATAATTATGCAAAAAAGTTCTTGTAAATGCACGTCTTTACGATGTAGATGATAGCAGAGCAGTTTTGGTGACTTGATTAAAGACACTATGACACTATTTTATTCAGTGTACCCTCAGGAGGCAATGCACTGTAATAAGTTTCAAGATGGTTTCGATTCATGTTTCTTTTGTAAAGTGGGAGAAGAGAAATTGGTAAAGAGCAGAAAGGAAAAGTATTAAACCTTTCCTCACAGACTCCTGGCTCCTCAGTCAGATAGATTAGTATTGAAGTTGGGTAAAAATGGTAATATTATTTCCTTAAAATTCTCCAACTTTGCATAGATCTTGAAAAAACTTTAGTGTACCACAGAGGTATGAAAAGTCCGGGCTTAATACTATTGGTCAAAGTCCTAAACATAGGGATAGAATAATAATTAGCAGCCATAAAAAGTGAGAGATTTGTAAGGTAACATTGTTAGTTGTGGATAGGAAAATGTATTATGAATGACAATATTCTCTATTTCATTTTTAGACTTAATCTTGATATTCATCTTTTCACAGATGTCCATTAACGCTCTGTTTTTCTCCATTTGTCACATATTTAAAAGACAGGGATCCAATAACATGGAGAAGTGTAAAGGAGTATCTACATTCTTAAATACTTCCCTTATTTCTTTTTTTAAGAAAGAATTAGGGAAGAAGTGAAGGGAGAGCTGTCATTTAGGGTTGCAGAGAGGATGCAAAAACATATTTGTTCTTTACTTTTAGATTATATGTTTGGATAAATGTTGGTCCATTTAGTGACTATTGAATATCTGAGCTAAACTGGTTTTATTTCCATAATTCCTTAGTAATCCACAAACACACTGAAGCATTAGTCTTAATTTATTCTGGAAAAAAAGTCAGTATGAGATTTTTGATGAAGCAGCCTAAAATAAATGGCATTGATTATTCCTCCTTTCTTTGCTCTCTCTCTCTCTCTCTTTCTCTCCCAGAGCTTATTCTTTTTAAAAGATCATTCTCCATTGATCTCATTTAACGAAGTCTGTCGTTCTAATAAGAAAAAATACACTATGTCTTTGGAGGGAAAAACTCCCAAACAAAATGCAATCATAATAAAAGTTGGAATTTCCCTTAAATGAACTACTGCTTTGATACTTACAATAGCGAACTGGCTGACAATACATTCTAAAATATCAGGTTTGAACTGATTACAAATCCAAGAGGACTCCTAAGATAGGAGAGAATAGCTTGAGTTGGGCATTGCAAGAGGGTTTCAGGGAGGAAGAGGCTTGAGCAATCCTTGAAAAACAAATGAGTTTTGAATCAACAGAGAAATGTACAAATCTTGCCTTACCATTGCATTGTCAGAATCAGATCACAGGTTAACAAATGGCCTATAAAGATTCTTCAGCACACTATACAATGTGCCAGTGAATATTTTGTATTTCTTGTTCTTAGATACAGTCTCTGAGAGAAAATTAGTTTATATATAGTGTCATATCTTTTTCATCACTTGCCTTGAGCTCCTTCAAAGAGATGTACTATGGAAATACAAATTATTCCTAGTCTGCTTCCCTCATAAATTTATCTATTTCTTTTTCCGCTCAACTTGTCATTGAATATATCAAACTAAAGTTTAGCTACTTCATGGTCTGTGGCTAGATTTTTAAGAATAATACATTATGTGAGGCTGTTGAAATAAATAATGGCATTTTTTTCTTCCCTTTCCTTGACTTCTGATGAATTCATATATAACCATAAAAATAAATTTCAGTAAAAAATGGACCTGAGAACACAGAATGTGGCTGACTGATACACCCTTGAGTGATCTATTTTAATATATTGAAAAGGCCATTATCTGAAAAGTTTTTATCTTGACTTTTCAAGGTCAAAGGGGAGTTCATGACTTTTTTAGAGTAAACATATGTCAAGCATCTGAAATATCATAAATGTAAATCACGTACATAGGTCATAAATGTAAGCCTTTGTATTTCCTATGTTCCATTATATAAAACTAGTTAATGAAGATCAGTGAATTTTCATATCATTTCTATAATTTAATGCATGTAACAATTTTGCCAATTTTAAAGAACACAGAATAACCAAAGATGACACATATATTAATTAGCAGCTAGTAGTCATTTTTCATTACTTTTTGTCATCAGTTTTATGGAATCTTAAACTCATAGAAAGAAAAGATAAGCTGAATGCATCGGCTTAACTAAACAGAATACACAGAGTGATTTTTCTAATCAAGTTTGAGTCTATTTCTTGAGAGTTTAGTTACTCTTTTTATTATTTTTGTTTTTGAACAAGTGATGGCATTTCCATTGATGTGTATTAAGTATAAAAAATTCTTGAGCACATATAAGCCAATTAAAGAATGCAGGAGGAATTTAACTGAATGATCCTAGGCAAGATAAATAAACAATATTAGCTTTGATATGTATGACTAAGACAACCTTAAAGGCTAGAGATAAATGGGGATAAAGGCTACTGAGACCTAAAGCTGAATTCTTTATTACTTCAGCAGTCAGAATGCTAAGTAAGTAAAGGAATTGAAAGACAGAATTTTAGGAGCTCACCATCCTAACTTTTCATAGAAGCAAATCTAAACCATTGTAACCACCAGATAAACACACTATCTTAAAAAGACTAACTCTTAAGGCGAACGTACAAACTCTGAGAGTTACCCTTGCCAGTGTTGCCGTCTTTGGAAAGATAACCTGAAATAAAATTCACAGTTTTTGAGTTTATGCTGCCATCTCCTATATCCTTCATGAACATTGACAAGAGTTAATAAGCAGCTAAAAATAACTAAAAAGTACTATACTACTCAACACTCTATATCCCCTCCTTTCCTCAGTGGTCCAACAGTCTCCAACTGGGTGAATAAATCAATGTGGATGTGTCTTTAGGTGGTTTCTGGAGTCGACATTCTTTAATCATTGTTTTCATCTTCCGGGTTTAGTGTATCTGTGAATTGTAGTGCAGAGAGTACAGATTTGAAGGAAATACAGGCTACATTTAAATACCCAAGTGATCAATTTTTTAATTGTCTTATCTGGGGAAAATTAATAAGTTTTATTCACCTCAGTTAATTCACACGCAAAACTAGAATAATGCAAAGGCCTGAGAATATTGTTCAAAATTTAATGTTACTGCTGTATCCCTTTAACAGTGCTTCTTTCACACTCATTTATACCATAGTTCATTTAAGAAGTCATTTTTTATATTCTTAGATTTTTCCTTAAAATAGTTTATCTTCATGCAACCATTTTGGCTGCCTCATGCATTTTATATTTTTTCTATTATTCTCAAAACACGTTTTGATCTCCTATGATGTGCCAAACAGTCTCAAGTTCTGAAAATATAATACAAACAGAATAAGATACCATCCCTGCTGCCATGCAGTTTGCAGTATATTAAGGGAAAGTTTAAGAAAAGAAGGGTTATAAGTTCTATAATAGATATATGATTAGAGTTCTTAAGAAAGACTAAAGGAAGAGGCTAAATATACTAGAGGTGTCTGTTTACATTTTGAAAAATAATATTCAGACCAGGCCTTAGTGGATGAGTAGCATTACTCAAAGAGAAAAACAGAAAACAGAAGAGAAGGAAATTGCTTGCACAACGGACAGCCTATGCAAGGGCACAGAAATGTGAATTATCAAGCATACGAATCTTAGCAACCATACTCTTCAGCCAATTGTAAATCTACTGCTACTTACCATATCCTTGTTTCCTCAATACACATTCTATGTATAATTTATAAAGTAACCATTTTACACGGGTATCAATGTTGATTTTGCATCTACAGAGGACAATTATTTGGAAATAAGAATACCTCAGCTAATTTAATTGCATCTCTATGCTGTTTTTAAATTTTAATTTCATAACACATTTTTGCATAGATAGTGTATTAGTCTGTTCTCATGCAGCTAATAAAGACATACCTGAGCCTGGGTAATTTATAAAGGAAAATGGTTTAATGGACTCACAGTTCAGCATGGCTGGGGAGGCCTCACAATCATGGTGGAAGGCAAAGGAGAAGCAAAGGCACATCTTACATGGTGGCAGGCAAGAGAGCTTGTGCAGGGGAACTCCCATTTATAAAACCATCAGATCTTGTAAGTCTTACTTTCTACCATGGAAGATTATGGGGGAAATCGCCCCCATAATTCAATTATATCCACCTGGTCCTGCCCTTGACATGTGGGGATTATTACAATTCAAGGTGAGATTAGGGTGGGGACACAGCCACACCAAATCAGATAGTACAGTCACATGATTCCAAAATTGAAAGGTAAACAAAGCTATACATTGGAAACTTTTTGGTTGCAGTCACCCATTTGTCTACTAACAACACAGGTAACCATTGTTATTAATTTCTCTTATGCATCCATAATTATTTTGTAGACATACTAGTAAGTACTATTATATGTTCTTTTACACTCTACAATAAATTTTGAGATCTTTCTATGACAGCACAAAAGTTTATTTTTCTTATTACTGTACTATATTTAAGTAGTCTAATGACAGATATGTAGGTGGTTATCAATCTGTAGTATTTGAACAATACTAAAATGAATATCTATTTACATATGTTTTTTCACTTGTGTGAAATGTATCTGTAGACTACATCTAAAGAAATAAAGTTATGGAATCAAAGAACCAAATTTGTTTATAGTTGTGTTTAATATAGCCACACTTTGTGTGTGTATGTGTGTATGTATATATATACATATATATGTATATATACACTCAAACACCATATATGTGTGTATAGAAATATATATACTTAAACACCATAAACTGTACATACATATAGTTTTGTTTTGCATTTTTGGGGGTATCATATGTAAGAATTAGCCTAGTTCTGTTATTTTAAGGGTTATTTTTTATTCCTTTTTTATGAGATGCTTATTCCCAAATGTTCTCTTTTTATTTTAGGTGTTGGTCTTTTACTAATGTAATTGTAGGTTTTTTGTTTTTTTTTTTTTTTTTTGAGATGGAGTTTCTCTCTTGTTGCCCAGCCTGGAGTGCAATGGCGCGATCTTGGCTCACCACAACCTCCGCCTCCTGGGTTCAAACAATTCTCTTGCCTCAGCCTCCAGAGTAGCTGGGATTACAGGCATGCACCACCATGCCTGGCTAATTTTATATTTTTAGTAGAGATGGGGTTTCTCTGTGTTGGTCAGGCTGGTCTTCTTCATATGTTAAAGTTAACCAGATAGTTTTGCTAAATCCACATAGCAGAATCTACTGTAAGTTGTCAAAATATAAATTTAAAATATGGAAAAATATTTTGTTAAAATTCCAAAGGTCTATTTTCCTTCTATTTCTAATTTTTGGAGTACTCTGCAGTCAAGAAAGATTTTCCTTAACACCAATACCCATACTCATAATTTCCATATGTGAAATTCTAACAATAAGTGGAAATAGCAAGAAAATATGGTATAAATCCTTAAACCCAAACCTGAAATTAGTGTTATTAATTTTTTACTACCTAAAAGAAAAAAATTAATGAGTGTCAGTTTTCATGTAATTGATGCTATATTTATATAGATTTCAGTTTTAAGAAATGACATTTTAATGAGAAGTGTGTGTGAATCAGAAAAAATATACATTTATCATGAGTACATGAAATGACAACTCTTTTGCAGAGCCTTTTTGGAGGTGGGGGCCAGGGCAATAAAAATTTTAGTGTGCTGATCATTATCTTTATAATATTTTGTGAAAGCATCCTCCTCATCTTCAGATGATATGCAAGAAGAACATGTCAATTTAGGCAAAAAAATTTTTGATATTTTTCAGAGTACTTACCTCTACCAGACACTGTGGTCATAATGGGCAAAACAGGTGATAGCAGCATGAATACCAGAAGGAAAGATGACCTCACAAAATTAATATAGTTACTTTAGATCCTACTGTGAAACACTAAGCAGTATGATGGTGTAGTATTCTTTCCACATCAAGTCTCATTGAACTCAATGGTGCAGCCATCTCGTTCATTTCCTTAAGACATCTTTACTGATTTAATTTTAAATGTAAATACTCCACATAACCAATTTTACTGCATAATAAAAATGTTTTAATACAGCACTGAAAACTCAAATATGCTTTAACTACTTATTTTTAAAGTATCCTAAATTGATAACATGAAGAAACCAAAAAGTTTTAAGAGGACATGATTTGAAACAGACACGGCATGACACCATTTGAAAATAATAAAATACGGGGCATAGAAATGCCATTAAGTAAATCATAAGGTTTTTACATGGTACTAATGATATACCCCGAGCATGCTGTTCAGTCATTCTTTACTGGATGCCAAGAGCAAGTGGACGCCACCCTGCTGGATGTCAAATCCTTGGCCAAAGCAGCTTCCAAACACAGCGAGAAATTAAAAGCTTTACTGATTGGATTACTAAAATACATAATGGTCAGAATGCACTACAAAATGGAACTATTGCAGAAATCCACAGTTTTTCTGAACACAAAACTAAGAAAAATAAAATACATTAGACTATCAGGCCATTGAAAACAGTCAATTCTTTTAAATACACATACATAACACGGAAATTATTTCTATGTTTGCCTTGAGTCTTTTCTATAAAGAAAAGCAACAGCAATAATAATATTTCTATTATTTTCTTGCTTTACTCAAAGGTGTCAAGAGTTGTTACCTACATGCTTTCATCTGTAGCACAAAAACGAGAGGTAAAATGGAATAACAACAAAAAAGACAACTATCATTGTCCAGTATTGATAAACAGGTTAGAAAAATCCAGTAACTTGTTCACTTATCACTTGCTCAGCCATTATCCTTGTGAATCCTACATGAGCATATATTTTATCATGTTTCAAAAGTGAATAATTTTTGAAAATATAATTATAATTATTCTTATAGTAATTCTGTGAGGGAAAGACTATTTTCACCCTCTTTTATGGATAAAGAAATTGAACCGTGGAGAGAATAAATTGCCCTGCTCAGACTGGCCAAATGTTAACAGGCAGTGCAAAAAGTAAAATCCAAAGCATGTATGATCCCAGAGTTCTGACTTTAAACTTGTTTTTCTCCTTATCTGGTAGATTCTAAACATCTATATTAGTGATTACGCATGCCTTCAAAGGTAAAATAACTATATTTTGTTCCCTGTACTCTACAATTAATGTGGGTTTTTTAAAAAATGTAAATTAGTAGACTGGGTAAATTAAAGTCTACTCATATACCAATGATAACTCCATGTGAAACCTTTCAAAAATATAATTATAAACTTTGGCAGGCTTCCTGAAATGTAATGTAGGTTGAAAACAAATAAAATAAAACTTCTGGAGGTTATTTGAATATGAAACTTTTTCAAATTCATCACATGAACAGGTGTTTTGTACAAAAATGACATTCACCCCCAGAAGTAAAAGTACTATATAAATAAAAAATATACTTAAACTCCAGTTTCTTTTTTTTTCTTTTTGCTTCTAAGTTTGTACCAGACTATATTTACTGCCAAAAATTAAACTTGAGATATCACAATGGTAATAAAAATGTCATGTAGGATTTGCTTATGCACTTTTAAATGATATTAAAAGTGAATTGTAAACCGGACTGCATAAAAGAAAAAATGTGTACAGCTATTGATCTTCCTTAAATGAGAACGTTTTGCTGTTGCTGTGGTAGGAAGGCTTGCCACAGGAATGTAGACAGCTCATTAATGTCCAAACTTAAAGATGAAGTGGCCTATTTTTAGACAATTAGAGAGTTGAAATACTACATGTTTTCTCATCTTATAATTCTACAGAATAATATTACAAGGGCCATTACAAATAATTAAGTAAATCTTTGCCCTTAAAATTTCAGTCAAATTTATACAAAGAAAGCAAAGAATAGGGTTGGGTATATATCTAAGAAATTTCCCTAGTAAGGTGAAATATGTGGAGACCACAATGCCCAAATCTATGCTTTACTCAAGTGTCATAATACTATTTTAAAAAAAACCTTCAAATTATCCCAACTTTCCATTTTCATTTACCTATGTAGACATAACCCAAGAACTATTGGTCAATTTCATGTAGTTTACAAAAGCATGGCAGTGAATATACTTCCGAAAGTTAATTTTGCCATGATGTAGGTGAAGAAAATGGTTTTTATGTGATAAATTACTCCTAGATTTATCATTTTGTTGTAAATAAGTCATCATGATCTTTCTTTATATAAAATTATCATTCCCAGAATATGTAGAGAAAATATTTTATAAAACAATGTGTTTAATTAATTAGTTAATTTAATTTTTGAGACAGGCTCTCACTCTGTCACTCAGGCTGGAGTGCAATGGCAGAATCACAGCTCACTCAGCCTCAACCTGCTGGGCTCAAGCGATCCTCCTGCCTCAGACTCCCAAGTAGCTGGGACTACAGGCACATGCCACTACACCCAGATAATTTTTAAAATTTTTTAGTAGAGGCAAGGTCTCACTATGTTTCCCAGGCTGGTCTTCAACTCCTGAGCTCAAGCAATCCTCAACTTCAACCTCCCAAAGTGCTATGATTACAAGAATGAGCCACTATGCCCAGGCTTGTGTCTAATTTTAAATGAAGAGGTATAATGTGTGTTCCAAGCAAATAATGCAAATCTCCCAAAATTCTCAAAAGAATAATACCACAAGTGTCTGATTTTATTGCTGAAGCTTAGAACAATTTCTGCCATTACACATGCCAATTCTGAGGTTGGTTTATTGTGTTGTTTCTTTGTGAAAGATGACCTCATGGTGATTCTCAATATTTTATACTTCTGTTTGAATTATAGTTCTGATATTAATCATTTGAATTTTATTATAAACACAATAAAATGTGTTTAGTAATATTTATATTTATGAGATTACTATACAGGCATACCTCAGATATAATGCATGTTCGATTCTAGGCTACCAAAATCAAGCAAATATCAACAGAAACTGAGTCACATGAACTTTTTAGTTTCCCAGTGCAGGTAGAAGTTATGTTTACACTATACCGCAATCTATTAAGTGAGCAATAGCAATAGAACAATGTCTAAAATATAATGCACATACCTTAAAACATAATTTATTGTTAAATGCTAACAATCATCTGAGCCTTCAGCAAGTTGCAATCTTTTAGCTGATGAAAGATTGGATGTTGATGGCTCCTGACTGATAAGAATGGTAGTTGCTGAAGGTGGAGGTGACTGTGGCAATTCCTTGTAATAAGATAACAGTAAAATTAACTTCAACGATTGACTCTTCCTTTCATGAAAGATTTCTTATAGCATGGATGCTGTTTGATCAAATTTTACAATGTAACTTCTTTCAAAATCGTGATTAATTATCTCAAACCCTTCTGCTGCCTTGTCAATTAAGTTTATGCAATATTCTAAATATTTCGTTATCATTTCAACAATTTCTACAGCATCTTTATGAGGAGCAGCTTCCATCTCAGGAAACCACTTTATTTGCTCATCCTTATGAAGCAACTCCTCACCTGCTCAAGTTTTATCATGAGATTGCAGCAATTCAGTCACATCTTCAGCCTCCACTTCTAGTTCTCTTGTAATTTCCACCATATCTGCAGTTATTTCCTCTACTGAAGGCTTGAACCCCTTGAAGTCATCCATGAGGGCTGGAATCAACTTCCTCCAAACTCCTATTAATGTTGATTTTTTTACCACTCCCCCCCACCAACCCATGAATCACAAATATTCTTAATGGCATCTAGAATGGTAAATCTTTTCCAGAATGTTGTCAATTTACTTTGCCAAGATCAATCACAAGAATAATGATCTATGGAAGTTATAACCTTACAAAATGTAGTTTAGAAATAATAAAACTTGAAATTTGAAATTACTCTTTGATTCGTGAGCTACCAAGTAGATGTTGTTCTAGCAAGCACTAAAACAACATAAATTTTCTTGTATGTCTCCATGAGAGCTCTTAGGTAACAAGATGCATTGTCAATGAGGAGTAATATTTGAAAGGAATCTTTTTTGCTGAGCAGTAGGTCTCAACAGTGGGCTTCAAATTTTCAGTAAGCCTTGCAGCAGATATACTGTCATCCAGGCTTTGTTGTTTCATTTCTAGAGCACAGGCAGTGTATATTTTGCCCATTTTAAGGGCTCTGTGATTTTGAATATGGTGAATTATAATTGCAGTTAACTTAAGGTGCCAGCTCTATTAGACCATAACAACAGAGTCAGCCCATCATTTGAAACCAGACATTAACTTCTCTGCTCTAGCTATGAAAGTCCTAGGTGGCATCTTCTTCCAGTATAAGGCTGTTTGGTCTACATTTAAAATCTGTTGTTTAATGTAGCCACCTTCGTCAATGATCTTAGCTATGTCTTCTGGATAACTTCCTGCAGCTTCTACATCAGCACTTGCTACTTCACATTGCACTTTTAAGATTTGGAGATAGTTTCTTTCCTTAAACCTCATAAACTAACTTCCACTAGCTTTAAACTTTTCTTCTGCAGCTTTTTCACTTCTCCCCACCTTCACAGAATTGAAGACAGTTAGAACCTTGCTCAGGATTAAGCTTTGGCTTAAGAGAATGTCGTGACTGGTTTGATCTTTTATGCAGACCATTAAAATTTTCTCTATATCAACAGTAAGGCTGCATTGCTTTCTTATTATCCGTGTGTTCAATAGAGTAGCACTTTTAATTTCCAAGAACTTTCCTTTTGCATTCACAATTTGACTAACTGTTGCAAAAGACCTAGATTTTAGCCTATTCTGGTCTTCGATATGGCTTCCTCCCTAAGCTTAATCATTTCTAGCTTTCAGTTTAAAGTGAGTGACATGTGACTCTTCCTTTTACTTGAACACTTAGAGGCCTTGTATGGTGACTGACTGGCCTAATTTCAATATTGTTCCGTCTCAAAATAGAGAGGTCAGGAAGAGGGAGAGAGATAGGGGATCATCTGATCAGCACAGCATTCAGACATAAACAACATTTATCAATTAAGTTTGCTGTCATATGAGTATAGTTCATGACACACCAAAACATTCAAATAGTAACATCAAAGACTGCTGATCTACAGATGGCCATAAAAGATATAATAATAAAGAAAAAGTCTGAAGTATTTTGAGAATTACCAAAATGTGACACAGCATCACAAAGTCAGCAGATGCTGTTGCAAAAATTGTGCCAATAGCCTCGCTTGATGCAGGGTTGCCACAAATTTTCAATTTGTAAAATATTCAATAAAGTGAAGCACAATAAAATGAGCTATGTCTGTACATTCTCCCCAGTATTTATAAATGATGAGACTCACGGCTTCTATTCTCAGAGTCCTCTGAATCGTGCTGCAGTTTGGGAAATTCTTCCTCTGGTCCCACATTTGGGATAAAGATAGGATCTTATTCTCTCACTCTTTGACCCTCATTAGTCTCTACCCTCCATTCTTCCTGGTTCCAGAAAAGATTCTCCTCTCATCCTTTTCATCTTCAGTGGGTGCTGTTCTTCATGCTAAATGGGTGCTGTTTTTTAGTGGGTGCTGTTCTTTAATTTGGCCACTTCAGTATGACTCACAAAGACCTTTAGAGCATTACTGAGAAAAGACTCCGTTCTTTCTTGCATTCATGCCTCCAGGACTCATGCACTAATTTGATCGACATAACATACATTTTCATCACTTTCTACTTCTCAGAGTTAGTCTTCTTTCTGAATTCCATGCCAGACAAATCCAATCTGGAAATGCCCACCATCTAGGCTTTACTCTGCTTATATCCACATGCATGACACAGGAGAAGTCCCCTGCTCTCTTTAGACTACATTTTCCATCTATAAGACAATGAGATTATTATGGGACAAATTTTGTAGCTCATGGGCCTTAAGTGTTCATCTGACCATAGATTACTTATCATCTCTCTCTCTATTTGATATCATGGCTTAACTCAGCCTATTGGATTTATTTGTGGAATAATTACTATATTTTAAATAGATATTTAAAAAATAGCAATTGACATAAAAATAGCAAATCCAGTTACTTAAATGTGAAAGTAAATATTAGTCCTTTGTTAAACAGGTAAACCAGGGAATGCTTTGATCAGCGAAAGTAAAATGAAACTTAACCAAGCATTTGCCGATAATAAATGTTGGCTCTATTATTGGAAAGAAGGCTTTTCTATCATTGTGTTACAAGTTCTCTTGCTTGAACTTCTGAAAATCCTCTCTAATTGATAGCCTTACTTGGTAGATGACTTATCAAATCAGAGAAAGTCAAGTCACATGCTAGAGAAGTAGCTCCCAAATCCTATATACAGATTTGCTATAACAAAAATACCTAAAATGTTAACTTACACAAGATATTTCTGATTACTTTTCATGGCTTGTGGAAATAGTATGAGCAAATAAGAAAAACAACCATCTATAATTTAACAAATACCTCCAGAATGCAAGAATTGTTATCTCAAAGAATATTATATAAAAATTCTTACTTCCCTTGTCTTTAAAGAGTCATATATTCCATGGCCTATAAATTGTCAGATAATAGATATTTCAATAATTTTCATGAATTTAAATCCAGTAGACCAACAATCTGAAAGAGCATCTCTTGCCAAATAGCCTTTATGCATACTTGACAGATTAATTAAAGAAATGCAATTCTTCTGTATTCTGTTTTATGAAATGAAGATAATATGTTTTCAAATTAATATTATTTGCAAAAACATACCATGGAATATATTTACAAATCTACATAAACTATGCTTATTTTAAACATTAAAATTAATTATTTTAATATTTAATTAGAAATTCTAAGACTCTTATTTGGATTCTACAGAAGTCAGATTTTTAAATATTCTTGGATAAGTAGTTGTTGCACCTGGCTTTCTTACTATACATAGCACATGCCACAATGTCAAAAATCATATAAGTAAGAATTATGGCTGCAAACTCTGTGACATAAATGTTACTAATGATATATACTCTAAAAATCTTAGATTGAGTTGAACTACTCATCTTTGATTGAAAAGTGAAAAATATCAGTCCATGGACTGTCTTATCTACAAAGAACAACATTAAAAAATTGGCTTTCACCTGTTTTATTATAAACTTGATCTGTTGTTTCAAAGTCATAACTCATATAATTAATTATGTTACTGTATACATTTAATCTAAGAATTATGTGTCAAAATAGAAATATGCTAAATTCAAAGGTCTTCCTAAACAATTACTTCCACAATATTTAATTGATATTAAAGAAACTGTAAAGTAGATATTAAAACTCTCCCTCACAAGAAAGTTAGACCCAGAATTGGTAAACAATTCATCCTACACTGCATTGCAAACTAAGAAAATTGAGAAAATAAGATTCACATCTGACCCAATTTGCTCCACAGTCAATGCTATTTGGACTACAATATGCTTTTATGATATAAAGACAATTCCAACAGGAATCCTATTTTCAAATGCATATTGTTCCCTTGTATAGGAAAGATTCCTCCTCAGGCTGTGTCATCTACTGCTTGTGGTTCAGATTTATCTGGGCATGTGTTTCAAATTGATGGCTGAGAGCCTATTAGAAACCTGTCTGTATGTGTGTCTCTGCTAGATAATCTACCTTGTCCATGAAAAGAAATCTCAGTTCCCAGGATTGAACTGAAGCCACAAAAGAAAGTCTTAGTTGTTTATTGCAGACTTATTCTGAGTTCAAGGATGTGTCTGCTTTTCAAATCCATTTTTATGCCTAATTCCTGGTCCCATATTCAAGTCCAAGGGAGAAAGAATGTAATAACTAAAAATAAAGCAGTTGTTTCTTGTCAGGTATAGACAATGCTACCGTATGATCCTTATCTTGGGATGTATACAAATAGGCAGGAGCCGTTTTTTGTCACATTGATATAGACCAGAATTCAACTTGGCCTTTCTGAAAGACAGAGACAGTCAAGAGAGTCTGGCTCTGACCAGGACAAGAATTCTGCTAAATCATCTGGTAAAATAGCACCAATTAGCAGCAGCTGTCACCATATTTAAAAGACCAGTGGTGACCACACACCAGATGATCCACCTACAGAAAGAGGTACTCCTCAGAGGAGCATGAGTCCTGTGGGAAACCGGTTATAATAAGGAAATACATGCCAGTCTCCTCTGAGAACTCTCAGAAATATTCATTGTGGGTGACAAGCAGAGGAATTCAGTTATTATTGAAGTATATTAACTTATCCTCTTTTGAATCTACAGTTCAGTAAGATCTGGTGACACTGGGCCTAACTGGTCTTGTAGCTATCTATTTACATAAACCTTTCCCATATTAACCTACTCTCTGATTGACTCTTCCCTTCAACTTTAAGAGACATGTAGTAGGCCCATTTTAAATTTTATGAGAAAATCCCAAAGCTAGTATCCAGTGAGTGGCAGAACTAACATTGGAACCAAGAATTGTGTCACCTCAAAACAGTATTGTTTCTTCTACACTGGTGCATACAGAAAAGCTAAATTGGTAGCAACAATTGTTGTTTTTGAAACATCCTTGGGAATTACATTAGGATGCTCTCTGATCACATTTAGTATTGTATAAAAAAGGATTTAAAATAATATAAAGAATACAACTCTCACCTTTTCTGTTCTCCATTGTATTGCCAGTGTGATAAAATAAGAAAAATAAATTAAATATAAAATGATTGGAAAGGAGGAAATCAATTGGTCATCATTTTCAAATGATAGAAACATCTACACAGAGAAGCAAAATATTTTGAAAATTATTATAAATAATAGCAGTATGTGCAAAATATTAAGTAAAAATCAATGTACAAAATTCAATTGAATTTCCATGTACCAGCAAAGATTTAAAAAAAAAAATTCTAAAAAACATTTAAAATAGTTTCAACATTTTTTTAATCCATAAAAAATACAGAAAAAAATGCCAGATCTACCTTCAGAACATTATGAAACATCAATGAAAATCAATATAATAGGGATAAATTAATGGATATATTACATGGGCATGGGTAGGAGGACTTTATAATGTTAAGATGGCAACACTACCCAAATAGATGCAAGGATTTACTGAAATGTCAGTCAGAACCATTTAGCAGGGTTTTAATTATATTCAATATGTTCTAAAGTTTATATGGAAGAGTAAATAAACCATTTACAAAGATGATTATAAAACTATATTAAATACAATGCATGGCAGAGCATAGATAAATTAATAAATGGAACAGAATAGGCTAGTTAATGAAAACATATGCATACAGATTTCTGGTATCTGACCAAGATAGAATGGCAGATCAGAGAGAAAAAGTGCCAGAAAAAAATGTTCTTTCACATGAAAAATTAAAATTGAATTTGTAAGTCCTCTGTGTAATAAAAAAGAAAGAATGAATGAAAGATAAGAAAAAGAAAGAAAATCAATTCTAGATACATTCAGAATTTAAATGTGAAAGCTAACTTTTGAAACTTTAAAACATATAAGTGAAATTTTCTAATCTCAGGGTAAGAAAGGATTTCCTAACCAAGACAATAAAATCTCTAAGTTAAAAGTTAATAACTGATATATTGGTTTGCATAAAGATTAAGAATGTCTCTTTATCAGTTCCAATCTTAAAGTCAAAAACTACACCACAAGCTTGAAGTAAATATTTGCAACACAAATTGACAAAATATTTTATAAAATATAAAATGACTAAAAACTAGTAAGGAAAAAAGAGGCAAATAACCCAATAGTTCAGAAAGCTATTTCATAAAAGAAAAAAAATACATGGACAGCAAATATATGAAATGAGTTCAAAATAAATAATTTGAAAATGTAAATCAATACTAAAATGAGACATAAAATTAATTATTTCAAATAGCAGACAGTACAGATCAATGTAGTAATATAATAACTGATACATTGTGAAGGCAACTTCCAGTTAGTTAAAATACACTTAGGAAAACTATTTGATGTTATCTTTTAAAGTTTAACCCTCATACACTGTGATAGATTATTTAGTGGCCTCTAATCCCTCCCTTCCGTCTGTATACTCTGCTTTCTCCTATCATGCACTGGAATTAATTTTGCTAGTCTTGCAGCTATGTTTGTTCATGCAACTATGTGATTTGTTTTGACCACTGGGACACTGACAACCATGGTGCAAGCAAGAAACTTAAAAAGCAGATATGCACTAGGGCTTGACATCACTTGTTATTCCAATACCACTATTTAAAACACCTTGTCTGTTCTTCTTGGGGATGAAAGATCACATAGAGAGAGACCCAAACAACTAGAGCCCTAAACACCAGGGTGAGGGATCTTCTTAATATATCCAGCCTAAGTTGCAACACTAGGTGTCAGACGAGCAAAACAGCTGAACAGCTGAGTTCAAGCCAATTGCAGACCCGTAAAATCATAAGCAAATAAAATAGCTGCTATTTTAAACTATTATATTTTGATTGGAACTGATACACTTAAATAGGTAAATGAAGAAAAAAAGCCTTACAACTGGAATGACCATATAGTCAAGTTAGTGTGGGACAGTCTAGGTGCATGTCTATACTAATAACATTTTTCACTCTCAAAAATGTTGTGGTATAGAATAAAATTATGTCATACCTGTAACCCCACAATATCCATCTTAAGCTATCTGAGATATATATTCAAGAGAAATGCTTGAACACATATAACAAGATGTATGTACAAAATGTTAATGGCAGGCCTGTTCATAATAGCAAATACCAGGAAACATGCTGAATGTTTATACACAAGTGAATAGATGTTTCATATGTGATATCTGTACACAATGAATATTATACATCAGTGAAAACAACAGCATAGTTTGATTTCATTAACTTAATATTCAGTGAAGAATGCAAACTCCAAAATATTACACATGGGTTTTGAAAATATTTTACTAAAATGTAGATTCTGAGACAGATATTAATGGCAAGATGTTTACTAAGAAAATAGCTTTGGGAACAAATGTTTTAGAAGGAAGAGGAAGAAAACAATTGTGCAAAGGGATAAGTTAATGTGTGATGCAGGTCAAGTCAAACTTTCAATGGTGAATCTAAAATGCTTCTCAGAGAAGTTCTAAGGGGCCAAGAGAGATTTTTATCCTACATAATTAAATAGCTATTAGATGTCACTGGATATTGGATGTCACTGGTCATCTTCTGTGCTGCTGAAGCAATCCTTGAAGCTCTTACAGATTATGATTACCTATTGACAACACTCTAGCAGCTTGGCCAACTTATTATTTAATGGATAAGGGGTTTGCCTTGTACAATACAGTGTCCACCAATTGGAGATTAAGCTTAATCTTTTTCTGTACTTCCTATCACCATCAAAGTGGATGCTGATGATCTCCAGAACTCAAAGGAAATCCCCCAAATGAAAGTGTAACATACAGTGAATTTCTCTAAATTTCTCTTCAAAGGATTAGCTCATTAACTTCCTTGTTGTTTGTTCTCAAACTCAACTTTCTTGTTCTCCATGCCTCCTTGCCTCTAGTTACTGTAAACAACCTTCCTGTCAGCTCTAATCAACAACTCACATCTGTTCCCTTGGCTACCCACTCTGCACTATACCACCCTTTGAAACCACACGTCCCACCATTGTGACTTACACATCCCCCTTTCCTTCCTTATTTGGGAACATATTCACCAATAGCCAACTGGGTCAGTTTATGTTGTGTGGTCTGACCCCAGCCCATAGGGGAGTGACACAGAGGTGGAGACTCTGCGTTAGAAATAAAAACCCTTTCCCTCCTTTATTCAGTATGCTGTTTAGGTTGTGATTGACATGAGCAGCATTCTTCTGCAGAAGTAAATTGCCTTGCTGAGAAAATTTTTGCCTGAGTGCTGGTTTCACTTTGCAGCACTGAGCATTTACTTCCAACAAAAGCTAGCCTGGTCACCCAAGTTCCAATTTTTTTTAAATTTCATGTTGACAGATTATTTCCTTTTATATCAGCTCAGCAATTCATTTATAATAAATTTTTGCAGATATTTTACAATGATTTAAATTCTTTGATTTTGGAAGGACATTAAGATACATGGTATTTCTAAAACCAAAAGTTCAGAATGCTATTGCCCTTTCTATAGTCAACGAGAAAAAGTGATGTTATGAATAAATTACTGTTCATTTTTTAAGAGTACTTGCTTTGGATGATTTATGTTTTGCTAATAATAATATATGAGAAATATGTTTAAAAATCATTCTAACATTACTATTTAGAATGGGAATGACAGTTAAGCACATAATTATGCTATACTGAGGTCATGACAATTGATGGTGTATCTCACAATTTTACTTACTATCTAATTGTGACTTCACAGTGTTTAAATGGAAAAAAAAGAAAAACCAAAATCAAATACTTCTGGTTTCAGATCCAACATGTAAAGAGCTTAGAAGCCATCACTACCATCTTACAGTAAGTGAAAGCTAAAGAAAATAAAAATCAACAACTTTTATGTATCAAAGAACCAAGGTAACACAGTAAACTATTATTCTGAAATCTAGAGAGACAGATATATCTAGAGAAATAAAACTGCTAATATTTGCTTACCTAGAGCAGAAGCCACCGGAATCCATAAGCTGGTAGGAATATTCAGATGGTTGTTTTATAAATTGCTTCAGACTGAATGTAGAATTGCTTGAGAGTGAGGAATTCATGGGGGCTGCATTAGAAAGGGCCCTCCTACATTTACAAAGGCATTCACTCTAGGAATCCCACTGTAATCTTACAGTGCAAATCTGTTGAAGATTCGTAAATCTAACTTGGAGAAAGGAAGACTAGCTTTGTGAATCTCACCCAGACTCATTTTCTGAGCAAATGTCTGGACTTTAGGGGAAAGAGCGATTCTAAAACTTTATCTCAGGTAGGGGAAGGAAATTCTACTCCAACTCCACCCTTTTTGTCTAAGGCATTGTTAAGGTAAATAATAACAACATTAATAACAAACTGAACAAGGGCAGGCAGTCAAGGGAATAGATAAGCAAAGCTGCACACAGTGAATGAAATAAGGGACAGAAGGAGGAAAGCTATAACCGTGGGGTAGGGACAGAAACATTTATAAATGCCCTACCCATAAGATGCAGACTTTCTAAAAGACTGAGACATAATCAGAAGATTGCACAGCAGTACCCCTCCAATACCCACTAGCACCACACCAGTAAGTCCCAAATGTAATGTTAAAGCAAACTAAATATGGCCTGAGAAGGACTCTGTACTTCTATTTTTGAGTCCTTGTGGATGAACTGCAACCTAACTTAATAGATAGACAAGATTGAAAACCTAATTTAGGAGTATGTGCCTGTAACAATCGCTGAGTCTTACCCAATCCCAGCAACCTTACTTCAACCAGTCATACACTGCTGAGGGTTCACAGCATTCAAATAAGTCAAATGTGGAGCTATAACAAATCCAACTGTTTCTTTACCTCACTTCCAGTTTCAGTACATCAATTTACTTTTTTTTTTTTTTTTTTTTTTGGTCTATAAATTTGTTCTGACCATGAGGCAACCCTGGAATCCTTCTGAATCTGCTGTGATTCTGGGGGCTGCGTGATTCACAAATTATTCATTGCTCAATAAAACTCTTTAAAATTTAATTTGGCTGTTTTTCTTTTAACAATAATAACAATGGATTAAAGCTGGAAAGCTGCAAGACACAGACTCTTTCTGAGGAGCAATGCAAACAGAAGTCCCAAAGACTAGACAGGAAACAAAAATGAAGACACTAGAGGAATTTCTTCTGATTCCTAGAGCTATAACAATTCATAAAAACAGCCAAAATCCTAGCCAGATTGACTTAAATCTTCACACTGAAGGCCTATTTACCTGACATAATATTATTGGCTTTGAACAAAAATTACAAGTCATTCTAAAGCCAGGAAAAAGCAGAGTCTGAAGAGACAACAGAAACATCATATCTAGACTCAGATATGATACAGATGTTGAAATTATCAAATAGGAACAATAGGCAACATGTAAGACCAGATGTATAATGTTATTAGAGAGATGGAAACTCTACAACAGACTCAAAAAATAAATGCTAAAACTAAACACACAGTTAAATAAATGAAGAATAGATCGATGGGCTCATCATTAAACTCTACATAACTGAGGAAAGAATAAAATCAATAACTTGAAGATGGATAAATGGAAACTCCCCAAACTAAAACACAGAGAAAAGAAAAATAATTTTAAAAAAGAACAGAATATTTAAGACCCTGGGACAATATTAAATAGTATAATATATGTGTAATTGGAATATAAAAAGGAGAAAAAGGCAAAAAAAAACCCACATGATTAATATTTGAAACAAAAATGGCCAAAATTAATGACACACAACAAACTACACACCCAGGAAACTCAGAAAACACCAAACAAGATAGTTTTTTAACGACATATTATATTCAAACTACAGAGAAACTTAAAAGAGAATACCTTTATAAATACCAGAGCAGGGGGAAAACTTATGTATAGAAAATCGAGGGTAAGAATTGCAATAAACTCATCAAAAACCATGCAAACAAAAAGGGAGTAGAGTGAAATATTTTTTAAAAGCATATATTACAGTTAAAGAAAAGAGATAAAATGGACCACTTATGATGCCAAATTCATTACAAGAAGGCAAAAAATGATGGAAAAAATTACAAAGTATTAATGAAATGAATACTGTTTTTAAAAAATAAAAAATAAAAAAATAAAAGAAGTCTCACTCTGTTATCCAGGCTGGAGCGCAGTGGCATGATCTCAGCTCACCACAACCTCTGCCTCCCGGGTTCAAGTGATTATCCTGCCTCAGCCTCCTGAGTAGCTGGGACTACAGGCATGCACCACCATGCCTGGCTAATTTTTGTATTTTTAGTAGAGGCGGGGTTTCACTATGTTGGACAGACTGGTCTTGAACTCCTGACCTCATGATCTGCCCTCCTTGGCCTCCCAAAGTGCTGGGATTACAGGCGTTAGCAACTGCACCTGGCCTGAAATGAATACTTTTATTAAAAGTGTAGATATTAATTTATTGTATCAGTAATCACTCTTAATGCACATGGTCTAAGTACATCAGTTAAGAGGCAGATGATCAGATTGAATGAAAACTTAACCTAACTATATGCTGTCCAAAAGAAACACAACACACCTTAAATACAAAGTTTCACGTAGGTTAAAATAAAGAGATGGAGAAACATACACTATACTAATAATAATCAAAAGAAACCTGTAGTAGCTATTTTAATTTAAGGAAAAGAAAACTTCAGTACAACAAATATTTTCCCAGATAAAGATAATATAAATAATAAAGGGGTCCATTTTATAAGAAGTTATAACAGTTCTAAACTTTTATGTGCCTACAAACAAGGCATCAAAATAACTGAAACCAAAAATAACAAAATAAAAATAACTAAATTCACTACCATAGTTGGAGACATAAACATTCCTATGCAAGTAATTGGTAGACAAAGCAGGCAGAAAATTAATAAGAATTATATGACATAGTTCTGCGAAGCATACACAAGTTTCAGTACTCAAATTGATCAAGTGGAAGAAGGGATATCAGAGATTGAAGAACAACTTAATGAAATAAGTGGAAATAAATAAGTTATTCAAAAACAATGACAACAAAGACACAATGTACCAGAATCTCTGGGACATAGCTAAAGCAGTGTTTAGAGGGAAATTTATAGCACTTAATGCCCACATGAGAAAGCAGGAAAGATCTAAAATCGACACCCCAACATGACAATTAAAAGAACTAGAGAAGCAAGAGCAAACAAATTCAAAAGCTAGCAGAAGACAAGAAATAACTAAGATTAGGGCAGAACTGAAAGAGAGACACAAAAAAACCCTTCAAAAAATCAATGAAATCAGGAGCTAGTTTTTTGAAAAGATTAACAAAATAGACCACTAGCTGGACTAATAAAGAAGAAAAGAGAGAAGAATCAAATAGACACAATAAAAAATGATAAAAGGGGTATCACCACTGATCCCACAGAAATACAAACTACCACCAGAGAATACTCTAAACACCTCTATGCAAATAAACTAGAACATCTAGAAGAAATGGATAAATTCCTGGACACATAACCCTCCCAAGACTAAACCAGGAAGAAGTTGAATCCCTGAATAGACCAATAACAAGTTCTGAAATTGAGGCAGTAATTAATAGCCTACCGACCAAAAAAGGTCCAGGACCAGATGGATTCACAGCCAAATTCTACCAGAGGTACAAAGAGGAGCTGATATCATTCCTTCTGAAACTATTCCAAACAAGAGAAAAAGAGAGACTCCTCCCCAACTCATTTTATGAGGCCAGCATCATCCTGATACCAAAACCTGGCAGAGACACAACAAAAAAAGGAAATTTCAGGCCAATATCCCTGATGAACATTGATGCAAAAATCCTCAATAAAATACTGGTAAACCAAATCCAGCAGCACACTAAAAAGCTTATCCAACAAGATCAAGTCGGCTTCATCCCTGGAATTCAAGTCTGGTTCAACATACACAAATCAATAAACGTAATCCATCACATAAGCAGAACCAATGAGAAAAATCTCATGACTAACTCAATAGATGCACAAAAGGCCTTTGATAAGATTCAGCACCCCTTCAGGCTAAAAACTCTCAAGAAAGTAGGTATTGATAGAATGTATCTCAAAATAATAAGAGCTATTGATGACAAACCCACAACAAATATCATACCAAATGGGCAAAAGCTGGAAGCATTGCCTTTGAAAACTGCCATAAGACAAAGATGCCCTCTCTCACCACTCTTATTCAACAAAATATTGGAAGTTCTGCCCAGGACAATCAGAAAAGGTAAAGAAATAAAGGGTATTCAAATAGGAAAAGAGGAAGTCAAATTGCCCCTGTTTGCAGATGACATGATTGTATACTTAGAAAACCCCATTGTCTCAGCCCAAAATCTCCTTAATCTGATAAGCAACTTCAACCATATCTCAAGATACAAAATCAATATGCAAAAATCAAAAGCATTGCTATACACCAATAATAGACAAACAGAGAGCCAAATCATGAGTGAACTCTCATTCACAATTGCTGCAAAGGGAACAAAATACCTAGGAATCCAACTTACAAGGGATGTGAAGGACCTCTTCAAGAACTACAAACCACTGCTCAAGGAAATAAGAGAGGACACAAACAAATGGAAAAACATTCAATGCTCATAGATAGGTAGAATCAATATCGTGAAAATGGCCATACTGCCCATTCAAGGCTATCCCCATCAAGCTACCATTGGCTTTCTTCACAGAATTGGAAAAAACTACTTTCAATTTCATATGGAACAAAAAAAGAGCCCACATAGCCAAGACAATCCTAAGCAAAAAGAACAAAGCTGAAGGCATCACACTATCTGACTTCAAACTATACTACATGGCTACAGTAATCAAAACAGCATGGTAATGGTACCAAAACAGATATATAGACCAATGGAACAGAACAGAGGTCTCAGAAATAACACCACACATCTACAACCATCTGATCTTTGACAAACCTGACAAAAGCAAGCAATGCGGAAAGTATTTTCTATTTAATAAATGGTGTTGGGAAAATTGGCTAGCCATATGCAGAAAACTGAAACTGGATCCCTTCCTTACACCTTATACAAAACATAACTCAAGATGAATTAAAGACTTAAATGTTAGACCTAAAACCATAAAAACCCCAGAAGAAAACCTAGGAAATACCATTCATGACATAGGCATGGGCACAGACTTCATGACTGAAACACCAAAAGCATTGCAACAAGAGCCAAAATTGACAAATGAGATCTAATTAAACTAAAGAGCTTCTGCAGAGCAAAAGAAACTATCATCAGAGGGAACAGGCAACCTACAGAATGGGAGAAAAATTTGCAAACTATCCATCTAACAAAGGGCTAATATCCAGAATCTAGAAAAACTTAAACAAATTTACAAGAAAACAAACCACCCCATCAAAAAGTGGGTGAAGGATATGAACAGACACTTCTCAAAAGAAGACATTTATATGACCAACAAACATATGAGAAAAAGTTCATCATCACTGGTCACTAGAGAAATGCAAATCAAAACCACAATGACATACCTTCTCATGCCAGTTGGAACGGTGATTATTAACAAGTCTGGAAATAACAGATGCTGGAGAGGATGTGGAGAAATAGGAATACTTTTACAGTGTTGGTGGGAGTATAAATTAGTTCAATCATTGTGGAAGACGGTGTGGTGATACCTCCAGGATCTAGAACTAGAAATACCATTTGACCCAGCAATCCCATTACTGGGTATATACTCAAATGATTATAAATCATTCTACTATAAAGACACATGCACACATATGTTTATTGCAGCACTAGTCACAATAGCAAAAGCTTGGAACCAACCCAAATGCTCATCAATGATAGACTGGATAAAAAAAATGTGGCACATATACACCATGGAATATGATGCAGCCATAAAAAAGAATGAGTTTATGTCCTTTGCAGGAACATAGTTGAAGCCAGAAACCATCATACCCAGCAAACACAGGAACAGAGAAACAAACACTGCATGTTCTCACTCATAAGTGGGAGTTGAACAATGAGAACATATGGGCACATGGAGGAAAACATCACACAGCAGGGCCTGTCGGGGGTGGGGGGCAAGGGGAGGGATAGCGTTAGGAGAAATACCTCATGTATATGACAGGTTGATGGGTGCAGCAAGCCACCATGGTACATGTATACCTACGTATGAAAGATGCATATTCTGCACATGTATCCCAGAACTTAAAGTATAATAAAAAAAAGTATTTAAAGATTTTACTGGTCAACAAAAGTATTAAATAATTATGTTTCAACTGGTTATGCTACTTCAATCTGACATATATATATATGTCAAACCAGATTCAAGTAGCATATATATATATATATATGCTATATGTGTGCTATATATATATGTTTTTTTTTCAGTTGTTTACAGTGGTGGGGATTGTAGCAGATATTATGAGAAATTTATAATTAAAATGAATAAAATATTTCCTTTAACTCTTTTGGGGGCTTCTGATTAAACTAAAATGTCTTCAACTAGTTGAATTAAGGTGCTGTCTCTTGTAATCATAGGAATTGATACAATGCCCTACAGATTGTAAGTTAATAAATGCTCAACAGAGATTGCATTGACTTGATACGAGCCTCTAGTATGCATGAATAAAGAGTACAGCTCATCACAAGATTTTCAGTTTATTGAATAAATTTTAATGCATTTTAGAAAGCTTACTTAGCACCTTGTAAGTGTATAACATTAAGCAATATATCCTCTAGACATATAAAACTGTAATAATTTTTGTACCTTAAGGAAGTTTATAACTTCCCTGTGGAAAAAAAAAAATACTAAGATAAGACAGACCAAACAAGGGAAGCCACTCCTGGGACAGTACACAAAATCCTGCAATATTTAATATATATATGTCAAATCGTGCCTGCACTAGCAGTATAGTAAGGAAAATGGAAGCCACAAAGAGAAGAAAGTGTAATTAAAAAAGAATAATGTAGCACCAATGTCAGGATTTGTCTGGAAGTTGTCTATCTTCAAAGTCCATATACTAGGGGTTAAAAGGGCCACATACAAGAAAAATGGATAAAAATTAAGCAGGAGAAGAAAGAGTATCAGCTCAGAATTCTCCACATAAGGCCAATATTCCTAAAGGATAACATACTCAGTAGGTGAATTAGGAAAACAAATGAACAATCACCAAATACATACTACAGTAGTATAGGTGACTGATTTGGCCTTGAATTGGGGCTGAGTAGAACAAAAGTTAAAAAGAAAAAAATATTTTTAAAGCATAAACTTGTAATCACACAACCTTGTGTCCTGAAATCATATAAGTTGTTGCCTTAAAAGCCTAAAAAAAAATTAGTCTAATGCAGCCCCATGTTGGTCTGTCCATAGGGATTTGGAGAAAAAAAAAATAAATGCTCTTTGGAGGAAAATATTTTAAACAAAGTCCTCAAATTCTTTCTATTAATAAAATTCTAAATAGCAACCTGCATTCAAAATAAAACCATCAGGAATCACAAAACAATGAATAAGCACAAGCAAGAGTAAAACTAAAGCATCAGATTCCCAAACTGTAGACAATGGAATCATCACATAAAAATATCAAATAAATACATTTACATGTAAAGAAATAAAGAAAGTAATTGAAGTTATGTTAAACAATAAAACATCAAATTTTTTCTGAATTTGAAATTAGCACAAATTAAACTTCCAAAAATGAAAAATATACTATATATATTAAAATTTTAATACAAATAATATTGACATAAAATAAAAATATACTACTACTAAAATATTTAATTTTAGTAATTAAAACTTCACATTAAAAGCAATTAAACACAGCTTCAGAAAGCATTAGTGAAGTAGAACGTAGTTCTATAGATAATTATTCAGGAAGACAGAGATAAAAAATATAATCAGGAAGGATAGAGTGAATTTGCCCAAACTCTTTCTAATCATATTTTCAAAAGTGGAGAATCAGAAGATTAGGGAAAGGCCATAGTCAGTGACATAACAGTAAATAATATACCATGTTTTATAGAATATAACATTCTTCAGATTCAGAAAACTTGAAGAATCTCAAGCAGAATAAATAAGAAGAAAATACACAGCCATGCCAGGGCAAAATAGCAGAGCAGATGAATAAACAAAACACAAAGAAAAGGCCTTCAAAGCAATCCAAGAACAAGATCAGTTGACCTACAGAAAAATAACAGTCAGACTATTTATTTCTCAACGGCAAAAAGGGAAGCCAAAAAGAATGAAATATCTCCATAGTGATAAGAAAAAATATCTACCGAAGTATAACTATTTTTGATATGACTTTGTTTTCTTCATTCTTTTTATTTTTTAATTAAAATAAATTACTAGTTTTAATGTAGTTAAAATGTTTTATATTTTTCTTTATGGTACGTGCTTTTATGTCTTGTTTAAAAACAAACCTTTTTTATCCAGAGGATATGAAGATAGCTTCATATATTTTCTTCTAAAGAGGCTTTTTTTATTTAAGTCACATAGAGAAGATTTTGCAACACACTTCTGAGGAAGGGTTATATATAATCTCCTAAAATTAACTCCTACAAATAAATAAAAATAAGACAATGTAACAGAAACTGAGGAAAAGCCATAAGGAGATATTGCACACAAGAGATTTAAAATTAATGGTGATGATTATATTTAAAATATAATGGATATTAATTTTTTCCTACTCTCTATTGGCACATACAAATATTTTTCTGCCTATGATAAACTTCATAAAGAAAATATTTATGATAATTAATATGAAATCAGTATAGGGTGAAGTATAATTAAACATCTTTATAATTGCCATAGGAATTTCAAGGAAAGACAGAGCACAGTGAACTTAGAAGAGTTGTCACATGCTTTTAGGAGCAAGGGGTTGTATTGGAAAATTTCCCTGAGGAAATAAAATGAAAGGAAGGAAGGGAGGGAGGAAGAGAAGACAGGGCCAACACAATGCATAGAAAAAGCTAGTATTCGAGGGTTGGTCAACCAATCTAAGTAAACCAATGTATAGCTGTAGCAACTGTTTTCTGTTACTAAATAGGCGTTTTTTAAGCTGTTCAGTTTGCCCTTGAAATATGTCAAATGACTCATTTCAGGTTTACCTAGAGAGTATTGTCTTTGTGTAACTCCATCCTCTTATCCCAGAAACAATCATTCTTGCATGTCATGGTTACCTCATTTAGTGCCCTTTGAGAGCTTTTGCAGGTGGGCAATATTTCACATGCAGTTTGGTTTGTATGCTGTAAACATCACTGAACAAAAACAATACCATCAGCAAAATAGCACTGGAAAGATTGGAAGCTGCTAAGGGTAGAATCATTCTCAGTTATGGGGTGGTCTAAAGGTTTGCTTTCTTGGAATCCCAAAGGGAAGCCGTATAATGAGTGACATAAGGAGAGCACACACAGGAATGAGCTGAGGCAGAGGTAAGTTTGTATTTACGCACATTTAAGAATTGTGATTAAACATTGATTATATTGTGTTTTACTGTAATTTTACAGAAAACAAATGGCTTTGTTAGGTGTACCTGTATACTGTAAACCATGCATATCAAATCAACCATTTACAGGCTAATTTCACTTTTTAAAAATATAAGTTAATTCTCAACAGATTGCCACAAAATTAACAAAATTAGATTATTCCTATATCAAAATAACCAATAGTTATTCAGTAGTGCATTATTCACCTGGCCTGACAAATAGCCACACAATTGACTTGGAGGGTAATACTGTGGAACACCAGTTTGCAATGAGAACAATAAATGTGTCTAATAAAGCTTCCTCCTAGCTAGATGGGCAATTAAGGAATACTGTTCTGCCAGAAAACTGTCACAGATGCAACACCTGAGTCATGTCTCTGGCTTCCTCAAACCTCTATCTGGAGAGGAAAAGAGATGATTTTTCCAAATGAAGCCTTGTTTTAGTAATCTTCTTTTCTAATGAGATCTGATAACAGCCATTGAGTCCAGCGTTTTGGCCATATTGAAGCAGTTAAATTGGCTGTCTACTTAGGCTTGAAAAAATCATGTAAATCAAGTCAACCCAAAAGATGTATTATGCATTCTTGCACTTTGCTATGAACACTAAAACTAGGGAAAGACAATGGATAATCCAGAAAAGTCCCGATCAGCTCTGACAAAAAAGCTGCACCAAAAAAGCATTAGTTGTAGGACTAGCATTTATTAAGATAGTTAAAACTAGTTATTAGGAGAGCAATCCCATAAGAATTCATAACTCCTTTTGTTTACCTGATATGGCTTTCTCAGTCAATAGATTTTATAGATTTTTTTTGCTTCAAATTCCATCTAGACTAAGGAAAAATTATGGCCTATATTTTCTAGTTACAGAAAAAAATTGTTAATTTTAAACTTTATCCTATGTAATAGCTATTTTATTCCTAAACAGGAATACTGCAGTACACACAACTAAATGTAGATTTTAACTATGTACAAATTGCATCAGATGTGTTTTTTAAAGTGTCATCATTTTATTATCCATAAGAGTACCTTCTGTTCCCTCTCCCTTTCTTCTCTTTCCTTTCTCCAAAATCACTCTTGTTATCACACATACAGACTGTAATATGGGTGGGTGTTAGGATTGTGAGGACAGAGGTGCTTTATAACAATACATAACAACACACTTTTGAGTTTTATCAAGAGCAAGTTGGAACAGACATCCACTGTCTTCAATATCCATTGGCCCACAACACTCACTTTCATTCATTTGATTCAAAACTTTGTTTTATGAGCTGGAGGTTATAGAGAAAAGAATACGAAAGAAAGTGGTGTCACATACATTTTAGGTTTTATGATGTCATCAGTAAGTTATTGTTATGTTAATAGAAAATTCTACCATTATAGTATTTAGAACTTGAAGTTAAAATTTAAAAGTTAATATATGAAATTTCTGAAAATAATATGTGATGAAGAATAACCTAATAATCCTAAGACACTATACTAATTCTGTTTTTTTTTTTCATTACTCAAGTATAGTGAAATTGGTACATGAAATAATGAAGACAAGATGCATTCATTGGTGGGAATTGAATCTAGTTGCCCTCTGTAGGCCCAATTTCTCTGCTGCAAAGAAGGCTCCTGGTATTTACAGCCATTTAAAAGAAAGGAAAGGAAATGTCCATAAAGGATTTTGATGGATTCCTAATAACATTAACTTAGCTCGATACTCTCTGCTCCTCTTAGACTGATTTTTAAAAGTTTTCCTAGAATGTGAGCAGTTCCTCAGTGTAAGTAATGATTATAATAATACAAGTTACAATTCTCTTCCAGGAAGAAATCTAATATGGCAGTTTTTAGCCAACGATGACTTACCTGACATATAATATCTAGTTTGTAGTGTATACAATGAAAAACTCTAAGAATACAATAAAGGATTTTTTTCATATTAAAAAATCAATTTTACTCAAAGATTATAATAAAACTTTGCAATTTTGATAGTAAAATTTATTTTCAGACTGTTGTATAAGTCTCCTGACCTGCATATTTATAGGTTTAGTAAGGTATGATTGTCAGTTACCATTCCTTTTCCATTTGTACTTATTTTTCTGGAGTAAGTCTCTCTCTCTCACTCCTTCCCTCCCTCCTTTTATGTATTCACACATATTTCTTATTAATCAGTAAACTGCATGCACACACACACACACACACCCAAATCCACTATCAAAATAAATAATTTCATGGCTTTATAAAAATAAATTATCAAAAGGAGGAAAGGTAAGTCAAATTGTGTTCTCATGAGCTTGTCCAGGTCCTCCAGGTACTATTATTATGTGGTGCCTGAAGATACATTTGTTACACTCCTTGCAATGTCTAAAATTTTAATTTTCCGCTATGAAGCATCTAAGGTCTGTCTGGGATAGTCGGAAATGTGTTTCTAATTGCTTTTTCCATGCAAAAAAAGATACAATAGATTACCAACAACAGGACTATTAATCATCCATCTAAGTGCAGCTTCTCTTCTGCATGCAATATTTATAAGTGTTCATATACTCGTGGCTAATGCTAACAATCAATGCCTACTTGATGAGCCAACCTAGATAATTGTCAAATGGCTGAAACTCACCAGAAGATTAAGTTTATCGTTGGCTTCTGTTCCAGATTGGATTTGTGATTAAAAGAAAGAGAGAGAAAGAAAAGATATCTTTTCGAAATTTCTATTAGGAATGGAAAAGTAATCTAGCTGCATTTTTCTTGTAGATAGTAGAATCCTTTTCACCGTGTATTTTCATATATCAACTATAATAACAAAATAAGTAGAGATAATTCTTCCTGACTCTGTATTTGTGAAAGACATCTCAATGTACAGTTTCTGTGATGCTGAGATTAAACACAAAATCCAATTACTTTAATAGTTTAATTGAGAACTTTTAGACCTTAGAAAAGTTATGCTTAGCTTTCATCGATGTGCAAATATGGTTGTGCTGCATGCCTTTTGTTATTTTTGCTATTTTGTTATTTTTGTGAGGAATATAATTCACACTCTCATAGTGATGTTCATTAACTGCTAGTCAACTTATTTTTTCTTTTACTTTTTTTGTGTTAGTAGTAAAACTTTTACAGAGTAATGCAATTCAACCTAGGGTATTAAATTTTTTTCTTTTGTCTACTTAAATATCAAACAAGATATACAATTACAAATTTATAGTTATATTTTACATTTGAGATTTTGTCAATTATTTTATTTTATGTATTTAATTTTTTGAGACGGAGTCTTGCACTGTTGCAGGGGCTGGAGTGCAATAGCGCCATCTCGATTCACTGAAAACTCTGCCTCTCGGGTTCACGCAATTCTCCTGCCTCTGCCTCCCAAGTATCTGGGATTACAGGCACACACCACCACACCTGGTTAATTTTTCGTATTTTTAGTAGAGATGGGGTTTCAGTATGTTGGCCAGATTGGTCTTGAACTCCTGACCTCGTGATCCGCCGGCCTCGGCCTCCCAAAGTGCTGGGATTACAGGTGTGAGCCACTGTGCCCGGCCATCAATTATTTTACCTTATTGTGTAGAGCAACTCATAAATATGTTTATAAACTAGCATAATTTTAGTACTTATTAAACTCTTAATATGCAATTGCTTGGTTATTAAACTTATTTTTTTATCCTAAATATTTATCTTCAAGACTCAAACCAAAAGAGTTTTGAAGTCTGTACTCAATCAATAATTTATAAGTATATTTTATGTCTGTCATGCCATGCCAGATTCTACAAATGATAAAAAGAAGACTCTAAGTGAAGATCATTTATCTCAAAATGTATGTTTCTTTAGGGAACAAAAGACACCTATGGCAGATTCAATACCAATATGCAAACACTACATAACTGGTCATTGAGGAATGGCAATGGAAACTTACAAAATTATTACTGAACAGTATATTAGGAAGATAGGATCTCAGAGAAGATGGGATACACATTGCATCCAAAAAAGTTGATAGGATTTGAATGGGCCAAGGGAAGAAGAGGGCTCAGATGAGAGGGATACTGTAAAGAAAGGCTCAGAGTGGAAATGATTAGCATGGCTCAGTAGGCAGATCAAAGAGGGGGAGAAAAACATTTCTTTTGGAATTGCTGAAATAGCTGGAGATACGTTTGCAAAGGCAGTCAGTGAATAGATTATATAGAGAGGATATAGAATTTCAGACTGCAGAGTTTGTGTTTTACCTTGTAATTGAAATCCATTTTAAAGTAACCCACAGAAGGTGACAGGTCAGAATCAGAATTTTACAAACATTTTTCTAAACACAGTTACAGATTAAAAGAAAGAGTTGCCCTCCCAGAGACAAGTTAGACTACCCTCTGAAGAGTGCTGTCAAACCAATACTGTGCCAGGCCACAGGAGAGACATCCTGGTGAATGCTGGAACTTGGTGAGGATTGGAGAATTTTGTTTTCCTTTTCTACTTCATCATTGTTGGAATGAGGGAACACTGCAAGGAGAAAAATTAGACTAACTAGAGCTTGGGGAAGTTACTTATTACTTGAGGAGCCTCTCGTAGGATTCTGTGCTCTCAAATCCCCAGAGCCTATTACCGACACAGATTTGTGTCATTTTTCAGGACTAACATATGTGTGTTTGTACACACACACACATATGTATGCTTATATATATGACACATAGATCACACACTGGTGATGTATGGTGCTCTTAGAGTGGAGGCAAGGAAAATAGGATAAGATCACACATGTGGCCATTTCTTTTATACCCCTTAGTAATTCCACATTGTTCTCTTTCCTTCTGCTTATTGTCTACCCTCATCTCTGCCCCCAAACTCTTCTTTGCTTCTCTATTTCTCATTTTATCATCAGTTTTTTATCTTTTGCCTATCTTCTCCATTTTGCTTTTGGTAAAAGGTTCAATAGAGATTAACAAGAACAGAAACAGCAAGGTAATAGTGAGTCACTTACTTCTAGAAACCTTGGAGCACTTGTGGAATATATGGATGCCTGAGAATTTACAGACTTAATTAGAACAATTAGTGAGGAAAAGTGGTAATTACAAAAACCAAAGAATGGCATTTCCGGAATAAAAATTTTCCTCTTTCTTTATGCTGTCTCTCCATGTGCAGGCTATTGCTATCATGGTTTACAAGCATGACAGATAGCCTAGACACTATGGATGGAAGCTTGGAATATCATCGGATAGAGTGGCACCATCAGAGGAATTCCTGGTATTACCAAATGAAGTAGGCATGGGAACAGTTTTTGTGACAAATATTTTGGATGTCTTCACTCTATCCCTCACCCACTGTAGGGAAGTGAAGGCATGAGAATTTGAACAGAAGAGACACCCTACTACCTGTACTTCCTACACAAGACCCAGTGACCACAGGCTCCCAGTGAGTATGATACAATCTGTTACCATTTCTTCTTACACCTGACCCCAAATTTTACGTATTCTGTAACTCTTCTGTAAATCTTTCTGGAATAGACAAATTTAAATACTACTAATAAAATACACACTGCTACATGCTATACATTCTTAATATGCACGAATGTTTACACAGATATTTTGATTTTTCTCAGATGGCTATTTATTTTGGGTGTATTTCTAAGACATTTTGTTTCCTAAATTCATCTGATAACCTTGCAGCATAGACCATTGTTTACATATACTATAAAAAAACTAGACTCAATTTAAATTTTAAGGAGAGAAAATATGATGCCGTGAAGAAAGACTCCAAGATTTATCTTTCCATGCAAAACTTAGAATGTTTGCCACAATTTTTAAAAGTAGTACATCCTCTAGCAAGAGGTTGTACTTACCGACTGAGCAAAATCTTCAGAGATTTTTCAGCAAAAGAGTCTCCTACAGTATTTATACATCTGTTCACTATTGTTGCCAGGTATGTAGCCTTACTGATGGATAATAGAAGTTAATTAAACCTAGCACATGTTATATTTACAATATTTTAAGAGTAGTGTTTGGCACAATTCTGCTGGCATTTCTTCTTCAAAAATATTTACAATTTCCATTTTGGTGGGCTGTTTAAGTATTAAAATCAGAGTTCTACTCTCTAATTAAAGTGTAAAGGCATTACCCCAAAAAGTTCTCATTGCTTAAATGACATATAAAACATCTTGGGTGGAAATAAACTTGTCCCAAGCTCTCAAAGGCAATTATGCCCGTTAGTTGCAATGCTCCTTTAAGAGAGAGAGAATAATCTAATTGAATGGCCATATGCACTATTTTATTAGGTTGATGCTTTGCATTTTAGCATAGTTGGCATTTGTGAAAGGAATTCTTTTGCATGGAGATACTTTAAAATGCCCAAAACATGCTGAAACCGAGTTGTGTCAGTAGGAGATTATCAAGAACACTGAAAAAATCATTCAGCAGTAAACAAAGATTAGGTTAGGATATGACAAAACTAAGTTAAATACCATCTAATGTCAGATCAAGAGGCTGATTTTCATAGAGATTATCTATAAATTGTATAAGAACTATGAAAGTGAGAATATCAAAAGGGAAAGAAGGAGGCACAGCTATTTTAATTTATTTTATGTACTATAAGTCAGTTGTGGTCCCTCTGATAAAGTGATTTCACAGTTAAATTTCAGGACATAGCTAGGATGTTTAGCATAATAATATAATATCATAATCTAATTTGTACAATAGATCCCTGAATGAATCAGTGAGCTTACACTTATTGTCTGATATTTAACCAATACAGTTTCAACAGCAAAGGTCCATGATATTGGGAAGAAAAAAGCAGTTATGAGCTATGTTTGTATACATTTTTGAAAATTAGCCATGATTATAGGAAAAGTGTGAAGTTTCTGGTTAGGATTTCTATTCACTATGAAAAATTCATAGAAGTATACTTGTTTGAAACACTTCATAATAACCTTTTTTTCCACAACTTAAAATGTAATTTTAAGAGCCTTGAAAGAGAAATGTAGTAAATGATTTTTCTAGGGAGTAAAGGACTCCAGTTCAGAGTTTTCTTAAACAAATTTCTAGAGAGTTTTAAAATACCTTTTTATTTTGTGAGCTGAATTGTGTCTTCCCAAAATGTAAACACTGAAGCCCTAATTCCTAATGCCTCAGAATGTGACTTTGTTTGGAAATAAGGACTTTAGGGAACTAAGGTAAAATGGGTAATTAGGGTAGGCCTTAATCTAATATGATTGGGTTCCTTATAAAAAGAGTTTGGAACATAGCCACACAAAGAAAAGACGACGTGAAGACACAGGAAGAAGACTACATCTGCAAGCCAAAGTGGTAAGGCCTCAGAGGAAATCAGCCTCAGCATTACCTTGATCTTGGACTTCTAGCTTCCAGACTGTGAGAAAATAAATTTCTATTGCTTAAGCCACCCAGTCTGTGGTACTTCATTATGGCAGCAATAGCAGACTCATGTAATCATCAATACTGCACATTCAGTTTCCCTTGGCAAGATTCCATATTTGACTAGAAACTAGACTAAAAGAAGAGGATCATCTTCATAAAAACTTTTTAAGAAGAACACAATTAAATTTCTCTAGAATACGGATCCTGAAAAAAATTAGTAAGGAAGACAAAATAAAACTATTGTACTCTGATGAAATAGTATCCATTCACTTTATCCTCTACATGTTTACTTGCTCATTTTATAATGCATTTGAGCATTCCATCCACCACTGTGTGTGCTCACCAAATTTTTGTTTATTGATTGATGGAAGTCAATGGAAATATTACCTTCAGGAAAATAAAAAAGCTTCCTTGGCATCTTTTAGATAGATAACACTTTTCTAAGTACATTAAGGAGAGTGAAACAATTATTTTTATTAATAATTCTTCTTCCTGCCTGAAAAAATGCAGAATATACTTGATAGAAGTCAGTCAACCTTTCTATAATAATAAAAATAACAATAATATGTTACTGTATTAATGATAAATTATATAATAGTTATGAAATAATATATAGTGGCAATCATCTATTAATAATTGACTATGTCAGGCACTTGCAAAGTATTCTAATATGTTGTAGCTAATTCTGTATAACTGTTTGAGGAAGGTAAAATTTTTTCCATTGAAATATAATAAATCTGAGGATCAGAGAAGAGAGTAAGATGTCCCAGATCACAAAACATTCAAGAGAGAGAGCCAGGATTCAAACTATGGTCAGAATGATGGGGTTGGGAGATTCTTTATCAATATCCAATCTGCATTCCCCAATTCCCAACACATTTATTTTCTGTTTTGCTGTTGTTGTAATTTACTTTTTTCCTAGTGGGGGCAGTCATTTTTGAAAAATATGTATTAGTAGATGATTCAATGTCACTTATCTTCAGTTTATAAAGGCAGAATTATATGTTTGGAAGAGTTTCGTAGAGTTTTGTTTGTTTACAGTCCTCAATATCTGCCCATCATCCTAATTGTATTTGGTTTCCTTTTGAAAACAGTAGCTCCATCTTTCCTGCTGCCATTTCTGGTGATTGGTGCTTTCATTTCAGATCTTTCTCTCTGTACTTTGGAAGAAGTGAAGTGATCTTAACATGGCTAATTGGATTTGCTTTCTGTGACTTTGTATCTTAGACTGAAAGAAGTATAGAATAAATGACAGAATCCACTTATTTTCCATCAGGAAACTTGGGCATGACTCTCAAGCTGTTCCACCTACCAAGAGTATCAGGAATAGCCTGGATTCCATTGTTTTCAAATTTGTTGTTTCAGTTTTGCTTTGTGTGTGCTGTTTTTATTGTTGTGTGTGTGTGTGTCACAAAATTCCTGTTATGATGGATTTTTTCTGTTTCTCATAATGGCATAAGTCAGTGAAAACAGAAAAAGACAAGCAATAGTCGGAAGTGGGTGTGTGTGTGTGTTGTGTGTATGAGTGTGAGAGAGAGAAAAGGAATGAAAAAGTGGAAGCAAGAGAAATAGCTTCCAACTCTTGACTGCTTAAAGTCAAGTGATCATTTGTATCAACCACATATCTTCTTGATTCCAATTCAGGTATTTATAAAGGACCTTCTCCCTCAACTTTCTTATGCATTTTTAAAGTTTCTATAAAATTAGTTTAATACAGGATATTACTTTTTGTCTGGCAGGGTATTATCTCTTCCACTTATCGACATGAATTATTATGATAGGCGACTGGGATACAGCTTTTATTCCCTTATAAGTAAGCCCAGATAGCACTTTAATATCATTTCCATTGCCAGAGACACCACAAGAGCCAAAGTAAATAGGGCCCAGGAAATCTGTGAGAATGTGTTCTAATGCTGTCAAGGCATGGCAAATGTATTCCTGGAATCTAAATTAGAGCTTGAAATTATTTTCACTATAGTCCCAATATTAGACACAGTATTACAGGGTGATTTTTTTCCAACCCAGACATCTTATGATTTTATTATGCATCAATATATGATGATACACAGATCCAGGGTTTGGCCTAACAAGCAGATGCATTTAAAGTATGTTAAACATATTCAAATAACTCATATCCACATAATCTTTTTGGGAAAAAAATGTGTATTAACATAAGGGCATCTACTTTTTATGTTTGTCCTAGAAATGAATAATCATTGAAGTAGTAGTTTTGCAATGACAATAATGTACTTATTCTGTAAAAATTTTCTTTCTACACAAATACTGTGTAGTAACTTTTTCTAGATTATTGGAAGTTTCAAGAAACAAATATATATAATAAAGACACAAAAATGGTTTGCTTACAAGTTTATTTTAGTTTGTCTATGCTATCGAGTTAACCAAAGAGCATCACAAAGCATTTTTTTTTCAAGCTAATAGAAAAACTTAGCTGCCCTGCTTGTCAACTGCAATAATAATCCTGACATTCATCCCCACCCCCACCACCAGACACTGTAACTTCTTAAAAACTAATTGTAAAGAAAAGTAAGGAAGTAAGCTTTGGATTTTATAAGAGAAGGTCATTTTACTTTCTGTAGTTGTGTATATGTGTGGGCCATATGCAAAATGCTTGTATTTATCTATCTTTATCAGGGAGCATTAAAGTCCAATCAGATATTAATATTTTCCTCTAACACTGTGGCAGGGATTAATAATGATATTTTTCCTGGCTCAGGCTTTATCAGTAGACTTTCTAAAATTCTGACTGTGCTCAATCCCTACTAGTCAAAGACATCGTTAAGGCTGTCTCACATGTGCACTCAAATAGTCATTACTGTCACACTCTTCCACTTTAGAAAATCTGTCCGTTCATGCATGTCTATACCTGACATTATGAGTGAGTTTATTTATGAAGAATGTTTTGGTAATAACTTCAGCCATTGTTAAGAACCATTTCACCATGTGATCTAATAGGAAATGCTGTAGAAAGATGTTTGACTTTACCCTCATTTCACTTGCATTACACTCTTGTATAAGTCAGAGTGAAGTGCTATTTGTGTTCTTATTGCTTAGGTATTCTTCAAAAAGCTCTGCACAGTTTCTGAGAGAAAGAGGAAAATATGAGTGACATACAGAGGTTGGAACTCTTACACATTGCTGATGAGACTGTAGAGTGGCACAACTCTGGAAAACTCATTGGCAGTTTCTTACCTTATCTCCCGGCAATTCCATTCCTAGGTATTTACCTGAGAAAAGTAGGAGTGAGGAGAATGTGTCCTCAAAAAACCTGTGAAAGAATGATCACAGCAGGCTTACATATAATAGCCAAAACCTGGAAACAACCCAAATACCCACAAAAGGAGATTAGATCAACAAATTGTGGTATATTCATACAATAGATACTACCCAGCAATAAAAAGGTATGAACTGCAGCTATAAAAAACAACATGAATGAATTTCTAAAACACTCTGTTGAGAAAAATAAATCAGACACAAAAAGTACAAAAAATAACCTCTTAATGAAGCAGTCACATATCTTCAATATAGCAAGAAAGATATCTCAATTAAAGAAAGGCTTTAAAATTACTTTTACTTTATTCTCTAGGACAAATAAAAATATATAATTTCAGACAAAAATACAATGAGGTTTTTTTGGAAAATAATAGGAGTATCATATAGTGGCTAAAAACATAGGTCTTGGACATAAATAGATCAAAAAGTTTGACCTAACATTTAGTAGCTGTGTGTTATTTAGAAAGTAACAACTCTAAACATCTAATTTTCTCAGGATACGGTTGTGATGACAGTCAAGATATTTATTCCCTCTTGAGGTAGGAGTTATTAAGAAATTATTTTAGGCAGAGAGAGGAAAAAAGGGGTCCTTGGAAGATTTTTCGCAGCTCTTGTCTAGTATGAAAGCCTTGGGTCTTAGACCCCGGCAGGCAACCTCTGATATGCAAATACCAGCCATTGGAAACTGGGTCCACCCAACATGGCGATTCCCACCGTTGTCCTCTTGCCCTTGCTCCCACATGTGCCTGGCGACAAGCCCGCCTCCACACATCCCCACGTGTGTGGAACATCATGGTGCTCTACATTTGCATATTAAAAGGCCAGGGTGGGAGGGCCAGCTTTTTCACGGGCTAGTGAATGACATGCCTGGTCAAACCAATCCCCTGAGCCCTATGCAAAGCAGGCAACATCTCCTCCAGCCATCAGATATAGGTAGTTAATATTACCTGAAAGCGGGGTTCCCTCTGTTAGATATGAGTTCAAAATTTCTTTTCAAAGAATTAATGTCATTATCTTCAATTCTTTGCCTTCTACTTTTAAACTTCCTCCTAAAGTAACCTTTTTCAGTTACCTACTCCACCCTGACTCATCCCAATTACCTACTCCACCCTGATTCATTCTGATCACCTGCTCCACCCTACATTGCAATCACCTGCTCCACCCTACATTGCAATCACCTGCTCCACCCTAACTTATTCCAATTACCTGCTACCTGCTCTGCCCTGACTCTCGCCAAAGCACTCACCCCATCATTCTCTTTAAATTAGCCAGCTGGAATTAGTTTAGCCTATGCGGTCTAACCCTAGCCAATAGGGGAACCACACAGCAGTAGGGGCCATGTGCGTAAGGGATAAGAACCCCTTCCCCTCTGTTCTCCAAGTGTGCGCTCACCATTGCTCCATCTGTAAGGGTGCACCCTTCTATAGAAGTAACTTGCCTTGCTGAGAATTAAAAAGAAAATTTTATATTCGAGTGCTATTTCCTTTGCGGCACCGAAACTTTATATATAACACCTCTCGGCTTTGGAGCCACCCTCCCTCTGTCTCTGTACAGGGGAGCTTCTTTCTTTCTTCCCCCTTCTTTCTTGCCTATTAAACTTCCTGCTCCTTAAAACTGCTCCACGTGTGTGCATGTCGTTTCTTCTAATTCAACTGGAGATGAAGAACCCTGTTGTCTCTCCACTCATCAGAGCCCTATCACTATGAGAAGGAAGGCATTTTCTTTTTCTGTAATTTTCGTCTTTACACATCTTTAAATATAACTTCGTTGTTTTTTTTCTTCTATATGTGATGCACATCATTCCAATGAAAACAATTTCAAGAAATATTAAATAAAATTTAAATATAAGTTTTCTATTTTTCAACTCCCTTCTCCTGAAATAACCAGAGTTAATGATGCTACGTTTATTAATCCACAGTCTTTCACACAGCACAGAAATACATATATTCATATGTAATTGTTTTCCCAAAAGATGAGTTCCAAAACTTCCTTTTTCTGTTTAATTCTGAGTATTCAAATAGACATGCTTCTAATTCTATCAATAATTTCCAAATTTAGTTCACAAAATATTTTGGGCAATTGCAGAAAAACTGAAATAAATGCACAACATCTTGGATAATAAAACTGAGTGAAACAGTGCTAACGTGATAGGTAATATTCTGACATGTTTAGTTTAAATTCAATTATGTTAGTATTTAGCCAGAAACTGTTTTTAGTATTTAACAGAGGATTTGAGTATTTTGATAGGTAGAATGGAATATGTCAAAGAAATGCCTTTGACAGATAGAAATTTTTAGATCCAATATATTTTTGTTCATTTATAACCAATGTTTCTGTGTTAAAAATGTAGATAACTCACTGTCTGTATTAATACACAAAATTCAGTAGATAATGTTGGCCAATCGACAACCAAAGAGTGAGATAGTTTCACATTCAATCTAATACAGTGATCTTGCTCTTTGAAATAAATGAATAATCTAAATGCCTCCTTAACAATCTAGTTCGTATTACAGCTCTGAAAAAATGGAATTAATTTTTCATTCTATAATCTAAAAGTATACTGCTCAATATTATGAAGTCGCTCTGTCTAATGTCTCCATTATTTCAAAATTTAAAATAATGCTGGAATTTAGGCCCTGAACAGCATAGAGATTATAGCAACAACTGCATTAATCTAGCGTTCATTGTCCTGTATGAGAAGGCTTATTTTAAGCTGCATGAAGTTTACTAGTTTATCAGTTTTTAATTACATTTTATTAAAATATGACTCTGGGGCTTCTTTTATAATCAAAGAAGAACATTTGATCTTCATTTAAAAATAAAACTCTCATTTCAAAATCCCAATGCTTATGGGAAACAGAATTAAATGCTTTTATTTTTTTCAAGTTTTTATTATAATTGGGATTAAATACCAATAAATTTATGTCTAAATTTTATAATCTCCTCATGCAATATAGAACGCAAGCTGAACTCTTTGTGTCTACTGTTAAAATTACTTCTTAAAGTTAATTCCATATCCATTATTCTTTTTCTTCTAATTGAGTTGCCTTAACTTCAGTAAATTGCCCTGATGACCAGATTTCATTAGCATGTGCATAAATTCTCAGCTGCGTGTCTTGGCAATTTATCTATACCAGTAATTTCTGATTTCTAATAGCCCAAGAGAATACAATATGGTTGTTGTCTTCTTTGTGTTCTAAGTGATCATAAAATAAGACTCATGGTTCAGCCAATGGATTTGAGGTTGGAACTAATAAGGATTGCTTCCAATTTTGAGTTTCTTGAGATAAGAGACTCTTAGTTAGATGTGTATTTTTCCATAGTGCCTATATAGTGCATTATACTCAGACAACTAATACACTTTGAATACTTGAATTAAAACATAGTTAATGGAAAAATATAGAGTATTATTTAGTGTAATATGTATCTAAAACCTTATATTCCCAAATGGTAAGCAGTCATGTGGTTAAGGGAGCAAAGAAACACCCACAGGTAACTAACATCTTTGAGCTTTCATACCTTATTTTTCTCCCCTATAAACAGGAATAATAGAAATCATAGAAACTACTTCATAAAAGCATGGTGAGGATTAAAAGCAACACCATAAATGAAGCCATTCAATATTTTCTGATACATAATATGCACTCAGTAAGAGTAAGGTATTAATAAAGTATAATGACTCTAGGACTTGGGAGAAGAGGAGTAACATATTTTTTGAATCCCTATTATAAATGTAAAGCATTATGATAAGTGCTTTCTTAGGTTACTTATTTTTTCCTCATTAAATAATCAAGGATTCATATTATAAATAGAAATTAGAATTCATTAGAGTTATTGTTGCTTACTGAGATGTGGTTAATAGTATAAAGTTGATGAGGTTCCAGACATGCTACTCCAAAATATGGTATTTTCGCATTTCAGAAAATAACAAAAGCAGGAAAGCCACTCTCATCTTTTTCTGGTCCTTCTCTTCTGAAGCAGTTTATAAAATCTTCATTCCAGAGGTGCCCACTCCATACCCAAGGAAAAACAATATCCTAATCTCTGAAGATAACAGAGAAGAATCTGAACAAATAGGCCCTTTTATGTTCCCTCCAGTTTATTACCATTTGATAGACCTCCTTTGTCTAATCACACTTCTCTACAACTATCCATTTCTTCATCAAACTAAATGTAAAAAGACACAGGTTTCCCTGTTTATTTGGGTCTTGATTTCTGAAGCCTCCCAAATTACATAAAACTTATATAAAATAAATGTCTATGCTTGTTAATCTGTCTTTTGTTATAGGTGCCTTAGCTATGAACCTAGTAATGAGTAGGGAAAGAAATCTGTCCTCCTCTACAGAGTTCAAACCCAGATCCTCTGAGACCAGGGAACTTGCTCTTTCCTTGATACCTTGAACCTAAATGCTGACACTTGAGGGCATGAAGGCATAGAGTAAAAGGGAAAGAGGTGATGATGCATGAGTCACTAGCTTCTATTTTCAAATTCATGGTGGATTGTCTGGGATGTTCATTTTTAGACAAATTTCATTTGTAGGTGGTGGGAAAAATCATTACAAGTTCAGATGCTGGCTTAAATATCAAACAGTATCTATTTATACACACCATGGTAAGCACTTCACATTAACTATTGTTACTATTTATAATGATGTGATTGAAATGTAATTATTTATTTTATAATTCTGAATACAACAGTGAAATGGTTACAGACTGTTGAGGTCAGTCGTCTCACTATAGTGCCTTTGTACCTTCCTTCCCTTCCACTGTTGCTCATGATAATGGCAAACCCAGCTGACTAAAGTCACAGATGAAAAAAGGCACTGACAATTAATAATAGTAAGAACTCTGAAAATATTACATTTTATGAAAATTCTAAATTGAACAGTCAAACCTTTATGGTTGAGCACAATAGACAGGATACTCTCACCACCTAATGCAGTCTCTAATCTAGTAAAAAACAAAAATTTCAGCTATTTATAAAAATTACTTACAGCACTTTTAATTTTAAAGCTTTCAAAATGCAGAGACCCACTAACAAGAATCATTTTTACTTTAGAGTGTTCAATGTTATATCATTTAATGCGACTCCTGGGTTTTTATATTTCCTTTTCGAGTTCCTAACATGTGAGAATCTTATGACAAAAATATCATTCTCACACTTCTAGTCAGCATGTTTTTTATATGAGTTTACAGTAACACAACAGCAAAGGTTAAATTTCACATTAAACTTTCTTTGCTAGTAGTTTTTTTAAGAACTTAATCTTATGTCTACTTAGAGCATTACATTTCTTTATAGAGAAAGATACAGAAGACACAAAGTTTTAAGTGAATATTTAGAAAGTTTTAGATTAGGAAACTCTTTTTCCAGAGATACTCCTAATGTTCTTTGAGGATCCTCAGTAACCTAACACATTCAAGATTTTGATTCTCATAATGTTGTCTTAATTCCACAGACAAATGAGCCAGGTCTCTGCTTATTCTTCAACACGCATATCACATCACCCTAGCAAGAAATGGATTTCCTCTGCATTATTGTTTATCTGGAGAGAATAACAGTTCACAAAGTCCAATCAGATCAAAGCAACTTCATGATCGAATTAAGCCTCACATGGATTCGAAAACACTTCTGTTGAGTACCTGTGGCATTGCATAAAATGACTACAGCTTCAAGCACAATGTCAATGAAATAAAAGTTATACCTTGTGAAATAGATTATAATCTAGGTACAGATATTCATCTTTCTTTTATGTTCAATGGCCTTTGTGCATGTGTGTGTGTGTTCAGTTGATACATATTTATAAATGATGAAAAGGGAAACAAGTCATCATTATTTTTATCAACTTTGGTTAAAAATACATATTGGTTAACGTTGCCAGGTAACATACAAGATGCTCCACTGAATTTGAATTTCCAATTAAAAAATAAGTAAATTTTTTAGCACAAGTGTGTGCCAAATATGGCATAGAGCATATTTATACTAAATAGTGATTATTTGTCTAAAAATCTAATTTAACTGAGTGTCATATTTCCTTTATCTTTTTCTAGCTTTATTGAGATATAATTGTCAGAAATTATATATACAGCCGTGTGTTCTTTAACAAAAGAGATGCCTTCTGAGAAACACATCATTAGGTGATGTCATTGTGGGAACACTATCGATTATAAACCTAGATAATATAGCCAACTACACACCTAAGTTATATGGTATAGCCTATTGCTCCTAGGCTAAAACCTGCACAGCATATTACTGTACTAAATACTATAGGCCATTGTAACACAAAGATGAGTATTTGTATATATAAATATTTCTAAACATAGAAAAGGTATAGTAAAAAATACTGTATGATAATATTATGGGACCACTATTGTATATGTGGTCCACTGTCAACCAAAATATGTTAATGTGGCACATGACCGTATTTAGGAATACAATGTGACATTTCGATGTATGTACACATTGTGAAATGATTGCCAGCCCCAAGCTATTATAACTGGCATACCTGTCACCTTATATCATTATCATTTTTTCTTTTTGTGATGAGAATACTTAAGATCTGCTCTCCTCACAAATTTCAAGTATATACTATTATTAAGTATAGTCACAATGCTATACATTAGGTCTCCAAAACTTATGCATCTTGTATTTGAATGTTCATACCCTTTGACCAACATCTGCCTATTTTCCTCAGTCTCTGACCTCTGATAACCAGTCTTCTATTCTCTGTTTCTATGAGTTTTACTTTTTTAGATTCCACATGTAAGTGAGATGATGCAGTGTGTTAGTCTGTTTTCACACTGCTATAAAGATACTACCTGAGACTGGGTAATTTATAAAGGAAAGAGCTTTACTTGACTCAGAGTTCCACATGGCTGGGGAGGCCTCAGGGAACTTACAATCATGGTAGAAGGTGAAGGGAAGATAGGCATTGTCTTCACAAGGCAGCAGGAGAGACAAGGAGTGAAGAGGGAATCGTCAAACACTTTTAAAACCATCAGTTCTTGTGAGAACTTCCTCACTATCATGAGAACAACATGGGGGAAACCACCCCTATTATCCAATCGCCTCTCGTCACATCCCTCCCTGGACACATGGGGATTATAATTCGAGATGAGATTTGGGTGGGAACACAGAGACAAAGCATATCATGCAGCATTTGTCTTTCTGTGCCTGGCTTATTCACTTAGCATAATGTACAGCAGCAGCATCCTGTTGTTGCAAATGATAAAACTTCCTTCTTTATAAAAGTTGCATAAGCCACTTCTCAAAAGAAAACACAAATGGTCAATTAGGATATGAAAAAATGTTCAATATAACTTAATCATCAGGGAAACGCAAATCAAAACTACAATGAGATATCACCCCGCATTTGTTAGGATGTCTATTATCAAATAGGCTGGAGAGAAGTTTTGGCAAGGATGTGGGGAAAAGAGAACGCTTGTACACTCTTGGTGGGAATGAAAATTGGTAAAGCCATTAGGATAAACTGCATGAAAGCTCTTCAAAAATAAGAATTACAACCACCATGATCCAGCAATCCAACTTCTGGGTATATCCAAAAGAAACAAAATTAGTATCTTGAAAAGATTTCCTGAAAAGAAAATGTCTTATATTTCTTATTTGTTAAATCTGGACACCCTAATATAGGTACAAGCTTTCTAGAAAACAAATGGCTTAGGACTCAATTATTTTATTTATAGAGATCTAAGAAATACCAAAAATGCATGCAAAGGTGTACAAAATGCACTTATGCACTGAATATCTATTTCACACATTTTCTAGGCACTGGAGATAAATCAGAGAAGAATGCAGTAAGGCATTTGCTTCATGGGGCTGACATTTTGAAACAAGACAAAAAATTAAAAGCATATTAAATAAATGAATAAATAATAAAGTTTCAGTTCCAGGATGAAAATAAAACCAGATAATGTGATGAAGAGACTGAGGAACTACTTTTTATTGGAGGCTAAGAGAAAGCTTTAGTAGAAAAGTGATATTTAATCTTGGAAATTAATAAAAAAAAAAATAGTGGCTAGCCACTGAAAAGGGAAAGACATATCAAATTTAAAAAAACAGACATAGAGGTTATACAACTTGGCATATTAGGGCAACAGCAAGATAATGAAAAGTGACAGTGAGACTGGCGTCAGCAAGTGCAACGATTGTCGTATGAGATGAAGTCACAGAGATATGCAGGGTCTAATTCAGGATCCAAAGGCTGGGGTAATGAATATAGATTTTGTAGTAAAAACAACAGGAAGCAAACAAAGTGGGTTAGTTAAATGAACAAGTGAAAAAATAATAATTTCTGTTTAAAAATAGTTCTACCAAGTGATTCGTAAGCAGTCAAGCATGCAAACTAGGCAACGAGTGACAGTAGGAGAGATGAAGAGGATTACAGGGATTGGGAACGTGATGAGTTTGAACTGATAGGATTTGGGGTACATTGGCTGCCTAGCTTAAGATAAGAGAGGAATCAATGCCACCTCATTTGTTTTTGGCTTAAGGAACTGGTAGATAGTGGTAACATTACTGCAGTTGCATAATCAAAAGAGTATGTGGACCAAGAGTTTATTTAGTTTAGTTAGCTTTGAGATATTTATTAGAGACTTAAGTGGAGATTTAAAGTAACAGCTGGTTGTGAGTCTGGAGTTCAGGGACAAGATCAGGACTAGGGATATTATTATCATCCAGATATGTAAAGCCATGGCAATGGATAAAAAATTTTCTAGAAAAGGGAATAAATCCTGAAAGAAATGGAAACTAATTTAAGTCCTGAAATATCCAGAGATCTAGAGAAACAGCTCAGCAAAGAAAACTGAGGAGGAGCAGCTACGGAGTCAGAAGGAAATACAATACTGTACGATATACAAGAAGCTTAGAATAATATTAGTTTTCAGAAAATGCAATTGTCAACCTGCATAGAATAGGCCTAGAGATGAGGTAATTTGACAGTTGAGAAGGGTTCACTGTATTTGAAAATATGAAGCTCATTGATGATTGGGTAAAAGCAGATTCAGTGGAGTGGTCAGGAGCAGAAGTCTGGCTGAACTTGACAAATGAAAGTTGAGAACTGGATATGAAGTTACTGACAGCTTTGATAAGAAACTATGCTGTAAAACAAATAGGAAAATGTGGCTATATTTTTTAAAGCAGCATTTTTTAATAGATGGAAGAACCCAAAGAATGTTTTATGTTGATGAAGATAATACAAGAGAGAGGGAGAAATTGTTGGTGCCAAAGACAGAGAAATTTCAGAAACAATGACCTTGAAAGATGAGACAGAACAGGATCTGGAGCACAGGTGGAAGACTGGCCTTTCATAAGGGTAGTAGGCACTTCCTTAATTGTAGCAGTGTTGAGATAAAAGTAAGCAAAGAAGGAAATAGATAGAAAGCTTGAAATCACAAAAGGAAATACTTAATACTTTGAAATATGAATTCAACTTTAAAAATCCAAGAACTGAGAAATAAATTCATATCATATAATATAATGCAGCTGTTAAATTGGAATATTTTCATGAGATAGAGAAAAGCTTATTAAGGTATATAAAAAGGAAGATGAAAGCTACGTATATATAGTATGATATTAAGTGTGTAAGAAATGTATAAGAATAGAAAGACCTATGCCAAAATTTTATATTTCATCACTAATGATGAAATGTAAATACGAGTTTTATTATTATGAGTAAGGATTATTTCATACTTTATATGTTTACATAGTCAGGGAAATAATTTTAAAAGATATTTCACAATAACCAATTAATAAAATATGAAAATGGGTTTTCTATCCCACTTCACAAATCTTGCATTAGCAGACTAATTTTAACACTAATTAATACTCTTTTTAGAAATTTCAGATGGAAGGCCAAGTATTAAATGATTTGTGCATAATCAAAGACTGCTTCTATTTCTGAGTTTTCTAAAGAAAAACCCCATAGAAGAAAAATAACTGGTATCTAGCATTTTAAAATGATACATTCATCTTGATGCTTTTTTTTCACTTAAGAGGAAGAAGTGTAAGAGTTGATAATGCACAAACAAGGACCAGAAAAATATGATGTAGAACTAAATATATAACCAAGAACCACTTTAATCCCCACAAGGGGAACTATAGAAGGGATACTGTGGAGAAAATTTGATTTGCTTAAGAATCAGCATTCTGCTGTCGTATTTAAATTATTTTTATATTCTGCTACATGGTCTCATTCTTATAACTTTTAATTCAGCGAATACAGATCTTCAGGTTGAGGATTTTTTTTAAATTATAGGTCTCTTCACTGAACATGTCATTAATTATATATTAGTAAAATATATAGTTTTCAATTATAGTTAGAAGTTTGCTTGTTTCTGTATTAAATGGTAAAAGTGAACACTTTCTTTTCAGTACATTAATCTAGTAGAAGCTTCTACAAAATTGAATATATGGTACATTTGTGGTAAAAAGTTTCAAGTAAGTGTTTTGTTAAATTTTTTAAATAATAAGTAAAGATCTGTCATAGGGCATGTGATACTCTCTGGTGCTTTTCTTCTTAGTTGTTCATTTCACTTAATAGATTATGAGACCCTGGCAGATAAGAAACAACATCTCATTCATGCTTGTATTCTCAGAATGCAGCATGGTACCTGGAATATGTGACCAATATAAGTGCCCAATATGTTTGCTGAAAAAGAAAATAAAAAGAAGAAGGGAAGGAGAGAGGGGGGAAAAGTGTATTCTCCAGAGATCTTATAGTCCCAAAGGGTGCTAAGTATTAAAAGAAAATAAAATACTGTTTTTTCTTTTCCATGCTTTTGAAGAAGTCATTCTTCAAAACAGAGTTGGAATTTCATGGAGTGATAACACTCCTTGGCCAGTTTTAGGGATTTGAGAGGCCATCAATCTTTAAGGCTGTTTGTTGATCTGCAACATTTAATCAAATACAAGTTGTTTTGAATATTAGAAATGAAAAAATAATCCTCTGTGCTACCCTTAGGGGACTTATTTCTAATTGATTGAACATACCTGAATGCATTCTTAAGTCTTTGTAGAAGTATTAAAATAATATCTCATCTTGTAGTGTATAATAGAGAGCATGAGTTGTGAATATAGAACAGACTGCCACTTGTAACCATTATGAATATATCTAAAGCAGCAACTGGGCCATATTTTAAAGTGACTTATAGTAACAACCCAAAACAGGGGAAAATGGTTTCTTCAGAATTTAAGCACTTATATAATATTTTTTTCTACCTCTCACACATGATGTTGTGATAGGTAGCAGCACAGAATGAAAAAATAGGTGAATTAGACAATGCAAATTGAGAGAGGACTGCAATTATCTGACCATTAAGATAAATTTATCTTTTACATAGGGAATCAATAAATTGCCTGAATATTTTAACAGAGCTATTTTTAAAACCACGATTTTAGTATATTACCTTATTTAAGAAACCTGGGCAGCATTCTGAATCATTATTTTTGCCTTTGCTGTCTAAGATATTGAAAATATATAGTTATCTTTATCCTATTTCCATCTAGATAGAGATCCTTTAGTAAAGCTTGTTGTAAATAAGATAAAGCCTTAGTAAATGATGTATTGACCATGTGCAGCATGATGTTTTAAAGTATGTCTACATTGTGGAATAGTTTAATTAACAAATGCATTACCTCACATTATTTTTATGGTGAGAACACTTAATATTCGCTATCTTGGCACTTGATATTCACTGTTTTTTCAAGAATATAATATATTGTCATTAGCTATAGTCACCATGCTATACAATAAATCTCTTAAATGTATTCCTCCTGTCTAACTAAATTCACATCATTTAGTCAACATCTCCCCATTTTCCTCTCCCACCTAACCACCTCAGCCTCTGGTAACTACCATTCTACTCTCTACTTCTGTGAGATCAACTGTTTTTTAGATTTTACATATGAGAGATATCCTGCAGTATTTGTCTTTCTATGCCTGGCTTATTTCTCTTAACATAAGGTTCTCCAGGTTCATCCATGTTATCACAAATGACAAGATTTTATTCTTTTTATGGCTGAATAGTATTCCATTGTGTATATATACCACATTTTCTTTATCTTTTCATCCATGGATAGACACTTAGGTTGATTCTGTATCTTGGCTACTGTGAAGAGTGCTACAATAAACATGGAAGTACAAATATATTTTTAACATGCTGATTTTATTTCCTTGGGATAAATACCCATTAGTAGGATTGCTGGATAATATGGTAATATGATGGTTCTATTTTTAATATTTTTAGAAACTTGCATGGTGTTTTCCATAATGGCTATACCAGTTGATATTTCCCCTAACAGTGTACAAGGGCTCCCTCTATTCTACATCCTCACTGTACTTGTTATCTTTTGTCTTTTCGTAATAGTCATTCTAACAGAAGTGAGGTGATATCTCATTGTGGTTTTGATTTGCATTGCCCTGATGATTAGTGATGCTGAACATATTTTCACATACCTTTGGCCTATTTGTATATCTTCTTTTGAAAAATGTCTATTCAGATCTTTTGCCCATTGTTTAATTGGGTTATTTGCTATTGAGTTGTTTGAGTTTTTATATATTTTTGGATATCAACCCCTCATCAGATGTATACTTTGCAAATATTTCCTCCCATTCCGTAGGTTGTTTCTACACTCGGTGAGGAATCTTTTTAGTTTGATGTAATTCCATTTGTGTATCTTTTGCTTTTGTTACCTATGCATCTGAGGTCATATTCAAAAATTATTGCCCAAACCAACATCATGGAGCTTTTCTCCTATGTATTCTTCTATGTTTCATAGTTTCATATCTTATATTTGGGTCCTCAATCCATTCGAGTTGATTTTTGTATATAGTGAGAGAGAAAGGCCCAATTTCATTTTTTTGCATGTGGATATTCAGTTTTTCTGACACCAGTTTTTGACTAGACTGTCCTTTTCCCAAATGCAGATCAAAGCCACAATGAACACCATCTCACACCAGTTATAATGGCTACTATTAAAAAGTCAAAAAATAACAGATGCTGACGAGGTTGTGGAGATAAGAGAATGCTTATATACTATAGATGGGAGTAGAAATTAGTTCAACTATTTTGGAAAGCAGTGTGGTGATTCCTCAAGGAGCTAAAAACAGAACAACTATTCAACCCAGCAATCGCATTACTGGGTATATATCCAAAGCATTATAAATTGTTGTATCATAAAGACACATATACACATAGGTTCCTTGCAGCACTACTGACAATAGCAAAGACATAGAATCAACCTCAATGACCATCAGTGGAAGACTGGATAAAGAAAATGTAGTACATATGCAGCTGTAAAAAAAGAATGAGATAAAGTTTATAGCAGAAATGTCAATGAAGCTAGACACCATTATCCTTAGCAAATTAATGCAGGAACAGAAAACCAAATACATGTTCTTACAAATAAGAAAGAGCTAAGTCATGAGAACACACAGACACAAAGAGGGGAACAAGAGAAACGGGCCTACAAGAGGGTGGAGGGTGGGAGGAGGAAAAAGAGCAGAAAAAATAACTGTTGGGTACTAGGCTTAATACTCAGGTGACAATCTGTACATCAGACTCCCATGACATGAGTTTACCTATGTAACAAGACTGGACATGAACCTCTGAGCCTAGAATAAAAGTTAAAAAAAAGAAAAAAAAATTTAAGGTATATTATTTACTTTTTAAAAAATGTCAAATATTTTTAAAAGCAAAAGATTAGACTTTACCATTTTATCATTTGAGTAATCAACTAATTCAGAATGTACTCTTCTTGTAGATTCTGCATGTACTCTTCTTACAGACTCTGCAATCATAAAAACATGCTTCAAAAAGAATCAATAGCAGGAACTAAAAAACTGAACTGAAAAATAAACCCAGTGATAAAATGTACTGGTTTTTTATGTAATTGTATAATATATGTCCTATATAGGAAAGTGTGAAAGTAATGATTACAAATTTTGCTTTTCAAGATAAGTATTACATTGGTACTCAGTATTCAGTGAAGCTCTTTTCTTATTTGTTCATTTTCCCTCAACAATTTATGGCTTCCTTCACACCTTCAGTCTTTTATTTGTGAAGAGTAAATTTTTTTGGTTGTCATTGCAACAATAGATTAGTTACACAATGTGTACCAGTTTTGCACTGACTTTTGTGTTTATTTCTTTAGAAATGGCATTATACAGTCTTCAGAGAAGCAAAATTATTTAGGTGAAGTATATTGATATTTAGCATCCCCATTTTGGAGAGAATAAAACAAAAAAGAGAACTCATTTATTACCATCACTCAGAAAACTTGTGACTGACGGACGAGAGAATCAATATGGTTCATTCCTATACTGAGTCTCGGAAAACTCATTTCCAAAATTCATCAGCAAAAATGGTAAAATAAATAATTACCTAAAATTAAAATTACTTTGCAAGTTCATAGTCTTAAAAATTATTTCACGTCCTCTCAGTCATTACGATCCAACGACCCTTGGAGGAATCACACTTTGCTGTTAGAACAAACCCGTGAATCCTTAATAACTTCTAAGATTTCCTCATCTTAATACCAGGTATGGAGGAAATAACTGAAATAAAGAAGATGAAGGAGGGAAAGAAGACAATGATGGTAATGAAGAAGAAATATTTTTTCCTGTGTCCAAAATGGAGTAATAATGGTGTTAAATAAAAGACTGTGCAACTGAAATAATTAGTGAGTTTATAAAGTTAAAAATTTGGAAATACAAGTAGTGGTGTTCGGTACAGATGAAGCTTCACAGCTCAGGACACATAGCGAGGGTCGTATGGTATAAAACATTTTTGTAATAAGTAATTTTACAAAATTATATAAGAGTGAAGTGTAAAAAGAAAAGAGGATTAAAAGGATCAACTTTGGGGGCATTATGCCCTGACAGTTGAAAATATGTAAGATTTTCCCACTCTTGCCATTTCTAGGAATAAATCACTTTCTTTTACCCATACTCAAATCTCCATCCTGCATTTCCTTTGAATAACTATTTATTCAACAAATATTTACTGAAAACTGAATGCCTGTAGAGTATAGTTCTATGCTCTGGAAGGAAAGTGATAAATAAAAAAGACGGAAGTATTTGTCCTCATGGAATTTGTATGCTACATTCAGCAAGTTGCCTACATGTTGCAGTGGTACTTACAGCCTATTATTTGTATTCTTCATATTTAAAATATGCATTAAGTATTTTCATACTCACAAACTGAATCAAGTACTCATCACCACACCAATTCTTAAAAGCAGAGACTTGATTTGGAAAGTTTAGTGGATCAACATATTTAGGCTCAAAATAGTGAAGCTGTTAGGAGCACGGGGCTTGATTACCAACTTCCAGATTTAAAAAGTGTCTCTGGGAATTTCTGGTTTCAGCTTTGGTATATAGCGACCTTAGAAGTCATCACTATCATCCTCACATGAAAGCACTGAATAGACTAAAAATCAGTGATGAGGAAAACCACCACCCTGAACACTGAAGAGACAGGTGAGACATGAGAATCACAATAAGCCCTGCCTGTCTGGAACAGAACCCATGGGAGCCACTAACTAGTAGGAACACTTCCTGGTGATGTTGACAAACGGCTGGAGGCTGAGTATGTAAAGCATGAAAGTGAGAAACTCCTGGGAGCAGCAGTATTAAGGAAGCCCCTGAACTTTCCTGGGTTTTACCTCTAAGAATCCCACCAAGTTCACACTAAGATGGACCCTTTGATCCTCTGATACAGAAAGGAGAATATTAACCATTGTGAAATATGACCAAAGCATTCTTGATAACAAATCCTGCTCCTCAGGGTAAAACACTTTACCAGGGCCATATCTCACTTGGAGAAATGCTTTTAAGTCACTCAGTATTTATTTACCCTCCATTTTCACCTAAAAAGTTAAAAAAAAAAAAGCTAAAAGCATTTGTGAAGATTACAGTCCATAGATACAGACGAACTAAAAGATGAGAATTTAATTGTAAGTTATTCGGTTGCTTCCCTTCTTCCACACTTACTATGTTAGTTGCCAATGCTGCCATAACAGAATACCACAGACTGGATGGATGAAACAACAGGAATCTACTTTTTCACATTCCTGGAAAACTGGAAATCCAAGATGAAGGTATTTGCAAGTTTTGTTTCACTGGAGGCCTTTCTCCTTGGCTAACAGATGGCCACCTTCTCACTGGGTTCTCACATGTGGCCTTTGCTCTATGCATGGGTGTCCCTGGCATCTCTCCTTCTTCTAATAAGGATAGCAGTCATATCGAATTAGGACTCAGTCATATAATCTCATTTTGCCCTACTTACCTCTTTAAAGGTTGTATTTCTAAATGAGTACCCATTCTGGGATACATAGAGGGTTAAGACTTCAATATATAAATTTTGGGAGACATTTTAATTGATATTGAAGGCATACAGAAATGAAAGATAGTTAAAAGGTGCTCTTTTATATAGTGACAATGTTCAAATATATGATGAATTGTAACCATTTTTTTGTAAATTATTTTCCATTTTCTGTAGAGTATCATTTTCTGTTAATATCAAAGGTTTCATGTACTTTCTAATTCTTATAACTCTATGTAAGCTATAATTTCTAATGTAAGCATTAAGTTTGATCTTTCTCTTCACTTTAAATAAAACGTTTCCAATATTTTATTATGATATCAGATGCTTTCTTGTACATATTTGGTTATTTTTATCAGACTGAGGATGCTCCCTTTAATCTTGCCTTGCTGGATTTTTTTTTTCACGGATATGTGCTAAACTTTGAAAAAATATATTTCTGTGTCTAATGAAATAGGCATATGACTTTTTCCTTTAATACGTTCACATATTCACTTATACAGATACACTTTCTATGTTGATTTTTAATGCTTAGGATGACCGCTAATCATGCCATAGTACTTCTATTGTTGTTACAATTTTAATTTACGATAAGTTTGAGGTATTTCTATCTTTATGTGTTACAATGGTTGGTAGTTTTTGTTTTTCCTGTATTGCCCTTACCATATTTGGATGAAATATTCTAACAGTCTCATTAAACAAGTTCTGTAGTTTCCCTTCTTTTATTCTACTGTTTAAAATATTTGGTATAAGATGGAAATAGTCTGTTTTATGAAGTTAAAAAACTTGCCTACAAATCATATTAGGCATGGCAAGTTTTTGTTTTTGAGTTTTTAGTATTCATTCAATACACAGTGTGATTGTAAAACTATGAGCCTTTTTGAAGATTTCTGGTTTTAAAAAACACTTCAACCTCCTTGTTCTGGTGCCAAATATAAGGGATGAGATATAAACTATAAACAAAAAATTAGAAAGCCAAATCTGTGCTCAAATCATTAATTTTCGTCGGATATTATAAATGGAACAGAAATACATTGATCAGGTTCTAAACTAAAGACCATTGAACTGTATTCACAAGCAGGCCCTGGTAACTATCTGTTCAATTCTTACGTTTAATTTAATAATGAGGATATTAACTCAATTTTATTGACTTTTATCTGAGCCTTCAACCAACCATGAAAGATTGGGCTTTAATCATGTTTAATTCCACGTTAAACTTGATGGTAGGTGCACATTTTACTTGTTTTTTTGTGAGCAAAAACCGCGGATAAATAATTTTCCAAGGTGAATTAATATTAATGGTTACAGAGATAATATATATTGCTAATGTTTTTTAGACAAAATAGCTAAATATTGGGAATGGGCAAAAGGTTTTTCTATAGTTCTGCTTGGAAATAAGATTTTCACATGGCATTTGAGATTGGGACATCATGCATGCATGATGATCAAAAGGACACTAGCCATGACTTGGGAAGAGTCTACTGCTGCCATTGCTTGATTAAAGACGTGGTTCAATGCCCAAATGCTGCTCCATCATTTTCTCAGTGTTTCTTCCTGATGAAAGTTGCTCTCCGTGGATAAATTGTTAGTCAGATCTGGGAATAGTTGCAGCTGTTGTGCATATTTAAATATTGCCAAGGAATGAGATTATCATATTGGACAGAAATCTGGGTTTTGTACATCTCTGTGTACAGACAATATGCCATTTTTCAAGTTATTCTGTGTCTCAAATTGTCTACTTAACACCTGTGAAAAACAAAAAGAAAATAAATAGAAGACACTGGTATGTTTACTGTCATAGTCGTAGGCAGAATTTTGTGATCTAATCACACTTTGGATAGCCTCTTTGGACTCCAGAAAACTTTTTTTTTGTTATTAAACATGAAGATTATACATAATAGAGTCATTTTAGAGAAGAAACAAATGATTAAACATTTAAACTTTCATTGCCTCTCACTTCACCTTCTTATTATCATTGTTTTGTAATTTTTCTTTTTTATCAACTTTTACAGCTATTTACGTGGTGGACATTTCCTGTACTTGCATTATTTACTTTTAGCTTTCAACAGGTTTTGGAATCATAATTTTTACTGAAATAAAATCAATGTTTTTGGCAGTGATCGGAATAAAATTATTCCTGTAAACATAACTTTTAACACTGCTATTTAAAACTCTGAAAAGTAGAAGTGCGTGCTCCAAGATGGCCAACTAGATGCAGCCAGGAGGAACATCACCCATTGAAGGACCAGGACTTTAGGAAAACTGGTGCACTCCTAGCAGATCTTCAGACGGAAGGAATTGAGAGCAGACGAAGGAAGACGCAGAAGCTGGGCTGAAGCGGGAGGAACCCGGTAATCCTGCAAGGGACTACTGCTCCGTGGGACTTGTTTCTGGCCCCCAACAACTCCTGTGGAGAGAATGAGATGAACAGACAGAGAGGAATTCACTCCACCACAAGCCTCTGGAATCCCAGCAGGAGGAGACCTCAACCATGATGGACACTTGAGTTGGTAAGGAAGACTGCTTAAAGAAGTGGTTGGGCAGCTTGGTAGCTGTTTTGGTTACTATCACTTTATAGCATTTTTGTACAAGCTCACAACTAACATCATATATAGCATATTTTGAAATTGGATAGAGTTATGACTTTAGCTTTGTTCTTTTTGCTCAAGACTGCTTTGGCAGTTCAATGTCTTTTGTGGTTCCACATACATTTTAGGATTGTTTTTTCTATTTCTGTGAAGAATGTCCTTGGTATTTTGACAGGGATTGCATTGAATCTGTACATCACTTTTAAAGTGAAGTCATTAAAAAAAAGTCCAGCAATCACATATACTAAATAAATTATAATTTTCAATTAGTTGTAATAAACATTCAAAATAATTATACTTGTTATATAACTTTCCTAGAATACCAAATGTTTTTTCATAAGACCCAATTGCCAAACTGAAAAGAATAGATAATTATTTGACAATGCATATTTGATTAATTTATTTTACATACATTTATTGAGAGCTTAGGCTATAACAAAATCTATGCAAGGCACCAGGGATGCACGGTCCTTTGCTCACAGACATTCTAGTTTAGTGTGTTAGGAAGGATAGCTGCTGATCATATTATTGGCCATAAATGTCAAGTAGCAGCTATGTCAATTACAAACATAGATAAATGGTAGGGCTCAGTGCACCAGCATTAAGGAGTTTAATCTCTACAGATCTTTTTAAAAAATGCGTAAACAAAATCCAAAAAGGTTAACATTTTTGCATGAAAACTTATCTAACTGAAATCTACCTTCTCAAAATAGAATTTTGCAACTTTTTTTTCATTATTCTGAAATAAAACTGAAAGCAGTTACTTCCAGTCTTAAAATTTTTGGTCAATTGAAAATAATAAAAGTGTGTATGTATATGTTTAATGTATGATTGATATAATAAGGGAAACAATAATTGTTGTATGTTGGGGGCTTCACTTCAGTTGGGACAAATTTACATTTAAAGAAGAAAAGGACATACGACAGTATTGGTTTGACTACTTTTCCCAAGGTCCTATCAATCATATGAATCCCAAAATATGATTGGGTTTTTATTTCCCTTAACATTAGCCTAAAAAAGGAAACATGTGCCTGTCCTCACTTAATCAGATATTTGCATAGCAAAATACCTATGTTATTGACTTAGAGCAGTCCTAAAGAAGTACAGTAAAAGAGAAGATAAGCAACAGAGCTGGTAAACATTGGTAGTTCTGAGCCTGCCTAGCTGCCTACAAATATAGAAAGAATGAGGGCTCTCGAATCAGATTGTTTGGGTTCAAATTCCAGTTTTCCCAGTAACTGACAACTCCGTGAATTTGAGCAAGTCACTTTGCTATGACCCTCTTTTTCTTTCCTCATCCACAAAGCGAAATTTGTTCTGACAAGACATGCATGTAACAGTTTCACATGGTAGTTGACACACAGTGAACACTCTGTATATGTTATGTATATGTTATGTATTTTATTACAGGAGGTACATCTACAGGAACAGTCATAAGGCAATGAGTTAAATCTTTGTTGTGGCCTCTTTTTAAACTACATTCACTTATTATTGAGCCAATAAAATACAGATTTCTGTCATCTTTAGTTTTACAATGACAAAGTATCTTTACCCCACATAAATATGACAAGTATTTGAGGATGATAAAATCTAACTTTTCTGTTGTAGGTGACCAATAAAATTATAGAACAAATCACAGCTTCCAAAAATGTGTCCATTCTGTGTCATCCGCATGAATTCCTCAAAATTATATGAGTTGCACAGTCTTTTATTTAATGCCATTATTACTCCATTTTGGACACAGGAAAAAATATTTCTTCTTCATTACCATCATCTCCTTCTTTCTCTCCTTCATCTTCTTCAGTTATTTCCTCCATACTTGGTATAAAGATGAGGAAATCTTAGAAGTTATTAAGGATTCTTGGATGTGTTCTAACAGCAAAGTATGATTCCTCCCAAAGGCCACTGGATCATAATGACTTTATGACAAAGACATAAAACGATTTTTAAGACTATGGACTTGCAAAGTAATTTTAACTTTAGGTATTTATTTTACCATTTTTTGCTGATGAACTTTGGAAATGAGTTCTCTAAGACTCAGTATAGGAATGAACCATTCCTATACCATTCCTATACCAAATGATTCTCTCTTTTGTCAGTCACAAGTTTTCTGAGTGATAGTAACAAATGGGTTCTCCTTTTTGTTTTATTCTGTCCAAAAGGGAATGCTAAATATCAATATACTTTACCTAAATAATTATGTTTCTCTGAAGATTGTATAATGCCATTTCTAAATCAAGTGCCAGAGAAGGGGTAAAATAATAAATTTTGAGGATTTCAGAGGATGGAGAAGTCACTAAGAGGTGAGATAGTAATAAAAGACTTCATGCAATCTGGAACAAAAACTGAGTCCTGAAAATAGTATAGGAAACATTTAAACAGAAAGAAAAAGGAAAAGAAGAAAGGCAGAAAGAAAGAAAGGGTAGGAGGGAGGAGGGGGCAGGCAGGTATTCCAATGAAAAAGAGCAGGATGAGCCAGAACACAAAGACAGAATGGTTCATGGAATGAAAGGTAAGAACAAGGAGAACAATTTGTTCAGCAAGGAGGATTTAGGGTAATACACAACATTAAATTAGGTTGGAAAGGTAAGTAAGGGTCAAGTGATCATTTAAACCTTAGTCATAAAACTGAATGGTAACATTAAAATGTGCCTTCTGTAGAAATTCTGGACCTCTTCAGGAGCACTTTTTAAGTGACAGTAAATCACAGGGACACTAGATCTCTTAGCGTGAAAATGATCCACTAATTGTAGGCACAGTCCAACTAAATTGTAATCAATATCAGAGGTTTTTGGTGTTTGCAGTACGCTTTTATATAAAACCATATCATTACATTTGTATAGCAGTTGCAGTGAAAATCTCAGGTTCCCATTCCTACTGAAAAATTCTCTGGGCTGAAACACATCAATCTAAAATATAAGAAAGCCAAACATAAATAAATAAATAAATAAATAAATAAATAAATAAATAAATAAGGAAGCACTGTAAAAACCCAGTCTGAAAAATTGATTCGTTTAAAATCTAGAGAAATAGCAACTAGAAAAATAATGAGAAGTATATCCAAGTGTCTAGAATTCCATCTTAGTCTTTAAATTTGAATAAAATTACCCTCAATGTGCATCATTAAAAAGGTATTAACTTTATAGTGGACAAAACCCACATGATTCACGACCTACACTGACTTATATAATCAAAAACATGTTTAAAGTATTAGGCAGTCATTTCACTCAAGAAAGAGTTATTGCAACTGCAGGTTTAATTTACTATTAAGTATGTTTATGTAAGTTTCTGTGTGCCAGAGCTTGACCAAAATCTCTGGAACCTTACAACTATATGAGTTCTAAACATAAGTGAAGAAAGTTATCCTTTAAGTTGGACTATTATATGGCCAGCTATGCATTTTATAAATACCATTTCTTCACTTCATTTCTCTTCCCAATAGGTTCTATTTTCCAGGTTAACTTTGCACATATTAACCTGGAACTATATTAACTTTTGTACTATATTAGTATAAAGTCACATCTTGTACAACAGAAATGCAGGTTCATTTATATCTGTTAATCTTTGCTGTTATTTATGTTACAAAAAACATACTGACAGAGCATCATATTATGTTTCCAAAATTCTCAATCACTAGTGCTTTTCTGACAATTGCATATTATTTTCCCAATGATTTCTAATAGCAATGAAACATAAGTGACATATAGTAAGATTTAAAAGCAAATAATGGACTATATTAGTCTGTTTTAATGCTGCTTGACAAAGATATACCTGAGACTGGGCAATTTACAAAAGAAAGAAGTTTAATGGAGAACGCATAGTTCCATGTGGCTGGGAAGCCTCACAATCATGGCTGAAGGCAAGGAGGAGCAAGTCACATCTTAGGTGGATTGCAGCAGGCAAAGAGAGGGCTTGTGCAGAGAAACTCCCATTTTTTTAAAACCATCAGATCTCGTGACACCCATTCACTGTCATGAGAACAGCATGGGAAAGACCCTCCACCATGATTCACTCATCTCCTACCGGGTCCCTCCCACAACACATGGGAATTGTGGGAACCACAAGATGAGGTTTGAGTGGGGACACAGAGCCAAAGCACATCATGGACTATGTCTACATACATCAAATTCATGATAGCAGAACACTTATGCACTGCAGAAAACCTTTAGGTCTAGAAACAATTGATCCTTGAATTACACATTTCCAAACTTTGGGATAAGAAAGTATTATCAAGAAAAAACTCAAACCGTCATCATAATTGATGTATTGATAACTTTAGTCACATTTTTAGTTTTATATAGATGTAGCTCTCACGTGTTTTAACATTCTAAGAGTTTCAAGTCTATAAAAATAGGTCATGCATGCAAAACTTTCAAACTTAAAACTCAGCAGACCAAGAAATCCAAACTTCAGTTACTGGAGATCTTAATACAGCTCCATAACTCACTTTCCTGTCATTCCATAAAATCTTGCCACAGATAAAGTTATAATGAGTGTCTATATGAGATGCAATATAATGTACTCACAAAAATAAGTTTAAAGAAGGAAAGATACATACAAATTGTGTCTCCTTGCAAATTTTTTCACATCAATTTCTAAGTGCAGTCGACTTAACATGCATATTATCTGCCACATTATGCAAAATTATTTCATATACTTGTGTCATCAAACAACTATTTTTACTATGAGTAAGTGTTATCAAATAACTATTTTTACTATGAGTAACTTAGTAAAATCACTGTTCAAAATTCTACTTATATGACTATGAAAAACAATCTTAATATAAAATTCAAAATTCATTATTTGCCTTCTAAGAGAAAAAATAGATTAAAATAATCTTCAGAGGTTGGCTGGAAAAATAAAGTTGTTAAATATTCCTAATAATAGACAAATTAGACATTTCCACATACTTTAAAATAAAAGCTTGGTTAATATTTCATCTTCTTATTGACAATTTTTTTTTTGCCAAGGATTTTATATCACTTTACAATAATTGATCTGAATAAGTTCCTTGCTGTTTTTTTCTTTTTATTTCCTGGAATATTAAGTTCAATTTCCAATAGAACTATAAATAATCTAGAATGCCTTCTCAGAAGGATTCATAATACTGTTTATATCATTTAATATATATCATTTAGTTTAATTATATTTAAATATCACATTAATCTTACCACTTTTGAATCCTGAATATCTTTCATCCTTTAGTTCTTAATATAATCCAACATTCTTTACTTTATGATTTCTTATATTACTACATTTTTATTTGATCTATATCCTCTGGTTTTTATATTATGTGCTGTTTGGTACATTTTATAAATTATTTTAGAATATTGAACAAACTAGTCAATAATCTGTATGATATTTGAATGGACACTAATTTAAATCAGCTCTTAAGAGTCCCAGTGCCATGACCTAAAATCTAGATTTGTATTGTTATATATGTGTGCATCTCTGTCCAAAACTAGGCTATAACTATGTTCATGCTTCTGTGACACCCACAACCAGGCTGCAGCACCTTCTAATTAATCACTACTGCACTTCACCATGTTATTAACGTTTGTGGATGATCTCCTTATGATCACTACACCAGCAAGGTATTTTGGTCAGCTATTCTCTTCCCACTGCTGTCCTATGCAGTGTATTGGGTGTTGAGGTAGTTTGGTTGATAGCTCAGGCTCCTATTTTAATATCATGGAAGAATTGAAAGAAAAGCTCTTAATTATATGTTTTATTAAATCATTGGTTTGCAATCCTTGCTGCACATTAAAATTTCCTGGTAACTTACAAGTAATTTCTGATGTCCAGTTACCAACTCATCCCAGCACTACTTCATGGTCTGGGGTTGGTCCTGGGCACCACACTGAAAAACACTGGTCTAAATACACGGATAATATTTTTTCTGTTAGATGACTAAGAAAATCTTCACTACATTCTGAATTTTCAGAAAATGATGAGAAACAAGTAGGCTTACCATTCACTCTCTGAGATAATTATGTTGAAAAAATAAATAAGGATATACTAAACCTCATAAATACCTCATAATTACTCGTTAGGTTTGTTAATTAAATGACCTGAAAATACTTCTATTTAACTGACCACGGTAGACCACTCTTTGATTTATTACTAGAAATGGAAACAGTGGGAAAACCTTACATATTGTTAACTGTCAGAGAGGGCATAATCCCCACAAAGTTGATCCTTTTAAACCTCTTTTCTTTTCTACACTTCACTATTATACAATTTTGAAAAAGTAATTATAATAATCTTTTACATTATACAACCCTTGCTATGCGTCATGAGCTGTGAAACATTATCTGTACAACAAACAACTTCTTGCATTTCCAAATTTTTAGGTTTATAAATACACTAATTCAAGAAGCAGGAGCCAAAGTTCTACTAATGGTCACGAATTTGCAAACTTCTGATACTGCTACAGCGAACATTAGACATGGTTTTTAATCTAAAGGAACACTAATTGGCAAAAGAGATCTTCAGACAATTTACTTCCTTTTAATAATTAACATAAAACTGAAATATTCAAAGGATATAAAAGTATGGGAAAGTGAGTCTTAGAGGTAATTCTTATTAATGTTTCATAATCAGACAGATAATAATTTTGTTGAAATTTGTGGATAACGTATGATTATAGCATTTTGGAATTAAGATGTTAGGGAATTTCTGGACCAGGAATCAGAAAACTTCAGCCCACTGCCTGTTATTTTCTGATCTCAGAGTTAAGAATGGTTTTTATACTTCTAATGATTGAGGAAAAGGTAACATCTCATAACATATAAAAATTATATAAAATTCAAATTTCGTTGTCTATAAATAAAATGTCATTAGAACACAGTCATGCTCGTTTTTTTAAATGTACTGTCTATTGCTGCTTTCGTGTTGCAATGGCAATGTTGAGTAGTTGCAAGAAACCAGTGTGGCCTCCAAAGACTAAAGATTCTCTGGCCTTTTACAGAAAAAGGTTGCCAATGTCTGCTCTAGATTAACACTGTTAAATAGAACTTTCTGTGATGACAGAAATGTTCCATATCTGCACTATGAAATACAATACCCACTAGCTACATGTGGCCATTAAGAGCTTGAAATATAACTAATAGGACAGGTAAACTGATTTTCTGCATTTAATTTTAATTAATTTAGATTTAACTTCTTATTTCAAAATACAACTTACCTTTAATTATTGCAGGTTTAGTTTATTTTGAGAAACTTACTCTCTAGTATTACTAGTTGAGAGTATTTTCTCATAAGTCAGCCTGCATGGATTTTAATTTCAGCTCTGGTAAAAACTAATTCTGAAATCTTGGAATTTACCTAATCTCTTGCTTAATAATAATACCTTATCTTAAGTTATTATAAGTACTAAGTTAGAGAATATCTGTAAAGCAAATACAATTTTACATAGCAAAGAGATGCTCAAAAATAGTAGTGATTATTAATACCACTATTATTAGCATTTTGTTTTGACATTGAAATATATTCAACAAGCTAATGCATCAAATATTTGTATTCCCAGCCTCTATAGTAAAGTGCCAAGATATGTAATTAATGCAACAGAGAAGATATCTGTTCTCATGCAGCTTGCATATTGCAAGCCAGGATGCAAAATAAAACATGACAAAAGTGAAAATTTTTTGTAAGCTATAAGGAATTATCTATATGAATGAAGATCATGTTGATAACTTGAAAGGGAATAAAACAGAAATTATCTGACTGCAAAATGTGTCATAAGCCTTATTGTCATCTATAGCTTCTAATTTCAAATTTTTGTTTACATTAGGTCCTTTCCAATGTTCTACTTGATTGATTTTGTAGTAATGAAATCTACATTAAAATAGAAATGTTTACTAATAAAAAGTCATTGGTATCTGTTTAACATATCAAAAATTTCGTAAGAGATTTTATTTTTTTGAAGTCTTCTACTGCTGACATATGTATATGATATATGCATAATATCACTGCTGAGTCTAGAGAACAGTTAGAGAACAGAGAAACCAACAGGGAGGTTATGTAATTTTCCTAAAGCAATTAATACTGTCAAAGCTTAGTTGAGAACCCAGGTTGAGTAGCAGAATTTTGATATCCAATGGGCCTTTTCTGGAGAAATGACATATTTCTCCTTTTCATAGAACAGGTAGCTAAAATAACCACGTAAGTTTGCAGTTGAGATTTGAAAATCTCATTCTGCCTTTCTAGAAGAACCAGCAACATATTTCTAGACATAGGTTTAATTACTGTCTATAATTTCTTTTTTGAGGTATCCATTATCCACAGAATAAATATCCAACCCATTTACTTCAATTAGTATAGCCAACATTTTCTTTTAGGACATTTTGTTATAATAAAGTATAAGTATCTGTCTTGTAAGTGGCTCTTCCTTGCTATTTGGCCTCATAAGCAAGCCAGAATTGCTCTTATGTGGTTATCAAAGCAGAACCACGGCATGAGACACCTGGCTTCTACCTTAATTGATAGGGAACTACACTAACTAGATCACTTCCAAAAGCAAAATGGCTTATCACAATCTAACAGTCAACGAATAAAAGAATATTCCTTCCAAATGGTGTTGTCTAGTTGATGAAACCTAATGCTTTCTACAAAACTCATCCTGGGCAAGCCAAATATGCTTCCAGAAAACTGGCGCTATTATCAATCACTGAACACCAAATTTTTTTGAAGGTTAAAATCCTGAACCATCTTAAGACCTAGTCCACAGAGGTTGAGTTCCATTGGATACCACAATTAACTCAAGTCTTGCTTGAGAATACAGTAAACCAGGAGTTCTTGGTTAAAAACCAATAAAAAATAATATACATTTAAACATTAATTGAGAAAAATTAGAAATAAAAATTGAATACAGCAGAGGATAACAATATCCCACAATGTTCATTTAGAAAATATGAACTCTAAAATCTCAAACTAACATTATTGATAAAGCCAGAGAATGTTTTATGATATAAAATCTGGTATTTTAAGAATAAAGTATTTTCATCTAGGTATGGTAGCACACACCTGTAGCCCCAGCTACTTGGGAAGCTGATGAGGAAGGATCATTTGAGCCCAGGAGTTAAAGGCAACAGTGAGCTATGATTGTGCCACTACACTCCAGCCTGGGCAACAAAGAGATATCTGATCTCTATAAAAGAAAATGAAATATTTTTACAGAGCAAATATTAACATCTATTATAACTATATAAATAGTTTAGATAGTACTAGACAGCCCTTTTAGGAAAAAGAGAGAGGAAATTTAATATTTGAAGTAAGGAGACCTTTGCATTTAGAATAAATTGTTTCGTTAGAGAAGCTTTAAGAAAAAAAGAAACATGAATCATTCTGTGGGAAATTGTAGATTCTAGAAGGATGGAGTTTACCTTGTCCCATTTGTGTACCCCAAAAATACTGTAGGAGCATTAATACAATTTGAATTCTTTCCTCACTCAATTTTCAAAATTCTTATATTATTAAGATGTTTGTTATTTGCATGTTTTTAAGAATGGCTATTAGAGAAGAGAGATGCTCCAGAAAGATAATGAAACTAAATAAGCTTCAGTATCCCCCACCACCTTCACAGCCTTAGGATGGGTGCTAACATTGGGTTTCCAGGGTCACATGTCTTTGTAAAATGTGAAAAGTAAGACATTTTAACTATAATCAGTTGAAATCACTGTCTTTTTCATTCTGACTTCCTCACCATCACACTTTCCTTGTTGGTGGGTATTGAGTGATTGTGAGGATGATCTAAAGAAGAAAAAACTGACAGTGCATGAAACTTGGAAATAGTACCTTCGACAAGATTCAACAGCCCTTCATGCTAAAAATTCTCAGTAAACTAAGTATTGATGGGATGTATCTCAAAATAGTAAGAGCTATTTATGACAAACCCACAGCCAATATCATACTGAATGGGCAAAAACTGGAGGCATTCCCTTTGAAAACTGGCACAAGACAGGGATGCCCTCTCTCACCACTCCTATTCAACATAGTGTTGGAAGTTCTGACCAGGGCAATTAGGCAGGAGAAAGAAATAAATAGTATTCAATTAGGAAAAGAGGAAGTCAAATTGCCCCTCTTTGCAGATGACATGATTGAATATTTAGAAAACCCCATCGTCTCAGCCCAAAATCTCCTTAAGCTGATAAGCAACTTCAGCAAGTCTCAGGATACAAAATCAATCTGCAAAAATCACAAACATTCCTATACACAAATAACAGACAAATAGAGAGGCAAATCATGAGTGAACTCCCGTTCACAATTGCTTCAAAGAAAATAAAATACCTAGGAATCCCACTTACAAGGGATGTGAAGGACCTCTTCAAGGAGAACTACAAACCACTGCTCAACTAAATAAAAGAGGACACAAACAAATGGAAGAACATACCATGCTCATGGATAGGAAGAATCAATATCGTGAAAATGGCCATACTGCCCAAGGTAGTTTATAGATTCAATGTCATCCCCATCAAGCTACCAATGACTTTCTTAACAGAATTGGAAAAAACTACTTTAAATTTCATATGGAACCAAAAAAGAGCCCACATTGCCAAGACAATCCTAAGCCAAAAGAACAAAGCTAGAAGCATCATGCTACCTGACTTCAAACTATACTACAAGGCTACAGTAACTAAAACAGCATGGTACTGGTACCAAAACAGACATATAGACCAATGGAACAGAACAGAGCCCTCAGAAATAATACCACACATCTACAACCACATTATCTTTGACCAACCTGACAAAAACAAGAAATAGGGAAGGAATTCCCTATTTAATAAATGGTGCTGGGAAAACTGGCCAGCCATATGTAGAAAGCTAAAACTGAATCCCTTCCTTACACCTTGTACAAAAATTAACTGAAGATGGATTAAAGACTTAAATGTAAGACCTAAAACCATAAAAACCCTAGAAGAAAACCTAGGCAATACCATTCAGGACACAGGCATGGGCAAGGACTTCATGACTAAAACACCAAAAGCAATGGCAACAAAAGCCAAAATAGACAAATGGGATCTAATTAAACTAAAGAGCCTCTGCACAGCAAAAGAAACTATCATCAGAGTGAACAGGCAACCTACAGAATGGGAGGAAAAAAATTTTTTTGCTATTTATACTTTATTAAAAGTTATATCAATTTTTTTATTATTATTGTACTTTAAGTTCTAGGGTACATGTGCACAACGTGTAGGTTTGTTACATATGTATACATGTGCCATGTTGGTGTGCTGCACCCATTAACTCGTCATTTACATTAGGTATTTCTCCTAATGCTATCCCTCCCCCAGCCCCCACCCCCATGACAGGCCCCAGTGTGTGATGTTCTCCACCCTGGGTCCAAGTGTTCTCATTGTGTCTTTCTTTGGTTATCAAATTTCAAAATGGAACCAGTGAAAAAGTATCATGACGGAGACACTTTCTGGACTGTATATATTCCAAAGAATAAAGCAAACTAGGGCAAGTATTAAAAAGGTGTGATTCTAGACATGTTACACATAAATATTATGCCTTCTTTTAGGTTACATAAAAACAGAAATTCCTTTGAACTTAATAAAAGTTCAACATTTAGGTCAGATCCAAGAAATACGAGAAATATGGGAAGATAAAAACTTTAAAAAATCTTAAATTGGAGTTTTTGTGTTTTCACTAAATATTAATTTGGGCTATTAAAAATTGACAAATTTTATATGATACATGATTACTGAGCTCATAACTCCATATTTTAAAACTGCTGTTTTCTCCAGAAACTTTGAGACAATTCAGTAAGTGGAATGAATTAATTTTCTATATTGTAATGGTTTCTTTGCCCATTTCTTGTTGTAATATATACTGAATATTATTCAATTCCTACTCCTCTAATTTGCAGAATATATATTTTTCATTTAGTCTTTCTCACATTCCTACCACATCATCAAAATTAAGCAACTTGATTTTTTTCCAATAAAAAAGTATTTATAGCATATCTGTATGCAACTTGTCTTTTCTATGTCATTCCATAGTCTTCTTATTCAATTCATTTCTATATAAGAAGTCTTCTATTGCACAGAACCTAGATTGCTGTTCTCACACAGGTCACTGAATTTCTACTTATTTTATTTTTCCAGTCTTTTATACTCCCTGTTGTTGGTGGATAGTTTCTATTGCTCTATCTTCAGGTTCATTGATCTTTTTTTCCTAAGGGTCTAATCTCATATCTATCTCATCTAGTAAATTTTTTTTCAGTTACTGTATTTCTCATCTCTAGTAATTCCTTTGTGATTCTTTTATTTTCCATTTCTCCCTAGCAGAAAGCAGGAGCTGTTATTGCATGCGCTTCATTTGATTACCCCTTTTTTGACAGACCATAGTCCTGTGCTGCTTATTATCCAATATATGAAGAGAGCTGCTTTATATATTCTAATAGTTTATCACTCCAAGGGAAGTCCAGTACTCCATCAAGTCTGGAAGCACAGTCTTGAGATTTTATTTTGTACTAGTGTTCATATGACCTGGGCAGACATTACTAGTTATTAGTTCAAAACATGAAGGCACAGCAACACAACAAATGACATCTGTATTTAGTTATCTTAATATGAGATGAGGCTAACTTCATCATAGCCTGCAACTGCGCAAATACGTGATTTCAAACTGTATTTTAGCATCATGTATGTTCTTGTGTATGTGTATATATGTGTGGCTATCTATATAATTAATTTGGTAGTCATATCTGAATAGAAGAAATGGCTGAGCATTTCATTACAGATACTTTAGGAAAAAAGCATAATCTAAATTACAATATGAGAAATTAATGTGGATATAAGGAGAAAAAATACAAATAAATAAAAATGAAACACGATGAATGAATCTGAGATTGGAAAATATGATTTTTTAAAGCTTGTATAATGCTTGAACTGGAATGTGATAGAAAGGGAGAAATATAGATCAATATAAGTTTGGAACTATACTTATAAAATTTCTAAATTAAATATGGGTAGAGTTGGCAGTTTACTATGAGAATAATATGCCATGTCTAAATAGAGTTCATTTCAGAATATGACAATATTTTCATGTTAGCTCTCTGTTCAAACAGCAGTGGCAATTTTAGTTTTGAATTAACAGGCAAACTCAAGACACAGCACACTTCACATAACATTAAATTTATTTAATTTTAAGAAAGAATGCAAGACAGGTTCCTAATGTAGCATGTGCAGCAACAGCAAAGTGGAGGTCCTATGAATCTCTAGTGCACCTTCCTATGTCCTAAAATTATTTCACACTTGAGACACACATATTTGCCTAAGTCTAGAGAATCTATAACTACTATGGTCACATTTCACATTGCTAGTAACATAGCCCCTCAAAAGCAATGACTAGCTCACATCTCGTCAATACTGGCAAATAGTTATTTAATAAACATTATTGGTGATGAAGTACAGTTCTTAGTCTGGCATATAGTTCTTGATCAGATTCTCATCTATATTGGATCTAGTCTCTGTTATAAATTTCTTGAGTTAACATTGCAAAAATAATTTGAACTCCAGCTGAAGCATTAGGCATATGTGAGAAACAGGATAGGACAAAGAACTCATTGTTAACCCCTTTCTTACAGTAAGTATGGGTTTTTTTTCTTTCTATAAGGATTACCCTGAAAATAGGTGAAACTGCAAAAGAATTTATCCATGTACATACATTTACATCTATGAAAATTTACAAGAGGCACTTGGTAAAATGCAACATCCAGTCTTGATTTAAAAAAAATATCTTTAGTGAAATAAGATGGGAAGTTTCATAACTAAATAGCTAAATATAAATCTCCAAATAATTGTCAATATGATATAATACTTAATGGAAAAACACTAAATGCATTCCAAATAAAGTAAGAAACAGGACAGAAAAATGTATCTTTATATTGACACAATTTAACTTTGTTCTGGAATTCTTAGTAAATATAATTGTATGATAAAATGAATTAGGCAAAATAATTTAAAACAAGGAAAAATAATTAAAACTTACACCATGCCTGCCTCTGAAAGGAACACTAAGGTGGCCGATTACAAAATATATGTAAAAAATCAATACTTAGCTTAATCTTCTTTAATTAAATAATTATCACGTGCTTTTGTGCCAAATATTTTGCTGCTTAAAGAATGAAACAGTGAAATTATCAGAGTCCGTTTGTTCACACAGCTTAGCCTACAGCAGTGTTCCTCGACCCCAGCTGTGCATCCGAATTAAACTGAGGAGCATTTTGCTAAATGTGGATGCTTGAGCCACATTCCAGACTTATTGAGTCCTAATCGCCAAGGGTATGGCACAGACCCCTTTATTATTTTTTAATTGATATATAAAACTCATAAATATTTATGGTGTACAGCATGTTTTGTTGTTGTTGTTTTGAGACAGGGTCTTGCTCTGTCACCCAGGCTAGAGTGCAGTGGTAGGACCATGGCTCACTGCATCCTCTACTTCCTGGGCCCAAGCAATTCTCCCACCTCAGCCACTCAAGTAGCTGGGACTACAGGTGTGGGCCACCATGTCTGGCTAATTTTTCTGGATTTTAGTAGAGATGAGGTCTCACTATATTGCCAAGGCTGTTCTCCAATTCCTGAGCACAAGTGATCCTCCCATCTAGGTATCCCAAAGTACTGGAATTACAAGCATGAACCACCACACCTGGCCCTACATTGTTGGTTTGATATAGGTATACATTGTTGAATGGCTAAGCACAGCTAATTAATACATGTATAACCTTACATAATTGTAATTTTTATGGTGAAAACACTTAAAATCTCTCTTAGCAAATTTTAAGTATACAGTACACTATTATTTACTATACTTACCATGTTATACAATAAATCTTTTAAACTAATTCCTCCTATCTAACTGAAATGTTATGTTCTTTGACCAACATCTCCCCAATCCCTCCACCCCACAGCCTCTAATGTTGTGTTCTTTGACCACAGCCTCCCCAGTCCCTCCACACCATTTTATTCTGTTTCTATGAGCTTACCTTTTTTTAGATTCCACATATAAGTGAGATCATGCAGTATTTGCCTTTTTTTTTTTCCTTTGCTTTAGGCCCCTTTATTTTGGAAGCAAATAAAACCTTTACAAATAATTACTTTACGTATAACTAATCAGTCATTAACCACTGCTCCTGAGGAATACAGAGAATTACAATTAAGTGAGTTGCATATTATGAGAAATGAAATAAAGTAGAAGAGATAGGCCTTGCCCAAACTTTATGAGTCAAGAAAGAATTATTGGTGAAAAGGTTTAGTAAGCCAAAAACTTAATGGTCATAATCTGTCAGACAAATAAGTAGATATGAGAAGTTTGTTTTATGCAACAGAATACCTAAAAATAATTTATATATGTGTATATATATGATTTACTATACATAAATATCTAAAACAATTTATATATAAGATTTATTATACATAAATCTCTCTCTCTCTCTCTCTCTCTCTCTATATATATATATATATATATATATATATATACTTACCTTAAACCTTTGGAACATATAATAATGTATGGGAGAATAATAATGGGGGAAAATAATATTAGCAATATATATTAAATTTGAAGAAAAACTTACCAAGAAATTTACAGAATTTGCATTTTAAAAACCAACAAGAAATCCCAGAAAAATCTATTCTGAGATATGCAAAAGAAATCTTAAAAATGTGTAAGTAGTCTGGAATGAGAAAACTCACTCATATGATTCAAATCTTCTCAAAGTGTACAGAGAGAAAAATAATGTATTACACGGTTTGTATTTATTCTATAGTTTTTCACTAGAGTACACTCAAAATATCTTAAAGTCCTTTAATTTGCATTCAGTTTCCAACTCATTGGGATACACTCTAAGTTTGTATTTGATATTTTTTAATCTTACTTTATTTATTTTTATTTTATTTTATTTTATTTTATTTCATTTTTGAGAGGGTATGTTTTAGTTCATAAGAAGCAGACACTTTATAAGCAATCTTCATATATGAAAAAAATATATAAGAGAACAACTTTAAGGGAAAAATATGAAAATGTAGGAAATAGGTTTTCATCCAGAATATGAAATACCAAATTTGAGTCAAGATAAAGAATAAATGTAAACTGACCCTTTGCCATTTTAGAAATAACTTATACATGATATACCTTTAAAGAGCTATCCAGGGACTTTAACAATGGCTGAGTAGATTGTTGATACAAATTTCTAGGCATGATAAATTTTAAAATGCAGAAAATGTTTACTTTGTTAAAAAGATTTCATTGGAGACCTACCAGTGCAAGGAATTTGTGGGTTAAACATTCAGAAGAAGAGAAAAAAAGAGAAGTAAGCTGGACATTTGGAGCCAATGTTCCCTTGATAATAAATAGACACAGCTCAATGTAGTAGGACATTTTAACAATATTTTTTTCATTGATAGGACACAAAAGAAAAGAACATGCACAGAGAAATGGCACAATACACATTATTTTCAAACTCACATTAAACATTTATCAAAGCTGGTCTTTTGTTGTGCCATAACATAAATCTCAATTCAAAAGGATTAAAATTATACAAAGTATGGGCCGGGCACGGTGGCTCACGCCTGTAATCCCAGCACTTTGGGAGGCCGAGGCAGGTGGATGACAAGGTCAGGAGATTGAGACCATCCTGGCTAACACGGTGAAACCCCGTCTCTACTAAAAATGCAAAAAATTAGCTGGGTGTGGTGGCGGGCACCTGTAGTCCCAGCTACTCAGGAGGCTGAGGCAGGAGAATGGCGTGAACCTGGGAGGCAGAGCTTGCAGTGAGCCGAGATCGCACCACTGCACTCCAGCCTGGGCGAAAGAGCGAGACTCCATCTCAAAAATAAATAAATTAATTAACTAATAAATACTAAAAAAATAAAATTATACAAAGTACGCTCTTTGTTCATGTTAATGAGAAAATAATCTCATACTTTGAAAAAAGCAATACAATTCTAAATAACTCAAAATCAAGAAGTCCCAATGGAAGTTACAAAATATTTTGAACTTAATAGTAATAAAATAATACAAATCATACTTTACAAGATCTAGCTATTGCTTTGAGGAAAATTTGTAGACTTAAACACATATATTAAAAAATAATAAAGCTGAAAATGAATGATCTTAAGCATAATTCTTAAGAAGACAGAAAAATGTTAATAAAAGAATAAAGAAAACCAAAACTGAAGAGGAAAATAAATAATAAAGATAAGAGAAGAAATGAAGGATATAGAAAACAAACAACAAACGTGATCTACACAGCCAGAAGATAAACTAATAAAATTGATACTTCTGGCAAAAAAAGATCAGAAAACAAAAGAGAGCAGTCACAAGTAGACAGCACCAGGAATCAGTAAAGGGACATCACTAAATACCATAAAAACAGAATATGGAAATCAGTAAATATTGTGAAAAACTTTATATTTAATATCTTACTTGTTCCAGCAATACTTCAGCAACATATATAATTTGGACAGATTCGAGAAGTGAACTCACATATCATCAATTGAGTTAGGCAAATATTTATTATCTTTTATTATATATCAGTACCGTGGCTAGGCCTATGGGATACAAAGGTGAAAATACCAATGCCTTGAACTTACAAACCAGTGAAGGAAATACCTCTGAATAGTTTCAGAACAGTTGTAAGTGGCGTCATAACATCAAACCCAGAGTGATAAGGGAGCATGTATAAAAGTAGTAAACCCAAGCCTGAAGCTGCCAGTGAACGTTTCCTTCAAGAAGTAAAAATAAAGTGAGTCTTGAAAACAGCAAAACGGCAATGAAAATGTCCTAGACAGGGACAAGAGTGTGTCAAGAGGTGTGATGGAGTATTTAGGTATCAACTTGACTGGATTAAGGATTATCTAGAGAACTGGTAAAGCATCAATTCTGGGTGTTTGTGTGAGGGTATTCCCAGAGGAAATTGGCATGTGAATTGGTAGACTGAGTGGGAAAGATCCATACTCAATATGGCAGGCACCATCAAATTGATTGGGGGCTGGATAGAAAAAAAAGGCAAAGAAAAAGTAATTTTGTCTCTCTCTTCCTAATAAGTCCTCTCTTTCTTTCTCTCTCTCTCTCTCCTATTGGGTCTGTCCCTCTTACTCTGATGAATAAACATGCATGTAGGCATGACACAACATTTTGGGGAGAAATACTCCCAAGTGTGGTATTGGTAGATTACACACCAAGGCCTGCCACTGAGAAAGAGAAGTGCTTAAAGAAGTGCTCCACTTCATATTCCACTCTAAGGTATGTTGACTATATTTCAACAGCAATGGGCTGCTGTGATAAATTTCATGAAAGAGAGTAACATGAACATTTAAGGTTTTGCTAAGAGTCTTGCTTCTCAGAGTGTGATCTGCAGAACAACATCATTAGCATCATGTGTGAGCCTGTAAATGAACTCAGACTCTATTCCAGATCTACTGAATCAGAATCTGTCATTTCACAAAGTTCACGGGTGATTTCTATGTAAATATCGTTTTGAGAAATGCTGAATCAGACCATTAAAAAGGGCATATTTTCTTCCTTGGTGAAGGCAATATTCAAGTGGGGAGACCAATCAGAAAGGAAATCAAAGTATGCTAGATACAAGTTGAAGGGAATTTAATAAGTCATGGAAAATAAAGAGGAGAAGAAAATTGAAAACAAAAGAATAACTTAAAGGTAAAATTAGATGTATAGGTATCAGGTTAAACTTAGAGATTAAGGGAGGAGAAGAAGTCTTGTTGACCAGGTTAATAGCTTGGGTGAAAAGATAGATAATGAATATACCAAAATAAGTAGGTGTAGAAAATACCCCATCATTCAGAGAATAAAGCTGAGTAGTAGTAGGTTAAAATAAAATAATTAATAATAATTTGTAAAGGCTTTGAAAGCAGTAAATCTCTGATTTTATGGTGTTTTGCAGTTTACAAAACTGTTATTCATTTGTGAAATTGTAATCTACTGATTCATAGTATTAACTTGAATTTACCTTTCAAGGGAGGGTTAAATTATATAAAATCATAGCTATTTCCTTTGAAATTTAAGACTAGATTATTGCCAAATCATGAGTTTAGAGTTAGAATAACAAAATTTGTATTCACAGTTTCTTGAATTATGTTCCCTTATGCTCTCTGTACTTACAGCCTGAGAAATATGGGACAAATTTCAAGATTTTTTTCATTAGTATTAAAATATTTATAGAAGAATTTACCTGAGTTTCTATCTTCTATGATACTACTTTTGGGAACTATTCTGCAAGCTATGCTCATATAAGCTATCCTTCAGCAAGTTTCCATTTCAGCATTGCCTAATGCACCCATATTGTTCCTGCTGATAATGCCTTTTTTGTTTGTTTTTTAACTGAGGCAATATGAAAGATCCAAAAGAAAATGTACAAATATTATTGCTATTATTTGGGGATAGAAAGTACAAGATAGCCACGTTATAGGTTTACCCAGCATGTCTGAATTATAAATCTTGTCGTTAAAATGGAAAATGATAGTAAGATAGATAGCTAAACAACCTCTATTTGGCTCCACAAGACAAATTATTAAATTGATTGTCTTGACTCTGGATACGTTGAATGTTTCATACACAAAGTAAAAGGAAGGACCATATGACTACTGAGACCTAAATAGGCAAGTTACTGTCTGTAAGTATCAACTCTTAATTAATCATTCATCAATGGTGAATCCCAGAATAGGGATGCCTCGCTAAATCTAGGAGGATGTATACACAATTTTTCTGTATTCCAGAAACTTCACCCTTCTCAATTTCTCTTCTTACTCTAATAAATTTCTATTGTTTTGATTTGACATTAAGTTGTGTTGATATTGTTTTATATATAATATTAAATATTGTGTTATTATCATCACATATTTTATGTAACTTCATTTTCACTGGTCCATGTTACAAAGAACAGCTTTCTCAATTTAGAGACTAAAATAAAATAGTTGATGGGTTTATTCATATTGAAATTCACCTTTATATAATATACACTGATTAGGCACTTCAGCTATATAAGGCATTTTTCTAGGTATGTTCTTATTGATGTATAAAAACAAAATATAAAGATGAACATGATACACATTTCACTTTAAATAATATAAAATCTAATATGGTGAAATGAGTAATAATAACATGAAACCAATAATATAATGAAGGAGAATAATCTGAAAACCAAAGACAGCTTGAATTCCATAGTGGAATGCATTTGGAAGCATTCTTACTAATAATTTGATATTTATACTCAATAGTGTTTCGGTTCTTATTGGCTTCTATGTTTCTTCTGTAATAATATGTTTATAAGTCTCTACAAGTGAGTTAAGTAAAGCAATAGATTTGAGATAGTTTATATAGGTAATCCAAAACCTAAATCCATTCATAAGGAATGTAAAAGGAAAAAATTTATATAACTTCTGTTTTAGTAATGGGAAGTTATATGCTATTTTCACAAATGTAGTAGTAAGTATTGCATTTTTACATAGTTAACTATTCCTGTATTGCCCCATTTCTGTAGCAGCCGATGCCACTGCAAATTTCTAGCACAGTTTAAGTTAGGCCAGTGAAGTATATATTTTTTTATTTTGTTTTCTTTCAATTGGCTTTAACATGCTCATGTAATAATCAAGTAAATGCAATAAATTTCCGAAAACCTATGGGATCTGACGCATGTTATCAATGATAGAATGCCATTTACTGGAACTTTTTTTTTCTCCTTTTTGTTATTCTTTCGAAAGGAATTTTAATGCTGAGATTCCATTTAAATTATATTTATTAAAACAGAAATTATACTCTATCCAATTACTCAAGTATTCATCTAGCCTGCACAGACACAAATATAGCTTAAACTTTAGAGTAAATGGAAGTATATTTTACATTATCTCAGTTCATTTGAAATAGTCATATATTTTAATCATCTGGTTTATTTTTGTTGTTAGCCTTTTACAACTTTTTTTTTTGGAGACAGAATCTTGCCCTGTTGCCCAGGCTGGAGTGCAATGGCGCAATCTCTGCTCACTGCAACCTCCACCTCCTAGGTTCAAGCGATTCTCCTGCCTTAGCCTCCTGAGTAGCTGGGATTACAGGCAGACACCACCACACCCCGCTAATTTTTCTATTTTTAGTAGAGATGGGGTTTCACCATGTTGGCCAGGGTGGTCTCGATCTCTTGACCTCATGATCCGCCCACCTTGGCCTCCCAAAGTGCTGGGATTACACGCGTGAGCCACCATGCCTGGCCTACAACTTTAAAACAAGAAAACAAAGGAAACCAAAGACAGAAAGCAAATTTGCAAATCAAGAATTCAGAAGGTTAAATACATAAAAAAGTTACTTTTCCGGGTTTTTTACTACTTGGAATCAGCTTTGCTCATGACTTCTGCTTCTGCTTTAAAATAAAGGTCAGTAGCTTATGTAGATAAACCAAATCGGAGGTGATTTTTCTCTGTGATGCTTTGTATTATTTATTTACTTCTTAATTTTTTTTCTCTACTCAAAAGCAACAAACTTCAATCTAAAATCCTTGCAGATTCCAATAAATGTTTGTCCACCTAAAATTGCAAGGCCCATTATTGTTACCTTTAGATTTTCTTTTCTAATTTTTTTAGGGCACCTAGCAGGAATAAATAAACTAAATATAATTTTCAATATTAATCTCATCTCAAAATCATATTTGTATACAGGTTAGCCATTTGGATTTTGCATTGGCTTAAGTTGCTTATATTTTTGTCTTCAGGAGGATGTTTTCCAAGTTACCTTGAAATTTTTGCTAAAGAATAAAAAATAATCTGTATTGTATAAAAACAAGAAGATTTCAATGCTCCTTTCATTGCAGACAGTACCTGCTTGGGCAGGATTTTTGAAGTGAATTATCTCAAAGGCTATTATATAAAGATTTAAATCTCCATAAGAACCATTAAAATTGACTTTTGAAAATGTAGACCCATCAAAGTAGTCAACCAGGTGCCTATGTAATAAAAGGCTCATAATTACATAAATCAAGTTAAATTACAAAGTCAGTCCTTCATTAAGAGAAAAAAAAACAAAGAGTATGAACTATGCTATTGAAAAGAAAAGAAAATTTACATAGTTTAATTCTTCTTGTCATGGATTTTACATTATAGTAAGATAGTTTTATTTAGTTAAAGTCTTTGATATATTTTTGAATTGAAAAAATGTTATATTTTTGCAATCCTTGCAATTTGTCTCAGAAGGGTAGTAAATCCTGACCTGACCATTTAATTATTATATTCTACCAAATGTATGTCTCAAAGTTATTGCAGACTATTTTTAATGAGTATGTATTTTGTTCTTCCTAATTTGTGTGATAAACTAATTGTTTAGTAATAAGACACTGTTATATTAATATTATCTGTAACTGATGTTAATTGAGTAACCTTGTAAGTTGTTAAAACGTGATTTTTTTTAAATGACGTGGCATATTTTTGGCTTTAGTATTTGAAAAATAAGAATTTGTGTCTAAGTCTATTGTACTTGTTTGAATGTAACCTTGGTGATTTGGCCATGATTTGAAATAATATCATTATATGTACACTGAGCAGACATTTTAATTTGCAATAAATCTCCCCAGCTCATATTGCCGTCAGTAAATAACTGAATGGTATATTTTTGTTTTAGAATAAATATAGATAAAATAAGACTTTTGTTTTCTACAATGTGATTGAAAAACTTCAGAATAACTTTTGGTGTTTTCTTGTATTAGAAGAAATAATAAAAATAGCATACGCTTTGAGAAAGTTAGATCTTAGAGACAGTAAAAAACACAAGTTTTGAGATGAATTAGCTCTAAGATCAAATGACACTCTTTCTGGCCCTGTCACTTTAAGTTCTTAAATTATATTTTGATTAATCTATAACATTAGACCTATAAAGATTATTATAAGACATAAATATTAAACTCTGTCTAAAATTTTGACATGATGTCTAAACAGGTGAAGGTATAAAATATATGATTTTTTTCCACATCCCCCTTTACCAAGAAAAATATTGGAATTTTAATGAACTAAAACTGTCTATAGGGCAGATGTGTTTTGATATATATAAGTGTTTTGATATACTTATAAAGAATATATGTATATTCATTCTTCGTCTATATTTCCATATTCCTCTCTCAGTCACAATGATGGAGCTTAGGACAGTATCTACCAGGTGAATCAATAACTATTGACAAGTGAGTGAATGACTAGTGAACAAGTGAAACATTGATAACAACTTGCATCTCCACTAGCACATTGTTTATTCACATGCACATTGGTTTTTGATGGAGGCAAAAACACTTGTTTTAACCCATTAACCTGAATATTTGAAAGTGGTATTTTTCAAAATAAATATTTACTAGCTTATGTACTTGTTATGTTGTACAAAGTTTCGGTTTGAAATTTTATGAGTAGCTTCATTCCGTCTTGAAGATCCTAGAGAAGTTACTTTACAGAATATTAATCTAGAAAGTGAAGAAAATGTCTATTTTAATATTTATTAAAAATATGTAGTTGAGATAAGACACTTGCAAAACTTTAAATCTCTTGAATCAAGTACAAGTAATATTAGCATTACTCTTGTTTAAAGATTCAAGGAATAAAATATTCCATGAGTTACTCAGAGAGTGGGTCAAAACAGGGTCTGAACTTGTACCACTCCAGATGTGTGGGAATATGACCATGAATTTACTTTCTTACAACTCTGTATTGTGGTTTGTTTATTTATTAAGGTAAATATGGAATGTTATCTTTATTCCATGTTATACTAATTATCCTAATTGTTTATTGTGGAGTCCCTAATGTATGAGCTGCAAATTCAGTGGCTGGGAGACAATTTGGCTACATGTGGCAAGGTTTAAAATAATTAAGAAATGGAGGCAGTAGCTTTCTTGGTTTGATATGGTACCCATCTGCTTAAATCTCATATCTTAGAACCCAGCAAATTAAACGCAAAAAAAAAAAAAATCAAACGAAATAAAAATTAACTTAAAATGGATTACAGACCTAAATGTAAAATGCAAAACTACAAAACTCCTAGAAGAAAACACAGAAGAAAATCTAATGACCTTGGGCATGGTGATAACTTTTTAGATACAACTCTAAAGGTATGATTTATGAAAGAAAGAAATAATTGATAAGCTAGCCTCCGGTACAATTTATAATGTCTGCTCTGTTAAAGACACTGTCAATAAAATGCAAAAGCTTTATACCCTCCCACCCATGTAGCCCCTGAAAATCACTATCCTACTCCCTGCTTCAATGAGTTCAACCTTTTTTAGATTACACACGTCAGTGACATCATGTGATATTTCTCTTTCTGTGCCTGGCTTATTTTAGCCAGCATAGTATCCTCTAGTTTCATTTATATTATGACAGAATATCTTTAATTTTTAAGGCTGAATAACATTCTGTCCTGTGTGCATGTGTTTGTAGGTGTGTATATACCACATTTGTTAATCCATTTATCCATTGAGGGACACAATGTGCATCTATAGCTTGACTATTATGATTAATGTTGCAATAATCATGAGAGTGCAGATATATCCTTGAGATACTGATTTCATTTTCTTAAGATATATACCCAGAAGTGAAATTGATGGATCACACATTAGTTATATTTTTTAATTTTTGAGAAACCTCTCTACTGTTTTCCATAATGGGTGTACTAATTTACATTTCTACAAACAGTCCTACAGCAAAGTAACTATAGTTAATAATAATGTACTGTATACTTAAAAATTGCTGAGAGAGTAGATCTTAAATGTTCTCATCAAAAAAAATAAGTATCTGAGTAGAAAAGTATGTTAGTTTGATTTAATCATTTCACAGTCTATACAGATATTAAAATACCACATTATTAAACCTTATTAAAGCTGAAAAAAGAATGAGAAGACAAGTCACAGACTGAAAGAAAATACTTGAAAAAGGCATGTGATGGTTAATACGGAGTGTCAACTTGATTGGATTGAAGGATGCAAAGTACTGATCCTGGGTGTGTCTGTGAAGGTGTTGCCAAAGGAGATTAACATTTGAATCAGTGGGCTGGGAAAGGCAGACCCAACCTTAATATGGGTGGGCACAATCTAATCAGCTGCGAGCATGGCCAGAATAAAAGCAGACAGAAAAACAGGCAAAGACTAGACTGGCCTAGCATCCCAGCCTACATCTTTCTCCCATGCTGGATGCTTCCTGCCCTCAAACATCAAACTCCAAATTCTTCAGCTTTGGGACTCAGATTGGCTTCCCCGATCCTCAGCTTGCAGATGGTCTATTGTGGGACCTTGTGATAGTGTGAGTTAATACTACTTGATAGGCCAAGCACGGTGGCTCACACCTGTAATCCCAGCACTTTGGGAGGTTGAGGCAGGCAGATCACGAGGTCAGGAGTTTGAGACCAGCCTTGCCAACATGGTGAAACCCTGTCTCTACTAAAAATACAAAAATTAGCCGGGCATGATGGTGCATGTCTGTAGTCCCAGCTACTCGAGAGGCTGAGGAAGAGAATCGCTTGAACCCAGGAGACAGAGGTTGCAGTGAGCTGAGACTGCACCACTGCACTCCAGCCTGGACAACAGAGTCAGACCTCATCTCAAAAAAAAAAAATTCTACTTAATAAACTCCCCTTTATATATACATCTATCTTATTAATTCTGTCCCTACAGAGAACCCTGATTAATACAGGTATTGGTACCATTAGAGTGGGGCACTACTGAAAAGTTACTTGAAAATGTGGAAGCAAATTTGGAACTGGGTAACAGGCAGAGGTTGGAACAGTTTGGAGGGCTCAGAAGACAGGAAAATGTGGGACAGTTTAGAACTCCCTAGAGTCTTGTTGAATGGTTTTAATCAAAATGCTGATAATGATATGGACAATGAAATCCAGGCTGAGGTAGTCTCAGATGGAGATAAGGAACTTCTTGGGAATTGGAACAAAGAATTGGACTCTTGTTATGTTTTAGCAAAGAGGCTGGTGGTATTTTGCCCCTCCTCTAAAGATTTGTGGAACTTTGAACTTGAGAGAGATGATTTAGGATATCTGGTGGAAGAAATTTCTAAGCAGCAAAGCATTTAGGAGGTCATTTGGATCCTGTTAAAAGCATTCAGTTTTAAAAGGGAAACAGAGCATAAAAGTTCTGAAAATTTGCAGCTAACAATGCAATAGAAAAGAAAATCTCATTTTCTGAGGGGAAATTCAAGCCTGCTGCAGAAATTTGCATCAGTAATGAGGACTTGAATGTTAATCTCCAAGACAATGGGGAAAATGTCTCCAGGGCATGTCAGGGGTCTTCATTGCAGCCCCTTCCATCACAGGCACAGAGGCCTAGGAGGAAAAGATGGTTTCATGGGCGGGCCTAGGGCTACCCTGTTCTGTGCAGCCTAGGGAGTTGGTACTCTGCATTCCAGTCACTCCAGCCATGGCTAAAAGGGGCCAAGGTGTGGCTCGGGCTGTTGCTTCAGAGGGTGGAAACCCCAACCCTTGGCAGCTTCCACATGGTGCTGAGCCTGTGGGTGCACAGAAGTCAAGAGTTGAGGTTTGGGGACCTCTGCCTAGATTTCAGAGGATGTATGGAAACGCCTGGATGCCCAGGCAGAAGTTTGCTGCAGGGGTGGGTGCTTTCATGAAGAATCTCTGCTAGGGAAGTGCAGAAGGGAAATGTAGGGCAGGAGCCCCCACACAGAGTCTCTATTGGGGCACCACCTAGTGGAGCTGTGAGAGGAGGACCACCATCCTGCAGACCCCAGAATGGTAGATCCACCAGCAGCTTGCACCATGCACCTGGAAAAGCCACAGACACTCAACACCAGCCCATGAAAGCAGTCAGGAGGGGGGCTATACCCTGCAAAGCCACAGGGGCAGAGCTGCCCAAGACCATGGGAGCACACCTTTTGCATCAGTGTGACCTGGATATGAGACATGGAGTCAAAAGAGATGATTTTAGAACTTTAAGATTTGACTGCCCCACGGGATTTTGGACTTCCATGGGGCCTGTAGCCCCTTTGTTTTAGCCAGTTTCTCCCATTTGGAATGGTTGTGTTTACTAAATGTCTGTACCCCCATTGTAACTAGGAAAAAACTACCTTGTTTTTGATTTTACATGCACATAGGTATAAGGGACTTGGCTTTTCTTGGATGAGGCTTTGGCCTGTGGACTTTTGAGGTAATGCTGAAATAAGTTGAGACATTGGGGGATTGTTGGTAAGGCATGATTGGTTTTGAAATGTGAGGACATGAGATTTAAGAGGGGCCAGGGGCGGAATGATATGGTTTGGCTGTGTCCACATGCAAATCCCATCTTAAATTGTAACTTTCACAATTCCCACATTTCATGGGAAGAAGCTGGTGGGAGGTAATTGAATATGAGTTCCAGTCTTTCCCATGCTGTTCTCATGATAGTGAATAAGCCTCACGAGTTCAGGTGGTTTTTAAAAAGGGAGTTTCCCCGCACAAACTCTCTCTCTTTTCCTGACGCCATCCATGTGAGATGTGACTTGCTCCTCCTTGCCTTCTGCCATGATTGTGAGGCCTCCCCAGCCATGTGGAACTGTAAGTCCATTAAACCTCTTTTTCTTCCTAGTCTCAGGTATGTCTTTATCAGCAGCATGAAAATAGACTAATACAAGGCATATCTGTTATTAAAAAAAAAAGTTATCCAAAATATACTAAAACTCAACAATAAGAAAAGGAATACACTAGATACACAAGAGACTCAGGTGAAAACAAATTGTTCTGGAGACATAGAAATAAAGGCAGCTGACTAATGAAAAAATGATAAATAGGAAAACGAGAAGATAAATATATCCTGGAATAGTATCATCCATATCTAAATATATAATTGGATGTGTGAAAAATATATATGTCAATAATCGGCTTGGGGCAAAATACAAAAAAGTCTATCTAAGTCTATCATTAATTAAAAATATAAAATGAGAAATCTTAGAATTTTCTTAGCCACTCTTTACGGTAAATCTATTTTAAAAATATAGAATTCACAGAAAGCAGTAGAAAATTAAACTTGTCAAATAAATGAAGGAAGCAGGAATATTAACACCAACCAACTTTCTGTAATCCAGTGTGTTAATAGGCTAGAACTATAATGATTAAATTTGCTGAACTCTAGGGGGAAAACGGCAATAGAATAAATCTTTGAGTAAAGAAAAATGAAATAACAGCCTATATTTCTATACACAGAAAAGATGTTGTTCAAAAATAAGGGTTGAATAAAGACATATTTAGACAAAATCTGAGAGAATCAGTTGCAGGCCAGTCTGAACTACAAAGATATACTAAACATGAGTTCTTTAGGCCAAAAGAAAATTTTCTCAGATGGAAAAAAAAAAGAGAGAGAACTGGCCACAGCGATCGTTCCTGTGGATCTTAACCACTCAGGAGGCTGAGGGAGGAGGACCCTATGAGCCTAGGAGTTTGAGAAAAACCTGGGGAACATATTGAGACCTGTGTCAGAAGAAGAAGGAAGAAGGAGAAGGGAAAGGAGGAGGAGGAGGAGAGGAAGAAAGAAAGAAAGAGAGAGACAGAAAGAAAGAAAGAAAGAAAGAAAGAAAGAAAGAAAGAAAGAAAGAAAAGAAAGAAAGAAAGAAAGAAAGAAAGAAAGAAAGAAAGAAAGAAAGAAAGAAAGAAAATAAAAGAAAGAAAAAAGAGGGAGGGAGGAGGAGGAGAAGAAGAAGAGGAAGAAGAAGAGCAGGAGGAGGAGTAGGAGAAGGAGGAGGATGAAGAGGAGGAGGGATGGTGGCAAAGGAGGAGAAGGAAGAAGAGGAGGAGGAACCCCAAAAAAGGGGGCAAAATATATATGCAAATATGCATTAATGTCAAATATAGAAAACAATGTCATATATTATAGGGTTTAAATAGATATAGAATTAAAAGTTATTGATCATTTATGAGAAGACCTCTTAGCAAATGAGGAGTAAAAAATAACTTCCTAATTATAACATGACACATGGCTTCAAATATTTAAAATAAGCCAAATGTCCCCAAATTCATCTATAATATTGCAAAAAAAAATTTTGAAACATTATGTTTGTTTTCATTAAAATTGTAAAGCTAGATTTAAATCTATATGGAAATGTGATGGGTCAGGAATACATAAAACTTTGAAGAAGAATAAGCCTGAAAGACTTATATTATCAATTATTAAAACCTATTAAAAAGTGATAATAATAATAATAATGCAGATAGTAATGACACAAGAATAGATAACTAAGGCAATGGAATAAAAAAGAGTTTGGAATTAGAATTAACTAATTTATGACAAAGGAGATACTATGGGCAGTGAGAATCAATGTCTTTAAATAAATAATGCTAGATTAGATTTCTATATGAAAAAAATTATCTGGACCTTTACCTCATGCCATATACAAAAATCAATTCCACATGGATTGCAATCTAAACAATAACAGTTTAAAGTAAAATACCAGAACAATACAAATTTTTTAAAAAATCTTAAAATTCATTTAAAACAGTGACATAAGAAGTTAAATAATAAAATTTTGAAAAGAAAACACAGAAAATTATTTTGCTGACCTTTGAGTATGCAAAGATTTCTAAAGATTCCTAATACTACAGGGAGCTAATGGTAAGGAAAAACAGTAATAATTTAGGAAATATGAAAACTAAGAGATTTTTATTCACCAAAAACCACCTGAAGAGACTGAATAGGTAATTAACAGAGTGAGACAAGATATTTGCAAGACAGTTATCTGAAAATGGGCTTATGACCAGAATATGCAAAGCACTATAAATTAATAGCTACATGATGATCAAACAATAAATGGACCCAAAACTTGGTCAAGGAAAAAAAGAGTATTCAAGTGTCTAACAAACATCTGAAAATATGCTCAGCATCATTGGTCATCAGGGAGATGCAAATTAAACCACGATGTATTATTACTACTGCATTAAACACAAAAGACAAAAAATAACAAGGGACATGGCACAGACAGAATTCTCTTATAGTAGTTATCAGAGTACAACTCTGTGCAATCACTTTAAAATGCTGTTAATGCTATCTACTGTAGCTGAACATAAACATATCCTAGAATCTAGCAATTCTACTCCTAAGCATGTAACAAATAAAAATGTATACATAGATATACAAAAAAATACACTAAAATATTCATAGCAATACTATTCATAAGCAAGAACAATAGTAAGATGGTAAATAAAGTGAAATATTTTATCACAATGGAATACTGTGCAACAATGGGAATGAATAATGCAATAACATGTAAAAATCACAAATAATAAATGTTGAATGAAACAAGCTATACAGAAAATAGTTCACATTATTTGATCCCTTAAATGGTATGGCTGTGTCCCCAACCAAATCTCAACTTGAATTGTATCTCCCAGAATTTCCACATGTTGTGGGAGGGACCCAGGGGGACGTAATTGAATCATGGGGGCTGTTCTTTCCTGTGCTATTTTTGTGATACTGAATAAGTCTCACGAGATCTGATGGGTTTATCAAGGGTTTCTGCTTTTGCTTGTTCCTCATTTTCTCTTGTGGCTGCCATGTAAAAAGTGCCTTTTACCTCCCACCATGATTCTGAGGCCTCCCCAGCCATGTGAAACTGTAAGTCCGATTGAACTTTTTCTTCCCAGTCTTGGGTATGTCTTTATCAGCAGTGTGAAAACAGAATAATAGAATGGGGTGTTGATGAAAAGACACCCAAAAATGTGGAAGCGACTCTGGAACTAGGTAACAGGCAGACATTGGAACAGTTTGGAGGGCTCAGAAAAAAAAAAAAAAAAAAAAAAAGCAGGAAAATGTGGGAAAGTTTGGAACTTCCTAGAGCCTTGTTGAATGGGTTTGTCCAAAATGTTGATAGCGAAATGGACAATAAGGTCGAGGCTGACGTGGCCTCAGATGGAGATGAGGAATTTGTTCAGAACTGGAGCAAAGGTAACTCTTGGTATGTTTTAGCAAAGAGACTGGAGGCATTTTGCCCCTGCCCTAGAGATTTCTGGAACTTTGAATTTGAGAAAGATGATTTAGGGTATCTGGCAAAAGAAATTTCTAAGCAGCATAGCATTCAAGAGGTAACTTGGGTACTGTTAAGGGCATTCAGTTTTATAAGGGAAGCATAAAAGTTTGAAAAAATTGCAGGATGACAATGCGATAGAAAAGAAAAACTCATTTTCTGGAGAGAAATTCAAGCCGGCTGCAGAAATTAGCATAAGTAGCAAGGACGCTAACATTAACCTCCAAGACCATGGGGAAAGTGTTTCCAGGCCACGTCAAAGACCTTCACGGCAGCCCCTCCCATCACAGGCCCAGAGGCCCAGGAAGAAAAAGTAGTTTCATGTGCTGGGCCCAGGGTCCCCATGCTCTGTGAAGCCTAGGGACTTGGCGCCCTGTGCCCCAGTCGCTCTACCCAAGGCTGAAAGGGGTCAATGTGCAGCTCGGGCTGTGGCTTCAGAGGGTGGAAGCCCCAAGCCTTGGTAGCTTGCACGTGGTGTTGAGCCTGCGAGTGAACAGAAGTCAATAACTGAGGTTTGGGAACCTCTGCCTAGATTTCAGAAGATTTATGGAAACACCTTAATGCCCAGGCAAATGTTTGTTGCAAGAGCAGGGCCCTCACGGAGAACCTCTGCTAGGGCAGTGCAGAAGGGAAATGTGGGGTCTGAGCTTCCACACAGATTCCCCACTGGGGCACTTCTTAGTGGAGCCCTGAGAAGAGAGACACCTTCCTCCAGATCCCAGAATGGTGGATCCACTGACAGCTTACACCTTGCACCTGGAAAAGCCACAGATACTCAATGCCAGCCTGTGAAAGCAGCCAGGAGGGGGCTATACCCAGCAAAGCCACAGGGATGGAGCTGCCCAAGACCATGGGAACCCACCTCTTGCATCAGTGTGACCTGGATGTAAGACCTGGAGTCAAAAGAGATCATTTTGGAGCTTTAAAGTTTGACTGCCTCACTGGATTTCAGACTTGCATGGGCCCTGCACCCTCTTTGTTTTGGCCAATTTCTCCCATTTGGAATGGCTGTATTTACCCAATACCTGTACCCCCATTGTATCTAGGAAGTAACTAGCTTATTTTTGATTTTACAGGCTCATAGGCAGAAGGGACTTGCCTTATCTCAGATGAAACTTTGGACTGTGGACTTTTGAGTTAATGCTGAAATGAGTTAAAACTTTGGGGGACTGTTGGGAAGGCATGATTTGTTTTGAAATGTGAAAATATGAGATTTGGGAGGGGCCAGGGGCAGAATGATATGGTTTGGCTGTGTCCCCACCCAAATCTCAACTTGAATTGTACCTCCTAGAATTCACATATGTTGGTAGAGGTAATTGAATCATGGAGGCTGGTCTTTTCCATGCTATTCTCATGATAGTGAATAAGTCTCAGGAGATCTGACAGGTTTATCAGGGATTTCCGCTTTTGCTTCTTCCTTATTTTCTCTTGCTGCCACCATGTAAGAAGTGCCTTTTGCCTCCTGCCATGATTCTGAGCCCCCCCCCCCAGCCATGTGGAACTGTAAGTCCAATTAAACCTCTTTTCCTTCCCAGTCTCAGCTATGTCTTAATCAGCAGCATGAAAATGGACTAATACAATCCCATATATACAAACTTCCAATACAAGTATATTCCTCCATGTTGTTAGAAGACAGAAGCATTGTTTGATTTTTGCAAGTGACCAAAAGTGGATAAAGTTGGATTCTGAAATGCTGGCAGTATTCTGTTTCTTAATCTGGATTTTAGTTTTATGATTATGTTCAATTTGTGAAAATTCATCATCCTGAATGATTATAATTTGTACACATAAATAACATATTTTATACTTGAATTTTTTTTTTATTGCAACCAAGAAAATCCAGGTAAGTTGCTTAGGTGTCTTAGTAGTAGGCTGAACTAAGAAAGGCCTAAACTAGGAAACATCTGGATTTTCTAACTGCAGGTGGTAAGTCTGGCTTGCAAGGACTAGACACCACCCTTACATTCTTCCTAACCTTTGTTAACAATTATTCTACTCACTAACCATATGAAAATAATTTTTCTAATTTTTCACTGCCAGAAATGAGTGAGAACATGTAAAACTTTTCTTCCTGTGCCTATATTATTTTACTTGACATAATGTTCTCCAGTTCCATCCATGTCATTGCAAATGTAGCTTCTGAAAAACTTAACCTAAATCAGGAGAATTACTGGAGGATTAGGGCTAGAATAGAATGAATTTATGGAAGAAGGCAGGGAAGAATCTCAATCCTAGGGTAAAGTTAGAACTTGGACATAGAGGAAGATAGTGATAGTCAATAAACACATCAGGGATACTGTTGGAGGGGAAGGGAATTATAAACTCTATTAGATCCAAGATAAAATATCAGATACATAATTAGTGGCAATGTCCATTATGCTAAACTCATAATGTACAAATGTAAGCATAGAAGTTTATAATCTTTTTGGCTGAATCAAGGTTAAGAGTTCCTCAGGCTTCAATCATACAAGGAGTATGTCCCTCCTGAAATCTTAGTAATGCTATAGTCAAGCAAAGATCAATAGGCCAAAGAAGTGCATATAAAAAGTTTTCAAACTACAGGGAAGTGGAATCAGAGTCTATCATCCAGGAAGATAAGAATGTAGATAGATTGAGGTAGGAGACTAGAAGACTTATCTCCTGGTCACAATGGAATGAAGTAAAGAAAACAGCAGAAACCAACAGATGACAACAAAAGCAATCCCTAGCTGCCCTCATTGTTCATTAGTGTAAGACACTTCTACCAGCACCATGACAGTTTACAAGAGCCAGGGCAATAACAAAGAAGTCATCAGCCCTTTCCTAGAAGGTTCTAAATAACCCACCCCTTAATTTGCATCAATCTGTACCTTAATTAAAAGTGGGTATAAGAGGGTATAAATACAATTGCCAACAACTCATATGTTATCGACTCTGGGCACCCTGCCTGTGACTTAGCCCTGCTCCATAAGGAGCAGTACCATTCAATAAAATATTGCCATTTAACAACATCAGCTCACCATTGAATCCTCTTCTGGGTGAAGCCAATAACCCTTGCAGGCCAAACCCCAATTTTGGATCTCACTTTTTCTCCATCAAGATGAACAAGAAATTTAGCAGGGCATAGGACCTGAATACTTAGATTTGGTACTAACTAGAGCTAGTTTTACAAGTTGTTCTTTATTTGTATGTAGAAGACTGGCTATACTTCAAGATTCAAAAACCTGGTGGCAACTCTGCAAGAGTTGTTCTCAAACTTTTGGCATCAGAACATTTTTATTAAAAGGTATTGAGGATCTCAAGAGCTTTGATTTATGTAAGCAATCTATCTGTATTAGTCCAGCCTTGCACTGCTATAAATACCTAAGACTGGGTTATTTATAAAGAAAAGAGGTTTAATTGACTCACTGTTCTGTAGGCTATACAAGAAGCATAGTGACTTTTGCTCAGCTTCTGCAGAAACTTTAGGAAATTTACAATCATGGCAGAAGGCAAGGGGGGCCATCACTTCATGTTCGCTGGAGCAGGAGAAAGAGAATGGGGGGAAGGCACCACACACCTTTAAACAGCAAGATATCATTAGAACTCTATCACAAGAACAACACCAAAGGAAGGTGCCAAACAATTCATGAAGTACTCACCCCTATGATCCCATCACCTCCAACCAGATCCCCCTCCAACATTGAGGATTACAGTTCAACATAAGATTTGAGTGAGGACACAGATCCAAACTATATCACTGTCTACAATTACTGTATTAGAAATCGAAACAGAAAGTAAAAATATTTATTATTTTATTTAAAATCAACATTAAAAACCACTAAATTTTAATACATTTTATCTTTAAAAGCTATACTTTCTGAAACAACAATAAAAGAGTTAAAATTGAGTGGCATTTTTATATTTTACAGTTCTCTTTAATATCTCTCTTATTAGAAACAGCTAAATTTTCGTACCTGCTTCTTTGTTGCTACATTGTGTTGCAATATCCAATCATGTAGCCTCTGTAAAACTTTACTCTTTACTCATGAGAAAATGAGAGTTTAAAAAGGTAAAGAATATCTTAGTATTATTATGAAAATTATTTTTATGTTTCAGAACCCCTGAAAGGGCCTCTGAGAACCCCCAAGAGTCCCTAGAAAATGTTTTAAGCACCACTATTTCATTAAATGCCAGTTTTATCTCAGAACTCAGGATGTGACTAATCCTATAGAAGCAAGTTGTCTTAACCTATATTCAACTATCACAGCATGAAGCCTCATATTTTTGAAAGAATATATAAGTCCACTCTCAGGATAATATATGAGGCAAAAGTATATTCATAGTTTGGATATAAGTGACAGATACATTTGCCATGGAAATGAGCTGAATTATTCAAAACAAGTTTTAATTGTCATCTTTATTGATGCTTCAGAAAATCCTTGGCTAAACCAGAAGAGGATTTGTAGGGACACTGATGGAAAATACTTAGGAGAGAAGATTTTGAGAAATTATGGTGAGCATTTTCAACAGGAATAATGGAAATTTAAGTAAATCCACATAACAAGTAAGGGGAATAGAGTGATGATAAGAAATTGTATTTTATTAAATATTTTCTAGGTTATACCATACACACACTCAAACATATACTTTCAGAGAGGAAGTTCACAAAATTGGTGAATTAGGGCATGTTTGATCAGTAATCAATTCTTGAGAAATGAGATAAAAAAGAAGGAGTTTGTATGAAATTTATGACTTGTGTGATCACAAGGATGGGAGAAGTCAAAAGAAACAACAGCAACAAAATATTAGAGTTAAACAAAACTGAGCAAAGGGCTCTGCTGGGATTGAGCTACACAATACTACTTTCATAAGTCTCACTATGCTTTTATAAGCAGAGAAAAAATAAGATTATAAAGATATATATATATATATATGGACTGCAAATAATTATCTGGACTTTCTAAAACTGGAAGAAGAGTTCCTCTTCTCTGAAATCATAAATCACCAAACCTTGCCTCAATGAGCAGAAATCTGCAAATACCAGAAAACATTAGAGGACCCTGAAAATTAAATTACCATAACATTTTAAAATTAAAATACAGATTTAAATATTATGTTGCTGAAATAGTGAGCATGACTAATGCCACATTACAAAACTAACCTCATTCATTTGGGAAAAAAATAGGAAATAATTGAACATAAATCTGACTCAAAGAGCCTTGGAAAAATCAGGAATTCCTTGGCATAAGCCAACACTTGGTTGGCAACATAAGCTATCAGAACTCTGATTTGGTGTGCTTCTATGAACCTGTAAATAAAGTTACCAAAGTTTATTTACATATAAAAAAGTTAAGCTAAATTGGATATTAAAGATCACATGAGCTTTGCCATGCCAAAATCAAATCCAAAATACTAACTTCTTATTCAAGTAAAATACCAGCAACTTATTCATTTAAATATGCTTTTAAACAGAATCAACTTTACTTTTTGGGATATACTTGCCCAATTTGCCTTTAAGTTTTGTTTTTTGTTTTTTTTTTTCTAAAGAAAGCAACTAATTTCATTTCAAACTCCTCAGACTATGACAATAGATTTTTAATTCACTTTATATTTCATAAAAAGGAAATCTATTTCTAATACAAGCCAGAACAAATGGCATGAAAATATGTTGTGTACTTATGTACATTTTATTTGGAGAAAGGTGAAGTAGTGGGCAGGTATGGAAATTACTATCAGTTTCACAAAGTTGTACATAAAACAAAAAAAATTAAGAAGCAAAATCTGTGCCAGGCATTGTGGCTCATGCCTATAATTCCAGCACTTTGGGAGGCTGAGGCAGGAGGAGCACTTGAGCCCAGGTGTTCAAGACTAGCCTGGGCAACATAGTGAGACCTTGTCTCTACACAAAATGCAAACATTTAGCCAGGCATGGCACCATGTGCCCGCTACTCTGGAGGCTGAAGTGAAAGGCTGCCTTAAGCCAAGGAGGTAGAGGCTGCACTGAGCCAAGATCACGCCACTACACTCCAGCTTGCTGGGTGCCAGAGTGAGAACCTATCTAAAAAAAGAAAAAGAAAAAGAAAAGTCAAGCATTAATACGATTTGGCTCTGTGTCCCCACCCAAATCTCATGTTGAATTGTAATTCCCAGTGTTGGAGTTGGGGCCTGATGGAAGGTGTTTTGATCAGGGAGGTGGTTTCTCATGGTTTAGCATTATCCCCCTAGTGCTGTCTCGTCATAGATTTCTCAAGATATCTGGTTGTGGGAAAGTGTGTAGCACCTCCTTCTTCACTCACTCTCTCTCTCTCTCCTGCCAGCCATGTGGAGACATGCTTTCTTCCCCTTCAGCATCTACTATGATTGTAAGTTTCCTGTTCTATAGCCATGACTTTTGTACAGCCTGTGGAACTGTGGGTCAACTAAACCTATTTTCTCATAAATTACTCAGCCTCAGGTAGTTCTTTATAGCAGCATGAGACTAATACAAAAAATTGGTACCAGAGAAGTGGAGAATTGCTATAAAAATAACTAAAAATGTGGAAGCAGCTTTGTAACTGGGTAATGGGCAGAGGTTGGAACAGTTTGGAGGACTTAGAAGAAGAGAAGCTGAGGGAAAGTTTGGAACTTCCAAGAGACTTGTTAAACTGTTGTGACCAAAATTCTGATAGTGATATGGATGATGAAGTCCAGAATGAGGTGATCTCAAATGAAGATGAGGTACTTATCAGGAACTGGAGCAAAGGTCACTCTTTCTATGCTTTAGCAAAGAGCCTGCTGGCATTGTGCCCCCGCTCTAGAGATCTGTTGAACTTTGAATTTGAGAGAGATTAGGGCAGGGGTATCCAATCTTTTGTCTTCCCTGGGCCACATTGGAAGAAGAAGAATTGTCTTAGGGCACACATAGAATACACTAACACTAACAATAGCTGGTGAACTAAAACAAAAAATCACAAAAAACTCATAATATTTTAAGAAAGTTTATGAATTTGTGTTGGGTGACATTCAAAGTCATCTGGGGCTACATGCAGCCTACATGCCATAGGTTGGACTAGATTGATTTAGGGTAACTGGTGGAAAAAATATCTAAGCACCAAAATGTTCAAGAAGTAACCTGGCTGCTTCTAACAGCTATACTAATATGCATTTGCAAAGAGATGGTCTGAAATTTGAATTTATATTTAAGAGGGAAGCAGAGTGTAAATGTTTGGAAAATTTGCAGCCTGACCAAGTGGTAGGAAAACAAAAACAAAAACAAATAAAAAAACATTATATGGGGAGGAATTCAAATCAACTGCATGAATTTGCATAAGTAAAGGGGAGCTAAATGTTAAAATCCAAGACAATGGCGAAAATGCCTCCAAGGCATTTCAGAGGCTTTCACAGAAGCCCCTCCCATCACAGGACTGGAGGCCTCAGGGGAAGAATGGTTTAATGGGCCAAAACCAAGGACATGCTGCTCTATGCAGCCTCAAGACATGACACCCTGCATCCCAGCTTCTCCAGCTCAAGCCATGACTAAAAGGGGCCAAGGTACAACTCGGGCCACTGCTTCAGAGGGTATAACACCTAAGCTTTAGAAGCTTCCACAGGGTGTTAAGCCTGAGGGTGTGCAGAGGGCAAGAATTGAAGTTTGGGAGCCTCTATCTAGATTTCAGAGGATGTATGGAAATGCCTGGATGTCCAGGCAGAAATCTGCTGCAGAGGTGGAGCCCTCATGGAGAACCTCTACTAGGGCAGTGCAAAGGGGAAATGTGGTGTTGGAGAGCCTCCACGCCAAATCCCCACTGAAGCACTGCCTAGTGGATCTCTGAGAAGAGGGCCACTGTCCTCCACTGTCTTCAAGACCCCAGAATGGTAGATCCACCAATAGCTTGCCTCTAGTGCCTAGAAAAGCCACAGGTACTCAATGCCAGCCAGTGAAAGCAGCTTCAGGGGCTGTACCCTGCAGAGCCACTGGGGAAGAGCTGCCCAAGGCATTAGGAGTGCACCTCTTGCATCAGTGTTGCCTGGATGTGAGACATGGAGTCAATGGAGATTATTTTAGAGCTTTAAAGTTTAATGAATGCCCTGCTGGATTTTGGACTTGTGTGGGGCCCGTAGCCCCTTGGATTTCGCCAATTTCTCACTTTTGGAATGGTAACATTTACACAATGCCTGTGCCACCATTGTATATTGGAAGTAACTAACTTGTTTCTAATTTTACAGGCTCATAGGTGAAAGGAATTTGTCTTCTCTCAGATGAGACTTCAGACTGGAACTTTGGGAGTGACGCTGGAACAAATTAAGACTTTGGGGGACTGTTGGGAAGGCATGATTGTGTTTTGAAATGTGAGAAGAACATGAGATTTGAGAGGGCCCAGGGGTGGAATAATATGATTTGGCTCTGTGTCCCAACCCAAATCTCATGTTGAATTGCAGTTCCCAGTGTTGAAGGTGGGGCCTGGTGGGAAGTGATTGAATAATGGGGGTGGTTTCTAATGGTTTAACACCATCCCTCTAGTGCTGTCTCATGATAGAGTTCTCATCTGATCTTGTTGTTTGAAAGTGTGTAGCACCTCACTCACTTTCTCCCTCTCTGTCCTGCTAGCCATGTGAAGACATACTTGCTTCTTTGTTGACTTGTGCAATGATTGTAAGTCTCCTGAGGCCTCCCAAGCCATGCCTCCTGTACACCCTGCAGAATTGTGAGTGAATTAAACCTGTTTTCTCCATAAATTACCAAATCTCAGGTAGTTCTTTATAGTACTGTGAAAACGGACCAATACGAGTGTTATAATTTGATATTAAATTAAGAGAATCAATTAAAACTTTGCTAAAAATTTTACTCAGCTTATGAAATTTTGGATGTGTGATATGTAAACTTAGTTATCAATTTTTATATTTTAAAATAGAATGCTATCTTGCTAGATTTTACTTGGAAGAATTGAATAAATAAGATGTTGCTAATTCCATCTGTATTAATCTATAAAAATCTATAAAAATTGTGAACACCTTTATGAGCATTTTAACCACTCATCTTTGTGAACTCCAAATATCTGAGACAAGCCTTAGTCAATTTAGAAAGTGGCTTCTTTTTTGGCCGAAGTTAAGGATGAGTGCCTGTCCTGATGACATGTGCCCAAGGTGGTCCAAGCACAGCTTGGTTTTATACATATTAGGGAAACAGGAGACATCAATCAATATATGTAAGATGAACATTGTTTTGAGCCAGAAAGGAAGGACAACTCGAAGCAAAGGCAGGACAACTTGAAGTGGAGAGAGGGCTTCCAGGTTATAGGTTGCAACAACAAATGGTTGCATTTTTTTGAATTTCTAATTAACCTTTCCAAAGGAGGCAATCAATCAGATATGCATGTATCTCAGTGAGCAGAGGGATGCCTTTGAATAGCATGGAAAGCCGGTTTGCCCCAAGCAATTCCCAGCTTGACTGTTATCTTTAGCTTAGTGATTTTGGGGCCCCAAGATTTATTTTCCTTTCACATCTTAAACTGCATGCTAGTGTATTTTAACAAAAAGATTATTACTTTGTTATATATGTATTACTGGTGTGTTTATAATTATAGAGAAATAATATGGTACATGAAGCAACAAGAGTTCAGTTTGAAATTATACACTATAGATGGGTTTAGGAATTCAGGTAAGAGGATATCTTAACAGAGATAAGTCAAATGAGTGAGATTTTGTGGAGAAAATGAGTAGGGTGTTGGGCAAAAAGGAAAGGAAGCGCTTGGCTTTTCTGAGGAACAACATAAGCAATAGCAACAGCACTGATCATAATATCTGTGGTTATCCAGAGAGAAGTTGACTTTGCTAGAGTGCTTGCATAGCAGGTCAATCAAATGGGACTGCATTGGAACTGAGGGATAAGGAGTTTTAAACAGAGACAACCAAATAAAAGTGATATTTTTAAAATATGCACTGAGAAGCACTTTAAGAATAGCAAGAATTTGGTGGCCATAAATATAAATTTAAGCCGATTGAAGTTATCTAAATGTGGAGTTATCAAAATCTTAATAAGATATTAGCAATGCAAAGGAAGAAACAGATATGAAAGACTTTAAATGGAGAACCTGTTAGATAATTTATTGCATATAGGAAGTAAAATTATCTTCCCAAGAGTATAGTTAATTTTGAGCACTTCTGTATTAGCTGTATAATTATTTTTCTTCCTTTTTACTTGATTTGCTAATTCAATATTAGTTGCATAGCAAGTAAGGGACATAAAGTACAGTAATAAAAGTACTTCTTTCTTTCAACTTTTTTTCATACTCTGCTTATTCATGGCAAATTTGAAAAAGTTTTTAAAATCGTAAATGTACATTGACAGGAGAAATATTTTCCAAGTTTAAAAATAATTTTCCATTATACCTTTCCTACAAAATTAATTCCTATACTCTTCCAATATTATTTTCTCATATTGTTTTGTTCATTTGAATTCCCGTGAAAAGTTAATGTGACATCTTGAATTTTGCAAAAACTTATCAGTGAAATCAGTAAAATGAATACTCTCAGTTGCTCCACAGACTATGAGGCAAAGCAAGAAAAATGCTGTGTCTAATTTTATCAATTAAAATAATTTACTTAAAATGAAATTCTTGACATAAATGCTGTAACCTATTTCCTTATGACATTCAGAAATAAACGCTACAACCTATGGATAGAAATGTGTTAAAGAAACAGGCAGTGTCTCAAACAGGTAATTGCTTTACTTCTGCAGTGAAAAACCATCACTGACATTACTAAAGTTTTCATTTGCTTTTCAACCAATGTAATTTTAAGTAACTAATTTTTCAATAGAGTTTTGGAAAGCATAACTGTGGCAGTGACCAAGAATTAGATAAAAAGGTAAAAATCTTTTAACAAGTATATTGCTTATTTCAGCATCCACATCTGAAGGCATATATCATACTGCAGAAGAGTTCTTTCTGTTCCTGATTGAAGAGACTAGCTTTATGATGTGAAAAGCCTTAAGCCTATAGAAACAATTGTAATGAACTTAGGACTTAAAACCATAAGGAAAAAAATTACATACACCTCTGTTTGATGGTTATGATTGTAGCTATAACTAGAAGAGTTACCCTGAGGCATCAATAAATGTAAGCACTAAGACATGTATTCAGCACCTGAAAGAAATCAACAACTACCTAATGATGGCCTCGTATAGACATAGGAATATTATTTTTTCTATAAGTAGACAGTGCAATTTCTCTACTAACATGGAGAAATTTAAGAGGAGATAAATCTGTGTGTATACTGAAAATATGGTATCAGGCATTTATAAATTCAGATATTCAGTGTCCAGCAGTAAGAGTATTAAGAGACTAATTAAAACAGAGGATTTGAAGTCTACCTGGTTTCTCCGTGGCTACCATTTACTGTATAAATTTAGGTACATCATATAATCTGGGCTTCATTTTTTTCATCAATAAAATAGAGATAATAATAGTATTAAAATACTATAGTATGGTTATAAGAATTGAATGTGACTATTGCTTAAAGCTCTCAGAGCAGAACATAGCTGCTTTCACTTACTAGTGATAATGGTAGTGATCATAATTATTATTTACTTGTTTATATTGCTGACATAGCCAAGCACGGCTTTGTTAATTGGAGCAGGACAAGCTATATTGAAGAAGGACCATATTTTAAACTAAACCTATCCATTGAAGTGGGAAAAGAACTGAGAGGATATACCCAGCACAAAGAGGAAAAAACTGCAGACAAATTCAGGGGTTAGAACTTGGTATGTGGTGGGAAAAGCCAGATATATGTGAATTTGCTAGTTCCAGAATATTCACTCAGGGAATGGGGTATCTAAATATGCAACTGGAGGCAAACTAAGAGGTAACCAAGGAGTAGTCCCTAGTGCAGAGACTGCACTAGAGATTCAATTCCAAAGTCAAGGATCTTACACTGGGATTTAATCCCAAAGTCAGTGAATGAAGCATAAATCCCTAGAGTTCAAAGCACCCTTCAAATTCTCCCAGTAAGACATTACTTTGCAGAATGGCATATTATCTCCCATTATAACAAGATCATTACATTGGACGTATCCTCTTCATTTGAGCATCTAATGAAGTACTTCCGTGGAATTTGGGATCGATGCTGCAATCAAACTCAGCGTGTTTAAAAGTTTAAGAAACATATGGGAATTGGAACTTAACCAGAGAATAGCACATTTATATCTCTCCTCTCATACCTAAGTCATATGTAAATACTTACATAGAAAATTTTTGAAATTGTTTATTTCTCCCTCTCTCTCTGTATGTATGTGTGTGTGTGTGTGTGTGTGTGTGTGTGTATGACATGATAAAGCCCTTTTATACTCAGAAAATAAACTTGTAAAGAATATTAAGGAATTAATAACTGAACTTCAGTCCCCTCTGGTACTCATTTCCATAGCCAGCTTACATTCAGTGTTTCCTTATTATAACTGCTTTGTGTATGCTTCCATTTGTTTATACCTCTTTCCCTTCATATTTCTACCCTAGAAGTTGTCAAAGCTACATGTAACATATCACTTCCTCCTTACAAACATCAGAGCAATAAGCGTGGATAGAGTAAAACACATAACCAAGATGACCATGCTGGTCATGAATGTGTGCACCTCAGATCTCCCTTCAAGATAACCTGCTGCAGTGAGCACAGTTGACTTAAAGCCCCCACCTGCAGCACCTAAACATTCTCTGCCACACTCAGGCCAAAGCCCTACTTGGTTAGGCTGCTTGGGCCAATAATTGGGCATGACAAGGATATTAGGGATGAGCTATTTCAGCCTCATGCTCTAACAATCCAGCTCTTCCAACAGTCAACCTTGTGAGGGACTCCACATGAGCCTGGCCAAGATATTCTCAGATATACTGCAGACTGATGCTCTCCTACCCACTTTTCCTGCCTTTTCTCTCATTTCACAGGTGTCAGACCTGCATCACAGTCTGAAGACTCTTCTCATCTGTGCCCAACTCTCCCCTTTATCCTTCACCATCATCTCTCCCAATAAATTACTTACACTTCTAATTCCACCATGGCATCTGGCTCTTGAAGGCCCTGAATTAATCACTTACTAACTCTAAATTCTTCACTACATATCTCAGGCTGAATATGTGCTTTCATTTGGATCCTATTGTCTTTCCTTTGTCAGTTTAGCTACCCATCATCCTAGATCAACAGTATATTTTGGTCACTTCCAGGATGGCCAAATAGGAACAGCTCTGGTCTACAGCTCCCAGCGAGATTGACACAGAAGATGGGTGATTTCTGCATTTCCAACTGAGATACCTGGTTCATCTCATTGGGACTTGTTGGACAGTGGGTGCAGCCCATGGAGGGTGAGCCAAAGTAGGGTGGGGCATGGGCATCACCTCACCCAGGAAGTGCAAGGGGTCAGGGGATTTTCCTTTCTTAGCCAAGGGAAGCTGTGAGTGACTGTACCTGGAGGAATGGTATGCTCCTGCCCAAATACTACACTTTTCCCATGGTCTTCACAACCAGCAGACCAGGAGATTCCCTCCTGTGCCTGGCTGGGCCAGTCCCACACCCACGGAGCCTTGCTTGCTGCTAGCGAAGCAGTCTGAGATCCACCTGGGACACTGGAGCTTGGTGAGGGGAGAGGCGTCAGCCATTGCTGAGGCTTGAGTAGGCAGTTCTATACTCACAGTGTAAACAAAGCAGCAGGGAAGCTCGAACTGGGCAGAGCCCACCTCAGCTCAGGAAGGACTACTGCCTCTCTAGATTCCACCACTTTGTTCAGATATCTGAACAAAAGGCAGCAGACAGCTTCTCCAGACTTAAACGTTCCTGCCTAACATCTCTGAAAAGGGAAGTGGTTCTCCTAGAAAGGCGTTTGAGTTTCAATAATGGACAGACTGACTACTCAAGTGGGACCCTGACCCCTGTGTAGCCTGACTGGGAGACACCTCCCAGTAGGGGCTGAAAGACACCTCATACAAGCGGGAGCCCCTCTGAGATGAAGTTTCCAAAGGAAGGATCAGGCAGCAATATTTGCTGTTCTGCAACCTCCACTGGTGATACCCAGGAAAACAGGGTCTAGAGTGGACCTTGAGCAAACTCCAACAGAAGGGTCTGTCTGTTAGAAGGAAAACTAACAAACAGAAAGGAATACCATCAACATCAACAAAAAGGACATCCACACCGAAACCCCATCCGTAAGTCACCAACATCAAAGACCAAAGGTAGATAAAACACAAAGATGGGGAGAAACCAGAGCAGAAAGGCTGAAAATTCCAAAAACCAGAACACCTCTTCTCCTCCAAAGGAATACAACTCCTCACCAGCAAGAGAACAAAACTGGATGGAAAATGAGTTGCATGAGTTGACAGAAGTAGGCTTCAGAAGGTCGGTAATAGAAACTTCTCCGAGCTAAAGGAGCATGTTCTAACCCATCATAAGGAAGCTAAAAACCTTGAAAAAAGGTTATATGAATGGCTAACTAGAATAACCAGTGTAGACAAGACCTTAAATGACCTGATGGAGCTGAAAACCACAGTACAAGAACTTTATGAAGCATTCACAAGCTTCAATAGCCAATTTGATCAAGCAGAAGAAAGGATATCTGTGATTGAAGATCAAATTAATGAAATAAAGTGAAAGGCAAGATTAGAGAAAAAAGAGTGAAAAGAAACAAACAAATCCTCCAAGAAATATGGGGCTATGTGAAAAGACCAAATCTACTTTTGATTGGTGTACCTGAAAGCAACAGGGAGAATAGAACCAACTTAGAAAACACTCTTCAGGATATTCTCCAGGAGAACTTACACAACATAGCAAGGCAGGCCAACATTCAAATTCAGGAAATAACAGAAAACACCACAAAGATACTCCTCAAGAACAGCAACCCAAAGACACATCATTATTAGATTCACCAAGGTTGAAATGAAGGAAAAGAATGTTAAGGGCAGCCAGAAAGAAAAGCCAGGTTACCCACAAAGGGAAGCCTATCAGACTAAGAGTGGATCTCTCAGCAGAAACCCTATAAGCCAGAAAAGAGTGGGGGTCAATATTCAACATTCTTAAAGAAAAGAATTTTCAACCCAGAATTTGAGATACAGCCAAACTAAGCTTCATAAGTGAAGGAGAAATAAAATCCTTTATAGACAAGCAAATGCTGAGAGATTTTGTCACCACCAGGCCTGCCTTACAAGAGCTCCTGAAGGATGCACTAAACATGGAAAAAAACAACTGATACCAGCCACTGCAAAAACATGACAAATTGTAAAAACCATTGATGCTATGAAGAAACTTCATCAATTAATGGGCGAAATAACTAGCTAGCATCATAATGACAGATCAAATTCACACATGACAATATTAACCTTAAATGTAAGTGGGCTAAATGCCCCAATCAAAAGACACAGACCGGCAAATTGGATAAAGAGTCAAGACCCATTGGTGTGCTGTATTCAGGAGACCCATCTCACATGCAAAGGCATACATAGGCTCAAAATAAAGGGATGGAAGAAGATCTATCAAGCAAATGGAAAGCAAAAAAAAGCAGGGGTTGTAATCCTAGTCTCTGATAAAACACACTTTAAACCCACAAATATCAGAAGAGACAAAGAAGGCCATTACACAATGGTAAAGGGATCAATTCAACAAGAAGAGCTCACCTAAATATATAGGCACCCATTACAGGAGCACCCACATTCATAAAGCAAGTTTTTAGAGACCTACAAAGAGACTTAGACTGCCACACAATAATAATGGGAGAATTTAACACTCCAATGTCAATATCAGACAGATCAACAAGACAGAAAATTAACAAGGATATCCAGGACTTGAACTCAGCTCTGGACCAAGTGGACCTAAATCACATCTACAGAACTCTCCACCCCAAATTAACAGAATATACATGCTTCTCAGCACCACATCACACTTATTCTAAAATTGACCATATAATTGGAAATAAAATACTCCTCAGCAAATGTAAAAGAACAGAAATCACAACAAACTGTCTCTCAGACCACAGTGCAATCAAATTAGGACTCAGTATTAAGAAACTCACTCAAAACCACACAACTGCATGGAAACTGAACAACCTGCTCCTGAATGACTACTGGGTACATAACAAAATGAAGGCAGAAATAAAGATGTTCTTTGAAACCAGTGAGAACAAAGTCACAATGTACCAGAATGTCTCGGATACGTGTAAAGCAGTGTGTAGAGGGAAATTTATAGCACTAAATGCCCATAAGAGAAAGCAGGAAAGATCTAAAATTGACACCTTAACATCACAATTAAAAGAACTAGAGAAGCAAGAGCGAACAAATTCAAAAGCTAGCAGAAGACAATAAATAACTAAGATCAGAGCAGAACTAAAGGAGATAGAGACACAAAAAGTACTTCAAAAAATCAACGAATCAAGAAGCTGGTTTTTTGAAAAGATCCACAAAATAGATAGACCACTAGCAAGACTAATAAAGAATAAAAGAGAGTATAATCAAATAGATGCAAAAAAATTAGGTAAAGGAGATATCACCACCGATCCCACAGAAATACAAACTACCATCAGAGAATACTACAAACACCTCTACACAAATAAACTAGAAAATCTACAAGAAACGGATAGATTCCTGGACAGATACACTCTCCCAAGATTAAACCAGGAAGAAGTTGAATCTCTGAATAGACCAATAACGGGTTCTGAAATTGAGGCAATGATTAATAGCCTACCAACCAAAAAAAAGTCCAGGACCAGATGGATTCACAGCCGAATTCTACCAGAGGTACAAAGAGGAGCTGGTACTACTCCTTCTGAAACTACTCCAATCAATACAAAAAGAGGAAATCCTCCCCAACTCATTTTATGAGGCCAGGATCATCCTGATACCAAGCCTGTCAGAAACACAACGAAAAAAGAGAATTTTAGGCCAATATCCCTGATTAACATTGATACAAAAATCCTCAATAAAATACTGGCAAAGTGAATTCAGCAGCACATCTGCCACGATTCCACCATGATAAAGTCAGCTTCATACACCACGATCAAGTCAGCTTCATCCCTGGGATGTAAGCCTGGTTCAACATACACAAATCAATCAACTTAATCCATCACATAAACAGAACCAAGAACAAAAACCACATGATTAGCTCAATAGAAGCAGAAAAGGCCTTCGACAAAATTCAACAGCCTTTGATGCTAAAAACTCTCAATAAACAAGGTATTGATGGAATGTAGGTCAAAATAATAAGAGCTATTTACGACAAAGCCACAGCCAATATCATAGTGAATGGCCAAAAACTGGAAGCATTCCCTTTGAAAATCAACACAAGGCAAGGGGGCCCACTCTCACCAGTCCCATTCAACATAGTATTGCAAGTTCTGGCAAGGGCAATCAGGCAATATAAAGAAATAAAGGGTGTTCAATTAGGAAAAGAGGAAGTCAAATTGTCTCTGTTTTCAGATGACATGATTTTATATTTGGAAAACCCCATCATCTCAGCCCAAAATCTCCTTAAGCTGATAAGCAACTTCAGCAAAGTCTCAGGATACAAAATCAATGTGCAAAAATTAAAAGCATTCCATACACCAAGAACAGACAAACAGAGAACCAAATCATGAGTGAACTCCCATTCACAATTACTACAAAGGGAATAAAATACCTAGGAATCCAAATTACAAGGGATGTGAAGGACCTCTTCAAGGAGAATTACAAACCACTGCTCAACGAAATAAAAGAGGACACAAACAAATGGAAGAACATACCATGCTCATGGATAGAAAGAATCAATATCATGAAAATGGCCATATTGCCCATACTACCCGAAGTAATTTATAGATTCAATGCTATCCTCATCAAGCTACCACTGACTTTCTTCACGGAATTGGAAAACACTACTTTAAATTTCACATGGAAACAAAAAAGAGCCTGCATAGCCAAGACAATCCTAAGCAAAAAGAACAAAGCTGGAGGCATCATGCTACCTGACTTTAAACAATACTACAAGGCTACAGTAACCAAAACAGCATGGTACTGGTACCAAAACAGATATATAGACCAATGGAACAGAACAGAGGCCTCAGAAATAACACTACACATCTACAACCATCTCATCTTTGACAAACCTGGCAAAAACAAGCAATGGGGAAAGGATTCCCAATTTAATAAATGGTGCTGGGAAAAATGGCTAGCCATATGTAGAAAGCTGAAACTCGATCCCTTCCTTACACTTTACACAAAAATTAACTCAAGATGGATTAAAGACTTAAATGTAAGACCTAAAACCATAAAAACCCTAGAAGAAAACCTAGGCAATACCATTCAGGACATAGGCATGGGCAAAGACTTCATGACTAAAACACCAAAAGCAACGACAACAAAAGCCAAAATAGACAAATGGGACATATTAAACTAAAGAGCTTCTGCACAGCAAAAGAAACTATCATCAGAGGGAACAGGGAACCTGCAGAATGGGAGAAAATTTTTGCAATCTACTCATCCAACAAAGGGCTCATATCCAGAATCTACAAAGAACTCAAATTTACAAGAAAAAAACAAACAACCCCATCAACAAGTGGGCGAAGTATATGAACAGACACTTCTCAAAAGAAGACATTTATGCAGCCAACAAACATATGAAAAAATGCTCATCATTACTAGTCATTAGAGAAATGCAAATCAAAATCACAATGAGATACCATCGCACACCAGTTAGAATGGTGATCATTAAAAAGTCAGGAAACAACAGATGCTGGATAGCATGTGGAGAAATAGGAACAATTTTACCCTTTTGGTGGGAGTGTAAATTAGTTCAACCATTGTGGAAGACAGCGTGGTGATTCCTAAAGGATCTAGAACTAGAGATACCATTTGACCCAGCAATCTCATTACTGGGCATATGCCTAAAGGGTTATAAATCATGCAAATCTAAAGACACATGCACACGTATGTTTATTGCGGCACTATTCACAATAGCAAAGACTTGGATGGACTTAGTAAATGTCCATCAATAATAGACTGGATAAAGAAAATGTGGCACATATACACCATGGAATACTATTCAGCAATAAAAAGGGATGAGTTCATGTCCTTTGCAGGGACATGGATGAAGCTGGAAACCATTATTCTCAGCAAAATATCACAAGGACAGAAAACCAAATACCACATGTTCTCACTCACAAGTGGAAGTTGAACATTGAGAACACATTGACACAGGGAGGAGAATTTCACACAATAGGGCCTGTTGCGTGGTGGTGGTTTGGGGGAGGGATAGGGTTAGGAGAAATACCAAATGTAAATGACCAGCTGATGGGTGCAGCAAACCAACGTGGCACATGTATACCTATGTAACAAACCTGAACGTTGTGTACATGTATCCTAGAACTTAAAGTATATTTTAAAAACCCGGTATATTCATTTTGTCTCTTCTCAAATTAGCAGAACTTCTCCCCTACTCTTCACATTCAGATGTTCACCTTGTAAATATTTTACTGAAAAAAATAGAAGCATTCAGAAGCATCCAATACCACATCCACCAACCCACCTACTTTTATTCTCATATGTTCTGTCTTCACTTCTGCTGTTGCCCTGTCCTCTTTACTTTGTGCACTATTAGGATTTTCCCACCTTTGAATTATTTCCTTCATAATTAAATATGCTATATCACCATCAATTTAAAAATCTTCTTGACCCCAAAAATCTCTCCAGCTACCCTCTGTACTCATGGTCTACCTTTCCATTTTTCACATTAATTTTCACACTAATTTTTTTTCCTTTTAAATCAGGGGTACATATGCAGGTTTGTTATATAGGTAAATCTGTATCATAGGGTTTTGTTGTACAGATTATTTCATCACCCAGGTATTAAGCCTAGTACACATTAATTACTTTTCCTCATCATCTCCCTCCTCCCACCTTCTAACCTCTGATAGGCCCCAGTGTTTATTGTTCCCCTCTGTGTGCCCATGTCTTCTCATCATTTAGCTCCCACTAATAAGTGAGATAATGTGGTGTTTGCTTTTCTGTTCCTGGGTTAGTCTGCTAAAGATAATGACCTCTAGCTCCATCCATGTTCCTGCAAAGGCCATGATCTTGCTTTCTTTTTTGACCATGTAGAATTCCACTGTGTATTTGTACCATATTTTCTTTATCCAGTCTATCATTGATGGACATTTATGTTGATTCCATGTCTTTACTTTTGTGAATAGTGCTGCAATGAACATATAGGTTCATGTGTCTTTATGATAGAATGATTTATATTCCCTTGGGTATATACCTAGTGAAGCAATGGCTGGGTCACATGGTAGTTCTGTTTTTATTAGGTTGGTGTAAAAGTAATTGTGGTTTTTGCCATTACTTTTAATATCTCCTTGAGGAATCAACACACTGCTTTCCACAATGGTTGAACTAATTTATACTCCCACCAACAATGGGAGTAAAAGTGGTCTCTTTTCTTTACAACCTTGCCAGCATCTGCTATTTCTTGACTCTTTAATAATAGCCATACTGACTGGTGTCAGATGGTATCTAATTGTGAATTTGATTTGCATTTCTCTAATGATCAGTGAGGTTCTATAGGCTGTCTTCCAGGGTTTTTACAGTTTTGGGTTTTATGTTTAAATATTTAATCCATCTTGAGTTAATTTATTTATATGGTGTAAGGAAGGGTCCAGTTTCAACCTTCTGCATATGGCTAGCCAATTATCCCAGCACCATTTATTGAATAGGAAGTCCTTTCCCCATTGCTTGTTTTTGTCAGCTTTGAAGATCAGATGGTTGTAGGTATGCGGCCTTACTTTGGGGCTCTGTGTTCTCTTCCACTGGTCTGTGTATCTGATTTTGTAGTAGTACTGTGCTATTCTGGTTACTTTCGCCATGTAGTTAGGTAGCATGATGTCTCCTGCTTTGTTCTTTTTGCCTGTGATTGCTTTGGCTATTCAGGGCCTTTTTGGTTCCATATAAATTTTAAAATAGTTTTTTCTAGTTCTGTGAAGAATGTCATTGGTAGTTTCATAGGAATAGCACTGAATGTGTAAATTGCTTTAGGCAGTATGGCCATTTTAATGATATTGATTCTTTGTATTCATAAGCATGGAATGTTTTTCTATTTGTTTCTGTCATCTCTGATTTCTTTCAGCAGTGATTTGTAATTCTTCTTGTAGAGGTCTTTCACCTCCTTGGTTAGCTGTGTTCCTAGGTATTTTATTCTCTTTGTGGCAGTTGTGAATGGGATTGCATTCCTGATTTGGCTCTTGGTTTGACTGTCATTGGTGTACCAGAGTCCTAGTAATTTTTGTACATTGATTTTGTATCCTGAGACTTTGTTGAAGTTGTTTATCAGCTTAAGAGCCTTAGAGCTGAGACTATGGGGTTTTTGAGATATAGGATCACGTCTGCAAACAGGGATTGTTTGACTTAATTTCTTTCTGTTTCGATGCTATCTGTTTCTTTCTCTTGCTTGATTGCTCTGGCCAAAACTTCCAATACTATATCAAATGGGAATGGTAAGAGAGGACATTCTTCTCTTGTGCCAGTTTTCAAGAGGAATGCTTCCATATTTTGCCCAATCACTATGATGTGGGTTTGGCTGTGAGTTTGTCATAGATGGCTCTTATATTATTTTAAGGTATGCTCTTTCAGTACCTAGTTTGTTGAGAGTTTTTAACATGAAACAATGTTGAATTTTATCAAAATACTTTTCTGCATCTCTTGAGATGATAATGTGGTTTTTGTCCTTCATTCTGTTTATATGATGAATCATATTTATTGATTTTCATATGTTGAACCAACCTTTCATCCCAGGGATAAAGCCCACTTGATCATGTTGGATTAGCTTTTTGATGTGCTGCTGGATTCGGTTTAACAGTATTTTGTTGAGGATTTTTGTGTTAATGTTCATCAAGGATATTGGCCTGAAGTTTTCTTTTTTTGTTGTGGTGCCTCTGCCACGTTTTGGTATCGGGATGATGCTGGTCTCAGAGAATGAGTTTGGGAGGAGTCTGTCCTCCACAATTGTTTGGAATAGTTTGAGTAGGAATAATACCAGCTATTCTTTGTACATCTGGTAGAATTCAACTGTGAATCCATCTGTTTCAGGGATTTCCTTGGTTGGTAGGCTATTTATTACTGATTCAATTTCAGACTTCATTACTGATCTATGTAGGGACTTAATTTCTGCCTGCTTCAGTCTTGGTAGGGTGTATGTGCCCATGTTTTATCCATTTCTTCTAGATTTTCTAGTTTGTGTGCATAGAGGTGCTCATAATAAGCTCTGATGGTTATTTGTATGTCTGAGGGGTCAGTGTCATTTCTAATTGTGTTTATTTGGATCATTTCCCTTTCCTTGTTTATTTGTCTAGCAGTTGATTTTATAGTTTTTTTCAAAAAAACAACTTTGAGGTTTGTTGATCTTTCAAATGGTTTTCCATATCTCAATCTCCTTTAGTTCAGTTCTGATTTGGATCATTTCTTGTCTTCTGCTAACTTTATTGTTGGTTTACTCTTGGTTCTCTATTTCTTTTAGTTAGGTTGCTAAATTGAGAACTTTCTAACATTTTGATATGGGCATTTAGTGCTATAAATTGCCCTCCTAACATTGCCTTACCTGTGTCCCAGAAATTCTGGTAGGTTACATCTTTGTTCTCATTAGTTTCAGGAACTTCTTGATTTCTGCCTTAATTTTATTACAGATCCAAAAATCATTCAGGGATAGGTTATTCAACTTCAATGTGGTTGTATGGATTTGAGTGAACTTCTTAGTCTTGAATTCACTTTTGATTGTGCTGTGGTCAAAGAGAGTAATTGTTATAATTTCAGTTGTTTTGAATTTACTGAGGAGTGTTTTGTGTCCCATTACATGGTCGATTTTAGAGTATGTGCCATGTGGAGATGGGAAGAATATATATTATGTTGTTTTGTGTGGAGAATTTCGTAGATAATCTATGAGGTCCATTTGACCCACTGCTGAGTTCAGGTCCTGAATATGTTTGCTAGTTTTCTGCCTCAAAAATCTATCTACTAATGTCAGAGGGGTGTCAAGTTCTCCCAATATTATTTTGTGGGAGTCTAAGTCTCTTTGTAGATCTCCTTCAGGAGTACTTGAAAGCAAGTCTGGTGAAAACAAATTTCCTCAGCATTTGCTTGTTTGAAAAGGATCTTATTTCTCCTTCACTTATGAAGCTTAGTTTGGCTAGATAAGAAATTGTGGGTTGGAATTTCTCTTTAATAAGAATGTTGGATATTGGCCCCTAAACTCTTCTGGCTTGTAGGGTTTCTTCTGAGAGGTCTGCTGTTAGCCTGATGGGCTTCCCTTTGTATGTGACTTGACCTTTCTTTCTAGCTGCCTTTATCATTTTTTCTTTAATTTTGACCTTAGAGAATCTGATGATTATGTGCCTTGGGGATGACCTTGTGAAGTATCTTACTGGGATTTTCTGCACTTCCTGAATTTGAATGTTGGCCTCTTTAGCTAGATTGGGAACGTTCTCCTGGATGATATACTGAAATATGTTTTCCATGCTGTTTATACTCTCCGCATCTCTTTCAGGGGCACCAATTTGTCATAGATTATATCTCTTTATGTAATCCCATATTTCTCAGAGGTTTTGTACATTCTTTTCATTTTTTATTTCTGTCTGACTGTCAAATCAGAAACCCAATCTTCAAGCTCTGGGATCTTTCCTCCACTTGGCGTATTTGGCTATTAATACTTTTGATTGCATTATGAAATTATTGTAGTGTGTTTTTCAATTCTATTAGTTCAGTAACATTCTTTTCTACAGTGGCTATTTTATGGTCTGTCAGCTCCTTTATCATTTTATTGTGACTCTTAGCCTCCTTGGATTGGGTTTCAACATACTTCTGCATTTCAATGATCTATATTCTTATTCATATCGTAAATTCTATTTCTGTCATTTCAACCATCTCATCTTGGTTCAGAACCCTTACTAGAAAAATAGTGTTGCTGTTTGGAGTAAAGAAGGCATCCTGGCTTTTTGAGTTGACAGAATTTTCACATAAGTTCTTTCTCATCTTTGTGTGCCAATGTTTACTCAATCTTTGAAGTTGCTGACCTTTAGATGATTTTTTTTCCTTTTATCCTATTTGATGACCTTAAGGGTACTATTGTGGTATAAAGTGAATTCAGCTGACTGGCTTCATTTCTGGAACATTTTAGAGGGCCAGTGCTCAGTTTTCAGCTTCTGGACCATGTGCTCTAACTCTTGGGGACTTGTATTGAGCCCTAACTTTGTTCTCTGGCTCCTTAAGGTTAGAAATTCACTGCACTGGCGGGCCGATGTGCCTACAGACCCTGGTCACAACACTCCAATGGTTGGTGTCAGCCAAAGCATTTCATGGTACAGTTGCTGCAGGATCTGTCTTTGTTTACACATGCCAGCAGCAACAGTAGTGTGATGGGATACACACTCTTGCTGTGAGAAGGTTCTGAGGGTGCCAGGGTGACAGCCTTCCTGTGGGCTTCCACCAGAGTGATGGAGGCAGCTGCTTGTGGCAGTGGAGGGGACTCTGCGGGCGAATGTGCACATGGTTGTTCAGGTGATGGTGTTAGCATGGGGGCAGGGTGCAGATAGGCACGTGTTTGTGTGCACTTTCTGTGTGCCACAGGCAGGGGTGGTCACTCAGGTCAGGGGATGGTCTGCTGTTCTCTGTGTCTATTTTCACTAGTGTGGCAATTTTGGCACAAGGGTGGGGCACTGGTAGGGACATGGCTGGATGGCTGTGTGCCCACCAAAGCTCAGACTGCAATGATGGTCCTACAAGGAGCCACAAGGAGTATAGGGGCAGACTTCACTCCTGCCAGCAGCAGTGGCAGGGTACAGTGCGTGCAGACATGTGAGTTGTGCACACATGTGTCAGCAAAGTGATGTGGTGGGTTGCCAGGTGCCCAGGAGAAGTTACACTATGGAGAGGGAGTGGGCAGTCTGGTGCATAGCCATTAGGGCTGCCTCACCAGAGCTCTCCACAGGTATGGTCTGCCAGTGCAGAGGCTACGATGCAGGCGCCCAGGGCACCTGAGGTTCCCCTGCATGCAGGCACAATCAGTCTGGGGCCCCAGGAGAGGCCAGCAGACCAAGGGGTGCTTAGTTCAGACCAGCCCGTCTGATGGGCAAGACAACCTTGCAGAGTTCAGGTCCAACATCTCCCTTAGGGCTAAAGTCTCCTGTGGGAGCAAGTTGAGCCTATGGGATGGCTGTCCCTGGCCATGCTCCAGTACTGACACATCCACACCAATCCCTCTGGGCTCCATATCAACTGGCTTGCTGCCCCACCACTTCTCTGAGCAGCCAATTTGAATGTCTGTGGTGGTCAAGGGGTCTCCTCCTGCCAGGATTCCAGAGGCCCCTGGCAAGAGTGGGCTGCTACTTGCCAGTTCAACTTACCTGTCTCCCAGGAGCTGTTGGGGGCCAGGAACAAGTCCAGGTGTGCTGTAGCCTGTGTAGGATTCCCAGCTTCCTCCCACTTCAGCTCAGCTTCTGTGTCTTCCCTCTGTTCAATTTCAGTGCCTTCCCTCTGAAGATCTGTTAGGCATTTGCCAGCATCTCAGTCCCTCGGTGGCAGCTGTTCCACCTGATTGCATCTAGGTGGACATCTTTCCCTCTCTCAAACCCACACTAACTTATATCAGACCACTCCATTGATCTGCTTTGCCAGTGTCACCAGCAATGTCCACTTTAATAAAGGTAGTAGTCAGCTCTCAAACCTCAATTAATACAAACAATCAGCAACATCTGTCAATGTTGATCGCCTCTTCCTTGTTGAAAGGCTTTCTTCATATTTATTCTGGACACCACATTTTCTTGGTTCTCCTACCTCTTTGACAACTTCTTTCAGCTTCCTCTGCAGGTATCTACTCTTTTTCTACACTTGTACCAATTAGAATGTCCCTTGGCTTTGTTCTTGTAATCTGTGTTTTGCCAGCTACATTTTGTCATGTGTTCCATCCATAGATTTGGATATCATCTTCAATTTGGTAAATCCCAAGTTTGTTCTCCAGTCCTCACCCACCACCCCAGTCTACAGACTGGTATATCTAACTGCCTATGCAACATCTACACTTAGCCATCAAATATATCCCAAATTAAATATACTTAATACAAGGTCCTTATTTTTCTCAACCAAGCTATTTTCTGTTTTCCTCATTTAAATTAATATCAATATCTTTCTTCCAGTTACTTATGCCAGAAGTCTTAAAGTTCCTTGAAAATGTCATTAAGAAAGATTTTCTCTTTTCCTATTGTTTCTGCCTTCAAAGTATATCCAGCCCAACTTTTCTTACCACTTCCATTCACTGCTACTCCTCTGATTCTCACCATCTTCTTTTTAAAAAATTTCTGGATTATTGCAATAATATCCTAACATTCTGTTTCACCTCTTCCCTTTGAAACTATTATTTGCTCTGGCTTTTTAGATGTACATAAAATCATATCACTCCTCTATTCAAAAATGCTCTGGAATTGTTTTTCATTCAGAGTAAAATATAAGCTGTTAAAATGAACTACAGGTCCCTAAAATATATGTCCTCAACTATTCCCCTACCTCTCTGATCTCATCTTCTTACTAACCCTCTTCCTTCTTTACTCTACATCAGCCAAAATGGCCTCCTTGCCCTTCTTTCATCAGCTCCTGTACCCAGGAGATGGAATTCTATTTAGAAGTTCCCAGATATATATACAATTACTTCTTCATATCTTCACTTCTCTGTACAAAAGTACCCAAACCATAGAGGTGCTCCTTAAAAACAACATATAAGGTAACTCAGATCCTACCTTGTCACTATTTTCTTTATTTATAGATATATATATAATATATTATACATATCTTATATATAATATATAATAATATATTATACATATCTTATATATAATATATAATAATATATTATACATATCTTATATATAATATATGATATATATTATATATACATTATATATAATATACTATATATTATATATTATAATATATAATAATATATATTATTATAATATGCATTATATATAATATATTATATATATTATATATTATAATATATTATATATATTATATATTATATATATTATAATATATTATAATATATTATATATTATATATATTATATATATTATATATATAATATATTATATATATTATATATATTATAGATATAATATATTATATATATTATATATATTATATATATAATATATTATATATATTATATATTATAATATATATTATTATATATATTATATATTATAATATATATTATATAATATAATATATAAATAAAATAATATAATAAATATTATATATTATATATTATAATAAAATATATAATATATAATATATTATATATTATATAATAAATATAATTTATAATAATATATATAATTTATATATGTTATATAATTTATAATAATATATAAATAAAATAATATAATATAATATATTATATATTATAACATATATTATATTATATATTATATATTATAACATATATTATATTATATATTATATATTATATAATATAACATATTGTATATAATATATATAATATATTATATTATATATATAATATATTATATAATATATTATATATATTATATAATATATTATATATATTATATAATATATTATATATATTATATAATATATTATATATATTATATAATATATTATATATATTATATAATATATTATATATATTATATAATATATTATATATAATATATATAATATATAATATATTATATATATTACACATATTATAATATATATAATATATTATATATTGTACATATATTATATATATTATAACAAATATAATATATAATATATTATATATTATATTAAGCACAAGTTGACAATCTGTATACTCCAATACACATGTACTCACCACACACAAGTACAAGTTATTTAAGAAAAAAATTTGTACTATTTAGTACTATATATTTTGTGCTGTTTGTGGTATGTAAAGCCATGAATATTTATTGAAGGGGTGAATGCATAAAATGAATAAAGAAAAAAGCACAGAGAAGCAGGCACAGTGATCTAGTTATTAGAACTCGGCTAGGTAGTAAAAAGTAAGATAACTTGGTTGATATGATCTGGTTAATAACTCTAAACTGGTTATTATAATTAAGGTACAAAGACATTTAAAACCTTGATTATTACCACTGGCATATAAAGTTTTTAGAATTAGATTACTATAAACAAAGTTAATTTTTGGTTAACATACCTGGCCTGGGACTGCTATCTTTAGAAAAGTCTGCTTTGAAGGATGACCTTTGGCTGATGTCTGGGGACTTACATTTTGGGAATTTTCTTACCATTTTCTAAATGATAAGGGTGACATATTGTGCCTAGAGTGTTTATGCAAACAATGTGGTTTATGCTACACCTGCCTTTCTTCTGGGAGTCTTCTGGGAATTTTCGTATGTGCTAGACAGAGGGTACCTCTGTGACCAGGCCTGTCTCTATTAGTTCAGGCTCCTATAACAAATACCATAGTCTGGGTGACTTACAAACAAAATAAATTTATTTCTAAGCGTTCTGGTGGCTGGAACTCCAAAATCAGAGTGTTGGCATGGTCAGGTTCTTCTAGGGAGAGCCCTCTTCCAGGTTGCAGACTATTCCCACTTCTCCTTGTATCCTCACATGGAAGAAAGTAAGGGAGCTTGTTCTCTGGCCTTGTCTAAGTGCACTAATCCCATTCATAAGGGCTTCACCTCATGACAAAATTACTTCCTAAAGACCCCACCTTAAAATGAGGGTCTCCATATTACAGTAAGATTAAGATTTCAACTTAATGAATTTTGGGAAGGACATAAACATTCAGATCATTGCAAACCCCTAGTAAAATCCTAAGCATAGAGTCTTTAGTGAGTTCCCTTGATAGAAACACTGCACACATGCTGCATTTTCATAGCTGGGAAAGAGTATGTTCTATGTGACCCCTCATGAGAGGGGGAATACATAAGGAAGCCTGCAGATGAATTCCTCCAGACACTACCTATGTATTTTTCCCTTATGATGCAACTATTATGATGCAACTATTTATCCTTAACTGTATTCTAAGTCGCATGAATCCTTCCAGGAAATATTTAAACGTGAAGATGGTCCTAGGACTGCAAAACACAAGAATAACATGCCAAGTCCCGGAATACTGGCTAAAAATATACTACATAATAGAAGAATCAATGCAATTGAATCAAGGTTGAGACTGAAAATAGGACTGAAATCAGGATCCAAAATATATAGAGGAGGAAAATTTTTATTATATTTGATTAGGCTCTCACTGACACTAAAGTTTTTTTTTTTTCCTTTGTATGGAAACTAGGAAAGGAAAAGGAAATCACTACCTTATAGGAGGGAGAAACAAAATAGCAGCACTTTTTTGAGGATGTGGGACCTCAAGAAAGGACACAGGCTTGTAATAAAGATTTAAGGAGTAGAGAGAGGGGGAAAAAAAGAAACCTTCCATTACGTCTCCCCGGGGTCAAGACTCCAAATGGGCAGATGCTTCATATAATGACACTCTTGAGGGTAAAATCCCTTGATGTGCTGATAAATGTTTAGCTATGGGCTTTCTTGAGGGTATGAACTAATTAGTAGCATTTGCCAATTTTTTTTGGTGTAAATTCTCCACTATGTCAGATTTTAAGCCACCAATGGTTAAACAACCAGGTCTCAAATTTCCTGAAGATATAATCATTGGCTTTCACAAGGACAATAAGATCTAGCTTCAGCATGACACAGGAAAACCAAAAACCAACATTATGTAAATGCAACCTTAATCAGACTGCTGAAAACCTAGTACTGTCTCAGGAACACAAAGAGCTAAGAAGAGCCATGCAATTATCTTATACCCAAAAGGGAAAAATCAATACATGATTTGCATAAGACTTTGCTTAAATTTGAAACACATATTTCATGGGCTGCTATAGCTCTCCATCAATTTTATTGACAACCTCAGAGAAGAAAATACAGATACACCACTCTAATTAATTGTCCAGTTTTCTCTAAAAAAAATTATGCTAGAAAAATAATATAGCAGTTGAATCTGCAGTCAACTGGTAACACCTTTTAGTGATATGCAAACTTACCCTATTCCACATGAGATTTTAAGAAAGTTAAAATAAAAGTACAATCAGTGATTTTAATTTTATGGAGAGCTATGTGTAAAGCAGGGATTGTTTTCTCTCTTTCTCCTTAATTTTATTATTCATGCTCAACTCAATACAGGGAGTGTTGTCTCTTTTTGTCGCTACAGTATACATAATTCCTTGAACACCTGCCATAAAATAGCCTCTCAATAATTTTTTGTTAAATTAATGAACAACATCAAACTCAAAAAAGTAAAGGCCACATGGTTTAACTGCTTTACTTCTTCATCTAATTCTTAATAATGACAATATAAAAAGATAATGTAGGGCCGTAAAACATTCATAATAAACAGCTGTTACTTATATTTTTCAGTCACTCTGCTTTTAACTTTTTGACCCAACTGGGTAAATATAGAACACTTCCTGTCTATTTATTCATAACAGCTTTGAAGAAATGCTTTTCTGAGTGCATTAGACTATTACTTTTTCATTGAAAGTCGAGAGTGCATTAGTCTCTTTCATATAAACTGTACTTGAAGTAGTTTTTACACTGATTAAGTTAAATGTGATAATGGCCAGAGTGATCAAATGAAATTTAATGGAAATGATGTGACACATTAGAATTAAGACTCTGGTGTACTGAAATTAATTGTTTGATTATCTAAGGAAGCACTACACTCACATTTTGAAATGCTCCAAAGATAAATAAAATTTCCAAAATTTTAAATGAATAGGTAGTAAAATCAGTTTTCCTATGGTGAGATTATATTAAAATATCCATTGTTATAATTTCTGATGTCTCTGCACACATAAGAACATCCATTTAATCTGTAACTCTACTAGTAAAAAATAACTAAATAAAGAAAACTCAAAACATACAGTTTAATAATGATATGACAGAGGTATCACACAATATGACATTAAAATACAAGTTTTAATTACAGAAAAATTGTGTTCTACCCTTTTAAAGAAAAACTAAATTTTCAAAGTGGTGACGTTAACAGAACTGCTAATAAAAGCAATAATCTTAATAGCCCAATACACATGTGTGTAACTTTTTTATTATTATTATACTTTAGGGTACATGTGCACAACGTGCAGGTTTGTTAGATATGTAGATATGTGCCATGTTGGTGTGCTGCACCCATTAACTCGTCATTTACATTAGGTATATCTCCCAATGCTATCCCCACCCCCCCGCCACCCCACAACAGGCCCTGGTGTGTGATGTTCACCTTCCTGTGTCCAAGTGTTCTCATTGTTCAATTCCCACCTATGAGTGAGAACATACAGTGTTTGGTGTTCTGTCCTTGCGATAGTTTGCTGAGAATGAGGGTTTCCAGCTTCATCTATGTCCCAACAAAGGACATGAACTCATCATTGTTTATGGCTGCATAGTATTCCATGGTGTATATGTGCCACATTTTCTTAATCCAGTCTATCATTGTTGGACATTTGGGTTGGTTCCAAGTCTTTGTTATTGTGGATAGTGCCACAATAAACATACATGTGCATGTGTCTTTATAGCAGCATGATTTATAATCCTTTGGGTATATACACAGTAATGGGATGGCTGGGTCAAATGGTATTTCTAGTTCTAGATCCTTGAGGAATCACCACACTGTATTCCACAATGGTTGAACTAGTTTACAGTCCCACCAACAGTGTAAGAATGTTCCTATTTCTGCACATCCTCTCCAGCACCTGTTGTTTCCTGACTTTTTAATGATTGCCATTCTAACTGGTATGAGATGGTATCTCATTGTGGTTTTGATTTGCATTTCTCTGATGGCCAGTGATGATGAGCATTTTTTCATGTGTTTTTTGGCTGCATAAATGTCTTCTTTTGAGAAGTGTCTGTTCATATCCTTCGCCTACTTTTTGATGGGGTTGTTTGTTTTTTTCTTGTAAACTTGTTTGAGTTATTTGTAGATTCTGGATATGAGCCCTTTGTCAGATGGGTAGATTGCAAAAATTTTCTCCCATTCTGTCTGCTGCCTGTTCACTCTGATGGTAGTATCTTTTGCTGTGCAGAAGCTCTTTAGTTTAATTAGATCCCATTTGTCAATTTTGCCTTTTGTTGTCATTGCTTTTGGTGTTTTAGACATGAAGTCCTCGCCCATGCCTATGCCCTGAATGGTATTGCCTAGGTTTTCTTCTAGGGTTTTTATGGTTTTAGGTCTAACATGTAAGTCTTTAATCCATCTTGAATTAATTTTTGTATAAGGTGTAAGGAAGGGACCCAGTTTCAGCTTTCTACATATGGCTAGCCAGTTTTCCCAACACCATTTGTTAAACAGGGAATCCTTTCCCCATTTCTCATTTTTGTCAAGTTTGTCAAAGATGAGATGGTTGTAGACATGTGGTATTATTTCTGAGGGCTCTGTTCTGTTCCATTGGCCTATATCTCTGTTTTGGTACCATTAACATGCTGTTTTGGTTACTGTAGCCTTGTAGTATAGTTGAAAGTCAGGTAGCGTGATGCCTCCAGCTTTGTTCTTTTGGCTTAGGATGGACTTGTCAATGTGGGATCTTTTTTGGTTCCATATGAACTTTAAAGTAGTTTTTTCCAATTCCGTGAAGAAAGTCATTGGTAGCTTGGTGGGGATGGCATTGAATCTATAAACTACCTTGGGCAGTATGGCCATTTTCACGATATTGATTCTTTCTATCCATGAGCATGGAATATTCTTCCATTTGTTTGTATCCTCTTTTATTTCATTGAGCAGTGGTTTGTAGTTCTCCTTGAAGAGGTCCTTCACATTCCTTGTAAGTTGGATTCCTAGGTATATTATTCTCTTTGAAGCAATTGTGAATGGGAGTTCACTCATGATTTGGCTCTCTGTTTGTTTGTTATTGGTGTATAAGAAGGCTTGTGAGTTTTGCACATTGATTTTGTATCCTGAGACTTTGCTGAAGGTGCCTATTAGCTTAAGGAAATTTTGGGCTGAGACGATGGGGTTTTCTAGATATAAAATCATGTCATCTGCAAACAGGGGCAATTTGACTTCCTCTTTTCCTAAATGAATACCCTTTATTTCCCTCTCCTGCCTGATTGCCCTGGCCAGAAAGTCCAACACTATGTTGAATAGGAGTGGTGAGAGAGGGCATCCCTGTCTTGTGCCAGTTTTCAAAGGGAATGCTTCCAGTTTTTGCCCATTCAGTATGATATTGGCTGTGGGTTTGTCATAGATAGCTCTTATTATTTTGAGATACATCCCATCAATACCTAATTTATTGAGAGTTTTTAGCATGAAGGTTGTTGAATTTTGTCAAAGGCCTTTTCTGCATCTATTGAGATAATCATGTGGTTTTTGTCTTTGGTTCTGTTTATATGCTGGATTACGTTTATTGATTTGTGTATGTTGAACCAGCCTTGCATCCCGGGGATGAAGTCTTCTTGATCATGGTGGATAAGCTTTTCGATGTGCTGCTGGATTCAGTTTGCCAGTATTTTATTGAGGATTTTTGCATCGATGTTCTTCAAGGATGTGGGTCTAAGATTCTCTTTTTTGGTTGTGTCTCTGCCAGGCTTTGGTATCAGGATGATGCTGGCCTCATAAAATGAATTAGGGAGGATTCCCTCTTTTTCTATTGATTGGGATAGTTTCAGAAGGAATGGTACCAGCTCCTCCTTGTACCTCTGGTAGAATTTGGCTGTGAATCCATCTGGTCCTGGACTTTTTTTGGTTGGTAAGCTATTAATTATTGCCTCAATTTCAGAGCCTGTTATTGATCTATTCAGAGATTCAACTTGTTCCTGGTTTAGTCCTGGTTTAGTCTATGTGTCCAGGAATTTATCCATTTCTTCTAGATTTTCTAGTTTATTTGCATAGAAGTTTTTATAGTATTCTCTGATGGTAGTTTGTATTTCTGTGGGATCAGTGGTGATATCCCCTTCATCATTTTTTATTGCATCTCTTTGATTCTTCTCTCTTTTCTTCTTTATTAATCTTGCTAGCGGTCTGTCAATTTTGTTGATCTTTTCAAAAAACCAGCTCCTGGATTCATTGATTTTTTGAAGGGTTTTTTGTGTCTCTATTTCCTTCAGTTCTGCTCTGATCTTAGTTATTTCTTGCCTTCTGCTAACTTTTGAATGTGTTTGCTCTTGCTTCTCTAGTTTTTTAATTGTGTGTAACTTTCTTACTGTACAAACCATGCACCAGTTTTAATGACTTTTTTTTTTCTTTTTTTTTTTTTTTGAGATGGAGTCTCGCTCTGTCTCCCAGGCTGGAGTGCAGTGGCGTGATCTAGGCCCACTTCAAGCTCCGCCTCCGGGGTTCGAGCCATTCTCCTGCAGCAGCCTCCCAAGTAGCTGGGACTACAGGCGCCCACCACCATGCCCAGCTAATTTTTTGTATTTTTTTAGTAGAGACGGGGTTTCAGTGTTAGCCAGGATGGTCTTGATCAGTTTTAATGATTTTTATCTGAGCAAAACTTCTCCAGAAAAATTTGGGTTCCAATCAGAACATAGAAAAATAGAGCATTGTTGTCACTTGGACACCATGAAAAAGCCAAATAATCTGATAGATAACAACTTGTTTTGAGGTAGCTGAGGTAACAAGGGAAACAAGTAGACTAAAATCAGAGGAAAGACAGGTACCTTTAAAGAATGCAACTACTGGCTAACCTGGGCGGGACATAATAGAAAAACTGGACTGTCATGTAAGTTGGAAAGAAGATTGCAGCTAAATTTTTAAACAAATTGTTAAATGCCAAGCACAGATGAGCTTGAGAGCATGGAATTTCCAAGAGCCACAAGCACTATTGATTTTACACTCAATCTCAGATGTTTTTCCGTGAACTTCTCCAAGAAGTCACAAGAAAGATTGCTGGGTAGGTGAGAAACAGAAAAAAGTCCCTCTTTGTGGTGCAGGCCTGAAGAAAAAAAGCAGCAGCCACTCCAGGAAAGTTCTGCCTGTAACCTTGTCCCCTACAGGAAAAAAAGAAAAGAAAAGAAAAGAAAAGTCTTGAACCTCAGGATGATGAGTGGGATTTTGTGAGGGTGTAGGGAGCAAACATAGTTGAGGCTAGGGAAAAGAATCAGGGAAAAAAATTAAAAACTTCTATCATTGGGAGAATGGTAAGTGACATTCTAGATCACAACCATTAGAGGTAAACTAGTCTGGCAAAAGAGCAAAATCATAGAAAAAAACACATCCCTGAATATCCAGGAACGCAAAGCTAGCCTGAGACTCAGTGTGAAATAGGACAATGGAAATGCCTTTTGTACACATACAGTCATTGAGAAAAATCCCTCTGACAATCCAACTTGTACATTATGCACAAAATAAAAGAAACTTGAATCAGATAAGGCACTAAGGATAACTATAGCTACAACAAAGCCCACAATAAGTTCAGTTTTTATGCAAGCCAAAAGACAATTGAATGACATTGTTAAAGCTCTGAAATAAAAACTTCAACCCACGAAATGTGTAACAAATGAGAATTTTTTTTTTTTATTTTTTAGTTTTAGAGATGGGGTTTCACTCTGTAGCCTAGGCCTAACTTGAACTTCTGGGCTCAAATGATCCTCCAGCCTCAGCCTCCCAGGTATTTGGGACTACAGAGATGTGCCACCACACTCAGCAAAAATATTTTTTTAAAAAAAGATAGTGAAATAACAACTTTTGCTGACAAAGAACTGAGACAATTCAATAACAGCAGACTCCGTCACAAGAAATGTTAAAGAAAGTTTTTCAACAAAAGAAATCTGATACAAAACCTGAGTCAATCTTAGGTTACCTGTAAATGGAAAAAAAATATTAAATCAAAAATACTTTTTGTAGATTTTCAATTAGAAACTACCTTTCAAGTACCTGGTATATAGCAAATGCTCAATTAATTCTGACATATTTGCAGTTACAGGGTTTTATGTCACAGAATTATAGAACTAATTTATGTCAGCTACAAGTTAAAATAAAGACTTAAGGAGAATTGTTGCTTATGTATGATCATATATTCTCATCCTCTCAAAAGATACTTTCCATGAAGTACATTAAGTGTTATTTTACTGATATTTTACCATGTAAATCAGCAGAATAATCTTTAGTGAACTCATTAATTTAGCAATATTTTTAATTGCCAAAAAATTGTAATCTACTCATGTTAGGCATTTGAAGTACAAGAAACTTCAATAGTGTTCTATGCCAGAAATTGATGGAGGCTTAGACAAATGTGATAACAATAGAGACAAAAGAAGAAAAGCATGGATCTTAAGTAAATATTGTGGGGTGAATAATACATCCTCTTCAATGATAAATGATTTAATTTCAACTTGTAGTTAGAAATCTAGAAGGAAGTATAAAATTAAATAAACAACAATAAATGATAAATGGGAAAAGTCTAAATGAATATTCACTGTACAAAACAATTATTATAATTTATGCTAGTAGGATATTGGAGAATCAAGATGCATGACAATAATAATAAAAAGAATAAATGGAGCTAAAGTATTCTAAAATCCTAACGTTGTCTGGAAAGCCCTAAAAGTGCTATTTTATAGTAGTAGTTAATTAACTAAGTTGTCATTACTAGGGTAACCACAAAAAGTAAAGTAAAAAAATGCATAACAAAAGGTAATTAAGATAAAAGTTAGAAGATGGGAAAGAGAATAATACAATTACACGATTGATCCCAAATAAAGCATAAAGGGAGAAAGAGCAACAAAAAGCAGAAAGATAATATAAACATAAAAATATAACTACATTAAACATAAGTGCAGTGAGTGCTCCAAATAAAATACAGTGATTTTACATTTAAAATATTTTAAATAACAAAACAGAAGTTATTTTTATAAGATTATCAATCAGTAGAGAGACAAGGGTTATAAAAATATAAAGGTTTAAACATGATAAAATAAAGCAAATATAGTAATGTTATATAAAATGACTTTATAGCAAGGAAAATCAAGAGATAAAATGTTACTCCACTATAAGATATAACCATCCTAAATTTGTATGCTATTAATAACATAGTCTAAAATATAAAGCTTAAAAAATACATACAAAACTACAGTTTATGAGAAAATAACTATAATTTAAAAATTAAGCTGGGTGTGGTGGTATGTGCTTATAGTTCCAGTTGCTTAGGAAGCTGAGAACCAGGAGTTTGAGGCCAGCTAGGCAACATATCAAGAACCTCATCTCAAAAAAAAATTAACCTATTTGTTCAACAAATAATAAAAAAGAGTAAGCATTAACAATACTACTAGCAAGCTTGTATTAATTGACACACATAGAACGGTGCCCACAAATGGCAGAGAAAACAAAAACAACAACATTCTTCAAGTCATATAAAATGTTTACCAAAATAGATTATATTCAAGGTCATAAAATGATTCTCAATTCCTAAGAATTGAAATTAAAGTATTTTCTTTTACTGCTATGGCAGAAATCTAAAAATCAAGAACAAAAGACACCCAGTACACCTCTAGGTGTTTTAAATTAAACAAGACACTTTTAAATGACTGGAGGGCAGGGAGAGTTAGGAAAGAGACAAAAAGCAGTGGAAATTAGAAAATATTTGAACTGAATGGTAAAGAAAATAGAGCATATCAAAATTTATGGATGCAACTAAGTTTCCTCAGTCTTAGAGGAAAATTTAATGTGAACAAAGAAGGAAGACTGAAATCAGTTGTCCAAGAAAGAAGTTATTTCTTAAAACAATGTCAAAAGCCTGTATTTTTTAAAGAAATTAAATCAATAATTGATAGCCTTCCAAAATAGAAAGCTCCCAGCCTATGTGGGTTCACTGGTTAATTCTATTAAATATTTAAGGAAGAAATTATAACAATTCTCTACAATATCTTTCAAAAGATAGAGGCAGAGGGAATACTTTGTAATTCATTCTATGAAACCAGCATTACTCTAATATTGAAACAAGACAAAGACATTACAAGAAGAAAAAACTACAGACCAATGTCTCTCATAAACATAGATGCAAAAGTCCTCAACAAAATATTGGCAAATAAAATTAAACAATACATAAAAAGAATTATAAACTAAGACAATGAAATTTATTCTGGATATGCAAGATTGGTTCAATATTCAAAATTCAGTTAATGCATGACATTAGCAACAGACTAAAGAAGAAAAATCACATGAACATATTAATAGATGTAGTAAAACATTTGACAAAATCCAACACCAATTCATGATAAAGCAAGCTAAGAATAAAAGGGAACTTCTTCAACTTAACGAAAATTACCTATAAAAAGCCTTTAGCTAACATTATACATACTGGTAAGAAATAACTTTCCCGCTAAGACTGAGAACAAAACAAAAATGTCCCCTTTTACCTACTCATTTTCAACACCATAGCTAATGCAATGAGATAAAAAATGGGAATAAAAAGTATATATATTGGGAAGGAAGAAATAAACTGTCTTTGCTTGCATATGGCATTGTCTTCCATGTTGAAAATTGGGGAAAATGACAAAAAAAGAAATTACCACTAGAACTAATGAACTATTATAGCAAGGTTGCATGATATAAGCTTAATTTACAAAAGTCAACTGCTTTCCTGTATACAAGCAATAAAAAAGGAGAATCTGAAATTAAAAGAAAAATATCATTTACATCTGCATCTCCAAAGTGACATACCTACAAATAAAGGTAAAAAAAAAGTATAAGATCTGTGTGGATAAAATACACAAAACTCTGATTAAAAATCAAAGAATAACTAAATAAATGGAGACATCCCATGTCCATGGATAAGAAGACTTGATATTGTCAATATATCAGTTCTTCCCAACTTGATATATGGATTCGATGCAAGCCCAATAAAAACCCTAGCAATTTATTTTGTGGATATTAACAAATACGTGGAGAAAGAAAAGACAGAATAGCCAACATGATATTAAAGGAGAACAAAAATTATAAGACTGACATGACCCAACTTCAAAACTTACTATAAAACTAAAATAATCAAAACAGAACTGTATTGGTTTAAAAAAAGTAGACAAGTAGAGCAATGGAAGAGAAGAGAGAGCACAGAAACAGATCCACATAAATATAATCAAGTGATTTTTGGCAAAGAAATAAAGATAATACAATGGATACATAGTCTTTTTAACAAATGGTTCTGGAATAGCTAGATATCCACAAGATAAAAAAGATCTAGACACAGACCTTACACCCTTCACAAAAACTAACACAAAATGCGTTATACCTAAATGTAAATTGAAGAACTAGAAAACTTTCAGAAGTTAACAGAGGGGACTATCTAAATGACCTTGGCCATGGCAATGACATTTTAAATACAACACCAAAGGAACAATCCAAGAAAGAAAGAGTTGATAAGTTGAACGTCACTAAAATTTATCATTTCTGCTCAGCAAAATACACTGCCAAGAACATGAGAAGACAAGCTACACACTGGGAGAAAATTTTTGCAAAAGACATTTCTGATAAAGGAATGTTATCCAAAATATACAGAGAAATCCTAAAACACAACAATAAAAAGAATAACCTGATTAAAAATGAGCAAAATATCTGAACAGACAGCTCATCAAAGAACATATACAGATGGCAAATAAGCATATGAAAATATATTTAATGTCATATGTCAGGAGAAAAATGCAAATTACAACAACGAGATACCACTACACACTTATTAGAATAGCCAAATTCAGAACACTAATACCACTAAATACTGGTGAGAAGGTGGAGCAACAAGAAGTCTTATTCATTGCTGGTGAGAATGCAAAATGCTACATTTTGTAAGACATTTTGGCAGTTTTTTAGAAAACTAAATACACAATTACCATGTGATACAACAATTGCCTTCTTGATATTTAGTCAAATGAGTTTAAACCTTATGACTACACAAAAGCCTGCACAAAGATAGTTTTAGCAGCTTTATTAATAGTCACTAAAACTTGGAAGCAACCAATATAACTGACAGTAGATGAATGGATAAACTGTGGTGTATCTAGACAATAGAGTATTATTCAGTGCTAAAAAGAAATAAGCCACCAAATCAAGAAAAGATAATGGAGGAAACTTAAATTCATATTACTAACTGAAATAAGCGAGTTAGAAAAGTCTACAAACTGTACAATTCCACTATATGACATTCTGGAATATACAAAACCATGGAGATAGTAAAAAGATCAGTAGTTGGCCAGGATTTAGGGGAGTAGGAAGGATAAACAGGTGAAGAACAGAAGATTTTTAGGACAGTTATTCTGTATAATACTATAATGGTGAATACGTGTTATACATTTGTTAAAACCTGTGGAATATATGACATTAGAAGTGAACCCTACTGCAAACTTTTGACTTTGGGTTATAACGACGTATCAATATAGGTTCATCAACTGTAACAAAGGTAGTGCACTGGTGGGGCATGCTGATGGGGGGTAGGGAAAGGCTATTCATGTGTGGGGGTAGGGGATACATGGGAACTCTGAGAACCATAGAAAATTAAACCTAAAGAGAATCAAAGAAGGAAACAGTAAATAAATGGAGAAGAAATTAATAAATTAGAAAACAAGCATATAATAGAGAAAATAAACAACGCCAAAAATTAGTTCTTGAAAAAATGATTTAACCTATGGCAATTCTCATTTTAAAAATAGCAAAAATACAAAGCATCCATATAAAGAATGCAAAAAGAGGACAGTACTATAAACCAACAGATAATGCAATGATAATACAAGAATATTATAAACAACTTTGATGATTAAATTTAAAAAATTTAGATGGACTAGACAATTTCTGGAGAAATACAACTCATCAACATCGATACCATCATAACAATGAAACAAAAATGCTGTATCTTTTAAGGAAATTTAATAAATAATTAAAAGCTTTCCCTCAAGCCTCTTTACCAAGATATTACTCAACATTTTCCAGCGACTAGAAAGAAGAAATAACTATGTCCTATTTGTTTTATAAGATAAGTATAATGTTGCTACTAAAAGCTTACCAGGATATTACAAGAAAGGCAAATTTCAGAACAATCTTGTTTATGAATCTAGATGTGAAATATTGCAAGCTAAATTTAGAACTAAATCGTTGTCATATCAATGAATGTCCTTCTAGGGATATAATGGAATTTAGTCCCTACTCTGAGAATAATGGGTGGGACTTAGAGAGTTTAAAGAAATGAGAAAAATGGGTGCTTCCCTACAAGTCTTATGATACAGTAGAAAGACTTGATTATAAGATTTGATTCCTTCACTCAATATTTTACATTATAGTAAGGAAATAAACGCTATTTCTTGTAAAAAGGAAGACTGAAATACCAATATTAAACTGCATGATGCAGACTACTAAAGAAATTCAATAAATATTTAGAAATTGGAGAAAGCTTGGTGAGTGGAAGAGGAAATAGATTTTATCATACCTTCGATGATATCATGTAATTTAGTAGTTGGAGAATATGAGAGAGTTTATTCCTGGAAGAAGAAAATAACATGAGCAAAGTGATTAAGGCAGTAGTAACTTGTGCACTGTGAATCCCCAGTTCCTAGGGCAATACCTTACACATGAGACCTTCAATGCAATTTCACTAAATGAATTAAAGGATATCAGCCTAAGTGAAGTAGAAAATGTGTATAATTGTAGTGGAAAATCAGATTGACAAATATAAAGCAGAGACAAATTTTAGAGAACTTGAAAATCAGGAGTTGGGAATCTGAAACTGAAATAGGCTTCCTGAGCTCTGAACTCTTCTGAAAAGTTATCTCAATGCCAAATGTTATATGCTTGTAGTTTTCTTTTAGAAATTTGCAAAAGTTTACTTCATCAGAGCACACACTATTAAAAACACATTTTTCCAATTGACTTAGGTAATGCTATGCACATAAGGGTTGCTTCTTGAAGCCTGAACTACTTTGTTCTTTTTCTTCTGTCTTTCAAGAACTTATTGTTCATACAGTAGGTATACAAATGTCTCTTAAGATAAAATATAAATGTATCTAGAAGAGAAAAAATGAGAGTACTCTATTTAAGTTATCAGATGTCAGCGAGCTGTTGCCAGGGCTGATAGCAACAGCATTTTCTTCATTTGCTTCTTGTGTATTTGCATGCGTTGAAACTTCCTTATGAAGGCTTTAAAGTCAATGATACAGTCTCAGGTCTCTCAGTTTCAACATAAGTAGGAGGTTGGATAAAATACAACTGACTTAACCACAGTTGATAGCAAAATATATAGAATATCCTATACTTTGACTGTCAAATTATAGGGCAAAGATGAAATCATTTGCTGATATGAAAAGTAAGAAACATTTAAACACTGAGCAATTTCTCAAAGATGCTCACAGTTGTCCTACTTGACATAGTATTTTAGCCACAGTGCAGCTATTTCAACTTGCAGCGATGAACATAGAATGTTGTAAAAGTATCTGCTTGATTCAAACAATAGAGCTAGAAATAATACATTTTAAATCTCATTTTCCGTTAAAATACTCATTAACATATAATTAGGAAAAGAACTCTAGAATTCTTGTTAGACTCTAGGAATTTCAATGTAAAGAATTGCAATAATAAAGCAATGTAGAAGAATTGCTATAATAATTATATCATAGATTGGACAAAATTAAAAAATAAGATGGTGCACATCTAACCTTTTAAATCAAAATGAGGCATGCAGGAGGAAATGTATTAGGACGCTGCCAGCAGGATCAAACTGACTCAGGTTGCACCTCACAGAAAGAAAATGGTATCATCCTTGTCCCAAAGAAAAAGCCTTTCACTACAATTCTTAAAAAGAAAAAGAAAGACAAATTCTATCTATAGCAGTAGAAATCTTCTTTTGGACCTCCATTCTTCTTCAACATTTTGTAGTTTTAGAATTCGGAATATTGATGTTATTCTTACACACACACACACACACGCACAAGCGCGCGCGTAAAGGAATTGAATCAACTTGCAGAATGAATGCAGTTAAAAATAAATAAATGTTAAATCTAAATTAAAATAAAAGGTTATGGACAGAAGAGAATGTGTTTACGGTATTCACAGAGTCCTTTCCTATGCTAAAGTTAAACCACAAGTATGACTCTAATTACCAGTTACTAAAACTAAAAAAGGGTTGCTGACCATCCATCAACACGATTTGCTGAGAATTTGAAGAAAATGTGAATGGTTTCTCAGTGGAAGAAAATTTCTCCTGGCATTTCAATCTGGAAGGTTCTTTCTCTTTTTTGCTTTGTTTTTTGTGTGTATAAAATAAGGAGTTTATGTGAGAAAAAATGAATGGCATAGTGAATATTGTCCTTGCCTATGCCCCTATAGTAAATTTAGTGATGAACTTTAATGCCAGGTCATTGAACAAAGGTGGAAGCCATGACATTACACAATAATAACAATCACTTAATTGGCAAGATATTTAAATTATTTGTCTTTACGTAATTTTCAAAATTGTCTTTACATCAGAAAAAAATCTTAGCTTTCAAGAGTAAGCAGATTGCCAAGTGCCACTTAACTAGTAAGTGACTGAACTAAGATCAGAAGTTGGGCAGTCTTTTGCCAAAGTCCATATTTTTATATGTGACATTATCTTGGCTTCATCAAAATGAATTCTATACAAAGTAAGGAGAAAAAGGTCAAGGGAGTTCCAATATGAGTTTTCTGCTATTCTGCCTTCATCTGCTAAAACTAGAATATTTATGATATTGGAATGGGTGAATTGAATGTTTTGCAAATGGTCTTCTATAAACCCTTGGCCTCTCAGTTTGTTGATCTCCTCATAGTTGGTGATTTTATTTTTCCTTTATTTCTCTTCAACCATTCACTCCTATGATTATGGCCTGAATATTGAGATCACAAGGACATAAACATCCCATCAAACCTTAATACCAACAACTACTTTAAAAAAGCATTTCTTATATACTGTTGTAATCTTCTCATTTGCTCACCCTTATAATCATTGTCGTTCAATTATTGATGGCATGAAGATGTTGACCACAATACTCTCTATCAACTCCATCTGTTCTTACCCAGCCAAAATTTAATAGCTCATCATGATAATCATGTTATTGCTTACATCCACATTTTCTTCATCTCCTTTAAGCTTTTTTATCCTATAAACCCCAAACCTTCATGAATCCAAAAAGCTAAATCCTCTTTTTTATTTTAAATGCCTTAAAGCAAAGTAAAAATTATTTACTCTTCATGTGAGTGTCACTGTTGTTCTTTCTAATAGAATAGTGCTCTTATGTGGCCTTCCTTCAAGAGGTTACACAGGGAGGCCTTCCCTGTGTGATGCTGTCACCTATTGAATGTGGTCTCCACGGTTGCCATAGAAAAGAAGGTACGGAGAAGAAAAAATAAAATGGACGTTGCTCCTAAAATCTAACCTACACTTGTATGCACATACCCAACCACACACAGACTTCTAGTCTCCATTTAAATGGCTTGTATTAAGAGAAGTCTCCCATGCTGTTATATCAAAAATAATGGACCAAACCTATCCTTTTGTCTCCATTTTTTCTTAATCACGCCATCCAGAAAATGATTCTCAAAAATAGCAGCAAATGTATGAGGAGAGAAAACATAAACATATCATTAAATAGATAGCAAGACCAAAGGACTTTAACAAAAAAAACTATGTCAAGTGATGCTGAAAAGATTGTATAACAATGCATGTTTCACTTTGTATTGCAAAGGCTAAAAGGCCTTTTCTCAGACCTCTTTATGGCAAAGGTACTAGATGCAATTTAGTTTCTACCCCTGACATGCAATCATGCAAGAATAAGGCAGATGTAGAATAGGAATCATTTATCTATGGCTGTGGTGGTTGGTAAACAATTTCTAAAAGACCTGAGTGTTTGCAGGGAATAGACTTCATTCCTTCATTCCCTATTTCCATGATCTAGTTACCAGCATTATCAAAAAAATGTAATTTTGAAGGCAAGCAACATGGATAGCAGTAGCAGCTTTCTAACTTCTGGATTGCATCTAAAATGATTTAGTCTTTAACTCTTCCTTTTAACTTTTCTTACTCAAACACTTTTAATGATATTTGACTGCCTAATTTCTTGAATTAAACCCCTATGTTTAAAATACTTATAATTTGCCTGTGAGACTATTTGGTGATTAGAGAAGTTTCAGAAAACTGACTCTCACATATTAGAATCTGGAATTGGTTTATCTGACTTGGTTGACTTTGAAAGTTGGAAAATAGAAATAGTGGAAAATGGGCTACCACTAGCCCAATGATGTGTGTCAAAATGATTACATAAATTATTATCCTGTAGGGCACAGTAGTTTAAGCCTGTAATCCCAGCACTTTCGGAGGCCAAAGCAGGAAAATAGCTTGAGCCCAGAAGTTTGAGACTAACCTGGGCAACATAATGAGACTTCATCTCTTAAAAAAGTAAAAATAAACTTTCAAAAATTAGCTGGGTATTGGGCCACACACCTGTGGGACCTGTGGTCCTAGCTACTCAATAGGCTGAGGTAGGAGGACTGCTTGAGCCTGGGATGTCAAGGCTGCAGTGAGCCACTGCATTCTAGCCAAGGTGACAGAGTGAGGCCTTGTCTTAAAAAAGAACAAAATAAATAAATAATAAATAAATAAATAAACATCCTGTAATTCCCTGGAATAAAATGTTCATTTAAGGCAATCTTTGGCATTTAAGCCAACTGTTGTGACAAATTTTTATGATAAGACTGAGTAACACAAGTAACAACAGAGTAAGCTGGCTATTCCGATGTCACTGGAGAGTTTTTTAACATAAATTTTTTAAAAAAGCTCAAACTTTAAATCTTTAGCATAAATCATAATAAAGAAGAAGAAAGCCGCGATGTTTATCCTAAAAAATATCTTCATGTCTTGTAGATTCAGGGTTGGGCTGCTGAAACTGAAAAGCAGAAGCAGAAACTTCTAAGGGTTGCAAAATTATAACATAAACTGACTTTTTAAACATAAACTGATTTATTAGCCTTGGCATATCTCAAAGAAATGAGGAGATTAACTAGGACCCTGAAAAGTGTAATGGGGCATTAGGATGATGAATTATGATGAATCTGAGCACTTACATGAACAAATCACAGTCTTTTTTTAAGAGCAGAAGAAGTACTTCCTCGCCTCTCTGGTACAGAAGCTCTGGTTTGCCTAAAGACCTGTAATGACCTCATCTAGGGCAGTTGCCTTGCAGGTGAAGAGCAATTGTCTTTATCCTCCACCTTTGTCATCCCACACTGTCTCTAGGCTTGTAAGCAGATTGGGATCCCAGCATCCTCAAGGTAGCAGGTGTAAACTTTCAGCTGGGAGAAAATAGTTTGTATCATAAGAATTATATAATTTTGCTGGTTTATAAAGACAGAGACGTGGGTATATATGAAGACATGAATTTGATTGGCTTCATTAATTAAAACAGTATGAATATAAGAAAAAGTAAAACCCTTCTCCAAATATTCATTCAGAAACAGCTCATTTATGTCTTTTATTGCAATACATCAATTTCTTCGATAATTAAGACTTTCCAGACATATGCTAAACATTGCAAGGCAAAATTCTAGGGGAAAAACATATAAATTATATGAAATAGTTATTTTAAGTAAAATATCATGAATACCACAAAATAAAGGAGCCCTCATTTCTGACATTGTTGATACAAATAGCAAATCTCTTAAATACTAACAAATAGTATTAAATCATCAGATGATATAACTATAAATGCTAATTGAGAACTGAAATAATTAACTCAAAGTACATATGACAGACAATGGTTCTTTAAATTTTATGGACTACAATTCATTCTGAAAACTGTATGTAGGGTAAATGCACAAAAGTACATGTGATATTTTACATATAATTTTTAGTGGTTCACAGGAATCCCTGCATCCGTCACTGCCACTCCCTATGGTGATATGTACCTTGGAGTAAGAAGCCCTGTTAATACAGTCTAAATTATTTCCTTGGATTAAGTCATGTTATCAAAGATGAGTGTATCTATTTTACTGATTTATTTTGCAACACTTCTCCAAAAAAATTTCATTATAGAATTTTACATATATATATGTATTTATATAACTATACATATATATATATATATATACACACACACACAATCGGTTTAGAGATATTACTGACTATATTGTCCTTTTATAGAGGTTAGGACCCCATCAGGTCTTAATATCAAGAAAAGTTGTGTAATTAGAGATTAAATATATTTAAAAAGTTTTTCTAATTCAGTGAACAAAAATCTGATACACTTCCTTTTACTGTAACAATTAATCAGAGTCATTTTGAGCTGCTTCTGTAGCAATTATACAAATATGGTTTGCATTAACCAGGTTTTATTACTTTTTATCTCTATTTTGCTTTTACCTAAAATTTTATTCTGTTATTTATTACATACAGTTTGCAAGAAATTGTAAACCCTTGGTGAAATAAGAAAATAAGAAAAGGTATGTAAACCTATAAATAAGTCTAATAATTATTTATTATGTTTCAGATCACAGAGAAATGCTTTACAAAAATCTTTACTCTGGATATCTTTTTAGATGGACATTCCAGAGTGCAAGATCAAATACGGAGTGTTTGTTATTACATACTATTTGAAATACAAATTAAGGATCATATGCATTATATCAACAGCATGTTTTCTTAATATCTAATCTAAAGGAGCAAATTAAACCAAATTGATATTCTTCGCTGCATTATATAAATGATAAGAAACAAGGTCTTCTATTTGATGTTTGGCCAAAACAGTATAGCATAGTCAAATTTTTCCTGTACCTTGATCTTAGCCACCTGGTCAAAAATAAAACATCTTTATAGATGTCATCAATGCTTCAAGTACCACTATTTTCAAAAAATTAGCTACAGCCTCTTCTGACACTTACCCTCACCTCACGCAACTTATTTCTGCCAGTAACTGCAAATTATAAGAACAGTACTGCAAAGCTCTCAGCTTATCATCTTTTTCCTTTATTCCGTTACTTCTCTTTTAGGAAATACGTTGATCCTAAAGTTCCAGATTTTCAATAAGTTTCTAAACTTTATATGGGTTGACGGCTAAAATTTTAATCTGTATTATTTCCTAGTATCAATGAAGGCTAGATTTTTCCACTTTTATTATATATATATATATATATATACATGTCTATATAAGTAGACATATATATGTCTAGAAGGCGTGAGCCTTCTCCTACCTATGATAATTCTAATTTTTTATTTTGCTGTTTTCATAATTTCACCTATTGTTCATTCATATATTCATTCTTTTATTCAATAAAATAAAATATATACTTTGAAGAAATCTTGAAATCCTAGTAAAAAACATAGTCCAACAAACCAGGAATCAGATGACTGCACTGCTGCACAATAAGAATTATTATAGATTATCGATCATCTTTGAATTTAGGTTAATATTAGCCCTAAAAATATAGTAATTATTTTATCTTGGAGTATACCCAATGTGTCATCTCTTTTGATAGGTAATATTCACTTGCTCCAAAAAGATAGTTTCATGTAGCCCATTTTCAATTGTATTCCCTGTGAAGCTCAATCACTTTTCATTTATTGAAGTTTCTATATATCAGCTCACATCTAGTCTTAGACAACTAGTTTTAGGTATTGTTGAAAGTTGATAAATTGTTTTAAAATATTCAGTCTTAGCTTTTTTCTAGCTGTATTTAAGGTTTTTTATGCAGACCATCCCTGCATGGAGTCTTTTCAATGTTACCAACGATATAAAGTTTTCAACTCCATGTATGTATTTCTATTGTTTTGCAATCACTAATAAATAAGATTTGGCTTCATGAAATTAGAGAAAATTTTATTTTTAAAAATCAACCCTAAGCTTTAAGATTTCAAGATTTTAATATACTAATATTATGATCTATATTAGCTCATAAATGCTTTAGAAACATACTTTGATCTCTTTATAAGATACGCTTATTAAAATTAAATTACTTGCTAAGTTCACCCATTTCCTATTTAGAACTGCAAATGCCATGACCAGTGGTAAATACTATTGGTCATGTATAAATACAGTAAAAAATAAACTAGATGGTAATATTTCACTCAAGCAAAACCTGTTTTTAATTGTATACCTGGTATATGATGGCTACAATTCAACCTGCAATACATTCAGTGGCCAATACTGTCTACTCTCTTCCTCAGGTTAAGCATAACATTCAAAAGAAGCTCTATATTATAGCATGTTATGTTGGTAACCCATCAGAAGCCATGGTACTTAAAATCACCAAAGTAATACAGGAATTAAATAGACCAATCTTAGCTTAATATTTTGGAAGTTTTTTAATTATTATAAAGTCAGGGAAGCTCATGAGAGCCACCAAATATTTTTAGACAAGACTTTTATACATCACAGAAACTCTTCCTCTTTTTTCCAAAAACTCTCTCCAATTTCAGCGCCCTCTCCCTGCCCCTCCCACCATCCTAGTCTATCAACATATATTAAATGAAGAGGGAGGACCATGTAGCATAGTTATTTTTGTTTGTTTCCTTTTTTGGAATGAAAATATAGTACACAGAATTGAGATAATGATTCTCATCCCATATTTGACTTGGGTAATGATCATCCACTTTTCTTGTATTAAATAATACTTCCTTTTTTTATTTCCTTCCAAGCTCCCACTCCCACAAAAGCATAACTTTAGTATATGTAATATAGGACTTTCCCACTATCTTCTAAGTGTTTGGATACAGTTATATACATAAAATGATATTGCATTGTTTCTTGTGGGTGTTTAATCCATTTAAATCGTTTTGTGTTTTCAATATTCTATTTTTCTGTTGATATGTAATAATAGTCTCTGTAGGCCCTCTAAGCCTTGCTATCACCCAAGCATGAATATGCACAACTTACTCCACCCAGAAGTGAGAATGCTAGATAGCATATAACTTATTTTCACCAGATAGTAAAATTGTTTCCCAGAAAATTTTATACTCCCATCAACAATACCTTTGGGTTTTCCAGTTTGCCATATCCTCACTAGGACTTTCTAAATTTTGCCATTCTGAAAAATGCAAAGTGTTCTTTAACTTTAACTTGTATTTCCTTGATGCATAGTGAGAGTAAATATCTCTTCAAATGCTTACTGGTCTTGCTGTTTTCCATCCTTCTGAATTATTAGTTGTTTTCTAATTTTTTCTTTTCTTAAATAACTTATTGCTAAAAGAGTTCCTTAAATATTCTAGTATCTGGCCAGGCTCAGTGGCTCATGCCTGTAATCCCAGCACTTTGGAAGGCCGAGGCAGACAGATCACGAGGTCAGAAGATCTATACCATCCTGGCTAACACAGTGAAACCCCATCTCTACTAAAAATACAAAAAAATTAGCCAGGCGTGGTGGCAGGCACTGTAGTCCCAGCTACTTGGTAAGCTGAGGCAGGAGAATCGCTTGAACGCAGGAGGAAGAGGTTGCAGTGAGCTGAGATCATGCCACTGCACTCTAGCCTGGGTGACAGAGTGAGACTCCATCTCAAATATATATATATATATATATGTGTATATATATATATGTATATATATATATAATATAAAACAGATATCTATATATCTCATACGTTATTTAGAGATTACAGATATCTTCTTTCTATGTATTACCCTTTTATATCCTTCTCTAAGGTTGTCTTTGTTAAACAGAAATCTTTATTAAACAGCAATCAGAGCTTTCCATTTTTTAGTGGTGTCATATTACAGTCAGGAAATATGAAAGGAGTTAAGTCCTAAGCCTGATTTCAGAAGCATAAATGGTTTTTTCTTTAAAAAGCATTTATGCATACCCTTGAATCTCCTTTCATGTTCAACATTTTTAAAGAAGATGAACACCAAAATATGTAATTCTTATTTATCAACTTGAAGGAAAATGAACAGCAATCTAAATAAGTAAGTAAATTACTGTCTCATGACATTATCAACAGAAAAAGAAGTGGACGGCTATAAGCATGTTTGATGCAGAGTGACAGGGCTTATCACAGGACAACAAACAAAGAAGAAATTTTACTTGACTTTAAAATTCCTGTATTTGAAACAGGAAGTTCCAGATCACTTCCTTAAATTTTAATAAATCTCTTTTTGTGTAGTTGCTGCTTTTGGTTTTTACCTATGAAAACTGTGATGAATATCAACCTAGACATAATCATGAAGGAAATGTTTCATTTAGTGTCCTGACCAATAAAAAAGAACTTGGATCTTTAATTTAAAAAGTTAAAAAAATTATTTTGGGAGAAAAGAGCTTCGAAATATATTAGACACTTCTTTGTCTTAAAGCACACACCAAGTGAGTCCTTTCATTTAGGGTGCTTTAGGATGAGCCCCACGTATTATATTTGGCTGGCACACGATGTCATTTGAAGAAGTCACTGAAGGATGCCTTCGCCAACAGTAAATGATTGCACACTGCTGCTTTCTGAATTAATTCACAGGATAGTTACAATTTTTCTGCCTCTATCCCCACTGACAGACTGGGAAAATTCACCCCTTTCTCCCTCAGTTTCCTCATTTGTAAAACAAAGATTACAATGGTAGACTGAATTTATATATAAAGCGTTCAGACAGGTCTGCTGATATTAAACACTATGTTAAACACTATATATGAACCAGCTCTAAGCTATATTTTATTATTAATAATGTAATTGTGTTTTTTGGTGTGCCTCTAATTGTGAGCATTCTATGTAAGATGAAACCAAATCAGCTGTGAGTCATTCGTGCACATTCTGTAACAGGGTGATATTGGGCAGAATGTATATACATGTCTGTATGTGTGTATATGTATGCCCAAACCCATTAGGAAGTGACTAGTATTATTATCTTTGTTTTACAGATGATGTAACTGAGGCAGAAAGAAGTAATTGCTCATGGTCTAACAGTGGGGGGGAGTGGCAGTGGGGGGATGTAAGAAAACTATAGCTATCAGGTATATAAATAAAGCAGTGGTCGGCTGTCATTTACACCCTCACACATGCACACATATGTGTATTATGTATGTGTGCATGTGTGTATGCCTGTGTGTGTAATTTTTTTGTTTTAGTTTTAGGGTCTAGGTTGGGTTCTGAACGATTGTGAAAGTTTGGTGAGAGCCTCCCATATAAGTGAGGTATTAACATGGCTAATTAAGAAATGATGTTACTGAGATTGCACTTAGCCAGCCCCAAAGAATTTTAGCTCCAATAGCTTCCATTTCACTTATCCAATCAGTTCCACCACCCACATATATGATTACCCATTTATGACCTAATAAATTACAAACTTTCACTGTCCGATCTATTACGGATAATGGTTATAAAATATAATGCTCTCAAATCATTAAGTTCTCCTGTTGCTATTACATTGGCATTATAGAGAGACCCTTTTGGAGAGAGAACTTATTAAAGGCATGGAATTTAGGGAGCTATACAGTCTTAAGCTAATATAGTCAAACTGTATAATAAAACCATAAAATCTACCACGAACCAGAGTTTAATAAAGTTTTCACTCTAATCTTATTAGCAAACTTGTTTGAGTCCTGAGAGCCTAAAGTGATAAAAGGACACTCGGAGGACATTTATTCATCCTGTATTAAATGGCATAATTCTAGTCACAGAGCAAAAAGGTTTTTAGAAGCCCTTCATAAAACTAGCCAGTGATACCAGCTGACAAGAAAGGAAATCTGAGTTTAAGTGTTCTCTTTATTCTTAAATCAGTTGGTTGTGTCTAGATATCACTGTCCATATGTTCAATAAGATTAAGTACTTTTATAAAATGTCTGAAAGCAAAACTATAGTCTCTCTGAGAAAAGAGCGTTCTGAAAAACGGATATGGTTGTTATCTCCTTCTAAAGACAAAACAACAAACCTATGAGCCATTAACAATGCCAGTTTTCCAGACATCTGTTGTCTCAACAATATTAGGATATTGCCCAAGACTCTAATCTCAGCTCAAGCTACGTTTGGTATCTGGACTGAAAAAAAAAAAATTCAAGTGTTATGAGCCTCCATTTCCTGTAATAATATGGCCAACCTTACTCTTCCTGCACCTGGGAGACAGGATGATTCTAAGGAATGCAGGGCTACATTAAGCATGTTTATGTTCAATCACATAGAAATGACAGTTAAGGAATCTCTCATGCACACACTGCACATAATATAACCAAAACAAGTAGGCCCAATGATTATTTCCCCATGCCTTCACCAAGAGACAGAAAAAAACCAGCTTAAAATTTTATTCTACTGCCATGTAAGGGCTGAAGAAAATTTTAAGACAATAAATATACAAGAAATAGAAGCCAAAGCTACAAAAGATCTAGTATAATTCCCAGACTTCCAGTACAGAGTTTATTAGAGAAAAAAAAATTGTATTCTAAGAGATTCTAATGTAGTGGGTCTTACTGGCAATCCTCCTGTAGGGAGTGGAAGAACCATATTATGCAAAACACTTGCCTAGCAGATGTCCATTAGTATGGCCTGGTCATTATCTTTAGGGACATATGTTGTAATTCAGAATGTTTGAAGTCAAGTATAAACTTTTAGTTTGCTTAAAATAAGCCAATACTCACTGAGATGAACATGAAGATTAATGATTTTAGGGAATTTTGAAAAAAGAAGGTGGATCTATTTGAGCCATATCATGCTATAAAAGTGCTGGCCTCATATAATTCTGAGCAAAACCACTCAAGCTCCATGCAGCAGATTCCTCCGCTTTCACACTTTGGAGTCCCACAGCCAAGCGCTGGCCTCAGCCACAGCTCAGACTCAACTGAAACTTGCTGCTGGCAATGATCTACCTGTCAAGGATGTTTGGAGGATCTTTTCACTTTCTTTTAGGGACCTTATCCAAGATCATGGAACTCCCTCAATCCATGTGTAAATGTAGCCCAGAAGTATGAGTGAAGCCCCCACGATAATCCTCATCCTGGCAGTTCCTCTCTCAGCCTGTTTTTTGCTGAGTTAGTTCTCGATGCTTCTTAGGAGGTCCTGGAGATTTGGCCCTCAGTATTCACAGTGGCAACTTTGAAAACCCACATGTATAATGTTTTCCCTGTATTATTCTCCTTGCTCCCTAATTCCTGCTTCCTAAGGAAGCCAAGGCATTGTTACAAGCTCTGATTTCAAGAGGAAACTACAATATCTCCCCAAGCCTTTCTTCTGCCTTATGCCTCAGGTTATCCATGCATGGCTGCAGTAGCAGAAAACAAGCAGGTTACAGCAATCTATGCCTGCATAGTACTATCATTTCTGGGTTCCAAGTGATTATTTATAATCTTGTTGAGATAGTACTCCAGTTATAAGCTGTTTTTTAATAAAATTTAACACCTACCATATGTCACCTATGTTGCTACCCATTTTATATGTTATTATTATTCAGTTGTCATAATATCCTATAAGTTATATCTTAGTTTCATTTTATAGACAACAAAACTGTGATTCAGAGAGTGGAAATAACCTAACTGACATAACCAAACTCATATGTAGCTTAGTCAGGATTCAAATTCAGGACTGTATAGCTCCAGAGCCAATACTCTATAGACTTCTTAGGAGAAAAATACAGTGATTGCAAGTGAATGAGATGGCTTGTGTTGTCTGTTAGGTTTCTCCAGGAACCTGATAATTTTTTCTAATTGTCAAATGTCTCTTAAAAATCTGTTCTACCTTTGTCTGGATGTAGGGTGCTGATTTATCTCAGCATATGTGATATCAGAGCTAGCATAGCTGCCAACAGGTAGAGTTAATCCTCATGAAAGGGAGAAAAGTTTTCCTGGTAGACATGCTACAGGATGATCCAGATGGTTTCAAAGGGATTGCCTGATTTGTGTGATGTTTGGCACATACTTTATATAGCTGCTGCTATATCAGGTCCTGAGCAGAAGAGGTAATTCCTATTAAACAGGATTCTAAACAACCAATCTAATATGCCACACAAATTTGTACTTTATTTGTATTTTATACAAATTTGTATTTTACAGTGGCTGTTTGGGTTTATTCCGTTATGTTACCTGAATAGTAAGAGAAAGAAATAAGTGTTTTTTTTCCTTTCTCCTTTTAACACCATATCCTTCCAGAAATATTTGAGTAACTAAATGTGATGCTAATTCCAGTTTAGCAAAAAGGGACCTGGGGCCCAGGAAAGTTGTATAATTTGCTCAAGGTCTCAAGCCTAAATTTTGGCAAAGTGAGGCTGAATCTGATTCCCAGGTCTATGAGCTTATACATTGATTAAAATAGACACATAACTGCTTGTAAACAGCATAATCTGTATAAAGTCAGCAACCTCACCTGTCCACACTGTTGCATGTCAAACATCCAACACAGAACCTGGCAAATGAAGACTCCCAACAAATCAGTCTTCAATGACTGAATAAAGGTCAAATAGCAGCTGCACTCAAAATACCAACGGTGCTTCCAAGCTGTTCTGGGAAGAAAACTACATCTATATATGCCTTTAATCTCTGAGTCTGGAAGAGCAATATGTGGTTGTTTTTCAAACAGATCCTCCAAGGGAGCAAGGCAGTACTTCTTATGAATACCAGATTCCCATTGAGCAGTACTCCTCAAAGTGTGGTCCCCAAAAACGCAACCTTGGCATCATCTGGAAGCTTGTTAGAAATGCAAATTATCTGGCTCCACCTAAGGTCTACTAAATCAGAAGCTCTGGAAATGGGGCTCCAACAATCTGTGTCTTAAGAAGCCTCCAGGTAATTCTGATGCATGCCAAATGTGAGATTCCTTGCCATAGATTACCATTGTCCCATGTATCCTTGAGGGATTGGTTCCAGGAATTCCAGAGGACACCAACCTCTACCAGTGCTCAAGTCTCTCACATAAAATGGTGAAGTATTTGCATATAACCTATGCATATCCTCCAATATACTTTAAATAATCTCTAGACTACTGATAATACCTAATACAATGCAAATGCTATGTAAATAGTAGTTATACTCAATTGTTTAGATAATTGCCTTATTATCTAAAAGGGTCTGTGTATATTCAGCATAGATACTTTTCCTTTCCAAAATTTTCTGTCAGAGGTTGGTTGAACCCACAGATGCAGAATCCACAGATTCAGAAGGCTGACTGTACTACAAAATCGCTCTCTAAATTACAACTTGGAGTATGAAGCCACCAAAAATAAAACATGGTTAGGATATGGGAATCAAATTAGCATTGTAAGATTTAAAGGGATTTTAAGGCACGTGTGCAAATGCTCATAGAACTCAAAAGGTTCTTCACGGTAAAATTTTCAGGATACTTGAAATCCAAGAGTAACTTTTAGTTATATGATATCTAATTATGCAGACAGTAACAAACAAATGGAACCCTAGCACACACAGTTTCCTACCCTAATCCAGCCACAGAAGGCTCAACCCACTACTAGACTCCTCCTAACACAACCTAGACTGTAATCTAGCTGGTGCCCAAGTTTGGAATGCATCTAATTTGGTGAAGATGAGAAACAGTATTGACTTTCATAATAAGAATTCCATCTTTCTTTTCAGTTTGCTTTCCTTCTTTCTAACTAGATTGCTATAGTGCAAGTGAATTTTATATATATCTCTCTAATATTTGCTAATTTTTTAACAATAAAGAGACACAAACACCAGCTCACATTTTTCCATAGGCAACACTTTGGCTACAATTTAATAATATTATTGTGTTTGTATTCCATATGTTTGTATGCACACTTTTTATTTATTTTTATGTATAGCTATAAACACATTTGTTTGAAAAAAATTGAACAGATTTAATGAAAAATATTTTTAAAGATTTCAATAACAGAGTTGCTATCAAATGAGTAGATTTAGGAAGCAGTCTTCTGACTGATATTTCCTTTATTTTGACGCTTCATATTTGTAATAAACTAAATGGTGTGCCCCTAAAATGTACATGTTGAAGTTCTAACCCTAATATTTTGGCGACAGGGTCTTTAAGGAGGTAATTAGGGTTAAACGAGATCATAAGAGTGGGGCCCTAATCCAATAGGATTGATGTCCTTATGAGAAGAGAGAGAGACACAGGAGCTCATGTGCACAGTGGAAAGGCCATGCGGGGACATAACAAAAAGGAGGCCACCTGCAAGCCAAGGGGAGAGTCCACAGGAGAACTGATATGGTTTAGCTCTGTGTCCGCACCCAAATTTCACATTGACTTGTGATTCCCAATGTTGGGGGAAGGACCTGGTGGGAGGTGATTGGATCATGGGGGCAGACTTCCCCGTTTCTGTTCCCATGCTAGTGAGTGCATTTTCATGAGATCTGATTGTTTACAAGTGTGTAGCACTTCCCCTTCACTCTTTCTCTCCTGCTCCTCCACGATAAGAGGTGACTGCTTCCCCTTTGCCTTCCACCATGATTGTAAGTTACCTGAGGCCTCCCAGCCATGCTTCCTGTATAGACTGCAGAACTATGAGTCAATTAAACCTCCTTTTTTCATAAATTACCCAGTCTCCGGTAGTTTTTAATAGTAGTGTGAGAACAGAGTAATACAAAAACCAAGCCTGCTAATACCTTGATCTAGGACTTTTAGTGTCCAGAACTATGAGAAATAAATTTCTCTTGTTTAAGCCACCCAGTCTGTGGAACTCTGTCATGGCTGCCTGAGAAGACTACTACTTTTATTTATTAATTCATTCAACTAAGATTACTGAGTGTATCTGTGCCAGAAATCACATCCTACTAGGCGCTCATGCCACTTAACATGAGTCTGCTAGTCTCAGCTCCCTTCCAAAGTCATGGGAAAAGAAGAGCAAAGAAAGAGTTAATGAATGTTTAGCATCTTAAGTGTGACTCTTCACAAGTCCAGAGGGTAATTTGAAATGATTGTAAGAGGGCATGTCACCCAGACTGGTGTTTAAGGACAAGTTTCATGAATAATGGTAGCCTAAGCTAAGGCTCAAAGAATGAGTAAATAGGAATTGTTGTGGATGAAAGGATAGATGTTGAGAATAAATAATCATAGTGTTCAGAAACAGCACTGTGAATGCACCTTGTGATCCTAAATACTAGGAGGGATGGATAAGCATGATGGGAAAAAGCAGGGTAGACAAACACTTTGTTTGTCATGTGAGCAATCTCTGACTTAATGCTGTTACAACGGGGCAGGCCTACACCAGGGTTTCCCAACCTCAACACTACTGACATTTTGAGCTTCATAATTCTTTGATGTGGGAGTCAAAGAATTATAACGTTTAGCAGCATCTATGACTTCTACTTACTAGAGGCCAATAGCATTCTCAAGTTATGACAAACAACAAAAAAAGTCCCCAAATATTTCTAGATGCTATTTCCATTCGGGGACCAGGAAGAAAGGGGAATTAACTCTGGTTGAGAACCACCACCCTAGATAATCCATAAAATATGAACTAGAAATAACACGGGCAAATTTGCATTTTATCTAGATTGAAGAGCTCTGTAACATAATAGTTTAAAAACAAAAACTCTCAAGCCAGTGTGCCCTGGGCTCAACCCTAGATGTGACACTTACTAGTTGTGCAAACTTGTAAAAGCTATTTAACTTTTGTGCCTGGGTATTTTCACCTATACAATGAGTTTTTTTATTTTATTTTTATGTTTATGATTTTTTTGAGACAGTCTGCTCTGTTGCCCAGGCTGGAGTGCAGTGGCACAGTCTTGGCTCACTGCAACCTCTGCCTCCTGAGTTCAAGCAATTCACATGGCTCAGCCTCCCAAGAAGCTGGGATCACAGGCGCATGCCACCATGCCTGGCTAACTTTTGCATTTTTAGTAGAGACAGGATTTCACCATGTTGGCCAGGCTGGTCTCTAACTCCTGGCCTCAAGCAGTCCGCCCCCCTACACCTCCTAAAGTACTGGGATTACAGGCGTGACCCACCTCACTCTGCCTTTGAAATGAGATCCTAAAAGTATAGCCAGTTCAGAGAGTTGTTGTGAGGTAAAATGAGTTAAGATATGTAAAGGGTTCATAAGACTGCTTGATAGTAAGTGCTATGTAAATGTCTGTTTAATAAAAGAGGTTTGTGAAGAGACTGGAAATAAGGAGGACAGACCAGAGGCAAAGATGTATGTTAAATTTATAATAGTCAAACATTGAAGCCTTCTTCAACACTCTTAGCAGAATGTAGTTTTACTCTCCCTTGAATTCACATCGAGTTCTAATGACTATGTTGTTATAGTTCACCTCGCACTGTAGGTTATTATGCAATTGTCACGTAATCTTTGCATCCGTCCACAGTGATTTATTTATAGCATATACCCAACAAATGTATCTTAAAGAATAGAGAAAAATAGCATGCCAAATAGCAGCCTTCTCTACTAAAGGTAGGTTTCAATTTTTCAAGATGTATGGGTGCCCCAGCTCATTTTAAGTACAGCACCAGCGGGATGTAATGAGGCCCTGGATTCTAATTGTTCTTTTCTTCACTCCTGCAGCAAGCAGAACTCTAAGATGCCCCAATAAAACCTCTTTCTAAGATGCCCTTATAAAACCTCTTTCCCTTTCAGTGTGAGCAGAGCCCATAAATATGATGATGTATTATGCCTATGATTATGTTACATTATATGACCAAAGAAAAGAGATTTTTCAGTCAGGCTTAATCTAATCACATGAATCTAATAACGTGAAAGCAGAGTTTTCTCCAGCTAGTGGCAGAAGAGGATGTCAGAGAGATTGAAAACCTGAAATGCGATGTGTCCTGGCTGGCTTTGAGGATGGGCAGAGCCACGTGCAAGAACCTGAGAGCAACTTCTAGGAGCTGAGTTTGGCCTTCTGCCAACAATCAGCAAGAAGGTGGTACTTCAGTTCTACAATTGCAAGAAACTGAATTATGCTAACAACTTAAATTAGCTTGGAAGTGAATTATTTCCCTGAACTCCAGATTAGAGACTAGTCTAGCTAACACCTTGATTTTGGCCTCAGGAGACTGGGAGCAGAGAAACTAGTCAGGCTTACTCACATGACCTCCAGAACTGTGAGACAGGAAATAAATGTTGTTTTAGGCTGCTGAGTTTGTGGTAATTTGTTATGCAGCACTAGAAATTAATACAATTCCTTTAGGAACTGATGTGCTTTTATCTTAACTGGGATTCTGTTCAGAAATATTATCTAAAATATATATCCACTTGTTTACACATCTATTCTATGATGCATGTGTGTAATGTAATATCCATTAGAGTGATTTCAAAATAATTGCAAGAACCACTAGCAATACAACACTGTGGATGAATCTCATAAGCATAACATTAATTTTAAAAAATACAGACACAGAATACTCATCATATCATTCCATTTCTACAACACAAAGAAAACAAGCAAACCTATATTATGGTGTTCATGGAATGCGTATATAGGTGCCAAATGTATAATAAAGAACAATAAAGTGATTACCAAAAACTCAGCATAGTGGTTACCTTTAAGGAGAGAGAAGGCAATAATAATGGAATGGACAAAGTCAAGGGTAGAGTGGCAGCATCTGTGGTACTGGTAATGCGCTATGTTATGACTTTGGTAGTAGTTTTATGTGTATTTTCCTCATGATTACTTACTGAGTTTTCTATTCCCCTTTTATACGTCATATTTTAAAAAATTTCAAAGCCAATAAAAACCTGCAGGGCATTGTGCTGCTTCATTTTATTCTAATGCATATAGTTGGAGGCTCATGAAAGCATCAAGAAGCATGCGTGAGAATCACCATGCAACGACTGTTGCAAGCCCAGAGCCCTGGCGCTTCTATAGACAGAAATGCACCTCTTCTGACACATCTTAACATACCTTGCTTAAAACCTCCGTATCTTTTCTTATGTACTCTGGAGTCACGAAATGGACTATTTTCTCCCACTTTTATTTATTTTATTAGTGTTTTTTAGGAAAGAGTCACCATCTTTTGAAGAATGTTAGCTTACTTACTTCCATGTAAGGCTCTGATTTACCGTTTCTGCTATTTTCTTGAATCATCTCATTTGCTTCCTGTTCTTTGCTTCTACCCAGAAGTCAGGTAAAATTTTGGCAAGAATCGTGGTGCTAATGCATTCTGCACTATTACTTTACTGATGTGCTGGCCCCTTTTATATTAATGTGACTGGGCAGAGCAATAATAAAGACAAACCGCTGATTGCTTTGTTCCTTGCCTAAACCAGTCCCCTTGATACTTGAAATAGTCCTCCTCTACTCCATATGCCTATCAGATATTTTTTCCTCTTAATAATGTCTACAGTTGGAACTTCACTGCTGTTAATGACATTTAATATCAGAGGGTCCACGCTATTTGGCAGGAGAGAGAGTGGCTGTCATTAACCCTGACATCCCGAGCTGACATTCAGGTTGGATGGATAAGAGCTTAGACTATTCCATATGATTTCTACAAACGAAATAGAAAAAGATGACTTTATTTTCAACTTACAGATGCATGGGTATGGGTTGCTAAAGAGGTTCTGAAATAAAAATGAAAATAGTAGGATTTGCAATACCTGTAAAGCCTGACCACATTCTGATTCAACCTTAACTGCACTCCAATATAAGCCGATACTGTACCATGCAAGCCCTGTTCATCTCTGTCTCTGAGAGAACTCAATGAATTTCTTTGACGCCCCTCTAATTTTCAGTACCTTGCCTCATTCCCTTTGCACATTTAAATTCTACCAATCCTTCAAATTCTAGCTCAAGACTTACTGCCCAACCCAAACTCTTTTTTCAAACGTATCAACATACCGTTATTTCTTCTATAAACTCTTACCACTCTTTAATTGTACTCCATTTAATTGTCATCATACCATGTTACACTTGTTACAATAAATCATCACCTTCTCTAAAAGCAAAACATTTCTCTTTTTAATCGTGCATCATTTGAAGACATGATAGGTGCTGAAAAGGGAAACAGTAGACAGTCAGGGGACCCTTAGACTTTTAAAGGCAGCTTTTTGTTGGAGGGAAAAATCACCTCATCCAACCTTAAAACTATAAATTATAAAAATTCAAGGGAAACACGATTGAGCCAAATGATTCCTGGCAAATGTATTAGTGGGTAGTTGGTAGATGGTCAAAAAGTGCTTGTGAATTTGATTGACTGATTTAATATGGGAACAAGAATATGACTAGCTTTCCTGGAAACACAAAAGGGAGAAGGTTTATTATCTGGGGGACATGAAAGTAGAAAATGATGAAAACTATCTAAAATCAAATGAGTTATAAATAATCCTCATTTTTAGCAGTGGTTAAGATTCTTCCCAACTAGAAGTAAAGTAGTGTTATTGTGATAATCATCATCACCATCATCTTCATCAGCAGCATATATTTAATATATATTCGTATGTTTTATATGTTATATCTCATTTGACCTGCTCAAAAATCCTAAGAAATAAAAATCACAATTATTCTCATTTTTAAAAAAAATTGAGATCTAGAGAGTCTGCATAAACTTCCTATTGCTGCTCTGATGTATTATCACAAACATAGTGGCATAGAACAACATAAACTTAGTACTTACACTTCTGAAAATTAGAAATACAAACTAGTTTCACTAGCACAAAATAAAAATGTCTGAAGTTCAGTGTTCTGAGGGTTTTAGGGAAGAATTTGTTTCCCTGCCTTTTCTAGCTTCTAGAGGCCAATTACATTTTTGAGGTCCTGGTCCCTTTCTCCATTTTCAAGGTCAGCAGCCTCCCCTCTCCTCTCCTGTCCTCCCCTCTCCCCTCTCCCCTCTCCCCTCCCCTTCCTTCCCCTCTCTCTCTCCCCCTATACTTCTATTGTCACATCCTTTTACTGACTCTAACACTTGTGATTAGACTATAGTCACTCAGATAATTCAGGATATCTCCCCATCTCAATGTCCTTAACTCAATCACATCGGCAAAGTCCCTTTGCCACGTAAGGTAACATATTTACAGGTTCTGGGGATTAGAATATGGGAAAACTAGGGGAGCAGGATCTGCCTGCCAGTTTAAATAATTTGCCCAAGGTCTCACAACTGGGAGATAGCAGTACTGAAATTTAAAAATTTAAATCCGGCCAGGCACCGTGGCTCACACCTGTAATCCCAGCACTTTGGGGAGGTGGAGGCAGGCTGATCACCTGAGGTCAGGAGTTCGAGACTCGCCTGGCCAACTTGGTGAAACCTCATCTCTACTAAAAATACAAAAAATTAGCTGGGCATGGTGGTGCACACCTGTAATCCCAGCTACTCCGGAGAATGAGACAGGAGAATCGCTTGAACCCAGGAGGCGGAGGTTGCAGTGAGCCGAGATTGCACCACTGCACTCCAGCCTGGGTGACAGAGCAAGACTCTGTCTCAAAAAAATAAATGAATAAAATAAAATAAAAATTAAAAAATTTAAATCTCTTGGCAGTGTATACTAACTACCCAATAAATGAGAATTCTTGTGAATCATTGGTGTTAAATACAGCCAAGAAGAACCTAAATAATGCCAACTCTTCTTATGCAAAGCAGCATTGTTCACTGTGAAGCCTGTGAACAAAAACAAAAAAAAATGCTCTTTTCTGATTATGGCCACTCTGCTAAATAAATATTATGTGAACATAAAATGCTCTTTTCTGATTATGACCACGGTGCTAAATAAATGGATTAAAAATAACCTAGTTTTAACTTGCACCTTCCTCTGAACAATTCAGTATATTAAAGGATACTATTGAGTTGCTTTCCTTTTAATTCCAAAGATTTAAATGGCAGACCTCAATAATTACAATAGCTCCTTGAAATATTTATATCGCTAGCAAATATTGTATACTCATATATGCGATAGTCATGACAACTTTGCTCAATAATTAAGATTGACAGGCAACCTTCAAGAATAAGGCCTTAATGTCTTCTCTCATGTTAAAGTGCAACCCAGGTTTATTCAAGGGACAGTTGAAAGTCATCAATTACTTATTCCGAAAGAGGCATAAATAAAATCTCACATTTTAGGCTTAATGTGTCAGTTCAAGGGACTTTTTAGAATATCATGTCCTTAAAGACAAGCCTCATATATACAATCTCATAGCAGATTGGAAATTTGTTTTTCTTTAAATTTTCCAAGTTCTTACAAGCAAGGTTTCAAAACAAAGACAAATTCTTAATAATAGATGCAGATTTTTATTAACTTTTTCTTCTTTCCCCCTCACTCCTCCTTCTTTTTCTTTTTGGCTGCTGAAGAGATCTACTTAATTCCAAGTCACAGCAAGGCCTCTGAGAGGCCGTAAAGACTCAGACCTCTCCCTCAGAGCCTCAGGGTTGCTCGATACGGGTAACTGCCAAGACCTATTAGGAGCTGAGCAAAAGAGCAAGCACAGTGGTGGTTTGGCAATACATCCGGTAACAATATAAGGAGGTTATGCCACTGTGATAGTGCTACAGAAAAGTCATTTTTTGCTGTAGGAATTCTCTTTCTCTATCAGCTGAAAGACAGAGGCAGAGATTAAGACAGAACCAAAGATATTGTTTATATTGTGTCTCCAGTGATTTATTTTCAGATATGTCCAGGATTATATTATTTCTTAACGAGGGAAACATTTACAAGAGCATCAGTGTGTTAATGGCTATATTATCACTTAATAATGTGGTACTGTCATGTACTAACTAGGCCTATGTTGCTGATCTCAGCAGATATCATCACAAATTATGCCATTAAATAAGCAATCTATTGTTAGCTGCTCACCAGTGAAATAGAATTCATATTCTAAATTTCGATGTAACTTACTCCTTAGTCCATACCAATGAATGCAGCCCTACAGAAAGAGTCAAATGTGAAAAGACCTAAGATCCATATAAGCCATATAAGCCAAGCCAATTATGAAAACACGTGACAAAATCACGTGACTGCATTTAAATAAAGAGAGTATTCATCATGTGAGATGTTGATCTAAATTCTGAAAAGCGACAAAACAGTTCCCATACCTAGACCTCATAATTGCATAGCTCCACTTATAGATAAGGGGAATGGGAAACTACTAAGTGGTATGATATGAGGGCTCAGAAATAAATAGAGATATCCCTCTACTTACCATGGGGTTATATTCAGATAAATCCATCATAAGTTCAGTACACCCCTTGATTTATGATGGTGCTGTCACTGCATTGTTAAGTCAAAAATTATAAGTCAAGCCACCGTAAGTGGGGAGTCATCTGTACAACAGTGATTGAGTTTCTCCTAGCTAAGAGTCATGTGGACATTTGTTCATTCATTCATATAACACTGGTTGAGATTTACTAGCTGAAGTTCTCTTTTTAGACACTTAGAATACTATGACGGGCAAAACCTGCACACTCCCTATCCCAGATTCCTGGCTTTCCCAAGGTCCTTAATAGCAACTCTCTCTAGAAGAAGTTATGGTTTAAGTCATAGCCAAGTATTAATGAAAGGAATCATTTCCAAATTGTATTTAAAAAATAATAACAACACAAAAACTTTTGGAGTAAGAACACTTAAGAAAGAGACATAGATGTGCAGAGATCTAGAGAATAATGAGCTAGATTTACAACTGTCTAGGCTGAGCTAAAGGCCTTGCACATTCCCTGCCAGTAGCACTTAATCAGCAAAGTCAAGCATAGATTAATATGGTAGAACATTTCTTTTAGACTTCCAGTAAGGTAGATTGACTGTTAATAGCAATTCAGCAGAAATAAATTAGGAGAATAAAAGTAATTTTCTTGCCAAATGTTATGTGTAACCACCAACAGAGCTAAGCCCTCCTAACCGATGACTAAGTGATGCTAAGAAGAAACCAGTTCACATACATGCAAGGCAATTCATCCCTTAAGAATGGGGCTTAAGTAAAGATTCATGCATTATAACAAATACCAGATTTAGTATAAGCCAGGAGATCATCAAATCATCTTTATCGTTTACTTTTCTATAATGTTAAGAAGTGCATTTCATATAGATCATAGTTGATGATCCCTCATTAACCTCATGTGTATTATTAGCATAAATGTATTACATAACCTAATAAAAATCACACAATCAGATTATCCTACAGCAGTTTATGGGTTTTAATAAATAAGAGAGGACTTCTGGGGGCCTTAGAGGCACAACGGGAAGATGTGATCAGAGATTCTTGTATCTATTTGCACTCTAAGCATTGTCTATAGACTGAATAGACTGAATAAAATATGCCTTACATTGTACATACTGTTTTATATATATACATGTTATATATATATATATTATATATATATGACTTGGTGATTAATAAAACACATTTAAAATCTCTATTAGCAAATGTCATTGTACATTTTTTCAGTTAGCAAATATTAAAAGCATAACTATTATACCAAGAAAGGGAGAAATGTTGTTTGGAAAATGTATTCATTGAGATAAAGGACCTTATTTTTCAGAACATAAGGAATGAATTACAAAGCTGTTTACACATTGAAACTCAACCATAGACATTTACACCATTCACTTAACTGCAGAAGAGAGTCTACTAAAAAAGAGAATAAAGAAACAAATAAATATTCTAGGACTGCACGTTTAAACTTTTAAAAATTAAAAGACATTCCAGCAGGGTTTGTAATTGATTTTAAATATCTGGCACAGCAAATCAGAAAGACTTATCACCCTTTGCACTTGGATTTTTTGGTATTTCAGATCGATATTGGTCTTGTGATCTTCAAATTAAAGTACAGTCTGATACTGCCTGATAAGAATGAAGCTATCCCCACTTGCAAGTTTCTCCTCTCCTAGAATAAAGGAAAACAGTGGAGAGGAGCTTATGGCACCTGAAGTTTACTGATGACGACTCTGCTTTGAGAAAAGCTAGTTCTAATAAGGGATGGAAAAGAGGAAAAAATACAAATATTGCCAACCCAGGCACTGGGTGGTTAAATAATAAGAGGTCCACATTTGAACCTTCCCAACCTTTACCAAGAGCCAATACTTGCAATATTTACTCATTTTTAAAGAAAAGTTGGTATAAAGTAAGGAAGTAGAAAATGATAAGATTTGAGCAGAAAGGGGAGGGCCAATAGAGAGAGGTAGCAAAGTCTCATTGAATTCTTTAACAAAAATATTTGACAGAAAAGTGCGAAAATGTTGTAAGGTCAGAAATCCAACTTTTTTGTTCCTGAGATTAACTTTTGTCCAAAACAGCATTACAATAAGTGATACTTAGTGTTCCAATCCACATTCTAGCTATCCTCATTCTCTTCATTCTAATCAGAAAGAAAGCAAAGCACTAGAAATGTAAGGGAAAAATACAAAACCCTCTCCTCCTCCACAGGTGCCCAGGAAGAGAACCCATGTGGGTTTTTCAGCAGGGGAGCTGCACACATTAATCTGACAGGAGCCAGCAGGAGACCCAGGGACGGTGTGTGTGATGTTGGCCTGTGACACCAGGAATCTTACCTCTCCAGAAAACAGCACAGCAATTACTGCAAATAATTACTTTCAGAAACAAAGCTTCTTCGCCAAGTCAGAGTTAATTTTTAAGTTTAAAAGTTTTTGCTGCCACAGTGCACATTACCAAAAATCATGAAGTAGAATGAAAATAAAATACTGGGTTGAATACAAAAGAGCTTGAAAATTTCAGATTCAAGAAATACTGAAGTCATTCAGTATAAAGTTGCTGCTCTAATTAAATGCAGTTCTCAAATTACCATAAAGCAAGACACAAAATAGTATAATTTCTAAAATAAAATAAAAAAACAAATCACAAGCCCAAAATACGTAAATTAGTTAATTCTCAGTATATAAACAATTGTGTCACAAAGCACTTCCATATAAGTCTACAGCCCCATCTCCTCATAGGTAGAGTTCTTTTTTCTTTTGATTATGAACAACTGGGGAGTGGTTGTCCTGAGACACCCTTTCTATCATGTACATACAGAACTGGGTTGAGCAAAAAAAAGTTCCTTGATAGTTCCTGAGCACATCCACGAACCTACCCGCAGTGAAGCCCGGCTCTGCATCAATGCTGGGCATGGCTGCTACTATTGAGAGAGAAAGGCTTAGAATTAAGAAAGCAATTATCTCTTATAAATAATGGCACAGCTGGTGGCTAGATGTATTTTGAAATAATTCCAATACATTTAGGTACCTTACGTGTTAAAGTTACTTGCAAGACTGGTCAGGGTACATCATAATCATTCCTTATGCCATTTGTCTAGGAAATGTCTTCCAAGATATAGAGCAACTCACTTACAAATGATTTTTGGAATGGTACTCACTCATCACTTAAGAAGAGTCTATTTAGATAATAACAGAATGGCTTGGAACAAAAGAAATGATTCAGGATGCTTCCTTGCTGGCAAAGAGTTATACTAATATATCTCGATCATTCATCTTCATTTGAAATGTTCTAATTTCCTTTGAGGAAAACTTTGACATAGTTTCTTTCTTTCTCCTTTAGTTCTAAATATGTACCAAGTTTGTTTTAAAAAATTTAATGACAGGTAAGCAAAGTGAGAGACAAAGCAAGTGGTATCATTGAGATAAATTTTCATAGTGCAGGGGGCTCTGCCCTAGATACATCTCACTGGGCAAATGTCGGGGCTTAATCCTCTTCACGTATTAGCTGAATCACATAAACATTACATTTTAAAAGTCAAAACTGATCAAATATTGGCCATTTTATTCATTTCTGCACTAATGAATTAAGATTTTATTAGAAAGACCCTATTATCCTTCCCAGCCCTGATAATCTGCAGTTCTGAGCCCATTCATAGTGAAATCTAAATAACTGTGAGGGCCATAGAGATTGTTTTGCACTTTCTGGGGAAGAGGGTTAATCAATGCACAAGCAACTTTTTCAGAATGCATTCTTTCCAATTGTTCTATACTTATTGATCTTCACTCATACTCAGGATAAGAAGATGAACCCCAGAAAAGGGATCTCTTAGCATGTATGATTCATACAATAGTGTAACATGGACATTAATAAACCATCTGCTGTTGAAAAAAAAAAGATAACTGGGCCATAGCTTCAGTAGATCTAGAAAACTGTGAAAGAAGGTACTAGAAGTAAGGTTATCATGGAATCCACGTAAATACATAAAAATTTAAACCCTGAACTAAGGCATGAATGCTTTATGATTAAAGGCAATAGGACTGCAATATTCCTACAACAATAAAGAAATAATAAGGCAGCTATTCTATTGCCAATTAGTAGGAAATACTGTAGATATCTTCCTGAAGAAGAGTGAAGCAGGAACATTTTAACATAGCCCATATCTACAAGTGTGCCAAATCAAAAATTACATGGTGCAGTTGTCACACTTTTTTACTCTCATATTGCCCAAGCGTGAAGCAATAGGTCATTTGCAGTTGAATTATTTTAGGTCATATTAATCATCAAATTAAAGCAACCATTAAAACAATAAAAATTAATAATTGGGCATTCAACATGAGCAATTGATTATCAAGATGCAGGCTCTAGTACAAAAAAAGAAATAAAAGGGAGCAATGCCTATAAAATATAAATATTGGCCTTTTCATTTGGAAAAATCAACCAGAAAAATTACAGAATTGGATGATCACTCATAGGGGTAAGTGAAAGTCAAGGGGAGGCAAGTTTGTTAAGGATAAGTTAAAAATTAGCAGTAAAGTAGTAGTTCTAAAACAAATGATCCTCTGGAGTCTGTGCACTGCCAAATATCAAGGAATAAAATAAGTAAGAAACAGAAAAGAAATAAGTAAAAAATAAAGTGAACCCAAATACCAGAGGGCAAGTATGGCCAAACCAAACCAAAGTCAGAAGTCAAGAGTTCAGGAGATGATCTTAAGCTGGAACAGAAAAACAGTTCAGGTTGGTGGTAACACCAATGTGATGGACTTTAATTATCACAGAGGGAGGCTTTTTGCTCTCTATGAACTAAGCTGAACAATAACGGAGAATAGCACTGAAGAGGGAGATGGAAAAACCTAGAGTAAGACATTTCCTGACTGTATGCTCACTTAAGAAAAACTCAAAGGGAATGTAGGGTGCACTTGCTTCTATTTAAAATGAAGTTTAGGCATTTGTAAAAAAGAAAGATATTACAAAGCTGATCTTAACATAAACTTGTTTTATTTATTTTAGAAATTAAATAACTGTTAGAATCACCAAACCAAGAATAATGGTGTGGGAGAATAAACACTTACAATGGGTACTCAAGGCCCATCTCTCAAAGAACATACACTTTTCTGATCAACCAAGATAGAGACCCTCAATAAATTTACAAACATGGATCCAGTGAAAACAGAAAGTGATTTAGGGATTAAAAAGGAGATATTCTGTTATTTTCAACTACAGGAATAAGCACTATTGCTACATAACAAACCTCTGCAAATCTCAACGGTTTAAAAGAGTAATTATTTATTAATACACATATGTCTTTGTAGCTCTTTAAAAGTATAACTGCTAGGACAGAAATAAACAAGTAGGAAAAACAGGACGAAGAAAAATAAATTGTGCTGTGTTCATGCAATGGAATCTGTGTACAGTGAAAATGAATGCACTATACCTACAAGTATTAATAAGAAAAAACTTTAAAAAATAATGTGAAAAAATTATTTCAAAGAAACAAATATATTGTGATTGTATTTATATGCTTTAACAACATAAAAAATATTATTTCAGAATATGCATATATGTGATAAAAGTATAAATATCATTTTGATAAATAACAAAGATGTCAGTTACTTTTAGAAGAAGAAGAAAATGGAAGAGGTAATAATTGAGCAGAGGGAGTTAAATGAATCTTTGTTTAATTAAAATATCAGAAGTATATATGACAAACCATTATGACTGGACAAAGTTGGGTGGTGGTAGGTATTCATTATTATTTTCAGTATACTTTTCTCTATGCTTAAAACGCTTCTTAATAAATAAGATGTAAAGTATACAGAAACATTTTTATTCAAACAACAGTATTATTAACAGAATAAGAAACTTAATTAAATCTGTTAAAAGTGCTGTTAATGAAACTGGTATGTTTTTACTTAGACTGGCACTTCTCTTGATATAGGCATAGCTATTGTTTTTCTGTGATAATCAAACATGTCGTAGAGTTTTTTTTTTTTTGAGAGAATTCTAAGATGTATAGAGAGCTTAAAATCAAGTACTGAAGAAAATACATTCCAAGCTGCTGCAGATGTCCTCAGTTCGAACAACATTTCAATGAAAAATTGTGTGTTGGCTAGAGCCTGAAGCAAGAAAGGATGGAATGGATTTGCATCATGACTTTAAAATAAATAAATAAATCAGTGCAGTGGTGTCTGTCCCTGTGCTTTTATTTTAACAGATATTTTAAATTTAATATAACTATAAACTAAACAGGATGCTTCAGATGAGGCAAAATTCTGTCATCTGTACAATTTAGTGTGAATATTGAGAAAATGCAATGGCTATCAGGCTGTTAAAGAAACGAGGAAACAAGACTATTATTATTTATTTTTTAGTTTTTCTAAGACGGAGTCTCTCTCTGTCGCCCAGGCTGGAGTGCAGTGGCGCCATCTCAGCTCACTGCAACCACTGCCTCCTGGGTTCAAGAGATTCTCCTGCCTCAGCCTCTAGAGTAGCTGGGATTACAGGCACCCAGCACTATGCACGGCTAATTTTTTTTGTATTTTTAGTAGAGACTGGGTTTCACCATGTTGGTCAGGCTGGTCTCGAACTCCAGACCTCAAATGATCTGCCCATCTCGGCCTCCCAAAGTGCTAGGATCACAGACATGAGCCACTGTGCCTGGCCGAGATTTTGTTCTAAATGCTTAGCTTTGAGAAAACACCACATTCTAATATATTCTTTATGTTAAATAAAAACTTTAAATATAGTATACTCTACTTATTCTCATAAGTGTTTGGATCTCTAAGGCAGGCCTTAAACATGAGTGAAATATCATAAATATGAGGCATAATATGAGCAGCACTCCCTGAAGAGGTCCTGTACAAAATCTTCTCCTCTGTTGGCTGGTCTCAGCTCTGAAAATCCCTTCAAGCTATCAGTACCTTTGGGATTGGTGGTGGTAGAGTGAGGAGACCCCTGAGAGGAAATCTGTGTTCTACAAAAAAAAAAAAAAAAAAAAAAAAAAAAAAAAAAAAGCAAAGTCTAATGGAAATAGGAAAAAGAGAAATACTTGGAAAGGGTGCTAGAGAAGAGGAATAAAAATAAAAGTGCCCTTGTAATGATGAGGTCTGAACATTTCAGAGGGGAAAGATAGCACAAGTATTTAACTCACTCAAGGACCACAACAACCATCTATATTTACTTCTGCCACTAAGGAAGAGGGTTAATTTCCTCCAGGATGGATGACCTTATATCCAGCAGAACAGGTTACTTTAAATGAGAAATTACAGGGTTTCAGCTGGAGATGTGAAAATTTCTAAATTGCTTTCCATAAGAAAAAATAAAACAATAAGGAATTTATGGGTGGAGAAAGTCTAGTCGAGACTGGAGCTCAGGGGTTAGGAGGCCTAGAGGCTTGCAGAATCATGAGGAACTTGGAAGCAAGATCTAAAATAGGACTATGAAAGCTCTTCGTCTCATTGTTTTGACACCAACAGGTTTGCCCTGGAGGAATTCTGACACTACTGTGTGTTTCATAAGAGCTATTTAGCCAGAGAAGTAGCAAGTCTTTATTCCTCAGTGATCCTATTTCTGTACCTCCCTTTTTGTTCCCCAGCTGCTGGTTCTGCATCCATGTGTGCGCCTTCTCTTTCATTTGAAACCACAATAAACAGTAGGAATATTCCAGCCAAAGTCTTATATTATTTACATTTGTAAAACAATAATGGTGTCAATTATTAAAATTGATAACTATTTTAATGTTAAACGCAAGCCCTTACTCAAATTAAAATAAATATTCTGCATAAACAATCAATAAAAAGCTTGACAATGACCAACAGTGCATATATCAAAACATGTTATTCATTAAAAACTGTTGAAAAACTCAATTTTTGAACAAATTTAAATTTGGAAAATTTGGCTTGGGAAAATTGAAATTATTATCAAACATAAAGAGCCACAAAGGAAAAACAAGGAGCTGAAATTGATCAAATTTGATATGAATAGAGGTACTAATTTCTGAGATAATTTTTTCTATTAAAGATTAGCCTGTAAAAATCTACCAGTTTTTTAAAAACTCAATTAAAAAAATGATCAAAATAGGCTGTATAGAAAAGAGATCATTTATAATTACTTTTTATTAATTAATTTTCTCTATTTTACTGCAGAAAAATACTAAGTAAAAATCAATTAGCATTAAAATAATTCTGACAAAAGAATTTTATTCAAAAGATTTTCAAAAACACTGAAGTCAAAATATTCTATGCCCAAAGGAAGCCATGAAGGAATGTTGCCAATTGGAAATTTCTGGGTGTTGGTGCAAAGAATGCAGTGATAAGAAAAGAACTTCAAAGATAGGCATATCTACCACTCACTTTTAAAATGAATTGCTATATATTACTGCAATGCACCCTCTACCACCCCATCACTTTAAATCTTCAGTATAATCTACTATGTCTACAAATGCTTTCCATGAGTGGTATACGAGAGAACTTAAACACGTGGGGAATGTTCCTTATTTGAGTAGATTATGGAGAAAGAAGCTAGAAGTAACATACAGATAGGTTAAATTCAAAGTAAACCAGAAATTGAAATTAGAAGTGACTGTGAGAAGGAACACTCCGGGGAATTCACAGAAATGTTGGAGAAAGCATTGGATTTCTTATTCGACATAAAATAGGAGATGCAAATCAATTTTATATGCATCTCAAACGAGAGAGTAATCTCTAATGAAGTCATGATTGTAGTCTGGACCAAGAAAATCTATCTACTTCCCAAAGTAGACCTAAAGGGCTCCAAAAATATAACTATAAAAATAAATGATAGTCCTATTTTGTAAATGTTACTTACAGCATAGCTACTTTTGGAAGGAAAAATTATAAGTTTCTCTACATAACCAAGTCTTTTTCCATATCCCAATAGGAAAACATCATAAATATGTAAGAGTTCTATGTTTCTGAAATAATTAAAACTTTACCACTGAGACCACAGCCCATAAGAGGATCATAAATAAGCAAAGTAGCTATACAATCTTTGTGTTCAGGAAGAGAACTAAACCCAACGAAGGGTCTTATTAATTTGGTATTTCCTTTTAAACAAAAGAGCGATGCTCAGTGTTATCAATATTCAATATCCAGTCCTTTAACAGTGTTATAAGAACACATTTCATGGAGAATGTCTCTTTTGATTTTAAGGTTGGAAGGCTGATATTTTAAGATTTACAAATCTTACATCATATTCTCAAATAAAAATGGTATTAGTTCTTAGGAAAGATCTCCCTTTGATCTGCTTAGGGGGTCACTTAATTGAACCCTTTAGTTTATACATATAGGTAAGAAATAACACTTTCAAATTTCTTTCATTGTTCTTGAAAAGAAAAATTGAAATAGAGGGACTTGGTCTTGGTCTATTAACTTAAGCAGATATCCTCAGCAGAACACTACCTGTAAATATTTCAAGAAATGTTTTTGTTGTTTTTTTTTTTTTAACTTTTATTTTAGGTTCAGGGGTATATGTGCAGGTTTGTTATATATGTAAATTGTGTGTCACGATGGTTTGGAGTACAGATTATTTTGTCACCCAGGTAATAAGCATAGTACCCAATAGGTAGTTTTTGAATCCTCATCTTTCTTCCTTCCTCCACCCTCAAGTAGACCCAGTGTCTGTTGTTCCCCATACTCAATGTTTAGCTCCCACTTTTAAGTTAGAACATGCAGTATTTAATTTTGTGTTCCTGTGTTACTTTGCTTAGGATAATAGACTCCAGCTCCATCCATGTTGCTACAAAGGACATGATCTCATTCTCTTTTGTGCCTACATAGTATTCCATGATCTATATATCACATTTCCTTTATCCAGTCTATCACTGATGTGCATTTAGGTTGAGTCCATGTCTTTGCTATTGCGAATAGTGCTGCAACGAACATATACATGCATGTATCTTTATAATAGAATGATTTCTATTCCTCTGGGTATATAACCTGTAATGAGATTGCTAGGTCTAATGGTTATTCTGCTTTGAGTTCTTTGAAAAATCATGAAACTGCTTTCCACAATGGCTGAACTAGTTACGCACCCACCAGCAGTATATAAGCATTCTCCTTCTTCCACAACCTGGTGAGCATCTATTATTTTTTGACTTTTTAATAATAACCATTCTGACTGGCAGGAGACGGTATCTAACTGCAGTTTTGATTTGCATTTCTGTAATGATTAGTGGTGTTGAACATTTTTTCATATACTTGTTGGCCATGTGTATGTCTTCTTTTTAAAAGTGATTGCAACAAAAACAAAAATTGACAAATGGGACCTAATTAAACTAAAGAGTTTCCACACAGGAAAATAAACTATCATCAGAGTAAACAGACAACCTACAGAATGGGAGAAAATATTTGCAAACTATGTATCTAACAAAGGTCTAATATCCAGAATCTATAAGGACCTTAAAAAGCAAAAAAACAATCCCATTAAAAAGTGGGCAAAATCCTGAGGCAAAACAAAATAGACAAGTTTTACTAAATTATTAATTTATTTTGTGATTCCTTCTCAAATAAATCTGGATTTTGTAAAGAATCTCTACATGGGGCATACCTGTGTCTTTTGGAGGAAGAATATGTATGCATATTAGCACCCAAGATTAGGTTTTGTCCAAAGATATAATCCTGATGATACTTTCATCTCATGTAATGGAAAAAGTTGTGTGAAGGAATAGGCATGAGCTTGGCACAGATCCAAACTAGACTAAGACACAATGAATAACATAATTTAGGATTCTATAACTCAATTTTGCTAAATATACTATAGAAAAAGATGCTTAGTTTATCTGATGAATAAAATCCACTCCACATATTTGTATTACAAGGCAATAAGGGGCATGAAGAAATTGGGGAAATTTCTCCAAGAGAATATGTCAGTTTCCTGTGACCAGAGAGGAAATGGAACTTAGACTAGAGGAGGAAAGAACTTCTGTGTTCCTCAGAAACACAGAAAACAAGTATATACAAGAACTGAGATGTATGAGTCTCAGGAGATTCCCATTGTGGGCGTTGAGCTTGTTCCCACTAGCACAAGGAAACACTGTAAGAGCTAAGCAGAGATCCTGACAACAGATTTGAACAGGTGGGTTATTATGAGTAATTATGTCTAGGACAAATTTCAAGTTACTCTGTGCATTGTCCAGTACTGCAGCTTCAGTAGTCTTGTTGAAATTCTTATCCTAATCACATCTGTGCTGTAGTAAAAGAAAGGGAATGAAATTCTCTTCCTCGAGATCAGGCAATGTCTGAGGTAAAGAGACAGGATTGAAGGAGTCGAATAACCCAGAAGGCTATCTCATACATCAAATTGGGCGGAACAGATGAGGATAATGCAAATCGTAGGTCATGTATTGTCAAAGGCAGCATATCGGAATAACTACCAATGGTTTAGCTTTGCTCACACAAAAGCTTACTCACAGAATCAGCAGCAGTTGAAGCCATTGGTCAGTGACACAATTAGAAGATGTAAGACCAGATCAGAGGAAATGGATGGTCTTTTTCAGAACATAGTACGATCATTACTCCAGGAAACTTCTAGAAATAAAATAGCAATATAATTAAAAGGGTGCTACTTTCCCAGAAGGAGATCAAGAATGAATCATTCCCTAACAATTTGGTGTAAAAGAGAAACATAATCTCATTTTATAATACCAGGCTGGTGAAACAGAAGCAGATGGTTAAACAAGGAAAGGTGAGCACAAGCCATCCCTGTTTGTGCATTTGCTTTGAATTGACACATTGCTCCCACAACAGGACTGAGTACTTCTACAATGAATGGCCACATTTTACTCTTATCTGACAACTCTCCATACCTCCTCCTTCCCTACCCTGTGGGGAATCCTCCTGGATCAGGCATCCATCCCCAAGTGGCCCTTTGTACTCAAGACATGAGTTTACTTCCAGCTTTCTCGGTTTTCCAATTATGTTACTCCTTCCTGGGTATTCTTCCAGAGGGACTTCCCTTTGCTTCAAACTCCAGGGATCCTTGGATGTAGATAATATCCCTAACAGTAGGGACCCAGCCCAAAGAGAAGAACCCAAACCAAAATCATAACTGACCCATATCAGAGCTTTCCAAATAAAAAAGTCTGTATAATTCTGATTTTTATTATAAATTCATTACTAAACAAATATAATGAATATAAATTCGTTGCTAAATATACTGATATAACTAGAATATGGAGTTTTCCATACAAATCAATTCCAGTGACTCTATCTTTAGGAGGTCAGATAGAAAGAAAGTTAGGTAATAGGCAGGAAGCCCATCAGCACACTGCCATCCGTAAATCAGTCTCTTTAAATGATTATTTCACTCATGAAGAGGGGATATTTCTACAACTTTTGACAGAAATCTCATTGAATCCCTGACTGAATTCTCAGATTAATTCTAATGCTTAACTTCATAAATATTCTGAAGCAAAGTTTTACTTTCTATGTTTGTATTTAATTTTGGAGTAAAAAAAATCTGATATTTGTTCCTGAATATTGTTTGCACTGGTTTTGTTTTTAATCCTCTTTTCTTTAGCCTAAATGCTCTTGGCTTATTTCCCTCATCTTTACAGTTATGATTTTTAATGTTCAATCATCCTTATGTCTCTTTTTCTGTGCTCAAATACATTTAGCCACTTTTCCAAGGATGTTGTCCATAATTAAATGTAATATTTTCTGTTAGATCAGTGATAAATAATCCTCACCTCAATTATTTAGTTAAGTTCTATGACTTAAAGGGTACAGCATTAAATCAATTTGGTCTTAGAATGATTTTTCTTAAAGAAATCTACTGATATATAGTAAACAAGAAATACTTTTATAGAATGCCACTTCTAAGAAAGTGTTAGCAACAAACACCAATGCCTTACTGTTTGACTTTATTTGTTCTTACTAAATCCATGTTGTTTCTTGGTTGACTTTTCAACACCATTAGATAATCAGAGATTTTCTTTTCTGTGCAGTCTGAATGGGATCCCAGGAGAGCCTCAAGAAGTGTATAGACTCATGGAAGGGAGCAGGAAGCAAGAGGAATTGTGCAAATAAATTATCGGTAAGAAAAGTAGGAGGAAACCTTCTGTCAAAGGGAATATATTGAGCAATTTATTGGCAAGATTTGACTTGAGTCATTTAAGAGTTAGACCAAAAAAGTGTTTTAGAGACAAACTCAATAAAAGTGAACAATATGAGGAGATAGCCAAACAAAAAATCTAACTCAATCTTAGGCTACACTAATTTAAGGACAGTGTCAAGTACAGAAAGGTAACAGCTCTAATGGCTTTTGCAACAGGTAGATCCTACTTGAAGTATCTTCAGTCCCAAGTCTCTAAGTCATTTTATAAGGATGAGATAGGGTGGGGAAAGAATTAAAGTTTATTTCTTACTATGCACCAGGCACTAAGCTAGATATTTGCACAAACTACCACATGGAATATAATATTTATATTAACCATTTGACATAGAAAATACTTTTTAGGGTATAAGGAAATTCAAAGAGGTTAGGTACAGAGCTTGTAACTGAACTAAAATCTAATGATCAAATCCATGTTATTCCTTTTTTCTAGAAGTACAGGAAAATTAAAGTAACTCACACATCTGAAAATGAATAAGTAAAACAATTATTATAAATGTGTGCAATAGACAAATTAACAGAACCTCCTTTTTAAGAATCACTCTTCTCTAATATCCACTACAAAACAAAAGCAAATTCTCATGTCCCTCTTGATTGGTGGACTTAGAAGTCATTGGGTGTCTTTCAGCAGTGGTTTGTAGTCCTCCTTGAAGAGGTCCTTCCCATCCCTTGTAAGTTGGATTCCTAGGTATTTTATTCTCTTTGAAGCAATTGTGAATGGGAGTTCACTCATGATTTGGCTCTCTGTTTGTTTGTTATGGGTGTATAAGAATGCTTGTGATTTTTGCACATTGATTTTGTATCCTGAGACTTTGCTGAAGTTGCTTATCAACTTAAGGAGATTTTGGGCTGAGACAATGGGGTTTTCTAGATACACAATCATGTCATCTGCAAACAGGGACAGTTTGACTTCCTCTTTTCCTAATTGAATACCCTTTATTTCTTTCTCCTGCCTGATTGCCCTCACCAGAACTTCCAACACTATGTTGAATAGGAGTGGTGAGAGAGGGCATCCCTGTCTTGTGCCAGTTTTCAAAGGGAATGCTTCCAGTTTTTGTCCATTCAGTATGATATTGGCTGTGGGTTTGTCACAAATAGCTCTTATTATTTTTAGATACATCCCATCAATACCTAATTTATTGAGAGTTTTTAGCATGAAGCATTGTTGAATTTTGTCAAAGGCCTTTTCTGCATCTATTGAGATAATCATGTAAGAGGACACAAACAAATGGAAGAACATTCCATGCTCATGGATAGGAAGAATCAATATCGTGCAAATAGCCATACTGCCCAAGGTAATTTATAGATTCAATGTCATCCCCATCAAGCTACCAATGACTTTCTTAACAGAATTGGAAAAAACTACTTTAAAGTTCATATGGAAACAAAAAAGAGCACGCATTGCCAAGTCAATCCTAAGCCAAAAGAACAAAGCTGGAGGCATCATGCTACCTGACTTCAAACTACACTACAAGACTACAGTAACCAAAACAGCATGGTACTGGTACCAAAACAGCATGGTACCGGTACCAAAACAGAGATATAGACCAATGGAACAGAAGGAGCCCTCAGAAATAATACCACATATCTACAACTATCTGATCTTTGACAAACCTGACAAAAACAAGAAATGGGGAAATGATTCCCTATTTAATAAATGGTACTGGGAAAACTGGCTAGCCATATGTAGAAAGCTGAAACTGGATCCCTTCCTCACACCTTATACAAAAATTAATTCAAGATGGATCAAAGACTTAAATGTTAGACCTAAAACCATAAAAACCCTAGAAGAAAACCTAGGCAGTACCATTCAGGACATAGGCATGGGCGAGGACTTCACGTCTAAAACACCAAAAGCAATGGCAACAAAAGCCAAAATTGACAAATGGGATCTAATTAAACTAACGAGCTTCTGCACAGCAAACGAAACTACCATCAGAGTGAACAGGCAACCTACAGAATGGGAGAAAATTTTTGCAATCTACTCATGTGACAAAGGGCTAATATCCAGAACCTACAAATAACTCAAACAAATTTACAAGAAAAAAACAAACAACCCCATCAAAAAGTGGGCGAAGGATATGAACAGACATTTCTCAAAAGAAGACATTTATGCAGCCAACAGACACATGAAAAAAATGCTCATCATCACTGGCCATCAGAGAAATGCAAATCAAAACCACAATGAGATATCATCTCATACCAGTTAGAATGGCAATCATTAAAAAGTCAGGAAACAACAGGTGCTGGAGAGGATGTGGAGAAATAGGAACACTTTTACACTGTTGGTGGGACTGTAAACTACTTCAACCATTGTGGAAGACAGTGTGGTGATTCCTCAAGGATCTAGAACTAGAAATACCATTTGACCCAGCCATCCCATTACTGGGTATATACCCAAAGGATTATAAATCATGCTGCTTTAAAGACACATGCACACGTATGTTTATTGTGGCACTACTCACAATAGCAAAGACTTGGAACCAACCCAAATGTCCAACAATCATAGACTGGATTAAGAAAAGGTGGCACATATATACCATGGAATACTATGCAGCCATAAAAAATGATGAGTTCATGTCCTTTGTAGGGACATGGATGAAGCTGGAAACCCTCATTCTCAGCAAACTATCACAAGGAGAAAAAACCAAACACCACATGTTCTCACTCACAGGTGGGAATTGAACAATGAGAACACTTGGACACAGGAAGGGGAACATCACACACTGGGGCCTATTGTGGGGTGGGGTAAGGGGGAGGGATAGCATTAGGAGATATACCTAACGTAAATGACAAGTTAATGGGTGCAGCACACCAACATGGCACATGTGTACATATGTAACAAACTGCACGTTGTGCACATATACCCTAGAACTCAAAGAATAATAAAAAATATATATACATATATATTAAAAAAAGAAGTCACTGGGTGTCTTGATGGTACTTCCTAGCACTGCAGCCACTTGCTGTGTGTGAGTCAGCCACCAACCTGGTTCTTCTAAACTTCTATCTACTGGTCCTTTCCCTCAATGGGTAACAGCAAAGGATAGGTGAAGAGCAAGCTGCACAGTATTAAGAAGAAATGAGCCATTTTAATAAAAGATTCGGCAATGGAACTCTAAGAGGAAAATGTTAAAGGTATTTGTTCAATATTACTATTTCTATATTATAAAGGAAAAGAACCTCATAAGTTAAACATATTTCACTGTACATTCAAGCATGAGCCACCCTTCCTGGGAAGGGTGTATGGGTACAAGAGCTAAACTTCAGAAATAAATTTATTTTGGCAGCTCAATTGTCTAATGTATTCTGGACACAATATAGTTTGTTATACGTCTATCATAATAATAGTGAATAAAAGCTTGTGATATAACGATTTCTAAGGTAGCCTTAAATATAATGAATATTTCTATTTAAATGTCTTTGCTAATCTGTTGTTAGCTTTAAAAAAGAAAGTGATTTCCAAAGAGGTCTTTTATTGAGGCAGGGAGCATTGAAATAATATTTTATACCATCTTTTTAAGTTCTTTTTTCCTTTAGATTTACTTTTTCTGAATTTATATTACTTCTCAGTTTTATAATTCATAAGACTTGATGATAGTTTATAAAATTTCAATATTCTCTCTACTATAAATTACAACTGCTTCCATTTCTAATTATTACTTATCAATCTCTATGGCTACCATATCCAATTTCATCTAAAAAGATCTATTTCATCTTTCTTACATCTTGTTCCTCTTAAACTATTTTAAAATGTCCTTCATATTATCTTTAACCTCTTCCCTGGCATTTTCTTTTTCCTACCAGCTATAAAGGATATCAGCTATTTTTAAATTACCTATGTAGCTTTACTATCTTCTGTCATCATCATTCAAGTTAATCCTATACATTTTTGTCAACGCAGATATTTATTCTCCTGTTGATTTCTGATAATTTCATGGTAGAGACATATTGGAAGTTTTCGGCCCTTTATTGGCAGAATTGTAACCTGCTCTGCTTTCGTTATGGTGTCCTTTAGCATACTCATGAATTTTAATATTTCTTCTCAGTGAAACATAATAACTTGATGCTTTAATTCCTGCAAATTTGATTATTGGAAGCTAATGGCATTGAAACGCTGTTGTATGTGATCTTATTATTTAATATCCGAAATTTTAATATCTTGTAGGCTCCAAGAGCAAAGCTTGCCTGATTGCAATAAAAGTATCCTGACGTGAGAGGCTTTAGAGGTCATCTGTTCTCTTTTCCTGCTTTGGTAGGATGATAATGACGCCATACTGGACAAACAAAAGCTACCTTATCCCTTCAGCTCTCCAAAGGACATCCAAATTATAACTGGGTGGTTTAAAATCTCTGTGTGTGCTAGTGAATTATTGAGAATTTGACACAATAATCTCTAACATTCTTTCACACTAAAATATCTAGTTAATTCAGATGGCACCTTGTAATATCAATATTGACATTGTAAATAGAAAATAGCCAAGTCATGCACTTTTTCATTTATATCCGCTCGAATTTTCTTGTCTGTTCAATCCATATAAGTTGTATTTTTGTGTCTATATTATACATAATACGTGTCTTTCTCACTTCTATTTGGTACATCTTGAAATCCTTCTGAAGTCCTCTGCCGAAGAAACATCAACATTAAAAATGAGTAAAGTAGGATATTTACTTTCATTATATTGATGAACAGTATTTCTTCCTTCACTGCGCCTCCAAAAGCTGACATATGATGTATTAATCAGGCTTCTCCAAAGAAACAGAACTAATAGGATGTGTGTATATGTATATAGGAGATTTATTATTAGGAATTGGCTCACGCAATTCTGGAAGCTAGCTAATTCAAATCTACAGTGTGGCCTAGCAGATTGGAGACCCAGGAGAGCCAATGGTGCAGATGAAGTCCAAAGGCAGTCTGCTGGATAGTCACCACTTGCCTGGAAAAAACAGTCTTTTTATTCTATTCAGGCTTTCAATTCGTTGAATGAGGCCCATTTATATTTTGGAGGATAACCTGCATACTCAAAATTCTCCAATTTAAATGTTAATCTCATCCACAAACACAGGTCAACACATAAATTAGCCATCATACATACACTAAGATATTAATGACAGATGATATCTATCTCAGATGTGATTTATCTCAATGTTATCTCAGATGATAAAGATAAAATTGCAGATATGATCTATAATTTTCCATCGTGGCATCATTTGTGGTAATCTGGGATGATTTCCCAGTCCAGACAATGTCATAGTATACAATCCAACCATTCTATCACATTATCATCAGTTCAGATTTCAGACTGACATTAGTGCCTTAATCCAGAAATGAGTAAAATTCATCAATATAGAACCTTGGAAAAAAGAATATTCTTAGAAACAGATACTTTTTAAATTAGTCTATAGAAAACTTTATTCTTCCTGTTAAAAATTGTTTATAATTTTTTTGTTATATCTGTAACAAATGTTACATCATTTTGTTACTTCATACTCAAGCCTGAATATTCACATTGCCTCATTTGGTTTTCACAGCAATTACATAAGGTAAGCAAGGAAAAAAAATGGGATTATCACTGCTTTAGTTTCTAGAAAATGGAAACATGAAAGTCTAATAATTTTGTCAATTTTATATATCTGGTGACAGAAGCATAACTAGAACCAGGGGTCTTGACTATGAGTTTAGTTATCCCTTTTGACTACATTATACAGAATGTCAACTGATCAGTTGAGTTTTAATACATTGGTCAGGTGGACTTGCTTTTTTACCCTGTACTCTATATGAAAAATAAGTGGTTTAAGAAATTGAGTTTCCATCTTACCTTCTAATCATCAATCAAAAACAATTTAATATATTCAGCATCTACCATGCACAAAGCATTGGGTTATATCAACTATTTAATGGCCACCCCAAAATATTTTGAAGTTCTGATGAAATTCCAACAGTCAGGTCTCTATAGATAAATGGGAAACTAAATTGGGAATACAGAAGTGATTACCACCAGAAAGTGAGTCTGCTTGGCTCAGCTTTCTCAGAGTATTGTTCCAGAATTTTCAATGAAATGCTCAGTCAGAAGAATTTATCTATGGTAGCATATTTCATCGCAAATTTTAGAAGGTGATTTATTGATATAGTAATTGTATATGTGTATCTGTGTTCCCACTGCATTTCACCCACCCACAAATTCCAACAAGTAGTCATATATTATATTTCCTGGCTTCAGGAAGTTTTTGAAGGACTGAAAAAGCAGAGGCTGTCTCATGGCAGAATTAATTTATGTATTTAGTTAAAGCCTATTCTCATTAAAAACAGGATGCCGGGTTTTGAGGAGGGGAGGAAAAAGTGAAAATTGTCTCTAAGGATAGCAATGTGGAAACAAGCCTTCCTAGAATGGAAATAAAGGAGGGAAATTCTCATCATAGTGAAGAACTCTCTAGGTCAACTCCCTCAGAACGTGAGCAAACCTCCGCGAGAACTGAGTCCATAGTGGGGCAAGGGAGTTTGGAGCCTAAAAGTCTGATTTATCTGCTCTGTGCATATGAACAGCAGAAAAGCAAAAGCTGTTGAACTGTAAGGGACTCTGTGACCATGGACTGAGCTGCAGTTGATGTTACAGTGCATAGAGTAGAACATATAGACCATATGAGCTCTCCATAATCAATTCCAAAGTTGAGAAAGAAAGGAGACCCGAGGCCGGGCGCGGTGGCTCACGCCTGTAATCCCAGCACTTTGGGAGGCCAAGGCGGGTGGATCACGAGGTCAGGAGATCGAGACCATCTTGGCTAACACGGTGAAACCCCGTCTCTACTAAAAATACAAAAAATTAGCCGGGCGTGGTGGCGGGCGCCTGTAGTCCCAGCTACTTGGGAGGCTGAGGCAGGAGAATGGCGTGAACCCAGGAGGCGGAGCTTGCAGTGAGCCGAGATCGCGCCACTGCACTCCACCCTGGGCGACAGAGCGAGACTCTGTCTCAAAAAAAAAAAAAAAAAAGAAAGGAGACCCGAATATTAACTGAGATGGAAGGTGCAACCAGCATCAAATCAATTTAAACCAAATAAGTCTAAATTTCCTGCACATCTGAGTGGAACAGTTACAATTCAGTCCCATTCTACAAATTGGACTCTGGGTAATATTGCAATTCCATAGAATGAGAATAAAAAACTTGGTGAGTGTCTCTAGTTTTCTTTATTTTTAGCTTAACTGTTTGAGAGTGGGAAATGAATATTAGGTTTCTGGACTTGTATTATGTATTTCACTCTTAGTTATCCCATTTGGTATACACAGAGGAACTTTGAGATGTCTGTTGGTGTTTCAGTTTTACAAATGAGAAGAGGGGCTTAGAGTAGATAATTAAGTCATAGAGCTTGTAAGTGACTGAGATGTGAGGTGAAGTCAGACCCAAGTATCTCTGGAGTCCAGATTCCCTTCATAAAGCTCTGCTGCCTCACTCCGAGACTTTTAAACAACCAGTGCATGTGTTCCAACAAGGTATGGCCTTGACTGAGGCTGAGCTTTCATGGTGTGGCTTGACAAGATCTCTTTTGATTCTTTTTAAATACCAAAATTTTCCAAGCACTGTGAATGCAGACCTCATGCCCATGAACACAGCTCCATACTATCTATCTGGCTATCTGCTTTGTAGACTATTTCTGCTTTTTTCATTTTCCTTCAAAATTTATGTCACTCACAATAGCATCTGTAAATAGAAAAGAATGACATTGTCTATCCACAGAGACAGAAATAACAAAGCTAGTTGGTGAACCTGGATTAAATAGCCACTTTTTTACAATGTTTATTGATATATAATTCACATACAGTAAAACCTATTGTTATTTTCCAAAGTTTCAAAAAATCAATTTTGACCAATTTTGCTAGTGTCTTCATTGCTTTTATGGAGGCATGAATTTTTGGATATCCTTACTTTGCCACACCTGACACCTTGTTTTGAAATGGACAATTTTAGGTATTTATTTTCCTGTCTGCTTTTCCTTAGTAGGTTGGAGGGGAAAAAAAGCATTCCTAATCTCAAAGAGCTAATGAGACAACTTACTTTTTAATCACTAAGGAATGTAGTATTTAAATTCCCTGAGACTCAGCTTGGAAAAGTATGGCACAAAATGTTGATAATTGTATAATTATAATATTATATGATTATAATACTGTAATTAATTTGTTATTCACTATATAGATGTGTAAATAACTTATCAAATAGTATTAATAATATAAAATGCCAAGTAGTGAAAAATTTAAAATCACTTTGTATAGCTTATTTTTTGAGCTTAAATTTACAAAATAGTTAAATTATACAATGGGCACATAAACTAAAATTTCTGGTTGCCTCGTCATGTTATTCTAATGTACTGTAAAGATAGTAAGTGTTGTAAGATGGCTGCCTTCTCTGAATCACACAGACAGATGGGATACCTTATTATGACCAATGAATGAGAACTGAAAACCTGTGGACCTAACCACAGCCTAGAAAAATTTTATCCTAATACCTTCTACATAAGTTAAAGTTATTAAAATCTCATTTTCCAAAATATTAAAAAACAATTTGAAAAATTTGAATATTATTATCATTTAATAATTGAGTTCACCAAATATAATGGGATTAAAAATTGGAACAGTTTTAATCTTTTTTAATTTTTACTTTAGGTTGAGGGGTACATGTGCAGGTGTGTTATATAGATAAACTTGGGGGAACATTTCTTCGTTGTTTCTTTCCAATATCAGCAACCCCAGGAAAATAAGCTCATGACAAAATCAGTAAAATTGTCAAATGCTAAATCCTAACATAAAACTAGGTAGCATTAAATCTTTTGATACAGAATCTATAATGCACTCAACAGGTTTTATTTTTGACTTCAAATATAATGTTTCTTACTTAAGGTTAAAATGAATATAGATGTACCTCATTGTATTGTGCTTCATTTTATTACATACTTCCAGATACTGCATTTTTTTTTTTTTTTTACAAATTAAAGGTTTCGAAGGTTTGTACCAACTTTGCATCAAGCAAGCCTATTAACGTCATTTTTCAACAACATGTGCTCACTCATGTTTCTGTGTCACATTTTGGTAATTCTTGCAATATTTCAAATGTTTTTGTTATTAGATCTGTTATCGTGATATGTGATCAGTGACCTTTGATGTTATTAATACTATTGTAATTGTTTTGGGGCACTACAAACCTCACCCATCTAAGATAGCAAACTTAATAAGTGCTGTGTGCATTCTCACTGATCCACTGACTGGTCTTTTCCCTATTTCTTTTCTTCTTCTAGGGCCTCCATATTTCCTAAAACACAACAATATTGAAGTTAGACCATTACAATACCATTTAGGACACAGGCATGGGCAAAGATTTCATGACAAAAATGCCAGAAGCAATTGGAACAAAAGCAAACTTGACCAATGATATCTAATTAAACTAAAGAGCTTCTGCACAGCAAAAGAAACTATCAGAGTGAACAAACAACCTACTGAATAGGAGAGAATTTTTGCAATCTAACCATCTGACAAAGGTCTAATATCCAGAGTCTACAAGCAACTTAAACAAATTTACAAGAAAAAAAAACATTAAAAAGTGGGCAAAGGGTATGAAAAGACACTTCTCAAAAGAAGACATTCATGCAGCCAACAAACATGAAAAAAGCTCAATATCACTGATCATTAGAGAAATGCAAATCAAAGTGACAATGAGATACCATCTCACACCAGTCAGAATGGCAATTACTAAAAAGTCAAGAAAAAACAGATGCTGGCAAGGTTGCAGAAAAAAAGGAATGATTTTACAGTATTGGTGGGAATGTAAATTAGTTCAACCATTGTGGAAGACAGTGTGGTGATTCCTCAAAGAGTTGGAAGCAGAAATACCATCTAACCCAGCCACCCTACTACAGGGTATATACCCAAAGGAATACAAATCATTCTATTATAAAGGTACATGCACATGGATTTCACTGCAGCAGTATTCACAACAGTAAAGACATGGAATCAAACCAAATGCCCCTCAATGATAGACTGGATAAAGAAAATATGGCACTATACACCATGGAATACTATGCAGCCATAAAAATAAATGGAATAATGTCTTTTGCAGGGACAAGGATGGAGCTGGAAGCCATTATCCTCAGCAAACTAATGCAGGAAGAGAACACCAAACACTGCATATTCTCACTTATAAGTGGGAGCTGAATGATGAGAATATGTGGACATATGATGGGAAACTACACACACTGGGGCCTATCAAGGGGAGAGGGTGAGGGAGAACATCAGGAAGAATAGCTAATGGATGTTGGGCTTAACACCTAGGTGATGGGTTGATCTATTGCAGCAAACCAACATAGCACACTTTTACCTATGTAACAAACCTGCACATCCTGCACACGTACCCCAGAATTTAAAATAAAAATGATGGAAAGTAAAAGACTGAGAAAGACGAAATAATATAAAGAATTCAAGGAAGGAGAAGATTCTCATAGGAATGCAGGTTTACAATGTATTAAACATTACAGAGCCTTAAGGGTATATAATTATTTTGTTTTAAGTTATTTCTAAATGCATTCTAATTTTATGTAAGAAGATGAGATGAAAAAGAATTATTATTTAAAAACAAAAAACAAAAAAAGAGAAAGTAGGCCATTATTTAATAGCACTACAATGGCATCTAAGGGTTCAAGTGAAAGGAAGAGTCACAAGTGTCTCACTTTAAATCAAAAGCTAGAAATGATCAGGCTTAGTAAGGAAGGCATACCAAAAGTCAAGAGAGACCAAAAGCTATGCCTCTTGCACCAAATAGCCAAGTTGTGAAAGCAAAGAAAAAGTTCTTAAAGGAAATTAAAAGTGCTACTCCAGTAAACAGACAAAGAAAAACAGCCTTAATACTGATGTAAATAAAGTTTTAGTATCTGGATAGAAAGCAAAACAGCCTTAATACTGATGTAAATAAAGTTTTAGTATCTGGATAGCAAATCAAAGCAGCCACAACATTCCCTTAAGCCAAAGCCTAATCCAGAGCAAGATCCTAAATCCCTTCAATTCTATGAAGGCTAGGAGAGGTAAATAATAACAATAATAATAATAATAATAATAAGCTACAGAACAAAAATTTGAAGTTGGAAGTTGGCAGGGATTGGTTCATGAGGCTTAAGGAAAGAAACCATCTCTATAATCTAAAAATACAAGATGAAGCGCAAGTGCCGATGTAGAAGTTGAAGCGAGTTTCCCAGAAAACCTAAGATTAAATGCTGAAATTGGCTACTACACAGCAGATTTTCAATGTAAGCAAAACAAAACAACGTTCTATTGAAAGAAGATGCCATTTAGGACTTTCAGAGCTGGGGTAAAGAAGTCAACACCTGGCTTAAAAGCTTCAAAGGACAGCCTGGCTTTCTTGTTGGGGGGTGACACCTGGTGATTTTAGGTTGAAGTCAATGCACATTTGCCATTCGAAAAATCTTAGGAGTCCTCAAGAATTATAAGAAATCTACTCTTCCTTTGCTCTAGAAATAAAGCAACAAAGCCTGGATGACAACACATCTGTTTACACATGCTTTACTGAATATTTTAACCCCACTCTTGAGACCTGGTTCTCAGCAAAAAAGATTCCTTTCAAAATATTACTGCTCATGACAACGCATTTGGTTACCCAAGAGCTCTGATGAAGATGTGCCAGGAAATTAACGTTCTTTTATGCCTACTAACACAGCATCCATTCTGCAGCCCACGGGTCAAGAAGTAATTTTGACTTTCAAGTTTTATTATTTAAGAAATACATTTTATAAGGGTATACCTGTCATAGATGGTGATTCCTCTAATAGATGTGGGCAAAGTCCATTGAAAACCTTCTAGAAAGAATTCACCACTCTAGATGCCATTAAGAACATGTGTGATTCAGGGGAGGAAGTCAAAATATCCACATTAACAAGAGTTTGGAAGAAATTGATTCCAACCCTTCTGAGTGATTTTGAGGGGTCTGAGACTTCAGCGGAGAAAGTAACTGTAGATGTGGTAGAGATTATAAGAAAATGGAATTAGAAGTGGGGCCTGAAAATGTGACTGAATTGCTGCATTCTCATGGCAAAACTTCAATGGATAAGGAGTAGCTTCTTAATGAGCAAAGACGGTGGTTTCTGGAGATAGAATCTTACTCCTAGTGAAGATGCTATAAACGTTCGTAAGATGACAAGAAAAGATTTAGAATATTGCATAAACTTAGTTGATAAAGCAGCAGCAGGGTTACAGATGACTGACTCCAACTTTGAAAGAAGTTCTACTGTGGGTAACATGCTATCAAATAGCATCACATGCTACAGATAATTCTTTCATGAAAGGAGGAGTCAGTTGATAACACAAACTTCAATGTTGTCTTATTTTAAGAAATTGCCACCTCCATTCTAACCATCAGCAACCACCACGCCAATCAGTCAGCAGCCACAGACATTGAGGCAAGACCCTCTACCAGCTAAAATATTACGACTCACTGAAGGTTAAGATGATAGTTAGCATTTTTTAGCAATATTTTAAATTAAGGATGGTATATTGGTATTTTTAGACATAATGCTATTGCCCACTTACTAGACTACAGTATAGTGTAAACACAACTTTTACATGCACCAGGAAACAAAAAAAATTTATGTGACTCACTTTACTGTGGTGGTCTGGTACCAACCCCACAATATCTCTGAGGTATACCTGTATAAGAGAATGTAAATGAGCTATGTAAATATAATATAGTCTCCCTACTCAAAGAAACTGGGGAAATCAACAAATATAATTTCACCCTGGCACCCTAATTTAGACTCAGTTTGTGCGAGTTATTTCTCATTTTCAATAACACAGAATTGTGAAGCTAAGATAATGGAAAGAAAATTGCTCTAATAGTAACAAAATATCTGTAAACTAAAAAACATTCATTTTGACTGCAGAAGAGACATTTAAATAATTTAACTTCTGTGAGTAAAATTGAAATAGGGCTGTAATTACTCAGATTTTCAACACCCCTTCCTTTATGAAGAGAAAGAACTGCTGCTGGTTTCCCCATCACAAATACTTCTATACTGCCAAATACAAAGATTAGAAATATGTGCCAGCCATAGGGAGAGTGAGCCTGCAGCAAATTAACAAAATACAGGTGACACTTTTCCCAATCACTCTTTCTTATTAATGTGGTGTCTTGCAAATATGTATTTCATTAACTCTATAAGTATATACAGGAGGAATATATCAGCCTTAGGTGAAAGCTGGAAAACAGCTAATATTTTTCAATTTTGAAAATCCTTCTTCATTGGCTTGTTAGAAAATACTAAAAATAATTTTGAATCAACTCTACAAACACATGGTCCCAAAGTTACCTGACTAGTTTTCCTACTTTTCCCTGAGACACCTCCCCAATAATCTGGAAACCATGAATATCAAACTCCAGGGTCAAGATAGGGAAACAAAGTGAATAATAATAATAACTATTATTATTTTTGAGACAGGGTCTCATTCTGTTGCCCAGGCTGGAGTGCAAAGGCATAATCTCTGCGTACTGTAGCCTCAACAACATGGGCTCAAGCAATTCTCCCACTTCAGCCTCCTGAGGAGCTGGGACCATAGGCATGTGCTACCACAACTGGCTAATTTTCATACTTTTTGTAGAGGCAGGGTTTTGCCATGTTGCCCAGGCTAATCTCAAACTCCTGAGCTCAAGCAATCCACCCACCTCGGCCTCCCAAAGTGCTAGGATTAAAGGCATAAGCCACCGCACTTAGCCAAATAATTTTAAATATCATTGTAATGCTTTTCTTCTGATATTTCCACTCTTCTGATCACAAAAAAGTTTTTTCCTTAAAATGTGCTTTATATGAATGACTATTAGCTTGTAGTCTTTATTCCTTATCCTTCCTCTAGCCATTGACATTTTCTTTCCTTTCTTCATGTTAAAGGCAACTCTGTCTCCCAAATCTTTGCCACATGCAAGCAGCAAAGGATAACTGTTATTTTAATAGCCACTGATTTCTTCATTGTTTAATCTGATCTCTCTTAAATTCAGGTGGCTAACTTAAACCCCAGAAAGTTAAGAATGTATACATTACTCAGCCTCCCATAAATAGGATTACTGAGGGAATTCACCAAAGCTGATCCAAATCAGGAAAAATGTTTATCATCATCTACCCACAAGTTGGTGGGGTCCAGATGTCAGTCTCCCAGATATCAGACATGTCAGGGATAAAACTGGGAGATCCTGAGCTACACTCCACTAGCAACAATTTGTAACCTACAAGATCAATATGAATACCCTTAACTTGTCAGTACATATAACTAGATTTCCAACTCAATTTTCCAAACCTGCTGCTGATACAGAACTGATTCTGATCCATTTTGTTGGTACCTCACCTCTAGCTCTTGCCAACTCCTCCTCCTAGGTGATCTATCCACTACTTTCCTCCCCTTAATCAAACACTGCCTTATGGAAACTCGTCATGCAGAATTAAAGGGCCAGAGCTGCTTCACTTAAAATAGCACATAAATTATTTGTCCTTCCCAGTATTCCACTCATTTTTGGAGGAAATAAACACTTCCCTCTGATAAATGGCTTTTTCTGTTCTAATACAATTAAGTGGTTCCAGTGGTGGCTTCCAATTATTATGTTTTTCTATGATGCAGCCATGATGTTCCTACATATCCCATGCTGACCTAATCATAATTACACTATCCCCAAGCCTACAGCATTAGTCAAATAGGTGAACACTTCCTTAAACTGATCCAATCAGAGCCATTTTCCAAGGTTTATTTTGTTTCAATATTTGTTGCGCTTGTTTTGTTTGTGTGAGTTTTGCGTTTTCAAAAAAAATCTCTGGGCAGATCACTTAATCATAAAGCCATAAGGTTTGAGCTCAGGAACTGCCAGCTGACACACTTCTGTTTTCTGTAGCTTAGTGTCAAGAGGTGTTGAAGCCACTAAGGAAAGAAAGAGAAAAGAGATAGAGGAGATACCGACTATTGTCCCTGAGGTCCTTAGATACATTATGGCACTTGCCTACCTTAAAAATATATGGAATGGTCACCTGTATTACTACAGCAGTGATGGCCATACAATATTCAGTTTGGAGACAAATTGATCATTCCCAATATTCAAATAGGGCTAATACCAGGTACTGTTTGCTTTCAAGTACCAAAATTAGTCCAATTCAAATCATTGGTGTTAGTCATAAAACAATATTTAAATACTTAAAGCCATACTGAAAAATTATTAAACTTATATATATCATGCCTCAACTAGGGATTAAAAATCCCTCAACTGGATTAAAAATCCATTGTCAACTCTGACTCATTCCTAAAACTGTTGTATAATGAGGGTTTCTATATGGTTAATTTATATTATGAGGCAGTCTTACTAATATTATACAAATGAATCCATAGCCAACTTACTCTAAAACATAGTATTTCACCAATTATATCTTAGGTATAATTTAAGCCTTTCACAGTAAACTATGAGTGAGAAAAAAAAATGAGCATTATCTTGCATTTTTCTTTGCTAGTTTCTGTAATAACTATTGCTTAAAGCCCCCACAACTAGCAGTCTTTTCAAAATATTTTGTTCGTGTTTATAATTTTAGATAAACAATACTAACTACCAAAATGTTTGCAAATAAAGGCTTTTTATGACAGCCTTAATGGCCTTCCCATAAGGATCTACATAAATAGCCAAGAAATTTTATTTTCATTTTATTTGGCATTTGTTTTAATTAATTGTCTACATGTAATACCATGTATACTAAGTATTGCATAAATTCACAGAATCAGAGATGATTTCATGGAATAAGGGGAATGTTAAATTTGACATTTGCCGTGTGGGTAGAATCCTGTTGGATATACTTTAGAAATGGCATGGACAAAGATACAAAAGCCAAGTTCAATGAATTGTAAGCACACGAGTTTGGTTGGAATGGATCAATTTGTTATATATGGACATACTGAAGAAATAAGGCTAAAAAGATGAGCACAATTCAAATTGTGCTGGGAGCAGAATACCAGATGTCAATCATTCTATTAGTCAATCAAAGTCAATCTTCAACACATATCTACTGAGTATAACCACGTGCCAGGTGTTGTGTTTAACACTGATAATACAAAGCTAAATATGATTTCTCACACTATTAGTAGAATTACAAGTAGCTATCATGTGATGAAGTATACTGAGGACTGGGAAGGTTTTCTGGAGGAACTAGTGACTGAGATGAGTATTGAAAAATGATAACTATTAACCAAGTAAATAAGAGGCAAGATTAGAAGTGAGAGAGATGTGTATAATAATTGAGTATCAGGAAAAGAACAAAAGGAAAGACTCAGAGAGAACATGACATAAAAAGAAGTGTTAATAGTTCCATAAGCTTGAAGTTTAAGTGTAGAAACAAAATTCAAGAGCAACATTTAGAAATTAAATTATTATACACCACAATTAATAGCAAATGAAAACATAAATATCAGCTCACAATATTTTATTATTACAAAAATAGAAATCATTCTGTGAATTTTCTTTATGTAATTATTTTGCATAAACAACACATTTCTCATGATACTCTTGAGTCTAGCTCATAGTCACATTACCACAAGTTGTTAATTAACTTAGTTTACGTGGTACATAAGCATCAAGAGGGCAGGATCTTTATCTCTTCTGCTCACTAATGTATCTCAAGATCCTGGAACAGTACCTGGCACAGATAGAGTATTTAGAAAATACTTATTAAATAAAATTGATGATATATTAATATATTATCAGAAATAATTTTTTTTTACTTAATAAGTGCATAGAAATAAAAGAAAGCCTATCATTGATTTTCTAAGTTCTGAGATTCATAAGTTTGAACTCTGTGGGAGAATAATGGTTTCATATGCCCTTCTGAAATTACCTTTTGGAAATGATTCTAGGGAGCAAAACTCCTTCCCACTCTGATTGCTCCATATTGTCTGGGAAAGACTTCTCACAGAAACACACTGAATAAAAATCTGAATTGCATAAGAGCTCAGCCATCTCTCAGCTTTGAACATATTTAAATTAGTCAAACGTTTCCTCTAAAAAGCCCTTATGTGGGAGTACTCAATTTCTGATACATTTTGGTTGAGCACTATCAGCTGCTAGACTTTTGCTGCTAGTGATCATTCGTTTTTCATAGGAATACAAGCTTAAAATTTGTAGACATTCATATATCAAATTTCTGCCATTATCTTAACCTCAAACTCAACATATTTAAACTCTGAGAGTGGGGAAAATGAAACTATAATTTTGCATTTGTTCCTGAAAAATTAAATTCATCACAATATTTATGATGGGTGAGAGAGCTGTACAATGTGTAGAATTGCCAAACAACCAAAGTCCTATGGTATACATGGTAAAATTTTCTGAGAAATATAATGAACATATTCAAGACTGAACTATCTGAAAGGTCAAAATAAACTTTACTGTAGCAAGGATATATCTTTTACAAGAAAAATCAATTTCTGTACTTCTTGTCCTCTTTTCTTTAGTTAACTAAAACACTTCAAGCACTTATTATGAGTAAAGTACTATTCATTTTCTCTTTCTCAAATATAGAAGAAATCCTTTCACAAATAACATGTCAATCAAGGGACACCCCTTTGAAGAATTGGTTGTGATAGCTGTTGTTTTCTATTTATTTTCTTTTTCCTAAATCAGTCAATAGAATCCAACCTATCCTCTGCCTCTATTTAACCTATGTTTATATTATACTTGGTTTTAGATGTCCATTTGTTTATAATAACATAATTATGCTTAATACACTCTTTTTTTTTATTTTTGAGAGGGAGTCTCCTCTGTCGCCCAGGCTGGAGCGCAATAGCGCAATCTCGGCTCACTATAACCTCCGCTTCCTGGGTTCAAACGATTCTCCTGCCTCAGTCTCCCAAGTAGCTAGAATTACAGATGCCTGCCACCATGCCAAGCTAATTTTTGTATTTTTAGTAGAGACAGGATTTCACCATGTTGGCCAGGCTGGTCTCAAACTCCTGACCTCAAGTGATCCGCCCACCTCGGCCTTCCAAAGTGCAGGGATTACAGGCATGAGCCACCACGCTCTTAGATGTAGGATCCATATATATACCTTCTCCCCTGAGCCTTAATGGTCTCTAGGTAAGTACATTGATATTTACTGATTACCTACTATGTGATCCAAACTGGAAAATAGCATTTAATAACTGATTTATAAAGCCTCTGTGCATAGTTCCAAATTTTATAGGTGAGATGAGATAAGATGAAACGAGGAGATGAAATAGGATACCAAATAAACTTCTTTTAATTGGGGAGCAATATTATGTTCTGATCAAACTAGATTGTGTGAGCTTGAATAACTCTTAGACTTACTGTCTGTCTTTGAACAAGTTTTTTAAATTTCTTAGAGTGTCCCAGTATCTCAGCTTTCTCATCGTAAAATGGAGCTAACAACAGTAAAGAGTTAATACATTAACCAGCTGATTTAGTCAGTTTAGGCTTTTATAAGAAAATACTACATATTTGGTAATTTATCAACAATATAATTTTATTCTCATAGTTCTGGAGGCTGGGAAGTCTAAGGTCAAGGTATGGCATGTTCAATGCCTGGTAAGGGCTGTTCCGTACTTCCAAGGTGGCATATTGTAGCTGTATACTCCAGAGGAGAGTAAGCTATGTCTTCACATAGCAGAAAGGACAACAGGGCAAAAAGGGACCTATCTCATTCTCTCCAGACCTTTTATAAGTGACTAATCCCATCCATGAGGGTACAGCCCTCATGACCTCATCAACTCCTAAAGGCCCCACCTCTTAATACTATCACATTGGCAATTAAGTTTCAAGCCATGAATTTTGGAAGACAGTCAAACAAAAGCATTTCATCCCTGGACTTCAAAATGCATGTTCTTCTCACATTCAAAATACATTCAAGCCATCCCAACAGCCCCCCAAGTCTTAACTTGTTCCAGCATCAACTCAAAATCTACAGTTCTGAGTCTTATCTAAATCAAATATGGGTGAGAGTCAAGGTATACTTCATCCTGAGATGAGTTCTCCTGCTGTGAGCTTATGTAATCAAACAAGTTATGTAATTTGAAAATACAGTTGTGGGATAGGCATAGGATAGACTTCTCATTACAGGAAGGGAGAAATAGACAAGAGAAAAGAGGTAACAGGTCCCAAGTAAGTCCAAAACACAGGTCAAACAACATCGAATCTTTAAGCGTGAGAATAATCTTCCATATCTGGCTTTTCATTCACACTGGGTTAAGGGTTGGGCCCCCATCGCTTTGAGGGGCTCCACTTTCACAGCTTTACTGTGGGTACAGCTGACACAGCCACTCTTCAGGAGTTGCAGTCGAGTGCCTGTTGCTGTCCTGGGCTGGTGTTACACTACACACTGGTGGCTCTACAGGTCTAGGGTCTTGGAAGTTGCCCTGTCCCCATGGCTTCACTAAGTGCTGTCCTAGTAGGGGCTCTCTGAGGTGGCCTGTCCTATGGCAGCTCTATGCCTGGACCTGGAGGCTATCCAGGACATCATTTGGAATCTGGGTGGATATAGCCATGCTTCCACAGCTTGTACACTCTGTATCCCTGCAGAGTTAGCAGGACATACCAAGGTTTTCCGGAATCCTCTCTGGAGTGGAGGCCTGAGCCATATCTGAGCCCAGCTGAGCCACAGCTGAGGTGACCAAGGAGCACTGCAGAGAGATGCAGGGAGTGGAAGCTCAAGGTGGCCCTTCCAAGAAGGTGCATTGCTGCTGCATCCTCCAGAGAGAACCAATAATATGCCCTCACATGGGAGAAGGGAAGAAAGGGGTGAACTCATCCCCTTCAAAGTCTTTTATAAGGTCACTAATCCTATTCAGGAGGGCTCCTTTCTCATGACTTAATCACATCCTAAAGACCCCACTTCTTAGTACTATTGATATGGACAGGAGACAGGTAAATACTGGATAGAAGAGAGCAGTTCCACGGCAAAGGCCCCACCCTCAAGCATGGATACCCACAGCCCTAAATGGGAACAGGCATTCCTGTTTTCACACCCAGAAAGTTGCTTTTTGGCCCACCACGCCCACCTATCATGTACCCATATAAACCCCAAATCCCCAGCTCCAGGTGAATAGAAGAGCATAAGAGTAGCAGAAAAGGAGAGAAAAGTAGAAATCAAATCTCAGGAGCAGTTCTGCTGGGGACCATTGGCAAATCGGCCGCTGGATGGCCAAACTCCAGAGGAAGATCATCTTACCACTCCATCCCCTTTCCAGCTCCCCATCCATCTCACTGAGAGCTAACTCACCACCCAATAAAACCCCTGCATTCACCATCCTTCAAGTTCGTGTGTGACCTGATTTTTCCAGGATGCTGGACAAGAGCTCGGGATAGAGACAGCTGTCACATTGGCCCCCTGCCCTTGCAGAAAGGCAGAGGGTCCACTGAGGTGGTTAAGACTTAAGCCATCCATGCACATCAAGGCTAAAAGAGCACACTGTAACACATGCCTACTTGGGATCTGGGAGTCTCAGACTCCTGCCACTGGATGTTGCTGTGGGGACGGAGCCCAGGGGTGCTCTCCCCAGCTCCTGCACCTGTTCATCTGCATGTTACCCCTCCCACAAGGGGTTTGAGCAGCAGCAGCAACTGAACAGATGAGCCACACCCCTGTCACGTCCAGTGAGGGGGATAATCACATTGGTGATTAAGTTTCAACACATGAATTTGGGGAGACTTTCAGACCATAGCACTTGCTTAGAACATTGCTGCCACATAGGAAGGAATTAATAAGAAGTAGCTACTATTAACAAGGTTATTCCCACTGAAAAAACCCAGAGCTCCTGATTGAACTTTGCTCATAGTACGTTACAAATATTTGGGGAGAAAAACAATCAATCCTTTCTCAGGTGATATAACTATCAGTTACGCAATTCACAATTTTAAATAGCTATAATAAAGCAATTGCTCAGAATATGAACAATTGATCTTGGTGGTCAGATCAGATGACAATTTCTTTTAAGTCTCCTGATATTGTATGACCATTGTATGATGAAATAAGCAGTATTCTCCACAATAGCCAAATAGTAAATATAATGACAGCTTCAATTCTCAACATAGGATGATGGCATCATACCAGAACCCAATTCAGAAAAGCAATTCAGAAGAAGCAATTTTGCAAAGCGTGCTAATGATCTAGATGACCTGATTTCTGCTGCTTTGGCTTCTTCTAGGAACATAATTTATATTTTCTGTAAAAAGGAGAGGGAGTGCTTGACCTTAAGCAATCCTCTTTGAATATTCCTTCCTTCAAATTATATTTTGAAAAATGAGTGTCAGAATTCCATTTTACTCTTGGCAAAGAAACCTAGTGGGGAAGTATTCTGTATGGCCATATGAGCATATTTTTTTTTTAACCAAACAAAACTGTGAAGTAAAATTATTTGGTAGAAACTAGGTTGTCTAATAGAGATAGCTACTTAAATATAAGGCCATTCCATCCTTATTCTGTTGTAATAATGACAAGGGTCCCCTACAGAAATGTAAATTAAATACAGCCCAATTCATAGGCAAATTGGAGGTCAAGTGTCCAAGATTCTACTCCATAAACATAAAGTAAGCTTTCTAAAAAAATGAGGTAATTATAAACAGAGAACTGCCTCAGGCAAAATAAACTCTCAGTAGTATATCCATAGAATGCCTGCTTTTGAGCAAAATCACTTTAGATAAACTGCTTATGAAAGAAAACCAAAGTAACCAAATGAGGCAATTTATTTTACAGCTTTGTCTTTTACAAACCTGTTAAAAGCAGGGAAAAGTCTATCAAAGGTAATTGGCTCTGTTTTAAAATCATTTGTGTGTTTTTCCTGAAAAAAAAAAAAAAAGAAGCAGGGTAGATTATTTCTGAACAAATAAAATTCAATCTGATAAAGTTATAATAGACATTTATGTGTCTACTAATCAAAAAGTGGTGTACAAAGAAACACAATTTTAAGAAGGGAGAACAGAACATATTTTTTACCCCTTTGAAAACTTAACTATTTTATAGGATATCAGAGGACTGGTTCCTATGATCTATAACTATTGCATCACCCCTAAAGTACAACTTACCATGAGAAGCAATTAAGTCTGCAAGTATAACCGCAGCCAACCTACAACTAAGTGTTGGCTGCAGAGGTAAAGGTTTAAAACAAACAAAAACAGATTTCATTTTCTGGCAGATGTTCCCATGAGGTGATAAGGAATGCAATGAGAGTAAAAGTTGTCACTAAAGCCTGCCTACTCCTTGGATAAATATCAACGTGAATATTTAAGATTAGACTAGTATTAAACTAGTGTTAAACAAGAATCATCTGTTGGGGATATCCGATCAATTGCTCTGTACTTCATTTGGAGCAGAAGGCTGCCCTTTGAAGGACAGACTTTTTGAAATAACTGTACTCTTGAATGGTCAATCAGATTATTCCTGTTGCGTTAATAAATATAAAACAATTAATAATGATCTGCAAAATTATTTTTCAGTCATGTAGGGATAGAATGAGTTTTGCTTGGATGCTTTAGTCAGCCAAATATTTTAAGATCAGAATGACGACGTTAATGGGATCCATTGGAAATTTCTATTGAATTTATGAAAATTTATACCCCTTTATCTTATTTTATAAAACTATAAAGAGTAAAAGTCTTCATGGTATAATTAGAAATGTAAAATTCCATACTCTCAACTTCTAGTTTTAATGCCAGGTTTAAAATCTCCAATCATATTATCCAAAAATAATTTGTTCTAGCTAAATTTTTGAAGCACTCTGATACATGCAATAAGTATTAAATGTTATAAGGCTACGTTTTAATTTTATTTTTTGCATGATGCTTCGCTAACCTCACTAAAATATTTTGGCCATCTGGTGGTCCTTGTCAAATTAAATATCCATTAAAGTCTTGAAGGAAAGCCTATGTATTGTTCAGTGTTTCATCTCCAACACATTGGCTAACAATAGTAGAGTCTCTATATAGCTATCCTTTAGGACCAAAAACTACGATAATGGGATTTATGCTTGTCCTGAACTTTTGGAATTAAGAATTGTTTCAGTGCATATGACATTTGAAGAAAAGAAACTTCATTGTCATGTCACCCAAATAGAGTTTTACATGATCCTCAAACCAACAAAGCAGTCAGAAACCAGCAGGACATTACACCAAGTGAAATAAGCCAGCCACCAAAGACAGACACTACGTTATTCCACTTCCATAAAGAATCTATAATAGTCAATACAGCATAGAGCATAATAGTGGTTACCAGGGCCTGAGACGCAAAGGAAATGGGAAGTTGTTTGATGGGTATAAAGTTTCACTTGTGCTAGATAAATATCTTCTAAAGATCTGCTATACAACATAATGTCTATAGTTAACAATACAGAATTTTGCACCACAAATTTTGTCAAGACAGTAGATCTCAAGTTAAGTGTTCTTATCAAAGAAAAGCCAAACATACAAACAAAGGGTCTTAGAGAAACTTCGGGAGATGTTGAATATGCCTATTACCTTGATTGGAATGATGGTATCACAGGTGCTTGCCTATGTTGAAACTCAGAATTGTACAGGTTAGACATGTGCAGTCCATTGTATATCAATCATTTCCCTTATATCTATCCTATAGAATATTTTATACCACTGCCAATATCAATAAAAAATGAACTTGCCGAGAAGTTTCCTATCGATAATAAATACATATGCTTCTCTGAATGTATACCTTACAGTGAAGCAATACTTCCATTCCTGCCCAAAGCGGAGCACTTTCAAACCTGACACCAATCCTGGTACTTAGAATGATACCTCAATAAAGCTGTTTTCCAGAAAAAGAAAACACTGCTTGCTTCATTTGGCAGCAGATATACTAAAATTGGAAGGATACTGAGAAGATTAGCATGGTCCCCGTGCAAGGATGACAGGCAAATTCGCAAAGCATTACATATAAAAATTTCTTATTTAAAAAAATGTAAAAAGAAAAATGATAATTAATTGGAAAAATTATGACAATTCCATGACCTTTAAAATTTTTTGTCAAAGTATTAAAAATTATCTTACTGTTGATTATAAATGTATATTAAGTAAAAAATTAGTAAAACTAATATATATTTAATATGTTATAATTTAAAACATTATAAACATGAAAAGTTAACGTTTTACTTCTTTGTTTAAAAAAATAGTCCAGCCTGGGCAACATGGTGACACCCCACCTCTACAAAATACAAAAATTAGCTGGGTGTGGTGGCACATACCTCTAGTCCCAGCTACTCAGGAGGCTGAGGTGGGAGCATTGCTTGAGCCCAGGAGGTGAAGGTTGAAGTGAGCCAAGATCATGCCACTGCACTGCAGTCTGGGCAACAGGGGAAGACCCTGTCTCAAAAAAAAAAAAAAAAAAAAGGAGTCAACAATAGAGGTGAATACTACTTCTAATTCTAATCATTACTTTAATCATTATTTTTCCTAGCTTCTATCATTTATTTATTTGTCCTGGTAGTACTCTGATATAGAAATGAGAAAGCTTAAAATAAGAGTAAAATAATCTTTTTAAAACTCAATACAATATGCCTTTTAAAAGTGGCATGGAGTAATAATGCACAGGATGGCAGTCTATAATATAATCTATAAGGCTACCTTTCTAAATCAATCTGTGGGCAACATTTCCCTTACATCTATCCTACAGAGTATTTTATACCACCGCCAGTACCAATAAAAAAAAACTTGCTGAGAAGTTTCCTATTGATAATAATATATATGCTTCTCTGAATGTATGCTTTACAGTGAAGCAATACTTCCATTCCTGCCCAAATCAGAGCACTTTCAAACCTGACACCAATCCTGGTACTTAGAAACCTATAAATGATTATCTCAGCCATGGGCTACGTAAAATAAATTAAGTTTTAAAGATCATAAAAGTAAAACCATGTGTCTAAACATATGGCATGTTCATTGGCAGTGTGAATGCTCATTATATGAGAAATCTCATCCAGTTTGTCAGGAAACTGAATCAAATATTTCCTGCCATGTAAGCCAAAGAGCTCAAAGCAGTCTCCCTAAGGTTTATGGTGAATTCACCTGCTGAAAATACTTAATGTTAAGGATAATACAGAGGTAAGAAGCTAAAACCATAAATGAGGAAAAGTAAAAATTCTAAAATCAGTATTTATAAGTCCAAACCTCAAATGGATGCTCTTACCCTACTAGGAAAAAAATTGAACAATCCTGGTAATTAGCAGGTTGGATGAAGACTAGAATAAAAATGGTGCCAGGCATTTAGCCACAGAATATCTGTACATCCTCCTATTAATGTTTCTTGGTCGTTTTAAAACCATCTCGTTTCACAGCTAGGTCAATCCAGGAGGGAAGAAGCTTGGACTTCTACTTGCCACTTCTAAAATGTTTCCACCCTAGAAGTGATACATCACATTTTCCATTTATATTTTATTAGCCACGTCAAGTCACCTGTGATTATCATCTTCCCACATGTGTGAAGTAGAACAGAACTGGATATTGGTGCACAGTTTGATGCAACGACTAGATAGGACTTTGAGACAGTGGAATTAGATAAATCCACCTCCTCCCAGTAAAAGTACTTAGCTACACCCTTGATTTATAAGAAAGTGGAGTAGCCTCTTTGGGAAAATATTCAAACTATGTCCACAATTGTATACGAACTCAGTGGACTTAAAAAGACTTAAATTGTGTAGGTTGGGAAGGACTCAACTTGTGGTGAGGGACAATGAAAGGGGAATAAAGCACATGGCATGTGTGAGTAAATCTCAGCAGTCAGGCCTAAGGACTGGGGGCAAGTGATAGCTCCACAAATAGTTTATGGTTATCCAATAATGAACATGATTTTCTTCTATAATAAAAAAGGTTTTCTTTAAGTTTCCTAGTAGCATAAATTTCTGTGGAAACAAATATCCGTGTTTCCCATCCTTATATCAAGAAGTCTTTAAAGATACTGCCTTCTATAACTTCAGAGCAGTCAATAAGTATTTGCCCTTCCTTATCAAGAATTCAATATCAGCAGCTTTTCGGTACTGACCTAGCATGCTCTCGAATACAAGAAAACATGTTAAAATCCCCTTCGGCTCATGTTCCTTCAAAATAGACACCAAGTTATCTTTACTTTTAATTTATTTATAGTTCTTTTCAAAATTGAAAACTAACAGAATATAATTCTGAAAATAAAATAGAATATTATTTTTCTAAGTGTGAAAACCATGTTAAACTTAAAACACAGTAGAAGACTTATTTTCTCAAACTGCTCTGAAGTTTACATTACTGTTTTTTCTTTTAAAAGCCAACATAAGAATCCTATAAGAATTAAAATAATCAAATGAGTAGATAAATATTATAATCCTCTTAGGGGAATTTTATGTCCAACCTTCTCTAAAATATAATTTCATGAGAAAATAGCTCAAACTCTAACCTACTACAAGGAAGTTGTAGCATAGCTGTTTACATCACAAGAAATCAACCTAATCAGTCTCAGAAGATAAGAAGATTTGTAAATCTCTTAGTTCCTGTTTAAAATTCCATCCCTGATATTTTAATGACCTTGAGTTTTCAAATGAAAAGATAAAATTAAGCTGTTTGAAACTTCACACAAATAACTAACTAAATAAACAGAATAAACAATAAATGCTAAATTTCTGCAAAGTACTGCAGCCTTTAGGGTTGAATCTAAGTTCTCATCTCATAAAATTCAAGTAATGCAAGCAGAATTAAAATTATATCTCCCATGCATGCAATCATAAATAGCATGATAAATATGCTACTGTATTCCTTTTTTCCCTCTCTCTCTTTCTTAAAGACTTAGTTCAGAAAACAGTTGGGAACTGAAACAAATGAGTGTCTCAGCAGGAAAAAGATGGAGAAAGGAAGAAAGGAAGGAAGATGGTAATAGCTAACAGTCCAGCACAGTGACTCTCAAATGGTCTCATTTATAATTCATTTAAGATCATCTTGATAGCCATACTATGCTGAAACATGTATATTTGTTCTATTTTCCATGATGCTACCACCCTCAAAAATCTTTACTGCAGCCTTTAAAATTCTGTCCTTTTAAAAAATATGGTGGAGGTCCAGAATTTAGTGGTACTTTTAGAAAAAGAGTTAAAGATTGAACAGCGAAAAACTTCTATAGATTAAGATAAGAGAGGGATAGTTCCAGTTTGTGAATATTACTTGTCATTTGTTCTTCCTCGAAATTGTACTACTTTTTTTTTATTAAAAGTCATTATAAAAAGTTATTTTCTCTATGTTCAAACTGGAACAAATGGGCTTACATTAAAGCTTATGGGATTTAAGTTAGATACCTGGAAGGAGCTGCTGACAGAGGAGTCTGCTAAGCCCTGAATTGTAAACTTGGAAAATCTTTTTATCTGCTAGCCTTTAAAAGAAATACAGGGTGGTTTTCTCAACTAAGTTTGTTGAAAGACAGAGAATCTAGGCTAGCTAACGTTTCTTGGAACATTTTCAGCACTGATTTTCTCTGATTTGGTGATTATGTAATGAGATCCTCATCATAAATATTTCCTTTAGTGACCTTCCTATATTTTCACCCATCACCACCATTATTCCCCACCTCTGCCAAGTCTCAGATTTTTTTTATTCCAAAAACAGCTCCAGTGTAAAAAAGATGAAAAATTTCAATTATTCTGATAGGGAATGTATTATATAAGGTATACATATTTTCAATAAGAGAAATTAATGACATTTTCTATGACTATCAATATTTAGAGACATATAAATTAATAATCTCCAATGATTAAAATAATTGAGGAGCCTCATTCATTTTTTTGTAACTGTAGGTTTTTTTTTATTACTCTTTGCCCCGCTTGGCCATCCTATCCATATTTTTTAAATAATATATGTATGAATTGGGAGATTTTGCTTTGCACTTCACAGCAACTGATTTCCAAAGGCACCCGAGTGATTTTGTATACAAACAAAGTTGCTGCCTGTGTATTTCACTTGAGGAGTATTTTGGAAAATCTTTTGTAATGCTGAGTTGAGTTGGGCCTATTTAATTTGGTCTGGTCTCAGCTTTCATGAATTTTCTATTTGAGTCAGTGATTTTCAAAGGCCTTTTAGGGTTTTTGTAACCTTCTCATAAACCTTGGAAAGAAATCTTGTTTGCTAAAGCTTTATATATAACTTTATTTCACACTCAGAGTGCTAAAGATTTTTACCAGGCAGAAAGATCAAACCTATAGTCACTCAGACTACATTTGATTTCAACAAGAAAAGAAATTTTAACTTTTATTTTGTATATGACTGGCTAAGTGTAAATTATCTTTTCCAAAGAGTTCTCAGGTAGCCAGTTGCAATGCAGTTTGTAATGGGATGTTGTATTATTTTAAATATCCTTTATAATCCTTTAACATGATTAAGTGCTTATTTCTGATCTAGGTAAATAAATCTATTCCACAAATTTCTGCTGTAATCTAGAAGTTGGTGATATTTCCTTTTCTTCTAAAATTTGATAAAGCTGACACATCATATTTAAACTCAAAATCTACTTTCTTCTCTCACTCGATAAAACAATCATGCCCTCAAATGATATTTCTCAGTTTCTTTTTCATAATCCACAATGAATCTTTCTGTGTACTTCCTATTTACCAAGTTTTCAGCAAACAGGTTCAATTCATCATTATTTAAATCCAGTGAGCTGCATTTACACTTATGTGGATTTAACACACCTGCACTGACTATTCCCAGCCTGAATTCTACATCTATCTTTAATTCATTTTTAAACTTCAATTTTTGGTGTCCTTGTCGTAATGCTAAAAGTGAATGCTAGTTTTTGGTGCCTTGTTTACATTTAGGTTCGTGCAATTTGTCAGTCATTGTATATTTTCGTGTGTAAATTTGAACCCAAGCAAATCACAAAGCCTGGATGTCAGCTATAGAATGGTCCCCAAGCAGAAGGGGAAAATAAAGAATGGTGTATCTTTCACCTCTTTCTGAAAACCCTGTACATTGTCATCAAATGCAACTCTTCAGTCTAGAATGTTACTCCTGAGACCATATAGCCCTGATAATGATAGGGACAAATTGGATTGGAGAAGCCTAGAAATGGAAGGGGAGAAGCCAAAGATACTGAGTCTGTTATAACATGCCTCGTTGGCCTCCTCTCCTGCCATGGACTTCAACTGGTATTTCATCAATTAGCCTAAGTACACAGAGGGAAAATATAAATCTGGGCACAGCAAAAAAAAATGCAGTCATGGGGATAACTGAGTAATTCCCTGAGTGTCAAATGACTTTAGGCAACAGAGGAGGCTGTTAAAAGTAACTGCCCCACATCCTCTCCCAGGTCCTCTAGCTGTGGATGAAGTCTGCACTTAGTGCTACAACATAGTATCAGGTGCATTATGTGTGCTTCTACATTCCTTAGGACATCAGAAGAATCTTGACTCAATCCTAATCTGTAGTTTGTTAAAATAATTAATCTTTTTATTTATAGCAAACATATTCTGTGAATGTCAAAATAATAAATTGAATCACTGACTGGCTGGTAAAAATTTGAAATAGATTTTATAGTAAATTTTCTATTTGCTTGACCAGGTACTACCTGATGTTTTCAATTAATCAAACAAATTGCATACCTGCAGACACTATTAAAAAACAGAGAGCCTTGAATATTTCCCTAATACCCAATATCTATTAAATAATGCCTATGTGACTTTTGTTTGGTATAAGAAAGATGAAGGTATCTTGGTTATACCAGATATCTAATAGGAAAGGTTACAAATTTAATTACTTTATGGAACTAATGTACAGATATGTATTCATCTTCAGTTCATCATTTTGGTTTGGGCTACAAATGAAATAAATTTATTGCAACTCTAATTTGAATGGCTAATCTTAGCCAACCCAAAGAATCTGTTCTTTCCCTTAGCATCTGATTGTTAAGGAAAAAAAATTGTTATACCCAAGGTTGACAAACTTTTCCAGTAAAGAACCAGAGAGCACACATTTAACTGTATAGAACACCTGTGGATTCTATCAGTGATGCTGCTCATCTTCTTCATCTTCCTTCTTTTCCTCCTCCTCCTTCTTTTCTCAACAACTCTTTAAAAATGCAAAATCCACACTTAGCTTGCTAGCCATATGAAAATAAGACTCAGGCCACATTTGTCTTGCCAGTACAGCTGAAGCTTGTTGACCCCTGTGTCAGAACATGATTGTTTCTATTCAACTTGCCTTCCTCCTTAAGAAGCTTATAGATACTTAACTGGAGAAGCTAATACTATTTCTTGTTATCCTAGAGTTAGTAATTTCTCATATTTTGGGAGAGCAGGAAAATATTTTTAACAGTTTTAACTCATGAATATGTCCAGAGAATGAACTGTTCCTTCCTCATTTACCACATAAAACATTCTTATGTTACTTCCCTGTTAATTAAGAATTCTATTAAAAACTTTTGTGTTAACTTGATCATTCCATTAAAAGCTTACATACACTGACAAGGGGATTCGCAGACAAAAGGACTATGAAATATATTAGTTTCTAATATCTGATCCTTCACTCAGCACAGTGTAAGGTACTAGACATATTAGAAAAAAATATAACCTAGTTTCTGCTTCAATAGAGTTAATAGGTCAGTAGAAAGGACAGGCAAGTAAATAATTTAAATATTTAAGCCAAAAAATTTAAAATTTGAGCAGGACTTGGATGCATTTCCAAGTCACAAATTTCAGAAAATAGAAACAGATAGTTGTCAAAGACCCAGGAAATAGATGTGGCCTGGAGAGATGTATTTGAGACTCATCAGTACATAAATGCACTGAAAATTTAGGTCTACACAAGACCTTTCAAAAACAGCATGAAGACAAACAGTGGCTGGAAGAACAGCAGTAAAAGGAATAGAGAAAAAATATTGCAAAGAAATCATGATCCCAGACTGGCCAACATGGTGAAACCCCGTCTCCACTAAAAATACAAAAATCAGCCAGGTGTAGTGGCACGCACCTGTAGTCCCAGCTACTTCGGAAGCTGAGGCAGGAGAATCGGTTGAACCTGGGAGGCGGAAGTTGCAGTGAGCCAAGATCCTGCCACTGCACTCCAGCCTGGGGGACAGAGTGAGACTCTGTCCAAAAAAAAAAAAAAAAAAAAAAGAGAGAGAGAGAAAACATGGTCAACAAATTCAAAGGCTTCAGGGAACTCAGCTAAGATAAGCCTGAAAAGTAGCATTAGAGTTTGCCAATTGGAAGCCGTTTAGTGAAAGAACTCAGAGAACTATGTTAGCTGGGAGGCACTGACAAAGATAGTGATTCTCATATGATAATCAGGTCAGAGGTATTTTTCAAAATTAAAGTACCTCTTTCCCAAAGGAAATGTCAAAGTAGATTATGGTAAAAGAAGTGTGTACTTTGAAATAAGGTTTTTGTTTTTCTAATACCTATCCTCCTCACATGCTGAAAATTAATGGAAAGTGAAAGATTTGAGACAGCAAGGGTATTTTATTTTTCAAGAACAATGGTTTTGTTAGAAAGGAGAATAAAAAACATTATGAAAAAAAAGATGGGGTTTAGGAAGAGCTTGTTTTTGTTGTTGTTTAGGATAAGAAAAGATTGGAGAAAGTTGTAGACCAACAGCTAATACAAGAACAGAAGCTAAAGATGATAGAGAAAAGAGACTGAATGTCTTGCCCTGTCCCGGGGCAGTGAGATATGATAGGACCCAGAGAAAACATGGGAGAGCAAGTAAAGAGGTTTTCATAAGAGAAGCAGTTTGTTAGGCAAGCAAAGTGGCCCAGACACCTCCTTCTTTTCTTTCCTTCTTTCCTTCCTTCCTTCCGTTCTTTCTTTCTCTTTCTTTCTTTGTTTCTTTCCTTCCTTCCTTCTTTCTTTCTTTCCTTCTTTCTTTCTTCCTCTCTCTCGCTCTTTCTTTTTTTCTGAGACAGGATCTCACTACCTCTCAGGCTGGAGTACAATAGTGCAATCATGGCTCACTGCAGCCTCGCCCACTTCAGCTCAAGCAATGCTCCTACCCCAGCTTCCCAAGTAGTAGGGACCATAGGCATACATCACAGCACCCAACTAAGTTTTTAAACTTTTTGTAGGAACAGGGTCTCACTATGTTTGCCAGGCTGGTCTTGGATGTTTGGGCTCATGGGAGCCTTCTGCCTCAGCCTCCCCACAGGCATGAGCCACCACACCCAGAGCCAAACACCTTCTATACAGCTTCAATACTAACCAATTTCCTCCACTTTGTCATACCTGTACTTGAGGGAGAAAAATAAAAGGGAATGGTGGAAGGGACTAAAAGCTAATGACCAGCTGGTCTGTATAAAGGATTTCTACCCATTATTTTTCACTGAACAGCAGCCTTTTAGGATTATGAGATGCTATTATGATCCTAATTCTCGGTTGCATTTGAAAGCTGAAACAGAGAAAAGGCAGAGATGAAGTTCACAGTATGGATACCAATAATAAAATTGATAGGAATATCTCATGTGTACTCCAAATATTTAATTAACTAAATGAAAGGAAAGCTGCAAGTCCTGACGCAGCAGGCTTGGTGACAAGTGTGGCACTCTGCTGTGCCACTGAGGATGTATAAACAGGCAGATGCTGATAGAAATATTTCTAACCAAAGAAAATAGAATCGTTTTTTGTTTGTTGTTTCATTTGTTTCTCGTTGACTGAGAATCGAAACTTTACATGGAAAGTGGAATGGCAAGGGTTAACACTTAATACTTTTCTCATTCTAAATTTTTGTCCTTGGGAGAAAAAACTCACTTTAAATGAAATTCCAGGATCTGGCATATATTTGAGATACGTGTATTTCGCCTATCAATTGTCGATACACTTGAGAAAATGCTATACATGTTTTTGTGTCACCCACAAGTATATTCATGGAAAAAACAAGCCATTAATACCATGATCAAGAATGTAAAAGTGCCATCTAGAGGCTGGTGGAGCACCTTATAGGTCTATGATCCTTAAAATTCTTGTAGTTTGGAGTTACAGGGAAGATGCAAGAAGGGCCTCCACCTGATTTAAGTCATATGACATATATGCTTATTCAATGCTCCCACACTGCAATCCAACAAACTACTTGAAAGTAGAAATGCGACTCCAGTTCTACTTACTTTGAAACGTTAACTCATGTTTTCAGCCAAGTGGCAGCACTGAATCTGCTTGTGATTATGGACATTCAACATTTTATGTGCCATTTAAGTACCTTCAGCATCAATTTTGCAGCTGGCAAACTATTGCTATTTATGTTTTCAGTGCATTTGAAATAATCTAGAAGTTATTTTACCACCATTAGACATTAAGAAAAGAACCAAATGTAAAATCATTACTTTGCCAATTTACTGTGAAACCCAAAGGAAATATCTCAAATGTATCATTTGTTAAATGTAAAAATGAAAATAAAAAGCAGTTCTTGGAACTTGTTAACAACATTTTGGTCAAGTAGATTTATCTAAAATATATTAAAGATTTTGAGACTTTTCCCATTTATATTGCTATAAAAATAATATAAAATAGCTGATTAAATATCTCCTATATGGCAAGTACTAGCAGTAATGTTATATGCGTTTTAATTCTAAATACCCAGTAAGTTAATCATAAACTCTCTTTTACGCATAAGGAAACTAAGGCTGCAATTTTTTTTAAGTTACGTGACTAGCTAATTAGTGATAGCCAGAATTCCAATACAGGAATGTCTTCATTCAAAGAGAGAATTCAGAGTCAATACTCTTATATTCTCAAATTATTGAGCCCTTTTGGAAATTCAGATATATATTTGTAAAACTCTGGAGCTAATAGATCTGTATATACAAACTATAATTATAAAATAGAGCTGCAATCCTCTAATTGAACTGCTAAATTTTCTTAACTCCTAATGTGTGAGGACCTGACAAAGAACAGTATGTAAAACTTCAGTACTCTGATTATCAGCATATTATAAGGTACTTAGGCCATTCATCAAAGCACTTCAAATCGGTTCTCATCCCTCCATCTCTCCTGAGTGCTCTTTTCCTATTTTCTCCTTGAGCTGAGCATTGTTGAAGGAGTATTTTGAACCATGAAGATTTGACCCACTACACATTGATGCTATTATTATCAGGATTCTGAGTGTTATTAGTCATCCCCTTATGCATCCTTTTTAAAATTCTCCAAGCCCCCAAATGCTGTTGAAGACTACCTGCCACCTGGAGCCTCCCACCCCACACCTCTTCACCCTACACTGGCTCCTTCAGCGATGGGACATTCTGAGCTTCAACTTGTACCTTTACTTTCCATTTTAATAATTCAGTGTCTATGTTCTGCCTTCCTTCTTTCCATTGACAGAAAAGATGACCTACTGCTTCTGATTCAAGTTAATTTATCCTTCTTGACTGCTGAAGCAACTTGTTACTACACTTAAATTTCCCCTTTTCAGCAATTCAGTCTGTCTTTGCCAAATTCTTCTGCCTCAGTTTACACACTGCTGTAGGTTTTGTTGCAGACAGAATAATGGCTTCCGTAAGATGTCCACATCTTAATCCCACAACCTGTTAGTGTTACTTTGCACAGCAGAAGGGACTTTATAGATGGGATTAAATTAAGAACCTTGAGATGAGAAGTTTATCCTGGATCAAACAGGCAGTCCAGGTGTGCCCAACATAATCACAGGGGTCCTTCAAAGTGACAGAAGGAGATAGAAGAGGAGGCCCAGAGAAAAAGATGTGACAACACAAGCAAGGTCAGAGCAATACCACGTTAAAGAGACTTGACTTGCCTTTGCTAGCTCTGAAGATAAAGGAAGGGGGCCACAAGTGAGGAAATGCCAATGGCCTCTAGAACTGGAAAAGGCAAGGAAATTGATCCTTCCCAGAGCCTATAGAAAGGAATACAGCCTTGCCTACACTTTAATTTTAGCCCACTGGAATCCGTGTTAGACTTCTGACCTACAGACCTATTTTAAGTCACCAAGTTTGTGGTAATTTGTTATGGCAGCAATAGAAAACATACAGTCTTTATCTGAGATTACTATTTTATTATTTTAAGGCTACTATTTTATTTCTCTAATTCATTTTGTATTTCAGAGAATCAAATTTGTAGGCTATATCTACTACTTCTATTAATTTTTAATTTATTTTCTCCCTTCTTAATGTGAACTTTTTATTTTCACACTCAATAAAAATCATTCTCTTATAAGCCTTTAAGGACAGTTTTCTTACCAATCTGATGGAAGCTTCTCTCTCTTTATTCCTTTGACATCTTCAGAATATTTTATTCTGTTGACTTCCCCTTCTGTGTAGAAATTACTTCCATCCTTGGTTTCTCTGATCTTTCATAGGTTCCTCAGTTTTCCCTTGCCTACTGAGGCTCACCTCATTTAGATTATTCAGGACACGTGTGGCCACCTTTGGCTGTTGCCTCAACAAAAGCCAACATACTCTGAGAAACATCGAGACTAGCAGCTTCTTGTTTTTCTTCTTATTATTATTATTTATTATTTTTATTTATTTATTTATTTATTTATTTATTTGAGATGGAGTCTCGCTCTGTCACCCAGGCTGGAGTGCAATGGCGCGATCTCGGCTCACTGCAACCTCCGCCTCCCGGGTTCACGCCATTCTCCCACCTCAGCCTCCCGAGTAGCTGGGATTACAGACGTCCGCCACCACGCCTGGCTAATTTTTTGTAGTTTTAGTAGAGACGGGGTTTCACTGTATTAGCCAGGATGATCTCGATCTCCTGACCTCGTGATCTGCCCACCTCAGCCTCCCAAAGTGCTGGGATTACAGGCATGAGCCACCACGCCTGGCCTGTTTTTCTTTCCAAGCACTGCTTCACTCTTCAGGAGGGTGAGATATGCTCTCCATCCTCTGTCTCCATGGCTTAATACCTTTGGCTTTCTGGCAGCTGATTTTCTCAGGTGGTTCCCATTTACTTCAAGACTTCTGGCTATAGCTGTAAACTGAGAAAACTCTACAATGAGCAACAGTGAGAAATTAAGCATGGTTTCCTAAGTCAGTTGTGCTTTTCTAAAAAAAAAAAAAGAGAGAGAAGGAAGAAAGGAAGAAAGGAAGGTAGGAAGGAAGGAGAGAGAGAGAGAAAGGAAGGAAGGAAGGCAGGCAGGAAGGAAGGAAGCAAGCAAGCAAGCAAGCTGGCCGGGCATGGTGGCTCACGCCTGTAATCCTTTGGGAGCACTTTGGGAGGCTGAGGCCGGCAGATTACCTGAGGTCAGGTGTTGGAGACCAGCCCAGCCAATATGGAAAAACCCCATCTCTACTAAAAATACAAAAATTAGCAGGTGTGGTGGTGTGCACCTGTAATGTCAGCTACTCGGGAGGCCGAGGCAGGAGAATTGCTTGAACCCGGGAGGCAGACGAGCCAAGATCACACCACTGCTCTCCATCCTGGGTGACAGAGTGAGACTCTGTATGTCTGTAAATAAATAAATAAATAAATAAAATAAAATAGCTGAATCAGCTGGATTATATATAAGAAGGAACTCTTACTGATTTAAATTAATCTTTGTCTTAACTATACTACTGAAGGTTGTAAAAAGCAGGCAAGTTTCAAATGTTAAGAGTTCTGAATAATCCACAAACTAGATAACAATTCCTTGAATTTTTGCATTAATCAAATAGTCTTACTGGATTTTGTTGATAAGCATATAGTCAATAAAAACAATGTTTCTAAAGATTATAAAGCAATTGGAAGCATGCTAATGCCCTAATGCCAAGTGAAACAACAATATTAAAACTGTATGATTGCTATTTAAATAAGCCTAAAGTTACAAAAAGTTCTTAAAATAAATTGTCAGGTTCAGGGTTAGGTTCCAGGCCAAGCTGAGGGCTGAGGGGAATGGGTGAACATGGGGCAGGGAGCTGGAAGAACACTTGAGAGACAGCAGGTAAATGAGACATGGCTTTATTCAGCAGCCCCTCACAGGGTCAGTGTTACATTTATAACCTACACAAAAAATAGTGACTGAGAGCCAGGTGGGGAGCTTCTCTATGTTGTGTCTACATTGCTATGATTACATAAGACACGGGACTGTGCACCTTGCACCCCAATCCCGCTGAATCATCAAGGCTGTTTACCCTGGCCCATGCCTGCTGCCCAGTGCCTACTTGGCTTCAGCACAGCCATGTTCCTTACACCCTGCCCCCAGGCCGAGCGGATCCTCTTGGTGGGGACCCATGCACATACAGCAGCACCCTGGACCCATAGGCCATAGCAACAATACAGAGAACAACAACCCACCACTAATACCCCTGCTATGCTACCTAAGATTATAAGAGCCCAACATAGGCCAGAGCCCAGAGATGCCCACCATCTCTGCGGGGGGTCATCAGTAAGGTGTTGAATCACCTTAATCTCCTGTGACACCCCCTTGTAAAGCTGTCATTATATTCCCGTGGTTGTCAGGGGTAAACGTACAACACTGTGTCCCTACAAGGCCACAGTTACCACCTTGGGCAGCTATGACTGTCTAAGGCCATCCAGTTTTGCAGCGCCACCTTCCTGATCTGGTCAACTTCATCAGTGAACAAAAGGAGAGCAACTCGGGTGTAATTCAGGGCCCAAGCTGCGTGCTCTGCAAAGGCTACAACCTGCTTTTCCACAGTAATGACACCTGCTCCAGGGATAGTTATAGCTAAGGGATAAAACCACCAGGGGGCAAGCTGCACTCGCAAAAAACAGGAACGCAGTGCCTCCCAGTTATGCGGGTGGCCAGGAAATGTGGGAAGCACAGTGGCAGCCACATAGGGCCACCTCCGTGTACAACGTCCAGTCCAATTGGCTGGCAGAGATGGCCATTCTGTGTCCCCACAGACCCATAAACTCCCAAGGGGCACAAAATCCATGGGGCCCCAGCCTTGGCAAGACTGCTTGTTCCACCACACCCTTGTTGTGGTGACATGTGTTTTGTTTGCACAAACCTCAGCAGGCAACCATCTTACAGTGACTTTACCACAGTGCTGCTCTATACATTATGGTACCTGCAATGGGGGCACTACATGTTCTCCCATTAGCCAAGCTCATCCATCATGGACACTACAAGTCAGCCAGGGGGCAGTCTTGCCATGGGTTTTGCGACAACCCCTGTTCAAAGCTCACCGTGTTGCATCCTACCTATTGTCTGCGGGACCCCAAGTCTCTAGCCATGTCCACTTCTGCACAGAAGCTGGATGCACGTGCCAGAACAAGCTGTCCCCAGCTGCTGCTGGAAGAGTTGTGCAGATCCAACAGTTGGAGACATTGGTCACCTCGGCGAAGGTGTAGGCCCCGTCCATGATGCTGTTGGAGCATGCCAACCTACAGCTGGAATGACAAAGCAGGCACAGGTACTAACAAGGGCAAATCACGTCCCTCAGGCAAAATACAGGCTAACTTTTCATCCCTGGATAACAATGCAGCTGCCAACGGCTTTTTCCCTGGGCGATGATACCACACATTCTTAGCTCCCTATGGTTCTTTTGGGTCTTGTACCCATTACAAAGTCACAGGAGAGCTTGTAATAATAGGCCACACAGACAGTACATATGTCCCCCAGAGGAAGGTTCCTTCCCTGGCCATTCCTCTATGAACGGTCAATCATGAAGGCCACGCATTAAATACCCAAGGAGTAACATGTAAGTCATACAGCAGGCCCTCCCCTCAGGAGGCTAAAATAGCCAACCATCGGCAATGAGGGGTTTGGAGGGTCCATGGCCAACACCAGGTTTTCTGTTCCCGTGCCTTCAGAGGCTTTGGGGCAGGCAACAATAGATTACTGTTTGTCCCCATACATGATTGGAGGAGCTCATCCTTGGTGTGTATCTGCAGCTGGATGATGGTGGAGGCCTAGTGTAACAAAGCCTCCACCGGGGCTGGGCCACCTTTCCATGGCTACTCATTCAAAATTTGAAGCACCAGGTCCAACCCAGAACTCCATCCCTGCCAAGATGGGGGAGTAACAAGCAACTGTGACCCATTCTTCAAGAATCCATTATATCGCTCGATCATGCCAGCGGCTTGTGGGTTATAAAGAACATGAAATCCCCATCATATGTCCATCTGCTGTGCCCACTGTTGTACCTGCTGTCCAGTGAAATGTGTTCCCCCATCACTTCCAACAGCCAGGGGATGGCCACATAAGGCACGTAAGTGTTGTAGGACTCGAATGCTGTGTTGCTGGTTGACCACCCTGCAAGGGTAGGTGAACAACAAGCCAGTGGCTGTGTCTACAGCCGTCAGTGCATATGTGTAGCCCTGCGATTTTGGCAGCGGCTCAATGTAGTCTGTTTGCCATCTGGTAACACGATAAATGGTAACCATCATTTGCTGTGTTACACTGGGCAGTTGTCTCTGTCTGGGGTATGCCTGAGCACATGCTGGGCACTTCCGGCAGGGCTCCAAAATGTCCTGTGAAGGCAAAGACAGACCCCAGGGCCTATTGACCTGCCTGTTGCATCAGCTTACTCCCTGCATGTCTCAGTTTCCTGTGTAGCCACAAAGCTACATCTTTTGTAGGTGCCGACTCTAACCATCGGAACTTGGCTAAGGTATCTGCCTCATCATTACCGGGGGTGGCCAAAGGCACATGACCTGACACATGATAGACTGTTACATCTTTCTGGTGAACTATTTCCCAGAGGTCGTGCCACATGGTTTGGCCTACATGCCAATCCTGTAATTTCCAAGTAGTCAGCCACAAAGTTAAACCTCGATAGGCTGCCCAGCTATAGGTGCAAATTACCATAGGTGAGTCCTCCTTAGTAATCACCATCCACACCGCTCTAAGTTTAGCCCATTGGCTGCTTTGTCTGCACCCAGTAAGTGCTACGCTGGACTGCTACAACAGTCCAGGCAACAGTAGCACCCTGGTTGGACCCATCTGTATACCATGCCCTATCAGGAATTGGAAGGTGCCCTTCTTTAAATGGTAATGGCTTCAGGCCCCATGGCCTTATCTTGCATTATAACTACAGGCCCTAAAGCTTCTTGTAATTCTGCTGCTAAGGGGCTTGTACTCAGCATACTCCATTGTTCTAAGTAGGCACCCCACTTCACTAACGTGGATGTCTGTGCTGTCCCAGTCAGGGGGGTTGTTACCCATGAATGCACCCATCCTGCTATTGGGTAAGCTGTCCACACTATGACTGTAGCCTGTCCTGTCATACTGTCACAGGCCTGAAGAGCAGCAAATACAGCAGCTAATTGCCTCCCTATTAGTGAATACTGGAGCTCAGCTCCCAGTAGGACCAAAAGCCTGCTGGCATACTCAAGTGTTCTGTGCAATGCTATAGGCCCTAACTAAAACTATGTGTGGTCACGTGCACGTCCAGTTTAAATGAGCACGCCTGGTCAACTATCCATAGGGCTTGTGCCCACTGCATAGCCTGCTTGGCTACCAGAAAGGCTCTTTCAGCCTCCTTATCCCAATCCCAGGCAAGAGGGGCATTGCCACTTCTAAACCTGTAAGAGAATCAGAGGTTAACATAAAATCATCAATGTAATGAAACAGGTGGACCCCTTTTGGACATTCCCAGGCACCTAATTCCATGGCAGCCAGACCATGACAAATGGTGGGGCTATGCATATAGCCCTGCAGCAACACTGTGAAAGTCCATTGTCATCCTTCCCATGTGAAGGCGAACTGTTCATCGCTCTCTGGAGCAATGTTTATGGAGAAAAATGCATTAGCTAAGTCCACTACGAAGTGGTACTGTCCCAATTTCGCTGTCAAACAGTCCATAAATCCGTGATGGAGGGTACAGCCACATGCAGAGGGGTGTCACTTTATTCAGTTCCCGATAATCCACTGTCATTCGCCAAGTTCCGTCAGGCTTTCTGACTGGCCCTATGGGGGAATTGGAGGGGCTATGGGTGCCATGCACTATTTGCACCTCTTCTCACTTCTTAATAGTCTCAGTTATCTCTGTATGCCCCACTGGCAAATGGTATTGATGACTGGAAGTAACCAGTCAGGGTTGTGACAGAACTTGGGGCTGGTGATGTGTATGTCCAGGCAGTACCAGCTTTACTACATGAACCCGCAGTCTGAATTCTCCATCCATGGTGTGCAAGTCCAGACCATACAAAATGTCCACCCCCAGAATATATTCAGGTACAGGAGAAACATACACCGTATACAGGTGGGGAGCCAAGCGGCCAATACCAAGATGCAGAGACACAGGTTTCACTTTCACCAACTGGCCCCCAAAACCATCAATGAATGCAGCTTTGCCCAGAAATTTTTCCATGTTGCTATAAGCAAAACTGCTATTTTGCCCCGTCTTGGAACTTCTGTTCCAAGGACAATTGGAATTGCTGCGTTCTCTGGAACTGCTGCTCCAGGGACAATTGCCTCTGCAGAGCCAACCAGTATCTACCAGTGCTAGGACCTGCTGTACATTGGTGGGGGACCAGTTGCCAGTTCCACATAAGGCCTCCAGTCATCCACCCCCCAGCCCCCAACCTGAGCCAGGCACCTCGGCCAGTTCCCTAATCAAACAGGAAGGTCTCTTCGCCCATTTGCAAATAGTCCTTGAGCTGCAACATCTGGGCAGGGCTGGGTTGAGCAGCAGTATTTTGCACCCTCTTGGACATTCTCTGGAATTGCTGCTCCAGGGACAGTTGCCTCCACAGAGCCAGCAGCATTCCACTGGGTTGCTTGTCAGTTTTCTCCTGAGCAATCCCAGCTGCAATTAAATCAATCCACATCTGCATGCGGGTCACCCACTGGGGCTCCTTTTTATCTCGTGGGGTGGTTACCAGCAGAAGGGGCACCTTCTTTTCTTTATGGCATGGATTCCCCAGTCCTGCTGATGGCCTTCTGTCTCCTCGAGGGCTGCCATAGCAGTAGTCACTTCATATATATGGCACCCCACATATGGGGTAAGAACAGCAGCCAGAGAGCCAAAAGCACTTGGGGTCACTGGGCCCAGTGCAAGATCCCTCATGTGAGAGGTAGAACATTCATTATCTGGCCCCTGAGTATTCAGATTAAACATAGCCTGCTGCATACCCATCTCCCAGAGTACCTGCACCATATCAGTATATGATTGCCATTTACTCACAATTTCTGGTATCTCTCCAACATCATTCCAAACAGTTAATATGGCTGTCATCAGCCACTTGGTTAACATGTGGTCACCTTGCCCTTGTGCCAACCATTGGCACAGGCAGCTGCTGATGAAGGGAGGGGTGAGATGTGATAGAAGCCAGCTTCTCCATCACGGAGGCAGAGTAAGAAATGCTGTCAGTCCCCTTATCCCAAAGATGGAGTATCCAGGCTGGGAGGGCCTCCCCTGGGTGCTGCCAGCACTGTTTACCCAACTCCTGCAACTCAGTGAGGGTATAAGCACAATAAGAGGTGTGGTCCACCACTGTGGGTGGTCCCTGGGCTCTCCAATTGGGTCCCATCGGCTGCTCATGTTCTATCTTCTGATGGATCACAGGACGAGCTCATAGCAAAAGAGCCTCCTCCTCCTCAGGATCAGGCCACGCAGGAGTGTCCGGCCTGGAGGACGGGCTCAGGGCTGCACCAAAAGCTGTTGCCAACTCCTGCTCCAGGATGTTTATCTCAGCCTGTAAGTGCCCTGCTTGTGACTGGAGGTCCTTCACCCCCAGGTTTTGCTCCAAGCTGTGCATTTGGGCCCCCAGGCACCCAACTTGCACCTGAAGCTCCCATACCTGCACCGCGTCCAGCAGGGACTGAGCATGTACTTCACGTAGCACAGTCAGAAACACCCATCCGATTCTGCCGGCGAAGGTGAGGTCTTTCTTGGTGCTGTGAGCTTCCAGCTGCTTCAGTGCCTTCTCACACTCACAGGAGACCCATCCACTGCCTCCCACATTTCCACTGGGGCCCATTCAAGCAGCACCTCTGACACTAGGTACCACAGCCCATCTGCGGCCACATAGCCAACCTGAGAACCCCAAGGGCTGACAACCCACTCACCTCATCATGCCGACTACGCCAACTGTCAGGTTCAGGGTTAGGTTCCAGCCCAAGTTGAGGGCTGAGGGGAGTGGGTGGACGTGAGACATGAGGCAGGGAGCTGGAAGAACACTCAAGAGACAGTAGGTAAATGAGACATGGCTTTATTTAGCAACCCCTCACAGGGTCAGTGTTACTTTAATACACTACACAAACAATAGTGGCTGGGAGCTGGGTGGGGAGCTTCTCCATGTTGTGTCTACACTGCTATGATTATATAAGACATGGGACTGTGCAGCTGTGCCCCAATCCCACTGAATCAACAAGGCTTTTTACCCTGGCCTATGCCTGCTGCCCAATGCCTGCTTGGCTATAGCTCAGCCACGTTCCTTACATAAATTTACCAAAATATTAGCAATTTATATTCTAATACAGTATGATAGTTTTCTTTAATATTCATGTGTTACTTTGGTTTAAAAAATTTTTAAAGGAAAGATTGGTTTTAGAACACAAGTAAAGTTTAAATGGAATCTACCATCAGATAACTTGCTCTCAGCTTGGAAAACCCTGGTGTTCCTTCTCCATGGCACCTAATATTGATCACATGTCACTTATTTTATTCCATAAGCTAAGTTAAGAAGGAATTCTGATCCTACATCATGGCTATCCCCATGTTATTTATACTTTAGGAAGCAAGGTACATGTGGAATTATTTTCAAACTAATGCAGACCAATTTTATGTGTTTTTAGGATATGCCAAGCACACCTCTATAAATGAGAATTTCTTATAATTAATGATTCAAACAACAATAAGACATCACCAATATGTAATAAAGTATGACTTGGCACAAGCTACATTTTTCTCCTTTGGAGACAGAAATGCATATTGACAGGTTCGTCTTTTTTAAAAAGACCAGCATTTAAATATCTAAAGTCACCAAATAATCTCTACACAATAAAAAATAAGTTGTAAGAATTGCATGTGAAAGAAAGTCAACTTCTAAACAAAAAGCCCACCACTGTAACTGCCCAACAGCTTCACCTTGCTTGCTGCCTAGACAGAGCCTGATTTATCAAGATGGGAATTCCAATAGGGAAAGAGTTATTTATGCAGAGCTGTCTGTGTGGGAGACCAGAGTATTATTATTACTCAGATCGATCTCTGAGAACTCAGGGATCAGAGTTTTTAAGGATAATTTGGTAGTTAGGGCACCAGTGATGTGGGAGTTTAATTGGTAAGGTTGAAGACGAACTTATAGGTAGTTGAAAGTGTCCTCTAGCGCTAAGTCAGTTCCTAGGTGGAGCCACAAGACCAGATGAGTCAGTTTATCAGTCTGGGTGGTGCCAGCTGATCCATCAGGTGCAGGGTCTGCAAAATATCTCAAGCACTGATAATAGGTTTTACAATAGTGATGTTATCCCTGGGAGCAATTTGGGGCATTTAGAATCTTGCAGCCTTCAGCTGCATGATTCTTAAACCATAATTTCTCATCTGGTGGCTAATCTGTTAGTCCTACAAAGGCAGTCTAATCCCCAGGCAAGAAGGGGTTCGTTTTGGGAAAGGGTTATTATCTCTTTGTTTCAAACTATAAAGTAAGTTTCTCCCAAAATTAGTTTCACCTACACCCAGGAATAAACAAGAACAGCTTGGAGGTCGGAAGCAAGAGGGAGTTGGTTAGGTCAGATCTCTCTCACCGTCTCAGTTATAATTTTGCAATGGTGATTTCACAATCACCACTGAAATATCATGATTAAATATGGGCTAAATAGCAATGACAGATGCAGACACTTTCTAAAATAAAGCAAAACAAGGATTTCAGGAATGTATAATTTAATTTGCATCTTAGGGGGTATATTGTTATCTTCCTGTCAAGGAATTTACATTCATAACTTGCCATGCACAATTACAATATAGAGAGGTCTAGGATGTTTTTGTTAGTATTTCTTTAAAAAAAAAACACAAAACATAGAACAATAACTTCAGAATGCTGACCACAGTAAGCAAATCATTTGGAATGCCTCTCTTGTCATGTTAGAAAAGTAAATAGTGAATTTGCAAATTCCAGAGATTTCTGGGATTACAGTCATACTAATATTTTGGCCCAGGGTCCCTGCTGGCTCATAGCTTTTCAAGTCAGTGTTTTTGTAGTCACTATTCCTTCCCACATAAATACTTGCACACAGTGAAACAATGAGACTCCTGGCACACCCATAGGCTTTCTTAATTCTTCTTTTTTTGTTCTGTTTCTGCTTTCCAGCTAAATGACCGAAAAGGGATGTTTTACTGTGGATTCTTGGCTCCCCTACCTTTTAAATAATTTTTTTTCTTCTTTCTTCATTTTAACATAGATGTTTTTAAAGCTAAACATTTATCTTTTCTTTGAAATTGCCCTTTCAATTCATTACATTGCTGTATGTTGATTTCCATTCTCAAGTCTGTTTGCAGACTAAACATGGTACACAATGTTTTGCTAGAAGAGTGGGGTACAATATTATTCAAACTTTATCCTTCATCATTTATTATCACTAATGTACTAATTTCTTTAATTAAGCCCTCCCCAGTGGATCACCTTGTTCACAATCTTCTAGAGCTGTACTGTTCAATATGGTAGTCACTAGCCCCGTGTGGCTTGTATCTAGATAATTTAAATTTAAAGTAATTACGTTACCAGAAAGGTGGTTCCAATCCAGACCCCAAGGAAGGCAGTTCTTGGATCTCATGCAAGAAAGAATTCTGAGTGAGTCCATAGAGTAAAGTGAAAGCAAGTTCGTTAAGAAAGTAAAGAGATAAAGAATAGCCACTACATAGGCAGAGCAGCCCTGAGGGCTGCTGGTTGCCCACTTTTATGGTTATTTCTTGAGCATATGCTAAACAAGGTGAGAGACAGGACTAGCTGGATTTCCTGGGCCGACTAAGAATCCCTAAGCCTAGCTGGGAAGGTGACCACATCCACCTTTAAACACGGGGCTTGCAACTTAGCTCACACCTGACCAATCAGAGAGCTCACTAAAATGCTAATTAGGCAAAAACAGGAGGTAAAGAAATAGCCAATCATCTATTTCCTGAGAGCACAGCGGGAGGGGCAAGGATGGGGATATAAACCCAGGCATTTGAGCCAGCAACAGCAACCCCTTTGGGTCCCCTCCCTTTGTATGGGAGCTCTGTTTTCACTCTACTTCATTCTATTAAATCTTGCAACTGCACTCTTCTGGTCTGTGTTTGTTATGGCTGGAGCTGAGCTTTCGCTCGCCGTCCACCACTGTTTGCTGCTGTCACAGACCCGCCGCTGACTTCCATCCCTCCCGATCCAGCAGGGTGTCTGCTGTGCCCCTGATCCAGCGAGGCGCCCATTGCCACTCCCGATGGGGCTAAAGGCTTGCCATTGTTCCTGCATGGCTAAGTGCCTGGGTTTGTCCTAATCGAGCCAAACACTGGTCACTGGGTACCACAGTTCTCTTCTGTGCCCACGGCTTCTAATAGAGCTATAACACTCACCACATGGCCCAAGATTCCATTCCTTGGAATCCGTGAGGCCAAGAACCTCAGGTCAGAGAACACGAGGCTTGCCACCATCTTTTAAGTGGCCCACTGCCATTTTGGAAGCATCCATCACCATCTTAGGAGCTCTGGAAGCAAGGACCCCCGGTAACAAAGGGGTAGATTATTCATGGGTTTTCTGGTAGAAGGGTGGGCAATTCCAGGAGCTGAGGGTTCTTCCCCTTTTTAGACCATATAGGGTAACTACCAGACATTGCCATGGCATTTGTAAACTGTCACGGTGCTCATGCGTGTGTCTGTTAGTATGCTAATACCTTATAATTAGCATATAAGGAGCTGTGAGGAAGACCAGAGTTCACTCTCCTCGCCATCTTGGTTTTGGTGGGATTTAGCCAGCTTCTTTACTGCATACTGTTTTATCAACAAGGTCTTTATGACGTTATTCTTGTGTCTATCTCCTATCTCATCCTGTGACTAGGAATGCCTAACTTAATGGGCTTGCAGGCCAGCAGGTCTCAGCCTTATTTTACCCAGCCCCTGTTCAAGATGGAGGCACTCTGGTTCAAACGCCTCTGACAATTACATTTAAATAGAATTTAAAATTTAGTTTCACAGCCACACTAGCTACATTTGAAGAGCTCAGTCACTATATGTGGCTAGTGGCTATGATCTGAGGCAGCATAGACTATCTAGGAAATTCCCATCATTGCATAAAGGTCTATTGAATGGCGCTTATTATATGAAGTCACATAGTCTGAGGAGCTGGAAATCTAATCTGCCTTCTTTAAATGTAACATGTGGAAGGTAATACAGTTCTCCCTCACTGTCAGCAAGGGATTGGTTTCAGGACCCCCATAGATACCCAAATTTGTGAATGCCAAAATTTAAGTCCCCTATATAAAATAGTGTAATATTTGCATACAACCTACGTACATCTTGTAGTGTACCTTAAATATATAATATAAATGCTATGTAAATAGTTGTTATAATGTTATACAGTATACAAATTTATACTGTATACAAATTTTTTATTTGTATTATTTGTATTATTTTTTATTGGGTTTTTAAAAAATATTTTTGATCCTCAGTTGGTCGAATCCAAAGATGGGAAGCCTGTGGATACTGAAGGCCAACTGTACTACAGGTCAGAAATTCTTTGTTCCTTAATCAATGTAGCAAATGCAAAATATATTAGGTAGAATGTGTTGATTAATGTGCAGGTGAAAACTAGAATAACATATTAAGATTATGCATCAATAAGACCACATTACACAAAAGGGAAAATAAAACATTTATGTGATATACTTACATTTCCTGCCTGTGATTAAAACTCTGCTTGTTTCTTGTAAACAATCCTGGGCACTACTGAAGCTCACTTAGTCCTAAATTTGTCACACACTGTGATGGTTTTGATATGATTTGGTTGTCTCCATCAAATTTTGTGTTAAAATTTGATCCCCAATGTGGTGGTATTGGAGGTGGGGCCTAGTGGGAGGTGTTTGGGTCTTAGGGGCAGAGCCCTCATGAATGGCTTGGTGCCTTTCTTGAGGTAGTGAGCTCTCACTGTCTTGACACTGGATTAGTTCCCCTGGCAATAAATTAGTTACTGAGTGAGTGGGTTGTTATAAAGCCATGATGCCCTTCAGATTTGCTCTCTCCTCACACATGTTTTTCCCTTAATCTTCTCTGCCGTGTTTGGACACAGCACAAAAGCCTTATCCAGAAGCCAAGCAGATGCCAGTGCCATGCTTTCTGTACAGCCTGAAGCACCATGAACTAAATAATCCTCTTTTCTTTATAAATTACCCAGTCTCAGGGACTCCTTTATAGCAAAGCAAAACAGACACACACCCACTATGTGCAAGTTGATGATTTATACATTTTGTTGCAGGAGGGGTATTTTCAGGTTTTGTGAGGTCTTGAAACTTAGGCAATTTGCAAAGCGCTTAAAAAAAGAAAACCCAAATTGCAAGTGTATAAAACAACGATTATATGAATACTTTGGCAAGACATCTTGCAGAATTTTGGGAGGAGCCTGTGCAAGCAAGGAGCCGTGAAGTTTTGTCTTGTTTGATTTTTATGTTTTTTTTCTGATGGTTCATCCTGAAAAGCCCTGAAGTTTAAGCTTTACTAGTTCACTGTAAAGCCATATATGAATACGAGACAGAATGTAACAAAGTGCTATGTTGATACAGCAGGAGGAAATAACAATTAGTGGAAGGACTGGAAATGGCATTTTCATAGAAAAAGGACTAGAAAGAAATACTTCATAATGTTAAAATAGTAGCACTTACTCCTTTTTTGTTGTTTTTTGAGACAAAGTCTTGTTCTATCACCTAGGCTACAGTGCATGGCATGATCAAAGCTCACTCCAGGCTTGAACTCCTGGGCTCAAGTGATCCTCCCACCTCAGCCTCCTGAGTAGCTGGGAGCCCAGTGGTAAGCTACCATGCCTGGCTAATTTTTTCTTTTTTTTTCTTTTTTTTCTTTAGTTTTTGGTAGAGACAGGGCCTCTCTGTGTTACCAGGCTGGTCTCAAACCCCTGGACTCAAGCAATCTTCCCACTTTGGTCTCCCAAAATGCTGGGATTACTGGTGTGAACCACCACACCTGGCCAATGTTTACTCTTTGTTTGTTTGTTTGCTTTTCTTTCTTTTTTCTTTTTCTTTCTTTTACTTTTATTCTGGTTTTTTTTTTTTTTTTTTTTTTTTTCTGAGACAGAATCTTGTTCTGTTACCCAGGCTGGAGTGCAGTGGTCTGATCTCAACTTACAGTAACCTCAGCCTCCCAGGCTCAAGTGATCCCCCCACCTCAGCCTCCTAAGTAGCTGAGATTACAGCTGTGTGTCACTGTGTCCAGCTAATTTTTTAAGAAAAATTTTTGTAGAAACAGAGTCTCACTATGTTGCCCAGGCTGGTTTCAGACTCCAGGGCTCAAGTGATCCTCCCACCTTGGCCTCCCAAAGTGCCAGGATTACTGGTGACCAGTGCTTACTCTTGACATGAGAAATTTGTTAGGGCAAGGAAGTTGTTTTCATATTTTACTTTCATATTTCTCACAACTTTTATAGTGAAAACATGTTGCATAACTTGTGTTTAAAAATAGTCTGCCTATTTTTTTAATACACACTCATACACACAATGCAGGGGTGGGGAGTGGTGATGTTTGAACTAAACATTCAAGACTGGCTTGATAGTAAAAGATGGGAAAGTTTTTTAGTCAGTCTGAGATGCCATAACTAAATACCATAGAACGGGTGATTTAAAATCAGACATTTGTTTTCCACAATTCTGAAAACTGGGAAGTGCAAGATCAGGGTGCCAGCCTGGTGGGTTTGTGGTGAGAGCTCTTTACCTTGTTTGCAGAGGGCTGCCTTCTGGCCGTATCCTCACTTGACTAGGGTAAGGAGCAAGTTATCTGGTTTCTTTTTCTAGGGCACAAATCCCATCATGAGGATGGTACTTTTGTGGCCTCCTGTAAAGCTAATTACCTCCCATATACCCCATCTCTTAATACCATCACATTGGGGGTTATAGTCTCAACATGTGAATTTTAGGGGGAACACAAACATTTAGTCCATAATAGTGAGGTCCAATCCTGAAGGGGAAAATAGAAGGTGCAACTATATGGAAGTGAAAGGTGAATCAAATGTTTGAGCATCTGTTATTAATAGAAGGCAGTCTGTTTTCATGTCTGAGTGGTTTCATATAACAACGCTTTCCACCCAGTATAATGTAACCCACATCTACAAGCTCATATCTTGGCATTCTAGGAAGAAAAGAAGTTGTGATCTTCCAAAATATATTTAAACTTAAAATGTAATTTAATAATTACTTATATAAAATGTAAAATGCAAGTCTTCACGCTGGAACCAAATAAAAGAAATTCACTGCGTGTTCTTATAGACATAGACTCCAGTCCCTGTGTCAGGGTGAAACCTTTTCAGGTGTTTATTTTTCTTTCATTAACATCAAATAAAGAAAGATAATAAAAAATACAAGTTTTAGAGTTTAGGCGAATGGATATTTTGGATAGTGTATATTGAGTATCTTTTGTTAAATTTATAGGACTCCTTCCGTATACCTTGTGAATTCTAAGTTTTTCTCTAGAGCTGTTTGCTTTGTAGTTTGCATGGTTCTAGAACCAAAACAAGCATTGTAAATCAAGACAATGTATTTCAGCCTGACAGATCTTCCAGGGAGTTCCTGCTGAAAGAGCCTATCAATGAATAAATCAATATGCCACTGTAATCATAGGAATGGCCTCCCTGAGTCTCTTGATTAAAGGTTTAACAGCTTCAGTTGTCTTTGTTCTGGAACACTGATATTCCACAAGCAGAATCAAGATTTCAACTCTAAAAAGTCATTTTACTAACATTTAAAAAACATTTACTTTGTAAGAGATACTTTACTGCATTGATAATACAAAATAATAAAATATATCCTCCAACAACAGATTTCTCCAAGAAGTCAGTATTAGTTGAGAAACAGAATAAGTAGACAGTTATGGAATAGTATAAGAAGTTCTGTGGTAGAAATTAGCACTCTGTGTTTCTACAACCAGGTATACAAGTGAGCTTGTCAGGCAAAGGAATATGTAAAGTAAGAGTAAAAATCTAATGAGAAAATTAAAAATAATATGAGTTGACCATATTTTTAAAATATTACTCCTGACAATCATGGTTTTATGTAACATATTTATTGTGTATTCCTATTTTTGCAGGAAATTGTTCCCAGTTCAAAAAATAGAATTAACCTTTTTAACACATTTCAGTACTCACTAAAGAACATAGTGTTCCACTGAAAACGTCACTAACTCTAGCTGTTCCCACCAATTCTATTCAAACTTGGAATTGTAAAACTCTTTTACTAACTCACAGGTTTCCAAAAAATGTATATATAATCCAAACAGCATATGTTTTGCTTTATGCTTTTCCCTGCTTCCATTAGAAATTCTTTTTCACAAAATAAATTATGATTTTTATCATTTTATTGAAAACAAATGACAAATCCCACAGTCCATGAGCCACGATATTTCACTAAAAAAAATTCCACTGGGTATGAGTCTTCCCCTAAGACATTTATCTTGAGCACCAATCAGCATGACTCCACTTTCATCAAACCCACCATGCAGCAAAGCATAGTTCAATCTTACTCTTTTCTTTCTCCTTTTCCATACAAAGTAGGTTTCTTTTTATGCTGAAATGTAGAAGGCCAGAAAATAGAATACTCATTTATACCACAGAGAAAGCTTATTAAATATCTTCCCAAAGATTATCTGTCAGGATAATAACTTCTTCCTATATCATTATAAGATGAAGCCTAATTTAATTAAACTCTCTAAATATATAGAACTATATAACCCTATAACTCTAATAGTATTAAAGGAAAGAAATAATAATAGCTAATAGTTAATGAATATTTATTATGTGCTAGGTATAATATTAATAGCTTTATATATATATATATATATAAAATGCCATTTAGTCCTAAAAATAATCTTATGAGTTACATAAGAAGGTGGTGAAGGTGAAATTTTACCCAGAGGCTCCAGTTCCAAAGCACAATTAATTACTTTACTAGAGTGTCTCAGCCAGTAACTGGACCCTCAGCTGTCTTCTAATTTAGTAGGTGATAGTAGCACAAAATTACAGGGATTAACAAAGTAAATGTTTAATATCTAGCACTTCTACGTAAGTTCTCTGCACCCTTGTACAGAAAAGTTGTTGAACTAGATAAGCAGTCGGGTTAGATAAGTACCAAAAAAGAAAACATGACAATTCATGTTATCTACAATATTTGTCATTAAAAGATAGTTTTTTTTTCACTTCCTTATGCCATTTAACTAATATGTGACATCTTGCAATTAAGACAAGGACATGCTTTTAAATTGTCTTCTGTCTTTCAATTTCTGACATAATTCTTCACAAATGAAAAAATGTATAACTATCAGAGAAGGAAAAGGATGGATGAAGACAAGAGTGGAGAGATGAAGACAATAGTGGAGTCAGGAGAAAGAAATAACAGTAAACATAAGCGTAGTTATCATTTGTTCAACTATTTTCCTCAGACCATGCCCCTCCAGACCTTTATAATTTAGTCCCAGTCAAGCAAAGCAGTGCTTACAATTTACAAAAGAAGAAATCATAATGTCCAAAGGATATTTGAAAAAAAATGTTTTTCTCACTTGTAATCAAGGGAACAAAATAACACATAAGATCCATTTTATATGAATCAGATTGGCCAAAAAATTGATAAATATTTAATAAGGCAAGGGTGTGGAGAAAACAGAAATTCTTAAACATTGGTAGGAACATAAATTAACACACTTATTATGGAGAACAATTTATGATTATCTAAAATTGAAAAGGCATAAACCCTATGAGCCAACATTTCCATGTATAATATACTATTGAGCAACACTCCCACAAAGGAACAAAGCTATGTGTATGAAACATTTTTGAAAAAGTTGTTAGTAATAGTAAAAAATTAAAAACAAAATAGTCAACAGTTGTTACCTTCGATTTAGCAAATAGATATATTGTTCCTATGTGCTGGCCGTATTCTGAAGTGTTGATAACTTCTTTGATCCTCATAGCAGCTCCATGATGTAAGTACAGTTATCATCTCCATTTTATAGATGAGGAAACCGAGATGCAGAGAGGTTTCCTGAAGGTCCAACAGCAATAAATGCCATAGCAACAGCAAGGACGATGCTACGCTGCTTCCCATACATTAGAGAATTAAATAACTTGTAAGATATTATATATTATCAACAATAGATCTTGAAAACGCTGATGACAGAAAAGGCAATTGTATTAGTCCATTTTCATGCTGCTGATAAAGACGTACCCAAGACTGGGAAGGAAAAGAAGTTTAATTGGACTTACAGTACCACATGGCTGAGGAGGCCTCAGAATCATGGCAGGAGGCACAAGGCACTTCTTACATGGTGGCAGCAAGAGAAAAATAAGGAAGAAGCAAAAGTGGAAACCCCTGATAAACCCATCAGATCTCATGAGACTTATTCACTATCATGAGACTAGGATGGGAAAGACTGACCCCCATAATTCAATTACCTCCCACTGGGTCCCTCCCACAACATGTGGGAATTCTGAGAGTTACAATTCAAGTTGAGATTTGGGTGCGAACACAGCCAAACCATATCATTCCGTCCCTGGTCCCTCCCAAATCTCGTTTTCACATTTCAAAACCAATCATGCCTTCCCAACAGTCTCCCCAAATCTTAACTCATTTCAGTATTAACCCAAAGTCTACAGTCCATAGTCTCATCTGAGATAAGGCAAGTCCCTTCTGCCTATAAGCCTGTAAAATCAAAAGCAAGCTAGTAACTTCCTAGCTACAATGAGCGTATAGATATTGGGTAAATACAGCCATTCCAAATGGGAGAAATTGGCCAAAACAAAGGGGTTACAGAGTCCATGTAAGTCCAAAACCCAGCAAGGCAGTCAAATTTTAAAGCTCCAGAATGATCTCTTTTGACTCCAGGTCTCACATCCAGGTTATGCTGATACAAGAGGTGGGTTCCCATGGGCAGCTCCACCCCTGTGACTTTACAGGGTATAGCCCCCCTCCTGGCTGCTTTCATAGGCTGGCGTTGAGTGTCTGCGGCTTTTCCTATTTCCTAGTGCATGGAACAAACTGTAGGTGGATCTACCGTTCTGGGATCTGGAGGATGATAGCCCTCTTTTCACAGCTCCACTAGGTAGTGTCCCAGTGAGGACTCTGTGTGAGAGCTCTGACTCCACATTTCACTTCTGCACTGCCCTAGTAGAGGTTTTCCATAATGGCCCCGCCCTTCCAGCAAACCTTTGCCTGGGCATCCAGGTGTTTCCGTACATCTTCTGAAATCTAGGTGGAGGTTCGCAAACCTCAATTCTTGATGTCTATGCACCCGAAGTCTCAACAGCACGTGAAAGCTGCCAAGGCTTGGGGCTCCCACCCTCTGAAGCCACAGCCCGAGCTGTACATTGGCTCATTTCAGCCACAGCTAGAGGGGCTGGGACACAGGGCACTAAGTCCCCAGGCTGCACACAGCACACGGATGCTGGGCCCAGCCCACGAAATCACTTTTCCCTCTTGGGACTCTGGGCCTGTGAGGGAGGGGCTGCCATGAAGATCTCTGACATGACCTGGAGACATTTTCCCCGTGGTCTTGGCAGTTAACATTGGGCTCCTTGATACTTATGCAAATTTCCGCAGCCAGCTTTAATTTCTCCTCAGGAAATGGGTTTTTCTTTTCTATCACATTGTCAGGCTGCAAATTTTCCAAACTTTTATTCTCTGCTTCCCTTATAAAACTGAATGTCTTTAACAGTACCCAACTTACCTCTTGAATGCTTTGCTGCTTAGAAATTTCTTCCACCAGATACCCTAAATCATCTCTCTCAGGTTCAAAGTTCCACAAATCTCTAGCGTGCAGGCAAAATGCCACCAGTCTCTTTGCTAACACCTAATAAGAGTCACCTTTGCTGCACTTCCCAACAAGTTCCTCATCTCCATGTGAGACCACCTCAGCCTTGTCTTTATTGTCCATATCTCTATAAGCATTCTGGGCAAAGCCATTCAACAAGTTTCTGGGAAGTTCCAAACTTTCCCACATTTTCCTGTCTTATTCTGAGCCCTCCAAACTGTTCCAACCTCTGCCTGTTACCCAGTTTCAGAGTCGCTTCCACATTTTCTGGTATCTTTTCACCAGCGCCCCACTCTACTGGTACCAATTTACTGTAGTCCATTTTCATGCTGCTGATAAAGACATATCCGAGACTGGGAAGAAAAAGAGGTTTAATTGGACTTATAGTTCCACACATCTGGGGAGGCTTCAGAATCATGGCCCGAGGCAAAAGGCACTTTTTACATGGCAGCAGCAAGAGAAAAATAAGGAAGAAGCAAAAGCAGAAGCCCCAGATAAGCCCATCAGATCTCGTGAGACTTATTAACTATCATGAGAAAAGCACAGGAAAGACCAGCCCCCATAATTCAATTACTTCTCACTGGGTCCTTCCCACAACATGTGGGAATTCTGGGAGATGCAATTCAAGTTGAGATTTGAGTGGGGACATAACCAAATCATATCAGCAAGTTTCAGTATAACATATGCACTTTGATAACATCTGTGTAACAACTGTGTAAGTTTTAAAAAATTTTAGGTGCATAAAATATTTTGTTGACATGTACATTCATAGATACAACTGCAAGAATTCATATTAAATTCATTAAATGGCTGATTCTGAAGAGGTGAGAATGGAAATAAGATTGGGGTTAGAAGACTAAGAAACTTTCAAGTTTATATTTAATGTTGCACTAAAGAAAATGTTTAATGATATGTATGTTCTTGTATACTCCAATTTATTGATGAATATGAGACTCAGAACTTGTGACTTGCTCAAATACATGGAGTTACAAAACAGTAGAACTAGAAATCAAACTCATATTCTAAAGTGTTTTATTTAACTTTGGCCAACCAAGAGTTTGCTATATAGATATAAGCTATGTAAAAGTAGTTAGAAAAGAAGATTAATAATATGAAAATATAATCTCCATTTACCTCAGAAACTTTCCCTATCAATTTATCTATTATGTCATGCAACAATATATATATAGAACAATGATTTCATACCAGCTATTATGTTTAAATGCTAGAAGTAGGTTGAGACTCTAGTGAAGTCTGAGTTCATGACTCCTGGTTTACAAAACCAGGGCTCTAACCACCATCAGCAAAGGGAGCTTTTAAAGCTAACAAATTGTTCATTGTTTGAGCTTCTGGAAGAAAAGTTTTATAAATCTGACAAGAAATTATCTTTACACATATCATTTCTTTTAATAGTGTAATAATAATTTCAAGCATTATTATTGCTATTATTGTCTGTAATTATGTAATAATTGTGATGCCTCATTTCTAACTCTCCAGAGAGAAGGGGAAAAAAATCCACTGGGAAGATGATGAGGGAGATTAAACCAAATGGTCTTGATAAATTTTCTATTGTAATTTTAAACAAAGCCCTAGATACCATCTGACTAATTGCAGATATTTCTGGAAAGCTTGAAGGTCTCCGAATAATTAGGTTGGGAAGAGGGAGGAAATCAGTTAGGAAGCTGATATCTCCCTGGACACTGTTAAAAACTGGCAACTGGCCTGCAGACCATGGTGGTGCTGACAGTGTGAGCACCAGGCAGCCCATCTTGGAGGCTAATTTGGTCTCAGAAGCAATGGTGTGTCCATTCAATTTGGTAAAGCATTTCGGCTGTGAGAAGCATTCTGAAATAAAAGGTTCGCAGGGAGCAGAAAAAGGAAACTTGAAATTAAGTTTAAAATATATTTGTTATAATCTGTACAAACAACAATTTTATGTGCACTAACAAAAATGCTCTGTCATTCTTCATCAGCAACCGTTACACTCAAATTCCGTGCTAAAGAGTAAAAAAGTGTCTGGGGAACTGATAAATCTTTGTTTGCCTCATTAAGTCTGCTCAAAACAAAACAAAACCAAAGTTGATAAAGTCATCCTAAGAAGATCTGGCTATCATTATGATTTTCATCCAACAAAACAAATCTGACATAGTAAAAGGAGCATTAATAGAAGTGTTTTTAAATTTAAGAAATTTAAAATGATGAGATGATAATATCTATATTGGCAGAAGGCAAGATATATTTTAGCTGTAAGATCTAACAGGAAAACTGTTCTCCATCACCAAAATGCTTCATTTCTTTATTTGAAATTCTGAATTTCTTGCTTGGATCTATTTTTTTATTCCTGATGAGAATATTGATATCAGCTTTTATAACAGCCATAGAAGAATGATATAAAAATCTGGCTTTTATACTCAAAGGTTTCAATATGTGCTTTAGCCTACATTCTAGATTCTTCATGTTTCAATGTAGATGTATTAATTTTCTAGAGCTGCCATAGCCAACAGTCACAAAATGGGTGGCTTAAAACAACAGAAATGTATTCTGTCACAATTCTGGGGCTAGATGTCTGAAATCGAGATGTCAGTAAGGCCTTACTTCCTCTGGAGTCTTTAGGATAGACCCCTCCAATGCCTTTCCCCAGCACCTGGTAGCTGCCAGTAATCTTCAGCATCCCTTGGCTTACTGTTGCATCACCCCAGGCTCTGCCTCCATCCTGGCATGGCATTTCTACCTCTGTGTATTTCCAAGTCTCCCTATCCTTAGAAGGACACTAATCATTGGATTTAGAGCCCACCCCAATCCATTATAACCTCATTTTAATTTGATTACATCTGTAAATAACCCATTTCCAAATAAAGGCGCATCCGCAAATACCAGGAGTTATGATTTGAATGTATCTTTTTAGGGGACGCAACTCAACCCATTATAGTAAATTAAGTGCACATCTGATTCTCTGAATCTAGGAGGTAGAAACAGATGGGAAATTAGCTGTCAGAACGATAGTTACCTATTCAACTTAAAAAATAATAATAATAGGGTTACAAGGAAGAAAATCCTTCCATATGGTTACACAAAACAAGAATAGACATACAATCCCATGAATCCTTTCATCCTCCCTATAAGAAAGGTGAATAGAAGTATGTACATGCAGGTCAAGCAGCAAGGTCCTAGCAGGTCTGAAATAGTATACTTAGACTATGGAAATAAATGCGGGGTATGGCAGTGGGGAATAGGAATGAGACTGGAAGCTTCTCTTCACCTCCATCTTTCTTAGTAACATCATCAAAGAGGATATAACATTAAATTGTCTTCCTGTCTTTGGAAGCCTATTCTCCCTCTGTCACTCTTCAATGTGTTCTTTTATAGAATCCTACCCACATTCACAGCTGGTGCAGTGAGAAAGCCCCTAGTCTTTCCTTCTGTCAGAGGAGGGAACTTGCTACTCACTTCTACCCAACCAGACCCACATCTATGCATACCCACAAATCTGTACCTTACAAAATTAAATTACTGCCAGTTTGAAATAGAAGAGTATCTGGCTGTCTGCTCTAAGTCTTATAAAAAAATTATTATTTTCTTTTTTCATTCTGTTTTTTCTTGCATTCAAAATTGTAGATCAAAAGAAAAAGACACTGGAAAGCTGCTTTGCCTACCTCTAGTGTCCTAAGGTTTGGCTCCACCAAAAGCTGAAGAAGCAATAACGCCACTTGCCAATATTTACATAATGCTCATATGATGCTTGCAAACTTTACCAGGTACTCTTCTGAGTGTTTTAATATGTGGTAACTCATTTAGTCTGCTAAAATCTTTGAGGTGGATGCTCTATTATGCCTATTTCACAGAAAAAGAAACTGAGGAGCACAGAGGTTACATGTGCTGATCAAAGTCAAGCAACTAACAAGTGGCAGGATTGGGATTCCAGTTCTTTCTCTCTGGCTTCAGAATTCTTAAGTTCTTCTGAATTTTATTTTGTATTAAAGAAATAGTTCAGAGGAAATTCTTCAAATTCTGCATGGCAATACAATATCAGCTATCATTAATAAACTAATAAACATAACTGCCTCTGCCTGAATCTTTCCTGGGTGTTTATTTCCTCAGGAGATCTCATAGAAGATGCTATGGTAGCTGAAATTCAGTATACCTGTTTCTGGATATTTCTCAACCTCTTTACATGAGTGACACAGCCAATAAGCTCCTTCATGTCGTGTTGTAAATATCTGGGCACAGTTCTGCTCCAGACAATCTTACTTACTTGCATTTCCCACAAAGCCCCAAGATCCACAGACTACTGTTCTTTGTCCAAGCTGTCCTCTTCCCTTATAAGGTTCATCACCCTTTTCTACTAAGCCTTCTTAGCTAACTCTTACTCAGAATTCCAAGCTACATCTAAAGTATTACTTCCATATAAATTCATTTCCTGACCCCTTTCACAAGACTCAGGTTCAGTATAATTCTTCTCTCCTGTGACTCTGTTTGGACCTACAGCAGCGGGCATTCTTACCAGCCAAACATTGATTCTTTCTAATAGAATCTGGAAATTATTAAAGTAACCAACTCTGTCCAAAAATCTAGATAGACAGGGAAAACTAACCCACCTCCAGCTCAAGAGATGTACTTGCTTTTTCTAGGGTCAATCGCAGTTCTGCAAAGTCATGTGACTCAATTAAAGCCAACCAGATGTTAGAATAAATTTTCTGGGGTTTCTCCTATGAGTGCTTCTGGAACCAACATATCTTTTCTTCCTCTGGACATTGTTAGGTATAAAACTAAATTCTAGAGCTAATGTAACCATTTCATTACCAATTTAAAGATAGAGCTAAATCACAGAGGAGAAAAGAGACTGTAGAAATAGAGCTAAGGCCATTGATTAAGTCAACCCTGAAGCTGCTCAATTTCTGAACCTCCTACTATAAATGGCAATATATATTTTTTATTGCTTACTCCAGTTTTAAATGTGTTTTTCTTTTATTTCCATCTGAAAGCACTTGAAGGAGTACATTTACCAACCATTTTTTGCATACCTCTTTAAAATTACTTTTTAAATTGTTGAGCAATCAACCATGAGCTCCTTGAGATTAGGAATTATGTTTTTGTTCTTTCTGTATCCCCAGTACTTAATTCAGGTTTGGTACATGGTAAGAATTTAGTAAAAATTTAATAAATGAATGGCTAAGTGAGATTACCACTAACTATTCAATACATAAGAATTAACCTCAAAAGCATAGACAGCAAAACCAAAAATAGACCAATGAGACTATATTAAACTAAAATGCTTCTACACAGCAAAGGAAACAACTGAGTGAAGATAAAACCTCTTAAATGGGAGAAAATATTCACAAATGATTAATCTGACAAGGGACTAATATCAAGAATATGCAAGGAACTTAAACAACTCAACAGTTAAAAAAAACCAAAGAAAGAAACACATAATCCAATTAAAAATGGTCAAAAGACATGAATAGACATTTCTCAAAAGAAGACATACAAATGGCCAAAAAATATATAGATGCTCAACATTACTAATCATCAGGGAAATGCAAATCAAAACCATGATGAGATATTATTTTACCCCAATTAAAATAGTTATTATTAAAAATACAAAATGTAACAGATGTCGGTGAGGATGAAAGAAAAGGGAACTCAAATGCTATTGGGAATGTAAACTGGTACAGCTACTGTAAAAAACATTATGAAGATTTCTCAAAAAACTAAAAATATAACTGTCACATAATCCATCAGTTTCACTACTATTTATCCAAAGGAAAAGAAGTCTGTGTATCAGAGGAACACTTGCGCTTGCATATTTATTGCAGAACTGTTCACAATGACAAAGATGTAAAATCAATCTAAGTGTCCACAAAACGATGAATGTACTTTTTTAAAAATGTGGTATATATACACAGTGTAATACTATTCAGCCAAAGAAAAGAATTAAACCTTGTCATTTGCAGCAGCATAGATGGAACTGGAGGTCATTATGTTAAGTGAAATAACAAGAATAAAAAGATAAATATTGTATGTTCTCATCTATATATAGAAGCTTAAAAAGAAGAATAAAAAGATAAATATTGTATGTTCTCATCTATATACAGAAGCTTAAAAATTTGATCTTATGGAGGTAAAGAGTGGAATGATGGATACAGAGGCCTAGAAGTGTGTGTGGGTGGTAGTAGTGAATGAAATGAAGTTGGTTAATGGGTACAAACATACAGTTTGATAGGCTATAAGTTCTAATGTACAATAGCAGAGTACAGTGAGTATAGTTAGCAACAATGTGTTGTATATTACAAAGTAGCTAGAAAAGAGGACTCAAAAATGTTCTCAACACATAAAAATGATAAATGATCGAGGTGATGGATATACTAAATGCCCTGACTTAATCATTACACATTCTGTATGTAACACTCACATGTACCCTATCAATGTATAAAATACGATGTATCAATAAAAAAGAATGATTATAATGTATTCTGTAAGAAAAACAGAGCCAAATTGTAAGAAATAGTATGTTAATTTAATAATTTTGAAGACAGAGTTTTAAAAATAGGCCCTCTTCTACTTTAGTCATGGAAAATTCTACCTCTATCTCAGACCGTTGTTCTAGCAGTATGTTGAAAGGCACATAAGTTAGCTGTAATTGTAGGTGCAACTGATAAGACAACTGATAAAATAACAGATGTCCCACAATAAACTAAGGTGCAATACAAACATCTGGAACTTACAAAAGCAAATTGTAGAAACAGTTTTGTGATCTTAGATGACCATTGCCTTAGCCTAAATGGAGATTGGAGAGAAAAGGAAAATAACTAGAAATTTCAGGAGAACTTTTCAAAAGAGTTGTTGGGGTATTATGAATCTCATTCTCTTCTAAGGGTAAAGATGATAGAGTGCATTTCATCCCTTTACCTAAATTCTAGAGAGAGCTTTGGGGGGTATGGACAGTCAAGCTTATTATACTTTGCCTGCACTTTGGAAGACATTGAAGACTGGTGACGAGCTCATAATTTCCAGGTCTGAGGAGTGAGATGCACTTGGCTAGCTAACTAGCTGAGTAAGGAGCAAAGAAGAGCTAGCTGCTGCAACTGAAATTAGTCTGCGCTTTCAGGGTTTATCCAGGCAAAGAATGAGCCACACCAGAGAAGGAAATTTACATGGGTCTGCCTGGAGAAGTAACTGGAATTCAAGGGTGAAATTCCCATTTCACCCAAAGTAAAAGCTAAAGTATTTACAATAGTATACATAATCTGGGTTTTCCCTTCCACATCCCTCCCTTTTCTCCTTGTCATCCTACCCCTCTCCCTTCCTCAACCCTATAGTCTCCCTTCTGCTTTAGGGGATTTTCACAGGATATTTACTATTTCAGCCATCCACAGGGCACACACTGTGACTTCCTCCAAGCGTTTAAAAAATGTCAGTGTATCAGTTAGCTATGGATAACCACAAATTTTGGTGGTTTAAAGCAATGACAGTTTGTTTTTCGTCATGATTATGTGGGTTGGCTACTTGTCTTCTTGTCCATGCCTGCTCAACTGAAGCTCGGTGGTCTACAATTACTCTTGGTTGGAAGTCTTTAGCCTCAGCTAGAACCTGAGCTGAAAGGGTTTGGAAAGCTGAAAGTTTTACCTCCAGTTGGGCTGTCATCTTCCAGAATGCAAAATGAGATTTCTTTACTTGGTGGCAGAGAATTCCCTAGCAGCAAGAGAGGATGAAACCCCAACACACAAGCAATTTTTATGCCTTTGCTTTGTTTTAATATTTTTTGTGTTTGTTTGTTTGTTTGTTTTTTGAGACGGAGTCTCACTCTGTCCAGCCCAGGCTGGAGTGCAGTGGCGCAATCTCGGCTCACTGCAAGCTCCGCCTCCCGGGTTAACATAATTCTCCTGCCTCAGCCTCCCGAGTAGCTGGGACTGCAGGCGCCTGCCACCACGCCCGGCTAAGTTTTTGTATTTTTAGTAGAGACAGGGTTTCACCATGTTAGCCAGGATGGTTGTTTTAATTTTTAGTGTATATTACCCTAAGCGGTCACAAGTCCAAGCCCATATTCAAGGGATGGAAAGTGAGTTTCCACCCTTTGAGCAGCAAACCCACATTGCAAAGGGTGAGCATGTAGGAATGGGAGAAGCTGCAACCTACCTTCTCAATAAGAACTACAGTGATCAGCCCACTTAAAATTTTGACTTAGTTCCACAAAAGCATTCCCAATCCTCTTTAATCTGCTTTATTAATTCTTATTCCCAGAGTATATGTCACTTTCTAACATACTATGTTAGCTACTTATTATGTCTATTGTTTATTGTTTTGTCTCCTCCTTTAAAATATATATTTCCAAATTGGAAATCTTTCTTCGCTAATCCACTTAGAAGAGTTTCTGACACATAATGGGTGCTCAATAAATATTATTTTAAAATATAAATGAAATATTCATCAACAATTTGAAGCCAATGAGAACCTCATATTCAGCCAGAGAAAGTACTTCATTCACATCAAAGAGACTGCAGATGTAAAATTCCCAACAATGGGCCTGGATGGGAATGGTTCCTGAAGAATCCATTAAAACTATTCTAAGAGATACAGTTGCATCCTAAAATAAGTAAAACAAAACAACAATAGTCTGTGAGTCAGGCACCAATTCATGATAGTATTAGTCACCTGATCATTTTTCTGTCTCTAGGGTTAGAAGCATAAGTCAGTGGAAGACAGAAGAGGTCAATCTGCTTCTCCATCAACCCATTAGTTGCAATGACAAAACTGCAACAATGCTGAGCTGAGAAAAGGGAAGTAGCTGCAACTTAAATAATCTTCGAACTTTTAATTCTTACATGAAATGAGACCTATGAACTGCTGACCAAAGTTGTGTTAAACCATTGTGTTAAAATGACAAGAAACACGGAGTTTTCCTTAAATTTCGTCTAGGAGAAAGGGAAACACTGGTCCCACTGAATAAATTAAAAAAACAGCAGTGGGGGATGGGGATAAAGTGCAGCCCACAAGCCATACCAAACATCACAGTGATACTGCCTTTTCAAAAGTGATAGTTGCAGTTGCAAAATGAGTGACTTATTGTGTGTTCATAGGAACACCTTTTACATGGTGGAAAGGAATGTTAATCAGCAATATGAAAGAAAAGAGCTGAGGTTTAATGAATATATGTGAGGGGATGGGAGCAGTTAATGAATTATTTCATAAAATCTTTCCCAGATGCTATGAACTAAGTATGATTATCATTCTTTTATATATAAGGAAGTCAAAGCGCAAAGAAAATTAATGACTTGCTGCAATTCAAATGGTTACGAAGTGGCAGAGCTTGGCTTGAAACCGGATTCTCACTGATTCTAAACTCCTTACTCTTCTATTTTAAACCACTGCTTCCAGACTGAAGCGGGATCAGATATAAATCCTCTACTCAATTACTTTATAATTTTGCAATATCATAAGACCCTGGAGAGCATTCGTAAATCACAAAAATACAAGGACTTAAGTGCTTTAGGAGAGGCTCTGGAAAGTCAGAGGGGGAAGAAATTACTTCCAGCTGAGGATCAGGGAAAACTTCCCAGAGGAAACTGAATTTTAATTTAATCTCATAATTATGACAGAGCTGAAGCTCTGGTTGGTGTTCCTAGTCTTCTTTCCTATCTTTGAGAAATGAGTCATATTTACATTTTTTTAAATATTTAAATAATTGATAAGTGTTCAACTAAATCAAAAGTAACTCAAGTCTTCTTTGTCTTTCTCTTCCTAAATTTATCTTTCACACACAGAAAAAAAAAATGTAAGTGAAAAAAGAAGTAACTAGACTCCCTACCCTCTATATCTTTGTATATAAGACACATCCATTCTTAAAGCAGTTTGGTCTCTCATTTACCATTGAAATTATCTAAAAATGAGCATGAGTACCTAAATCATTATAGATTTTCTTAATTCATGTTTACCTATGTTTTGACAAATATATTTGTTATTTCTAGCATTTTCTTCATTCTAAATCTGTAAGCTGTTTAACATGCTAAATTGCCTATATTAATTATATTCTCACAAGCTAGAAAAAAAAGTAAATATGTAATAAATCTCACTACATATATCATAAACTATGATATTCAGAGTCCAAATGTCAAAAAGCATATAGTTAAGCATGAAACTTGAAATGATTAAAAATTATACAGTAAAACAAGCATTTTATTTTGCCTAAAAATACATATTTAATGATACAAATGACAATAATCATTTTTATAATTATATACTACAACATTATAAGTTAATACATAAGAATAATGGTGCAAATTTATGTCACATCAAAAATAACTTTGTAACTTGCATCACTTTTTATTAACCAAGAACCTCAGAGCCCGCTATGGAATACTAGATCAACTCTGTTCTTTGTAAATTGATTAAACACAGAATCCAAAATTCTGTTTAGCCAACCTAACTCTCCTCAAGAGGCTAATGCATCTGGGTCTTAAATTGAGCCCAGCTGAGCAATGAGAATCAGATGAATTCAACACTTCAGCTTTGCCCAATTCGTATCCAGTCCATAAATGTGATTTATAAATCACATTAATGAAGATTTACTTCTTCAACCAGATTAATTAAGTAGAATAAGGAAAACATTTAACAGTTACTGTGTACAGATATTTTGCATATATTATTTCATTAAACTTATGCATGATAAAGCTGGGCTTTAAACATACATAGTCTGTCCTAGAGCTAAGCACTTAACTACCATCCTATGGGTCTATGATAGCTAAGCCTTTACATGAATTTAAAAAATGATTGATTCTACAATTTGCAAGATTTTGTAATTCTTATTTTAATATATGTAACATAGTTTGAAAATGTACAAAAAGTGATGGAGGAGTTTGAACCAGAGCTAGTGATTCACCCTGGATCCCTTTGAATTTCAACATTGCTTCATATTTAAGAGCCTTTCCAATAGTTTACATTAAACCTATTGCCTTAATTTATGTAGTGATAAAACCAGATTTTCTTTCTCACTTTCCCTTCTTTGTACTTTTGTAGATCCACGATTGCCAATGCAAGACTGAGAACGACGTGATATTCAGAGTCCACAAAAAAGCATTACCCCACTCCAGCCACAGGGCTCCTCCCGGCCTTGTCAATGTCCCATTCATGGCCCGTAATGACTTCCTCTCTCCATCTCCACCAGTACTTCTAGAGGTTCAACTTTCATCAACACCTGCAACGAGCCTCTTCCCCGTACTACATGAGTCGCAATGACAGTTCAGTGATATCACTGTCCCTGTCATATGCAGTTTGTGGGCTGCTCTTGGAGTAACATTTGCTGCCACTTTGCTAACTTAACTCATCCATTCACCCAGTGTTTTACACCTCCAGGACACCCCAACTACTGTTTCAACAAACACTCTCATACTTGTCCCTATACGGACCTTTGTAGTAATTTCTTTGAGATGCAGACCCAGGAATGAAGTTGCAGGGCCATAGTATATGTGCCTATATAATTTGACTAATTAAGCACTAGAATGCATCCCACAGTATATGTGCCTATATAATTTGACTAATGAAGCCCTAGAATACAAGAAGTACATGAAAATTCTCACTGTCTATTTTTATTCTTGCTTCTAACTTAATATCTATACTTACTGGTTTCCCCGTATTTTTCATTGGTTTCTTAAATATAGCAATATTTGTACTTTGCAAGTTCACACCATTTTGATTTTTTGTTGTCTCCCAGCTTCAAAACAGTGTTGATGCTATTTAGAATTTACATATTTTGCTTCATCCATGCTTTGAAAAATTATTATAATATCCTCAAAATGTGGGGACCAACATCATATATTCCTTATATATTTATGCATCTTCTTATTTCAGTACATTCTTCAAGAGTTTCTCAAAGTGATTCTTTATATGGTCAATATTCTGAAGGTTGATTGAATCTAACGTCCTTAGTTTTCAAATGTAATTACAATGTTAAGAAGCCTGGGATCAATCTAAATATTTTTCCTTGGTAGGTATGCTCATTCTCTGGAAGCATTTCCATTTCTCTTCATTGTTCTAGAATTTAATTGTAATATGTCTAAGTAATAATAATAGCTAATAATTAACAAGTGATTTTGTGCAAGGCACTATTCTAGGGGTTTTACATATGTTAACTTATTTTATCCTCTCAATAATATTTTAAGATAGACATTTTATTATCCCAATTTTAGTGATGAGTAAAGTTTAGTCCCAAAAGTTTATCTTATGTGTCATTTCAAATAAGAGATCTGGTATTTTTCTTTATTTCTGGGATATTAATAATCTTTATTTTTTTAATATGCCTTTTCTTTGCCCCTTCTGCCCACCACCACCACAATCTTTTTTCTGAGAATCCAAGTAACTGGATGTTGGCATTTTTTATTTCTATTTTCCAAGTCTTTTAGTTTATTGTAATGTTTTCTCTAATTTTATGTTTTTCTGTTATCTTCTGAAAGTGTTCAATATAATCTTCTGACAAACTAATTCTTTCTTCAGCTGAATCTTTTGGGTCTTCAGATCTTTTTTTTTTTTTTTAACTATTATAGTTCTCATACTTACTATCTCCACTTGATTCATTCTTATGACTTCTTCCACATTTTAACTTTTATTTTTTTGAGATGGAGTCTCACTGTGCTGCCCAGGCTGGAGTACAGTGGTGTGATCTCAGCTCACTGCAACCTCAGCCTCCTGGGTTCAAGTGATTCTACTGCCTCAGCCTCCCAAGTAGCTGGGATTACAGGCGCACACGACTATACCCGGCTAATTTTTGTATTTTTAGTTGAGACAGGGTTCCACCATGTTGGCCAGGCTGGTCTCAAACTCCAGACATCAGGTGATCCATTCACCTTGGCCTCCGAAAGTGCTGGGATTACATGCGTGACCCACTGCACTCAGCCATTACCAACTTTCTTTTTCCTTAGAGTATTTCAGTTAACCTTATTTTAAATTCTTAGTCCATCTTTTCCAATAATTCTCTTTCATATGATATTATTTTTAGCTTGCCACCTTCCTTTTAAAGATTATTGTCCCTAGTATCTAGAAGTTTTATCCCCCATGAGCTCATGACACTACCTGATAATATAAATTAGGGAAGAGCCTACATTGTATTTCTGCTTTTGAGTTTAATCACAAAGAGGATGAGACTAAATGGGGAGCCTTGAAGTACCAAAACCTGTCCCCATTACGTCTGTGCCACTCCACCAACAAATCTCCTGAATCATTTTTTTCAAGATGGTGCAGTCTTTTTAAACAAAATCTATTAGCTCTAGCATTTGAAGAGAATTTATAAAATCCCTGATAGCTGGCATCTGTTTTATTAGTGTCTCATACTAGCAGAGACTTTGCAGACCCAAATCTTACCTTCCTGGCATTTCGAGGTCCAGGCTATTGCTACAGAATTCTGTGACAATTGTGAGGTAAGAACAGTCCCGAAGTGATGGACCAACGCGTAAGAGGCAAGATAACTGAAAACCTCTGTCCCTACTGTCTTCCGAGAGTTGTGGTTTGACCAGGCAGCCCCCTATGCCGTTTCCAGACCCAGGCTTCCCTCTGCTTCTGCAGTTTCTCCAGGTAGATTTGAGGGGGCAGAAAGTTAGGGGGGAGCTAGCAGCCTATTCTAGTTCACTCTCTTGTTTTAACCTTCCAGCTTCCTGACTCTCTAATCAGTCAGCATTTCCTTTCCAGCTGTAACAGCCTTCATGACGTTCAAGCCCTTTTTCTCTAATCATTGAAACTTCTAGAACTGTAGTCACTAATATACAGATACATTCTTTAAATTATTCTAAATAGATGGTTAAAACATTACAATCTGGAACTTAGATCCCAAATTTCCCATTTTTCAAGTTGTTTTAGGAGCTACTTTGTATCTGACATGCTTAACTGGTTCTTCAATAACAACGCTCCATAGCTTATACAGTACCCCAAATAGTGTCCTAATATCTTTAAAATAAAAAATAAATAAATAAAATAAAAAAGCACCTTATACAATCTGCCAAACTCTTAAGGTTGCTTCTGATAGGCACAAAAGGAATTTCTCACATTTTAAATTTGTTTTGGGAAACTGCAAAATTCTTATCACAACTTTGGCTATTACGAGTTGGAGTTCAGAATAATCTAAATTCAGCAGTTCTTCCTTCAAAACAGTATTACTGTTAATGAATTATGTGGGTATTGTACCTTCTGTGCCTTTCTGTTCAAAAGGAACAAAGCTGTGCTTTTCATTTGGAGCAGAGTCTGTGATTATGGACCAACTAATTAACTTGTCTGATATAGGAGGGATGATGCAATTTTCACTGCTAGCTTTTCTCTCTTCCATATTGATGGGGTTGCCGCTTATAAATGCTGTGATGACGGTTGTGCAAAAGCTTGTTCTAAGAACTTGCTTTAAGGACATTTTTATATCTATCATTAAGTTCCCTTAGCAACAGAGAAAATTTTAAAAGCTAGTCAAACTAAGGTTACCAAGTTGAATTTCCACATATTCTTATTTACAAAAGGCATGATTTTCTCTCAGCATTTTCTGAGCTTCCTTTCAACCCTTAATATTTTAATAAAATATCACTGTTACTTAATAAAGAAATGATGACATGAGAAAGAGGTGCTACCTGTTCTTTCTTACCACACCTGTGCATGGCACAACCACAGGAGAAAACTAAGTTATCCAAAAGTCTCAGGTGCTGTAAGGGGATAGGGGGTAATTTACTTTGCCATTTTAGTTAATAGCTGATTTCTGTCTTGCAAAGGGAAAATTCCTATTATTTTATTGATTAGATATGTCCATTAGCCAAAGTATAAAATAAATTAAAATTACAACTACTTAGTGACACTTGGTTTAAAAAAAAAAAAACTTAGCGATAAACATTCAAACATTTTACAGAGAACGGAAAAGCCAGCAGTATGCTTCTCATTGATCTGAGAAAAACTTGTCCAAGTCAGATACGGATAGACGCATATACTTCATCTAAAAAAAAAATGGCAATTACATTAATATTGATAAAAATAATAAATAGCTTTCCAAGGGGGAAAGCATAGCCTGAAAAAAGACATCTGTGATATATGGCTCACAAACTCAAAATTTAGATTCAGTACCCAAGGGCTGTCGGCTGATTTATAAAATGCCTTTACTACATTGGGTTCAAGTGCCAGTAAGTATTTTAGATCATCAATACCATCTTCCTTAATATATGCTTTTTAGAACATTTAAATAGTTGATGCAATATTTTATTTATGTCCATCCTGAGTAGGGTTGCTTTATAGAGTTTATGGACTCGAAGGAGGGAGGAAGTCTGCTTGGTTGGTTAAATTCATGTAGGAAATAGGCAGTGTTTCTGACAGTGCCTATACCTGTACTGTGACCTTAAGGAACTGTCATGAAATCCTAATACCTAGTATAGACCTTAGAAATGTCTAATTTAGTCCCCTACAGAGTTATCCTCCCTCCACTAGGGAGCGAACAGTTGTAGGGCTTTGGCTTTTATATCAGGCTTGGCCAATAATTCTAATAGCCAACTTATTAAGCGCTTAGAGTGTGCCAAGAGCTGTCCTAAATGGTTTACATGAATCCGCTCATTTAATCTTCAACATAGTCCAATGAGGAAAGTACCATTTCTGTTCTTTCATAGATGAGAAAGTCAATTCCGAAATGTTTTAATTTAGTTACCCAAATTTACACCATAACTCCAAGGTTTGAACTTTAACTTTTTAACTCTACATTGGTATCATATCTAACTCTTTCCAAAAACTAAGTTCATTGAGGGCCAATATTGCTTTTTACATTTGAAATACCCCATTGCACTTAACACGGGGTTAGGTAGGCATACAAAAATACTAGTTAATAAATTCATTTATAAAATGTAAATGTACTAGGTATTCTCTGTGACCCAGATATTCTTTGACCTACCAGATTTTCTTTCTATCATTTTCCGCCCTGCTTTGGGCACCAGGAAGTGGATCCCTATATATTGTTTCATCCGGGTCCCTTGGGCCACTCTGAACTCTAATTGGGTTTGGCCAATGAAGAGAACACGAGACTGAAGGGAGAGTGAAGAGAGAGATCTGGGTTATTTTCCCAGCTCCATCACTGGGGTTGAGGGTTGGCAGTGTCTCTGATGCCCAATGACAAGCTGCAGCTTCTGACTGGTCCCCATAGCTATAGCTCCAGCTCCAGCTCTTTTTGGGGTTCCAGTAAGGTACTCATTGCCCTGGCCCTTCAGACCGAGTGGTGATAATGGGGTTCAGCCCATACCTTTTTAGTTTTCTTTCATCTTGTTTAGGGTTACCATGAGAAGTTATTCTCCTATCCTCAGTGTGTTTAAATGATATACGAGAGAGTGTTAAGATGAAACAAAATATTGTCACATAATAATACAAAATCTATCTAGTCTGCATCTTTAACTTTATTCTGACACCCTTAAAGTAGTTCATCTCTGGCCTCCTTGTTTCTCCTGTAGAATAACAAGCATATCTCTTCCCAAGGTTTTTGTACCTGCTCATCCTTCTGCTTGAAACACACTTTTCCACATAGAGCTACAAGATTTATTCAGGTTTTGAATGTCATCTTAGAAGTTTTTAAAGTAACAGCTCCCATTGTGCTGTACACACAGCCTACTTTATATTTCTTCAAAATATGTATTATCTGACATGATATTATAAATATATTCTTATTTGTTTATTAATGTCATTTCTACAATACCTGCTCAAAGCTTGGGCATTCGTAATTTCAAAAATCTTCAAATCCAAAATGCTCCAAAATCCAAAACTTTTTGAGTGCTGACCTGACGTCACAAGTGGAAAATTCCACACCTGACCTCATGTGAGAGGTGGCAGTCAAAACATGGATGCAATACACACAGTTTATTTAACATATCCAAGGGAAAAAAGACCCTCCCAGCCCTCTTCATCCGTGATATATCTTTTCCACACAAGCCCATACTTCCCCACACAAGCATGCCCACAAAGGGTAATAAAATGGCATGTGTGCAGGCCAGATGCACCAACAGCAGGTTGCTCTACATGTTGCTCTACATGGGGCTAAGGCCTACATGCATTACTCCGTATGCTTTTTTTTTTCTCTCATTCTCTGTTCTATGGTATAAAGATATTGCTGGAAAATGTCACCAAAAAAAATTCCTGTAAATATTCCCATGGCTAGCAGTGGAAAGAGAGAGAATGGTAAACTGGGCATGGTTATGGGCACCTGTAGTACTCAAGAGGCTGAGTTAGAGACTCGGTCTCAAGAAAAAAAAAAAAAAAGAAGTAGGAAGTATTTACATGGTGCTTGAGATAGCCATTCTTTTGCTTTCTGATGGTTCAATCTATGCAAACTTTGTATTTTACACAAATTATTTCTTAAATTGTATAAAATTACCTTCAGTCTATGTGTATAAGGAATATATGAAGCATAAATGAGTGTTGTGTTTAGACTTGGGTCCCATCCCCAAGATATCTCCTTATGTGAATGCAAATATTCCAAAATCAGAAAAACTCAGAAATGTGAAACACACCCGGTCCAAAGCATTTTGGATGAGGGATATTCTACCTGTATATTGTAAGATCTGGGAAGTCATAACTTTTGTTGATTTTGCTTTTCATTATATTGTCTCTTCTGCACTAGTACCTGGAACATAGTGGGGACTCAGCAAATATTTGATGACTGACTGAGTGAAGGAATGATTCATAACTACCTCCCATTTTGAGAGTTCTGTGTCGCCCAGGCTAGAGTGCAGTGGTGCAATCTCGGCTCACTGCAAGCTCCGCCTCTCGGGTTCAGGACATTCTCCTGCCTCAACCTCCTGAGTAGCTGGGACTACAGGCACCCGCCACGACGCCAGGCTAATTTTTTTGTATTTTTAGTAGAGACGGGGTTTCACCGCATTAGACAGGGTTTCACCGCATTAGACAGGATGGTCTCGGTCTCCTGCCCTCGTGATCCGCCTGCTTCGGCCTCCCAAAGTGCTGGGATTACAGGTGTGAGCCACCGCGCCCGGCCTTATTCATTATCTTAACAGCATTGGGTAAAAGAATACCAATTTTATCCTTATATAAGGAATAATTCCCAGACATATAACAAGGCAATGGACCAAATTCTTTATATCTCCCAGACCTCATCAGATCATTCAGTTCCTCTTAGATTACTAAAAAGGTGAGTCTTAGGCTGGGTGCGGTGGCTCACGCCTGTAATACCAGCACTTTGGGAGGCCGAGGCGGGTGGATCACAAGGTCAGGAGATCAAGATCATCCTGGCTAACATGGTGAAACTCTATCTCTACTAAAAATACAAAAAATTAGCCTGGCGTGATGGTGCGCCCTTGTAATCCCAGCTAGTTGGGGGGCTGAGGCAGCAGAATAACTTGAACCTGGGAGGCAGAGGTTGCAGTGAGCTGATATTGGGCCACTATACTCCAGCCTAGATGACAGAGCGAGACTCTGTCCCCAGAAAAAAAAAAAAAAGAAAAAAAGGTGAGTCTTAGTATTGGGTGAGCTCTTAGATGAAAGAGAGCTATTTAATAGTGCAGAGGAAGATGCTTATGTGACTCTGTCTTCTTTCAGGACTCTTCATGTTCTCCCTCATTGACAAAGGGCAGTGGATTTCTGGAAATCTATTTTCAGTAGACTTCAGTAACTCAATTTTACCTATCCACACTGTGTGGTATAGTATCATCATGTAAAAATCAGAAGCATCAAAAATCAGACAAACCTGGACTCACTCCTCAATTCTTTTACCAGGTAACCTTGAGTTAATTACTATAAGTTTCAGCTTCTGAGAGTAGTATTGGAATTTATCAAAGGGTTATTATGAAGATTAAAGAGATAACATGTGAAATGACAGACACATGGTAGGTACTCTAAAAACCTTTTTATTATTATTATTATCTCTTAGAAACCACCTTCTATGCATGCTCTAAATCAGTGATGCTCACACTGTGCACCACAAATCCCTCAGGTTCTGTGAAGGAGCCTAACTGTTTAAAGATGGGGAGAGGCGGTGAAGTCGATACTAAGTGGGAATGGAGTGAGGATCGGTGCTGAGGAAGAGGCCCTGTGGATGGGGCCCTCAGTCAGAGCTACTCCAATGTTACAATTTTTCTTTTTTTTTTTTTTTTTGTATTTTGAAGTGCTGAATGTAATTCTCTTTTCACAAAGGAAACAGTTTAGATTTCTTTATCTGATTATAAAAAATGCATAATCATTTAAATACTCTTTAACCACCCATAAAAGCAGACCTGTACTTAACTCATTGAATGAACTCAGTTAATTCATTCAAAGAGCCAGACTCAGTGAAGTACAAACAGCATTGTTAGCAATTTTTTTTTTTTTTTTTTTTTTTGAGACAGAGTCTTGCTCTGTCATCCAGGCTGGAGTGCAGTGGCATGATCTCGGCTCACTGCAACCTCAGCCCCCGGGTTCAAGCAATTCTCCTGCTTCAGCCTCCTAAGTAGCTGGGCTTACAGGAACTCACCATACGCCTGGCTAATTTTTGTATTTTTAGTAGAGACAAGGTTTCACCATGTTGGCCAGGCTGGTCTCTAACTCCTGACATCAAGTTATCCACCCATCTTGGCTTCCCAAAGTGCTGGGATTACAGATGTGAGCCACCACATCAGCCTGTTAGCACTTCTTTAAATCTCCCTGTTTGACTTGTTTTCCCCTATCTCTGAATGAGATTTCAAGTGGGGCCTATAATTTTCTTGGACATTTGCATGAATTAATAAATGATTTCCATATTCAGAGAAGAACTTTGTAGTGCAGTCTACTAACAGCATTTCAGCATCTCATTCAGTTTAAGGCTTCTCTCTTCCAGGCTCAGGCTTGGAAGTCTGCTGTGGGAGAGGGAGTGGGTTTTGCCCATTTTTCTTACATTGTTTCTGTATAGAGTTGCAGGTGAGTGTGGTGGAACAGTAGTGAGGAGGAGTTGTTGGGAAGAGAGGAAGGTAAGAGAAAAAAGTCTCACATGACTAGCATAGTTGCAATTTGACATGATTACTCTCTTGCTGTGACAGATGTTCAATCTGACTTCTTTCTCTCAAGCAACACTTTTGATGGTTGTATAAAGACACTTGATGCTGAAACTCCTTCATGATGTGGGCAATGCGTCCTCTGGTCATCAATTAGAAATATGCCCCGTGAGACTAGCCTTCACTAGCACGTGCCATTCAGACACCCTCTGTCTTAGTCCATTGAGGCTTCTATAACAAACATACTATAGACTGGGTGACTTTCACAACAAACATATATTTGTCAACAGTTCTCTAGGCTGGGAAGTGCAAAATCAAGGTGCCAGAAGATTCAGTGTCTGGTGAGGGCTGGATCATTAATTCATAGATGGTGCCCTCTCCTGGTATCCTCACATAGTACAAAGAATGAGGGAGCTCTCTCAGGTCTCTTTTATAAGGATACTAATTACATTCATGAGGGCTCCACCTTCATGACCTAATCACCTCACAAAGCCTCACTTCCTAATATCATCACGCTAGAGGTTAGGATTTCAATGTATGAATTTTAGGGGAATGCAATTATCATCTGCAGCACCCTCCTTTGGGCTCAGTTAATCATCTGGGTGGAACTCTTGCACAAAGCACTCTTCCAGATGACCCCAGTCTGGATCCCTTGAGTGGAATCTACATCTTACCCACCAGAAACATGCAGGTATCCTTTCTCCACCAAACTCCAGGAGCCATTTCCAACGCAGCACAGCCTTTCCTGCAGAGACTGCCCTAGCAGGATTCTCATTTAAGACTTTTTATGAGTTCCCAATTCCCTTATACTCTGGAGGACTGAAGCATAGACACTTAATTGAAGAGTTGGGGTAAACCTGTTCTCTAAATGGGAAACAGAGGGAATGCCTCAGTAATCTTATTTGTAGGGAAAAATAAAATTCCCACAGTATTCAAATCTTCTTTTAGGTAGCTCGGAACTATTTGTAGTTACTTGACCCATCTTATTCCCAAAGTTAGGTTCTCAGCTATAACTATAGGATATAAATCTCCTGAAAATTGGCCAGGCATGGTGTCTCATGCCAGCAATACCAGCACTTTGGGAGGCTGAGGCAGGCAGATCACTGGAGGCCAGGAGTTTGAGGCCAGCTGGGCAACATGGTGAAACTCCTTCTCTACTAAAAATACAAAAATTAGCTGGGTGTTTGACAGACACCTGTAATTCCAGCTATTTGGGAGGCTGAGGCATGAGAATCTCTTGAGCCCAAGTGGCAGAGGTTGCCGTGAGCCGAGATCATGCCACTGCTCCAGCCTGGGTGACAGAGGGAGACTGTGTCTCAAAAAAATAAAACTAAAAATAAATCCCCTGAAATGTCACCGCTTTGAAATTACCACAAGCAAAATGTTGGTAAATATTTGCATAATCGAGATGATAGCAAACACTGTTTTTATTATTGACTTCTTTCCATTTTCTTGTACACTTTTGCTTGTCTTCTCTTCCCCCTTTACCTGTACAACCAGTATTGACAATCTGGTGGGTGTCCTTTCATAACTTATAATTATGAATACATAACAATAAAAAGTTTCTTATTTTTATTTTTTAAATTTTCCCTTTTTTCTATTTTTTTCTTCTTTTTTATTCTCAAATCATGCAGAAGAGGTTGTTATTGTTTGTTTTACTAACAATGATTGGGGTCTATGTGCTTATCAGTCTTCTGTTTATATCATTTAATACTACATCTTGAAAATGTCTCCTAAGTCAACTGCCCCAGAGAAAATTTTACATTTTCCCTAGCTAAATTATTGCATGTTATGGATTAACACTAATTTATTCAAACATTCTCCTTTTGATGGACATCCACTTTGTTTTCAGTTTTCATATGAACTAGTGTTTTCTTTTTCCATAGAATAGATTCCCAGCTGAGGCTATGCTGAGTTGAAGAGTGTGTACATTTTAAATTTTAATAGCTGTTGCCAGATTTCTTTCTAAGAAAGCTTTAAAAAATATCATTTCTATGAACAAAATGTGAGCCTATCTTTTATTCTATGACCCCTACAAGGAGTGTTATTCCTTCTTATAATTTTTATTTCTAAGTGTAAGGTGTGTGTCATTTTTTAAAGCAAGCATTTCCTGATTACCAGTGAGACTGAGCTGCTGTCAGTATGCTTATTGGCTCGCTGAATTTATTCTTTTGTGAACTACCTATTCATGCACTTTGTTCACTTTTCTATTGTTTCTTTTTGTCATTTTCATATCAATTCATAACTAGTAGCTCATTTTATTCTATAATTGTTGATCTCTCATAAGCATTGTGAATATTTCTCTCAATCATTTGCTATCAACTTTGTTTGTATTATATTTTACCATAGAAATATTTTTTGTAAACATTTATATAGTCAAATGTAGTTTTTTTATTTGTTTTACTTGGGATTTTTGTTTTTATAGCAGGGAATTTTGTCTTTATTACACAATCCATCCAAACTGCTGGATTATACATAGATTTTTATATATGTGTATTTGTAGTATGTATAATTTATATATATTTTTAAATTTAAATATTTAGTGCATCTATAGTTTAGTTTTTTTGTTGGTGGGGGGGTTGGTTTTTTTTTTTTTTTCTTTGAGACAGAGTTTCACTCTTGTTACCCAGGCTAGAGTGCAATGGCACGATCTCGGCTCACTGCAACCTCCGCCTCCCAGGTTTAAGCGATTATCCTGCCTCAGCCTCCTGAGTAGCTGGGATTACAGGCATGTGCCACCACACCCGGCTAATTTTTTGTTTGTTTGTTTGTTTGTTTTAGTAGAGACGGGATTTCTCGATGTTGGTCAGGCTGGTCTTGAACTCCTAACCTCAGGTGATTTGCCGGCCTCAGCCTCCCAAAGTGCTGGAATTACAGGGGTGAGCCACTGTGCCCAGCCTACAGTTTAGTTTTTAATGTGAAATAAAATCCAGGTTTATTTTCTTTCTGAAAGGTTGACAATTGTGCTGATTAATTAAAAACCATTTTTTACCACTCCAGGTGAATGAAAAAGTGATTATTTTATAAAAGTAAGTCAATGGTTCCTACCTTGGGTGAAATGACCAGTAAGTAAGCAGAATTTTTTAGAAGTACTATTGCATTTGTTTATTATAACTTATAAAGAAGATTTAAATCCTTGCATTTTATCAGTAATTTCACAAATACCTGTTTATTCTGATGTTTTTTTATCTGCTCAGAGTCTACTTTAGAAATTTAAGATATTTTGGAAGCACTGATTGCTACTGAGCATGGGAACTGAGAAAGTATCTGAAGAACGTAATTTCTATCCACTTCTAAAGATTTTCATTAAATACAAGTGTGTATGTGTGTGTGGGTCTATATGTGTGTGCACATGTGTGTGATGGGGGTGGGAATTGAGGAGTCAGTGGACCAAAAGAGAATGGAAGATTGAAGCAGAGGGAAAAACAGTTGCTCTTGGAAAGAAAATTGCCTTAATTTTTCTCCTCTATTTGCTTACATTCAACAGCTCTATGAACTTTATTTCAGTACATACAATTGACATTCCACTTTTACCTTTCCCCTTGGCATCGCTTGTTCATAAACATGTCCCTAAGCACTGCAGAAGTGGTCTGTGAAGAAAAGCACTAAATGCTACTCCTTGACAATTTCTTGTTTTAGGAGTCTAATTCCTTGGAAACAACATCAAGACAAAGCCATTCAATTTTTAATCACGGGTGATATAAATCATTATGTTAACTCTAGGGTCCATAAATCTCTAGAATGCAAATTTGTGACATAGGGGTGCAATTTACCAGTATTGGCTTTTTAAATTCAATTAGCATGATGAGATATGATAGAACTGATCTTTGCAATGCTGCTTGCAACCATACCAAAAATAGAGGCTCTCAAGCTCACAGTCTGTTAGTATATTAAGTATCAGCTTCACGTTTTTCCTGTTCAGACTAATTGCTTCCTTAATCTGTGATTGCTGACACACGTGCAGTTGTGCAAGTTAATAGGAAGAAAGATGGTTCTGATACTCTTTGGTTTTATTATATTCTGTTTTTAATTGTCTTCACAACTAAAGTATCACCATTTTAGTTGATGGTCTAATACATAGGAAATTCAACAATAAAACTTTATAAGATAGTTGTGGATAAACACTCAAAGTGTAACATACTCAAAGAGACCCAAGGCCAAATAGTTTGATTTAAAATACAAATAATGTTGTGAAGGGTGGTAGAGATTCACCCCCATTGGAACTTGCTCTGGTTTGCTTTGCTTGTTGAGATCAGCTATCATCGTGAACTTTCAAAATCTGAGTTCTAAAGTTCCAATACACTTACCCTAATCTCATAGCAGGCACGCACACTGAGTCAAGTGCCCTGCAGCTGACTGATATGCTGATGCATTTTTAGAGTGGAACAGGGTGAAGTTGAACCAATGCAGTGGCTAAAATAAGAAACCAATTAACTCCATTGTGAAGACAGCCACCCAAATCATTCCCCAAATAATTCAAAATGTTGGGCTGCAATACTGAAAACACATATTTGTTCTTTTTTTGGCATGCGTTTTTTATGTACATCTCAGTCTTTTCCTCCTACTCACAGAGGATCTCATCGTCCTCTTGTTCTGGAGGTTTCAGAGCTGTTATTATATCCACGCTCTCACATGATGCCTCTGTTAAGTTTGGTTCAGCATTTCCATTATAAAACCCATAAGCCTTCAGAACAAACTTATTATAACTGTCTATGAGGAAAAAAAATTGCTTCCAGGCAAACTTTGCATATATTATATTCATTTTCAGTCCAAAGGCACTCATCTTCTTTAACATATTATAAAATAAAATTTCATACCATTGCTTTTACTTTCCTTAGTTGCTTCTGTCAGTATGATGACACAAAAAAATAAAATAGGGAAGCAAAGAACCATTCATTCCACATTTTGCCCATTTTTCTCCAAGACACTGTTCCATTTACATTTCCAGCCTGGAGTCAAAGTCTCAGGTCTGATCCCTTTTACCAAAACTAGTTCTGGTCACTCTTAGATAGTCACATTTGGTCATGTCTAAGACTGACTCTTAGACAGTCACATATGGGCAATCAGGCTTCCACACAGGAGGGATTTTATTTTTCCATACTCAAGAGCAATCACGAATGAAAATACATAAAATGGAAAACACTGAGAACTTTCTAAAAATGACTTTAGAATAGATGGCTAAAAGAGATATTGTGCCAATTCAAGCTATCCCATTTTTGGATTGAATTTTTAAATTGTACGGAATATTTCTTCAAATTGTTGTACCATTTGATGTTAGAGGAAAAGAAAAGCTGACACAAGTCTGTAAAATGAGACTTTAACTACTGAATATTGATATAATTATCTTTCTTTAGTAATATAAATTTAGTAGTTAGGAAAACTATTTTTTTTTTAGCACACATTGAATCTGAGAGATATTTTTCCATTGGTTGGGTAAACATTTGTATCTCTAGTACGTCTTCATAATTAACACAGAGCAATGGAATCAACGACAAATTCCCAACTCCTCTGACTGGGTCTGAGAAGGAAATAAGTGACTTCTGTAGATACCTTTAAGAGGTGAAATGCCAGGGAAGGCTTGTTCAGAAAAGCAGTTAGTGGGGAGTCAGGGACTAGTTGGAAAAACTATAAACCATTTGATCCCTGATTCCATACCTAAATTGCTATGTTTGGCTCCCATCTTCTTCTGGTACAATCCTGAAGTCCATTCCTATTCCTATGAGTCCTCACTGAACAGAGGGTCTGTAGAGGGTCCATGCAGGTGCTTCATATCCTAGAACCGCCTGTCGCTCTGCCTCTGCCATAAAGCCACTTTGACCCTGAGGCAAAATGTGCTCTTTCTGTTGATATTCTCTTCTCTGCTCTTAACCCTTTGGCTGGGCGAAGGAGTTTTCTACCTGTAGCTCCTCCTTTGAGCTCATCCAGAAGCTTGTGTGTAAGAGAAGCCAACAGATAATCCAAGCATTTTCCTGGGAGAGGCAAGTTAACTCAAACACAAGTCCTGAAACCGCCTTTGTAAAGATCATGACAATGAGAGAAATTTAACATGGCTGACTCATCTTGCTTCTAGCCTCACAGGCTGACTGTCCTCACTCATTCCTGGGCATAGGCCAGGTTAACCACGGGAGGAATTTAGATTATAGTTTAACTTGAAAGCAAGGATGATAATAGTCCCCCACTAAAATTAACCCCCTGCTTACTCAGGGACCAAAAACTGCCTTTGTAAAATTAATGAAAGGCTGCAAGAGTAGGATTATAGAAGGGGCCTGAAATCTACTAAAATGTAGGTGTAGTTTTTATAAATTCTTATTGCTTAGGAGTCATGTGGCTGAGGACTTCCCTAGTTGTTTCTATAGATACCATCACTATTGTAGAACCTGGGATTAGTATTTTAAAATGTTTTTCCGACTGACCTCATCCAGACTTGTGATTCATGACTTAACCATTCTCTGGCTCCCAGCCTAGAGGTGAATAAAGACCTTGTATTTTTTTATTTATTTATTGTTTTTTTAGAAGGAGTCTCGCTCTGTTGCCCAGGCTGGAGTGCAGTAGCACAATCTCGGCACACTGTAACCTCTGCTTTCCAGGTTCAAGCGATTCTCTTGCCTCAGCCTCCCAAGTAGCTGGGACTACAGGCATGCGCTACCACGTCCGGCTAATTTTTGTGTTTTTAGGAGAGATGGGGTTTCATCATATTGGCCAGGCTGGTCTGGAACTCCTGACCTCGTGATCCACCCGCTTTGGCCTCCCAAAGTGCTGAGATTACAGGTGTGAGCCACTGTGCCTTTTTTTTTTTTTTTTTTTTGAGATGGAGTCTTGCTTTGTTGCCCAAGCTGGGATGCAGTGGCATGATCTCAGCTCGCTGCAACCTCTGCCTCCCAGGTTCAAGTGATTTTCTTGCCTCAGCCTCCTGAGTAGCTGGGACTACAGGCACATGCCACCATGCCCGGCTAATTTTTGGATTTTTTGTAGAGACAGGGTTTTGCTGTATTGGCCAGGCTGGTCTCAAACTCTTAACCTCAGGTAGTCCGCCCACCTCGGCCCCCCAAAGTGCTAGGATTACAAGCATAAGCCACCATGCCTGGCCCACAAGGACCATTTTACACACCCTTATGATTGCATCCCCAAACAATCAATAGCACCCATTCCCTAGTCCCCTCACCACCAAATTATCCTTGAAAAGCCCTAAACTCTAAGCCTTTGCAGAGATTGATTTGAGCAATAACTCTTTTCTCCCACATGGACGACCTCACATTAGTTAACTCTTTCTTTACTGCAATACCAAGGTCTCAGTGAATTGGTTTTGTCTGTGCAGCAAGCAGGACGAACCCATTGGGTGATTACAGTCCCAAAGAAAAACACAGGCATCCCCAGTATCCTACAGTAAAGTAAAATAAAGAGAGCTCATATTTCACTGTAGATATAAAAGAAGCTACATAAACATCCTTATCTTTATGGATGTTCAAATGCTATTAGATGACATTTAGATATATCAGAAACTTTCTTTGAGAACCTACTTCAAGCCCAGCAGTGTGCTGAGAGTTGAGGATAGAAGTGTTACCAGAAAAAAGTAGAAGACAACGTTTTTGCCCTGATGCATTTAACAATCTTATTTATCAATCAACAAGAGTGTCACGAGTCTCAACTTTGGAATTTACAAAGCCACTTTGTAAAACCTTAAGTGTTATGCATTGATTAGTATACACTAATGGATAACAGCTGAAATACGGATCATCAGAGTATTTTAATTTTTTGAGAAAATTACTAATCCTAAAAATAACGTATCAGATTGACACTTTCTATGGAAGATGATATGCTTTCACAGAAAGAGAATGGACTTGATGCCAGAAAGACTTATCTCTGTGGTGGGGCTTAGAAACTGATACCCCAAGTGATGGTACTTTGACACGCTGAACTGAAGAAGCTTCAAAGTCTATCTGACCACCCACCCCATCTCCCACCATCTCTTAATTGTCTGTCTCCCCCAAACCACAGGATGAAGTTGTTCTCTGAAGTTCCTTTATCTGCCTAAAGTATGGACCCCCCAAAGAGAAGAATGTAACCACACCTGAAAAGACTCTTATAACATAATGCCTGTCTCTCAGGCTCATTCAGATTCCAAAGATAGCTGTTTATAAGTTAATCTTTGTTCCCAGTTCCATTCGTTCTCCTTAGCCATTATTTATTGCCCCTCAACAAGATTCCTCTTCTCTTCTTACCATAGCCTGTTCTGCCACCATAACTTGTTTGCCAGGATCCAAGCCCCTATTCTTCCTGTAAGCTCATGAGGTTATATAAGGTTCTGAGCTCCACTGGAAGTGGTGGGTAATTGCTCTGTGGTTGTCCTCATGAACTCATGTTAATACATTTGTTTGCTTTTTCTTCAATTAATCTGCCTTTTGTGAGTCGATTTTTCAGTGAACCTTCAGAGAGAGGAGGGGAAGTTTTTCCCTTGGCCCCTACAGTTTTGACCCTAAGAGCGGAATACCAAGGCTCTACTCTTTTGGAAGCCAAAGTTAAGGGAACCCAGGACTTGACAAGCTGGCAGAAGGTTAAGAAACTCTTATCAGACAGGTTCCTAGCCTCTCTTTCTAGATGGAATCCAGTCAAGCATATGGCAAAAATCACTGTTGACTTCTTTTTCCCCTCCAAAATTTTGATTAATGAGAGAAAAGAATTTGTGTTACTAGTCTTGGGGGTAGCAACTCTGGTGCACTTTTTGGTACTATTTGGTATGCATATTCATATTGTTGATCCCTTTACTCCTATAAATGGTCTTTTCCTTTGTCATTGTCTTTCTTTGTGGTTCTATCATGAAGAAGGGTAGCAGGTAAAGTTCTCTCTTGTCTTGTTTTATGTCTTTGAGAATTGTCACCAAGTGAGAGCATTCACTCTTGAGACTCCTCAATCCAAAGGGAGTGATTTTGGGGTCATTCAGGTGGCCAGTTTGAAAATGGCTGGTAACCCAATAACTTTTGTTGTGATTGTGTCAAGCTCTCAGGAAAGTTTCTCTTAGTAAGTCCCATCCATAAGGGGCTTCTGTCATTTCAACCCCTGTTGCTTTGTTGGTGCTGGGAAAGTCCCATCCCAGAAGGGCCTATTAATTAATAGGTGTCACAAATTAATGGGTCTGAGGGTCCCTACAAATTCGTGAGTAACCAAAGGCAAACACCACCTTTAACCAACTGTAACAACAAGATTCTTTTGCTATCTTAGCTTATTCCTGGAGGTGAATTTTGTGTGAGTACCTGGGCTTTGTATGAAGAGGCTATTGGATTGAGTCACTATCGTAATTGAAAATTACAATATTGTAATGGAAAATTCTAATCAACGGGCAAAGATAGATCCTTTAAATTAAAAAGACCTCTAAATTTTTTTAATTGTAATTTTAGAGTACCTTATTCTAAACAATTGCCTTATTTGAATTTATGGAAAAAATCAAAATTTAAAAACAAAGACACATAATAGTGTCATGACTAGCCTTTAAAGTTCTCTTGACTAAATTAAAAGGCAAAAATTTGACCTAAAACAAATTTAAAATCTTTTCTATACTCAAACTGCCTTTCTTTAGATTCCCTGCAGGATTAACAATAAAGGCTGTAGTCTGAGGACTACAGTTCTGCAACTTATAGTATGATAGTTAAAACTGTGCTTTCACTGTTGCAGCCAGGGTTTGACTCCCAGCCAGGAAATTGTAACTGCCCAACAGGGTCACCTTGCCCATAGCCTAGACAGAGCCGATTTATCAAGACAGGGGAGTTGCAATAGAGAAAGAGTTATTCACACAGAGCCAGGTGTGCAGGAGACCAGAGCTTTATTATTACTCAAATCAATATCCCCGAGAATTCAGGGTTCTGAGTTTTTAAGGATATTTTGGTAAGTAGGGACCAGTAAGTTGGGAGTGCTGCTTGGTTAGGTTGGAGATCAGAGAGTTGAAGCTGTTCTCTTGTGCTGTTAGTTCCTAGGTGGGGGCCACAAGATCAGATGAACCAGTTTATGCATCTGAATGGTGCCAGCTGATCCATCAAGTGTAGGATCTGCTAAATATCTCAAGCACTGATCTTAGGTTTTACAATAATGATGTTATCCCCAGGAACAATTTGGGGAGAATCAGAATCTTGTAGCCTCCAGCTGCATGACTCCTAAACTATAATTTCTAATATTGTGACTAATTTGTCACAATATTTCCAGCTTTTGATTTTTTTTAACCAAAAGTACTCACCCACTTCATAAGATGCAGAATACCACAACATCTCCTGAAATGAAACATGTCTCTTTAATGGGACTGGCCTATTCCTAGAAATGAAAGATGCTTTAAGGGGATACATTGCACTCAACTGTTAACTCAACTTTTCTCTTCACAGCTACCAACTCACCTTTTAGTGTGTGAAACTTCTAGAAAAGTTCAGACAGAGGAATGTTAGGGATCACAAATGGGTAACCCAAAATGTGAAACTTTGACATGCAGAACTGAAGAAGCCTCTAAGGTCTCACTAACCTCCTTCTCTCCCACCATCACTCAATCCTCTGTCTTCCCTAAACTACAGGATAAAGTCATTCTCTTAAGCCCTTTATCTGCCTAAAGTCTGGACCCACCAAAGACAAAAATGTAATCTGAACAGACCCTTTTATAAAATAATGTCTGTCTTTCAGGGTCATTCAAATTCCAAAGGGAACAATTTACAAGTTAATCTCTGTTCCCAGTTCCATTTATTCTCCCTAGAAATCATTTAACAGAATTCTCAACAGAATTCTTCTTCTCCTCCCTCTAGTAGCCCATTCTGTCACCATAACCTGTTTTGCCAGAATCCAAGCCTTTATTCTTTCTGTAAACTTAAAATTGTACATAAGGTTCTGAACTCCACTGAGGGGATAGGAAATCACTCTATGATTCTTTCTATGTACACATTAATAAACATGTATGAATTTTTTTAATGAGTTTGCCTTTTGTGATTTGATTCTTTAGCAAATCTTCAGAGGGCAAAGATGGAATTTTCCTCTTGATGCCCACTTCTGATAATTTACTACTCATGTGAACCTGGCAGGCAATTTTGACCTTTTTGCGTTTAACCTTTCTAATCTATATAAAAGGGGAAATAACTCCTTCTTCAGATAGATGCTATATGAATAATTAAATGAACTAATACACAAAATGCCCAGTATGATAGTAGGCACTCCCTCTACCTACTTTTGAGAAGAGAACATAAAGTTTCTCCACTCAGTTTTTATTTGCATTTTGGTGATGAGACTGATAGAGGCAGGAGGCAAACAAATGCCTAGGAAGATAAGGAAGGGTTCCTGGAGAATCTCCAACCCCCCCCCCCCCCCCGATATTTTTGTGCAGATTTGGGAGCCTGCACAGGGTCTTGCCTGGACATGCCCTCAATGAACTGGAGGCCCACATCCACTGGCGAAATGGTGTGAAGCCACCAGGAATTCATGCCTTTTGCAGGGGAGGAGCCTGGCATCTTTAGCTCATGTGTCATGGCCTAGTATTTATCTGTGATGGGGAAGCCTGCTTGGAGAATCCCTCTCTTTGCTGAGAGCTTTCCTTTCATCTAATAAATTCTGTCCTCCTCACCCTTCAATGTGACTATGTGCCTAAATTTTCCTGGTCATGGGACAAGAACCCAGATTTAGCTGAACTCAAGACTAACAAACAAATATGATTAAGTCATATTTTTGTTTGCTGAAAGGGAAACACTTTCTTAAATTCACTTCTAAAACACCAACGTGTTGTATTTTCAGTCTTAAGCTGAAAAAAAACGCTGACTAAATATGAGTCCCCAATATCTGAATAGAAAATTACAAAATTCTTTTAAAAGTCAGAAGTCATTAAAAATCCCATACTCCACTAGGAAACTTACCTGTGACACTCTCATCCAGTTTCATTTTGCTCAATCCTGGTAAGGAATGCTCTGTGACCTTAACTTGAAAGTTGCTGATTTTATTATATTAAGTTCCCTGAAAACACAGGTCATGATCTTTCTTTTCCTCTCACAACCACAGAATCACATCAGACCCAAACTCTAATACGTTACCTTCAGATTTCAATCCAAAACAAACCAGAAATGGTAAGAGCTGGCTGATTGCACCTGTGAAATGACCAACCTGCACTCCAATTTAGCTCTCAGACCCTTCTCTTCAGCTTCACCAGTCATTTGGCCTTTAATGGGTCTCTTTTGCTGTTTATCACTGTCTATCCCCATCAATTTTCATTGCTCTCTACAGCTTCTTTATCACTTTTTGTTGTCAAGAACATAACTACTTTTGGATCAGATGTTTGCCATAAATTCCTGAAATAGACAACTAGCCCATAAAGAATAGAAATGAATAGGCTGGTTTTAAATGTCACCGGTAGACAGTTCATCTCAGTAGGCGTGATTGTTAATACTTTCACATATCTAGTTCAAAACTGAAATTTTTCCAGTGCCCCAGGCATAATTATTTTCCTCCAAATGACTTGGAAGCCAGTATTACAGCATCCACCTACACATTGTATTTCACCAAAACACTGATATAAAGCAGAATCACAAAAAATCTAATTATGTATGCTCCTTAGTGTTGGCAGCCTAGGTTTCTTAAAAAAGATTGTCTTATTGAGATGGAATAAAATTTGATAGCATCGGCAATTACTGACTTCTACTTTAGATTAATGTCCACATGTGAAAAAAATGTGGGGTTTTGCGATTCCAAATGTTTAAAAAAATGGCAATGACACTGGAAGTTTATATGGCATATTTCAGCTGACAGCACAATTTAGGATTGAGTTACACACTCTTAGAATGTAAACTTCCAATAGAAATGCTGACAGGCCCTTTACTTATAGGGATGTATTTGCCTTTAGAATAATAGCAATATATTATATTTAAATAGACCCTTTTATAAAGCACTTTAAAAACTGTCAACCTGTATCTCTACTTCCTATACACACATCTCTCATGAAAGTCAATAGTAAAACTATATATCTATTATTTATTTAGTTAGTTATTATGTATTTATTATATTTATGAGATTTGCCCATCATTTATTAGCCTCTGGGCACCTTTGCAAGTTTCAGAGCTAAAAAAATAAGAAGACAGCCTATGTCATTATGATTTGCAAGTTATTCTAGACATCATGAAAGCAAGACATATTGCTTCCAGCTTTCTTGCCTTAGTAGATCAATACCCCTTCAAAAGCATACATTCATCAGAAGAAGAACACTTAAGACTGATGCAGCTCAGAATTATTCCATAGGTTCAAGAACCAAGGAAGAAGCAATAAAATAGAATCAAAGGTGTTTGGTAGGTTATTGTTGTTGTTGCCTTATATTTATGTGTTATAAAGCATTGTTACATAGTGGAGGTTGGTAGATATGAGATACTATAAAGATACATTTGCATAAATAATTTATTTAATTTTGTCAAATTTACATTGCATCACTATTATGTGCTTAGCACTGTGCACAGGAATAAAACTTCAATCTTTATAAACTAAATATTGAGCTAACCTCTTTAGCAGACCTAGATAGGTAGAAAGAGTCCTCCAGCTCCAAGACTTTTGATAATCAGGTTAAAATCAAAGAGTATCATCAGAGAACATTGTGTTCTCCATATTAAATACTTTGATCCCAACAGAATACATGGATAGATTACATGGTTTAAAAATGATTAAAAAAAAAAAAAAACCCAGACATTGCCTTTCACCTACAGCTCTCAGCATCTCTTTGCATATCCAGAAGAGATTCTGAGTTCTTACTCCAGTGTCTTCTTTGTTCTCTCATTGAGAAAATTCTAGGTTCTGGGTGCAGGGAGAATGGAATGGCAGTATTTTAGTCAATTTGGTCTGTAGAGTCTGTATATATATATATATATATTTTCTCTATCATCTAGCTAGCTAGATAGCTGTCTTCCTATAGGTCTGTATAGATATATAGAGACAGATAGATACAGCTAATTGTATATACGGAGAGAGACTTCCACGCCCTGGACCTTCACATCAATATAGTGAGTGACCTTGAGTTAGTAATAAATCTAGTGAGTTAGTATCCTAATGTCTTTAGCACAGCAGTAGCCTCCTTCCAACTGATTACTATGCTTGGAATTATTTTGAGATGTTGAAAGGAAAAATGTTCTATAAATACAAAATACATGCATAGTATAAAAATCCACCCTATGTGTTTCTCTCTCTTTACTGATAGAGCTCGTTCACCAGGACCTACTTTAGCACCTATTGGGGTTCAGAAAATGATTCCCCCAAACAACCATCAGAGTGCAAAGGAAAAGTTTTCCCTTCACCCTATACACCTTTGCTTTTCCATTGATATTCTGGAACTCTGTTGAGAAAAGCATGTTAATTGCCTAGTGCTTAAACCAACTAGTATATCCCAAACTAACCCTGGTAAAAGTTCCTGCACTTCTGACCACTAGCCAATTTCAAATGTAGCTCCTCAGGGGCAGAGAACCAAAGCATTAATTTACTCTATTCTTGAAAGTTCATATCAATTCCCTTGTTCAATTTCTTCAGCTTCAGTACAAGGAACTCCTCCAGTATAAATTTATGAAATGCATGTGCAACTAAACCTAGCTCAGAACATTTATGAAATACATTTATATATTTGATTTTTAGATGGTGTAAAGACAGATAAGTGGGGGTAGTTACATAATATAAAATGAAATAAACTTTAGGAAACTAAAGATTTGTCTTTTCTTGGATTTTTTCCACAAGTTCACATTGTGGGGAGATCAGGCACAAATGTAAAGGCATATTCAACTTTTAATATCTAAAGATGCAGGCTCATGCCTGTAATCCCAGCACTTTGGGAGGCCGAGGTAGGTGGATCATGAGGTCAGGAGATCGAGACCATCCTGGCTAACACAGTGAAACTGCATCTCCACTAAAAATACAAAAAAAATTGGCTGGGCATGGTGGTGCGTGCCTGTAGTTCCAGCTACTCGAGAGGCTGAGGCAGGAGAATGGTGTGAACCCACGAGGCGGAGGTTGCAGTGAGCCGAGATTGCATCATTGCACTCCAGCCTGGCAACAAAGCAAGACTCCGTCTCAAAAAATAATAATAATAATAAGTAAATAAATAAAAGATGTGTGCACATATGAGAGGTATTTCTAGAACTTTCTAGTGATTTGTTAAAAATGATACCTTGAGGGCCATACAATAGTTCGTATTTATCTCTGAAATTCTATTCTAATTCAGAATAATTTATAAATAGCAACATTAAACATTTTTAGAGCACTGAAAATATACAAATACAAAAATATAGCTCTAACCACTCCCTCACCATCATCCTTACCTTGAATTAAAATTGGCTTATGATTAACTCAGAAAATTTCAGTTCATGATCAGATCCCTTCAATTCTCAGAAAAGGTAATTCACCTTTCTTTCTTCTCACATAGCATGTACCTTCAACCCTCTGATTTTTGAAGTCTGCAAGCATAGTACAGTGTAGTGATGTTAGAGGAGAGATTTACATATCTTCTTCTTTCCTCTCTTTTTAAAACATTCTTTTGCTTTATCAGTGTCAGTCATTCAGGCACCCCTTTGGCAAGGGACTTGAAGGAAGGTGACAGTACCAGAGTAGAAGATGTTATATCAAAAAAAGACTGATGTTTTATGAATACTTCCTGTGATTGCAGATGTTCATTTAAAAATAGAAGCGCAATAATTATTGGAGGGCTGTTTAAGTTACTTGAATTTTATTAGGGGAAAAATGATAAATAAAGCCTAAAAGCCAAGTGGGGAGGAAGAATGTAAAGGCTGGTAAAGGCAGGCCAGGTTGTTGTGGGATTTTATCCCTTAGGGGGCTTCATTTTGCACCACAGGTGGCCAAGAGGAATTTCATCCCATTACCTTACAACTGCAGAAAGCTTTGCATTTCAGCCCCCTAGGGTGCTCTCGCAGGCCTCCTGCTATTCCCCCTATTATTTTTGCAAGCATTACTGCCAAAGATGCTATTATTCTGGTTTACAACAGTTGATCACTGCTGTGAATTTCAGGCTGTAGACAAAATGAATTATTGGAAAAAAAGAAAAAAGAAAAAAGAAAATAAAAGAAAGAAAAAAGAAAAGAAAAGGATAAGGGAGCCCAGCAGCCCTCACACATACTTGCTCTCGGACAAGCTTTGTCAAATGCTCCACTTTAGAAGGTTATTAAGTCTTTCCGAATTTCCATTTCTATTATTGTTTACTGGTGATTACTGGTGATTACCAGGAATCATTAGTGGTTCCTGGTATCTAAACTGAGAACCTGTTTCCCTTTCTTTCTTTAGGGAATGCTAGTTAGCATTCCTGGGAGAAGTGAGTCTCTATGGCTTGCCCTTTTGAAACTGGTTTCCAAACAAAATGCATACTCATGAATATTTATTGATCATAAAAGTTTGGCAGATTAGAGCAGAAGAAGGGTAGCATGAGGAGTACCAACTCTTAAACCTGAGGTGAGTAGAGATGGTTCTCGTTCCCTTGATTTGTGTGTAGTGCCCATTCCTCATTATGCCAAAGCATTGTTGGATCCTTTCCCTGCCAGACTCCATATGACCCATCAACCCCAGCCAGAGCATGCTTATCACGTTACTTATCAGACCATGTTTAATTGGTAGTGCTCATTTACTTATCTATCTTTTCTGCAAGACTATGAGATCGGGGGAGAATATATCAATCTTGCTGATTATTTTCTTGCCGTTGCCTAACAGAGGACCTGGTACAGGTGACAATAAATTCATTTTTGCTGTACAAATGAATAATGGACCTGTTTTTGTTGACATGATTGTCTTTGGTATGTACCGTTGAAACAGAATGATAACAAGAAAAATAAGTTGTCTACAATGCATAACAAACAAAGGTTCAAGGCGTAGATCTAACTTAGTACCCATGAATCTGAAATTTTACCTGTGGAATTAAAATTATTTTTCCTTTATTCTATGGTAAATATGATTGAAAAGCTAACAGACAGAGTTTGAAGAAGATTTTATTAGTCATCATGTTCAGTTAGAGCAAGCATCTGCTGAAACCAAGGTGAATAAATTATAGGCATAGCTAATAAGGTCAGGAAGCTGCTAGTACCAAAATCCTGGGAATATACCTTAAGTCTTCAAATTACTCTTAAACAGATTAAGTAACTCCTTTAAAAAAGAACAGCAACCTATGAATAGTTATTTCAGAATAAGTATTTATTTTCCCCTCCGTGAATACAAGCTGTGATTTGTTTCTTGCCTTTCTTTATCCTCCCCTATAGGACTCATGTCTGCACTACACCTTATACAACAGTGTCTGTGAAATGGTTAAAGAGTAAAAACCCAATCTGTTGCAGCCAGAAAGGAGCACTCCGCCTATTACACAGCAAGGCCAATAGATTGCTTGTTATTTTAAGTGTTATTTAAATTATCTCCCTAGGGAAGATAATTTTCAGCTGCCTCTCCATCTTCTTAAAGAAGAGCAGAATTTAACACATCTTGTTGCCAATGCATTGTGAAAAACAAAGACACTGAAGCAATGGTCAGAAAGAAAAGGAATAAAGACAAAGTCAAGGAAAGACCTATACAAGCACAGTTAGCATGAGATAGTTGTTCTCAATGTAGGCTATCCAGAACAGCACTGTCAACCTCACCGCGGAACTTGAAAGAAGTACAAATCCTTGAGACTGACTCCAAGTCTACTGAATCAGAAATTCTGGGGGTGAAGTCCATCAATCTTCGGTTGAACAAAACACAACCAATCCCACATTTATGGAAGTTTCATATATGAAGTCATAAAAGTCACTAGAAAGGTATTAACTAAACAATTACAGTGTTTATAAATTTGAAAGGGACAGCTTTACTTTTCATAAAGAATTGCAGCCTGCAGACTGACCATTCCACGGCCTGGGAACTGTAGCCTCCAGCAGATACTGGAAGCAGGCACTTTGAGGGAGGGAAGGATGAGACAGAAACTTATGGCAAATAGATTGGCTAAGTATATATATATATATATATATTTCACAGACTATAGGAGGAGCTATAAATATCTATGACAGGGGGATGTCTGCATGCACAGTAAGTAGACATTCATGTTGCATACATCCTATGTTTACTTTGGAATGGAGAGTTAAGACTTAAATGTATTAAAATTAGGCTCTGTATGTCAAAAGGTGAAACGGAGGACACAGAGGCATCCTGTGCACAGCCTCTATAAACCAGCCAGAACCAGTTGCTGGTCCGTGGTCTCTTATCGGAAAGGAATGCTGGTCAGTTACCTTGGAAATGCAAAAAGGAGGGGAGTCCGGCAGTGTCAGGTGGTCCATTGAAATCAGTGGTGGAACAAGTCTCTCCAAAGGGCTGGTTTCTGTTCAACGCTTAGGAAAGAAAATTGACTGGCAGCTAAAAAGAAACGGTGTATATAACATGGCATGACTGACCTCCCATTCCATCATGATGAGAACCTCAGTTTTTAAGACTTCTCTGGGGTCCCCGTGGCCAAGAGGGGGTTCATTTAGTCCATGGGGGTACTTAGGATTTTACTTTATTTCTCAAAAGGCAGAAGGAGGAAATAATTTGATAAGTAGAACTTTGAAATACATTATATTTCATAATGGTGAAATAAAAATCTGTGTCACATCAGTAATAAAAATTAATGCCCAGGACCAGACACAATAGTTGAAGCCTATAATCCCAGCACTTTGGGAGGCAGTGGTTGGAGGATTTCTTGAGCCCAGGAGTTCAAGACTAGCCTGGGCAACATAGTGAGACATTATCTCTACAAAAAGTAAAAAACTTAGCCAGGCATGGTGGTTCATGCCTGTAGTCCCAGTAACTCAGGAGGCTGAGGTGGGAGGACTGTTTGAGCTAGGAGGTTGAGGATGCAGTGAGCAATGATCATGCCACTGCACTCAAGCCTCGGCGACAGAGTGAGATCCTGCCTCAAAAACATAATAATAATAATAATAATTAATACCAGGTAGGTTGAGGCTTTAAAATATAAAAAGCAAAACTTCAAAAAGAGCTTAAATAATTTTTTTTTTACTTCAGGATATAAGGTGAAAAATAAGTTTTTCTTAACACTTCTAAGTGCTCAGCTGGGGCCCCCTATAAGAAGAGACAGATTAACAGGAGAAAAACAAACAAATGTTTATTAACATGTATATATCATATATACATGGGAGAAAACTCAGGGACTAAGATTAACTCTGCAAGAGGTGGCTTAGAATTCAGGCTTAAGTGCCATTGAGGGGAAAGAAATGTCTATTCTTTCCATCTTAGGTTCACAGCTGAGGCCCCTGTAACAAATGACATAGTAACAAGGGAAAAGCATACAAATTTAATATAACTTTTAAGTGTCCTGGGAGCCTTTGAAATGAAGATCCGAAGAAACAGGTAAACCCGTATGCTTTTAGGCTTAGATTTGATGAAGATGGACAGTTGTTAAGATATATGATTGGAGAACAAGAGTATGATCTAATGGCAATCAACCAGGGAAAACTGAGTAAGGCCTATTTGTTTAGCTTCTTCTTGATGTCTGTGTCTTCAGCTCCTTCTCTGTGGATGTAGGGAGGGTACTCCTCTAATGAGGGTCTATGTATGACCTGCTTCAGGGGAGAAGGGCAAGGGGAAAGTGAGAATGGCCTTTCTGCTTCTGCTGCTTTCTCAAATACCAAGTTGGCATATTTTGGGGCAGTTTATCCTCAGCCCCATCATTATCTTAACAGGGGAAGGAAACAGGGAAGTAGGCTGCTTTGGAGAGGGTATGTGATTTTCAGGGAAGATGGATGGGCTCATAGAAGAATAGATGGGAGAGAAGATAGTTTGTCTGGGTGTTGTGTCAACTTGGAGTCTCTTCTCCTGTGATGACAGTCAGTCTTCCCTGGTTGATGAAACTCCTGGGGAGGGGATTTATGACAATTAAGTTCATTTGGAATGACCAATCTTTGGGTAGATAAGGGGAGTTCAGAGAAATCCTCTCCCTGCATTTGCTGTTTTCCAAATGCCTTCAGCTCAAAATAGTCAATATATCAAAGTAGCATGATGGGGTGGCATATTTGTTTCCTCCCATGATAAGAAAACTTTACAAGGAACAAAAGTTACTAGCCAGAAAAAAAAGTTGAAAATTGTATGTGTTTTAAATAAATTTTCTTAACTAAAAGACATAATTTAAAAGAAAACAGAAAACAAGACACACTTAAAGATGTTTATAACACATACAATTGACAAACAATTAACTTCAAGAACATAAAAAGAACTACAAATCCCTTTAAATAAGAAGAACACAACTCTAAAAACATTGGGCAAAACAGATGAAACCCTTTTGGCCAATAAATATATGAGGAAATAATCTCATTTGAAATTAAGAAAGTGTACATTAAGACTTCAATGAGATACCATTTTAACCCTGTTCAATTGGCTAAAGTTAAGAAGTTTGACAATATTTTGTGTTAAAGCAGAAAGAGACTAAGATAATCTTTTTATACAATGCTGATATGTGATAGTTCTTTGGAAAATAAGTTGAGATTATCTTTACAAGTTAAATAGTGACAAACCATGGCTCCATAATGTCACTTCTGAGAAAATACCCAAGAATAATTCTTACATATGAGTATCATGAGATAATGACAAAAATATTCACTGTATCACTGATTATAATTACTAAAAACTGGAAACAATACAAACTCCCATCAACAGGAAGATTAATAATTATATTGCAGCAATTTAACACAATTAAATGCTGTAACATGGGATAATATGGAAAACTTTTAGTAAAAAGTTGAATAAAGTTCCAAAAAACTACAATAGAGTGAGACATTTCTTATGAAGTTCAAAAATGAGTAAAACTAACAGTATATCCTTTATGAATACAAACATGTTCGAGTGGATGATGAACATTAAATGTAGGGATTTAGGGTAGTGGTGATCTATGTGAGGAAGTTGGGGGTTGGGATCGTGGATGAGGACAGGTTTTATATGAGTTATTGGTTTTGTTTTAGATAGTTGAACATTCATGATATTAGTATATTATTTAAAAACCAATAAAATAACAATATTAAAATAAGAGAATGCATACAAGAAAGATAAGGTTGCAGAATAAACTAAAGATCATGATTAATTCTAAATTTCTGTAGTCCTTAAATTAAAAAAAAAATAAAAGAAGAAGAAAAGAAAAAAGAAAAAAAGAGAGAAAGGAAAGTGTAACTGCCCAACAGTTTCATCTTTCCCACTGCCTAGACAGAGCTGATTTATCAAGACAGGGGAATTGCAATAAAGAAGGGGTTATTCATGCAGAGCCAGGTATGCAGGAGGCCAGAGTTTTATTATTCCTCAAATCCATCTTCCTGAGAATTCAGGGATCTGAGTTTTTAAGGACAATTTAGTGGGTAGGGGTCAGTAAGTTGGGAGTGCTGCTTGGTTGGGTTGGAGATCAGAGAGTTGAAGCTGTTCTCTTGCACTGAGTTAGTTCCTAGGTGGGACCACAAGATCAGATGAGACAGTTTATCCATTTGGGTGGTGCCTGTTGATCCATCAAACGCAAGGTCTGCAAAATCTCTCAAGTACTAATCTTAGGTTTTGCAATGGTGATGTTATCCCCAGCAACAATTTGGGGAGGGTCAGAATCTTGTAGCCTCCACCCACTTGACTCCCAAACCATAATTTCTAACTTTGTGGCTAATTTGTTAGTCCCACAAAGGCAGTCTAGTCCCCAGGCAAGGAGGGGTTTTTGTTTTGGGAAAAGGCTGTTACTGTCTTTGTTTCAAAGATAAATCATAAACTAAGTTCCTCCCAAAGTCAGTTTGGCCTATGTCCAAGAATTGACAAGGACAGGTAGCAGGTTATAAGCAAAATGGAGTTGCTTAGTTCAGATCTCCTTCACTGTAACAATTTTCTCTGTTATAATTTTGCAAGGGTGGTTTCAAAGGAAAGAAGGAAGGGTAGAGAAGTTTAAATTCTTCCCCTTAAGATTTAGTAATTTGAGTCTATGAAATAAACTGATACTAGACAGGGCAAAAAAAAAAAACTGATACTAGCAGGACAAAAAAAAATACGCTAATTTTATTAATGTGCATTCAGGCACAGGAGTCATGTAAATATTAAAAACTCAAAGAAATGGCCAGATAGTTGATGCTTTTATACCATCTTGAGGGAACAGAAGGAATAGGGGTTTGGAGCATGGCATGACGGATTACAGTGCTAAGATAGGATATAGAAGGGAGAGAAGAGGAAAAGCATGGGGCAAATGTGGTCTTGTGACGCAGATGAAACCTCACAGGTATCATCCCCCAAAAGGAATAGCTGGTAGCCTATGGTAAATGTTTCTCCACCAGATTTTGCAAAGGTGTCAGACTCTCAGTTAATCTTTCTTACATCAGGATATGGAGGGTAGCTTCTGAGAAAGCCAGGCTGTTTATTTTATTGATGCATATTTTTTTCTAAAAATGCAAGTCTACTCCACAAAAGGCAATTTTCAGGGTTATTTCTGTCTCCAGACCCTCTGATTAGCCATATCAACACATGACAAAGAAGTATATTTTGGGGTAAAATATTTTTAGGGTTTATTTTAGAAAAATGGAGAGAGAAAGGAGAAAAATACATAAAGTGTCAAAATAAAAATGTAGTTTGTCCTGAATTTTCATAAACATCTTGTGTTAAGAGTATCTTCATTTCTAGACAAAAGTTGGAAATTTATATTAACACTTCACTCAATGTATTTTATCAGCTTACCTTAAATCTAGTCTATGTTAAATCTACAATAAACTACATATAAATTTCATTCATTAAAAATGTCAATTTGCCATTTTTAGACAGATTTACCATAAAGCTACTAAAACTTCAATCTCAAGACTTATCACTTGCACAGGCCGCCAACAATGTGATCACATGATCAGATGTTGTTGTAAACTTTGCAAAACTAAGGTATTTAAACCATAGTCTGTTAAAGCATTTATTCTTTCCACTCTGAATTGCCCCTATCATATATCCCATTGAAATGGTTTGCAGCAGCTACACCCATTTGGGGATCCAGCAAAAGAGAAATCTGGTTGAGTATATATTTAGTGTAAATTCAGAGGAATTTATTTATGTGGTTTCATAGTCATTTCCCTTCATGGTAAGTTGTTGCTAGCTACCCCAGTGTGGGAATGGCTTCCAGGAACACTCTTATTACCTCTTGTATTGATTCCCTAGCACATACTGCTACATGAATGTTTTCCCCTGTGCTATGTACCAAAAATAAATGATGAGTATGAGAGAAAAAGTATTTGAAAGGTACTGTGTCAGCAGCTAGTGCATGGACAATTTTTTCAATCATCAGAAATGTCAAATCATAAGCAAAAAACTCAGTTCTCATTAACCTCTAGTCAAAATGAAAGTTCTATTATGTTATGAATATATTTAATAATACATTATATACAAGTACAAATGGGCAAAACATTTTAATGGGAGCCACATAAAATGAATTGTATAGAATCCTTGTGTTTGAAGTCACAAACCCATAACAGCATTATAAACTACAGCACATCTGTATGTGAAATTGCATGTTAGTGTGCCCCAAATATTAATTTAACAAGTTTTTATCAATAATGATAGAGGAAATATTAAATTATCTTTTTATTCTTGATTTTTTTAAAGCAATATTATAAAACCATTGTCATATAAAATGCTGTAGGGTCCAAGGGAAAAACCTCCCCTTTGCCTTTTAAACATTAGCTGAAAATCAACTGACAAAAGGCAGATTAATAGGAGAGAAAGTATACAAAATGTATTAATATGCACGTGTGCACAGGAGGCACACAAAAATGAACTCAAAGAGGAGCCGGATGGTTGATGGTTAAGTAGTCTCTTCATAGGGGATAGATGCACAAAGGCAAAAGCAGACATTATGGAAAGGTGAGGAAGAGAACTGCACAGGAGCAAAGGTTGTCTTATGCAGATAAAGTGCCCCAGGTAGTCTCTTGGAGCTGCAGAAGGAGAATAGAGAAAAAGTTTGTCTGGGTGTACTGATGACTCCCAGGCTCTTCTTTTCTCCAGTGGTTGACTTTTTTTCCTAGTTATTCAGTGAGATCGCTAGAGAGGACCTTCAAGACAATTGCATTTCTGTTGGAAAGAAGTTTTCTTAGTCAGATAAGGAAATTCCAAAGAGAGCTCCTCCCCACATTTGGCAACGGGGAATGTGGAGGGTGTATAAAAAGATTGAAGGAACCTTGCTTCTGAGTCAGCTTATAAGACTTCTCAGCACATTGAAGTACCAGTCTAGAGTTATGCCAATATACTCATTTATAAAAATTCGATTTTTGAGGGTTCTTTTTTAGGGGGGCAGGATTTGTGATGTTTGTGGTATTTCACAGCTTCTAAAAATCTATAATTTGTTTTTTCTCATTTTTAATAAATATATACTTTTTAATCTACTTTTGTATGCATACAAACCGTTTTGTATTTCTTTTAAAAAGTTTTTAAAAAATTGTTTACATTTCTTTTAAAAAGAGAACCCTCCAAAATGTATAAGCTTCAAGCCTTTCCAAATTTAGGCAAATCCCTTCCTGAGCCTCTAAAATATAGGTGACATAATCCCTCTTTCCACTGATCCCAGTCTAAAATTCCATGCTTTCCCTTCACCTCATCCTCTTTGACTCTCTGTTGGAGGCAGGACGAAGCCTCAGTACATGAAAAATCTTAGGGGAAAAAAATGTAATAAGGAATAAGATGGGAGTAAAGAATAAATATGCACAATTATGTCCCAAAGAATATATTAGAGACTACATTGTATAGCATTTTATCCCTGAAGGAAACCAGAGTATGTCACCCCCGTAGGGGCCAAGAGAAAACTTCCCCTTTGCTCTCAGAAGGTTTGCTAAAAAAAATAAACAGACAAAAGGCAGATTCACAGTAAAAACGGCAAACAAATTTATCAACATGCACAGGGGAGAATCCCAAAGTGATTGACTTATATTCCAGTGTCTATATAACATATGCCCTAAGTCTTAGAGGAAAGGGAGATGGAAAAATGTGGGTCATTTTAGGGGGATGGTAAATAATTTTTAGGGGAATTCAGTGGGCTTGAGGAACATACAATGGCCTGGGACAAACCCTGTTGGGCCTGCAGGGCAGGCAATGAATTACCACAAAAGTCTGCCCAGGTGTGTTGACAAACTTCAGTCTTTCTTCTTCCTGCGATATGAGTTCAGTTTATGAAAACTCAGGGAAGGGACCAGAGGTAATGGTTTCATTTTCTGATGAGTCCAGACTTCCCGCAGATAAGGGAATTTCACCGAACAACTTCATCCTGTGCTTTGGAAAAGAGAGGACCAAGAGACAGGAAGCGGGAGAATGTCGGAGAGAATGGAAAGGTTTCTCAGTTTCGTACGTCAAAGTTCCACATTTAGGGTATAAGGTTCTGAGCTCCAACAACCCCAAAATATGCCTCTTGGACATAAAAATTATTTTTGAACTGAAGGCAGTTAGGAAATGGCAAAGGAAAATCTCCCCCTAACCTCCCATTCTCCTCACTTTCTGCCTAAAGACCAGATAGAAATTCTTTTTTGCCAGAGACAATACTGTCTCTTATTATCCCAGAGACAGTACCAGAGGAATCTGCAAACAAATCTTACTCCACTGGTGTCTTCCACTATGTTTGCTGTTTAACCATTTTGTACCCTTGGAAGCTCAAAACTGTTTTCTTTTGTCCTGTCATTTCTTTTCAAATCTATTGCTGTCTATTTAAGAAGCTACATATGTGGCATTCTAAGCCACCATTTTGAGTTACTTTTCATCAAAGCTTCTTCTGTGTCACACGTGCTGCCCACATTAATAAACTATTTTGTATTTTTTTTTTATTAATCTGTCTTTCGCTACAGGGGTCTGTTACACCTAAGAGCTAATGGTCATTAAGGAAAAAAACTGTTTTCCTCCCCTACAGACCTATAAACAATATTCTGTGCACCCAGTTTCACCTCATGATGGAACTCAGAACCCAGTGTCCCTTAGGAGTGTTGGCGCCACTGCACTCCAGCCTGGGCGACAGAGTGAGACTCTGTCTCAAAAAAAAAAAAAAAAAAAAAAAAAAAGATGACGTGTATGTATTCCACATTGGTCCTCATTAAGATCTACATTCTGATATAAGCTATATAAAATAAAAATTTTTGAATGCTTTTCCCTAGGAACTCAACCGTTATGTATAACTTCACTTTTCTATGGAGAAATAAATTCTGAGATGCAAACAACAGATTTACAAAGGACCTTTTCAGACAAAGCTTTTCCTTAATCAGAGGTTAAGTGTTGTATTGTACTTCTTAACTCTTTTGTTTGTAACTCACTTTCCTCGTCAGTAATAGAGAAATGACAATACAACTTGTCTCCTGGGAAGAGGAGAAATGAATGGGATAATTAAGATCTAAAACTCTAAAACCTGCTCTTATTTTTTTCTGAGTGCTCAAGGCCATGAACGTGTGAGTAAAATCTTAGGGAGCAGAAATCATATCTTTTGGGTTGCTATCATACAGTGAGAAGCCACTTTAAAAAAATATTAAAAAGTCATTGGTCACTGAAGCTTAGACTTTGAATTTTAGACCTGGCTTTTTTCCTCACGAGTTCTGAGAGGTGGAGAAAATCCCTCAACCTCTCCAGTCCACAAGACCAGCATCAAAATAATGGAAGTTTGGACAATGTGGTCTCCAAAATCCACCTTGGTTCTTACAATCTCTTCTTTCGTGACCAGAAAACACTCATTAAAAAACAAAGCAAAAAAAAGATATTAAAGAAAATTCTTCTTTTGCCAACCTCAAAAAGCAAATTTCTGTGACATATTAGACTGTTTAAACCCAATTGTCCTTGGGAAAAGTATTTCCATATTATAGGGAGATCACTAAAAAATCCACTTTTAAAAGTTTCAGAATTTTTGAAAAACCAAAATGCCATTTCAGATATCCACCATTACATGATTATATGATGAAAAAAGGGGTAGATATTAATAACAAACTAACTTTTTGTTGATATTATCTACTTTTTAAAAGTTAATATTAAGGAGAGGCACACAGAAAATAAAAAAATTTGCAAAAGACTAGCTGTATTTTAAAAAACCAAATAAATAGAGAAACAATTATTAGAAAATTAAGCCTAATGAAAAAAAGAAAGACACTGAAATAAATTTTTGAAAAAGGCCTAAGAGAAGGTTCATATTTCTGAGGGATGACTATTTGAATTTGAAATGTAGTTATTTTCCTGCTTTCTGCACAAGTGTTTCATTTTCAGTGAGGGCAAGGAAAATTAAAAATATCCAGGCAGTATGTATGTCATAAATGTAACTACTGTTTATTTTAAATTATTTCATTCCCTGTTCAGCTATTTTTTAACAGCTGTTGCCATTGCTATATGTTTATTCCAATCAATCAACCCCTTGCTCCAACATTTGCAACAAATTCCAGAAACCAAAAATGCAATGTATCTATCAACTCATGTTGGCAGCAATCAAGAGAAAATCAAATAAAAAGCATTTTATGTTAAGAAGTAAAAGTTCCATCTATATTTACATTTATATTTAGCTGTATTGAGTTGGCAAACTCAAGTCTGGGGATGAAATAGGAGCAAAGTTTTCTGAAGAATTGGCCTGAGAGACAATTGAAACCCCTGTGGTTTCAGAAGTGCATAAAAACTGCAGCCCCATCATGCTTTGCCTATAAAGAAAATTGCCCATCAGCATTTTAGTTGAATTTTGAAAGGAAGGCTTATGCCAGCCTCCTTGTGGGAACTTCTTGTCACCCTGTGTAGCTAAGCAATGTACAGTATTTGATGCTTGATTGTGTCTCTGGATCCCAGAAGATTTTTAATAGTCTTAGGTAATCACCTTCCAAATTTAGATAGATAGATGATAGATAGATACATAGATAGATAGATCAGATAGATAGATAGATAGATAGATAGATAGATAGATAGATAGATAGATAGATAGACAGACAGATAGAGAGATAACAGAAACATAGACAGATTGATAGATAATAGATAAAAAAGAGTCTCAATAGAAGCAAATGAGAATATAGATTATCTGATAGTCCACTAAATATATAGAATGTCAAAATGATTATTATTCTTCACTCAAAACATTATACCAAATATTTTTCAACACTTGGAGAAGGGAGTAGACAAATATCTATTTATTTATGTAAATTCTGTTTTCTGTTTTGATATTATGCTTAGTATAAAATGAGATACAGGGGTGGGGAAGATTTTGTCTTGGATGTAAGACCCTGAGTCTGTACTTCCCTTGGAAACTTGTATGTAGGCAGAGTTTGCTGTCTCCAATTACTCTCCACACTGATTCTCTTGGCTCTGTGGAGTAGCTCTCATTAACTTATAGAATATAGATATAAGAATTCCTTGTTCACAGAAGAAAGGATATGTCTTTTTCCCTAGCAATTAATGCTAAAGTAGTAAAATCCATAGTTCTAATTTGTAATTGTTATAAACTCACAAATATAATCTCCACGAGAGCGGGGACATTGTCCATCTGCCACTCTGCCCACCATATCTACAACACATCTGGCACTGAATAATCTTCCAGTAACTGATGTTGAATAAGTGTATGGAGAAAGCGTATGATTAGGAGATAGGTTGACATTTTTTTCTACCAAGTAAAGTTTATAAATAGTTGTTTGCAAGTGGTAAACATGTGTCTATCTATGCATTCATAACATACATGAGTGAAAAGTGAGAAATGAGATCGTGTATGAATTAATAGGAGACCTTCATTAAATGTCAGTTTCCCCATTCCAGAGGGACAGGAAAACAACATTACACTGCCCCTAATTTTAAAATCCCTAAGTTCATATATAGCTTTCATTAAGACAAATCATCAAATGTACTATAAATCATATGAAGCTTGGGGCAATATCCATTTTTCTGTTTTGCTTTTGTTTTGTTTCCCCAGCCTTTAGCACAGTGCCTAGAATATAGAAGACAAATATTTGTGAAATAAATAAATAAAATATGTATAAATGAATGAACAAATGAATTACAAATGCATGAATGAATGATCATTCCAAATTATATATTAATCAATGGAAAATATTATTGAAATGTAATTTGTGTTTATTTGTCTCCTTCAAGGAAAACTATTTGCTTATGAATTACCAGTGCAGGATAAAGTAAATAATTTACAGAAAATTACAAAGTAGAATTTAACATATGAAATTCCTTTTTAAAAATGTTCCAAGGCAAGAAGAACCAGGGAGCTGACATGTTCCTAGATCCAGGAGCCACCCGGTGGATTGACAATTCTTGTCATAATAAGACTTCCTTGAACCATCCCCCACCCAACCCTTTTCCAGAAAGAGTTGAAGACAAATCTACAGTGAATGGGAGGCCGAGGCCACCACAGTGAGTTCCAAGAGTATGCACCACAGTGCCCCCTCTTATTCAATCCCAATCATTGCTAAGCAACTAACTGGTTGTCAGTGGTGGCAGAGATAAAAAGCCCATTCTGCTTCGAGAAGAATCCCTTGGCAGAAGTTACTGTTTCCAAGCTCAAAAAATAAATCAGGGAATCTATATCTAACATATTAGAGAAGTATTAAACTTGATTTTTTTCTGCTAAATGAGAGAAGAAAGATGAGGGAAATACCCAACTAAAAAATATATAATAATGCAGTTTTAGGTTGACAATGAAGAACAATGAAGAGGTGCAAACAGAATCCAAACCTACCTTATAATCTGCTTTGAAATGTTTAAATACAAGAGGTTATATTCCTGGAAAAAAAGCTAAAGTGTGAATTCTGGAACAAGGGTACCAGTCAATATCGATAGCAAGGTCTTCTGCACAACTGCAGTGGCTGGGGCGGGCAGAAGGGAAAGGGAACAGCGAGGGAAGGGTAGGACTGCCTTCGCCATATGGATACCATGCCCTTGGTGAGAGCAAGATTTGAATTCATTTAACCCATTTGCTTCACAGTATTCTCCATTCCTCTACTTTTTCAGAGTAAGAATTTAAGAGATCCTCTTTTTAATAAAATAGATTTTAACAAAATGTAAAGTTCTTCTCTCACTTACCAACTTTAAAAATCTCTAAGGAGGACTTTAGAAACTGATGATCAATTCCTGATACCTCCATGTGAATAGCTTTGTAACTCAATGTGGTTTTTCGTTTTCTTGTTTTTTTTTTTTTTTTTTTTTTTTTCCTGAAAACAAAATTCATGTCTTGAAAAGGAACACCAAAATTCCAACTCCACAACCTTTGGGAAGTTCCCCATGAGCTGCTTGTTCACGGATTAGCACCTAGCTGCAGCTGAGAGAGATTCTCACATGCAGGAGAATCAGACTTGTGTCCTGGACTTAGCAAAGCATGATCACACTCTTTGTCCTTATCTACCGAGCCACAGCTTCCAGTGCAAGTGTCCTTGTGCCCTGGTGCCTGATATCCAGCTCCGGCAGCCTAGAAAATCAGTTAGGCTTTTCAGTCACAGCACCCCCCGTGACAAACGTGTGGAGCACCGCATGACTTCTTCAACCAGCTGGTTTTTCTGGCATTTGAATAAAAGTAAAAATAGAAAACAAAGAGGGAGAAGAAAAGTGACAAGCTGAAACCTGCGAAGAGAAAGAGGACAAGGTACAGAAAATTGGCTCCAGGACGCCAGGGAGGGGGCGGGGTATGATGGTCTGCTACTGCCATCTAGTGGCTGCGTGACACTCGGTGAAAACTAATAAATCAGGCTCCAAGCGGCTTTGATTTATTTTTTCAGTTCCAGGCGAAAAGAAAATGTCTTCATAAATGAGCTGGGACAGTGGTGAGGAGATTTTTTTCTTTTTTTTTTTTTTTTTGGCCCTAGTCAATGACTTCCACTTCGTTTGGTAAACTGGGGAAAGATAGAGGAAACCTTACCAGAGCTGCCTTAACAAGCGTGTCCCTCTGCTTTTCTATTTTGAGACTTCAGCAGACGCCTTCTTCAAACGACGGTTTCCCCTCACGCCTAGGTTGCCGATTAGGACAGAAATAATCATGATAAAATAAGTATTCCTCCAGTTAAATTTGAATTTCAGATAAACAACTAATAGATATTTTAGTATAAGTATGTCCCATGCCATATTTAGAGCATATCTACACTAAAAAACATTTATTATGTATCTGAAATTCAAATTTGTGGCCATTTGTATTTTATATGATAACCCTACCTCATCACCCAGTAAAGATAATATTTAGCTAAAAATTTTGATAGTAAGTTTATTTTAGGACTGACCTGAAATATGGCTGTCCATGAGAAAAATATATTGCTTGCATCATTTCTGCTCATGACTATTATTACAGATGTTGGTATGAATAAACATCTTAAAAGGGACAATTCATAATAAAGGTAATATATTAGACATTGAATTAAGTCCATTTTAATCTTTCATACTGAATTCCCGTTTGTTCTATGACATATATATCCGAGTTGGAAGCTTGTGGGAGGCAGATAGGTTTGAAGATCTAGTCACTAAAATGTACTTCAAATTAATAACCACTTATTGATTAGAAACCTGTATAAATGTGTTAACAGGACCTGAATGTTATTGGCTCAGAGCTTACGTGTAGGGGCACAAACTATTATGAAATGTGTATAAAAAGGACTCCTGTCTCAGAAAGACTCTCTCTTCTCGCCAGGGAAACAAGAGTCTAAAAAAAGACCCAAGCGTCTTAGCAGCTTTATTTTTCACCTTTAATACACTTGACGATTTGACAGATTGAATTTTGCTTTTTAGATTTTGACTTTTAATGAGAACATTCCTTTCATTTCACTTTGCTGAAGGACAAGATTTAAACACCCACTGAACAAGGATAGCTTATCAACTGCCACAAAGGTGCTGTGGCTTGAATGATCATGTGTATTTAGGACAACCTATTCAATTGATGGATGAGGCTAAATCTTCCAGAATTTACTGCAAACATGTCTTAGATGTGGTACAATCATGGCCATTTGCCATGACTTGTGTGAGTCATTAATTACAATGGAAGAGCTCCCTAAAAGGGAAAATGATAATCTCATTTGGTGTTGAAATAGCCATAAACCCAAAGAGTACTTCTAAGTAAATGATCATGTAAGACCTGCAATAGAAACGTGAGCCATCCTTCCCTCAATCCTCACAATTCCACATAACCACACAATAGTAATAACCCTTCTTTGCTTGTTAACACTAGACAACCAACTTTCTGTGACTTAATTGTATTTTTCAAAGTAAGCTAAAATCTAACCTGCCTTGTCAAAATAAAAGAGCTGACTGATAGTAAGCAAATTGCTTTGAAATTCCTGGAGTAAACCATCCTCATTGGGATGTAACTTCTGCCAATTATTAAAGGATGCCTCGGCCCCAAACAGAGCACACCTAGATGTTACGCACCTTAGAAACTGAGAATATAATACATTATGCACTTAATGGTATTCTGATACAGATATACACTGCTTAACATAATAGGTATATTCCTAAATAGTGCATCAATTCAGATCATCTTTTTCTATTGAATTATAATATAATTTAGGAGGTGTATTGTTCTTATTTCTATTCCTCCATCAATTGCTAGTGATTGCTAGTACATATGCTTATACTTAACTTCTTTATCGCTGATCAAGTCGCTACTAAAAATAGAGAATATAAAATACTACTGGAGAAAAATTCTTTTTGTATTAATCCTTTATGCTATAAGAATTAAATCCCTTTAAACCTCAATTTGTATATTTGGGATTTTTCTTATATGGCTATACATTTCATCAGCTAAACTATTTTCAGGCTATGGAAGCTATGTTAGTCTTATTTAGCCAACAGAACCATTTTATAGGTAGCGAAATCTGCAAAATGGAAAATCTATAAGACCTACCCTATTAATCTCACAGAATTTGTATAAGGGTCAAATGAGAGAGCATGGATTATAGGAAATAATATGTTGTTGGGAAACAGCTTTTTATGTCTCTCTTATGTGTGTATTCATGTTTTGTGAGCAGAGTTGATGACAGCTCTTATTCCAGACTGTCTTTTCAAAAAATGTATTTTCAAGACATTTTTTCAATAAATGATAGAAAGAGTGTCACCCTCCTGGGCAAAGGGCAGATTTGTTTGCCCACCAACATAATACAAATAAGAAAACACAGTGAGAGCTCCCTCTGGGCAAAGGTTGGCCAGGTTTGCTTGTAACCCTTTTACAGATTAGGATTTCTCAGCTGTGACACAAACACATTGCAGACACAGCATCCACCTGGGACTGTCTCCTGGTGATTCCCCGTGAGATCTATGGGGAGAGGGGAACCAATGCAAACATAAATCTTATGCTGCCTGTTGTGCCATAAATAACCAAGTCTCTGACTCAGAAGTCTCATTTCTTCTTATGGTATTCATGAATCTATAGCAAGCTCACTCTTCAGCTTATAAGCAGGGTAAGATCTCAAACTCTCAGAGTTCCTGACATGAACTTTTAAAAATTATTTGTGGTCCTTGCAATTCTGAGATAGTACTATTACACTGTAAAACTACCTTACATGTTGATAATGTATATGACTGTGGGTGCATTTTAATCTGTGCAGATCATGGGTAAGGGAAGATAGGTGAGTCAACATCTCCTGAAGATAATTTTCCTAATACAGACAATATTGTAGCATCTTTAAGTTGAGCTAGTACCTTGCTTCCCCAGTGCTACGATTTCTTTAGCATTCATAAAACTGTTGGAGAGAGAGTACAATATGGCGGTTCAAAATGTGGACTGAAGAGTCAGGTTGCGCTGTATTCCCAGTTCTACCACTTACTAGCTATGCGATCTTGAACACATTACTTAACCTTTTTGGGAGTTAATAAAATATACTCCGTAGGGTTGTTGTTTATACCAAGCAGTCAGTAATTGTTATTGTTTTCACTCTGAGAAATCAAGTAAATCAGGTAATTCAGCTTGTCTGATTTTGATGATTCACAAAGATTTGACATGGACTGTATTTGATAAATCTGGCTTAATGCCTTAATTTTACAAAACTCAATATATGTTTATGTGTGTGTGTGTTGTTTTATTGTTGGGGTTTTTTGGGGTTTTTTGTGTTTTTTTTTCTCTTCAATACCTCTTTCTTAGGTTAACACTGATCTTCACCATCATTAACTGATTATTAACGTCTTCCTCAAAATATCTACATAATCAACATAGTCAAATCAACAAAGAAATTTCTTAACAATCGTTGACAACTCTCTCTTTATCCAACTTTTTATTTAACTTGTCATAAAATCTTTAAGTGTTTTATTCTCTATACTAAGGACACATGTTTTTTCACATGGGGATATGTTGGTATTTATTGTATATTGCCTCTTCTGCAAAAATCTGTGAGCTACATTCCTAAGAAACCTCAAATTAACAAAAAGCCCTTCATGAAAACAATGATTGTAATGGTGGGAAATAGTTTTATACACTTTCGTGCTGTAATCAGAGTTTTAGACTCACAATATCAAACATTTATTCTGAAGGAATTTTAATACTAAAATTAGTTTTTATGGTTAATGTTTCTCCTTTATTGCAAACTAAGAATCATTTATTTCTTGATTAAAGCTGAAAATAAATGACTAACCAATGATCTGATTGCCTTTCAATCCACATATGTGAGAATCTTACAAATGTTAGCACCCATTGTAAAAATATGCAAAGCACAAAATTGAAGTGAGGTTTCTTAAAAAAAAATTACAAAATAACAATAAATCATAGTACAGTTTATAACCACCATCAGTAAAGAAAAAAATATGATGGCAATCCAGTAGCTATAAACTCAAAAAAGTAGCTGAGTGAATTTATGCTGCCTATATAATCTTTTTTTCCTTTCAAGGTCACTCCAATTTCCCTGTACAAGAGCCATTGAACTATACAATGATGTGCTAATTATTGTCTTTTAAAAAATGATTAAAATGAGGATAAGTCAGTGACACTCTCCATATCCACCAAAAAGCCCAATCCAGTCTGATAAATGATAAGAACTCTTCAGGAAAAAAATTCATTGGAACATTTAGTCTATTAATCAAGGAAACAAAATATAATCTGTTTTATATAATGACCCTTATGCTCTTTTTTTCCTCTTTACCCCTCACGCCTCATGCCTATCAATTTTCTGAAGAACCTGTATGTACCCAGTGGTGTGGATAAATCGTTATGTATCTGCCTACGCATTGTCAGAAATACAGCAGCCTAAGTAGCCATTCAAGGAATTTAGAGTAAAGTACCGTGGTCAGAATTCAAGATATAGCCACTACAGGATCTGAAATGCCATCTGTTCCAACCGCACGACATCCCCATTCAGCAGGCTCACAAGGCTGGCATAGACAGGAAGAGGGACCCCTCTGTTGTCCTCTACTCTCTTCTTCAACTGAGCAATGAGCAGAAGCTTTAAGTTTGGGATTTTTTCACTATTTTTCCCAAACGCATGAACGGGTTCTTCTCAAACTGCAAGAGTCGATTCAAAATCCAGACAGCTTTCACCACCCAAGGATTCAGGGAAGTGTTTATTTCTTTGTCTCAGAATCTCTTTAAACATAGTAAGGACAAAGTCATAAGAAGTGTGCATGGTATAGAATCAAAGTACCTTTGGCAGTGATATAGGTCTGTTCTGAAATACAGACTCCTGTGCCCATGGCCACTCTGGGAACTCATGTTGTGTGTTCAGGCGAAGGACATATTAATATACACTGCTTTTCTAACAGCCAACAATGCAGCTGGGAGAAAAACAAATCACTCATTACTGCAAAAAATGTTATTGCCAAATGAAGCATTTCAAGGTTTTACTCTTAAAATGTCCTTTTAAAGCAGAATCTTAGAAAGGACTGCTCAGTTCTACTCCTAGGGAGGGAGACTGAGGCATGGGGAGGTTAAGTGAGTTGCCCAAGGTCACCCAGGAAGTCAGTGAATTAACCAGAAATAGCACCCGGGACTCCTGCCTCCTTCACCACAGCTACCACCACTGGACCACGTTTCCTGATGGCAACAAAGCATCAGACCACAGCGGTTTGCCAGTAACATCAAATAGCATTTTGCCAGTGTAATTTACCTCTTTCGGAATTAAATAATAATACCATTTTACCTTAATCTATCACCTTTTGTCCCAGAGGAGCCTAAAGTGCTAAGTGCTTTAGTTATGAGTTTTAGAAGCTTACATATAAATCACTTCACACACCATTAAAATGCAGCTGTCCTTGGAGTCAATGTTGCAGCTGTTAAACGTAAGTATCCCAACTGTTAAACATTTATTGAGCACCAACAATGTGCTAAATGTTAGAGAGGAGGCAGAATTTGAATTTCAGGAGTTTTGGGGGACTAAGAAACACAGGAAAACTACCTAAAATGTTGATGATGTATAAATAGACATCCGACTATTACTAAAACAGACTTCTGTTTCTAGTGAATATAATCATGGGGTCCGAAAAATTGCCTTTGGTTATAGCAAGGACCCTTAGATAAATGCTTTAAAAATGTGAAACATATAGTTCAGACCACAGGCAAAGCTGTTCCAGATTCATTCCAAGGCATGTCACTAATCTTTCCTGATTCCTTATTTTCATTTCTCCTTCCTTGTGTGTTCAGGCACTTACAATGACAGATTGTAAATAGCCACGTCCAATAAGTTTATGTGTAACCTTACCTGACTTTTCCATGGAGCTCCATTATATAACTAGAAGCATTTCTCCACAAGCGGAAAAAAATGGAACCAGAAGAGAAACAAAGCACATTTGAGCGTACAATAAATAATGATATGGTTAGTGTAAAGATAATAATTTTATGATAAATGGTCAAAATCGATTTATATGTTATACTTTGACAACAGTTCCCACACTATACCCTTTAAAATATGACCTGCCATAATAAATTCCATGCACCTAGTAGATGCACAATAGAAATTATGAATGACATTAATCAGGATTACTTTCATTTGCCTGTTTTACACACCAAATGAAAAGTCAAAGGGAAATAAAGGACATTTGAAAGGAATGGAAAATCACAGATGGGGAAGTGAGTTTCCACTGTATCTGTCCAGTATTCTATGGCTGAGAAATACTTGAGTTGCTCATACATCGTTTTGTAACACTTTGTACCAAATGATTGCTTTCAGAAATGAACAAGTTGATCTGGTCTTGAGGGAGGAGGAGGCACAGGAACACAGTAAAGGAACCTATCTGAGGAGCTGCAGACATGAACCAACAAAGGTATCACATCATCCAAAATGCGTGGCGTGGGAATAGGAACAAGTATATCTTTCTTCCCTCACAGTCCTCTCTATTCTCAAAATAAAACAAAAGCAACAAACAAACAAACAAACAAACCCTGCTTCACTTTGTTGTTTTTGTCGACTCCCAGGTTCACAATGGGGGGATTTCAGGAAGTTTTATATAAACAGCTGCCACCAAACCAAACTGGGTTCTTCTTGCCCAGTGCAGGAAAGCCAGACACTGACATCAAGATTTGCAGTTAAAGAAAACGGCATGTATTGCATGGTGCCAACCAAGCAAGGAGGACGGGCAGCTAATGCTTAAGACCCAAACTCCCAGATGGCTTATAAGCAAGGGTTTTTCAAGGTAAGGATACATTCCAGGAGAGCAGAAGTTGTAGGAAAAATCATAAATCAATACATGGAGGTTAGACATTGGTTTGGCCCAAGGGTGTGATTCTCTCCAGGCCCCTCAGGAAGAAATGCAGAACGAAGAACAGAGACCAGAGTTCAGTCCCCAGGTCTTCCTTCTCTGAGGTCTATGTGATAGCAGTTGGCATTTTCCATTTGGTGGGGATTTCTGAAAAACAACCCAAGAACATATGTTAAGATTTTAACTTTTTGTTTCCAGAGGAACCAAAACACCTTTTGACGTTGGCTTGCTTAGGAGACTATTGTTAATATCCTCTTGCTTATGTGTTTGCTCACTTATTTTCAAGGCTAGCTAGGTGCCTAGAATTTACCTTGAAGGGACTCAAGATTTTTTTCTTTATTTCCATGCTTGTGGGGACCTAGCAGGCCCCTAAGAAGGGTCCCTGATCCATCTTACAGCTGATAAAATCTCCCTAGAGGAGGGTAATTTGAAGGGGTAAAAAGACTGGCTAAAATAAATGAAATGTTAATTGTTTTCAAATACTTATACTGTGAGTTAATATAAGGTCTACTCTGAATTTGTAAATAGATTAAAATAATTTGGAATTACTTTTCATTAAGATACACTTTTCAGATGTTAACTTTTCAACACATATGTGTAGTTAAAATACATATAATAGGTATAAGTATAATGGAGAAAACCCAGGTGAGTTGAGCAAAAGTGAAAAGCTCTCAGAAATGTAAATTGGCAAAGTGTTCAACATGGTGCAACTGTATGATACCACTACTAGGAAGGCTGAAGGGAGTCTTAGGCTGCATTCACTTATTTGTTTATTCAACATCATTCATGAAGTCTCCAGCTTGTGCCAGGCATAAAGACATAAGGGGAATCTAGTGATGCATAACACATTGTCCTTGTTTCAAGAGCTTAGCATTTTCTGGGAAAAACAGATATAAAATTAAGTAATTAATTTACCATTCAATAGGACACATACCAAAATAAAGATGCATATATACAGTGACATTTCAGAAAAGAGGAAGGGGAAGAGGAGAGGTATTGAAAAAGATGGCCTAAATTCTAAAGAGTGAATAGGATTCCTTTAGGAAAAAGAGGCTCAGAGGTGGGAGGAGTGGATTTTAGAAGCACAGTTTCCCAAAAGAAGGATGATGATTCTTCTGTTCAATCTGGTATAGGTCAAACCCCACCTGGAAAATGAATTGTGTCCAGATGAGACCCCTTTAATGACAGGATTTGAAACAATCTCATTATGAAACAATTGCAGTCAATGGGAATCCTGAGTCTTCGAGGAAGAGAAAAGAAAAAAAAACCTCTGTTATCCTCACATATTTAAAGATTCTCATATAAAATCTTCTCCGAAGAGAACAGCTTGTCCTGTTTAGCTTCAAAGAAGAGAATGAAGAGGAAGTTTGAAGGAAAATTACAGAAAAGCAGATTTTGACTTGACACGTGGAAGGACTTCTCACTAATGTTATTCCCAAATACAATGAGTTGTTTCCATGATTGGAGGACTTGAAGATGTATAAGTTATCCACAGGGATGTTGCAGAGGAAATCTGACCATCATATGGGTGAATTAACTGATATCTATGATCTTTATTTCTCCTGAGAATCCATAAAAGGTAGTGTAAAACCAGCCCAAATAGTGGTTTACAAGTGCACTGGGTATGTTATGTAACATTTCTGCTTTCCTGATGAGGCCCCAAAGCTGAGAGCAATGAATGATACAACAAACACAGCATCCCCACAGAATTTTCTAAGAGGTAGACAAAATTGGCTCTGCAACCTTTAGCCTATGGTCCACCACTGCCCTATGTAAGGAAAAGTAAGAAATTCAAGAGCGATTAATCAGAGAGGGAAGGCAAATGGAATGAAATTAGTAGAAATAAGGAGTACTGTGGCATTTCTCTTCCCTTTGTATAATGAAAGAGAGGAGAATGTATCTTCTCCCAAATTCCAAGCTAAGTGAGAGAGGGCAGAAAACCACCTTCTGAGAAAGAAACTGACGATCAGTCACAGGGAAGAGATATCGACCTCCTTACTTAACATTTTTGAGCTTGATTAGAGGATGATGCATTAGATGCCATTATAGGACAAATGTTTTATGCAGTGAGATAATTGTTTGGAAATTTGACATATACCTCTTGGAATTTGAGGAGCATGAAGATCAGTGTATGACTCTTGCCTGAAATTAAGGAGAAAGGAAAAACCTGTCAATGGCACAAATTTCCAAAGTTTGGTATGACAAGGACATGTGAGTTTTTCTGTAAGCCAAATAGAAACTATAGAAGGGAACTGGGCTACAGCCTTTATGAAAATGAGATAGGAGAGTTCCCTTGACCCTCTTGTGGGACCTGCAGCAGGGGTGGCTCACTTGCTTGACCACCCACTCAAACCCCTTGCAGAAGAGGGAGCATGCCGGTGAGCAGGTGGAGGAGCTGGGGTGAATGCCTTTGGGAACTGACAGGAACAAACCCTGTACCAACCCGTGGCAGCATCTAGGGGTTGCCCGTGACCTCTGGAGCCCCACAGGGCATGTGTTACAAACAATGCTCTTCTAGCATTTGCCGTCTGCAGATGGCTAAGTGTTAAACCAGCTCAGTGGAGGGTCGTGATGACAGCCTTTTACACCCTGCCCTCTTGGTACCTGGGTTCTTGTCTGGCATCCAGGAAGAATCAGGTCACATGGACTTGAAGGATGGTAAATTTGGAGATTTTATTGAGCAGTGGAAGTAGCTCTCAGCGGCATGGGGAGCTGGAAAGGGGATAGAATGGAAAGATAATCTTCCCCTGGAGTTTGGCCATCCCCAGCCAAACTCCTCTCCATAGTCTCCGATGTCCAGCTGCCTCTTCTTCTCTCGACATTCAGACACTTCTCTCTTTCTCTGCCAAGCCACTCTGTTCCTCAGCCAGTGGAGTCTGGGGTTTTTATGGACACAGGATAGGGGGTGTCATGGGCCAAAGGGTAACATTCAGGTGGGAAAATGGGGATGTGAAATTCTCATTTAGGGCCATGGGTCCAGGCTCTAGGGTAGAACCCTTGCCAGAGACCCTGCCCTTTTCTACCTAGTATTTCCCTGCCTCCTCTCCATAGCAAAAATATTTTGCCTTTAAGGGCTTCTTCTTGGCATGAGAAGACCCCAGAATAAGACTCTGAGCAGGAGTTGGGGAAGAACTCTGAGTTCCAGGATAGAGGTCTTCATCATAGGTGCAAGAGACTGAGAGTAGGGAGTGTTTCTTAAAGACACACAAGTTTTCCATGAGAGAGCACTGTATAGCAGAGACCACTAAAAGAGCACTGAAGAATAATAAATAGCCAGGAAAGTAATATTTTGCCTTTCCCCTGATTTCCCTATTCTTCTTAGCCAGAAGAGCCTGAAGCAATACTGCAAGTGGGTGCTTTGGTACTGCTTTGAAGCATCTTTCCAGACTCTGCAGTAGCCAAGGCCTGTGACTCCAGTCCCTGAGAAAGTACCATCAGGAGGAATACGTAAGCTTTTCAGGGACAAAGAACCTTGTCCTCTTAATCTGGATTCACAATTCACAATTATACCCCTAGCCTGCCCAAGGCCTTTTTCTCAGTCTCTGAGAAGTATTGACTCTCTTTTACCTAAGAGCAGGAGTCTAAAAACTACAGCCTATGGGCCAAATCTCTTCTGTTGTGTCCCACAAGGTAACAGTCGCAGTTACATTTTTAATTGGTTAAAAAAATCAATCAACCAAAAGAACAACGCTATTTTATAAGATGAGAAAGATATTTAAAATTCAAATATAAATGCCGATGAATAAAATTTTATTGGGACATAACTATGCTCATTCACTTATGTATTATCTGTGACTGGTTTCACATGGCAGAGTTGAGCAGTTGTGAAAGAGCCTATTCTTAGGCAAAGCCTGCAATATTTGTTATCTGAACTTTTACAAAAAATGTTCTCAATCCCTGCCCAGGAAGATTGCCTGAGTCTGTCCTTTTACCCCAGCAACAGCCATCCCTTTGTAAATAAGACTTTTGGTAGAAATGGAAACAATTAAAAATATTTGTATGCTTTAAAATAATACATTTAATAAAAGGTATCTAAATCCTTGCATATATGACTGTAATACTCCAGTGTGATATTAATTGCTGGTTGTTTAATTCCCTCATTTTAAATGACAGCACAGAGTTTAATCATGGGCATATTCTCAAAAAGCATTCAGAAATAAAGTCCTTATGGGTGTTGCCCCTGACTATACCACAACTCTGAAAGCCACATGGTGGATTTATTTAACCTCCAATTTTTGGGAACACTTAGTAGCATACGTGGGCTAATATTTGTTATGGCTCAATTTACTTTCTCTCTTTTATCCTGGGGAAAGGAATACTTTGCTCCCACACTGTGAGGTTTCTGAGAAAGGGTGAAAAAACTATAATCATTCACTTCTCTTGGGCAAGGCAGGAGTGAAAGAATAACCAATAAACAAATTTATCAAGTGCCCATCTGTGCAGAACGCTGCATGCTTAATTTAGTTAAATATACACATACATAAAAGGCACAGCCATTATTCCATCGGAGCCTGAGCCTGAAATCAGAATATGAAGGTCAAACTGGGGTGTATTTCTGATTACAGAATGAAATCGTCAGACCAGCTGCTCTGTGTGTCCCACTGGGCTCAGTCTTTCTCTCTAGTCCATCTTTGCTTCCATGTGCTACTGGTTCTGGAGTGCTATAGGGGCCCTCAGAGCATCATTCTTGTCTCCAAACCTTTGTTCGCTCTGAACCATCACCTGAGGTCCATTATCTGCTACATTCCTCTTAAACAAATTTTATCCCACACTCAAATGCTCAGAACAATTCCTACTTCTTTAAAAATATCTCTGCTTGGAGTATTCCATAGACTCCTCCTTGAATTTCATATTAGCATTTCAACCGTTGAGTTTAGTCTTCTTGTATATCAAGTTTGCATTTTCCTTGAATATTTTATTTGTACTAGTCATAAATTTTCAATTAAATGGGAGCTCTTCATGTTAAAGGCTGCATCTTTATTTCTAGTTAAAAGTCATACACACACAGACACATAGTTAATTTTCATTATTCACAGATTTTATATTTGTGAATTTGCCTGTTTACTAAAATTTATTTGTAACCCCCAAAACAATACTCATGATACCTTCACTGTCATTCGTGATCATGCTCGAAATAGTGAAAAATTTCAGTCACCTGATACACACATTCTCTGTTTTCTTGTTTCAGCTCTGTAAACAAGTTCTTGTTTCATACTATAAACAAATGTATTTTTTGTGGTCTATTCAATGGCATGGTTTTGGCTTTTTAGTGCGTTTTGTTAATGATTTCACTGTTTAAAATGCCGCTAAGAATCAGGCTGAAGAGCTGTGTAGCATTCCTAAATACAAGAAGACTGTGATGTGCCTTATGCAGAAAATATGTGTTAGATAAGTTCGTTCTGGCATAAATTAGTGGCTGCTGGTTGTGAGTTCAATGTTAATGAATCAACAGTGTATATTAAGTAAGAAATTTTTAAACATAAATCAACATAAATCAATGTTATTGATTGGTCAAGAAAAATGTGTGACTAGAGGCTCACAGGAACCTAACCTTGTATTTGCCCTAGGAGCAAGTGTTCAGTATTCACCAATTCAGTGTTTGCAGTGATATTACAGAATATAGCTGCTGTGAATAATGAGAATCAACAATATATACATTCCCACCCTCCACTTCAAGAAAAGTGGAGCTGGTGGTGGCTTCTTGGGCATTTGTCTGTACACCTTATGGACTCATGTACTTACAACGGGTAAGTCTTCAGTTGCTCATTCCCCCATTCTAGGAGTCCTGTCCATCTCTGAAAACATGCTGCTGATGTTGGATTAATAGTTAGACAAACAACTAAGAATATCAAAAGTAACATGCTACTTTGGGTGTTGCAAAATGACTGGACGCTACCTGTCATCAAACCATAGTTTTCTCTCCACTTCAACATAAATCAATAGCCTGCTTTTACCTCAATGATCAGTTGCTGCAGGGGAAAAAAGTAAGCTTCAATTTAGACGCTGTCAAATATATGGCCCACTTGCCACCTCTCTCTTCTCCTTGTTCCTGGAACATGTTGCTAATTGCTATGGTGTTCCTGCCACACTCTGATGTGATTATGGAATCAGCCTCAGCACAATGCTATAGGCAGCCACTAATAAGGGATTGGACTGGGGAGGCTGATTGAAATTGTTCCCCATGACGGTAAGCATAATATGTTCTCATCTGCTTTGATAGACTCTAAATTGTATACACAGTGTGGATTTTGTGATACTCAATAAAAAGCTTCTAGGAAAGGGTCCTGAATGGGTTGTATATTACCAAGACATCACATGTAATACAAGATAGTGGCATAAACATGTATTGGCTCCTACTGTGGTTAGGCAGTCTTCACAGTGTATACAGGGAATGTGCTCGCAATAACCCGTACCACCAGTCAACGTTTTCAAGAATGAAAGTTCATCCTGCTGCTTTTCATTGCAAAGAATAGTGAAGTTAGATCACTGTAATTACTATGCCCTATTTGTCCTCTCTCATTTCTCTCCCCCAAACCTGGTTCCTATCATTGCTGTGTGGTATCTCCATTTATAAGGAAGCTCAAAATGCAAACATTGATGCATTTCTTTTATTATATTATGACATCTAATTTAGAATTTACTTAAAATTGTTATAAAATCTGTTGGACAATGCCAGAAGATATAGCGATACTCTGAATAAATGAATAAATGAATGAAGGATGCCTTTAAATAAATATGTAGATCAGATTTTTATGAGATATGTTTATTTTGACAGTCCTTTAAATGAATTGAATTTAAAGACTGTTCGGGAAGAAGTTTTTCTTTTATCCACTGTTGCCTTTAACAAATTATGTTGAGTCTTTCTTTTCCATCTGTTGAGGCTATCTTGAGCAGATGAGATAAGTTTCCTGGTATTAGGATACTATCTGTATCAGATTTAAGTAGTCCAGTTCAATCTAAAATATAAATAAAATGAAATTCTGTCCTCTATACAGTTTAAAGTTCTGCCTCTCTCATATTGAGCCTGGACCAAGACATCTCAGACAAGTAATGGGAAAAGGGGATGGGCCTGCAGTGGTTGTTCTTGCCTATAATTCCAGAAGTTTGGAAGGCCAAAGCAGGAAGATCACTTGAGCCCAGGAGTCCACGATGAGCCTGGGCAACATAATGGGACTCTGTCTCTATAAAATATTTAAAACATTAGACAAGCATGGTGGCGTACACCTGTAGTCCCATCTACTGGAGAGGCTGAAGTGAGAGGATTGCTTCAGTCTGGGAGGTTGAGGCTGCAGTGAGACGTGATCATGCCGCTGCACTCCAGCTCTGGTGCCACCGCACTCCAGCCTTGGTGACAGAGCAATCTCTGTCTCAAAAAAAAAAAAAAAAAGAAAAAACAGGAAAAGAAAGGGGGATAGCCTCAGTTCTTTCAGTATTCCTTACTTCAATTCCTTATCCACTGGCTCTTTTGCTTCAGGCTCTTCTGGGTACAAGGAGAAGTAAAACTAGAGGAAAAGGCAAAACATTACTTGCCTAGCTATTTATTATTCTTCATTGCTTGTTTAATGGTCTCTGTTACGCAGTGCTCTCTCAGGAAAGGCTTCTGTGGATTCTCAAGAAATACTTCTGTACTAGTCCATTTTCATGTTGCTGATAAAGACATACCCAAGACTGGGCAATTTACAAAAGAAAGAGGTTTATTGGACCTATGGTTCCACATGGCTGGGGAGGCCTCACAATCATGGCAAAAGGCAAGGAGGAGCAAGTCACATCTTACGTGGATGACAGCAGGCAAAGAGAAAACCTGTGCAGAGAAACCCCGTTTTTAAAACCATCAGATCTCGTGAGACCCATTCCCTATCACGAGTACAGCATGGGAAAGACCCACCTCCATGATTCAACTATCTCTCACTGGGTCCCTTCCACAACACGTGGGAATTATTGGAGCTACCAGATGAGATACGGGTGGAGACACAGAGTTAAACCCTGTCAATTTCCCCGTTTAGTCTCTTGCATCCATGGCTGAACACCTCTATCCTAGAAATTAGAGTTCTCCCTCAACTTCTGCCCAGAGATTTACTCTGGGGTCCTCTCATCCTAGGAAGAAGCCTTTGAAGGCGGGATCTTTTTATATAGAATCTAATTCTCTTCTGAAGTCTCTATTATTTTTACAGGGAAGCTCATGTGTTTTTGTCCTACCAAACTCTGGAAATGTGTGTCATTCACACAGCTTTCCACTCTCCTTGATTTTAGACAACAGTTATACATTGGTTTTCATGCTCCCAAATTTCCAAGAGAATTCCCCAAAAGGCACTGATATGGTTTGGCTCTGTGTCCCCACTCAAATCTCATCTTGAACTGTTAATTCCCATAATCCCCATGAGTCCAGGGAGGAACCAGAAGGGAGGTGATCGGATCATGGGAGCAGTTTCCTCTATGCTATTTTCATGATAGTGAATGAGTTCTCATGAGATCTGTTGGTTTCTTGAGGAGCTCTTCCCACTTCACTCTTTTCTTTTCTCTCTCCTGTCACCTTGTGAAGAGGTGCCTGCTTCCCCTTCTGCCATGATTGTAAGTTTCATGAGGCCTCCCCAGCCATGCCGAACTGTGAGTTAATTAAACCTCCTCTGTTTATAAATTACCCAGTCTTAGGTAGTATCTTTATAGTAGTGTGAAAATGGTCTAATACAGGCACAATCTCTAGGGACTGGAGTCACAGGCTTTGGCTATTTTAGTAGCCAGAACAGTTCCAAAATAGTACCAAAATTATCGTTCCATCAAAAACTGGAAAGCTAATGCTGCCTTTTAAACCAGTACCCCTCAGGCTTACATTCTTAATTCTGGCCTATAAATTCATAATTTAGTTAAATTATTCTCATTGGCCCTTGACAGACTCAGTCACTGTAAAACTTTCTTCTGAAAAGGGCAATAATTTTGGATAAAGGGCAGGGGGAGGAGACTGTAGAAGTTGGAGCATGGTGTCTGGACCCCTGGTCATCAGATCATCCCTAGAATAATAATCTAAGGAGTAGGCAGAGATTTTTATTACAAGAATTCTAGCACTAAAGACAGGCAAAGCTGAAAAAAAAATGACTTTTGCATATGGTAAACAATATGGTTTTGTTTTGCAAAGATAAACTCTGTAAACCAATCTATTTTAGCCATTGTGTTATATGAAGTCTTTTTCTTCAAGAGATGTTATGGACTTGGGTTTTGGCCTCATATAAGAGCAAACGGTCTTTCTATAGTGACTCAAGTAACTCACAAGTTTTAAGCCCCTATTATGCACCAAGAATTCCACATAGAGTATTAGATTTATGCCACACAAGACCTTTAATACTGACCAACATTTATGACTAGTTTATAGATGACTAAAATGAGGCTCAAACGTGCTGTGTGACTTGTTCAAGCTAGCAAGTGACAAAAGCAAGAGTCAAACCCTGTCTACCTGGCCACCTTACATTATGCTGACTCCTTGCTGACTTATAACCCAAAGACATTAGTAAGTTACACCACTCTCTGAGAGTACGAGGACATAAAGTTTCCAGGATCCAACTGAGAACAAAAGTAAATTTCAAAAAACCTCCAAATAGTTTCAATAAATGCAAATGTCAAGGAATTCAGTACCTTGCACTTTCCTAATGGAAAATTTCACCAGTCATGAAGCAGAGATGCCCCCCACTTTGATTAGACAACATTTTAATCAATTTGGCTATCTGGTTTTCTAATTCCAAGCAACATATTATAAAAGAAGTCAGGGAGATCCTGGAGAATAGCTGATTTGATAGCTTAACAACTGGAAAGGAAGCAGAAAATAATCATGACATAAGGATGCAAACTATATAGCTGTCTGGGACCATTTAGTGCAGTGACTATACTCTGTTTTATATTGTGGTATAGCAGTTAATTTTGAAAATTAAAATGAGTCATCAAGAAATGCTTAAGTGTTGCTTATCATACTCTGCTTTTTAAAAGCAAGAAAGTTTGTGAAACACTTTTGAATTTTTTAAATCAAAACTAGTTTAAAATGTTAAAGAAAGTTTGCAAGCTTAAAAATGATATATGTCAATTTTGGGTAAGTCTTATTCTACCACCTAGCAACACCAGGCACTTTTTCATATGGGTGAGTTCAGGCCAGGTGACCTTGGTAACTATCTCAATAAGTGCTCAAAGTAACTATAAGGCTGCCTATAAGGGAACTGTATATGCATGGAAAGCCCTAGAACTGAGCCAAAAACTCCTTACCGAAGGATTAATGCTTGGAGGCACCATAACAAAAGAAAAATGTGAAATCGGAAGCCAGGAAACAGAGTACAAAGTCAGCAATCATTGCTTAAAGTTGAGAAGTTGAGGCAGGAGAAATGTGAACTAGACAATGGGAAAAATCAAGATAAGTCCCAAAGATACAAAAGGATATTAAAAAGAGAATTTTGCATATTAGAGTGTTTCACTGTTATATGAAAGCCAGAATGGTGCTTTTCCCTAGTAGTAGACTCCACTGGTCTTCATGTCTGCTCAAACCCCGTATATAATGAGCAACTCTGGAAGCATCTCCAATCTACTCCAGTGCCTTCGTTCTGCAGACTCCTGGGTTTAACTCTTTGCTTTTACTTTCTTATTTTGTGTGGGGGTGCTGGACAAGATGGCCCCAAACAATTTGGCTCAGACTATACAGTTTATCTTTTGATAATGTGTATTCTAATATGGCTTTGTCTCTAGTCCAAGCTTCTGCCTCACTATTCTACACAAATGTTTAAAGTTAAGTTGTGACATTATAAGAATTATAAAAAAAATACGGATATTATATTAGACTTTGCAATATATTTCTCAGGTCAAAAATTATCTCATGTCTCCATAAAAACATTATCTCAGAAATACCAATATCTCAAATATGTAAAAAGTGCACTGTGGGTAAGAACCAAGCCTAATCTAGCCTAATTGATTTTCTGCCTTGGTGATTAAATATGTTTGATTGCCATAAATTAAAGCCACACCCCAATGTTTCTATACTCCAGTTAAAAATCTCTAAAGGTAATGATGGCTCACCTATAGACTCCCGAACTATTTACTCTTGTCTTGAACTTACATTGCTAAGAGTGTAATTGGTAAAGAAAACAATTACTCAACAACCTTTAACTTTATTTCCAATGTATTCCTAGTTAATTTTTTCTAACTACTTTTAGAGCCCTTTTCCATGAGACCGTCTGTAGCCCCTTCTCTACCTCTGTGTTCTTAACCCTCTAAAGTCCTGAAGAAATGGTCATTTCCGGTTTATTACCACACTTTTCTGCTCTTGATTGGGTTGCAAAGCCAGAAAAAAATGAACACTACAACTTCAAACAACCTTTGTGTTTGGTTCAATTACTCATTTAGAAATATAATAATAAGATCACTAATACATGGGAAGTCACCATATTGGCTTTTACTAATTCACCAGTCTACTTTTTTGAGCAAATAAAATGTACGTTCTGTGAAAGCTGAGACTACATCTTTCTTGTTCATTGTGATTTTAACACCCTTTACAACATGTGGAATGAATGAATAGATCAATAAAGTAAATGAAAGACTAAACCTTGTTAACACCATACCCCATCACACAATGCCACTCCAGCCCCATACATATATAATGGTTAAATATATTAAGATCTAGTAAATACGTATGACACCAGAAATATAAAGCTTTCTTCCTATTTTCTTCTCCTCTTTATAGATAGAGCAATGGCAAAATCCTCTAAATGCTCTAGAATAATTAAGTTAAAATTATATTAACTTGAAAATCAAAAAAAATACTTCAACAGGAATCATAAAAACAAAGAGCCAGTGATAATTCTATATAAAAACCTGGTTTTCTAATCTCTTTAATAATCCTACTACCCAGTTTTACAAAGAGGCGGTAGAGTATAGAGGGCAGCAGTATGGACTCTGGAGTCAGATGTCTGTTGCTCATCTCCACTAATACTTGTTGGCCTTAGACAGCTCACCTAAAATCTCTGGCCCTTGGTTTATTCATTTGAAAATAAAATAATCATAGAATTCACCTCATAGGATTATGCAACTGTGCTTGTTATTTGTTTATTGTGTCTCAGCCCCAATACTCTCTTCTATCCTCTGCTCTATAGTCCTCTGGAGAAGAGTGCTACAAATGACACTTCTCATCCTCCTCTGTCAGTGGTCATCTTATTAGGCCCTACCAATAAGAGACACAAGAGGGATGTTAGAAGATAGAGGGAGAGAGAAAATACTTCTTTTTGATTTTTGCTAGTTTGTCAGCATTCTTCATTGCCATTTCTTCAAGCTTCCAGCTTATTTCAACACACTTGCCCCCTTAGAGATATAAGCAATAACCTGTCCATGCCATTAACTCAGGGAATGATCTCTATGGGGCTGTTTCTCAAATTCATAAGATGTGGTTGCAGCCAAGAGATTCCTCTCATCAAAAGGCTGAGCACCCTCCTGTGATCTACCAGATTCTAGTAACCCCAATGTCCATTGTTCTCCTGAATGTGAGGGGAGGGGTTCCTATAGCTGCTTTTTGTAGTTATTACCTCTACTGTGTAATGGATTTTCTATATAAAATAGCCCCTACTCAAATGCAGAATGTGATTACTATTTTCCTGACTGGACCCTGACATGCAATAAGTAGATATTTGTAAAATTCTTTGAACAGTGCCTGGCACATAGTAAGTGCTTCTTATAGCATTGTTATTAGTGTATTGCTGACTTATTTATCAGGACAACAGCTCCTCATTCTTAGTTTCTGCAGTTGGGAGAACAGTAGCTGAATTTAGGAGAAAAGCTGAAAATTATTCTCTCAGTAACCCATGTGAATGAAACACATAACTTTATAACCAGAAAATAGCATGCAGTAACATTTGCTAAAGAAAATAAATTGTGGCTTCTCTAGCTCTCTGTGAGGACAAACCTTTTTTTTTTTTTTTTTTTTTTTTTTTTTAACTTTTCTAACCCATCACAGACTGGTGTATAGTTCCCCGAGCATGATCAAAATACAGCTTGTGTTATCCATGACACAGCACAAGAGGTCAACACATTAAACTATTGTATGCCCTGTTCAACAAAACAAGTCCACCAATCATGGACTTGTTTTGTTGTCTTGATTTATTTGTGCTACTACAACAAAATATCTAAGACTAGGTAATTTATAATCAAGGGACACTTATTCCTCATGGTTCTGGAGGCTGGGAAGTTCAAGACCAAGGCACTAGTAGGATTGGTATCTGGTAAAAGCCAGGTCTTCACTTCCAAAATGGTGCCTTGTTGTTGCATCCTCTGGAGGGGACAAACACTGTGTTCGCACATGGAAGAAAGAACAGAAGGGCAAGAGAGTGCCCCCCTTCAACCTCAAGCCTGCTTATAAATGTGCTAATCCCATTAATGAGGGCTCTGCCCTTGTGACTTAATCACTTCCCAAAGACCATACCTCTTAATACTGTTGCATTGGGAATTAAGTTTCAAAATGAATTTTGGAGGGAACATCAGCATTCACATCATAGCAGAGGTGTGGCAATTTTATATTGCCATAAAAGTTTTCAAATTCTTACTCTCATATTCTATGCCTATCTTCTGTGGACCGGTTCCCAACAGTTTGAAGTGGCCCAGAATGCACTTTTAGCAGCACTGCTTTGTAGTAATTTGTAGCTGTCTATTCCTTTTATTAGCAAATTCCCCCAGAAGAGAATTCCAAATAAAAAAAAAATTAGCCAGCCATGGTGGCACGCACCTGTAGTCCCAGCTACTCGAGAGGCTGAGACAGAAGGATTGCTTGAGCCAAGGAGTTTGAAGCTGCAGTGAGCTACGATTATACCACTGCACTCCAGCTGAGTAGACAGAGCAAGACCCCATCTCCAAAAACAAAAAGAGAAAAGAAAATTCCAATTTTGCGGGAGGCTTTAGTCTTTCCTGATATGACTGTGAATCCCCTTTAATTATAGGGTTTTCAAACTACACAGAGAGAAGAAAAGCTTGGACTACCTTAGAAAACATGTAATTTGTGGGCTTCCATTTCAGAAAGGGAAGCACACAAACAACTATTCGTATATTTTATGTCTGGGGTTAAAAAAGTGCTTCACCTCACTTTCCTTTTCCCGAACAGGAACTACTACCCATTTCATACACTTTATAATCTTTAAACTTTTGACATAGGATACTTTGTCCTATAATGCTGTGCTGTGTTCCCCACACAGTTATCCTTCTAAGCCCAAAACAAAAGCCATCTATTTCATGAAGTCCTCTCTGAACCCCAATAATAGCAAGTATATTTATACCCATATACTTGACACATACTGTCTGATACCATAGGTTTGTTGTTATGATACTGTTTTGTTTGTTTTTTAATTTATGGCTTATCTTCTTTAAGGTTGTTAGCTCCTTGGGGCAAGGTCTCTAATGAAACTTTGTGTCCTCCTGAGAAACTGCATGTAAGGTTCCACATAACAGTGTTCTCTAAATGCAATATTACAAGTACATAGAGTACACAGAGATGCCCATATTCATTGAGGAAGGCACTGGGAGAAGGAAGCATAATAAACCCCTAAATTTCAGCATCCTTTCCAGATTTTTGTAACCAAACTATGTTAAGACCAATGCTTATAAAGCATTCAGAAATCCTTGGATGAAAGACATTTTATGAAAAGTATAATACAGTGAAAAAGTTCCAATTAGGAAAAAAAGAGGAATCATGAGGTAAGAATTTATTGATATTCTAAATTCTACAATTAAAAAATTACATTTTTTATTTTTAAAGTATAATAATAACCGAAAATCTTAAAACTACAATTTGTGTTAGGGAATATAATAAAATGATCGAGTTCCAGACTTTACATCAATAATTTTTAAATATTTCAATTTTCTTCATCCAAAATTAGTGGATAAAAACTTCAGATTTCTCTATTTATAAATAAATAATTTGCCAGACAACATGAAGGATACTTCAGTATCTATCCAAATTATTTAAAATATTTTAATCTTAATTAATGATTTGTCTTTTTAATGTGAAAACATCTAAGGAATAGAAAACAATAGCTCCATTCAGAGAATATGATAAAAAAAGTGTGTATGTATATATATATATGTACACACATACATATATATACACACATACATATATATGTTTTGAGTTGCGGCCCTATAACTAACCAACTTTAAAATTCTCATAAATTTGTTTAAGTTCTTTGTAGATTCTGGATATTAGCCCTTTGTCAGACATTCTGAGCAAACTATCGCAAGGACAGAAAACGAAACACCACATGTTCTCACTCATAGGTGGGAACTGAACAATGAGAACACTCAGACACAGGGTGGGGAACATCACACACCGAGGCCTGTCATGGGGGGTCGGGGGGGAGCATTAGGAGAAATACTTAATGCAAATGACGAGTTGATGGGTGCAGCACACCAACATGGCGCATGTATACCTATGTAACAAACCTGCACGTTGTGCACATGTACCCTAGAACTTAAAGTATAATAAAATAAATAAATAAAGTAATAAATAAATATTCTCTGCATATCTATATGCTTATCTAAAAACTAAAAATGAGATTTAAAAATACATGATATATATAAAAATACATGATATATATGTTTCTTTTCATTACAAATCTTAAAAAAGTGTTTTTCAAATGAAAATATTTTCTTAAGACGAGAAGCATCAGTGATTGCTGATCTACAACAATGAACAATTTGACATTACCCCAATAGTTTTTGGACTAAATCACATCTTTTAAACTTTTAAAGGTGATAGGAAGGTCTAAAGACTCAAGCTAACCATTACAAAATCTGCTTGGCTACTGCCATGTTTGGCAGAATTATTCTAACTCTAACCCTATCAGAATGCTCTTTTCTACAAAGTGTATTTCTTTGCAATTGAATCTTCCTCTATAAGCTCTTTGTAAGCCGTATGTATCTCAAAAATATATTTTGACCTTGACTTCAATTTGAGAAGCATATTTCATGCTGTGGTCCATTTTCTTGCAGTAGAGCCTATGATAGTGGAAGCTTTTGCGTAGTTAATTTCTGGCTATTACTTCATAAATTACTTAGACTGCCCCTTTTCTAGGAATGAAAAGAAAGTTACATCCATTAAAGTTTCTCAGAGACTACACTAGCAATCCACCTTGGTCTGTGTATTTCCTGCCTCTTTGTAGGTATTTTAATGCCTCATTTACTATGAATATTCCTCTAGTCCTTCAGAATTATAAAGTCCATGTAAACTAGAAATCAAATAATAAGATTCCCATTCAAATGCGATTAATCCTGTATAAATATGGCTGAGGATAAGGTGACAAACCATCTTTTGTTTGGGCCTTCCTCATGGCAGGGATGTGAATGAGTATCAGCAGATGGTATATTCATCATACGATTAAGGAAATTAAAACCTATGCCCATCCTGACACTGATTTCAGAGGAGGTACATGCTGTTCGCACACTTTCTTGTTTGCTTATTTTGCTTGATCTTAATATCAGGAATTACATATAGTTACCATGAGTATCTAGGTGAGCTCCTATAATAACAACTGTTATTATTACAACTTCTAGAGAAGGAGAAGCTATAGAAGGTGTTCCCAGGCCCACTGAACTGCCAGAAGTATAATTGTAAAGGTGGGCAAGGAAGGCTTTACCAGAGTTGTGAGCTTACCAACAAATCTCTATCACAAATGTGGGAGGTGGGAAAATTGCATGAACAACATTATTTAGTCATAGGTAACAGACTGACAACATCTGAGCCTCTGGGACCCTTCTGTTCTACTAACTTTAACTGCAAGAATTGTCTTTTGCCAAAGGTGTGTGTGATGGTTAATATTGAGTGTCAACTTGATTGGATTGAAAGATGCAAAGTATTGTTCCTGGGTGTGTCTGTGAGGGTGTTGCCAAAGGAGATTAACATTTGACTCAGTGGACTGGGAAAGGCAGACCCACCCTCAATCTGGGTGGGTACCATCTAATCAGCAGCCAGCACGGCCAGAATAAAAGCAGGCAGAAGAAAGTAGAAAGATTAGACTGGTTTAGTCTTCTGGCCTACATCTTTCTCCTGTGCTGGATGCTTCCTGCCCTCGAACATTGGTCTCCGTTCTTCAGCACTGAGACTTGGACTGGCTTCCTTGCTCCTCAGCTTGTAGACGGCCTATAGTGAGACCTCACATTGTGATTGTGTGAGTCAATACTCCTTAACAAACTCCCCTTTATATATGCATCTACCCTATTAGATCTGTCCCTCTAGACAACCCTAATACAGTGTGGTAGATAATGCATATATAATATACTTTATCTCTAACTGTATGATAGCAGTTACAGCAATTTGCTTTGTATTCCAATTTTTTTCATTTAGTAGAAATACTAGGTGCCAAGAATAAATTGGTAGCCCAGTAGAAGAATCAAAAAGCTATATGAATGTTTCAAATGACAGCCAGAAATTATTTTAATAGAGATGTGCAATGTACACTAGTAGCACAAAGGAAGGAACAACCAACTTTCCTTAGCATGGGAGGAACTTCTCAGGAGAAGAGGATATAGTTGGGGAAGTTCTTTGAGATGAATAGAAAATTCCCAACCAGACATTTGAGTAAAGATTGATTTAAAAAAAAAGCATTCTAGTTAGAGGGAACAGAATGCCCAAAAGCAAACAGGCATGAAATAGCATAAAAGATCAAGATCAGAGAACTACAGGGGAAAAATTAGAGGGCCAATTATGGTATTCAGTAATTTGGGGATTTATGCTCTTGGCAATAGGAAGACTCAAATGCTTCCTTAAAGCAATGGAACAGTATGATCATATTTGCCTCTTGGTGAGATTACTCTGGCCAAAACATGTAGAATGGTTAAGTGAAACCATATTAAAGATAAAATGAGTGGCTTGGAGACTTGTAATAATTGAAGTCTGATCCAAAGAGGGAGAAAAGGATGAAAGGAAGGGACTAATTTGAGAGACCTGTAGGAGGAATAATGGACAAATAACAATGAGGCTAAATCAGATGGATTTATTTATTTGTTTTGCACTTGGCCTGGGCACTTTACAAGTCCCTCAGGATTGTTAAGGCAGACTTTATACAGGAACCTCACAATAGGTATAGGAACCACAGCAATGGAATTTTGCACTGAAAGAGAGAGAGACCAGACTCAACTTCAAATATAGTACAGTCAAGTTGGAATTTGTAGCCAAGTAGCAGGGTGTGGGTTAGTGGATGTAAAATTACTAAGAGGAAACATCAGAGGTAAGGGAGATTCTGGCTAAACCAACCTAACAGGATTCTTGCTGAAGACAGACCAGGATGATCCATTGGGTGATGTGGGAGGATAAAGAATTTGATTGGACATTGAGTGTGATCAGATAATCGGGGATAAAGGATTCTAACTAAACTAAGCAAAGTTATTTGCTAAAACTAGATTTTTTAAGGAAATGCACAGGTGGGCTTAGGAGAAGATTCAGGTGCCTGACTAAAGTTTGACCAAGCAAAGAATCCTTGTCAGGATACAACTAAATTGAACAGACATGGAACTTAGGGTCTAGCAGGATAGACTGAACATTAAACAAGCTTTTACTATGAAATGGAAGTACTATTATAGGATAACATGGGTTGCTATCGCAGCAGACTACAGAGTCTCCAATCCTAGAAAGGAGTTCAGGGAATATTTTCCAAGGAAAAGAAAATCTAAACTGAGACTTAAGAAAGGCTGCAGTGAAGAGGGATATAGGGGAGACTTGCAGAAAGAGAGGAGAGCACTTGAAAAGACCTTGATGTGAGAAATTGCTCAATAAGAGAGAGAACCTAAAAGAAAAGTGTGCAGAGATAAGGAGAGGCAAGAGAGGTACGCATATGCATCAATTTAAAAAACAATAAAAAATTCATTAAAAAGTCAGGAAACAACAGGTGCTGGAGAGGATGTGGAGAATTAGGAACACTTTTACACTGCTGGTGGGACTGTAAACTAGTTCAACCATTGTGGAAGTCAGTGTGGCGATTCTTCAGGGATCTAGAACTAGAAATACCATTTGACCCAGCCATCCCATTACTAGGTATATACCCAAAGGACTATAAATCATGCTGCTATAAAGACACATGCACACGTATGTTTATTGCGGCACTATTCACAATAGCAAAGACTTGGAACCAAGGCAAATGTCCAACAATGATAGACTGGATTAAGAAAATGTGGCACATATACACCATGGAATACTATGCAGCCATAAAAAATGAACAGTTCATGTCCTTTGTAGGGACATGGATGAAACTGGAAACCATCATTCTCAGCAAACTAACACAAGGACAAAAAACCAAACACCACATGTTCTCACTCATAGTTGGGAATTGAACAGTGAGAACACATGGACACAGGAAGGGGAACATCACACTCTGGGGACTGTTGTGGGGTGGGGGGATGGGGGAGGGATATCATTAGGAGATATACCTAATGCTAAATGACAAGTTAATGGGTGCAGCACACCAACATGGCACATGTATACATATGCAACAAATCTGCACATTGTGCACATGTACCCTAAAACTTAAAGTATAATAATAATAAAATATATATAACATAAATTAATGTACTTAATATATTACATTAATTTTATAATATGTAATAAATATACATTAATAAAAAAATTAAAAATGAATTGCATAATCTGTCCGAGAGAGAGAGAGAAAGAGGTCAGTAGAGGCCAGACATGGAGGGTCTCAAGGCAATGTTAAGAAGTTCTGCATTCATCTGAAGGGCAATGCTGAGCCACTGAAACATTTGTAAGCACAGGAATGGTATGTATATTGGTATTTTTAGGAAATCATCCTTGATGTAAGAACTCATTGAAGGAAGGGGCCAGCTCTAGTGTTTACTATGTCATGGTACTCATCACATTTTGCTCAGTTGTATTAAAAACTGTTCCTCCAACTATACTAGATACTTCGTTAAGGCAGAAAAATGTCTTTATTGTTTATTATTGTATTCCTAGGCAGATGCTTAATAATTATTAAATGAAATTTAAAATAATAATAAATTTAATAATAAATTTAATAAGAATAATAAATTTAAAAATAAATTTAATAAGAATAATAAATTTAAAAGAATAAATGAATGAGGTGCAATTAGTATGGCATTATAGGAGACCACAAAGATAATGTGGATTTCTTGACAGGAGTAGGGGTAGCAGAAATAAAGATAACTGAACACATTCAAGAGATATTTAGAAGTAAAATTGACAGGTCATTGAAAGAGATGGGAATAAATTTATGAAAAGGCAAGAATAGTTTCTAGCTTCCTGCCTCATAAAATTAGGATAATAACAATACCATTGTCAACTGTCTCTCCTTAGCCATTTAACTTTATTTCTCATACTGCTTCGACCCGCAGCTTCATGTTCTTCATCATTTCCACCCAAATCATTCCCGAAACTGCATTGCAAATCACAATTAGCAGTTGCCACCAGATTGTAATCAGTTTCCCTTGAGCTCCTTAAAATCAGACTTAAAACTCACATTTTCCAAAAATTTAAACAAAGAAAAAAGTTATGACAAAATTAGAGAAAGATTTGTAAGCAAGGGTAAGAAGGGAAAACACAGCTGAAGCTCAAATGAAAAATGAGACAAAATTGAATGGCCTTCACCGTTAAACATTATCATTGAGAATATATGATGTATAAGACACTAGATAGAGATAATTTAATAATTGCATTATGTTATTTCAAAGATAGGGCACTTATGTCCCATAATGCATAGGTGTATAAAGAATATAAAGCAATATATAATAAGTGCCAAATGAGACGTCCAGAGAGAAAGGTTTATATGAAGTCACGATGTAAACACTCTTGTGTACTGAAACATAGGGCAAGTTGAAGAAAAGACCTAGGAAGCCCCAGATGTCCTAAATCTCTTCTCAATAGGGCTTTGGATCTCTGCTAACAACTATGTCAATTGCTGTTGAGTGGATTTTCCATCAGGATAATATGATGCACTCCAAGTTCAGTGTTTTTGCTCCAACCTGCAGCTGGCAATATTCCTGAGCAGGCATAGCTAATACCCAACAGCTGAATGTATTTGGATTGGTATTCAAAAATATTCATGGTGCCAAATGTGAGAAGCACTGATATTCATGCTACTCATAAAATGAGCAAATAAGTTATTTAATTTTTCTAGCCCTTATAATCTCAGCACTCTCATATCCTCTTTGCCAAAAAAAAAAAAAAGGTGCTATCTGGAGACACGGGATAAAATCAGAACATGTCATCAGGCATACAGAAATTAGACTATTGCCATTAATATTACTCTCTCAGTTTGACATGTTCACCTTAATGAAAATACCCAAACAGCAAGCAGTTCCCTTCTTAGCTCCTGGAAAAATAGAATGCAACAGAATCCTAATGCTTTTAACGCAATTTATCCACTTTGGATAGTCTAAGGTGTAATGGAAGAAGAAATAAGGAAAAACAAGAGAGAGAAAAAAATTAAGAGAAAAAGGAAGAGCAGGAGGCAAAGAAATGACATAATGATTTTTAAAAATCATTTTTGCTGATAGTAGCCAAAAATGGAAATGTAAAAAGAAAAAAGCAAGATACCTAAGAAATAAGCCATACTACATGTCTGCATATCTCTTTTACATATGAAACCTCTGTGTGTTTATGCATATGTGTGTGTGTGTGTGTGCATGTGTGTGTTTTGCTGGCAAGATTGGTGTTATTTTTTAGTGTTAATGGAGAAATGGCCAACAACTGTTTCTTCCTGCCAAAGATATTCTCCAAGCAGCAAATTAAATATATATAGAAGAAATGAGAACTAAATGTGTCTTTTAAACAAGAATTCCAGAAATGGGAAGGGAGATAGGTTAGCAAAAATAAACAAATCAAAAACTAACATAGAAATGAGATGGAATAGAAAAAGGAAGGATACACTTAAGTGATACTGGGAGATCCAAATGTCCTGAAGGGAAACAGAATTTAAAATGTAAGAATGTAGGAATTCAAGAGAGAAATATGGGATATAAAACTATATGGAGGTGTGGTCTTTGATAGCTAGATGTCTTCATGTATTTTATTGCTACTTTTTTATAGCAAAGTTTTTATCAATTTAAAATGAACAAGGAACCATAATCAGACTAGCTTTTGCTAATTAAAAGGTAAGAGTTTTTCAGCTTATCTTCCATAAGACACTGCAAGCCAAACCCTGTTACAATTATGGAAACTTACTGAGATCTCCCACTCTTATAGCCATCTCGTGGGTCTTTATAGTAAGATGTGGTGGGTAAAGCAATGAGAGAGGCTTATTGGAGAAGCACGGGTAAAAGGGAGTAGTTGACTCAGTTTCCAAAGCAAACTTGAACCAAAACAACTGAGTTAACACATTAACATAAAACTGCCTGTGCATGTCTGTTTATAAAGTGAGAAAAATCAGCAAGTATCTCATTCTCTCTGATTTTTGCATGGCAAAGATAGCTTGTGTCCGGCTCCCTTTAAAACTATAAAACATGCAATTAACAATGGAAATCTGTCAGAAAAATAGGTGTCTTCCACATCAAAGCTGTATCTGAAGAAGCATGGTAGGATGGGGTGGAAGGAGGAGGTGAATAAAACTAAATTTGAAGTCCAGTTCTTTTCTTATTCATTGTATGACTTTTGAGTGATTACTTAACTTTTCTGAGACTTGTTTTCCCCTCTTACAAAATTAAGACAATAATAGCTATTTAGCAAGAGTGTTTTAACACATGAGTGCATGTAGTTTGTTGATTTAATGCATACTTTTGGAGCACCTTCTATGGGCAAACTGTCAATACTTGTGAAAACATGTATTGATGGTTCAGGGTTGAACAAGCAGAAATGGTCCCTAACCTCATGAAACATTCTATGACAATATAATAAATACATAGATGCCCGATAAATTCCAGCTAATATATTATCTTTTGAAGACATAAGACATGCACTCAGAGTGAGAGGAATCCCACATACACACCATAAACTATCATCTGCAGGTAGATGGATTTTTACTAAATGGAAAACAAATGTAGATGATTTGGTGTAAATTGTGCTGTTTTGACAGGTGTACAGACAAGATTGAGAGTAAGAAAACTGGCTGATGAAAGAGGTATATGAGAAAAATATGTCTGACTTTATATGTATGTATGTGGCTTCTGTAGAAACCCATTGTGATTGCCCTGTTACATATTCAGCAAGATTTCCTAAATTGAAGAAGCAGGTACAGGTTGTGTTTCTGCTCCCCTATGGACTCACTGTGAGTATCAAGAGAAGTTTCAGCTTAATAAAAACAAAATCGAATTTCTCTCTAGGCTGGTGAATAGGTAGCATTATTTTAGCCCACTGTAGCAGCAGAAAATTGACTTGATCTCACAGTCCATGCTCATCACAGTGCTAAGTCTGAGGAAAATTTCTTCTCCCATCAGGTAACTACAGAAGCTGCCAAAAATAAGAACTTTGAAATTGAGGCTTGTCTTCCTTTTGTTTTCAGAAGTCTCTGGCATTTAACTCCAGCTTCTTGGGATGCTGTTTTGCTAGTAGGTAATGACTCAGAGTAATTATTTCACCCAGAAGAAGAGCCTTTGCAGAAACCCTGAGTAAATGCTGCAAAGCTTGCTTCCTTCATTTCCAAAATTTTGTTTAGGATGTTGTTATTATAGTGACAGCTTTGTTGAGCTGGCCTCAAGTTCCAGAGGCCATCTCTAAGCTGAGGCATTAGAGGGTTTCCCAAGAAACCATTGCTCAATTTTGAAGAAATTAAAACTGTGATTAGTTTAGAAATCTCTCGGACAGCAGCAGCCCTATTTCCATACAGGCCAGCAATTGCAAGAGCCCAAATGGAACTTCTTACTGATATTTCAAGAGCATGTCAGCATCTCCATGGTATTTTGAAAAAATAAAATGAAGAAAGTTCAGGGAACAAAGGCTGAATAACTCTTTCCTTGGGAGATGAAATAAAGAAAGAAGTAGAATGGAGTAAAGGAGGCAAGGAGAATGAGGAAAGTTCTTTACAAGAATATATTTCTACAATAATCAAAAGAGTCTCTTCTTTGATTTTTTGGACAAAGAAGCTATTTATGGACAGAAGATATATTTGTATCCAATTCAGTAAATGATACACCAAAGAGAAAAGAGTAGTCAATACTGTTTATTGGAGTTTTGGTGATTTTTGTTTTCTTATTTTGCCTTTGATACATTCTCTTTGTACTAAAATAGTATTATGTCTAAGTTGGGTAAATAAGTATGTAGGTTTTAAAATAAGACAAAAAGATAGTCATGATGAATGTGTTTTGTTCCATGACCACTGTCAGGTCTTTCTCCTCAGTCAGCCCCTTGTGATGTAATTCTTTACACCTAGCCCACTAACTCCACATTAAATTCAGGACCTTATTATCTCTACCAATGAAGGAGGCAGAGCTGCAAGTCACAGAAAACACTAAACAAGTATAATAAAAAGGGGAGTAATTTATATAGTAGCAGGATAAGGGCTATGTCTTAGAACACAAAACCAAGAAAAGCAATAGACCTGAAAAGGGATTAGAACCAATAACTGGAACCAAAGTTATACTCTCAACCTGTCTAGGTTTGTTGGTCTCTCATCTCTGCTTCTTTCTATGTATGCTTCATTCCCTCTTTCTAAAGTGTCGTCTACTTTTCTGTTCACATAGTGGAAGGTTGGCAGACTCTTCCAACTGGTTCTATTATGCCTCATAGTGGACATACGGGATAAATAGAGAGGGTATGATGGCAATTTCAAGCACTGGCCCCTGTTCATTATGCAGTCGTCCATCAGCGTACAAGGGGGTTGGTTCCAGGACCAGCTCAGTACACCAAAACCTAGGAATATACAAGTCCTACAGTTGTCCCTGCAGACCCTCTGTATATAAAAAGTTGGCCCTCTGTATACATGGGTTTTGCATCCAGTGAATGTCGCAGTTTCCATCCAAGTTTTGTAGAAAAAATTCCGTGTATAAGTGGATCCACACATGTTACTCAAGGGTCAACTGTACCTGGATTTTTATTTCTTTCTGTGACAGTAAATTCTGTTCTGATGTCTCCAGGTAGAAATCTTATCAGGTTCTGCTGCTCTGTGATACGTTACCACCATGAAGTAGTCAAATTTGTTCATTCCTTCTAGGCTTCTTTGGCTGAGAAAAAACTTGAACTAGGACACCCATTTTCAATGTTCGAAGGCAATGAACCCTATAGATTCATCCTTCCACTCTCCAAAATGGCCATTTTACCTCTTTCCATATTGGGTCCTTGACAAAATATTTTTAAAAAATTAAAAAATGAAAACAAAATGGCCATTTTTGCGACACCTATTTCTTGTCTTCTTCTACTAAAATGCCTAACACTTCTTCAGACATCACTTAAAAACATAAAGTCAGATGACAGCCATCTCTTATTCCCACCACCAAACAGCACTGTTCATTTACATATATTTCTGTCTTACCTCATGTTACAATGAATGAAATTTTTATACGTTTTATCTCATGCCAAACCCTCCATTTACACTCTGTTGAGCACTTTATACATGACTAATCCAAATTCATATGTGCTGTAAGCATAAAATTTATGCCAAATTTCAAAGACTTAATATACAAACAGTAAAAAAACTCAATAATTTTATAATAATACATGTTGAAATGAGAATATTTTGGATATCTAAGGTTAAATTTAAAATTTTAAAATTAATTTTACCTGTTTCTTTTTATGCTTTTAATGTGGCTACTAGAAAATTTTAAATTACTTATGTGGCTCACATTATACTTTTTTTTTAACAGTGCTGCTCCAGATCCTATCCTTTCTTTCCTACTCAGGGTCTTCTGTTCTGCCATTATTTACCCGCTTCCAGCAACATCAGTTTCTGTCTCACTCCTGAATCATTCCCATGATAATGGGAATATATTTACAGGAATATATTTCTACAATAGTCAAAAGAATCATTCCCATTAGAATGCAAATTTACTTTTCTTTATTGTACCTTCAAAATAAGAACTTTCTTGGATTTTTCTCTGCATTTCTCTTCAACTCTCCAGTAAAAAATTCTTCAAAATATTTATTTGTCTGTAATTACTACCTATATTTCTCTCCTAAAGATCCCTCAAGTTGGGCTTCAATTTCTTTATTCAGGTCACTATGGCATCGATATTGTCTAGTTACATCATCAGTTTTATCTTCTCTTCTTACTCAGCCTCTTGGCAATACTTGACAAGATTGACCACTCACTCCTTGAAATAAATTTTTTCCTGGTCTTCTCTGACTGTACAGTGTCTTTTTCTGACTTCTCCCTTTGTTCCTGACTATAAACACTTCAGTTACTGAAAGCACAATCCTAGACACCCTCATTTATTTTCACTCACCTAAATGTTTTCATCCAGTTCTTCCTTTGGCTTTTAATATTATCTATTTGCTGATGACTCCAAATCTATTTCTGTACCCAAAATGTGTCCATCCATGAGCCCCAAACCCATAAATCCAGTTGCCTCTTCCACATTTACTCTTGCCAATAGGCATTCCAAGTCCTGAACAACTATACCCATCCTTCAGATCTGCCTTTCCTTCATGCAGGTTGAGTACTCCCAATCCTAATCTGAAAATCTTAAATCCAAAACATTCCAAAACCAAAACTTTGTCAGTGTGGATATAAGAAAATAAATGCTCATTTTGGATTTTGGATTTTAAAATTAGAAATGCATAACTGTAAGTATAATGTAAATGTTCCAAAATCCAAATAAATTCAAAATCCAAACCACTTCTGGTCCCAAGTATTTCAGATAAGGGATACTCAACCTGTAATTTCTAATCTCAATCTATGACACCATTGTCTACACAGATGCTCAGGCCACAAACCTAAATGCCATCAGTCACTTCCCTGTCCTTCCCCTTCACCTCCAGTCTGTTCTCCTGGTCACTTTTCAGCATTCACATTGCAGCCCAAGCCACTCTCATGTGAACTAGAACATCATAAAACCTAGTTCCTTCCTTGGCCCACTTCATTTATTCTTCCTCAAGGCATATAAAGTGTCTTTTTAATATTAAGCTCAAATGAGTTCAGATTACTCCTCTGTTTACAATTTGCAATCACAACTGACATAAAATCCAAATGCCTTAATATGGTTTATAAGGCTGTATATGATCTGAATTTTGTAATGTCCCTGAGCTCATTATTCACAATACTCATCATCTTTTGCTGGACTCTAGCTTTCTGGATTTTTTTCCTGCCCCTTGAACACGCCAAACATTTCCTGTCTCAGGGTCTTCACATTTGCTGTTTCTTCTCCTTTTCCCAAATTTGTGCACAGTTGGTCCTTTCTTATTATTTGGGCCTCAGCTCAGTTATCCCATTACAAGGGAGAGCCTCCTTGACCATTTTAGATAACCCGTACTATCTCTTCCACCTTCACAATCACTTCTTTCTACTACTTTATTTCCTTCAAAGAATATATGTTTCTGAAATATTCTGTTAGAATAAAATCTCTGTGAAGAGAAACTTGTTTTGTTCACTATTATATCCTCTATGCCCAAAACAATGCTAAGAATCCATTAACTTCTCAAAAGAAGACAGATCAATGAAGATATTAATTAATAAATGAATGAATGATACAATGAACAGAGGCCAAAAAACAATGAACTGCTCTAGAATTTGTTCTCATGATATGCAGGGAATGCCACACCCTCAAGGTTCATACTGAATTCTAATCACTGAAGGTGATTTACATTGGGAAATGTTATCAACTCTGTTGAGCATGAAATATACACAAGAAGAACATAGAATGTAATAACCTGGTAAAATTGGGGTCCTCCATCACATCCAGCTTCTCCCTCATACCATTCCAAAAGTCAGAATCCTACTCTTTGCTAACCTATGTAGCTTGGCCACAGATGTGCAAAGGGTCAGAGAATTCAGCAGCTGCAATTAAACACAACGTTTACCTAATTTCTTAATCTGAATTTCAGCAATTTCAGAATTTAAGACATCTCAGACACAGATAGGGATTTTCACAGGACATGTTCATATTTGAAATGTTATATTCTTCTTTGGGTTCACAAATCTTTCCTTTAAGACTCTTTTCTGAAAGAATCAGTGTTAGTGTGTGCCAATAAAATACAAGGGCCAGTTTATTGTTTCATCATCGATAAGTAAGACTATCCGTCTGCTTCAAATGATGAGATTTTCACTATCCTTAATATTCTACAATTTTTCCCAGGGGTCTATTACTTCCCACTGACTGATAAATGTCTGTCAAGTTACCATTTGATAGTAAGGCACACAAACTCATTTAACTTAAACAAACTGTAAAATGCATCAGAAGAATACCAGAGACATAGCCAAACCTCTCAAAGAGTAGAATCAGTTGAGAACCAGATTCGTTTCTTCACCTCTCTATTTCTCTCTGTAAATCTAGTTATCCTTCTCTCTCTTTCAATAGTGGCTATTTCTCTGATTCTTCATTAACACAGCAGAGACTGACTATATAAGTTTCCTGTTTCCTGCTTTTTATCATCCGGTAATTGAAGTCCTAACAAAAACTCAATCAACTATAAGTTCAAATTTAAAAGTCGTGGTAAGGGAAGTGTATTGTCTTAGCTTGGCTCATGAGAATACCTGTGGTCCAATGGTTACATTTTGGGGTCACCTGGTCCACTGACTATATAGCTATTGCTCTGAGTACAGGCTTTCTGAGAAGAGGGCAAATGTAGGTTTTTTAAGAAGGTAGCGTGGAGGCAGGGGGATGGTGAAGAGTAAAATTCTTTGCACGTCTGGTACAATACCAAAAATGGAAGAAAACCTAGCTTCCATTGACTGCTCATTGCTTCCCTAGAACACTTTGATAATCAGGGACTATGTATTATTTATACTTGCCCATTGAATCCCCAGCACTAAATACTGTGCATTACATACAGGAACCTACATAAATGTAGGTTTAATAAATAAATGGTGAAAAGCAATTTTCACACAAGAAATAATATAGAAATAATTTTTAAATAGAAAAATCATAATCCAGAAGAGAAGAAGAATCATGGAGTTGTGTATTAAAGAAAGGATAAACATTTACTAGAGATTGAGATTTGAGAGCAGAATCTTGCAGAGATATTATATTAGAGAAATAAGATGTATATTCAAAGTGTGTAAATAATCCTTGAATTCTTAAACAGGAAATCTTGACTTTATTAATTAAGGAATAGAAAGCCATTGTGGGAGCTAATGCAATTGCTACTATTACAATCTTCCAATTGTTCTCTAAGATACCACACTCATCTCTCCAGTCTAAGAGAATATCAGTATAACAATGATAATAGATGTGTTCAAGATGGGCAAAATATCCTAATGGAATGTGGAAGATGCTAGGGATAAGTTTCACAATTTTGGCATTAATACCTTCCATCTGTACAGCTTTTCAACTTTATCCACAATGCTTTCATATATTTTCCTTTTTATCTTAAGCATAAGATTACTAATAGAAAGTTTATACTCTACATTAATAGGAGAAGTAATGCTGCATTTTTGTTAACAGAGCAGAGATATTTACAATTACATTTATAATTGGATGGCACTGAGAGAGCTCAAAGATAAGCTGTGGGCTTTCTGGGATATTTATACATATCACAGAGGAAGGTAAAATGAACAGCCAATTGTTTGCTTCTCAAGCAAATGAAACCATGATAAACCAACACTTAGAGATGTGCTTGCCTCTTAAAAATGTAACTCAGATCTTTTAAAACTATTTGGTGTACTAGCAATTTTGTTTGATTTGAAAAGGAGTATTAAAATGAAATGGATGTCCTTGATTTCTCTACTTTCGGTGGTGAATCTGTTTAGATTGTGAATGGCACAATTCCTTCCACTCAAATCTCTCAAGTTGAGTTCCATTATTCATAATAGTTAAATGTTTTACACTTAATGCATTTTCAGTAAAACTTTACTGATATTTTTCCATTTTACCCTTACAATCATTCTTCATAAAATGTAAGTCAGACAAAAATATATTGTTCAATCACAAAACAGGTATTATGGAAACAAGTTTAAAAACACATTCTTTGCCCCTAACTCATTTCTGGGAGAAACAGCCATGTTATCAGAAAGTCATCATAGAATATAATGAGAATTAAAGTTAGTGAAGGGTATTCTGGGAGCTCCTAATACACACTAAGAGGTTATTGCCCGCTGGAGAAGATAATGCTCAACCTGGTTTCTTAATGTTAAAATCAAGACACCCGGGTCAAGAGAATAAGGGAGGCTCTTGGGAAAGATGGGGCATTAGAAAGCTCCATGTAAATATGGTGCCTATCTTACAAGTTATCAATAGACGAATTTAAGCCCAGTTAATCAAGGATAAGATAACATTTCCTCTACTTGACCTATGTACTTTCATGTATCTTACACTATACCTCTTATACAAAAAGATTTTGTGATTAAAAAAGAATGGAAGATTGAAATTATATGATGACTATAAACTACAGAGCTCATTAAAATCTGGACTGGAAATAAATATCTGTGGCCCTTATTGTATTTTGATATCACGCTTATCAGTGTTTAAGCACTGTATGTGAATTGTCTCATTTAATTTCACAAAAAACATTAAGGGATATACATTATTATGTTCATTCTATAGATGATACAATTGATGCAGAGAGAGGTTAAGACACTTGCCAAAGACTGCACAGCTAATAAATCAGCAGGGTTAGCATTTAAATGCAGTCAGTTTAACTCCAGTATCTGTTCACTTTGATACATGATATGATTCCCAGCCTCATCTTAACACTGATTTAACTAGTTTTGTGAAAGGTATATGTAATAAGCTGATTTTTAATGGTATGCCATTTGTGGTTTTTCTACGTATTTTATGTTGTCAGATAATAATGCAAGTGTGTGTTCGTATTTGAAGAGTTGCCAGAGCAATAATTTCTGAAATAAGAGAAGACTACATACAGAAAGGGCATACATATGCCTGCAAAAATAGAGCCCAAATGAGCAACTCTGAGACCAAACTAAGTAAAATTGTTAGTCTTTAAAATAAAGGAAGACATTCTTTAAACACACAGGAAAAAAAATTAAGTTACTTATAAGGAAAAATGTTGGATTTGTATTAGAGTTTTCAACAAAAATATTTTTACTGAAGTAAATGTAAGTCAAATATTTTATATCCAGTCAACCTGTCCTTCAGGTATAAAGACCATAGACATTTATTAACTTGCAAGCAATATCTCAAGAATGTTGATTCCAGGAATCTTACCAGAGAAATTTAATAGAAAATAGGCTGCAGGCAACCCCAGAATAATTTCAGAAAATCGACTGAAGATTTGTGTTTGAGCATTAAATGTTTTTAACTCTGACACAAGTATTAGAAGTTGTACATAAGTATGAAAAAATAATATTAGGAAATAAATGCTCTCACAATGCAGAAAAATATAAGTAATAAAAATGGGAGGAGAAGAGAGAAAAAAGTTTGCAGTAGATAAACCTTGCAGATTGATTTATAGGTATTATTGGAGAGTGAAAGTTGATTACTTAAAGCTAACAAACAAGTAGAATATGTTTAGGTACATTTAATGTCACTAATATTAAAGAAAAAATAATACTGGGATATCATAAATGATACAGAAAACCTAAGAAGTATACATAATAGTAAGCTGCATAAATACATTGAACTGTGATTCTTGATTATTAAAAATATCACTTTTTCCCCAAAGAACGTGTAATTATTATGTAAAAATACCCAGTATTAGCTTAAAAGGAGACAGTAACTTTTTCAAGAAAATAGAATCCATGCAAATAGGATTATCTGACCACAATGCAATAAAATTGGAAATTATAACTAAATCAAATAAAAGACTTCTACCTATATATATTTTTAAATACTCTATTAAGCACAATACAAAATTGCCAAATTTCTACAAAATCATAATAATAAAAACATGACATATTAGAATCTGTGGAATACAGATAAAGCAGTACTCAGAGGAAAATTTATAGCTTGATACATTTATATCAATAAAGTATAATAAAATAAGTTAATCATATATAATTTCTAAAGCTATTGATTTGCTTATGTCAGTAGAATTATGTATTAATAATCACATCAGTAAAAATGAAGAAAGTCAAACATACAAGTGTAAAATGTACTAATATCCTGATGTAGAAACAAATTTTGTAGGTCAATGAAAATCTAAGCATTTCTCATAGTATGCCAACTGGGTCTGTCTGATTCTAGTGCTGTTAATTGTTTTTGAGGTATTTTTCACCTTTTTCTAAACTGTAGGTAATTTAAAGGAAAACAGATCATTATACCAAAAATATACATGTACTAGTATGTCACTGCCATGCTCTTCATGATAGCAAAGTCATGGAATCAACTTAGGTACACATCAATAGTGAACTGGATAAAGAAAATGTGATCTATATACACCATAGAATACTATGCAGCCATAAAAAGGAATGAAATAATGTCCTTTGCAGTAACATGAATGGAGCTGGGGGCCATAACACTAAGCAAATTAACAAAAGAAAAGAAAATCAAATACTGCATGTTCTCACTTATAAGTGGGAAGTAAAGATTGAGCACACATGGACATAAACATGGGAACAACGGACACTATGGGCTGCTAGAGGGCTTAGGGAAGGAGGGCGACATGGATTAGTAAACTACCTATTGGGAACTATGTTCACTACCTCAGTGCAATATGCCCATATGACATACCTGCACATGCATCCCCTGTATCTAAAATAAAATTTGAATTAAAAAAAATTGCAGGTAATTGATAGGTATACAAATTCTATCTTGCAAGTTAAAATGTTGATTGATATTTCTCCACACTGTGAAGAAAAATTGTCTCCTCATTTGTAATTTATCTCAATATTCCTTTACTCCATACAAATTTCTGAAATTTTGATTTTTCCATTTAACCATTTATAACAGCTGTGGTCCCCTCATTGATTAATAAAGCAAAATATTTTACACATGTGTATTATTTTTATCTCTGTAAGAGTTACGACTTTACCTTTTTCTTCAAATTATCTTTTGCCACTTATCATAGTAAAATTATGTACTCTGTCAATAAAATGATCAAATAATATCAATACAATAACATAATTAAACATTGAATTTCAAAATTTAGATATGAAGTTCATAAAAGGACAAAATAATAATTATAAAATAATAAGTTAAAAAATAATAAATAAAAAGCTGATTTTTTTGAAAAATACAAACCAAATAGCCAATATAATAAAAATAAAGATTGGAGTACATTGGGAAGAAAGTACAAATAAACAAAAAACAAAATTGCAAGGAAGAAACAGCAATTGAAACAGAAAAATTTATAAGCAAAGGATTGTCTTGCATAAAATATGTTAATACATTGGAAACATTGATAAACGGATAAATTTATAGCAAGAGCATAAAGATGTCTGATTGTCTTTAAAATTATTTTCACAAAAATATCAACAGAATTCTTTTCTGAAGATAGAGAAGTTGATTATGAAGTTAATTTGAAAAAAAAAAAGTAAAGATAGCAAGAAAGCTGCGAAGGTTAATACTGAATGTCAACTTGATTGGATTGAAGGATGCAAAGTATTGATCCTGGGTGTGTCTCTGAGGTTGATGCCAGAGGAGATTAACATTTGAGTCAGCGGGCTGGAAATGGCAGACCCACCCTTAATCTGGGTGGGCACCATCTAATCAGGTGCCAGCACAGCTAGAATATAAAGCAGACAGAAAAATGTGGAAAGATGAGACTGGCCTAGCCCCCCAACCTACATCTTTCTCTCGTGCTGGATGCTTTCTCCCTTGAACATCGGACTCCTCGTTCTTCAGTCCGGAGACTCAGACTGGCTCTCCTTGCTCCTCAGCTTGCAGACGTCCTATTGTGGGACCTTGTGATCATGTGAGTTAAGAGTTAGTTAATGGGTGCAGCACACCAACATGGCACATGTGTACATATGTAACAAACCTGCACGTTGTGCACATGTACCCTAAAACTTAAAGTATGATAATAATAAAATTTTAAAAAAGAGTTAATTAGTTCCATCCTTCTAAAGAACGCTGACTAATACAAAAGCCCCAGAAAAAAGAGTAATGTATGGAGGATAGTCCTATTGAATATTCAAATATTTTTCAGGTAAGCCTTATGCATTATTGTAATATAAAGTTTTTAAATTAAAACAGGCTGACTAGTGAAAAGTATATAGAAAGTTTATAATTAAACACAAATACATTTCAAATTTGATATATGATAAGGTGGTGATATATTCAAAGTGAGGAGAATGTCTCCCAAAAATTTATGTTTGCCTGCAACCTCAGGATAGGATAACATTTGGAGATAAGATTTTTGCAGATGTAATTAGATAAAAATCCTTAGTTGAAATTAGTCATCCTGGATTCAGATGGTCCTTATAAGAGGAGGAAAGGGGCACCATGGTTCATGCCTGTAATCCCAGGACTTTGAGCAGCCGAGGTGAGAGGATAGCTTCAGACCAGGATCTCGAGATCAGTCTTGCCAACATACCAAGACCCTATACCTACAAAAAAAAAAACTTTAAAAATTATCTGAGAGTGTTTGCTCATGCCTGTAGTCCTAGCTACTTGGGAGGCTGAAGGAGAAGGATTGCTTGAGCCCAGGAGCTCAAGGCTGCAGTCTGCTATGATTGCACCACTGTATTCCAGCCTTGGCAACAAAGTGAGATCTTGTCTCTGGGGGAAATAAAAAGGAAAGGACACAAAGAAGGCCATGTGAAACAGAGGCAGACATTGGAGTTATGCTGCCATAAGCCAAAGAGTGTCAAGAGCCACCAGGAGCTGGAAGAGTCAAGGAAGAATTCTCCCTCAGCCTGCAGAGGGAGGATAGCCCTGCGGACACTGTGATTTTGGACTTCTGGCCTCCAGAACTGAAATCCAAAGTAAAGCTCTGTAAAAGATTTGCCTTTATCTCTAAGTCAATAGAAAACTTCTGGAAGATTTTAAGAATTATGATATTAGATTTATGTTTTTAAAAAGCACATTCTAACTGTAGAAAGAAGATGAACTGAAAGGTAGAACTGTTAGGAAGAAAGATAGTGTCAGAAGTCCAGGAAAGAACAAATAGTAGCTTGTATTAGGATGGTAGTAGAAGAGACAGAGAAAAATGTTCAGATGCAGAAGATATTTAGGAGGTAAGTCACAGAAGACTCAGTAATGAATTTTTGTATAAAATATTAAGTGTAAGAGACAAATGCAAAATTGTGGATTTATTATGATAAACCAAACCTGAAAGAAACACAGGGTAGAAATATATAAATTATAGATAACAATCTCATTTTTTTAACTTTCCAAGATGATAATGTGGCTATATTATGCTGCTTCTTTTTAAATAAAAATATTTTAGTTTAACTGCCACAGAATTACAGTGTTAGGGTCCTTCCTCAAGGATACATGAAATGTGTATATGTTTTGATAAAATTTTGTGTGAAATTAATATGATCAAGAGAGGCCTGGCAGTAGAAATTATCTCTGACATTTAAATATGCCACAGAGAGTCTACAGTAAAAGGGGTATTCCAGCACAAAAAGATCCACATAGAAGCTGAAATTATTGTTAGCAAGACTTCTGTAGTTAATTTTCTTGAGGAAGATTCTTTTATATACAGATAGGAAATTACTTCCTCTTTTACTTAAGACAAGTTTTTTAAACCCTGTGAGGCTTGAACTCATTCATCCCCTATAAAACAAGGTTCCTAACAGTACTTTCTATTTAAAAATACTATAAGGACAAAATGAGATAAAGCAGGTAGAGTATTTTGAACAGTTCTGGTATGCTAAGTGTTCAGACAGGTAGTAGTAGAGGTGGTGGTTGGGTTAGTTGTAATTATTATTATTATTATTTTCTTATTACTTCTACCAACATTTAGAATGTTTAATGTCTGGTATATGGTTAAAATGAAATTGTTTCCACCTTATTTTGTTGATTATAAGTTGAGAAAGATTATTCCTGTTTTGTGAGAGAGTAATCAGTTTACTGGGTATATATCAAGAAATATATACTTGGCCGTCATCCCACGTTCCTGGTACAGAGTTCCTATAAACTTTGGAATTTCCTGAGTGATAAGGGTGAAAGGAGTATGTTTTGTTACATTACTTAGGTTTTGAACAGAGCTCCTAAAATCACTGGAATTTCCTAAGTAATAAAAATATATTTCTTCCTGTATACATCCATTTTATCACACCTACCTTTATGCTAATGAGGTGACTTGGACTGGGCCCCTAGATAGTCTCAGGATTGGGTTGGTCACCAGAAAGACCAAATAATTAAGTGGTTGAAAGTTTTAGCTCCATCCAGGCACCTCCAAGAAGGGGCGGCGGGGCTAGGGCCGGAGATTAAAGCTCTACAAAAAAATTCTTGAACAATGAGTTTTGATGAGCTTCCGGGTTTGTCTTCCACAGGCTGGGAGGGTGGTGCACCCCAACATCACAAGGACAGGAGCTCCTGCACTCAGAACTCTTTCAGATCCTGCCCTATGTAGCTCTTCATCTGGCTGTTCATCTGTATCCTTTATAACAGCCTTTATAATAAACCAGTAAACATAAGTAAAATGTGTCCCTGAGTTTTGTAGACATTTGAATAACTTAGTGTAAACTTATATAGTTTAGTATAAGTCAGCAATTTAGTGTAAGCCAGCAAGAACTGATTGTCTAAGCAAAATGAGAAGCACTTGGTACAAAGTAGAATCTTCTGCTATAATTTTATCTGATTTTTCTTGAATGAGATTTTTTTTCACCTATAAGGGAAATTTGAGAAACACATAAATTTAAAAAGTTAGATCTTTGTGAAGTTTTGTCAAAGTTACCTAAAAAGCCCTAAAATGTCAAAAGTAAAAGAGACAGATGGAATGACTGAATTGACAGAATTGATTGATCAATGTGATCCTCAAGCAATATTAAGGCACCTATTGTAATCACCTGATGGGTTCATCTTGCCCACTGCCCAGAAAAAGCCAATGCACTAAGAACAGCAAGGTTTTTTGTTTTTGTTTTTGCAGAAAAGAAAGAGTTTAACACAGGGCTAGCCAAGTGAAAGCAGAATTTATTACTCAAATCAGTCTCTCTGAAGGTTCAGAGGTTAGGGTTTTTCAAGAATAGTTTGGTGAGCAGGGGGCTAGGGAAGAAGTGCTGCTGATCAGTTGAGGATGAAATCATAAGGGTGTAGAAAATGGTCCTCCTGCGCTGAGTCAGTCTCTGGGTGGAGATCAGGAGCCCCCTTGAGTCATGAATCACTGGTCTGGGTGGAGTCAATTGGTTGCCAGAATGTTAAAGTCTTAAAAACATCTCAAAGACCAACCTTAGGTTCTATAATAGTGACGTTATCTATAGGAGTAATCAGAGAAGTCCCAAATCTTGTGACCTCTAGCTTCATGACTCCTGAGCAATAAGAAATTTTAGGAAAACAAGCTAGGGAACAATGGCTGAATATCAACAGAATTCAGGCCCTTCACATAATCCTAACCCTGTGGCCTTTCATTAGTTTTACAAAGGTGATTTCAGACCCCAAGCAAGGAGGGGATCAGTTTTAGGGAGAGATTATTATCATCCTTGCTTCAAAGTTAAACTATAAACTAAATTCCTCCCATTGTTAGTTTGGCCTATGCCCAGGAATGAGTGAGGACAGCCAGCCTGTGAGGCTAGAAGCAAAATGGAGTCAGCCATGTTAGAATTGTCTTGTTTTCATAATCTTCGCAAATGTAGTTTTATTTTTAGATGAGTCCTATTTTAAGTTGTATTCGTGAAATACTTGTAATATAATTAAAGGCGCACTTTTTTTTTTTTTTTTTTTTTGAGTTGGAGTCTCATTCTGTTGCCTAGGCTGGAGTGCAGTGGTACAATCTTGGCTTACTGCAACCTCCACCTCCTGGATTCAAGTGATTCTCCTGCCTCAGCCTCCCAAGTAGCTGGGATTACAGGAACGCACCACCATGCCCCACAATTTTTGTATTTTTAGTAGAGACGAGGTTTCACCATGTTGGCTAGGCTGGTCTCAAACTCCTGACCTTAAGTTGTCCGCCCACCTGGGCCTCCCAAAATGCTGGGATTTCAGGCATAACCCACCGTGCCCAGCCTAAAAGTGCACTTTTTGAACCAATGATGCCTTCACCTCCTGGTTGGCCATCCCAAAATGGACATATTACAAGTTTTTTCTCAAAAGTGTATTTTTGGACCCAAGTACAGTTGTTTCTTGGTACCTAGGGTGTTGGTTCCAGGATCCCCAACAGATACCAAAGCCCAAGGATGCTCAAGTCCCTGGTATAAAATGGCATAGTATTTGTCTACAACCTACACACATCTTGCTATATACTTGAAATCATCTCTTGATTAATTATAATACTTAGTGCAGTTGACCCTTGAACAATGTGGGTATTGGGGCACAGACCCCCACACAGTCAAATATTCATGTGTAACTTTTGACTCCCCCAAAACTTAACTATGTAATAGCCTACTGTCGACCAGAAGCCTTACCAATAACATAGTCAATTAACACATATTTGGTATGTTATATGTATTATATACTGTATTCTCATAATAAAATAACCTAGAGAAAGAAAATGTTATTAAGAAAATCATTAAGAAAGATAAAATATATTTATGATGCATTAAGTGGAAGTGGCTCATCATAAAGGTCTTTATCATCTTTACGTTGAGTATGCTGAGCAGGAAGAGGAAAAGGAGAAGTTGGTCTTGCTCTCTCAGGGGTGGCAGAAGCAGAAGAAAAGCTTCATACGGGTGAAACCACAGTTCAAACCCATATTGTTCAATGGTCAACTGTACATTGTAAATGCTATGTAAATAGTTGTTATACTATATTGTTTGGAGAATAGTGTCAAGAAGTCTGTGAAGAAAAAAATCTGTTTGGTACAGACGCAACTGTCCTTTTTAATTTTTTTTTTTTAAATCCATGGTTGTTGAATTCACAAATCTGGAACCCACTGATACAGAGAGCCCACTGTTAGTACATTCACGCACCATATAATGGTGTTTTAGTCATTGATGGACTGCGTATACAATGGTGGTCCCATAAAATTATAACATGTTTTTTTTTACTTCACCTTTTCCATACTTAAATATGTTTAAATGAACAAATACTTACAATTGTGTTACAATTGCCTGCAATATTCAGTACAATAACATGCTCTATAGGTTTGTAGCCCAGGAGCAATAGGCTATGCCATATAGCCTAGATGTGCAGCAGGTTATACCATCCAGGTTTGTGTAAGTACATCCTCTGATGTTTGCATGACAAAACTGCCTAACACCACATTTCTCAGAAGGTATCCCCATCATTAAGCTCTGAATGACTGTAATTAGTATCAGAGTTCTAAGTTTGTTTTTCAGCTCCATCTTCTACTAAGTGTAGGTACAGAAGCAGATTACTTAATTAATCTGATCTTTAGTATCCTCATGTTGAGAAATGAGGAGTGAAACACCTTATGCATGTCATGGTTGTAAGATTTAAATAATATAACATTAAAATCACTTAGCATATGGCCTAGTCTATAGTATGAGATTGCAAAATGCTAGTTTTCCTTTCTCTTTTCATAAATATGATCTGTGACTATTTGGGGAACATTTTGGCTGAGGAATCTGAAATAATACTCAGGTGTGCAGTGATATAAAACGTACAATTTCAGATTCTTTTCGGTCTTAAATTTTATTCCTAATGGGTAAAAGAGTAAGAACTAAATGATTTTTTTTAGTTTAAATTCTCAATTATACTTTTAAAATTATATGTCTAAAATTACATGAATTAGGTTATACTTGGTGTGTTGACATGATTTAGACATATGGAAAGCAGACTTCATTGGCATCTGATAGATACATTAAATACCAAATTAAAAATACAATAATGCATTTCCAAGTTCAGTGTTTTGTTACTCTTCCCCTTTATTCTTTATTCAGTCAAACTGTTTAACTGGAAACCTCTTCCAATGTCTGTTCAGAGTAAACAACATTTTGAAAGGAGTATTTTAATGAGACCATTTGTGTTCCCAGTGCCTTGCAGAGTGACAGATTATGGAAAGCATAGATAAATATTGTCAGAATTGAGGGTATAAAAGTGGAAACATTTTATAAGCTTACCAGTGTCTCACATTGACTATAAACTAGTAAATTTTTCAAATGTGCACCAAATGTAAAACTTTAAAAGAAGCTAAGTCACAACACCCATTATTTTTTTCAATAAAAAATTTTGGAAATGTCATCCCACAATGTTAATTCTTGAGCATCTCTTGCTTCTATGCTTCTTGAAAGGTACTGAAGCAAGCAGAGAAAGTATTTTCCTCAGTTTTATAATACTAACAATGCTAGTTCATTTCAAAGAGTTTTTACATTTTTATCAAGGTTTTCTGTGTCTACCTATATATCTCTAGTTAGAAACTGATGTGCCATAATCTCTTGTAACTGAAAAGTTGTTTAACCTACAAATTTATTTTGCCTTATAATTTTCTGGTGCCTGAAAAAGTACTGATAAATGACGCCCTCCCATTGTTCCAAATACCAAGTGTAAAATGCCATCTGTCCGTGTCTGCATTTAGTATTGATTCTTCAAATGGAAAAGTATCTGTAATAAACACAGGGGAATCAAGACAGGCTTTTAGACTCAGCAGTAGATTCAAGTAGAGAGGGCAGGCCAGAAGTGGTTTTAAACTGCCTGGAAATTACTGTGCAGTGAAAAGGGCTGGGAATCCACAATTTGTTAGTAAACCCAATTCTTATCATAAAAGCTGTCAAAGCACTGACACAAGATACTAGATTTTTTTTTCCTTTTTTTGTGAACATTTTATAATCTAGTAGTGCAGGGTCAGATGGCACAACAGTTCAAATCATTTCATGAAGCATTGGCCTCAGATCATCAGTAATTCTTTTCTTCATTTTCGTACCCACAGATCTGACGTACAAATACTTTCAACTTGGAAAAACTCCACTTCATGCAGAGTGTGGATAAAGGGGCTGGTCTTGGACTATCGCTGTGGCAAAGGAGTCTTTTTTTTAAAAAAAAAAAAAAAAAGGGCAGGTGGGAAGGTTAGACTAATTGAATCGTTTAGTGGCTGCGACATTTTTAAGTGCTTTCTTGCTTGAGGGGCCAAAATCTATATTAACATTTCTGCCCTTAGCAAGGCAGCCTCTCAAGTCAAGATGAGTTGCCTACAAGTCCAAGGAGTCAATAGAGCTCACTAAATAAATAACAAGCAGGTGTGAATTGTGGCAGTCTAATGGATTGTGCTGGATCAAAACTAAAAGAAAAAAAAAAAAAGCAAGGGGACCTAGTATCCATGGTCAACAGTAAAAGGTTTCTCCAATGCCTCCTTCAATCTTGAGTTATTCAGTCAATCACCTCTCTACCATTTGAATTAGAATGCCAATGTGGTGCATTCAAACAAGTCAACTGATCCGAGAATGTTAATTTGTCAAGGGCATTCTGAAAAGAAAAATGAACAGTATATTGCACTACTCAAACTCTTTCCCCTGTATCTCTACAGCACCCCACGTGCCTGCCACACACGCAGCCATAAGCACCTTATGAATGAAACTAAAGGGTTTAAGGAACAAATAAGATAGATAGTACTCCAAAACTTGTCATGCAGAATCTTTATGTTCCTTCTTGAGACTTTCTGGTATGGGCAAGTTTTATACTATTAATTTCCTCTAAAACAATGTTTTCTAAGTGTAGCAAATGATTTGTTTTTATTTTCTACATTGCTCATTTCCAATCCAGTTCTTTCATAGTTTTTCCTCTCCTTTCTCTTCTTTACCACGTTGATTGGAAGACATCAATTCAAGTTAATTGCTTGCAGTAATTAACAATACTTTTAAAAATCTGATCAAATTATTTGACAATTCATATAAGAAAATAGAAAGATGAAGCTATAAAGTAAGCCCAGAAAAAAATAATAGCTATAATTTATTGTGTTCACACTGTGTGCCATGTTAAGTCTCGAATTAAGCACCTTACAAATATTAAAGAATAATAGGCATTGAATCAGACATTAAGACAAATTTTAAAGCTACAATAGTTCTAACGGCCTGTCAGAGTCAGTCACATATACATACAAATTTGATTTTGATTTAGGTGACGTGATGAAGTCCCGATGCCTATATGTTTCTCCTCCCAAAACACATTGAAATTTAACTAACCAAGATCCACTCTTTGGAATCTGTTTTTCTCTTCTTTTATTTATTTATTTATTTTTTCTTTTTTTTATTTTATTATTATTATACTTTAAGTTTTAGGGTACATGTGCACAATGTGCAGGTTAGTTACATATGTATACATGTGCCATGCTGGTGTGCTGCACCCATTAACTTGTCATTTAGTATTAGGTATATCTCCTAAAGCTATCCCTCCCCACCCCCCCCCCCCCACCCCACAACAGTCCCCAGAGTGTGATGTTCCCCTTCCTGTGTCCATGTGTTCTCACTGTTCAGTTCCCACCTATGAGTGAGAATATGCGGTGTTTGGTTTTTTGTTCTTGCGATAGTTTACTGAGAATGATGATTTCCAATTTCATCCTGTCCCTACAAAGGACATGAACTCATCATTTTTTATGGCTGCACAGTATTCCATGGTGTATATGTGCCACATTTTCTTCATCCAGTCTATCATTGTTGGACATTTGGGTTGGTTCCAAGTCTTTGCTATTGTGAATAGTGCCGCAATAAACATAACGTGTGCATGTGTCTTTATAGCAGCATAATTTATAGTCCTTTGGGTATATACCCAGTAATGGGATGGCTGGGTCAAATGGTATTTCTAGTTCTAGATCCCTGAGGAATCACCACACTGACTTCCACAAGGGTTGAACTAGTTTACAGTCCCACCAACAGTGTAAAAGTGTTCCTATTTCTCCACATCCTCTCCAGCACCTGTTATTTCCTGACTTTTTAATGATTGCCATTCCAACTGGTGTGAGATGGTATCTCATTGTGGTTTTGATTTACATTTCTCTGATGGCCAGTGATGGTGAGCATTTTTTCACATGTCTTTTGGCTGCATAAATGTCTTCTTTTGAGAAGTGTCTGTTCATGTCCTTTGCCCACTTTTTGATGGGGTTGTTTGTTTTTTTCTTGTAAATTTGTTTGCGTTCATTGTAGATTCTGGATATTAGCCCTTTGTCAGATGAGTAGGTTGCGAAAATTTTCTCCCATTTTGTAGGTTGCCTGTTCACTCTGATGGTAGTTTCTTTTGCTGTGCTGAAGCTCTTTAGTTTAATTAGATCCCATTTGTCAATTATGGCTTTTGTTGCCATTGCTTTTGGTGTTTTAGACATGATCCTTGCCCATGCCTATGTCCTGAATGGTAATGCCTAGGTTTTCTTCTAGGGTTTTTATGGTTTTAGGTCTAACGTTTAAGTCTTTAATCCATCTTGAATTGATTTTTGTATAAGGTGTAAGAAAGGGATCCAATTTCAGCTTTCTACATATGGCTAGCCAGTTTTCCCAGCACCATTTGTTAAATAGGGAATCCTTTCCCCATTTCTTGTTTTTCTCAGGTTTGTCAAAGATCAGATAGTTGTAGATATGCGGTGTTATTTCTGAGGGCTCTGTTCTGTTCCATTGATCTATATCTCTGTTTTGGTACCAGTACCATGCTGTTCTGGTTACTGTAGCCTTGTGGTATAGTTTGAAGTCAGGTAGTGTGATGCCTCCAGCTTTGTTCTTTTGGCTTAGGATTGACTTGGTGATGCGGGCTCTTTTTTGGTTCCATATGAACTTTAAAGTAGTTTTTTCCAATTCTGTGAAGAAAGTCATTGGCAGCTTGATGGGGATGGCATTTAATCTATAAATTACCTTGGGCAGTATGGCCATTTTCACGATATTGATTCTTCCTACCCATGAGCATGGAATGTTCTTCCATTTCTTTGTATCCTCTTTTATTTCATTGAGCAGTGGTTTGTAGTTCTCCTTGAAGAGGTCCTTCATGTCCCTTGTAAGTTGGATTCCTAGGTATTTTATTCTCTTTGAAGTAATTGTGAATGGGAGTTCACTCATGATTTGGCTCTCTGTTTGTCTGTTATTGGTGTATAAGAATGCTTGTGATTTTTTTACATTGATTGATTTTGTATCCTGAGACTTTGCTGAAGTTGCTTATCAGCTTAAGGAGATTTTGGGCTGAGACAATGGGGTTTTCTAGATACACAATCATGTCATCTGCAAACAGGGACAATTTGACTTCCTCTTTTCCTAATTGAATACTCTTTATTTCTTTCTCCTGCCTAATTGCCCTGGCCAAAACTTCCAACACTATGTTGAATAGGAGTGGTGAGAGAGGGCATCCTGTCTTGTGCCAGTTTTCAAAGGGAATGCTTCCAGTTTTTGCCCATTCAGTATGATATTGGCTGTGGGTTTTTCATAGATAGCTCTTATTATTTTGAGATACGTCCCATCAATACCTAATTTATTGAGAGTTTTTAGCATGAACGGTTGTTGAATTTTGTCAAAGGCCTTTTCTGCATCTATTGTGATAATCACGTGGTTTTTGTCTTTGGTTCTGTTTATAAGCTGGATTACATTTATTGATTTGCATATATTGAACCAGCCTTGCATCCCAGGGATGAAGCCCACTTGATCATGGTGGATAAGTTTTTGATGTGTTATTATTTCTTAGAAATATTTTAAGCAGAACAACTCTCCTAAATTTTATTTCCCTCAGGTACTGTCAATCTCTTTGTCTTTGCCAATTCCCCCTACTTTTCTCTCTCCTGATTCTCTTTCTACTTTTTTTTTTGTCTATTATAAGTTAACAATCAGCAAAGAATGTTGTGATCCCTGGATTAAAACATATCACAGCCTACTGTGCCACATTCAAATACTTTTCCTAGAATGGAAAAACTCAGATCTAGAAGGAGAAATTTCACCTTTTGCACACAATTGCTAACTGTTTTAAATGGATGAAATTGATTGGAAGTATAGCTCCATCAATTAGTTGGAAGAAGGCATTACAATATCTGTTTAAGAAATTGGCACACAGATCTAAAACAAAAAAGAAATTTAAATGTGCTAGTAGGACAGTTCTGTGCCTGAAGGGGAGGAGGAGAAGTAAGTTCAGCTGAAGAATTTGAATTTTAGAAGAATTTATAGTAAGTCTCTGATTTTGTATTCTTATGCTTTGTTCTAGACAAATTGCTTACCAATATGGAAATCACCATAAAGTAATCAACTGCAATACATTCTTTGACATGAGAAGGGAATTAGAAGAAAGGATTGCTTCAAAGAGTTTGGTAGCACACTTTATATAAACCCCCCCTTTTTTAATTAACAAAACGGTTTGGAGTCCTTTTTCTACTACTAGGTAATTATGTGAGTGTGATCTTCCTCCTGAAAACTGTTTATGTCCTAATTCCCAGGTCAAATTGATAGACACCTCTCAAACCACGTGATATGGTTTGGATTTGTGTCCCTGACCTCTTAAGTCAAATTGTAATCCCCAGTGTTGGAGGAGGGACCTGGTGGGAGGTGATTATATCATGGGGGCGGATTTCCCCCTTGCTAATCTCATGATAGTGATGAGTGAGTTCTCATGAGATCTTGTTGCTTAAAAGCGTGTAGCACCTCCCACTTCTATCTCTTTCTCCTGCTCTACTTATGTAAGATGTGCCTGCTTTGCCTTTCGCCATGATTGTAAGTTTCCTGAGACCTCCCCAGCCATTTTTCCTGTACAGCCTGCATAACCATGAGCCAATTAAACCTCTTTTCTTTATAAATTACTGTTTCAGGTATTTCTTTATAGCAGTTTAAGAATGAACTAATACACCACCCAATCAGCAAGGCTTTAAATAAGAATAATGCTTCTACGCCAGGACTTCCCTACTCTCAAGAGGACTTTGAGGTTGACTCTGAGGCTTCTAATTAGATAACAGGTATAGTTTTATTTTCCTGTTTTTTTGTTTTGTTTTGTTTGTTTGTTTGTCTTTTGAGACTGGGTCTCTGTCACCCAAGCTGGAGTGCAGTGGCTCAATCACAACTCACTGCAGCCTTGACTTCCCAGGCTCCAGTGATCTTCCCACCTCAGCCTCCCAAGTGGCTGGGACCATAGGTGCACGCCATCAAGTCTGGCTAATTTTTGTATTTTTGTTAGAGACAGGGTTTCACCATGTTGGCCAGGATGGTCTCAAACTCCTGAGCTCAAGTGATCCACCTGTCTTGGCTTCCCAAAGTGCTGGGATTACAGGCGTGAGCCACTGTGCCTGGCCACCAGATATAGTATTGTGGTGTTTCAGCAATGACCACAGGCTTTGAGAATCTGTAGCACTTTGTCCCATTTTTTTTTCCATCTAAATTTTCTGACCTGGTTTCTGTTTTGTTCCATGTTTTGTCTGGGCAAACCCTTTCCCAGGAGACCAGCATCCTGTTGATGTACATTGCCTTCCTGTGTGTACTTCTATCACAAGTTTCAAAAGCCATGCCCACTCCCACAAAGCCGAGTTCCTTCTCTCCATCTGCTCCATGTTGCGAGACAGACACATAAATTCCTGGTAACGTGTTACATAGATGAACCCAGAATCAGGAAAAGACCACTCAGGGACAGGGAGTTTCCGTGAGGAGAACCCAAAAGACATCAGTTGAATAGGCATATAAGGGGTGACGACTTGAGAATAAGTCAAGATACATGGAGTAGAGGCAAAAAAAAAAAAAAAACTTCTGGTTTTAGAAATAATTAGAAAGAATTCTAAATGGATTCAGGATTAAAGGTATCAGACATATATGCCAAAGGGCCCACATGTCAAGATTACGAGAAGTGTGGAATGGGAAAGAGAATGAAAAGTTGTGCAGAGAATTAAAGTTGGGCACAATAAGTCGCTTCTGCAAAATGACATTTGGCTAAAGCATTAAGCAGCTTTGTATTTTGTTTTGCCTATATAGGCTCGAGAAAGGAAACTTCCCCTTTGCCTTCTGAAGGTTCACTGAAAATGAACTGAAAAAATGCAGATTAATAGGAGGAAAAGGCATATAAAATTTTTTAAATGCCGGGCATGGTGGTTCATGCTGTAATCCCAGCACTTTGGGAGGCCAAGGCCAGGAGGATTGCTTGAACCCAGGCATGAAGGCTGCAGTGAGCCATGATCATGCCACTGCACTTCAGCCTGGGAAACAGAGTGGGACTCTGTCTCAAAAAACATAAATAAAATGTTAAAAAATTACTTAACATGCATAAACATGGGGAAGTCACAGCAGAATGATTACCCAATAACCCAGTGAGGTCTAGATGCTTATATATTTTTTCATAGAGGAAGCTGAGATGGGAAGTATAGGAGTACATGATTTTCAAGGGAAATAAATGAGCCCAGAAACCAATGGCCTACAACAAACTTCCTCTGAGTTCTGGGAGAGATGGCGGGACTTCATGGTGAACAAAGATGGTCTTATTACGCAGATAAAGCTTTCCAGGTATTCTCTTCGAGCTGCCACAGAAAAATAGATAAAAAGTCTGCCTGGATATGGGGAAGACTCTCAGTCTCTTCTCTACTCTGGTAGTTAATATTTCCTGGTTATTGAATGAGATTCCCAGGGAAGAGGATACTAAAACAATTGCATTTCTTTTGGAAAGAAGCTTTCTTAGTCAGATAAGGAAATCCCAGAGAGACTGTCTCCCTTCTTGTGCTTCAGAAAGAAAGAGAATCAGAGAGACAGAAGAAAGATCAGAGAGAGACCTTGCTTGTGAGGCTTATTTCTGAGGGCTTTCAGTTTTCTTTAATTTAAAGCAACCGGCGTGCCAAAGCATCATATTTAGTAGTATCACTTTCTGTTCCCCAACACAAATGGCCAAGTGAGTAATAAATCTTTGAATTATCTGAGATCGTTATATTAGGTGTGGTATGTTTTTATATCCCACACCTTTAAATGAAAGGAATAGAAAGACCAGCTCAACAAGGAACCAACTTGATGCAGGTCAGTTTCCCTAAAGAAGACTAAGAGGAGATTAGCCTGCAGGATGTTTAATGAGGAATGTCTTCAAGGTCAATATCTACGTGAAACATAAGAAAGCCAGACTTGGCAGAGGGAGATGTTGGGCCCTTATTCAATCACAGAAAGAGATCAGCTAACCCCATAAGAGCTCTAAAGCTTCTAAAGCCCTTGAAATATGTCCTGAGTTGAAGCAAAGGGGCTGGGTTTGATCCCTGACTAGCTTCATATTGCCCCTGAGAAGGAGTATGACCTCCAGCAAGGTGGGCCTATTCAGCTTGAAACCACTTTTGCAACATTATGACCATAAGAGAAATCTGGCACAGTTGACTCCATCTTGCATCTGACCTTCAAGCTGTCCATGGTCATTCCTGGGCATAGGTCAAGCTAACTCTGGAAGGAATTTAGTTTATAGTTTAACTTGAAAGCAGAGATGATAGTAGTTTCTCCCTAAAACTGATCTCCCTCCTCGCTCAGGGACTGAAAACTGTCTTTGTAAGATTAATGAAAAGCCACAAGAATAGAACTATGACAGGGGCCTGAACTCTGCTGAAATGTAGGTGCGGGTTCTATAATGCCTTACTGCTCAGGAGTCATGTGGCCAGAGGTTACAAGATTTGTGACCTCAATTGCTCCTATAGATAACATCACTATTGTAGAACCTGAGATTGGTTTTTTTAAGAGATTTTTCAGACTGACCCCAGCTAGACTCATGACTCATGACTCAACTCATCCTGTGGCCCCACACATAGGTGAACTCAGTGCAAGAGGACAGTTTTCTACACCCCTATGATTTCATCCTCAACCAAATCAGCAGCACCATTTCCTAGCCCCCTGCCCACCAAATTGTCCATATAAAACCTAGCGTCTGAGCCTTTGGGAAAACTGATTTGTCTTGAGGAAGTCTTCTCCCATGTGGACTGACCTCACATTAATTAAACTCTTTCTCCACTGCAATGCTGTGGTCTCCGTGGATTGTTTTTGTCTGTGCAGAGGGAAAGAAGAAACTTTCAGGTGATTACAATCTAAGACAAATTCCTAGAAATATTAGACAGCTGAGAACTATTTGTACTCCCAGTAGCTGGAATAAGAATTTCAGTGCTGTAGGAAGATCTCAGTTACGAGCACAGTTTTCACTATAGAAAGATAACCAAAAGATATTATTTTATGTGAGTTTGGATGCATTTTGAGTTACAGATTTTTTCCCCTCTCTATTTTATCTCTGTGCCAGCAAGGGAGGTTCTGGCAGTGTAGAAAGCAGAAGTAGCCAACAGAAATTTCGCACTTAAGACTTCCAAAAATTTTATATGCAATGTGGAGACTAGGGTTCCAGGGTAGCAAGGGATAAGATTGTGGATCCTAGATCAGTAGGGAGCTGGCCCGGCTGCCTGGCAGCACTCCAGAAAGGTAAGCAAGATAAAAATCTGTGTGACAGTTTTAAAAAGAGAGAACATGGACATTGGAGAACCCAGCTTCATGAAATATCTCTGTGTCCTAAGAGGAGCTGGCTCTAAGTGAGCTATGGAGATGAGCAAAAGGGATGTATTGGCATTCATTCCTGTGACCATTACCAGAGGATACCTACTCCTTCCCCATTAAGAATCAGTGGCACTAAATAAAACCCTGTCAGCTCTGGGGATGGAGGGAAGCCCAAAGCATAACAAAGTTTGAATATCTTACCAGCCTACAGGATAAGGGCTTAGAATCAAAGTCATGTGTAGTCATAAAAAAATGAAAGAATGCAATATTTCTTGCAAACCTAAGTTTCTGGCCTGAGGTCTATACTGGGTTGAAACCTATGCTGAACTAGCTCAGGAATAGAAAATTATGACTGCAACTTCTATACTGGTAAAACCAGTATAGAATATTCCAAAAGATTTCATGCCATACTTAAAAATTGTTGCTAGTGAGAATGAACAGAGTTTCTGTGCTGCCACAGAAAGCACTGCAGTAGAGGGACCTCCAGGGGGAGATTGATAATACTTCTAGAGAAACAAGAGACATAAAATGTTTTGGCAAGTCCAAAAGACTTGTGGAAGACCTGAAAATATTTACATAAGGAGAATGATAGCAGAAATCCAACTTAAGGGGCCAAGAGTTTAGAGTCACCTAAAAAGTGGAAGTAATCATACAAGGAATATGTGCCGCCAATATTTAATATTTCTTTTAACATCTTAATAAAACAGATACGAAATAAACAAAAGTTTTAAAACTAAGGAGAAAATATCCAGATACTTTGCCAGCAACCACATGTCTTTTTTAAGGAATAGCAGAGCTTTGTTGTGAGTCTGCTATGGTCCGAATGTTAGTAACCTCCCAAAATTTGTTTTGAAACCTAACTCCCCCGACTAACCCATCAATGCAATAGTATTAAGATGTTAGTGTAAGGTTAGCTAAGAGAAAAAACGAGAGAGAGACCGAAGTTCAGGCAAGCCTCTATTTAACCTGCCGGCTGATCCATTACAGACACAGGAAGCAGCCCTGAGCTTACAAAATGAGAGGTTTATATGTGGGAGAGAGACCCTGGGCTCATTTGTTGGTTAATTCTGCCGCATATCACCTTGTGACGTTTATGGTGCCGGAGGGTGTAGGTAAAGTTTGTTAATGCTTCCCACGACCTACCCCTGTATGGTCTGCATAGTTTGTAATTGGAGTTTGCTTTATAGCACCAAAGCCTGACAGGTAAAGTTTGCTGGCTTCACCGGGGCACCTAGATAAGGGCTTAGAAAAGTAAAAAGGTTTAAGAGAAAGGTGGGCAGCACGGAGAGGTTTGGGTGGAGTGTTGGCAGTACCAAGAAGCTTTTTAGGGAAGTTTGTCCCTAACAGTTAGGCCTCTAGGAAATGAGTAAGTGGGATTAGTGCCTTTATAAAAGATGTTGAAGGGAGCTGCCTTGCCCTTTCCACCATTTGAGAACACAGCATTCTCCTCTTCTGTCATGTAAGAGAGCAGGACCTTATCAGACATCAGACACTGAATATGCTGACGTCTTGATGTTGGACTTCCCAGCCTCCAAAACTGTGAACAATAAATACCTGTTGTTTATAAATTACCCAATCTAAGATATTTTGTCATGGTTGTCTAAGCAGACTAAAACAGAGTCCAACAGAGAATGTGTTGGAGATTATGTTTATACAATAACTTTATCATGACTTTAGCCTGAATACATAAAGAATAAGACATTTTTCCATTTGTTTCATTTGTCTGAAATGTCTGTAGGATGGCAGACTTTAGCATTAGGATACATATAATTTTCTGAAGGAATGTTAAATTCTGTCAACTCCAAGTCTGATCAATGTGGCTATATATATTTTATGTGGGATTTCGCTATAGCGCCCAGGCTGTTCTGGGACCCCTGGGGTCAAGTGATCTTTTTACCTCAATCTCCCAAGTAGCTGATATTACAGGCATGTGCTACTATGCCTAAAGTCATACTTATTTTTAAAATTTCAGATATACATTATGTATTACTCCATAAGTATCCTGGAAAATCAATGATATCAGCAGGAAAGAAAACAGGGAATCTTAAAGAAAAGCTGAAATATTAAAATAGAAATGTTTTACCAGTGACACTATGTTTTGAAAAATTTTAGATTTACTCTCTCAAAGAGTAGCATAAATTATTTAAACTTTTGGGTAGAATTTTGAGTTGTTACCTAAAAATTATATCAGAAGGATCAAGATTTATGTCCACATTTACATATGGCAATTTTGTTCGCAATCTGTCAGAATTGACATTTTATGAATTTGAGATGATATAGGAAGAGGTATCAGATCCCCCTGGCATGAATGAAAAAAATGCTAATAGGTTTCTAGTGGAAGGTTATTAAGCAGCCGGATATAGAAATCAATAGAACTGTGCATTTATGTAAGAGAAGGTTATTGAACAGAAAATTGCAAGACTAACAATAAGGTTCTGTTGAGAGAGGTTTGTGTTCAAGTTAGCTTTCTCTGTATTCCTCTCTCAGTCTAGCTCAGAAATAACTATAGCAATATGCAGGAAAGCAGATGGAATCTGGCACCATTTCAAAGACTGCAGATTGGATGCTATGTATTTAAACTGCATGTAATTGAGAAATTATGAATGAGTCTTTGGGATAGAAAATGTCAACCATTTCCTGTTTTGCTGCAATTGCTTTGATTTATAATGACTTTATAAATAGTAAAATAAAAGGAAATGTATGTACTAAAATATTAGAGCGGAAGAGGAAAAGATCAGTGAAGTCACAAAGTATGCCATCTTTTTTATGGAAAATGATTGACATTCAATTAAAAGACAAAAGTAATAATAAGCTTACCCTTATATAACCATAGTATCAAAATATAGAAAGCATTATAATAAGCTAAAGTCAATAGACAAAGATACAAAATGAATAATGCAGGGCAAAGTCTGGCTTTGAAAAGGGAGATAGAAATTGCCTAATTGCAATTTTCCTCATTGTTTCAAAGTCAATCTTTTTGTTCTCTGATATATCTGCAGATAGTTTATTTTGCTTCTGACTGTGAGGTAATCAACATCTTGCCCGAAGCATAGCTGGTATTCAACCTATGTTTCTCCGTGCACTCAGTAGGGAAGCCAATAGCAAAAACAGGCAAGTGCTAGAATTTAACATGTTGACTAAAAACTCAAGGACTGCAGCTTGGTGGGAGTTCTGGTTTTTCTAGGGAGTAATTATACTAAACAACATAAAGGGTACTTGGTTTACATACTGATGGAATCAATGAGCCAACCCACTTTACATTTACATATCATGTTCTCTTAAGTCTTTTATCTTAGAATTACCCCAAGCAATGACTCAAAGGCTCTTGCTGTTTAATGAAAACAGTTGCAAATGAAACCTTACTACTGTAAAACTTACCAGAAGTTGGCATCTGTCTCAGGAAGCACTTTTGTGTCAGTTTGTCTTATAAGAATCCCTCGTTCTGAACGACCTGAATAAGTAATGCTGTTTTCTTCCTCCTTTTGAAGTAGATGGTATCCAATATCCAGCAATGTCATCATGAAATTCTCTCACAATTCTTGGTAAATTCTAAATGTTTAAAAGATTTAGGAATTTTTCAAGCAGTCTATCCATTTTTCTCTGATTTTACAAAGCTTTGAAGAGTCTTTTAGAAGAGTCTCTTCTGTTGGGGCACACGTATACATATGTAACAAACCTGCAGGTTGTGCACATGTACCCTAGAACGTAAAGTCTAAAAAAAAAAAAAAAAAAAAAAAAAAAGAATGACAGCTGTGCCAAGATCACCTAAGGCTGCTGACGGCTAGCAAAGTTCTTTACTTAAATCTACCATAGCAAAATAAACAGCACAAAGCTTTCAAAAAAAAAGAAGAGTCTCTTCCATCCAGTTACTTCAGAGGTAGTTCCTATTACAGAAAACAGATAACCCCTGAGAGAATTACACAGTAGGCTCTTCTCCCAGCATCAACATAGAGTTAGTTGATATACACAATAGGTATTTATTTATTTATTTAGGGACAGAGTCTCACTCTGTCACCCAGACTGGCGTGCAGCGGCATGATCGTGGCCCACTGCAGCCTCAACCTCCTGGGCTTAAATGATCCTCCTGCCTCAGCAGCCCGAGTAGCAGGGACTACAGGCATGCACCACCACAACTGGTTAACTTTTTAAATAAAAAATTTGTAGAGATGGGGTATATGTTACCTAGCTATGTTACCTAGGCTGGTCTTGAACTCCGGGGCTCAAGCAATCCTCCCACCTCAGCCTCCCAAAGTGCTGAGATAACATGTGTGAGCCACCATGCCTGGCCTAAAAATAGATATTTGAATCGCGTGGGGAGCATAGAGAAAACTAGTTCCCCTAACAATCCACAAATAAAAATAAATACAATTATTTGGGGGTAAAACTTGTCAGCCTTTGTCAAATAAAACAAATCCAGACTTAATAAGGAAGACTTTATCAAAAGGATTACTCCAAGCAGGAAAGAGGCTAATGGAATAGAAGAAAAGAGAACTGTTGCAATGGTAAGAATACCTTGACATAGATCTGGTTGCTCCAAAGGGTTGGGCAAAAAGGGGTTTTCTTCTACAGAGAAGAGTTAACAAACGTGGATAGAAACAGGTGTTACAGAAGTAGGATGAAAGGATGGTGGCATTTGATAGTAGATCAAGACATATTTTACTCTGAGGCCAGCCAATTTTCCTATTTTTCATAAGCAGCTGTATGCTGGTTCAGGCTAAGGGTGGGCCAAGTTTAGGAGTCTGGTGGAAGGAGAGAATCTTAACCAAAATTTGTTTAATAAGAACTTTGTTTCCAGTAATCAGTGGGGACAACAAATTCAGCTAATCATTTAGGAGAAAAAAATGAAAATTTGGAGGGCCTATGTCTGGCCTTGTGATAGGCAAATAAGCCATCAGTGAGCCTTATCTAAGTCCTATGGGAAGGGTAGTTATTTCCAGTAAACTATTCTCTGGAGCACAAAAAGGTGGCGGTTGATGGGGTTAAGGACACACTACCATAAAACATGACTCCTTGGCATTTCAGAAAACAGCAGAATCAAGAAGGTCCCCCTGACCTTCTTCTGCCCTTCTCCCTTGATTCAGGCTATAAAAGAATTCTCCAGTTTTCCTCTAAATCAAGCCATAAAGCCTTCATTCCAGAGGTACCCTCCCTATTCCTTGAGAACAGGAATATTCTTATCTCAGAAGACACAGAGATGCCAAGAAGAAATTGAACAAATAGGCCTTGCTAAGTACCCCCCAATACAATTTGAATGTCTCCTCCAAAACTCATGTTGAAATTTAGTTGCCAATGTAATGGCTTTGGAAGGTGGGGCCTTTAAGGGGTGATGAGGTCACCCTCATGATTGGATTAGTGTCATTATCAGGGGAGCGGGTTAGTTATCACTTGAGGGGGTTAGCTATTACATGAGTAGGCTCCTGATGCAAGAATGAGTCTGTCTCAATTCCTTCTATCTCACATGCTCACTTGCCCTTCCACCATGTTATGACACAGCACTTTGCCCTTGCCAAATGCTGGCATAATGTTCTTGTACTTCCCAGCCTCCAGAAACATGAGCCAAATAAGCTTCTTTTCTATATAAGTTATCCAATCTGTGGTATTGTGTTATACCAGCAGAAAATGGAGTAAGACATCACATTGGTACTTAGAGTGGGATTGTTGCTATATCAAATACCCCAATGAGGATGTCTACCCTATGCCTGTCTCATCGTTGTATTTTGGAAGTATATAACTTGTTTTGACATCACAAGCTCACAGCTGGAGGGAATTTGCTTTGGGATAAATTGTGCCTTGAGTCTCACCCATATCTATTTTAAATGAGACTCTGGACTTTGTACTTTTGAGCTGATGTTACAATGACTTAACACTTTTGGGATTATTGGCATGGAATTAATTTATTTTGTATGTGAGAAGAACATTTTGAAGAACGAGGCACAGAATGCTGCGGTTTGAATGTCCTCTCCAAAACTCATGTTGAAAGTTAATTTCCACTGTAACAGTACTGGGAAGTGAGATTTTTAAGTTGATTAGGTCATGAGTGATCTGCCCCTATGAACAGATTAATGCTGTTATCTCAGGAGTGAATTAGTTATCATTTGAGTTAATGCCTAATAAAAAGGATGAATTTGTTTATATTTCTTTTCTTTGTCTCACATGCTCATTTACCCTTCTACCATGATATAATGCAGCACAAAAGCCCTCACCAGATGTTGGTAGCATGCTCTTTGACTTCCCAGCCTCCGGAACTATAAGCCAAATAAAACTTATTTTTTTTTTTAAATAAATTAGTCTGTGGTATTCTGCTTTAGCAGCAGAAAATTGACTAAGATACCCCTGTTTATTACCATTAGATCATACCCTCTCTGTTCAATTATGCTTCTGCATGACTGACCACCCATTATCAAACTTAGCACAAAAATACACAGATTCCCGTTTCATGGAGTCTTCATTTCTGAAGGCTCTTGTGTCATGTAAAACTTATATTAAATAAATGTGTATGTGTTTCTCTTGTTAATCTGTATTTAGTTAATAGAGATTTCAGCCATGAACCTTGTGATAGGTGGAGAAAGAAAACCTTTCCCCTGCAGAGGGGATTTCTGATTTCCTTAACCTTCACTGTTTTCCAGAAGTACATGGCTCAGGTAAAATTCAACATTGTCATCTTTTATGTATAGGCATATTTTATGGATATAAGAACTGCTCATCTTAGATTCCCAGTCTCTAGTGTTGGCCTGACACATAAAAGAATTTCAGTGTTTCATAAGGTCAAGGGTAAGACTCTTTATCTTGTAAAGGCAAGGGTATGAACCTCTTGTACATACTCAACTTTATTTCTGCCTTGGTTTCATTAACGAAAAATCCTTCAGACACTTGTTAAAGGTGGTAAAGAAAACTTTATCCAAGAGGAGGACGACTGCAGTGGTGCCTTTGTTAATAGCAGAGAGATCAAGCTCAACTTTAAATACAACAAGGACAGGTGAGGATCAATTGGTGAAAAATTAGTAGGAGGTAATGTAAGGCTAGGGAGATTCCAGCTCAAGGTAGGCCAGGGTGATATTGAGAGTGACGGATAAGAAATTTGATCAGATATTGAGGCTGGGAGATTTTTCATTGAACTGATTCAGCAGGATTCATGCAGAAACTGGACTAAACACACCAAAGACAAAGACCAAGTACAGAGCCTAATCAGAAAGAGAACTTGGAGAAGACTGACTCCAGTTTAGTCAAGGATTCCTTGTCAGTCTAAAAATATTAGCAGGCAAAAATCTGATTGTAGGAAAATAAAAGAAATAAGGTGGACCCCAGCCATCGTAATAACTCTAAAATCCCTAAAGCTCAGGCAATCCTATTTTAAGTATATTTGGCAAAGAACAGAAGGGGCTTTGTGATTCCTAATTAAGATCACAGCCTACCACAAAAGCTGGTTCTTCAGGAGAAGTGTGAATTGATTTTGCATGAACAAGAGCTAGTTTAAATTGACATAGGAAACCACTTCTGCAGACCCGCTGACTTCTTAATCAGAAGCACCTCCATCATCATGGCCACACTGCCTTGTTAGACAATTGAGGTCATTTTTTGTGGTTGCAGGTGTCACTTGCATTATTCTTATCTTCTAGTTTCACACTGATCTGATCTCTTCACAACATTAAAAAGACCTGAAACCCCATCTCTACTAAAAATACAAAATTAGCTAGGCATGGTGGTGCATGCCTCTAATTCCAGCTACTTGGGAGGCTGAGGCAGGAGAATCGCTTGAACCCGGGAGGCTGAGGTTGTGGTGAGCCGAGATCATGCCATTGCACTCCAGGCTGGTGACAGAGAGAGACTCAGTCTCAAACAAAACAAAACAAAACAAAAAGACCTGATTCACCTTAACAGATTTCTTCACTCCTTCCTGCTAAAATAAAGGCCTTTTGTGTTCTTCAAAAGTCTAAGGGAACTGGAGATGACACAGTACCTGGGGAATTTAGAGAAGGAGAGTGGAGACTCCCTGCAAAGGAACACAATTCTTAGGGTGAAGAAGAGATGCAATTGAGGTTATTTTATTCATTCAGACTTTGCTGCACATTTTCTCTTTAATGACAAAAGTTTTTAGATGACATATTTATAAATAATTTTCAAAATAATGTTGTTAAACTTAGCCTTTGACTCTATCCTATGTATTTTCCAGAGCTGATAAATAAAAGTTTCTGCAAAGTCAGAATTTATTCTTTTATGCCTCTGTCAATAATGGATTAGTCAAAACAAAAGGATTCTACGTGTGTGTGTGTATAGTGATTACATCATGCTGTTCCACCTCACTGCTAAAGATTATCATGCCTCTGGAAATATTTTGATTCTGAAAAGATATGGCCTGACTTCCTTAGTGCCAGAGAAAAAAAGTCCTGCTATTTTCCACTGTTTTCCTTGCTAAACCTCTCATTCTGTTTCTTCAAACTCATGTCCCAAGTGACTGAATCAAACAACATCAACGCTATAGTCTTAAAATACCCCTAAGCAACTCCCTGAAGTGCTTGGAGGACTACTCAGACAAGGTACTGATGGAAGATTTGACTGATGACTCATGGGTGCTGTAGACAAAAGTGAAGTGGTGGCACGAAGCTAGAAAAGGAACTGCTGCTAGGACTGAGTATTCTCCCAGAAACTGTTCCCTAACACACCTGGATTACCTTTTCAAAGACATACACATACTCATACACACACAGAGACACTCTGCTTTTTAGTGATTGACAAAATGATTTTGTTGTATATAACTTTTTTTTAACCAATTAAAGAGAAAACAATTACATTAACTTCAAATCTATGGCCATGGTAATTTTTTTTCTCCTCCATTTGGCTAAATGTTTGATAATTCCAATATCATTTCACTCTTGGATAGATCACGCTTCTGAATATGAATACTGGGCTCAGGTACGCTCCTCACATTTTGTGAATCCTTCACCTAATTAATAGGAGGTGAGTCTCTTAACCTGCTGCCCAGGTCCCATGGCAGATTATTAGCACTATTGCTTTGATTGATCTTTTTAAGTGCTCCTCTTGGGAAAGATATTTGAAAGTCACATTTAAATAAGGATTCAACAATTACTGAACATTAATTCTCTTCTAGTCTCAAATGCTATTTCTGGCAAAGGTTATGGAGACAATTTTAATGGGAGAAATACACCATTATTTAGTTACTCCTGATTCCCAATACACAGCAAACGGTTTGTGCTATTTTTTTTTACTGATCTTCTCTAATGATATGGATTTTCATTCACATTTGAAATGTAGAGAATAAAGCAAAAGAGAAAAGAACTAGAACTCACGGAAGCTTATTGTATCTCTTCATTCCAAATACAGCCCTCAGTGACACGGCATCTCATTCAAAGCATTTAAATGATGCAGTTTAATTTGTATCCAACAAAATTCTTCCTTTACTCTCTCATATGTCTTGTTCTCAATTAATAGAATATAGCAAAATCAAAAGGCTCTTTCCATTTAGAATCATAAAGCTGAAAAGAACCAAATCTCATTCACTAAGAAAAAGAGACAGACTCAAACAGTGTAAATAATTTTCCCAAAGACACAAAATTTCATAGCAGCAAAACCATGACTTGAGACCAGGTCTCTGGACATCCAGTCTTCTCACCTCTGCATAATGCTGCTTAAATATAACTTGTGAATTCGCTATTTTTGAAAGTCAAGCATATATCTTTTCCTACCCTGCCTTCAGACAAAAATTTAAAATGGAGAAAATTCAGATTCCAAAAGAAGTAATTATGTAATTGCGATGCAGTTGAAATTTCTAATCTATATAGTAAAACTGCTTATGGAAGGAAAATAAAGGGGAACCATGAAATCAAAAAGGGAATGAGTTTGAAACTCTCTTAAATTTTACAAAACTTTTAAATAAAGATATATATTTTAGAAAAACAACCGAAATGCAAGCTAATGGCTGAGAGAGACATTAAAAATACAAAGCAATGCTAAATGCAACTTCACAAAATTTTTCTACTGTCAGGAAGGTAAGAAACCAATAAAGAAAAAAATAAGAATATTGGTGGATGAAACAGGAAATGAAGAAGCTCCGGATGGCAAATAGCTCATCTATTAAACAGGCAAAGAGGAATATAATTCACATATTAAATGAACACAAAGTATCTATCATCAAACATTGATTTAGCATTTAACCATCAAAGGGGACTTTGGTCAAAAAGTAGAGATAGTTAAAGTAAACCAAAGGTGCCAGGCCACAGAAGTGAAGAAAAATGATTACAGAATGTTATTTAAGGGAAAATGAGAAAACAGTTGAAGTATGGCTAAACAACAGGCTGTTTTATCCATTTGTATGCACATGTAAATCATATTATCTTCATAGAAAGTTTACACATATCCAGAAAAGCCTCTGCTTTCTCCCTTGAGCAAGCAAATAGTCCTGTTCAAATAGCAGCATGCTTGTGGAGGTTATAGGTGGCATTAATGAAATCAGGGCACAGATCGGTCTTCTAAACCACTCATCCTCTTTGGAAAAGGGCTTTGTGATATGAGAAGCCATGGATCATCTATTTACTTCCAGTCCTCAGTGAGAAGAAAACTAGCCTGCCCATCGCTGAACTGGCATGCCAGCTCTTGGAGTTTCTAACACACATAGCTAAGTAGTAAGAGACAGGAACTTCCTCAGGTAAGCCCCAATGCCAGCCATTTCAAATGCATAACATCTCCCTTAGGCTCAAAATTAGTATTAGTATTAACATTATTTATAATGTTTTCTAAAATGTATCTTTCACAACATTTTATAATTATATACGATGCTTAAATTTAAAAATTCTACCTTTGTGCCAAAAATGCATACATCTTTTTCATATACATCTAATGAATAAGACAGAAATTCACATGATAGCTTTTTCAATGGCCATCAGTAGATATCACTACAGAAAGGCAAACATAACCATGGTTAAATGAAAGAAGTCAAATTTAAAGTTTTCCAGAGGCATCAGTACTAATTTCTAGGACAAATGTCAATCACATTTGAAGTTAATCAGCAAGTACCCAGCTGGTTAACAGTGGGCAATTCAAGTTTTATTTGGACTACATACCCACCTTGAGGGGAAGACAGTTAAAAGGATACTTGTTCAAAGACAAAAGCTGCCTGTTGTGGTAGAAGAAAAGGTAGGATCTACTCTAATGCTCTAGCCATATGCTGCAGAAAAAAGTTATTTTTTTGTGGCCAACATGCTGTGACTAGTTTACTCTACGTCCCCACCTTGTGATCCCTAGTGGATAGGGGTATGAGGGGTTTCCTGGAGAAGTGGGGAAGATGATTCAGCCTCCAAATATCAGCTCTAGGACAACAAGTGTATGAAGGACAGAAAGAAATGAAGTTACTCTGGAAGCTACTATTGGATGGGAGGCAGGTGGGATATCCCTGAGAGGAAGAAAATCTTACTGAGGAGGAGAGCATTCAGGTGCCTTGACCTTGATCCTGGATCCCAGATATTATTATTGAGAAAGCAGACTTCAGCACAGTGGTTTTGTTCATCATTGACTGCATAACATAACCTTATTCAAATAGGCATGAGGCATTTATTTCTTTTATAACACTTTCATTCTCTTTTCCTCTGATGGGTTTCCATATGAAAATGTAAAGAAAAGTTATATCTTGTGTGTTTGGGGTACATAATCTTTGGTACACTCATGAGACTATACCACACTTATGCATGTATGCATGTCATTGGCCATGCACATTGAGTCAGTAAGGTGTAACACTCAGGTGGTATTGTTGAAAGTCCATTCTGCAGGTTGGAGTTGGGTAGGGCTAGAGGTTAGGGGAAAGGGGGAAACACAAAGAACAAAGCAATCCTTTAGGAAGCATAATGAAGAAGCAGTAACTTCTGTGAGTAGAGTATTCTCACTTCTTCAGGAGAGCAGCTTCCACTTCTGGAGATGCAGAAGATTTAGAACTTTCAAATCAAGCAGAGCAGCACTTAAGCAGCAACTACTACATGAGTCAGTAGGGTGGAAAACAGGATGGGTGGGATGGCAGGCAAACACAGAAGGCCAGCAGAAATGGTGTGTAAGAAACCAGTAACCACACCTGCTAAGGTCAGGGAGTTGGTATTTGAAGTCCCAGTGACTGTATTTGTTGAGGACAAGAAATCAATCCAAAGGTAGAGAAAGAGCTAAACATTCCCTCCTCTGTGTTCTCAAAACATGAATTACAATGATTAATAAACAGCAAGCATCCATCTACGTAACTCCCTCACTAAATTGTGAGCTTCTGTATGGGTTGGGACCATGTCTTACTCACCTATCTGTCCCCAACACCTCAAGTAGTACTTGGCATAGAGTAGAGGCTCAAAAATGACTATTGAAAGAGAAAGTATAAAGACCTTTGGAAGAAGCAAGCTGAATAGCAGAAATGATACAGTGGTGGTAGTTAGAAGACTGCCTGTTATAATTCTGCCTCTGCCTATAAACCAGCTGTGAGACCTTGGAAAGCCCTTTAATATTTCTGAGATTCAATTTCTTTATTGGTAAAATAAAGATATTCTTCAAGATTGCTCTAAAATTCTATTACTGTGAAAATAAAATCTAGATGTTTTTGGAAGTTTGCTTATATTAGCTAAGTTCCAGCTTTTACTAGATTTAGCACCTCAAAAAATAGTGTATGTTAAAACACCTAAAGTGTTGAGATTTTAGCTCATCCTAGTAATGTACTAAACACTTAAAATTAACTGAATTATTATCTCAATGATAAAGTCACTAAGTTGTGAGAAATACATTTTTAATTTCTCCAATGTGAAAATATATTGTTCTTACCACTCCTATGACAAAGCTGTGAGGTTATTATTACTTTGCAATAGTTTAATTTCTGATAATGCCCCTGGAAGAGAATAAGCAGCTATGTCTTAAGTTGATGAGCTCTGTTAATCTTCTAGGTGATGCCTTTTTTACAGAAAGTAAAAATTGCAATTATCCTGGATGGCTTCATTCTTCCAAGGATGAGGGAGTTTTGTAAAGATTAGGAATATTTAAAATAAATTGTGTAAGAGCATATTTATTTGTTTAATTATCTATGTAAGCCATAGCATAATGAAAATATTGTAATTGTGCCACTTTTCAAAGAAACACTAAGGAGAAAATTGTAAACATCGCGGATGGGGAATTATGCACACAAAGACTAATAGCCACAATAATGTTATTCAGAACTGTGCTGGTAATTTGCCCCTTAGGGGGTAAATTTAGAAAAAATATGTATAAGGTTTAACCACATGACTATCATTTAATGGGTGTCGTACTGCAAAAGCCACACACACCACATTGAACATTCAGTAATAGTTTTTATTTTTTAGTTATTCTCCTGGTGGCTCCTCTAGTATCTCTAACTGCCGTGTTCTCAAACACAGCATTCTTTATATGGCGACTGCCCAACAAGTAAAATGAACTGGTGCTTACAACATATGATTAGCAATTAGAAATATTTTTTTCTTTCCACATTTAATTACCAAGGGCTTATTCAAGAAAAGGAACAAAAATAAAATGAGTAGATGGTGTTTTTCTCTCTTGAGACCTAGGACTCTCAGCTGGTGGAATCTCTTTATTAAGCATTTCACTTCAGGATTATTTGTCAAAATATGTTATAGGAAATGGCTTGCTTTTTATGGATAAAAGAGAAACCTATGTTTTGTTTGGGAACTATGCTGATTATTCTCCACTTGCCAGTTCTTATCCATTGTTTTCTATTCTTTTCCTACTCTTTGCCCCAAGAGACTGACCCTATGCATTGAATCTCTCAGACTTATTTGTTAGTCGGCTCCAGTTAAGTAGGCCTGTGAGAAGGGACCAGCAAGTGATCAAGGGCTTAGGCATCACCTCTCTGTTAGTAGCTGTACATCTCCAGGACTGCTGCTCCTGCTGATGGTAGACCAGCTCTCATTGGGCTTCAACAATTGTCTTTACATTCTTTATTCTTTCTAACTCAGAGAAATTAACTGAATCTTACTTTTATGAGTTTCTGGGTCCTCGTCATCCCTATTTATTCCTCTGACTTGTCCATACCTTTGAAATGGAACTTTAATAGAAATCTTTTTATTGAAACCATTAGGAGTGAATTCGGTCTTCTTCTAAGACACTGGCAATAAATCTTAATGGCATATGCACTTAATGATAGTTAATGATACATACTCTTTACATGTCGAGTTGTTGCTTGATTATAAGTCAACTATTGCTATTCCAGTTATCTGTGCACTGTTTCCTTATGTGACAAAGTACTGTAATGGATACTCCTACCCAAATAAGTAAATTACTGGATTAATTGGAGGTACAAGGTCCTTGCCCCTTGCCTCAATTTGGCACAACTCTGAAGGGCCGTATCAACTCCAGAGCTCACCGTAAGATTAGCTGATGTATCATTAGTTTCTTCACTATGGGTCAGCTTCTCCCTCTGCCCAATCTTGCAAATGTATCGCCTAAGAAAAGCCCTCAGTAAATCTCCTGATTGCAAGTCCCAGTCTCTGAAACTGTTTCCAGGGAGACTAACCTAAGTCATACAGTGACTGGGGTCAGCCTAGACCTAAGCTAGTAGAGGAATATAGCTAAAGCTCAAAACTCAGCAAACACACCATGACTATTAGAATCAAATTTTCCTACAGTCTCTCATGATAAAAATTGCTGCAAGCACCAGTGCAGTTCTCATTGAGAAGAGAAAAGATACTTTCTCCCTTACGGTGTTATAGCTCTTTTTTTAGGCATGCCCAAAGAATGACTTTAGCTTCTAACACACCATGTTGTGTTCCATCAGGGCCTTGATAGGTTAACATTTGAGTTGCGTCAACTAATTTGGAAGTGGTATTCCCCCAAACCACCTCTCCTGTTTTCCAGTCTCTGTTATTCCTTCTTTCAGAGATTAGGACTGACCTTGCCTGTTGCAGGGAGTTGGTTCCATAAAAGCAAATTAGAATATGCATTTCTACTGAGGCAGCCAGCTTGATATGGGCCTGAGTGAAACAAGTCACTCTTTAAAGAGAGCTAATCAAAAGCAATCACCGAGTCAAAAATGGTTAGAAACAAGTTTAAACTTTGAAATTCAGAAGGAGTGATATTGATAGGGATGAGTGGAGGAAAAATAGGTTCACAAGAAGTGAACAGAATTCTGGGCATCTGCTACAGAACGGCTTGGGTTTTAGAGACTTGTCTACAAGTGTGCTGAAAAGGTGCGTAGGGCAAAAAATCAAAATACTATTTCCATCATCACACTCTCTCTTCTCTCAGTGATTCCTAGGGCAAGAATCACTTGCATGCTGATAAAAGCCAGGGAGGCTCAGAGAAGCTAGAAACAACTGGATCATCAACACAAACTACTGCACTCCACTGGAATTGGTGAGTGAACCAGAGCCTTGGTAGGGGTAGAACAGGAGATGAGGAAGGCAGAATGAGGGAAGTAGGCAGAGAGCCTTTAAATCTATGGCAAGGACAGCATCAAGAAATAATGTCAGCATAATATGCATATAAGATAACTGGGTATCTAAAATTACATTTAAATGGATTAAGTCCACTAAAAATAATCAATACTAATTTTATAGTTTCTTTGTAAGATCAAACCTCTCCAACTATTAGTGGTTTCTTCCCACACAGAATACTAGAAATAAAATCAAAACAAAGAAAAAATATGACCATAGTTAAAAATGGAAAAAAAAGCCTTAAATGACCAATCAATTTTCTTCAGAAATACACATTTAAATATCATAGTTAAAAAGCTTACATTAGTTTCTCTTTCAATGCTCGAAAGTTAGCAAGAGAAAAATGTGATTTTCTTTGCAATAATGATAGCCATACTGTGCCTGCTTAGTATAAACAAAAGATAAAAATTGCTTAATAACACAATGTGCTTATTTGCCTCCTATTTTTCTAGGCCAACTCTAGCTAAATAAAAAAGGTAATTTAAGGTTAGTCTTTCAGGAAAATGCTCTTTTAATGAAAAACAAACCTTTTCCAACTAACACCCACTTTAAACAGATTTAGAATTAAGAATCCTCTTTAAATTCAGGCTAATAAACTTAGGGTGAGTCTAAGTACTCATAGTCCAAATAGGTTTTTACCAAAAGATTTGCTACCACAGCAGACTGGATTTAGTGGGACTAACCCGTGAGCAAGGGACATGCAAAACATTAATAGAGTTACTCACAAAATGGTCCCAATGAACTGCAACTAACTTTAATAGCCATTATTCAAGGTGGCTTCTGCCCAATTTAACCACATCCATGGAGGTGATGCTTTTAGGCAGGAGTGATCTTCCAGACTCTTTCAATTTAGAAATACAGAATAATCTCCCAGGTATTTTAATCTCATAATGCTCTATGTGGGTTTCCATGGGTTTTCTTCCCCTATATGTCAATGCAGAATGGCAGATTTGCATTCTGTTATTTCTGGGAAGCTATCGTCAAGTATAAGGTGGGAAAAAGCACACACAGTGCTTCCCATGGTTTACTTCCCCCATGTAAGCCCACTTCCACTATGGGTGGAAGTGAGAGATTGGAGTCCTGAATTTTAAGGTGGTTCCCCAAATCCCACCAATTGTATACACACCATGTGTAATTCTTTTCCCTTGAGTGTGAGCAAGACCTGTAAACATGATGAGGTAGTCTCTCCCTTGATTAGTTTTATTATATGGCAAAGATTGAAGCAGGAAATTTTCACTGACCTCTTCGTGGGTAGGAACTGGAATGCATGGGTGCTAGAACTAGCCAGCTGCTTCACTGCAGCAGAGATGGATACCACTTGCTCGGTCCCACTATATTCCACCCTTTGCAGGAGGAGGAGCACAGATGAGCAGTGCGGGAGCCAGGGCTGCTGATTTTGGGTGCCAACAAGAGCAAAACTCCCTGCACCACCACAGCAGCATCTAGGGAGGTGCCCTTGATCCCTGAAGCCCCAGAAAGAGTGTTACAGGCAGCGCTGTTTTAGCTTTGCCATCTGTGGATGACTTCAGTGTTAACAGCTCAGTGGAGGATCAGTGCAACAGCCTTTTGCACCCGCTCCTGAGTTCTTGTCTGGCATTCAGGAGGAATGAGGTCACATAAACAAATTGGAGATGGTAAATGCAGGGGATTTTATTGCTGATGAAAGTAGCTCTCAGCAGGAAAGGGAGATGAAAAGGGGACAGAGTGGGAAGACAATCTTACCCTGGAGTCTAGCTGATACCCCCACCCATCCCCAGGGACAATTTTTAAAAAGTCATTTTGTTCCTTACTAGCTGCCTCACCCATTATTTTCATAGTCCTGGAATTTGTAGTGCAAATAACAATATGTAGCCATTTAATAGCTTACATTATTTTAATATAAATCCTTAGTAAACAACTTAGAAACTGCCTCTTCTTTTCCTTTAAAAACCTACCAGTAACTGCAAAGTGCGGTGGCTCACGCCTGTAATCCCAATACTTTGGGAGGCTGAGGTGGGCAGATCACGAGGTCAGGAGATCGAGACCATCCTGGCTAACACAGTGAAACCCCATCTCTACTAAAAAATACAAAAAATTAGCCGGGCATGGTGGTGGGCACCTGTAGTCCCAGCTGCTCAGGAGGCTGAGCCAGGAAAATGGCATGAACCTGGGAGACAGAGCTTGCAGTGAGCCGAGTTCAGGCCACTGCACTCCAACCTGGGTGACAGAGTGAGACTCCGTCAAAAAAACAAAACAAAAAAAACAAAAAACCTCCAGTAAGGGCAACTTGAATATATGCTCTATGCCCCCAGGTTGCAGTTCTCAAACTTGGCCCAAATAAACTCTCTATTTTTATTAAGTTTACCTCAGTTTTTTTTTCTCTAGGTCAACAACAGCAACAGAAAATGAATAAGGGTGAGGGAAGAGGGGTAGGAGTGGTTGGGATCCTGAGTAGTGTTATTGACTCTCCTGTGGTATGCATATAAAATATCCAGACTTTGGTATGGTTTGGCTCTATGTCCCCACCCAAATCTCATGTCGAATTGTAATCCCCACACGGCAGGGGAGAGGCCTGGTGGGAGGTGATTAGATCATGGGGGTGGATTTCCCCCTTGCTGTTCTCATAATAGTGAGTGAGTTCTCACGAGATCTGGTTGTATAAAAATGTGTGGCACTTCCCCCTTCACTATTTCTCCCTCTTTTGCTCCACCATGATAAGACATGCTTGCTTCCACTTTGCCTTCTGTCATGATTGTAAGTTTCCTGAGGTCTCTCAGCCATGCTTCCTGTACAGCCTGTGGAATGGTGAGTCAATTAAACCTCTTTTCTTTATAAATTGCCCAGTCTCAGGTAGTTCTTCATAGCAGTATGAGAATGGACTAACACAACTTTCTCAAAGCTGCTTCTGCACAAGCCCTGATGGCAAAGAAGAAGGTAGTATTGCATAGTAGGCATAAGAATGGGCCCTTGAGTCAAGCTGTGGAGTCTGAATTCTCATTCTGCTACTTATTCACTTTTTTGTGCCTCAGCTTCCTCATTTATAAAATAGAGATAATAATAGTTCCTTAGGTATATTATTGTGAAGACTATCTCTGCAACTCCATCATAATAAAGTTAGGATAGTTCTGTTGGAGAAACAGAAATTCTGGCTTAAATGAAAAAAAAGTATTTTTTTCTTTTATTCTCAGGTAATAAAAAAGTCTAGTAATTGAGATGGTTCCAGGTGCTAACATGGCACAATGTCATCAGGGTGTGGTTTTCTGTATATCGTGGTATTCTTTCTTCTGCATGTTGACTTTATTCATATTCTACTGCCTGTAATGGTAGTCAGATGGCTTTAGCAACCCCAATTTTAAAATCTTCTACCATAGTTGGTCTCCAAACAAATAAATGAAGAAAGAGAGGAAGAGAGGAAGAGAGAAAGAGAGTAGGAAGGAAGGAGGGAAGGAGGGGAGGAAGGAAGGAAGGAAGGAAGGAAGGAAGGAAGGAAGGAAGGAAGGAAGGAAGGAAGGAGGGAAGAAAGAAAAAAAGAAAGAAAGAAAGAAAGAAAGAAAGAAAGAAAGAAAGAAGGAAAGAAAGAGAAGGAAGGAAGGGAGGAAGGAAGGAAGGAAGGAAAGAAAGGAAGAAAGAAAAAGAAAAGAATCTTTACCCCCAAGAACACTTACAAATTTCTCCTAGTGTCTTAATGTTTTGACTGAAATATATGCAAATAAGGACAGAATTCTCTGATTAAATAAGTCATAGTCCTTCCTTGGAATTGAGAACGGGGTCAACTCAATTCTATTCAAAACTTACACCTGAGACTGGAAGTATGATGGTTTCTCAGAAGAAAATCAAGCCACTTGTTATGGGTTGAATTGTGTCTCCCAAAAAAGACATGTTGACGCTCTAAGCCCCAAAACCTGTGAATGTGACCTTATTTGGAAATAGGTTCTTTGAATATGTCATCAAACTAGATAAGGTCATTAGGGTGGACCTATGGGACTTCTGTCCACAGACACATAGAGAAGATGGTCATGTGAGGATAGAAGCAGAAATATGAACTGAAGAATCTACAAGGATCTAGCAAATGCCAAGGATTGTGGGCAAATACCAGAAGCTAGGAAGAGGCAACCTCTCCTACAGGTTGCAGGGGAAGCATGGCCCTGCTGACACCTTATTTACAGATGTCTAGTCTCCATAAATGTGAGAAATAAATTCCTATTGTTTTAAGCCATTCAGTTCATGGTGCTTTTTTATGACAGCTCTAGGAAACCAATATGCTGCCACTAGTGAGGACAGAGAGAAACATGATGCTAGGGAGACAAGAAAAAATTATCCCTTATAGTTTCCCAAAGCAGCAAAGGAGGGCTCTTAGAAAATTAAATCACCCAGGCCAGGCACAGTGGCTCACACCTGTAATCCCAGGACTTTGGGAAGCCAAGGCAGGTGGATCAGGAGTTCGAGACCAGCCTGGCAAACATGGTCAAACCATGTCTCTACTAAAAATACAAAAAATTAGCCAGGTGTGGTGGTACATGCTCATAATCCCAGCTACTCGGGAGGCTGAGGCATGAAAATAGCTTGAACTTGGGAGGTGGAGGCTGCAGTGAGCCCAGGTCGTGCCACTGCACTCCAGCCTGGGCAACAGAGCAATACTCTGTCCCCCCGGCAAAAAAACAGTAATTAAAAAATTAAATCACCCAGTAGACACTGTGTACTTTGTCTGGTTTCACAGCTACTCTACTCTACTCATCACTCCTTTGTGACACTTCTTGGGATCAAGGTCACTGAGTACTCAATGGGAAGCAAATAAATTGGTTTTCCACCTTCTCTAAATAGACTTTTAAGAAAATGAAAGAAATTCGAAAGGAAGAAATATGCAGATATATGGAGTGGAGTGATAAATAATTCTTTAGCATTGGGTGAAGTGACCAAAGGTTATTAAAAAAAATTGTTTTGGAAACCATTGCCTATATCATCATGGTCTCAGCAAATGGTATAAATAAACACTATCATAGAGAAATCTTAACTTGAAGTTACTAATGCATAGCTTCCCAGTTTCACTCCTCAGCACAGGGTATGTAAGCATCTATATTGCTGTATTAAAGAAAGAGAAAGCAATAAGAAAGCTCAATCTACTATGTGCTCCTACTACTAGCTCTTATTTCGTTTGATTATCACAACAATACCACTAGGCACATATTTGTGCCTATTTTATAAATAAAAAGGATAAAGATCAGAAAGTTAAGGAAGGGTAGTAATATACCATTGTAGGCTGCATAACGACTCACAAATCTGTCAAGTTCTAATCCAAGGAGCCTGTAAATTTTATCTTATCAGGGAAAGCCTTCTTTGCAAATGTAATTAAGCTAAGAATCCCGAGATGAGGAGATTATCTTGAATTATACAGGTGTGTTCTAAAAGCAATCACAAGTGTCCTTATAAAAAAGAGGTAGAGGGAGATTACCCCACATACAGAAAAAGAGAAGGGGATGTGAAGTAGAGGCAGACATAGAAGTGATGTGGCACAAGCCAAGGAAAGTCATCAGCCACCAGAAGCTGGAAGAGGCAAGGAACATATTCTCCCTTACAGTTCTCAAAGGAGTGCACCCTTGGCAACACCCTGATTTTTGGCCCAGTGAAACTGATTTAGGACTTCTGGCCTCCAGAGCTTTGAGAAAACACATTTCTATTGTTTTAAGCTGCCAAGTTTGTAGTAGTCTTTTATAGCAGTCATAGGAAACTAATATATACACCTCGAAGGTAACTACTAGCGCTTTACTGTATAATGGGATCTGTTAAAAACATTATGCAACAAAGATAAGAAGTGGGTAATATTATTATTCCCAATTTATAAAAGGGAAAACTAAGGCATAAAAAATTGGGTAACTTGCCCAAGGTCACACAACTAGTGGGTTAGGGTTATGAAATATACCAGTTTGCCTACTACTGTCCCAATTTTATCTTTGAAGGTCTGTGTTTCAGAAAATCTCTCCATCATGAACAAATCTGAATGATTGGTCATGCTATATAGAAACGTAAATCCAGCCAGTCTGATGCAGAGATGGTGCCCTTAAAGAACTCCAGCCCATACTCTCTGCCTCAATTACCGACATTTGGGTAATGAGGCATTTGAGTCACCTATGATTGGTCCAGAGTCTATGTTTGTTATCTTATAGCTCACTACATCTCAAACTCCATAGCTCTAGGCTGTAGAAGCCTCACTTTGCATTCAAAGAATGGAGTGCTACCATTTGCATTTGCCTCCTAAAAAATATGATAGCAGGATACTCCTCCATTGTCAGAACCACCTCTAAAATCAAAAGGGATGATATGGTTTGGCTGTGACCCCACGCAAATCTCATCTTGAATCGTAACTCCCACAATTCCCACACGTTGTGGGAGGGACCCAGTGGGAGATAATTGAATCATAGGGGTGGCTTTTTCCCATGCTATTCTTGTGATACTGATTAAGTCTCATGAGATCTGATGGTTTTATAAAGGGGAGTTTCCCTACACAAGTTCTCTTCTCAATTCTGCTGCCATGTGAGACGTGCTTTTCACCTTTCACCATGATTGTGAGGCCTCCCCAGCCACGTGGAACTGTGAGTCCATCAAACTTCTTTCTTTTGTAAATTGCCCAGTCGCTGGCGTGTCTTTATTAGCAGCATGAAAATGGACTAATACATGGGAGTATTCATTTGCCCAGAGAGTTCAAGGGTACAAGGGCAAAGTTCTTGTACCCCCACGGGCTCCTGTCCTGAAATGAGACTTAGGACTCACTGAAGTCTTGAGTGAAGAGACAGAAGTAATGGGTTAGCTAAGTCACCTAGCCTGTGACACTGTGACTCAACCTTGGCACTTTATTTCAGATCAGGTCAATCTACAATATCTGAGTGCTCTTTATACATTATGGATTTTTTCTAAAACAAGATATACTCATTCTATTGATATCCATTTTCTGATGGCTGTTGCTCTTGTTAAAAGTTGTGTGCAGCAGCTAAAGCCACACTTACATTACCAGTCATATTAGAAGAATAATTTCAGGCATTCTCTTACATTTTCTTAACCTTCCTGAACTAAAAGCACTTTACTTTTTGGAGACGTATCAGAAAAAAAGAAGACAGTTACTTGCTGAATTTTTACTTTTTAAATTCATTCTTTCTAAGACTCTTTTCCATGCATTGCCCATCCCTTATCCGTCATAGTTCAACCTAAGTCAATTATTTTCCAGGAAGCCTACCCTAAACTTCATACAAAGAAGTAGTGGTAAAATTTTTATATTATAGCACTTTATTATGTGCCAAACACTGTGCTTTATAGATAAGTAGGTGAGTGGAGAGATGATCGATCGACAAATGGATTATAAATGTGTGTGTGTGTATGTGTGTGTGTGTATGCATGTATGTGTATAAATATATATTTTAATATGTATAAAATATGTACTTTATATATAATAGATATAAAATAGTGCTATTAATATTTAACATAATATATAAATATTTTAAAATATTAAAATATTTGTATAATAAATATATAAAATCTTATTTAATATATATTTATTTAATATGTAATATATTACAGTATATATAAAATATGTAGTACATAATATATAAAAATTATATATTATATATTAACTTAAATAAGATTAAATAAGATTTTATATACTTTTTATTTTATATATAAATATATAAAATCTTATTTAATCACAATCACTCCATGAAGTACTATTTTAATTCCCAGATCAGGAAATTAAGTCACAGAGAAATCAACAAGTTTGTCCAAGTTCACATTGCTACACAGAGTCAGTGTTCAAACCAGGTTTGTCTCAAGCAAAAGTCTGTGTCTGTAAGCTGTAACCACTTCATGGTAATTCCCCGAACACTCACTTCCAGAAATACTCATTGAGTATACTGGGTCAGTATGGCTTAGCATATGTTCTCCTTATTATTAGGTAATTTTTCATGTGCATGTCTTATTTACATAAGCTATATCTACAAACCCATCTTCAGTACTTAGCACAGTGCCTTTTTCAGTTTGAACCTTGATTTTCATCCAAAGCTAACATTATAATAGCATTTGTCTTGGAAGGAATGCAAGTCTAGGTTAACTGCATGCCACAAATGAGCATTTGATTTATAAGTGTACAGTGTTTTATTCACTTACATTATTATTATTGAAATATTTGAAAACTGATTAGGTGAAAGAGATTATATTCATTCATTATATATTCAAAATTGTTTATCAAATAAATATCTATCTAACATTTCTACTTAAAAGATGCTTTTTTGAGCACTGAATGAATGCCCCAAAATAAATCAGATGTATATTATTGCCTTAAAGGATTTTCAATGTAGTAAGGAAGATGAAGCATGGAGGTAAATGAATAGAAAGTAAAATAAGCGGGCCGGGCACAGTGGCTCACACCTGTAATCCCAGCTCTTTGGGAGGCTGAGGCGGGCGGATCACAAGGTCAGGACATCAAGACCATCCTGGCTAACATGGTGAAACCCCGTCTCCACTGAAAATACAAAAAATGAGCCGGGAGTGGTGGTGGGTGCCTGTAGTCCCAGCTACTTGGGAGGCTGAGGCAGGAGAATGGCGTGAACCCAGGAGATAGAGCTTGCAGTGAGCTGAGATTACGCCACTGCACTCCGGCCTGGGTGACAGAGCGAGACTCCGTCTCAAAAAAAAAAAAAAAGAAAGTAAAATAAGTAAAAGGGACAGATATTCCTTCCAGTTGGGGCCTGAGGATGGTCGAATTTGAACAAGAGAAAATGGCAACCACATTCCAGGCAGAGAGAACAACATGAGCAAAGAAACACAGGCAACAAAAGAGGCACTACACAGAGAACAGAGGTGCCCCGCCTAGGTAAGTGGGGAGCAGAAAGGAAACAAAACTCAAAAGGTAGGTCACATCATGGTGGCCTCAATAGCAGGCTACAACATCTAGGCTTGGTCTGTAGGGTTTGAGAAGGATAATAGTAAGAGATTTGCTTTCAGAAAATCAGTACTGCATAAGTGTGAAGAACTAGTTGAAAGCAAAACAGCTGCAGTAGGGAACAAGACAATTAGGTGATGGAGTGGAGGTGATTGCTTTTTATTATGTTGGAGGTTATCAATATTTCATTTGACTACTGACAAAATATTGACTATTTTTCTCTTTTCAAAAACTTATTTAGTTATTTTTCATTTAAAAAATGTTTAAAATTGACACATAATTGTACATATTTATGGGGTACATAGTCATGTTGTAATATATGTAATGTATAGGGGCCACTCTTTTAGGATTACTAAAATATTGACCTTAAGATATTTTATAAACTTTTGAAGAAATATTTGTAGCAGATGCCTCTCTTAAATGATCAGTTCTGGACAACCAGTCAACCTTACAGGTATTGAGTCTCTGTCGATACTATCACCTCCCCATTTTCACCCCCATAGTCCTTTGTTTAAAAACTTAAGAGATTTGTCACAGCTTGTCTTTCATTTAGATTTATCTGTATCTGTGGTGATCATTAGATTATCAGCTCCTAGAGGACAGAAAACACTATGGAGGTCATCATCCAGAAAATAATTAGTAGTTGATAAATCATCATTAAATTAAACCCAAAATGTATTAGTCTGCTCTCACATTGCCATAAAAACCAACCTGAAGCTGAATAATTTATAAGGAAAGAGGTTTAATTGGCTCACGGTTCCACAGGCTGCACAGGAAGCATAGCTAGGGTGGCCTCGGGAAACCTACACTCATGGCAGAAGGCGAAGGGGAAGCAGGCATGTCTACATGGCTGAAGCAGGAGGGAGAGGCAAAGAGGAGGTGCTACACACTTTTAAACAACCAGATCTCATGAGAACTCACTATCATGAGAACAGTAAGAAGGAAATCCACCCCCATGATCCAATCTCCTCCCATCACACCCCTCCTCCAACATTGGGGATTACAAGTGGACATGAGATTTGGGCAGAAACACAAATCCAAACCATATCATTCTGCCCCTGGTCCCTCCCAAATCTCACTTCCTTCTCACATTGCAAAATACAGTCGTCCCTTTTCAACAGTCCCCCAGGTCTTAACTCATTTCAGCATTAACTCAAAAGTCCACAGTCCAAAGTCACGTATAAAACAAGGCAATTCCCTTCTGTCTATAAGTCTGTAAAATCAAAAACAAGTTAGTTACTTCCAAGATACAATGGGGTTACAGGCATTGGGTAAATAAACTCATTCTAAAAGGGAGAAATCAGCCAAAAAAGGGAGTATAGGCCCTATGCAAGTCTGAAACCCTTCAAGGCAGTCATTACGTCTTAAAGCTTAAAATAATCTCCTTTGACTCCATGACTCATGTTCAGGCCACACTGATGCAAGGGGTGGGCTCCTAAGGCCTTGGGCAGCTCTGCCACTGTGACTCTGCTGGGTACAATCCCCTCAGCTGTTTTCACTGGCTGGCATTGAGTGCCTGAAGCTTTTCCAGGTGCATGATGCAAGCTGTCAGTGGATCTACTATTCTGGGATCTGGAGGACAGTGGCCTCTTCTCACAGATCCACTTGGCAGTGCCCCAGTGGGGACTCTTTGTGGGAGATCTAATCCCACATTTCTTCTCACACTGCCCTAGTAGAGGTTTTTCATAAGGTTTCTGCCCTTGCAACAGACTTCTGCCTGGACATCCAAGTGTTTCCATACATCCTCTGAAATCTAGGTGAAGGCTCACAAGCCTCAACTCTTGCACTCTGTGCACCACAGGCTTAACACCATGTGGAAGCCAGCAAGGCTTATAGCTTGCATTCTCTAGAGAAGCTGTAAGCTGAGATGTATCTGGGGCTTTTTTAGCCATGGCTGGAGCTGGAGTGGCTGGGATGCTGGGAGCAGTGTCCCGCCTTTGTGCAAGGCAGCAAAGTCCTGGGTATGGCCCAGAAAACCATTATTCCCTCCTAGATCTCCAGGCCTGCAATGGGAGAGGCTGCCACAAAAGTCTCTGAAATGTCTTTGAGGTATTTTCCCCATTGTCTTGGCTATTAGCACTTGGCTCCTCTTTACTTTTGCACATTTCTGCAGTGGCCTTGAATTCCTCCCCTGAAAATGGGTTTTTCTTTTCTACCACGTGGCCAGGCTACAAATTTTCCAAACCTTTATGCTCAGCTTCCCTTTTAAATATAAGTTCCAGTTGCAGATTATTTCTTTGCTCACTCAAAGGAATATGCTGTTAGAAGCAACCAGGCCATATCTTGAACACTTTGCTGCTTAGAAATTTCTTCTACCAGATACTTTAAATCATCTCTCTCAAGTTCAGAGTTCCAAAGATCTCTAGGGCAATGGCATAATGCCTCCAACTTCTTTGCTAACACATAACAAAAGTGACCTCTGCTCCAGTTCCCAATAAGTTCCTCATCTCCATCTGAGACATCCTCAGTCTGCACTTCATTGTCCATACTACTATCAGCATTTTGGTCACAACAATTCAACAATTCTCTAGGAAGTTTCAAACTTTCCTTCATCTTTCTGTCTTCTTCTGATACCATCACACTCTTCCAACCTCTGCCCATTACCCAGTTCCAAAGTTGGTTCCACGTTTTCAGGTATCTTTATAACAATACCCCAATCCTGGTACCAACTTTCTGTATTAGTCCATTCTTGTATTGCTATAAAGAACTACCTGAGACTAGGTAATATATAAAGAAAAGAGGTTTAATTGGCTCATGATTCTACTGGCTATACAGCAGGCATGGCTGGGAAGGCCTCACACAATCATGGTGAAAGGTGAAGGGGATGTAGGCATGTCTTTCATGGCTAAAGCAGGAGGAAGAAGGAAAAGGGGGAGGTGCTACACACATTCAAACAACCAGATCTTGTGAGAACTCACTATCACAAGAACAGCAAAAGGGAAATCCACCCCCATGATCCAATAACCTCCTACCAGGCCCCTCCTCCACATTGGGGATTACAATTCAACATGAGATTTGGGTGTGGACACAAATCCAAACCACATCACAAAGTCATTTATACTTTTTATTGATGCATTTAGTTTTTTATCATCCATTGAATTGTTGAACAAATATTGATTACCTACTATGTACAGACAGTAAAATCAGGCAGCAGGGATGCAGAAATTAAAAAGACATTCTTTATTCTAAAGACACTGACAGAAAAAGGCAAGAACAATTATGACACAGTCTTATAAATGTAATGAGAAAGACAGTAACAGTTACAAAGCCTTCCAACTTAGCTGGTAACATTGAAAATCTTCTCAAAAAATGAAACTTGTAGGATAAGAAGAAACAACACAGAAAGACAAGAACATCAAAAATCATTGCATATTGCCCTATAAGTGATAAATGTTTCCAAATACTCTGGAATTTCAAATTAAAGACAATTCTTTCCTCAATTTGTATCTGATTCACTAAAATCCCTTATCATTGAAAGACAAGACTGTTGAAGGCACATCTCTTTTTTTATATTCCTTGAGATTTTACATTCCTTGGGAGGCAGACAGACCCTAAATTTGATTTTCAGTTCTACTTACTAAACCACCTAGGACTAAATTTCTCACCAACTTCATGGCAACACAATAGAACAGCCTTCCTTTCAGGCTTCTTTGGAGGATTAAATGAGATGGCTTATGTAAGCAAGACATCTATCAAAGTTCTCTATTGTTCTTCCTCTCCACCTCAACTTCACCTCACATCTTAGATGACTCCTCTCATCACTTCCTGATCTCCCCCATATCCTCAAATTAACCTTAACTTCTCCAAAGAATATCTTTGAGGTATAACTGTTGTAGTGACAGGGTTGGCAGTGGCCAATGGAAAAGAAAGAGGGAGAGAAACTCTTGTCCTTTGATGTAGTGATATTTATGATAAACATTCAAACAGCTTGTAATTATGTCATCCTATACTTAGAAAATTCAGGATCTCCCCAAGTGTTATGTTTTACATAAATTCCTATTCTTAACTATTATGATTTTCATAATGTAGACTCATTCCTTTCATCCCAAATTATTACCTATACTTTTTATTATAGAAACTCTCCTCTACTCAGACTACTACACAAATGTAATAGGACATATACCACTTTTATAACTTCAGTTATACAGCTGTCTACACGTAGACCTCTATTCACCTTTATTGATTTCTACTCAGCTATCTTTTGGCAACAAATTCAGTGTATACATCTATCTCTTTATATATTTTCAATTTCACCAGGCATCACATATACCTTCTCCAAACTATAGTTATTATCATAAATTTAGTACTATAATAATGCCCCCTGGTTGTTTTATATGCTGTTTCATGCACTACATTTCCCCATGCTTTTGTGCGTGTTGTTCCCAGTTTGGAATACCTTCCTCCTACTCATCTTGAATGACTATATTTAAACACCTCCTTTTCTGCACTTTCCAAGACCCCAGGCATAAACAAAATTGATTATTCCATAACTCTATTATCCTCTATTATAGTACTCATCAAATGCTATGCTCATGTGTTTATATAGCAGATGTCTCTAATAGCCTATATGATATTTAGGGCAAGGACAGCATTCCCTAGAATAGTGTCTGGGATGGTTGGTACTCAATACAATTTATTGAATGCATGAATTAATCCACTATAAACTCATAGTATTGTGGGATTGCTTCTTAAAAGTTGATTTTTCTGCAATATAAAAATCAGTACTAGTATCACAGAAGTTGCAATAAACAGAATGTCCCCCTAAAGATATCCATGTCCTAATCCTCAGACCCTGTGAATATGAAAAAAACCATTACATGAAACTGCTACATGATCCTATTACATGAAAAAAATGAATTAAGGTTGCAGATAGAATTGAGATTCCTAATCCCTTAATTTCTTAGTTACCTTACACTTAATACCTTAATTACTTTAAAATGGAGAAATTATCCTGCATTATCTGGATGGGCCTAATCTAGTCAAATGAGGTCTTAAAAGTAGAACAGGGAGGCAAAAGAGCATCAGAGGCATGCGATGTGGGAAGGACTCAACCCTCCACTGATGGTTTTGAAGATGGAGGAAGTGGGTCATGAACCAGGGAATGAGAGTGGCTTCTGCAAGGTGGAAATAGCCCTCAATTGACAGCCACAAGGAACTGAATTGTGCCAAAAACCCCAAATGATAAAATAAATAAGTAATTTCCTAGAGCCTCCAGAAAGAAACACAGCTTGTCAAGAGGTAAAATCTGTCCTGGATTTCTGACCTACAGAATTCTAAGACAATAAATTTGAGTTATTTTGTGACTAAGTTTGTTATTTGTTATAGCAGCAAAGGAAACTAATACAGTAGATTTTTAATAAGTACCTGCTTTTGTATATAAAAGGTTCAACTCACACAATCTGGTGAGTTGCAGGAGAGCTTGAAAGCATATGTGTTCTAGCCTTCCATCTTTAGGCAGAGAAATTTCTCATTCAACTAAGACAAATAGTTACCAAACACATTAAATGTTTAACATTGTTTTCTTCAGCAGCCGATTTCGATGTTTTATCACCCATATGATCAAGAGGTACCTCCCATGTCCATCAGAGCACTTTCTTGCCATTGATTTAATATTTTCTCTTGACCATTTACTTCTGAACATTAAGTATAACTAGTAAACATCCCCCAACTAAATGTTCTAAAACTTCTCAAAGATAGTAATCAAGTTGCTCCTTAGAGCTTTTCTCATCAGAATTTCACTTTTCCTCAATGACTTTTCAATCCCTATAATCATTTTTCTTCCTTTTGTTTGGATGCCTTTTTTGAATGACTAACATGGAATACAAAATATTCAGTCAGTATCAAGGCTAGGCTAGATTTAGGGGGGAAAAAAAGATTCCTCACTCCCAAACTTTGTAGTGACATAGTGACAAAACCATGCAACTTCAACAATGGTAAAACATCATATGAAACTTCTCAGATTACATACATTTTTGTTCAGCAAAATGTCTTAGCTGCTTTCAATTTGTTTGGCCCAAAGCCTACAAAATTCACACTGTTTTCTAAAATCTTTGTCCAAAGGAGTTGAAAGGGAGAGAGAAAGAGGAGATGAGAAATTGACTTCAGAATGAAACAACTTATTTTTATAATCATATATATCTTTCCTAGAAATTTTTATAAAGATGTTCCTCTACCCATATTAGGGCCAGACTTTCCCAATCAAAGATTTGACTTTTCTGTTTCCTTTTAAACCTCAGCCAGCATTTCAAAAAATCAATATGCTTTGCTAATAATTCATAACCCTCTCTGTGCTGCCTTTGTTGGCTAGTTACAGCAGTCATATCTTGCTAGCTGAGTTTTTAGGAGAATGCTCAACAACAAACCAGGAATCACAAATCACAAGTGCAGAGTTCTCAGAAGCCTGCTTGTTCTGCTGAGCAGTGTCAAAATGTGAGCCAGGCATACACGCTAACTTTGATATAAGCAAAATCAGAGTTCTCCCCGGAAAAAGCAATTGAACACTTGACTGCGTGTTGTTCCCAGTTTGGAGTACCTTCCTCCTACTCATCTTGAATGACTGTATTTAAATACCTCCTTTTCTGCACTTTCCAAGACTCCAGGCATAAACAAAATTGATTATTCCATAACTCTATTATCCTCTATTATAGTACTCATCAAATACTGTGCTCATGTGTTTATATAGCAGATGTCTCTAATAGCCTATATGATATTTAGGGCAAGGACAGCATGTTTTGCTGTTTGACTAATATTCTTGTGTCCCTATTATAGAAGAGTTGTAAGTCCTAAAGAATCATTGATTTAATAATATTTCCTAACCACATATCATCATTTTGATCTAAGTCTATGGAATCTAAAACTATACTCCATACCTTTTGGAAGAGCAGAGAGTTCTTTCAGTTTGTGTGTATGACAAATGATCTTTGTAGAATGAATAAGATAAGATATTTTTTAGAAATTTGTACTTTTGATGGTTACTTGTATGTGTTGACTTAGCTAGGCTATAGTACACCCTAATTTAATCAAACAGAAATCTAGGTGTTGCTATGAAGGTATTTTGTAGATATGGTTAACATCTCCAATCAGTTGACTTTAGCTAACTAAAGCAGATAATCTTCCATAGTGTGGGTGGGCCTTCATGAAATCAAATGAAAAGCCCTAAGAATAAAATTGCAGTTAACTGAGGAAGAAAAAATTCTGTCTCAGAACTGTGACATCAACTCCTGCTCAAGAGTTTTCAGTCTGCCAACCCGCTCTACAAATTTTGTACTTTGCAGCCCCCACAATCCTGTAAGCTATACATGGTATAAATACTGGTTCATTTTCTCTAAGAAACTCAACTGATACAACACTATTTTTCAAAGTATGTAGATAAAACTTGGGTTTAAATACATTAATTGATTGCAAATATATGCCTATGTAGTAATGTCTGCCATTATGTATTTCACAGTCAATTAATAAATACTAAAGTAAAACTAATACCAAGAGAAGTCTGCAAATTTTTTTGACATCAATCAATGGTTATTAAAATGGGAAAATTTAGAAAGTATAAGATGGACAATGAGTTTGGAGATTAAATTTCACCAACTCTTTAGAGTTGTTGAATCGGCCCTATGCATGACTCCTAAGAGAAAGAAAAAAGTGAGACCATGAAGTTCAGAGTTAAAAGTCACAGGTTGCTTCCAGGCAACTGCCAGACTGGGAATTATATGAGCTGCCTTCAGATCCAAAGGTCTTTTGCCCTCCCACGGCCCTTATCATAATATTTCAATTGTCCCCTCAGAGGCTCTGTGAGTTCATAGACTACAATCTCCACTAATAACAGTAATAATAATAACTACCCTATCTTAAACACATTCTACATGTCATGCACTGTTTACAGATTATCTCAGGCATATAGGTTATTCTCCAAATCCTGTAAAATGGGAGTTATTTTTAACAACTTGTTTTCCATATGTAAAAACTGGATCTTTGAGAGGTAATTGCCCAAGGCACTTTTAGTTTTGTGTTGGCTGTCTAGAACTTATCAGAGTACTGAACACATTGTAGGCACTCCGTCCATCTTTATTGAATGAAGTAATGCAGGTGCTCTAAAGAGAATCTGATGAGGAACCTGAGGCCAATGCTAAGGTTAAAGTTAAGGTTAAGTGATTTGTTCCATATAGCACAGCAAGTTAATGGCACAGTCAGGACCAGAAACTAGTTCTCTTGACTACTACTCCAGGATATCATAGACTTGATATTTCTGTTTCCAATGGCCACGACTTCCCAGGCCCTTTGCACCCTCAGTTTTGGTACCAACTAACCACATATCATACTTGTGTTCTGTTAAAGAATGGAAGAAAATTAGTAACTAATTCCTCCTTCTCATCCCCACAAACCACCTCTACCTAGAACCAATGCAGCCTGCCAAAAAGCACAGCATTGATAATGTTAGTCTTCTTTTGAAGATAAACAACAAATAAACAAACATAAAAGCTGTCTCCTAACCCATCCAGATAGTACGATATTTATTTGAGTTTAGAAATATTACTTAAACTCTCCTATGGTGTACAGTGTTTTTACAGAACACGTATAACTTCCCCCAAAGAACCTGGGAAGACTCTAAGAGTTGTGAATGTTCTCTGGTCAGTGGCACTAAGAAAGGATGATACAAATACCTCTTAGGATTTTAAAATCCCAAGTCAGGGACAATTTTTAGAAGTGTTAACTAAGAAAGCTAATTTTTGGTGCGAGTTTTTTTTTTTTTAATTATAAGTTTCAGTGGTTAATTAAATATTTGTACTAGAGCTTACATTTAGTTGAATACATATATTTGAAACCAGAAACAAATGTTCTAAGTGTGTATATTGGAGACAGAATAAGAGAGGTAATTTAAAGCTAAATTCTGGGGTTGGGGAAAAAAATCAAAGAATTCCAAGTTCTCAGAAATTCTAGAATTAATGTATCTCCTGGCCAATGGAACTCCTTTTTCCAAGTACAAATTATCTATTCATGTATCTTAGACAGGTCTCTAAGCTGTGACCTGGATGGAGCCATAGCAGGAACCTACCAATCAATAAGCAATTACCTCTAATAAAGATAAATAAGCTTCAATTTTCAAGAGTAGAGGGAAAGGAGCTATAATTTTCTTCCTTTCTAAGCTCTGATTCCTGGCCTGAAGAGATCATCTTCATCCACATAGAAATGTGGGCTTATGAAATTACACATTCTTTAACAATGCATTAAGCCTTATCTCTTAACATCTTCTAGTACAAGTAGAAAAGCTTAATTACATCCTCAACTCACCATTATTAAAGTCAGTTTATCTGTTCACCACATTCCAGCCCCAGTGGTCTTTAGATTCTTCCAGTACCTCAAGCACCCTACTGCAAGAGTTTTTTAGACTTTGCTTTCTTCATGAGAATGGTTTCTTCTTCTTGTTTAGGGCCACTAAATAAGTTCTTACAAGAGGATTTCATTAGTCATACTATCTAAATTAGTTCTTCCTACCTGTTATTCTCTATCAAAAACACATTTGTTTTCTTCACAGTCCTTATCTCAATTTATATTTTTTGTTTGTATATTTATTTCTATTTCCTTTTTTACAAAGTAAATTCGTTGAGGTTAGGAATCTTTATATTGCCAGGATTTAGCAGAATATCTAGCATATAATAGATGTTCAATAGATACAGATCAAATGAATGTTCTAGTCCAGAAATATAAATGCACAAAAATAAAAATCCTACATGTTTGATCTGCACTCCTGTTGGCCTAGTATATGTCTGGAGCCTGCTTTTATTTTTTTTTCTTCTGCACAGACAACTCTATGAGTTTTGCAATTTTATCTAGAATATTTCTAGAAGAAATGGTGCATTTTTTTTTCAGTTTATCTTGTAGTTCACCACCATAGAGAGTTGTGATTCATGGGTGACATTAAGGATTAAAAAGGACCAGGCTATCCTTTCTTGGCTGTGTGATCTTATTCTAATTATTTAAGTAACTTAATTTACTTAAGTTAATTACTTGAGTTTTGTAGTCAGTTATAGAGACATAATAATAGTACCTTTCAGAATAAAAGTGTTATTTCCAGGATAAAATGAGGAGACATAAAATCCGTAGTATGATGAGTTTTAGAAAAACTCAAAAAATGGTAAAGTAACTGTTCTCCTGATTATTTTAACTGACAATAGCTGTGTAGTCACAAGGAATCTGGAAGCTATACATTCATATGCTTTTCTTTCTCCACACCATATTTAAACAATTTTTAAATGCTGAATATAGCAAGAGACACAATATTTTCAAAGAAATTTCAGATGAATTGCAAGATATCTTATTCCCAGTTTTTGGAATGCATATTAAATATTTTAATGCCTTGGCCCTTTCTAACCCCTGATGCCTCCCATGTGGTATTAGGGATTGTTTCTCTGCACCTTATGAAATGCCTCAAGGATATTTTCCAAAAGCCAGTGATTCTCTAATGATAAATACAGATTTTCAATCAATAAACAATTTGCTAATAACCAAGATCTTAGAACTGCCACATCAGGACTGAGTTGCCTTGTTGCAGCATACCTCAAATTTTTCCATTGGATAAAGTTGCAATGCATATAGTTTATTTCTCCTGTCTTAGGCATTTTTCACTTTGAAAGTCAGTGAAATGCTTTTGAAGATAATGCAATCTTTCACCATTATTTCAAGAGTGACTGAAACCTACAGTCCAACTAATTATCTGTCCTCCCAAACTCAACGTCAAACCTTTCGGTATTCTTCTGAATGTTTTAAAATCATTTCTCTCGGTACTAATTTTCGACCTCCATCAGGAAAGTTTACTGAAGTAGTCTCCAAACAGTAGGAAAGGAGCCATATTTGTCAAGACCTAGTGCTCTACCCATATATCACATTAGCAAATTTTAAAAATTCCATTTGCAAGTAGAAAATTCTGTTGGAGAGGCATTTATAAGAGGATATTCTTTCCTATACACATTTAAATTGAAAAAGCAGAAGTGAAAAGAGTATTTCTTTCATATCTAAAGTATAGAAGAGTAGGGCACTACCAACAATAAAAAGTTATTGTTGGATATAGAATATTCAGGGTATAATATATACATGATATGTGTATATAAATATATACATACACACACACACACACACACACACACACACACACATTAGAGGTGGGACCAAACTCTGTATCCCAGGCTGGAGTGCAATAGCACAATCATAGCTCACTGCACCTTACAAGTCCTGGGCTCAAGGGATTCTCCCATATCAGCTTCCCAAGTAGCTAGGACTACAGGCACGGACCACTGTGTGTTTTCGTTTGTTTGTTTGTTTTGCGTTTTTGTAAAGACAGGGTCCTGGTATGTTGCCCAGGCTGATCTCAAACTCTTGGCCTCACGTGATCATCCCACTTTAGCCTACCAAAGAACTAGGAGTATAGGTGTGAACCACCATGCACAACTAAAAATTCAGTTTTGATGTGATAAAATGAGTACACATCCAAATTACAGGGAAATGTTGTCTATTAATAGTACAATCTTTAAAAATATACCTTATAGGCAAAGAGTAACTTAGGAAAACTATAATTCAATTTATATTATCGTTTAGAATATTGCACAGTGCTCTCTCTTTTCTGACTTGATTACTTAGTAGAAGAGCGTAAAAATGGCAAGTTGCTTTCTTAGGTCATCTCTACACCAGCCATGGGAGATGTGCTGATTTTTTTGTCTGCACGTGGAAGTGAAAAAATCTGTGGCCTCTTCACTTACTTCACCCTGCCCATTTCTATCCCTAGTGAGGAATGGATATATTGGCATAATAATGCATAAAGCTGTACTTTAAAAGACAAAAAACTGTTATTGAAAGAGAGGGGTTTATTTGTCTTGTAGACAACTACAATTTAGAAATTTTGAACCAAACAGGGTTTTAGAAGCTTGGTATCAAAGAATAAATGGAACTTGGCCTAGGGCACAATGGCTAAGTCTAAACAGAGATAATACCCTAAAGAGAGAAGAGGGAGTAGAAAAAAAGGGAAGAAACTTTTAGGTACCCTTTGGCAAATACATAGTTGGCCCTGTGAGCTGACCTCTGGAGACTGACTGAATGTGTCCATGATTGCCTGTGACTAGTTATTGAGTTATTTCTGGTGATAAGCTGAGCTCACAAACCCTCCCAATCATTGCAGCTCATGAACCAAAGCTTATAAAGTTAATAACTGGTGAATTTTCAGGTAACTTTAATCAATATGTAGAGACAAACTCAGGCTTAAATGTAAAACACTTTTGGCCAAGAATTTTGTAGTCTGTGTCCAAATATTTTAGACCATTCACAAAATGGTTCATTTTAACTGTGTCACATAACTTTGAAATTAATAGTTCTAATAACTGAAATAGGGCATAGTAGCAACAGAATATTTTATTTAATAGTTTCTGGTCCTCAAGTCAACCCATCTTCCCTAGAGAAAACTATTAAGGGTGCTGTTATTATGATAGCATAATTGAATGGTCAGAAAAGATCAGCTTCTATTAATAGGCCTGGGTAGAAATAGTCATAGGCTAAGATGAAAAACTTCATCTACACTGATCATTAATTGAAGTAAATGACAGATAATTCTAGTTTTAAAAGATGGAGAGTAAAAATAATAAAGCCTAATCTAATCTACAGCAATTGCTTATGTTGATCAGTTTCATTACATAATTACTGAGTTCTCTATTTTCTTTTGTTTGCATAGATCAGGCTTAGTTTATAAAGAAATCATAGCCTATCAGCTGGGCACAGTGGCTCATACCTGTAATCTCAGCCCTTTGGGAGGCTGAGGTGGGTAGATCACCTGAGATCAGGAGTTCAATACCAGCCCGGTCAACATGGTGAAACGCTATCCCTACTAAAAATACAAAAATTAGCCAGGCGTGGTGATGGGCGCCTGTGGTCCCAGCTACTTGGGAGGCTGAGGCAGGAGAATTGCTTGAACCCCGGAGGCAGAGGCTGCAGTGAGCCAAGTTCACCCCACTGCACTCCAGCCTGGGCGACAGAGTGAGACTCCCCCTCAAAAAAAAAAAAAAAAAAAGAAAGAAAGAAAGAAAAAGAAATAATAGCCTATCGCCTATCTTAATAAAAATCTCTTTATAAACTGAGCTTATAGAAGTAGAATAGAACTGTGGTTATTAGAAGGTGGCTAGGAAGGGTAGAGGGAAGGGAAGGATAGGGAGCGGCTGGTTATCACATACAAAGTTACAGCTCATTTTATAGATAAAAAAGGGAAGAATAAGTTTTAGTGTTCTTAGCACTGTAGGGTAAATATGGTTAACAATAATTTAGTGTCTATATTCAAAAAGCTAAAAGAGGATTTTGAATGTTCACAAACACAAAGAAATGATAAATGTTCCAGGTGATGGATATGCTAATTACACTGATTTGATCATTCCACATTGTATACATATGTTGAAATATCACTCTGTATCCCATAGATATGCAAAATTATTATGTATCATCTAAAAATAAATGGAAAACTGTTTTCATGATGTTGAGAAAATTTATGAATTAACAAGTATTTGGTCCTTCAAACTGAGTCTTCCATTATCTGTCTATTTTCCCTAGGATAGCATTTTCCCATATCTGAACATTACTGCTGCTTTAGGCCATTCAATAAAAATATTATTTCCTTCCTATAAATGTCTGTTATGATTTACTTTTATATTGTTTCTTAAACCCCAATTTAGTTTTACCCTATGGCAATGTTTTCAGCTGAAAAGGGTAACTTTACTTGGCATTATACCTATAAGAATTACTGACGTGAAGATGTCACAGTTATAAACCAAGTGCAGCAATGATTAAAATAGAAGAATAAGAAGAAAAGGGTTAGTGTTACTGAAAAATATGCCTTTCAAACATCTAACTCTTAATGGATGCTATGCTCAAGTACTAGAATAAATTGTGTACTGTAGCACAGTAGTTGGTGTAGGAACAAACTTTGAGAATTGAAATATTATTAAAATAGTATACTCTAATAAATGAAACAGTTTTGTGACCAGAACACTTTTGGTTATTTTAATTACCAGACAAAGTATGCTATAAAAACACTTCCATGATTTTTCTTTCTAGAACAAAGACCTTTGCTGAAATGCCCTAGCCAGCAAGAAATGGTAACATTCAGATGAGTGATGACCTTCAAGCAAGTACTGGTTAGAGGTAAGCAATGGTTCTCCTGCTACAGAAGAACTCAACACAGGCAAATTGAATTAAACTAAATTGAATGGGATGGAATAGAATAATTGAATGAGAAAATATTTTCTTTTCTTATGAGTTTATCCCAATCAATATCACCAAGTATACTGCGAGAAAACACCAAGGGAATTATACAAATAATCAATCGTAAATATTAAGGGGAATCCTTCTGTATCTTGCATTTTCCAAGGAAGTGTATGTGCTCTCAGAGATCACAGGGCAAACTATCATGATTCAAACTTTACTGAAAAGCAAGAGTTCACATCACAAAAGTAAATAGTTGTCAGTTTTCTAGCACACCAAACTTCATGGGTTAGACACTGTCTAAGCAGAGTTACATAAGGCCACATACTAGGCAACTTGAAACCCTCTTGCACGAAATAGTGATAAACAGGGTATCACAAAAGATAGAAAATAAAGCTTCATTTGGGGAACTATTGGCCTACAAAACAATTTGTCTTTTTTTCCTGACAGTATACATGAGAAGCTAAAGGAAACCAGAAAAATGAGAAGCATTTAATTCTCTACATACAAACTACCTATGGAAGCCCAGAGAAATGACTTCCGGCTTAGTAGTTTGCAGCCACTCTTACTCCTCCAAAATTTGCAGTTTAAATTTTCACCGTCTCCAACCTCAGGTCTAAATTCCTCAAGAAGTATAAAACGTGGAAACAGTAATAGATGGAGAAAGAAAGTAAATTGAGATTCTTACTAGAGGGAATTTATAAAATTCAGTATCTATGATTCAACTGTAGCAAATGTAATTTAACTTTTTTTTAAGTTTAATAACAGAGCAGCTTCTCTGTAAGCCACAAAGTTGGCATCTGAAAAAGTTCTGATAAACAGTTCAAGCTATATGGAATGTCATCTCTAGTACTTCTTAATGCTCTTCATTTGGTATTTTGCATGGTGTGATGGAATCGTTTCTTTTTCTTTTACCTGGCAATGTAATACTATCTGTGAATTCTCGTGGGTTCTAAGAATATGAAAAATAACTTGCAAAATGATGTTTTCAGGTATCTTTCTAGTCTATGTTAATATAAAATATCTCACCTTCATGTTTGAAGCTCTCCAGTCAAAATGTGCAAAGAGAAGGAAGTGCTTTTAAAGTATGGGACTTTCAAGGAATGATACAGGCCTGTGTGGGGCATGGCATGTAGGCTTAGGATAGTATGAGGGAAGTAAGTGTTTAGAAGTTGGAAAGAAAAGCACCATGATGTAAGAGATAAACCAACAAAAGGTATGGCGGATGCCAAGCAGAAACTGTCCATCTCCATATTTATTAAGGATCATCTTGTACCCAACAAAGTGGGTTTTTTAAACAGATATCTTTCATTTACACCAGGTTTCAACCTACTATCTATTATGGCTTCTAATCTTGTCCATTAATTTGTGTGTTTTTGTCAATTTAATAAGTTTTATTAGCTAGTTTATAAATAGGATTTTGTGGAGCAGTTTGGAAATTCAACCATCACTGACTGTGTTGCTCCTATAAACAAATTACAGTTCAGATTTAAAAAAAAAAAACATTTAGAACGCACTCTATTTGAAAGTCAAGAGGCTGGTGGGGAGAGGAAATGGACAGTTATTGCGTAATAGATATAGAGTTTCAGTTTTGCAACATGAAAAAGAGTTCTGGAGATAAATGGCAATGATGGCTGTACAACATTAGGAATATACTTAATGTCGCTGAATTGTATATTCAAAATGGTTAATATGGTAAATTTAATGTTATGTGTATTTTACCATATTAAAAACAAATTGATAAAATGAAGGTCTGAGTCTACCTAATTTAGCATATCCTTATGACTAAAATCGTCTGTACTTAATTCCCAGTCAAAGGAAAGTCCCTAAAGTGTGCTTTATTTTAGTATATCTGAAACTAAAAAAGACACAAAAAGTATATACGAACCACAAAAAAATCTGATGTTACAAAAAGGATCATCATACATATTGCATGCAATTTACCAATCTGGCAACACTACACTTTATCAGCTAGGGTTTCCTTTGTTTGTGTTTTCGGCTCAAAATCAAAACAAACACAATCTTCTTAAATTCCTGGTCAGACCCTAGAATAGTAAGGTTTCATATCTACCACTTAATCTATATCTTAATTAAACCATTAAATGTTATCTCAGTGCATACAGAAATTAGCTGTGCCTTCTCTATCACCTCTTCATTTAAAAGTTTTAATCTGAAATTATAAATATTCTCCTTTTCTATAAAAATCTAATAAGTAGCCAATAAAAGCCAGAGTCTAAGATTTACAGATTAACTTCCTTCATAAGATTTGCCTTTTTCCTTCTGCCTTATAAAGTTATTTATTTAAGGATTAATCATTCCATTCCCAAAGGAGATTTCATAAATGAGTTTTCAGTGTTCTTTATCAAAAATTATTATAATTTCTTCATAGCTGCTAGAAGACAGGAAGCAATTAATGTCTCCATCACATAGAATACCAGAAGTCAATGAAAGAATTAGGATGTTTAAAGTAGAATTAGATGTTCACAGCATGTTATATTTCAGATAAAAAAATCATATTGCTACCTTCTAGTTTGATGTTCTGGCCCATGTAATTAGAACCTCTCCTCCCCCAGAATTATTCTCCCTTTATCATGACATCACTTCATTGAGGGAACCTTCCTTGGTGTCTTTATGCTGGATTACATGCCCCTCTTAAACATTCCAATAACCTCCTATATATCCTAAGTATGGCAATTAGCATATTCATTATAATCGTATATTTAATTATCTGTCTTTTTTCTCAAAACTCCGAAAAGGTATTGATTCTACACTCTTCTTGGTTTTAGTTTCAGGTCCTACCATATTGGTTAGCATGTTATTAGGATTAAATACATTATGAAGAGAAAATAATTACTGTGTTTAGGTCATTATTCTAAGCCTTTTACATTTGTTAAATTCTCAAATCAACCCTATGACCTAAGTACTATTGTTATCCAATTTTATAGATAAAGAAACTGAAGCACAAACAAGTTGGGTAAGCTGCACAAGTTTACAAAGATAGTAAGTAGCTCTGGTGACTATGCATAAAATCATGCTAAACCAAATAAGTAGAATAATTAGAGCTGAAAAATACCCCACACCAATTTCTGGGTAACTTAAAATTCTAAGACATGAAAGGCCATATGGAAAGAAAAACTATTCTTTGCTTTCCCCCAACCCCGTGCTTTTTTTTTTTTTTTTTTTTTTGAGATGAAGTCTTACTCTGTCACTCAGGCTGGAGTGCAGTGGCATGATGTTGGCTCACTGCAGCCTTTGCCTCCCAGGTTCAAGTGATTCTTCTGCCTCAGCCTCTTGGGTAGCTGGGATTACAGCTGTGCGCCACCACGCCTGGCTAATTTTTATATTTCTTGTAGACATGGGGTTTCGCCATGTTGGCCAGACTTGTCTCAAACTCTTGACCTCAAGTAATCTGCCCACCTCGGCCTCCCAAAGTGTTGGGATTACAGGCGTGAGCTCACTGCGCCTAGCCCATGCTTTATATTAAACTAGCAAAATACCTTTGTTGATGAATAAAATTAAGAGATTTGTATTATCACCATGCAACCAAAGATAACCAGTTCACATTTGGGTACCAATTCTTCAAAACTACTTTTTTTTTTCTTTTTAAAATTATTTTACTTTAAGTTCTGGGATACCTGTGCAGAATGTGCAGGTTTGTTACATATGTATACATGTGCCATGGTGGTTTCCTGCACCTATCATCTAGCTTTTAAGCCCAGCATGCATTAGATATTTGTCCTAACGCTCTCCCTCCCCCTGCCCCTCTACCCCCAGACAGACCCTGTTGTGTGATGTTCCCCTCCCTGTGTCCATGTGTTCTCATTGTTCAACTCCCCCTTATGAGTGATAACATGTGATGCCAAACTACTTTCTATACAAGAAAAAAAAATTGATACAAAAAAGGGGATCATACTTCTTTTCTTTCTTTTCTTTTCTTTTTTGTTTTGAAACAGGGTCTCACTCTGCCTCCCAGGCTGGACTGCAGTGATGCAATCACAGCTCACTGCAGCCTCAATATCCCAGGCTCAAGCAATCCTCCTGCCTCAGCTTCCTGAGTAGTTGGGACTAAAGGTGCACGCCAACACGTCCTGCTATTTTTTTTTTTTTTTTTTGGTATGTTTTGTAGAGACGGGGTATTGTCATGTTACCCATGCTGGTCTTGAACTCCTGGGCTCAAGTGATCTACCCACCTCGGCCTCCCAAAATGCTGGGATTTCAGGCACGAGATTACATTTCTATGTACTCTTTAATAATCTGTTTTTGTCATTTAACATTATATTGTATGCATTTTTCCACAAGAGATAAAAAGCTTCATCATCATTTTTAATAGTTGGACGATAAAATTGTCTTTAAATGCATTGTTCCAGTATCATCTATGTGTTCCAGTAAGTCAGCATAAAGATATGAAAACTTAAAGCTGATCTGAAAAGTACAGGTGCTAGGTGAAAGATCGAAATATGAGATAGGGGAATGCTACTGACAGGATATAAACAAGAGACAAGACAGAAAGAAGTTAAGGTTATAATGGCCACTGACAACCATAGAAGAGGTGTAACTCTGGTAGTAGATACAAAGAAAGAGGTTAGGAGAGTGCAGATATATTATTTTTATGACCAGGTTCACAAGCATGCATTGATTAATTAGTTTCACTGAATATTCCCAGTAGATGCGAAAGAGCCAAATGGATATTAGGATACCTTTGAGAAAACTTGACACTGGTTAAATACAGTTGGTCATTTAAACCTGTAAGGTAAAACCTTTGGCACCTTTTGGTTTCTTCTCAAAATGGTTGTGTTTTTCTAGTTTAGAAATTGCATCAAGAATGTCCTGGCATTCAGACTAATGCATAGAAGAGCGTAGATCAAGGATGGTTAGCTGCAACTGAAAATATGAGAAGAAGGAATGATTGCATTATTTGCCAAATGTAAGCAAATTTATAACTTATTTCAAATTCATATTTGAATGTGTCAGGCACAAATGAACGAGGTAATAGAGACATGCCTTGACAGGGAGCAAGAAGGGAAGATACAGGGTACACTTGCATGACAATGCACATTTTCCTGGGACAGCACAAGCATGGCACTTAAACTGTACATAAAACACTTTTACAAGCAGATCTCTTTCCAAGGAAATGAAAAGACATACTTAATCTGTAGGGAAATAAAACTTCCTGGGTTGAGGCCTCAGACAATTGGTTTTAAAGGTTCATTCTTTTTCAATTGTGGTATTTTGTTTTAACGAGGCACTTGAAACACTTCGATTTACCCCTTGGCCACTTTAAAACCTTGTTTTAATTCCCATCTGTCCTTAATAGGGTTCTTAGAAAAGAGAGATCCTCCATTTTCGTGAAAGTCAGCCATGTAAAGGAGTTCAAGCCTCATGAAGAAGATAATTCCCGGATCACTAAGAAAGTACTTGTAGCATAGGTGGATGAAGTCTCCCAAGATCTATGATAATCAGGAGCCAAGGTCTTAAATTTAGGATGGACCAAGTTTGGTTGATATCTTCTTCAAAGTCTATGCTTGCAAATGGAAGCACAGAGGTAATTATTTTGCATATATTTCACACCTCTTCTCTCTTCTTAAATGTTCAATACTGCCCTTCTTCACTTCACTCCTACCTCTTACTACGTTGAGGAAATAAAAACAAAATCAGAGTAGAGTCACCACAGAGGCCTAACCACCTCCCTTCATCTGTAGTCCAGCAAATGAATTGTCCTGGTTTCTAAATTTTGAATCTCTTCACTTGCATACTAATCCCAATCCTCTTTCACACCTGTAGTACTTTGGCTCCTGCAGTATTCTCCTTTTTGTCTCAATCAACTTCTCTCTCCGGAGAGGACCATTTCTATGTTTATGTGAGCCAGTGTCCTGTATTCTAAAGAGCATGGGAAATAACTGGGTTTGAAATCCTGGCCTCGCCCTTTAGTAGCTCCATTGAGTCCATTACTAACACTTTTTGTGAGTCAATTTTATCTGTAAAATAAGAGGTTCTTATGAATATTATGAATTAAATAAATTGGTACTTGTAAAACACTTAGAACACATTCTGGTATGTGCTAAGCTATATAAGCATTAGCTAATTTTATTATTGGCATAGAAATATACTCCAGTATTTTCCATATATTAAAAAGATCATCTTTAGACATTGGCCACCTTCCATCTACAGCTGTTTACTGATTATCTTTGTAACAAACTCTTCAAAGTAGTCTCTTATATCACCGCTCCCTCCCTCCCCTCTTGGTCTTCCAATCAGGTATGACTCCCCCACAAGACTCCACTGCATCAGCTCTCAGGTAATCTCATCAGTGGCCTTCATATTGCCAAAGGGAGTCAGTAAAACTGTGCTATTATTTTCTTACTAACAAGGATAGAGTAATTTCAGCCAACATCTAGGTTACATTAATAGCAGTACAAACAGAATATTTTCTAGGATCACACAAATCAAGTTCACTTTAACAGTTAGAACCAAAGCCTGTTGGATCAACAGTTCTCACACACTAGCACAGCACCTCATCTCTCTTCTGTATAGTATAGCTGTGAAATCTCTAGCGTGGGGCTGTCATATATGGTCTGCCCACAATCTCTTTTCATTTCTTTCCACCTGCCTGCTGCTGTCTTGCAATCTCACTGATTCTCTCAACCAGGACTCACCTTCACTCTGCTTGCCTCTGCTGATGTTGCCTGTGCTAGACTTTGACACTTACGGCAAATTTATTATCCAAATCAGGACACTATTGAGAATGAAAAAGGCTGCCTTAGAGCAACTTCCCAGGAAGTGGAGCCCACCTAAAACAAGGATTCATGTGGACATAATTCATCAAGGGAGTGTTCTTCAGGTAAAACTGTACCATTGACTGTGACTTACTCCTGAAGGGCCTCTTTCTGAAAGCTGAGATAATTCCACTTGCATGTATGTGTGTGTTGTACAGAAAGGGGCTGATGTGATGTCAGCTGTAAGCCATCAGCAGTCTACACACCAATTGAGATATAGATACACCAGGCTATAAAATAATCTGAGTGAGTCACTAATAGCACCTAATGTACAGAAGTACAGAAGTACCATTGATAATTATGCCAGGACCATCTCATGCAAACCAGGACATTTGGTCAGTCTTTTATCCCTTTTACTCACATCACCACCCATGCTGTGGCTCTCCTCTGCTTTAAGCCTTCGATGGTTCCTATGGTCATTGGGGATCATGGCCACACCCACCGAGGATCACTACATGGACTCCCTCAGGCTGCTGCTCCATGCCTCTGTTACTGACCACCACTCTCTGCACAGACTACTTCATGAGCTGCAAGCTGCTTCGGCTACACAGCAGATGGTGGAATGCAACTCAGAAATCTTTGCCTTCATGACTTGCCTTTGGGTCTCTGCCTCTGAGTCAACTCTTGCCTATGGCTTCCAGAACTCTTTACCATCAAAGTCCACCTGTAAATCTTTGGTGCTTTTTGTGGAATCCCCACTGCCTCTCAAAAATGTCCTATTTTGGGCAATAAATCCTAATTTTGCTGCACTGGAAATCCTGGTGTTTCATATTCAGCACTCTTCTACAGGGCACACAGGAACTGCATAGAGGCCTTGGGAAAAGTGAGTTCAAATGCAGCCTGTCACTGTCCTCGGAGTCACTGACCCCTACAAATCAGGCTATGTTACCAAATCCAGCTGGACTGATGAGACTATTTATCCCTTCACATTCTCTCAAAGATCTCACAGCACTCTCTGTAGTTTAGATTTATCTGGGCCCTCTCCAAGGGTCAGCAGATATTTAAATGTATTCTGATCCTGAAGTGTGTACAAGTTATTTATGAAAAGACTCAAAGTCTTTTGCAAATAAATGCATAGAGCTGGAACTATATACCAGGATATTTTGCCTAAGTCCAAATATAAATTTTAATTCTGTTTTTACTATGAACTAGACAGACTCTTAGATACAAAACGACATTGTAAAGTATGGAGATTTGTAACTTTCATTGTATTTGTGCCTGAACGTGATGATCCTAAAGTTCACTCAAAGAAATGCCTCTCAGTAGAATAAAAGAACATCTCTTGTGGTGTTTAAATGGATATCAGTTTCTTCCCATTTTCATATAAAAGCTCAGAGGGTTATCTGGAATTCACTTCACATCACTGTGCACCAATATGCTAATACCCTGCATAATTACTTAGCCTCATTTGTACATGAATGGTCACATATAATAGATGTTCTGAGTAAGAAAGTAAAAGTCAATATGAGTTTGAACATCTGGGAACGGAGTTAAGTCCAGTAGATCTTATTATGTAATGTTCTTATTTAGATACTTCTCAAGTCTTAGGCAATTACTTAATAGTGGAGTGATAAGAACAAAGAGCACTTGGATACAGATTTGCTTGCAGGAGAGAGCACCATCCCCCATAAGACAATGGGTATACATTAGGTACATGCCCTTGTATCAAGCAAGACTCAGTATTTCTAAACATGTAGTTCCAATATATATTGTATAATTATAATGTATATTTTATTTAGAGAAATCAAATTATAATTTGCACTGAAGGCATGTCTGATATGGTCATCAAATTATAACCAGTATGTTCTGAAGATCAGTAAAAAGCTAGAAATTAGCAGATATGTGAGTTATTGCCTGTAGTTAAATTACAAAGAATGTTAAGTACACTATAAAGTGTTACTTACATAGTTACTGGTAGCCTTTAACAAAATGAGCTTCATTGTTAAGATTTATTAACTGTATTCAGCCTGGATGGTCATTCAGTTCATACTTTAAAAGCTTTCAAGGTATCAAGTAGCAGTCTGGTTTTAATATAAGTAACAAAGTAATCATAAGAAAGACTGAATAGTTGGATTTCAGGAAATTTGCCCATCTTGGGTTAATTTTTAGTGGCCTTATCAGAGGCATAGGTCAAGTCTATAACTTGGAGGGTTAAGACAGAATTATTCCCTGAAGTGAAAGGGTATTCCCACTGTCAATCATCCCAAGTAGTGGTTAATCCTGGGGTAAATTGTCAGCCACAAACCTGAACTGAGATGGAGGACGGTCTTTCTCCCAGGGCCTGGAGCTAGAGGAGAATAAACTTCAAGTCTGGAAAGGCCTACAGTGATTCCTGGAGTGGAATGGCATTCTCCAGTCATGTAGGGCCAGTATGGAAGTGAGTAGGGGCAGTGGGTTTCTGCTGTTTGCCAATAGCAGGATAGAGTGAGGTTGCCATTAGCAGTCATGGCAGAGCAGTGCAGGGCCTGGCTTCCAGAAGCAGCCAACATCTGTGCAGCAGTTAAGAGTAGACAAACTGACCTTTGAACAGGTTCATGAGCAGCAACCACACCTGAGATAGGTATGGTGGAAGTAGTAGAAGCATTAGCACGAACAGCTTTGCCCAGCAAAGCTCCTGCTTCACAAGTATCTTCGGCAACAGGGGTGGCTGACTAGTGGTAAGAAAACTGCCCAAGTAAAAAAATTTGAGGCTCTTGCTTTGGAGTCATGTGGTGCAGAACTGTCTGGAAGAAAACTCTCAGAAACGTGGAAAACCTTTTACGCAGGAGTAATTTCTAGAAAGGAAGTACATGGCCTGGGTCTTACGCCATTATTATTTGACTGAATAAAGAAGTATAACGTTATTTGTAGTCATAGGTTGGTGAGGACAAGGAAAGGTGGGACACATAGAAAAATAAGGTATTTCTACTTGTGATCTTGTTGTCTAGTGTGTCTACAAGTCCTAATTAACACTTTGAAGGATATTTCTTAAAAATTGGAAAGGTAAGCAATTCATTTTTAAGAGTAAATTTATACTCAATTTTAGAAGGAAAACTTGAGAAAATGATGCTAAGTTTATGGACAATCAATTGAACCAAAATTAAAACTTAGAAAAAAATAAAAGTGATGATAAGCTTGACTTTTATTGTCAAGATTAACCAGTTATATTTATCAGGCACTGATTAATTGAAAAAGTTTCTGTATCTTTTATTTCAAACATGGTTTTCTTATTTTAGAGATGAAATACACTTTTCCATTGTTCTGTCACTGTGCGTCAAACCACGAGCCCTCAAATATTTCTTGTTTTTCCTTGAAGAATAATTTCTAGTATTTAAAAACTATTGACTTTATGTTTGCTCATAATTATTTTATTTCATTTTATAATTACCCTGTGATTATTTCATTGTTATTATAATTATTCTTAGAATAATTTTTTTACATATAAAAAAGTCTAATAAATTAAGATTTCTCCAAGATTTTTAAATTACTGAAACTTAGAGGCAGAATATAAGTATTATAAATCGTTGCTTTGTTTTGCAAAATATTTCAGAGTGTTACTTTTTAGAAATAGTCTTCCCCTAATATACTAAAAGCAGATTAAAATGGCCAAAACTCATTATGTGTTTTGGGGTACATCTTGTTTACATAGTGTGGGGATAGTTGTACTTGCATAATTCTTTCCATTTGAAAATATCTTTTAAATGGCAGGACTCTATTTAACTGCAAATATTTAGAGAAAAAGCATACATGTGCCATACACAAACAGAGAAGTTTGTCTCTCTGATTGTGTATGACAGCAAAAGTAATTTTTGATCAAATTTTAGTAAAGTTTAACTGTCAAAATTGCATAGAATTAAAAATGAATTTTTTTCTTTCTTTTCTTCTTTTTTTTTTTTTTTTTCCTTCATGGAATTACCTCCAACAGATTCCATTTCAGCTGAAGCTCTGCATACAAAGCAAAATGGAGAATTGGAGCAGAAGAGAGTAATTTAAACTAAGTTTTCTTCAAAATAGTCTCAAAATTGTGGTCAAAATGTTTTTTTTTATTATTGTACTTTAAGTTCTGGGATACATACGCAGAACGTGCAGGTTTGTTACATAGGTATACATGTGCCATGGTGGTTTGCTGCACCCATCAACCCATCAATCCGTCATCTACATTAGGTATTTCTCCTAATGCTATCCATCCCCTTGTCTTCCACCCTGCAACACGCCCTGGTGAGTGATGTTCCCCTCCCTATGTCCCTGTGTTCTCATGTCAACTCTCACTTATGAGTGATAACATGGTGTTTGTTTTTTGGTTCCTGTGTTAGTTTGCTGAGAATGATGGTTTCCAGCTTCATCCATGTCCCTGCAAAGGACACGGATTAATTCTTTTTTATGATTTCATAGTATTCCATGGTGTATATATGCCACATTTTCTCTGTCCAGGCTATCATTTATGGGCATTTGGGTTGGTTCCAGGTCTTTGCTATTGTGAATAGTGCTGCAATAAACATACGTGTGCATGTGTCTTTATAGTAGAATGGTTTATAATCTTTTAGGTATACACCCAGTAATGGGATTGCTGGATCAAATGGTATTTCTAGTTCTAGATCCTTGAGGAATTGCCACACTGTCTTCCACAATGGTTGAACTAATTTACACTCCCACCAGTAGTGTAAAATATTCCTATTTCTCCACATCCTTTCCAGCATCTGTTGTTTCCTGACTTTTTAATGATCGCCATTCTAACTGGCTTCAGATGGTATCTCATTGTGGTTTTGATTTGCATTTCTCTCATGACCAGTGATGATGAGCTGTTTTACATATGTTTGTTGGCCACTTAAACGTCTTCTTTTGAGAAGTGTCTGTTCATATCCTTCACCCGCTTTTTGATGGGGTTGTTTGTTTTTTTTAGGAAATGTATTTAAGTTCCTTGTAGACTCTGGATATTAGCCCTTTGTCAGGTGAGTAGATTGCAAAAATTTTCCCCCATCCTGTAGGTTGCTTGTTCACTCTGATGGTGAACAAGCTGCGCAGAAGCTCTTTAGTTTAATTAGATCCCATTTGTCTATTTTGGCTTTTGTTGCCATTGCTTTTGGTGTTTTAGTCATGAAGACTTTGTCCATGCCTATGTCCTGAATGGTATTTCTAAGTTTTCTTCTAGAGTTTTTATGGTTTTAGGTCTAACATTTAAGTCTGTAATCCATCTTGAGTTAATTTTTGTATAAGGTGTAAGGAAGTGGTCCATTTTGAGTTTTCTGCCTGTGGCTAGCCAGTTTTCCCAACACCATTTGTTAAATAGGGAATCCTTTCCCCATTTCCTGTTTTTGTCAGGTTTGTCAAAGATCAGATGTTTGTAGGTGTGTAGTGTTATTTCTGAGGCCTCTGTTCTGTTCCAGTGGCCAGGAGATTCCTTTGGGTGCCTACACCACCAGGGTCCCGGGTTTCAAAATGATGTTTTAAGTTGTTTTGATTTTATAGGCATATTTTGTTATGTCATTCAGAATACTTACTGAGTACTAGCAATGTACTAAGCATTATTGTAGGTTTGGGAATACACTAATGGAGAAAACAGACAAAAATCAAAATAATACATAAATATATAATATCCTGAAAATATCATTTCTGTGCAGGAAAAAAATGCAGTGAGAGAAGATAAAGAATAATGAAAGAGGAGCTATGTTATTTGCTATAGAGCAATCAGGTAGGGTCTTCTCTAATGGAGTGATATTTGAAAAGGACAGAAGGGATTTTTTTAAAAAAGGTGTTTGAGGCACAGGTATAAAACCCTAAGATAAACAATAACTTGGTGCACACAAAAAAAATAGTAAGAAGAGCAGTGCAAATAGTGTAAAGTGTGGAATAAGTGACTGACAGTGACAAGTGAAATGAGGGGCTCCAGGGTATCCAGAATATGGAACTTGCAGAGAACTAAGAACATACTGTTTAGCCACTGAAGATATCTGAGAAGGGATAAGAAATTAACTGAACCATGTTTGTTTTCTCTGCATCCACTGGAATTGAATTAAAAATGTACATAAAGCAAACCAAGAGAACCTCAAATGTACAGACCACATGTTTTACACATGTATACATCACATAGCCACAATTCAGGATTATAATTTTAAAAGATCAATCTAGGGAAATGTAGAGAATTAAAGAATTTTTTAAAAGCATGGAAACTACTTAGGAAGAAATGGCTATAATTTGAGATAATGTAGGCTTGAACTAGGATGGTATAGCCGTTGAAGTGGTGAGAATGTAATTTGGAAATTAGAACTTATATTTCATGATGGAGCCAATGGGATTTTTTTCTGCATTCAATGCATGGTGTGAGGATACAAAAAGTTTAAATGACTCCAAAGTTTTGATTCTTAGCAATGGTAGTAATTAGAAGAGACAGGAGGTATTGATTTGAGGGTGAAAGTTATCAAAATTTCTGTTTTGGCCATGTTGAGTTTGAGATGGCCATTAGAATCCCTGAGGGGAGATCAGATGAAACTGTCCATAAAAAGCATGAGTAGATAGAGAAAAGCAGAGGACAAGAAGAGGAAGTAGAGCCAACAAAAGCCTACAGAAGAAAAGCCAGGAAGTAGCAGGAAAAATCAGAGACTTGAAGGTTTTGAGAAACCCCGCATATGCACATGCAATTTTCTGCGAGAGAAGGGAGCAGTGAAATGGGCTGGACTCCCTCCCTCCCACTGCCAAATTTATGTGTTGAAATCCTAACCCCTAGTATCTCACGATGTGATTGTATTTGGAGATACGGTGTTTAAAGAGGTAACTGAGTTAAAATAAGATTGTTAGAGAGGGCTCTAATTCAATATCACTGGCATCTTTATAAGAAGAGGAAATTAGTTCTGGAAGGAGTTGGACTGCACATCTAGTGCCCCAATTATCTGGCTTCTTTCAGCTTCTCCCTGGGAGTTGCACAACATATCCAGCTGCCCAACTTTTCTGCCTGCTACCCAAGGGACTGGCTTCTAACTTGACTATCCCTGAGAGCCACTGGGATCTGGCATCTGCTAGGCCCCTGGGAGCTGCAGAGAGCAAAAACACAGTTTGAAAGAGTGTGCAGAATGAACGAGAGTACAGGCATTGCTATAGCTCTTCTCCCCAGCTCAAAGGGGAGCAAGTGGGTGACAAACTCCAGCTTTCAGCTTCTCTCTGAGGAGAGAAGGGATTGGACCAGCCATCTAATGCCCCAATTTTTTTACTTGCTACTAGATGGACTGGCTTCTGCCTTCCTGTCTTGGGACACTGGTGGGATATGGCACATTCCAGGCTCCTGGGTTTGAGATAGAGGTTTGAATGAGCATGGACATTTCAGAGGCATTGAAAATCTCTGGCTATGCTGATTGGTTAGTGTCTTATTTCATATGAGACCAGTCTGTGAAGACTTGAAAAGATAGCTGTTTCTTCTTATGTACACACATCAACACAGAGAATTAAAAAAAACTGAAAAGGGAAATATGTTTCAAATAAAAGAACATGATAAATCAAAAAGCTACTCTGATGAAAATGAAGATATGTGGCTTAGAATTCACAGAGAATTCAAAATAAAAGCCATAAAATACTTCCAAGTTCAGGACAGTAATATATGAGAAAAGTTAGAATTTCAACAAAGAGACAGAAAATAGTTTAAAGTATTAAAAAAGAAATAATAGAGATGAAGAATATAATAATTGAAATGAAAAATTCAATAGAAGGGTTCAACAACAGGTAGATCAGCCAGGTAAGTCATTTGAGAAGAAATCACTTGAATACAGCTCATTGGAAATCATCTGGAGAAGTAAAAAGAAAACAAGAAAAGAAATGAAAAACAGTGAATATAGCTTAAGAGACTTATGGGACACAATCAAGTGAATAAACACATTATGCAAGTTCTAAAAGGAGAAAAGAGAGAAAAAAATGGCAGAAAACTTATTCAAGTGAATAATGGTGGAAAATTCTCCAAATCTTTAGAAATAAATAGCCATCCAGATCCAGGAAGCCAAAAGGGCATGAAATAAGATAAGAGATCCATAGCAAGACATATTATAATTAAACTGACAAAAGTTAAAGAGAGAATTTTGAGCAGCAAGAGAAAAGCAACTTACCATATATAAGCGAACCTTCATAATACTATTAGCAGATTTTTCAGCTGAAATTTTTCAGGCTAGAGAGAGTGGGATGATATATTCAAAGTGATGAACATAAAAATATAATTTTAAACCAGCCCATCAAGAATACTATACCAGGCAAGATTCTTTCTAAAATGAAGGAAAGAAAAAGGCTTTCTTAGATAAACAAAGTCTGAGAGAGTTAATCACTACTCTATTTGCCTTTCAAGAAATGCTAAAGAGAGTTCTTCAAGTTGAAATAACAGGACACCAAACAGCAATAAGATAGCATAAAGACATATAAAAGCCATTGCTAAAAGTAAATATATATAAAAATATAGGATACTGTGTTACTGTAATGGTAGCAGGTAAATCACTTTTAATTATAGTATATAAGTTAAAAAAGTATTAGCAAAACTGTAACTAAAATTATGTTAATAGGCATGCAATACAAATAGATATAAATTGTGACATCAATAACATAGAATGTTGAAGAAACGAGGTAACAATGTAGAGCTTTTTATGAAAGTGAAAGTGTTAGCAGCTTAAAATAAATTTATAGCAATAAGATATTTTATATAAGCCCCATAGAAACCATTAACAAAATATATATATATAGAAGTTACACAAAAGAAAAAGAGAAATGAATCCAAGAATATCAGCACACATACACACACACATAAACACACACAAAACTACAAAGGAAGACAGCAAGAAAGAAAAAAATAAAGAACTACATGACAGACACAAAAAAGTTAACAAAATTACAACAGTAAATCCTTCCCTATTAATAATAACTTTAAATGTAAATAGATTAAACTCTCCAATGAGGAGACATAGAGTGGCTGTTTAGGTTTTTAAAAAATAAGATCTAACTATATGCTGTCTATGAGAAATTTGCTTTAGACTTAAAAAGCTATACAAAGTCTAAAAGTGAAGGGATGGAAAGATAATTCATGCAAATTATCATATATACACACACACACACACACACACACACACACACCTGATTTTTTTCTGGTTACCATTTGCATGTTATATATATATATATATCAGATTAAATAGATTATATAAGTCAAAAATTGCCTCTTAGATTCAAAGAAAGTCATTATATAATGACAAAAGTGTGAATTCAATAGAAAGATATAACAAGCATAAATATATATGTACCCAACATCAGAACACCTAAACATATAAAGAAAATATTGACAGATCAGTAGGAAGAAATTAACCAGAATAGTGTGAGTAGGATACTTCAGTATCCACTTTCAAGAAAATACCTACACAGAAAATTGATAAGGAAAAGGAAGACTTGAACAACACTATAGGCCAAACGGACCCAACAGACATACACCAAACTTTCAACCCAGCAGCAGAAAAATATACATTCTTCTTAGGTGCACGTGAAACATTCTCTAAGCTAGGTCACATTAGATTACAAAAGAAGTCTTAACAAATTTAATATTTAAGGAATACTGAGTATCTTTTCTGATCAGGGTGGAATGAAACTAGAAATCATTAACAATGAGAGAATAAGAACACTTACAAAAACACAGAAACTAAACAATACACTCTCGAGTAATCGCTGGGTCAAATAGAAAATCAAAATTGAATTTTAAATATATCTGAAGACAAACAAAAATAAAAACACAACACACCAAAACTTATGGGATGCAGCAAAAGCTGTACTCACAGGATAGTTTATTATGATAAATGCTTACATTAAGAAAGACAGTTCTCAAATAAACAACCTAACTTTACATCTCAAGGAACAAAGTAAGCCCAAAGTTAGTGGAAGGAAAGAAATAATAAAGAATAAAGCAGAAATAAATCAAAGAGAGAATAGAAAAATAATGGGAAAAATCACAATACTACAAGTTGGTGTTTAGAAAAGTAAACAGAGTGAACAAATGCTTAGCTAGAATAAGAAAGAAAAGAGGAATCTCAAATAAATAAAATAAGAATAAAAGAAAAGACATTACAATGGATGCCACAGAAATAAAAATGATCACAAGGGATTATTTTAAAAATTATTGCCAACAAATTGGATAACTTAGAAGAAAGGCATAAATTCCTACAAATGTACAACCTACTGAGACTGAATCTAAAAGAAATAGAAAATCTGAACAAACCAGTAACAAATAAAAAGATTGAATCAGTAATCAAAAACCTACCAATGCAGAGAAGTCCAGGACCAAATGGTTTCATAGGTGAATTCTACCAAACATTCAGAGAATACTAATGCTTCTTGAATACTTCAAAAAAAGAGGGGGAAATGCTTCCAAACTCATTTTATGAGGCCAGCAACACCCTGATACCAAAGCTAAAACATGTCACGACAAGGAAACTACAGACCAATATTCCTAATGAACATAGATGCCAAAATCCATCATAATATACTAGCAAACAAAATTCAGCAGCACATGAAAGGATTATACACCATGATCAAGTAGAATTTGTCTCTAGGATGCATAGATATTTCAACGTAATCAATCAATGTGACTCACTACATTAACAGACATCATGATAATCCCAATATATTCAGAAAAAGTATTTGACAAAATTCCACATAGGCTCATGGTTTTAAAAAAATCCTTCAACAAAATAGATAAAGAACAAACTTACTGCAACACAATAAAGACCACTTATGAAAAGCCCATAGCTAACATCATAATCAGTGAGGTAAACGTTTTTCCTCTGAGATCTAGTACAAGATGATGTTGCCCACTCTCACCATTTCTATTCAACACAGCATTGGAAGTTCTAGGTAGAACGATGAATCAAGAAAAAGAAATAAATGTCATTCAGATTGGAAAGAAAGAAGTAAAATTGTCTCTGCCTGCACATGATGTAATCATATTTGTAGAAATCTTTGAAAGCTTAAAAGCAACAACAAAAATTATTAAAACTAATAAATTAATTCAGTGGTATTGTAGAATACATCAATCTATGGAAACATTTCATGATACATTAACAATAAACTATCCAAAAAAGGAAATTAAGAAAGCGATACCGTTTATGATAGTAACAAAAGAATAAAATACTTATGAATAATTGAACCAAAGAAGTGGAAGTTTTATACACTAAAAATCATAAAACATTAATGAAGGAAATTAAAGAAGATGGATAAATGAAGAGACATTCTGTGCTCATGGATTGAAAGAATATTGTTAAAATGTTCATACTACCCAAATTGATCTACAGATTTGATGCAATCTCTATCAAAATCTCAATGTCATTCTCTACAGAAATAGAAAACATAATCCTAAAATTCATGTGGAACCACAAAGACCCCAAATGGCCAAAGCAATCTTAAACAAGAATAACAAAGCTGGAAGCATCACATTTCTTGATTTCAAAATATATTACAAAACTACAGTTATAAAAGCAGTATGATACTGTCATAAAAACCAATAAATATATTTTTGATAAACTTTCCAAAATAAAATTCTAAATTAAGTCTTTTCTTGACATGAATTAACTTTGAGGTTTTCCATATGGGCCTTCAGAATATCTCAAAAGGACATCTCTCCTTATAGAAAGAGACATATTAAACTAATTGGGCTGATCTGATATATTAAATTATATAGGAAGCATGATCAAATAATAAATAACACTAATTTTTTTTAATTATATTTGTATGAATGTGTTATTAATATGTATTTCAGAAATTGTGTAAAATTCATGGAAATCTAATAGTCCTGCTATAAAGCTATCAGTCATAATTCTAGTTATTGTCTTAAAATGTTGAATACAACAGAATTAACTGAGTTTCCTTGCCAATTGTGTCATTATTGTAATGAACCCTTACCAGATCTTTAAAGTCGTTGGCATTTTAAGTCTTTTCATTCACAGATAGTCAATTGCTTACTCTGGTATTTCCTGAGCAACTATAAGCCTAAAGTGTTCCTCTTCAAGGAGACTCATGGAAAGAACTCTGAGAGGTACAGGTTTCTGATAACTTTAAAATCATACAATTGGATTGGGTAAAAAATTCCAGGACTCTAATGAAGAAATGGACTGATTCATAAAACTGCTAACCTAATGTCACACAGAATAAGAAATAATACCAAGAAAATGACCTGGGCAGGATTTCTTGCTAATTAAGCCAGTAATGAAATTATTAAGATGTACAATTTGAATAAACTCTATAATATCGATCCAAGTCAAATTACATTTGATAAAACCTATTCAATAAACGGTGCTACAAGCACCTGAATTGGAGAAACAAAGTTGGTATTTAAGAGAAAGTAAATCCAGTGTTAAGCCTGGACACAGGAAGAACCTGGATGGCTGCCTCGTTCTTCCAGAGTCTTAAATCTTCCAATATTAAAAGCTCTGCACTCCATGATTCATTATGGAGGAGATAAAATGCTTCAACTTATGAAAAAAGATTGGTGGCATGACTGTTATAAAATTTCTAAAATAGTTTATAACCAATGTTTTGTTTGTCAAACCCATAATTGTGGTAAGACAATAAAAGCTTCAGGTGATACAAAAACAAAACAAAACAAAACAAAACAAAAACACCAACAGACATATAGACCAATGAAATAGAATAGAGAGCCCAGAAATAAATCTACACATTTCCAGACATCTGATCTTTGACACAGATGCCAAGAACACACAAAGGGAAAAAGATAGTTTGTTTAATAACAAATGTTCAAAAAACTGGATATCCACATGCAGAAGAGTGAAATTGTATTCTTATCTCACATCATATACAAATATCAACTTAAGATGGATTAAAGCCTTCAGCATAGTAAATGAAACTTTAAAATCCTACCAGAAAACAGGAAAAGAGTTTCTCAACATTGGTCTTGAAATAATATTTTGGATATAACACCAAAAGCATAGGCAACAAATGCAAAAAACAGACAAGTGTATTTCATCAAATTTAAATGTTTCTGCACAGCAAGGGAAATATTCCTTGCTGTTAATAGCTATTTGATAATAGCTATTTGATAATAGCTGTTTGATAATAGCTATTATCAAAAAGACAAAAGATGTAAAGTGCTGATGAGGATGTGGAGAAAAGAAAACTCTTGTACACTGTTGGTGGAAATGTAAATTGGTGCAGCCATTATGGAAAACAATATGGAGATTTCTCAAAAAATTAAAACTATTTTTAAACTAATAAACTGTATGATCAAATTATCACATGATCCAGTAATCTCACTTCTGAATATACATCCAAAGAAAATGAAATGTGATTCTTGACAAGATATTTGCACTTCCATGTTCACTGCAGCATTATTCACAATAGCCAAGATATGGAACAGCCTAAATGTCTATCAATGGATGAATAAATAAAGAAAACATGACATCTACATACAGTTGACCCTTAAACAATGTGAGGTTTGACTGCTAAACCTTGTGCAGTCAAAAATTTGTATATAACTTTTGACTCCCCCAAAACCTACCTGCTAATAAATAGGCTACTGTTGACTGGAAGTCTCACCAATAACATAAACAGTCCATTAGCACATATTTCATATATGTATAATCTACTATATTTTTACAATAAAGTAAGCTAGAAAAAAGAAAATGTTATTAAGAAAATCATAAGGAAGATAAAGTATGTTTACTATTAAGTGGAAGTGGATGATCATAAAGGTGTTCATCCTCATCATCTTCATGTTCAGTAGGCTGAGCAAGAGGGAAAAGACGAGGGGTTGTTCTTACTGTCTCAGGGTGGCAGAGATGGAAGAGGTAGAGGAGGTGAAAGGGGAGGCAGGAGAGGCAGGCACACGTGGCATGACTTTACTGAAGTATGATATAATTTTTGTCTGGCTCTTTTGCTTTTTCATTTATCTAAAAATGTTTCCATACATTACCAATCCTTCTTTCACTGTTTGTTTAATTTCAGTGCCTTTAATATAGAGGAGACCATGTCATAAAAGACATCAAAAGCAGTCTTAAATCATCGGAATCCTTCTGCCACATTGTATAATGTCAGTTTGTTTTCTGGCACTTTTACATCTTCCTCATCGTGCAGCACTGGATCAGAAGCACTCGCCTCCATCAAGTTGTCTTCTATTAATTCCTGTGGTGCAGTGTCTGTTATTTCTTAAGTTTTTCCAAGATTCATGTCTTAAAACCCTAACCTCCGCCCTCTACATTTTTACCATGTTTACAATCTCTTTTATGATTTCCTTGATTGGCTCTGCATTGTGTATAATGTTACCCAGTATACAAATTGCACCTTGTACATGTGTGGACTGGCATATCTTATAGTAGCTGTGAGCCCCCACCCCCAAGGTTCAGGGAACAGGGATTGAAAGCTACTATCAGAATATTTGAGCTGTGGGAACGAGGGTCTTTATCACCCAGGCTGGAGTGCTAGAATGAGGTGGTATGATCACAGCTCACTGCAGCCTTGACCTCCCAGGCTCAAACAATCCTCCCACCTCAGCCTCCTAAGTAGCTGGACCTACAGGTGTGCACCACATGCCCAGATAATTTCTTTTACAATTTTTTCTTTCTTTTTTTTTTTTTTTTTTTTGTAGAGACAAGGTCTCCCTATGTTGCCCAGGCTGGTCTTAAACTCCTGGGCCCAAGCGATCCTCCTGCCTCGGACTCCCAAAGTGCTGGGATTACAGTCATGAGTCACCACTTCTGGCCTGTGGGAACCTTTAAGTTCACACAAAATGGCCACCTTGCGTAGCGTTTTAAGCATAAGGGCTTTGGAATTGAAAATACATATGTTTCAATCTCTTTTCCACTACTTAGCCTTAATATGAACTAGGACCTCTGCGACCCTCAATGCTCAATGTCCTCCTGTTTCAAATGGGGATTCTAATAATTGGAAGAATCAAATGAGATTCATGACTTAGTACAGAACCTGCCAGACGGTAAGTGTCCAGTACATGCTATCTGTTATTACTGGGTGTTCAAACATGTTGTTGACCATTCAGTGAATGATGATAGTAGATCTTCATTCTGCAGATGAGTAAACTGAAACAACCTGAGTTATTTCCCCGGGTGCCTGTTCCAGTTTTGCACTAACATCTAAGCCCATGCTCTTTCCTTTAAACCTCACAGGAAAGCAGACTGGAGATATGACTCCCTCTCTGAGACAGCTTTTAAAACAAAATCATTGTCATTACCGTCTCTGAAGCTTTGCTTCTTAGGTACTTGCCTTATTTAGCAAAATTGTTACTGCCTAAATGCTTTTAAACAAATATGATGTCTGTAACAGATGCAGAAATAATGTGCTTTATGTTGCAAGTCTACTCCTGTAAAACAAATTACCTCAGATCAACAATTATTTTTAACAATTTCTCAAGACTTCACTAGGTTTAAATTGGGGATCATTTTCTTTCCAGGTATTGCATTGCTACCACAGTACTTTGTTGTTGTAGTGGTTTTTAGCAAGTAAAATGCTTACAAACTGTAATCTCTTAGTGAGGACCATGTACACTATGCACAGTGAAAGAAGCAGGTGTTCTTAACAGGAGTCAGGATTGAGGTTTTCAAGGATTAGATTTCTATGGCACTAGGTCAAGATGATGGACTGGACTGAGAAGGGCTGGGTGTTGACTGACAATCATTATCATGACTTCTAAGAACAAAAATCAGGAATAAAGTTTGGCTGCATGCAAATTGGAAGACTCAGGCAAGATTCATTGCCTGAAAATGTGGAGAATTACATGGGTAAAAATCACAATCTTGGTATACCTCTAAGGTTTGATAGTCGTGAAGCTACTTATTTTATTCTATATATTTACACATATCCAAATCTTAATTTTTGGACTAGAAATCTGATTTTGCTCAATATATCCAACATGAACTATCTGCTTCAAAATCTTATTTTCTTTTAGAATCCGTCCTTACATAAAGTATATGATCTACTTTGGTGGAAGTGGTCTCTTCAATCTCAAATATCCTTAAATTCCATTCCTTGTTCCATCAACCATCAGAGGTCCATCTTGATGTTCCTTCTCTGTATCTTTCCTAACTCCCTGTTACCTCACAGCCTCTAGCAAGTGTAACTCTATGCTCTTCTTTATATTTTCTCTCATAATCATTTTTTTTTTTTAGACGGAGTCTCGCTCTGTCACCAGGCTGGAGTGCAGTGGTGCGATCTCAGCTCATTGCAATCTCTGCCTCCTGGGTTCAAGCGATTCTCCTGCCTCAGCCTCCTGAGTAGGTGGGATTACAGATGTGCAACACTACACCCAGCTAATTTTTTTTTAAATTATTAGAGACAGGGTTTCACCATGTTAGCCAGGATGGTCTGGATCTCCTTACCTCGTGATCTGCCTGCCTCTGCCCTGCAAAGTGCTGGGATTACAGGTGTGAGCCACTGCGCCCAGCCCATAATCTTTTTAATTTTAAAAAATATAATTTATGTTAGTCTACTTAAAAGGTGAGTACCAGTAAACTGTTTTCATTAATATGACTATAATGATTTTTTTCCCTGAAACATAAAGCAGTACACTAGCATTATATTTCCTTCTGTATAGGTCAGTATATTGAGCCTATGCAATGCTTCTCTTTTACAGTTCAAATAATTTTTTTTTTGCTTTAAGTTTAAATTAATTTTCCTCTTTATAATTTATCAATGGTATCTGTTATAATCTTGGGTTCTTCCAAGTTCTAACTAATTCTATCACATATGAAATCTTCCTTTATCAAATAAACCTGCCTCCCAGGGTTTTCTTGAAAGTTTATAGTGAGCATTAATGGAAAACATACATATAGAGTAATTAGCACCAGATCTATCACTACTAGTTAGCAATAAATTTTATTATAGCATTATTGTTTCAAAAAGTTCTCAGCTGGATAGAAGACTCCGTTAAAGTCAATTCCAATTTTTATGTTTACTATTATATCTTTGTCACCTGGCACAGCACTAAACTGGAGCCATTCAAAATAGTTGAATGCGTGTTCAAAAATAATAGATTCATATTTTGTAAGGATCTTTAAGAATTAAGAAATAAAGGTGCTTAGTTGTCCCAATATTTAACATTCCACATAATCAACAGTCATTTGACATAGTAAAAGAAAAATAAGTAAATAAATTCTAGTTTGTGGTTTTTAAAATTTATCTATATGTTTGATAATGATTTGGGAAAATATGTTTCAATGTGCTCTAAAATTTTTAATGTTTTTGCTCAAACTTACTTTTCTACATGCATGATCAAAGGATGAGGTTTTAAATTTATTTATTGACATATCAAAATTGTATATATCTATCATTGTACAATATAATTTTTAAAACAAATTTTATTGTGTATACTTAATGAATAAAACATGATTATATGAGATACATATACTGTACAGTAACATTGTTACAACAGTGAGTCAAATTAATATCATCTCCATAGTTACCCCTCCACTTCCCTAAGCAAGAGCAACTATAATCCACTCATTCAGCAAGTCTTGAAAATGATACACTATTAGTAACTGTTACAGTAGATATTTGTATAAACCACATTGTGTTCTGCTTCTCTGTCCCATTGAATTAATTTTAAACAATTTATATTAGTTAGATGCTGGCAATTTTATCACCACAGTGCATAAGCATAATAAATGAAGATTTTTCTCTTAGAGCTGTTATAGTATGGATGTCCCCTCCAAAGCTCATTTTGAACTTTAATTGCCATTGTGTCAGTATTAAAAAGTGGGACATTTAAGACATGATTAAGCATGAAGATCCTGCCCTCATTAATGGATTAATGTTATTATCTTAAGAATGGGTTAGTGATTGTGGAAGTGGGCTCCTGATAAGGGCATAAGTTCAGCCTGATTTCCTCCTTCTGTTTCCCACTTGCACCATTTGATGCCTTTCATCACAGTATGATACAGCAAGAAGGCCCTCACCAGATGCAGCCCATTGATCTTGGACTTCCCAGCCTTCAGATCAATAAGCCAAATAAACTTCTATTCTTTATGAATTACCTCGTCTATGGTATTTCGTTATACCAGCAGAAGATGGACTAAAATAAGGACCATGGATAGACGGCATGTGAGTAAAAGCCTATTACTTTCTGCTTTATAAAAAAAAATTGCTGATTCTGAATTCTTACATAATTTTTCAGAGTAATTTCAAAAGTATCAGCTTTTACAATGCTTAAATATCAATTTGTAAGAAAGTAAAAATATAAAGAGCAATGTATTTCATGATATTCACCATGTATTGTAACTTTTAATTTTGAGATTATTGTGGCTTCTCATGCAGTTGTAAGAAATGATGCAGAGAGCTCACTGGTGAGCACTTTGCCCCATTTCTTCCAGCGGAACATCTTGCATATATATAGCACAGTTAATCAGGAAATTGACATTGATACAATTCACTGACTTTATTCTAATTTCACAAGTTATCAGTACGTGTGTGTATGTGTTCAGTTTAATGCAATTTTATCACAAGTGCAGATATATGTGCCCATCATCAACGTCAAGCTACAGAACAGTGCTATCACACTCACCATTATTTTTTTTTTTTTTTTTTTTTTTTTTTTGAGACGGAGTCTGGCTCTGTCGCCCAGGCTGGAGTGCAGTGGCGCAATCTCAGCTCACTGCGAGCTCCGCCTCCCGGATTCACGCCATTCTCCTGCCTCAGCCTCCCGAGTAGCTGGGACTACAGGCGCCCGCCACCACGCCCGGCTAATTTTTTGTATTTTTAGTAGAGACGGGGTTTCACCATGTTAGCCAGGATGGTCTCGATCTCCTGACCTCGTGATCCGCCCGCCTCGGCCTCCCAAAGTGCTGGGATTACAGGCGTGAGCCACTGCGCCCGGCCTCACCATTATTTTTTAATTCTTGATTTGTTAGAATAAATTTACACTTTAGCCACAGTTTGTTTAATTAGGGTTTCATGTTCCAAACTCAGTTACAATTAAGCAAACTGTAGTTACTGTTTCAGTTTCAACTCAAGTAAACTTTTAAACTCTAATTACATAAATAAGAAAGACACTGAATATAGCTAATTAACTAGTCTTTAACACTATTCTTTTTAAAAGGTACATATTTATGACCTAAAATTTGAAAGAAAAATTTCTTAAATATGTCAGGAAGTAGCTCTTGGTTTCGCTCAGGTGTTGGTGGAATATCTCTTTATAACTCAACCATGATATTTTGGTGGCTATGAAAACTCCAATGGGCTTTGGTCGAAAAGTCATACAATTATATTTCCAGCTTTTGATCATCTCTGTAATGAGAGACCTGAATAGCCATGTCTTAATCTGAAATGTATTCCATTGCCTTACTCTTTCTGATCACCTTTACCACACTATGTAGCCATCCCACAGTCCTCAGACTCCCCACCCTCACCTCAAAGCAAGCAGAAATGAAAGATAAATGAAATGAAGAAACACCACGATGCTGCTGGTCTGCGTGAAAACACCATTATTATCCTTTTCTAATCAGATGGAGTAATTTTCTTGCTCTCCACCTGACCAATTTTCTTCACTCTTCCCCCTCCCATCAGTTGTCTAACTGCTAAATGTTTACAGATTAATTTGCATAAAATGGTCCCATAGCAACGATCACTCACAGGATCAAATTCCTCTGCCTTTTGATATAAGCATTTTTTTTCTGATGATACACCTGCTTTTTAAATAGACTTAAGCTGAAAATAAAACTTGAATCTCAGAATCCAGCCTACATAGACCATAGCTTTTAAAATTAACTTTTAAAAACATGGTTTTTACACTGATACAAAATATCTTTAAATTCCAGAATATTTATGTCTTTTAGACCATGTCTGTACAACAGGAAAATTTATATTGAGCTGATTAGTTCAAAGAACACAGTTGCTGCTTGCTGTCAAAAGTAGAGTCACCAGGTCACCAGAGGTTTGCTGTCTACAGCCCTGACTCCTGTGCCCCAAAGGATGAAGTAATTAATGACAGTAGGAGTGATAGAAGACAGGAATAATGAAAGGCCCATGGTCTAACAAGACCGGCCTTTTCTACCACTATTGTTTATGTAACTTTGTCAAAGACAAAGACAGTTTACAGTGTTAGATTCCAGTTCTGCCAAATGATTATTACCCTGATAGCTTAACTGTCAGTTGGTTTTAACCCTAACTTGTAGCCAACAGAGGGTTATGGAGGACTCTAACGCAAATGAGTATACCTCCCATATACACAGTAATGCAAGCAGTGGGTGTTTTTCCTGGTAAGGGAGAGATAATTGGGGGTTGGCAGAGATTCCCAAGCCAGTTCCAGCTCCAAACATAGCAGTGTTCAACAAAATTATGGAAGACCATTGTTTTGGTCTGGCCTTTATGCACTCAGCCCCAGTAAACTAGGTCAAACTAAAATGAAGTCACTCATGCTACACGCCAGATAATAAAACTAAGGAAGCACACAGATCTCCCAACAGACCAATTTTTTCTGAAAACAGGACATTTAGGTCTACTTGAAATGTGTGGTAAGAAAGCTCCCTCTGTTTTAACCCTTACAAAAAAAGGTAAACTAAGTAACCTGATGTTAACCAATCAGCTTTTTTTCTATTGTTCTCTTTTCTTGTTCCTTCCTTACAAAACCCACTAGTCTGCCATTGCCCATTGGAAGTCTTCATTCTGTTTTGCAGAATGGAGGCTACTCTGAGTCATGAATCACAAATAAAAGCCAATTAAATCTATAACTAAATTTATTGTAATTTCATCTTTTGACAGCAGGAATGACGTTTTAGCAATAGCATGCTTGAAACGTGCTAGCTCATCAACATTTACCAAGTATTTGCCATGATTTTTTTTTTATTGGTTCTACCTGGTTCTCAGAAAGCTTGAAGCTAAAGGAAAGTAGTTTTAATAGAGTTCTTTCTTTAATTATTGATTTGTTGCAAAAAATGTTAGTTTAATGTTTTAAAATAAATAAGTTGTACATTATTTTTGTTTTCTTAAGAACAAACAAGTTACCTTTCTAACATCAGAGTCACAAGATTTCCTTTGAAAGTGATTTAGTGTCAGGACCCTGGTGTCCTGAGCCTCTGTGTCTTCACCAACCCACAGGGCCAGACTTTACCTAAAGAAACTTAATGGTCCAGCAGTGCTGTCTGAGTATCACAAGTTGCCTGGGCAACAGTGCGGGGTGGGGGGGGGGGGGAAGAGTAAACACGATATTATTTAACATCACCATACCTGCTATTCAGGATGTTTACAACAGACATGGGACTTCCCCACATACAGGCACTCCATGGCCCAGTCAAGTTGACATATAAAATTAAACCTCACAATATTTTTACAACATATGCATGAAATACTCACCACTAGAAACATCTGCATTCCCTGCAGTCTATTTTGTAAACTTCATATTTAGTGACAGTAAACCTGTGTTGACAGAGAGGCCAGCAGAGAATTCGCATGAATATTTTACCTATTTGTGATATATAGTATCACATTCCTTGGAAAAATGTTGTTAGGCATAATCTGCGGTGCTACTATCTTTCAGATTAATTGTTCTGACCTTGGTCTACAAGCATAAATGGAAATGCGTTTTAGATAATGTTAGCTCCTGTCATAATTATATTCTGTGCACATTCAGGTGGAGAGGAGTTAAGGAGCATCTGTGTTTGCCAGCGGGAACAAGAAACCTTGAACCAAAACCAAATGCATACATTTAATCTTAGGTAGGATGCTAGCTAGTAGATGAACACTGAGCAGGGACAGGGACATGCAAATCTTTGCCTGAACCAAAACCACACCATCCAGAGAATAACATGAATGATAAATTACCATAATCTTGTGCCTATAAAATGAATCTTCTGAATGGGCTTGAAAAAAAGCCTTTGTTTGATTACATCTATTAGATACTAGATAGGACAAACATCTTTTAATATATCTTAAAATCTGCTACATGCTTGCCAGTGTTAAAAAAAACTGTCAAATGACTGTGTACTGGGAGTACTCTGAATCACACTGCATTCATCAAAAGCGATGCTATTTGGGGGAACATACAAAATAGTTATGGCAATATGGTGATTGATAATAATTAGGGTCTTAAAAGTAACTTTGCAATTTATAAACATTTGGTTTCCAAATTTTTACCTGACTTGCCAGATATGAGAAATCAATGTGTGTCTGATTTTAAAATTGTGCATGCCTGCTAACATAAAATGTGTCTCAAAACAATAGAAATTGGAAAGGAGGTAAGCACATTTCCACTTCAAAGAAGGAAATGAATGACTGTGGGTTGAGAGAGGGAGAGAGAAAGAGAAGAAGAGAATGGTTTGTGTTCAAGACATGGAAAAGAAAAAAAACCACCTGTAGCAGTCTGGCTTTTTCCTTGCAGGGTATATCTAGAAACAGAAGGCAAATTAAAATCATCTTTAGGAAACTAAAACAGAGAGCATTTTTGTTTAATTTTACTCCGAAATCTGAAGTAGGCATAGCATCTGTAGAAAGATTTTTCTTTGCAACAGATGAAAGCAAAAGGAAGAATCAAGGTGAATTTTGTGTGGACATAAAATTAAATGGGCAAGAAAAATAAAATGTATTTTATAAGTGAGAATAAAAGGCAATGTTTTGCTAAGCCCTTATTGGTAATATTTGATTCAGTGAGCAAATATGCCATCTTTGTACATAGATGTTGTTCCTTAAAGTGTACTTTACATTGAATCCTTCTATCACTGTAAGAGAATATGCAAATTTTCTATTGCTGTTTTATTAGCTATGCAATTGCTGAATATAACTAAAACATTTCACTTCACATTTCTCAATTATACTGAGTAATTTATGAATCTACATACTAAGTATCATCTTTTACCTAATGTAAGCTTCTGAAAAAGCAGACAAGATTTCTAGGAAAAAAATCTATTTTTATGGAGCCATTTTGCATTTCCAAATATGCAAAATTTATTAGTCAGGATACTTTAAGTTACATGCAAATTAAACTTAGCTGAAACCAGCTTAAGTAAAAGGGAATTTATTGAGTCATATAACCCAGAAGCCCAAGAGTGGGATTCAAACATGGTTAGACCAAGGAGTTCAATAGCTCTCTTTCCATATTTTAATATTTGGAGAAGTATAAGGCATAATCCTAATGCCAAAAACTGGTGGTAACCTAATTAGTAGACATGTCATACCACATGATAAAAAGAAGAAACAATTTCCCATTGGAGAAGGGTTTGGGAATGGTGAAAAACACAAATTTCTACTGCTTTAAATGGCCAAACAATTCATTGAGGCATATTGGTTATATTTCTGTTTCTCACTTGACTCCAGAATCTCTGGGTTTAATAAGATGAAGCATATACTGTTCCAAAATAATGCAGATATCCACCATTTATTCAAAGATCTATATTAATCATTATAAGAAGTTCCAAGAGGAAGATAAAATATTTCTCCTAATGACCTTATAACCTATGAGGCTGTTGTGGAGAAAAATATGGAAATGCATTTTGGGAAAAAAGTTGTAGAATTATAATGGAAACTTAGTTTCATCAAATATTTTATATCCTATTCCATAAAGCAAGCAAAGATCTTACACAAATATAGGATATTCTGATTTATAAGTAAGCATTTACTTATTTTATTTATAGACTTAATTATTTTCCTTCCCTGGGGTTTCATTTGGCAAATTAACATACCAGGACACTAAATGGTATTCAGGTGATCTGAAAGAATTTAGAAACCTTTCAATTTGCTTGAAACTCACTTTGCCCAAAGGTGACCTAATTAGGGAAGCGTTAAAACACTCCCAAGAGAAGACTTAGGTTGTCTCCAAAGAGAAAGCTGTAATAGAATATTTCTGCTAAACAGCATCTATCACCATGTTGTTCTACATAAAATCTTAGGTATCAAAATCTGTGCAAGAATATCCAATGCTAAAAGGCATCAGGGTAGGAATTCAGACATCATGCCTAAACATATATTTAACATCATCCTTACAGTGTCTTCCTTCTTTCATTAGCCTTTGTATTATAGATGTTTTAAGTGACTATTTGTCAATAAATCAGTAAGTTCCTGAAGCACATTACATTTATCTGTCACTCTGTGTATGTTTTATATATATATATATATATATATATTTCTTTTTGGACTTCAAAGAGAAGAAGGTCATGCCAGAAATAAAGGCATCATCAGGAGAAAATGTTTGACTATAAGTCGTTCTGCATCATTGGAGAAAATACAAAACTAAACATATTACCCAAGGAGGAGTCCTGTTGAGCCATCCAGAACAACTTTTACTGAAGCATAATTACAGGGGCTGTGAATATATTTGCTTTAATAGCAGGTACTACACCTACAATTATAAGCACTCCATTTACCTGATGCACTTCTAAACAAATAAAGCAATAAAGGGCTTTGAAATACTGGACAGCAGAGGGTGTTTCTCTCTGCTTCTCAGTGAGTTATAGCAATGACGGCTATCTCAGTGACAAAGAGGCTGTTAGCTTCATGCCACTCTATGGCAGATACACATCTCCAGTGCCCATGAGTTCTCCAGACATACCCCAATCACTTATTATTATTATTATTATTATTTTGCCTTTTCTAAACAGTTGATTTGTTTTTACTGCTTTTTCAAACATAAGGTACCAAGGAAGGCCAAAGACAGCAATCAAAAATATCATTTAATCAAAAAACTTTCTATTTAGAGATTTTATGTACAGAGGAGAAATCAGAAGTGGAAACACTCTCATTTAGCCTTTTCAATAACTGTAAACGTTAGCATAAATGAAGAGGTCGTGTCAGAGATAAGACAATAAGCAGGCTCAAAACTACAAACCTAGGGCCTACAGTAAATCACGTTAGTAGAAAACAGTGCAAACTGTGCATGGCCAAATACCTCAAATCCATAATCCCTTTGCTGAATGTCAGATGTGTTTTAGAATTCAGAATTGTTTCAATTTTAAAAATGTAGCACAGTCTGAAAACCATGTATTGCATAAAGGCCCCAGCAGGTTGTAGGCTAGCTCCCATAATCAAACACTCCAACAATCTCCAGTGAAACCTGTGAATATTCCAGAGGGTCAAATAGAGACTCTGAGGAGGTATGCATGCTCACTTCAGTTCACTTAAGGCTTTCCCACCAAATGTGTTTGCAGAAGATAACAGAAAAATCTTTGTTTTCATAGTTTTTGGGGGTTTGAGTACAAAACAAAAGGAATATTGTATAGCTTAGCAAAACTGACTTCTTTCTGTGCAGACTTCTGTCCTAGGATCCCTTTCACCCACTTTGCAAGTGGGCTTCTGCCCAGACCTGCCTGCATCTCAGCAATGGATATAGCTCAGTGTCAAGCTGAAAATTCTGGTATAAGTGTGTATAGTTGATGGGAGGAATCCTTAAATTATACTTAGTACTTGTTGAGAGAAAGAATTGTTTCGGGGGCCGAAAAACAAACACGCACAGCAGACTGGTGATATTTACACATTTAACTTGGCTGATTCACTTCTAAGAACTTTGAAACAAAAGAGGGAAAAAGAACAAACTATTTAAATAAAGCAGGTGAATCCTGTCACTATCTAAGTAAGTAAGTCAATAGCCCAGAGTGATAATTACGAGAGGAAGAACTTACTCTTCCCTCAATTAGTCTCAGTTCTGTACATCCACATTGTGCACGTGCTCCATGCTTATTCTAATTCTAGTGTTTAAAGTTGCTATACTTTGTTTGTTTGTTTCTATCATATGACTCCTAAAAATAAGCCAGATGCTTAATCTGGTGCTCATTCCAAGAAACAACAAGGAAAATTAGCTGTATAAAACCTATTCAGGTTGTTTTAGTGATATACTTGATTGGACATTTCAAGGGCAACGTTGATTGTATATGATTTTCACTTTATGTCCTTGATTTATATTCTAACTGCTGAGAAAGGTGTAATTTTACTGCATATGTAAGTCATTCAGGGCATTAATGAATATCATACTATTAGTAGATAATTTTGTTTCAGAATGGATTGGGATTAGAAACAAGTATGCTATAGGCCAAACTCAAAGATATGTATGATTCAAAACAGCACAGTAGAAAACATGACATACCTTTTAAAATTCACTGCTTTGTGGCCAGGCACAGTGGCTCACACATGTAATCCTAGCACTTTGGGAGGCCGAGGCAGGCAGATCACCTGAGGTCAGGAGTTCAAGACCACCCTGGTCCAACCTAGTGAAACCCTGTCTCTATTAAAAATACAAAAATTTGCTGTGCATAGTGGTGTGCACGTTATCCCAGCAATTTGGGAGGCTGAGGCAGCAAAATCGCTTGATCCTGGGAGGCAGAGGTTGCAGTGAGCCAAGACTGCACCACTGCATTCTAGCCTGTGAGACAGACAGACTCCATCTCAAACAAATAAAAATTCACTGCTCCTCTTTTTGCACACATCCATATGTGAATGCAGACTCATCTCAAATTACTGTACTCTTGGAGACTACAAAATTCTGAAGAAAATGCATGAAACAAAAAATCTGTTAACCACACCATTGTGGCATTTTTATGTATTAAATATTCTTAGATACTAGATCATCAGTACCCATCACCTCTTACGACATTGTATAACAACACTTTATGAATGTGTCACGGTAATACTAACATCCTTTTATGTAAACTTAATGTAAAAAGTTGGTTAACAAAGAAACTTTCTTCTAACTCTTACTAAAGAAAATTGGTCAGGGTTTTTGTGGCTCCTATTCTATTTTGGAATTTTCTTTACATTAAAAACATTTTCCCGGAGATTTCATCATTTATAATATATATCTAATAAGCACAGGCTCACATCTTTAGGACACAATTTCCTCACATGTAAATCAAATCACTGTATTAAATAATATAAAGCTCCATTCTTACCCTAACAATGTATGAATCTATGAGCCAATGTTATGAAAGAGAATTTAAGAGCCTGTGACTCATTCTACACAAGTGCATTCAAACTACTTATCAGTATGGGGTTATATGCTGCACTTTGCAGATCTGATAGTCAAAATCGAGGCCATAGTTCTGCAAACCAATAGCCAAGAGCCCTACTCTGGAAACTAAGAATTCACGTTAAGTCAGACAGGGCACGGTGGCTCACACCTGTACTGCTAGCACTTTGGGAGGCTGAAGTGGGCGGATCACTCGAGGTCAGGATTTCCAGACCAGCCTGGGCAATATGGTTAAACCCCATCTCCACCTAAAGTACAAAAAAATTAGCTGGGCATGGTGGTGCGTGCTTGTAATCCCAGCTACTTCAGAGGCTGAGGCAGGAGATTTGCTTGACTCCAGGAGGTTGCAGTAAGCCGGGATCGCACGCTGCACTCCAGTCTGGGCCACAAAGCGAGACTCTGTCTCAAAATAATTTCCTTAAAACAGATAATCATTGAGCTTCCTTTCCCATCTCACTTCCCAGCAAAGGAGGACTTTGAACACTTTAAAGAAGTGGAAGGATACAGCGTATCTGAAAAATACCAACCATAGAGTCAGAAGACTTGCCTTTGAGGTCTATCCCAACCGTTTTCCAGCTGTTTGGCTGTGAGCAAATCACTAAATTTCTTTGTCTCCATTTCGCCAATTATGAAATGAGAATGATTGCTTCTGTTCATTTAGTAACTCACTGTAAACGTGAGAGGATTTTGTAAACTCATACGTCCTATTCAAATGCGAGGATGCACGCCTCTTTCCCTCCGCTGAGGAAATGATTAGAAATCCTAACATAAATGAAAATTCTCAGGAAGATTAATTTCTCTCTCGAATCTTCTCTCGTGTGTGGCTTGGCATCTGGCTACTCTTACACAGTGGCCTAGAGCCCCTCCTCACCATTTCTCCAAGGCTGTTAACTCATGTTGAAACCAAAGCTCAGCTTGAGTTCCCTTCGGGCTTTGGGATTCTTCGATTAGTCCTAACAGCATAGTTGCCACTGATGTTTGGATTTGCGTATGCATGGTCAATACCTCACTTCCTTCAGGTGGCTTGTGACACACTTAGGACATTCTTATTCTTCAGTAAAAAAGAATAGGTCAAGAAACATAGATGAAGTTCATCCACCTGTTTTCTAAATGAAACTTCTTTAAATTTAAAAACCTCCAGAGAAGAAAATTTTGTTATCAACTCCAGAGCTATTTTTTAATATTCAACACCTTCTACCACCAGGAAATTCTCTTACATTATCCAATCCGATTAAAAATCTTTCTTGCTTCATTGTTTCCTACTCACACAAGATGTTGGTAACTATTAAGAAAGTTTAAAACATTAAATAAAAGCTGCCATACATTTGCAGGTAAAAGAAAATAAAGATAAGCTAATTTTGAAAACATCATTTCATTCACATTAGTGGAAATCTCAAAATTAATTTGGTTTCAAAATTTAGAAAAGACGATATATAGAGAGAGAAGATGGGTTTTTTTAAACCTGAAATTTCTTCTACATCTCAGAAGATAGGTTTCTAACCAGAAGCCCAATGTCTCACAAAGCACTATAATACTAATTTCCACTTATTACAAAACAGCTTTTTTGCCTGTATGACATTGCCTTTTGGACCCCATACATGACTTTAATTAAGATCTAACTTATTCATGACTATAATTCAGATCTAACAACCAGTCTAGTCAGATCAGGGTAATTAGTCCCAGAGGGTATTGTAAGAGAGCTCATTTTTCTTTTCATCTTTATATTCTGGCAAACAAATTGGGGTACTGATTCATTTGGAGGATTCTATAGTTCAGAGAACTCAAAAAGTGGGAGTAAATAAGCTAAGTAAATTATTTTAAAGAGGTTCTTATAAAGGGCTCATGTGCTGGTTAATTTGGTTTGTGTTCCTTTACTGTGGTCCAAAACAGAAACAGTAAGGATGATTACCCAGCATCAAGCTAATAAACTTTTAACGCCTGTTGCCAATTTTATTAGAAAATTTAACAGCAAAGAATTAACCCTTATATCACTTGCCCACTTGAATTTTGGTGGTTTTCAAAGCATTTATCTTACCCTTACTTCATTATTTTTTGTTATCAAGGATTCTATTAAGACCTTACTTCAGTCAACTGGAAAGATCAAACATCTTATATAGACCAGGATGGGGTAAAGTGAAGCGATTTTTCCGTTTAAACTGTTGTTATTACAGGATTCCTTTTTGCACTACCATTGTCTGATGCTGTAGGACATCCAAGCTTATTCTTAGATGTCACTATTCTTGCAACCACCTTAAACATTATAGAAGCCTCCTCCTTTTCCTTTATCTCTCCCCATTATCCTTACTTTGTAACACAGTTTCACAGTGATTCTAAATATTATAACCAAATAATTCAGAGCTTCAGGGACTTTTAGAATGTGACTTATTAAATTCCCAGCCTAACAGGGATTTTGTTTAGTTTAGCCCATTCTGTTTAGTTTAGTTTAATGTATTATAAACAGCAAGGCATTGAATTTACAATAATTTTAAGGTCAAGAATTATCTATGATGGATACTCTGTACCAAGTAGTCAAAAATTATGTAAGACTTTAAATCATTTTCAAAAATATATATAAAAGGAATGCCATATGCCAAAAAACTAAGTAGATGGCCTTAAGTAGATGGCTGTATTTTGTTTTGGGTTTTCGTTTGTTTGTTTTTTGTTTTTTGTGGGGGTTTTTTTTGGGTGTGTGTGTTTGTTTTGAAATGAGGTCTTCCTCTGTCGCCCAGGATGGAGTGCAATGGTACTATCTTGGCTTACTGCAACCTCCACCTCCCAGGCTCAAGCAATCCTCCCACGTCAGCCTCCTATGTAGCTAGGATCACAGATGTGCCACCACGCCCAGCTAATTTTTTGTATTTTTGGTAAAGAGAGGGTTTCCCCATGTTGTTCAGGCTGGTCCTAAACTCCTGAGCTCAGGCGGTCCACCTAGCTTGGCCTCCCAAAGTGCTGGGATGACAGCTGTGAGCTGCCACACCCGGTATAGAGGGCCAGTGTTGATGGTTACAGATAAGACATGAACCTTCCTATCCAAAAGACAATAGTTCAGATGGGATGGGGCTAGAACAATGGGCTGTAAATCAGGAGACTACAATTACCATCCCAATAATATCTTGATCCCATTTATTTTTTTACCTTACTGTAATAAGACACTAAGTAGAGCCATTGGTAAGAGTGGTAGACTTCTGAGTCTTAAAAGCTTGGATTTAAATTCTAACTCCATTATCTAGTTGGCTACATAACCTTGGAAATATTATCTACTTTTTGAGTATTCTTTCCTTAAAAGTAAAATGGAATTAGTACTCTAAGCTCACAGGATTGTAGCAAGGATTAAATGAGATTATGTTTACTGGCTCAGAAAGCAAAGTACCCAGAATAGTTTCCTCCTCCTTGTTTCCTTCCTTCATCCCTCTCTCCTCTTACCCCTACTCTTTTTTCTTCCAGGTGCATTTTACTGAGGAATATTTCTCCTCTAAATTACTAGTCATAAATTTGGAATACAGAGGCTATCTCTGAAAAAAGAAGTTGGGGGATAAGTCCCCTTTCTTCATCCCTCTTCAATTTCTTTCCTCCCACCAAACTGCAAGATTAATAATAACTGACCCTCTTGGCAGTAAGCAATTGATGTCAAGAATTACTTAGATTGTAGCAAAATATTATTATAGCTGCCAAAGGTAAGTCTTTACCTTCAGCAGATAGAGAAAATAGCATGTTCAAAGCTTAGCATAAATGGGCAGGAATTTTTGGGAAATAGTGAAGGACACAAAGTGGGCAGAGAGCAGGTGTGTGAGATTGTGAGGTAAGAAGGAAATGGATAGGGATAAATGAGGCTGAATAGACAGGCTGAGACCAGGTAGAGAATGTCGTATAAATCAAGATTTCCTATGCATTAACTAGATTTGCCTTAACCAGTGGTCTTCAGAAATTACAACAATTATATTTAAAGCCTATATTTCTCTTTTATTCTGGTGTCGTCCAGAGGTGAATTTAGTTTCAAAAGTTCCAGAAGAACCTCGTCATGTAGAGTAGACTTAATTATAAGGCAGCCAATATCATCAGGATGTTATTGTAGAAATTATCACTTTATAGAAAGATGGGAAATTATTTCTATGAAAATAAACATACACCTGCAAATTCATGATACATCCAATGACAGTACCAGGATAATTGAATTATTCTATTGGAACAGAATTGGGTTATTACTTATACTCTAGCTTATATCCTAATTTTCCCAAGACACATAAAGAGTCATGGAATCTCATCAGAATAAAGGGATTTCCTTTTATGCTTAGCTTCTGGAAACTCCTATTAAGATATATCTAAAACTTGAGTCTATGCAGGGAGAGGCATCCTGAATATAGCACATGGAACATACTCCACCACCCAAACCCAGCTTACATTTCCAGTCACTTCTCTCTGGAATCCTCCTTCTTCATCAAACTCCACACCTACAAAAATCCCATGAACACACATTCCACCAGTCTGCACTATCCCAAGATTACTGAACCTGTCTTACTCTTTCTTACACTTGAGCCTTTGCATATGCTACTTTCTCTGCCTGAAATATCTTCTTCTGTCTTATTCACCTGGCCAAAGACTAACTGTCTAATCTGCTTGAGTTATTCCTTTACAATTTGGTCAAGGTACTACATGAACAAGATAGATGGAAAATAACTGGTTGGATATTGTGGGTCACAAATTGGAGAAAGACACTAGTAGGGATCTGAGGTAGCATGGAAATCAGTGATGTCCCCATGTTTATGAAGGCTAAATTCAGAGCCCAAACAAATACTTGTGGATCATCTATCATACATATTCTTTGATGCCAGTACTCAAATGCTTAAGGAAAATCTCTCAATACAGAATTTGCCTGGTTCTATTTCTTCTCTTTTTGCTTAGAACTGGATTTAATAGTCTAGATTTTTTATAGCTGTATCTCTGCTTTCACTTTTTCCAAATACAAGCCTAGTCCTTAAAGCTCACATGTCACTGGTCACCGCATCAACTTGGACACTGTTTTACTAGATCAAGTATCTAGCCAGACATGGCTCACACCTCTAATCCTAGCACTTTGGGAGGCTGAGGCAGGAGGATCATCACTTAAGGCCAGGAGTTGAAGACCAGCCTGGGCAACATGGCAACATCCCAGCTCCACAAAATAAAATAATAAAAATTAGCCAGGCGTGGTGATCCATGCCCATAATCCCAGCTACTCAGGAGGATAAATTGAGAAAATTGCTTAATCCCAGGACAGTGAGGCTGCAGTGAGCTATGACTGCACTACTGCACTCCAGCCTGAGCAACAAAGTAAGACCTTGTCTCAAAAAATAAAATAAAATAAAATGAAAGAAAGAAAAGAAAACAAAAGAATAAAAAGAAGTGAAATCCCAGAAATCTACAGTGACTTGCCCAAAGCTATGTAAACAAAAAGTACCAAATCAGAACCAAAATGTGGGCCCCCTGACACCCAGGTCAATATATTTTTCTCCCCAAGAATTTGAGAAGTATGTTCAGTGAAACACTAGCTTCTTGGAGTGGCAATAGCCAGTGCTCAATACATTAGTTCTGTGATCAAGTACGTTTGGGAAATTCTGAATTAAACAGAGTTAAGCAGATTTATTTACTGGGAAGCCTTTAGTATGATAATGTATATTGATTTACTAAATATAACAGTGTCTTCAGTTATGTCTTCTTTCTGAAGCTCCTGTGTAACCCAAATCCGCTTGTCTGAAGATAATGGCCAGCAATGGAGAATTTAGTAAACATTATATAAAGATAGTAGAGCATATTGGTTAGGGCAAAATGCTTGAGTTCAAATGCCAAATTTACTAGCAAGGATGACTTTTACCAAGTAATTTCGCCCCTCGATGCTTCATTTTATTTATCTGGAAAACATAAATAAAAATAATAGCACTGCCTCAGAGAGTTTCTGTGACGATTACATTATTACAGATGTAAAACCCTAGAACAGAGTCTGGCATATAGAAAGTGTTCAATAATCATTAGCTATTATTAGAGGAGATAGAAAATAGGACGTTGTAATGTAGGTAGCAAATATCTTAATAAATACCAATTAATATTTTTATCTTCTCTCCAAAGTCTGCTTTGATCTGTTCAACAACCTATGGCCTTTTCCATTCTTCCTCCAACACACTGTGCTCAGATCCAGAGCCCTCCTCTTTCCCTGTCATTTTCATCTGCACTTGTTTTTTTGTTCTACAAGAAGCTTGGATGCCAGATAACCAGACAAGCCACCTTCTATCCTGAGTTAATTTCTTCGTAGCCTCTCCATTTTTTTTTAAGAAAGCGGGATACCGCTTTGATAGCCCCACACAATAGAATCCTCCTACCACCTATTAAGAGGACCTTTTTTGGTATACATTAAAAGTCTTTTTTCTTTGATAAAAGTCCAATATCAAATGAAAGACCACTCTTTAGGAAGCAGTGCCTTGCAGCGTGCAGACGTCAAACTTAACATCTATAATTTTATATTCATATTTCTAGGGCTTGTGACTCTTTGTAGACTATTAGAATTAGTTGTAGTACAGTTTAGGCTACTGTAATAAAGAAACTAAAAAAAATATTTAAGCTTAAGCCAGACAGGCATTGGCTTATTTCTCATGTAAGGTCTGCGTAGGCATTCCAGGGCTGTTACGGCACATCAGAAGTGATGGGAAGCCAGGCTTCTTCTATCTTGTTGCTCTATTTCTCTTTAAAACTTAGCTTCCTTCTCTTGGTTCAGTGGCTGTTCCATTCCCATCATCATATCCACATTCCAGCCAGCAGAAAGGTAGAAAAAGACAAGGGGAGAAGAAAATGCATGTTCTTCATGAAGGCATGGCACCAAAGTTAGCACATATCACACAGTTGATGCCACACTTAAGAAGCTAGGGCATATTTGGCTGTATAATCATGTACCAGCACAAAGTTCTATTGAAAGAAAAAGAAAAACAATGGTTATTCTGGGATAAATAGCAGAATCTGCCACGTCTGGGTTAAACAAAATTGATAATTTTATGCCTGATAACCCCCATGAAAAAGGCTCTCGTAACAAAAATCTCCCCTCTCCCACTTCATACCCTAAACTCTTGGCTAATTTCTTTAATCATGTTTATTCTAAACAGCCCTCAAAATAAAATGGAGATATTATTTGGAAGGCTGAAGTGAGGATAGATTTCTTTCAAAAAAAGATAGCATAGAAAAAATAATGGAGGTATATTTTCAAGGTTTCTAAGTACTTGAATTCAATCATTTTTAAATATGATTAAAATTTAATAATTTTTAAAAATTTAATCACCTGAATTTTTAAGAATGAATGGTTTTCTAGTCTCAGAATATATGCCTTCTTTATCTGTATCTATGTGTTTGGTTAAAATCTTTTTATCTCCTGTGCCATTTTGATCTATTGAGCAAGATGAAATCAGTCTCTATCCTTTGTTTCTACCATTTCTAATCGATCTATTTTTATTAATAATAATAGTTAACATTTTTGAGTACTTGCTGCTTAATTTAATTCTCCCAAATGCCCAATGATGTATGCACTATTGTTATCCCTAGCTCACAGATTACAAAATTGGAACTAGCAAGGGCTATAGCCAGGATGCCACCCAGATAATCATCTATTGAGCAACAAACTAAAACCCTATGCAGTGCTTTATCAAGCTAACAAGCTTTTTATACAAAAACAGAATCAGGGTGGGTGATCAAGCATAAAGCATTCAGTACAAACAAACACTGCAGAAGAAATAAAAGATTGTTCACAATAACAGAAAAACTAAAGACAAGAAAAATTTTAAGCAGTCTTTAGTGTTTTTAATTTCGTAGTTCCAATGCTTCCTAACCAAGAAAGACCATGAACAGACCACTTCGGTTCTATACAGAAATGAAAGTAGAAAATGCAAAATATTTTCATTAATGAAAATCCCAGAATTATTCAGAACTGGCAAATGATAATATGTATGGTTTTAACTAATTATTTTTCAAAAGTAGATAACAGGTTCCTTGATAGAAATCCTTGGCATGTTTTCATTTCTAAAATGTGTGCTGTTGACTTTTCCATCACATTGCTCTAAATGAACGGGAGAACGTGGGCTGAGCCTGAACAATGAGAACTCTAAAAGCGTGCACAGGTAGCACATTTGTGTGTGCAGATGTTTAGAAGGAAAGGTGCTCCCAGGAATTGCTAACCAGAGGATTAGAGCTCAGCACCAGACAAGCTGTCATTTTCTGTGGTTGTATTTCTGAGCTTATTTACTAGGTGGCGATATAATCTTAAAAATAAGCATTAACATTTTGGTGCCAAAGTGTCAGCTCTCCAATTTTTTCACTGAAGCGTTTTTCACTTCCACTCCTTCTTTTCTTTGGCTCTTACTTTTGCTGTCTTTCTCTGAAATTTTGTGTCATCTGCTTTATTTTCATAACAGAAAAACTATTAAACCATAAAAGCTGGCTTGAGAAAGAGAAGCTTGAAATCCCTCAGTAGTATGATCTGAATATAGAAATATAGGATCTTCAGTCTTTTGCTGTCAGCAGCTCCTGAGGGCTAACAGTCAGATTTATTTGCTGCATATCTGGAATTCTCTTTATTGCTAAAACATTAGAGAAGTAAACCCATTTTCTAGTAAATGGGTAAACATATACACATATATATCTTTCTCAGTACTCCTAGAAATAGACCTCCTCGAGACCAATGAAAAGCAATACACTATCAAATGTTTTTGCAAATCCAAATCCTCCACGCTTACTTCCTCTATCTCATCTTCACACATCACACCACCAGCCTCAAAGTCTATAGTAATTTTGGAAGAACTTACAGAATTATGAATAAGCAAATATCAGTTAAGGTGCTTTATAAAGAGTTAAATGGCATTCAAATACTAATTACTATTATTTTACAATATCCAGTTCTATCATCCAGGGACAAGGTAGGGGATATCTTATCTGGAAATTAGAAATAAGAAGCCTTCTTTTTTCTTGCCTTTTAAAATTATCTTGAGAAAATATCATCCCACTGGCCTATAGATGATGACCCAGAAAATGCTACCACTACAAGTTCATGTAATTACCCACTAATGTTACATGGTCATCTACTACACAGCATTGTGCTGGACATTATGACACTGTGAGAATTACTGAGGAAGATAAACCATAATCTCTCACCTCAAGAAGCACATATGTTGGTAAAGCACAGTAAACACAGTAGTTCTGACATAATATTTCTGCACTCAGAGCTCAGAGAGAGTAGGGAAGGCAGGAGGAAGTTGAAAGAAAAATAATAGATGATTCAAACTTGAACACATCCTGGAAGGATGGGAAGGACATTGACATGTGAGAAGGGGAAAGGGGCAAGAGGAGAACCTTCCAGACAGATTGACCTTGCAACTGGGATTGAACAAGTGTTCATTTAAGCCAGAATCAATGAGGAAAGGCAATGTGGGTGGATGCTACTTAAAAGGGGGAAACAGAGAAAGATTGGCGGAGTGGGGTTTGGATTGTGGAAGGCCATGAGAAGCAAGCAGAAGAGTAGATTTAATTTGACAGCAAACACCATTTCGAGGAGCACCACAGCAACACTGTGAAAGAGTTGCTTTAGAAAAATCAGCCTATGCTGGGCCCGGTGGCTCACACCTGTAACCCCAGCACTTTTGGAGGCCAAGGCAGGGGGATCACCTGAGGTCAGGAGTTGGAGACCAACCTGGCCAACATGGCAAAACCCTGTCTCTACTAAAAATACAAAAAAATTAGTTGGGCTTGGTGGCAGGTGCCTATAATTCCAGCTACTTGGGAGGCTGAGGCAGGGGAATCGCTTGAACCTGTGGGGCGGAGGTTGCAGTGAGCCAAGATCCTGCCACTGCACTCCAGCCTGGGCGACAGAGTGAGACTCCATCTCAAAAAATAAAAAGAAGAAGAAGAAGAAGAAGAAATATCAGCCTAGCCATGAGAGAGGAAGGGATTAGAGAGGAAAACAAGACAAAACAGCAAGGTGATCATTCACGCATGAGAAGAAGGTCTGGGCTAAAAGGACAGCAGTAAGGATATATTCACAAAAGTAAATATGAGAGCAATGTCAAAAGAAAATAATGCCTAAAATCTAAGACTGACTGATTTGCATGAATGAAGTGGACAAAAGTTACTCTTGTTAACTGGGATAATGGTGGTTTCACTGAAAGAGATTATGAAATTTGGGAGGGAAAGACAGTAAATGTGGCTCTAGAAATGCTATTTTTGAGGTGACCATAGGAGACTAAGTATAAATTCCAATAGGCAGTATAAAATGTGATTTCATAGCTAAAGGGTTATAGAAAAATATGTGCACCAACATAGAGGTAATTGTTGAGGAAGGAAAATAAGAATAAAATAATTCAGCCAGCCAATTCAGTATGATTGTAACATCTATATTTTAGACACTCTGAAACACTAGAGTGAGAAGAGACAGAGATGAATACGACATCTCTGGAAAGAGAGACACTCTGAAGTGTTTACAATGCAATAAAATCAATTCTATATCAAAAGTGCTATGAAAAGGAAGAAGAAAGAGAAATCAATCATGCAGAGAAAGCTGAAGGAGAGGAACATTCTTCTAACTTGTTCCAAGAGCAGACTAGAGAACACTAAGTGGTTTAGAAACATGTTTCTTCCTTCTTGTCAGAAGAAATAGTATCCGGAACAGCATAAAGATATGAAGGAACACATCTTACTCAAGAAAGTATTAATGTTCAAAAATGACTAGAGCTTAGGACACACAGAAAGAGTGGTGGGAGGTGGACTCAGTGAAGACGGTCAAGGAGAACTCATAAACGAACTGTAATGAGTTTAACTCTATGGGGAAAACACAACGGAAGCTTAGTAAGAGACAGTGACGAGACCTGGATGTTGAGTCTTGCCAGTTTTGGGGGAGAAAAGCAAAGGAACCAGAACCAAGGAAAGTGATGGAGACAAGTGGAGACAAGGAAGTGGAAGTGATGGAGAGAGTGGTGAGTGAAAGTGATAGAGAATTTGAGTAGAAAGCTAAAAGGAAGAAAGTTTTGCAGAAAGGAAGGAACACACAGTCCTGGTGCTTAAAATTATTTAAGAAAAAAGCCTATTTATTGTTTATTAAAATGTAAGTGCCCTATGATAACGAGTTAGCGAGTTTTAAAAGATGTCCCCAATGAACCATGCCTTCTGGCATTCATAATCTTGTGTAGTCCCCTCCCACAATAAATCTGTGCTTCCCTGTGACTTCCATGAACAATAGTACATATTAGGAGTGACATGGTGACCCTTCTGGACCTAGATTTTAAGAGGGGTGGCAGCCTCTGCATCCCTTTGCTTGGTTTTGGGAACTCTAACTGGCCACATAAGAAGTCTTCTTCCTGCTGGGTGCAGTGGCTCATGCCTGTAATCCCAACAATTAGGGAGGCCGAGGTGGGAGGATCACCTGAGGTCAGGAGTTTGAGACCAGCCTGGCCAACATAGTGAAACCCTGTCTCTACTAAAAATACAAAAATTAGCCAGGCATGGTGGCGCATGCCTGTAATTCCAGATACTCAGGAGGCTGAGGCAGGAGAATCACTTGAGCCCTGGAGGTGGAGGTTGCAGTGAGCCGAGATCACGTCATTGCACTCCAGTGTGGGCAACACAGCAAGACGCCATCCCAGAAAGAAAAAAAAAAAAAGAAAAAAAGTATTCTTCTCTGGTCCGGCTATCACAAAGAGACGTCATTAAGATGTCATTATAGAGAAATCCTGAGACTCCATGGAGAAGGAGGGAGGCTCAGCCCTCCCAATATCTCACACAGGCCTCCAGATTATAACAGCAGCCTGCAGATGAGGAAATAGTCATCGTCTGACTGCAACCACATGAGAAACCGCAAGCAAGAACAGCAGAATAATACCCAGCTGAACACAGTAAACCCATGGAAACATGGGAGAAAACAAAATGATTGCTATATTAAGCCACAAGTTTTGGAGTGAAACCTACTCCTACGAAGCAAGGTCCATTCAGCCATAAACACTCAGCACCTGTAAGGGTAAATGTCCTGTTTAGGTGACTGCCGTCTGGGAAAGGCCCTCAGCCATAGCAGGTATAAGAATCCAGAAAAGGTTGTAGCAACTCTATGTCCAGAGGACAACATAAAGGACCTGGACAGCCTGGCAAAGTGAGGAGAATATGGCTAAAAGGAGACAGTGGAAAGGCACTGGAAGAAAATGGGATTTTCCTTATTAAAACAAAACCTCAAACCTCCAGGCTTTTCTTATTTCTGGAAAAACAATTGGCCCAGTGGTTCTTCCACTCTCCTTGGAAGTCCTTGCTTTCCTCTTGAGATTCTCACATTTCAGATATTGCTGCCACCATCTCGCTAGCCTCAGGAGGGATGGTGTGCCCTTTCTTTGCTCTACATAAAGAACAAACAAAATCTCTTCCATGTTTCTCTTAGCACAGTTTAGGGAGGCTAGAACTTTAAAAGAGACTTTATTAAATACCAAGGTAAAGAAAAAGCAGCAAATATAGCAAAAGACAAAAATGATCTATTATTCAATGACTAAGATATCCAGTGATATCTACTCCAGTTCCAAAGGGCTGGCCAACTTCAAAGGCACCTTTCCTAGATCCCTCACTCCTGACTTACCCCACTTATTCATTCAACAAACACTGACTGAAGCTTACTGTATATCAGACACAGCTAAGCATTATAGATTGGTAAATAAAAGATAACATTTCTAGGAAAAAGGAACTTACAGTGTAGTGGGTGATAGTTTAACGAACAAAGAATATCCAGGAGGAATGAAAATCTCAGTTGGGGTTGGGACATTGGTGTAAAATTAAGCGAGTTTCCTTGAAGGAGTAATTGCATTCTAGAAAATGAATAAGAGTTATCCAACCTAATTTGTAAAATAGGTTTACAGAGTGTAGGAATCACAAATCCAAATACAAGGAGATGAGAAATGTAGTAGCCAAGATATAATAGACAGTTCAATGTAACTAGAAAATAATGCATGAGAGGGCCAGAGAGGAGAGATGACATTAAAGAGCTAGTATGTGGTCTGAGGTGCCATGATTAATACTTTAGATTTTTATCCAGAAGGCTACCGGGAACTAGTCATCATAGATGATTGACATAAGAACTGCATTTTGAGAAATACTTCAGAGTCATTATGGAAAAGTTTGGAGAGGGACAAGGCCTCCACCTAAAGTATAAATTTTCTATCCTGAATATCATGATATATTTTTAATCAAGACAAAGGCAGACAGATTCAAATTCTAAGCCCACCTTGGGTGGACCCTCTGAATTTTTGTCTTATTTGCAACAAATGTAGATTCTCCAGTAGATTCACAATAAGAATAATCCCACCTTGGCCAGGCGTGATGGCTCACGCCTGTAATCCCAACACTTTGGGAGGCCAAGGCAGGCAGATCACGAGATCAGGAGTTCGAGACCAGTCTGGCCAACACGGTGAAACCCTGTCTCTACTAAAAATACAAAAAATTAGCCGGGTGTGGGGATGTGCACCGTAGTCCCAGCTATTCGGGAGGCTGAGGCAGGAGAATCACACGAACCCGGGAGGCAGAGGTTGCAGTAAGCCAAGATTGCACCATTGCACTCCAGCCTGGGTGACAGAGTGAGACTCCATCTCAAAAAAAAAAAAAAAGAAAAAAAAGAATGATGAATGATCACGCCTTTTGGGTAAGGCCGTACTCAAAGGTGTTTGTAATTCTCTTTCAGCCCCTTAGCACAGAACAATTTTAATACAGTACAATAATCACATTTCTCCATATTTTGTCTGTCAGATAAACCAAAGACAATCATTACTATATTTATAATTATCCCATGGGTCACCACACAGCTCAGTTCTATTTATTATATGGCTACATGCAACAAGGAAACAAGGGAACAGGGAAAGCAACTCATAGCATTAGATGTGGAATGCCACAATGACTCATCTATCCAAGAGTTTGTAAAATTCTTCATAGGTTATGAAATGTTTTCTTCATAAATCTTTAATGTTTAGTTGCTTCTCAGTGCTGTTGATGCAGGCATTAACCATGAGAAAATGGACACACCTGGTCAGGCAAATCAAAACCTGGACAAACAAATTGTTTATTCTCTTCCTTCTAGTCCAACCTCTGGCCACTAACTATACTTCAGAGAACTTGAACCATCAATTAGTCTTGCTAAGCAGGTCTATGCAATGTCCCATCCATAAAAACACAGGTCCTTTACAGGACCAGCACTGCTGGTCCAAAGTTCTAGGAGCAGAAGCGAAAATGAAAACCAGATTCTTGAATTATTTTCCCAGGATTGTTTCAATGGAGTGTCTAATTTCCTGATAACAATCTAAAGAAGTCAATGACACGTAGGGAGCAGATGAGGATCATCAGGGCACACCCAAAAAGGGTTCTGCTGTATTTTCAAGGAACTTAACTCCACATTAACCAGGACCTATTTGCAAACAATATCACTAGCTTACTTAATTGAAATAAAATGCTGAATATAATTTTAGTTGGAAACATCCATGTCACTGAAAGAAATGGGAGTAAAATGGTCTTACTTTGGAGATGTTTTCTTTCTTAGGACATCTGTCATTTCATGAACCGTTCATCTTCAGGCTCTTCCTTGCCTTAAGTGAGATTAACAGACACTCTGAATCATGTTTATTTATTTATTTTTTCTTGTGGGAAGAACAAAATGGGGGCAAGGAGCATAATTGGAATTTGTAAAATTTAAGTATTTATACCCTGAAGAGAATTAAGCCAATTTGATATGGTAATGTTCTAAATGAAATGCTAATAAGCAAAAGACTGTGTAACCTCACCCTGTCCTATGACAATTGTTTGACAAAATTCAAAGTCAGCTCTGTGGTTTAATGCTGATGAAGGACCAAACATTCAAGGGCAATTTTCCTGTGGTGGAAGCTTAATATGAGACTGTACAATAAGGACCCTGGTGAAAGCAAATACTTTATAACAGTTGAATTGTGGCTGCATTGACTAATTGCAGTCCTGCTCCCTAAAAACCTGTGCAGGTGTGCAGAACCAAGATGAGGCATTGTTTGTAAGAAGAGAGAAGGCGCTGTGGGGAATCAGGCTGCAGAGGGCTCATTGACTTCAGTGCCAGCCTCAAGATTTGTGAGGTTAGGAGACTAGAGTAAAATATGAGGCTCCCTCACAGCAAAGCTGTTTAAAACTGACCTTGCTCACCTTGGAGGATAACCAAGGAACTGATTGTTCCACTGCACTCTATAACTGCCAACCATGAGGAAAAACAACATCAGGTTGGCTCAGGCAGTCTCCACCAGGGAGAGCTATGTTCAAAGCCTTGCGAGATTCCAGAAAATTTACCCATTCGTCAGATGTTGTTACCCTCTGAGCACTTCCTTCATTGAGTACCACAGTGTTTACATAAACTTGCTGAGGTTTTTTTTTTGGATAAACCTACCATACTGATAGCCATTCATTTTGAGACAAAGCCTTCCCTTTAGCAAACCAGCTTAGAGAGAGGGTGAGTGTAGCCAATCACGGTTCCCTAACTGACAATGTTGTTCTGTCCACAGTGTGGCCTAGACTAAGACAGAACATTAAGAAGAGAGAGATGATTTTTTTTGTCTCTGACAAATGGAAAGATGAAAGAAAAGAAAGTATCCTATTTTCATCCCAAGGATAGTGAGACAAAATCTCTTTTCTGAGAGAGCCCAGAAATGTCATATAAAGTATAAATTTAAGAGCTAGACTGAACCTTGGAGGTATAATGGACCTTGTCTTTTATAATTCTTTCACTATAAATATAAGGAAAGCTGGGGTTCAGAAAGTATTAATTTTGCTATGTTCACACACCTCACTGAAGAAGATTCCAGCCTTAATCAGCTCTCCTAACCTCTAGTCCAGTTCTCTTTGTGCTACATTGCCACATTGCCAATTCAAAATGAAATTATGTGCAAGACATTTATATGAACCCGGGTGATTCATTTTAATCAAGTCAAGATCCCTTTAGATGAATTTTGTGGGCCATTATTCACTCTACTGATTTTTGGATTAGAAAAATAATAATGATTGAATTGTATTTAAAGCTCTCAGGAATCCAAAACAATGTACTTGAAAGACGTATTCCTGCATGGATAATTCATGATCTGACAATAGAGTTAGGACTGGGGTAGAGTGTATCCTTGGCCTGTGGACCCACATCTTTCTGTAGGAGAGCTCTCAAAACTAGTACTGAGGAAAGATGTCTCTGAGAAACATTGTCCACTATCACTACCATATATCCTTAAGGTTTACAAAATCCCCCAAATAATATCACATCATGTCTATTTTTTCTAAAGATTACATCAGTTGGCCTCCATAGAATAGACAGAATCATTCACTTAGTACTTTTCCTGTAAGACACACTGACAACTTCATGTTTGGGTTCCCATACCTCATCCTTGGACTGTAAACACTAGGAATTTGGGTATGGAAGACAAAAGTTATCTTCAAGATACGAACCTACACCAGGGCTGCTCATATGCACTTTTCCTCACTAAAAGGAGGTGGGCTTACTGTTGAGGAAGCCTCACATAATAGTGATTACAAAAGAGGAGTAAATCCTAATTTTTCCTCTGGAATACTTCAGTAATGACAAAATAAATATCTTTTATTTTTTTAAATTTATGAGAATTATAATATTTTCTGCATTGGAATGGGTATATATATGTTCACTGGAATAAATGTGATTCCATTATTGTTCAGAATTCTGTTATTTGTGTATCAAATGGAGCTCATCTAGTCTCATTTTCTGTATGCTCTGAGGACTGAGACTGCATGAGTATTTCTCCAAATGAGAAAGCAAAAACAATTATATCATTTCTATTTCATTTCAGCTTACTTAATAAAGGAGAAACAAGAAAATGTAAAATTAATTGCAAGAGGTAGGTTAGTACTGGGAAAGTTAATGAGGAGCTTTTATGGGCTGTAATTTTTATTTATTTATTTATTTGTTCAATTAATTATTTATTATATCTATTGGATATGGCTAGTGTGTAATAGCCATCTGAGTGCGTTTAAAGCTATAATTACCCAAAAAATGAGTCCTGACTTACAACTTGTAACCTAATCAGATTCAGGAAAGCAGAACATTCACATATGGAGTGAGTGGAATTTACTTAGCTATCTCATAAAGTGAGATTTCAAGGAAATTTCTTTTCACCTCATAAGAGAGTGATATCTACGTGGTCTTATTAGTCAATAGACAAGTTGATAAATAAGTTACTTGCCACCTACTACTGGAAGACACTGTGGTGAGCAAGGTGAGAGGAGAAAAAAGCATACGATATGCTGTATTCATCCTCAAGTCAAACTAGCAGTGACCAACCACAGTGTACCAGGCAGACTACATATATCCTCTTTCATAGATTCACACTTATTTAACAACAAAGCATTATTATTCTCATTCCCTAATTTTACAGACCAGAGAGCTGATTTAGTAGCTTGAATGATCTATATCAATGATTTCTCTGTTGTCTGTTGCACTAGCCAGATATAACATGTGGTTGCCATTCTACGTGTTATTTAGAAAATTAACTTGCCTACATAATAGTAAAATAAAAGTGGTGTTTTTATATGTTTTTAAATTAGTTATTAATTGGGTAAAATTTGCCTAATGTAAACTAACCACTTTAAAGTATTAAATTCAATGGCATTTAGTACATTCACAATGAAGAAAAATTATATTTTAACTTATCTTTCTTGATGTTTCAGAAAGAAAGCTCATTGATATGAGAGTCTGAAGTTCTCTATTTTAGTTCTCATTTGTCCGAATCATCTCTGTGAACTTGGCTAAGTTGCTGAATTTCTCTAGAACAAAGGTATCTTTCTGTAGAATAAACAATGATTTTCATTGTTTGCATCAAAATCACCTTGAGAAGTTGTAAAAAAAAAAAAAACACACATGGCATCGATTCATCCCCAGAGTATAATACAGTAAGTTTGGCATTTGTGATTTTTAACAAGCCACATTTCAGAACTACTAGCCTTCATAATTTCTAAGATTCCCATATAATCTTATATTTGTATGATTCTGAAAACCGTGATTTCATAGTACAAAGCTGGAATAACCAAAAAAATTCTTTTTAAAAAAGTTGAATTCAGATAGAGGAGCATGAGATTTAACATGTGTGTGAAGCTACATAACATTTGGTAAATATTAACATTATTTGGAAAATTATATAAAAAGTGAATGTGTTTTAGTGAAGAGTAAAGTAAGTAGTAGAAGTCAATCCAGGCAGCAAATGGTTGAGATAAAATTCAAACTCAATTTATGATAATAGGCATTTTCTGCTAAATATACATTGAAGTGTTCCTCCTACCCTGTTCTGTAACCATACAAGTCATCCATGTTTTTTCTTCAAGTTACATGTTCATCTCTCATATAGTCAACATGGTGGCTCCTATGAAGATTATACACTCAATATTTTTCATGGAAAATTTGATCCAAAAGTTGTTTTCATTCCAAGAGTATGTATTTTTAACACGCTTTCCTGGTAATTTTTAGTATCACACAGGATAGTAAACAATGACATAGGCAATAGTTCATTTTATTGTGATGCAGTCATCCAAAAAACAAAGGGCTCATCTGATTTTTATTTATCAAATATTCATAGTAATTCCTTTCTCAGCTATTTTCTGCCTCGATCTTGATTTGCCATCCATAGTTTCAGCTGGAAATAGAAAATTCAGATTGTTGATTTCTAGCAAATGCACCCATTCAAAACACAGTAGCTCTCTTACTTATTCGTTATATTTGTATGCTTCCAAGCTATCCGATGGGTCAGTACTGCTGGTCTCTATTAAGTAACTGCACATTTGTGCAAGTCGATTCTGAATGGTTTTCTTTTAATACTGGATGCACCCATATAGAAGAGATGTATCAGAAAATAAGAATTATGAAGGCAGAGGTGGACATCATGAGAAATGAATTTGGGTAAGATAACTTTATTTTCCTCAGATATAGTCTTACTGGACAACAACACTTTTGGTAATTTACTTCCTATTAAAGCTCACTTTGGGCCTAATGAGAGTGATTTTTTTGTGCTCCTTCAGTGGGTTTCTTGGTCTGTTTCATAACAGATGCCACAACATTTGCATTTCCCAATAGTCCACTTTCCTTTTCAAGTATCACCCAGTGAAGACTGATGTTCTCAGACTCTTTTAAATACAATGCAACCTTTCTCAAAATGCTGCATAATGAACCAAAATATTCATTTCCTGATTATAAGATAATAACCTTTCCTGATTTTATTAGAATTTGTCATTGTATGCTATTTCAATAACAGATTTTTGTTTTATGATGTCTTGCAAAAGAATAACACCTTCTCCTCCAATATACACACACATACAAAGCCCTACATTCTTAAAAGTCTTCTTATTCCTTTATGAGTTTATGGTTGCTTTTAATATTTTTTAGGACTAATAAGAGGGATGGAGGGGTGAGAGTTTGTACTGAAGGGCTGGGGATTCTATGATGCTTTGACTCTGGCTCAGCTTAAGATCTCCACCTAGCCTGCCCCACAGGATTTTCCATTTCTGTTTGATCATCCAGTTCAGCCCACATGCTTTCACCCATCCTTAAGCCATGAAGAGCAGTCTCGACAAATCCCAAATTCCCACAGGAGTCATCAAGTGTCCACTCACTTTGTCCCATCAGATTTGTCTGATGGATAGCTTCCCATTCTACCAAAATCATGGGGGAGAGGGTGGGAGACAGAGAAGACTGCTTTTTGCTATGTTAATTATCTTCTTACTTTTCCAACCTCCATCCCAAGATGTGCATTTAGCAAATAATAGCCACTCCCTTATTCAAACTGGAATGGAGAAAAAAGTACACAAAATGAGAAACAGCTATAATTAAAGCAAGTCCTCCTGGAGAGCTTAAAAGTTTTCCAGCAGTAAAATGATCTCTAAAATTCAGATTCTCCAGGGGGAAGCAGACAGGTGGTAGCCCTATATTAACAGCAAATGTGATTAACTCATTGTTTGTTTATTTGATAACAGCTAGCAATTACACAAAATATGGCAATAGTAGCCAGAGATCAGAAACTCAAAGTCCATAACCAGTTACATAGCCAATGTTTATAATGTAAGCAAGGAAACCTTTTCATGTGTAATAAGTCAAAGATAAGCTAAAGACCAACATGGATACCACAACAATAAGCAAACCTACCCCCTAGGCAAACTCAACCTTTCCACTTGCCAATGTTTCTGAGAAACACAGAAGGTCTCAATTTCACAAATAAGCATCTAGGAAATGAAACTGCTTACTAAGCCAGCTTGTTAGGTAAGATTTTCTTATACTTGATGAACAGAACTTGTTTGAAAGGCCTCTAATCTGATCATGAGTCTGATGCATAAGCACTATTTCACAAGTGCATCTATTCTTTGAGGAAGGGTGAGGGGAGGACACCCTGAACAGAGGCATGTGTAAAGACTTGCAGGCTGAAAAACACCTGGTAGTTTTGAGAATCCAGAAGGCCAATATGGTTGGAGTAAAGTAAGTGGATGAAAGGTGGCCAGAAATAATTTTGGAAGGATACGCCAAATCTATATCCCTGTCCATCATTAGAAAAATGTGAGAGACTAAGTCTAGTGGGAAGTCACTGAGGGTTGATACTCTCTGGCTTCCATGTGTAGGGTGGACTGGAGGTGTTAGAAGACAAGTGGGCACCCTATACCTACATGTTCATGTGTCATAAGGTTAACACTCACCACATGGATACAGAATATCTAGCCATCCTACCTTGCTGTCCAGACAGTGTAAACCACTCTCTGTTATGTTACCTCTTTATGCTTTTTATTAAAGCATCTTTCACTTGGCAGTGTATATTTTGTATACTTCTGCTACAAACTGAAATGAAATGAGTGGAGGCACCTATTACTGTGTTTGACACAAAATGATTGCAAATATTGGTTCCTTCTTTCTCCTGAGCTACACATAGTCACTCTTCATTTTCTCTCCCCTACAGAGAAGACTCTTGAGGATAATTTTAACCAGAAACTGCCAGTAATACCACAATCAAGGTAGCGTGCAGAGCAAGGTTGATAGAGAAAAAGAGGATGTTGGCAAATTTTGGCAAACAAAGTAGGGTGCCAGTCACAGATATTGAAAGCCAGGTAAAGAACCAGGGCTTTAGAAAGTCAGGGAAATGAGAACTTGCAGAAGCGTACAGACAGAATTAAGAAAAGAATAGTCCTTTTTGGCCGGGCTCGGTGGCTCATGCCTGTAATCCCAGCACTTTGGGAGGCCGAGGCGGGCGGATCACGAGGTCAGGAGATCGAGACCATCCTGGCTAACACGGAGAAACCCCGTCTCTACCAAAAAAATAGAAAAAATTAGCCGGGCGTGGTGGCGGGCGCCTGTAGTCCCAGCTACTCTGGAGGCTGAGGCAGGAGTATGGCGTGAATCCGGGAGGCGGAGCTTGCAGTGAGCCGAGATAGCGCCACTGCACTCCAGCCTGGGCGACAGAGCGAGACTCCGTCTCAAAAAAAAAAAAGTCCTTTTTGCATACCTTAGGCAGATTGGTTTTACTTGGTGAGGGAGCAGACCAGCTATGTCTAAGTGGTAAGAAAAGGGGTGAAAAGCCCTGGCTTATTCTCCACTGAGATAACCCCATGTCACAGCATAGAGCCAGGCTCACAGGAGAATATCAAAAATGCTATTGAATGATTATAAATAACACATGCTTCTGGGACAGACAAGCTGGTCAACTGAGGTGCAATCAAGACCCCCTTAAGGAGAGGATAACAGTGCCCAGGGAAAATGCCTCTATGTGGCCTTGTGTTATACAGAGAGTTGAAGTGTGGCCGGATGCCCGAAGATAACTCTCATACAAATAACATAAACATCGTCAAAGAAGAGTGGCCATGCCTTGATCGTTAGAATGCAGAAAGGAAGGAAAACAAAAGAAGAAAAAGGCATAATTATGTCTTACAAGCAAGACTGTCCCATAATGAATTTGTGATAGAAAAGTATGAAGACGAGAGAGGCCTTTTTCTGAATAGCACCAATAATATGATTCGGAACTAATGTGGTTTAAACTCTCGGAGACTTTTCCTCTATTTCAGGCTCCCTTCCAGCCTTGCCATGACATTATCCTTTGAAGTTTCAACTATTGGCCTGAACCTGGTTTTCACTCACTCTTTTCTGCAAAAATCATAGTCAAGCCATTTGAGCTCAGAGCCAAATGGCTCATTGAACCATTTAATGACTGGTTCATTTGCTACTTCTGACTCCTAATAGGGGTGGAAGCCCATCCAGTGGTCATTTATAAGAACAAAAAAAAAGAAAAAAAGTTGTAGTTCCAATGCCCTTAGAAAGCACTAGTTATCAAAGTTCTTGCTAAACCCCATGGTAAGCCTCTGAGACTTATATCAGAAAATTATGGTAGCCAAATTCTAACAACACAGAAAGACTGGAGATGAAGATCCTGTTCATAACTGATTCATACTGTGAAGTTTCCAGGTTTAAACTGAAGCCTATTCTCAAAGGTTGTCCGCCAAAAGAAAGGCAACTATGCAAGGCAGATTTGCAGCCTTTTTCCACCCACACTAAGGTAAGGACTGATGGGGTCCAGTAACGAATGACTGTGGTGAATGGTAGAAAGACATAGGGTTACTTGGGTTTGAGGTAGCTTGCGCTCAGGTGGAAAATTTCCTGGCTTTTGTTAGTCATGACTTGATGAGAGAAGGCGTTAGTAACTGTGAAACTACCCTAGGATTTGGCACTTTATACTTCCTCAATAAAATGTAGTTTATTATCCTGTAATCATTCTTTTCTCATCTCGACACGACCCTCTACATACCCCATCATACACACACACAAACACACTCACACACACACACACAAGGTTTGTACAAGGCAACCAAAAATCTAGCACTGAAGCTGACAGCAAGTGAAGCCAGATAATCAAAACAAAGTGGAAAAAATTGTCTTGGGAGCAAATAGCAAAATATGCTTGGATGAACTTGTTTTATGCAGACTTTTCCTAAATACATGTCTTTCAGAGAGATGCTTTTGTTCTCAGTGGCCAATAATGTGTGACAAAATAGGAAGAAATAAAAATGCTTTAGAGAAGGAGGACATACTGCTGGCAAACATGGGTGTATCAGTTGCACATCTCACATAATCCCCAAACCTTACCATTTTGAAACCATACTTGTTTCCCTGCTAACATACAGTCTCGAGTTCCCTGCTTACCTCCCCAAACTATCTGAGACACCAATTAGCCACCAGAAACCCCAATATATACTAATTTTCTGATTAAATTCATGAGTAATAAATGATTTGAAAATATTTTCAGATCAGCTAGTTTTTCACCAGGATGGATAAAATTATTTATTTGCCTTTGGTGAGTTAAAGGCGTACAGTTACTTAACAGCCTTGCCTGAATCCAGTTCCATAAACATTCATTGTAAGTCTTATTTTAAAAACTCTAGTGTTTTCCTTCCCCTAGCCAAGCTATAAAATTTGGCTCTGTCTTGTTTAATGCATCCTTTCATCTCATTGCCATATCCTGTTAATATAAACAATATAAATAAAAATTTAAAAGAACAGAGCGTTACATTTATGGCTTTAACTTGTGTATGTTTTTATTTGACCATAACTAATTAGTTAGTGTTAAATGTGAATAGGCTATGCCTTTCTTATGTTAACAAACATAATTCCTTTTAAAACTCAGTGGAAGCTGTTTAATGGCTGATGTGGCAGCTTCTACTCCAAGTTTCAATTATTTTGTATGAAGATAGGTAGTGTAATAATTAATCACCTTCAACTTCTGAAAAGAAAATAGCAAGTCCTTTGTTCCATTAGTAGTGAAAGATTTGGTAATCATTAACCACCTCAACTCCTTTATTCCATAAGTAGTAATAAAATGATATTTTTTAAAATAACTGAGACATTGACATTTTGCCTAAGATTATTAGTGAAGTCATTTTAAAAATAAGTATCTAAAGCATGTGAAGCATTTGAAGACTTTAATCAACCGAAGCCTTGGACCATAGTACACATGATGTAAAATATCCAATGAAAGCTTAGTTGGTAAACTAGCATATCTAATAATACCTTTCATTCCAATTTAGTTGATTAAAATCTAAAAAATACAAAGGAAACAAAATTGGAAAGTTGGGACTTATATCATATAAACACTCAGATATCATTTCCTTTTTGGTGGGTATAGGAAAACATTTAAAAATGTAAAAGACATTCTTAATCTTCACTATTAAGTAAAATGGGAAGAACCAGGGGTGTAAGTCCTTTAAAAAAAATTTATTTAACTAGCAAAATTTAGGTTGCTGTGTTTACATTAAACAAATTATCTTGGATCAGCTTTCATTTTCCTCATCATTTTTTGGCAGTATTCATTAGGATTCTTCTTCTGTCAAGTGATAGGAACCAGATTAAACTAACTAAAGGGAAAAGAGGAGAATTTGTTGGTTAACACCAGCAATGGCACTCAATGAACAAATAGCAAGAAATACATGGATGCTAGAACAATTAAAGCCAGATTGTTAAACACAACAAGGAGTTTTTTTTTCTATCTTTCTGTCTCTGTATCTCTCTATCTTTTTCATCTTTTTCTTCATCTCTGTCTCTCTGCATGTCTGTCTGCCTGTCTGTCTGTCCCTTTCTCTCTCTTCTTGTCTATAAATACTGATCCAATTCTTCTTTGCTATGCCTGGCAGAAAATGTAGGCAACAATTCCCATGTTTAATGTCTTACAGGTATCATTATAGAGACTGACTTGTTCTGTTTAGACTAAACAAAATAATCCTGACATTTCCCTACTCCCACATCTTTGTAAATTAACTCTTCTCTGATTTTGACCATGCTATAGGTTTCTTGTTATGATTTTGATTGATATGCACATCCAATCAAGAATCACAAATTTGAGAAACAGCAATGCCATGAAAGAAGAAAACAAATTTAACAAAGAGAAAAACTTATATCTGAGATAAACACAGTTAATAGATCAAGGAAAACAAGGTTTTTAAATATATCCTTAGAGATTTAGGCTTGAATACTACATTCTTTTTAATAATTAAGCAGAAGAATTTTGCTTCCAAATATGATGATATAGCTAATACCAGTCAATCCCTCTAACATGAATAATTATAAAGCTGGACAAAATGTATGAGGCCACTGTTTTTAGATTGGATAACATGAAGTGCAATACTGCAAACCTTGAGGAAAGGGAAAGCCCATGAGATAAGTCCTATGATAACCCCAGTTTTCCTCTAGTAACAATTTCATGACCATGGCACAGTGAGCTGGAGTCCAGAGGGAATATGACAACTGCTTCAGCTACCCTACACCCTGATTTTTACCTCTTCAGCTTAGTAGGATCTTCAGAGCATCAGGAGGAAGAAGCTGTACAGTGGATGGGCAAAAGTCTGTTCGGGAGTTCCAGGCAAGTCTTTCATTAAGGGATGAGTTGCACATGTGCAAGCTGAGATCTCATCAAACTTAACAGACAATAGCTGCTGCATGCTTCAGAGCTTGATATAAGAGACTGAATATTGCTAGAAGATGGAGTTTGGCCAAGAAAGTCTCTCAAACACTTCAAGAACCCTGGAAATTCAGCTGAGACACTGTGAGGTTTAAGACAGACTACTCTATACCTGCCCAATAAAACCAAAATCTAAGCCATGTCGAAAGTTTCAGGAGATATATAATTTGGAAGAATTTGAATTCTGGCAAGTTGGAGTGACCTGGGAAACATGTTATGCTGTTGTCAGATCTACACTAACCAAGTGAAAACCATGTTTACACAAATTCAAGCCATTTAACAAATAATTACCTTTTTTGATAGAATGAACACCAGGACACTTAGAGTAAGACAGAATAATTTATATTCTTTACAATCCATTATCCAAAATGTGTAGTACACAGTAATAATTTGTGAGATGTTCAAAGAAATAGGAAAATGTGATATAATGCAATAAAGCAGTTAATAGAAATCAGCCCTGTAATAGGCATAATGTCAACTTTAACAAAGATGCTAAAGGAGCTATTATAAATACTTTCTAAGAATTCAAGGACAAGATGTTCAAAGAATTACAGAAATATATAACATTAATTAGTATACTGAAAGGGATCCTTTGCAACAAAATGGAAATTTAAAACCAAAAAATTAAAGGAGCAAATTGAAATTCTAAAACTGAAAAGTAAATGAAACTCTTTAAAAGAATTCCTGAATATCAGCAGATGGGAGATCTTGAAGAGGAACTTAGAAAATTTGATAATAGGTCTATAGAAATTATCCAATCTCAAAAACAGTAAGAAAAAGATTGAAGAAAATGGAACAGAGCAATATTTACCTTTGAATAATATATACATATGGTCTAGCAGATATTTAATTTGAATCCCAGCAGTAGATTGTGAATGTAGGAAAAAGTGTCTGAGGAAATAATGGCCAAATTATTCCCAATTTTGATGGAAAAAACAAACAAACATTGACTTACAGACCTATAAGTTCAGCAAATGCAAAATAGAATAAATACAAAGAAAGTACCCACATACATCATAAGCTACTAAAAAGCTAATACAAACTCTTGAAAACAGAGAAAAGAGAAACTTTATATGCATGCAGAGAGAAACCAATGTACTTGACAGCTGACAATGATACAAATTTTAGATAATTTTTCAAAAGAAATATGAAAATCAGAAGATAATGGAAGGATATTTTTTAAACACTCAGAGGGAAAAAAACACTATCAATTCAAAATTCTGTGTCCAGTGAAAATATCCTTCAGAAACAATAATGGAATAAATACATTTCAATATAAATTAAATCTATTATCAGTAGGACTTTACAATAAGAAATATAAAAGGGTTGGGCGTAGTGGCTCATGCCTGTAATCCCAGCACTTTAGGAGGCCGAGGCAGGTGGATCACCTGAGGTCAGGAGTTCCAGACCAGCCTGACTAACATGGTGAAACCCGTCTCTACTAAATACAAAAAATTAGCCAGGCGTGGTAGCGCATGGCTGTAATCCCAGGTACTCAGTAAGTAGGCTGAGGCAGGAGAATCGCTTGAATCCAGGAGACAGAGGTTGCAGTGAGCCAAGATTGTGCAATTGCACTCCAGCCTGGGTAACAAGAGCAAAACTCCGTCTCAAAAACACAAACAAAAAAAGTATATATATATGACATATATAAATATAAATATAAATACATAAACATAAAATATACTTATATCCATATATTTCACATTTATATGTAAAATATATTTTATATTATATAAAATAAAACATTAATATATTATGGAAAATATATTTTATATAAAAATATACATGTAAAATATATTTATATATTTCACATTATAATATATATAAAATATATATATAAAAGTATATTCTCCAGAATGAAGGAAAACAATGATAGGAAAAAACACAAATCAATAAGAAGAAAGGAATAGCACTATAAATGGTAGATAAAGAGGTAAATATAAAATACTACTTTTTTGTCATAAATTCCTTAATATACAACTGTCTTAGTCTGTTTGGACTGCCATAGCAGATTACCATAGACTTTGTGGCTTATGAGCAACAGAAATTTACTTCGTGCAGTAATGGAAGCTGTGAAGTCTAAGATCAAAGTGCCAGCAAATTCTGTGTCTGGCAACAGCCCACTTGTTAGTTCATAGAGCACCATCTTCTCTTTGTCCCCTCACATGGCAGAAGGGACAAGTGAGCTCTCTGGGAACTTTTTTTTTTTTTTTTTTTTGAGACGGAGTCTCGCTCTGTCCCCCAGGCTGGAGTGCAGTGGCGCGATCTCGGCTCACTGCAAGCTCCGCCTCCCAGGTTCACGCCATTCTCCTGCCTCAGCCTCCAGAGTAGCTGGGACTACAGGCGCCCACCACCACGCCCCGCTAATTTTTTCTATTTTTTTAGTAGAGACGGGGTTTCACCGTGTTAGCCAGGATGGTCTCGATTTCCTGACCTCGTGATCCGCCCGCCTTTGCCTTCCAAAGTGCTGGGATTACAGGCGTGAGCCACCGCGCCCCGCTCTCTGGGAACTATTTTTAAGGCACTAATTCCATTAGTGGAGGCTCCGTCCTCATGACCTAATTATCACCTCCCAAAGGTCCCACCTCCAAATACCATCACACTAAGAGTTAGCATTTCAGCATATGAATTTTGGAGAGCTGCAATTACTCACACTCACCAAGAAGACTCATATGCTGGACAATAAAATATTTCTGAATATATTTCAAGAGACTTCAGTCATCAGATATGTTCCCTGACCATTAAAATAAAATACTTAATCAAAACAATAAGATATATAGAAAACGATTCCAAATTACTTGGAACTTAAATTATACACTTCTACATAACCCATAAACCAAAGCAGAAATTACAAAGGAAATTAAAGAAAACTTCAAACTGAAGGATGATGAAAAATATCACCTATATCAGCATTTAGAAGAAAAATTATAGTTTTAAATACCTCTATTAGATAAAATGATTTAAAGTGATCTAATATTTCATATTAAGATGCTAGAAAAAAAATGAAATCCATAAATGAGAGGAAAGAAACAAAGATAAGAATAGAACTCAAATAAACAGAAAGCAAACATAATAGAAAATTTTAAAAGTGAAAAATTTGTTCTTGGCAAATAATAGTAAAACTGATAAACTCACAGTGTTAAGGGAGAAAGCCACAAATGATCAATCATCAAGAATAAAAACATATCTTTCACTCTTATAGATATTAAATGGATAACAAGATAATATGAACAATTCTATGATAGTACATTTGATAACTTAGATTAAATAGGAAATTTAAGGAAAAAATAATACTGATTTTACCCAAATTTTTGTTTAAAAGACAGGCAGAGAAAAATCCCACATCATTTTATGAAGTCAGCATTACCTTTATGCCAAAACTTTAAGAGATATCATAAGAAAAGAAAACTTCTGTGTCATAACGAAGACACAAAAATTCTCGAAAGTAGTAGAAAATCAATTTCAGCAATATAAATATAAAGGATAATACACCATGACAAAGAATGCAAAGTTGGTTTTACATCTTAAAAATTAATTAATATAATTTGTCATACTTACAGAATGAAGATATATCATATGATAATTTCAAAAGATCCGGAAAAAGCATTTGAATTGTATTAGTCCATTTTCACACTGCTCTAAAGTACTGCCTGATACTGGGTAATTTATAAAGTAAAGAGGTTTAATTGACTCACGGTTCAGCATGGCTGGGGAGGCCTCACGAAACTAACAATCATGGCAGAAAGCAAAGGGGAAGCAAGGCATCTTCTTCCCAAGGCAACAGGGAGAAGTGCCCAGCCAAGGGGGAAGAGGCCCTTATCAGATCTTGTGAGAACTCACTCACATCACGAGAACAGCATGGGGGAACTGCCCCCATGATTCAATTACCTCCACCTGGTCCAACCCTTGACACGTGGGGATTATGGAAATCACAATTTAAGGTGAGATTTGGGTGGGGCCACAGAGCCTAACCATATCAGACTAAATCCAAACCCGCTGATTAAAAAAAAGTAGAAACAAACTTTCTCATCTAATAAAGAACATTTTCTAAAAGGTCATCAAGTAACATAAAACTTAATAGTGGAAGAATAACTCCTTTCTCTTCAGATTAGGAACAAAGGCAAAAGCATCATTTCATTGTATTGGAGGCCCTATCTATGTAACAAGGCAAGAAAAAATAAAGTATGCATGTTGAAAACCAAGAAGTAATAAAGTTTCTATTCACAGACAGTATGATTATCTATGAGGAAAATCCTTTTTGAAAGTCTCAGAAAAAGTACTACGTTAATAAATACATTTAGAGTTTACAATATGAAAGTCCAATATAAAACTATCAACTATGTTCTACAGACCTGCAATAAATATCTGAAATTTGAAATTTAAAAACAACATCATCCAAAATACAAAATATTTAGGGGTCAATTTGATAAAAGATGTTTGTAAACCCTACTGTAAAAACTTCACAACATTGCAGAGTGAAAGTAAAGATCTAAATAAAATAAAATACAACTTGTTCATGGATTAATCAGCTCAATATTATTAGGATGGCCATTCTCGCCAAACTGATCTATACATTCAACACAATCACAAACATAATCCCAACAGGCTTTTTATTTTTCAGATATTGACAAGTTGATTCTAAAATTCATCTAGAAATATAAAAACCTAGAATAGGCAAAATAATTTTGAGAAAGAACAAAATTGGATGATTTATTGGATTTTAAAGACATGATAACGAAGACTGTGGTATTAGCATAAAGGCAGGAATACAGACCAATGGAAAAGAATAGAGTTAAAAAATAGGCTGACACATATAAATCAAGTGATTACAACAAAGGTGCCAACATAATTTAATAAAATTCAGATATTCCAATTGGGAAAAGGATATTCATTGTTTTCTAAGCAGCAACAGCTACAGATAACAGGTAGAGGAACACTCCTCACAAACCCACAAGGGACAATATCACTGCCAAGAGGTGATGGATAATTAGGCAAAGCTGAGATTAGTACTGCAATTACCCAGTTTCCTGTCCTTGATTTAATCCACTGAATCACTCAGTCCTTGTATTTGATTTAAAGTAACGTAGTCAAGTTTCTCTAATTGACTTGAAAACAACTGAGAGCCAAATTGCAGTTATAGTGGAAAAAAATGTATATGGGATGAGCATCATAAGATGGGGAGGAAATTCTTTTTTTTTTTCTTTTAATCGAACAGATTTAGGTTTCACTTTTCTACCCCCTTGTTTGATGGTTGAAACTTCTTGGAAGAAAAAAATATTTCCATTAATTAGATGTAATTTGCTTCTGTTATGAGTGAAGGAGCGTTAACAGCAAATTTATTTTTGTTTCATATAATGTATAAGTGAAAATAGAATATATTTTTGTCAAATAAATTATCTCTAGTCTAAGTTATTTTTAATTGTAGAAAGCTCATTTTGGAGGAATCATTTCTTAATGAAATTTAGCTTGATTTAAGAAAAAAATTATTGCATAAATGCCTCATTTGTTCCTGCTCATTTGAATTAACAGCCAAAGTAATATTGTCTCAAAGAGACATTTTTTCAAATGTGGTTTATACAGCAATAAGTTATTGATGTTAACATTTCCAGTCATTATTACTACAAAGCTAAATATCACCAAAATCTTTTAATTTATATTTGATACATAGGATGTGATCAAGGTTGGGAGGTCCTACATTGAACATATTATATTTTTCTCTTATCTTCTAATGAAGTCCATATAATTTAATTTCATTGCATCATGTTCTGATAATATGTTAATTTTTTAAATGCCATCCTTCCCAACAAGCAGAAATACAAACCTAGTATATACAGAAAAAGTCATGTTGTCACTGACTGCTTTTTAAACACAAAGGCTATTATTGGTGGCAGATGGATTTTTGTTCTGAAAAGCTTCATCTTCCTCTTCTGTTTCCCGCCAACACAAAATTAAGTGGAGCTTTGGTAATCAAATATTTCAGTGAATTTGGATTGTAAAAAAGCAAATTTGGACCTTGTATCATTTAGCACTTATTGTCCATGCAAGATAAAGGTGAATGCTTTAGTCTGAACTATGCTAACCATCTATAAAGCTGTTTCATGAAACAATCGTAAATCTTCTTGATTGGGCAGGAATTCCCTGCTCTAGTTACATTATTTCACCAAATACATAAACATAAGCCTGGAATTTTTTTATTTTTATTCTCTTCGTCGTGCAACTTAATTTTGTAAGGACCTACTTGCATTTAGTTTTCACTATTCACTTTATTTTACTTTAAAAAAAATAAATGGGGCAGCAAATCATGGAGTACAGGGAACAAAGGACAATACATAGGGAGTCCATTATATATGAAATTATTTGCATACTGTTGAAATCAAGAGAGCTTTACATTTTGCCTCTTAGCTTTCTCTGCCATACTCATAATCACTTAAAGGGGATGAGTCATCATTAATGCAACCACTAAGAAGGGCAGTAAAGACCTCAGAGAAAAGGACTCAACTTGAGGAGTCATTGAATTCTAAGTTTCAAATAACGCAAATATGCATTGGCATATTAATGGATACATCACAAGGTAGTTTTATCTCGCTACAATTAGATTATACTCCATATAAATTTCCTAACTAGAGGGAACCTATTGCAAGAAAATGTCAGTGAAAATTATGCATGTCTTTCTGAAGAAAATTCTGCCCCTGAGCTTGTTTTTAAAATGACAAACTATCAGAACCTGAAATTAATCATTTGCCATGACTGTAAAAACTGCCACATCAACATGCTAAAGCGTTCTTTGAGCCAATTCTTTCAGTTGCCTATCTTTATAAATGTCTTCCTTTCTTCTCTAATCTGTTCCTGGGTCCTTCTGGCTGGTAAAACTGGAACTGTGCCACAGTTTGTGACTGCATTGGACTTCCTGGGTACATAAGAAAATCCTCCCCACTTTCTTCCCGATTTGAAAGTTCCATATTAGGGCCAGGCGCGGTGGCTCACGCCTGTAATCCCAGCACTTTGGGAGTCCGAGGCGGGTGGATCACCAGGTCAGGAGATCGAGACCATCCTGGCTAACACGGTGAAACCCTGTCTCTACTAAAAACATATAAAAATTAGTCGGGCTTGGTGGCGGGCTCCTGTAGTCCCAGCTACTCGGGAGGCTGAGGCAGGAGAACGGCGTCAACCCAGGAGGCGGAGCTTGCAGTGAGCCGAGATCGTGCCGTTATTGCACTCCAGCCTCGGCAACAGAGCCAGACTCCGTCTCAAAAAAAAAAAAAAAAAAAAGAAAGAAAGAAAAAGAAAGTTTCCTATTACTAGCCTAAATATAACATTACTTAATTATAGATTGCTTTATTGTAAAGTTTTTTCCAGAAATTAATTACCAAAGTTGCCTAATCAGCAACCTAAATATAATTTGATGCTAGTTTCACCTTTTATAGCACAATTAAGTGCTCTAGAAATTCATGGAATTCTTATGCTTCAAATGTTTTATAAATACCATCACCTAGGGACTTTACCAAAAGCATCAAAGATTCACTTTGCCTTTTATGCCAGGAGAATTGCTTCAGTGCTGCTACTTCTTCTGTCTGGCGTTGGAAAAATTTCTTAACTCATCCTGTGTTGCAATGTGGAATTAGAATTTGAGAATGGGGAGAGTTTCCCTACTTAGAGGTCCAGAATGAGAAAGAGCTTTGTCAAAGCAGGAATACATCAGCTTCGTGACACCAGGAGTTGGGATGTGGGTATCAGCTGTTTACAGGAGCTGTCTGAGAAGGCTAGCTGCTCAACAACCGGAAACCTTGTGGCGTGTAAGATGCTGGCAGAGTAAAGGATTCATTAATGCTATGGGAGGTTGAGCTTGGACGCAATGTCACCCTTCCCAGCTGAAGAGAAAGAAGGCAGTCTCCCTGCTGCCTTACTGTCCAGTCAACTCAGACTCAGCCTTTGGGACCCCTTTCAGATGGTTCTGCTCAATGCTTCACACATTGTTTTCAAAAATGTCCTTACTAAAGTATTATATCACGTGATTTGGGAAAATAAGTCAGCAAAGCCCCAGGTTAATTTCTTTTCAGGACTTGGTTCCAGGAAAGTTTACTCATTATTAAACCTTCGACGATAACAGAAAGACTCTGTTTATCCCCAAAACAAAGACAGAATTGTTTTGAACTACCAATGTTTTACCATCAAAGTAATATTGACTGACTTCTATCTGCTGAAAGTTATAGAACATAGCAGAAAATCCCTTCAAAGATGACTTTGTCCCAAAAAAATACATTTAGTGGGCTCTATCCCATTAGATTCTACAAGAAATGTTGACTCCTTTAGGAAAACATGTATTCAGTTGATTTTTATTTGCGTTGCCTTTTGATCCAAAGATCAGAATACTGTTAAATTCTTTGTGAGCATCACAATTGTTACTTATTCATTTTTTGTTTTATTATGATTATCTATTTCTATGCTAGCATATATCTGTCTTCTCATCCATTGACAACTTGAACAAAGCAAGGATGAATTATTTTAGATTTTCAAGAATTCTAGGTGTGTATATTGCATGCCATTTATTGTTACCAAACCGGTTGGAAGACTCCTGGTGCCAATGTTTTCATGTTTCTGAATACTCATGAGTAAATCTTATTTTATACATGTTTCCAAAGAAACTTTGAGTTTTACAGGGATTTCCTCCTCCATGCAAATAATCATGCTAGAAAGGAAATAATTACCACTTTGTTAATTTGTTTATACATTTAAAATTGAATTGCTAATATTTTCTAAAGTCAGGGTGTATGTCTCATGTCGTGAAGAAAGCAAATCATCTTTTTCAAAATGGATGCTTTTGTTTTTGAAATGGCATTTACAAAATCTTCGGGATAGGTAAGATTGAAAAAGTATCATATTGGCAGTGTTTATAACTAATACACAGCTACATTGTACGTATTTATGCATAAGCTGTTCTGCTCCGGAACCAGCGTGTTTCTGTGTGAATATACTGTAGCATGAGGCAGTGCTAAGCTGATGGGACTGTATGTTAATGTTCACAGATTTACTGAGGCATCATATTACTAGAGTGATTAGGTTTGGTATACATAATGCCATGGTGTCAGCAATGTTGATGTTGGCTCAGAAGCCTTTGAAATTAGCATTGCTCATGGCATTTTTTATATACCAAGATGTTACTCATAATGGCAATACTGAAGAAAATACCTCTTCTGTAGGTGTCACACAACACCCCCAACTGTCAGCAAAACAGATTAAGCAGAATTTAAATTCAGCTTTTAGAAAACAAAAGGATGAAGCATTAGAAATTATGTGATCATTTACAAACGACTGTTCTAAAATTCTGATGTTTATATATTTACTGCAATTTTAGACTGTGTTTACATTATGAAGACATAACTCCTGTGCATGCCGTTGGGTTTTATAGAGGCTTCTTTCAGACATTCGCATTAGGAATTCAGTTTTGAAATAAAAGTCATTCCCAAATAAGGCTGATGCTTTTTGTTAAAATAAAATTTATGCCCAGACCCCCAAATGGCTGTGGTGGTTAATTAAGCAGAATCAAGTATTGGAATGCAGCAATTTTTAAAAACCAAGCTGACAATTAATTTTTAAAGACAGACAGTCACCTACTAGATATCAAATTTTTAATGCATTTTCTTAGCCTGCCGCCGTTTCCAGAACTTTGTCAGGCATTTCCTATTTTCCAAGTAGAAGAAAAAGTAGCACATTAAAATGAACCTTTTCCCTTGTTACAGTGGTATTTCTTTGCTGAAACATGTACTTAGTTGAGCTTATTTACATGACCTCTTCTCTTCCAAAAGCTGATTGCATTTTATAATATAATCTAATTTTAGTAATTACAGTGTCTCTATAATACTAGGAAGTGAAAAAAGAGTATTCCCATTTTTCAGCTGAATAATTACAGAAAATAAAAAAAAAGGTAAGTCACTTTTCTAAGGTCACTCAAATGAGAAAGGGTATAAATATCTAAACAGAATTCATGGCCCAAACACCTGCAGTTCCTAGGATACATCCCACTACTCCCTTGAGCATTCCATTCATTTTATGATGAACGGTGGTATACAATTTAATCTCATAGCACCAAAAGTTTCCGTGAAACTTTAACATATGTTGTTACATGTAATTCTTACGATGATGTGAATTTTTAATCACATTTTACTCATGATGAAAAATGCCAATTTTAAAGACATAAATTGACCTTTCTAAGGTTATATAGATGATAATTGGAAGAGCTGAAATAGGATCTTCAAGAATAACATTCTTTCCTCTTCCTTATAACTACAGTTGCCTTTTACTGAGTTATTTCTGTCTCTGCCTTCAAAGCATGTTTCGCCCTTCAGGATCTGTCTCAATACTACCTATTCCACAAACACCTTAATGCCCCAACATTCCCACACGGAAATTTGTACAAATACCTTGCATACAATTATAATATGTGGCTTATCTCTTTTTTCTAGAATAAAGCAGTAAAGGGAAAAGACTGATGAATCTTGCTCATACCAGGTATCAAAGAGCATAGATTGGATTAATTAATGGAATGAATGAATGGATTAATGAAAAGGATGGATTAATGAATGGAATCATTAAGAAAAACAATGTTTTTTTATTTTCACATAACAATAATAATAAGATGAAAGTTAAAATATTATTCTGGCCTATTCTCAAGGAAAAGAGAATATCTGTGGATCTGCTATGGCCTGAGTATAGGAGAAGGCAAGGATAATGCTCAGCTGTGGAAAGAATGAGGTAGGAACTAATTCCCAGTCCCAGGTTAGGTGTCCAGGAAACCTGGCAAGTTCTGGAAATTCAAGTCTAAGGAAGCAGGTAGAGATGGATCTTATATTCTGCAAAACTAGATACTAGTTACAAAAGAAGCTTGTCAAACAAGCATTTTTTATGAACCAAGAGGTGTTTCTCTAAGCAACTTATCCACACAGGTCTCAGAGCATCTCATGCATCTAAATTTGTGTTTGCAATCACAGTTGAGTCGAAATTAGGACAAAAGAAGCTTTTCTTGCTTGTTACCTCACTAGACTCTAAGCTCTTTGGTGGCCAGGACTGTGTCTTAATCATCATTATGTTACTAATGTCACTGGTACAAAGCAAAGTGCCTAACACATTTGAAATATTTAACATTTTTAAAAAAATAAATAAAATGCCAAAATCCAGAGTATTGTAGAGGGGAGGTATTCCCTCTTCATCCTCTGTGGCATGCCAGCATATTCTCCTCCCAAGATGTTTTTCAGGATGACATTAACTTAATAATTTTTCTAAGACAGAAAATCTGGCCCTTACCCTTGAAGAATGTGAAGCCTTATTTGTCAGCACAAATAAAGTGATCTGTCTCTCAGACACAGATTCACATTAACTACACACAAAACTGATGACTAATATGAGTGACAACTGATTAATTTTAGTATAAAATCTATTTGATTCAATTTCCTTATTTCTATCCAATGCATTATCTCCCTGAAGACAAAATATATGGGAAATCCAATTATAATAAAATGTTATTGGATGAAAATATAATTGAAAATTGGACATTCAAATAAAACCACCATCTCCTATAAAGGATAATTGTGATAAAAGAGCAGATATAGTCAAAGTCATTGGCCAAAGGTCTTCTCCACTCACCAGACTGTGCCAGCATGGGTCTTTCCTGTTTACCTCCCTAACCCTTTTGATTTTTTCTGGAGGTTCTTAGTACTTTTTTTTGATAGATTCATTCATTTTAAAAATAGTCTTTGTTAATATATTTCATTGGATTATATCAAGTCTTGTAGGACTGGAAGCTAGACTCCTTTGTGTAGCTCTATTGATGTAAAAATGTGACTCTCATAGCGAACAGAACAAATAGATTTTCCTCATTTCAAAGTTCCTAGGAGAAACCACATTGTATTATGATGACATCACAACAATTAGATACAAGAATGATTAAGAAGAGGAAAAATTGTTTTTTTCCCTACTAAAAGAATTAAACTCTCACAATGCCAAAAAATAAGAGGAATAATGACTATTGAGTCTTACCTGGGTCCACGAGGCTCTGCTGGCTTCACAGATGAAGCCTGTTGACTTCATCTGCAATGCAGATTTAGCTCAACCAGGTCTGTAATCATAGGCAAACGAGATTCAGGAAGGTTTTGCCCTGCATTCTGGATATCTTCCTCAAGCCTCCTTATAGTTAGCTATATCTCTACTCTTACTACAGTATGACAACTGGGCATTTTACATGAGCTGGAGACTGTATCCCCATCATGTGCTGAAGTATTAGACACTCCGAGAGAAGAGACTTGGGCAGCCTGAAATGAACCTTTAGGGAGTGATGTGGCTGAATATATACTTTGATCTCATTCCCCTCCTTCCTTCTCCTAACTCCCCTCTAATCTCCTCCTGTCAGCAAGAGTAAGGTGGAGAAGGATGCAGAGTGTATCTACAAAGTATCCAATAAAAGATACTTGAAACAGTAGGAAAAAGTGCAAACGAGTAATGTGAATTTGATCAAGTCTCTTCTCTAGACCTTAATCTCCTTATTTTTGGAATATCAATAACAATAGCCACAGAATTGGTGGGAAAATTAACTAGTTCATGAAAGAATGTTTAGCAAAGCACTTGGCATCTAGTACAAGTTTTAAATCTGCCAGCTTTCAATGATGCTGGCATTATTATTATTACAATTACTATCACAGTCCATTCTTTGGCACAAATTCACTTCAAACAATCCTGCCACCAAGTCCACATCTTCCTGAGGAAAATTTTGTCCATGAACCTTCTTGCCTGATGATCCAAGTGATCAAGGCTGAATCCCTGCCTTCTTGCTTTTCAGATTCCCCATCACTGGTTTCCACTGACCATTATTGCTTCCCTGAAAAACATTGCCTTACTGGACTACTCACTGATGAGCAGTGCTACCCCTATTAAATATTTGTATTAGTTCATTCTCATACTGCTATAGGGAAATAATCTATAAATTGTAATTTATAAAGGAGAGAGGTTTAAATTGACTCACAATCTGCACAGCTGAGGAGGCCTCAGGAAAGTTACAATCATGTGAAGCAAACACATCCTTCTTCACATGGAGACAGGAGAGAGAAGTGCTGAGCAAAGGGGGAGAAGCTCCTTACAAAACTATCAGGACTCATGAGAACTCACTCACTATCATGAAAACAGCAGCATGAGGGTAATTACCCCCATGATTCAATTGCCTCTCACTGGGTCCCTCCCATGACTACAATTCAAGATGAGATTTGAGTGGGAATACAGACAAATCATATCATTCCACCCCTGGCCCTTTCCAAATCTCATGTTCTTCTCACATTTCAAAATACAATCATGTCTTCCCAACAGTCTTCCAAAGTCTTAGCTCATTCTAGCATTAACCCTAAGTCCAAGTCCAAGATCTCATTTCAGACAAGGCAAGTCCCTTCTGTCTATGAGCATGTAAAATCAAAAGCAAGTTAGTTACTTCCTAGATACCACAGGGGTAAAAGCCTTCATAAATGCACCTGTTCCAAACAGGAGAAATTGGCCAAAACAAAGGGGTTATAGGCCCCATGAAAGTCTGAAATCAAATAGGGAAGTCATTAAACCTTAAAGTTCCAAAATGATCTCCTTTGACTCCATGTCTCACATTCACATCACGCTGATGAAAGAGGGGGGCTCCCATGGCCTCAGGCAGCTCCACCCCTGTGGCTTTGTAGGGTACAGTGTCTCTCCCAGCTGCTTTCATGGGTTGCCATTGTCTGAGGATTTTCCAGGTGCATGGTGCAAGCTGTTGGTGGATCTACCATTCTGGGGTCTGGAGGATGGTGGCCCTCTTCTCACAGCTCCACTAGGCAGTGTTCCAGTGGGGACTCTGTGTGGGGGCTCCAACCACACATTTCCCTTCTGCACTGCCCTAGCATAGGTTCTCCATGAGGGCTCCACCCAGTAGCACATCTCCACCTGGACATCCATGAATTTCCCTACATCCTCTGAAATCTATGTGGAGGTCCCCAAACCTCAATTCTTGTCTTCTATGTACCCACAGGACCAAAACCACATGGAAACTTCCAAGGCTTGGGGCATGCACTGTCTGAAGCAATGGTCTTAACTGTACCTTGGCCCCTTGTAGCCACTGCTGGAGCAGCTAGATGCAGGGGCCGAGGCTGCACACAGTAGGGGGACCCTGGACCCAGCCCAGGAAATCATTTTTCCCTCCTAGGCCTCTGGGCCTGTCATGGGAGGGGTTGCCTCAAAGGTCTGTGACACGCCCTGGAGACATTTTCCCCACTGTTTTGGCAATTAGCATTTGGCTCCTTGTTACTTATGCAAATTTCTGCAACCAGCTTGAATTTCTCCCCTGAAAAATGTCTTTTCTACTACATTGTCAGACTGCAAATGTGTCAACCATCAGATCTCATGAGAACTCACTCACTATTACAAAAAGAGCAGCATGGAGGTAACTGCTCCCATGATTCAATTACCTCCGACTGGGTCCCTCCCATGACACATAAGGATTATGGGAACTACAATTCAAGATGAGATTTTGGTGGGGGCATGGAGAAACCATATCAATATTATAGTCTTCTTACCACAAGGGTAGAATAGAGATAGAGGTGGGCTTAGTCCCTAGGTTTTAGACCTTCTAACTCCATGTCTTTATTCTTAAATGACTACAGTTGATATAATTATATTCCATGCTATGACAAGGAAAAGAGTTTTATTTTTAATGCCTTGGTATTATTCAGAATCAAATGCATTACTATAGCATTTAAGAGTGACATTTAGAGAATGAAAGGATGCACCATTAGGAATTGTGGGTCTGTACACAAATGAATACAAATGCAAACACGAAATGCCTTGGTCATCTCCTGTTTCCTTTCTGAGTCTATGGTTTATGGGAGAAAGCTTCACTGGTCACAGAAACCATTTTGGAAGGATCATTGCCAATTGCATAAGTTTGACAGTCAAAACATATTAGGTGATTGTTGGCCATAACTTACCGAAAATATGAAACTAAGTGAAGCAAGACTGAGACTAGGGGATTACTCTGAGACTCTGAACACCAACAATTTAGTTGAATCCAGTAATTTACTGTTGCCAACTTAGCATGGCTCTCCGAAGCACTTTAAACTCTGCTGCTTGCAGGAGTGGTCAGTTGGTGGGTGAAACGGTTTTTTGTTGTTGTTGTTTTATTTTCTAACAGGTTTAGATTGGTTTTTTTTCCCCTGGCAATGAGTTTCTAATACTGCTTCTTTTCAACTCTCGAAGCCCTACTCTTCTGCCCAGCTTGAGGTGTCAGGAAATGATATGGAAAATAATATTATTTTTACTCTAGGATTGTGCCCAAAAATCAGGTAGAAAGACTGGCTTTGTTTTCTCAAGGGCCTGGAATCACTGCCATAGGAATGAAAAAAGGATGAACTGGAGAGAGTTAAGACATCTATCTCTTAAGCTGGGCACCTGTAAAATACCTAAATGGACATAATTTACACTCCAGGATTTCTCAGCCTGATTTAATTTCTTGTGCTCTAAATGACAGGCTTATTGTGATATATTGGATATAATCTCTGTGGAAGGTAAAATTACAAGATTGTAATTGGGAGGACATGAATTACAATTTCTGTAATAATGGGCAATCAGAAGATGTGACATCTTCAGTCAGTGCTGCTGATTCCTGGATGAAGGCCCTGCCTGTGTCTTTGCAAAGCCTCACATATGGTGTTTGAAGTATACTGACAGAAGAAAAAAAGAATAATTATGAGTGGTATTGATGCTGGTGCTGTGTTTAACAGTGATACAAAATCCTCTGAAAAAAATATAAAACGGCATAAAGTTCCTTTAGTATCACAAAAACAGCACAGAGGAATAAATGAATCTGAGCATTCAAACCCAAAGGAAAATAGCTATCTCAGCCATTTGTCAGGAAATTGAATGAATTCTTTAATCTTTCTTTGATCTGTTGATTGAGGGTTTTAAGTAATGAAGTAATCACTTGAAAGTGGTAGGATTCCCCTAGATGCACACAGAAATGCTGCTCACAGTGTCCTAGACAAAACATAGAATCTAGTGGTGGGGAGATGTTTTCCAAGACCATTAAACTTGTCCCTCATAATGTGGTGCAGCACCTAAGCACTAATTAGCTGTGAGATCTTGGACCATTTACTTAGCCTTAATCTTCAAATGCAAAATAAGAGGTTTGAGAAAAATGATCTTATATACTCTTATGATGATTCAATTATGAGATCCCGGGGTAGTTATACCTGACTTCCTCTGGAGTGGAAGGGCAAGCAAATGAGCTGATATTTGTTATTACATTTCTTTTTTTTTTTTTTTTTGAGATGGAGTCTCACCTGTTGCCCAGGCTGGAACGCAGTGGTGCCATCTCGGCTCACTGCAGCCTCTGCCTCCCAAGTTCCAGCAATTCTCCTGCCTCAGCCTCCCTGGTAGCTGGGATTACAGGCACGTGCCACCATGCGCAGCTAATTTTTGTGTTTTTAGTAGACACAGGGTTTCTCATGTTGGCCAGGCTGGTCTCAAACTCCTGACCTCAGGTGATCTGCCTGCCTCGGCCTCCCAAAGTGCTAGGATTACAGACGGGAGCCACTGCACCTGCCCCTACCTATTATCACATTTCTAATTTTGATTATTGTATGCTATATTTTTGGTTGGCAATGTGATTGACAATTTTAATACCTTGGTTTCTTCAAGAGCTAAAAAATAATTCTTCCTAGAAAGCTATATTATTGTCAGTTTCAAATAAAACATAAAAAGCATGCCAAGTATTACTTTAATAAACTTTTCCCAAGCCACTTGTTCCTGCTCTTCTTCCTCCTCCTCCTTCTCTTAGTCATTTCTTTCGTTCATATCACTCATTAACTTGCTTGAATTGTCTACTCACAGTTCAATGCTCATAAAAGAAATAAGTGACTTTTACATAACCAAAGATGCTAGATTCTAATGCCTATGTGACTAAGCTTTAGACCACATTATACCAACACCAAAGGCACTCAACTCTACAATGACCCACTCAGCCTTTGAGGTATGTCCTAAACTTAGACATCCATTCATTGTAGGTACTCTATGCTGTACTATAATTATTTGCCCGACTAGATGGTTTTTCTTGAAGAACTTGGATACAAAGAATAGAGAGACTCAGACGACATGGCCGCACAGAAGAAAAGTCATGAAAGGTTTTCAGTAAACAAGAGCCATAATACAGGAATAACTGCGAAAACAGAAGCTGGTTAGCTCAAGTCTCAGTCAATAGTAGAAAGAGAAGTAGAAAAAGAATTATAGAGAGAGACTGAAACTGAGTTGGGGGAATAATTTACTGCCAGAATTGTTGTTGGGCATCTAGAGTAGATTGAATTCTTATTGAGTTCCAGTTCTCCATGAGATCTGATTATGTACATGCTGAGGCCTTTTTCAATGTTTCCTGGTTCTTCTGTGTGAATCCTGATCAAAACTAACATTATCTGAAGAAAAAAAAAAACAAACTTGTTTACCTTTTTGTTCTTTGTCAACTGAAAGAGCCTAATATAAGGAAGTGTCAGTAAAATTAACCTGTTGTTTCTGGTTCAAAATGGGCTTATTCCTGAATATGCAAAAGCGTTTCAGTAAGGGTAGGCAGAAGGGAATTACAGTAAAGCCTAGACACGTTAACCTATTTTGTTTTATATTTCAGGTTTTAGTAAAGGGATAAATAGTCAAGGAATCTGAACCTAAAAGTTTACATGAGGTGAGTATCTATAAGCTGCATGTATCCATATTATCTCTGTTCATGATTTGCAGGGATAGTCAAGGTTGAGGTGTAATAAGATTATTTTGTATACAGAATTTGGTTAATGTTATTATTACTTTCATGAATCCCTGGTATCAGCAGTATAGTTTATCATTCCCTACCAGAGAAAGGTATAAATTAGACTGCAGAATGCTTATTCTGTCTGTTAGTCATTGAAGTATTTATCAGTGTGCTAATTAGAGTCCTGTTTATGAGGCTGAAAGAGCTCAGGACCAATTTCTCACATAGCTCCTGTTGGTGGGCATAGTTTCCAGAGAAGCATGATTACATCTGGTGTGCATGTTGTAGCTCAGCATTGATATTTTATTCATTTTATAGCTAGCAGCAGTTTTTCAGGCAATATCTGTCTGAAATAGTGGATTCAGTAGAAACAGCAATGTAGCTATGATATGCTCTGTTCTATCAAGTGGAAAACTTTAAAGGAAAACCTACGTGATTTGAATATCCTTGTAAATCGTGTTTAATGCACCTTTAAATTAAAGGAGAAGAGTTGATCACAGAAACAATAGCACTTAATACAAATCTCTTCCCGGTCTGATGCAAAGTAAGCCTCATATGATGTCATGAGAATGAAGTCATAATTGTAGGGCCATTTCAGGAACCAAGGAGACCAGAATAATATTTTGATCCATGGAAAAAAGGGCGGTGCTTTCTCCACTTTGATTTAGTTTGTCAGTCAGGCAATAGAACATTTACAAACTTACTTGTTTTCCTCAGCATAATTGTGAATTTGAGAGTGAACATACTTTCTTTTTTTCAGTCCATCTATTCTTATGTTTAAATTGGGATCCAAAACAGGAGATACTAAGATCATGCATTCCTCACAGTAAAAACTGACTAATTTTCATTGTTCATAGGTCCAGTTGAGATTCAACTTTAGCTGCTGACCAATTTCATTCATTTAGAAAAACAGGTGCCTCTAACTGGATTTAAACATCTTTAAAAGGACAATGCTACTTATCCAAATTGTTACTCTATCAAAGGTATGGCAAGTTTATAACAGTTTCTTGTCCACAGCCATCAACACTGTGGTCCCTAAATGACCCACCCAACTATATCATCGACACAGTTCACAGCAGTGTCCTGTGACTTACATGAAGGATGAAAAAACATTTGAAAAGCCTGAAGTAGTCCTCAAAATGTTACCTGCTTGATAGACATAGTAGACATTCATAAACCTGCATATTTCTGGCGTTGGAAGCCAAGAAAATATTTTACAACTCTGCCCTTCTATTTTCAACATCTCACCTGGAAAAGCAGGTTAGGTCTAGAGAGAACCATAAAATACTGGGGTAAAGTTAGGATGCAGAAAATGAGAAGAATGTTCATTGATAAAATTTTATTTTGTTCTGTGATGACTTTTCTCCTTACTCTGAATATTAAACTGGCCAGGTCAGGTTAGTACAGGTTGCCATCAAATGACAAAAAGAAGGGGAATAAAAGTCAGTGAGTTATGTATGCACTTTGTTGCAGTTGCTGAACGACAGTGGGGATTTGTTATGGGACTTTGTGAAACATTTCAGATGTTGGTCCACAGTGACGCTTTTGGCTTGGGGAGAAACTTTGTTTCTCCCTCCATCTTTTATCCATGACCTTCACCTAACACTTCTATCCTACTGAATTCTGGTTAAAATAAATATCAAAGGAATATACAGCTTAAGAGAAATACATTTTAAAAAAGAGAAGGAGGCATCAAAGCCAATCTCTGTCCCCTATGGGTTTGGGGATTTTTTTTGAAATCCATCTGCTGCTCTATTTTTTATTCCTGTATTTTTTTAACTGCAGCTTAGTATTAGTAAATACATCTATAGAGAAAAAGACAATATTTCCTCTCATGAATTAGCACCTATCTTGCGAAAGATGCTCTACTCAGCATTGTAGAGAAAACGGCAACCTGATTCTTGCCCAGGCCTCTCAGATTATGTTGTGAATGAAAAACTAAGGCAGAAGGATGAATGTGAATATATTCTAAAAAATGGAAAACAGGGGAGGGAGAGATTGATTCCCACCAAAGAGATCTGAGAAAGCTAAGTTAAAGAAAATTTAAAGGTGGAATTTGTGATTCTAGCATTTTGGGAGGCTGAGGCAGGTGGATCAATTGAGCCCAGGAGTTGGAGACCAGCCTGGGCAACATGGCAAAACCTTATCTCTACAAATATAATATATAAAGCAAGCTGAGCATGGTGGCACATACCTGTAGTCCCTGCAAGTCAGGAGGCTGAGGTGGGAGAATAACCGTAGCCCAGGAAGTCGAGGCTGTAGTGAGACATGATCGTGCCACTGCACTCCAGCCTAGGTGACAGAGTAAGACCCTGTCTCAAACATAAATAAATAGAAATAAAGATGGAATTTGGGGGATAGAAATAGTGGAAAAGAGAAACCTTTTGGTAGAGAGAGGGGACATATGAAAAACTCCTCAATTAATATTTGTCCAATTAACTAAAGAGTTGACTAGTTATATAAGTCAAGAAAAATTAGAACAAATTCAAGGAATGGCATCTTTTTGCACGCTGGAGAATAAGATGCTGGAGAGATTTGAGGAAAATATTAGAAGATGAGGTAATAACAAAAGACAATGGCTACGTTCAATAGAACATTATCCACTGTGCTGATCCCGGTGGCCATAGAAGTGTTTTGAGTAAAGTTGTAATCTGAAAATATAGGCTTTAAAGGGTACCTCTGCCAGCACCATTAAGAATGGATTAGGATGTGTAATGACTGGTAGGTAGAATATCAGCTAATTAGTTACTATAGTTCTGGTAAGTTTCAATAAAACGTTTAAAATTCTATGGCGTGTTGTAATTTACAAAGTGCTCACACAAAGCAAAATTCAAAGTTTGCTCATTTGAATAGTACCTGATTTAGGGGAGAAGGGCGGGACTGAAAAGAAAGCACAGATGTGAGAGATATTGTAGAGGCTGAATTGAAGTATCTGTCTGCTGTTTAAACGTGGACAATACAAAAGCAATCAAAAGATTTCAGTCTTAGCTGAGAGCTACTTATCATCGTCACCACCAACAATATATTGAGGACATTCTGAGTGTTAGGCCCCGTTCTGAGATGATCGCCTTTAATTCTCACAACTGCGTGTAGTCACTCCCATCTTAGAGATGAGGAAACTGGGCATTAAAAAAATATGAGGAAATCTGTTCAAAATCACATTACTGGTAAGTAACAATCAAGATTTGTTTGAATTTGAAACTTTCAACCACTTTAACATTTAGTGCCTTCTGTAATACTGGTTAGTGATGGGTATAGAAACAATCTCTTTGTTTATATCTTCCTGATTTTGTGCAAGAAATATAGGTCTTACAAAAAAATTTTAATTTGACTTTTTAAGTTATTCATTATTTGATTCAAGATAGACAGTACTTTATTTTAAATTATTGTCCAGAAACCTGTCATATTTGATTATAATGGCAACAGATCCCACTTAAAGAAACTTGGCAATCTCTTACCACACTACATTTTAAACATGATGGTGTGCAAATAATGGGAAGCTTTTCTGCCAAGGTGCTGCAGCATCATGATAGAGTCACCTTCACTCTCAGAAACTGTTATATCAAAAATCCTCAAGGCTTAAGTGACAAAATTCATTTTCCTCTTACCACCCATACACATGACAATATTTGCATTCTCAAAGTTATTGTTATGCAGTCACAAAATGTATTTCCAACATGTCTCACTTTTAGCAATCCTGTATCAACTATTGTAGTTTTCTTTTGGAGCCCAACTTAAATCTTTCAGGCCCCTGGGATCACTTAATAGGTTACTGCTTCAATGCGCTAAGTGGGCCCTTGGTGGCATGAAGCAATTAATGAGTTGTCCAGAAATGCCTGGTAATAGCTTAAATCAAGAATACAAATGAGGCTCTCAATTGCTACATCTTCTACAATGTATTTTCATGTAAGTGTAAATGTGCACTATCTGATGGTTTCTCTATGATTTCTTTCTATGCTGTGCTTGAAATCACAGTACAACTAGTACAGATTTCTTTTCCTCTATGCACTTCATTTAATTATACAATTATACACTCACTCTCCAGAGAGGTTGTATTGGAAATGATCTGTGCAAAGAAATGTTTAAAGGTGCAAAGTCACACTATTATGAGAATGTAGGGTTCTTAGTTCAAATGATAGGGCCATTTAGTCACAAATATTTTTTAAAATAATAAGTATTTATTCACAAAGTAACCATTATTATGTTTCTTATCTTGTCTTTCCCTTATATGGCGCATTACTTTATTTTATTCACAAATTTGTCCTGAAGTACGGGAGAAAATACAACAACAGGCTGTATTAAAACTATTTCTTTCCAGAGAAAGCACTGGCAGGGGAAAAATCTATTTAAAGAGCATTGTCTCTTTGGTTAAGCAGGAAATGAATTTGCTACAAAGAGCTGTGGAACCCTGCTCTGATAGAATTGAAGGTAATTAAAATCTAATGGTAGAATCTAACCATTTAAATTGCAATTTAAATTGGTCAAATAGGATTGAAATCAGAATATTTGACAACCTTAAAATGGGACTATACGAGATTCACTGTGTGCATATGAAATATTTTGCTTACTCTGTATGGAAATTAACATTGCATGGATGAAACGAAATAGTTTTTACATTTATATGACTTTTCATTAGTATAAAAAGAGAGTTGTGAGCATTTTTATTTTACTATATATCATGACAAAGAACAACTGGCAGTAAATTAAAAGCTTTCAATAACAAACGAAAGATGATTAGGTATTTGTTGTTCATGAAATCTTATTATTTTAGCATGTATACTTTATAAATCTGAAGATGAGAATTTTATCTTATCAAATTACATTTATTGCTGGTTTAACTCAAGGCTGCACGGTTAGGCCTAACAGTTTTTCTCTCCCCAAGTGTGGAAAACTTAAAGTTGCAATGCGTATGTTTCCACAAGTAACTTTACTATTTTTATTAAAATGTTAATATATTAAAGTGGTTTGACACATGAAGTCAAGGTAAAGCTAATTTTACGTCTTACAGGAATTGATAAAACACAACAATAAAGACTAATGGAAGTTTAGAGAGATTATGATTTGCCAAAATGAATAGTTCTTCCAAGTTTTTGCTCAACACTTTTTTTTTTAATTATTTTAAGTTTAGGGTTACATGTGCAGGTTTGTTTCATAGGTAAACTTGTGTCATGGAGGCTTGTAGTACAGATTATTTCATTACTCAGGTATTAGTCCTGGTACCCATTTGCTATTTTTCCTGATCCTCTCCCTTCTCCCACCCTCCCACCCTCCACAGTCCAATAGGCCCCACGATGTGTTGCTCCCCTCTATGTGTTCATGTGTTCTCATTATTTAGCTCCCACTTTTCTAGTATACCACTAATTCTTACTATTTTGCACATTATATAAGGCCCTGGGTACAACTACTCTTAATACCACACCAAACACCAGATATCCAGTGTTTTTGAGGATATGATCCACTGCATCTACATCTCTCAGACTCCATCTTATATCAGAGGACCACGGAGAACGATTTCAGGTCTTATTGGCCACATAAAACCTACATCTCTGAATAGGGCTAGGAATTGAAATACACTGATAGAAGAATGGCTAGCTAAAGTGCTAACAATAAAAGACAGATGGAGGTAAAGTCAATTTTATTTTATGTTTCAATACCTTTATTCTTCATTAAAATTGTTTTCTAATTAAGGATTTGGGGACGGGGGTTGTAATACATTTATACAAACAATTCTCTCATACATCCCCCAAACACACATACAGGCACATTTTTTTTTTTTTTTTTTTTTTTTGAGACGGAGTCTCGCTCTGTCTCCCAGGCTGGAGTGCAGCGGCGCAATCTCGGCTCACTGCAAGCTCTGCCTCCTGGGTTCACGCCATTCTCTCGCCTCAGCCTCCCGAGTAGCTGGGACTACAGGCGCAAACAGGCACATTTTAACAACTTTAGTTTACTGAGAATTTTGTATCTCAAGGAAATGTGTGCTTAACTCATAGTAAAAGACTCCACCACTGCATAAAGTAACCACGTAATTTTAAGGGAAATCATTATTTCAAAAGGGAAACATAGGGAGGAAATAAAGTTCTAACGGCAAGAAGAAAACCTGATTCTCCATCCATGAGCTTCATTGAAATTATAGACAAGCAGATGTTCATGAAAGACAATATATTTATGTATTTTCCCATAGAAACAATGTTAAAATTGAGAGTTCTGTTCTTGACAGGAGATTTGGCATAAAAGTAAGCCTAGCTTAGGCCAACGATGTCATAAAAAAACCATAAAATTCTTCCATATATTTAATAGTAAAATTATGCTCACAACCCAATAAAATGAGCATAAATATCCCATACACATTGATTATACAAGAGGGTACTCTATGCTATAAAGTATACATGCTTCACATAAATAAAATTATACTATACTATAAATTAAAACTACTTAAAATTAATATGCTAGCTATAATACAGATTGAATATCTAATTAACAATATTTTTGCTTGCCTTCTTAGAAATGTTATGATTTGAATGGCTTGGGTGTCTTAAGTTGCTGTCTAAGGAAGATTGAAATGACTTCTTTTCTTTGAAAGGTTCCCTGTCTTAACCCACACAATCCAGACTGCAAGAGATGGTGAGACTGTTCAGCAGACTATATCATAAGAGAAGTAAGCTGAGAATAATCATGGATAAGAAGACACAGGCACTGGACCCTCTGGCATTGGCCAACCACCTAAAATTCAAAATCAGACCTCAGACAGATTTAGACATGATTTGGGCTAGTGTAAAATTCCAAAAGGGGGAAGTGATGGAAGAGACACAAAAGAGAAGTCTTGCAACATTAGTGATACTTTTGGTCAGGAAGCACTGCAGCTCATGACTCCCTATATAGCAGGAAATACAGCTGGGGAGCAACTGACAGAGGCAGGGAAAAGGGCTATGGAGATTATCTGAAAAGTGAATAAGTCAAATATCAGAGCTAAGGTCTAGTCTTGAGAGGTGACAATAACAGAAAAGGGTGCTACTTGATAGATATACAGATGTCCAGAGAATTCCCAGAGCTCTAATGACAATGGATCTTAGAGGCAACAAGACAAACTTAAGACCCTATCATCAACCCTGATGGAAGAAGGGTCTCTAACACACAGTCAGGTTTGTCTTCACTGGCTCCAGAATTGGATCTTCAGTAATCTGCAGTTAAGTGGCCTGGAGTAGGCATTGATCAGCACTTCCCCCAGTAGACAGAAGCTCAGATGTCATCCAGTGACCCTCACTTGATGCTCAAAAATTGAGTTCTCATTTTCAGAACAAGAATGTTATTTTATTTTAGTCCATTCAGACGTCTATAATAAAAATGTCATAAACTGGGTGGCTTATAAACAACAGAAATTTATTTTCACAGTTCTGCAGGCTAGAAAGTCCAAGAACAAGGCACCTGCAGATTCAGTGTCTGGTGAGGGCCCATTTCCTTATAGACCATGCCTTCTGGCTGTCTCTTCACTTGGTGGAAGGGGCAAAAATCTCCCTTAAGCCTCTTTTATAAGGATGCTAATCCCATTCATGAGGGCTTTGCCCTAATGACCCCATCACCTCCTAAAAGCCCTACCTCTTAATATTATCACTTTGGAGATTAGGTTTCAACATATAAACTTGAGGGAGGGAGACACAAACATTCAGATCATGGAAATCTTGGTGGCATATAAATGCTCATTCCAAAAAATAAACTTAGTAATATAGAACATATTTACAGCAGTAAATCATTTGCTTTTCCCCCTCATCTCATTCTACTAAGACCACCAAGGTTGCCAAAAAAATGCAAATAAGTTGTCTGCTTACGTTATCGATTGTTTATTTTGCTGTTCATAAGTATGTTTATTGGAGCACTATTTACAATAGCAAAGTCATGGTGTCAACAATGTATCCATTGGAGAAAGAAAATGTGGTACATATACACCATGGAATACTATGCAGCTGTAAAAAAGAATGAAACTGTGTCCTGTGCATCAAAATAGTTGGAACTGGAAGACATTACCCTAAGGAAGTAAGTCAAAAACAGATACTCAAATACAGCATGTTCTCACTTATAAGTGAGAGTTAAACAATGGGTACATATGGACATAAAGATGGAAATTATAGACACTGAGGACTTCAAAAGGAGGGAAGCTAGACTGGGAATGAGGGTTGAAAAATTGCCTGTTGGGTACAGTGTTTATTATTTTGGTAATGGGTTCACTAGAAGCCCAAACTCCAGCATTAGGCAATATAGCCATGTAACAAACCTTCACATGTATACCATGAATCTGAAATAAAACAATAAAATAAAATAGAAAATGCAAATAGCAAACTGAGGAATGTGATTTGAAATGAGCCGCTTTAGCTATCTTTCTCCGCCTTCATGTTGTATAATCTGGGGAGGTGTTGATGGTTCAATTATCTGCACATGGCCTTGGAGCTTTTTATTTCAGTTTTTGGGGTCACATTCATTACCTCATTTTATTCACAATGATCTAACATAGATACCGAGATAATTATTATTATCCCCATTTTACAGACTAGGAAACTAACTTGAAGAAGTACAAAGTAATAAATGCAAATCTGTGCTTCAATAGTATTAGGCAAAGGGTCTGTCTGTGCTCAAGTTCTCTTGCAGCCCACCATGCCTGAGCCCCCAGAGGTGGGCTCCCGTGCTGCCCAAGCCTCGCCAACAAATGCCACCCCCTGCTCCATGGCACCCAGTCCCATCGACCGCCCAAAGGCTGAGGAGTGCAGGCACCCAGCGCGGAACTGGCGGGCAGCTCCGCCCACGGCCCTGGCTCAGGATCCACTAGGTGAAGCCAGCTGGGCTCCTGAGTTGGGTGGGGACTTGGAGAACTTTTATGTCTAGCCAGAAGATTGTATATGCACCAATCAGCACTCTGTCTAGCTCGGGGTTTGTGGATGCACCAATCAGCACTCTGTCTAGCTCGGGGTTTGTGGATGCACCAATAAGCACCCTGTATCTAGCTAATCTGGTGGGGACTTGGAGAACCTTTATGTCTAGCTAAAGGATTGTAAATACACCAATCAGCACGCTGTTTCTAGCTCAAGGTTTGTAAACGCACCAATCAGCACCCGGTGTCTAGCTCAAGGTTTGTAAACACACCAGTCAGTGCTCTGTGTCTAGTTAATCTAGTGGGGACTTGGAGAACTTTTACTTCTAGCTCAGGGATTGTAAATACACCAATCAGCACTCTGTCAAAATGGACCAATCAGCTCTCTGTAAAATGGGCCAATCAGCTCTCTGTAAAATGGACCAATCAGCAGGATGTGGGTGGGGTCAGATAAGGGAATAAAAGCAGGCTGCCGGAGCCAGCAGTGGCAACCCTCTGGGGTCCCCTTCCATATTGTGGAAGCTTTGTTCTTTCACTCTTTGCAATAAATATTGCTGCTGCTCACTCTTTGGGTCTGCATCACCTGCTTTTATGAGCTGTAACACTCACTGCGAAGGTCTGCAGCTTCACTCCTGAAGCCAGCAAGACCACGAACCCACCAGAAGGGGTGGAAGAAACTCCGAATACGTCCCAACCTCAGAAGGAACAAACTGTGGACACACAATCTTTAAGAACTGTAACACTCACTGCGAGGGTCCGCGGCTTCATTTTTGAAGTCAGTGAGACCAAGAACCCACCAATTTCAGACACACTCTCACGTGGTAGATTCTCGAAAATATTTATTTGCTAAATGAATGAAGTAATGGATGACTTTTTTCAACCAAAGTATTATGTTTTAAGGTACAAGCAGAGTAAGGTAGAGATGTGAAGTCATACCAACCTGATGAATGAAGATGATAGTCACAGTTAACATTAATTACATGCTTACTATATGTCAGTATTTGATAAGCATCTTATGCTAATTTATTCCTTAGAAGAACTTATGAAAGTGGGTAGTAGTATTTTTTACATTATACACATGAGGAAACCACAGGTTGTGTTTTAGAGCTGGAATTCACACTCAGATAGGCTGACACCACAGCCCATGCTCTTAGCTCCCACTACTCCAGGTAAAATCAAATTTAAAAGTCAGAAGTCACAATGATGGCAAAGAGCAGCCTTTGGAATAGCAAGGGGAAGCCCGGCAAGTCGGGAGGTCTAATATCTACCACGTGCCTGGCCTTCAGCTAGCTGCTTTACAGGTTCTCAAGTTAACCCTAAAAATTGTTATGAGAATCTTACTTCATAGATAAGGAAGCTGAAGCTCAGAGGCTAAATGACTTCTTCAAGGTCATTCAACTAACAAATGACAGAATTGTGGTTCATATCAGGTCCAATTCCACACCAGATCATGTTTTTTTCATTATATATAATAATCTATGGAAGTAATCTGCAGAGGAATTCATGTAAGTGTATTTTTCACCAAAGAACAGTCTTTCTCAGTTTGAAAAGTTCACCCCTTTTAATGGAACATATATATTAATGCCTCCCAAGAATGAACAAGGAGCTATGAGGAAAAAACACAGTTGTAGACATTGCATGGTGTGTATACTTCTTTGTATTTGAGGATATACAAATGCTGCCACATATCTATGATGATCTCTTTTTAGCTTTCTGGAATTGACTTCAACTTTATTCTAGAACAGTGGTTCTCAAACTTTAGGATCAAGTGGAGGGCTTGTTAAACAGAAAATATGGGGTTCTACCCCCCGTTTCTGATTGAGAAGGTCTGAACTTGGTCCTGAGGAAGTGCATTTCCAGCAAGTTCCCAAGTAATACTTCTTGTACTGGTCAGGGGACAATGCTCTGAAGACTATGGTTCTAGAGTTAGTACAAGTTTCCAATTTATTCCTCTTTACCCCAGACCCATGTTCACCATGACACAATATTAGCTTTTACGAATGAGCAATATGTTCTTTGAGCGAAGTGCTGAATTCCTTGACTTCAAGTATAACAAGGCCTCTAGGAAACGAAGTACTGATTTGCAGAGCTTATGCATTTCATAGTGAGTTCCACATTTTCCCTAAGCTAAAAAGCATGGATATAGATGATAACTAAAAGTTAAAAATAATAATGCATACAAATGCAGTGTGTGCATAGGTCCTACAATTTTTAGATTATTTGAGGTAACCCTGCAAAATAAACATAATACAGAAAGCTTCACCTAATCAATATTGTAGAATTTGTTGATTTTTCTGCCAATAATCAAAAAGAAATAAGACTGTGCTCATGTTTTGCAAATTTTTACAAAATAGTTTTCATAGCTTCACAGCAAGCCTTGGACGTTTAGAGTTGTCAACATTCAGCTAGGAAAAGCTATGACTGACTGTTTCATTCTGACAGTTCCTTTGGAACAATTATTTAATGTGAGAATTATTTAAATGTGAGGTAGAATGAATATAGCTTGGTGTGGCTTTTAAAATTTAGTCTCAACATCTTATCTTCCATTTACATTTAAAACAGCGCATTATCCTTCGCTTCCTGCCTTCCATCTAGAGTTAGCCCAGAGTTTACATATTGGGAGAAGTGATTTTGATTAAAGAGCAAAGGATAAACACATTAATGTGCTATCCTTGGCTCTGTTACTCGTTAATCCCATCTGAAGAAAAATAATGTTGATTTTAAGCTGAGAAAAAAATGTGATCCCTTTTGAACTGTAGAGTTGACATCAGAAAACCATACAGTCTTCAAAGCACTATTTTAAATCCCCTGGGTATGTATAAAATTACTTTTACTGGTTGCCATTTTGAGGAAAAACCCTGACATGAATAGAGTCAATGAAGGAAATCTGCTGTAGCCTTTCTCCCGACATGCAGGAATTACAGTTATATTACAATGCAGTTATATTATAGATATTTTTATAATGGAGTCATGGCCACCCATTCTAAGATATTTAATAGGTAATGAAGGAAACATTTGAGAGTCGACCAAGCAATTATCACTGTTCTCATGGGGAGATGGGGTAAGGTGGAAATGCATAAAAAAGAGTTCATCGTTTACTTCCAAAAAATGGGTAGTGTTCAACTGAAGGGGACAATCTGAAGAGTTGCTGTATCTTTTCCACATGCCATTCCTCTCAAAAATCATCAGGCAGTGGTGGTGTACTCATTCTGGAAATTGTCTTTATGTACAAATAGCATTCATTACATGCAGCTTTTCTCAGCTCTAAAGGGCAAGGGGAAAACAAATTATTTGTAAAATAAAAAACAATAACACTGGCATGGATTTTTTTTCTGGATGAGTGAGAAAATGTCTGGATGTTGTTTTCAAACATTCTAGCCATCAGCTCCAGAGAGCATGGACAAACATAATTTTCATTGTTGACATAATGAAGATGATGCTGCTTTTCAACCATTTCCCAAAGCATAAACTCATTTTCTGTGTGAGCTTGGCAGTGTGACCATAACAAATGCTAGTGATGTGGGAAAAACAAATGCACAAATGAAAAACAATGAGTCAGATAGCTCATTCATTGCTGTCAGTAGGAGCCACAGCTCCCCAAATCTGCTTAATATGCTGCTATTGTATAATCTGAAGCTTGTTGCAGACCATTTTCACATTGAGTAAAATGTTAGAACTGGTTAGGAATAAACAAAGCCATTGTGTTTTCACTATATCTCAAAAAAGATTTGGAAATTTATTTTCTTGCTGTACGTGCTCATTAGATTAGGTAAAAATCATTTTTTTCAGTAGGCAAAACTAAACGAAGTTGAAAACTGATGTAATTATCTCAACAGTATAGATAAAACACTTTATTCTGCTTATCAATTATCAGACAACTAAAACTGTTCTGATTTAAATTACCTAAATATTTTCTCATAAAAAGATAGCATTATAGATAGTATCATAAGAGGACTAGTATTAAAACCAATTCTTTTTCCTTACTGTTCATAGTCAATATTTTTATCAACTTCCTTCCTGTCTTTTTTCTGTGTGTACTCATATTATATATATAGTTGTGTATTAGTCAACTTTCACACTGCTCTAAAGATACTACCTGAGACTGGATAATTTAAGAAACAAAAGGGGTTTAATTGACTCACAGTTCCACATGGCTGGGGATGCCTCAAGAAACTTACAATCATGGAGGAAGGTGAAGGAGAAGCAAACACTTTCTTCACAAGGTGGCAGGAGAGGGAGACAGAGAGAAAGGGGAACTGCCAAACACTGTAAAAACCAGCAGCTCTCATGAGAACTCACTCACCATCATGACAACAGCATAGGGAAACTGTCCCCATGATCCAATCACCTCCCACCAGGTCCCTCCCTCAATACCTGGGGATTACAATTCCAGATGAAATTCAGGTGGGTATACAAAGCCAAGCCATATCATACTGCCACTGGCCCCTCCCAAATCTCATGTCCTTCTCACACTTCAAAACCAATCATGCCTTCCCAACAGTCCTCCAAAGTCTTAACTTATTCTAGTATTAACCCAAATATCCAAGTTCAAAGTCTCATCTGAGACAAGGTAAGAGCCTTTCACCTATGAACCTGTAAAATCAAAAACAAGTTAGTTACTTCCAAGACACAATGGGATAACAGGCTTTGGATAAGTGTTCCCCTTCCAAATGGGAGAAATTGGCCAAAACAAAGGGACCACGGGCCCAATGCAAGTCCAAAACCCAGCAGGGCAGTCATTAAATCTTAAAGCTCCAAAATAATCTCCTTTTACTTCATGTCTGATATCCAGGTCACACCGATGCAAGAGGTGGTCTCCCAAGGCCTTGGGCATCTCTTCCCCTGTATCTCTGCAGGGTACAGCCCCCATAACTGCTTTCACAGGCTGGCATTGAGTGTCTGTGGCTACCATTCTGAGATCTGGAGGATGGTGATGCTCCCATTCTGAGGTGCATGGTGCTACCATTCTGAGGTGCACAGTGCTACCATTCTGAGGTGCACAGTGCTACCATTATGAGGTCTGGAGGATGGTGGCCCTCCTCTCACAGCTCCACTATGGCAGCAGTCTTCTGCTTGGACATCCAGGTGTTTCCATACATTCTCTGAAATCTAGGTGGAGGTCCCCAAAACTCAACTCTTGTCTTCTGCACTCCCAAAGGCCCGACACCACATGGAAGCCACAAAGGCTTGAGGCTTTCACCCTCTGAGGCAAGGTCCGAAGATATGCCTTGTCCCATTTTAGCCACAACTGGCACTGGAGCACCTGGGATGCAGGGCACCAAATCCCAAAACTGCACAGAAAAGCTGGGCCCTGGTGTGTGCCCAGAAGCCATTTTTCCCTCTTAGGCTTCCAGGCCTGTGATGGGAGGGGCTGCCTCGAAGTTCTCTGATATGCCCTGGAGACAGTTTCCCCATTGTCTTGGCTATTAACGTTCAACTCCTGATTATTTATGCAAATTTATGCAGTCAGTTTGAATTCCTTTCCGAAAAATTGTTTTTTTTTTCTACCAGAGTCAGGCTGCAAATTTTCCAAATCTTTATGATCTACCTCCCTTTCAAACATAAGTTCCAATTTCAAACCACATCTTTGTGAACACATATAACTGGACACTTTCAGAATAAGCCAGGCTACCTCTTGAATGCTTTGCTGCTTAGAAATTTCTGCTGCCAGATACACTAAATCATCTCTTATGTTCAAATACACTAACTAAATCATCTCTCTTAATTTCAAAGTTCCACAGATCTCTAGGACAGGGGCAAAATGCTACCAGTCTCTTTGCTGAAGCATTGCACGAGTGACCTTTACTCTAGTTCCCAATAAGTTCCCCATCTCCACCTGAGACAACCTCAGCCTGGACTTCATTGTCCATGTCACTATCAGCATTTTGGTCAAAACCATTCAACAAGTTTCTATAGTGTTCCGAGCTTTCCCACATCTTCTTCTGAGCCCCCCAAACTGTTCCAGCCTCTGCCTGTTACCCAGTTCCAAAGTAGCTTCCACATTTTCAGGTTTTCTTTATAGCAGTGCCCTATCCCCAGTACCAATTCTCTGTCTTAGTCCATTTTCATACTGCTATAAAGATACTACCTGAGACTGGGTAATTTATTTAAAAAAGAGGTTTAATGGACTCACAGCACTGCATGGCTGGGGAGGCCTCAGGAAACTTACAATCATGCCAGAAGGTGAAGGAGAATCAAACACCTTCTTCACGAGGAGGCAGGAGAGAGAGAGAGAGAGAGAGAGAGAGAGAGAGAGAGAGAGAAGGGGCAACTGCCAAATACTTTAGAAGCCATCAGCTCTCATGAGAACTCACTCACTATCATGACAACAGCCTGGGGAAACTGTCCCCATGATCCAATCACCTCCCACCAGGTCCCTCCCTCAATACCTGGGGATTACAATTCAAGATGAGATTTATGTGGGGACAGAGAGCAAAACCATATCAAGTTGTTTATCCTGCTTTTTTCTTTTCATACTATAGCATAAACATTTTCTTATATGCTAAAAGTTTTTATAACTGATTTTTCAATGTCTACATATTACTATATCACAGAAAAAATCCTGATCTATCTACGAATTCTGTATTTGGGAACATGTGTTATCTAATACTTTGTTATTAAAAACCATACAGCGATAAACATCCTTGTACCTGAATCAATGTGCATAACATTTTACAGCCATGAGTAAATGATGACACTATGTGAGTAACATAGGTGTAAAACAGAGCCTCTGTTGATAGCTGGGCACAAGGACACTCACAATAAAGACTACATTTCCCAAACATCCTTGCCAGTAAGGTGACTATATCACTAAGTGCAATATGAAAATGTCCTGTGGCAGCTTCCAGGAACCTTGCTTGAACTATTAATGGTATATACCCTTTGACTCTTTGTGGATCTTTCTACATTTTGAACCATAACACAAGGGCTACAGGCCAGAGATGGTAGAGCAATGAGCCTAAAGGAACATTTGTCACTGAGGGCTTCATGGGGCAGAAATGCATGTCTGCCTGAGACATTTACATGGAACTTCTATTTTATTTAAGTTATTGCTACTTTGCATCTCTTTTACTTGCAATGGACTGTAATTCTAACCAATACAAAAATGCGCACTTTAAAATGACATGAAACTAACAATCAAGTAATCTAACACAAATTAATGTTATCTATAATAATTAAAATTTTACTAAACAGCCAAGTCAAGTTGTTATTAGTTTACTCAGCTGTCTATTAATGGTACAATATCTATAAAACTCTATTAATGCTAACGAATTTCCCTGTAATCAATGTTCAGCTCTTCAACTTTTATCTCTCACTCACACACACTAACCCACACCTATTAATATACAAGGAACTTTGATCAACTCTGTAAACTAGAGTTCTTTATTCCCTCCATTTCTCTCACGTCCCAAGTGGTGAATGAGAACTTAGTCAAGGGAAACAATTAAAACATTAAAAGAACGATGACTCCAAAATGTTAACTAACTAATTAATAAAACTTGGAAGGCATATTACACCTCCAATATATTCAAATAAAATATGACTCAAATTTTTCTAAGTAAATTAGGAAAATATCATCTACTTTGTGAGGTTATTACAATACGTACTAGATATAAAAAGTACCTACCAATGGTAAGTATTCCCTTCTTCTTAGTTTTCCCCTATTACATATAGATTAAAATATCACTTATATAATAGGAAAAGCTAGATGATTCAATTATAATTCATAATTTTTCTTAAAAAATCCAATTTGCAAAAAAATTATGAGATCAAATTAAACTGTATGTAGATTTTGCCTTTTGTCTTTGCCTTAGAATAAAAAGATTTAATGTAAATTTTAAAATTCAGATTTCTTTTAAGAGCGGAACATAATTTTTTAAAAGCTGTTGAAATATATAATTCTCTAGTAGATAAGTACTTAGATTTCAATTACACTAAGGAGATTTTATTGCCCCGAGGCTTCTGAAAAATGTGATATTGTTACTAATCCCCTAAGATAAGGCTTTTAAGAGAAATTTGGTGTAATTTATTTACAGTTCCTTTATCTCTCAAGGAGGTCAGGAAATTCGGAACTTTAATGTAACCGTAACTGTTCTTTGACAATCTGTGGGAAAGGCAATGTCAGTTTTAACAACTTGTAAAATTTATCTTACAAACTGAAAAAAATGGGTGATTTGTAAGTGACTACCTCTAGATAAAAGTATATAAAGACAACCAGCCTTTTAGTATTTGCCCATGTCCTATCAACCTGAAGAGATTAAAATGGGGGAACAAGAGTCACCATCATGTAGGCATCAAATAAAACATTACACACTGAGTCAAGCACTCACCAGCATCACTACTGGGCACCTACAGGCCCAGTCTGTTACTTCCCAACTTTGTTGCTTCATCTGTTCCCTCAGCAAATGTGGGCTGAGAAGTCCGACCCTGGCCATATGTGCTTGCCCTCTATTCCAACATTGCTTTCCCCATTAGAAGAGACAGATGGCTAATCTTAGTACCTTAAGTGACCCAAGTGCATGGACTGTTTCCCTATGGAACTCCTCATCCCTGTCAACATCACTTGGCTTGGGATGGGTGCTAAGGGACAACATTTGCAGCATGTAACTCATCCTCATTGGCTCATGGTATATTAATACCCACCTCTGAAAGCAAATTTTAAAACATAAGGTAAGTTTGATGAAAAACATAATAACAATCAACATATATGTATTTACCAAATGCATCCACAAATATCATCACATTTATGACTCATGTAAGAGCTGGCAAAAATCAATGTCCTCTGATCGCTGTCATTCACCTACTTCTGCCAGGCAGAGTTTGACTTTCACAACTAGCCTTGGGCTAATAACACTTCCAGAAGTTCCCCATGACACAAAATACTTTCCTGAGTGACTAACACTATTTAGTAGCACTCCAAAAAGCTCTTTGGAGAAACCTTCATGTAAGAGATAAAGATAATAAAATGTGATTAAATAAAAAATTCGGGCTGGGCGCAGTGGCTCAGGCCTGTAATCCCAGCACTTTGGGAGGCCGAGATGGGTGGATTGCCTGAGTCAGGAGTTCGGGACCAGCCTAACCAACATGGTGAAACCGCATCTCTACTAAAAATAAAAAGTTAGCTGGGCATGGTGGCACATGCCTGTAATCCTACCTATTCAGGAGGCTGAGGCATGAGAATCACTTGAACCCGGGAGGTGTAGGTTGCAGTGAGCTGAGATCATGCCACTGCATTCCAGCCTGGGTGACAGAGCAAGAATCTGTTAAAAAAAAAAAAAAAATTCCAAGGATGTTGCTGAGAAAAATAAAGGGTACTTTGAATGAAAGCGTTTGGCTCCAGGGCCTTGTTGTGGCTTTTGGGTGCCCTGAACAGATCTGAGGGGATCCACAGCCAAAGGGTTATAATACAAACCTGACACTCTGTCAATAGTGGTAAATAAAATATAAAAACAAAATCACTAACATTTGTATCCAACAGCAATATGTCATTAGAAAGTTTAGTTTCTAGAAAATATTTCATTTACCATAGCTGCCAAAACCTATGATACCTGCAAATAACTTTAACAAAAGTTGTATATTATGAACTTTTATAGAGAAAGTACTAGACTCAATTGAAGGTATTACAGGAAGACTTGAATAAATGGATCAATAAAACAAGATTGATGATGGAAAAATCCCTCAGTATCAAAAATGTGGCAATTTTTCCCCATTAATCTACAACTTCAATGAAATCCAATCAAAGTATTTAACATAATTTTTCTCATGATATCAGCTTTGAATAAAAGTAAGATGCAAAAAGAGCCAAGGCAATTTTGAAGGCCAAAGAGGAGAGAGGAAGAGAAAAGGACTTTCTTATAAGATACACAAAGTAATAATTATTGGAGCATAATTCAAGCCAGAAGTTATTAAGGCAGGAATGTAAAGATGTCATGAAACTGATCTGTCTCCAGATAAAGAGATTTCAGTAACATGCTGTTGACTTCAAAAATCAGCATGCAAAAGAAAACATATAGTGTGATAAGGAAGTATAAAATATGATAACATTAAAACTCTGTTGTTTGAAAAATATCCACATGTAGTAATTATTTTTTAAATGGATGGAAAGAAAGCATGCAACTTACTGACAGTGATTCCTCTGGTCACATAGTTAAAAGAATTAGAGTAGAGAGGAGGACAAAATGGACTTCAACTTACATGCACATTTTTTTATAGATCTGAAACAATTAAAAAAATGCATATTTGTCAACCCAAGATGGTAAAACTTCTGTGGTTGTTACATTGCTGTCTGCAGTTTTCTGTAAGTTTGAAAGTTTCAGGAATCAAAAAAAAGAAAATTATGGAAATTAGGGAAGAGAAGTTTGAGGAGAATTCCTATGGGTCTGTGGAAATACCATCCTTGGGGAGTAGGCCACATGGATTTGGAAACCACTGCGATGGTAACCAGGCAAAGTTCTTTACACATCCAGCTGTGAATCCAAGGCCAAATGTGTGCACACTTCTTCAGCCTGGCATATCTTTGTAAAAATTACCATAGCTCTTACTGGTTTAACCACAATATTCATGGTAACTTTCAAAAGAGTTTCTGATCAAGTCTTAGAGGCATGAATCATCCATGTTGATGATTAATTTGTGAAATAAGAGAAACTCTCAATATATATCCATTGACAAGGTAAAAAGAATTACAGTTTTTCTTAATTTTTAAATTTTTTAAATTTTTAAATAGACACAGGGTCTCACTATGCTGCCCAGGCTGATCTTGAACTCCTGGGCTCAAGCAATCTGCCCACCTTGGCCTCCCAAAGTGCTAGGATTACAGGCATGAGCCACCATACCCAGCCTGCATTAAAGTTTTTAGTGAGCATTAGTGAATTGCCTTTGTTCCACACTGTATTTATAGAGTGAGATGAGATACCGAAGAAGCACCCATGTCTTATCTTTACAGGATTCAAAAGAAATCATTGGGTTCCATTTTCTTTACAATGAGAACCCTACATCATTTTCTGCCATCTCATTTTATCAGCCACAAAATATACATTAGCAAAACGATAGCTTTTAAATAAATGAGTTCTAATTTCCAAGTTGTAAATAATTGCTAAACACAACCATATTTCCTCTAGAGTAATTTTTCAGTTTAGCCAATTGTTCACTACTATAAAAATAAATAAATAAGTTACAGAACTACATATAGGAGAAGAAATAGCTTCAGGACCCATATAACTTTGAGTCAGGGTTGCATGAAATTGTCAAACCACAGCTCTCCCAAGATCTTCTAGTGTTAGTTGATTAGTCAAACCAGCAGGATTATTCAGTAATGGATTTTGCTCTGGGCAATGCTAACACAGCTATGCTCGTGATGAAAACTAACCTAGAAATCTGGGCCGCATTGCCTTTGACTAAAGCTCCATGTAATGATTAGCACTGCTCCTTTTTACACTGAAAATGAAAGAGAAAATTGAAGTAATTACGTTGGCAATTTAAGTAAAAAAGGAAATATCCAGATACTTGAGGCAAAGGGGAATTGGAGACTTAAACTAAGTAGATAACAATCTGAGTTCTCAATTTCACTTTGCCAAGAATATAAAGCATTTTATAAATGAAGATTACTGAGCAGAGATTTCTAAAGATTATGTCTAGTCCACATGAGCAGAAGTCCCCAAACGAATCCTCTTCTGGCTATCTCAGCAAAACATGGCATTCTTTTTCTCTGGGGAACACTGACTGACACCAACTCCAGCTCACTCTGATATTTGTTTTGTTTACTATCCAAGTATTTTTTAAATTTTTTTTCTAAATTATGACTTTAGACTATTTTATTTCAAATGTTTCCCCACTTGTAAATAATTGAAGAACCTCATTCCCAAAGGCAGTTGTTCTATAATCAGCTTTCTCTTTTTCTTATAAATATTAAATCAAAATAAATGTGTGCTGGCCCTCCAGCCTGTTGCAATTCTTCAAACTATTCTTCATACTATGTTCATGACCTGTGTTCACAAAAAAGGGTCTCCCATGAACTTCTGCTCTATTCTAACTTCTGGAAGTTTACTGTCTGTGAGGCTTCATAAAGTGGCCTTACATTTTCCACAGCTGACAATGTCCCTCATGAACCATCATGTCTTGTGATGCCCCCAAAGCTAATTGTCAATACTTAGGGCTCAGGGTAGTGCCCAGTTTTGTGAGATTGGATTATCTCTGGGTCAGGAAATGGATTTTGCCTCAACACTGTGTCACTTTCTTACCAACCCTCCCCCAAGACAAAGGAGGACAGCCAGATCCTGCTGGCACTTAAGAGAGACTGTGAAATTCCGGGCAGAAGCCAAGTTCCTTGTCTTTCCAGTTTTTTTCTGTCCCTACCAAAGTTTTTAAAATTGTAAGTTCCATTTTAGTTAGAGCTCAAGCTCAAAGAAAAATGTACTTCCTTACCTTTAGCTGATATCAAGAATGTGTCTCCCAACACAGGGCTCAGTATTGAGAGGGCAGACTTCATCTACTTACAGAGATCACTGACCTTCCCTGTTGCATTAGGCAGCTTATTTTAGACTAAATCTTTCTCAATACAGATGCTCCTCAATTTCCAATGGTGTTATGTCTCAAAAAACTCATCATAAATAAAAAAAATCACAGGTCAACAATGCATTTAATGGCCTGATAAACCCATCTTAAAGTCAAAAATTGTAAATGTAACCATCATAAGTTGGAGACCCTCTGTATTTGTGAAAGTAGGAATAGGATGTTGAGAGCAGGAAGGAGAAAATTTTTAAAAAAACAGGTAAACATTTTGAACAATTATTTTATTAAACGATCATCTTTTACATGTCATCAGACCTTACCCCTGAAGTGCAAAAAACAGTTTGAGGTATTAAAACTGAAGAAACATTTGCACATATTTTGTAAGGTTTTTCACACTATAATAACTGTAAAATTCAGTATAACTAAATACTCCATATAACTGCAGATTTATAAGAACAAAGTTGTAAAAAACAGACCTGGTTTATCTCATTATAACTGATTCTTCCATTTATGATGAAAGGGTGGCAAAAAATAATGTGATACTTACGTTGCTTCCCAAGTGACATGTGTCCATTATTCAATTCTATAAAATGGAGTATAGAATTGAAAAGGCCAACAGCTGAAACAGCGGCCGTTCCAAAAGCATAAAAATCAAATTGACAAAACAGCTTAAATGATATAATGTCCTATTCACAGAACTTAATCGTAGAATCAATGGCAATTCACTTAAAGTATCTGAAATAGATTTACCAGCATATTTCAATACTATCCTTGTACATACAGGGTCACATTAGTAGTATGGTCAGTTAATCATGTTAACACAGATAAAGCTCAGAATAGTCACTTCAAAGTTATTTTGAAGTAACACAGGGAAGAGAAGATTGGCTTTTTATGTGATTTAAACTTTTTTTGTAAAGAAATTATCCAGAGACTTTCCAGATCCCACTTTACTTGGCAACTATACCTTGAAATAAAAAGTTGATGCAATTATATAGCTAATTATTATAATATAAACACTTCCTCCTGAAATATTCAGGCAAATTGGAGAAAAAGTGTTTTTCAACTTGAGGATTGATTTAATTATTAACTCACATTGTAGACATTTCATTTGAAGCAATTGCTTGATGATTTGCATGCAGTATAGTAAATTAAGTCCCAACTAATGGGTCACAAATGTTGAATAGAAATTAGTGATTACAGCAATTGCTTATAGTTAACATGGCACTTCTAGTAACTACATGCTGGGTTTTGGTGTTGGCTATTAAATTGTTTTGTTTGTTCAGCGCATAGGTAGCTTAAACAAAGAGGATGTTGATTTTTTTTGTAAGAACATGGGCTGCTTAAAACTTGCTTTTTTGCAAAATTGATAAAGGATCAAAAGCTTCTTGCAGTTTACTGTTAGAGGAAAATATTGTTTATTCATGGCAATTATGACACCTACAAGAAGATACCTTAAAAAGAAACCCTCTCCTGATTATTGCCTGGCATCAAAAATATGGGGGGAAGGAATATCTTTTTATGTAGATTCCAACAATGTTCTGCAAACTACACTTAACCTAAGTTTCCTTTTTGTTTTAGGAAAAAGGGAATCTAAATTGTTAAAAACCCTTCTAGGAACAGTATGCTTATGAGCTGATGATAATGTTCTCTTTTCACAACTACAGCTTGTTTTCACATGTGATGATTCTTGAATTAAAAATAATCTTTGCATAGTTACCTCACTGCTGGAAGCACAGCTGCAACAGCAGCTGAACTGTTTACCTGGGAGGAGAGTTAACATGTGCTGGTGTTCTCACCTGAACCAGAAGAGGAAAACTGATCGCAGCCATTCCTATTCTAACGAATAATGATGTAGGGCCACTTAGTAGTAGCTTTGGAAGCTAACAACTATTTTCACTATCTTCTACACAAAAGGGTGCCCCAGGTTAAGAGATATGTCCCAAGAGTTTCTTTTAAAATGAATATGGTCAGACATGAAAATCGGCCAAAAACACAGGAGGTCATAGAATGAGTAGTTAAATCTCAGGTATCCAAATTGGCCAGTCCTATTAAAACACATCCTGAAGCTGGGAATATCTGGATTAAAACAAAAGGCAACATTTATTCTAGGACCACGTGTGCAAATCTAAATGCCATTAATGCTTAAGAGGGAAATGCAACACATTTCATTTTTTGTCTACTCCCGCCTTTTATCTTTTAACCAACAATCAAAAAAAACTGAAATAAAATGAAATATTACTGATCCTGTAAGCCCTAAGTCCTGAATATTTTTCACTTATTGTCAATATATTCACTGGTGGCATAAAAATACGGCTGGCCACGTACATAAGTGACAATAGCAATATTATAAACTTCTTTCACTATCATTATGCTGACAAGCTATGCTGTGAAATTTATCAAACCTACAAATATTGAATGTGGACTGACATGAAATTCAGACGGAACACTGACTGCAGTCACACATAGTTTAGTCAGTGAAGCCTTCTCCAGAGAGCAGGAACCTGTTATAGTCAGTCAAAGACTGGGTTTCTTATGCCATTCAACACTAAACTGGTGGGTCCCTTCCTGTGCAGAAGGGCCAGTGAGTACAGAAGAAGAGAAAAGCTCATAACTCCCAGAATGACCATTCCTGATATCAGTGCGCTGGTGATGGCATTCAGCTGGAAGGGAGGCACACTTGGAGAACCTGCAAATAATGAAACACACCTGGTTGTAAAGGCCCCATATAATATTTATCTCACCTTGACCCAATTTTACCTGCAAAACATCTTTCATCAGCATCTCATAGAATAGCAGCATGGCACTGAATTGTGTTACAATCTATTTGACTATAATTCAACCCAATACCAAAGGATTGTATGGTTTAGAGGCTGCCCATGGGCAGCCAAAATCAAAAATACCAAAAAGCTATCAAATGCTATAAAAATTGACCAGTAGATCACATATGAGTTTGAAAACCCTCAGTGAACTGCTATCTAAAATGGACCAAACTTGGAAAACTCAAGCTCATTACACTTAGATGATTACAGCTTTGTAACTGATCACCAAAAATGTAAAAAACATTGCAAAATATGTTAATTATCTTACCAAGTTGCGAATTGTTGGTTGGAGTCTCATCTGAGGGGAAAAAACAGAAAAAGAGAAGTGACATCATCTCTCCAAATATTTACCTTTGTTTATTCTGATTAATAATTACATTGTACCTACATTTTTACCTGTATCTCCTCTTACGTCCACCATAATCTCCTTGAGTAAGGCAAAAATGAAAGTCCTCCTAAACCATTCTGCTTTTCCATGCCCTGTTTCATATGTCCTGGATTTCATCATCTTTCTATTCCCCAAGCCCACATCCTACCCCTGCCCTAGGTATACAAATGTAATAGAAAAAAATATACAGTGTGCTGTTTTCTTGCCTGACAACTTTGTTTCATCATTAGCTCTCCAGTCAGGCTGGTGGGGGCAGTAATTGTTAACAGCTATTACATTTTTTATGGCCCTATAACCTGCTATTTGTTATTCTGTTATACGGAATATTCATTATTTAGTGCCACTCTATTTTAAGTATTGCCAATTTGCCCAACATAATCTGCAAACACATCATTTTAAGTTCCAAGAAGATAAATTTACACTTAATAACTATATGAAAGGAAAACATGACTCCTGAGCCTGAGTTGTAGTTTTATTTGCATCTGTTAAGTAAAAGATTGAAGCTGTTGATTTTTGACTTTTCCCTGCCAAACACAATAATAGATGCGATAAACATATTACTTGATTTCCCAGTTTTTGTTGTCCAATTTGTCATCATGTTGCTATCAACCCTGGAGCTTGTACGAGCTCATATTTCATGTTTGAAATAAGAGTAATTTCATATTTGTGTTTTAATATTTGTGTTTGTTATTTGAACCATATAATGCATGCAATTGACTGTTTATTTCTGGAATATAAATATTATTACAATCAATATGTGTATAAAACCACATAGTTCATAAACTGCTGTTTCATATATTATCACATTTCATTCTCACAGAAGCCATATGGTTTGGATATTATTGCTACCCCCATTTTACAGATAAAGAAATTTCCATCTGTCACAGCCTTTATGACAGAGTAAACATGTGCTTAAAACAAAGCTCAGTTTCAGAGGCCTTTTTCTAAAATAATATAAACTGACCAAGTATGAAAAATATTTCTGGTTATGAAGATGAATATCTCAAGCTATGAATCTCTAGGATTAGTATTTTAAGCAAGTAATGGGAGAACCTGGTGAGATATTTATAAAATATCTGACACCATTTTTTTTCGGACACATGAATCTTGGCAGAAACGATGGTTCTGCTGTCTGATTCTGAAGTACAATGCTCAAAATTAATACAGCACTCATTCATAGGATTCTTTAGAATGGTGCAATGCATCGCTATAGGACAAAAAGAAAAATAACACACATTTTTATTATACAACATTCAGAAAAATCCTAACCTGTAACCAACACTACTTTATAATAACACTTCTTTCTCATGGAAACAGGTGGGATGAATGGACTATGATCAATTCTTCCAAAATATCCATGTGCTCTTTTCCCAAGATGAGCTGCCTCACTGGAACATAGGAGGAGAATATATAATGCTAAAAATTTATTTTTGAAAGCTATTCTTTTTTTTAGAAATCACACTTAATTGCTTTAAAATATTTCAACTAAAAAATAGAAAGTTCCTTTCTAATAAGTGTTTCAAATAAGACAAGAGTGCTATGACTAGATGCCCTTTCTGCTATTTTCTGCATCCTAAGGTTAACAAAAGTCAGACTGTCCCCTGCACTCCCCATATTACCACCAACACTTCCATAGAAACAGTATCTCAGTTGTCATTAATGAGGACTTCGCTGTGGACAAAAATCTCCGTGTGTGGGGAAAAGACACGCCCTTTTCCAAATAAGACTGGAACGACAAAATCCAGGTTCCAGGACTCTGAAAAAATGAAAGCATACTACCTTTGGCAGGTGGTTGAAATCGAAACCTGTGATATTTGAATACTATTTGGAATTCTATTTGACAGTGAATAAAGGTAGAGAGAATTGCTTTATCTAGTTGCTATTTCTGGTAGCCTCCAATTTTTGTATTATTGCAAAGAAAACAAACAAACAAACAAAAAATCAAAGCACTGTATAGCCTTGAAAGGGAAGGTAGACATTTTTTCAGGAGACTTTTATCCCACCGCACTTTTTTTTTCCTTGAACCCACTTGGTCTTGACATGTACATATATGCTAAAAGAAACACCTGAAGCCTTCTGGAATTAGAACTGATTGGAATACCAAACTTTTGGGGCTCTCCAAGAGTATATTTATCTATTTGAAAGCCTATAGGAGAAAGGTGATAGCAGCAATGCCACAGCCATTTGAAAGCCAGAAGTGGCAGACAAATTGTCATTCTCTGCTTTCTCATGTAAGTAGTTGAAATAATAATTTTAAAAATGACCACCAAAGATATATGCAGAATAATTTTTTTCTCTTAGTACTAGAAAAGTTTTTTTTAAAAAAAACTTTAATAACCTTTGTAGTAAAATGGACCACACATCTCAAATTAATAAGCACCGACCTTTTTACTTTTCACAGTGTTACGTTCGTTAATAGTCTGTTTCTACCTCTGAACTCTAAGATCCCTGAGGACAAAGTCTGTGGCCTGTTCTCTATTATACTCCCAGTTCCTAGAAGAGTGCCAGTCCCATGAAGGGACAAACAAGTATGCTCAAATGAATTATTAACTACTCATAAAACTCAGCAATTCTAATTGAACAAGAATACGGCTTGGGTTTCTCCACAGGAATTTAAGTAAACAAAACAATTAGGTATTGTTTTCTGGTGTCGGTGCCTTTAGATTTCCAGAATTGTACTCTTTGATAAGCATTTCCCTATCCAAGCACTTTCAGCATTTTGAAGTTTTAAATAAGAACACTTCAGGAAATTTTTCTTGAGGGGTTGCATTATGAGGGTGTGAAGATTTTCCTAAGTCAAGTAACAAAACTATTAACTATGTTGGGTAAAAAATATCCAGAATGGATTTGATTTCATTAAAAAGCAAAACAAAACAGGAGTTCTCAGGTTTAACAACTTACTGAACTCTACCTAAGCTAGATGTCTAGGGAAAAGGAGTGGTTCAATGAGCAAATAGAGCAAAACTTCCAAGCATCAGAGAGCTTTGAAGAGAGCAAATCAAGCCTGAAATTGGACTTGTCTATATAAAATTGGCCACAGGACCTGAAGAGATAAATTCTAGCTGACCTAAGGTAAAAATAAAGTGAAACTAAGGAAAAAAGGTAGTTCTGGTCATGAAGTTGAACATGAAGTTTGCATAGGATTTGCATGTGGATGGATATGGCTTGAGTTCTGAGTTCTGTGTTCATGTGGAATTTTTAAAAATATATTTTTTCATGGATATCATAGTATCACAATGTAAACATCTTTATATATGTTCCTTTAGGCAGTGAGACCACCATGATGATCAAAGAAGACCACGCCAAAATTTTATTTATCAAAATTATTTAAAAATAATTCGAGAGAGAATGAGAGAGGATTCAAGGGGACCCTGAAAGCATGAGTGTGCTCCTCTGGGGGCTCTGCTGGTGGAGAAACCTGAGGTGACCCTGGGACAATTCTAGCATGTTGGGCAATAAGTGACATTCTTGAGATGGAAACTGATTGAAAATTGGAAAGAAATCCAGGCATGACATCAGAGGCATTGTGATAGCTCTTTGTGGTGTTAACATAGATATTTTGGGCAACTGGATGTGGGATGGATGAAATCTATAAACCTGGAGAGGTGGTTACTTATGTTAGAATTAGAGACTTCTACTTATTTATCTTTACTGGGATTTCGGGGGTCTTAGAATTTTTTTTTGTATATTTAAAAATTATTTTACACTAATGATATGGTTTGTGTCCCCACCCAAATCTCATCTTGAATTATAGCTTCCATAATACCCACATGTTGTGGGAGGTAATTGAATCATGGGGATGGGTTTTTCCCATGCTGTTCTCATAATAGTGAATAAGTCTCACAAGATCTCATGGTTTTATAAAGGGTGATTCCTCTGCACATGCCCTATTGCCTGCCACCATTTAAGATATGACTTTGCTCTTCCTTTGCATTCTGCCATGATTGTGAGGCCTCCCCACCCATGTGAAACTGTGAGTCCATTAAATCTCTTTTTCTTTATAAATTACACGGTCTCAGGTGTGTCTTTATTAGCAGCATGAGAATGGATGAATACAGCTAACAAATTATTTAAAATTTGTAATACTTAGTTTTGCGTAGGCAAGAAGGAAGTAAGAAGGTAATTAAAGAGGAAAAGCCATCTACCCAAGATGAACAGAAGAAATGTCACTTTAAAAGTTCTTTTCTTATAGCAAACTGACTCTAGATATGCTTCATGGAAATAAAAAATCTCTTTTATTGTGCCTACCCAAAAGCAATCATAATTATTTGGCAAAAAGAACTGAGTTTCCATTCAATGTAATTCTATGAGCCATTTCTGAAAGCTAGATAGAGATCAAAAATGGAACTTTCACAAGCCACAAACCAGTCTTTTTTTTTTTTTTTTTTTTTTGAGAAAGAGTCTCACTCTGTCAACCAGGCTGGAGTGCAGTGGCACAATCTCGGCTCACTGCAACCTCTGCCTCCCTGGCTCAAGCAATTCTCCTGCCTCAGCCTCCCAAGTAGCTGTGATTACAGGCATATGCCACCACGCCTGGCTAATTTCTGTATTTTTAGTAGAGACGGGTTTTCACCATGTTGGCCAGGCTGGTCTCGAACTCCTGACCTCAGGTTATCCACCCCCCTTCAGCCTCCCAAAGTGCTGGGATTACAGGCGTGAGCCACCGCGCCCGGCCAAACCAGTCATTTTTAAACCAGTCAAAGCACATACCAAAAATCTTCAGGGAGTATGGGCTAAGTTTGAAATTTCACATTTAATATATTTCTGCATTATTGAAAGGGCCTATTAGTTTGTTTTTAAATAATGTTAGGTCTACACAAACACAGGGAGGAAAGTAATTAAAGCAATTGTCTGAACTTTTTGGGCCAAAACCACTTTTTGCTGATTTGCCTATTTCAGGCAAAACTTTCTTTTGACTGTGGGATGGGCAGCATGGAGAAAAGGTACCGAAAATGTAACTGAAACATAATAACAGCATTAAGGCTAATATAAAATGAAGAAAACATTATTAGCACATAGTCCAAATCAGAATTATTCTCTTTTTTTGGGGGAAATTTAGAACTACAGTGTTAGAAAAAATCTTAAAACTTTTATTTTAAAAATGAAGAAATATTTTAAAACTTTATAAACTTGTTAAAAACTTTTACTTTACAAATGAAGAAACATTTTCCCAAATAAATGAAATAAAGCCTCTAGTTGCATAGCATGTTAGAACAAAAGCTAAACCTAGAACCAGTTTTTCCGGCTTTAGTTTCAGAGTTTTTTATGCCACATCTCTGTTTTATCCAATGGACTCTGAAAGTCTCTGGGTTCACACTGACTTAAATCTACAAAATCTATATCCCTTTACATTGTGTGTGTTGTGTATGTGTGTGTGTGTGTGTATGTGTGTAGGTACATGTATGCACATATATTTGTATACATGAGGATATGTTTATAAAGAGTTATAAATAGTTGTGTCCATTAGATTATATGAATTTATGAGCACAAATGAATGCAGTAGATGAGAGTATGTAATATGCGGAATTCTGAAAGGAAACAAATGGTACTCAAACTGGGCCATGTATGGAGTGTTTAATAGGCTATTTATAAAGATGTAGAGAATTCACAAGAGAGAGTAGAGTTAAGGGATAAGGAAAGGGTTTTCAGAGTAGTTCTAGGGAGAGAATTGTCCGGGAGGAGCCCTGTGGACGCCACAATTTCTGTGCCCTCCCATCTGCTTACAGCACCACCTATTGGTCAAGCCCAACCAGAAACTAGAGGGCAAGGGAGCTAGAGGCTGCAGCTCACTCAAATTAGTAGTCATGGACGACAGCAGGGCAGAGGACAGTGAAGCAGATCCACAGGGTATCCAAGCGGATACACACGTCCAGCATGGGCTGGGCTCACGCCTGTAATCCCAGCACTTTGGGAGGCCAAGGTGGGTGGATTATAAGGTCAGGAGTTCGAGACCAGCCTGAGCAACATGGTGAAACCCCATCTCTACTAAAAATACAAAAATTAGCCAGGTGTGGTGGCAGGCGCCTGTAATCTCAGCTACCCTGGAGGCTGAGGCAGGAGAATCTCTTGAACCCGGGAGGTGGAGGTTGCAGTGAGCCGAGATCACACCACTGCACCCCAGCCTGGACAACAGAGAGATACTCCGTCTCAAATAAATAAATAAATAAAACAGATCCAGCATGGCATACTCGTGTGTGCGTGTGTGTGTGTGTGTGTGTGTATGTGTGTGTGAAAACAGGAAACGTAGTAAAGACAATATTGCCCTTTGTGTGAAAGTTGAGTAAACAGGGAAACTACTTGAAATTAAAGTTGCTTAGTAGTTTATCTTGTCTCACAGTTAATTAGTGCTGTTTAGGAACCACTTTGAGTTCTCGTTAGAAGCCAAGTAACGAGGCATTTTGGAACCGTCTATTACTACATACAGAAGGAGGAGCACACTTACCACTCCGAGTAATGATGGGACCAGCAGAGAGAACCGCGCTGCCAGAAGAGCTCTGGGGGCTCCAAGTCGTCCTCCTCCCAGCATCTCTCCTTTCTCTGTGGCTGCAAATCTGAGGTGTTAATGAAAACAAATGAAATTCCACACCGGCGCAGAATTGTTTCTTTAAGGCCATTTGGAAAGCAGATTCTTTTGGAAGAGATACCACATGTTTAATTTTATTCATTTCCTTCCGTGCATTTATTTAATTACTTTGCATGTAACTGCTACAGTGTTTCTTACCCTGGCTTGGGCCACATTTCTTATTTCCTCCTGCTGTAATTGTGGACTGCCTCATTAATTTACATAGCTCAATGGCTCTCTTGAAAAAGTGCTGTGTTTATCAAACTTTTCTACTTTTATTTCTCTCAAGCCTTTAATAAATCCTTCCCGGAAATGTTGGTCAGCATGGACTCAAGGTAATGTGGACTCTCCATTTACCCCCATCTGTCATAGCTTATTAGTCCAAAGGGATCAATGAGTATGAAGAAATAGCTTCCCATTTATGCATAAATTGAACATAAATATAAACATATTAATGGTATTTCAAATTAAAAAAGGGCATGCATTTTTCTCAGGTTAATAATGATGTGGCCCTAGAGAGCCGGTCAGAATAGAATTTTTTTTATACACTACTTTAAATGGATCTTTATTTTAATGGTGGCTGTATGCAATTCAGATGCACACCTTTCATTGCTTTTAACTTTTAAGCTCAGTGATTTCCCGACCATCTGGCCACAATCTACCTTTCCAGCACCAGCCCAGTCCACTCCCTGGGTTTTCCAATCATCTCTACTCTGCTCTACAACCCTACTGAAGAACTAGAAGCTCTCTGATCACACTAATTTATGTGTCTCTGTCTTTGACCATTGTTTGGCCAGCAATGTCTCTCACACTCTTGATTTTGGTTCTCTGGGGTTCAGTCCTCTTCGAAGTAACAGCTGGAGTTCATCTCTAACAATCCTCTCAACTTCTCCTGCTTCATCTCTCTCACAATGGTGAATACTGCCTGTTACTACAACCCATATATTTATTTGTCTGCCTTTGCACCATAAGATTTTTGTCTTGATTTCTTCTGTGACTAGCTAATGATCCTAAAGAATAATCTAATTAAATTCAGAATTTGTGCACACCTCATCTCTGTATCCTCGGTATAATGCTTGGCACAAAGTAGGATATTTAGCAGATCTTTACTAGACAAATGAATAAATCCTACTTCAAACTATTAGATCTAACACATATCCACTTTCTATGCAGAAATTAGTTTCTGACATTTGATAACCTTTCAGCTTAGATCAATTCAACAACTTAAAATGAAGTTCCTTAAAAACATACCGGCATGAGGAAGGGGCAGTCATCTGCTCTGCAGAGCTTGGTAACGCAGTGCAAGAAGACAGTGGACATTTTCTGATTCTTGTGTTTCACAAATCGGAACACTTCAAAAGAAAACCGGCCCCGCTGGCTTTGGCCATTCTCAATGACGGTGGTCTGAGGGTCCTTGTCACAGCTAAATTTTAGGGAACGTGAAAACAGGACATCACTGGAAAGTACCAATCTACTGGGACTTGTAAATTAATTTCTACCGTATTAAGGCTCCGCCATTACATTAAGAGCTAACAGAACCATGCCACGTTACAGATATTTAATCATAGCATAAGCTAATTCAACAGATATGACAATAAAACCTGGATCACAAAATTTAAACAGATCAGTTTCTTACTGCATTAATAGTTAGAAGAATTATACTTTCATGTAGTTCAAAAATCCAAATAATTTAAAATATATAGAAACCTGCCAGAGGTGATCTCACTTATTTTCATTCTCATTTATTTTCATTTATTTTCACATCATTCCCAGGGTATATGAAAATAGAAACAGAAGCAATGTATTCTTATTGTCCTCCCTCCTTAAACAAATGATAGCATATTGTCTACACTATGTGGTACCTCGCACTTTAAAGATTTAGCAGTGTTAGAGATCTTTCCGTATCAATATTTAGAGAGCTTCCTCATTTTTTTCCACAGCTGTACAGTATTTCATCATGGACATGTTTCAGAGTTTATTTACTCAGTTTCCTATTTATGTACATGCATTGTTTTTTAATCTTTTGCTTTTTAGAAACTAATAATGAGTAACCTTACAATATATCATGTTGAACATGTACAGGATTATCTACAGAATACATCCATATAATCATTTAATAGATATTGTCACATTGCCCTATATAAATATTGTTCAATTTTGGACTTCACAAGCAATATATGAAAACAATGCTTACTTCTCCAGAGCTACATCAGCAAAATGTATGGATCAAATTTTTTATTATTCCCTATTTGAGAGTAAAAATGAACGATCACCCTATAATTTTAACTTGTATTTTCTTATAATTAATGAGTTTGTGTATCTTCACATACCTTATAGTCATTTGCATTTCTTTATCTGAAAATGGTTTGTGTCTTTTGATCAATTCTGTTGTGTTCTTGGCCATTTTCTTTCTGATTCTTATGAGTTATTTTATGTATTAAGAAAAGTGGTTACTGGTTGTTATATAAGTTGCAAATTGTTTCCCTTTGTTATTTGGCTTTGGATATTCCGTGTGTGTGTGTGTGTGTGTGTGTGCGTGTGTGTGTGTGTGTGTGTGTACAGTTTTATTCTTACATAGTTAAATTTTCAATATGTTATTTTGTGGCTTCTAGTATTTAGACTGAAGCCAGTTTCCTTACTCCAAAGTTTTAAAGGTATTTCTCTTGTTTTATTCTACCAGTTTTAAAGTTGTAGCTTTTACCTTTAAATTAATAATCTATTTAGGTTTTATTATGGTATATTGAGTGAAGTATAGGTCCAATACTATTTTTTATCTTACTGTTATCCATGTCCAACACTGTTTTAAAAAATCTACTTATCCCACTGATTTGTGGTACCACACTCTATCTTACACTAAATTCCCGTATGTTTGGGGATCTATTTCTCAGTTTACTGTTCTGTGACTTTTGTCTATGTGTCTAGCTTTGCATAATATCACATTCCTTTAATAATTGTAAACATTTTATTGATTGTGATATCTAATAGAACCATACTCTGCTCATTTCCATGTTGATACCCCGCTTATCTTTTTGTATTTGTTATTTATCCCTTTTTTTCTTGATGTGATTAGCTTGTGATTCTCTATTAACGTATTTTTTCAAGGAACCGACTTTTTCTTAACTTCTTCCAAAACATTGGTTCATATTTTCATTTTTGATACAAGTCTTATTTATGGGTTTTACAACTTCCAAGTGGTGAGGACTTTCTGGTTTTTGATATCGTTATAAATTGCTGTCTCTCTGTATATAGCTTATTGCTTATGTCGTTTAGATTTTCTGTATCCTTACTTCCTTACTTACTTTTTGGCCACCAGAAGTAAGTTTTGTAAGAGGTAAAATTCTAATCTTTTAATTTTGTTTCTATGTCTTTTTATATTTCCCCTGGTTTCCACTTAATGAAATCTTCAATTTCATCCAGGGCATCATTTCATTATATCAATGTAAGTTTTTTTTTAATTTAGGAAAGTGTTCCTGGATTATGTTTTTAAACAATGTGTTCTATTATTTTGGCTTTTGGAGGGACAATTCTAATTATGCATATTATACATATATCGAATTGCCTTTCTCACCTTTTTATTTCTTTCTTACTTAATCCTCTTTTTGTTTTCCTTCATATTTGTTTATTTTTATTTGTATTTCTTATATTTATCTTCCATGTCCCACACTGTTTCTGCTGTGATCTGCACTCCTTTGAATGCCTTCTAATTACATATCCCTTCCTCTCACACATTTTTTTGTATTTCTATTTATTTTCACTTATCCCAGTTTCCTTTACACATTTCCGTAGCCATGGCTTTTACTGTCCTAGCCTTACTTACCTAAGTTCTCCTAATTCTATCTTCATAACCATGATGCTTTTTGCTTTTTAAAAATTAATGTGGGAATGTATATATTATATATTCCATGGCAGCATTTTTCTGGTGAGTTTAATTCACCTTTAAATTTTTTTTTCCGCCATTTTCGTTATTTTTCCTGTAGAATATTGGAACACTGCAAGAAATACCTGCATCTGTTTATCATTCAAGTTTGAAAGAGTTGGATTTCCCTAAACCTAAAATTTTTAGGACCCCTAAGGCAATGTGGCATGGTAAATACCTTCCTTAAGGGTTTCCCCAACTCAAGGGCTCCCTCCTCTGTTTTTCAATAACAATTTTCTTTGAATATAGCAGAACTGTGCAGCTGACTGAACTTAAAAGATATTCACAGGGTTCTACCATCAGCCCTGGGTTCCTGAGGTTTATTCACCAGCCTTGCCACCAAGGGCAGAGCCCCTGCCTTCCCAGGCGATTCCTTTACCTTTAGAAGGTATACTTTTCCTGGTACTTTATGAGATCTGCCACTTCTGAGGCTCTGAGCATTCTCTACTATTTTTTCTTCAGATTCCCCAGCCCTTGGGATAGCAGTTTCCATTCAAAGTAGTGCCCTTTCCTTCTAGGTATGTATTTCTCCAGCTGCTTCTGGGAGCTGACTCCCTTAAGACCCCTCAGCACCCACTTTTCTTCCTTGCCTTCCTTACCACCTCTTCTACACTGCTTTTTACAACATTTTCTCTTGATCTTAACTGTTTTCACCAACACTAGCGTTTACTTTAGAATTTCTAGGTTTTCTTTTCCTCCTAGATTCACAAAAAAGGACATTTGGGAAATTTTTTTTCTTTAGTTATGCATTTCACTCTGAATGGTTTCCAATACGAAAACTGAAAAGATTCAGAACTAAGCTGCTTCTATATTCACACTAGAAGTCTGATGATCATATTCCAGATTATCAATATATGAGGATTATAGAAGTTTGGGAAAATAAGAGAAATGTCAAAAAAAAATCCATAACCCTACCAAGCATAAAAAACCACTGTGAGCCTTTTGCTGTTTCTCTTTACAGTCTTTTCTGTTATATAAATGAAGTTCATTATATACACAATTATATATTATGATCCTTTTCCTTGATATTTTAATACCTTTAAATGTTAAAGAATCAATTATTTTCAAAGATAGAAATACCAATAGGACAGAAAGGGAGAAGGTAGGAGAAAGCCAACCATTTTTTTTCTATCTAATACATAACTTTATATGATTGTAGTGCCTGTATGGACTCTCAACTTACTGGTTGTCCATAATTCACCTAGCTATTTCCTTATTGCTGAATGTATAATTTGTTCCCATGTTTTACTATTTTAAATATCACTGATAGACCAGAATATCATAAATATTTTAAACTATATTTCCCAATTTGTAAAGCTAGAATCAAAGAATATGAAATTTTTAAGTCTTTTGATACATACTGACAATTTTTCCCAAAAATGTTGCTCAAATTAACATTTCCAGAAATAGGATATGTAAGAATAACAGTTTGACCATACCCTCTGAACATCATCTTGCCCTTGATTAGCCAATAAAGCGTATTCTTTTGGTTTCCCATTATATTACTTCCATCATGTGTCAATAAGCTGCAGTGAGCTGAGCCAATTGCAATTTATAAGCATGATTAGAAGACATTGCTTGACTCTCAAGTCTGTTCAGCTGTCAGATAAAAAATGCTGAAAAGGAACTGAGATGATTGAATGGTTTTATGATCAATGTCCTCTTTCCCCAGATATATATTACATTCACTCTATCACTGTCTATTGGGGAAGGAGGATGAAGTTATTGGCTCTAATAAGAAAAGGAGTGGTAGGTTATATTATAGTTTTATAGTAAATACTGATAAATGAACAAATGTATTTTGGGGTCTAAATTATCCAGACCATTACTTTGATTTTACTCTCCTTTTGACATATGAGACAGTCTAGTTGCAGATAAATAGTAATCTCTATTGCATTTCTTTTCCTGCGAATAATATCCTAACTATGCGTTTCCTAAGACAGTGAAATATTCCCATATCTCCTAAACATGAATAAAACATCTTTGGTGGACCTAACTTACTTACAACTCTGATTCAACAACAGCCTTATCAGCATTTTGTGTTGAAAACTGCTCTCAAATTTTATACTTTCAGCTTTATAAGGACTCAAAGTTCAAAATGTAAAACTTGAAATTCAAAAGCTATAATAGTGCTTTATAATTTATCTGACTTAGATATTCCATTTCAATTATCTACAACTGGGTCATTGGTATCAATATAATACTTAAACAGCTAAGTCTTACCTAAGGAAAAGATCATATCGAATGTCATCATTTGGGTTTCCTGATGGGGTAGTATAGCAATAATCCATTAAAACATTCCATCTGAAAGAATGTAAGCAAGCACAATCTAGAATCAGAATTTCCTTTTGGATATTAGTTACTAATACAAGGGAAGTAAATATTGAGAAACTTCTTTTTCCTTCTTTCTTTCTTTTCTTTTTTTGAGATGGAGTCTTGTTCCGTCGCCCAGACTGGAGTGCAGTGGCGCCATCTCGGCTCACTGCAAGCTCCGCCTCCCGGGTTCACGACATTCTCCTGCCTCAGCCTCCCGAGTAGCTGGGACTACAGGCGCCCGCCACCAAGCCCGGCTAATTTTTTTTTTTTTTTTGTATTTTTAATAGAGACGGGGTTTCACCAGGTTAACCAGGATGGTCTCAATCTCTTGACCTCGTGATCCACCCTCCTCGGCCTCCCAAAGTGCTGGGATTACAGGCGTGAGCCACCGCGCTTGCCTGACAAACTTCTTATCTCATGGAATATAATTGTTTATTACTTGTTATTTGCGGAAGTTTATTGTTCATTAAAACTTTCTCTTATTCTATCCTGCTTATTTCACATGCATGCGTGTATCAAAACATCTCAAGTACCCCATAAATATATACACCTACTATGTACCCATACAAGTTTTTAAAAAGTAAGAACTTTCTCCTAAACTCAAAGTGTTTAAAAATCTGCACCAAATTGTCAATTTCACATTAAGGGGAGTCAAGTCTAATGCCATAAAGTAATTGTGTACAAGACAACTGAATGGTCAAAGTCTGAGAAGTAAACTTTAAAATGAGCTACATAGATGCTTATATGTTCACTATAAACAATAGCTTTTTGTTTCTAGATATTGCTGTCTCTAACAGAATCAGAGAATGTTATAATACCAAATACAGCAAAGGAGTTTAGAGCATAAATTGTATATCAGAATCGTGGTTTGGCGATTGTGGAGTCCACAATAGACACTGTGTTAGGGTGAAGAAAGCCATGAGGCACATGCATATCCACAGCCTTCCTCCACAAGGTTAGATTTTGCTCACATTTATACATTAGTCCATTCCAACTCCGATGTTATAAAAAAAATACTAATCCATGGGAAGCGAATGCCAATGAAATGGAAAAAACTCCTGCATTATTAAAGGACAATTTTAAAGACTCATACAAGAATAGAAATATTCTTCAGGACAGGAAGGGAGAAGTAAAGAAGAACTAAATTTCTAGAGTATACCAATCTCTTCAGGATGCAAAGTTTAAATAATAATACATGAGCAACCCAAAACAGGCCATTTTCACATTACATTTTTTTATAGGGCACGGTTAGAGCTTCAGCTTTTGAGCTCCATTCCAGTTTGATTGCTCTGAATTTTCTTAAGTATCATCTGAAATTTAATAGTTTTTTTATAGAGATGTTTCTGGAGATCATTTTATGTAATTTTGACACACTCTTATGCAGAGTCCTTTCATTCTTTAATAAATTCATATTGAAGAGTAACATACATATGGAAAAGCAAGCAAATCAAGTGTTCACAGAATGACTACATTTGGTTAATCATCTTTCCGATGAAGAGATACAACATTTCGGCATCCCAGATCTTCCCATGCCCCGTTCCAAGAACCACCCCCCTTCTTTATGGGAAGACTTGTTATTCTCCAATTAATGACAGAACATGAGTGTAACCTCTTAAACTTTGTAATTTGTTATTTCTTTTTAGTAGCATGCTAAATGGTGTGGCAATGATAATATTTTCAAACTGAATTTAAAAATGAATGGCCCAACTTTATGACTCATGAGGGTTTAGGCAGTCAAAGAGTTTTAACCTAAAAAAGACAAGAGTTTGAAATTACCTGCCATCCAGATTAGTGGCTTGGACAGCTGCAAATACTTTGGTTTTCAAAGGTAATCCTATACTGGGGATAATTAACTGCTGGTTGTAGGTTGAATCCTAATGATGAAACAATAAAAAATCTATTATTACCTCCCCAACAACAGCACACTTACTACTTAAAACAACAATATTAGAGAGAGAAAAAAGAAAGTAAATCAACATAAACCTACAGAATCAATCCAAAAAGGATTTACGTGACCCTCTGGTTTCTTGGCAGAACTGTTATTAAGCTATATCCATGTAACAAATTGATTCCATGTGTGAATCTTTTTGTTTCCATAGTTTACCATATATGGTGGCTAATGTTCAGCGTATCTAAATTATATTCAGTGGTCACTAGTTAATATTCAGTTTGGTTAATATTCAATGGTCAATATTTAGTTTACTTAAATTAATGTTCCATTTATTTGATTATATTAGAGACTAATATTGAGTTTATTTAAATTACATCTGTTTAAATTTAAGCCCTTTACTGTAGGCACTGTAGTTCTTATACTTCTGATAATATTTTATTTACCAAAAATCACTTACCTGGCAACTTGAAAGTGTTAAAGTTTAATTGAAAACCAAAGTAAGACCATTTTAAAGTCACAGAAGAATAGAAATTTTCTTCTAGGGAGAATAGGAGAAACTACAGGAGAACCAAATTTCTAGAATGTATCAATATCTTCAAGATGCAAGCTTTAAATAATAATACACAGAAAACCAAAATGAGACATTTACACATTACATTTTTTATAGGGCAAGATTCAGCTTTTGAGACAAACACAGACTCCAAGCTGCTAAAATACATGCCATATGGTTCCTGCACAAATTCCTTAGAGGTCACTTGTAGAAGGGTATCTCAGGACTTCATTTTTACTTTTCTACCCTTATTTCAGACCAGTTCTAGAGAGCTTATTTGTATCATTCTCAAATCCACAGTAGATTAAAGCATCGGATTAGAAATTAAGAAGTAGCTGGTATAATTTGATAATGAAGAAAACCAGAAAAAATAGAGTGCAAAAAACAAACCAAAAAAACCCTCCAAATTTAAGCAGTCACATCATTTAACATAGAGGCCAATTGTTTCCCTAAACTTGGTAATTCTGAAGACATTGCTGTTTGGCAGAAAAGTTTTTAATGTTCATTATAAAATCTTAAAATCATTTGGAAAGACAACATATCAACCATAATGTCTTTAGAAGGCTTGGAAGAAAGCAAAATATTTTGAATTTTATAATTTAAGACAGTAATAGTTGGGATGCTTCATTTTTGAAAAAAATGTTAATACGAAACATTTTACTGCCAAATAAAGCCAAATATATAAGAGATATACTTAAAAACTGATACTCTTCAGTCTTTTGTTTTCTATATTTTGGTGATAAATGATTAGCTCCTCTAACCATGTCTGATAGGTAGTCTTTTTATGTGATTATCTTTCAGGCTCCCTTTTCCAACTTCTCCAAATAATCTACACTTCATTAACTATACAGCCCTTTCATCTTATATTTGCATCAATATTGTGCAGAAGAATGCTTACTTTCTTTACAACATTATATTGCTGAGTCATTTTGCAAATGACATATGATCCAGCTGTGATTTAATTATGAATCATCAATTTTTTCCTACTGAAATTGCTTCTAAGAGGTAATTTTCTGACTTTAATTTGTATGGTAGCTTTTACTCATTAGTAATATATTGTCCCTAAAATCAATTATATCCACTTTAATTTTTCTCCAACATTTAAAAAATGTTCATAATTATAATAACCTTATTTAATATTTGCTGACTCTCCACCCTCTCAGAAGAATCTAACATTTAGGTAGAATTCCAATACACAAAGGCATCCTTACTTTCCATTTCCACAATGAACAAAACTGACATATTTATATTGCACAAAATAAAGCCACAGTTCAACTAGTAATCTGCATATATGAAAATCACATAGCTGATAGAAGTCATTGGTTTTCTAAATATAATTTCCCCTCAGTATACTTACTGAATCCCAGAGCACATAAAAATAAACTATTGTGCTACATCTAACTGAGTACAACTTTTCCTCTCCAAATAACAAATCAGAAAATGAAAGTAGTCGGGATGTAATATAAAATTTCATTATCCTCAAGGGTTAGAAATAAAAAACATTCCATGTGACATAGGAATTAATGGCTTCAAAAGATTATAATATTTTATTTGGAATGCTACAATAAAATTACATCTGGCTAGCTACATGTTAATATTTCAAAAAATAATAAGTATGATTTTGGATCAACTAATGAAAGTATATCAAAATTTTTTCTAGTGTAAATTACTAATTTTTAAATATCCTGTAAAATGGCAAAATACTATGATGACACTGTGTTAAAAAATTTTTAGTTTGAGGCATTGAAACTCTTCTGTATTATACAGCAATGATGAGCAAATGCCACTTTATATTTGTCAAAACCCATAGAATGTACAAGAGGAAGAGTAACCTAAACATAAAAGAAATGTCAACTATGGACTTTGGTTAATAATGTATCAATATTGGTTTATTAATTGTAACAAATGTTTCACACTAACACAAGATGTAAATAATAGAAAAAAATATGTGCAAGGGAAAGGGGTATGTGTGGGAACTCTGTACTTTCTAATCAACTTTTCTGTCAAACTAAAACTGCTCTATAACTGATTTAAAAGGAGAAGTATTTTGGCACCATCTATTTCACTTGCAGTCTAATATCAAAAAATTGGTTATCGTATAATTAAAATATTAAGGTTATCATCTAATTATAGGCTTTTTTAAGCATTACAATTTCAGAGATTCTTCTAAGGATTATACCTTGTTAGCAACAGAACTACAGTACCATCTCTTAATGATAAAAGAAAGACCTTAATAACAAAGCCTTCCTGAAATCCACACCTCTAAATTTTGATTTTCTGCTATTTCAGTGAGAGAATAGTTTAATTTCACAGAAAATAATAGTATCATTACATGTCATATGGATTATATTTTTCAGTTTTTCAGAATCAGGAATTCTCATCTTTGTCTCACTCAGTTATAACAAATAATATTAAATCCAACTAGGAATCTCAACTCAACCTCAAAGAGCTTATGCATATAAATTAACAGACGGGAATTTTCCAGTTTAAGGTTATATAAATATTGTTAACAACAATAGTAAATATCTGACCATATCAAAAGTGAATACTGGCACACGCTTGCTGAGTATTGTAGAACCAAGTATCTTGGCAGCTTCCTTTTTTTTTTTTTTTTTTTTTTTTGAGACGGAGTCTCGCTCTGTCTCCCAGGCTGGAGTGCAGTGGCGCGATCTCGGCTCACTGCAACCTCCGCCTCCCGGGTTCATGCCATTCTCCTGCCTCAGCCTCCCGAGTAGCTGGGACTACAGGTGCCCGCCACCACGCCCGGCTAATTTTTTGTATTTTTTAGTAGAGACGGGGTTTCAACGTGTTAGCCAGGATGGTCTCGATCTCCTGACCTCGTGATCCACCCGCCTCGGACTCCCACAGTGCTGGGATTACAGGCGTGAGCCACAGCAACTGGCCGACAGCTTCTCTTTGCAGAAGAAAGTTTAGAAACGACAGAAAGGCAATCTTGATTCTAACACATTTTAATTTGTTGTTTAGAACTCTGTGGTGTCAGACTACAAACTTATAAACATGATTTTTTTAAATGCCTTTGGAAAATGTCCTACTACAATATTTATAGCTCATTATATTCAAAGTATAAAGCACTGACTTTTAAATCAGTTGCATGAATTATAACTCAGTGCCATGATGACATGAATAATAATGCAAAAATCCGATTCATAATTTACAGAAATGTTGTTTGATAGATTGAAAAACTGATATTTAAATCAGGCATTTAAAATGTATGAATAAAAATTTTTAATCAACATCAAAATATCATTTGGGGGATTAATGTTAGAGTTATAAATAGCAATCCATGTATTTTTTACGTTTTGCTGCCAATGTCGATATTTACATGACAAAAATTTAGATAATGCTATGTAGTCAATCCAAATTATTTCAGATGTGACAGAATTGTCATCAGCCAAAACCCATATTGAAAATATTAACACATTCATCACCAAGGATGCCTCTAAGAGAAACACCATTTGTACTGTTAAAATCTTTGTATCACACATAAAAAAAAAATTTCCTAAATCTTGAAGCTAATTGTAGCTACTCACACACCCCTACCTAAATAAACAAATAAATACATGTAAATGTAGGTAGACATTTGAAGTAATTATTTAAAATCACACTTATGATATAAAATTTAAATCTTTTATCAACTTTTAGAAAATTTAATGGAGATATTATTATACCTTTATCACTAAGATATATGAAAATGGTAGCAAAAATAGATAAATGTTACCAAGGCATAACAGGGTTAATGTGGCTTTCAGTAGATTTTTATATAAAAGCCATTCACATAAATGACTCCTCACAACAGTGAAAGAGAAAATAACATCCTTCACCCATCAACTTACGTTATAAAGGAGCAGGTTCAAAGTGCTGACAAATGTGCCATTGTTCTCTCTCACAGAAATAGCAGCTGAGGACCTAAAACACATTTAGAAAAAGGAAAACACTGATGAGATTTTAAAGTAAAAGTGATACCTAGATGTTAGACTTAAAGCACTAAAACTCCTGAATAATTCTGACATACTATTAATTATACCTGGAGTTGCTATACTGTTTAAATCTCTGAACAGATAAAATACTAAAAAAGCAAGAGGGAACAAGTAAAGACAAGCTATTCTTTATGATCATTTTATCTTTAAAGCAATCTTTTCTGTTTGTTTTGCATTACTTTTAACAGACTTTTGGCAGATAAGGTCTTGAATCTAATGCAAATACACTTTCATCAATTCCATTAGAATAGAAGTTTCCTGAGATCAGGGAATTTGGTTTGCTTTGTTCATTGCTAGAACATTGGATGGTAAATAGTAGGTAAGTGATAAATTGAATAATCAATGAATTTCCATGGAATTGAAACTCAAGAATGTGTTCAGTGTGTGGACTGGGGGCAGAGTGAGAGATGCTTCCCTGTACACCCATATTGTTTTGACTCGAGGCCTTTCCTTTCTCATTTTCCATGTCAAAGTCTTGCTTCTGACCAAGGTGCTTATCATTACTGTGCTATTAAAACCAGCTATGAATATTTTTTCAATGAAGTAGAATGTGGCCTCCACATTTCCTCATAACTAAGATTAAGCAATAACTAAGACTTAATAATAGCAAATCCTAAAATTGGAGAAAGCGTTCGCTTAATCATCCCATTTTGTCAAAAATATTCAACAAATCCAGGTGATTAAATTTTAATGTGGGCATAGCCCTCTCCTGGAGTACGTGCTTTGGAAATAATGGATACATTAATATAAACAGAAGGCTACACCCTCAGTCCGTATTTGGAGCTCCTTGCCTAAAGGCCATGCCATGTTTCTGGGAGAATCATGAGCACCCTTCCAGGTGACAGCTCAACAGAGGAATGGAGATCCCAGAATCTGGAGTAGCACAGCCCAGCAGTGAAAGCATATGGCCAAGAGGGAAGCCAAGCAAAATTCAGCAATGTAGTTACCAAATGTCATACACACTGGAGACACCACAGGGCCTTCAGGGCCATGAAACACCCAAGGCTCTTGGGCAAAGGGAGTGAAAAGAACCCAAGGCAGACAACTGGCTAGTTTGAGTCAGCTTAATTTGGGGGAAAAACTGGTTTGGGTCTGTTATGGATCATAACAATTAGAGATAGATAGATAGATAGATAGATAGATAGATAGATAGATAGATAGATAGATAGATAGATAGAGATAATAGATAAACAGATAGAGGTAAATATATTAGACATAATATACTTCCCATTACATTGTTTGAATTTAACTATTTTTAATAAATCCTGCTATCTTTCTAAGTCCCTGAAAGATACGAAATGGCTGAAGCAAAAATGCAATATGAGAAAGCAGGAATAAAATGCAAACTTACGAAGCAAGCTGGGTATTATTAACCAGGTATTCCAATGGATAACTACAACTAAATTTGTAAAGAAGCCCAGGTAGATAGCTGATGATTGTTGGTGGGTCTGGAGTATCAATATATCCTGAAATATTTCCTATTTGCACTGAAGTTGCATTTCCATAAGCACTGACTCCAGGAATTGTGGATACCTGTTAGAATGTTAGATGCAGTTTAATGATTAAATGGCTATAGATACATCTAGGCACTTCATATGCAAAATAAAACATTAAGCAAGATCTATTCTAGAGTCTAGTTCAACTATAAAATGAGAAGGTTTTGAAATTGCAAGTTTATAAGTGAGAAATGCAATTTATAAGTGACATGTAAGTAAATGAAACTTCATATTTACCAAAGACACTTTACTCATACTTTATAAAAAAGAAAGGAGCTTATAGGTTCGAAGGGTTACAACAAGTAATTTGAAAACACTCATGGATGAAGCCAAAATTCTCTGGCATGGCTGAAAAAAACCCTGTTAATATGATCCTTTTCCCTTCAGCTTCATATCTCCAGGCTCCAACTCTTGATGATAATGCTGTCACTCTCCCCACTTTCCCATGATGTATCCTACTCTTCCCCAGGATCTCACCTTCCCTAAGAAATTCCCCTGACTCCCCATATGCAATGTTTATCTCCATCATATTAGTAGGCAGAGCAAGAGCAGCCTGCTCGCTGGGCAGTTCCCTCAGCCATCATCAACACCCTCTGTGGGCAGGGACCATCTTGTCCACCTTTGCAAACTCAGCATAGCACAGCGATCAGCATCTTGGGCCCCAGAAAGGATTTTCAAACAAATGAATGAAGATCATAAATTTTCTGAGGATTAATATTCTCAGGTTCTTCCTCTCTAGTTCATAAAGATACTTATCTACTTCTAGGACAATAGCTTATAGATGGGTTTTGGGGGTTCAAGAACTTTCAGAAGTTATGTAAAAATGTTGTCCATGTGTATTTTCTAGTGTCTGCTTAGCTTTCCTTGAATTCTCCAGTCTTACTAAAATTTAAGATCCACCACTTTAGGAATAATCAATAATTTTTTGACCTTCATAATACCAGAGAGTTCTTCTAGCTTCTTCGACCTTGTCAAATACAAGAGGGCACTCAATAAATATTTGAGCAGATACTACTATATTACTAAGACCTGTGATAATTTTCAACAATAGAGTAAACTTTATGCATGAACCTAACAGCACACGGGCAAAGCTGTGGCAATTATCTAGTTAATTTATAAATGGGACAAGAATCTTTATGAATGAAAACATCATTATTCCAATCCAGAGACTTAGTAGCCAACTTAATTTTTTTCCCATGAAGGAATGATCTTAGAGCAGTTGCCAAATCTGGTAGCACCTAAGGCAAAAATGAAAGATAAGCAAATCTTCCCCTCCTCCCACTACTTGCTTGATTTGATAGCTAAACCAACCAATTCTGTCTATGAAAATAAAATACATACATACATATATATAGCAATTTTTTTTTTTTTCTGAGACAAAGTCTCACTCTTTCACCCAGGCTGGAGTATAGTTGTGTAATCTCGGCTCACTGCAACCTCCGCCTCTTAAGTTCAAATTATTCTCCTGCCTCAGCCTCCCAAGTAGCTGGGATTAGAGGCACACGCCACCATGCCCAGCTAATTTTTGTATTTTTAGCAGAGGTGGGGTTTCACCGTGTTGGCCAGGCTGGTCTCGAACTCCTGACCTCAGGTGATCTGCCCACCTCGGCCCCACAAAGTGCTGGGATTACAGGAGTTAGCCACTGTGCCCAGCCTAGCAATTTTTATAGCGGACTTATTCAGCTTTTTAAACAGGTAAACAGCACACACATTGCACACTTTTCCTGGCTTTTCTCCTGAATCATTTTCTAGGCAGCAGGGCAAGGTGACACATCCAGACAAGAAAGGGAAGGAAAGGCTTCAGGGCATGGTGGGAGACAGGGAAATGCTGCTCATCTCCACATAGGCTCTTTCCTTCCACACAGAACAGGGACTTGTAATAATCAACCTGCATCACTCTCCCTTAGGTCCACTTCATAACCTCTCCGCACACAACTCAGAGAGTTGAATAAACGTTTTTAATAAAAAGAGTCAACAATACTCAAGCTGCAGGCTTGGAAATGGTCACTGGCACAATATTCTAACTGCCCTCTGGGAAAAGATAAAGAACAAGATTCAAAGAAATCTATTTTCTCTGTCTTCCATCTCCCACTAAGTCTCAGAAACCCTGGCCTTGGAATAATCAATCCTTTCTCCTTAATACAAAATAATAATTTGTGAAGAGTAAAAGTCAATATCTCCTTCCCTGGGCTAAGTGGTTATGTTTATTGCACTTCCTTTTTATATTTGCAAATTTACCAATAAGATTATATTTAAATAAGCAAAATAAAAAATAGCACTAAGTGAATTTCAGTATAACTATTTAACTAATACTCCCATCAAATCACAATATATTCACTTCTATTAATTTTAATTCACTGGAGAGTCAATTCCTTATTCAACTCTATTTTTGGTGTTCAATGCATTAATAAACAAATGAATGCTACAAACTAGTATTTCTAATTCAGGGTGGAAATGTTTGAAGAGATGTTTCAATTTTCACAATGACTAGAGAGAGTGTGCTACTGGGATTTCATGGTAAGACTGGATATGATAAACATTTTGAAATTCAAAGGACAGTCCCACACATTTAAGAATATTATACCAGAAATACTGACAGCCCCTTTTTACAAAGCACTAGTGTTGATCATTCAATGGTAAGCATGAAAGAAGATTACAAGCTTCCCATTCTATCTTTCGTCTTTCTTTCCAAATGAGGTCACTGAAAGAACAGGCCAAGCGGTTTACTACCAGACTCACTGGAACAAATATTGTTTGAATGGTCAGATATTTCTTATAAAGCCTGAGGAATATGGCTAATGCTAAACTGTAGAGACAGATCTGTCAGTGTCACTCACACAAAATAATGCTGCTTAGAGGGGCACAGCTGACCTCAGGCCCTTTGACTGCCCCACTACTATAAACATAACCATTATTGGAAGATAGAATTGTATATTTGGGAGTGCATGCCTCAAACAGGCAAAGGAAAGTGATTTGTTCAATTTTATTTTTTTTCCCAAGAGATAGATTGGGCTTCTTATTCTTTCATGAAATGGGGAGATTTTTATTTATGACCCCAGACCTAGCACACAATGTCACACTAATCTTACCACCAGGTTGTTTCCACAGCCCTCCAAGGTGCTGAGATTGATGATAAAAATGACCACTGCTGGAAAGGTGTTGTTATTGATGAACCCTCTGCAGTGGGAGTCCCCATGCCTTCCATTCAGTGCCAGATCTGTTTCCGAATAACCCGAGAAAAGTACCGTGCAAAAATTAATCTTCATCGTAATGGCCTGCACTCCACAATAGACACTGATGTCTCTTTCAGCTGAAATAAAAATATATAAAAAACAAACATAAGTCAGAAAAGCAGAAAGATAAATAACATTAACATCCTACTGATATATTTATTCATCTCCTTTGTCTGTTTAACTCATTTTTATATTTGATACACCATAATCCAATGTGCCACCTATTAAGTAAAGTAGACAAGGAAAATAGCCTTTTATTTAGTTATTTAAGGAGAGATCTTTGAGTGTAGAGATTACAGTTCACCTCTGTTTCCTTGTGCTTGATGTCCAGTGGATGTACATTAAGTGTTGATCAAGTATTGCCAAATGACCAGAGAATTGAGTGGAAACCAATCAGGTTACTGAGGAAATTCAGACCTAGAGCAACTGGATTATTCAGATCACCTGTCAAGAGTAGTGAAAATCACTACAAATGATGCATTTTCCCAAGTATAAGGAGAAAGCAGTTGAAATCCACCCTAAACCAAATTGTCAAGTACTTTGGCATTTGGTAACCCATCTTATGGATTGTATAAATAAAAGCCATCCATCAGATTTCAATTTTATTTTGCCTAAATTAAATAACACTAGAGAGAAAGGGAATAAAAAATAGTGTTGATATTATGAACAAAAATGCACAGCTCACTGTAGGAAAATTTTGCCAATGACTGACTATGCATGCCTCAGTAAAAAAAAAAAAAATGACCTAAACATGGAAATGTAAAACACAATTTGCATGGTTCTCCATGACTCCATGGGTTATCTGTGACGGGGTCTAGTCCATGTCTATAGAACACGGTCTTCATATCTCTATTTAGTTATTTTTCTACATGTAATGTACAAAATGTATAAAGGAAATGGGGAGAGTGGCTGGTAGGTAATTCCCTAGTGGTAGATTATTTTGCATTCATCAGTTTTGGTAATTGCTATAGGTTGAATTATGTCCCCCCAAAAAAAGATATGCTGAAGCCCTAACCCTCAGTACCTTAGGCTTTATTTGGAAATAGGTTGTTGCAGATTAAATTAGGTAAGATGAGGTAATACTGGGGTAAAATGAACCTGTAATTCAATATGACTGGTGTCCTTATAAAAGAAACATCCAATAAAGAGACAGAGACACAGGGAGAGACCATGAGAGGCAGAGGATTGGAGTGACACATCTACAAGCCCAGGCACACCCAAGGTTGCTGGCAAACCGCTGGAAGCTAGGAAGAGACAAGAAAGGATTCTTCCCAGACTTTCAGAGGGAGCATGGCCCTGCCTGGATTTTGAACTTCTGGCATCCAGAACTGTGAGGCAATGAATTTCTGTGTTTTAAATCTCCCCAGGACACAAGTTTCTGTTGTGTCAAATCACATCGTTTGTGATACTTTGTTACAGCAGCCCTAGAAAACTAAGAGAGTGACTTTACCATTTTTTATTACCTTATTATACCAATTAGATAAAAAGCCTGAAACAAGACTCAAGTTTTCAACATGTAGAAACAAACAAAAACTGATTATGCTTTTCAATGGGGAAATTACCTTGATTGTTCAAAAGAGGAAAACCAAACAAAATAACACATATTTTTGGTGAATGATGGCATGTTCACCTAAGTAGTATGTAAATTTCATTCAAGTTTTTTAGCATAGAATTAATTTGCTTAAATAATTCAGTCCTAATTTAACAGTAGAAATGTTCAATAGCATTATCTCTTTAGAGTGTTTGTTCTATATACATACTGGGTTTTTTTTCTAGCAAAGTGAGTCATATTTGGGGAATGTGAATAAGCAATATGGAAATGTCTATGTTTTGTAATAAGTTTAAACTCATTAAAATTACCTATAAAGAAAGATGAAAAATCTTTTTCATGGCCAAAAGGCAAACGGCTAGGTGTTATAGGAAATTCGACGCAATATTTCCTTTGTTGGTGGAAAAATAATGAATTAATTATGAAGTATACTTTGCCAACCTAGAAAATAATAAACACTACTTAAAATCAAGGGGCTATCTTCATAGCCTTCGGCAACATTAACTATTTAAATGCAAAGGTAATTTCTAAATGATACTTTTTTCTAAAATAATACAGTTTATTTTAATAAATGTTTATGAGTATCTATGAACTATATCTTAAATCTACTGATTTTTCTCTATCTACATGCTATTCCTTTGCTCATGCCATCATTATCTCTCCCCTGGACTATTGTACTAGTCCAGGAACCTAACTGGTTCCTTTATTTCCAGTCTTAATGTCCTTCAATTAGTACAGCTGTTAATATATTAATCCAGTCGTGTCATCCTCATGCTCAGATTTTCAACAGCTACTTTTTGACATAGACCAAAAGACCAAATCTTGAACTAGGTGCTCAAGTCTCTCCATAATCTGTTACCTGCCTACCTCTGCATGCTCCTCCCTCTCTCTCTCTTCTATGAATCTTGCTTCCTAAATTTGAATCTGAACATTTTTCATGTCTTTAAATGCATCACCTTGAGTGATAGAAACCAGAAAAGTAGTTACCTCCTGGGGTGGAATTGCCTACAATAGGAGCACAGGAACAATTGGGGGAAAGATAAAAATGTTCTCTATCTTGATTTGGGTGGAGGGTATATAAGTATGTACATGTGTTAACATTTCAAGCAGTACCCTGAAGATTGGCACATCTTATTGTATGTAAATTATTCCTCACTAAAGTACTGCGGGCATTTTTAAAAACATAATACAGGAACACACACAAAGTACATGTATCAGTGCTCTTTCTTCTGTTTGGAATGCTCCGCCTACCCCAAAGCTTTGCCTAAGTAACTCCTACTCATTCTTCAGGTTTCAAATTTTATTTACCCAAATACTTGACCTGATCCCAAGTCTAAGGTATGCCACTCTGTTTTATGCTGTTGTATTGCCTTAGAATCATATATGTATTTGTATATTTTTCTTAATAAACTATAAGTCCCATAGGCAGGAAAGGTTTTATATTAACCAATGTACTCCAGTGAGTAACTAGCTAATTAATCATATAAGGTACTGGAGCAACAGAGTGCACTGAGGATTCAAAACATAGTGGTCATATTCCCAAGCACAGGAGTCCTCTCTTATCTTCTAGGGATATATTCCAGGACTCCCAGTGGGTGCCTGAAACCACAGATTATAATGAAACATATATAGTATGTTCTTTCCTATATATACATGCCTATGATAAAGTTGATTTTTTAAATTACGCACAGTAAGAAATTAACAATAATGCTAATAATTATTATGAGTAAAGTATTATTAAGTAAAATCAGGATTACTTGAACACAGCAATGCAATGCTGAGACAGTCAATCTGATAACCAAGATGGCTCCAAGTGACTAGTAGATAATGGACCATGGATAAGCTGGACAAAGGGATGACTCACATCCTGGGCAGGATGGAGCTGAATCGTGTGAGATTTCTTTACACTACTCATAGCGGCATGCACTTTAAAATGTGTGAATTGTTTATTTATGGAATTTTCCACTTAGTATTTTCTGAACACAGTTGATTGCAGTTAACTGAAACTATGAAAATGAAACTGCAGATAAAGGGAACTCCTGTGTATTACAGTCCATTAGAGGAGACAGACACATTAGCGTGACCCACATTGACAGAAAGATTGCGTGGAGAGCTATGGAGTAGCATAGAAGGCCGGCTTTGCCCAGACCAGCTGGTTAGGAATGGCTTCCTGGAGAAGATGGCATTAGCTCAGTCTTGAAGTATCAGTAGGAGTTAGCTAGATAGAGGAGTGGAAATTTTATAACACAGAGGGGACAAATGTGAATAACGAAATATGCTCAGGCTGGCTGGGAGCCAGGTAGTTCCCATCCATTTGTAATTAAAATGCAAAAGAGGAAATAGCAGGCAATGAGGACATGTGTTAGGCACAGGTGAGATTGCAGGGAACCTCTATACATAAAATGGCCTAAGATACCGTCTACCTGGATGTCAAATCAAATCCTCAGCTGTTAGAGAGTTCACTACCTCTTCACTTTATGCTTGGTGAAATAGAACAAGTATCATTGCACTCCTTGATATACCATAAATATACCAAAGTGAATACCTATTAATGAATATGTCACAAAAGAGAGGTATCATTCTTCTTAACATAAACCAACTAAAGACCAGTTTCCTCAGCTCTGTTTAAGGGGATTAATTAATGCTTAGAATATCTCAACAAATGGCAAATGATTACTGTGACCAGATGTAGTGCTCTTTTCTGTTTTCCTATAACCAATTTGTAACTCCTGCAATGAAACTGAATTTGCTACAGGCTTATCCCACTTTAAGATATGATGACAAACTAAAGGCTTTCTGCAGTGTAAGAAAAGAGATCTGTCCAAATCTTTCCTAACCCAGTTTTCTAAGGACTTTTCACTAGTGTTCGGAGAAACACATTCTTTTCCTGGTTGTAGGTACTAAAGACATCCATTCAGCACAACTTTACCATTTGTGAGGCTTTGAGAAGGAAAAAAGAAGGATACCTCAAGTTGCCAAAGGGCAATTTCTGCCAAAAGGAGAGAGAGTTTTTTTTCAGTCACTGAATAACAGTTGCTCTCAACAGCTACATTTTTTAAGCCTTTTACTGTCCAATCCCTGGCCTGAACTATGATGTTCAAGACTACTAAACAACCTAATGAGTAGATATCTTTAGGGGTTTGATTTTTAAAGTTTTATGTTTAAAGATACTAAGTATGTCAAATGGCAGGCCTGCAGACAGAGTTTATGTGCAGTTACATTGCCAAAACAGCAATGTTTTTCCCCTGATATTAATCAAGCTAAGCTTTTCATAGAAATTAACAATAATTGAATATTCAACTGAATAGGGTAAAAATAATGTTCTGTACCCCGTCATCCATCTATTGGGCAATGGTTTTATGTATCTCAGATTTTCTAAAATTTTGCAAATTTTAAATATCCTATCACATTGTCAACCATCTGTCTCTCCGTGTATAAAATGTGTCCTGATTTGAGGTTCATAGAATGTGGTTACTATATAAATGGAAGTAAAGAAGGTATGGATCCAGTTCTATATATATAAATAAGGATTCATTCAACTTCTTTACCCCCAATAAAGTTCTATTCCTAGAACATTTAATTACACCTTTTCCTTTACACACAATTACTGAAAATATATTTGCATTCTATTATTTACATATCTAATAATACATCTAACTTTGTTCTTGTTTTAACAATTTTATACTGAACTTACTTAAATCTAACAGCATTCAATTGAGGCTCATGGTGAGGCTTTTGATAGACTACATCATTTTCAGATCATCTCAGTACTGTTGGAGCCTTCATTTCCCTTCACTAGCATCAGAATGCTTAATATTTTCCAGTTATTTTATAGAATGAGTACAGATTAATAAATTATTCAAAGAATTTGCACATATGTATTCTGCAATACAAAGATGGCAACACTCCAAAATTTGGCTGTAGGCTGGTACTCAGCACTGTAGTGCAATGACTCAAGATATTTCTTCATCATTGATCTGAAAAAGTAAACATCTGTATGAAACGAAATTCTGGAGGTCAGTGTATAGTGTAAAAGAAAAAGCATGGGGAGGCCAGGTGTGGTGGCTCACGCTTGTAATCTCAGCACTTAGGAAGGCCGAAGTGGGTGGATCACGAGGTCAAGAGATCGAGACCATCCTGGCCAACATGGTGAAACCTCATTTCTACTAAAAATACAAAAATTAGCCGGGTGTGGTCACGCATGTCTGTAATCCCAGCTACTTGGGAGGCTGAGGCACGAGAATGGCTTGAACCCAGGAGGCAGAGGTTGCAGTGAGCTGAGAGTGTGCCACTGCATTCCAGCCTGGCGACAGAGTGAGACTCTGTCTCAAAGGAAAAAAAAAGATGAGATGCACAAGAATCAAACATGAAAAATCAGTACCATAAATTTTCTACTAGTCTAGAGGCAATTGGTTTTATTTATTTTCAAGATCTAAACTACATGCCACTTCATATCAACAACGTGTTTCAGGAAAGCATTTATTGTGTACATATCATGTGCCAGTCTCTGTGCTAGACTTTGAGATAACAACATTAACAAAAGACCCTGTTTCTTCAAGGAGCTTACTGAATAAAGAAGACAGAAGAAAAGTAAGCAATTACAGTACAAACTGATAATGATATACTAGAGATTTGCAAACAACATTATAAACAACCTTGTCTTGGTAGCAAAGAGGTGTTTGAAAGGAATTGTTAGGAAGAAATAAAATAGTTCCAACTGGTTAGATTCTATAAGGAAGTGATTAGAAGACTGCGTGAAGAAAAAGGGGTGTCACTGATGTGTAGGTTTGTAGCTTTGATGAGTGGGTGGATTATGCCCTAAGATAAAAAAATTCAGGGAGAACGATGATAAGCTCAGTCTTTGAGAGGCTGAGTTACATATGAGACATTCAAGCAGAAATGTACAGCAGATAGTTGGAAATATGAGTCTAATATTTGGGGACAGAAAACAAGAAATACAAATTTGAGAATCACCAAATACTCGGTATATCAATAATAATACTAATAGCTGAAATTGCCAATGAGAGTATTCAGATAAGAAGAGAAATAAACTTAAAACAGAAAGCTGACCTTTGATGAGCCTTTCTGTAATTTTCCCAATGGAGTGTAATCATCCCCTCATGTTCTATCCTATCTCACTTTAACTGTGGGTCTACTGTCTCACTTACATTATATCGGAGAGTGGATATTTACTTTCCTGTTAAATTATAAACTAATAGAGTGTTCTGGATTTTCCTAGAGTATATAACAAATACTCAGCAAATATTTATTAAAATACATTTATTTCAATGGTGTGTAAGTCTTTAATATCAAGTTCCAACATGTACAAACAAAATATGTATACAGTTGATATGGGTTCATCTTGAATGTTCATCTATCTGTATTCTGCCAACTGCCTGAGATGATGCCTCTGTTTTCAGAGTTTTCAATGAACATCAAAATCCTTAATGTCTAACTTCAAATTGAGAAAATGCAACTCATTAAATAATATAAAATTAATAGATTATTGCAATTTGTTTATTTGTATTTTATCTCTTTAAGTGTATTAGCCTTGGTGACTAGTTATCTTACCCCATTAAAAATGAATTTTTAACAGTGATAGGTTTGTTGATACCTATTACTATTAACAGCAAACAAGTGCATGATGGCCAGCTGGGGCTAGTGTAAATACCGTGTGGTTTTGTAACAACATAAAGCTAGCAGACCATCATGGGTACGATGTTCTAACCAGAACTTCTTATACTTTACTGTGCAGATAAATCACCAAAGAATCTTATAAAAATACAGATTCTGATTCAGTGGATCTGAGCTGGGGCCTGAGTTTCTGCATTTCTTACAAGCCTCCAGGTGATGCTGATGTTACAACTTCTCAGTCAATTCAGGTGCTAAGTCACAGCTTTGTATTTTGACTGGACAGAAGATAGCTCATAGGTGGATTTCACCTGGTGAGTTTAAGCCTCTTACCAAATATCTATTTGTCTGATTTATATGCTTACAAGAGAGAAAAGTTTGGTTGTAAAAGGGACAGGAGGGAGAGAGACAAGAATCATGAAGGGGTTAGAACTGCATCTGACTTCCTCTCTCGTCTGAAGAACTGACTGGTTTTGAATCTCGATGAAAGAAGGCTCATAAAATGCTCTGTAAGGCTAAGTCTAAGTAAGCCTCCTTTAGTGCTCCAGTGGCAATGTGTGAAACAAAATTGGGAACAGGATCAGCCTCTTCTCTTACCCCCATCTCTGTCTCATTCTGTAAACCATAGCAGTTTAATACCCAGAGGAAGCAGAGCAGTCCACATCAAAAGGCAGCTACACCAAGCGGGGCAGTGTTTTCATAAAAAACCATTTCTGGCAGTGGTGGTGCCTGTAGCACTGTGGTCAAGGAGTCCAGAGCAAAGAACCTAAGTGGACCTTTCCTGAGCATGTGTGACATGCAGTCTTGGGAAATCAGAAGCAACTGGAGAGGACGAGGGTAGAGTGGCTAGTCCACAGTGAGCAGGCAGGAGGCTCTGTACGGTTCAGATGCAGAGATTCCTGTGAATATCATCACATTAGTATTGATGTACTGGTTTGCATATACTTAAAAGTAGTATTGGTTTAAAACTGATAGTATAAACAGCAATCTGTTCAATATAGTGGGAGAAAACTTTTCTGTATGCTGCAGAGTGCTTTGTGGCATGGTAGAAAATCTCACCTGAAAATAATTTACATCCTGGGCTCTGATAAATATTCCAATACTAATTTATACCATCTTTGTAAACCATAATAATAATTTATATATCAGTTCTGCTTTTATCTCTAAAACACGAGTGGTGATATTTGGCACTACATGGGCTTACAAATTGCCTAGAGAACAGATGCTACATATGTTGTTTTAATTCATTTTTGAAAGTTAAAATTTGCTCTTACCAAGTTTTTATATAAGATTGAGGTTTTGGTGCTAAAAGAGCTAGAAGTCCTAAAGGGGTATTGATATTTCATCTACACGAAATACCAACAGCTGATGAAGAACTTAAAGTGGATTAGGAATTCAAGTTTCCTCTGTATATCGAACAGGTTTTGTGCCACCTCAGTCTTTCATCACAACATCTGTTTCTCGTTAGCAAATGCAAGCTGTTGTTTCCAGTGCTCTAGGAAATTCATAAGCAGTTTGAGGCAAACTTTGCAGACTTATAATCACACTTGCTGCTCCACATTCTTTGGAACCAGAAAAGTTTGGTCATCTTTTTCAGGCAGAAAAAAAAGCAAATGGGTTTTATTTATAAAAACAAAAAGTGAAAATTCATGCAATAAAGAGTGCTGTTATTAAAATATGGGAGAATATGGACCCTGAATTACTCATTGAATTTGCTAATTGCTATCTTCTCCACTGCACTTTATCACTGTAAATTAATCAGAATGTGATCAGCAATAGCTGCCTGGATCTGTTCTTCTGCCTCATCTGTTGTAGTAATTGCTTTCACAGGTGCAAAGTGGAAAGCAGGCATCCTCTTGACAACTTGGAGACCAAAGCACTACCACTAAAAAGTAGGAATAAAGGAGAATTGGCCTTTCCTTTCTACACAGAGAACCAGAACAGATTCCCTGGGATAACTATTCCACTAACCTCTCTTACTTTGTCTTTGGGCACAGAAAAATGCCATGGTTAAGCAAAGCCTAACATAAAATTAGACAGTTCATTTTACTGAACTCACTCATGAATTCTATTGATTAAATAATTGATTCTCAATTTTACCTCCTGTGGAACACTTGTGTTCATTGAATATTAAAATATTAAAAATATTACCGAATAAAAGATTTCCTTAGTCAAGCAGGTCTTGAAAAGACTAAACAAATTCCCCTAACACATGACTTTTCAGATCCTTAGACGTGGCAATTTCCATTGAGAATCTCCATACATACATCATTTTTAAAACTTACTATTCAAATTTCATTTTTAGACATCATTGTTTGATGGAAAGAATCTCTATTAATTTGCATATTTGCAATATTTAACAAATTTATATCCTCAGTTTTCCTACTGTAAAGGGGGTATTTAAAAAGATTTTGTAAGTTTATTGTAAGAAATGAAAGAATTCTGTGAGATGCCTGGTACTCAAAACATGGAACTTATTGCTTGTTTCCTTATTAGTATTATTTACAGCATAATACGAAATCACATGTTATGAAACACTGACTCATATTCAGTTTCCCATGACTACTTAGTTCACCATAAGACAGTGTCAAGCCATAAAGTTTATTGTGCTATAAGGCCACTTTTCTCCTTGGATGTGCCTTTATCATTAAAGATTTCTTTAGAGGCCAGAAAGTTTAGCCTAATCCTCATATACTTCCAAAGAAGGGGGCCTGGCTTCAGAAAATATACACTAGTCACAAAGGCCAAGTACATTCATCTGTATGTTTTACTTTAACCAAATAATTCCTTGGTACTCTAAATTCAACTATACTTTGAGTTTTATTCTAGAATCATCACAACTATAATTTTAGTGGTTCATGAGTCTGCTTTTTGCTATTAGCTTGGATAACCAAGAGTTAACCACCTCTAAAATTAAATGGCTTTCCTTTAAATTTAAATGAATTAGACCATGGTGCGTCTCTTGGCCCCAGGATAAATGCCATGGAAATTAAAGAAAATAGTTCTAATGTCATGAAACAGCAAAGGTCACATAGGGTGAGATGATTACTCTCATCATTATTAACATTGCTTTGCATTTAGATAGCCCCTTTCCTTTGCCAGACTCATTCTCATTCCATCCCATTGCTTAGCCTCTGAGCAGCTTGTGGAGCTCCTGATGACATCAAGGGTGATCGTGATGTGGAAGAGATACTGAGAGTCAAGAGGGCAGTAAGTAATTAATCTTTAGGCTTTATTTGCTCACTCTGATCTTTTTGCAAACAACCTCCAAAAAAATGGGTTAAATAATACCCATCTAAATATAAAGTCTCTCCTGGGACTTCAGCGTTATTTGGATTTTATTAACATTTGTGTTATTAAAATACAAATTTAGTGTTTTTTAAATACAAATTTTAAAATTGTAACTGTGTGTGTGTGTGTGTGTGTGTGTGTGTGTTTATGGGTGTATGTGTTTATGAATATACGTCTGGAAAGTTTGGGTGTTTGTTGCCTAAGCCAGATAGTACCTAAAGTGCTAATGTGTGTAAGAAAAAATATAAACAAAACACAAATATAATTGAAAATAGAGGAAGAGACTTCTCCCTCCCTTTTTCTGACAGCATTTACTTTAGAAAACTTGTAATTAGAAGTACTTTCTCCTCTCTTTGAAGTGTGTATGAATCCTTTTGAAAACTAGATAGGATTCTTGTAAGCTTTATGACCCAGGAATGTCTTTCTCAAGGATCTGAGAGCCATCTCTTTGAAATGTAAACATCAAGGGAGATGGTAGCCTTATGTCCCTGTTTCTGCACTTAGGGTAGGAGCCTAATTTTGATGTGAGCCTTGCTCCAAATTGCAAAATTACCTCCTGTCATAAAGATATGAGAAGTTACTTTTTCCTCTGGATAAAACAAATCAGCTGACGTAGATGGTCACCCTACTTACCAGGTAAAGTGAGGATTCATATGTGTGACAAATGGTCCTGTCAAGTCCTCTTACTTGAGGACTAGTTATTGTCTATATTGAAAACATATGTAATGAGTTGTCTCTGTGCTTGGCTATATATAAGGGCAAGGTTTCTTTCTGTTTTTGTAATCTCTTACTGATTACCTGTGATGTGCATCACATTCTGGTTTAATGCTTATTTAATGATAAAAGTGTTTTTATTTCTCTACTACCTAGGCAGAGAGGATTTCTAGGTTGGGAGAAGATTTTGTTTTTAGTTATATTTCCACAACAAATAATTGAACTTTTAATTGGAATAATTGGCTCAAGAAAATGATAGAATACACTATCAGTTGTTCTTAACCATAAATGTACATTAGATTCATCTGCAGGGTTTAAGATACAGATTCCCAAGACCACATTCAGAGATTCTAACATCACTTATTTGAGGTGAAACAAGTTGAGCCCCCACTTTTAACAGCTAGCCCATATGATTTTGATACAGGTGGTCAGTAGATGCCATTGTAAACAGACTTTTTAACATGATTTTTTAAAAATTCACCATATGATAAATAACTTCGTTTTCCTGTCATAGTTATTTCATGGCTCTTTAACATGTCTTATTCACCTTTACAAGTATATAACTACCACACCAGTCAGATCTTCTCTGTTGAGGAATCATTTTATTACTTGGCCTTCTTATCCATCCATAACAGGGTCATGGCTTCATCACCCTTCCCAGGCCGCCAGCGACTCTGATGAGAGCCACTGCCTCCCACTACACTGAGGGACTGAACACAATTAGCATCTCTCACCTTCTCCAACTGTGTCTTTATCTCTCCTTCTCACTTAAATCAAACAAACAACTACACTTTTCCAAGGTTAACTCCTTCATCTGTACCATTGATTGCTTCAGTATTTTCTTTTCTCATTTCATCAATTATTCTTTATTCGAATTTCCATTTTTTTAATACTCTCCCTTTACTCATGTATGCTCAGGCCTCTATAGTCCCAGGAATTGATTTCAACTCCTGCCTCACATTGCTCCTTTCTTTTCTTTCAATTCCTGGCTCAGGTTGCTCCTTTCTTTTTTTTTTTTTTTCCCAACCACAAAAGTTATCCAAATAGTAGTCTATTTTCATACTTTTTATTTTCCTACTCCCTACTCATTGCTTATCCACTGCACAGGGAATAAACTCTCATACAGCAATCTTCAGTTTTGATCTTTCTTCTCAGACCCAGCTCTGTATTTCCTACTACTGAACAGAAAGAAACTGCCACTATATATTCTAAAAATGCCTCAAGCCCACCATTTCCAAACTTGAACTTCCTTTCTAAAACATGCAAGTGTCCTATGTTTTTTTTTGTCAGTTAACAGCATCAACATCCAGTTGTTCCAGTTAAAAACATCCTTTAATATTCTCTTTCTCTCACCTCCCAAACCAAATCAATTCTCCATTTCTGCTGAGTCTACCACAAAAATATCTCTTAATAACTGTCCCCTTGTAATGCTTCCACTGCCACTGCCTTCAGCATATTTCTCTCTGCCTCTAGTCTATTCTAACTTGATTCTATCTTACACACTTGCCCTAATGTCTCTTCCTAAAACAAAATGTGACCACATCAAACCTCTTAAAAGATATGTTTAAAAAGACTCAGTGACTCTTGATTGCATTCAAAATTAAGAGAAAACACTTTTATTACACTACATAACACATGTTCTCACCAAAATAATTGACTTGAATTTACTGAAACTTCTAGCTCTCATTGGTTTACAGGATAGACAGGAAAGAGGAGCCTGTTCAATGACACCTGAGAGTTGCAGTTGGCCAAATCCGGTGTCAGAACTCTACAAGACAAATGACCAAACTGCTCAAAGAGATAAACAGCATTTTGTAAAAGCAAAGGACAGAGGAGAACTGTTATAAAACAAAATGAAATAAAAGATATATCAACAAATACTCTATGTGAAGATTTTAGAAGCAACTTGGCTGAATTTAATGACATTAAGAAATTACTGTTGGGCTTATTAGACATATACTTAAAGGATAATGATTTTTAAGTTCTTTTCCATCACATATAAACATCAAAGCATGAATAATGCATTTATTTTAAATATGCCAGAGATGGGAGTGGTAAGGACAAAGATCAAACAAAATTTATAAATGTTGATAATTGATAACGCTAGATAATCAATATGAGTGCTCTTTCTACTAACCTCTACTTTTGTATGTTTGAAGTTTTCCATAATAATAAATGTAAAAAAGCTCATTTTTGATATTCAAAGCCATTAACAACTCTGCCTTAGCAAATTTTTCTTGAATTCCTTTGGTCATTCCCACCGTGACCTTCATATTTTACTAACAAACCAAGCACTTACATCCTAGGTCTAAGTTCATGAAGACATTCAGACAATTTCTGATGTGGGCTCTGTTGTAGAAATCGCACTTTATCTACGTAACTACCTACTGATTGCTCTATGCAGGTTTGCTGTTTCATAGCATGCTCCAAACACAGGAGGACTGGCAGGTTTTGAGAATGTAAACCACAGCCAAAGAGATTCCATTTGCATGGCAGACTTGGAAAATTGTTTCCAATTACCTAATATTTATTTTGTAAATGTTGAACTGTGGTTCCATTACTTTAGCTAATATAAAATGATGAATACCTAGGTAAAACCTTGAGTAACTTCTCATTGGGTGCAGGTTTTAGAAACCTGTGGGACATGCCCATCAATGTTGCCAAATCTCGTATTTGTCACAAGGTTGATGGGTTTCTGTGAAATTCATTCTGAAGCTCACCTGTGTACTTTGGTGGTTGGTAATCATCATTTCATTGAAATAGCATTTTTTTGTATTGTACAATATTTCACAATCATTTTCTTAAGATTATTCCTAAATAAATATATTAGCATTTAAGAGCAGTTCTTTAAAGTCTAAATTAATTTATGAGAAAAAAAAGACACAAATTTTGAATGAAATTAGTCTCTCCCAATTTTTTACACAGTAGGCAATATTTTTCGTATCTGTGAGCAGCCATTATAATAATATTAACTATGATGAACACTTTGTATGTTAATATGGATGTAAATTACAGCTCCAGAAAAATGTCTTGTCATTTGCCATTTGTTAATATCCACTTAATGTAAAGAGATAGCCCCCCGTTCTCCATATATATTTAAATGACTTGCTCTTCAAATATAATCACTCTTCCAGAAGCAATTAGAGAATAGATTAGGCTTACACTTACCAGGAAATCTACTGTGGAGGTTGGCATCACAGTTGTAGCCGTTGAACTGAGCAGACCCCGGAAGCACTCTAATTGTTAGAAGCAGCAGCAACCATATTTGTTCCATTGCAAAACCTGGAAAAGAGATATCTATCATGTGGACACTCCCACTTACTCCTTCACTCCTACTTACTGGAAAAACTGAGGCTGATCTCAGCTCACTGTTGGATAAGCAGTCTACATCCATGCAGCCAAAGCTCACGAAATAACTGAGGATTATCGGTAGTAAAGGCAGATATTTGGGTTATAACATTTCAATATTGTTTTCATCATTGCCTTCTGTTGGCTAAGGGTGACAAAGCTAGATTTTCATAGTAGAAGAGCTAAGGTATAAATCATAAAGTTTACAAAAGGAAAATTCTTTATTATGCATAGGAAGAACTCAAACCAAGTATCTAGCAGATTGGAATAGCATAACTAGGCAGACTAACTAATTTGGAGATGAGTCTACTTTTTACAATACCAACAAATATATAGTCAGAGGAATTTAAATGTTGAATACTTGATTCTAAGAGGAATCTCAATAATCTTAATGACCAAATAACAACTTTCCCTTAACAGAAAACAGAAAAAAGTCTCCCCCAACAGAAGAATTCCAGACTACTGCCACTTTTCAAAATCAATGGTTTGTGTGTCACTTTCTTAGGAAACATAGTGATAAAGCAAAAGGAAGAACAGGAAAATACTCTGTGTGTGAACAACATTGCAGTTCCTCCCACAACTGCTCCTTGGTGGGTAGTAAGGACTGATACAGACATAAGAAAACGTTGAATTCTTAGGATAAAGTAATGGAAGATTTTTTTAAATGTATCAGTGTGGGTTGAACAGTTAAATAGAAATGGACTTTTACTTAAACACCAGTCAGTTTTGCGTTTAATAATTCTTTTTCCTGGATGCCCATTCATTGGCCTGACAGAGTTAAAACATCTTTCAGGAATACCTAACTTATTCTCAGAGCATAGTTTGTACACTGAAAAGAATCTTTTGGGTTGGTGGTCTTGGTCTACGCATAAAAAGCAAAAAGCAAATAAAATTGCAAATGGTTTACTCAAATAATTTAGTGGATTTTAAAAGCTTGGGTTTTGGAGGGAAAATGGTGTTTTAGCTGTCCTTAAAGATCTACCCTTAGATAATTAATCAGGTCTTTAGGAAAAGGAAGGAAACACATCTTGCTTTTGAATCATCATTTCAGAATAACAAGTTTACAGTGAATAAAGTCACTTTGGTGAGGATGTGGGAAAGAAAGACATGCTCACTCTCAAAAATAGACTGAAAAAAATATTAATTCAGCAGGAACTTCCTTCCTTTGGCACTATCACACAGTACTCAGGCACAGATCTAAAGACTTTGGAGAGAACAGCCATATGCCTAGTTAGTTCTGATTGCCTGTGACAGTCCATAAGCAAAAGGCTCACACCAGTGGCTGACCCAGACCCTAGGAGCTCTTGGCCATACCTGAGCCATCATTATCTAGCTCCTCAAGATACTTCAAATAGAATAAGACAGTCGTGCTCTTTTGGAGTCTTTGGAAGACACTAGAAAAGAAAGAAGCCTGAATAAGCAATACACTCCACTGCACCCGCATTTATTCCATGCTCCACCACTTCCTTCTCATGATGGGTCCCAAGAACTCCTGGAAGACATTGGAAACTCTAGACCCACACTGTTGTCCCCAACATAGAGGTGTATCCTAAGAAATTACAGAATCAGGAATTTAAGTTGGTGAGTTATTTTGTGGTTCTGAAATGCTTTCTAGCTAACATATTTTTTTCACAGGAGAAAATAACATTTACTGAATGTACACTTTGCACAAAGAAGGCACATGTGCCAGATAACTTTCCTATAGCTGCTCATTTATATTTTTTATAATGATGGGTGAGGTTACAATTATTACTGCATGTACAGAGAAAAGAATGAGTCTCAGAAGGTTTAAATGACGTGAAAATGAAGTGGAGGAACTAGAATTCAACCCTAAGTCTTTCTGATAGTAAAGTTTGTTGAACAAGCTACCTAAATTTCATCTGTTATTAAATTTAAGATTTTCTTTATTGCCATTTATCATCAGCTGTTTTCTTTAGCTTTTTACTTTGTGTATCTTTTAATAGACCTGTTCATTTATAATGAGTAAACAATTTTGATGTAATTAATACAATTTTCTTTACAGATATATTTTATAATGGGGCATTATGAGAAATAAAACTATTTTTAAAAAAGAGACAGAGAGAATTATTTATTTCTCATTGTGAAAACAGCAAAAAAATTATTATTGACTAAACTAGACACATTTGTGTTGGCCAAAAATAAATGAAAAACTCAAATTAATTGAAACAGCTCACTGAGAACAAGTAGTAAACTCTTAGCCTTAAAGCTTTAAATCACATCTCAGGTTGTCCCAAAAAGGCATGACACTGTCCTACTCTCTTTAACAAAACCTACAGCACTTTCATAGTGATTAATACCCTAACCATTTTTTAATGAATAAGAGGTGGAAGTAGAAGGCAGCTTTCTTTAACAGAAAATATATTGATTTTTATGTTAGCAGGTATAGATTCAGATAAATCCCTTCTCAGCCATTCTGTAGATTTGTCATTTAAAAATCAAGATAATGGCCAGGCGTGGTGGCTCACGCCCGTAATCCCAGCACTCTGGGAGGCCGAGGCAGGCGGATCATGAGGTCAGGAGATCGAGATCATCCTGGCTAATACGGTAAAACACCATCTCTAGTAAAAATACAAAAAATTAGCCGGGCGTGGTGGCGGGAGCCTGTAGTCCCAGCTACTCGGGAGGCTGAGGCAGGAGAATGGGGTGAACCCAGGAGGCGGAGCTTACAGTGAGCTGAGATCTCGCCACTGCACTCCAGCCTGGGCTACAGAGCAAGACTCCGTCTCAGAAAAAAAAAAAAAAATAGATCAAGATGATGATCATAGACTTTACAAAGTATAAGTGCATAAAGAATAGTATAGTTTGGACATACAGAAGGCATTGAAAACTTAGTTTCAAGGCCACCACATATTGATGTGCAGGTCGTACCCTCCACAAGGGCATCTAATGCAGGAAAACAATGTCTAGGTCTGAACTTTTTTGGACTAGCCATGTACTCTAGAGCTAAGCTACAATACAAAGTGTCTCATGGGCTGGTGACATCCCTAATTGGTTGAATCTCTATTTGAGTTACAATGATATTTGTGCTGATCTGTGTTTTAATATTAAGGCACATTAGGCAAGGAATTTTAAAAGGACACCCATATCTCTTATAAAGGCAGTATCCCTATTTTGAATCTCTATCCTCTTGGCAGGGCTTACGACATTTTCAAGCCTTCTTTATAGTTCAACTGTAAGTTAAAACAAACTGATGAACTATTATCTTGCAAATTTCCCATCCTCAACCTTACCTTCATCATTTCCCCTGCACATGGAAAACCTGAGCATCATCTTGCCATAGCAAGCTTGGAGATGCTATTTTATCACAGTCCCTAAATATTTTTCTGAAATTGAATTGTATGGGATTGGGGGATTATGTTAACACCCTTTACATTCCTCAAAACATATCATCCTGGCTACTCAGGCTCCCTACATCTTAGACAGGTGCAGTTCCAGACATGTGTATTTTAGCTCTGATCTGGTTATAAAGGTTTAGTGGAGTTTCTTTTCAGAATGTAGAACCTGATTCTGTGGTTTCCTCTGGAATAATCTAAGGTGCTTGCTGTCCCACTGTGGCTCCAGCAAACGCTTGACAGAGAATCTGAGCAGAAGCATTTTTCACCTTCTCCACCACATCTAAGTGCAGCAACCAATGTCTCTGCTTGGATTTTAATAGTGGTTTACAAGAATGCCTTGTCTAATACATCCAATAATACAAAATATTAATACCACAGTCTGAGATGATAATGGCCTTGAAGATATGTGTGCAAAAGAGTTTTGTATGTGTTTCTTACTTAGAATCTTCATAAGTTTAAATTGATGGGAATAGGGAGGAGAAGGAGGATTATAAGTAAAATGTTGAATTTTAAGAAATTCAGAAGTGTTTGTGTAAAAAAAGAGACACCTGCATCTCATAAACTGTTACTAATAGAAAAGGAAGTCATATGCTAAGTGATTTGCTGTCAAATATGTCAATATTTCTCATACTAAATTTTCTTTTTAAAATGACTTCTTCCAACATGTAAATCTCTAATTTCTTTGCTTAGAATTAAATTTGGAGTCAGAAAAATATAATGCACTTTTAATTCCTCCTCAATTTTATATTAATTGATATAGTTCTGTCACAAACATTGGTCTTTAGATTTTAATATAAAATAATCTTTGTTTAATCTTTTCATTGAGATCTGTTACTGTATGTACCAGGCACTGTGCTATGTTTAATATTCAACTAATTACATAGATTTAATTTTTACTCATGTTAAAAATGTGAAAACCAAAGCTTAAATATTTTAATTGACTCGCACAGGGTCACAGACATAGTAAATGGCAATGCAGAATTCAAAAACGAGCTTGACATTTGGAATTATTACATTACTCTGTTTGACTTGATTGGAGGTTTTCAAATAAATAAAATTAATGTCCTACTAATTTTCAGAAAGTAAATTATATTAATAATGTATGCTTAAGATATGCTCTGAATTAAATAATTCAGATGATTGAGACAAAATATTTTTTAATATCTACATAATTTTCATGACTCTATTTCATTAGGCAGTGAGTGCATAAAGAATATTGTTCTTGGCCAGGCACGGTGGCTCACGCCTATAATCTCAACACTTTGGGAGGCCGAGGCGGGTGTATCACGAGGTTAGGAGATAGAGACCTTCCTGGCTAACACGGTGAAACCACGTCTCTGCTAAAAAAATACAAAAAAATTAGCCAGGCGTGGTGGCGGGTGCCTGTAATCCCAGCTACTCGGGAGGCTGAGTCAGAAGAATGCCGTGAACCCGGGAGGCGGAGCTTGCAGTGAGCCGAGATCACGCCACTGCACTCCAGCCTGGGTGACAGAGCGAGACTCCGTCTAAAAAAAAAAAGAAAAGAAAAAGAAAAAGAATATTGTTCTTTTCAAAAATTGATTTCATGTAATACTTATAAGTTTTAAGAGCTGACTGTGTACCAGAGTGTTTTAAGTACTTTTATATGTGTTTTCTAACTATGAGATAGGCAATTTATTCTCCCTATACTGGGGAATGAGAAAACTAAGGCACAGTAATCTGAAGTAATTTGCCCAATGCTAAGCAGACAGCCAGTGTTAGAATCAGGATTCACGCCCAGAACAATGACTAGAGAAACAACCTTCAACTATTACGTGGCACCGCCTTCCAGAAAATGATGCATATAATGCTAAATCAAATGGAAATTTGGCAATTTCTTCGTAAATTTGATCAGTATTGATTTACTCTTGTGTACACTGATCAAATAATTATTGAATGTTTATATGTGTCTGGTACTCTCCAGGGGGTGGGGGGATGCTGAGGTACAGCAATCAGAAAAATGTTTATTGCATATCTGCATAGAACTTGCATTCTAACTGCTAAGTCAGAAGGAACCAAAATCTATAAGTAAAATATAGAGTATATTTGTGATAAGTGCTATGGAGATGAATAAAGCAAGAAGAATAGTAGGAAGTTCTAAGGTGGAAGGAAGAAATATTGAAGTTTTAAATAAAGTGGTCAGAGATATATAACTAACCCATATAAATGAAGCTTGCTGGGGGGAACATTGATTATGAACAACCCAGATCTATGTGTCTATAATGTATACCTCTCTTGCTTTTTTTTTCTTGCCATTTAGGTACTTCTCAAATAAAATAGACTTTCCTAGTGCACAAATTACTCTTTGGGAATAACTTGGACACTTTAAAAATCTGCATTAACCTTTTCAGATGAATAAAGGTGGCTCTTAGTGCCTGAGAAAAGTAATTTATTAAATAGCACCCCTGTGACCTGAAAAAAAAAGTGAACATGTTCGAAAGTGCCTTTATCTGCTCTCAAGAAATAACTTTTGCAGAGACAAACGACCTCAACAATTTATCAAACTTTTAAATTTCCTTAATTTCATTGCCTTGATATAGGCTGATCTGTTGTTATAGTTGGAAAGAAAAATAGAAAATTCAAACTAAATATCATCTCTTCAAATGTTAAACATCAATCTGAGATTTATGCACTTTTCGCCACTAAACTAAAGCTAATTTTTTATCATACAGATTCACAAAAATGTGAAATGAGTTCTTTGGCATCGGTGAGGCCCCAGTCCTCTAATTCTTGGCTCTCCACTGCATTTACTGAGCAGCTACTCTCCACAGGCTGCCGTTCCTTCAGGGGCATGGCCTCATACCCAGTGCTTCTGCATCACTCACTCAAACCTGCTCTGCAGAAAAGATCACAACAGTTCATTAAGGTTTAAATTACTGGAAACATTAAAAGTTCTCAGGAAAAAAGGAGAAAAAAATGTGTGTATTTTAACAGAGATCAAAGTTTAAGTTAAAGGATGAAACTCTACTCCAGCATTGGACAACTAATAGATCCCAGGTAAACGGGCACTAAAGCCACACAGGTAGGCAACTGTATTGCCCAGCTAAGAATCATGATGTTACACAGTCTTCTCTCCAGGAAAAGTACATATTAACTCGCCCTTCAAAATCATTAGTGTTTTTTGTTTGTTTGTTTGTTTGTTTGTTTGTGAGACAGAGTTTCATTCTTGTCACCCAGGCTGGAGTGCAATGGCACAATCTGGGCTCACTGCAGCCTCTGCCTCTTGGGTTCAAGTGATTCTCCTGCCTCAGCCTCCTGAGTAGCTGGGATTACAGGCAACCGCCACCACGTCCAGCTAATTTTGTATTTTGACTAGAGACGGGGTTTCACCATGTTGGCCAGGCTGGTTGCGAACTCCTGACCTCAGGTGATCCACACACCCCAGCCTCCCAAAGTGCTGGGATTACAGGCATGAGCCATCATGCCCGGCCCTAAATCATTAGTTTTAAAGTGCTAAGGATCACAACTCCTTAATAAAGAAACATGTTCTCTGATGGGGTGTCTAGACTGAAGCTCTATATTCTTTATCTTTATCTTGCACTTGCACATTAGAGTCAACATATATATTAAAAGAAAAATGAAAATATATGACCTTCACTGGAAATATTCATTATTATGTACATATACATTCATTAATGTAGAATGTCCTTGTCTTGCTAAATAAAGAAAAAAACACACCATGTACTTTCAGAATAATGCCTCAAACAAAGAAGGAAATATGTTTAGCCATCAAGAAGACATTCAGAAATTTTATGGCTCTTAAGATGCTGATGTATACCATAAGGAAATATGAATGCTAAAGGCTGCTCCTAAGAGAAAAACCTACTCCAATTTTCTCTGACACAAAGTGAGTGTTCATTTATTTCCCTTTGCCTGCCTTCCTCATTTGTCTTTCTGTTGAGGGTTTTCTCAAGTAATCTACAGCATTTAAATGATCTACAGTGTTTAGTTTAGAACATTTGTTGTACAATCTGAGTTTTGGGGGAGTAAGTGAAATGATAGGTGGAACTAAGTCACTTTAAAAGCTTTCCCTTAATAATTCACCAGGTTCCTTTTCAAGATATTTGCACATTTTATTCTTCTGAAGCAGCTTTGAAGATATGCTAGCATATTGACTTCCTTCCTCCTTTCATGAAGTGTAATCATAACAAATTAATAATAAAATAATAATTTTACTAGTTATCTTAATTGCTCATTTCCCTCCAATGAAAACTTGACTATTGGTATTATTACGTCAGAATAAAAATATTTCTTTCTCAATAGAGATGATAGGCAAAATATTTATGAGAAGGCACAGCACAGGAATCAATCACAAGGGACACAATGCCAGTATCTTTTGGCTGAATATAAACCCACTCCCCAATATTCAAATGTATGTTCATGGGTACCAACAATGAATAATGGCAATATAATTTCACATCTTTGTCAACCCTTTCCTAAGAATAAAACAGCTCTTTTTCCTATAGTACTCCTCTCTTTGAGATTTCTGTTAATTAATTAACTTATTTATTTCACATATTTTTGGTGAGCAGTTTCTAAGCATTGGACTCAAGGTCTTGGGAAGTCAGAAGTAAGCAAAACAAACATAAGCTTTACCCACACAGAGCTTATAGACTATAGACAGAGGGAGTTATTAAATTAATAATCAAGCACATTAAAAAATGTTTGCAAAATATGTTAGGCAAGTGCTATGAAAGAAAAGTAAAGCACAGTAGATCCTGATTTAGATGGCAGGTGTCAGGAAAAGACTTTCTGAGAAATGCAACGGTTGAAAAGTATTGAAGGACTGAGTCAAGTTAGTCAGATGAAGGCTGGAGCAAGGTGAACTAGGTAGCATTCATCGCATGACCACAGATCCTCAAATGTCAAAACAGTCAATACTTTGTGAAACTTTTTTGGAAGAAAGTCCATCATTCTGAGCTAGGAGGAGAGGGCCAGAAGTTGTCTCCCTGTAGGCAGCAGGGCCGGGCTACACCTTTTCTCCTAAGTGGAATGGAAAATCATTGAAGACCTTTGAATTGAGTGCTAGTGTTATAATACTAGGGGTGCATTAAAGTAAACATATTTAAAATATTATTTTGAAAAGGAAATAACAGGACTTGTTGCATTCTAGGTGCAGAGTGAGCACGAAAAAGGAATCAAGAATGACTCACAAGTTACATTCTCAGGAACTAGGACTATAACAGAGTCTAATACAGCCTTGAGATTCCAATTAGATATTGCATTTCTCATCCTTTTTATCTATGTATTTATCCAAACATATATACATCTATCTATCTATCCATCCATCTATCTGTTGTGGTGGTGGTGGATACTGAGTCATTTGGAAGTTAGTTTTAGACATTTTGATCCATATTCCAGCACACATCTCATAAGAATAAGGGCCTTCTCCACATAACCACAATGGCATTATCAATCGCAAAAAAGTTACAATTAATTCATAAGAGCATCCAATATCAAGTCATAGTCAAACTTTCTCAATTCATAAAAAATATATTACATAACTTTCCCCCCAATCCAGTAAACCCTAAAAAGAGTTCAAGGAGATAATACAACTAAGTGAAAAGGATGATGTATTATATTTGGTTGTTATATTCCATTAGTCTCTTGTAATATAGAAATTCCCCCTCCTCAGATAACATTTCAAATCTGTAAGAATTCCATGGTCCTACCAGACCAGAAGAATGGGAGAAAATGCAAGATTCTGTCAAATCAGAAATAAAGTGGCATGACAAGTTATTCAAATATGTTAAGAATCAATAAATGCAAAGTTTTAATCAAATATTAAAAGCTGCATGGTTGCAGAGAGAATTGGGTAATGTGTCATTTACATCTAAGGGATGTTAGACACTTAGATTACATGAGTTAGATGAGTTGTGTGGGCTATAACAACAATGACATGAACTTCCCTAATTTATTAAGCCCTTACATAGACTATAAATAGGATTATGTTGCATGATGGCTGCAAATAAGAATCTAGCCATAGTCCCAGCCAAAACCTTTGACTAATAAGTAATTTCAGTTAGTTTAGAAGACAACTGTGTTTCAAGTGGATAAGTATCACTTAAGCCCAGGCATATATAAGCACATGTTTAAAATAATCAACAATTAGGTAAATGTCTTAATGTTAAAGAATCTATGCATGTTGGTTTTTTTAGCAGTTCTAATGTGTTAAAGAATTTGACCTACTTAAGTAAGCGGTTAGTCTTTTTACTATGACTTAAAATGTGTAACAAGTAAACAATGGAAACTTCTTATGTAAAACTGAAATGCTACCAAGGTTTTATATATATATATATATATATATATATATACACATATATATATATACACACACACACATATATATATAACATATATATACATATATGTTATTTAATAAACCTAAGATTGAATAAATTTATTTTTTTAATTTTTAAGCATTAAATGCTTGAGATTTTTTAATAGCAGATAATTAAACTCCTGTAAACATATGAAACTGCCCCTACTAAAAATGTAGTATATTTGATTTCTTTTCAGTACATCAATCAAATGCTTTTGCATATAAGATGAAACATTTTTCAAAGGCCACTTAAAAATTATTATTGAATTTTTTAAGTCAGAATTTAAGTTAGAATTCAAACTTAAAATCTTGAGGAATCACTAGATTTGAGCCTAGCTATTTTATTTGAATATTAATTCTTAAAACTCTAGAATATATTTTTAAACAATTCAATGTAGGGAATCAAAAACATCATAGTGAACACAAAGAAAAGTGGTTGCTTTGCTTCAGAAGCCATGTTAGATGCAAGATTCACGTCTTTAAACCGTAAAATCATAGACTACAAGGTGAGATGCTCACACTAAGAGAGTTATATAGGAACTAAAACCAACGGAAGAAAGTCAGTTTGATATCGTCTCTCACGTTTATACAGGGTCATAAATAAAGTCATTGACCGAAACAATAGAAAGACTACACATACTATTTTTATTAATTGCACTTCCCTCTTTTTTTCTGAGACTATATAGTTGAGTTTGTTAATAAAAATGCCAGTTTGGTGTGACTTTACTAATTGCATAGAATATCTGTTTCTTCATCAAAAACTTTTTAATCAAAAGGAAGCACTTCAGCTTTATAATAATTGCATTAAAAACAGTAAAACTTGCAGAAGTTAATATGGGAAACCATCTTTATGATCTAGGCGTAGTGAAAGTTTTTTAAGAAAAAAAAATGCTTTACCACCATAAGTAGTGGGCTGAGCCTGCCAACGACTTCTGGAGCCTCACGGAGATATTTGTGTCTTCATGTTGTCTGTGTATTTCATGTAACGTGTCATTTATGCCACATACTAGGGCTGACCCTTGAATAAATATAACTGTAGGCTTGGGCTCTGGTTCTCATTCTGTCACTAATTGTGTGTGTGCTCTTGGGGATGTCACATGCTGGGCCTTACTGCCAACTACTTCATATGTGAAATGAAGTATTGCCCTAGATATAAAGTACCTATGAAACTGTGATGTTTTAACAACTGGGGGATAAAATAGTAATACATTCCCTGGGACCTGCCTTCAAATATCACCTCCTTTATCAGAATGTAGGCTTTACTATTCCAAAAGGATTTAGAGATCTTCCATTGTCTTCTTGCTTTATCCGTGACAATTGAAGAGGTGGCAAGTGATGCATCCCCAAAACCCTCATATCTACCTCTGGTCATTGTATAAGAGATAAAATCAGCAAGAGATCTTACAGCCTAATCTCCATGTTGCTAAAGAAAAACATTAGCCCTTCCGCTTTTGGATGATTTTGTCCTTCCTTCCAGACAAAAATGGTAAAATTAAAATTACATGAAAAAAATAAGTCACTATTGGTGGTACACTTTTATTTTATTTCTTTTTGAGTCTACATTTTTGTTTCTCAATGGCCTTTAGGAAGCAATAATCATGAAATAAAATAGGCTGCTGGTAATTTATAATAGTACTTTATTCTGTCCAAAACACATTTTCAACCCTGTTCTCATTAACGTTCATGATTTTTTAAAATTATTTATTGACCTGTTTGGGAGGATGTAATATTAAACTTCATGACATTACTCAGGAAGGTGTTGAAGCAAACAGAGCTGCCTTTGCTCTTTAGATCTGGAAACTGATGTCAAGTGGCTGAGTGTTTTTCTTAGATAGTTGCATTATTGCCATAAGTAATATAAAAGAAGACAACTAAAAACATCTCCTGAAATAATAATTTCTAAAATTTATAGCTTAGCTGCTTGTGAACAATAAAACTACATCCACAAAATACGATACTTTTGGATATGATGAAATCACATCCACAAAAGTTTTAGCCAGTTGGATCAAGTAGCATATATACTCAAAAGTATTACTTAACAATCAATATTGAAATCTAGGAGAACCTAAAATTTAAGCCCTTACATTTAAACACTTCAATTAGCACCATATTAATTGCTTCTATTTTATGGATTTCATAAAATTACTCATAGACAAATGAAGATAACCATTATACAAATCTTCACATTGGAAATTAATAATTAAAAGGAAAGAATTAAGCAAGAATTCTGAATTTTTTTTTTTTTTGAGACGGAGTTTCACTCTTGTTGCCCAGGCTGGAGTGCAGTGGCACAATCTTGGCTCACTGCAACCTCTGCCTCCTGGGTTCAAGCAATTCTCCTGCCTCAGCCTGTTGACTAGCTGGGATTATAGGCATGCACCACCACATCTGGCTAATTTTTGTATTTTTAGTAGAGACGGGGTTTCACCATGTTGGCCAGGCTGGTCTCAAACTACTGACCTCAGGCGAACTACCTGCCTCAGCCTCCCGAAGTGCTGGGATTACAGGCGTGAGCCACCGCACCCGGCCCAATTCTGACTTTTAAGTAGTGGCAGTATCTCTGTTTTGAAATGGCTCTTTAAAAAATGTTCGTGTGTGTGTGTGTGTGTGTGTGCATGTGTGTGTGTGTGTGTGTGTGTAGGAAATATGTCAAAATGTTAAAGATTATACTAATTATACTATTTCAATGTTTGTATATTTGAAATTTATCATAGTAGAAATTTAAAAACAGGTGACCTATAGATAATTTATTCTAACTGTGGTACCTTGAATAACTCACTTTACCGCCCTTGCTATCTGTAAAATAAGGACCTACATCATCTAAGTGACTAAATAACTATAACTATAACTAAGTTATAGAACTTTGCAAAGGATATTTCATCTAGTAGGCTTAAGGCATAGAAGTAAAAATAAGACCAACTTATTTAAAGGATCAAAGTAAATGCTGTCAAGATATTGGAGAAAGAAAGCATTGAAAGGAAGGAAAATTATTACTTAAGAAGCTAACACGCTTTTGTGTCTCAGATGAGATGAACATAATCTAAGAAAATTATATCCCTACCATAGTCAAGGTTGGGGATGTAAGACATAACGCTAAACACAACTTTCACCTCCTATCTCAATAACCAAAATGTTCTTTGGGATCTGAAACACCAGGCAAGCTCTAGAAATAGCTGTGAGCCACAGTAGGCAAAGTAAGCTGTTCTAGCAATGGATCTCTGTCAAAAGAAGTTACTTTAGTGAGGCTGGGACCAGGGACAGGGAGGAGGTGAGCAGAAGGATGTATTATTTTGGTTGAGATTGCAGATAATGTTGCATTATAACTAATAAATCAGGATTTTTGGCAAATTTGAACATAAACATTTACGGGCATGAAGACCCCCACTTTTTCTGTATATTATAATATATAATACATTTCATAATATTTTGGTAAAAGTTCTATCAAGAATAGTATTAAAACCAAGATTTATCATGGCAAAACTGTCTCTACCCAAAGACTTACACAAAAGATGTCACCCAGAAATACATAACTAGTTGCCAATTGAATGACAATAGCTGTTTAGTTTGGTCTATTCCTTGGTCAGTGCCATAAAACAAAGATGAAATATAAATGAGGCTTGAAGAAGAGCAGAGATTAGGTATTTGAAAAATATAAAATAGTTGCATTTCCTCCTGTATGTAATATTTGAACTTCTAAATGAATTAGCTTTCTTCACTAAAAAGAAATCAAAGTAATGGAACAACAACAACAAAAAAAAACCCAGCTATTTTTCAAACTACCTACACAGCCCTGGAGAGTTTTACTAATTCCTTGTTCCACAGGCCCTGCTGAAAATCATGGGTTTAGATTAGAACAATAATTTGCAACGAATAATGTGCTATAATATTGGTTAATGAGTCAAGAGCAGCATTTTTCATGAAATAGAATAGGATTGCATAGTATAGGAGCAAATAGAAAGTATTGGAATGGAAGGGAACATCTTAGAGAGCACTGTGTATGTACTGTATTTGTAAAATGTATATGTGTTTTGTATGCATTTATAGGTGTGTATATATTAGATCACTATGTAACATATCTTACCGTGAGTCATAGTCAAAAAGTATAAAAGCAACCGGTTTAGAACAAGACAGCAACATGGTACCCATGGGCCGAGTCTCCCCACCCACAGACAAGTTTTGATTGGGTTCCCAGAAGTAGCAAACAAGAGGAAATTGGCATTCCAAGACAACACTCGCAAGAACAATGTTGAGAGAAAATGTATTTCCCAAGTTCTAGGTAAAGACCCAAAGTTAGATTATAGAGTTTGATTAATTCTTCATTTGTGTGTGTCTTGGGAGGATGCTTGTTATAAATATATAGTATGGTAAGGAATTAGAGGGAATAGATATAGGACATTCATTTGTGAATGAAAGGAGAAAAATATGAAGATACCTAGAAGGAAATTTGTATCTAGAGGAAATTTTTTCACAAAGGGAAAACTTGATGGCAGAGAAAGGAAATGCAAAAAATATGTATATTCAAGAGACTGGAGAGACGAGGACAATTTATAACAATAGTGTTTTCTCTTTTGCTCATTGATGCAACGTTGTAATTAATTCATAAGGAACAAAGACTGAGCCATCGTTTCCTTTCTGTTTCCTGATGGATAAAAGAAAATCATTCCCTTACATAGAGCAGTAATTAATGATTATTTGTAAACAAAGGATTAAGACTGACATCTTTGGCTCCTTTTTACAAGGATGAATTAGCATTGGTACACAGTTTCTCCTGTAGCACTCTAGTAAGAAAACCCCCATTTCCAAAGCAGCTACCTGGAATGGAGTATGCGATCTACAGCAGAGTAGAGAATGGGCTACAGGAAAAGCAAACTCCTAGCCTTTCCATGGCTAGCAAGCTGCTTACTGGTCATGTTAACCAATCAATTACAGAGCTGAGCAGCACAAAATAAGACCTTTTAAGACTATGCATGCCACCATTGAAAAACTCCACGTTGAAATCTCTAGTTATCTCTCTGCTTCTTGAGGGAGACTCACCTAACTCATGAACATTAGGTGAGAAATCATAGTTGAGGTCCCTCTTGTACTGTAATAATGTCAGAAAGCTACTCTTTGAAAGTTAGTGTGTGCTTAGAAAATGCAAATTTATTTTAATTTTTAATGGAAATTAGAAGGTAAATTTACTGGAGAAAAAATATTTTAAAAAATCATTATGGAGCCAAAATAAAATTGGAAGATTAATATTCTGTGTTTATAGGAGAGTTCCTTGAGTTAAGATAATATAATGGTCTGCATCCTAACTGCTAATTTGAATTACCTGAGGAGTTTTAAGAAATATGAATGTCCAAATTTCTCCTACAGTGATTCTAATAAGCTTTTGAGATTACGAACCACTGAGATAGAGGAATAAGGTTTTGCTATACTTGAGATTCCATTTCTAGTTGTCTTTTGTCATTGGTAAGCATATTTTCTTTTTCCTCACCATGACTCCAGAGCTGGAATCTGAAAACAGAACTTCCAAGAAAGGATAATGCTCTCTGATGCTACAACATGGCAGTTTAAGCCTGAAAGAGTCAGCCAATCAGCAACATAATGTATTTGTGAACCCAATGAAAATGAATTCAGTTTGTATTTCTTTGATAGAGTCCTTAAAAATAAAGTGAAAAGTTTTGGACCAAAAGTAAAACAATTGTAGGGAAAAAAGGAGGGATCCTTCTTCCCACTGACAGACTTGTTCTCCCTGTGGCTCTTTCCTGATCAAATGACATAAAATTTTATGCTTTCTTAAATAACCATGACATTTCACACCAAGGTTGATGAATCTTATAAATAGACTGCCTGATCATGTCATGTCCCTGCTTGAAACCCTTTGTTAATGTCAACACCACTCAGGAGAAAGCTCCAATTCCATGACACAGCAAAACAACAACAACAACAAAAAGTTCTTATCTGCCCAATCACATGTTTCTATTCCCTATGCCCATCATATCCACTCTAGATTTGCTACAGTTCCCAAATTCAATAAGTTGTTTTATATATCCACATCTTTGCTCACTTTACTGCTTCCAGCTATAAAGCAGCTCTTCCCAAGCCCACCAACGCTCCACAAAGACATCTCTCCATTCAGCTTTTCAAAAACCTTCCCACACTCTTCTTTCAAGACACTCTTCTATCAAAACAACCCCTTCTTGCTCATAGAGTTCACTACTTCTTCTGTATTTTCCTCAGAGTCTACGCATCATTCTGTAATAGCAGTTCTAAAAATGCTATGCATTTAGATCAGCATTTCTCAAAGCTGGCACTACTGAAGTTTTGGGCCAGATAATTCCTTGTTGTAGGATGCCATAACAGCATTGTAGGATATTTAACAGCATCCTTGGCTTCTATCCACTATATACCAGGAATAGTTCCCCACAAGTCATGACACCCCAAAATATCTTCAGACATTGCCAAATGTCTCCTAGGGGGCAAATCACCCTTTGGATGTACAACTTTGTTCTTTCCTAGTAAATCTCTAAGCTTCATGACAGCAAGAGTATTATATTCATCTTCGTATTTAGGAGCTACTAGAGTGCAGATCCACTGCAGATTTTCAAGTAATGTTTGTTAAATGAATGATTATCTTGCTACAAAGGGGATAGTGCCATATCATCAAAATGTAGAAAATTAAGTGTGTCAACATTTAGCCCTCAAGATAATGCTTTACTGTTTAAACATTCCATTACTAATTAAACTTTTCAATTTCATCTAAACATCAATCAAACTAAAATCATCAAATCGATCTATCCATCACTAGAAATAATTTATATTTATTTTTGTATGTTTTTAATACAAAAGAAAATGGGACTCGGGGGTCTAGAAATTGATTTGAAATTATACCTACATATATAAAACTCACATTAAAAATTGCTTGAATTTAGTGAGTTCATTGTTTCAGTTTTTTTTTAAGTCTCACTAATATTTTTATGTTCTGTAACTAGCTTTAATTAATTGGTTCACTTTCTAAAACAAGGTTCAGCTGTACTTTTTATGCCCTGTAATTAACTTTGATTTTTATAAACTAAAAAAAGCAAAACAATACAATCTTTTACCAAGTCTCCTTTTCACTTCACTGACAGTGATGGCACATATTTTAATAGAATTGATAAATAATTTTAGAAAATAGAAATATATTACCTTCATTTTAAATATTTATTCAAGAGGTTTCTAATTAGAATTGCTCTGCCAGAATTCAAATACATGAGCACAAATACATAATACACAAATGCACAAAAGTTTTTTAAATGTGTGTACTCTATGGATAACAATTTTAAATCTCTAAAAGATGAGTAGTTTTTAAAAATTATTCAATTATTATAACTTATTACATGAAAATCATGATAAATTACATTTGAAATAGAAAAGTTGGTCACAAATTATTTCCAATTCCATAATATTTATTATATAAAGAAAAATGATTTAATTTCAAAGTACAACTCATGTAATATAAACAAGATTTATATTCTGTCATGTAATGATGGTGTGTTCAACTGAGAGATAGTGTAGTTGTAACTCTGGATTTTCTCAGATAAGCACATATGAGCAAATATAATACTTTAAATTCTAATAGATGACAATAAGCGGTCTTCAGTCTCTCTTACTTTTTGAATGGTTAAATTTTAGATTCAAGAACTTACAATGTTAGTGAAAGGTTCAAGTTAATCTCATTTTATAGAGAATCCTAACTTTACAAACAAAGCCATTGACATTTTCATTTGGCCTTAGGTGACTTTTATCAAACTAAATATACTTTTTGAATATAGCACCTGTATTTTTCACAGATACAGCAGTAGAAATAACAAAATTATTATATTAGTATAACTTTACTCTTCTTGTGGCTTAGCCACTTTAAAAAATTTTGGTTTCATAATTTTTTAAATATTTTTGTCACTTTCCAAGAACAAATCCATAAAGCTCCTTGTACAAAATTTGTTTTTTAAATATATTTCTTCATGTTCTAGGATATCTTATTTTGAGTTCCAGAAAATTAAAATGTAAACCAACGGATTGGTAAACTACAGCCAGCAAGCCAAATTCTGCCAATTACCTATTTTTGTATGGTCCATGTGCTAAAAATAGTTTTCACATTTTTCAAATGGTTGAAAAAAATCAAAGGAAGAATAACCTTGCGTGAAAAGTGCAATTACAGGAAATTAAAAGTATAGTATCTATAAATGAAATGTTATTGTAACCCAGCTTATCTGTGTTCAAATTTTCTTTGGCTGCTTTTGAGATACAGTGACGTATTTTAGTAATTATAACAGAGACCAACAAAAACTAAGATATTTGTGATCTGGCCCTTTACGGAAAAGTTTGCTCACCCTGCTATAAACAATTAGAATATGACTATAAACCACAAAACACATAAATCCGGGGGACAGGACACAATATATTTCTAAGGAAATTCCTTTCAGCAAATATTGTCTTTCAGTACTTTCTCATTAATATATTTTTCTGCAAGCCTTGACAAAGGCCATTTTCCATTAGCAATAAAAAACCATGTTCATTCAAACTGGTGGAATTGATCGGCTGCTTTTTTAAGGTGTACCTTTCTTTGCCTCATCATTGAGGTCTTGAGAGTTTGAAATTCCTATAATTTCCCACTTGAAATCAACTTAGACATCTAATAATAATCAGCAGTGACTCTGAATCTGTAATACTCAGTCGAGTGCTTTATCATATCTTGGTAAAGCTGTTGTGTCTGGCTTCCAGCTACACCATTTTATAACGAAGACAAACACAGCAAACCAGATCAAGCTTAATTAATAGCCTTGACCTACTTTACATTCCAGCTTAAATACAGAAAAAAAAATAAAGGACAAATTTGGTAAATTAACCAAAAAAAAAAAATGAGTTCCTTGCAAACAAACATTTCTAATAGGTACTTAAATGATACAAAAGATTATCATTTTCTACTCATGAACTTAAAGTTATTCAAGCTATTGAAAAAGCTATGAAAACGTGTATCTTTAGTCACTTATTGTTCGATATCATAACTGAATAGATTACAATATGAGCATCTGCTCACAGTTCAGTGGTTCAAAAGTTACGTTTAGAAAGGGATTCCTTGCAAAAAAAAAAATTCAGTCGTTTATTACCTCTGCATTATTATAGGCCCTTTTAAGGGGAAAAGAAGCTTTAAATGTCTTGAAAGAAATGTAAAATTTTCCCTTAGTTCCCAGAATCATGAAAAACAAGAGAGAGAGAAACAAAGAAATGTAGAATTTGTTGTAATGTCTACCATGATCTTGTTACTATGTTATGAGGCTATTAACAATAATGATAACTTTTTTTGAGGATGTTTCTGAAAATCTCTAAAATGAAAATATATACAACACATTTTTAGAGTTTTATATTTAGCTAAGTATTATAATAGTAAAGAAAAATAAAAACTTACATAGGGACACTTAAAAATACAAAACTAGGTACAATTATTCAAATGAAAGTTCTGAAATGTGTCACATGAGAGAAAGCTAGTGACTGAAAAATGAAATAATAGAGATTTTCAATTATGTATTAAGGTAAATATTAGATGTTTAACTAAATTCAACCTCTTTGTTGTTGCTACCAAATTTATTTAAACTGACAGTTTAGAACTGTTTTTGATTTTCCTTTTTATTTGACCCTTAAAGTGAATTATAAGAATCCAATACAAAGGAGCAAAATGAATAATGTCATAACCCTGAAAACCAAAAAGATTATTATCTCAAATACATGAACATAGTATCTTCCTTAACACCAAAAAGTAACTGGCTTCACCAAAGGCAAAATAGAAGAAGCCATTAGAATGGAAGGAAACTTAGAGATCACCCAAGAAATGGAAATCACAGTGTTTCCCCATATTCACAGATAACTTCTCCCAGGTTATGGGAGATTCCGTGTCAATTTTAACAATACTACGCTAATCATTAGAATAATTTTTATTTAAAAGAAAATCACACCATAATTATTTTCAATTATCATATCATCATTGTAATTAGAGATAATGCCACACGTATCCAGCCAGCTTCTCTGGTGCAATAGAACCCTGATAAGAAATCTAAAATATACACTGTTTGCTTCCATTCATGAAGCATCTGTGAGCTGTAGCCGGCTGGCAAAGTCTGTGGCTGGAATTCATGTCTGAAACACAATGATGTGGCAAATCCTGCACAACTTTTGACCTCAAGTCTGAACCTCAAGATTGAAGAAACTGCCAAAAGACTCGGTCCTTTCTCCAAATATAATAAAAATATTTGGGATAAATTGAAGTTTACAAAATACAATTTTGTTTCTACCTTCCTGCACGCAAGTAGGGGAAGATGTTTTTAACCTCCTTTTGCTATATTTAAGATACTTCCCAGGCCAAACATTACCCATCACTGGAACCACAACAACAACTACAGGAGTTTTACGGGAGGTTGTCTTGTGTGTTAAAAAGAAAACATTATTAAATTAAACTGAGTCTTCCATGCTTAGTAAAAAGGCAGCATTTTTAGTCACTTCAGGTGGCTTCAGTGCTGGGCACTTACCCAAATCCCTGGTTCTGTAGAGTCAGCTGTCCTCCATGTGCTAGGTTCTGCCGCATGTGACTGAGTGTTCAAATGCCTGAACTTACCAAACTTTTTCAGAAAAGAGTCAAGACTTCAAATGAGAGAAGAACTGCTCTTTTTGAAATGTCTTAAAAAAAAAAAAAGAAAGAAAGAAAGAAAAAACTGAATTTTAGACAAGCAAATGCTTCCACAGTTCTCACAAGATTTTACAAAACTAATCATCACCACCATGAAATCTGAGCTCATCTTTTAGGGACCTTTGTTTCCTTCTATTTCTCTTTGTTTTCATTTCATTCCCTTTCTCTTTTTTTCCCCTACCTGCGTTTGATCTTGTATTTTATACTGTACAGATGTCGTGAGTGGTATATGTGAAGTGAGCTATCATCAGCCTGATGAGAGAAAGCCTGCTGGAAAAAAAAATCATAAAGTAAGAAACAAGGCCTGGGATTGGAAGGGGAGCTAATCTGCACAGTTATCAATGTCCTGTTGTGCTTCGTGAAAGATGCCGGGCCCTTTCAATACTACATTTCATGCAGTGATGAAAACGGGATATGGAATATCACCGTGAAAACTTGTTTGATTGGAATAATAATAACTAAGAGGCTGACAATGCAAGCAAACCCAACAGGACCCAATTTTCAAGAGGAAGCTAGACACTGAAACTGCTTCATAACCTCGGCTTTTGTTTAGGGGCCTCCAAGCAACTCCCACCTCCACCAGCCTTTGGAGGCTGGGACCCAATTTGGAAGTCATCTAAGCATTCCACTCCATAAGCTATTATGATTCCTCTTCGGAAAGAAGAGTGGGAAGCTGCGATACAGGCACAACGGCGAACACTTTTCAAGATGTTTTGGCCGTAGTGAAGTAGTGAAATACTTTGCTACTATTTTAGTACTGAAATGCACTACTGTGCTTAGGGATAATTGTGTGGAAGATTGAAGCCTTTTGTATTGATTTATATTACTCCGTCTGCCATTTAATAATGATGGCTACCCTGAAAAAAGCACATTGCGCTAACGGTAATTCCACTGGCCTACACCTTTATAAGATTTCATTTTATTCTATTGGCTCAGGGTACTTTAACAACATTTACGTTCTCAATTACCTCTGGGATAGAGGCAAGTTGCCTATGGCTACTGCGAACTGAGATTAAAATCTAAGAGTTCAGCCTCTTAAAATTTCTAGTCAACCCCCTGGACCAAACCCTTTCCCTAAATGGTAAGTGATTTTAAATCTAATGTAACCACTAAAAATATAATAGCCAGAAGCAATTCACATTGCCTTCTATCTTCTGTTTAGTGTTGAGTGAGAGCTTGGTACTTTCTACACCAAACAAATCCAGGCTCATATTCTGCAGGGAAGTGTCAGCTTCACGAAAAAGCGTACTTATAATACTATTCTACCCACGAATAAATGTGAGGTGCATGAGTCTACTGATTTTTCAAATACTTTTAATATAATCTGTCTTGTATTTGAGGGGGTTAAGCACTCATTAAAAACATAAATCATTAATGTATCAAATTATTGCATGTACCCCCAAATATGTACATTTATTATGTATCAATAATAGATAAGTAAATAATTTAAGTGATCATGATAAACTTTTTTTAGGTCTTCCTAATTATGGTGACAGTAGCTGCAACTTTTTCTCATTCTCCAGAGACTCATGTGTGTTTTACTCTATAATGAAGCATCAAGCTAGATGTTTTCAAGCAATGTTTCAGGTTTTGCTTTGAACGCATATCCATCATGTCTTCTACTATTTTAAAATTTAAAATGAAAATGCAACAGGTTCAAGTAGCAATTAATAAATTCTGTCATTTATAGAAAAAATCAGTAGCTCTGTCCTATAAGAAAATGAGCATTTCATAAATATTGAATACCACTACCCATATACTCTACAAGTTGGTTAGCTAAAAAGACAGTAGTAATTCCATTACAGGCTTTCAGCAAGGAAAATATAAAATAGTTGAGATAAAGTAGCTGACATTATTTGTTACTATTTTGCTTTTAAAATGTGATGAACAACAATGTCATACATCCCACAAAATTTCAAAGGAAATTTTAGCAGTTATTGGAAAACATTGAGCCCCTTATCAGGGAGATTTCTTGTCTTACAAGCTGGGTGACTTGGCTGAATATTTGATTAGTTGTACAAGTAGCATATGCTTCTATCAGGGAATAATTTTAGGCATATGAAATATTCATCAGTATCTGATAGCACCAGAAGTGGAAAGCTGAGGAGTTATCCTGTCCAGAAAAGGACTTAATGTTTCATAATCAGAGAAAAGTGACCAGTGCCCTTTAGTTCCTAAAGAAGGTTGAATTTAGATTAAGAAGGTATTCTGACTGGTAACTATTTCTTCAAACTAAATGGCTCATTCCTGTCATCCTTTAAAAGTCATATAACTAAACTCTCAATGACTGAATTACTCCAGTTAGAAAATGAAAGTAAAAAGCCCTCCTTGTCACAGGGAGCTGTAAATTAAGCATCGTTAGTAAGTCAGTACTTTAGGATCTTGCTTATGGGAGAATTATGTCCTTTATATTATTCAATATAAGCACCTTTTCAATATGGGAAAAGCAGATTACATTTTTTCTTTAAAGCAAAGTTTTAGCTTCAAGCTAAAACATTTCATTATAAAACAAACATAAGAAATTTTTATCTCTAAACCCCTATGCTTCATGAAGTTTGTAGCATCCATCCAAATGTTTGGCCTCATTTTCAGAGCTCCTTTTTTTGCTTTACAATGGGCCTAAACTCAGCAACATAAATACATATGTATATTGATTTTTCACTTGGATTGAAACAATCAGTTAATCCAGCAGCCAGAAAATAGTTTCGAACATCAGAGATCCCACCCTCATCCCCACCCTGGCCCAGCTCACTTTACCTTTTATTTTTAACTAGTATGTTGGTATCTCATAGACACAGTGTAATGGCTTTCTTACTGCAGAGCTAAATTATAGGAGAGCTATAGGCTTTTCAGTTACTTACAAAATGAGTTGTAGTCGAAATACTCTTATTATACACAAATAAATTGGCTCTATCTCCTAATGGGATTTCAGGCCACACAGCATTGTAGACGAATTATAAGAACAGACTCAGCCACACTTGAAAGAAGGCCCAAACAAGCTTCATACATAAGTACAATCGATTTCCCAGCTCAACAAGTAATTTACCCAAATATTTCTAATCTCAGGAGTCTAAAAGCTGAATAAATTAGCCTTACTTTTGATCAGCATGAATTGTTAGTTGATAAGTCAGCAAGCAGCTATAAGGCTAAAGTTTTATTGTATTGTACATATTATTTTACCACAAAAAGAGAAAATGTTATTTTGAAAATGCTGAGTTTATTACTTTAAGACCATTAGTGGAAGTACTGATATATTGTTCATATATGGCATGATACTTAAACCTCTGTTTGTTTTTTGGGTATTTTTAAATAATTCCCCTTACATATAAGATTTACTGATATATTCTCGATGGTTTCAATGAAGAATTCATGGTGAATACAGTATTTATTGTACTATAATTTCTTCGCAGTTATTTATTTACACATGATCAATTCCAGGAACTAGCTTTACTAGGTAACTGATATTGAATAATTTTAAGAAAGCTTTTAAATCATCCCCAGATTTGTAAGGCATTTCCTTGTTTCTTGAATTACTTAAGCTTACTTATTTCTGGAAATGCCTAATCAAAGCATTAAATTTAAAATAACTGTAAATTGGAGTGCTGATGGCTATTAAAGTGCAATTACTGTATCAGCTCACCAATACTGTCCTATTTGACAATAAAAGCACTGAAATTGTGGTTTGTATTTCCAGCAAATCTTTGTTGAAAGCCACAAACTGGATAATGGTACGAAAAATTGTTCTAATCATATTTCTATTGTCATAGATAGTGCTATTCCTTTTAAAACCAACAATTCTAAGCAACATGCAAGCTAGAAATAGGCTACTGCAATACTTTCAATACACATGGTAGAATTGTGGGAGTTTGTCCTGAACCCAGTAGTTAAATTGAGAATCCCTTCTTCTCTAGAATAGGAAACAAACTTCAAGGACCACCAAGGCTGGAAGGTGATATAAGTAAGTGATAAGAGCCACCTGGTGAATGGGCATGTGAACACATTCAGCAAGTAACAGGAATCATGTCCAACTGGAAAGCACACAGCTCGCCTCCTCGCCTCAAGGCAGCAATGGTTGGCTACACTCTTCCAGAAGATTACTGACATCCAGGAATACATTATCCAACATTGCCAGAAACTTCATTTTTTTTTACAAAAAAAAAAGCAATCAAGGTTTTTATTTGAAATCACCCAAATTTTATATGAATTTTATATTGAAATCACCCAAATTTTATATGCTGCTCATGTTTTTTAATCATTTGCACATATTTAGACTGGATTAAACCTTTGAGCTTCCAGTTTTCCACCTTATCTAGAAGTCTGACAAGTCAATAATATGTTCTTACTATGGGATCATTTTCTACTAAAATCTCATGGCTTTTGGACAGCACTACCCAGCTGGCCAGTACTGGCATTCTCCTGAGTTAAAGAGTAGGTTTTGTATGCCCATTTATAGGGAATGTCCATGGGGCCCAGCATCGAAGTTGCATGTATATATTTTCAGCATATAAAAAGCACCATATACTTAATTTTTATTTCAGGATAGTCATTGTCTTAACAGATTTTATAAAACCATTGTCCATAAAGGAGTTTTCTAAAAAATTAAAATACAGACTTTTCATAAGAAAGAAAAATCATTTAATAATGTAAAATAAGCACTACCCTATTGATAAGTAGCAATGAGGCTACTAAATAAATATGAATAAGTTTCCAACACAAATAATTAACTTTTCAAATTGATTTGGAGAAAGTGTCTATGACCATCTTAAGATCATTGCCTGCACTGTGAACCCACTCCCAGAAACAAACACAACATGGTCTTAGTAATTTAATTTTACTGTTAAAAAAATAGTCTTTTTAAAAATTTTATGACTTAGTGTGAACTGTAGAATGACATTTAATTTTAATCATTAATTAATATTTATTTGTTTATTTCTATATTTATTCTTGATAAAAACTAAGTGTAATACACACCAAAGGACAGATGACTGAGGTGTAGTCTAGCAGAAGTCAAACCAGTTTCTATTCTAGCTCTGCAGAGCCATGTAAAATCATTATAGGCTTCAAATTTTTCAAATGTCAAATAAAATTCATAGAATTATTTCAAAAATCATTTGAATAATGATAGCAGCCATATAATTAATCCAATACGCCCCCAATGCTTGAATCTCTTCTAACCATTCATGTACATAGTCTCATAGTGTCTCTCCCTCTCTTGCACACACACACACTCATATATATACACATATGTGTGTATATATAGGGATATATACATATGTCCCTATCAAATGAAACCAGTCAGTCTGTGCTTGTAAACCTGCTACAGAGCTCACAGTTCTTGATAAGGGGTAGTCCATTTTATCTTTGGAGCAACTATGACTATCAGCAAATTCATCCTTATGTTGAAGTAAACTCTATCTTTCTGTTATAGTTACTTATTCTTCCTCCTTGGAACAATACAAATTATGTGTGACAGCACTATATATTTCAATACAGTAAACTGAATACAGCTAACACATCATCTCCAACTTTTCAATTTTTCAGGCAAAACAACTTAAGTTCCTTCAATCATTCTTATGATAGGTTAAATCCTCCCTAATATCATGTTCACTTCTAAATACACTACAGCTAGTGTAGCAGCATCCTCTTCTCTATGTCTGGTTCTAGAATCAAATATAATCCTCTAGGTGGGAGTTAGTGAGCACACTGCACAGAATTGAAAAGTACTACTACTTAAGTATTCCAAATCCTGTGCCTCCCAAAACATATTTTTGTTAAGCAAGTATGACGATTAATTTTATGTGTCAACTTGGCTAGGCTATAATGCCCAGCTGTTTGTCCAAACACCAATCTAGATGTTGCTATGAAGATGGTTTTTAGATATGATTGTTATTTACAATCAGTAGACTTTGAGTGAAGCAGATTGCCCTCCATTATGTAAATAGGCCTCATCCAATGTGAACGCCTTAAGAATAAAGACAGAGGTTTCCCAAGAAAGAAGCAATTCTGCAACATAGAAGCCCTACCTGAGGTTCCCACCTGCTGCAATTTCAAGCTCAAGAATGCATCAACCCCTCACTGGATTTCTAGCCTGCCAGTCCGCCCTACAGATTTTGGACTTCCTAGCCCCCACAATTGCATAAGCCAATTTCTTTCTTAAAACATTCGCTAGATGGATATGTAAATTGATAGAGAGACATTAAGACATTGAGATCGACAGAGCTATATCCTATTGGTTCTGTTTTTCCGGAGAATCCTGACCAATACAGCAAGCCAATTTTATACATGCTGCTGCTAAACTCCATCTCTCCTATCCTATAATTAATTTTATTTTTAGTTTTTATTTGTCCATACCCAAAATGAAAGAAATTATATTTATTCACAATAAACTTCATTCTATTTGAGTTGACTCATTATTCTTGGGGGAAGGATTCTTTTGGAGACCTAAATCTGGTCTCCCACGTATTCACTATCTGTCCAGCTTTATCTCAAATACAGATGATAGAATCATACTTGCTTCACCAAGCCCAGTTCCAGAAGTTCAATCCATATAGGAGTTAACTCTGTAAGAAAATAGTTTAACACCAGCAATAACCAATGTGAGTGTTATTCTTGTTTTTCCAAAGCATAAATAACTCTTTTTAAATCATACTAGAAAAATTATAAAGCTCAAATTTAGTAATACAGTTTATTCCTACCCAGCTTACTAAATTTTCAGAAGAGATCATACCCTTTGAATGAATAATCCCAAATAAGTATTGAATCTAGCCTGTGTACCCCAAGGGGATTTAGACCATCTGCTAATTTTGCTGGGCAAAGGGTTTTTTGGTACAGTTTTACATACTTTCAGCTTTGGAAAAATAGAATCCAATTTGCCTCCAGCTCTCATCTTTTTTTCCCACAGTTAAATACTTTGTCTATTTAAAACAAACTTTTGAAACCACTTCGTGTTATTTAAAACCCAATGTATTTCTTCCCCACAATGAACACAGCTGGGGATATTAAGGCCACTAAAAGACTATTTTGCAAGCAGACACAATTCTTTCTTAGAAACTGGTGTCCTTTAAAAATTATTTCCTGAAACATTTTTAACCTTTACATAAACAATTATTAGGTCAAATAATATTTTTATTTAGTCCAATAAATATTTTGGAAGGTGAACAATATTACATTTTGAAGCATGACACAAATCTGTTGGAATTTTTATCTGACCACCATTCCCATCTCCCTACCCTCTCTGTGAACACAGGCATGTGTAGCAAGCTTTTCATGAACAAGAAATCCATTCAGGATTTGGATTCCTGGGCCAGTTCTCAGTCAGCAGGTTTCCTATGCACTTGTAGGTGCCAAACAGCAACTCTCCTGTTTCTCCAAAAGAATTCTTAATAGAGAGGGGAATAAACTTTAAGTGGCTTCCTGATTTCACCATTTCTAAAGACCAATGTTAGGTTGCTGAAAGATTACCTCATTTGTGCCTTCAGGTGTCTAACAAGCTTTAGAACAGAGTAAATGATGTAATGATTTTTTTCTTTCTTTTTTGGTGGAATAAATATTAGAGTAGCTAGCAATCTGTTGCATTTTTGTGCATATAAATTTTTGAGCAATGTTTTTTTGAAAACAGCACTTCTATGGTGTCCTAGTTTTCAGAATTTCAGGCTTTCATGAGAAATTAAAGATTAACATTATAGTAATTCTAATAATAATCTGCGTAGTAATAGAAAAACAAAAGTAAAGAAATGCATGCATTTGCCCCATACTGATTCTGAACTCCACTCTAAGCAAATATTTGCTCATTATCTGAATACAAAAAGTAAAATGTCCTCAGGGTGGGAGTGCATCCATAAACTCCCAGTCTACAGATGTCAAAAGCCAGGTTGCAGCAATAGTTCCACATATTCACGTTCAATCAGATCAATATGCAATCAAGATGAAAAAGGAAATATAATTCACACTGAAAGGAAGACTCTCCAATTGATCAAATATGAAATTAAAACAGGAGGTAAAACACTAAAACTATTACTTTTATGAATATGATCAGTAGTCTGGAAAATGAGTTTCATACAGATATAATGACCCCTCAAGAATAATTTGTGCAAAACCTAATCAATGTTGTTAGCCTTGTGTAAATCATGCCTAGTGCCCTCTTGGTTATGATTTCTTCTCCTAAAGAATGTCCATTATCCCCTATGCTTTCTGAGGCACAAGACTACCAAATATCCACATTTGAATCATGTGATCCTGCAAGTTTATTTGTGAAGATTTATTTGACTTGGATCCACAGTTGAGCTCTAATCTTGAAATCAAGGTACGGCATTACTAAAATAAACAGCTTTATGGAAGTCAGCTTTTAATCACTGTTTCAGCAAGAAATGGAAACTCCATAGGTAATTGTGTTTACTGATATTCATCCTAAGGAATTTTCCTTCTTTTCAGAGGAGGTGTGCCTTCCTCAAATTTTAAGAAATATAAGCCAAAAGGATTTAGAAGGGTTTGGAAACAAATACTCCATATAATCTGAAATTAAGGAATTAGATTATATCTTTGATATTTTAACATGTTTTTAACATAATTTTATTTTGTATAATTCCTACATTACACAGGAAATATTCTGGGCAGTGATATGTGTGGGTATGTGCTATGGTTTGAATGTCTTCTCCAAAACCCATGTTGAAATTTAATTGCCACTGTAACAGTATTAAGAGGTGGTGTTTATCAGAGGTGACCAAGCCATGAGGGATCTGCCCTCATAAATAGATTAATGCCATTATCTCGAGAACAAGGAGTGTCCTCCTACACTTTGTCTTAGCCAAATGGTGGAAAAACGATGGAGTACTCTCCTGATAAACACATAAATCTGACCCCTATTTTTCTCTCTGTCTCTTGCACCCGCTCTTCCTCACCATGTGATTGTCCTTCTGCCATGTTATGATGCAGCCAGAAGGCCTTCACCAGATGTGACTCCTTGATCTTGAACTTTCCAGCCTCCAGAATGATAAGCCAAGTAAACTCCTATTGTGTATAAATTGACCTGTCTGCCATATTCTGTTGTAGCAGCAGAAAACAAAGACAGTATGTTTTTGTCAACATTTGTGTATTCTGTTTATTGAGGATCTCAAGGTCCATTGTACTAGATATCTGCTTAAGAAAATATTTTAAGAATCAAGTATGTTTCCTCAAGCTCACTATGCTATCACATTTGTTTGTTTAGATTATTATTATACTTCCAAACTGATTTAAAGCATCTTATAAATAAGAAGAGTAGATACAATAAAGGTTTTGTGAAAAATTTAAAGGACAAACGTCAAACAGTGAAAAGGGGATTTAGTGTATAAGAGTGTATAAGGGACCATTGACTAAGATGTGAACAGTGTTTTTAATAGCAACTCACAGAAAACAAAGAACACAGCCATTCTTTTTTTCGACTGTTTCTTATCATTGTTTCTTTAAAAAAAAAAAAAGTTGAGAAGCAAAGTTAAATTGCAAGAAATCTCTCTTTCCTGTAAGTCTCTAGATGGTCTGCTGGTAATTTTTCTTTCTTTCATTCTCAGTTTCTGCAGAAATCATCCCTGTGCTAGACATTTTTAAGTGCCCTCCTAATATCTATTCGCTAAATTTTTCTTTCTAATAGAATAGAAATTAACTTAATGGCTAATGTTTCTGTTTGAAAATACTTAGCTTTCCACAATCCCATGAATCTGAGGATGGGCGTGTGATCCAGTTCTGGCAAATAAGTGTAAATGGCAATTACAGGGTTGGGCTTTTCAGTGTTACTGTCTTCCTGAGAAATGGAGCAAACCTACTCAGTGTATCTTTTGCCCTTCACTTTTTCCCTTTTTCTCCTTCTAGAATTGAAACATAAGGTCTAGAAGGGTAATAGGTTTTTTGTGCTTGTGAGCATGAGGAAAACAACATTGCTCTAAGGATGGCAAAACTAAAAGCTAGAGGGCATCTGGGACATCGATGTGATCATATCACCATAACAACCCTGGACTTTCTGCCTGCAGACTATTACATAAAGAATAAGATAAAATAATAACATAAAGCACTTTCGTTAAGTTTCTGTGACATACAGCTAAAAACAAACTTAATTCTTGAACTTCCTTTATGTGTCCCAGTCCCAGTCTGGTTTAGGTGCTCCTCCTTGCCTCTGTGACATTTCATACAAACCCAGTATATTTAGAGTGGCACCTGAGCCTCATTGCATCGTGCTGAAAAGTGGATACTGGAGGACAGGAAAAACAGCATTTTATTATTTGCTATAAATAAATAATCATAACTCTGCTCTGTTCCAAAACCCTTATGTTGGCATTCAGGACAATAAACACAGTATTAAAAGCGATGTCTCTCCTATTTTTCATAGCTCTTATCATTGCCTGATGGTACTGGGTATCTGTGTCACTCTGTGGCAGTCCATGAGTACAGAGCCATGACTGTGTTCATGACTACTGCCTAAAAGAGTTTCTAGTAAATAGCAAAATATCAATAAATAATAGTCAAATATATAAATTAATCAATCATTGAAATGAAATTTTTTGAGAACTGAATATTGTAGCTTTCTACTGATTCAATTTAAAGCAGAGAATAGATTGTAAATTTAAAAAAATTGATTGTTTATCCCAGGTGGACTCATAAAGGATGGCATATGTATATATATTTGAAAATCAAGGCTTCTATAAATGCCTGAAATAAAAATTTTAAATGGCTTACCTATTAGTTATAGAGTTGGTGAGATTTGAGATTTATTTTATATAAATATTGAATAACTTATCTGCATTCCCACCCAGCTGCAAAACAATAGAGTTGGGAAGGATGAAGACTTTTCAGCAATTTTAGTTCTTTCCAAGGTATGTTCAATAATGCAGTTAAATCCCTGGAGCACAGCTTCATCCATTAACTAAAAAACAACTCTAAGAGTATGCTTTAATAATTTTCAATCTCTAACATGTGAGTGCTGAGAAAAATTTAAATTTGAGGAGAATCACACCTTAATGGCATTTCAAGATGAGCTACTCCCACAGAACCTGCAGAATAAACTTGTTAAGCATCATCCACTTGGATATGTAATCATAATTTCAAAAATGATAACTTTCATTTTGTTGAAGTTGATATTGAGCTCTTACTTCTGATAACATTTGCACAATATGTTCAAGCTGACCACCTCATTGTATAAATAAAAGAAACATGTTGACACCATAAATAATTGGAAAATGCAATTCTGAACGATTTCACTCAAAGAGAAAGATAGGCTCTGAATTACAGCAGTGGATTAGAGGATGGCTAGAGGTAGTCATTCTTTTTAAAACATTTTAAACTGTGGTTTAGAATAAAAATCATTCATTTTTTAAGAACTTCTGAATGTAGCAGGTATTTTTAAAGTTCTAACATAAGAAATTAGTAAAAATTACCTAGAATTTGAGGAGAAAGTAAGCAAAATATAAACTTCTACAAGTGAAGTTAACCATAATCGATATATTTGATCAACCATTTAGAGAAGTGTCCATCCTAAAAGATTGTATATAAATGTCTTGGTACTGAGGATAAGGGTGTATAGACAAATTCCACAGAGGAAGGGACCCCAAAACTATAAGTAATAGAAGATCAATTACATATCTAAAGTTGCAATACCCAAGGTCTTCAGAAGGGTGAAATCCTGGTAAACAAGAGTTGAGAATTACATATTGCAATTACAGGTTGAGTTGAGGGTAACTTGTGTAGTTGTGTGTCAAGCTTATGCCATAGAAAAGGGTGCCCTTCTAGGTTTAGAAACCTAGCCTTCTCAGCAGGTTTATTTCTATAGTAAAGAAGGATGCATAGCAATCTATTAGCATGGTTTCAAAGTTAATCTAGACTTTTATCTGAGTTTTCTGAGAATTATCTGATTTTCCGAATAGACATCTCTTCTGTGAAGAGATCCTTAGTGTACAACTGTATGACTGCCATGCCTGGTCATATTAATTATAAAAGCAATATATTTTGAAAGCAAGCGTTTCTATCAGATCCCATCACAGACTTACATTTCCAAAGACAGTTAATTGTCATTGATTAGTATTATATAATTAAATAAAAACAAAATAGTTTTTAAATGATGTAAAATAGAGAATTTTAGAGCTGGGAGGAATCTCGGGAAGCATACAGCCCAACTCTTTCACTTAACAAAGAGAAAACCAAGGCCCAAAGGGGCGAAAGATCCAAGGTCACTGGCTGGTTAGCCCAAGGGCAAGAAATGGAGCCAAAACCATCTCACCCCTAATCCAGGCCTCTTTTAAAGAAATTGAACAGGACAAAGAAGAAGAAATTTTCTTTTACCAATGATTCAGACATTTAAAAAAATCAGAATTAGAAACAACTGGTCTATCTGGTTATAGCTGACACTGATGGAACATGCTAGTACAAGTTTAGAAGATAATTTGGCACCACAATGAGTAAGCAGTTACCACTTTGATGGTTCCATTTAACACACTTTACATCCATGCATTTGAATTCAAAGCCACCTGGAAGAGGTGGACCTGTTCCTCCCAAATTTTAGGTTCTTGTTCCTTATACCACATGACTTCAAGCCTTCTGTTAGTTATCTTGCTTTCCTTTCTGCTATTGATAGTCAACATGTCTATCTGATTTAAATGAAATATTTAAGCAACTAAAACATTCTACTTTTATGAGGCATAGATTTGGAACAATAAAAATTGAGAAATCACCCTTCTCTTTAGATTCTTAGGTAAGTATAAATAGGGCAAGGTAACTCAAAATGGAATCTTGTGGGTGTTGGGTAAAGAAAAGGAAAGGAACTTCATCTTTTCCCTGCAAATCAGAGACTGAACCAAATGTGTAACTCTCAACAATCTACTTATTTGGAGAAATGTATGGATTATTAAGTGCACTTATTATGACTCTTGCTTTGGGATTATCATAAAACAAATGCTTTTCTCATGACTCTACTCCACTTTACAATACTTGTAATATAGCAAATAGTCATCTATTAATCATAATTTTCAGTTAAAGGAATATCACAGCAGCTGTTACAAGCTCAAAGATACTAATAGCTTCCTAAAAATATGTTGTTGTTTCAAGGACTGGAAAAGTGTATAGTACTATGCTGAGTAACTCTGTGGGGAATGTCTCTGAGAATATTACAGCTTTGATATGGCTTTTCTGTTATATAATATGTAACCTTGTGTCCCAGTAAACCACTTGGCTGATGGAGTTATTCTCATTTGCACATTTTGATCCTGAGTGCTGTCTCTAGGAAGAAAATAAGTAGAGAACAACTTTCTAGTGTCCAAGCACTTAGAGTTGAACTGGAAATACAGACCATACACAAGAGATAGCCGAAGAGTTAATACATCTTGCTCTGTGTTGGCTCTGGCCTCTACTTACAGTTGTGCTGCTTAGAACTAGATCAATTGAGTTTTGTTTATACTGGAAGGGAAAAATTCACCATCATATGTTACATCGAATCCTAATAGAAACACCTGGAGCACAAAAGGAAAAGGAGATTTGCTATTCACTCACTCTCACCGAAACATTCATCTCAATTCGAACTTAGGTTAACACATAGGCACTGGTTGTGTCCTCTGGGACAGTTCGCACATCCTCTAAAATTTAGAATTTTGAAATGAATGTCTAGGTGAAGGCAGAGTATCCAGGCAGCCTACATTTTAAAGGCTCAAAATGAAAAAAGGCACAGAAAAATAAATCAGCGGGACTACTTAGTGGTAAATACCTCATTTTCTTGTTGTGTTTACCCTTCTGACCCAAAAGAACAGTAATGTATATCCTCTTATTGCATTCTTAATAAGGTTATTTACACTGCATATCCAATGAGTTTATGCTGTATGCAATAAATTCTCGGCTCTGAAATGTGGGTGAGATTGTAGACATCATTATTGGAGGAATTAACCTTGTAAATAAGGAGCACTCTTATTGAAGCTCTGGATTTTGATTATTCAAGAGTGACACGGGAATATAGGCAGTTTTCTGCAGAATTATAATGATCAGCCTCACATAATACCACTCACTATGAATAAGCAATAACATCTGGGCAACTAGTGAAGAATTCTGACTTCATTTTTTAAATGTCTAGGTACTACTTTGCAATTTTCCACGCCAACAGAGGAAAGAAATACTGTGAATATCTCTGATACATGGAATTAAGGTCTTGTTCATCTGTAGTGATCTGTATCATCAACTGGTTGGGCTTGACAAAGTTAGGAAGAGGAAATCTAAGTAGAGTAGAACCTTCTCAATTCACACTGCCTGTTACTCACATCCCCCAATATGCCCCAGAGATTCCTTTATGGCCCACCTACCACTCAACCATACCTATGTGACTTCAACTTCCACAGTTAAGACACATCAGGATAAACTAGAAGTTTATTAATTTCCTGATTTGTGAAGAAGTTATAGGAATCTAAGGGTATGATTAAGCTATTGAATTAAAGCCCAAAAATGGGTTACTGAGATCAAAAGGAAAAACTAATATTTTCTCACTTAGGTAAAAGCCTCAGATAATGTTATGTGAATTTAACTCCAGCCAGTTTTCTAACAAAGAAAAGCCTCTGAGGATTAACATGGGACTGAAGATTCTTCCACTGATTCTTTCTCCACCAATTCATGATAGTTACATATATGTTGAAGAGGTACAAGAAGAGGATATGTCAGAGAGTCTATAATTCAGATGAATATTAAATTTTTTCCTAGTAACTTGGAAACAAAAGCTTATCTATCTGTTGTCTTTTGAGCCCATGTATAAAACCTAACCACCATGCCTAAGAATCAGGTAGTAGATGGATGGAGAATTTTTTTTCTCTCTCTCTCATATGAATACATACAGAATATATAGCATCCACAATAGTAAATATAAATCCCATTGCACATTATGGTATAGGCAGGGTTACAGAATGAACGTATTTGTCAAAATTGTAAAGCTGCTATTTGTGCACTTTAATATCTGTAAATTATATCTCACAAAATAGAACTGTAAATAATAATAATAAAGTAGGGGTGGGAAGTGGGCAGAAGCAAAGATAAAACAAGAATGGCTGAATATTGATACAGTTTGAAGCAGGATGATGGGTGCATAGGGGTACATTATGCTATTTTGTTTACTTTGAATAGGTTTGAGATTTCCCATAAGAAAAGGTTTTAAAAACACTAATAGTTTTAGTTTCATTATCCCACAGTCACAGCTTTTATCGATATAAGGACCATGATTAAAATCCACTAATATCTTTGACATTTAACAATGCAGACTGAAGACATCACCTTCACACAGCCCTACCTGAAGGAAACAGCTTGACATTTTCTAACCTCTGGGTTTTTGCTTGAATAAAGATGGGACATTTAAAAAGCATTCTCATTGTCATCAAATATTGTTCTATTGCCTTGGAAAGTCAGGGATACCCAAGCAACTCTACACAGTTAGGATTTTTAGGCCTGCAATGTTGTCTCCATTTCTTTCCACTACCTTAAATAGACTGAGCTACTTGGACTTACCAATGTCCTCTCACTACTGACTTAGCCTTTATTAATTCTACTACTGTATTTCTGAGATCCTCAGATTAAAAATACTCTGTACTGTTACACAGCATCCTACTTAAATTACTGATATATCAATACTGAGGTCTTTATAAAAAAGTTTAGTTGATGTTCAAGCTTTGGTACAATTAAAAGTGAAGGTAAAACTGCTTTACAAGCACAGATATCTTCAAATTATTATGTAAGAAATGGTTAGTGCCCAATAAACGTTTAGTGAATGAGTGAATGGTAGAAGAGAGATATTTAAGTGATTTAAAATTTTTTCTAATCGACTTTGAAGACAGAAGTAAAAAAAGAGCAGTAAAATACTTAAACTAAAAAAGAGCATTTCAAAGATTTCATATTTAGTGTCACTAGGAAGCATTTATGGACTTCTTGTGGGCTAAGAAATGCCTCATTTTACTGAGGCATTTTTAAAAATACATATAGCATTTTTTAATTATAGAAAGGACTATTGGTCTAATAACTGCTAAGAGAAGCAGTCAAATCTCTAGGGGAAAAAAATGCCTTTACTTACAACGCATTTATTATGAGGATAGCCTTAGTTTGCTAAGTTTAACTTTGGTGAAAACTGGTTTTAAAAGATCTAACCATTGAAACCTAAAATGAGACAAAAAGCTTTGTGGAGTCTAAATTAGCTGAATAGTTACTTTTTCTCTCTTCTTTGCTACAGTTTTTGTGCCAAATACTAAGTAGCAACAGCTTAAGAATTTAAATAATCCTAACCACTCTTCAACAAAGGGGCTATACTAAATCTGCACTAAGCATTCTATACAATGGTTTTCTTTTTGTAACAAAGAGTAGCAAGTCAATCATTATCAACATCAAAAGCCAAAACTAGTAAATTAAAATTTAGACAAAATCAGCTGGTTTTGCTCCTGCCATATTGCAGTGCCTAAGTGCCCAATCCTTCATTTCAAAGAACATTAGACAGTCAATGCTCTTCTTTCTAGAAGCAAGCCAAAAGAAGTACATGCAAACTTCACAGGTATCGTGTGAAGGCAAAGCACCAATCCAATGGACTGAGTGCCCGTAATCTGTGAGAAATTCGGAGGAGATGAGAACAAAAGCTTCACATTGTATGCACTTCATACACAGCCTTTGAAACACTAAGGTTTGCAGCAGCAAAAGCACAAAATTGTGCAGTCCTGTCAAATGTTACATTGCCAGAGGACGAAAATATCAATAAGGACTGCATCTAGAAATTGCATTTTAGCAGTCTTTTGAGATGCACACAATGCACATAAACACACACATACATATATATGTGTGTCTATATGAGAGAGAAAGAGATCTCTCTGCATAGCTCATTATACAGCAGGAATATTGTAGCTGACATGTCATTCATATGACTAACAATATAATCCCAATTTTCTCTCACTGGCAACTTTTTGATGCTTTTTTCCTTCAGGGCTACAGCTTGTTTTCTTCTTAGAGTCAGCTTAACAATGAGTTGTGACGGAAATTTTGTCCTAAAAATGTTTAGTCATGGCTGCAATGGGTTAGAAAATGCTAAGAAAGCAGAGGAAATGACTCATATTGGTTTGAAATTCGTGTGGAATGAAAATATTCCACACCTGTGGTCAGCTCCTGGTCCGGCTTAGTAGTCTCATGCTGAATATCATAGGCCAAAGGGAGACTAGTTTGAAGAGTGGTGAGAAGTCCATTGCTACAGGCAGTAATGGAAAGTCAGCAGGATGACCATTCTTCCTCTTTGTATTTTTTTTATTAGTGTATGGGTTGCTGCATCAGGTGTGGAAATAGGAAGAAGTGTGGGACAATATCTCTACACTTGAGCATCACACTATCCCAATGAGGGAAACAAGACACATAAATTAGATAAATAATAAATGATAAAGTACAGTATATTTTAAGGACCAAGTAAATAGTGCAGTCAGTAAGTGTGGAAAGAGTAAAGAAAAGGGAGAGATATAGTCAGGGGAAACTTCTGAAAGAGACAACCATGGTGCTAGCCCTTCTGAGCATGGAGAAGGCAGAGGGTGAGTATTCAGCAAAGGGACCCCCCGGCTTATCCCCACAGAGAAGCCTGGGACCCTCCAGCCAGGGAAAAACACAGCTCAGACTTTCCAATGTGCATAGCAGGAGGTCAACTCTTGTTTTTATTCCAGTACCTCTAAGCCTACGGCTCATCCTTTAGTTAGCGACAGGAAATGTGAGAGAATGTGTTCAATATAAAATTTCCTACATAAAACCCTGCTGAGAAAAGTGCACATCAAGGAAAATCATTCAAGACATTTACTCCTCAAGGATTTCTAAGCTCTATGCTTGGATCAGGTTAGAGCTTCATAAAGCTACATATCATGACTACCTTAGCTTGGACTAAAAGGACTAAAAACTTTCTTTACTGAGTTATGCTTTAAAATTAAACTCTCTGGCCAGGCGTGGTGGCTCACTCCTGTAATCCCAGCATTTTGGAAGGCTGAGGTGGGTGAATCACTTGAGCCCAGGAGTTCAAGACCAGTATGGCCAACATGGCAAAACCCCATCTCTACTAAAAATACAAAAATTAGCAGGGCATGGTGGTGCACACCTGTAATCCCAGCTACTCAGGATACTGACGCACGAGAATTGCTTGAACCTGGGATGTAAAGGTTGCAGTGAACCGAGATCACGCCACTGCATTCCAGCCTGGGCGACAGACAGAGATTCTATCACAAAATAAATAAATAAATAAACAAACAAACAAACTCTCTGACTTGGAAAAATCTATCAAAAATAATAATCCCATAGTCTTTGATCCAGTAATTCTAATTCAAAAAAATGGTTCCTAAAAACAATTTCCCTTGAGTATGTTAATGTGTATACATGATCGTTTCGGTATTTTTTATTTTTTTTCTTTGTAGTTGAGAAAGACTGGGCAAATAGATACACCTTAATGCAGTTAATCCATCCTCTGAAAATACGTATTTACCATGCAGACATTTAGAAAAGAATAATTTTTCTGTCCGTATACTGACCGAGAACTAGCAAACTAGGAGCTGATATCTACATGATGAGAAGGAATCATACATATGATGATCTTGGATTAGAACATAAAAGGCTTAGGTGACAACAGAAGCAAAACTCTCTAGACAAGATGTCCTGAAGGATCATAATGAAGTCCACCCATGACTGAAGTGAGGTGGATAAGGAATGAGAGGCGATGAAGACTGATATCTGGGCATGAAGAAGATTACACATAGCCCTGAAGACTGTGGCAAAGAATGACATTGTAACCTAAAAATAATGGAGCCAGCACAGTACTTTAAGCAGATACATGGTTTATCTTTTAAAATAGTCACTCTACCCTCTGTATGAACATGAAGTATACAGGTGTAACAGCAAAGACGGGATACAAGATAGGTGGCCATTGCAGCAGTCCACGCAAGAAACTGAGTGTGATCACAGGGCAAATGTGGTGGAGTAAATGGTGTGGGGAAAGATTCTGGAGATAAAATGCTTGCTTCCTCTTCCTTTTCATAGTTCTTGTTTTGCTTCATTACTAATGTACTAGCGTTGTTATCCATGTGAATTTTATTGTTCCATCTTGTATCCTTTTGGAAAACAAGTGGGGCATGAATATAAAGTTATAAATAAAAGTGTGTGCGTGCATATATGTGTGTGTGTGTGTGTGTGTGCGTGCGCGCGCATAAAAGCACAAGCTAAGTAGCAGCAGTATAAATATGCATGTGGGAAGAGCATGAGCCAAGAATCCAATAGACATGCCTTCAAACTTGTGTTTTTAAAGATTTTATTTTCTTTACATTTAAAAGGCATGATCTTTACTAAATATGCTCATGGTGGTGTGAAGATTAAGAGTTAATATTAAAAATGCACAGCACAGGTCACATTGAAGATGGTCAGTAATTGCTTGGGATTAAAATGGGAAGAACCCTGGATATTATGCCACAGAAAAGATCTAGGGATTTTTGCACAGAGAGCTAGAGCGCAAAACAGTGTTTTAGGAAGATGTCTCTGGAGGTAGTATATAAAGGGGAAAGGCCAGTTAGGAGATTATTGCATTCTTCACAACATCTATATTAGAAAGAGAAAGAAGAGATCTCATTATCACCCTTGACAGACAAAGAAGAGAATGACTCACCTTAGGTCAAACAACAAATCAGGAGTAGAAATGAGACTGGGCTGGAACTCACACTTCCTGATCTAAGTACGCTAATTCCCTAGACCTCTGCTGCCTACATTATTCAAATATGGTATGTGAATTTGGCTATTCATATGACCTTCTTCAAATATTAAAGCTTGCTGCAACCCACTAGATAAATAATATACCAAAGGTCAAGAGAATATAGGAAATAGTGGTTTTCCCTAAGTTCAAAAAAAAAATCCCCTTCCTTGAGAATTGTCTCTATTAATTTTCAATTTTTTCTAAAATCAAAGCTTTTATTTAAATAGCATCAAACCTCCTCTTTGCTACTGCTGAATCTATATGTATATATGAGTGTATATTATGTGGGTGTGCATTCACACACACATTTATCTTAAGTGTTAAAGTGATCTGTCTCCATTAACTCAACTGTGCAGAAAACACTTTTAAAGAGAAATTATTACTTAGTTCACCACATCTTTAGAACAAGTAAAGGTCTTACAAATACCTCAAGGAAGTATTATACTCAGTAAATGTGTGAATTTGAAAGCCCTGATGATTAGTGAAGGCAGCGGCCTAGACTATGAGAACAAAGCACAAAGTCCCGTAAGATCCTTCATTAGTAATAAACTGCGATAATTGCATTAAGATCCAGTGTATATTCAGAACAGGGAAAGGTGAGTGAGGTGGTATCCTGAACAGGTGGCAGATAATGTCGTCTTCTAAATTCGCGCAGGAGTAGCAATGCACAGGACTCCCTGTCCTAGAGAGGCACCTTCTGAAATAGAATACAAGAGACTGACATAACACAGACCAAATATCACTACTTGTCAAAATTTAAGGCTTTAATTTTTAAAATACTTCATCAGAGTTCTCCTATTCACTTCCAATTTATAGCTGAGAAAGGCACCTAGATTATTTTTGAGCAGTGGGGCAGTACTGGTTGACTTGTTGACTGAAGAGTCTCCCATCAATCCTCCTTCTCCAAGCAACATTCAGTGGCAAAGATGGGGCTTTACATAAGTCTACCCAATTAAGATATTCCAAAAATATTACGTTAACTGACGCAGTAGGAGGAAAGAGAGAGCAAGAAAAACAGGACCATTGCTCACAGTCTGTCTGCCATTGATTCTGGTATGGGAGCTCTCCCCATTGCACAGCATTCTTACATTTCTTGTATTCCCTTAATTCCCTTGATAGTGAAGCTGGCACTGGGTATGCACAAAGTAGATGATCCAAAAATTTTTTTCTGACTGTAATCAAATTGAAGGATATGAAAAATTTTCTGTGAGGAGTGGTGGAATTTATTCAAAAGCAACTAACATAAGCATCAGTCCTTATTTTCTTCCTCTCCTCCTTTTTATTAAGTAGAATTTATTGTGTGCCTGTAATTAATACTAAGCACTTTACCTGTATTATTTCATACAATCCTCACTGCAAACCTATGCCATAGGCACCAAGAAATCTGCATTTTAGAAATGAGGATACCGAGGCATGGTTAGTAAGTAGTGGGGCCAGGGCTCTAATCATTTAACTTTTGAGTACATATTTTTAACCACTCTGTTTAGAGAAATTGCCAGATGTGGAAATTGAGGCTAGAAAGAGAACAGCATGTTCATAGACCACCGAGCTGTTCAGTATAGCTGGTGGAAAGAGGAAAGAGCGTAACAGAGTGCCGTGGTCAAAGGCTCAGGCTTTAGCCAGCACCACTCCATCTGAATGCTGCCTCTGCCACCGGCTAACCCTGCAGTCTCAGAAAAGTTACTTATCTTCTCCCAGCCTTAGTGTCCTCATCGGGACTGTGCTGTATTAGCTATTATTCACAGTATTACCACATCTCCTTGACGCTGATGGGCACGTTTTTTCACAGTTTTATGTAGCTAAAAATCAGGATGTATTATGTAATCAATACCAAATAATCTTTTCAGCTGAAAGATGTAACCCATTAGTTTTTGTTCTGAGTGTAGAAAACTAGTCTGCATGAAAGGTGTTTGTTCATTAACTTGTCTGAGTTCGGTGCGTTGGTAGCATCGCATGCAATTTAATTTTCACTGAAATATGAATACCCAATTGTCACTTAAACGTCTTCAAAAAAGATTATGAGGCCTATGAATCAGCTTGCATGTGAAGACTGTTACAAACAGGTAATGCAATTAGAGGCAGAAGATATAGACAATGTTTTAGAATAAATCACAAGACTTTTAAAAGTAGTGAAGCACAGCACGGCTGATTCATGCATTGCGATGGACTATCACTGAGGCACCAACATCTGCCTGACAAATGCTTCTCCTAGGTTTTCAAGAGAAACTATTAAACTTCCAACAACATGTAATTCAATTAAAGAAAAAATTGAACCATGAATTAACAAGTAGGAAATGCAAACAAAACATCTTGAAATGACAATATCTGTCTCTAAAGAAATCATGAACATGCATTATTAAAAGCAGCATGTCAAGACCAAACTATATAATTTCTAATAGCCTGAAGAAAGTCAGAAGAATCATTAAACTTTGACTGTAAAGGAAACTTGAGCTCCAAGTTTAATTATGCTATTTAAAAGGATAGGAATATACAATTGATATAAATTATTATTAGTTCATAGAAGAAATGGTTGTGTTTTGCACCCACCTCCAAGTCTTATGAAATTAGTTTTGTGTCTTAAAATAGATGACACCTTGGAGACAAAGTAATATGATGCAACTGTTATGAATGTGCACAGGTGCATTGGTTTTCTGTTATGAATTACTCCAAATATCGTAGCTTAAAACAACACAAATTTGTTCTTACAGTTCCAGAGTTCAGAAGCCCAAATTGATCTTATGGGGCTAAAATCAAGGTGTCAGCAACAACTGCATTCCTTCAGGAGGCTCTGGGACAGAATTCATTCCTTGCCTTTTCCAGCCCCCAGAGGCTGCCTACATTCCTTAGCTTGTGGCCCCTTTCCATCATCAAAGCCAGCATTCACATAACTCCAACCTCTGCATCTTTCATCAGGTATCCTCTCTGATTCTCCTTATCAAGACCCATACGACTACATTGGACCTACTGGGATATTCCAAAATCATCTCCCTATGTCAAGATTTTTAAATGAATCACATCTGCTAATTATTTACATATACGTATATATATTTTTATATATGTGTGTGCGTATATATATATATTTGGTAAGTAAAGCAACATAGTCATAGGTTATGGGGATTAGGACATGGACGTTTTTGGAGTCTATTATTTGCCTACCACTGGAGATAAACAGGTGGTAAATTGGGGTAGGGAGATTTTGTCTGCCTTGTCAAGCATTTAGACCTTAAGCAATGAAGGGTCAGTAAAGGTTATCATCTACTTCCTGATCCCTCCTTCTACTACCCCACTGATGTCATCTTCAAATCTCTGATTTAAGTTTATATTCAGTTTCTAATCTCAAAACCCATGTATATTTTTGCTGCTGTGCTTTGCACCTATAATGGCTTTACCTTTTTCCTTCCTTTTAATTGCCCTAATTAAGAATAATCTTTTGAAAAGGAGAGTCTACCCTCTTAAAAAGCCTTCTTCAAATCAAAATTTATCAGATGTGGTTACATCACCACTCTCAATTTCTTTCCATATTGTACATTGTAGGACTGAGAAATTTGCAAATGTGACACTAAATCAATTTGTTTAGGGAAGACAGTTGCATGCTTAAATGAAAGGGTCAAACCACAGCACCAGGTGATGTTCAGAGACACAGATGACCGCATCCTAAGGAATGTAGGCCATAATTCTGGCTAATTTTACCAGCCCCATTTTAAAATAACTTCTTCGGAAAGCTATATGGAGGCTGAGGGTAATTCTTAACACTGTTATCAGTGATCAATGGAAACTTTTTTTTTCATTTTTTTAAATAAAGGAAGGAAACAAAAAAAGAAAATGTATGTCAATGAAACTTTTAAAGTTACCAATTTAAACATAAAAGCCAGGACATTTAAGTATCCTAAGGGAACATTAGCTTGTTCATATTTCATGTGCTTCATTTTAAGGCATAACACTTAACAGTATAATTAGCAATCAAAAATATTTTATCTGTGTACTGTGGGTGTTTGATGTTATTATGAGATCCTTGAATTTTGCATTTCCTGACTTCTATGTTTAAATGTATAACCTTAATGTTGCATTATTGTCATGTCTTACATTAGTTATTGATAGCTTCTAAATGAAATAGATGCCCTAGCAGGTCTTTTCTACCTCTAACTTCCGTAGGTAATTTCTGCAGACACACATTTTATGAACCAATGTTACAGAAGCTCTATAAAAACTGTAATGGAAAACAACACAATTCTTGCTGAAATGTATGGGGGGTTCTAAAAGGTTTTTCACTTTGTAACAATTATGTTGAATATCTTTGAAAGGTTGTTACTTGTTTTGCTTCTTTATGTCATTACATCAATTTTACCTTGCACTGAAAACCGATTTCAAAAAATTAAAGCTCCACAGCAATTTTCAACCTATCAAAGATTTAATGTAGCTTTATAAAGCCTGCATTATGTTGTTTTCTCTAAAAATCACCAAGATCTCAGGTAAAGGACAGAGTGAGTCAGTACTCAAATGTATTCTAATCGTGAAAGTCATTTCTTTCTTTGATATTCAGGATTTTCCATTGCCACATTTCACTGGCAATTGGCAAAGTGATAGTAGCTTAAATGCCAAAGATATTTCTAATAAAATTTTTACCAACTCAAAACTAGCTTTCAAACCTAAGTGTTTTATCCAGAGTTTTTTTTTTTAATCTACAAAGCAAATGTAATGTGGGAGTATGAATCAATCTCAGCATACATCAGGTTAGGTAGATTTCTGCCATGCCTTCTTGCCCTCAGAATGTCACCCCACTCCCCAATTCACTGACAAGTAAGCGGAATTCAAAATTGCAAACTCTGTTAGTTCCCTGTCTAAATCCAAACACTATTATACCAAAATACTCTTATTCTTTATACTGCACTGGTAAAAGTTTGGATATCCGGAGTTGTTGAATCTGCAATTGAAGATAAGATTTTTAAAAATCTGTTTAATGGAAGAACGACTTGAGAAAGTGACTTTTCTAGACAAAAGCCTGTGATTTCACTGGTACAATGAACACATGTAACAGCACAGTTAAGCGCTTAATATAATTCTGGGCTGGTAGTTGACTTTGACACGGTGTCTTAAAATTTAACCAATTCAGTCACCTAAGGAAAAAGAAATGCTAAAATTTTTGGTGTTGTATCTTCACACCCTCTAGCTCAATTTCCACCTTGGAAAACTTTAGTTCCAATATATAATTATAACATACATTACATATGAATACAAAATATTTGTGTTGACAAATTTATATTGTTTAGGCCTTAGATAAGAAATTATAGATGTACCAGATACATGTGCTTGAAGGAAGAGGAAAGAAGATAGTATGCATGTAAACAGATATCAAGAAAATGTTTTCAAATTTCAATTTCCTGCTATTATTTTTGATTCTGAGTTATATAACATCCAAAATATATTTTCTTGAACTATAGTCTATTACATCTTAATGGGGAAATCAACATGTTTGCATGAAGGTACTCAACAAAAAGTGCAACTGTTTTTGAAACTCAGTTTGGTTGCTACGGTTTGAATATTTGTCCCCTCCAAAATTTATGTTGTAAATTAATCCCCAATGTGGCAATATTGAGAGGTGGAACCTTTAACAGGTAATTAGATTATGAGGACTCTGCCCTCGTAAATGGATTAAACCATTCATAGATTGATGGATTTACAGGTTAAGGAATTAAATGAGTTATCATGGCAGGGGAACTGATGGCAGAAGAAGAAGAAAGAAGGAAGGGGGAAGGAGGAAGGAGGAAGGGAGGAAGGAGGAAGGAGGAAGGAAGGAAGGGAGGGAGGGAGGAAGGAAGGAAGGAAGGAAGGAAGAAAGAAAGAAAGGAAGGGATATCCACCTGAGGTAACATATTAGCACATGTGATACCCTGCACCACCTTGGAACTCTATAGAGGGTTCCCACCAGCAAGAAGGTTCTCATCATTTATGGTCCCTTGACCTTGGACTTCCTAGCCTCCAGAACAGTAAGAAATGAATCCCTTTTCTTTACAAATTACCTGGTTTCAGTTATTTTGTTGCAAGCAACAGAAAATGTATTAACACAGTGGTGGTAGAAGGACAGTTATGATAAGGCCTTAAGAAAAAGACCTGAGAGTTCTTACCGTTGCTAAGCTTGTCTTCCAGCACAAAACCAGTTGCACCGGTTTATACTAAGTGCCTAAAAGAAGAGGGTATTGTGGAACAACATCATTATAAAGCAGAAGTCAGCAAACTTTTTCTGTAAAGGGCCAGATAAAAAAAAATTTTCGTCTTTGTAAGCCACATATAGTTTCTGTCACATATTCTTTGTTGTTTGTTTGGTTGATTGGTTTGTTGGTTGGTTGGTTAGTTGATTAGGGTTTTTCTTTTCAATGGCCCTTTAGAAATGTAAAACTTATTCTTAGCTATGAGCTCGAAAAAGCAGGTTGCAGGGACTATTTAGCCTGCACATTGCCCACCCCTGTTACAGAGGAATGGAAAACACTACCAAATTGAGTGCCCATAAGGTTAAGTCTGATTCCCTGATACAGTTATCCCTTGCTGCCTAACAAAGCACTCCAAACCTTAAAACTACAATTATAATCACTTATTTTGCTCACAAATCTGCAATTTGTACAGGTCTCAGTGGGGATATCTGACTGCTGCATCATAAAATAGTCAGTTGGAGTGGTTCAGCTGGGGCTGGAAGATCAACTTCCCAGATGGCTCACTTAGGGCTAGTAAGAAGGTTCTGGCTATTGGATCCTTCCCAGTGGCTTCTCCACGGGGTTGCTTTGGCTTCCTTATAACATGTTCCCAATAACATGACTGTGTTCTCTCCCAAGAAAACCAAGCAGAAGCTGTATCACTTTTTATACCGAGATTCAGAAATCACATCATATCATTTCTGCTATTATCACAATCCCATTCAGATTCAAGAGGAAGGAACACAGACACCCCACATCTTGATAACAGGAACGTCAAGGAAGGGAATGGGAGATGGGAGACATTGTTGTGGCAATTTGGAGGATATACAATCTGCCACCCAAAAATTAAGTTTTCTCTCTTTGCTTTTAGTCTGGGGCAGGTTTGGACAGAGTTTAGTAGATAAAATATACTTTTATAGTTTAGCCTTAGAGAATCTTTTTAAATACTTCATAAAACTTTCTGCAAGTGTGATGTATTTAGTTGCAGAATTTAAGTTTAGAAGCTAGAATCCATAAGCTCTCTCTCCAAAGAAACTGGCAGGAGGTCGGCTCTTTGGGTTGTATAAAATGAGTTAAGAAAGCCAAAATATATCAGCATACCAAAAGCAAAGCATGTGTTAAACATATCATTTCCCTTTCTGGATAGTTTTCTAAGGAGACTAAAAATTTACTTACTCTATAACTTAAAAAGGACATGGGGTCCTTTTCTGACATTTTTTTTTTCTTGGGAGCCTAGAATATCACTGGGCTTACATGCTAATTATTTGAGGTGCTTTCCAATGTCAGCAGCTTAAACCTACCTTGAAATTGTTTCAGTTTGCAACATTCCAATAATCTCTCACATGTTGGGATATTGGTCTAGACACACGGCTATGAGTGGCCAGTTAAGCAACGTGTGGCCAGGAAAAGACAGGCTGTGGTGTGCACCACTGCTCATCTCAGCAATCAATTTCAAATGCCACAACTTTATCAGTTGTTTAGATATCTATAATCATTGTGAAGACTCACAGCAGCAAACCATGCACTTCATGTTTGTCGAGCTTTGATTTGATTTTCTCTGTTCTGTGGAGGAACTGACAGGCTTAATAGAGGCATCTGCATCATGTTGAATTGATAGGGTGAGGCAATACCTTCAAAACATACTCTTTGCTCTAAATACCTGAGTAAGCCAGACTTAACTGAATAAAATATTTTAGGATATGTTTTTATGGATTTTAAAGCACATATGCCCTATTTCTCAGTAAATGTTGTGAATGCGGATAGAAGTATAAAATGTGGTTACATGCTGTTTTCATATTTCCATTGATAGTATGGTGGTACTAAGACAGATTCTAAAACGGAGAGACTTAAGGGTAGAAATCCGGTTGGGGGTAAAAGTTGGGAAGCTGCTTTGAAGTTAGTTAGAGTAGAAAGCACGCTGTGTGTTTATTTGTTAGGGCCTAAAACAATGTTTTTGAGTAAAGCACATGGTTTTAATATAGATTGTATGTTTATTTGAGGTGTCTTGGAGAAATCTCACAGAAACTACTGAGACCTAACTCTCTTGCCTGCATCAAGTCATACCTGGTCATTAACTCTGATAAACTCACCAAAATCAAAAGGAGGGTGTAACACATTAAGTATTTCTTTTTAGCCTACTTTACAAGTATCCCTTCAAAGGTCTTCCTCCAGTCCAAAAATACACTTATATTTTTTCAATATCCAATATGCTATCAACCCTACCACCATCACATATCCAAAGCAAATAATTCTTAGTAATTCTTCTTTCAATCAGCATCAGAAAACCATGACACTCAGGATCTCATCTGAGAATAAAATCATTAACTCTCTGTTGCATTAGCTAATGGCCTGAAAAGAGAAATGATATTAAAAGTGACCATCTAAGAACATGCCATCCATCTGATCCTCAGGTTATATATTATAACTCAGCCCTATCTTTGGATAAAGCTATACAACCAGAAAGCTATATAAATGAACCACGTTAACCTAGACCCATACAAAATCACTTTCTCTGAGTTATGTCTCAATATTCAGCCCTAAATTTATATCTAGGGTCCAAATGAGAAAGAAACATGAAACATGCTGCCATGGTACTATAAAATCAAGGTAGAATTACTGCCTTTTAGATTATTCAGGGCCTTCTACATTGAAGTTTTTTTAATAAAAAATAAATGTTTCATTTTTGGTATGCCTTGAGGTTGCCTGTGCATGGCAAATACATACTTTTACCTAGAACCTTTGTTCATTTAAGGTAGCTTAGAGGAGTCTGACAGAAAGTAATGACTTAAAGCCCCCCCACTAAGAAGTAATGAATTCATTTTAGAGTTTAGCACTTAGGACAACTCCTGAGTCAAGATGACATGTCAACCATATGTGTTGATCTTTTTCGCCTCTGAAAATTTCACCAAATTAATTGTAAAAGAATAAATCATAGTTGAAACAAGTAGTAGCACTCTCTCCAGCACCAGGGCATACTTAGTCCATTTTTATTTTTTAAGGACCAGCCTTCCTCATTTACTTAATTACCTGCCTGGGCCATATGGGCATTTGAGTGTGCAAACATTATCCACATCCATGAAGTGAACAACAAAGGAAAGATAGTACAACAAAAATGATGATGTGGGGATAAAGAAGTAACAGCCCAGAAGAGTTAAACTGAAGTTATACAACTGAGGGTGAAGGTTGGGGTTTCTTAACGCCAACACAAGAGAAAAATTGAGGGAAAAATAGGAATATTGATTAAAAGTCAAACTCTTGCCTTTCTGTATCACCATGTAGCACCCAGACATCTATCACTTGGACAAAAAAATCAGAAGTCTCTTCTCTAAAGGATTTCCTGATTCCCCCCCCCCAAGAAATATTTTTTAACTGTGATATTTTTAACAGTTGTAATAGTCACATGCCTGCCCAATTGCTCTAAAATAAACCTATCAAAAACCACTGTGCAGAGAACTACTGAAGTGCTTAATATTGCTTTATTTTTAAATATATTAGGTAGCAAAACATCATAAGGTATTGGAGGCAAGACTGCACGACGGAATAGAGAAACTAGTGGTAAACAGGAAAATGTCATTCCGGAGGAAACTGACATAATTTAGAGAGTAGAGGAGAACATTAAAATAATGAAAATAACATCCTCAGAGATAAATTAGTATTATATACATACAACAGAAAGACACACACACACACACACACACACACACACAGAGAGAGAGAGAGAGACTCTAGGAGAGAAAATCCAATAATATAGCTTAATAAGCTTTAAAAATTATAGCCCAAATAATAAGTTATAAAATAATTGAAGATAAACATTTTAAAACATTGCCAAAAATTACAAATATGAGAGAAGAAATACAAGAGAGAGTATACTCTCTCAGTATATCCTCCAGGAGGTCCAATAACTAACCTACAGTAGTTCGGATGATCAGAGCAGAGTGGAAAAAGATGTGAAAATCACGACAGAAAAAACGAGAAAGAATTTCTCAGAACTGAGGCCGGGCGCAGTGGCTCACGCCTGTAATCCCAGCACTTTGGGAGTCCGAGGCGGGCGGATCACGAGGTCAGGAAATCGAGACCATCCTGGCTAACACGGTGAAACCCCGTCTTTACTAAAAATACAAAAAATTAGCCGGGCGTGGTGGCGGGCGCCTGTAGTTCCAGCTACTCGGGAGGCTGAGGCAGGAGAATGGCGTGAACTCGGCAGGCGGAGCTTGCAGTGTGCGGAGACCGCACCACTGCACTCCAGCCTGGGCGACAGAGAGAGACTCCGTCTCACAAAAAAAAAAAGAATTTCTCAGAACTGAAGGACATGAATCTTAAGATTGAAATAGTGGGTGAGTGCTTAGAATAATTAATGAAAAATTACAACTAGACACTTTATTGTAAAATTTTGTAGTGCCAAATATAAAAAAGAAAATTCAAAAAGTTTCAGAAGGGATTAAAATTTACCAGGTCAGGAAAAATGACCAACAGAAGACTTAACCATAAATACTGGATGCTAAAAAGCAATACAATAATGCCTTTGAAATATGAGAGAAAATGATTCTTAACCTAGAAGGAAGTCCCAGGATTTCAACTTTGATCCAAGAGCCAGTCCTGATTGTTAAGAGTATGAAAAAGGGCCCATGATTGAGTGTAGTGGTCTCTGACAAAGAAAGTCAAGAAAAAATACCTAATATAAATTTTTTAAAATGATGACAGAATACAAAAGAGGTGAAGAAATGGGAGAGCATCTCAATATACAAATGTCTGATAGGCTTTACTATGTGTAATTCTCTATAGTCAGATGAATGTGAAAACTATATATTAGCTATCACATTTTAAAACTAATCTATAGGTAAAATACAGAAGGCATGTAAAATGGAATGTGTTTTTATCAACTGTGATGATGCAAAAGTAAAAATGGTAGATTTGGGGACACTTGGGACAGTGGAAGAGAAGGCCACAGGCAGTCACATCCTCATCTTATAAAGTGAAGAGTCAAGAGACCCAGCTCACAGTTAATTTACAGGAAAGAATGATGGAGCTATATAATTAAAATCAGAAAAGTAACCAGTACACAACTGAAAAATAATAATGTAATTTAATGGAAGGATGGAGGAAATTATGGAAGAGAATAGATAGCTAAATCTTTGCTATCATAGCAGAAAAGAAATAGACATCAAAAAATATTCCATCAAGAAATAACAGCATAAACATCTTATTAAAAATGCTAAGATAACAACTGGGACAGCCAAAAGGATTAAAAATGGATACTTCTGGAGAGGGAGTCTAGGGTTGGTAAGTTTTGTTTTTATTATAAATAATTGTTCATGACTTGACTTTCTAAATTGGCATACATATTTCTTTAATAACTAAAAATATGTTTGAGTAAAACCTATAACTACCAAAATGTAATAATAAATGTACTAACATTTAATATAGTAACCTCCTAAATATTATGACTTCAATTTGTCTTTAATATATTCACTTGCTTCAGAAGCCTAACTTTGGGGTGATGAGACACATACACTATTTTTAGATAACATTTTATCTTATTTATTTTCAAAATATCTGGGAAGCCACAAACAACCTCTTAGGTTCTGAAATTACTAATCAAATTTGGAAATTACTGGTTAAGAATACATTTTCAAAAGTAAATTAATTTTCCTATAAAAACTTTACAAGCTATTTAGAAGAATACAAAAATAAATTTTCCTATGATGAAAGAATTAAAAAATGCTTTTAAGTGTATTCTTAGAAATGTAGAATTTACAGAATGGAGAGTAACCCACTGGGGCATTCCTGGAGGAAAAGTTCTCAAACATAGCTACACAACAGAGCCACCAGTATTTGGAAAAAAAAAAAAAAAGACCCCACTTACATCAATTTTCTGGGGGTGGAGGCCCAGGCATAGGTATTTTTTAATAGTATCCAGGTGAATCTGAAGTGACACCAAGGGTTGAAAACTACTGTCCTAAATGAAGCTATTTCCTAGTATCATGAGGAATCTCTTTCCAGTATTTCTAGGGTAATTTATGTGTTTTGCATTGGGAGAAAAAAAATTAGTCAAGGAGTGGAGAAAATGAGATGTGATGATTTCTTGCAAGAGATAAAAACATAACAATCAACATAGAGACACTACCGGTTCGAAGAAACCCACTAGTCACGTTTACTAGTCCAGTGGAGAGCAGAGAGGTTGAGGTTGACATTTCTGGGAACCAGACGAGAGGAAGGAGGAGAGAAGTTTCATGATCTAATCAGGTGTCTTGCTTGTGGCTATTGCCCTGTTTTAAGTGTATGCTCATGGCCCTGTCTACTACTAAAACTAAATCATGCTAGCAACTAAAATTTATATTAATAAATTTAATGCATAGCATAATTCAAACAAATCCTGTGAGTGATGTCCCAAGAAATAAGTTTAGACAGCAAAATAAATCTTAACATTGGCGATTTTGGCACATGATTCTGTGTAGTGCTGTTAACTTTGTTAAGGTTCAGAATATTACATTATTTAGCTATAACTCAGTAGTCTTCACTGGTGTATACACAAGTATTTAAATATGCACCATAAGCTACAGCCCTTTGTAAATATATAAAATGTAACATTTCACTTATCTTTGTAATAATGTGTTTAGATATTCATAAATACTACAAGGAATGTATTTCAAGGATTATTTATGTTTTGTAGAATTCCTGAAAATCCCCAGGAATTCCAATTACTCATTGGAAAAATCCAAAGATTAATATATGTCAGAAAGTTTAAAACATTACACCTTTCTTTATAATTGTAGTACCAGTTGTGGGTGAGTGCTGTCAAAATCAAGTCTTCACACTTACTTATTTCAGGTGAAGAGGACTCCATGACTGATGCAGGCTTTTGGAAGAGGCAGAATGGGGGTGGCAATAGCATTGACGGAGCGTTGGCATTGGACAAAGGAGGAAACAACTGGACAAATGTGGAGACTTTTAGAAAAAGGTCTATGTGGGTGCAGTCACTAATGGAGTTACTGAGTCCCGAATTCACTGAACTGAAAGAAAACAAGCATCAGCTGGTCATATGTTCTTCATTTAGTCAGCTTTTCTTTTTCTATCGTTTCTACAATAGAATAAGCTTCAGTGCAAACCTTGCAAACATCTTCTACGAAGATTCCCTTTATTTGCTAGCAGTGCCATTTTTAAAGAAAGAGGTGCGGACAGTGCAGTGGCTCACGCCTGTAATCCTAGCACTTTGGGAGGCTGAGGCGAGCAGATTGCCTGAGCTCAGGAGTTTGAGACCAGCCTGGACAACATGGCAAAACCCCGTCTCTACTAAAAATGTAAAAAAAAAAAAAAAAATAGCCAGGCCTGGTGGTACACGCCGGTGGTCCAAACTACTCAGGAGGCTGAGGCACAAGAATCGCTTGAAACCAGGAGGCGGAGGTTGCAGTGAGCTGAGATCGAGCCACTCACTGCACTCCAGCCTGGGTGACAGAGCGAGACTCTATCTCAGAAAAAAAAAAAAAAAAAGAGGTGGCCATATTTGTATCACAAGAATATCCATCTTCAACTTTCAAGTAAAAACTTAATGAAATCTGAGATACAGAATAAGAGTAAAAGTACTTAATAATGAATTTTAAATATGTTGGTCTAGAAAAAAAAAAAGCTGTCTTATTTTTTTCTCAGCTAGTGGCAATAATATAACCTAGTGTGTTTCTCTTGTCCCCTTGTCCATTAAGAACCTGATAGCTAAGTACTACAATTAGTCACAGTAAAAAAGATTAGGCATTTCTTTAGCCTAATTGTTTTACCTTCCTTTGTATTATTCTTATTTTGATAGTTCTGCTGCAATGTTATTTTTTTTTCATATTCCTGTGTTTGTGGTAAGCCACCACAATGGAATACAAAGAAGCAGAAGAGAACACAACTTATTACAAGCATATAATATTCCATATACTTTATATACTTAATATTTACAACAACCCTCTGAGGTTTGTATTATTCCCATTTTACAGATGAGAAAACAAATTCAGATAGGTTTAGTGAATTTGCAAAGCAAATAAAAGTTAATTATCTGTGAATCCACAGCTGGAATTTTAACTCAAATGTTCTCAATACCAAGCCCATATCCTTTTTACTATAGCACAACACCGTTTTCCCTTCTACAGGAACTGCAGTTACTCTATGAGAGCTGGTGAAGGATGTTTTACTTGGTCGTGATTATAATATAATTACAGTACACACATACACACACACACACACACACGCACACACACATATGCACACACCTACCCTCATTTGATGAAAAAACACAAGGCAAGAAAAACTTGAAAATATTCACATGACTAGGTTCTAAGCCCCTTCTTGACTCCTGTTACAGTGACTTTTTCTTCACCCTGAAATCAACCAAGGAAAGTTGAACAAATAAATATCAGCTCCAAGGGACCATCCAAAGCAAGAGAGAAAGTGAGGGCTGTCCCCATTTACAACCTCTGAAACCAGAGCTGGAAGACTGGGGTCCCAGGTCAGCTCAGAGGTTTCCCCAACATTCTTGTATGTGAGAAGACTGAAATCTTTTAAAATTATCTCTACACTGCAGTGGATTTACCAAAAAAGAAGAAAAAATTGAAAATTTATCTCTACTGCTATACTGCCAATTTTCTTTGGCATTAATCATTAAAATTTGTGAGGGAGCAATTAGAATGGGTGGATGTGTAATATTAAACTGTTAATAGATAAATCTTCAATATTTTGAGTGGGGTAAGGTACTTATGAAATATAAATTTTCTACAAGTGGAACTTCTCCAGATTTCTGACTATTATGATCTCCTCTTAGGGACAGAAAAGAAAAGCACATTCACATAGATCCAATTATCCTTCACATTACTGGAAAGATACTGTAAGGTAGATATTGGAGTAACTTGTTAATTGTGATAATGATACAATCAAAACAAATGCTATTAAACAAAATGAAACATTATCAGCTATTGTAATTAGAGAGCACAATTTAAATAATCCATAGAAGTTTTTTTAAATAATAAAGCTGTTCTTATAGGATTTACAGTTTCATTTGCTCCTTTTCCCTCCTAGCTGGTAAATTCATCTAGCTATTATTTATTTATTAAAGTGCTTTAATCAAGGGAACTGCTCTATCGTCACATTTTATTAAAGTTGGTCCTGAGCTGAGCACAACAGGAGGTTATAATTGTGCTATGGAGCTCCCCTACAATTAGACACTAAAGTAAAATCACTCGATCACTGATTAAATTGATTTTTATAATTAAATAGTCTTTACTTAAAATAGTAAAACTGACACAAAAATATGTTCTGCCTTGTTCAGCATCAGCAGGTCCCTATTTGCATCCTGAGTTTTTCATCCAGTTACGCTTAAACATGTCTTTAGAATTTGTTATTTGCTTTGCCTATATCCAAAGCAATTATATATTTTAAGGTACTCTATAAGGCTCAATTAATCTTTTTTTTTTTTTTTTTGAGACATAGTTTCACTCTTGTCATCCAGGCTGGAGTGCAATGGCATAATCTTGGCTCACTGCAAGATCTGCCTCCCGGGTTCAAATAATTCTCCTGCTTCAGCCTCCTGAGTAGCTGGGATTACAGGCGTGTGCCACCACACTCAGCTGATTTTCATTTTTTTTTTTTTTTGTATTTTTAGTAGAGATGGGGTTTCACCATGTTGGCCAGGCTAGTCTCTAACTCCTGACCTCAGGTGATCCGCCCTCCTCGGCCTCCCAAAGAGCTGAGATTACAGGCATGAGCCACTGCGCCTGGCCTCAATTAATCATTTTTGTTGACTCCTCTGGAAAGTGGATCGAGACTGTCACTTCATTTGCAAGTGGAGAAGAGGGCACAGTAAGCATAAGCGAATTATCAAGGTCAAATCCCAAGAATAATTATAAGTACTGTCTTAAAGTTTTAACATATTCATCTTAACATTTGTCTTTAAATTTTAAGTGCTATCAAAGTGTTTAAAAGAAAGAACTGTGTAAAATGAAGCCATTTCATTATTCTTTTAATGAACGTGGTTAGCATGATGTCTCAGAACCAAGAAGTTGAAGACGGCCAAAATGTATAAACCTTTAACAAGTTATAGGATTAATAATCAAATCAAGTTTTATGATTAATTAGTTTAGGATTAATTGAGCTATAGGATTAATAATCAACCAAATACCGAGATCAGAACTAAAATACAGTTTGTACCACATGACCATGGTTTGGTTGAGGAGTCACAGACTGGCATGACTTTCATATGTACTACTCATTAAGTAGCTTTGCAACTCACCCTATGAGCATATTTCATGTAACTCACATAGTTCCATCAGTGTTGTCAGCTTTGACACATACAACAAGAGATTATTTTTTGAAATTATTCTCACTGCAAGAAATAATTTAAAAAATAGTATACAGTAAAGGACCTTACAGAAGCAGTGAAAATTATGACTCATCCAGCTAGATATGGATTCCACATTTCAGTGTGCCCCTAATTACACACCTTAGAGGAGTCTGGTTGATGATATCCCATAAGGAAAATACCCTCTTAATTGATTCATTACCCAACCAACCCCAATCCGCTGTTGGCAATGACAGCCACAGAAGGCTGTGTGAGTTATTGACAAGGATTATTAAATTACTCTAATCCAGATACTTTTCAGTTCTTTACAGTAAATTAAAATAAGCTCACACAAGTTGACAAGAACAAGACAAATAAAAAAAAGAATGAAGGTCACATAAGAAAAAGCAACTAAAAGTTTTTACGTCATTCATTCATCTCACAAATATTTATAGAGTGTGTATTTTGTACTAGAGGTAGACTAGGTGTCTCAGATACCATGGAGAGAGTAAACAGGCATGACCTTTGTGCTGGTTAGCATTATCATTTGAATGAGAGAGAAATATTTTTTAATTCTACTTATCTGCTTTTGAAAGTAACACTAGAGAACAAAATAAAATGAAGGCAAACTTCACTCCTCTTCTTTCCCCTTTCTTGCTAGTCATCAGACGCTGAGGCTCTGAATCTAGTTAGTGTGAGCTTGAACTCATTATTTAATTTCCGTGTGCCCATGTCTTCGTTAGTAAAATGAGGGAAATAATGGTACCCATGTTAAAAAATTATTGCAAAGATTAAATGAGTTAATCAATGTAAAATGCAATGTAGAACCATGTAGGGCCTACAGTAGGAAAACAAACGCTAGCATTTGCTATTATAATAAAATTTTTGTTACAATTTATCTGACTTGTAGCCTTAAGTGGTTAAAGTAAAAATCTTCATAGGTAGTGACAATGTTGATGTTACAAAGCCATGGTAAGTAAAGAGCTAGCTTATTAATGGAAACCACTATATCAAGGGTCAGGTTGTTTTGTCCAGGATTAGGCATGTCTGCTCCAGATAACTGGTGGTACAGAACAGCCAAGGTTCAGATTGAGGACATTTGTCCAGGGCTTTGAGAAGTCCTTTCAGGGAGAAGAAGTAACTCATCAGTAAAAGATCAAAGCTATGAATCCAGGATGAGGATGGCAAGGTGAGGCTGAGCATTGAAAATGTCACTCAAATTGATGTTCAGCCTAGTCCTTGTGCTCTTGCTCCAGGCCTAGAATGGGGCATTACCAAAGAAAGAATGCAAAGTAAGTTTTCTTCCTCCCAACAGAATCTCCTTAAGAAGTTTAAGGTGTCAGCAATGGCAATGTCAGCAATCCCTGTGAGACTTGAGCGAGCACTAGGGACAGTAGCCAGGCACCCCACAGACTTGACTGGTCCAGCTGCCACTTTTGCTTCTAGCACGCATAGAAGCTTTCCCACAAGAAGCCAGAGCTGGACAGGACACCAATAACAGGTACCACAGGATGATCAAGAGCACTAATTTACAAAGGCCATATGAAACATCCTTGTTAGGAAATTCAATACATTTGGGTGAAGAAAGTGAGAATTTTTAGATTTTTGGCAAAATGGGCATTAGCTTATCCAGAGAAATACTGGTTGTGTGTCTTACTTTGACACTGTTGTTAACTCTCAATTTGTGCTATTTAGGGTATTCTAGTTCTGCTACTCTAAAAAGCACTTTAGAATTTTTTAATGGGTAAACATTTTTTAGATGTGTTGTTAAAGTGTTTAATCCTACCTGTAGTTTGGAAGCAGCAATATTTTTCTTATTTTCAACAGAGAATAAACCTGACTTCCTTTCCTGGGAAGTAAAAAGTGCTCAGTATCATTTTTATAAAAGATTAGGTTTACTCTCATGAGCAATCATTGCATCCTGCAATGATTTTTGGCACACTGATACTACTTTTAATTTGAGTTGAAGTTTACTAACTATAAGCACAAAAGATGTTGCTTTCTAACACATAGCTCCAGGGTAATATGAATTAATCCAGGAAACAGATTTCATCCCTGAGCAAAAGATCACTAGTTCTAGATTAGGGAAAGTTTGAAAGTTCATATCAGACAGCCTGAGCTCAATGCCTCACTTTTGGTTTCCTGCTACACAATAATTTTTAGGTAAGTGAGTTTTTAGCAAACATACTGAAAAATGGTTCTCAGTGAGTGCTGTTCTTCAAAAATGAATTCATATATTTGAGAACTAACAACTCATTCCAATGAAGGTTGCTGTTACTCAAAACTTGATTAGAATTCATTCTGGAAATTTTTTTCAGAGCTACTTTACAAACTGTACAAAACACCAGATCTATCAGTATAAATTATATGGTCCCATCTATCCTGATCCTCAATTTAATATCAGGTTTGGTTCAGAATTCCTTCTGTCCTCTTCCAAAGCATCAAACCCAAAAAAGTGAAAATAACCTCTGCTGAAGTTTTTCAGAAGGAATTTCTCTAAAGGTTATATCTCATGAGAGTTGTAACAGTATCTTGAGCAATAATAGGCTAGTTACAATATGTTTATAATCTCCTCAAAAGCTGTAAGAGGAAAGATTCTTATTTGTATACAATTAAAAATGTGCATTGTAGAATACATGTAATTTGCATACTTCCACCCAAAACATGAGTTTCAGCAAGGCTGAAGCAAAAAATTGTATTTTGGAGTTGGTCATTTTGAAAATTGAGTAGCAAGCAATTACCTAATACCAGTTTTTCATAAATTATTTTCTATGATTAAGTTTTATTTTGGGGTATTTTCTGATTTTTTTTTTAAACAGGTTAAATCAGTGCCATTCCACTACATCTAAGCTCATCTCTGCATTCCCCCAGGACTTCAGGTTTGCTATGCTGTATTTTACTAGTGTATGGTGTATACATGGTGGTCTGTGTATGGATGAAATTGTTGTTATTTCCTGGATAGCTCGATTTAGTTTTATGTTTGAAAGTTTTTGTTTACTTTCAAAAACCTTGACACAAATCGACCTAAGTAGGCTAAAAAGCTGACTGTGGAAGTTATATTTTCTCAATATCTTAGATCAACAACTGAATCACTCTTAAAGGTAAAATTATTTCCTCAACTCCTGGAACACAATATATGTACTGACCTGTGTCAGTCAGGAAATTCAGAATGCCAGATTTCTGATGAAAGGCACGTTTTCTTAGAAAGGGGCCCATTCCTATATAATGGGGGCAGGGAATAATAGCATGAGCATCTGGTACAGTCTGTAGATCAGTTTGTTTGGCCCAGAGGTCTGATGCATAATAGCATTATCGCAAATCCCAGACTCACCACAATTTGCCCATGAATGTTCATGGATTCTGGCTGCACAAACAAAAACAAAAGCAGAGGATGGCCATGTCAGGACCTGTCGACTATTGACATACAGAAGATGTATGAATGCAGCCCCTTGATGATCAAGACGGAAGCAAGCATTGGAAGACTACCAAAAGTAAACAGTTTTCCTTGTCCCTGCAGGCATACGTGCAAAATAAATCATTCCTGAGATGGTGATTAATGTTTTAGACTTTCTACTTCTCCTTCCAATTAAATTAAATTAATGTACATCTAGTTACTTATGAGACTGAGTTCTTATGGCCTTCTCGAAGGCTACTTTACTATTAATGAATGAATGTGGTTTGCTGTTGTGCTTTTCACATCCCTTTAATGGCCTTGATAATGGTGAAAACATTCAATGTTATTGTGTTTCCTCCATTTAGTGGGTTTTATCTTAGGCTCCCCTGGGTTGGGGTGAATTGTGATTTAGCAAATAGACCCATCTTTTGTGCTCCCCACTCTGTTTTCTTCCAATGTCTGGTAGGTGCATAATTGCTGCTGCTTTTGACACAGCAGCCCCATGTGAACTGTAATGTTTGTGGGCTGATGCTTTGATCTGGAGTAAAATTTTATGAGATTTAGTGCTGTGTTGTTGGATATTCTTCCTCATACCTTTATGTAGCTTCATATGCTGTCATTTTACCTATTTGATACTCGTATTGATTGATAAATCACTTCCGCTGAATACTTAACCAGGATTGGATCCTGTTTGCATATTTCTAACATGAACTGGTGTTGTGTAGGTGTCCTAAATGTTAATGAGCTATCAGCAACACTTCCTTCTTGGCTCTGTGTTTAGAATGTTCGAGGTCCACATGATATGAAAATCGTAGGAGTCAATGTCCAGCACCCCTGAAAAGATCTGAGGGATCCGTTCAAGATCTTCAATCTCTCTAAGTTTCAATTTCCTCACCTGCAAAATATTTTATTAATGGCTTATTTTATTAATTTTATTAATGGCTTACTTTTAATATTTATATTGATATGTAATATTTGTACATATTTGTGGGGTACATGGACTATATTGATATATGTATACAATGTGTAATAATCAAATCGGGGTAATTGAGGTATCCATTATCTCAAACATTTATCTTTTCTTTGTGTTGGGAACATTGCAATTCTTCTAGCTATTTTGAAACATATAGTAATAAACAATATATTGTTAATTAGAATTCTCCCCCATACTATTAAATACTAGAACTTATTCCTTCTAGCTGACTGTATTTTTGTATCCATAAACCAAGCTCTCTTCATCCTCTCCTCCCCCTTTCCCTGCCCTTCCTCTGATAACCACTGTTCTAATCCTCACTTCCATGAGATGCACTTATTTAGCTCCCACCTATGAGTGAGAACATGCAATCATTGTCTTTCTGTGCTTGGCTTATTTCACTTAATATAATGACCTCCAGTTTCATCCATGTTGCTGCAAATGACATGATTTCTTTCCTTTTCACAACTGAATTGTAGTCCATTGTGTATACATATCACACTTTCTTTATTCATTCTTCCATTGATGGACACTTAGGTTGCTTCTGTACCTTGGCTATTGTAAATAGTGCTGCAGTAAACATAGGAGTGCAGATATCTCTTTGATATGTTGCTTTTCTTTCTTTTCATATATACTCAGCAATGAGACCGCTGGATCGTATGGTAGTTCTATTCATACATTTCTGAGGACCCTCCATACTGTTTTTCATAGTGGCTGAACAACTTTACATTCCCACCAACAGTGTATGATCATTCCCCTTTTTCCATATTCTCAACAGCATTTTTTTTGTCTTTTTGATAACAGCCATGTAAAGTACTTAAAGTAATTGATTGTCTCATAGTGTGGTCATAGAAATGAAACAAGTTTATAGAGCTAAAACACCTAATGTCTGTTAAACACTTAAAAAATGCTAGCCACCATTAAATATTTTTAATTTTAATTTTACAGCTATTGATATAACAATGTTGACAAATTCTATACAATTAATTTTAGAATTACTAATATATTGATTTATTAGTAAATCTTATAACTTTTATTCTTTATCTGATTACATATGTATGATATATGAATTTATTATATGATTCCTTAACATTTACCTAGCTCAAATAATGCATAAATATGATTGCATATTCTTGAAAGTACTTTTAGAAGATTGCTGGTGATAGGTATAATGTAGAAGAGAATAGAAATAGTTCAGATTAGTTGTAGGTCACAGATATGTCTAAGTGTTATGAACACATTAATCCCACAAATTTTCAATTTTATAAAAGATCAACCATAGCTTAGAACCCATTATAGTGACAATACAGACTAGAGGGGATCAAGCTTCTAATTTCAGAATATGTTTACTTCTGTAACTTCTTAAATACCATTATGTCTTCAGGTATCAAATTTCACTTCTGTGTCACTTTAAGAAATACTACTATATTTTCAGGTATCGGATTTCAATATAAATATAAATATGAATATTAATATATTAATAAGTATAAATATTATAAATAAATTATATAAACATAATTATCAAATAACTATATAATGATAATATCATAATAAACTGATATAATATAAGTAAAATAATAATGGTTTAATTCTGGTTCATCAGAACATATCCTAGATTTTTTCAGTCTAATAAATGCATCCAAGGTAATTTCCATGAATTTACTTTTTAAAATTACAAGAAATAATATCCCTCATACAAAAAAAGGAGTCAGTAGATTGGTATTCCAATTCCCTCTGCTGCATAGTCTCAGGGTTTTCTGAACAGTAGATTGTAGTATCTTTCTGGAAAGGGGGACAGTTTTCCTCCAACCTAGGCAGCAACTTAGGCAGCTAAGAAAGATAAGATCGTGGGCTTGGATGTGAAGAATATCAGCTTAGTAACTAAACAGCCTGAGATGATGCTCAGGAAGACAGGCAGTTCTTCTATTTCATATGACTTCATTCTACTGAACTACGTTTCATTAGAGGAAGAGTACAAGGTCTTCTCCACCCAGTAATTGAGCACCTTTGGTTAAAGACAGTAGCTACTGATGCTTAGGCACTGTACATTTTCAGAGGTGGGGGCTCTGGGAACAAATACCTGCTGGATTAAAAAGAGAAGGGAGACATAATAGTGGCAGGAAAGGGCAAAGTGGCCTTTCTTGATAAGTCCATTCTTTGATGACTTTCATAAAAAAGAAGTTTGTCTCTGCCTCATAATACATTCAAATTTCTAGGAAATAGGATCAGTCTTTCCAGCATATGAACTAAGATGTATATTCTCATGTCTAGGGCCTAAGTGGCTTGTTAGTCTTTTACTCTCAGTAAGACAGTCAAGTGAGAAATGGTGATGATGAAACCTAACACAAAACCCACAGAGCTGGGCAGGCACAGGAACAAGCTTTAAGGGGCAACAGAGTCTGGGAAAGCAAACCCAGATTGGCAATAGGCATCAGCGAGGGCTGCTGGATGTTAGGAGTTGGTTTCCATCCCTATAAGGAAGCAAGGCTCCCAGGTTATAAATAATCTCTAGAGAAAATGCAGGATTTCAGTGCAAAACATGAAATGATGATCAGTCCAAAAGCCCATACTATGAATTGAGGCACACAGAATGATGCTGAACTCAGGAAATTAGATGCAATTGACCTATCCTATTCTCTATTAGCGGAAACTGTAATGTAAAAGCAATGTGAGAGCTCCAGTGATCAGAGGAAGGACAGTATGTTCCAGACAGGTTTTGCAGTAAGAGTGGCTCAGTGACGCTATCCTCAGTCAGAACAGCAAGGAGGATGGCCCACTGTGAATACTCGGCCAAACTGGGATGTATAAACTGGAGCTCCTTAAATGTCCTATTAAATTAAATTTCCTGTCAAAACATGCATTTATCAAGGAACCAAAATATGGCTTATCTGGGAAATAAGGCATGATATCAAGGGACTGAGCAGTCTGAGATGCACTGAAGTAAATAATCACTCTGAAACGGCAAGATCCTGTAAGCGGTGAGATCCACAAGTTCATCTATGGAGGAGCTGGGCCAGGAAGAGGCATGGGGACTGAGATGTGAGTCAGTGTAGATGGAGAGATAGAACTGACTCAACTGTTTAGAGACACTGTATGCAGATTCAGTGGGGAATATACTATATTGGCTGAAAATTCTGGATAGGACAATGTCTTGGTATAAGTTGGGAAAAGAAAACCCAAAGGAAACTGAGTACATGAAAGAGAAATAGAGCTTCAGATCGCTGAAATGAGTATGTGAGTATATAACATGTGCATAAATACATTCCCAGAGTTTTGTGTAAGAGCTGTGAATTGCAGATATTATTGTCACTTCCCTTATAGGAACATCTTACTAACTGCCCAAAGACTGCTTCTGTTGGGATACACTAGGGCTATCACCTCCCCCTCATATAATGAACATAGAGGTTTACCAGCTTCTCAAGATTTCCTTAGTATGACGTTGTGTGTGTGTGTGTAAAGCTAGAGAGAGAAGCAAAGAAAGTCTGAGTGAATTAGAACGCCATTATATGTAGCATTTTATCTTCCATAATTTTTGACAATACATAAATCCTATTTATAGAAGTAAGCTTGTGTATTAATGATTGCATGTCAATATTAATGATTAGAGCAACAAAACAATGCCTGTGGGTGGAGACTGAGAGACTGAGATGAAATCAAAGTGGGCACCATGGAAACATTTCAGAAGGAAGAGAGCTTCATTGTATTTCACTGGAGTGTTTATCTTATTTGGCACTCCTAATTAATGCACTAAGAGAAAAGGGCAATTTTTTTATTCAGATTGCCAAATCCTTGTAAACAACAATGCCATGTTAACCATTATTTTAAAAGATGGAAAAACATTCAAAATTCAGTGCTTTTGTTTCCTAACTTAAATGTACCATTTTGCCCAATGACTTCTTTATCTACTTTGATATTTATTTTTGACATCTTATGTCCTTCCTCAAAAATCAAAAATTTTTAAATGTGTTTGTTAGCCACTTGTATGTCCTCTTTTGAGAAGTGTCTGTTCAATCGTACTCCAAACCCCAGCATCACACACTCTACCTTTGTAACAAACCTGCACATGTACCTCTGGAATCTAAAATAAAAGAATATCATTATTCTTAATGTTATTAATGTGTTATCAACACATTAAGGTCAGGAAATTACTTCAAGTTCACGTACTTATAGAGGCCATTCTTTAGAACATACAGGGTGTCATTAAAAAAATTTTTTTTAACAACAGATTTGTGCAAATGTAACAAAAAGAGATTAAGTCAAGTTTAGAAAGGATGGTAAAATGTAAAAGGAGACGGGGCCACGTGCGGTGGCTCGTGGCTGTAATCCCAACATCTTGGGAGGCCAAGGTGGGCAGATCATTTGAAATTAGGAGTTCAAGACAAGCCTGGTCAACATGGTGAAACCTCGTCTCTACTAAAAACACAAAAATTAGCCACGTGTGGTGGTGCATGCCTGTCGTCCCAGCTACTCAAGAGGCTGAGGCAGGAGCATTGCTTGAACTTGGGAGGCGGAGGTGCAATGAGCAGAGATCGTGCCACGACACTCCAGCCTGGGTGACGGAGCAAGACTCTGTCTCAAAAAAAAAAGTAAAGAGAGATGGGAAAATTAACGAATGAGGTGATGACATACAGGAAGCTATTATAATCCTTTAATTTAAAGTACATAAATATGCATTTAATCAGAGTGCAATCTGGAATAAGAGAATTTTAGGAAATAAACAGGAGCCAATATTATACATTTATTTTAAATAAACTTTTTAATAAATACTAAAATACTGCAGTGGAATTACACACCAGATAAGGATCCCTAAATTTCCTGGTATTGGAGGCAAAGTCTCTTGTAACACCTTCAAAGAGAAGAATAAAAATGAAAATACACTAGAAAAAGTGTATAGCTTAATTTACACTAAAGTATCAGGACAATAAAAACGTGAGCAGAGAATAAAGGAATAATTACAGGAAAAGCACTACTAAGAAATAGGCAAATTGAAATTGTATATGAAGGCAAATTTCACCCACCCTATAACTTTGCCCTAGGCTGGACTAGATGACCTGGAGCTCAGGGACCTTGAGGAACATATTGCAGTAAGTGTAGGTACATTTGGAAATAATTGCATTTCTTAAATGCAAATGAGTAGTGCTGTTTCTGTCCACATATTTATTATTCATTGTCACTTAACCATGAACAAGTGTAAGATCCCTTTCTGGCATGAAAATATATTTGCTTACTTTATTTTTCAGTCAATACTTCTTATTCAGGTTTATAAAAGGAATTCAAGCTTGAGTAATTATTAGGCTAGAACTTGTAGAAATATAGAACTTGAATATGTAGCAATCATATTTTTGTAAGTGATCTCAGCATTAAGAGAAATGTATCATGGTTTCTCAAAGCAAGATACCTTATGGTTGCCCCATGGCATGAACATGAAGATAAATTAGGTTGAACTAAGTAATTCGTTGAAAAATAAGAATGCAAGTAAATATGGAATATATAACTTATAAAAGTCTTAATCTTGTTTTCCAAAGTGCATGGTAACTGTTTCACTTGTTGGAATAATTGCCCAAGGAATTTGTTAGCTAATAGATTTTGTTAGAATGATAAAGTAGTTATAATTACATGAAATTTTATAATAGTCCTCTTTTTGTTGGCATATATAAGCAACAAAAAGGGAGTCTTTATTTATTTATGTTACCCTGAATAATTCTTTCTCTTGAACCTCTTTGCTGCAGAAGTTTGCATGGAATTAGCTAGGTTGCTGTACCCTCTACAGAAAGCCTCTGAGAGTTGCACAACAAAAAGCATGTGTGAGATTCAGAAAGTTATTCTGATTTCTGACTACAAGCACACTGAATCTGGCCTAGCTGTGTACAGACTGAATTCCAACAGACAATCTCTTGGAAGGCATTAAAGATTCTTAGCTCTCTGCTGAGCATGGGTTCTGCATCTCCTAAGGACATTAAGAAACTCTGTTACCCAAGCTCGTTGATTTTGTTTTTTTCATTTAAGAAATGCCTCTTGATTGAAAAGAAGAAATTAGGTTTATCCACCAAAGAAGAATGAAGTGAAGAGTGGCCTTCGGTTGATCTAAGTCCCCACTCAGATGAAATGTGCCACTCTCCTGGAAGAGGTGGGAGGCAGTATGGTTGGTGAATGGATGTGGACAACAGGGCAATCCTAATGGTAATGTCAAGTTGAGTCAAGTCTTCTGACATAAGGGGTATTTGAAAAAATTAATAATATTATTTATGAAACTGGACAACTTACATTATATCTTTAATCCTCAGCTTTTTTATCTGGAAGATGGGAATAATGACAGAGTTATTACGAGGCTTAGAAAGATTGTAATCAATGGTAGGTATTCATGTGGCAACCTATACAGATATACCACAAATAGTAGTAAAAAGGAAAAAATTATGTAAAATGTATGAATTCAAAGACAATATTATTAATAAAATATAGAACTAGTGGTTACAGAGAATTAAAAAAGTCTGAAAATGCAGTTTTTCATGTTAGATTAAATTTTCTTTATTTCTGATCTCAAGCCCAGATTCACAAGAATACATTAGGTTGGAAGATACATGGTAGTGAAAAACTGAGTGGCATAAACTTATGTGAAAGAGCCAGGGACGAAACTCCGGATGATGTATTGTTTGTCTGTTTCTCGAACTGCAATAATGGAGGTCAATTAATTAAATACTCAACATATATTAAATAAATACTCACTGTGCATTCAGCAGTGCAAATTACCACTCCAGTACCTGCTTTAATCATAACTCACACTTTATTGAGAGGAAAATAAAACTCTTTTTTCGTTGGCTTTGAATGAATTTATATACTGATATCTGCAGAAAAAAATGAAATCAGAAGTTGCATTCTTTCTTCAGCCCACATCTGATGGGATTTAGCATATGCGTTGTCTCTTTGAATTAAAAGTCCACGTTACACAGTGTGCCTTGATTACCTTATGGTTAGTGGAAAGTGTGCATTTATTCAATATAGAAAAATCTATTTATGATTCAAGAATAAACCTAACATTAGACTTCAGTGTGTTTTTTTTTAGCTTTGCTATAACAACACTTAATCTGGAAAATAAAATTAAAATTCAAAAAATTATCTTGCTGAATTATAAATTAGAAAAATTGATTTGCTGTTATCTAGTTTTTGAATTGTGTGGCTTCTAAAAAAGAACTAAAGCTGTCCACCTGGCTTACTTTAGCTATTGATCAATCAAATAGGTTCATTTCAGGATAGATTTTCCTATAATACTAGTTAGGAACAATGCAAATCTGCCTGCTAAGTGGTCACTAAGATTTTAAATAGAAGAAAAGTCATCTATAGCATGAAATAATGGTTCCTAAAATGCAAAAGTTGAACATAATTTCTAAAAACATTCTAAAGTTGAAGCAAAATTGAAGAACATGGTATGTTCTTAAACAAAAACAAAAATTAACAGTTGGTCATTGAATGGATGTTTCCAGTGGGACATTGTTAATAGAGAGGATTGATTAAAGGCAGGTTAGAAGAGACATTGTCTCTTTTGTAGACTCAGAGCATCCTCAGGTTAGTTAAAAAGCAATGAAGAGATAAAAAGAAGAATCTCAAAAATTACCCCATGATGAATACTTAAATGCACACCTCACCCTTCCTTAAGCTTCCTATTCTCTGACACTTCAACCAAGTTTCTTCAATTAGAATAAAGCTTTGTGCTGAGGCAATTAACAGAAAATTAAAACTGCAAACATATGTTTTATTATAAATATTTGGAAAAAGTTAAGGACAAAGTAGAATTTTCTTGACCATTCTAAGGAGTAATTAGCTTACATTAAACTTGGACCCAGGCTAAATCTAGAGAAATTTAATAAAGTAGACAATAAGCCATATATTACACTTTGATATCTTCCATACCTCCTACAAGTCTTTAATAAAATCTCATTTTCACCACAAGACCACTGGTGAACATTCAATTAAACACTATAACCTGCCCCCTCTGTGGCATCCCAGTCTCCTTACCCTGATGTTCTACATTTTCTTTCTTCCATAGTATTTGAGAATTGAGGCCATCTGATTCCATATCCTTATCTATCAGGACTGAGATACAGGAGGTGCAAGTATCAATGTAACACAGGACTTTTTTGCCCCAGAAGATAATGCTGCAATCCAATAAAATACATTAATCTTTGCTTCAGAAATACTCACTTATCCATACAGTTTACTCTTCTAAGCAATCAGCTCTCCTAGCAGGCAACCAATTGTTCACACTTATCAAGCAAGCATTCACTTTGCAAGACTTTCTCTACCAATCAGATAATGTCACAAAATCTGGCCAATCCTAATCAACTACCCATCTTGAAACACACATCTTAAGCCACTTGATCCCAGGCTACGAACATCAGAAACACTCTTCAGTAATCTGCTAGCCTTTTATGGATTTCTTTTGGCTGTGGATTTTTTTTTCAAAATTTATTGAATATGGGGGATCATGGCAGATGGGAAACAGGACTAGATTGCAGCTCCAGACAGAGCAGCATGCAGAGGCTTGCATTGTGAATTTTAGCTCCAGACCAACTGCAAAAACAAACCAGCAATCCCGAGAGGACCTACAGACTCTCTGAAGGAAGCAGACTGCTCCTACAGGACCTGGGAGACACCTGAAATACTGTGAGTGCCCCAGCTGTGGAAGTGGGAAAGGGAAGAAGCTGAAGATCTGTTTGTGGGAGAAGTTTCTGACTTTACCTAGAGCTGAGTCAAGTTAACTTTCTGGCTTTTGTGGATTACAGGTGGTGAGCACCTGTAATCAGCTACTCGGGAGGCTGAGATATGAGGATCTCTTGAACCCGGGAGGTGGAGCCTGCAGCGAGCCCTGATAGCACCACTGCACTCCAGCCTGGGTGATAAAGCGAGACTCTGTCAAAAAAAAAAAACAAAAAAAAAAACCTTTGGTTACAGCTAAGGCTGTGCTAAGAGGAAAGTTCACAGCCCTAAACACTGACATCAAAAAGTCTAAAAGAGCATAAAAAGAGCATAAACAGACAATCTAAGGTCATGCCTCAACAAACTAGAGAAACAAGAACAAACCAAACCCAAACCCAGAAGAATAAAGGAAGTAACAAACATCAGAGCAGAACTAAATGAAATTGAAACAAACAAAAAAAATACAAAAGATAAATGAAACAAAAAGTTGGTTCTTTGAAAAGATTAAAAAAAATTGATAGACCATTGGTAAGATTAACCAAGAAAAGAAGAGAGAAAATCCAAATAATCTCACTAGGAAATGAAACAGGAGATATTACAACTGACACCGCTGAAATACAAAAGATCATTCAAGGCTACTATGAACACCTTTATGCACATAAACTTGAAAACCTAGAAGAGATGGATAAATTCCTGGAAAAATACAACCCTTCTAGCTTAAATTAGGAAGAATTAGATACCCTGAACAGACCCAATAACAAGCAGTGAAATTGAAATGGTAATTTAAAAATTACCAACAAAAAAATGTCTAGGACCAGACAGATTCATAGCAGAATTCTACCAGACATTCAAAGAATTGGTACCAATCCTTTGACACTATTCCACAAGATATAGAACAAAGGAACCCTCCCTAATTTATCCTATGAAGCCAGCATCATCCTAATACTAAAACCAGGAAAGGACACAACCAAAAAAGAAAACTTCAGACCAATATCCTTGATGAACATAGATGCTAAAATCCTTAACAGAATAATAGTTAACCGAATCCAACAACATATCAAAAAGATAATCCACCATGATCAAGTGGGTTCATACCAAGGATTCAGGGATGGTTTAACATATGCAAGTCAATAAATGTGATACACCACACAAACAGAAACAAAAATCACATGATCATCTCAATAGATGCAGAAAAAACATTTGACGAAGTTTAACATCCCTTTATGATTAAAATCCTCAGCAAAATCGCCATACAAGGGACATACCTTAATGCTTAATGTAATAAAAGCCATCTATGACGAACCCACAGCCAACGTAATACTGAAAGTTGAAAGCATTCCTCCTGAGAATGAGAACAAGACAAGGATGGCCACTTTCACCACTCCTCTTCAACATAGTACTGGAAGTCCTAGCCAGAGCAATCAGAAATAAAGAGAATCCAAATTGGTAAAGAGGAAGTCAAACTGTCCCTGTTTGTTGACGATCTAATCACTTACCTTGAAAATTCTGAGGACTATTCCAGAAAGCTCCTGGAACTGATAGAAGAATTCAGCAAAGTTTCTGGATACAAGATTAATGTACACAAATCAGTAGCTCTTCTATACATCAACAATGACCAAGCTGAGAATCAAATCAAGAACTAAACCCCTTTTACAATAGCTGCAAAACAAAAAAATTAAAAACTTAGGAATATACCTAACAAAGGAGTCAAAAGACCTCTACAAGGAAAACCACAAAACACTACTGAAAGAAATCACAGATGAAACAAACAAATGGAAACATATCCCATGCTCATGGATGGGTAGAATCAATATTGTGAAAATGACCATACTCCCAAAAGCAATCTACAAATTCGATGCAATCCCCATCAAAATACCACCATCATTCTTCACAAAGTTGGAAAAAAAAATTCTAAAATTCATACAAAACCAAAAAAGAACATGCATAGCCAAAGCAAGACTAAGCAAAAAGAACAAATCTGGAGGCATCACACTACCTGATTTCAGACTATACTATAAGGCCATAGTCACCAAAACAGCCTGGTACTGGTATAAAAATAGGCATATAGACCAATGGAACACAATAGAGAACCCAGAAATAAACCCAAATACTTACAGCCAACTGATCTTCGACAAAGCAAACAAAAACATAAAGTGGGAAAATAACACCCTTTTCAACAAATGGTGCTGGGATAATTGGCAAGCCACATGTAGGAGAATGAAACTGGATCCTCATCTCTTTATAAACAAATCAACGCAAGATGGATTAAGGACTGAAAACTAAGACTTGAAACTATAAAAATTCTAGAAAATAACATTGGAAAAACCCTTCTAGACATTGACTTAGGCAAGGATTTCATGACCAAGAACCCAAAAGCAAATGTAATAAAAACAAGGATAAATAGCTGGGATCTAATTAAACTAAAAAGCTTTTGCATGGCAAAAGGAACAGTCAGCAGAGTAAACAGACAACCCCAGAGTGGGAGAAAGTCTTCACAATCTATACATCTGGCAAAAGACTAACATCCAGAATTTACAACGAACTCAAACAAATCAGAAAAAAAAAATCAAAAAGCAGGCAAAGGACACGAATAGACAATTCTCAAAAAAGGATATACAAATGGCCAAAAAAAGATGAAAAAATGGTCAACATCACTAATGATCAGGGAAATGCAAATCAAAACCACAATGAGATACCACCTTACTCCTGCAAGAATGACCATAATCAAAAAATTAAAAAACAGTAGATGTTGGCGTGGATGCTGTTATGAGGGAACACTTCTAAACTGCTGGTGGGAATGTAAATGAGGACAGCTGCTATGGAAAACAGTGTGGAGATTCCTTAAAGAACTAAATGTAGAACCACCATTTGATCCAGCAATCCCACTACTGGGTATCTACCCAGAGGAAAAGAAGTCATTGTTCAAAAAAAGATACTTGCACACCCATGTTTATAGCAGCACAATTCACAATTGCAAAATTGTGGAACCAATCCAAATGCCCATCAATCAACGAGTAGAAAAAGACACTATATAGTATATATGACACTATATATATATATATATATATATATATATATATATATTTGCAGTGACCTGGATGAGATTGGAGACTATTATTCCAAGTTAAGTAACTTAGGAATGGAAAACCAAACATCATATGTTCTCACTGATATGTGGGAGGTAAGCTATGAGGATGTAAAGGCATAAGAATAATGAACTTCAGGGACTTGGAGGAAAGAGTGGGAGGAGGGTGAGGGAAAAAAGACTACAAATTTTGTGCAGTGTATACTGCTCAGGTGATGGGTGCACCAAAATCTCACAAATCACCACTAAAGAACTTATTCGTGTAACCAAATACCACCTGTACCCCAATAACTTGTGGAAAAATAAAATTAAAAATTAAAATTAAAGAAAATTAAATATAATGTGTCTCACTATATTGCTTAGGCTGGTCTCAAACTCCCAGTCTCAACAAATCCTCCCACCTCAGCTCCCAAAGCATTGTATAGATGTTTGCAACAATCTCTAATATTTCCTTATATCACTGTGGTCTCAGTTCTTACGTCTCCTTTTTCATTTCTGATTTTATTTATTTGGATCTTTATTTTTCTTAGTCTAGCTAATGGTTTTTCAATTTTGTTTATCTTTTCAAAAAAGCAACTTTTCTTTTCATTGATCTTCTGTATTTTTTAGGCTCAATTTTGCCTATTTATGCTCTGATCATTATTTCTTTCTTTCTACTACTAAATTTGGGTTTGGTTTGCTCTTGCTTTCCTAATTCCTTGAACCTAGTGCATTGTTAGGTTATTTGAAGTCTTTCTACTTTTTTGAAAAAGGTGTTCATTGCTATAAACTTCCCTCTCAGTACTGCTTTTGTTGAATCCCATAGATTTGATATGTTGTATTTTTATTTTCCTTTTGACAGTTTGACTATAATGAATCTAGGAGAGGACCTGTTTGGATTGAATCTATTTGGGGTTCTTTGAGCTTCCTGGATCTACACCTCTCTCTCTTTCCCAATACTTGGGAAGTTTTCAATTATTACTTCATTAAATATGTTTTCTACACCTCTACCCTTCTCTTGTCTTTCTGAAATATCCATAATGCAAGTATTTGTTGACTTAATGTTGTCCTGTATATCCTGTAGGCTTTCTTCATTCTTTTTTTTTTTTTTTTTTTCGCTTGCCGGTGTTATTTCAATAATCCTGTCTTCAAATTCAGACATTCTTTCTTCAACTTCTAGTCTGTTGTTGAAGTTCTTGATTGTATTTTTCATTTCATCCATTGAGTTCTTCAACTGTACGATTCCTGTTTGGTTCTCTTTTATACTTCTTTGTTGATTGTTTAAATCATTAATACTTTCCAATTTCATTGGATTGTCTATCTATCTTATCTGTAGCTCACTGAATTTCCTTAAGATTATTGTTTTGAAATCTTTTTCTGGCATTTTGTATATGGTCTTATAATTGGTGTCTGTTACTGAAGAATTATCGCATTCCTTTGAACGTGTCCTTTTTTTTTCATGTTTGATGTGTCCCTATGTTGTCTTCTGTGCATCTGGTAGAACAGTTGCCTCTTCTAATTTTATGGAGTAGGCTTCATAGAAAAAACACACTAATTTAACAGGGTCTTGGTATGTCTGTTGAGTGGGTTGCATTGGCTTTGTTTCTAGGGGAATGCAGTAGTGTAGTCTCCATATAGTTTCTCCAGCTATAATCCATACTACTGACATTCACGAGTGTCTCATGGCCTAGGCTGAGAGAGTTTGCAATGGTGGTGTGTGGCTTTGCCAGGGATAGACTCCTCAGGATGTTTCTCAGATCAGGGGTGCATGCATGCACATTGTGGGTCAGCCAACTTGGGGTCTGGCTCACTGGGGCTGGAACCACAGGCTGTTACTCTAGCCAGGGGCATGGGTGGAAAGTTGTTGGGGTAGCCCATCATGCTGTTTCTCAGGCCCAGGACATGGGCACATGGTTGCTAGATGACCTGGGCTGTGCTTACCAGGGGCATCCCATTAGGCTGTTTCTCAGACCCAAGATGTGGGCATCCTGCTGCCTTGCAGGCCTAGGACATGGCCACAAGGCTTCTTGGTTCACCTGGGTGTGTATCTGCCGAGGGTGGCCCCCAAAGATGTTTCCTAGGTCTGGGATGTTAGTGCAAGGCTGCTCAAGTATCCTGGTGGCATGCCTATCAGGAACAGTTCATGGGACTGTTTCTCAGGCCCAGAACATGGATGCAAGACTACTCAGTTGGTCTGAGGGGGTGTGTCTGCCAGGAGTAACCATGAGTCTGTTTCTTAGGTCCTGATTGCAGGTGCACAGCTACTTAGCTGGCCTAGAGGCATATCTGCTAGTGGTAAGCCACACAACACTGTTTCTAAAGTTTTGGCTGTGAGCACGTAGTTTGTTCCACCAGCCTGTGGGCATGTGGCCTGCTCAGTGGCTCAAGGATTTCTCTCCCTTGGGAGACGTTTCGAGCAGTTTGACTGGCTCAAGGGCAAGTTCACCTTGGGCAGTACAGCCAGACTGTTCCTCCAGCTGGAAGTGCAAGTGGTGCGAGTTGGTTTTCCTGCTGTGCAGGACCAGTGTCACATTTGATACAGCAATCCCACTTCTGCGTATATATCCAGAGGAACTGAAGTCAGGATCTGGAAGAGATTAGCACTCTTATGTTCGTTGCAGCACCATTCACAATAGCCAAGATGTAGAAGTTATCTAAATGTCCATCAATAAATAAATGGATAAATAAAAATGTGTTCTTTATATGTATACATGTATATACATATGACATGAATTTGATCATGATTCATATTGATATAAATTTTCCTGATGATTAGTGATACATATATACATGTATATATGATATTATCCATTTTTAAAAAAGAAGAAAATTTTGCAACATATAATAACATGATAAAACTTGAGGACATTATGCTAGGTAAAACAAGCCAGTCAAAGGGCAAATACTAAATGACTCCACTTATATGAGATTTCTAAAGCAGTCAAACTCCTAGGATCAGAGTAGAATGATGGTTGCCAGAAGCTGGTGGGAGGGGGACGTGAGAAGTTGCTGTTCAGGTATAAAGTTGTGGTTATGCAGGAAGAATAAGTTCTAGAGATTCTCTATGCAACAAGATTCTCTATGCCTATAGTTAAAATACTGTACCGTGCCCTTACATCTTTTTTAATATGGTGTATTTCATGTTCAGTGTTCTTAGCACAAATAACGAAAAGAAAGTATAAATAGATAGATTGCCTACCTACTGCACTGTGCCTCAGGGAGGTGTGCAAAATGGATAACAGCTATTAACCTCGTATTATAAAAGTTGCTATCTTTTTTTTTTTTTTTTTTTTGAGACGGAGTCTCGCTCTGTCGCCCAGGCTGGAGTGCAGTGGCGCAATCTCGGCTGACTGCAAGCTCCGCCTCCTGGGTTCACGCCATTCTCCTGCCTCAGCCTCCCGAGTAGCTGGGAACTACAGGTGCCCACCACCACGCCCGGCTAATTTTGTTTTTTTTTTGTATTTTTTTAGTAGAGACGGGGTTTCACTGGTTTAGCCAGGATGGTCTCGATCTCCTGACCTCGTGATCCGCCCACCTCGGCCTCCCAAAGTGCTGGGATTACAGGCGTGAGCCAACGCGCGTGGCCGATAAGTTACTAATTATTTATAATAAGAGAGAGTTACTATCTATTTACAATAAGAGGAATATGGACAGTGCTTAATAGGCACTTGGTACTATCCTAAATATCAATATATATCAACTCGTTTAATCCAAAAGAACCCTATAAAGAGAATAATATTAAAAACCTTTATTAACACGTGCAACATGGGCACTAACCTCTGAGGACAGATGCTAAACATGATGAAGCAGCATCCTGTAGACCCTCTCCTGAGCAAATAATCTCTTGCTGAATCACTGTGGTGGGCAAAGGTGCTTTGAGGCAGTGAGGTGAAGGGGAAGCATTCAGGGATCTTGAGGATGCAACTACTTACCAAATAGTATGGAAGAATTTCAGTGTTTTAACAACTGGCACACAGGTTTATATCAACTGAATACGGCTAATATTACAAATGGTAATATTACTATGCCCATTTCACAGATAAAGAAATGAGGCTCCAGAGAATCCCAAGTCACACAACCATTGAGTGGAGGAGGTAATATTTGAACCCAGGGAGTCTGACTCCAGATCCTGGGCTCTTAACTACTATGCTATACAGTTTCATATTTACAAAGAAAATAATTAGCTACAAACAATAAAATGTTATCTAGCAACTAAAGTATGTCAGGCACTGTGGGATACAAGAGGTAGAGAGATTCAAACATAAATTAAGTAGAATTAAAAAAATAATAATGGTTCTAGCAAGAAGTACTAAAAGTCAGGGAAGACTTTAACCCAGAGATAGAGATTTTTCTTCAGTGAACTGAGCTTGAAAATTTACTGTTTGCACATATTATCTGAATAATTGCTCCAATTTTCCATTATGTTGTATCAGAAGACAGTAGTTTGGAAACAGGAATTTGTTAAATTTCCAGTAACATCCCCAGGGATGCAGCAGAAGTAGTTCCAACTGCATCTCGGCCAAATCTCTTTTCATTTTGGAAGGAGATGATTAACCATGATTGGCGACGATTGCTAATGACAGCAGGGGAAAACTGAATCAGTCATGCCAAGAATTCTCCTAAATGCATGATAGAGGAAAGCAGAACGACACTTTTTCCCTCCCTTTCTTCATTTCTTAATGTTCCCCCACAATGACATTCTTCCTGGTGCAGTCTCCAGCCACTTGGGATTGGTTCACTGCACAGCATGGCCAGGAATTTTTGTGTTCAAAGCTCTTGCAAACAATGTTCACCTAAAATGGATCAGCATCAGCTTTTGGAAATAAAATGTGGTCACTACTTCCCGTTGCTGGGTTAACCTTTCTTTATAATTAAAGTAGCAATTTGGGTTCAGAATACCTCCCGTGAAACAATTTTAAAGTGATGATACACTTAAGATGCTGATGATACTGACTTCCACTGAACCTAAAGAGACTAAAAACTACAGACATAATTATTTTAGTATTTCTATGACATTTTAAAAAGAATATCATAGTAACTAAAAGTTTTAAAGATTTATATTGTGTTTCCCAAATAGTAAACAACACAAAAATTAGAATGATAATTTTAATACAGTGAGCAATTTGATTAACATTTAATAATCTAGAAAATAATGGCAACTGGAGCTGAAAAACCAAATCCCTTAACACCAGCTTTCATTTCAAATGATCTCCAGGTGGCTGCTAGCCAATTTGCCACATGAAAAAAAGCCTGACACTATTGGAAAACAGACTCCAACTATTTAAAAAAAAAAAAAAAAAAAGAAAGAAAGAAAGAAAAGAACAATCAGTAGAGAATAGACAATGTTGTGCTAAAAGGCTATGTTATGTTGCCAAAAAAAAATTCAATCTGTGCACAAAATACCTCTTCCCATGTCTTTTGATCTGATGTAGCACTTGTCCAAATGGATGGGCTCCCTAAAGGGAAAACCCATTTCAAACATTGAGGAGCTCTAACAAATGTGAAGCACTCAACCTGGGGCTTAAATATCCCAAATGGTCTCTTGCTGGTAACATGAGAACAAAATCAGTATTCTACTCAGAGAACAGCTTTCCTGGCTTTTATCTTCTGTTCCATTTGTGCATTGATATGAAGATCAGAGTCATTGACTTGAATGTGATTGAGAATCTTGATACAAACAATGAGACATTAAACACTTTCTAGCCCTCTAAAATTTGTATTCAGACTCTTCTTTTTTCAGGATATAATCACAGTCCCATCAGTATTCGAGGGATTTGTGCACACAGACTGCCTCTGTCAAAATTGTAGCAAGTTAATGCATTCCAGTATAGCTTGGAATTTTCTAAGGCAAATTATTGCCTTAGAAAAAGAATGTAACTTGGTATTTTGACATACGTTATTTTATAGAGAGTACAATTTTTTTAATCTTTTGGTTTCAACTTCATCACTTAAAGATTTTGAAAATAAAATTAAACTTAAAAAAAAGAAAAAGAAAAAGAAAGCATGGAAATAATGATCTAAAGTCACAAAGAAAGGAAGGCAAAATCCAAATCATCATCACACTATGGCCAAGCAAGAGGAGTGAAGACTACTGGAGGTGCAAAGTCTTTGGGCTTTAACTTCTTGTCTGTTCAAACCAATAAATAATGTTGCAGCATTTATTTATTCGCCAAGACTTAACAACATGTATTGCTTTCTTTTATCACTTTGCCAATTTTCTTCAAAGAAATTTACTATTTCAAGCTGTTCATAAATCCTGTAACCTCTATGAGATTAGTTTCCTCATGGGTAAAATGTGAATGAATAACAATGCCTAGCTTGTGGAGTTGGTATGAGGGTAGAAATAATATATTAAAATCACCTAATAGTGCCTGGAACATAATGGAAGCCGTCACTATTATCATTTCCCAAAAGCTATATCTGGAAATGTAAATTGGAATAAAACGCTGAGGCCATTTTCAGACTAATTCAAACATAGGAACGCATTTTCTTGCAGATTCAAAGTAATTGAGGTAAATGTTAGAACATTTATTTGAATTATCAAGATGCATAAATTGTTTCAATTTTCCACTTTAAATGTTCAGATATGGCTTTTGTGCATAGCCCTAGAGTAGCCCATTATTGAAAGCCCTCACCACTAAGTTTAACCAACCTTGATATGTAGTTGCCAATATATTGCCGGACAAGCTCCATTCATTAGTAAGGTTGCTGCCTCAGGTATCAAAAAACAAAGCTAATCCAAATATGAAGTTCCAATAACTATCCTCCATGTAATTTAAATTGGTAAAATTGAAACTTGCCTGAAAGAAGAGTAACAGAATAATGGGCCATTTTCAGAAAATATCCCTGCCTTAAGTCATTATAATATAATCCTTTAGAACATTCTAGGAAAATTCTCAGGGAAGAAAATAAAATCTGCATCAAACTAAGGGCAGAAATTAACTTGCCTACCTAAAATCACAAACAACAACAACAACAACAACAAAATCTTTCATTTTTGTCTCTTGACACACAATCTTAACAACAGTTGCTCAGGGAAAGGGAAATTATAGTTTGAGATTTGAAAGTTACCAACTCTATATTTATATCATAAAAACAATATCAAAGTAGCAGTACGATATTAGAGAGTTTGCAGTGAGCCAAAATCAGGATGTTTTCCCATTAGTTACTAATAGGGCACTAAACAATTGTGAAGGTCTCATAATTCTCATCTGTAAAATGAGAGAATCACACTAGATTGGACCCTTCTTGTCCCTTGCAGCTATAACATTATGCAATTTCATTGTAAAGCCTCTATCATGTAATTCACCTTTGGTCCCTGACAAATAATCATAATACCAATTTAATTGTAGAAGCAGTTATTTTCATTACTAGATTGGGCTGTACTGAAACTCCCTGGATTATGTCACATGACATAAAACAAGTGAGGGGAAAGCTCAGCTACACAAACACTGAGATTAAGAATTAAGAGAACTAGAAAAGCTCTTAGAGAAAAAAGAGCTCAAAAAGGTAAGGGGACTGATTGGAGCAGGTCATGCAGAAACCACCAAAAAAAAGAATATGTCTATTGTTCAGAGGCTAATCAGCTAGAAAAGGCATATAAGAGGGAAGCAGATAGCTTTTTTGTCCAGGTGGATCATATTAGTCTCAAAAAGGGGTTTTACTTGGTTAAAGTAAACTTGGTTTAAACATGGTTAAAGTAAAACGTGATTTCCAAGTTTTACTCTTGGAAAACTTTTAGAAACCATGAAGGCAGAATTTAGGTAACAAGAGAGCAAGTTTGACTTTGAACTACTAAATGAGTCTGAGGACAAGCAAGCAAAGATTGAGTAAGCCAAATATGACTGTTAAATGAGTGATCTAATTAACCTCATGAGGATCTATTAGAAGAGAAGCTGCTTAAGAGACCAGTTACTAAAGAAAGACAATTCAAATAACAAGATACTACAGCCATGATTAACCATGTAATTTACTTCAAATTTTTATACTCAAGATCCTCATTCATTTGACCCATAAAATATATCTTTTATTTTTACATCTGAGATTCCCATTTCCACTAGCCGATTGTTAGATTCAAGAGAAGGAAAATCAAGACACGGTATTCAAGGACCAAGTTTCAAAAGAAATACATCCAGCTACCGTGATGCCTTAAGTAATGGCACTGAAATAGATCAGAAGTATGGAGGGTTCTGCTCAGGGGTTATAAAACTGTAGGGTCTTAAAGGTGAAAGTGGATTTAGAAAGCAGCTAATCCATTTCTTTTATTTTACTCATATGCCCAAGTATCCAACCCCATGCTCTCAAAGATCAGCTCCCTGTGGTTTCTTTTTAGAAAGCAGAAAGTCAGTCTCACTCCCTTACCAAATGATCTCATTAACATCACGCCCTTCTCTGTGCTGTTTCTCACTCTTCCACAGGCCACTGTTTCCCACTGATCCCCACCTGGAGTTAGGTGCACCTCCCCTCAAACGGAATGCGATGATAGTAAGAGACAGTAAATGACACTTTACTTTCTCACTTTGTCCCACGGTTCTCGGCAACACCATCGAATAGAGTTTACTGAAAAGTTTGGGTAATTCAAGGGAAATAGCACATAGAATGTGAAAAGTTAAATTATGTCGCAAATACAAAACATTTTCAATAATCAAGAGAGAAACATAAAACAAGTTTGCTTTAATGCCATCTCTTTTTGGCTTCCCAGACATCAGATTTCTCTATTTTATAAAAACCCACCTTCTTTTACCCCCATTTGCCTTTAGGAAAATACTACTAACTACCCCAAGGACTCTTCTCAACAAAAATCACCTATGTGCCTCCAACAAGAAAGTCTCTCCCTTAAGAGTCATTAATTCTGGAACAATATCCTGAGGGCCTTCAAAGGGTCAATCAGTGATGACTCATAACATTCAAAGTTTTATACCATAAATCTATATGAGATAGAGCCCTCATGGGCCACTCTGTTTACAATCTCCTCACCAGCTGCATGCATAACTGTATATGCTCTCAATTGTATCAATCAGGGTAGGTCATAAAAATGAAAGCCATTGAGATGAATAAGAAGATTACCATCAGAATGGCTGGGGAGTAAAGATAAGAAATGCCACTGCTAGCTTTCGGGAGTCAGAATGCAGGGATCACAGGAAAGCCCCCATGAAGGATCTCAGCAGCCCACACCACTAAAGTAGCCGATTCTCAAGAAGTGGCCTAGAATGAGACAAAATTTATATCATATCTACCTCTGATGATACCCACACAACTGTCCATAGTCACCACTAAAGAATAATAGCTTCTTCTTTTCTTCCACTTTCCAAGAATTACACAAATGTCTCTTATTGGCAGAATTTAATCACAGGCCTGCTGAGAAGAGCCTAGAAAAGTAGTTGTAGAGATAGCTTAGACAGACTGCCATGATCCTCAGTATCATTCAGTCCTAACCTTTGGATACTCACCATCCATACATACCTGTTTACCAATATCTAAGTTTTGAAACACAAAATTAAAAAACAATAGTATGCTTTCACCTAACTTGGTGAATGTATTCCTTACACAAATAAAATCAGGTTCATCCTTTCACCTAAAGGAGAAGACATTTGCCTCTCGAGTCCCATAATTCACTGTATCCAACTCTGTTGATGTTCATGTCTATTCTCAAAGTATCCTTTGTTATTTAATATTGTACATACTGAATTATAAGATATTAAGGACTGAATTATGTCCTCCCAAAATTGATGTGTTGAAACCCTATCCCCAGTGTGACTGAATTTGGAGATATGGCCTTTAAGGAAGTAATAAGGGTTAAATGAGGTTAGAGGAGTGGGGCCCTAATCCAATAGGACTGATGTCCTTAGAGGAAGAGGAAGAGACACCAGGGGTGCATGCACACAGAGAAAAGCACATGTGAGGATGAAGTGAGAAGATACCCATCTGCAAGCCAAGGAGAGAGGCCTTGGGAAAATCCAAGCCTGATGGCACCTTGCTTTTGAACTCTTAGACTTCAGAACTGCGAGATAAAATCTTCTGTTGTTTGAGCCACCAGTCTGTGGTATTTTGTTATGGCAGCCCTACTAGACAAAGGGCTAGCCACCAGTCACATAACTTACATAAAATAGCAAAAAAAATGGGGTAGGAGACATGATTAACACATTGTTTAGTATATAATAAACAAAGAAAAAAATATGCAGTTATCACCATCCTCATTTCTGTAACTGGTCATTTATTTATTCCACAACTCATTCCATGTGCTTATCTCTGCCACATGTTTTGATTCCTGCATGGTCTGAGCCATGTGTGGCCTTGACTTAAATTGCTATTATCATCCATTAACTTTTACCACTGGTCATGGAAGTACCAAGAGATACCTTTAAAAATCTCCTGAGTTCTACATACTCTTTCTTATTTTGTAGTACAAACCCTGTTTCCCTCTGATAACCAGGATGTGTCATCACAGTCAGGAAAGCAACTTTCTTATTTGCTTGTTGGTTCAATGGCCTGAGAAGGCTGAAGTAACCATGTAGCAATCTCAACTGCCAGTTAAATGGAGCCCTGCTTAGTCTCCCAGTGTGATTATTCTCTTTTTAAGAAATAATAGTTTTTTAACCAGAAAACCAAAACATGCAGAAGGAGAAAGTATAAATTTTGTGAGAGGATTATTTTGTTTAAGAGTGAATAAATCCACTCTGTTTCAATCCCTTGGATCCTGGACTCAAGCATTCTTTGTATTGGAGAAATAACATCATATTAGTCACTCGTTCACAGCTTATATTGCATTGCATATGACAGCCCCTCAAATTCCTAAGTGTTGTAATCCAGGGCAGCTTTGTAACTATGAATCTAATAGGCCATTCCACTGTTCTGTCAGGCCATCTGTGTTTTGCAATGAAGGAATATCAAATAAAAGCAGTATCTCCTCCTCCTGACTCCCACATGGATTTAAGCCCATTACCTCTGCTATTTTATTGTACAATATCTTTCTTGGTCAAAAGCAAGATTCTGTGTGATACCTTGAGGCATTCAATTAATCATAGATGATAGTATTAGAAGAAGCATTGAAGGCAAGAAAGGCAGAGTGAGTGCCTTTTCCTATGAAGACAAATTGCTGCCCCCTCCATGATGGAAGAGATCCAATGTGATTGATGCACCACCAGGTGGTTGGCTGGTCCCCCAGACAGTGGTGTATTATCAGGGGCTCAAAAGTGGACACTGTTATTGGTAGATTAGTTACTCAGTGGTGATGACAGACAGTTCAGTCTTGGTAAAGTAAGCCCCTAATTTTGAGTCCATACATATCCACCTCCATCCCTGAAGCCATAGCCACTGTGTTCATTAGCCCATTAAAGCAAGCACAGGAATGGCTGACTGACATCCATGGAATAGGTCATCTTGTCTACCTCATTATCAAAAACCTTACTCACATGGCTTCCCTTTGAGTATTGAGTATTTGAATATTGTGATTTAAATATTCTCTATGTCCCCATTGCAAGAGTCCTATCCACAGAAATCTTCCCTAGATTGCTTTTCAGCAATCCACCAATCTTGTGATTTCCAAGTTCCTTCTAAACAAACTGTTAGCTTGCTGCCCTGTGATTACTTTAGATACATACCTTTGCTACCTCTCTTTTCAGGCAAGTAAACAAAGTATTCAGAGCTCTGCCCCCAGTATTCAGGGCACATTAGTGCTAGAGCAGCTGACCTTTTACTTGCATCACCATATGATGCAGTAGTATCTATGAATAAGGCTAAATAGTCTTTCTTCCTCTGTCAATTAGTCATAGGGAATGTCCCATAAGGCTATAGTTATGGGTAAAGAGATAGGCAGACGTGTAGCAAGAGTAGGGTGTGGAGCATCTGAGCTACTGGTTCATGCCACTCACATGTGTTTTTCAGGACATACTTGTGCCTATTTTTATATACCCACTTCTACATGCTGAGGCATGCTATTGCCCAAGCCAAATTCATGACTTTGGTAGTCATATAACACATAGTTTATTATGGGCAGATTATGTCCCATAGTTTTCTTAAGAGAAGAATAATTAGAAGAAATAAGCATGCAAAGGCTTTTCTCAAAGCCTTCCCTCCACTTAATCTTTTTCATTCAGCTGCCCAAAGAGTGACAGGGTGACAATATGGAAGATTACCTGAGATGTTTTAGGGCAGGGGGACCTGCAAGTGGCATTTAAGACCATATGCAGATTCTATTGACCAGAACTCATCTAACTACCAAAGTGTCAAGAAATGTAGTTTAGCTTCCTCCTCTTCACCCCTAAATAAATAAATATTTACTATTGCATAATTTCTATGAGTTAGGAATTTAAGAGTATCTTAACTTAAGAATAGCTTAATTTGGTCTGGCTCAAGGTTTTCCAAGAAGACCTTGTAATCAAGAAGTCAGCCAGGGATTCAGTCCCTCGGGATATCTGATCAGGGAGGGTGTGCTTTTACGCTAACTCATGTGGTTGTTGGCAGGCTCCACTTCCTCGATGAAGACTGACCACCAACACAAGCACAGCTCTCCCAAAGACAAACAGAAATCATACGTTCTAGACCAGTTGTTCTCAAAATGTGGTCCCTGGACAGCAGAAACAGCATCATCACTGGGTAACTAATTCCTGGGCCACATCTTGCAATTACTATACACAAACCTCTAGGGATAGGCACCAGCAATCTATGTTTTCACAGGTTGCCATATGATTCAATGCATGCCAAATTTGAGAATCACTGGTCTGGAACCAAAAAAGGAGTAACATGAAACTTATCATCTTAGTGGCTTTCCATAATCCCCTTTCAGACTCCCAGAAATGAGAATTGATCCCATTACCCAGTCAAGTGTTTATAGCTTTAGCTACCAAGCTCTAGGGGGAAGCCCTGGTAAATACTCTCAGGCAAGAATCTACAACCTCTTTACTTTCTGTTTAGCTGGAGAAGGAAAGATCACTTTATGCTTCCAGGTACATCAAATACTTCCTGTGACAGCAACTAACATCTGTTTTCTCAATGAAGAAATGAGTTTAGACTAAATTAATACCTCTAATAAGTGGTATAATTTTAAATCTAAAGATTCAAGGGGGTAAAGACTGGTCATCTTCAAGTGGCAGAGCAATAATCTCAGCTATTCTAAAACATCATATTTTGTTGCCTTAATTTAAAAATCAGTCCAATTACTTCTGCAGTTTGTTTTTTGTAAACGAAGTCACAGTCTCACTATAACGAATTGGAACTATATTATATATTTTGAAGGTCAAAATGAAGGTTATGATTATTAATTTAAATTCACTCTGATTTTCATCTGCTTTTTCATTAGTCATTTCAATAATACAAAATTGACCTTTCATATTGGAGAGGCAGTTAAATATTATTAAGTTATAGTTTTGTATGTTTTAGTTTGGTAACTAGATATTAGGTTGGTGCAAAAATAATTGCGGTTTTCGCCATTAGTTTTAAATGACAAAAACCACAATTACTTTTGCATTGATCTAATAGACATATACCATAAGTTTTCATTCGGGGGTAATTTTTTTGAGTAAGTACGCTATTTACTGAGTATAAGTTATTATAAGAATTAGGTGTACCATATTTTTATAAATCTTTGGTTCTTAGTCATTGACTAGTATTTTAGTAAAACAAGAAAATTGAGATGTTCAATTTAAAATCAGGAATGATTCACTAACCCATGAACTCATATCTTGTACATTTAGGAAAGATCATATTTATTGGTTATTTATTGTTGTACAACAAACTATCTCAAAGTTTAGCAGCTTAAAGCAATAGATATTTATTATTTTACAATTTTTGTGGGTTAGTAATTTAAGAGTAGCTAAACTTGGTCTAGCTCAAGGTCTTCCAGGAGGTTGTTGTAGTCAAGAAGTCAGCAGGGATTCAGTCTCCTCTGAATGTCTGATCAGGGGAGGGTGTGCTTTTATTCATGTGGTTGTTGGCAGGTCCCACTTCTTCACTGACGATTGGACAGAGGTCTGTATTTCTTTTCCCTTGGGTCAATCTAAGGCTGCCTGAGTATTCATAACATGTCAACTGGTTTCTCCCAAAATGAGATATGAGAGACAGAGCGTGCATGAGAGTAGCCAATACAGAATATAAATGCTGAACTTAAATATTTTATCTCGTTAATGTCAATTGTTTCCACTCAAATGAAAAGATCGTCTCTGTTAAACCTAAACTAATCTAATCCAAATCTAATTTATTAACAAAGGCCTATGTATCTCCCTGTGTAGAACGCAATTAAACTGTAGACCTGTTCCTACAGACTGAGAAAAACGTATTTTCTGAAACTTCCATTTCGTATTCTTAAACTACACAAGACTTTAGACAGGAAAGACCATAATACAGAGACCATTATTTTTTATTATACCTTAATCTTGGAAATGACTTACCCTCACTTCTGTCATATGTTATCAGTCACCCATATCAAACCTGGTACATTGTGGAAGGGGTCTCCACAAGGATAGGAACACATTCAGGAGCCATGCTACAGGCTTTCTACCACGACACAGCTATCAGATTTGGCAGACTGAAGATTTTTCATACAATAGTAAAATTATTTACCTAGGATGACTATTATACAGTTCTAAAACATAATCCATTTTATACCTGGGTATATTCTGGAAACATATTATATTCTAGAAACATATTATATTCTGAAAAGTTTTGTGTGAATAAAATACTGGTTAATGTCTGTTTTTCCACATCTGTTTTCCCCTCTAGGTTATGAATTCATCAGGGGAGGTACTATGTCTTGTTCATGTTTATTCTTCCAGCGCCTTGAACAGCAGCCAAGATACTCATGCTTAGTAAATACATATTACTTTAAATGGATTTATCTTATATTTTAATTCTCAAAATATTTATTTTCTCATTTTAAAAATTAAGGTATTACGTATATAGAGTAAAATGTACAGAACTCAAGTGTTCATTTTGATAGGTTCTAACAATTGTATATGGCTATGTCACCCTAAACCAAAGAACATTTTCATCACCTTTGAAAATTCTCATGTGCCTCTTTCCAGTCATTTCCTCCCTTCCCCTCCACCCTCAAGCAATAACTTTCTGCTTTCTATCACCCTAGATTGGTTTTACCTCTTCTTGAACTTCATGTAAGTGGAATAACATTATGCCCAAAACCACATGCTTATGTATCTGACCTTTCTTATTTAACATAATGTTTTTGAGAAACATGTCATTGTTGCATGTATCAGTAGTTCATTTCTTTTTATTGCTGTATAATATTCTAATGTATGTATGTATATGCCTCAATTTGTTTATTCATTCTTCTCTTACAGAACATTTAGATTGATTCCATTTTGGGCTATTATGAATAAAGTTGCCGGGAACAGTCTTTTACAAATGTTTTGTGGACATATGATTCTATCTCTCTTCGGTAAATACTAAAGAATAAGATTGCTGGATGCCACTGTTTATCATTAATCAAAGGGCTTCTTTGTCTTCTATTGTCTGTTTATGAATTTAAGAGCTAATTTTAAAAAGATTTTCTTGTGCCTAACTCCCAAAGAGAATGGAAGCAAAGCAAAGATGGAAAGACTGGTTTTTACACTAAATTTCTGGAGGGACCAAGAGAAACAGGCAGCATCCCATTGTGCAAGATTTGTGTGTAAGGTTGTGGAGCAAATTCTCCGCACTAGCAGAGAGGCACCTCTGCAACATGGACTGGGAGATGTGTGGGAGCGGTTCACTGAGAGAAAGCAATGACAGAACAAACTATGGCAGCATAGACAGAAGTGGGCTTGCCCTCCATTCTCCTTGGGAATTAGCCATGAGTCAGTGGACTGCCCTTCACATTCATTTTGCCTAACTCCCATTTTCAGGACTTTTGACAAAATGTCTCCTTCTTGTTATCCACATGCCTCTTAAAGGTTCATAATCAGTACACTTCACTTGTTCATCTATTTAACAAATACTTATTTAACATTTACTATTTACTAGGAGCTAGGAAAAACAAAGAAGACAAAAATCCCTACCCTTGTATAGTTAAGTATATTTGCACTTATATAATCGAAATGCATATTTCATTTTTATTGTGATTTTACCAAATGGATTAGAATCTTGACATACCTAAATACATTGTAATATTGGATCTATTGCTTGTTATCACATCTCTTACATAACAGGTGCTCATTGCATGTTTGCTGAATGAAAAAAAGTCTCAATTTGACATGAATGAAAAAATGTCTCAAAGTTTGAAAAGTGCAATAGTGATTATAATGTAATAAAGAGTTATTAGGTGAGTATATAAATTAGGATTTTCCATGAGACAGCTCAGTAATATATTCAGGAATTCTGTACCAAATCCTTTTTGGAGGTAGGTGGAGCATACTAACAATTTTGTCACGTAGTACCCAGTGTCAATCTCAGTTAAAGATGAAGTTTACTTTTCCAAGGAAGGTTAGGTCATTTTCAGAATAAAACTAAAAAAAAAAAATTTCAACTTAATATTGTCAGACATTTATCAATAACTTAATAACCACCAAACCAATACTAGGCTTGTGATTAAAGTTTCAGCATAAATACATTTCAAGATATAAAAGAAAAATAACATTTTATGAAATACACCTAATTTTTAAAAATCACATCTGAAAATCCCCTAAGAAAGCTGCAAACTCAGGACTTGCAAGGTTGTGCTGCTTTCAGAATGAATGGGATCAAAGGTTTTAAAGAACATGGGAAATACTTTCAGACAGGAAGACACCACATCGAAAGGCTATCACCAGTGACCAGTGGATGTCAGAGGATAAATCATCATCGCTAAACTGAGCTGCTTACACACAAGTTTATTTCACTTTTTTCTGATGATAATAGTACTTGTCCGTTATAAAAAACAACAACAACAACTAAGCACACAAAGTTATAAAGAAAAAAATTAAAATCACCAGACACAATCACTGATAAATGGCGAATTTCCTTCTGATCTATTTTCTCTGCAGTATGTTTTAGTTAGTGGAGCTGTTTTGCATTTTAAAATTGTGTGCAGCTTTTCATATCGAATACTGCAACGTAAGCTTTTCCCCTAGAACTACAAATACTTCACTATACATCCTCTTAATGGCTTCATATTTCACCTAACTCCCTATTTTGACTATTGACATTGTTTTTATTTTTCAATATTTTAAACTATTACTACATTAGATGTTTCTGGAATTTGGGGAATTGGTTGGTTGTGTTGGTTTTTAGAAGTGTGGCAGGGAATTTATTATTTTTTACTCTAGATTTATCCTCAAGAGTGAAATTAAATGATGTGAATGTTTTAAGGTATTATTATATGTTGCCAAACTATACAACATCATAAATCTAATACATGAAGAGATAACCCACACCCTACCCCCTGTATATATTTCTGAAAACCAATTTCACCTAATCGACCATAGTGATATGATGCCAACATTTGATATAGATCCAGGATTTATGTATTCAATTTTAAATACATAATCTGGCCCCACTAAACTCTGTAATAATTTTTATAGATATATCAATGTTCTCTAAATGCCAGTCAGTGTCCTTTTTCTGGTTCTTAGAGAACATAGCATTTTTTAAATATTTGATCTTATTAGATGCAAAAACCCTGCAATGGGCAAGAGATAAATGCTGAACTTAAATATTTTATCTCATTAATTTAAATTGTTTCCACTCAAATGAAAAGATTGTTTCTGTTAAATCTAAACTAATCTAATCCAAATCTAATTTATTAACAAAGGCCCATGTGTCTCCCTGTGCAGGATACAATTAAACTACAGACCTGTTCCTACAGACTGAGAAAAATGTATTGCTGAAACTTCCATTTCGTATCTTAAACTACACAAGACTTTAGACAGGAGAGACCATAAGGAGGGCTCAGCAGGTATGAGGAAGGAAAGTTAACGACAAAATAAGATGGATGAACACACAGAGACAAACACCCAGACCAAAACCTTAAGTCATTTTTTCTGCCCTAATTCTAACAAGTTGAGGCAATGGAAAGCACTTTCTTGGGTCTTGTTTCTTAGGACTTCCTGACAGGTTTAATGCCTGGTCTTCAAGGAATCTTCAACAACTACAATGGACTCATTTAGAACATGTGGTAAAGGACTAAAATGTTCAGAATCAAATCCAAGAGCCTTTATTGATGAACTTTCAAGACTGAAATGAAATGTTGGTCTCAAAATATGATTAGAGGTAAAATGACAGCAAATTATCTGACTAGTTATGGGTGAATAATAATGAAACAGTTAAGGAACTTGGAAGCAAAAACACCATTGTGTGACTTCAGGTAGATACGAAAGACAGCTACACATGTGTGTTCCTAAGCAACTTTTTTCATTCAAGCGCCAAATGGATCCTTTGTAAGGAACCATTCCCTATTCCAGTATATCAGGGGCAGAACTACAAAACCAGAACTGATGTAGTTATATCTAATTCTCTCTTGCTCTACAATTTACAGGTAATTGCCTGGTGTTTCATTTTTTTAATTCAGCAGACATATATGAGCACCAGTTCTGAGCTAAGCACACTACTGAGTACTGAGGATACAAACAGGGGTAAAATGTAGTTTTCTTCCCTCAAGGCATGTTTTATCTAACACTGTTTTAGGGCAGAAAATAAAAGCTGCACTATGACCAATTGGGTACAGTCATACATATTTCAGTAAATACTCATTTTATCTTTTGTACAGACATAAATAATTCAAGTCAATTCATAGAGACATTATTTCATTTAATGTCACAAAAATCCCTGTGTGGTGGGCATTAGTCTTCTTCCCAAACAGTAGATGAACAAACATAAGCTCAGAGTCATGTTTCAAGTACCAAGAAGAGCCAAGATTCTAGACAAAGCTCCCTTGTGACAGTAACCACAGGGTCAGAGATTCAGATAATTCAGATGCCACCCATCTGATATTGCAGTCATTAGAGTTGAAGATATCTTGATAAATAATAAAATTAAGTAGCCTTGATTACTGAGGCATATAAAAATATCTCCTCAGATGATATTTTTAAATCATATTCTTATGATTTAAAATATCATAAAATATCATAAAATATGATATATAATATAAAATATGATGTATAATATATAAAAATATAAATATATAATGTAATATATAATACCATAAAAATATGATATGAAATATCATATAATATTATATGATGCAAAATATATGATATGAAATACTATAAAATATTATATTTTAATATGTTTTTATATCATGCCCACAGAGCACCTCCCAGTTATCCACTGTCAGTCGAAGAGTTTATTCCCATAGTTGGCCCCCTATTTCCTAAATAATATACCCTCTTTTTCTATTGCTGTCTTTATTCCTCCTATTCACAATGAAAGTTGTTTTCTTCCTTACTTCTGATTCAGTTTTGATATGGTTTGGCTGTGTCCCCATCCAAATCTCATCTTGAATTGTAATTCCTACAATTCCCACTTGTCATGGGAGGAACCCGGTGCAAGGTGATTGAATTATGGGGGTGAGTCTTTTTTGCACTGTTCTTATGATTATGAATGAGTCTCAAGATCTGATAGTTTTAAAAATTGGAGTTTCCTTGCACAAGCACTCTCTTTGCCTGCTGCCATCCATGTTAAGACGTGACTTGCTCCTCCTTGCCTTCCACCACGATTATGAAGCCTCCCCAGCCATGTGGAACTGTAAGTCCATTAAACCTCTTTCTTTTGTAAATTGCCCAGTCTCAGGTATGTCTTTATCAGCAGCATGAAAACAGGCTAATACAACTTTCAACCATTTCTAATTTGTTTCATTCCAATCAGTACAATTCACTTGCTCTTATCAAGCATGAATGCACACTTCTGAGTTATCTTATTTCCTCTCAGCTGCATTCAACACGGCCATTCATGACTTTCTTGACTTCCATTTTTGCTTTTCTTCCCTAGAGCTCTCCCTAGGCTCACAATATCCAAGTGCCCTTCTCCATTTCCTTTGATGGCCTCACAATTAAATGTTAGAATCATGCATTTCTTGGTCCTGAGCCTTGTACTTTCTTCAGTAATCTCATTAACATCAGTAGCTTTATATAGCCCATCTTTATGCTGATGAGTACCAAATTTCTATCTCCCAACGGCTTCTCATATGAGTGCTAGATTATTTAACCAGTTGTGTACTTGACATTCCCACTTGGCTATCAAATGAGAGTCTTGATTCTTACTAACATCTTCCCAAAAATATAGTTCTCCTCTAACTGTCCTATTTCAGAAAATTATTCCATAATCTCAATCAGTTGCTAGATAAAAACCTACAAGCCATTCTTGATTCCTCATATTTCCCACCTTTTCTTCATTCAACCAATCATCAAATGTCTTCAATTATACCTCCAAAATAAAGTTTGAATTTTTCCACTTGTCTTTATTTTCATTCCTACCATTCTTGTCTAAAACACTATATATCTCATATATATTCTTACTGTAGCTTTGTATCTGATCTCCTTGCTCTACTTCAGCCTGATCCTCCCCTAAAAATCCATTGATTAATTCAATAATACATATTTACTATGAGCACACAATGTGCTAGAGACTTTTCCATCTGCTGGGAATGTGAAAACAACAAAAATCCGAATCATTATAGAACTTGCACTCTAGTTGGAACAGCAGACAATAAACAATAAGTAAATATATACAGCATTTGAGATGGTGACAAATACTAAGGAGAAAAATTAAGCAAATGAGAGATGAAAAATGTCAGATAAGAGTAGCTTATAATGTAAATAGAGTGATTGGGTTCATTCCTGATATAGCTAAGAGGGTTATAATTTTTTAATATAAATCAGTTCATGTAACTATGTACCTTAAAAATCTCCTAACAAGCCACATTAAAGAGAATAAAATTCAAATTCCTCACTTTGGTTTAGAAAATTTTCATACTCTGTCTCCTGCCTACCTTTTCAACCTCGCCCTCATCACTAGACTGAAAATGGCAGCTTCTCAGCACTCCAAATGTTTGTGCCTCAACACCTTTGCATGAGGTAAATCTTTCCTCTACCTGGAGCACTCTCTCTTAGCTCTGCTCTTACCAGGCTCCTTCTTGTCATTTAGGTCTTTGCTTAGATACCACATCCCCGGAGATGCCTTTTTTGGGCATCTGATCTTAAATTGCAAAACCATCTTCTAAGCCTTGCTTACTTTGTTTGGTTCCTGTATAGCCCTTACCATAATTGTTTTGAATACATATTTTTGTATTATTTTATTACCTGTGTTTTTCAACTAGAATGTATGCTGCATGAGGGCAGACCCTCATGCTTTCTCTATTCACTGCTTCTTCCCCAACTTAGAATTATGCCTGGCACAATAAAAAGCACTCTGTAAGCACTTGCTCATTGATTGGTTGAAGGAGTGAATTTAGATTCCAATTCTAATTGTTTTTGTTAAGTCAAATTTATTGAACACCCATTTTGTGCCAGACATTGTCACAATTCTTGACATTTGACTGGCCTCTAGAATGCAGGCTAAATATCCCATCTTATTTAGAATTAGAGAAATGTGAAATTCCAGTGATGAAGGGAATTTAAAAATGATTTTTAAAAATCTAATCTCTCCAGTAAATTTAAGCTAATAGATGTTTAACAATATGTCCAAATCACCTAACTTAACAAGAGTGCAGTAAAAACACTTTCTTTAGCTGAAGACATCTCACTCCCAGTACATTGCCTCTTACAAGATGCAAACATTGTAATGAGGTTGTAAGAAGGAAAATGTCAGATTCCAGAATGTTGTTGTGAGTTTAGGGAATGTCCACACGGAATGTCAAATGATGTCAATGTTAAATAAAAATTATAAATTTTTATATATTCTAAGTAAAATCCATAATAACCACTGTGGGGCTGTAAAACTCTACCTTCAACTTCTTAGGGTTCCTGCTGGGCCCAAGAATAAAACTGACATAAGATAGATAAACAGGAGAAAAGCATATGCATTTATTTGTGTAAGTTTTACTTGACTGGTACGCTCATGAGGAAATGAAGAGCCACAGGAGCAGCTAAAGTCAATCACATGCACACTGAAATGGAAAAAGAATATTAAGTTGTGACACGTGATAAGGCAGAGGGCTTATGCTGGAGTAGTTAACTGGGTAACGAAGTGACCAGGAAGATAAGGGTCAGTTTAATAAGATCTGTCTGTGCAGATTTCTCTCAGCTTCAACTTTCCATCCTTGATTATAAGAATGCTACTCTCCTTTGCTTTAAAGAAGGCATCTTTCACATGGGAACTTCATTTACTGCTTTCAAGAAATAGAATAAAGGTCAGAATGAACTTGCAACTGCTGGGGGTTTTTTTTAAGTGCTTTTAATTCAAAATAGTCAAGATGCTAGAGTAGCATATTTCGGGGTGGTATATTTTTAACTCCTTCACAACTTTCATTTGCAAGTTTTTGCTGTGAATTCCTGAATGGATATATTTAGAGAGCAAATTTTTTGTGACGATCAAGTTTTCGACTAGGCTGAGTAAATTAGTGATGCAAGGACAAAACTTTGAAAAACCCAAAATTTCACGTTTAGAAGTAACAGATTGACTATTATTATCTCCTTTCTTTACCAAGACCCCAGTAAATAAAGCCATAGGAATAAAAAAGTTATAAATACTCATCCATAGAATAGGGCTATGGGAGGAAAGAATAGAGAATGCATTCCAAGAAATATCTAGAACATGAGGACTGCACACAGGTATATAACTGAGGAAGGAGGACAGAAAAAATGTAACCTGAAGCATTCACAGAAGGGCACACAGGTGAGGGAAAATCACTTTCTCTGCAGAATCCCAAGAGGCTTACCACTCAGAAATGTCAAGTACTTAGGAAGACTGAAAACTGCGAGATAAACTGAAATTTAGTATATGCAAGTTTGACTTGACATCTGAGGGTCAAAACTCACTAGCTAAGCATCTTGCCCTGAGCAATGTATCAAAATGTTCTTCCTGAAAAAACCGAAATGCCTCAGAGATATCTTGGCACATGCAAAATCCCACAGCATAATGATCAGATCTCCATTCAACCCTCTGAAATAACGCCACCAATGGAAAAATCTAATTCACCTACAATGGACTAGTACCCATCTTTTATTGTATCATTTATAAATAGAAACAGACAATCAAAAGTTACCAAACTTTTAAGGCAAACTTACAATATAAAAGATAGAGAAAGAGAGAGAGAGATAAGCCAATAAGAAAAAAATTACTCCAGAGGAAGAAGTTACCAAACTTCTTTTAAGGAAAACTTACAATACAAAAGAGAGATAGAGAGATAAGCCAGTAGGGAAAAAATTACTCCAGATGAAAAAGAGAGCTAATTCAGAGAACAGGCACGAACAAAATCAATATATAATTCTAAAAAGTACTAATTAGTATCTCCAGACAGATAAGAGAAGACAATTATAAACACAAATAACATGAAAAAGGTATATCATTTCTCAGAAATAAAAAAATGCAATCACCCAAATTATAAATTCATCAATAAGGTAACAGTAAAGTTTTATTTAATAAAGAAATCTCCCTGAAACCAAACAATAAGCAAATGAGATATAAGATATAATCTTTTCTGATGAGCAATACAGAGGATTAATCCAGAAAGAATAATATCCAATTAAAAGAATTTCAGGGAGAAAAGATTGGGAAAAAAAAGGAGAGAAAGTTATTACAGAAACAATATTTAGAACTGAAGGACCTATCAAGGGCCCTGCAAAATGAATGAAAATGGAGCCAAACCCAGACAAACTTAAGTGAAATATTAGAACACCAAGTATAAAGAGAGTATTTAAAGGAATCCAGAGGAAAAACAGACCATCAACAAAGAAGCAGCAAGGAAATTACAGCAGCGTTTTCAACAGCCATGCTGAATGCTAGAAAGCCATTGTTTCAAAGCAATGCCTTCAAAGTTGTAAGGAAAAATGATTTGTAGTTAGACCCCTACACCTATCCAAATTACTGGTTAGATAAAAGAGCAGAATGGAGATACTTTAAAACTCAAACAATGTACCTCCCTATCACCTTTTCATAGAAAGTTACTTAAAATGTGACTTCTGCAAAAGGAGAAAGTAAACCAAGAAAGAAGACAAGAAAATAGAGGATCTAACTTGGAAAAAAAAATAGAGAAGAAAAACCTACATGGCAGTCATGAAGCTTATCTAGAGTTCCATGGTACAGAGTGGAGAAGGGCAAAAGAGGACTCCAGGATCATGGTAAAATGTGGAAGTGAACTACCAGATATAATGAGAATTTGAGAAAACTGAAACCGTGAAAAAAGAATGTAAGTGAAATAAAAGGTAATGGTGAGCTGCAGGAAACAAAACAAAAACCACACAGGAAAAGAAACATTAAAATAGTATATTGTTTTTCAATAAAAATATTTCTATAATCATAGCAATATATTTATACCATTCATCAATTGGACTAAAAGTAGCAGTGAGCAGGATATAGGACTATGTAGTGCCGGCCTATCAGGGAATTAATGACACTATTTAGATTAATAAAGAAAGATACATTTTATTGGCATATTAATAAAAGATATGGGAGTATCTAACAGAATAAATAAGTGAAAATATAAAAAGTATTGTTTCTGGATAATGGATCTAAAATAAGGGAGTGAATAAGCAGAGTCAGTAACTTTTTGCTGTAATTTTTTACACACTTCTTAGGCCATCAGCATGTGCTGCATTTTTATTAAAAAAATACCTTTTTCTCTCCAAAGGCTTTGTATTTTAAACCTTCACTTAATCATGTAAAAAAATGAAAAATGATTATTATCCTGCCCTACCCTTTCCCACTTCTTTGGCACCAATTATCACTTGGAAAGCCACCCATCAAGCTCTCAGTTCGTGTGGCTTCTGTGGAATTGACTCCACTTTCTTTTACATACTTTCATCACTCTTTTATAAGTTAAGAACATTTTTTAAAATAATAGCAACAGAAATTCCAAAGAAAAAAATTTAGGTAAGGCAAGAGCTGACAGAGGTAATGATAAGCCTAGTGGATCTCAAGTGCAGGCATGAGGGAGTCAGAAACCACATTTCTGAAAAGAATAGTCACATTAGGGACAAAGAATGAGGATGACCAACAGCAACACTGAACTTTGCGTGAACACTGTGATCCTGGGAAACAGCGACTGTTAAATCTCTCCATGGAAACCACCTTATTGTAAAGAAATATCCTTCCCCACATGACTTATGCAAGACTCATAGATGCCCCTTCTTGTCTACATATGACAAGATCAGACACAGAAGCTCCAAATTCCTCTTCCTGTTCTTGGCCTCACGAATGATTAGTTGACTGTTTTGTCCCCATTGGTTAACTTCTCTCCTTCTTCCAGGCCCCTGGCCATTGATCCAGCCTCAGTCTGGGCCAGCATAGAGCCCTTCCCAAAAGCATATTGACCTTGGTGTAAAACATTCACTTGTCTTGTGGCTTTTCACAGCCACTCACTCATCCTATTTCCTCACATCTAGTTCTTGTTATTCCTTGTTTATTCCTCCCTCTAAAAGACAAGGCTTATCTGACCAACCTTTCAGATGCTTGCCGATCTCATGGCCCAAGCATTCTCCCTATTGCAATAGTGTCCCTTCCACTGTTGCAAAGGTCTCTTTCCCCCTCTTGCAATAAGGTATCTCCTTACTTAAGTCTAGATTTGTTTTTATTTGATATTGATTAAAAGTTCAAAAAGTAAACACAAACACTAGAGAGAAGGTAAGGAAAAAAATCTAAAAGAAGGGACAGAAAGAAGACAGAATTCTTCAGAGGACTTGGAATCAATTGGCACTCAGGTTGATGAGTAGGGGAGGGAGGGAAGCTTGTGAAGTCATTGAGATTTCAGCTGATGTCAGAAAAAAGCAAGTGTCCAAACAGAACAAAAACCTTCTTGAACTCCTTGATACAAAGTAGGACCAGAGATAATGACTCACCCCAGGATGGGAATGAGGAAGGCCAGGCAGTGGTCAAAGGAGGTGCAAGGCCAGGCCCTACTGGAGAGACCTCCAGTCTACAGATGAGTGAGGACAGGTGGCAGCTGGAAGGCTTCGTGCTGAATATTAAAGCAACACCATTGAAAAAGCCAAAATCCAAACTGTCAGCCCTGTTGATCAAAATAACTGTCAGTCCTCTCCTTTGAGGCAGGCATCACAACCGCAACCTTAATAAGAGCCTCAACGTGTGTGGAATCTGAAGGTGTACAGGAGTCATAAGGAAGAACACCTTTTAGGCTGCAATCCTTCTGATCTTACTACTCAGTAAAAGTGGTGAAGCCTTAGGCATAAAAAACTAAGCTTTCCCTAGTGCTCATTAAATATTGTTAGGGCAGCTCTGCAGGGGAGTTTCTGATCCTTTGCCCTGAAGCACTAACTCAAGAAAGAAGGGGAAGCAGGGGCCTATCTTTTAATTACTTGCATTTGCAACTATCAAAGCAAATTCATGATTGTCATCCTTAGCAGAACATTGCAGTAGAATCTTTGTTTTCAGATCTGGAGAATTAGCCTAAAGCAGGATTCTCAGCCAGTAAGTAGGGAGGGGATGCTATCTTGGTATTATGCAGAAGTAGAGTGCTTGATTTTCATAATATAGCTAACAATTTACAATAAAATGCAGCTATTTCATGCCCCTATGTCCTTTCTGTCATTTTATGTCCTTAAAGTGTATTATAAATGATAAATGTAAAAAAAAATCTGTTCATTACAGGTTATTTACATTTTAAAAATTTAGAAGCAACCAATTTGGGATTGGTTTAAAAATTTATAGTATACCCATAAACTACAGAAGATACTTACATATTGACATGGAAGGATAGCTGCAATATGTTGTTGAGAATAAAAAAGCAAGTTACAGGATATCACACATACACACAGAAAGATATATTCCAAAAGAAGAGATACGAAACCATTAATTCTAGCTCCCTCTAGGAAGCCAAATTATGGGATAGTGAGGGGTAAGAGTCTGGGTTTTCAATTTTTTTGTGTCATGCACTTCAATATTTTTTTACAGTAACTTTGGCTACTTTTATAATTCAAAACCATCAATTTCAATGAAAAAAAATAAATGTCAATCAACAGACAAATGTTCTCTGAAAATACGCCCAGTTTGTTTCCAACATGGCTATCCTTTCACAGAACATATGAAATATGACACAGCTTTACAATCCACAAAACAGCTATCCCACCAAAACAAAAAGACATTTAAAATCTGGAAAAACCAGCAAAGCCAGAATCAAAATGTACCCTTTGAACTACGCTTCAGCCTAGGAAAATAAAAGCTGCTAGCGGTCCTGATTAGCAAGAAAACTACATCAGAATTTTCTGCCACATTTAAAAATACGTTGCTTTTATTTTCTTCCATCTAATTTTGTTGTTTATTACTACTCTGCTCACACGCATGCTTTACTATCCCCTCAGACTTCACTTACAAAACACGACTTCAAAAATAAAATTATGAAGAATTCCAAGAGGATGACAGCACAGTTTTCAACCAAAAGTGAGGCCCTGCTGAAAGTGGGGCCCTGAGAAAATGTTCTTGTCACACGCCTATAGAGCCATTCCTAGGTTTCCTCTTAGAAACACAAGAAGTTGCCACACTACCATGTAGCAGGGTCTGTCAACAATTGGGGCATTTCTATGCTAGATGTATGTGAAACATGTGAGGGATACAGGCTGAGATGTTCTGCTGTATAAAGAGTAGTCTGAACACTGTAACCACGGGGATTTTGAAGTTTATTGAATACCTATTTACTTTGTTGTTTGGTAATGCATTCTAGCTTATTTTTCAATTAACTGTTTCATTCATGAGAAGCTAAAAAGTCATAAATGCATGTTTGTTTTAAAAAATAAGAATTCAAATCCTATTTCTCAAGAAAATTGGTGATGGACATGTAATTTGCAATGTGTTCGCAAGTTCACCATCTACATATGGACCTATAGTGATTTCATTGACTCGTCTTTGAAAAACAAAAAGTATCAGAATCTGCTGAAGAAGCATCAGCATCCACTTCAAAAGTTAATAGCTGTTTTCAGGAAAATGTGATCAAAGACAATAGTTTAACATGTACAACTGTACAACTCTATGAAGCATAACTTTTTATTATGATCAAAAGACTTCTTCTAAATTAATTTCACTTACTTTTGCAAACTTATGAAAGGTGAAATGACAGCTGTTAGTGGGCTGGCTTCATTAACTGTGAAATTTTATAAATAGTTGAATGATATCAGTTATATACTAGAGTTATCATATGCTACAAACAGAAAAACAATTCTAATAATGGTTTAACGATTTTGATATAAGGCAAGCAAGCTGAGTCTTGGCTTTGCTCAGGAAAGAACTGAAAAGCAAGCCAGGGATAGAAGAAAATAGCTTTATTGGAGCATCAGTGTTACAGCTCCAGTGGTGTTACAGCTCTGTGACTGCTCCCGAAGGGCTACCCCACAGGCAGAGGGTAGCAGCTCAGGGCAGTTTTGCTATCGTATTTATACCTACTTTTAATTACATGTACATTAAGAGGTCATTTATGAAGAAATTTCTATGGAAGGAGTAGTGACTTTTGGATCATTAGGTCATTGCCATGGAAAGGGGCAGTATCTTCTGGGTGTTGCCATGGCAATGGTAAACTGACATGGCACACTGATGGGTGTGTCTTATGGAACTCTGCTTCCACCTCACCCCTATTTTACCTAGTCCTCAATTTGATCTGGTGTCCAAGCGCCGCCTCCAGAGTCAAGTACTGCCTCCTACCTCAATTTCATCCAAATCATGAAATCAAAATAAAGCTCTGAAAAGTTCTTTCTGTCAAAAAAAGAATGTTTAGCCTTATTTTTAAAACAAAATTTAGTGAACTATAATTTTAATATAATAAAATTCACCCATTTTAAGTATACTGATAATTTTTACAAATGTGGACACTTAGATGATTACTAGCACAAAAAAAAGATCTAGAACATTTCCATCATTCCAAAACATTTACTACCAACCCTTGCTAAGTCAAATCCCTGTCCCCAGGCAACCACTGATCTGCTATCACTACAAATTAATTCTACCTGTTCTAGAATTTAATATAAATGGAACTATGCAGTATATATACTCTTTTGCATTTGGGTTCTTCATACCCAGCATGACATTCATTTATGTTGTTGCATGTATCATTACTTTGTTCTTTTTGTTGCTGAGTGCTATTCAATTGTATCCATATACCATGATTTATTTAACAATTTACCTGTTGACAATTGGATGTTTTTCATTTTAGGGCTATAATAATTCAAGCTGTCATATTCTTGTGCAGATCTTTTTGTGCAGACATATGTTTTCTTTCCTCTTGATTAAATATGTAAGAGTAGGTTTGCTTGATCATATGTTAAGTGTATGTTTCATTTTAAAAGAATCTGCCAAAATATTTTCCAAAATAGTTGCACATTTTAATGCTTCCGCAAGGAATGAATGAGACTTCCAATTGCTCCACATCTTTGCCAATACAAAGAAATTCTCTCATCGTGCCAGGAAGTATATAGTTATAGCTTATTGTGGTTTTAGTTTGCATTACCCAATGACTAATGATGCGCAGCATCTTTTTATATGTTTACTGGCCATTCTTTTTGGTTTTGGTTTTGTGATTTTTAGAGTCAAGGTCTCACTCTGTCGTCTATACTAGAGCAGTTTATGTTGTCATTGTTCTTTCCTTTTTAAATTCTTTCCAAGACCTTTGCATTTACATTTAAATTGTAGCATACTATCTATTTCTACAAAAAAATCTGCTGTGACTTTAATATAGTATAATTCTTCATTATTTATATCTTTAATTTCTCTCATAAATGTCTTAGAGTGGTTTTCATGGACTTATGTATATTTTGTTAAATTTTTCCTAAGTATTTTATGTAACTTGATGTTACTGTAAATGATATTTTCAAAATTTTTTTATTTTCCAATTGTTTGTTGCTAGTATACATAAATACAATGGGGTTTGCATGCTGACCTTTATATGCAGATCTTTTAAGCAAAATATACTTACCAAAATGGTCAAAAATAGAATGAATGAATAGATGTCATAAGCAGGGAAATTCAGCTCTAATATTTACAGTTTTCTTAAAGCAGTTGCTAGCTAACAATATGATAGGCTACCTGGTGGAGTAGTGAGCTCTCTATCACTAGAAAAGCCCAAGAGAATTAAGGGGCCAATCAGAAGAGGAAAAAAAGCCAGAGGGACTAATCATATCTGCTACCAAGAAAAGTTTGACATTGTATGAAGAAATCATATTTTCTTAAGAAAATATACACTAAAGCTAAATTTTAGTGGTGTTCAATTCCCTATAATTGTTTTGCCAAGTATTATGTCACGTATGAAATAAAAGCAATTCTGTCTTATATATTTACACACATACAAATATACAGGTGTATTCTAATGAAGTTGCTTCCACTTGCAGGATCAAACTGATTTGTATGTTTGTGTGTGTGTGCACATGCATGCACAATATATGTAATACGTTATGGATGTATACTTAGTTTTTTTCTCATCCCTTTATCCATGGTACACAATACACATTACTTCTGAAAGAAAGATAATACTGTGAGCAAAAGTATCTACTTTAATATAAAATCATCATCTCATTTTCAAAGGACTACAGATAAGACAACTGTTTTCCTCATAAAGATAGAAACTTCTGAAAAACAGGTTTTAAAATAAAAATACGAGTATACCTTAAAGCACTGCCTTTAAAAGGCCAATAATCAATGAAAGAAATTAACTCAAAGGAAAGCTCCATTGTTCCTGATCTCAAACAGCCAAAATGGAAACCAATTTTTAAAAAGGAGGTGCTAGCTGTTGAGAAGATGGGTTTTAAGTACCACTGATATACGCTACACTCTGAAAGAAATATGAATAGCATCTGGTCTCCCCTCTCCTGAACTTTGCTGATTGCACTATATAGAAAGATGCATCTGTTCCTCTCATAGAACAGATAGTAGAGTCTTTAAAAGGATACTCAAAGAATCCACAGGGATCCTGAGGCAGGACTGTTAAGCACAAACCTTGATGCATGTGGCTGTTTGCTTGACGCTGTGTGTACCGCACACACTGCTAATGTGCATCGATACCATCACCAAAGCATGGAAATTAAACCTTCATTTAGTGCCAACAGCAACAACATTTCAAAGCCAGATATTACTAAAGACAAATGGACACTTTGGCCTGAAATATTGAGCTTTTGCAAAAGCATTTCTTCCCTAAATTAAGGCTTGCTTATCTGTTTACCTCTAAGAAAAAGAGAAAAAGAAATAAGTCTACTCTGAAATATTCTTTAAAATGGAATGAATGCATGCAACAAAATGAGAGGTCCACAAGGAGAGTTTTGTGGGAAACAGAGGTTTATTCAATTTTAGAAATGAATTTTCTATAGCTATACTATCCAACATGGTAGCCACTAGCCACATATGGCTGTTTAAATTTATATGAAATTTAGTTTAATTTAAAATTAAGTTCAAATTAAACACTCAGTTCTCCAGTCACACGAACCATATTTTAGTGCTCCATAGCAAATGATGCATACCAGGTGGTGCTCCATAGCGGCACATGATGACCATATCAGACAGCACAAATGTAGAACATTTCTGTAGCAGCAGAAACTCTGTTGGACATGCCGTTTTGAAGAAAAGAAAACAATATGTTACCCAGACTTGAGCTATGGACGCAATACAAGCAGAAAATTTGAGAACATTATCAAATAGATTTTTATAAAGTCCTACTAGTTAAGGAAAGGAGAAATATTTGGCCTTGCCTCTCTAAATCTACTTTTAATAATTATTAAGATGACTTGATCCTTAAAAAAATCATTGAATAATAAGCAGTCAATGAGGAACACAAAATAAAGTGCATTGCACAAAGAGCAATTGGCCAAAGAAGCTACCATCAAAAATGAAACACTGAGTAGCTGCAGGTACACAGAAGAGTAAAGGTTAGAAATTAGCAGGGATTTCTAGAATTCAAGGAGGCTGGAATCTTAGATGGTTTTCCTTCATCTTGAAATAATTTGTATGTTCATTCTGTAAATCTTTTGAAGGCATATCCTAATTTTCAGATTTCTGTAACAGAAAATAATATGTATGAATGAAGCTGTTTATTGAAATAGCTACATTCAGATAAAATAAGAAACAAATTATTTTTCTCACTACTGACTGGGGAAACTTGATCTTCTCCAGCCCTAGATGATACCCCTGATAAAAACATACAGCTTTTCTAGCAACTTTAAGGCAACAAAGAGTCCTGTCTAATATAACAAAATTACTTGCAGCTATTTGAGCCAAACTTCTCCCTTCCTCCAACTAAGAGCACTTAAGGGAACAGTTGAGTTGGAACCTTCATCTTTATTTATCCACCTTGCTTCTCGATTTCCTCATTCATTGTACTGAATCTGGTCTGGTTAATGTTGGAACAGGAGAAGGCAAAGGAAAGAAGGGTCAGAAAGTTCTTATTTGACAGACTGGATATCTTAGATTTCAAAGGTGACTTTATTTTTTGTGGAGTAGTTTGTATCTTCTTGAGAGACACTTACAATGCCCCTGACCTACCTGCCACTCTTAGCTCTGTCAAAACAGACAGGTTCAGCCAGCCAATGTCACTATTTTCACTTCATAAAGAAGCACATCAGTCTGGTGCCAAAAGCAAGGGGTTTGGCATCAGAACAAGAATAAAAATCCTTTCTCTTCTACTTTTTACCCATTGAGATTGTGCAATCATTTTACCTGTTTACACCTCAGTCTTCTCTAGGAATATTTAGGGATTATTGTGAAATATAGGATTATTATAGGCAAGATAAATAAAACAGAGTCTGTGTGTAGGATTTCTTTTCCTTTCATCTATCCTCTCCCTTTTTAATTATTAGTATCTGTAGTTGGATGATCATGTTGACAAAGCACTCTGCCTCATTTACATTATTTGCCTAAACTTATAAGAGAATTGCCAAATATAAAATTAGTTGATTTTAAAAGAAGAATACTTAAGAAAATTCTGAAATATCATCAGAATTTTTGATTACCAAATAATTGAAAAGAATACTTGTGGATATTTTAATTAATATTTTTTACCCACTACCCCTATTTACAAGAGGCTTAAACATGCTGTAAAAAGATTTTAAGAAACTTTTTAACAGTTCTTTGAAAAAAACAATACCAAGATACTAAACTAACCAAAGTTTAACATAAAGCTTTCTTTTTACAATTAAAGCATAAGATCTTATTAATTCATGGAATTATATTTTTCTCAATAAAGAAAATTTTAAATAGTCTTATACATCAGTAGAAAATAGTTGACACAATTGTGGGCTTTCTACCCAATTGCCTATATTTGAACCCAAATTCCAGCATCCACCAGCTAGTGACCCTAGGCATGTTACTGCACCTCCCTGTTACTCACTATTCCCCTGTAAAAGGGAGACATTTCAATACTCACCCACTAGGCCTGAGTCAATGCATGTGAAGTGCTTGCATGAACACCTCACAATGAGTAACTGTTCAATAAATGTTAACTATTATTTTTTATTTAGAAATATTTTTGTTATATATATATGTCAGCTAACAATATAAGGAAATTAGTATCAGAACAGAATTAGAACTCTGTTTTGTTAAGGCGAAATATAAGCACTGTTTTTCTGTGCCACAAGAATGTCAGTTATTCTAACCCTTCATTAGGCAACTGAAGAAAATTAGAAAATTTAACTTATCCAAAGTTACCCAATAAGTTGGTGTCAGAATAGAAAAAAACATCAACTACCAACTGAAAAGGTGTTAGTTACTTTACTTAAAGCTAATAAAAAAGATAGTCCTCAACCTGGATTCCGGCTATAAAAGAACAATACAAAACAGAACATAAAAAACCTGTGGGACAACTCCGAAAGGTGAAATGTACGTGTAATGAGAATAACAGAAGGAAAAAAAAAAAGAGAGAGAAATGCCCAGAAGAAATAACTGAAGCAATAATCACTGAGAATTTCTCCCAAATTAATGTTAAACATTAAACCAGAGAATTGAAGATCACCAAGCAGGATACATGCTTAAAAAATGACACCTAGGCATATCATAGCCAAACTTCAGAAAATCGAAGATAAAAAAAACAATCTTGACAAAAGCCAAAGAGGTGGGGTGTGGGGTGGGGCACAGTTAGAAACACCTTACCTATAGAGGAGCAAAGCTAAGAATTACATCTGATTTCTCCAGAAATTATGCAAGCAAGAAAATAATTAAGTGAAGCATTTAAAATGTTGAAAGGAAAAACCCACTAACCTAGAATTCTGTACCTTATGAAATTATTCTTCAAAAGTGAAGGCAAAATGAAGATTTTCTCAGACAAACAAAAATTCATGGAATTTGTTGCCAGAGATCTGCCTTGCGAGAAATGTTGGAAGCAAAGAAAAAGTTGATCTCATGGAGGTGAAGAATAGGTGGTGGTAAGAAAAAGCTGGGAAGAGTAGTGGGGAGGGCAGGAGGAAGGGAAGCTGTTTACTGGGTATGAAAATACAGTAAGATAAAAGGAATAAATTCTAGTGTTTGATAGCACAGTAGGATGACAATAGTTAACAATAATTTATTGTATACTTCAAAGTAGCTAAAAGGAAAGACTTGAAATGTTCCCTAAACAAAGAAATTATGAATGTTTGAGGTGACAGGTATTCTGATGACCCTGATTTGGTCATTACACATTGTATGCATATATGAAAATAGCATATGTACTCCTTAAATATTTACAATTATTATGTATCAAAAATAAATAAATATTGTTAAATGTGGTATATATATATACAAGGCAATACTATTCATCCTTTAAAGGGAAGAAAATTCTGTCATTTTCAAGAGCATAAATAAATTTAGAAGACAATATGCTAAGTGAAATAATCCAGGGATGGAAAAACTAACAACCCTTTATCTCACTTATATGTAGAATCTAAAAAAGCGCAACTCATAGAAGTAGAGAATAGAATGGTGGTTAGAGACTGGAATCCCAAAGACTGGGATTAGGGGAGAGCAGGGAAAGAAGAGACAGTAGTCAAAGACTACAGCATTTCAATTGGGAGAAATAAACTCTGGTGAAGTATTGCACAGCATGGTGACTGTAGTTTTAATAATGTACTGTATATTTCAAAATTTCTAAAAGTATAGATTTTGAATATTCTCACCACAAAGAAAAGATTAGTGTGTGAGGTGATGACTATGTTAATTAGCCTGATTTAATCATTCTATATTGTATATGTATATCATAACATCCTATTATAGCTCATAAATATATATAATTATTATTTATCTATTAAATAATGAACTTAGAAAACAATAAGCCATTAGCTAAGCTAACTAAGAATAATAGAGAGAAAACACAAATTACTGATATCAGAAATGAAAGAGAGACCGTAGATCTCATGGACATTAAATGGATTAAGAAAAGAATGTTATGAACGACTGTCTTTGCCCACAGATTTGATAAGCTAGATGAAAAAGACCAATTCCTTGAAAGACACAAATTGCAATAATAAGAAAATAAACATCCCAATTTAAAAATGGGCAAAAGATTGAAACAGATGCTTCACCAAAGAAGATATAAGCACATGAAAAGATGTCCAACACGCACTAGGGAAATGCAAATTATGACCACAATAAGATATCACTACACATGTAATAGAATGACTAAAATTAAAAAGACCCTACCAAGAGTTGGTGAGAATGAACAGCAACTGAAATTCTCATGAAGTGCTGTTGTAACTTAAAATGGTACAACCACTTTGTTAAATGGTTTGTCAGTTAATAAAAAATATAACTGTACACCTATCATATCAGCCACTCAACTCTTAATTATTTACTCACAAGAAAAGAAAGCCAGTATCTACAAGACTTGTAAAAGAATATTTGTCTTTATTTGTATTAGCCAAAAAACTGTAAACAAACTAAATGGCAAATGGATGAACAAATTTAGCATACCCATACAATAAACTACTACTGAGAAATAAAAAGAAATGGAGTGTTGAGGTGGGTAAAAACATGAATAAATGTCAAAATAAACACATTGAGTTGAAGATGCTAGACAAAAAAGAGTGCATACTATATGATGCCATCTATATTAAATTCTAGAATATGCAAACTAGCCCATAAAACAGGGATTTGGATCATTTTCTGAACGGTACAATCCTGAACACCATAATCCCAAATGCTGAAATTACAGAAGATCAAAAATGCCTAACGTCCAAATTCCTACTGTCTAAACTTTCTAATGTCTAAAATCCCCCAGAATCACAATCACAAAATAGTTGCATCATGTTTGATTGACTTATTACCACGTTATTGTCTAAATGCAGAAAAAAAATTCAATTGAGTCCCCAAACTATAATGATGGATTTGGAATTAGATGTGACCAAAGCTTCTAAAAGTGAGTTTCAAAGTGTTGCCAATAAAGTTTGTTTTGCTCCATTCAACCCAATGCATTTGTTAGAAAATTCAGATGAGTGGACTGGCCATGAGATAATGGCAATGATAAAAACTGCAGTTTAAAAATGTGCCATTTTCCTGCATTGACATTCCTTCTAGCTGATGACCTCTCAAGAGATTTTAATTAATTAAAACCACATTTGCCTGAAGAAGCCAGTGAAGTTACTCACTGGCTTTAAAACAATTATGTGCAAGGTAGGATAAGAAGGCACTTATGCAATGGTGTTGCTGTTTGATCACCAGTATTATTTCCACCAAATTTGTGGTCTGTGTATGAGTACAAGCAAAGTGGGTTTTCAAGTACCAAAAACAACATACAAGCATAGCATAGAAGATAGAAATGCTAGTTTCAGTGTATATCAAATCGCAGAAGAATTTCAAAAAGAGAAATACCACATAGAAAATGAATGTGAATGTATTCTCCAATGGCTATGTCAAAAAAGAAAAAAAAGCAGCTATTTATCACCTTGTAAGGCCTTAAAATATAGTTAATAATCATGAAGATCAGCAACCTCTTATACACTGTCTGCATGCAATTGCCCATAATCTATCCTGTCACCCCGTCATACCCTTTTTCGTATGTTGAATTTTCTTTTCAGTTTTTTTATTTTTTTCTTTTATTTCATTTTTCCCACTATTTTAAATTGTCAGCATTATTTTTTACAATTCACTATGCTGTGTATTCCATCTTTGCATCATTTCCAATACTGGAGCCGTAAATTGTGTTGGACTATTAGTGAGTTCAAATTCATTTTATACATTTTTTGCAAAAGTGACTTCATGGAAGTGCATTATCATAATGTTGACTGTATGTAAACATGATGCATATACATTAAAAAATTGAAACTTCCTCAGTAAGTGAAGAGATGTCCTTTTCGTACATTTGCATTTGTGACAGATAAAATTCATGAGATCCTGGGTCTTTGGAGGGCTGGCTCAGTGGTGATGCTGGCTTTTGGTTGAGCTGGTCAAAAACCTCAGTTGTGCATCACAGTATTTCAGATGACTGCAATTATAAAGCTAGGTACACACAATTAGCACCCATAGTAATAGGTTTTATACATTTTGGTTTTTCACCTATTTCTTTATGGATATAGTTCATCTGCTCATGACTATTATACCCATGTGACTGTCAATAGTATACCTCAGTGTATTATGCTTGCAAAAATATGTATGTTATTGTTGCCTACTTTATTGCATAAAGTGACCTATGAAGTGTTGTCATGTTTTTATGTTTCTCAAATAAATCCATTTAAAAAATGTAAACAAATATCTTTTTACAAATTTTTTAAATTTTTTCCAAAATTTTATTTCTAGGATTTTGAGATTTGGGGATTTCAACATTTGGGATTATGTCATACAGGATTTTGTCTTTTGGGACTATAAAGAGCTCCCATGACAAAATCCTATTAGAGGTGCCAGAGGGACAGCAGGGGAGAGAAGGAGAGTCAGAGAAGTTGGAGGGGAGAATTACAAAAGGGCAAAAAGAAACTTCAGGGTGTGTTAAATGTTCATTATACTGACTGTGATAATTTAATGTGTATACATATATGTCATAACTTATCAAATTTAATATGTTAAATATGTGCAGTTTATTTCATGTCGATATACCTTCATGAAGGTATAAAGTAAGTAAAATGTTACACAACATGCTGATGTGATAACAAGTATGCTCTAAATTACACTAAAATTATAGTTCTCAAATTTAGAAGTGTTTTCAATACCTTTAAAAAATAATCAAACATATTTACTACAAAATTTCAACATTAAGAGATTTCTTCCTGGCCTCTTAGTCAAATTTAAACGTAATTAAACTGCCATTAAATTAAACTGTCAGTAAAATTAAATTGTCATGGGTGGGGGCAGGGGGAAGGATGGCATTAGGAGATATACCTAATGCAAATGACGAGTTAATGGGTGCAGCAAACCAACATGGCGCATGTATACATATGTAACAAAACTGCACCGTGTGCACATGTACCCTAGAACTTAAAGTATAATAAATAAATAAATAAATAAATAAATAAATAAATAAATAAATAAATAAATTTAAAAGTAAAATGTATATTTAAATGTAAAATGTTTTTAATAATTTTCTGAAGTTTTAACACCTTAGTGGAAAAAACTTATTCTTAATATTCTTAAAAAACCCAAAAGTGATGCCAAATGGCATTGTTTTTGAGGTCTGAAGCCTTCTTCCTTGCAGATGTTTTCAAAGTGAATTTTTTTCTCCTAAGTAACCCATATTTTATACAACCAGCATTCGTTTGACATTCTTACTCTTTAATTTACATTAGTTTGTGAAAACCAAATTAAACATTCTGAGTTAAATCAAAGCAAGGATGCAAGTAGATTATTTTATCCCTGTCCTCATTTTCCAAAATCATAAGTCCAGCAAAGTAGTAGATATGAAAATTTTCAGGACAAAATTTTTCTAGTAAGAAGCAAGATCTTTTATTTTACGATCTCTTTTCATGATCTCTGCCATTTGCTGTAAGTCTTCTTCCAAAGGATATCTTTGCTTTAATGAACTCAATGTCATAATCTCTATACATGTATAATAAAAATACTTCCATTCTTTATTATTACCCATTGATAACATGATTAATGTGCCTTTCAAATATCAGCTACCTGCAGTGCAAATATAGAACACTCCACCTCACACCACTAACCTCGGGTGCAAGCTGACTCTTTGTAGACGGATTTTTAAAATTATTTAGCTAGCTATCTTGCTCAGCATTTACTACGATTTCAGTTTGCATTGAAATGAGAAATGCAAAGAGTTAATCAGTAGCAGAGCTAGTATATTCTGTTTTGCAGCATTAACTCATCTTCATGTTTAAAGGCAGAATGCCATTCTTTCTCACTATTCCAACTACAAGTATTTAGAAGATGATTATCTCAAAGCTCTTTAAGTGTTTTTAAGAGCAGGCTAAATATTTTTTAAACAATTTTAATGTTAATGTCTTCAGACAGGCATGCACTCTCCAAGTGGTTGTATCTCCACCACTCTCTATAGCAAGCCAGCCATTTCACACATTTCTATTATGGCTGGTCCACAAGGTATTTCAGTTTTTCACACCTAATTTATAAAGCATTAGAAGTTTTAAATTGAAAGACTGTTAGGAGTTTAAAGGATCTTAGAAATATATACCCAATCTTCTCACTTTACTAGTTAAACACAGATGAAAGATTTACTCAACAGTAAGCATTAAATTACCAGCAGAATAGCAGATAAATCAAACTTTCTCACTCCTAATATTCCTTTTCCATTACAATGCTCTAGTCTTTCTAGCTTCTAGTCTTAAACCTAAAATTTTCTCCCCATACAATGTAAGCTTCAAGAGGGTGAGCTATTTATCTCTGAAGTCAAAAACATTCAGAACATTCAAACAAATAAGTGATTATGAATTTTTGATAAATATATGGGTGATGCTTGGTCAGAAGTGGTGTGAGAAGCAGGAGAATCAATATTAACTGACGTAAGTTACTTCCCAGGTATTTCATATACGTAATTGCATTGAAGCCTTCCAAAAACTGCAGGAGAGGAGTTGTTGCCCCATTTTATAGATGAGTAAATTAAATACCATAGGTGACAGTATACACAATGTGCCTGATTCTATTATCTTATACTCTGTTCACTACAATGGTCCATAGCTATAATACAAAAAACCAGTAGTAACATTCTTGGTTTTAATATATTTATGATGTCTACACAACATAATAAGAGCACTTGTAATATGGTAGACATTGTGGGTCAATTTTTATGGCTTTAGTGCTATTATCTTACTAAAATGGAGATTTTATCCCCATTTTCCAGATAAGAAAATGAGGCAAGACTAATTTTAAAACTTACTTAAAGTCAAACTGTGACATGGCAGGATCAGACAGACATGCAAGGAAGTTGGCTCCAGAGTTCATGTCTATAACTAGTACACTGAACTACCACATGGACTAAAATGATGGTTCTGAAAGTATGGTTCCCTGAAGAACAGGAGCAGCAGCATCACCTGATAATTTGTTAGAAATGCAAGTCATTGGGCACCACCCAGACCTATTGAATCAGAATCTGTGGGGCTGACACTGAGCATGCAGTATCTTAACAGCCTTCTGATGCACAATAAAGTTTGAGAACCACTGAATGAAAAACATGATGCAATTGTTTTTAAGATACTCTTACTCACCTTTTTGTACACTTCTAGAATTTTTCCACACATGTACATACTTTTAAAAATATATATCAAACTGTACTGTTTTGTCATTTTTTTCTCTAATCAATGTGTCATGAACATTTTTGTATATTGATAGTATTTTTCAAGACCATAACTTTCAACAGCAGCTTAGTCCTCTTTCAAATGCACTTAACTTACTAGTGAAGTCCCTGTTGTGTCAAGAACCATGAACAGTCTGATATTTTTACCCTACTTGTAAGCCAAAAAGTTAACCTGTTACTGATTCATGGATGGTGACAGAAGACACAAGACTATAAGTAGGAGAAAAAAGATTTTATCACTCACAGAACAGCAAGAAATAGAATCATCTGCATACTTGCATTGTCCTCCCCTCCCGTCAAGTCCCAGGAAGGTGTACCATGCTTTCAGCTGACACCTGTATACAAAAAAAAGATTGCATTACAAGAGAAGAACCCAGGACCAAAAGTCTGAGGCTTTTTGACAAGCTGCCAGTCACTGTAGCCAGCAACACATAAGCCAGGGCTTCTCCTCTCAAGGCATGTGCTGTTATAAATTACATGGTAGTCAGGTTGTGGTCACCTTGACCTACTCATTTGACTTGTGACTAGCTACATAAGCTACTCAGAACACAAAAGATATAAGCCTTGCAATCTGGAACACTTTCCAAGAATGTGGATGAATACTCAGGACCCATGGGGGATACCACTCTCAACAATTGTTGGACATTTTGAGTATTTTAAAATTTTTATTATTTTCAATAATGCCACAGTAAACCATCATGTGCTTAAAATTCTTAATTTCTTGTTATTTACTTAGGATACATTCCTGGAAATAAAATTGCATGGTCAAAAGCCTCTTTCTCTCAGCTTTGACTAATACTTCACTGAAGAGATTATGTGAAAAACCCCATTTTCTGCAAATTCTTACCAACACTAGGTAGTTTTCTGTATTATTAAAATTTGGAATGTCTTTTAAAAAATCACATTATTAATGCTAATTATAAATAGAGCTCTTTGGTTATCACTAAAGTAAACATTTTAATACGTGTATTAGAATTTGTATTTCTTCTGTGTTTGACCAGTAATAGTACTTGCCATTTTTTTCTTGAAATTACATATTTGAATTATACATAATTGACATATCTTTAATAATCCTCATAGGCTTCTCCCTTATTATATGTGAACACCACATATATATTATCTATATATGTCCACAATTATTTTAATAATAATCTGCTGAAAGATTGATTTTCTAATTATTGCTGAAAGACCATACCACTGTAAATTTTTTTTTTACCATTTCTTTAGGTAAACTACAATTAGAATAATCCACTTTTGAAAGATCACTCTGCTGATCAAATAAAGCATATTTTTCAATACAATTTGCTATTGAGAGTTCTTAGATTCCGTAGTAGGAGGATTACAAGAAAGTTTCAATAAATTTTTGTTGTAAATTTACATAGGTCTTTCTTTGCTAATGATTTGGTACTGATGGTTCTTGCTCACTTCTGCCAGCAGTCAGTCCTGTTTTAATGTAAGCCCATGATTTCAAAAATAAGAATTTTCACTGGCTATCAAAATCTTATTTTAATACATATGTATCAGTTTACTCTCTGCAGTAAAAATATGAATATATTTCCTAAGGATTTTTTTTTTGTGGTGCCCTCTGCTGCCTGTGGTTCTTATTTCCGCTTTGTGACATAACCCTGCAAACTACAGTAGAACTGTACATAAAGGAGTTATGCAGAACAGGGAAGTATTATTACAAGTGAACATCTAAATGACTCCTCTCAGCTCTGCTCATCCTCCCAGTTCTGCTCTGCCATCTTTATTCTTAAACCTATTGATTCCCTGTACATTTCTTCCATGAGCCTCTACATGGCTGACAACAGCACCATCCTAGCACCAGCCACACTCCACATAAAAATGCAATCACCAAAATAAAAATAAACTGCAAAAGTGCTTTTAGGAAACAATTTGTGATGTTCCACTAAACTACACTATTGTTTAGTCTTCATGCCCATAATTCTAACAGTTTCTAAATGGTCTTCTCACCCTCCTTCAGAATGAACCATATACTTCCTGAAGACTACAGTTCATAAAATAAATCTTTATAATATGAGGTAGTGCTATAATGGAAATATTGATAAATTTTAGCCTTCACACAAGATCAATGGTCTCTTGAGCCAGTACTGACCTTGATATTATTTTCTATAATATTTACCTAGGGTCAATAAATCTTGATTGTTGATACCAACTTCAGTCTATATCTGCTTACTACAGTTGGAATACAAATAAGTAAGCAGTTTTTTAAGTGAATATCACTAGCAGTATTTGTGTTTTCTTATTAAGGTATTGTAAATCTTGGTAAAGATTTACAAATAAATCAAAAATGTCTTAAGTCAAAATTACTTAATTTTGGAGAATCAAGTCCTTTCTTTCTGTTGCATAATGGGTATGGAACATTCTATCTGGGAGTGATTATAAAAGTCAAAAAGAGAATAGTATGCTCATATTAAATTATTTGCCATGAAATGTGAAATTTCCTGAGTGCATTGAAAATCCAAAGAGTTGGTCCCAGTCACCCAGCAAGTAGGAAGCAGGCCTCTGGTATGCAGCTGAGCCAAAGCTGGTGGATGGGCAGGTATGAGAGCAAATACAGCAATGCCACTGTGGACACAGACCTGGAGTGTATGGTGTCACTCTGGAAAAGCCATGAGTTACAACCCTTCATGTTACAAGTAACCAAGGTTGCTGGGTGGGCATGCAGGGGTTGTCAGGGTACCTTTGCAGGCTCATTTTGCACTGTGTAATTTCTGCATTAGGAGGACCACATGAAAGAGTAAAACAAGTCTATGCTGAGGCTGTGAGATCACTGAGAGGGTGTGCACTGTGGGCATGTAGCTGAGGCATAGCACACTGTATGTACTGACATTCCTGCACAACTGGCTCATGATGCAACTTCAGCAGCATAAACAAAACATAGCACCAGACCCAGTAGAACATCCCTTACCCTACTAATGTCCCTCCAGCCTAATCTACTAACAAAGCTTGACATTATGCTTATTTTAAAAGAGGAAAAGAAATTCCAACAAAAAATTTTATACCCAGCCAAATTAAGTTTTCTAAGTGTAGGAGAAGTAAAATAGCTTCCAAACAAGTAAATGCTAAGGGAATTCATTCCCACCAGACTTGCCTAGCAAGAAGTCTTTAAGAAAGTGATAAACATGGAAATCACAGACCATTACTGGCCACCAAAAAAAAAAAAATGGTCTATATATGTGCTTATGTTTATAGACCATTGACACTATAAAGCAACTACACAATCAAGTCTACATAACAACCAGCTAACAACACAATCACAGGTTCAAATCTGCACATATCAGTAATAGCCTTGAATGTAAATGGGATAAAGGCCCCACTTAAAAGGCACAGAGTGGTAAGTAGGATATCAAAGGATGATCTAACTATATGCTGTCTTCAGGAGACCCATCTCAGGTACAATGATGCCCATAGGCTCAAAGTAAAGAGATGAAGAAAAATTTATCAAGCAAATGGAAAACAAAAAGGGTTAGAGTTGCTATTCTAATTTCAGACAAAACAGATTTTAAACCAACAATGATTTTTAAAAACAGACAAAGAAGGGCATTACATAATGGCAAAGGGTTCAATTCAATGAGAAGACTCAACTATTCTAAATATTGATGTACCCAAAACTGAGCACTCAGATTCATAAAACAACTTCTTTGAGACCTACAAGAGAGTAAGATAACCACACAATAATAGTGGGAGATTTCAATTCCCCGCTGACAGTACTAAACAGATCATTAAGACAGAAAAGTAACAAAGATATTTGGGACCCGAACTCAGCACTTCACCAAACTGACCTAACAGACATCTACAGAACACTCCACCTAACAAAAACAGAACATACAGTCTTCTCAGCTGCACATGGGACATGCTCTGAAATCAACCACACACTGAGCTATAAGACAAATCTCAACAAATTTAAAAAAAAATGATACCAACCACACTCTTAGATCACAGTGCAATAAAAATAGAAATTAATACCAAAAAGATCTCTCAAAACCATACAATTAGATGAAAATTAAATTAAACAATAGGCCCCTGAATGACTTTTTGGCAAACAATGAAATTAAAACAGAAATCAAAAAACTCTTTGAAATTAATGAAAATGGAGATACTACATACTAGAATCTCTGAGACACAGCAAATGCAGTGTCAAGAGGAAAATATATAGTGCTAAACATCCATATTAAAAAGTTACAAAGATCTCAAATTAACAACCTAACATCACAACTAGAGGAACTAGAAAAACAAGAGCAAGCCAAATCCAAATCTAGCAGAAGAAAAGAAATAATGAAAATTAGAGCTGAATTGAATGAAATGGGGATGAGAAAAAATATGTAAAAGATCAATGAAACCAAAGGTTGATTCTTAATAAATAAATAAGATTGACAGACCACTAGCTAGACTAATTTAAAAAAGAGAGAAGATTGAAATAAACACAATCAAAATTGACAAAGAAGACATTACCACTGTTGCCACAGAAATACAGAAAACCCTCAGAGATTATTACAAACACCTCTATGCACACAAACAGAAAACCTAGAGGAAATGGATAAAGTCCTGGAAACACAAGACCTCCCAATACTGAACTAAGGAGAAATGGAAACTCTGAACAACCAATAAGGAGTTCTGAAATTGAATCAGTAATAAAAAAGCTACCAATCAGTAAAAGCCCTGGACCAGATAGATACACGGCCAAATTCCACCAGATGTATAAGGAAATGCTGGTACCAATCCTACTGAAACTATTACTAAAAATCAAGGAGAAGTGACTCCTTCGTACCTCATTCTATGAGACCAGTATCATCCACATACTGAAACCTGGCAGAGACACAATGAAAAAAAGAAAACTTCAGACCAATAACCCTGATGAATATAGATTTAAAAATCCTCAACAAATACTAGCAAACTGAATCTGGCAGCACACCAAAAAGTTAACCCACCACAATCAAGTAGGCTTTATTCCTGAGATGCAAGGTTGGTGTAACCTATACAAATTAATAAATGTGATTCATCACATAAACAGAACTAAAAACAAAAAACTACATTACCTCTCAACAGATGCAGAAAAGGCTTTCCACAAAATCCAACATCCCTTCATGCTAAAAATCACTAACAAACTAGGCATTGAAGGAACATACCTCAAAATAATAAGAGCTACCTATGACAAACTCAGAGCCAACATCATATAAACAGGCAAAAGCTGAAAGCATTCTACTTAAGAACTGGAACAAGACAAGGATGCCCACTCTCACTATTTCTATTCAACAAAGCACAGGAAGTCCCAGTCAGAGCAATCAGGCAAGAGAAAGAAATAAAAGGCATCCAAGTAGGGAGAGAGGAAATCAAACCATCCCTGCTTACAGACAATATGGATTTACACTTAGAATACCCCATAACCTCTGCCCAAATGCTCCTTGAACTGATAAACTAACTTCAGCAAAGTTGCAGGATACAAAATCAATGTACAAAAATCAGTAGCATTTCTATACACCAACAGCCAAGCTGAGGGCCAAATCAAGAATGCAATCCCATTCATGATTGCCACAGAAAGGATAAAATACCTAGGAATACAACCAACCAGGAAGGTGAAAGGCCTCTACAATGAGAATTACAAAATACTGCTCAAAGAAACCACAGATGACATAGCCAAATGAAAAAACATCCCATGCTCATGGATAGGAAGAATTAATATTGTTAAAATGACCATACAGCCAAAAGCAATTGACAGATTCAATGTTATTCCTATCAAACAACTAATGACATGGTTCATAGAATTAGAAGAACTGTTGACTGAAATTCATTTAGAACCAAAAAAGAGCCTGGCTAACAGCCAAGGTAATCCAAATCAAAAACAAACAAACAAACCGGAAGGCATCACATTACCCAACTTCAAACTATACTACAAGGCTACAGCAACCAAAACAGCATAGTTCTGGGTACAAAAACAGACACATAGACAACTGAAACAAGATAGAGAACCCAGAAATAAAGCCATACACGTACAACCATCTTGTCTTTGAAAAAGCTGACAATAACAAACAATGGAGAAAGGACACCTTATTCAATAAATGCTTCAGGAATGACTGGCTAGCCATATGCAGAAGATTTTAGCTGGACCCCTTACTTTTCACCATATATGAAAATCAACTCAGGGTGGATCAAAGACTTTAATGTAAAAACCCAAAACCACAAAAACCCTAGAAGAAAACCTAGAATATACCATTCTGGACATAGGCCCTGGCAAAGACTTCATGATGCAGGCTCCAAAAGCAATTTCAAAAATAAAAATTGACAAGTAAGACCTAATTAAAGAGTTTCTGAGCAGCAAAAGAAACTTAATAAACAGACAACCTGCAGAACGGGAGAAAATATTTGCAAACTATGCATCTGACAAAGTTCTAATATCCAGAATCTATAAGGAACATAAACAAATCACAAGCAAAAACCAAACAACCCTATTAAAAAATGGGCAAAGGATATGAACAGATACTTCTCAAAAGAAGACATACATGCAACCAAAAAGCATATGAAATAAAGCTCAATATCACTAATTATCAGAGCAATGCAAATCAAAACCACAATGAGTTACCATCTCACACAGTCAGCATGGATATTATTAAAAAGTCAAAAAATAACAGATGATGGTAAGATCACAGAGAAAAGGGAACACTTACACACTGCTGATGGGAATGTAAATTAGTTCAGCCACTGTGGAAGGCAGTCTGGAGATTTCTGAAAGAAATTAAAATAGAAATGCCATTTGACCTAGAAATCCCATTGTTGGGTACACGCCAAAGGGAATATAAATTGTTCCACTATAAAGACACATGCACATTTTGTTCATTGCAGCATTATTGACAATAGTGAAGACACTGAATCAATCTAAATGCCCATCAGTGGTGGACTGAATAAAGAAAACATACATCTACACCATGGACTACTATGTAGCCATAAAAAAAAAATGAGAGCATGTCCTTTGGAGCAACATGGCTAATCTAATTTACATTCCCACCAACAGCATATAATCATTCCCTTTTCTCTGCAACCTTGCCAGCATCTGTTATTTTTGATTTTTAATAATATTAATAGTTATGCTGACTGGTATGAGATTGTATCTCATTTCGGTTTTGATTTGTATTTCCCTAATGATTAGTGATATTGAGCTTTTATTCATATGCTTATTGGTTGTATGTATGTCTCCTTTTGGAAGTGTCTGTTCATGTCCTTTGGCCACTTTTTAATAGGATTGTTTTTTGCTTGTTGATTTGATTATGTTTCTTACAGATTCTGGATATTAGACCTTTGTCAAATGCATAGTTTTTCCTTTGTAACAACATGGATGGAGGCTATTATCCTAACTGAATTAATGCAGGAACAGGAAACCAAATAGTACCTGTTCCACTTATAAGTGGGAGCTAAACACTGAGTACACATGGACACAAGGAAAGGAACAATAAATACCAGGGCCTGCTTGAAAGTGGAGGGTTCGGGAGGAGGGTGAGGATTGAAAAACTACCCATTCAGTGTTATGCTGATTAACTAGATGACGAAGCTATCTGTAAACCAGAGCCCCGTTATATATAATTTTCCTATGGAACAAACTTTCACATGTACCCCTTGAACCTAAAAGTTCAAAAGAAAAAAAAAGATTGCAGTCCATTATATTGGAGCAGGTGCTGAAGGGCTAATTTGGAGCTGAGAGGCATAAAGTCAATAACCATGTTCCTGAACACATTCACACTTTGGTCATTGTTATTTATCCCTTTGAAAATTGTCTGTTGGTGTCATAATCATATTTTTCTCATGGGATAATTTTATATCTACTGTTTCTACAAATCCTTTACCTGTTAACAATGCCAATTTAAATAGCTCATCATTTATATTTTGTTTATAGATTTTGGACATAGCAGCGCTTTGAATTTTATGTAGAAAAAATGTACTTTTTTGCCTAAATTTCTTTTGTCTATATGCTTAAAGTTTTCCTATTAAGATCAGACAAATAATCGCCTACATTATCTTCTGCTCTACTTTCTTTTTATTTAAAATTTAAACCCCACAGGGAATTCTCTTTAATATATGATATGAAGTAGCTATCTAATTTTATTCTTCCCCAAGTGTTTTCTAATTATCTCAAAGCCTAAAAGAGCTATTTTTCCAATTGTCTTATTTTATGTCATATTATTAAATAACTGATGCTTACAGAAAGAAAAATTGATTTTATGTATACCTATGAACCTATCACACATATGTAACAGATGTTACCTACATCACACATATGTAACAAAATACATGTTACAATATAGCCATAAATTTTTAAAGGAAATAAAATGTTATATAGAGAGCTATAACCCCTCTCGGTTCTCTGTTCCTCCTTTCTATTTTTTCTGAGATGGAGTTTCACTCTGTTGTCCAGGCTGGGGTGCAGGGGTATGATCTTGCCTCACTGCAAACTCTGCCTCCTGGTTCAAGACATTTTCCTGCCTCAGCCTCCTGAGTGGCTGGGATTACTGGCACCCATCACCACACCCGGCTAATTTTTGTATTTTTAGTAGAGATGGGATTTCACCATGATGGCCAGGCTGGTCTTGAGCTCCTAACCTCAAGCAATCAGCCCTCCATGGCCTCCCAAAGTGCTGGGATTACAGGCATGAGCCACTGCACCCACACTCTGTTCCTCCTTTCTGCCCCCCTCATTTCCCAGAAGTAACTAACATCCTCATATTGGTATATATTAGCCTGTATGTTTTAATATTTTTATCACATATGTATGTATACTTATTTGTGTGTTTTATGAGTGTATGCAAATGGTATACTCTATACATCCTTTAGCAATTTGCTTATTTTTTTACTCAACATTATGCTTTTCAAATGTATCCATGTTGACAGATACACACACACTTCATTTTAATACTGTGTAATGTTCTAGTTTATTAATAAATCACATTTATTTTTCCTTTCCCTAAAACTTCGAGACAGTGTGAACTGAAATGGTTGTAATGACTTACCCTCTCACCTACAACACATGAAGTTTGCCCTTGCGCCACAACTCTACAGATTGATGTTATCAGAAATTTATTTTTGTAGATGAATTGGGTATAGAAAATTATCTCGTTTTTATCTAATTTGTATTTTCCTGAGTTACTAGTAAGATTATATGTACTGACCATTCAAATTTAATTATCCATGAGTTGCCTATCATAAACTTTCCCATTTTTCTTGGAGAAATGTACAAACAGGAGGTCAATTGCTGCAGTACGGAGAGCCATGGGCTCAAGGTAGACTAATTTGCATAGAGACCCCAGTTTCTCTCCAATAGGAAAATACTGAAGACACTAAGCTTTGCACTACAGCAAACTTGAAATGTTGCTATCCTCCTGGAAAGGATTACTGCATCACTAATAATAGTAGCAGTCATAGTGATAGTAAGGGCACACATTTCCTGCAAATCTTGGAGGTGCCAAGCAGTTTGCTTGATATGTGTTTTCTCATTTAATTTTCACAACACCACTATCAGATAAGTTCTATTATTATCTTCATTTTATAGAGGAGGAAACTGAGGCTCAGAAAGTTTGATAACTTGACTTTAGTCACACAGCTAAAAGGAAGCAAAGGCAATATTCAAATTCAGTTCACAGGACTACAGAACTCAGAATCTTAACCAGGGACCCTCTACATTAAACCCAAGGGTGCAGGGAAAACAATGTAGGGACTTAGACCAGAAAGGTATCACCACAAACTGGTGAACATTTATGGAACTGGACAGGACTAAGCTTCAATAGTGGCATCATATGGCAATAAGAAACTATACGTAGAAGATTAATGCAAATTTGCAATTATCTTGGAAATATGACTGCTAGCTTTTGGGCTGAGAAAGCCAGCTGAACAACCTGGAATGACAAGGAAGAAGAAGCACTCCATCAGGAGATGTTAGACTTCCTGCTAATAGGAAACTACTGTTGTTTGAATGATTAATTGGCAAAATAAAAGAGATATGATATATTGCTACTCCTAGTTGGTGAAGCAAGTCATTTTGTGTATGTTAACCTAATCTATAATGTATATACATGTACATTAGTGGATTGTGGATTTATAACTGCTTTTTAGAGGAAAGTGGAGATGTTTGGAATATGGCCCTAGCCTTTTGAGTTGATACAACAAACGGTAACGATAGGCTGCCATAATACAATAAAGGAAGTACATGGGACACAGTGTCAACTGAAAAGAACACATCTTAAGGTAAAGCCTCTATACTTATTATTTTCTTACTTTAGTATATCGCTTTGCATCAGAGACTAGTCAATGACTTGTAACTCAATGTTAGTTCTATAATATTTAGGCTTTTCTATTCATGATTCACCTAGTACTGATTTCCTAAAAAATTTAGAATACCTTGCTGTTGCCTTTTGTTCAAAAAGGAACACCAGTTTGAATTGAGCTTTCCAGTTTCATGCAAAAAAATCTACCCATCCTTACATCAATAGTAATTGCTCAATTATAATTAATCATTTTAGAGAACATGTTATTTTTTTATTGTTAATTTTTGTGGGTACATAGCAGGTATATATATGTAATTTTTATGTGTCTCATGTACCCTATATATAGAGAGGGTTATACACACACACACACACACATATATATCTACACACACACACACACAGGGTACATGGGATGTTTTGATACAGGCATATAATATATCATAATCACATCAGGATAAATAGGGTATCCATCACCTCAAGCATTTATTCTTTCTGTTACAACCATCCAATAATACTTTTAGTTATTTTTAAATGTACAATAAATTATTGTTGACTGCAGTCACCATGCTGTGCAATCAAATACTAAATCTTATTTATTCTATCTAACTGTATTTTTGTACCCACTAATTATCCCCACATCCCACTCCCCCTCCCACCTCATCCAATATACTTCCCAGCCTCTGGTAACCATCATTCTACACTCTACCTCCATGAGGTCAATTGTTTTACCTTCTTGAGCTCCCACAGATAAGTGAGAACATGTGAATATTTGTCTTTTCGTGCCTGGCATATTTCACTTAACATAATGATGTCCAGTTCCATCTCTTTGATATACTGATTTCCTTTATTTGGGACATATATCTAACAGTGGTATTGCGGGATTATATGGTATTTTTTTTAGTTTTTTGAGGAACCTGCATGCTGTTCTCCATGGTGGCTGTACTAAATAACATTCCCACTGACAGTGTATGAAGGTTCCCTTTTCTCCACATCCTCGTCAGCATTTGTTGTTGCCTATCTTTTGGATATAAGCTATATTACCTGGGGTAAGATAATATCTCATTGTAGTATTCATTTGCATTTCTCCGATAATCAGTGATGTCAAGCACCTTTTCATATACCTGATTGCCATTTGTGTATCTTCTTTTGAGAAATCGTTATTAATATCTTTTCTCCCTTTATAAATTAGACTATTAGATTTTTTTCTGTAGGGTTGTTTGAGCTCGTTATATATTCTGGTTATTAATTTTTGGTCAGATGAGTAGTTTCCAAATATTTTCTCCTATTACATGAGCTTTCTCTTTATGTTGTTGACTGTTTCCTTTGCTGTCCAGAAGCTTTTTAACTTGATGTGATCCCATCTGTTCATTTTTGCTTTGGTTGCTTGTGCTTGTGGGATATTACTCAAGAAATCTTTGCCCAGTCCAATGTCCTGGAGAGTTTCTCCAGTGAATTTTAGTAGTTTCATAGTTGGACGTCTTATATTTAAGTTTTTAATCCATTTTGATTTTATTTTTGTATATGGCAAGTGATCAAAGTCTAGTTTTATTCTTCTGCATATGGATATCCAGTTTTCCCATCACTGCTTATTAAAGAGACTGTTCTTTCCTCAGTGTATGTTCTTGTCACCTTTGACAAAAATGAATTCACTGAAGACGTATAAACTTATATCTGGGTTCTCTATTCTGATTTATTGTTCTATGTGTCTATTTTTATGCCAGTACCATGATGTTTTGGATACAATAACTATGTAGTATAATGTGAAGTCAGGTAATGTGATTCCTCCGGTTTTGTTCTTTTTGCTCAGGATAACACTGACTGTTCTGGGTCTTTTGTAATTCTATGTAAATTTTAAGATATTTTTGTATTTCTATTAAGAATATCATTGCTATATTGATAGGGATTGCATTGAATTTCAAGATGGCTTTGGATAGAACGGATACTATAATAATATTGATTCTTCCAATCCATGAACTTGAAATATCTTTCCAATTTTTGGGTGTTCTCCAATTTCTTGCATCAATGTTTCATACTTTTATTGTAGAGATCTTTCATTTCTTTGATATTGCATTTTATTTGTAACTACTTTGGGATTAATTTCTTAAATTTTTTCAGATCGTTTGCTGTTGGCATATAGGAAAGGTATTGATTTTTGTATGTTGATTGGTATCCTACAGTATAACTGAATTTGTTTATTGGTTCTAAGTTTCTTGTTGGAGTCTTTAGGTTTTTCCAAACACTAGATAATATCATCGGCAAACAAGGATAATTTGAATTCTTCTTTTACAACTTGGATGCTCTTTCTTTCTCTTGTCCGATTGCTCTAGCTAGGACTTCCAGTACTATGTTGAATAACAGTGATGAAAGTGAGCATCCTTGTCACATTCCAGATCTTAAAGGAAAGGCTTTCAGTTTTTCCCCATTTAGTGTGATACAAGCTGTGAGTCTGTTGTATATGGTTTATACCGTGTTGAGGTATGTTCCTTCCATACCCAGTTTTTTTAGGGTTTTTATTATGAATGGTTGTTGAATTTTATCAAATGCTTTTTCAGCGTTGATTAAAATGATCATATGATTTTTCTCTTTCATTCTATTGATATATCATATTGACTAATTTGCATATGTTCAACCATCCTTGCATCCCTGGGATGAATCCCACATGGTCATGATGAATGACCTTTTTAATGTGTTGTTGAATTTGGTTTGCTAGCATTTTGTTGAGGATTTTTGCATCAATGTTCATCAGATATATTGGCCTGTAGTTTTATTTTTTGATTTGTCTTTTTCTGGTTTTGATATTAGAGTAATATTGACCTCATAAAATGAGTTTGGAAGTATTCCCTCCCCCTCAATTTTTCAGAATAGTTCGTGTAAGATCAGTATTAGTTCTCTTTGAAATCTTTGGTAAAATTCAGCAGTGAACCCATCAGGTCCTGAACTGTTTTGTTGCTGGAAGAGTTTTTATTATGGCTTCAATCGTATTACTCGTTACTAATCTGTTCTGGTTTTGAATTTCTTCATGGTTCAGTCTTGGAAAGTTGTATATGTCTGGGAATATGCCATTTGAAGGTTTTCCAATTTATTGGTATAAATTTGCTCATGTAACCTTTAATGATACTTTGTATTTCTTTGGTATTGGCTGTGATGTCTCCCTCTTTATCTCTGATTTTATTTATTTGGGTCTTCTCTCTTTTTTCTTGGCTAATCGAGCTAGAAGTTTGTCAGTTTTGTCTATATTTTTAAAAACAGCTTTTTTCATTGATCTTTTGTAGTGTTTTCTTCCTTTCAATTTCATTTATTTCTGCTCTGATCTTTACTATTCCTTTTCTTCTACTAATTTTGCATTTGGTTTGCTCTTGCTCCTCTAGCTTTTTAAGATGCATTATTAGGTTTTTTTATTTGATGTTTTTTGATGTAGGTGCTTACTACTATAAACTTTTCTCTTAGTACTGATTTTGTTTTATTCCATAGGTTTTGGTATGGTGTTTTCATTTTCATTTGTTTCAAGAAGTTTTTTAGTTTCCTTCCTTCTTTCTTCATTGACCCACTGGTCATTCAGGAGCATATTGTTTAATTCCATTTGTTTGTCCAATTTCCAATATTCCTCTGTTATTGATTTCTAGTTCTATTCCACTGTAGTCAAAGAAGATACTGGATATGATTTCAATTTTTTGAATTTTTTCAGATTTATTTTGTGGCCTAACTATGATCTATGTTTGAGAATGACCCATATGCTGAGAAGAATGTGTATTCTGAAGCCATTGGATAAAATGTTATGTAAATATCTATTAGGTCCATTTGTTCTATTGTGCAGATTAAGTCCAATGTTTCTTTGTTGATTTTATGTCTTGATGATCTGCCTAAAGCTGAATATGGCATGTTAATGGTTTCCAGCTATTACCGTATCGGGGTCTGTCTCTGTCCTTGGCTCTAATAATATTTGCTTTATATCTCCGAGTACTCCCGTGTTGGGTGCATATATATTTAAAATTATTATATCCTCTTGCAGAATTGACCCCTTTATCATTAAATAATAATTTTGTCTCTTTTTACAGTTTTTGTATTGAAATCTATTTTATCTGATATAAGTATAGCTACTTATACTCTTCTTCGGTTTCCATTATATCTTTTTCCATCCCTTTATTTTTAGTCTATGTGTGCCTTTACAGGTGAAGTGTGTTTCTTATAGGCAACAGATCATTGGGTCTTGTTTTTTATCCATGCAGCTACTCTGCGTCTTTTGATTGGAGAGTTTAGTTCATTTACATTCAATATTATTAATTATAAGTAAGGACTTACTTCTGCCATTTTCTTATTTTTTCTGGCTGTTATATGGTCTTCTCTTCTTTCTTCCTTTTTGTCTTCCTTCTAGTGATGGTGATTTCTCTGGTGGTATGTTTTAATTTCCTGCTTTTTATGTTTTTTCATATCTATCATATATTTTTTAACTTGTAGTTACTGTGACACTTGCAAATAATATCTTATAACCCATTATTTTAAACTGATAACAACACTGATTTTATAAGAAAGCAAACAGAAAACTAATAAAGACTCAACACAAACTTCTTCCCCACTCTTTTTAACTTTTTGTTGTTTGTACTTATATCCTATTGTACTCTCTATGTATGTAAAAGTTGTCTTCATTATTATTTTTGGTTATTTCATCATTTAATCTTTCCACTAAAGAAATGAATAATTGACACACCACAATGAGATTACTATAATATTCTGTGCTTTTCTGTGTACTTACTATTACCAATGAGTTTTGCACCTTTAGATTATTTCTTATTGCTCATTAACATACTTTTCTTTCACACTGAGGAATTCATTTTAGCATTTCTTGTAGAACAGGCCTGGTGTTGATAAAATTCCTCTGTTTTTTGTTTTTCTGGGAAAGTCTTTATTAAGCCTTCATGTTTGAAGGACATTTCTACTGCATTTACTATTATAGGATACATCTTTTTTTCTTCAGAACTTTAAATATGTCATGCCAGAGACATATTTAAAGTTTCTCAGTGTAAACTTCACCTGTCTCCTGCTCTGTAACGTTTTCACTGAGAAGTCTACTGCGAGATATATTGGAGCTCCATTGCATGTGATTGGTTCCTTTTCTCATGCTGCTTTTAGGATTCTTTCTTTATCCTGGACTTTGGGAGTTTGATTATTAAACACCTCGAGGTAGTTTTCTTCGGGTTAAATCTGCTTGGTGGTCTATAATGTTCTTGTACTTGGATATTAATATCTTTCTCTAGGTTTGGAATGTTCTCTATTATTATTACTTTGAATAAACTTTCTACCCAAATCTCTCTCCCTGCTTTAGGCCAGTAACGCTTAGATTTCCCTTTTTGAGACTATTTTCTAGCTCTCGTAGGCAGGATGTATTCTTCTTTTTTATTCTTTCCAGTTTTGTCTCTTTTTACTGTATTTTCAAATAATTTTCAAGCTCACTGATTCTTCTGATTGATGAATTCTGCTGTTAAGAGACTCTTATGCATTCTTCAGTATGTCAATTGAATTTTTCAGGTCTAGAACTTCTGCTTGATTACTTTTAATTATTTCAGTCTCTTTGTTAAATTTATCTGACAGGATTAGAATTCCTCCTCTGTGTTGGATTTCATTGAGCTTCTACAAAACAGTTATTTTGAATTCTCCGTTTGAGGTTATATATCTTCGTCTCTTTAGAATTGGTCCCTGGCACCTTATTTAGTTTGTTTGGTGAAGTCATGTTTTCCTGGATGTTCTTGATGCTTGTGGATGTTCATTGGTGTCTGGGCATTGAAGAGTTAGCTACTCATTTTATTTGTCACGGTGTGGGCTTGTTTGAACCTTTTCTTCTTCGGAAGGTTTTCCAGGTATTTAAAGTGACTTGGGCATTGTGATTTAGGTATTCTCACTGCAGTCATACCAGCTTCACAGGACACTCCAAGACCAGTAATTGAATGGCTCTTGCAAACTTATAGAGGTACAACCTGTGCGGTCTTGGGTTAGAGCCAGGAGAATTCCCTGGATGACCATAGACTCTTGTTCTTTCCTTACTTTCTCTCAAACAAATGTAGTCTCTGTCTGTGCTGAGCTGCCTGGAGCTGGAAGATGGTGACATGAGCACTCCTTCAGCCATTACCACTGGAACTGTCTTTGGTCAGACTAAATGCTAACACAGCACTGGGTCTCACTTAAGGCCCACACTGTCCACTCCCTGCCTATTTCCTATGTTCATTCAAGGTCCTAGAACTCTACAATCAGTAGGTAAAAATCCAGCCAGGCTTGTGTCCTTCCTTTCAGAGCAGCATGGTCCCCTAGCCCTGAGAAGGTTTGGAGATGCTGTCCAGGAGACAGGGCTTGGATTTGGTAACTTTTGGGATCTACCTGGTGCTCTATTCTATTACAATTGAGTTGGTACCCAAGCTTAAGACAAAGTCTTTCCCACTCTTCCCTCCCCTTTGTACTTTAAATGTCATGCCACTGACATATTTTAAGATTCAAGTATAGGAGTTTCTCCTTTTGGCCACCACTATCCCAGGCCCATAGCAAGTACTGCTTGGCTACTGCCAATATTCACTCAAGGCCAAAGGCTCTTCAATCGGCTTATGGTGGATGCTGCCAGGCATGGGTCTCTCCCTTCAGGGCAATGGAACCTCCTGGCCCAAGGTAGGGCCAAAAAAGTCAACCAGGAGCCAAGGTCTGGAATCGGGAACTGGAGGAGCCTGCTTGGTCCTCTGCTCCATTGCAGCTGAGCTGGTAACCAAGCTGTAAGACATTGTCCCCATTATTCTTCCTTATCTTTTCGCAAGCAGAAGGGGTCTCTTCACATTGTTACCATAGGTGGGAATTCACGGGGTCACACCTGAAACCAGCACAGCTCTGAGTCACACCTAAGTCCCACTGCAAGTACTGCCTGGATACCACTACTGATTATTCAGAGTCCAAGATCTCTTTAGGCAGCAGGGAATGAATACTTCAAGAACTGTGTCCTTCCCTTCAAGGCAATCGGTTCCCTTCTGACACAAAGTGTGTTTAGGAATGTCATCCAGGAGCTAGGGCCTGGAATGGGGGCCTCAGGAATCTGCCTGGTGTCCTCTCCTACTGTGACTGAACAGGTATTCAAGTTGCAAGACAAGGTCCTCTTTACTCTTCCCTCTCCTCTCCTCAAGCCAAGGAAAGGAGTCTCTCCTGAAGCTATGACTTCACTGCAGCCTGGGATTGGGGGAGAGCTGACACAAGCACTTCCTTGGCTGCACCAGCTGGTGTCTCACTATGTCACATACCTTCCAAGTCCACTGACTCTGGGCCCAGCACAGCACCAGGACTTGCCCAAGAATTGCAGTCCGTATGATCTAGATTGTCTTTCAGGTTTGCCTTTCAAGTCCTTATGGTCTAGATTGTCTTCCAAGATTGCCTTTTATTTAGGACCTCACTACCTTTTAGCCCACAGTGGCAGGGATTGCCAGAACTCATGTTCCAACTACTGGGTGGACGATTTGACTCTGGCTAGAGCTGGTCTAAATTCTCCATCTGTAGGTGCTGACTGAGTTCTGTCCTGTATTGCTTCCCACTATAAGAGGGCATCACTGAGTTCCAATGCGAAGTTCCACAGTCTATGTGCTCTTCTTTCCCGAAGCACACAGATTGTCTCTCCATGCCACATGTCTGCATCCAGGGAATGGGGAGGGGTAGCATCAGTAATTCAAGGCTGTATTTCCTACCTTCTTCAGTGCATTTTTTTCTTGATATGATGTTAAAACCAGTGATCACTCACCTGATTTTTGGTTCTCATGAAGGTGCTTTTTTGTGTGGATAGTTTTTCAATTTGGTGTTCCTGTCAGGGGTCAATTGCTGGGGGTGTCTATTCAGCCATCTTGCTCTGCCTTTGCTGTTATTGCTTCTTACAATTCAACTGCTGCTCCTAATTTTATAAAACACATTTCAGTAACTTCCAATTTATACCATCATCATATTTCATTTTTAAAAATATCTTTCTTAAAGTTTTAGGACTTAAAAGAATCTCATAGATCCTCTGGACCAACTTTAATGATATGAAAATGGCCACTCAGAAAAGTTTTGTCTTTTACTAGTGGCAGACCTAGGGCAAAAAGCTAATCTCCAGACTATTTTAGCAAGGGCTCTTCCCACTGCTTGTAAAACTCTGAAACCCCTACCTAGAATCAGAAAAAGCATGCTTATGTGCATGCACCACCTTCCTTCCTGCTAAATATAGATATAGATATATTTGCCTTAAATCTTTTAACTTTTTTGACTGTCCTCACCTTTCCTTCTCAGTTGCTGCACACGGCTGTCTCGATACTTGGCTGGAAGGAAGATCTCACCATCCTATCCTTAAAGGATCATTTTGGTTAAGAAAAGTTTTCTTTGAACACATGAGCAACAATACGTTATTTCATCCAACACAACTACAAAAGAAGCAGACTGATTATTTTGTAAAGCCTTAATGACCTTAATTTATTATCCCCCTTGCATTTAGATTATTTGCCATATGACTTTCCAGTTCCTCCCCAGCTATGTAGATTGACCAGTGGAATGTTAACAGGTGTGATGAGACCATGGCTTGTAAAGCACCTGTATGTTTGGGTTTGCTCTTTTGTGACTTTGTCATGCTATGAAAGCTTATGCCCTGGCTAGCCTGTTTGTCCCAAGATGAGGACAAGAGACACATGGAACTGGGACAACCCATTCCAGGCAAGACAAGCCTAGCACAAGGCCTCTCAGGTGACCCACAGATCCATGAGAAAAAATGATAGTTGTTTCAAACCACCAGGTTTTGAGGCAACTTATTACACAGAATTTTGTGATACTAGGTTACTGATACTCCAGAGTATACAGGCTAAAATAAATATATCTGACATATGTTGGACAAATACCTGCAGACCGTATAAGACAAGAGTGTTAGTTTCTCTTTATTATGGAGTCATTTTTGAACAATCTATATTCCAATAAGAGGCTGAGGAGATAATATTAGAGTAGTGATTTAGAGCATGATTGAAGTTAGATTGTCTGTCTTTGCTCCCTCCTATGTGATGGCTCTAAGCAAATTACTTAATTTTTCTGTCCTCAGTTTTCTCATCTATAAGTGGAGACAACGTTAGTATCCATCTAGCAGCATATCTGTCATGTAGTAAGTCCTCAAATAATATTGGTTATTAATAATAATGTATTGTCTCATCATATAATCTTGGAGTGTTGGTTAATAAGTTTTTAATTTACTATACAATCAATTTCTCTTTTGAGCTTAATTTTGAATTCATAATAGTTTTTTCTTGGCTTCTATTTCTAAGATATATCACCTTTAGATGTTTGCTTATACTTAGTAAGTTTTTATTACAAGAAACCTCTCAGTGACTTACATTAGTATTCGAAGTAACACTTTTATTATGCTTCTGTGTTTGTCTTATTTTAGGACTCTTAGTTAACGACTACATTAAACTCACACATAGTTTGTGCAAATAGTTCATGACAACTTAGACTTATTGATTAGTCATATTTGGTATTTTATTCACGATATCCCATGTCTTCTTTTCTGGTTTCCTCTTACATTTTGCTAAAGAACATCCTAGAGCAATTTTAATTTTTTCAAAGATGTTCAACTTTCTATCTTTCAAATTGTCTTTACTTCTCCTTCTCTCTTGAGTAATAGATTGCCTAATGGAGAATCCAATATTCAAATCCCTCAGGATTTTATAGATATGGCTACATATTTTCTGGCATTTGGTGTTAGAAAACACCAATGTCATTCTGATTTTTCTTCCTTTTCAGATAATCTGTTTTTACTCTCTAGAAAATTGCAAGACTTTTTCTTTCTCCTACGACTTCATAAATTCTTCCCCGATATTCGTAGGTCCCTTAATGCAATATTGCTGTTTTGTATTCTAATTCTTTTAAATAAAAAAGAAACAGTACTGTCTCTCAGTTTGGAAAAAAAGATATTCTTCTATTATTACTTGGATTATGTCATTCCTCCTATTCTGTCTGGCTTCTCCTTTTACAAGTTTTATCAGGAAGATGTTGGAATTTCTAAATATTTTACATGCTTTGTGAATATCTAAACCTCATATACTGAATGACGTCATTCCTTCCAAGTTTCTTTGACAATTTTCATCTGTCTTATTGCACTACATTCCAAGAAAACCTTTTGGCTTGATCTTCCATAAAACCGATTTGGCGTTCAACCACATCCATTCTAATATTCGGGATTTTTTATTGTCCTGAAGTTTTCTTTTCTTGTAGTTTCTTATTTGGCTTTGGTAACAGGGTAATGCTGGCCTCATAAAATGAGTTTGGAAGTGTTTTCTCCTCTTTCATTTCCTGGAAAACTTGAGAAGGATTGACATTAATTCTTTCAGTGTTTAGTAGAATTCATGAGTGAAGCCATCAGATCCTGGGTTTTTTGTTTGTTGGGAGGTTTTTTATTACAGTTTCAATCTCTTTACTCATTATTGGTCTGTTCAGATTTTCTATTTTTTTATGATTCAGTTTTGGCAGATTGTGTATGTTTCTAGAAATTTATCCATTTCTTTTAGATATCCATTTTGATGGCCTATAATTGCTCATAGTAGTCTCTTATGATACTTTGTATTTATGTAAGGTCTCCTCCTTCATTTATAATTAAATTTGAGTCTTATCTTTTTTTCTTTATTCTGGCTAACAGGTTGTAGATTTTGTTTATCTTTTTAAAAAACCAACTCTTGGTTTCACTGAGCTTTTGTTTTTCTAGCCTGTATTTCATTTATTTCTGCTCTGATCTTTATTATTGATATTTAGGCAATTAGTGTAATATACTTCAGCAGTTAGGGAGTATGACTTTAGTCACATCTTTTGTATTTTTCAATTGCTCTCTAGCTGACACATAACTAGGTTGGCATCTCCTTCTTGAGGTGGTCCTTTCTCTCCCTAATTTCACAAGAATTCAAAGAATATGCTCCAGTCTTTGTCTACTAAGCCACTGGACATTTCATAAACTTGAACAGTGACAGAGGTGCTAACAACATTGGACCTTAAAAGGGAAAACGTTGACCTTCTTGGAAAACTCTTTCCCCATCTCATAATACTATCCCAAGCAAATATTCCCCTCTCACCAGTAACCAACTCAGCATTTCAAAATCAGATTAAAGGCAGCTTTCATTAGCCAAGGTCCTCCTTATTGTCCTCTTTCACCTGGACAGTGGGTTAATGTACCCATTCAAGTGGCCCTTTTCTGAACAAAAATTAGCTCCAACGTGACAAGTCTTGTCCATCTAGATAAAAAACACTTTTGGAAATTAAGAACTTTACATTCCACATCAATTGCTCTGTTATATTTGTTTCAATAAGTATATGTTTATTTTAATTTCTATGAAATCTCCCTTTTCTTTTTTTTACTTTTTCTTAGTGGCCTATTCTAACTATGTGAATGCAGTGTCCCTCAAATATCTCTTAAGATACAAATTAAATTGTTTCAGTAAGTTTTTCTATATTTCACCAGTAATTCAATTGTTTCAAGAATTACTTCAGTTTGTTTTGTTTGGTGGCTTATTTTTACGCTTTTTTCTTCAACATATGGAAATTCTGAGTTGTTCATTTATATTTATAAGTAGTTCATTTATATTTACAGGTTGCTAGTGTGAAAGTTACAGCTTCTTTGATAATGAACATGATTACAAATGATAGAAGCCATGACTATAGTTACCGAGCTGGGCAGTATCTTAGTTCATTCAGGCTGCTATAACAAATTACCATAGATGCAAGGCTTAAACAACAAACATTTATTTCTCATAGTTCTGGCGGCTAGGAAGTTCATGATTAAGGTGCTGGCAGGTCCAGTGTCTGGCGAGGGCCTGCTTCCTGGTTCGAAGGAGGCCATCTTCTTGAGGTGTCCTCACATGGCAGAGAGCAAAGATAGAAGAAGCAAGTTTTTCTCACGTCTCTTCCTATGAGGCACTAATCCTGTCATTAGGATTCCACCTTCATAACCTAATTACCACCTGAGGCCCCATCACATAATATTATCCCATTGGGATTTGGAGCTTCAACCTATGAATTCTGGGAGACACAAAAACGCAGTCATGTAGTGGATGGGAGTTTTTCATTAGAAGGTGAGAAAGTCTAGCCCTGCTGGCAGCTGACATTACCCAGGAGCACCATTCCACTTCTCTTTATAATTCCAGTACTCACTTTAAATATCTCTTGCCTATCCCCAGTGGCAGAATCCATCTGCTTCTTTATTACCTTTCAAACTGTTCATGCCAGTTCTGTTGGAACTGGGTGGAAATGCTTTTTCCAGGTGCTTGAAACACCCCAGTTTCATTAGCCTTCCTATCAAATGCCACAAAGTTGAATACCTTCCTTACCTCTTCATAATTACGATCCCTGGGCTTTTCCAAAAACCTCCAAACTTTTCAAAGTTCTGTTTAAAATTGAACAAACTCCTGTCTTCTTCCACTGCTACTCTCTTTCATTTGTATTAACTATACCTACCAGTTCTATTTGGTTATTTCATCAAACAAATCCTATCTGTTTTGTATCATTCAGAAGTGTTTTGCTTCAGCTGGTATCACTCTTCCACATTTCCTAGTGCTGCTTTAGTGTTTGCTTATTTTTCACCCTGGTGGAACACTAAGGAAAGAAAAGTAAACATATGTGCTTAGTAATCAAGAAGGCACTTAGCTCCCAAGTGGCCTTTTCTCTTTATTTTTCTTTTTTTTCCCCTATTTATTTTTACTGTATTACTTTTACTGATTTAGTTTCTTTCATTTTGTTTTTATTCAAATACACTTATAAAAGCAGTACTGGCATAGGAATTAACAATTCCTTTATTCTAATCATGTTTCTGTGATTCCTGCCTGACACAGAGTAGGTACTCATTAAGTATTTTCGAGCAAATGAATACATGAAGCAAATTATCACACACTCCCCACCCCAGACTTCAGCTTTTCCAGTGTGAAATTAGGAGGCCTCTGCAAGTAATAGCAAGCTATGGCTCTTCTTGGGCTTGATAAAAAAACATTTATCATCACCGAACGTCAGGCACCAAGACGGGAGAGGCAGCCAGTGTGTGAGCAAGAGCAACCTAAGACAGAAAACTGTGATCAAAAACCTAAAAGGAAACCTATGACATCAGAGTCTCAGAGGAGTTCAAAGCAACCATCATTAGGCTTAACAATTGACCCTCCGGTGGCTACATAACTGTGATCAGGCCAGAGGGCAAGTGAGCACTGACTGAGTAAACTAAAAGAGCAAGATAATAACACAGTCTGCCTTTAAAAGGACGCATGTAAAGATCTTCTCCCTTTTCCCAAATTCCCTTCATAAAAACCAATGTAGAAAAAAGTCTCTAGGGCCCTAGGGCCTGAAAACCCAGCACTGAGAAATTATTTTAACCTCCTGGATGGGAGATCTATGAGCTGTATATCTGAACTTAAACACTGTCTGCAAGGTTGACAATGATGACAAGGTTCCCAAGTCAAATGGTAAGTCTGACACAATCAAACACAACTGGGGTAACTCTATACCACATGTGGTCATCCGAAACTCTTCATTAGCAATGATATTGCTTAGCAAAACTAAAAGTCAAAATCACAACAATGTTTTCAGTGAGTCTTTTACATTTTGAATCACCTTGTTACCATACTATTTCTAAGAAATCTAAGTAAGGAAAAGGAAGAAATTACAAATTTTACGTCTGCCTAATATAGTGATCTTCAAACACAGTCACCTGGAGTGCTTGTTAAAACACAGACTGCTAGTCCCCACCCTCAGTTTCTGATTCAGTAGGTTTAGGATGAGATCCAAAAATTTGCATTTCTAACACATTCCCAAGTGATGGAGATACTGCTTATCCTGGGACTATACTCAGTAATTCCATAATGTCTGCTATATCTGAGTCTGGTTTTGGTGCTTACCTTGATTTTTCACACTGTGTTTTTTTCTTGCCTTTTGACATGTGTTGTAATTTTTTGTTGAAAACTGGGCATGATTTATTGAATAATAGGAACTGAAGTAAATAGGCCTTTAATGTGAGGTTATATGTTTATCTGCCTAGCAGTTAGGCTGAATTTAATGTGTGGTACAGCTATAGGAGTCAGAGGCTTCAATCACCACCGGCGACCTTGTTTTTGTCTCCCATGTTGTCTTTGAGTTTCCCTAGAAACTCATTCTTAGATACTGTTTTTGTCTTTCAGTGATCCAAGTTGTAATTCACTGTTATTACGTAGGAGCCCTATCGGTGTAGTGTGATGGTATTGAGGAGGGAAGCATTCTATAATATTATGATTAAATTGCTGTTTCTTATGGGCCTGAGTCCTCGGACTGCGACCTTCAGAAGTCTTTCTTAGCCTTTTTTTCTCCCTTATGTGAGGCAGAAAAGGTACAGAGGACTCGGTTGTCTAATTGCCCTTCCTCCACATAAGATAAGACTCTAGTAAACTAGTTTTCCTTCAGGGCAGGACTTTGATATGAAGAACACACCGGGCTTATTTCAAAATGGTTACTTTTGCCCTGCCAAAACCACAAGGTGATTTTTCTCCAATCTTCACTAAAAGAATCTGGTAGGAATCTGCTACTATATGAACGTGTGTGTACCCCCAAAATTCATGTGTTAAAATCTAACACCTAAATTGATTATATTAAGAATTGGGGCCTTTGGGAGGTGATTAGGTCATGAGAATGAATACATTATAAAAGAGATTTGAGGGAGCCTGTTTGCCCCTCCTGCCATGTGAGGACTCTGCAAGAGAGACTATCCATCAGAAATGGGGCCTTCACCAAATGCCAAATCTGCTGGAGACTTAATCTTGGATGTCCCAGCCTCCAGAATTGTAAGCAATAAATATATATTGTTTATAAGTTACCCAGTGTGGTATTTTTGTCATAGCAGCCTGAACAGACTAAGACAGGATCCCACAGATAAATCTCACAAAAGTGTGACAGGTCCAGGTCCTCCTAAGACTGGGTTCCAAGAGTTTTTAACTCTCAAGCTTGTCCACACTCAGCTTCAGCAATTTTTCAGTTACCTTTAAGAAACACTCAAATGCTCCTACCCATTACTGGCTCCAGTGTTTGTGTTTCTGGCAAGCTGTGATTTTATTTGCCTGTCTCTTCAGCTTCCTAAATAGCAATTTACCCTGTCACCTCAATTCCCTGATAGACTAAGAAGAGTTGTTGAACTACATTGTTTCTTGTGGTGAGGACAGGTGAGACATTTCTAAGTTATTTACATGTGTAAGAAGAAACCAGAAGTCAGGACTGTTTGGGGACTACACTTTAAGAACCACTTGTTTAGCAAGAAAATAGCCACCTTCAGTCAATCTCAAAATACATAAAAGCTTTAGGCTCCACTGCATAGCCTCCAATACCCACCTTAATTTAATAATTATTTGTAGCATTATTTTCTTCCAGCCAATGTCCTTCATGTCAAAAATAATACGTGTCTCAAAAAAGGGAGAAGACCCAACACCCTTGATTGAGAGGTCTCATGTTGTACATGTCTGAGCCTGCCTCACCCTGAGTTACATCCTCACCCTAAATGACATCATCAAGTGTACCTGTTGGAATGCTTTTAGCTGCAAGTATCAAAATACCTGACTCAAATGGTAGGAAAAATAAGAAGTGTTCTAACAATAAGTATTGACTACATAAGAGAGACTCTGAAGCATAATGGACTGCAGGGCAGGGGACCTAAAGGCTCAACTATGTCGTCAAAGCCACAGGTTCTTTCTACTTTCATCCTGCTATCCACACTCTATTTTATTCTAAACTTGGCTCCCCTTATGTTTCCAGTAGGTTCTCAGTGACAAAAAAGGCTAAATGTTTTCCTCTTCATGTCCACTGGGAGAGAAAAAACTAGTTTTCTCCAGCACTCAAATAAATGCTCTTTCTTTTATACTGTTTGATGCTTACCTCTAAATCAATACAGATGCTCCTGAACTTATGATGATGCTATATCCAGATAAACCAATTATACGTTGAAAATATTGTAAGTCAAAAATCCATTTAATACAGCTGACCTACTGAACATTATAGCTTAGCCTAACCTACCTTAAACATGCTCAGAACATTTACATTAGCCTATAGTTGGGCAAAATAATGTAATACAAAGCCTATTTTCTAATAAAATATTAAATATATCATGTAATTTTTGAATACTGTACTAAAAATGAAAACAAAATGTTGTATGAGTATTTATCATTAATGTACACAGCTAAAAGCACCATAGTAAAGTTGAAAAATTGTAAGTTGAACCATCGTAAGTTGGGAATCATCTGTAATTACTGCCACATGAAACTCTGAGCCAGTTGGCTTAGGCTTAGGTTCCTGAACCACCATATTCAAGAAGTATGAGACACGTACTTTGTTTTAACTAATCAAGAACTAATGAGGAGCTCAGTCAGTTCTGCAAACTACAAATGAGAAAAGAAAGGATTCTTAGAGCATAGAACTTTTGACATAATTTTAACATGTGCTAATATGAGTCTAAATTTGAGAATACACACCACTAGTAACTGTGAATAATTCCAGTGACACACTTTTAAGACTTCTGGTCTTAAATATAAAAAGTGTCTTGGACACAACACCTATCATGCCCACTGAAGATATTACTCTAAAACATTCTCACAAGATGTGAAATCCCTTCTCCTTTCCTCAAAAATCTCCAATTGGCTTCACAACTATTTAACAGGAGAAACAAAATAAACTTTAGCATTCCTTTCGTCTTGGACTCCTTTAGAAAGTTGTAGAGCATTATTTTCCTTTTGTATTTCAGCAATTCTCTTTGCAGGCGGCTTCTTCTTCTTTTTTTTTTTTTCTCTAAGCTGATCATTATGGATAAACATAAAATCTCTAAATAGATTTTCCTAGTCAGTTAACCATATTCTTGGGGGAAAACATAAGGTAGAATCATTATTAAAAAGCATTCTCAGTAATACACACATCTTTATTATGTCAGTCTTTTGCCAAAAAAAATAAGATTGATAGTAAATTCCACTTAATTTTTTTCTTCACAGAATCAAGCCATCTGCCTCAAAACACACCACCAGCCTCTGTTAGATGAATTCACACATTTTAAAGCCCCGAAGTAACCATTTGAATGGAAATTGGACACTTCTTGTCATTTAGGAAGCTTTTTTAAACTGGAAAGGCTTCTCATTTGTTCAATTAAATGTGTGTGTATGCAATACACTTTATGAAATTTATCCCAAAACATGAGGGCTGAAATAATATTTGAAACAGATGGCACAGCTGCTGTATTTAGAGAGCTACCCATGGACATAGATGGGGACATTGAGGGAACTATGAAGTGCAAGCCAAAATATTGTACAATCAAGACTCTTAGTCACAGCCATTAAAGATGGGAAAATCTTTTTAATGTCAACCTCTTCCATAATGGAGGTGTGTGGAAAGTGCTACGATGTAAGTCAAGTGGAATTTATACCCTTTTCTGGATGAACTCTTTTCTTCTCAGTTGAGCCTTAAAATTTGAAAATGCTGGATCTGCTGCCTTGGAGTTTTCTCTCTCTTGAATACTATTTGAAAACGATGCTGAAAGTATCATTCCCCAGGGAATGTTAGACAGTGCCGTGTGCATAGCAGAGAAAAGCAAATTATAGTGTTTAAAGCTAGAGGGAGGGAACTGATGGAAACCACAGACATCATTTCTCTAGTGCCCTAATTTTATAGGTGAGGAAACAAAGGCCAAGGAAGGTTAAATGATTTCACCTCCACCCCACAGAACTGGTCTCTAGAGACTCACTCCCAGCCAACTTCCATCACAAATACTGTTTACTAAAAGGAAAGGAAAGTTTGGGTATTTTTTTTTATTTTATGATATTTTATTTCATTTCATTTTAAATAAGACTGTCACATCTTTTAAAATTCCATTACTTATGAGGCAGATTTAGAAAGGCAAAGTAGGGAAACAGATCAATTTTTTCTTAAAATTGCTTTGAGGCAAAATTATTTTACAGAAATGGAAGTCTATATGCTCTAATTTGGGGAAACTGTGTGTGTGAGAACAAGAAGTTTGGCTAGATTTTTCATTTCACATTAATCATGTGGACATAATTTGCACGTTGTTTTAAAACACCTGACAATTCTGCATATTAATCTAATCAAGGAGGCTAATTTTTAAACACAAAATTTTTGAACTCAGAATTTGTGAGTGGGTGTAATATGCCTGAGCAAGCCCCAATCTTCTGCCGTACATTTAAGTCATAAGCAGTGACCAGAAGGAAAATATTCCAATATTCATAGCAACAATTCTTTTTAAATGCAGCAGTGTCTGGAGTCTGAAGGTTCGCACATTTCCCTCTCTGTGATGGTTTTACAGACATGAGTATTGAAAGCAGATGCCTTCAGTTTCTCTAGGGGAGATCCCTGAGCTACTGAAAATGAGAAATCTCGGCAATCACATTCACGCTCCCATATTCTTCTACATTGAAAAGAAATGGGTAATGCCTTTAATAAGAAAAGCAACAAATAACTAAGTTTATCCATCATCTTCTACGAAGCACTGCTAACGAAACAGAAATGAAGCCATATCCATCTTCAGAGGAACTTTTCCCCAGTAGACAATGATTCTGTACTTCAGTGGAGTCCTCCTGGTGAGGGCAAATTGACTTTCTAAAACATTCTTGGTTATTCCAGGGACAGAATAAAGTCACAGCCTGACATGTTAACCTCCCACTACATTTCTAAGACAGGATCTATACACCTGGAACAGAGAAAGAATTAGGGCAACTTCAAGTCACTTCAACAGAAAGTCTATTTAGGTCTGAATGACCCCAACAGTTGGATTATTTACTACCTTTGCCTCACCAATTATTTCACCATGGCTCTGTGAATGAATGGTTGTAGCACAGTCTTTGTTTCTGTGAAAGCCAGAGGAGTAGTTCCTAAGAAGCAATAACTGCACACAACTAACATGTATACTGATAACCAGCAGGGGGTCTCCCCAGAGTGAGATTATATTTCTCTATCTTTTGCACTCAGGGAAAACAAATAAATTTCTCCAGCACCCTGAGAAGTATCAGTCTACTTGCTTCCAATGCATATTTTGGATGGGTTTTTATAAAGAATTTTAAAATTAGAAAGACTCAAATACACTGATCTTAGAACTTCTTTTAAGCTACTGACATTTCCTTTCTCACATAATAAGTGGTGAAAGCCAGTCAACAGTTAAAGGGTGTTTCTTTTTCCTTGATGTGGTCTTGTGTATTAGAAAACCTCACTGAAATTCATTCCTGTGAAGCTCTACATCAGGATGTATAAGTCATCCATTCAAACACACACATTCATTCACATATCTGCTAATTTGGAAAGACAGAGAAAAGGAGAATTTTATTTTGAAAAAAAAAAGCAGCACAGCAAACCTGTCTTTGAATTACTTTTACCATTTTGTTTTTCTATCAGTATACTGGAATGTCTATCCTAGGGCAACATGGATAGCTAATCTATCCCATATTCATTCCTGAAAGTTCTAATTAATGATCCAGGAACTCATTCTAAGGTAAGAGAGCCTACCATTTGGTGTTCCGTGTCATTTAGGGTCATTTGCAATTGAATGCTGCAAAAGATGATTTGTGGTGCTGACTTGTAAGTATTGTTCAAGTTATCTTATGTCAAACTACACACTCTGGAGGGACTGTGAGAAACTGAAAGACAGAGATAAATAAAAGAGTTTTAACACAAAGACTTTACATGAAACAAGGAATGAAACCCTTTATTAGTCTCTAAATAAAGAATTTTAAGACAGATGAGGAGAGTGTCCATTCTTAATCTGTTTGATGATAGGAAGAAAAGCAAAGACTGCTATACAGAAGAAAAATGCCATCAACAATGAGTGATAAGTTCCCAAAGACCTGTGAAGGCCAGAGTAACAGTAAGAGGGGCCACAGCAGCAGGGATGGCCACTACCAGGTGATAACAGAGAATTTAAGCTTCCAAACAAAATATATAGGCCACCCTAAAAAATTAAATTGTGTTTCTTTATCCTCTACTATGCATTTGAAAGTCATCTGCTTCTATTTCTCGAAAGTCTACACTTTTCAACCCAGGTTAAGACCTCCTGTCACTTCTCCATGGGCCCCTGCTCCCTCCATACAACAACCTCCAAGCCTTACTATCAGGGGAAATTCAGCCAGATATTGGGCAAAATCCACCCCCGATATTTCACGTAGGTTCTTTTCTATTTTCCCTAAGCATTGGCCAGTTTGAGGAATAAAGGGACAGAGTACAAAAGAGAGAAATTTTAAAGCTGGGTGTCTGGGGGAGACATCACATGTCAGTAGGTTCTGTGATGCCTCACAAGCCGCAAAACCAGCAAGTTTTTATTAGTGATTTTCAAATGGGAGGGAGTGTACGAATAGGGTGTGGGTCACAGAGATCACATGCTTCACAAGGTAATAGAATATCGCAAGGCAAATGGAGGCAGGATGAGATCACAGGACCACAGGACCCGGGGCAAAATTAAAATTGCTAATGAAGTTTCGGGCATGCATTGTCATTGATAACATCCTATCAGGAGACAGTGTTTGAGAGCAGACAACCGGTCTGACCAAAAATTTATTAGGCGGGAATTTCCTCGTCCTAGTAAGCCTGGGAGCGCTATGGGAGACTGGGGCTTATTTCATCCCTACAGCTCGACCATAAAAGACGGCCACACCCAAGGGGGCCATTTTAGAGGCCCAACCTCAGGGAGGCATTCCTTTCTCAGGGATATTCCTTGCTGAGAAAAAGAATTCAGCGATATTTCTCCCATTTGCTTTTGAAGAAAGAGAAATAGGGCTCCATTCCGCCCGGCTCACCAGCGGTCAGAGTTCAAGGTTATCACTCTTGCTCCCTGAACATTGCTGTTATCCTGTTCTTTTTGCAAGGTGCCCAGATTTCATATTGTTCAAACACACATGCTCTACAAACAATTTGTGCAGTTAACACAATCATCACAGGGTCCTGAGGCGACATACATCCTCCTCACCTTACGAAAATGATGGGATTAAGAGATTAAAGTAAAGACAGGCATAGGAAATCACAAGGGTATTGAATGGGGAAGTGATAAGTGTCCATGAAATCTTCACAATTTATGTTCAGACATTACAGTAAAGACAGGCATAAGAAATTATAAAAGTATTAACTTGGGGATCTAATAAATGTCCATGAAATCTTCACAATTTATGTTCTTCCACCATGGCTTCAGCCGGTCCCTCCATTTGGGGTCCCTGACTTCCCACAACACCTTACCATTGTGTGCAATTATGATAGGTGTACTTTTCTGGAGGTATATCACAATGAAATAAAGACACAACTACAAATTAACAGACAAATATGAAATAGGTCAAACCACACCTAGTCAGTTCTGTTTCTGAGAAAGATGGTGAATTGTTCAGTGTATTCTTTGCAGCCTGAATTTTTTTTCAGATTCCTTTCTAGGTTTATTTATTTTTTTGATTATACTTTAAGTTCTAGGATACGTGTGCACAACGTGCAGGTTTGTTACATGTGTATACATGTGCTATGTTGGTGTGCTGCACCCATTAACTCGTCATTAACATTAGGTATATCTCCTAATGCTTTCCCTCCCCTCTTCCCCCACCCCACAACAGGCCCTGGTGTGTGATGTTCCCCTTCCTGTGTCCAAGTGTTCTCATTGTTCAATTCCCACCTGAGTAAGAACATGCAGTGTTTGGTTTTCTGTCCTTGTGATATTTTGCTGAGAATAATGGTTTCCAGCTTCATCAATGTCCCTATAAAGGACATGAACTCATCCTTTTTTATGGCTGCATAGTATTCCATGGTGTATATGTGCCACATTTTCTTAATCCAGTCTATCATTGATTTGGGTAGGTTCCAAGTCTTTGCTATTGTGAATAGTGCCACAATAAACATACGTGTGCATGTGCCTTTATAGCAGCATGATTTATAATCCTTTGGGTATATACCCAGTAATGGGATTGCTGGGTCAAATGGTATTTCTACTTCTAGATCCTTGAGGAATAACTACACTGTCTTCCACAATGGTTGAACTAGTTTACAGTCCCACCAACAGTGTAAAAGCGTTCCTATTTCTCCACATCCTCTCCAGCACCTGTTGTTTCCTGACTTTTGAATGATCGCCGTTCTAACTGGTATTTTTTAACAAGAGAAGATGCATCTTCCTCAGAGCTAAACCCTAGCCTCCTTCCCAGAGTTTCCTTCCTCCCTGGTCTTATTACACTATTGAACACTACCATCTTACATGGAGCTGTTACCCATTTGTTCTTCTGTTCTGCAATCTATAATTTACATATCACAAGTTGGCATATGAAATTTAATAATATTCTTAGGTTTATTTAATTCTAATATTCAGTTTCATGTTGTGATTTCAGAAAAACATAACTTACTGGAACCAAGTTATTACTCTTAACCATATATGTTTCAAATACCTTTCAAAGTATAAATTATCTTCTACTTTTTCCAGTTTAAGTAACCCCACCCACACAGATGCACACAAAATCTTGTAAAAGTTGACAATTAAGAGGCCAACTTGAAGTGTGCTTATGAATGGAAATCTAAAGCTAGATAAAAGTAAATTAGAAATCCAATGATCAGAAAAATCCACTTGGGATAACTCAATTCACAACCATAACATTTAAATAATTTCTTAAAAATAAAAATCTCGGCAGGGTGCAGTGGCTCATGCCTGTAATCCCAGCACTTTGGAAGGCTGAGACAGGTGGATCACGAGGTCAGGAGATCAAGACCATCCTGGCTAACATGGCGAAACCCCGTCTATACTGAAAATACAAAAAAAAAAAAAAAATTAGCTGGGCATGGGGGTGGGTGCCTGTAGTCGCAGCTACTCAGGAGGCTGAGGCAGGAGAATGGCATAAACCCGGGAGGCAGAGCTTGCAGTGAGCTGAGATCACATCACTGCACTCCAGCCTGGGCAACAGAGCAAGACTCTCAAAAAAACAAAAAAATAAAAAATAAATAAGCAAATAAAATTTAAAAAAAAATCTCATTCTATACTTCCAATCAATGTCACTCAAGCAAATGCATCATTGTATATAAAGGATTAAATTCCTCTATGTATCTTAGATGTCTATAGCTTTTGCAATAGAAGACAATTTCTTGGCAGAAAATGGATAAAGTTCCATATGGCTCCTGTCTATTTCTTTTAAAAATTCTGTTGCAATTAAGATCCCTTCCCATAATAAAAACATGATGAGATTGACAGTTTTCTGAAATCGTAGCTAGTATATTAGGAAAACTTGCTCTTGGTTTTCAATAACTACAGAGCATAACAGAGGCACAAATTGTTGATCAAAGAGGGCCTGAAATTTTAACTACCTTCTTAAGGAATTGTATTTCCCTGAAATTCAGTTCAACTTTAGGAAGTTCTCATATACAATGGCAACTCATTATAAATTTCTCCATTTTTATAAACTATTTCCTGTTAAAATTTGCTTTAACTTTTTTTAAAAAAAAAGATAAATGGAAATCTGAAAAGTACAAAGCAGATTGGAAGATACAACAATCTTGAGAAGGTGAAGGAGTCAAATATCACATTTAAAACTCTATTTTCCAAAATGGCCAAATATAAGCCTTCACCCATCATTTTCCCTGCAAGAACACCGAACTGGACAACTATCCACATGAAAAGACATCCTCACAGGAACAAAAAATCAGGTTCATGATCACAGTACCTAGTTTTAACTTTATATCACAGAAAGAGGCACTACAGAGGATGGGAAAGACAGTCTTGAATTGCCAAAGCCAACCCTCTCCCTTCCTGTGGCAGTGGCCACATATTACTGAGAGAGAATCTGTGCACTTAGGGGAAGGAGAGCACAGTGATTGTGGGACTTTGCACTGGAACTCAGCGCTGCCCTGTCACAGTGAAAGCAACACCAGGCAAAACTCACCTGGTGCCCACAGAGGGAACATTTAGACCATTCCTAGCCAGAGAGAATCACCCATCTCAGTGGGCAGAACCAGAGTTCTGGCAAGCCTTGCCACCACAGGCTAAAGTGCTCTGGGGTTCTAAATAAACTTGAAAGACAGTCTAGGCCACAAGGACAAAAATTTCCTGGGCAAAACCTGTTGCTGTGCTGGGCTCAGAGCTAGTGGACTTGAGGGGCATGTGACCTAGTAAAACATCAGCTGGAGTGGCCAAGGGAGAGCCTGCATCACTCTTACCCCAACCCCAGGGAGCATAGGTCATAGCTCTGGGATAGACTCTAACATTCCAAGCCCTAGTTCTTGGATGACATTTCTACAAACACCCTGGGCTAGAAAGAAACCCACTGACTTGGATTAAGATGATGGATGGGAAGCGGGACTAGCTTGCTTCCCCAACTTGGACAGAAAGAGCAGCATGTGGAGACTCACATTACGAACTTTTGCTCCATGAACTATTGCAGGAACATACCAGGAGTGCTGAGAGAATCCACAGACCCTTTAAAGAAACTGGATCACTGCTGCAGGCTCCCTGAGATGCTGGAAAACTGGGAGTCTGTTTGCTTTCACAATGGGGAGGCTCGTGGTCTGGGGCAAGCTCTCAGCCCTGGTCACCAGCTTCCTGGAAATAGAATTGGTACTGTTGGGGAAGATGAGGGGAGTGAGACCAGCCTTAAGGACTGCAGGCTGTGTGGGAATGGGATGAGGCCTGTGACTGCCAGCTTTCCCCCACTTCCATGGTGACCTGTATGACCCAGCAGATGCAGCCATAATCCCTCTGGTAATATAATTCCATTGGACTGGGAACCACACCCCCAAACCCAACAGCAGCTGCAGCAAGCCCTGCCCAAGCTAAGGCTGAGCTCAGAAATGCCTATCCCTGCCCCCACCTGGTGGTCTTTCTCTATCTGTTCTGGTAGCCAAAAACAAAGTTCATAATCTCTTGGGAGTTCCACGGCCCTGCCCACTGCCTGAGAAACCTGAATACTTACCCAGGTGTCCCTAGGGTGAGTTTGCTTCCTCCTCCCTGTAGGACTGAGGCTGATGCACTCTTGAAAGTGCCACCACCTTGCTGGAGGCCAAAGAACACAAAACCAGTGTGATAAACAAAAATACAAACAAGGGCCCTCACAGAATCAACTTCACTCCCCTGCTACCTCCACTGGAGCAAGTGCTGGCATCCACAGATGCAACACCTGAAGAAGAATCACATCACAGGACTCTGCAGACACTCCCCAGTACCAGCCCAGAGCCCACTAGCTCTTCTGGGTGGCTCGATTCAGAAGACCAAAAGCAATCTATACAGTTTGGCTCTCAGGAAGCCCCATTCCTAGGAGAAGGGGGAAAACACCACATCAATGGAGCACCCCATGGGACAAAAAAATCTGAACAGCGGCACTTGAATCCCATACCTTCCCTCTGACATAGTCTACCCAGCTGTGAAGGAACCAGTAAAACAATTCTGGTAATATGACAAAAAAAGTTGCTTTAGTCCCTTCAAAAGATCATACCAGCTCACTGGCAATGGATCCAAACCAAGACAAAATCTCTGAATTGCCAGAAAAAGAATTCAGAAGTCAATTATTAAGCTAATCAGGAGGCACCAGAGAAAGGTGAAATCCAACTTAAAGAAATCAAAAACACGATACAGGATATGAAAGAAAAATTCTTCAATGAAATAAATAGCATAAACAAAAAGCAATCACAATTTCTGGAAATCAAGGACACACTTAGAGAAATGAAAAATGCACTGGAATGTCTCAGCAATAGAATTAAACAAGCAGAAGAAAGGACCTTAGAGCTTGAAGGCAAGGCTGTTGAATTAACCCAATCCATCATAGACAAAGAAAAAAAGAATTTTAAAAAATAAACAAAGCTTCCAAAAAGTTTAGGACTATGTTAAACATCCAAACCTAAAACTAAATGGTGTTCCCAAAGAAGAAGAGAAATCTAAAAGTTTGGAAAATATATTTCAGGGAATAATCAAGGAAAACTTCCCTGGCCTTGCTGGAGATCTAGACATCCAAATACAAGAAGCTCAAAGAATACCTGGGAAATTCATTACAAAAAGATCATCCCCTAGGGACATAGTCATCAGGTTATCTAAAGTCAAGATGAAGGAAATAATCTTAAAAGCTGTGAGTCAAAAGCATCAGGTAACCTATAAAGGAAAACCTATCAGATTAACAGCAAAATTCTCACAGAAACCATACAAGCTAGAAAGGATTGGGGTCCTATTTCTATCTTCCTTAAACAAAACAATTATCAGCCAAGAATCTTGTATCCAGCAAAACTAAGCTTCGTAAATGAAGGAAAGATAAAATCTTTTTCAGACTAACAAAGAATTCACCACTACCAACCCAGCACTACAAGAACTGCTAAAAGGAGCTCTAAATCTTGAAACAAATCCTTGAAATACACCAAAATAGATCCTCTTTAAAGTACAAATCTCACAGGACCTATATAACAATAACACATTGAAAAAAATGGGGTATTCAGGTTACAAATAGCACGATGAAAAGAATAGTACCTAACATCTCATCTCAATACTAACATTGAATGTCAATGGCCTAAATGCTCCACTTAAAACATACAGAACGGCAGAATGGATAACAATTCTCCAACCAAGATTCCGCTGTCTTCAGGAGACTCATCTAACACATAAGGACTTAAATAGACTTAAGGTAAAGGTGTGGAAAAGATATTCCATGAAAACGGACACCAAAAATGAGCAAGAGTAGCTATTTTTATATCAGACAAAACAAACTTTGAAGCAACAGCAGTAAAAAAAGACAAACAGGGACATTATATAATGATAAAAGGACTAGTCCAACAGGAAAATATCACAATACTAAACATATATGCACCTAACACTGGAGTTCCAAAATTTATAAAGTAATTACTAGTAGACCTAAGAAATGAGATAGATGGTAACACAATAATAGTGTGGGACTTTAATACTGCACTGACAGCACTAGACAAGTCATCAAGATAGAGTCAACAAAGAAAGAATTGTCTTAAACTATACCCTACAACAAATGGACTTAACAGATATTTGCAGAACATTCTACCCAACAACTGCAAAATACACATTCTATTCATCAACACATGGAACATTCTCCAAGATAGACAATATGATAGGCCACAAAACAAGTCTCAGTAAATTTAAGAAAATTGAAATTATATTAAGTACTATCTCAGACCACAGTGAAATAAAATTGGAAATCAACTCTGAAAGAAACCCTTAAAACCATGCAAATAAATGGAAATTTTAAAACCTGCTCTTGAATGATCATTGGGTCAACAATGAAATCAAGATGAAATTAAAAAATCATTTGAACTGAATGATAATACTGACACAACCTATCAAAACTGGGATACAGCAAAAACAGTGCTAAGAGGACATTTCATAGCATTGAATGATTGAATGCTTATATCAATAAGTCTGAAACAACACAAATAGACAATCTAAGGTCACACCTCACAGAATTGGAGAAACAAAAACAATCCAAACCCAAACCCAGTGGAAGAAAAAAAAATCAAAAATAACAGCAGAACTAAATGAAACTGAAACAAACAAACAAACAAACAAAACAAAAACCGCAAAAGATAAATGAAACAAAAAGCCGGTTATTTTTAAAAATAAAATAATGTTGATTAACCATTGGGAAGATTAACCAAGAAAAGAAGAGAGAAGATCCAAATAAGCTCAATTAGAAATGAAATGGAAGATATTACAATGGATACCACAGAAATATAAAAGATTATGCAAGGCTACTACGAACACTTTTACATACATAAACTAGAAAACCTAGAGGAGGTGGTTAAATTCCTGGAAATATACAGCCCTTCTAGATTAAACCAGGAAGATATAGAATCTCTGAACAGACCAGTAACAAGCAGCAGGATTGAAATGGTAATAAAAAAAAAAAATGCCAACAAGAAAAAGTCCAGGGCCAGATCAATTCACAGCCGAATCCTATCAGACATTAAAAGAAAAATTGGTGCTAATCCTATTGACACTATTCCACAAGATAGAGAAAGATAGAGAATCCTTCCTAAATTATTCTATGAAGCCAGCATCACCCTAATACCAAAACCAGGGAAGGACATAACAAAAAGAGAAAACTACAGACCAATATCCCTGATGAACATAGATGCAAAAATCTTCAATAAAATACTAGCAAACCTAATCCAACAGTATATCAAAAAGATAATCCACCATGATATAGTGGGTTTCATACTGGGGATGCAGGGATGGTTTACTATATATGTAAGTCAATAAATGTGACACACCACATAAACAGAATTAAATCAAAAATCATATGATCATCTCAATAGATGCAGAAAAAGCATTTGGCGGAATACAGCACCCCTTTATGATTAAAACCCTCAGCAGATCCGCATAGAAGGGACATATCTTAAGGTAATAATAGCCATCTACGACAAACCCACAGCCAACGTTATACTGAATTGGTAAACGTTGAAAGCATGTCCCCTGAAAACTGGAACAAGACAAGGATGCCCACTTTCACCACTTCTATTCAATATAGCATTGGAAGTCCTAGCCAGAGCAATCAGACAAGAGGAAGAAGTAAAGGGCATCCAAATCAGTAAAGAGGAAGTCAAACTGTCACTGTTTACTGAGGATAAGATCATGTACCTAGAAAACCTTAAAGACCCATCCAAAAGCTCCTAGAACCGATAAATGAATTCATCAAACTTTCAGGATACAAAATTAAAGTACACAAATCAGTTGCTCTGCTATACACCAACAGTGACCAAGCTGAGAATCAAATCAAGAACTTAACCCGTTTCACAATAGTTGCAAAAAAATAAAATAAAATACTTAGGAATATACCTAACAAAAAACGTGAAAGATCTCTACAGGGAAAACTACAAAACACTGCTGAAAGAAATAATAGACAACACAAACAAATGGAAACATATCCCATGCTCATGGATGGGTAGAATCAATATTGTGAAAATGACCATACTGCCAAAAGCAATCTACAAATTCCATGCAATTCCCATCAAAATACCACCATCTCTCTTCACAGAACTAGAAAAAATGATCTTAAAATTCATATGGAACCAAAAGAGAGCCCACATAGCCCGAGAAAGACTAAGCAAAAAAACAAATCTGGAGGCATCACATTACCCAACTTCAAACTATAAAGCCATAGTCACCAAAATAGCATGGTACTGGTATAAAAATCGGCACATACACCAATGGAACAGAATAGAGAACCCAGAAATAAAGCCAAATAGTTACAGTCAACTGATCTTCCACAAAGCAAACAAAAACATAAAAGTAGCAAAAGGACACCCTATTCAAACAATGGTGATGGGACAACTGACAAGCCACATGTAGAAGAATGAAACTGGATCCTCATCTCTCACCTTAGGCAAAAATCACTCAAGATGAATCAAAGACTTAAATCTAAGGCCTGAAACCATAAAGATTCCAGAAGAAAACGTCAGAGAAACCCTTCTAGACACTGACTTAGTCAAAGACTTCATGACCAAGAACCCATAAACAAATGCAACCAAACAAAAGATAAATAGATGACCATGCACCCAAAAGCAAATGCAAACAAAAAAGATAAATAGATATAACTTAAACTAAAAAGCTTCTGCACAGCAAAAGAAATAATTAGCAGAGCTAACAGACAACCCACAGAATGGGAGAAAATCTTTACAGTCTATACATCTGACAAAGGACTAATATCCAGAATCTACAATGAACAAATGAGAAAAAAAAAACCCATCAAAAAATGGGCGAAGACATGAATAGACAATTCTTAAAAGAAGATACACAAATAGTCAACAAGCATATGAAAAAACGCTCACCATCACTAATTATCAGGAAAATGCAAATCAAAATCACAATGCAGTATCACCTCACTCTTGCAAGAAAGGTCATAATAAAAAAAATCATAGATGTTGGCATGGATGTGGTGAAAAGGGAACACTTTTACACTGTTGGTGGGGATGTACACTAGTACAACCACTATGGAAAACAGTGTGGAGATTCCTTAAAGACCTAAAAGTAAATCTGCCATTTGATCAACGATCTCACTACTAGGTATCTGCCCAGAGGAAAAAAAATCATTATACTTGCACAGGCATGTTTATAGCAGCACAATTTGCAATTGCAAAACTATGGAACCAGCACAAATGCCCATCAATCAATGAGTGGATAAAGAAAATGTGAGCTATATATGTGTGTGTGTGTGTGTATACCATGAAATATCAAAAGAAAAAAGGAATAAAATAATTGCATTCACAGCTACTTGACTGGAGACTATTTTTCTAAGTGAAGTAACTCAGGAATGGAAAAACAAACATCATATGTTCTTACTCATATGTGGGAGCTAAGCTATGAGGATGCAAAGGTATAAGATTGATACATTGGGCTTTGGGGATCCCAGGGAAAGGGTAGGGGGTGATGGGGAGTGGCAAGGAATAAAAGACTATACATTGGGTACAGTGTACACTACTTGAGTGATGAGTGCACCAAAATCTCAGAAATCACTGCTAAAGAACTTATTCATGCAATCAAACACCACCTGTTCCTCAAAAACCAATTGAAATAAAAAATAATTATTAAAAAATAAAATAAATAAATAAAAAGAAACCCACTGACCTGAAGAGAAAGACTCAATCATGGAAAGATTCATCACCTACTGACTAAAGAGCATTTGGGCTCTAAATAGCAGCAGTGATACACAAGCAGTACTCATCATGGGCCTTTTGTGAGACTCAGAAACATGTTGGCTTCAGGTGTTATCCAGCACATTCCCAACTGTGGTGGCCACAGAGAGAGACTCCTCTGCTTGTGGAAAGTGGAAAAAAGAGAGGGAAAGACTTCATCTTGTGGCTCTGGTGCCAGCTCATCCAGAGTAGAATACAGCAGTAGATAGATTCCTAGGGTTTTCAACTCCACCCCTGGCTCCCAGACAACATCTCTGGGCCCCCTCTGGGGCTCGGGGTAACTTGCCAACCTGAAAGGAAAGACACAGACCTGGCTTGCTTTGCCATCTGCTGATTGTAGAGGCCTAGGGCCTTGAGTGAACATAGGCAGTGACCAGACAGTAGTCATTGTAAGCCTTGGGCAAAACCAGTGCTATGCTGGCTTCAAGTCTGACCCAGTGCAGCCTCAATGGTAGTGACCATAGGCGTGTTTGTGTCACCCCTTTCTCAACTCCAGGCAGCTCAGCACAAAAAGAGAGACTGTTTGGGGTAATGTAAGGGAACAGAACAAGAGTCTCTAACTCATAATCCAGAAAATTCTTCCAGATGTCATCCAAGACCACCAAGGCAGTACCTCTGTAAGTCTGCAAGAGCCACAGTGTTACTGAGCTTGGAGTGCTCCCTAATGCAGATATGGCTGGAGAGAGCAAAAACTTAGATTATAACACCCAAATCCCTTCGAGTATCTGGAAAGTCTTCCCAAGAAGGACAGGTGCATACAAGCCCAGTCCAAGAATATTATAGTAAGTATTTAAGTCTTCAATATCCAGAAGCTGACAGATATCCACAAGCCTCAGGACTATCCAGGAAAACATGACCTCACCAAATGAACTAAAAAAGGCACCAGGGACCAATCATGGAAAGACAAGAGATATGTCACCTTTCAGACAGAAAATTTCAAATAGCTGTTCTGAGGAAGTTCAACAAAATTATAGATAACACTAAATAGGAATTCAGAATCCTATTAGCTACATTTATCAAATAGAGGGAAATAATCAAAAGGAATAAAACAGAATTTCTAAAGTTGAAAAATGTGCACCCTCAGGCCCATCACCATGTGGAAGCCACCAAAGCTTGGGGCTTGCATTCTCTGAAGCAACAGCCTGAGCTGTATGTTGGCCCCTTTTAGCCACAGCTGGAGTTGGAGCAGCTGGGATGCAGCATGCCAAGTCCCAAGGCTGCACAGAGCAGCAGAACTCTGGGCCCAGCCCACAAAGCCATTTTTCCCTCCTAGGCCTCCAGGCCTGTGAATGGAGGAGTGCTGTGAAGGTCTCTGACATGCCCTGGAGACATTTTCCCCACTGTCTCAGCTATTAACATTTGGGTCTTCTTTACTTATGCAAGTTTCTGCAACTGGCTTGTATTTCTCTTCAGAAAATGGGTTTTTCTTTTTTACCATATGGTCAGGCTGCAAATTTTCCAAACTTTTAAATTCTGCTTCCCTTTTAAATGTAAGTTCCAGTTTCAGATAACCTCTTTGTTCATACATATGAGTGTTCACTTTTAGAAACAGCCAGGTCACTTCTTGAATGCTTTGCTGCTTAGAAATTTCTTCTGCCAGATACCCCAAGTCATCTCTCTGAAGTCCAAAGTTCCACAGATCTCTCAGGCAGGGGCAAAACGTCACCAGTCACTTTACTAAAGCATAAAAAAAAGTGACCTTTAATTTAGTTCTTGAAAAGTTCCTCATCTCCATCTAAGACCACCTCAGCCTGGACTTAATTGTCCATATCACTATCAGCATTTTGGTCAAAACAATTAAACAAGTTTCTAGGAAGTTCTAAATTTTCTCACATCTTCTTTTATTCTTCTGAGCCCTTGGAACTGTCCCAATCTCTGCCCATTATGCAATTCCAAGTTGATTCCACATTTTCAGGTATCTTCATAGCCCCACAATCCTGGTACCAGTTCTCTATATTAGTCTGTTTTCACACTACTAGAAAGAACTACCAGAGACTGGGAAATTTATGAAGAAAAGAGGTTTAATTGACTCACAGTTCTGCAGACTTAACAGGAAGCATGGCTGGGAGGCCTCAGGAAACTTACAATCATGGTGGAAGGATGAAGGGGAAGCAAGCACATCTTACCATGGTGGCAGGAGAGAAAAAGAGATAAGGGGGAAGCACCATACATTTTAAACCCATCAGATCTCAAGAGAATTCACTCACTATCATGAGAACAGCAAGGGGGAATTCCACCCCATGATCCAATCACCTCCCACCAGGTCCCTCCTCCAATTTAACATGAGATTTGGGTGGGAACACAAATCCAAACCATATCATAGCCTATCTGCCAGCTAACACTCTTAAGCACCACCTACTGAGGGCAGCCCAAAATACAACAACAATATATTTTACCAGTATGCGTTGCCTGTGAAAACTAACGCAAAGATCCAGCCACAAATAAACATTTTGTACAGTGCTGACCCTCTGAAAACACCCAGAAATGAAGCCAACTGACTATATTCAACCTACATCATAGTTAGAAGAATGATAGCTCTTACACATGAGAAAGAATCAGCACAACAACTCACACCTCCAAAAGCCAGTGTGCCTCCTTACCTACAAATATAAACACTAGTCTCCCAGATACAGTTCTTAGCCAGAGTAAGATGACTGAAATGATGGGCATAGAATTCAGAATCTGTATGCCAAAATAGCTCAATGGCTCAATGGGTTCAAAAAGAAAGTTGAAATCAAATGCAAGGAATCCAATAAGACAATCCAAGGGCTGAAAGATTAAATAGTCGTATAAAGAAAGAACCAAATTGAACTTCAGAAACTAAAAAATTTACTTCAATAATTCTACAACACAATCAGAAGAATCAAAAGCAGAATAGATCAAGCTGAAGAAAAAATCTCAGAGCTTTAATGCCAGCTCTTTGAATCGACTCAGACAAACATTAAAAAAAATTGGCCGGGCGCGGTGGCTCACGCCTGTAATCCCAGCACTTTGGGAGGCCGAGGCGGGCGGATCACGAGGTCAGGAGATCGAGACCATCCTGGCTAACATGGTGAAACCCCGTCTCTACTAAAAATACAAAAAATTAGCTGGGCGTGGTGGCGGGCGCCTGTAGTCCCAGCTACTCGGGAGGCTGAGGCAGGAGAATGGCGTGAACCTGGGAGGCGGAGCTTGCAGTGAGCTGAGATTGCGCCACTGCACTCCAGCCTGGGCGACAGAGCCAGACTCCATCTCAAAAAAAAAAAAAAAATTATAAAAATGAACAAAGGCTTCAAGAAATATGAGATTACGTAAAGAGAGAAAATTTGTAACTCACTGGCATTCCAAAAAGAGAAGGATAGAGGGTAAGTAACTTGGAAAATATATTTGAATATATAGCCCATGAAAGTTTCCCCAAACTTGGTAGAGAAGAGGACATACACATTCAAAAAATACAGAGAACCTCTGCAAGAGACTATATAAGATAACCATGCCCAAGGTATATAGTCAACAGATTCACCAAGGTCAAAACAAAAGAAAAAAATCTTCAAGAAAACTAGAGAGAAAGGTTGGGTCACCTCCAAAGAAAACCTTTTCAGGCTAGCAGCAGACCCCTCAGCAGAAAACCTAAAAGACAGAAAAGTTGGGGACCTGTTTTTATCATTCTTAAGGCAAAAAAAATTCTAACCAAAAATATTATACCCCACCTAGCTAAGCTTCATAAGCAAAGGAGAAATAAAATCCTTCTCAGTAAAGTAAGCACTAAGCGAATTTGTTATCACCAGACCACCTTTACAGGAGCTTCTTAACAAAGTGGTAAACATAGAAACAAAGGACAAAAGCCTGCTACCTCATAAATACACTTAAACAGATAGCCCACAGACAATATAAACAACTACATAATCAAATCTGCAAAACAAACAACCAACAACAGGATGACAGGATCAAAATCTTATCTATCAATACATTACCCAGAATATAAATGGTCTACATACCCCACTTAAAAGGCATAGACTGGCCATCTGGACAGAAAGACAAGACCCAACAGTCTGCACATGTGATGACACACACAGGCTCAAAGTAAAGGGATGGAGGATGATCTACCAAGCAAACAGAAACAAAAAAGAGCAGGAGCCTCTATTCTTATATCAAATAAAACAGATTTTAAACCAATAACAATCAGGAAGGACAAACAATGGCAGTAAACACTGATTTAGGGGTCCATTCAACAAGAAGATGTAATTATCCTAAAGATACATGCACCCAACATAGGACCATCCAGATTCATAAACAAGTTCTTCCTGACTTATAAAAAAAAACTGTGGATGGCCACACAATAATAATGGGGGATTTTAACACCACCCTCACAGCATTAGACAGACCATTAAGGTAGAAAACTAACAGAGAAATTCTGAACTTAAACTTGACACTTGACCAATTCAACTTAATAGACATTTACAGAGTACTCCACTGAAAAACCACATAATACACATTTTCTCATATTCTAAGATTGACCAAATTAACACCAAGAAGATCACTCAAAAACTACACAGCAACATGGAAACTAAACAACTTGCTTCTGATTAACTCTTGGGTAAACAATAAAATTAAGACAGAAATCAAAAAATTTTTTGAAATAAATGAAAATAGTGATACAACATACCAATACCTTTGGGATGCAGCTAAAGCTGTGTAAAAAGGAAAATTTATAGCACTGAATGCCTTAATCAAGAGGTTACAAAGCTCTCAAATTAACAACTTAAAAGAGCAACTGGAGGAACTAGAATGAAAAAGAACAATCAAACTTCAAAGCTAATAGAAGAAAAAAATGAACTAAAATCGAAGAACAACTGAAAGAAATTGAGAACAAAAGTCCATACAAAAGATCAATGAGAGCGAGCATTGGTTTTTCAAAAGAATAAACAAGACTGATAGACCATAAGCTATATTAACAAAGAAAAAGAAAAGGTCCAAATAAGCACAATCAGAAATGACAAAAAACAACTCACAACTGATCTTACAGAAATACAAAAGATCCTCAGGTCTATTATGAACATGCTATGCACACAAATTAGGAAAACTAGAGGAAATAATTAAATTCCTAAAAACACACAACCTCCCAAGATTTAATCAGGAGGAAAGTCAAAAATCTGAACAGACCAGTAACAAATTTGGAAATTAAATCAGTAATAAAAATTCTTACTGAAACTATTCAAAACATGAAGGAATAGCAGCATTTCCCTAACTCATTCTATGAAGCCAGTATCATCCTGATACCAAAACCTGGCAGAGACACAATAGAAAAAGGCCAATATCCCTGATTAACATAGACAGAAAAATATCAACAGAATACTAGCAAACCAAACCCAGCAGTACATCAAAAAGGTAATTTATCATGATCAAGTAGATTTTATTTCTGGGATGCAATGTTGGTTCAACATACACAAGTCAACAAATGCGATTCACCACATAAACAGGATCAAAAGCAAAAACCATAAGATTATCTCAATAGACACATAAAGAGCCTTTGATAAAATCCAACATCCCTTCATGATAAAAGCCCTCAACAGATTAGGCATTGAAAGATGATACGGTTTGAATCTGCACTCCTACTCATATCTAATGTGGAAATGTAATCCCCAGTGTTGGAGGTGGGGTCTAGTAGGCGGTGATTGGATCATGGGGGCAGGTTTCTCACAAATGGCTTAGCATCATTCCCTTGATGCTGTCCACACAATAGCGAGTGAATTCTCATGAGATCTAGTTATTAAATAGTCTGTGGCACCTCCCCCACTTCTTCCTCTTGCTCCTGCTCTGGCCACATGCTGCGCTTGCTCCCTCTTTGCCTTTCACCATGATTGTAAGTTTCCTGAGGCCTCCCCGGAAGCTGAGCAGATGCCAGCATCATGTATTTTGTACAGCCTGCAGAACCCTAAGCCAATTAAACCTCTTTTTCTTATAAATTACCCAGTCTCGCATATTTCTTTGTAGCAATGCAAGAACAAACTAATACAAAAGAACATATTTCAAAATAATAAGAGCCATCTACAACAAACCCATAGCCAACCTTATACTGTTATCAAGTGTAAGACAGTTATAGAATACTAAGCAGATGTAATTGAAAGAAAACTACCTCAAGACATTTAATAATCAAACTTCCAAAGGTCAAGGATGAAGAAGGAATCCTAAAAGTCACAACAGAAGAGAAACAAATAACATACAATGGAGTTCCAATACATCTGGCAGCAGACTTCTCAGTGGAAAGCTTACAGGTCAGAAGAGAGTGTCATGACATGCATAACATGCTCAGGGAAGAACACTTCTACCCTAGAATGGTATATCCAGCAAAACTATCCTTCAAAACCTGAGGGATTTTATCAACACCAAACCAGTCCTACAAGAAATGCTAAAGGGGGATCCTCAGTCTGAAAGAAAAGGATGTTAATGAGCAATAATAAATCATCTGAAAACAGAAATCTCACTGGCAATAGTAAGTACACACTAAAACAAAGAATATTACAACACTGTCATTGTGGTGTGTAAACTATTTATATCTTGAGTAAAAAGACTAAAAGATGAACCAATGAGAAATAATAACTACAATAACTTTTTAAGTCAGAGACTACAGAGATCTAATTTTGGACCTCTTGTATCTTATTTACAAAAAGATACAAGTAAAAACAACAGAAAGTTAAAAAGCAGGGGAAGGAAGTTAAAAGGTGGAATTTTTATTAGTTTTCTCTTTATTTGTTAATTTGCTTATTTGTTTATGCAATCAGTGTTAAGTCATCGATTTAAAATACTGGGCTATAATATATTATTTGCAAGACTCATGGAAACCTCAAATAACAAAACATACAACAGATACACACACACAAAAGCAAAAAACTAAATATCACCAGAGAAAAACACCTTCAATGAAAGGAAGACAGGAATAAAGGAAAGAAGAAAGAGAAGACCAAAAACAAACAAAAAACAAATAACAAAATGGCAGAAGTAAATTCTTATTCACGAATAATAATATTGAATGTAAATGAACTAACACTCCAATCAAAAGACATAGAGTGAGCCGAGCACGGTGGCTCACACCTGTAATCCCAGCACTTTGGGAGGCTGAGGCAGGCAGATCACGAGGTCAGGAGTCGAGAGCAGCCTGGCAAAGAGACCAGTCTGGCCAATATGGTGAAACCCCGTCTCTACTGAAAATACAAAAATTAACCAGGCTTGGTGGTGGGTGCCGGTCATCCCAGCTACTTGGAAGGATGAGGCAGGAGTATTGCTTGAACCTGGGAGGCGGAGATTGCAGTGACCCAAAGATCACGCCATTGCACTCCAGCCTGGGCGACAGAGCAAGACTGTGACTCAAAAAAAAAAAAAAAAAAAAGACATAGAGTCACTGAATGGATAAAAAACCAAGATTCGATATGTTGCCTATAAAAAACACACAAACGGACTTCACCTCTAAAGACATACATAGACTGAAAATAAAGAAATGGAAAAAGATATTCCATAAAAGGCAAACAAATAAAGAACAGGACTAGCTATACTTAGACAAAAAAAGATTACAAGATAAAAACTATAAAGAAGAGAAAAAAGAAGTCATTATACAATGATAAAGGGGTCAATTCAGCAGGAGGATATAACAATTGTAAATATATATGCGTCCAACATTGGACCACCCAGATATATAAAACAAATACCATTAGAGCTAAAGAGAGAGATAGCCCCCAATATAATAATAGCCAGAGATGTTAACACCTCATGTTCAGCATTGGACAGATCATTCAGACAGGAAATCAACAAAAAAAAAATTAGATTTAATCTGCATTATAGAACAAATGCACCTAATATATATTTAAAGAATATTTCCTCTAATGCTGCATAATATGCATTCTTCTCCTCAGCATATGAATCATTCTCAAGGATAGGCCATATGTTAGGCCACAAAACAAGTCTTAAAACATTTTTTAAAAATTGAAATTGTATCAAGTAACTTCTCTGACCACAATGGAATAAAGCCAGAAATCAATAACAAAAGAAATATTGGAAACTATACAAACACATGGAAATTAAACAATATGCTCCTGAATGACCAGTGGGGCAATGAAGAAAGTAAGAAGAGAATTTAAAAATTTCTTAAAACAAACAATAATGAAAACACAACATACCAAACCTTATGGGATACAAAGAAAGCAGTAATAAGAGGAAAGTTTATAACTATAAGCACCTACATCAAAGAACCAGAAAAACTACAAAGGAACAACCTAATGACATGTCTTAAAGAACTGGAAAGAGAAGAGCAAACCAAACCCCAAATTAGTAGAAGAAAAGAAATAATAAAGATCAAAGCAGAAACAAATGAAATTGAGATGAAGAAAACAATACAAATGGTCAAACAAAAAGTTGTTTTTTGAAAATATAAAAAAAATCAACAAATCTTTATCCAGACTAACTGAGGAAAAAAGAAAGAAGACTCAAGTAAATAAAATCAAGGTGGAAAAGGACACATTACCACCAATACCACAGAAACCAAAGGATAAACAGAAGCTACTCTAAGCAACTATATGCCAATAAATTGGAAAACTTAGAATAAATGCATAAATTCCTAGACACATATAGCCTACCAAGACTGTACCATGAAGAAATCCAAAACCTGAAAAGATCAATAACAAGTAGTGAGATCAAAGCCAGCCATAATGAAAACTATCCCAGCAAAGAAAATCCTGGGACCTGATGGATTTACTGCTGAATCTTACCAAATATTTAAAGAAGAACTAATACAAATCCTACATAAACTATTTCAAAAAAAATGAGAAGGGAATACTTTTAAATTCATTCTATGAGGCCAGTATTACTCTGATACCCAAACCGGACAAAAACACATCAAGAAAAAAAAAAAAAACTATAGGCCCATATCCCCAGTGAACACTGATGAAAAATCCTCAACAAAATATTGGTAAACCAAATTCAACAACACATTAAAAACATTGCTTATCATGACCAAGCGGGATTTATCCCAGGGATGCAAAAATGGTTTAACATACACAAATCAGTTTATGTGATACATTATATCAACTGAATAAAGGATGAAATCAATATGACCATTTCAATTGATGCCTAAAAAGCATTTGATAAAATTCAATGTCCCTTCGTGATAAAAAAAAAATCCTCAAAAAAACTAGGGTTAGAAGGAACATACCTATACACAATAAAAGCCATTTACAACAGACTCACAGATAATATTATACTGAATTGGGAACAACTGAAAGCCTTGCCTCTAAGATCTGGAAGATAACAGGGATGCCCACTTTTACCACTGTTATTCAACAGAGAACTGGAAGTCCTAGCTAGAGCAATCAGAAAAGAGAAAGGAAAGGAAACGAAAGGAAAGGAGAGGAGAGGATAAAAGAAAAGGCATACAAATTGGAAAGGAAGAATACCAAGTATCCTTGTTTTCATATGGTATGATCTTATATTTGGAGAAACGTAAGGACTCCACCAAAAAACTATTAGAATCGATAAACAAATTTAGTAAAGTTGCAGAATACACAGTCAACATACAAAAATCAGTACAACTTTCATATGCCAAGAGCTAACAATCTCAAACAGAAATCAAGAAGGTACTCTTATTTACAGTAGCTACAAATAAAATGAAATAAAATACCTCAAAATTAACTTAAAGAAGTAAAAGATCTCTACACTGAAAACTATGAAGCACTGATGCAGGAAATTGAAGAGGACACCAAAAAATGGAATGATATTCCATTTTCATGGATTAGAAAAATCAACATTGTTAAACTGTTCATACCACCCAAATCAACCTACAGATTCAGTGCAGTCCTTATCAAAATACCAATGATATTCTTTTGAAAAAATAAACAATTTTAAAATTTATATGGAACCACAAAAGACCTAGAATAGTCAAAGCTATCCTGAACAAAAACAACAAAACTAGAGGAACACATTACCTGACTTCACATCATGCTGCAAATGTATATTAATCAAAACAGCATGGTATCGGCATAAAAAAAAAAAAACAAATAGACCAATGGACAAAATAGAGAATGCAGAAACAAATGCACACATCTATGGTGATCTCATTTTGATAAGTAGCCAAGAACATACACTGGAAAAGGGACAATTTATTCAATAAATAATGCTGGGGAAATATTCATATCCATATGCAGAAGAACGAAACTAGATTCTTATCTCTCACGATATACAAAAATTGAATCAAAATGGATTAAAGACTTTAAAACATCAAGCTATGAAACTACTAAAAGAAAACATTAAGGGAACTCTCTAGGACACTGGACTGAGCAAAGATTTCTTGAGTAATATCCCACAAGCACAGGCAACCAAAGCAAAAATGGATAAATAGGAACACAACAAGTTAAAAAGCTTCTACACAGCAAAGGAAACAGTCAACAATGTGAAGAAACAACTCACAGATATGGAGAAAATATCTGCAAACTATCCATCTGATAAAGGATTAATAACCAGAATATATAAGGAGCTTAAACAACTCTACAGGAAAAAAATCTAATAATCTGATTTTAAAATGAACAAAAAAATCTGAATAGACGTTTCTCAAAAGAAGGCATACAAAAGGAAATCAGGTATATGAAAGGTGTTCAACATCATTGATCATCAGAGAAATAAAAAACAAAACTACAATGAGATATCATTTTACCCCAGTTAAAATGGCTTTTATCAACAGACACATAGACCAACGGAACGGAATAAAGAGCCCAGAAATAAGGCCACACGCATCTATAACCATTTGATATTTGACAAAGCTGACACAAACAAACAATGGGGAAAAGACTCCCTATTCAATAAATGGTGCTGGGATAACTGGCTAGCCATATGCCGAAGATTAAAGCTGGGCTCCTTCCTTACACCATATACAAAAGTCAATTCAAGATGGATTCAATACCTAAATGTAAAACCCAAAACTATAAAAACCCTGGAAGGCAACCTAGGCAATATCATCCTAGGTATTGACATAGGAACAGGTAAGATTTTATGACAAAGACACCAAAAGCAATCACAACAAGAGCAAAAAATGACAAATGTGATCTAATTAAACTTAAGAGCTTCTGCACAGCAAAAGAAGCTATCAACATAGTAAACAGACAACTTACAGAATGGGAGAAAATACTTGCAAACTATGCATCAGACAAATGTCTAATATCCAGCATGTTTAAGGAATGTAAACAAATTTACAAGAGAAAAACAACTCCATTAAAAAGTGGGCAAAGGACATGGATGCTTCTCAAAGGAAGACATACATGCAGCCAGGAGCATATTTTAAAAAAAGCTCAATATCACTGATCATTAGAGAAATGGAAATCAAAACCACAATGACATGCCATCTCACACCAGTCAGAATGGTGATTATTAAAAAGTCAAAAAATAATCAATGCTGGTGAGGTTGTAGAGAAAAGGGAACTCTTATACGCTGTTGGTGGGAGTGTAAATTAATTCCACCATTGTGGAAAGCAGTATGGTGATTCCTCAAAGAGCTAGAAGCAGAAGTACCATTCGACCCAGCAATCCCATTGCTGGGTATATACCCAAAGGAATATAAAGCATCCTACCATAAAGACACATGCAAATAAATGTTCATTGCAGCACTATTCACAACAGCAAAGACAGGGAATCAACTAAAATACCCATCGATGACAGATTGGATAAAGAAAATAGGGTACATATACACCATGGAATATTATGCAGTCATAATAAAGAATAAGATACCTTTTACATGAACATAGATGAAGCTGGAGGCTATCATCCTTTAACTCAGAAACAGAAAACCAAATAGTGCACGTTCTCACTTATAAGTGGGAGCTAAATGATAAGAACTTATGAACACAAAGAAGGAAACAACAAACGTTGGGGTCTACTTGGGGGGAAGGTTGGGAAGAGGTAGAGGAACAGAAAAGATACCCATTGGATACTGGGCTTAATACCTGGGTGATGTAATAATATATACTACAAACCCCCATGACACATGTTTATCTATGTAACAAACCTTCACATGTACCCCCAAACCTAAAATAAAAATTATAAATTAAAAAGGAATAGTAAAAGTAATTATAATTTTAAAAAGTAAAATAAAATAAAATGGCTTTTATCCAAAAGATAGGCAGTAACAAATGCTGGCAAGGATAAGGAGAAAACGGACCTTTGCACACTGTTGGGTGGGAATGTAAATTAGTATAACCACTATGGAGAAGAGTTTGGAGGTTCCTCAAAACTAAAAATAGAGCTACTATGTGATCCAGAAATCCCACTGCTAAGTATGTACCCAAAAGAATGGAAATCAGTATATTGAAGAGATAACTGCACTCCCATGTTTATTGCAGCACTATTCACCATAACCAAGATTTGGAAGCAACCTAAGTGTCCATCAACAGATGATTGTATAAAGAATATGTAGTACATATACACAATGGAATACTATTCAATCTACAAAAAATGAGATTCTGTCATATGTAACATGGATGGAACTGGAGATCATTATGTTACATGAAATAAGCAAGGCACAGAAAGACAAATTTCACTTGTTTTCACCTATTTGTGGGAGCTAAAAATGAAAACAACTGACTTCATAGAGATAGGGAGTAGAATGATGGTTACTGGAGGCTGGAAAGGGTAGTTGGGTGAGCGGCCAAGGGGAGATGGCTAATGGGTACAAAAATATAGTTAGATAAAATGCATAAGACCTAGTATTTGATAGCATAACAGGGTGACTAGAGTCTACAATAATTATTATACATTTTCAAGTAACTAAAAATATAATTGGATTGTTTGTAACACAAAGAAAGAATAAATGCTTGAGGTGATGGGTACTCCATTTACCCTGATGTAATTATTATGCATTGGATGCCCGTATCAAAATAGCTCATATACTCCATAAATATGTATGCCTACTACATACCACAAAAGTTAAAAATAATTTTTTTAATTCCAAAAAACCTTGGAATTTCATATTCTCCTAATGATATGGTTAGGCTTTCTGTCCCCACCTAAATCTCATCTTGAATTGTAATCCCCAGTTGTTGAGGGAGGGACCTGGTAGGAGGTGATTGGATCATGGGGGCAGATTCCCCCATGCTCTTCTCGTGATAGTGAGTGAGTTTACATGAGATCTGATGGTTTCATAAATGGCAGTTTCCCCTGGGCTTTTCACTCACACTCTCTCCTGCCACTTTGTGAAGAAGGTGTCTGCTTCTCCTTCCACCATAATTGTAAATTTCCTGGGGCCTCCCCAGCCATGCAGAGCTGTGAGTCAATTAAATGTCTTTTCTTTTTTTTACTTTATTTTATTTTATTTTATTTTATTTTATTATTATTATTATACTTTAAGTTTTAGGGTACATGTGCACAACGTGCAGGTTTGTTATATACGTATACATGTGCCATGTTGGTGTGCTGCACCCATTAACTCCTCATTTAGCATTAGGTATATCTCCTAATGCTATCTCTCCCCCCTCCCCCCACCCCACAACAGTCCCCGGTGTGTGATGTTCCCCTTCCTGTGTCCATGTGTTCTCATTGTTCAATTCCCACCTATGAGTGAGAACATGCAGTGTTTGGTTTTTTGTCCTTGTGATAGTTTGCTGAGAATGATGGTTTCCAGCTTCATCCATGTCCCTACAAAGGACACGAACTCATGATTTTTTATGGCTGCATAGTATTCCATGGTGTATATGTGCCACATTTTCTTAATCCAGTCTATGATTGCTGGACATTTGGGTTGGTTCCAACTCTTTGCTATTGTGAATAGTGCCGCAATAAACATACGTGCGCATATGTCTTTATAGCAGCATGATTTATAATCCTTTGGGTATATACCCAGTAATGTCTTTTCTTTATAAATTACCCAGTCTCGAGTATGTCTTTATAGGAGTGTGAAAATGGACTAATACACCTAAGCTGAGAAACCTGAATATGTTTCAATGACACAAAATTATTTCTACTGCCATTTTCAGGTGTTTTCCATCAGCTGTCTCATGGCTTGAATCAGTCTTATTATTGCAAGGCTGTCTTCATCTTCATTTTTCAATGATAGGTTCAGCCTTCTGTTTTTGATACCACATACCTCTTTCTCTCTCTGTAACTCTTTAACTTTGGTCTCAGAAACACTGACTTCTACTATGTATTGAAATTGTACAGCCACAGCCCTCTTCCAGATCCTAACTACTTTACCCTTAAATACTATAGATTATTATGACCAATAACATTATCAGCATTATATTAATAATAACAAAAAGCTTATTACTTCAAAGTTATTTTAATATAAAAGTAGAACTATCTCAAATAACATCATATTAATAAAGTCAAATCTCATGTCATAACTTTATACAGTTACACTTCAAGTCAGATGAATTCTATGTCTGAATCTGTGTCCCAGAATTCCCTTGGTACTTAGTGCCATCTATAAATGTTTAACCAATGCTAAAGAAAAACATAAGCTTAAATAGCTACTTCCAGTCTAATGCATGCAGACTTTATTATGGTATTTTATTCAGACTCGATTGTCAATTATTATTGACTATTTTTGACAAAATTTTCAGGAAAAAATAATTCACTATCACTCGATTTAGAATGATAATCATTGATAGTGAAGCACAAAGAACTCACATCCTCCACTGAGAAGATTTCCGAAGTAGTCAAAAGAAGCAAATGCTAGTTTGAAGGTTGCTATTTAATTTTCCAGTGCTATTATACAATCTGCACAGTAGTTAATACTGGAAGAGAGGGAACTAGGGTCAAGCCATGAAAGAAGAAAATATCTGTAACATTGAATAAAAAGATGTTTAGATCTAATTGTCTTCCTCTTCCACAGGGTACATCACAACATAAAGGCAAACAAAGCAGCATTTTTATTTATGAGGCTTTCATCTCTTGTCAGCAGGAAAATCCAAGAAAGCTCTCAGATCAAGATGCTAATCTAATTCCAAGGAAACTAATGCATTCGATCTAAGTTATATGAGAAGGATGACTTATGAATATAGCCAGATGGAGAGCCACATAACTTTGCAGGGGAGAAATTCACATGAGAATTACAATGTGAGGATGAGAGGAACCCCTACAAAGCTCCAGTTTCCAAAAATTCCCAGCATAAATTTAAGCAAATTAAAAGCTTTGGGTACAGCTGAGATAGCCAATACTATGAAGAAATATATTAGAGCAAAAGCTATTTAGAAGTATTGAAGTATCCCCAGACTACACCAATATGGGTGCAGATCAGCTTTTTCATTCACAAAGATTATGCTTTCATTACTACCCATTCCCATAAACTCAGAAGAGAAAAAGAGTACTTGAATTTTCTGTTTTTCTTAGGATACACAGCTCAGGCTGAGGACTTTTAATTCTAGTGGCAAAGTGGCAGCATGTGGAGAGCAAATACTGTATGCTTGGGCCAGTGGTCCCAATTACCCATCTTCCCCACTCCCACAATATCTGCTTCCCCCCAAACATGTATTATTTTGTGGCCAGAGTTCTCATTTCTTTAAACTGGCTCAAGTAGTTTGGCAAAATCTGGATGTGTTAGACCATTACAAAATAGGTTTGTCAAATCTTCATATCTCAGGCCAGTGAGAAGGTCAGTGAGTTCAAGAGTAAGAAAACATTAGCTTTCAGTTGCTGCAGTATGGCAGAGCCTCTGTGAGTCAACCAGTCTTCTCACCAACAAAAGCAAAGGAAGATTGTCAAAGACAATGAACACAGCAACCTCTCCATGACCTTTTTCTTTCTTTAGCTCTCTTTCCCTCTTCATGTATCCAGTCAAATTACTCTCTCATCAATGTTCACCTCTAAAATTATCCTCCCTATATGTTGATGACCAAATTTTATTTTCTTAACTTTTGTTTTAGGTTTGGAGGTGCATGTGAAGGTTTGTTACATAGATAAACATGTGTCATGGGGGTTTGTTGTACGTATCTTTTTATCACCCAGGTATTAAGCCCAGTACCCAATACATATCTTTTCTGCTCCTTTACCTCCTCCCAACCTCCCTGTAAAGTAAACTGCAGTGTCTGTTTCCTTCTTTGTGTTCACAAGTTCTCATCATTTATCTCCCACTTATAAGTGAGAACATGCAGTATTTGGTTCTCTGTTCCTGTGTTAGTTTACTAAGGATATCAGCCTCCAGCTCCATCCATGTTCCTGCAAAAGACATAATCTCATTCTTCTTTTGGCTGCATAATATTCCATAGTGTATGTGTACCACATTTTCTTTATCCAGTCTGCCACTGATGAGCATTTAGGTTGATTCCATGTCTTTGCTATTACGAATAGTGCTGCAATGAACGTTTGAGTGCATGTGCCCTTATGGTAGAATACTTTAAATTCCTTTGGGTATATACCTGGGTATATACCCAGGGCTATTCCTGGGATAGCTGGGTCGAATGGTAGTTCTGCTCTTAGCATTTTGAGCAACACCATACTGCTTTCCACAATGCTTGAACTAATTTACACTCCTACCAACAGTGTATAAGAGTTCCCTTTTCTCCACAACCCCATAAGCAATGGTTATTTTTTGACTTTTTAGCAATAGCCATTCTAACTGGTGTGAGATGGCATCTCATTGTGGTTTTTATTTCCATTTCTACAAGCAAATTTTATCACAAACCTATGATCTTTACTCTGCCAGACTGCCATTTCTAGATGTCAACTATATAGTTCCACTTCGATGAAGCATTTAGCACCTCAAACTCCACATGTCCAAAAACCCAACCTGGCCCTCCAAACCAGATCCTCCTTATTTTCCTTTATCTGTTAATAAATCATATTCTCCCAGGCACCCAGGCTGGAAATATCCTAACCATTTTTATCCTCCCTTTCTTCCTTTCACTTCCTTTCATCCATATTTCCTGGTCTCGAACTCCTGACCTCAAGAAATCCTCTTGCCTTGGCTTCCCAAAGCATGGGATTACAGGTGTGAGCCACTGTGCCTACATTATGTTATAAGGCAACAAGTTTCTGATGTATATGTGTGTATATATATGTATATATACACACACACATGCACACACACACACACATATATATATATACACATTAACATATATATGTTATTTTTAATATATGTTAAATAACAATAATATAATTTGCCTGGTATTAAAAACTTTTTACAATCTGGTTCTGAATCCTGGTATTAAAAACTTTTCACAATTTGGTTCTACATTTCCCTACATCTTTGTGATCCAAATATCTTATAAATTTATAATTCAATAAAAATATTTAGTATTAAAAGAACTATTTTATGAATATTAATTTAATCCCATATACTATAGAACTGATTTCTCCACCTTTTCTCAATCACAGTACATATTTTCACACTTGCTTACCTCTGTTCATCCCATTCCTTCTGTCTGAAATTTGTTTGCCTCATCTCTACTTCTGGAAACTTTAGTCAACCTCAAGAGCCTGATTATATGTCCTCTCCTTCTTCAAGTTCTTCTTAATTCCTGTTTTGCTTTCAACTCTTAAAGGCATTTGGTCATCCTCATCTCAAAGTTCTTAACCTTAATCACATCTGGATAGTATCTTTGCCAGGTAAGGTACATATTCACACATTCTGGAGTATTAGACATAGAATTCTTTTGGGGGCTATTATTCTGCCAATCACATTATAAAATGCAAACTTTTTGAGGGTAAAACAATGTTGTACTCCCCATTTCTTCTCAAATGTCCAACAGTGCATTTTCCAAAGTAGGAATGTACCATAAATAAATGTATCATTATATGTATTTCAGGTAGTTATCAACTATATCTGACTAAGAATTACTGTATTTCAATAATGGACAAGGAGTGAGACATTGAGAGAAATGCCATTAACAACACAGAGCTGGCCAAGATATAAGTAACAGTTTTCTCTTTTTATTCTCTATTTAACACAGGATTGGTGAATCTAGAGTAGTGAGTAAGAAACAACACGAACTACAAAAGATATTACCTCTTGGCTGACTGATGGCAGCAGCCTCTTAACCAGTGCCCTGTCTGTTACTCCTTTCTCTCTCCTCTCTCCAATCCATCTTTCTCAAACAGAGTTGTAATCAAATGACTTCCCTGGTAAAGACTTCAATGGCTCTCTCATTTCCTAGTAAATAATGTCAAAACTAATTAGGCCGAAATTGCAGCTGGCTAGTCTCATCCCCAACTTTGCTTGTATACATTCCAACCTGCCATTTTATGAGTTAATGATTCGGGAACAAATGTTTTGGGAATGTGACCTTGAATGGACTCTTGCTAGCTGAAAATTCCTAGTCTTCTCAGTGACTTTGGTGACGCCCTAGTAGATTTGTATTTTCATAAATTTATCACACAATAGAGTCACTGGGAATCCTTTCAAATCACTCTTAATGAGATTGCTTTAGACTGCAAAAACAATAAACCACTTGTGTGGGGATTTTCAATTAAAGTTAAAGGAATAAATGATTTTTATTTACCAGTTCTCCCCAAAGCACACTGAAAGCAACAAAATGTGAAGACAACATCATCTCTAATGAAACTGAAAACGCACCACAAATTCAAACCTTGAACTAGGAAGAACATCTGCCAAAAACAATAGTGCCTCACAAGTGGGGAAGCAGGCCAGAGGAGTGACAGAGAATAGAAGAGACGGGAAGTGGTAACTGCAGTTCTACTGCTGGCTGAAGTTATATGTGCAGATTTTTAAATATACATGCTAGACTAGCACATGGAGGATTTATGACATGCCAGCTTCCCTGCAACCCTCAAGGAACTCCTGCTCATCCCCAGAAAAGAAGAGCTCACAAACTAGAGGGAGATCTACCTCAGAGGAAAGGTGATGGAGAGATTTTGGTAGGAATCTGTTTGCAATTACAATCCAAGACTGTATCATTCCCCTGCCCTCCTGTCTTAGCTTGGACTGCTATAACAAAACATCACTCATAGACTGGGTGGCTTGAACAACAAACATTTATTTCTCATAGTTCTGGTGCCTGGGAAGTCTAACACCAAGGTTCTGGCAGATTCTGTGTCTAGTGAGGGCCCACTTCCTGGTTCATAGATGATGCCTTCTTGCTGTGTCCTTACATAGCAGAGATGGGAAGCAAGCTCTCTTAGGACACTAGGAGGGCTCCACCGTCATTACCTCATCTAATCCTAAAAACCACCCAAAGACCCCACCTCCTAATACTATCACATTGGGGGTAGGGTTGCAACATACGCATTTGTTGAAGGACACAAGCATTTAGTTCATAACACCTCCCCATACCATCGTTGAGCAAATAGGTGGCCAAGATTTAGGAAGCCTCACTGAAAGGTGAACAACAGTTAAAAAGGAGGCAGCACAAGGTCTATACTGAGGTGTTATGAAAGAAAAAAAGAGAAGAATATAAGGAGTGAAAATAATTGATTGAAAACTAAACATCCAAAGAAGTACTGCAAAGAAACTTACAGAATAAAATTTCAAATAAAGTAAATTCCAAAAAATAAACAAATAAATAACTTGGACTCTGGGGGAAAATGAGGCTCAAAGAAGACAAAGAAACCAAATGAGAGATAAGATAATTTGACACATGATAAACAGCAGTAAAAAATAAAATAAAATTATTAGAGAAATGAAAGCCACATTAGAAGAAGCTAAAATTAGAAAAGAGTTTTGAAAATATGATCAGAGAGAACAGGATTAAGAGGATAAAAAGATTAAAAGATGCTTGTCCTTAGAGAGAAGACAATACAGCAGGAGGAGACAGGTGGAAGATCGTGGTACTTACATTAATATTGCTGAAGAAGATATAATAGATGAAAACCTTTTTTAATTCTGTGCAACAATGTTTGTAAATTGTTACAGGATCAAAATTGAACCTGAAAGTTACATATGTAGCCAAAGTTTATTTCAGAATAAAAGTAACAGACAGATCTTATCAGAAAAGCAAGAAATATAAAATATATCTGAGGATTTCTTAAAAACTTCTGACAAACATAGTTTGAGGAAAAACAAAAAATAATTAAAAGGAAAAGCTCAAGAAAGGAACTTTGGAATGAAGAAGCTGGAAATGTCCACAAGACTGAAGGAATTACAATTGTAGAACAAAATGCAAATATTTTTTAAAGAGATAGATTATTGAGAGGGAAAGTGGTAGAGAAGTGTGAATGTGTGAATTGCCACAAAATTTCAGACTGAGAATTCAACACAATCCATCTAAAGTCAAGAAACTGACTTAAGTACATATGCAAATTTAGATTTATAACCACTAAAGGCTTAAACATGTATTATAAGTCTTCCTAATTGTAAAATGTAAAACAAAAACAGACCATTTAGCAAGAGAAAAAAAAATAGATTGGATTTTAAAATCTAACTGCTTGACTGTATGACAGATAAATTGAGGAAAAAAATGACTCAACATATTTTTAAAAAGGGATAAGCAAAGTCATATCAAACTAATCTAAATGAAAATAAGGCAAGCATTGCATTGCAATATTAATACATACTGGGTGAATTTAAGGAAATCTCCTTAAACAGAAAAAAGAAGAGAGATTTAAAGCAGTAAAAATAAAATCCACAATGAAGATCTCATTTGCTTGAAACTTTTTTTTTCCTAAAGAGACGGAATCTCACTGTTTCCCAGGCTGGAGTGCAGTGCCGCAATCATACTGCGGCCTAAAACTCCTGGGCTCATTGCTTGAAACTTTTGGCCCTAGTTAACTTAGCACCAAAGCACCTAAAGAAAACATTGCATGAAAAGCAGAAACAAACAGAAGCAAGTACAGTAACAGGAGTCTTTACCCCAACTCTCTGAACCTTTGACGAATCAAGTAGACAAAGGTCTAATAAGTAAAGGTTCATAGAATATTAAAATATCATAATAAAACAAGTTTGTTTTTTCTTTTTTTTGTTTTGTTTTGTTTTTGAGACGGAGTCTCGCTCTGTCGCCCAGGCTGGAGTGCAGCGGCCCGATCTCGGCTCACTGCAAGCTCCACCTCCCGGGTTCACGCCATTCTCCTGCCTCAGCCTCCCGAGTAGCTGGGACTGCAGGCGCCCGCCACCACGCCCTGCTAATTTTTTTGTAATTTTAGCAGAGACGGGGTTTCACTGTGTTAGCCAGGATGGTCTTGATCTCCTGACCTTGTGATCCGCCCCCCTCGGCCTCCCAAAGTGCTGGGATTACAGGTGTGAGCCACCGTGCTGGGCCATAAAACAAGTTTAATGGGTAATTGTCAGAGTAATATTTTTAAAACATAGATCAGATTATGTCATTCTCTGGTTCCAAATTTTCCAGTGTCTTTCCAGACTCATTACTGTGGTCACTGCCATGTTCCTCCTCACCCACTCAACTCTGGCCACACTGTCGTTGTTGCTGCTCTTCTCAAATACCCTGGTTTTGTCACCTGCAAGTGCCTTTGTTGTTGCTGCTCCTCTGGCCAGGCATGCTGTTCTCAGGACAATGCCTCCTCATTGGCTTCCTTTTAATGGCTGCTCAAATGTCACTGCTTAAGCAGGCCTTTGCTGAGTATCCCTCTAACACCTCCCCACCACTCATCCACCTCCCCAACCCAGCATTCCTCATCTCCTTACCTGCTTAATTTTTTGTCAAAGCATTTGTTAGTACTGAAAAAGTGTATGGGCCGGGCGCAGTGGCTCACGCCTGTAATCCCAGCATTTGGGAGGCCGAAGTTGTTGGATCAGAGTTCAAGACCAGCCTGGCCAACATGGTGAAACCCCGTCTCTACTAAAAATACAAAAGTTAGCCAGGCATGGTGGTGGGCGCACGTAATCACAGCTACTCTGGAGGCTGAGACAGGAGAATCGCTTGAACCCGGGTGGCAGAGGTTGCAGTGAGCCGAGATCGTGCCACTGCACTCCAGCCTGGGCGACAGAGCAAGACTCTATCTCAAACAAAAAAAAAAAGTGTATGTATTTATCTGCTTGATTGGACTTTCTGATTGATTTTCCGTCTCCTTTGCTAGAATGAAAGCTCCATAAAGGCAGACATGTATTTTGTCTTATTCGCTACACCATCCCTGGTACCTAAAGTAGAATCTGGCACATATAAATACTTATATTTAAAACGAATAAATATGCATTCACAAATAACTTGCTGAACAAATGAAGTAATGATTTCACTGAATTCTATGTCTACCAAAAAGAGAATGCCTCTTTTTTTTTTTTTCCAGGGCCTATGGAACATTTACAAAAACTGATTTATTTAAGCCATCAAGAAAATCACAATAACTTACACAAAGTGTAAATTGTACAGGAATATTCTCTGGCCATAACACAATAAAAGAAACACATATAACAGAAAGCAAAATGAAACATAAAGAAAACTCCAACCAGTTAAAATTTTGTGATAAAAAATGTAGATTATAGCATATCTGATAAATAACTATTGTGTATGCTCTGTACATTGAAATCTACAGAACACAGCTATGGCAAAGTTCTAATAAACAATCATGGTCTAAAATGTATTACTAAGCAAGGAAAAATAAAATTAATAACAACCAAAAAGTTATAAAAAGAACAAAAATTTTAAAAAGTTAAATAGAAAAAGGATAAATTAGGCAAGGGAATATATCCAGGGGTTGAGTCCTTTAAAAATCAAATGAAGCAAATTTTAAAAGTACTTAAACTAATCAAGATTTTTAAAAAACATACAAATAGACAATTTAAAATACAGAATATTCGATTTACTTGAATTATTCTCTTTTTAAAAATATGGTTTTCTGAGACAGGGTCTCACTCTTTTCACGCAGGCTAGAGTGCAGTGGTGTGTTCATGGCAACCTCAAGCTGCTAGGCTCAAATGATCTTCCCACCTCAGCCTCCTTAGTAGCTGGAACTTATTATTACTATTTAACGTTTTTAAATTTTTACAGGCATACGCCACCATACCTGGCTAATTTTTTATTATTCTCTTCTAGCTATTTTGAAATGTACAATTGAATAATGCTAACTATCGTCACCCTACTGATCTATTGAACACCAGGTATCATTTCTTCTAAGTGAATTGGAGTGTTCCTAGCATAAATAAAAGGTAAATGTTTATGGTGATGGATATCCCAATTATTCTAACTTGATTATATAAATGTATCAAATTATCACATGTACCCAAAAAATATATACATCTAATATGTATCAATAAAGTAAATAAAAATAATAAAATTAAATAAAATTGAAGCAATAAAATAAAATAAATACAGGACCTAAACACACAAAAAACATTGAATTACAGGACAATACATTGTTTTATAGTGTGCAAACACATTTGAAAATGTGAACGTAATTATTGCCCAGGTAGTATAAATTTTATCAAAACTTCAAGAAACATTCTGAGGCTAAAGATTTCAAAAGCATGGAAAATAAGGCAAAATTTCAAAATCTTATTACAAAGAATAAGCTGCAAAATACAAAAATTATTAACCTAGATGGATAGATAATAATTCAGACACAGACATACAATACTGCAAGCCAATCTCATGTTTAAACACAAAAAAACTGAAAATATAGTGGAAGAAAATACCTTATTAACAATAGCCAAAAAAGGGGGAGAACTAAAAGTAAACATAACACAAACCCATATGATTTATATGAAGAAATCTCCACATTGTAAAGATGTCACTTCTCCCCCAAGCTAACCTATGAAATCAATGTAATCCTATTGAATTAATTTGCAGTGTCCCTTAATGATGATCAAGGTCATCAAGAAACATGAACATACTTGTCCAGCTAAGAAAACACTGTGAAAGAATAATGAGAAGGAACTAGCCCCACTACACAGTTACCATTCTTTAAGCTACTATTATTGAAATTGTTTGTTGTGAGCACAGGAATATACATAGATGAAAGGGACAGAATGGAGAGTCAAAATAAAGCTAAATATGCAAGGGAATTTCATTTTTTTAATAAACACAGAATTTTACTTCATTAAGGAAATGATTAATTATTCAATAAGTTAAGACCACTAACTGGTCCTTTGAAAAAAATAATTAAAATAACTTCTGACTTTATTCCTTTCTACAAATATATTCTAGATGGAATAAAAATTTAAACGTAAACAAAGTTAAAATACAGGAGAACTTAAATAAAATATGAGTGAATATATTTATAAATATGGAGTGAGAAAAACATTTCTAAACATCACACAAACCCCAGAAACCCTAAAAGAAGGATTTCATCAATGTTGGTTTACAAAAATTTCAAATTTTATGTGAAAAAATAATTATTACAAGGTCAAAATACAAAGAACTTATTAAGAAAAGTATTTCCAAAACATTTGAGAGAATATGAATAATTTTCTTAATATATAAAAAGGTCTGTCAAATCAATAAAAGTAGTTAAGCAATCTCTCAAAAAAGTAGTCCAAGGGCATGAACTAACATTTCAGAGAAAAAGAAGTTAAATGAGAAATAAATATAGGAAAAGATTCCCCAATCTCACTCCTTATTAAAGATATACAATATATAGCAATAGGATACTACTGTTCGCTCTCAGATAGTTTGACAATACACAATTTCATTGAGGGTGTTAGGAAACAGTTTCCTGCACATTTATTAGGTAGAAGATGCTGATACAGTTCAGTAAAGAACAATTTGGAAATAATCTAGTTAAATGTAATATACACATGCTCCATTTGGTGAGGCAATCCTGCAAGTAAGAATTTGTCTTCCAGTTATATTTACATAAGGATGTAAAGACATATACAAAATAATCCATCATAGCATTGTGTGGGCACATGTTCATGAATGAACATGCACACACACACACACACACACACAGCAGGAAGAACAACCTGTTCACCAATACAGAACTGGTTAAATAATTATGGCAAAAACACAAATGCAATAACGTGCCACCATTTGAAGAGATTGGTCTCAATGCACTGATTTGGAAAGATAAAACTAATAACATATTCTGGCAAGTGAAAAAGGCAAGGTACAAAAGAGCACGCATATAATCATTCGACTTGTATAATCAAAAGGATACGGAATTTTAAAAGCCTGTGTAACCATAGTAAAATGCCCTTACAGGAGCATAAAAATTTTCCAAAAGAATACATTAAAAGTTATAGTTAACCTCTAGAAAGTGGAAATAGGAGGCAGAGAAAGATATGTTTTTATTTTTCATTTTAAACTAATTACATACTGTTCAAATGTTTTATTATGTGCATGATTTACTTTGTTATAATAACAAAAATATATTTTAATTAACCCAGATTCTGAAAGATATGATCACAAAAATTAAATTATGTTTTATTGTCCTAATCACTTGGGTTAATTTCTTTTACCTTCTAAGTATTTTGAGATAAAAATAATTTATATTGTCAGAACAAATATACAGGAAAGCCAAAAGGACTATAATTTAAAAGTTTTGTGAAGTGAATTCTCAGTTGGTACAAAAAGTATTTCAAAAATCACATTTGGCAATAAATTGATTCAAGTCCAAACTTTACTTTCAACTGTCTGCATCCACAGATGAGTCAAAACTTGAGTAGTTTTACTTCTCTTTATAATATTTGCCCCTAACCGAATGCCACAGAGGTCCACGAGTAATATACTTTGTAAAGCACAGTGAGTGCTTTAGAAAAATAAATTGATGTGTAATGAATCTCCAAGGGGTCTGTTAATGCTTTTTCACCCTTTCATTATTTCCTTGCAACGTGTTCCTTACCAATCAGCACAGCTTACCTTAACAACACAGTTACTTCCTGTCTCCCTTCTTTGCATAAGTTCTAATAACAGGATTTTTATGTAGCCAAACTCCCACTGATTCTAATCAGTCTAGCCTTTGGTTTTAGTGGCATGTTACTGATAATAATTCTCAGACATTGCTTTTTCAGTATGAAGCCATTTCGTTCATCTCTTATTAGTTATGTTTAATTATACCCCAAGGATATAGTTCTAATAATGCCCCATTCTTCTTTCCCAAATATCTATAACACTCACAATGCAGTAGCAATTTTTACATGATAAAAAGTAAATATGAGAAATTCAACTCTTTCTCGGTTTGCAGAGAACTTCAGTTGAATGGGAGTTATTGCAAAATTCATTCCCTCCAGGAAACAGCTTCAGTTTATAGCTAACATCCTCCTATAATCATGTATTGCTTTAACACCAAAAAATACTCAAAAAATTCAACTATGAAACAGATCCATCTCTTCATAACTTTTAGGTAGATGTTTCATTTCATCAGGAGTTTATGTTTTTAAATTATCAATAAGAGCTAATAAATCCCAGCATATGGATTGTTTTATTACTGTGATGGAGGTATTTGGCTCCAAAGTGAAAGTTTGCCCCCAACTTGATTTTCATATTTCCTTTGATGAGTTGCTCTAAAACCCTACTGATTCCAAAGAGAAGTCTCTTTATGAAACAGATGTGTATCAGTGGGAATTAGTCAGACATTCTGAGGCCTGTTATCAGGAATAACATTTTTTTTCTTAGAAACATCACAACATGAATACTTCTATTCCGGGAAAGCTTTTTCCACAAATGAATCTTTGAAACTGCCTATGCGTGAGAATATTGTTATCAGTTGGTGGAACATGGATAAAGGAATTCTGTAGAACAAAGGGAAACTATGGCCACACCCTTACCACAATAGGCAATTTAGAAAAATTTAATGGGAATGATGGAAACAGATACAAAGAGCAAGCCTCCAAGGTGAACCTCCTGGGTTTCCTACAACGTGCACAAGACTGAGGAAGGCATTTAAATCCCTTCCTACCTTAACAGGTTATAAGTTTATGATTTGCTGATGAAGGAGGTATTTTAGGACTGTCTGTCTTGCTTTAATCATAAACCACATTAAAAGGGAAGACCGAGTGTCCATTGCAGTGACTTAGGCACCAGCAATAAGGGACTGGGCCAGATAGTGGCAGCAGCAAGTTAGAAGAAAAGTGAAGGTGAGGGGGAGAAATATGCAAAAAGAGGAAAGGAACCCCAGTTTAAGTGTCTTCCATCTGTATAACACTTCACAAGAACTCTTCCATTTATTTTCTCACAACAATCCTACATAGATAAGATACAACAGGAGTGATATTCTTTATACCAATGAGGAATCTGAGGCTCAGAAAGGCTAACTGCCATGCCACTATTATGGGTCCTATTCTTGGGGTGGAATCTAGAGGGAATAGAAAAACAAAATTAAACATAGCTTTTACTACTCTTACAACCATATCCTATACTACACAGACACTGTGATTAAACAAACTGCTGGGAACATAGAAGGAGCTTAATAAATATTTGAATGAATGTTGAATAAATGAATGAATAAATGAAACTTGTTCACTTTTTAATAATTCCACATTTTTTCTGCTTCGTTTATATATCTTTCTTTTAAGAGACAGGGTTTCCCTCTGTCACCCAGGCTGCAGTGCAGTGGCATGATCACAGCTTGCTATAACCTCAGAACTTCTGACTTTAAGAGATTTTCCCTCCTTAGCCTCCCTAAGTACTAAGATTACAGGTGTGAGCCACTGTACCCAGCCTGTTTTTCCTCAGTTCTCTGCAAAATTTTGAAGGGAGGGTCTACATCTTGGTTTTCTTTGAATCCCCAGTGGGCATGACTCCGACTAGATCCACTGTCTTCTGTGCTCCAGCCTATACAGTGATCAAAATTGGGTGGGGCACCAGCTCATAGTTCATCATCATCATCAGTCCGTGCATAGACCTTCTATTGTCATCTCCTGCATCCTAGCTTTCTGTCAGCTATCATCCCAGATCATATTCCTCTCTTTAATCCCCCCATACAGACCCATTTTCATGTAATTAATGTGAATTTTTTCTAATTCACTTTCCTAACTTTATTTTTACATTATAAGCACCCACAAACTATATATATATTTATGAGTATATTTGTATCCAAACAAATGAAGTGTCATGCTATATATCTCATTCTGTTTACACTTCAACTTAACACATATAGAATATACAATTCATTGTTTTTGACTAAAGTACGCATTTGTATCATATATTTATATTTATTTATACTCATATTTTATAGACATTTCATTTGTTTCCAATTCTTTGCTACCACAGACAGCACTGAAATGAACATTCTCATCCACATCTATTTGCATACATGTTTAAGAGATTTTTAACTTAAAATAGTGCAAATAATTAAATAGAAACAGTCACTTTTACATAAATCTGGATATTCATTTTATTTTGAAAAATAAAAATAGAATTTGGTAACCCTGAGCCCTTATTTCCTCAAAGAAATATTGGCTAGAGCTGAATCAGAACTGCGTGTTGTGCAGGCACTCTCCAGATGGCCACAGTACCCACCATTCCATATTGTCTCTATGTCTCACCTCCACTGCTTTATGTTATTTTCTGTATTAACTTCTTATTGCTGCTGTAGCAAATTAGCACAAAGTCAGCGGCTCCAAACAACACAAATTTATCATCTCACAGTTCTGGAGATCAGAAATCCAAAATGGGTCTTACTGCATTAAACAAGGTGTCAGCAGGGCCGCATTCTTTCTGGAGACTGCAGGAAAGAATGTATTTCCTTGCCTTTTCCAGCTTCTAGAGTTTTACTACCTTTCTTGACTCATGGCCTCCCTCCATCTTCAAAGCCAGCAATGGCTTTCTCACATTGCATCACTTTGGCAGTGACTCTTCTGCCTCTTCAGTCCATCATTTAAGAAGCCTTGTTTACACAGCATCCACCATGTAATCCAGGATAATCTTATTTTAAAGTCAGCTGATTAGTAACCTTAATTTCACATTGCTGTGTAACATACCATATTCCTACATTCTGGCAATTAGGACTGGACATCTTTGGGAGGATGTTATTCTGCCTAGTATACTAGGTAACCCATGCAGGCCAAGTGCTGTGTTAATTCTGTCCTACAGCATCTAAGTATTGGCCTACAGTTATAGAAACTTAATAGTTGTCTCCGAATTGAATTTAATAGCAACTCAGATAGTATTTTAGACACACTGATCACAAGATAATTCGGTATTGAGCAATGAATTTATTCTTTGAAACACTGATCACTCTTTTATCAGTAGTTATATGATTGAGCCATGTTGTTGAGACACTGGAAATAACCTGGCTAACAGTTTGTGTTGTGATTATTTTTGTTCTCTTCTTAGCTAAATGGAACTGCTCATTCAGTGATTGCTTTAATCACTCTCACAATTACAGAGAAAATGTTAATGAATCTTTACATCCTCACTTATAGTGGAAGTATTTTACCTTCCCCAGTGTCCAAGGGAGTAACTGGACAATGCTGAATCTTAGTTTATATAGTGTGTAGAATTAGTCTTACTTTTCCTAAGTTTGACAGTGCATTTGTTCCTCTGTATCCATGAGGGATTGAGTCCAGAACACTCACATCTGCCAAAACCCTCACCAGCATAAACAAAAAGCATGCCCTCTGTATTCGTGAGTTTCCACATCCTGCGAATACTGTATGTTCGATCTGCCTTTGGTGGAGGAAATCATATAAGTGGACTTCACAGTTCAAACCTGTGTTGTTCAAGGATCAATCATATTCTAGCAGTGGGTTGGAATGGTAAGTATTTGGAGCCATATTATTGAGACACTGGCAATAGCCTGGCTAACGGTTTGTGTTGTGGTTATTTTTATTCTCTTCTTGAACTTCTAATTCGGTGATTCCTTTAATCACTCTCAATTACAGACAAAATGTTAATGAATCTTCAAATACTCACTTATAATGGAAGTATTTTACCTTCCTCAATGTCCAAGGGAGTAACTGGACAATGCTGAGGTCCCTTCAAGTTCCGATAGTCTACGATTCTGCAAAACCTTAAAGGATGATGTGAAGAGGGTTGCTATTTGGTGTTCTTGCTTGAAAGTCTCCTGCTCTTGCTGCCTATATTTTCTTACTGGAGCCCTCTTCCATGCTGTAGTTGTTTGGAAAATAAGATTGCCTGGTCAGGACAGTCTGCTGCTTTCCACCTAGTGTTGTCTCCCGTTGCAGTACAGGAGACACAGAACCAGGGTGTCACCCAGACACGTGACCATCTGGCCCACCCCCTGCCCTGCTCTATCTAGATTATTTCAACTATCTGTACATCCCCAACCCATTATCTTTCTTCAGCAACCTCCTTGTGATCTAGGATCAATCCAAATATTCATCTTCATGGTTCCACCCAGTGGCTGCAGAAGCTCTCTAGAAAAAAAAAATCACCAAATCCTGTAGATTTATTTTTTGATAAAGTTTTAGTCTTCTATGTCAGCCACATCTAGGGTGACCAATGGTCCCAGTTTGCCTGAAACTGAAGGATTTTCTGGAGTGTAAGACTTAAAAACCAGAAGTCATTGGCAAACCAGGACAACCTAACTGCATCAGTAACGACGCTCAAAAATCATTTTCATATCCCAATTCAGATTTCTTCTCCATTCCACACATTCACATCCCACTGCTATCCCATACTTTCTCATGTACACGACTTTTCCTCTTTTTTTACAGAGAAGACTGAGATCAAGCCACTGCATTTAAATAGAAATGGTACATAGAAAAGGGAAATCAACAGGAAAAGGCCAGATGACTGCCTACACTAAGCATACACAAAGTAAAATTGTGCTCACTGCATTCACCACAATTTAGGAACTGGCTTTTAGCTTTCAGAGACAGGGTGAGAAATGTGGTTTTATTAGCACACTGACTTTAAGGGGTGGGCTCTCATAAATTGAGTTCTCAAAGAATGATATTATATACCAGAATGACAATATATTCTTTTATAAGAGGCTCAACCATCAGGCAGAAATACTCACACCAGTATGCCAATGCATTCTCTTTCCATGAACAAGTGACATGAAGACCGAAATTATGATCAGAAGGTCACTTTACAGATGTTTAAATTAAAAACATAGCTATGAAGCAGAGCAGAGAATCTGATCCATTAGTCTGATTGGTACAGTATTCTTAAATAAGATAACTGGGAAATTAAATGATCAAAAAAGTATACGTGTTAATATTGACCAGAACAAAGGAAGACAGAGAATCATGAAAAGTGTCCTCCAACAAAGGTAATGTGAGGTGCTGACTCACATCAGGGGATCTCATCTATGGTACAACACAAAGCACAATTCCAGAGGGGCATCACTCACATATGAGTACACAATCCACTTGGCCATTCATCATAACCCTGGTAGCATACTAAATACACTGTGTACCTCGTTTTTCATATTCATAATACATGTTGGAGACTCTTCCATATTAGTTCTAAAGTATAATATTCTTTTTATGGTTTCATAGCATTCCTTGCTTTATACCACTTAAATTATTTAAATTTCCAATTCAGGAGGCCAGGAGACTTTTAATCTAATTTTCCCTTGTTTTCTATGCAATCTAGGTCATTAATCTTTCTCTCCTATATTTTGTTTCCCCACTCCACTGCGACCTTCCCCATGGTGTATACAAAATGCACAAGTTTTTCACTTGATTTTTTAAGCCTTTTTCTCACTAGTATGTATTCCCCTTCCTTTTACACTCAAGATCCTAAAAAGAATGGTCTTCACTCAAAGATGACCTGTCTCTACCCATTTATTATTCAATCCACTGCAATCAGGTTCCTGTCTCCATAGTTACACTAAGGCTTAGCCAGATATAATCACCAATGTCCCATTACTTGCCAAAACTAGTTACTTTTAATGCCCATCTTACTTGACCTCCTTATCAACCACATTCTATTTGGAATTCTTTCCCAACTTGGATTTACTTAGATCTTCCTTAGTCTCTTTTGCTAGACTCTCAAACTCTTCCAAGGGGATACAATCCAGGATTCTGCATTTAGCATTCTTCTCACCTCAGTCTGCATCCTCTTCAGACTATCTCAAACATCCAACATTCATCTACGTGTGATTATGTCAGTATCCACATCTCTAGTCAAGGACTCTTTCAGCTCCAACCTTGCACCGTACTTCCCTGCTAGGCACTTCCATCTTCATGTTTCACAAGTACCTTAAGTTCAACATGTTCAAAATTTAAACTGTTTCTTCTTACACCATTATTTCTATTCCCCCTCTTCCTCCTTTATCTTTCCAAAGTTTTCAGAGACCTACAGTATCCTCAACAACAGCAAATGAATTTTTTTTACAGGCTTGACACTATTCAGCCTCCAGGAATCTTCTGCCATGTCAAACAACTTTGTTGGATGGGACCGAGGATGAAGTTATGTTAACTCTGATAATATATGGCTCATGAGAAATTATCACACATTCTTTTCCCTGACAAACTCCAGGAGTTCAGGGTTTCCTCATTCATCAATTTCTCCTTTGTACCCTCAGTACAGCATCTAGCCAGACAGTCACTCATCTCAGATCTCTCAAGCACGAGTCAGAAACAGGTCCACCATGTCATTCAAACCTATAGGGACACATTAAATTATCTAGGATGAGGAAAGGAGCAGGCAAACCCCATTCAATTCTGGGAGACACAGCAAATGAACAACTGGTACCCCAAATTCCCTTTGATATTCAAATTATGACCCTTTAATATTCTTGATGTTATAAAAGAATTAAGACCAATATAACTGACTTTTAATAATCTAAAAATTTGGCATGTTTTCTGACATCACCTGTGGAATGTGTTATCTCTCACATCTTGTTACCTCAACCAAAACTTCCATTTTTGTCATCTTATATTATCATGCTCTTTAGACTAAAAATTTTACATCAATGATTTAACACCAAAAAAATAACCCAGGGTACCAAAAAAAAGTCTAGTTCACAAAGATTTCCACTGCATCTCTACAAAAATAATGAAAAAGTGAAAACTATGTAAATATTCAACAACATGAGAATGGCTAGATAAGTTATGGAATCCTCACTAAATAGAACCCACATATCCAACAATAATTTGCATTGTCATGGGGACAATCTTAGGTCATAACATTGAGCTAAAAAAAATATCCAAAACCAAACTACAGTTGAACTGGAGAACTGTGTACAAAAAGCTTCTGCATAGAAAAAGTAAAAGTAAATAAATAAGTAAAATGTTAATAGTTTTCTTTATATGATGCTATTTTATTTTTTCCTTTCCAATTCACAAATTATCCATGATGAGTATTTGTTACTTTCATAATTGTAAAAATAAAGCAACTTTTTAAATGTGTGCTAATAAAATCTCTCTGTGAACAATAAAATAGATTTATCTCTATAGTAGGTTTGAGATCACTTTCTCTTGAGCCCAAGCCCCATGCTGAGTAGATAGAAACATCTAAACTGAGTCATCTTTCTTCTTTCTCCAAATAACTAAATAAACTGGCCACTAAGTATTTTAATAATATGCACAAATAAACCTAACAGCTGGTAATGAGACATTGAGCTTTCATCTCACTGCCCAGGAAAGATGTTTGAAGAATGATTGAAAAATACCAAAAGCTGGATAATTATCCAATATTTTCTTAATATTACAAACTAGTTATCTAAAGACTGGAAACATTGAATTTTTATTTTTTAATCAATGCATCAGGTAAGGAAGCATTCTCTGAAGGATATTATCTTGCTGCTTCAACAGTTAACCTACCCATGTTTACCACTTCAGAATTAGTTTACCTGCCAATCTCAATCTGCCAGGACTCTCTCTTAACTTTCTAAATGTGAACTGTAGCAATTCTGCAAACCAGTCTATTCGGCAGTTTGTCAAGAAATAACTGCTACTGTTTATTACATTTTGTCTTTCCTGATGAAGTTATTGGGGACTAGTTCAGGTTTTTAACAGTTTTAATTGACATATTTATTAATTCTTACTTTTTATGTGTATTATACGTAGTGCTGGCATGCCATGTCAAAACGCTGAACTTTACAATTCAAAACTCACCACCACAGAAGGTAACTTCCTCAGGTTATTAGCAAATGTCACTAATGCAATTTAACAGTGAATATTAAAATAAAATGTCTGTCTTTAGACCTTCTTGATAATCTAAAATAGTAATTATATGCATTAGTGATACACTCTGACAATGAAGCTCTTAATTTTTAAAATCCAAAGTGACCTTTTCTACAACTTCTTAGCAAAAAATGGAAAGAAACTGCAATTAGACTATCGGGACCATGTTATCAGCGTCCATCTTCTTTCAATCCAAAACAGTAGGTGATATAAGAAGGAAAGTTCTGAAGTTTTTTAATTGGAACTAATTCCTATCGACCTCTAGCAACTTTGGCAAAGCTCAAAATAGCAGATAATAGGATGATTAATGCTTTAATCCCCTAACAAAAGAGTGTTGAGCCTGTTACTATTGCTCATTCCCTTCTCAGAATTTATTTAATTTTGTTTTTCTTGATTCGGAACAATTGCCTTTAAATGAAATAATTATGTATAGCTCAACCATGTGCTTGTTACTTACAGGAAGAATAAATATAGATCAAGACAGAAAAGACAGGGATTCTGTTAGAATCTAAGAAGTGCTTCCTCCATTTTTGTGGTGCTATGATATTTAATATGTATTAAATGTCCCCATTACTTAATGAGATATATAAAAAATATACAAATTCTTATCTTTGAAGACTTTATCTGCTTCTTCAATACTTGTCAACATCCAACTACACTTATTACATGTGTACAATGTGCAGATATAGAAGTGTAAGATGCTCTCGTGCTCAAAAGATTATAATTTCAAGTTGAGATATATAACTACTTGATTTACATTCACAAGAGATTAGGAAGGACATGAGTCAAACTAGTCCTACTGGTGTGGAATAGATTATTAATATGATAAGAATTCAGAGAAGGAAAACTCAGGAGGCTCTTGAGTGGTCAGAAGGGCTTCCTGCAAACTGGTGAATAGGATGCCCTTGAAAGTTTCCCCTTGTCCCATCTGAAACTTATGTTGAACATTAGTCTGCAATGTAGCCATATGAAGAGATGGGGCCTTTAAGAGGTGATCAGGTCCATTCATGGATTAATGGTTTAATGGATTAATGGGTTATCACAGGAATGGGTTAGTTATCATGAGAGTAAGTCTGTTACAAAAGCCAACATGGCTCTGAGCTCACCCCCTCACCCTGGGATGCCCTCTGCCATGCTATGACACAGCACGAGGCCCTCACCAAATGCCAACCAGATGTAGTCACCTAATCTGGACTTCCCAGCCTCCAGAGCCATAAGAAATATACCTCTTTTCTTTGTAAATTACCCAGTCCCAGGTATTTAGTTATAGCAGCAGAAAACAGACTAGGACACAGCTCAAGTTGGGATATGTAGGAAAGAAGAGTACTTGTCTAACCCCTTACAAAACCCATCAGCTATTTAAGTTTTGGCTCTGCTTATTTTCTAATTGTGTTTTAAATTTAAAAGACATTTAATTTTTTTAGATAAAGGAGACTTCAATAAGAAAAAATGTGCTGGAGAAAACTTTTTGGAAAATCATAGGCTTCTCTTCTTCCATAATGCAGAATTTGAGGAATTATCTTGGGCCAGGAAAAGAAGGAAATTGGTGGTGGAAGGCAGGGTAGATGTCCAGGGAAGATGCTAGAGAAGCATATCCATAACCAGCTGATGAAGACAAGCACCCTATCTTTCTTGTTGGTGTTTAAGTCTTTACAATCAGCTTCATAAGTCTAGTGTCCTGCTTTCCCACACCATTTTTTTTTTTTTTTTTTTGAGATGGAGTCTCTCTCTGTTGCTCAGGCTGGAGTACAGTGGCGCGATCTCAGCTCACTGCAACCTCCAACTCCCTGGTTCAAGCTATTCTCCTGCCTCAGCCTGCCAAGTAGCTGGGATTACAGGCACGCGCCACTACGCCCAGCTAATTTTTGTATTTGTAGTAGAGACAGGGTTTCACCGTGTTGATCAGGATGGTCTCGACCTCCTGACCTCGTTTTCCACACCATTCTTAAGGCAAGCAACAGCCAGCCCTAGCATTCCAGCCATCTGCACTGCCTCATTTATATGAGACAGATGACAGGCAAGCAGCGGAGATTTACTAGCATACGTAGGTTACAAAGAAGATTTTTCAGTAGATTCTCAGCAGCCAGAGGCTGCAGGAAGGCTGAAAAATCTAAACTAAGTACAACGTTTAAAAAATGTTTAAATATACATCATTTGTACCATCACAGAAAATAAATTCTTTGAGAATGCTTTGGGTTAGTTTGAGTTTAAAATCTCATGGTACTTAATGCTTTTGCTTCTTTGACTTAATCCAATAGTTTACAAGAAATAAATTACTTTGGGGCTTAGAACTGCTGTGCTCTGGTTTATTCTCAACTTATTCGGTCCCCAACATTATCATTATGGGGCTCCCCTTCCCACTTTCTGTCTCTGCTCCCCAAACAGTAACCTTGGAATAACTAGTTCTTTCCAAGCCACTTGATTCTCTCAGAAGGTATCTAAAAGTGTCCCACTCCCAAAAAACCTTTGAAATTCTATTCATATTCTTTGCTGCTCAGAAATTGCTTATGCTATATTGATTTCTCTCCTTTTGCTAAGAAGTCAAGCAAAAAACTATGAAGGTCAGAAAAAGCTCCTCAAACTGGGTTTCCCCAAGGTTGAATTTTCATTTTCATAAAATGAAATTCTCTCTGGAATCCCAACAGGTTGTTCTCTTATTTCCATTATGGTGGTTTATAGGCCTGGCATGTTTTCTAACTCTCTTCATTCCCAAATATCTGAGCTTTGCCCCAGACTGTCCCGTAATCACCAGTATGTTAATATCAAAGCCATCCTCTGGAGTGCTAAGGAAGCAAGGCAGAAAGGCGCCAATGTTTGCTGGGTAAAAGAGGTTGGTTCTGCTTCATTACAAATCTAATAAATGAAAACTACAAAGGAAACTCAGCAGATTGTCACTAAAATGTCAATAAACATGGGAAGTATTAAACATGAGGCTCATAGTAGAAAGCTCCCTAAGATGTACCCTCCTTTCAGTGGATCTGGAGTGCTCAGGATTTCCTCTCCACTGCTGCCACCACCAAACCCTACTGCCTGATGCCCGAGCCAAAAATGCAGATGGCCATGGGAGCATTATGGAAAGAGCACAAACGTGGAGAATCAGGCATTCATCACAGTAGACAGCCTGTAGTACTACCAGTGGCCCTCTAGGCTCAGAGCCCCAGTCTCAAGGCCAAGTTAAACAGAACCGTGTAAGCATGCAGAGGCATGACATGACTGCTCCTCTCTCTAGATCTGAGATGAGTATGGGTATAGGGTGTCCACTTGAGAGGTCAAGGCAGAAATTGTGCAGTGAAACTATTTTTTAATTTTCTCTTTTTCACGTGTCACTGGTAAAGGAATGTTGTGGGGCCAAGGTAGGTATTTGGGATTTGTGGAGGTCAGCACATTGGAATTGAGGGCTGTCTACCTGCACACATCTTCATGAGTGGTCCAGATGTACAACATGTGGCAGAGGTCCAGTAACTTACCCAAGGTCATACAAGCATCAGAAAATAATAATAACAATTAATAATAATAAACTCTCCTCTCATAGGCTTCATTCATGTATTTAAAAGTGTTACTTGATAAAACATTTTGTCAGGGAAAAGAAAAACAAATTATTCTTTGTTATTAAAAATATGGAGAGCATTTTTGCAAGATATTCATTGTCGTTTAACCACTTTTCCCTAACAACATCCTTGAAGAGAGAACCAGTAGTTTCGATGAAGCAACTGAGACACAGATTTACATTTTGATGAACAAAACAGGACTAGAAAGTATGATCAATCTGATGAAAAAAATTAAAGCCATATAAAGAGAATCCTACATGAATCTGAATGAATATTGGGGTTTTTTCTGATTTTAAAAGTTTGCTGTTTTTGTAAAAGTGTCACTAACTTAAATCCAAACCAAAGATGTGATGAATTCTAATGAGTTGAGAAGATATTGCATAAGTCATAGAGCAATATTCTCCAACTCAAAATCCTCTTTAATTATACAGAAGATGAGGCACTTTTTCTTTCTCTATTTTTTCATTTGAATAAAAATAAAATTCTCATGGATTATTCTACTGTTTCCCCATCATGTTTATGTTCATTTGTCACTTTAATGATTAGAATTACACTAATTCTGTTTTTGTTGTTGTTGCTGTTGTTGTTGTTTGAGATGGAGTTTCACTCTTGTTGCCCAGGCTGGAGTGCAATGGCATGATCTTGGCTCACCACAACCTCCGCCTCCTGGGTTCTAGCAATTCTCCTGCCTCAGCCTCCCGAGTAGCTGGGATTACAGGCATGTGCCACCACGCCAGGCTAATTTTGTATTTTTAGTAGAGACGGGATTTCTCCATGTTGGTCAGGTTGGTCTTGAACCCCCAACCTCAGGTGATTCACCCGCCTCGGCCTCCCAAAGTGCTGGGATTACAGGCAAGAGCCACCGTGCCCGGCCTTTTTTTTCTTTTTTCCTAATTTGATTTTGAATTAATGACTAGCATGCCTATGAAAGAAGAAAGTTCAAAATACAAATAATGTATTCTTGTTGGCTGTAGCTTTTAAGTTGACAGTACTTAATATAAGAATATTATTTTTATAGTCACTCAAATACTACTTTTTACATAAACAGGCACAAAAATATTAGCAAATTATTATATAAATACTCTGGTAGAAAAGCAGAAAAATGTCAATGGCAATAAGTGAAACAACCTATTGAAAATACTTCCACTAGAAGAAGTAAAATAGTCATTGATCAGACAGTTAACTGAAAATACATAAAACATGGTCAACAGAGAAGAAAAAAAATCTTGCTCAGTCAGGAATGGATGCAATAGGTCTCCTTTCCTTAATAGGTCTCTTTTAAGGTCAGGGGTACAAGTGTAGGTTTGTTACACAGGTGGAATTGTGTCATGGGAGTTTGTTGTACAGATTGTTTCATCACCCCCAGGTATTAAGCCTAGTACCCATTAGTTATTTACAACACACACTGGGGCCCTTTGGAGGGTGGGAGTTCGGAGGAGGGAGAGGAACAGGAAAAATAGATCTTTTCTCTTATGAGACTTCAAGATTCTTTCTCCTTTCCTTGTACCTTGAGAAAAAAAAATGAGCTTTTGTTATCAGTGGCTCTGTAATGGAATTGCTGGTCATTAAAATAATTTGACTCAAAACTAACACCAGGCAATCAGCCTTGAGGTTTTGTGTGTTTAGTGAGGAGCAGGACTTAGAGGCCTATGCAGGGATGGGAGACGAGGGTACTCCAGAAATCTGGTACTCCAGAAACAAGGAGAGCCTCACATAATCTCAACACTTTTCTAAGTATCATTTACAAAGCAGCAATCCAATTGCCCCACAACTGCTGAGGAGAAAAAAGAATAAGCAGCTCTCCCTGCCTTATTCCCTACTAGAAACCAATCTACACTCCTGCAAAAGTAAGCTTCCTAAACCATCACTTTGGACAGACTACGTCTGCTCAAAAGTCACCTGTGGTTCCCTGTTGCCAGCATAATAAAATTCTAAGCTTTGATGTAAATATCTGCTCTGACTTAATTCTACTCCGTAAATATTTGTCACATTTCCTCTTTTGTATATTAGCCACTCCTTGAGCAACCTCCATGCCTTTGCTTGATGCGTTCCACCTGCCTAAGATGGTGCCTTGTTGTCTGCTACATGTCCTTCATGACCCAGCTCAAGTCATCACTTCTCCACAAAGTCTTCCCAATTGTCCACTTCATAGTCATCTCAATTGTCCATTTCATAGCCATCTCACTTCTCTCTAGGTATTTATCTTTGCCATGCACTGGCCACTCAGCATATTCCATCATGTTATACCCTTTATATCCTGAGATTATAACTACAGTATACCTTTATTGAATGCAAGGACTATATATCAGACAATATTTCTCTTGCATTCATCATAATGCCTGATATGGAGTAACAATAGTACTGTATATATCACTAAATATATATATCATTATATATCACTATATATATCACTGTATATATATATATATATATATATATATATATATATATATAGAGAGAGAGAGAGAGAGAGAGAGAGAGAAACACTTTGGAATATACAAAGCACTTGCGACTTCCAAGGTAGCCATACTCCCAGCAACATAAACACTGGACCCCACCATCCCAGCCTTGCCCCAGGAGGCTCCCACACCTATTCTCACTATCAACTCTTTGCTTTCGGCTTATAGATGAGGACACTGAGACTCAGAAGATTCAGTTTCCCTGTAGTAAGTCAAAACCTGATTCTTCTACTTAACCACACTGCCTCTATTATGAGCATTCAAAATATTTTTGTGGACGTATGCCATGACTATCAGCACCACCACCACCAACTCCAGGAAGTTAGTAGGAGAGCAAAGATGTGTATGTGTGTGTGTATTGTGTTGTGGCAATGACCAAGTGTGGTAGATAAACAGTGTAGCAGTAGCAAATATATAAAATTAAGAAAAACAAACAAACAAATAATAGTTGTGATATTTAAGAGCTTCCAAGTTTTAAGCCTGTCACTAATTAGCTGTATGCTCTTGGGCAAGTCATCTGCAACAGATTTCTACCTGGTGCCCCAACTCAGGCAAAGATGATATAACCTCAATCCCCTTGTCCTTGGTCCCACCCAAAACAAAAGAATTTACAGGCCTGTACCACACCTCAGACCATAACCAATACCTAACCAAGGAATATAAGGATGATGATTATTTAAAATGCCAGTAGACATTAATTGAAGTTGAAGCTAAAGCACCAAGGAATATTACCTCCTTTAGGATTATTTAGAAAAACAGATAATTATGGGTCTGAGATGCTTAAGATATATGTGGTTCTGTTTAAGGTAGGAGTGTGAACTTAGTGCACTGTTACTATCTTCCATAAATCCCTATTGTAGAGTTTATAGGTGAAAACAATACTAAACTCTAATCTTGGAAACTGGATTAGTAAGAATTAGCTGTGTAACCATGTGGGACAATTCACTTAATCTTTCCACACTCAATAACTCCACCTGTGAAATGAGGAAAGTGGTTAGGTCAAAGAATTTTTGAAATCATTTACATGTGTTAAAATCTTCACCTAAATATTATTGATAAATTTAAAATAGATCCTTCAAATACATTTTTTTAAAGCTGAGTTTTGACTGATCTTTATAGATAATTTTTTAAGTAGTGTAGGAATGTTAAGCAGTATATTCAAAAGCCTGCATATAATTATAATAACTGGTAAGCATAATTAATCTTATTCATTCCATGCCCAGCTATTTACCTAAATCTTTACTGTAATTTTTAGCTAGGTGGGATCTCTCTGTGACTCTATTTGAAACAAAACAGAATCCCAACAAGGCTTCCAGAAGACTTCTTTTAGAGCTCTGCTGTGAGGATTAATGAAGCAAAGTCTCCTGCTATGAACTTCAATTCCAAGAGAATCAATGGCCCCAGGAAGGGGTGGAAGGAATTCCAGCAGAAGTCAGAATAATACATTCTCTTCCCATCTTTTTCACTAACCATTGAATCAAGAGTAATGAGTTTCAGCTTGCTCGTCGTCATTAGTTCCAGCTGTAAAATGGAGGTACACATACAGTCAAGAACTCTTTCCCCCATAAGCATGAGCAGGGCAGCTCCTACTGCCATCTATTCTGTAATTCCCAAATTGCTGGCATTTGTTTTCTATTGCCGAATCCAAATTACCACAATCTCAGTAGCTTAAAACAAAACATTTATTATCTCACAGTTTCCTTAGGTCAAGGCATGGCTTAACTGGGTCCCCTGCTCAGGGTTTTACAAAGCTGCTGGGCTGCATTTTCATCTGGAAGCTCAAATGAGTAAAAATCTGCACCCAAATTCATTGAAGTTGTTGATAGAAATTGCTTCCTTGTAGCTATAATACATAGGGCCCTGGCTTTTTGCTGGCTATTGATTGGAGGTCACCTCCAGGTCCTGGAAGCTTCCCATTATTCCTAAAGGCTCCCTGCAGTGTTGGCTTCTCCAACATGACTGCTTACTTCATCAGGCCCACAGGGAGTCTCCAGTTCCAGAACTCATATAATCTATAGCAGTCACAGAAATGACATCCATCACCTTTGCTATGTAAATACCTAAGCATGAAAGTGCCATCTCATTATCTCATGTTATTGCCTAGAAGCAACTAATAGTTCCTGCCCAAAGCCAAGGGGAGAGTATTACACACAGCTGTGAACACTAGGAAGTGGATTGATTGGGTGTCACCTGAGGGTCAGCCTACCAAGCTGCCCTTAACACTAAAATCAACCATCAGGCCCTATGGCTGAAACACTCCACTCTTACCAAGAAATTTCTCCCTCAGCATCCTCCAATTCCTCTTCAATCACCATTGCTTTCAAAGTCATTCTGACTGCCTATAGCCAAGCCACACTCCCTACAGACCCTGTCCATTCATTCTGCAAAGCTTATTGATCTCTTGATATGAGCCAGGCCCTATGCTAGTATAGAATACAGAATAATGTCATCCCCCAACCACCATCACTAGAAAAACATAATGTCTAGTTCCTGATTTCCAGAATCTGTGAATATTATCAAATAAATCGCAAAGGGGAATTTAGGTTGCAGATGAAATTAAGATTGCAAATCAGCTGGTCTGGAGATAGAGAGATTATCCTGATTTATTCAGGTAGGTTCAATACAATCACAAGCATTCTTATGAATGAAAGAAGGGAGCAGAAGAGACAGTGTCAGAGTGAAACGATGTGAGAAGGATTCAGTTGGTCATTGCTGGCTTTGAAGATGGAATGATACAACAAGCCAAGGAATGTGAGCAAGCTCTAAAAGCCGGGAAAAGACAAGAATTTGAATTCTTCCCTAGAGCTTCCAAAGTGGAGTTCAGCCCTGCCAATACCCTGATATAAGCCCAGTTATCACTATTTATAATTTCTGACCTCCAGAAGTATTAAGCCATTAATGGCCTGATGGTTGATTTTGGTGTTGGGAGCAGCTTGGCAGACCGATCCTAAGGTGACACCCAGTGAATCCACTTCCATGTGTTCAAGCGTGTGGAAATTTGTCACAGTACTTGTAAAAAATGAATACTCCTAGGATCTAGGGACACGAAGATAAGAGAGACAAGGACATGGTACTTGCCTCGGAAGCTAATAGGCTAATGGGGTGGAAGACAGACAGATAACTTCAGGGAAGGGGATAGGGCTGCTGTTCACCATGAACCAGGATCAACTTTTCAGCATTACATATACCCAGCTCCTTCTGAGGTCATTGACTGACCTGCTTACAGCTGTAGAGTAAGAGCTCTCCCTTCTTTTATAAAACATAGATGACATGTTCTGCCTTATATATTAATGAAAAAAACAAGGCTTGGCACACCCAGTTCAACACTCAACTACAGAGCATTTTACTAAGTGCCAGGAGCATGAGATACAAAGATGAATAAAACTGATCCTTGCCTTCAGAGGTTTTAAATCCTTAGGGAAAACACACATGCATTCATAAATTTTATTTAGTGGTAAGTCCTATAAAAGAACTGTATACATAGGCCTTTGGGAATACAGAGAAGAAGTAATTAATTATGCTGAGAAAGATGAACGAGAGTAATATAATGTTCCAGAAATAAAGTGACTTGTGAAATGGATCTTGAGGAGTCAATAGGAGAATGCCAAGTACAGAAAGAAAGTCAAGTAGAGAGAGCAGCATAAGAAATGCCTGAAAAAAATAAGAGAATAGATCACATTTGAGAAATCTAAAGTGGCTCAGAGTAATTACAGCCTGGGATACAAGTGAAGGAAAGGAAAGATAGGATATCAAAGTAAGACCCCCCAAGGTTAGGAGGAGTCAGTGGAGAACAGGTCTACTGGCTATGCCCACAACCATGGACTCTTTCACACAGAACTCAGTTTCACAGAAGGGATCTTGCCAGGAATGGTATAATAAGCCTAAGTGTGTTTTAAAGGGTTACTCTAATCACAGTATGGAGAATGGACTGGAGTGGGGGAGGTGACAAAGGAAGCAGAGATACCTGATAGAGGCCTCTGCCATGGACCAGGAGAAAAATTATAAGGACTTGACCTAACACAGTGGACATCGAAACAGAGAGGGAAAAAAGGATTTTTGAGAGCTATGTCTGAGGCTTGAGCAAATGAATTTAATACAGGAGGTAAAAGAAAGGACTTAGAAGAATTTTCTCCAGGTTTCTGCTGAGGCAGCCCAGTGTGGAGTGGTGGTGTAAACCCATGCTGCTCAAACACGAGGATGGTTGGCGGAGCTGGTTAAAACACACGCTGGCCCACCCCAGAGTCTCAGGTGGGTCACTACTGTAAACTGGGCTAGGCAGGGCAAGTAAAGAAACAGGTTTTAAGAAATTAAAATGAAACTAAATTATTGGTAAGAAAAGAATGAGCAATCTAAATTCCTTAAGGGAAGAAGCTCTGTGAATTTAAGCTGTGTTATCTTTCAAAGAAAACCTCTGTCAAAAACTAATCAGGGTTGCATTAATTGGTTTTGTATTATCTGAGAAAATTGTCAGAGAATGATAAAAATCTAGTGTCTCCTACTTCAAATCTAGCACATCCCAATGTCAACTCTAAGACGCTTTTATCAATGTAGATACCAATATTTACATGCACCATTATTTTAGCTGCTAAAACAAATTTTGTAATAAATTATTCATCAATTACCAAAGTAACCATCTTATTTCATATAAGAAAGGGGAGGAGAAAAAAAGTAAGACAGCAAAAAGAGGTCCTTGTGGGAATTACCTAAAATTTATGTCTAAAAATCAGCACCCAAATTCATTGAAGTTGTTGATAGAAATTTTTTCCTTGTAGGTATAATACTTAGGGCCCTGGCTTTTTGCTGGCTATTGATTGGAGGTCACCTTAATCTGAAATTAAGAAGACACTGGAGAGTGCATATTTATAACTAATTGGTTACTAATTTGTATTAATAATCATAATATTTGTTTATATTTCTTTCCCACTAATATTGGTTTAAATTTCCACAAGTGTGTGCTGATCCATATGTTTATATTTATCTGTGCATGTGCGTGGCACTTGATTTTGTTTGTTTGCTTGCTTTACTGTATAAGCAATAGACCAAAAAGTTAAAGCTTGAGGTCATAATTTTACAAGAGCATGCTGAGAACTGAAGAAAAGTTTGATAATCCAGAAGCTTGGGCTAATTTGTCACAAGTGTGGTTATGAGGATATAGACCTTTCTCCCGAGGGCATCAAATTCAAGGAAGCATTTTAGAAAATTCACAAGTATTGAGAGATGTAAAGGAATATGAAAGCCTGGAAGTTGTATATGTCACTATATAAATTGTGTGAGATCACAGTAGGTATGAAGCACCTCCTCTACTGCTAAAGATTACCTCAAAAAGAGAAATGTAAATACATAGCTACCAACTTCCTCTCAGTGTATATTGAGCTATATTTTTCTAATCCCAGAAACAAGTTTAAATCAAAATTTTTATTCACTTTTACCTGGACTGATACCACAACATCATAGTCATCAGGACTGAAGAATAAGTTTTGTAGTGATGGAGGAAGATGTTTCAGTGTAAAACTAATCAAAATGAAATCAAATTTATGCCCTAGCACGTTGCTACTCACAGTGAAGTCCAGCAGCATTAGAATCACTTGAGAACTTGTTAGCAATGCAGGATCTCAGGCCCAGTCACAGGGCTGCTGAGTCAGAATTTGCCTTTTAACAGAATGCCCAGGTGATTCATATGCACATTAAACTTTAGGAAGCATTATCTCAACACGTGAGCACCAAGTCAACAGAGTTTACCAACTACAGTGTGACGAATGGGTTACAGTTGGGCAGAATTAACAATTTCCACAGCCCTCAGCAGAGTTAGGCAGAGCCCAGATCCTTTAAAGCCATTGGGCCAGCCTCCTGTAGCCATGTCCTGGCTTATCCATTTACCCTCATATGCTGTGCAAACACAGGCTTGAATTTTGTATGTGTACTATGTACACAAAGGAGAATGTTATGTACTTTTCATGTACTAAATACATTAAAAATGTTAAGAAGCCAGCACTATCCTAACCAACTAAACTTAAACAAGTGTTAGAATGTGAAGTTAATTTTGTGCAGTACTTGATGTCATGAGACATGTCATAAGAGCATCAAGTGGTACGATACCAACATTAACAATACATATCAAAATTCTAGAATTCACATAGCTACTGCTTTGTTTGAAGACTTACTATTTGTTATCCTAGGAGTCAGGATGAAAACTCAGCCAACGCTTTTCTGAAAGTAGCTTTTGGAATTGGTTTGAGGCATCTCTTTTTATCTGATGGGAAGTGAAAGCCACTGTATTGAATTAGAAGATGATAGCACACTCCAAGAATGAGAAGAAGCTAGGCTTAGAAGCAAGTCCCTTACATTTTCTTTTCAAAAGAAATCCACATCTTACTTCTTATCCTGAAAGATTTTATTTTAACATTCTTGTTGGAAAGGGAGCATCACTATAAATAAAAGCATGTCAAATTCATAACTCAGATTCTTTGTAATGCAGGGCAACTTCAGAACAAAACATTCTATGTGCTCTGCCATTTTCATCTCAACAAAACTCATATCCTCTAGACCTATCTAATACAGTCTAATACAGTAGTCACTACCCATGTATGGCTATTTAAATTTAAATATAAATTAGCTGAAATTTAAATTTCAATATTCATTGAAATTAAGCAAAATAAAAAATTCAGCTCCTAATTTGCATTTACTACATTTGAATTGCCCAAAAGGCATATATGAGTAATGGCTTCTATAACAGATGTATAGATATAAAACATTTCCATTATCACAGAAAGTTCTACTAAATGGCATTACTTTAGACTTTACATATACATTATGTTCCTTTGCCAAGTTCCTGCAGAAAAAGAGACAAAGGGCCTCTTTTTGTCATATTACTGCCCTTTAACACAACTGACTTAAGTCCAGTAATAAAATAGTGAGCCAACCACACATTTACTCTCAAGCTCCTTCCTTCCTCGCTGCGCCAGGATCAGGAACTAGTAAGACTTCCCTGACCACTACAGGAAGATCACAGACCCAGGGCATATTCCAGAAGAAATGTGGTTAGAGTGCTTTTAACCAGGCTCCACATTCTTCCTTTATAGTAGAGTGTTGAAGCATGCCCGCTCCATTCCTACACCACCCAAAATGCTCTACCCAAATGGCCACCATTTAAAAGAATTAAATTATGTCTATTAGTTCATTCTTTCAATTCTCACTAATATTTGCATTCATGAGGTAATCCATTCTACAAATACGTATTGAATGACAACTATATCCTAGGCACTGTGCTACACACAGAAGATATAGCAATGGCCAAGACAGACGTGGTCATTTTTCTTCATGGCACTAAAAGTTTAGCAAGAAACAATGAACAAGTGATTACCGATGTGCTAAGTACAACATCGGGGAAGTAGCACATAATAAAACAGAGGCCTTAACCTAGTTTTCTGAGTTAGGGAAAGCTTTCTAAGCAAGTGATATTTGAGGTGAGTTTTGAAAGACAAGATCCTACTTAGAGGAGGGGAATAAAAAGGAGAGAAATGACATCCCAAACAGTGGTAACATTATGGTCCAAGGCATCGAGGTTGCAAATAACAAAACAAAAATGGAAAGAGAATCAGTGTGACTGCCTCATAGAGGTTCAGTAGAGAGTGGTAGTGATCAAGGTAAGATCAAAAGTGTCACCATCTGATTTACATTTTTAAGGGTCACTGACTACAGAAGATACATAGGAATGGAGCAAGAATGAAATCACAGATATTATTTAGAAGTTCTGTGCAAAACCATGGGCTGGGGAAGAAGGCAGAGTAAAAGCGGTAATGGTAGTAAAAAAAAACTTAGAGAATGAACAAGCCCTAAGATTGAAAGGATATTAGGAGTGAAGAAGAGAGAGGAGTTTAAAACATGACTCCCAGATTTCTAGTTTTAGGGATTGGCTGGATGATAAACTGGCAAACACTGGAAACACTGTGGGTTGCAGTGGACCAAGCATTAGAGTTAAGTGTGAGGTCTGTGAAATTAAAGACTTCTGTGAAACATGTTAAAATGAAGATATTGAGTAGGTAGCAGATAGAGCTATAGGTCATAATCATGGGTGTAGATTGAAATCACAGGGGTCAGTATGATCACCTAAGGAGAGAATATGAATTCAGAAGAAGAGCTCCTGCAATAGAGACTCACACCTTGCCACATAAAGGGCTACAGCCTGTGTTCTGAGAAGGACAGCCCTGGCTTCACAAGATTTAAAAGCTAATAAATATTCCATTCAGAATCACCCAGGATTCAATCTCAGCAATCACACATTTGCAGTTGGCAAGATTGTTTCTCCAAGGTTTTCTGCAAGATTTGAAATATTTAAACGCTTTCAGATCTTCATCCCTGTCTCTTTGGTTTGGAGCAGAGAGGTAGTGCTCATGGTGGACTTTGGCAGTTCTGGTCCAGAAGAGACGTCCTCCCTCCATTCCTTGAGATGCACTGCCATCTGGTGGCCATCACTTAGCAGAAGAAATCTTACCTTCTCTTTGGGTTGGTTTGAAATCCACACACCTTTTGGATGATCTCCTATGCCTACGAAGCTACTTTTAGCTTATTTTATAGCATCACTGACCTTGAAGTGTAATTGAGCCGGAAGATCAAGTGAAAGTAAAAACAATCACTTTCTCCCTCCTTTCTTCAAATATTGTTTTATGCAAATATCAGAATCTGTGGGCTTTGTTAATGGCAACAAAAAATATAGACTGCAGAAGTCCTCATAAATTGCTATAACACCATAGACATTCCTGCCATTGATATTAATATCACATTTTAATTGATTTACGGAATTCAATTAACTCTAGTTTGGGGGGTTTTTTCCAACATTAAGCCAAATTCTGGGCAACAAAATGTATTTAATTGCTGATAAAATAAACCAAGATGGTTGCTTTACTTCATGGTTTCAGTGTCAGCTGCAAGCTTTCAAGCATAGCCCCGATATTAACAGACAATACTAAATTAACTCATAGTGTACTTTCTATTCCTTCCCATACTTCTCTTCTTACAGAAAATATATTGTAAATGCATGGAAAAATTATTTCATACTTTCAAGGATGGGCTATGTCACATCAGTGGTGTCTCCTATACACATATTATGATATACAACCCTACCTAATGAAACAGTTCTCTATTTGGGCTGAATTTCAACCAAAGCAATGAACTAAGATAGGTTAAGGTAAAGAAATTGATAGCATCACCACTACTTATTGTCAGGGAACCACAGAAACGGTTAGACACTAACTTTTTTTTTTCAAACTTCCAGCTGCATATCACACAAAATAATTACATAGATTGTGGTTTTCTGAGATTTCTCATTGACAAGAGATCAAACATCCTTTTGTCACCTGGGCCTAATGGATAACATTCAGTTGTTTTAAGAAGAGATGAAACTCAAAGTCAAAAACCAAAGCAAAATTTAACAAATGACAAAATCATGAAATAAGACCAAAGAACCAGTATAAAACCATGTGCTGTCTTAATTATCTGAGTTCCCTACAGTTCAAATGTTATAAAAGCATCCCTATGGAATGGTTTGGTCTTTTATCTGAAAGATGTCCAGAATTTTCATTTCTCTAAAACCTATCATAATCATTGGATGAATCATTGATGGATAAACTTGGAGAGTGCTGGGCTGTGTAGCATTAAGCAGTGTACTAAATAAAACAATTGCTGTCCTTGCAGTAACCTAATGTGGCCAATGTATGAAGCAAATAATAGAGAAGCTGGGAAAGCATACTGAAAATGATAAATCATGCAAATAAGCATTATGCTCATAATAAAAGAGAGTAACATCACAAACATCATTATAGAAGAGAGCTCCAACTCTCTCTCTCTCACACACACACACACACACACACACACACACGCACAATTTGACCAAGTTGATGAAATAAATCAGATAAAGAAATGCACAGCAGAAGTTAAAAAGTTATGGCAACTGTGAAGGTAAGACTCGGCTTTGATACTTCCTACTAATTTTTGGTTTGGGGATTCATCATTTGTGAGGTAGCTTAATGAAGCCCCTTATCCTTGTTTTTTTCATTGTAATTCTCTGGTTTTCTTTCCTTCTTAACTCTCTGAATAACTATGGAGCAGCCACCAAGCTGAAAGCAGAAGGCCAGATTGCTATCAGCACCTCTCTAAATACTGTTTGGGGTACAGTGAGCAGTGGCGTGTGTCCAGTCTGTGCATGTGGTAAATTATGTGAAACAACCATCCCCAAGAGCCCCATGTTACTATATCGGGAAGTTCACAGTGCATATCTGAAGGATCTCTTTGTTCATGAAGGCTTAAGCAAAGTTCAAAGAAAATCTGCTCCCCAGTGGATAATCTTAAATCAAAATCAGGATGCCACACGCTTGATTCATGAGCCTATAAAACCCTATGAGTCCTGACATATATGGACATACTCTTGGATTCCCAGTAATTCTTCTTTTGCTCTTTCCCCTAACAGCATCAACTTGCCTTAGGTCATCTTCACATCCCAGGAGTTTGTGCAGGAAAAATTTCAAAAGCCCCTCTTAGAGTGCATTTCTTTAAAAAATACTTGACTGTTTATTAGGATTGAAACAAACCTAATATCAGCCTTCAGTCCTCAGCTAAGAACACTTTCTTGCTGATCTATTTTTGTCACATGAACTTAGAGATGACCTGCAATGCCAAGAAACCTAGAGAGATTGATATTGACCTCTCATGGCAAATACGTACTAGACATGATCCATCACATCTGCCCAATTCAACCCTGTATTAGTCTGGCTGGGCTGCCTTAACAAAGTGCCACAGACCGAGTGGCTTAAACAACAGAAATTTATCTTCTCACAGTTCTGGAAGTCCAAGAGCAAGGTACCAACATTGTTCATATATGATGAGGCCTCTCGGCTTGCAGACAGCACCTTCTCTGTGTGCTCACCTGGTCTTTCCTTTTGGCACAGGCACTACTCCTGGTGTCTCTGCCACTTCTTGTGAGAACACCAGTCCTATTGAATTAGGACCTCAAGTTTATGACCTCATTTAACCTTAATTACTTTCTTAAGGGTCCCATCTCCACATACATTGGGATTAGGGCTTCACCATATGAATTCGAGGAGCCAAATTCAGCCCGTAATAAACCCACACTTATCAAGAATATAATAAGAGAAGGATATGGTTCTAGACCTAGGAAATGCAGAAATGAATAAGACATTGTCCCTAGACTCAAAAAGTACACACCTTAATATGGAAAGTCCATGTGTGTACAATTATGTGGGGTGAAAAGTGAAAACATCGGAATCTAAGAGAGCGCTAAGATGCTATAGAAGAGAGAGAGCCAGTGGATGCATTTATACAAAGGGTGTAATATAATAATGTGTCCTTTCTAATGATCATTCAAATAACAGTGTGGAAAGTGGACGGGGGTAATGAGACTGGAAGCGAGATGGAAACTTATTAGATTCTTATTAACCCAGAATGGGGAGGGAAGGCTTTAGCTAAACCAATGGAAATATGGTTGAAGACAAGGAGACAGATTTGAAAGACTTTCAAGAAGTAAAGGTAAGAGAATTTGGGGAAATTGATTATTTTTGTCACAAAGGACTTCTGAGAGAGAATTACTTTAATTTTTTTAGTTTAACTTTTCTCACTTTACTCATTCATTAGCATTTCCACATCCCTTTAATTTACATCTCTATTAATATCAGTAGCAAATACCTTTAATTTAACATATTCTGACATATTCTGATAATATATTTCTAATATATTCTGATAATCCTTCCCAAGTTTATACAAAATACACTTTAATTTTATATATTTCAACATGTTAGCTATTGTTAGTGGATACAGAGAGTAAAGGCCCAGTAAAAAATTCCCAACAGCTTTAGCTATAAATTCCTTAATATACACTTAGAAATTACATCTCAAGTTTAACCTGTAAACTGTAAATTTATCTTACTCTGAAAGCCAAAATTAGTTGGTCATCATTATGTTTTCCTTCTGTGTCATGACACCACCATTCTGCTGGGCACCCAGTCAGTTCTATGCCTTAGAATCACCATAGGCTTTTCCTCTCCTCTGATTCTCTACATCGTAAGTTACAGAGACCTGCAAGCCGTCCTTTACCTTCTAAAGTTTAAAATGCCTTTAGTACTCATCCTTTCCTTTTCAACACCAGCAGAATTCTTCCAGTGCAATCTGCTTGCAACAACCACGTAGACCTTACAAAGACATGAGTCTGTCAACACCCTCAGATGTAAGGCCTCACCTGACTCCCTCAGGCGGAGTTAGCACCTTCTGTTAGAGACTGCATCATAATTATCTGTTTATTTGCCTCCCTCTAACTAGATGGTAAGATCTTTAAGTACAAACCTCATACCTTGTTCAATCAAATCCACACCACACAGTTTCAGATCTTGTGTATACTTTATGTTTGTCAGATTAATTAATTGATTAAGAGAGTCCTTGTGCTAATTGAGCTTACATTGGTGATTGCATTAAATACAGTGTTGCATAAGAATATGCTGTTTCCCCTGTTCATGTGTAAAGTACTTGAGCGCCAGGCCAAGGCATCAAATGTGTTTATATCTGAGAGAACTTGAGGCAATGCCTTAAATCTACTAGATTTCCTTACTTACGCATTTCCTTACTTACCCTATATGAGTAAGTTTTATTCAGGAGGTCACATAAGGTGGCTATTTCTCAGATCCTCTTCCAAAATGCATTGAGCCGACATGAAGAATTAACTAGTCCCTGAACCCTACAGGACTTCCATCTCTGCTTTGTTTGGGAGCAAAGAGGGAAAAGGGGACTATAGTCGTTGTAGGCGATCAGAAACCAAAGTTAAAAACTGAATTTTATAGCCAGAGCCAACTACTACTCTCCTATCTTCTTTGAAATGTTGTCTTGCTCTGGCTTCTAAAAAGCTGATGCCATCAGCTAACTGCCAACTGCCAAGTCATCAGATCATCTCAGAGCCAAATAGTTAAGCTATGGAGTGAAAAATAAGCCCTGTCCTCGCCCCACTCCCACTCCTTTTCTCTAAACTGAAAATGTTTTATTTGTATAGGTTGCCTTACTGAAAGAGACACAAGCCATAGGGAACAATATTAAAGCAACTCTTATATTTTATAGGTTGCCTTTGCCTTGTAAGAAGCCATATTTAGCTTGGTACTATTGAAAATACCAGACTAAGTTCATATTCACCAAATGGGATCGAATGGATTGTTCAGTGCAGTATCCAAACGGCTCATTCATAACAATGATAGAACATTTATTGAGTGTGTCCCTTGTGAATCAGGTACTAACTGCTTTATACACTTTCTGTCCTTTTGTGCACATTCTAGCATTTACACCTCACAACAATCCTATATGGTTACAAGTATTCCTATTTATGTATTAAAAAGATGAGACTGAGAGGCCCCATATCATGTCCAAGGTTACACAATTAGTGAACTAGGGTAGCTAGAATCAACCAGTTCAGTCTGATTTCTAAACCCATCACCTTACCACTACTCCTATCTAATCTTAACTGAGAAACTCAAATTCAAGGGGTAATTGTCAGTGCGGCCAAAAGGACTCAAAGTCACAGGATAAACATGTTGCATTTTCCTGGAGCAATTTTACTCAATGTCAAAGCAATTAAATGCGTTTTAATATATTAAAACAAGCATAGATACATGTTAGTAGAATGCAAACCTCACAAACATTTTTGAAATAAAATAGAAGGCACCACAAAATTCTCTCTTTGTGAGGTTGGACTGATTCAGGCTTTGTCTCAGACCCTGCCTGGCTCCTTTCCTTCCACTCTCACTCCCAGGAGTATTTATTTGGTGCTGCACTTTATTAAAAAGCTGGGATGCACCAGGCATGGTGGCTCATGCCTGTAATTCCAGCACTTCGGTAGGCTGAGGTGGGAGGATCACTGTAGGCCAGGACTTTGAGATCAGCCTGAGCAACGTAGTGAGACCCTGTCTCTATAAAAATTGTAAAAATCAGCTGGGTGAGGTGCCATGCACCTGTAGTCCCAGCTACTCAGGAGGCTGAGAGAAGAGGCTCACTTTAGTTCACTTTAGTCAAGATTGCATCAGCTAGGATCACACCACTGCAATACAGCCTGAGTGACAGAGTGAGATCCTGTCTCAAAAAAAAAAAAAAAAAGAAGTAGAAAAAGAAGAAAGAATACTCAGATGTGACCCAGAGAATTGTCCACATTAGGAGATACATTTTAGGGGCAGAGGGGCATGGGCAAGACATGGGCATGGTTTCTTAGGTAAGCTGCTCATGTTCTTAGAACTATTCTCCCCAAGCAAGAGATGAAGGATTGAATACTGCACAGAAGAATCCTAGGCAAGGTAAAACCCAATAGAAAACAGAGTTAGAGAATCCAAAGCTGGAAGGGTACCAAGAACTTCCCCTTCAGGTTCCAGATTCAGGATCTGCTGGGCAGTAAAGAAGAGAAAGGAAAGAGAAGCAGAATGATAGTGTGGGGGAGGGAGAGGGAGTTATTTGGGATACTAGTTAGTGTTTAAATGTCTTACCAATTATGGATGACCACCTGAATTTAGTCTTGGTCAATATTCCTATATCATTGTCGTTGGTTGCCTAAACCAGCATCTAAATCTTTTTCCTATTTAATGAATTTCTCACCATATGAATCTTGATAGGAGGCAGAAATGAATCCCACCTGAGAAGCTGGAAATGCCAGCCCCTGGAATATATGGCCTAAGCGCTGCTGATCAAACACACCTGCACAGAGGCAGCTGCTATCCTTTCTGCTCCTGTTACGACTGCCTCAGGACTTGGGGCTGACCTGGGCTGAAAATGAAGCCCATCAGTTGATCCAGCTGTAAAAAGCTAAAATATGCCAAAATCAAGGAAAAATAGGGACAGCTATTTGATGATGATAGTTGAATGGAATTTTTGTATAAAATCAAAAGATCTTAGAAACAGCCATGAGCCACAAACCAGTGTTTTCCACTAAGGTATGAAATCCATAAATTTCAGCTTGGTCTTACCTAATGACAGATCGGCTTCCCTCTTAGCTTCTAAACAGTCAGCATGATTAACAGCCCAAGATGGTTTCTTTTTTCTGTGCTCCTCTACCGCCATCTCGTGGACAGAAAGTCAGCTGCAACTCTGGCTTCCCTGCGATCCACAAATAGTACAAGCTTTTCCCTGAGTCTGTAACTGCAGGTCTGTTAAGGCTTTTGCGGCTGAAAAACATCCCTACCTTTTATGGGGCAAAGTATCCATTTAGCTGCAGAAAACCAATATCTTGAGGTATCCATTCTGCCCAGGGCTAGAATTGCACATTCTGAACAGGTTAGTTTAGCGATAACTGGTAACATTGGTTTTGTATTTATAATGTTTCTTATTGAAAAGTCTACTTTTAGAATATTTTGATCTTGCCAGTAATTTTTGCTGCATTGCAGCAGAATATAATACAGAGCACAAATAATTGACACAAGAAAATAGAAGCTCCTGGTAAAAAAAAAAAAAAAAAAAAAAATTCGTGTGGCTCCTAATGCCCTGTGCGTTCTAACTTGCACGGAGGTCAAACATGGCACACAGATGTGGCAATGGAGAATCAAAGAATTTTTGAGCTTAGGAAATCTTAATGACCATCTGATAAAGGTAAAAATGAAGCAGAGCAAAGTACCTACAGGATATATTGTCGAAGGAACTTATTTTCAGGCCAGACGCACCGGTGCATATTACGTGTAGTTGATACTGCCGCTCTATCTCCTCTCCTTTCTCTCAAGGTCATTTCACCTGCCTATCCGGCCCTTTTCTCCTCTAAATTTACTGTGGTCTTTTTCATTGGCAAAAGTTACCTTCTCCAATAAGAAAATTATTAAAACATAGAATCACAGAATGTTAGAGAAAAATATTTTTCAAAACCTCTAATTCTTGTTTTGTATGAACAGGATCTAGGTATTTTCAATCATTTGCCTGTAACAGTCACAAAAGCAGCTAGTTACACAGCCACCAGGTGACAGCTTAATGCAAATCTGGAACACTCTGAAAAAAAAAAAAAAGGAAGGGCCATTGTAGGGTAAAGGCAACCATATGTAGCCATGTGCATAGGACATACCCATGTTTTGATTCGGGAGAAAATCATTTTAAGGAGCAATAGATGTCAGCCATTTTTTTTCCTTCACTTTTTTTCTACATGTCAGTTTCCACCCTGGAGAAATGCCTTCGGGGAGCTGGCATCAATGCATGCAATAGCCCATTATGGTAGGTATTATCACTGGGGAAAACTACAGAGTGTTTGTCCATCTGAACACATGCAAAGGAAACATTTTGAATCCCATGCTGCCCAAGCAGACTACTTCTGAAGGCCACATTCAGCTTGGTGATAGCCAGACTGTAGCCTGTAATTAATGGTGTCACTAAGAAAGATGTTCAAAGTAAGGCTTCCAGACTATCAGTGAATCATTTCACATCAAGTTGTTGCACGTCATTACCAATGATCAAGGAAACTGAGTTCTACTACATACACTTTCTCTAAATCTGTGTTGTAAAAGATGATAAAAAGAGGAGGAAAGCGAAACATAAGAGGCCAAATATAGCAGTACATTTTTTTAAGTATCCCTCTCACGTAGACCAAGTACATGGCCAAGTAGAAACAATAAAACAGGGTAAACCTGAATATAGTTTATATTCCATTATCATTCCATTCAGCACACACTTTATGTGCCATCTGTAGACTTGTATAATTGATTGCCACAGGACATAATTATTTTAAAAGACAATTAATTTGATTACCAGCAATGAAGTTTTTATCTATGCAAACTAGGAAAAGACAATCTGATGAAGAAAGTAATCAAGTTTCCAAAATCAAAATGCAAGATGCACCATTCAGGAGGGTGGAGAGAGGAATTCGTCATTTGGGAAAGGCTGGACTGAGAAATACTGCATTTCAGGAATTTCTGGTTTCTACTTCATCCACCAAATGGTAATTCTGCTTCTAGAAACCAGAGCTTGGCCTACGCTGAATATAAACCTCCACTATACGCATAATCTACGGTTAGAGATTTCACCTACTGATTAAGCCAAGGGAAAAGAACATTGCTATTGCTGAGCACCTATCATGCACCAGGTAGTTTGCTAGGTATGTTTTATCTATCCTCTATTTTAATCCTCCCAACCAATTCGATAAGGCTGGTTAAGATGATCAGACCTAGATCACACAGCCGGTAAGAGATTGGGGAAGGCTGAATAATAAACCCACTCAAGATGTCCATATCATAATCCCTAGAACCTGTTAATGTTACCTTACATGGCAAAAGGAACTTTGTAGATGTGATTAAAATCAGGATTCAAAGATGGCAAGATTACCCTAGTAATCCAGGTGGCCCATAAATGTGATCATGTTATCCTCATGAAGGGGAAATTTTACTACAGAAGAGAAGGCAATACGACCATGGAAGCAGAGGTTGGGGTGATGTAGCCAGGAGCCAAGGGATGTCAGCAACCTTTAGAAGTAGGTGAGTCAAGGAATGGATTCTCCCCTGAAGCCACCAGGAGGAACAAACCCTGCTGACACCTTATTGCCCCTTAAAATGTATTTTGGACTTCTGATCTCCAGAAATAGAGGAAAATAAGTTTGTGTTGCTTTAAGTCACTCAGTTTGTGGTAATTGGTTACAGCAGCAATAGAAATGAATGCTGACAAGAATCCAGAATTCTAACCCAGGTTTACTCAAACCTGAAGTCTGATTTATTTTCAACTGCTTAACACTGCCTGTGGTTTGATTAAAAACCCCGGAATTGGGTACAAAAAGATTCATGCCTTGTCCCAATTTGAATATTCCTGAGATTTAGAACTGAATATTAGATTAGTTCACCGAATTGTTGGTCCGATTAAATCATTACAATCATTTCACGTATTGAGTGATAGTTATAAACCACTGACTCAAAAGAATCAAAGAAATTCACCATTTAAATGTAGCTAAATTAAAGTCAGTTATTTTGACTCAGATAATGCCATAAAACTTTGGAACTTTGCGCTAAAATATACAGATATTGAACCAAAAGTGTTTTGATGCTTTTCACCTATATTCAGACAGCCATTAATTTTATACACCTAAGCTTATTCTCATCAAGAATCTTACAGACTTGCATATTGACTTTTCTCTGCTAACACACTCATAACAATGTAGAAATCTAAAAACCTGGATTGTGGAGATAGAAGAAGAATGGTTACCATAGGCTGGGAAGGAGTGTAGGAAGGTACGGGGGAGATGGGGATGATTTAATGAGTATAAAAAATAGAAAGAATGAGTAAGACCTAGTATTTGATAGCATAACAGAGTGACTATAGTCAATAATAATTTAACTGTACATCTTAAAATAACTAAAAGAGTATAACTAGATTGTTTGTGATACAAAGGATAAATATACTTGAGGGGATGGAACCTCATTTTACATGACGTCATTATTACTCATTGCATGCCTGTATCAAAACGTCTTATGTATCCCATAAATGCATACACCTACCACAAAAATTACAATTAAATTTTTTTAGAAACTTGGATTCTGTCATCATTGACTTTTCTATCAATTAGCTATTCAATTTTTATCATCACTCATCAATATCTCCAGGCCTCAGTCTCCTCATCTGTAAAATAGGGGAGTGGGCAGAAGCCTGCCAAGCAGATCATCTCTAAGGTTCCTTCCAGCTGTAAGATGGGATGATAGCAGAATTCTCACAGCAAAATTCCTAAGTGGATTTCAAATGTGCTTGTTAATGCAAAGTGCCACTAGAGGTCAGATTAAGTTTGGTAATTCTATCTGATCAGACATGGAGCTGGAGCAAAAGCAAAAGCTATCCTTAGGTTGATACCTTGCTTAGCAGGCCTGCACCTTCCCCCTTCTGAGCTGATGAATGTTGATCCCAGTGTTAGAATAAAATAGGAAAATCTCTGAAACCCGAAATTACATTCATTAATCTGTAATTTGTAATTGGCTGCTACCAGAATGCTTATCTTTCTTTGCTTGCCTGAATGTCGTTAATTAAATGCGTCACCTGAAGCTCTGGTACTTCGTGTTTGCTCATGTTACTGTGTTAATCAATCAGTCGCACAAAATTGGAAGCTGCTGAGAGAGACTAAAAACGTTACCTGCAAACTCTTTGTGCATCTGGGTGTAACTGTATTAAGAACATGTGATTATGTGCGGGGCATCTGACTCACAATACATATTCAAAGCGAAGTATAAAGGAATTAATGAAAAACAGAAAGAAGGAGAGGGAGCACACATTGTCCTCAGGTACATGCCTTGTCAAAGCTACTGATCAGGACCAGTGTTAGGCACAACTGTGAAACCTGTAGAATTAGATTTTTGTAGCTGCCATTTTCTGTGTAGTTTCCCACCTTCCTTCAGCTCCCCGGCTTTCTCAGCATCCCTTTCAAACTCTGCTCTCAAGAGAGATCCAAATAATTCAAATGCAGTAAGATATAAAAAACTAATGATGTGATTTTGCTCTCACTTGCATTTTGTCTGAGAACAATGCCTATTAAAGGGTGGAATTCTAGAAGCAGAATTGTAATCATCTGGAAAGCTACTAGTATGGGAACAGAACATTTGCAAAATCATCCCACAGAGCCGACACCATAGGCCAACGGCAAAGGTTAGCCTTGCCTCCCACGAATACACACAGTACGAATTGCTAGTTATTCCCTTTTTTTAAAAACAAGTATTTATTGAGCATTCATTGTACATGAGGTTCCCAAATGAACAGGATTGCTGCATGAGGACCCAGTGATTTCTCCCTGCATGACACACTAGGAAGCTGTGGAAGCCTCAGCATTATTTCTGTGGCAAGGCCCTGGGGAACAGGGATCCTCCTCCCCTTCTATCTCCCCTATATAAAATTAAATGTTTGTGGTAGCGGGCAGGAGTGAGCAATTCTGAGAGCGGTACCAAAAGGATGGATGTTCTGGCCTGACCACCCAGCAGGTGGCCTCAGATTATCCAGATAGTTCTGTGATATGAGAACAAGGCAATATCTCCTAGTGGCTGTCACTCAAGAAGACCAGATGCCAATCTCAAAGCCTCAGGGACCTCTTAATTTCTAAGGTGCTGATGCACTAATATTTGGGTTCACAGACCTGACAATTCTGCCTCCAGCTTCTTCTATATGAGACCACCCATCATGGCTATAGCCTATGTCTATCTTAAAACAGCTGCCACAAATCCTCAATTCCCTTTGATATGTATATTCTCAGTAAACAGAAATAACACTTTGTATTTACCTAGTACTTGGTACTTTACCGAGTGATAACAGAAAATCCTTTCATCTACTCTGTAAAGTTAAATACTATCATCCTATACATTGGCTCACATTTCATACATTTTTAGAGTTGGTAGGTCATCTGCTCCACCCTCACCTCCACACTTAACCATCTTGCATTGTCCGATGCAATGTCTGACACTTCCCAAGCAAACCCCTTCCTTTCACATCACTCAACACCGCCTTTGACAAGCACAACTATTTTATAGATGATGAAACTGAAATCCAAATACATTAGGTGACTCTCCCAAAAGCAGAACATATACAAGTGGAGGATCACAGTCTCAGACTAGTTAAGCAGTTTTCAATTTTCATCGCATTAAACCTCTCAGCAGCATTCAACACCCTACTCCTTTCTTGAGCCATGTCTCTGAGTTTCAGTAGCACTACACCCTCATTTTTCCATGATCCCTTCTTCTCATTCTCCTCAGGAACCTTAGGTTGGTCAGGCTTAGTCCTCAGCAACTCTTCTTTTCTTACTCTGTGGTCTCTCTTTCATTTGTCTCCTTTATTCTCAAAGTTTTAAATAGTATCTATGGAAAACGGCTGAATAGGAACAGCTCTGGTCTGCAGATCCCAGCGGGACCAACGCAGAAAGTGGGTGATTTCTGCATTTCCAACTGAGGCACCCGGTTTATCTCATTGGGACTGGTTAGACAGTGGGTACAGCACACAGAGGTTGAGCAAAAGCAGGGTGGGGCGTTGCCCCACCCAGGAAGTGCAAGGGGCCCGGGGCCTCCCTCCCCAGCCAAGGGAAGCTGTGAGGGACTGTGCTAACCAGCCCAGATACTACACTTTTCCCACGGTTTTTGCAACCAACAGACCAGGAGATTCCCTCGGGTGACTACACCACCAGGGCCCTGGGTTTCAAGCACAAAAGTGGGCAGCTGTTCAGGCAGACACCAAGCTAGCTGCAGGAGTCTTTTTTTGTACCCCAATGTTGCCTGGAACTCCAGTGAGACAGAACCGTTCACCCCTTTGGAAAGGGGGCTGAAGCCAGGGAGCAAAGTGGTCTTGCTCAGTAGGTCCCACTCCCATGGAGCCCAGCAAGCTAAGAACCACTGGCTTGAAATTCTCACTGTCAGCACAGCAGTCTGAAGTTGACCTGAGGTGATCCAGCTTGGTCAGGGGAGGGGCATTCACCATTACTGAGGCTTGAGTAGGTGGTTTTCCCCTCACAGTGTTAAGGAAGCCAGGAAGTTCGGACTGGGGGGAACTCACCTCAGCACAACAAAGTGGCTTGGGCCAGACTGCCTCTCTAGATGCCTCCACACTGGGCAGAGCATCGCTGAAAGAAAGGCAGCAGCCCCAGTCAGGGGCTTATAGACAAAACTCCCGTCTCTCTGGGACAGAGCACCTGGGGGAAGGGGTGGCTGTGGGCGCAGCTTCAGCAGACTTAAATGTTCCTACTTGCCATCTCTGAAGACAGCAGCAGATCGCCCAGCACAGCACTCAAGCTCTGCTAAGGGATAGACTGCCTCCTCAAGTGGGTTACTGACCCCTATGCTTCCTGACTGGGAGACACCTTCCAGCAGGAGTCGACAGACACCTCATACAGGAGAGCTCTGGCTGGCATCAGGCAGGTCCCCCTCTGTGATGAAGCTTCCAGAGGAAGGAGCAGGCAGCAATCTTTGCTGTTCTGCAGCCTCTGCTGGTAATACCCAGGCAAACAGAGTCTGGAGTGGACCTCCAGCAAACTCCAGCAGACCTGCAAAAGAGGGGCCTGACTGTTAAAGGAAAAACTAACAAAGAGAAAGCAATAACATTGACATCAACAAAAAAGATGCCCACACAAAAACCTCATCAAAAGGTCATCAGCATCAAAGATTAAAGGTAGATAAATCCACGAAGATGACGAAAAAACAGAACAAAAATGCTGAAGATTCCAAAAATCAGAATGCCTCTTCTCCTCCAAATGATAACAACTCTTCTCCAGCAAGGGCACAAAGCTGGATGGAGAATTAGTTTGACAAATTGACAGAAGTAAGCTTCAGTAGGTGGGTAATAGCAAACTCCTCTGAGCTAAAAGAGCATGTTCTAACCCAAAGCAAGGAAGCGAAGAACCTTGATAAAAGGTTACGGAAACTGCTAACTAGAATCACCAGTTTAGAGAGGAATATAAACGACCTGATGGAGCTGGAAAACACAGCACAAGAACTTGTGAAGCACACACAAGTAGCAGTAGCCGAATCAATCAAATGGAAGAAAGGATATCAGAGATTGAAGATCAACTTACTGAAATAAGGCATGAAGACAAGATTAGAGAAGAAAGAATAAAAAGGAATGAAAAAACTCTCCAAGAAATAGGGGACTATGTGAAAAGACCAAACCTATGATTGGTTGATATACCTGAAAGTGACGGGAAGAATGGAACCAAGTTGGAAAACACTCTTCAGGATATTATCCAAAAGAACTTCCCCAACCTAGAAAGACAGGCCAACATTCAAATTCGGGAAATACAGACAACATTACTAAGATACTCCTTGAGAAGAGCAACTCCAAGGCACATAATCGTCAGATTCTCCAAGCTGAAATGAAGGAAAAAAGGTTAATGGCAGCTAGAGAGAAAGGTCAGTTTACCTACAAACGGAAGCCCATCAGACTAACAGTAGATCTCTCTCCAGTAACCCTACAAGCCAGAAGAGAGTGGGGACCAACATTCAACATTCTTAAAGTAAAGAATTTTCAACCCAGAATTTCATAATCCAGCCAAACTAAGCTTCATAAATGAAGGAAATATAAAATCCTTTACAGACAAGCAAATGCTGAGGGATTTTGTCACCACCAGGCCTGCCTTACAAGAGCTCCTTAAGGAAGCACTAAATATGGAAAGGAAAAACCAATAATAGACAGGCAGAGAGCCAAATCATGAGCGAACTGCCATTCACAATTGCTTCAAAGAGAATAAAATACTTAGGAATACAACTTACAAGGCATGTGAAGGACCTCTTCAAGGAAAACTACAAACCACTGCTCAAGGAAATAAGAGAGGACGCAAACAAATGAAAAAACATTCCATGCTCAATGATAGGACAAATCAATATCGTGAAAATGGCCATACTACCCAAAGTAATTTATAGATTCAAAGCTATTCCCATCAAGCTACCATTGACTTTCTTCACAGAATTAGAAAAAATTTACTTTAAATTTCATATGGAACCCAAAAAGAGCTCGTATAGCCAAGACAATCTTCAGGAAAAAGAACAAAGCCAGAGGCCTCATGCTACCTCACTTCAAACTATACTACAAGGCTACAGTAACCAAAACAGCATTCTACTTGTTTCGAAACAGATATATAGATCAATGGAACAGAACAGAGGCCTCAGAAATAACACCACACATCTACAGCCACCTGATCTTTGACAAACCTGACAGAACAAGCAACGGGGAAAGGATTCCCTATTTAATAAATGGTGCTGGGAAAATTGGCTAGTCATATGCAGAAAACTGAAACTGGATCCCCTCCTTACACCTTATACAAAAATTAACTCAAGATGGATTAAAGACTTAAACATAAAACCTAAAACCATAAAAACCCTAGAAGAAAACCTAGGCAGTACCATTCAGGACATAGGCATAGCCACAGACTTCATGACTAAAACACCAAAAGCAATGGCGACAAATGTCAAAATTGACAAATGGGATCTAATTAAACTAAAGAGCTTCTGCACAGCAAAAGAAACTAGCATCAGAGTCAACAGGCAACCTACACAATGGGAGAAAATTTTTGCAATGTATCCATCTGACAAAGGGCTAACATCCAGAATCTTCAAGGAACTTAAACAAATTTACAAGAAAAAAACAAACAATCTCATCAAAAAGTGGGCAAAGGATATGAACAGACACTTTTCAAAAGAAGACATTTATGCAGCCAACAAACATGAAAAAAAGCTCATTATCACTGGTTATTAGAGAAATGCAAATCAAAACCACAATGAGATACCTTCTCACGCCAGTTAGAATGGAGATTATTAACAAGTCAGGAAACAACAAATGCTGGAGAGGATGTGGAGAAATAGGAACGCTTTTACACTGTTGGTGGGACTGTAAATTAGTTCAACCATTATGGAAGACAGTGTGGTGATTCCTCAAGGATCTAGAACCAGAAATACCATTTGACCCAGCAATACCATTACTGGGTATATACCCAAAGGATTATAAATCATTCTGCTATAAAGACACATGCATACATATGTTTACTGCAGCACTATTCACAATAGCAAAGACTTTGAACGAACCCAAATGCCCATCAACGATAGACTGGATTAAGAAAATGTGGCACATATACACTATGGAATACTATGCAGCCATAAAAAAAGAATGACTTCATGTCCTTTGCAGGGACATGGATGAAGCTGGAAACCATCATTCTCAGCAAACTAACAGCACAGAAACAGAAAAACAAACACTGTATGTTCTCACTCATAAGTGGGAGTTGAACAATGAGAACACATGGACACAGGAAAGGGAACACCATTCACTGAGGCCTGTCGGGGGGTGGGGGGCAAGGGGAGGGAGACCATTAGGACAAATACCTAATGCAGACAGGGCTTAAAACTTAGGTGACAGGTTGATGGGTGCGGCAAACCACCATGGCCCATGTATACCTATGTAACAAACCTACATGTTCTGCACATGTATCCCAGAATTTAAAGTATAATTTTAAAAAGAAAGAAAAAAGAAACTGGCAAAGAAGTAAAAAAAATAAATATTATCTATGATATATATATTTCGAAATGTATGTCTCTAAACCACAACCCCTTTTTTGAGTTACAGGCTTATTCATCCAAATGTTAACATGTTGTTTCCATCTTGATATTTCTACAGCTGAATGCTTTATCTTCTCACCCAAATCTACCTCTACAGTCTTCCTCATTTAAGTATACGACCCCCCTAGAAAATTGTTTCACCTTCAAATCCCTCTCTCTTTTCTCCACCATTAAACCAATCAAACAGAAACTAGTGTAGAATCTACCCTCAAAATGTATCTTGAGCCCATTGCTTCTATCTTCAAAAATATAAATAAAATTATAAACAATGAGAAAAAAATTGAACATTAAATATTTAATAATATTGGAAATTTATTGTTAATTTTGTATGTAGTCAGTATTATAATCATTTTTAAAGATATGCACTGAACCATATAGATAAAATTATATGTTGTCTAGAAATTGATTTAAAATAATCTGAAGTATAGGTAAGTAGGGAGGCATAGATGAAATAAGATATGCCATACAGTGATCATTATTGAAGCTGGAAGATAAGCACATCAGGTTCATTATGTTCTATTTTTGTCTATGTGTATAAAATTTCATAATAAAGTTATACATAAATTTTTAAATGGGTTGCCTCAAACAATGTAAGGAAACAAGATAATGTTATATTTTATAGATGTATTTCAATAAGTTCTTTGTCAGCCATATGATGTGGTAAAAACAACGGCCATTTACCCTGACATTAATTGCATAAAATGATTCAAAATTATCAAGAAGACTCTATGAAATATAGTTTATATCCACTATCTTTAAAGATTAGTCTTGCTCTAAGTAGATTTTATACTTTAAAATATTAATGATCATTTTAAAGCCATCAAAATTACTAAGGCATAAATCACCGTACAGAATTATGAAGACAAATATCAACAGGTTTTTTTTAATAGTGGTTCAAGGTATCATGCAATAACTAACCCAAGACTTCACAATATTTCATTAAATATGTAATAAATATTTAATCTCCTACCTAAGGATTAAAGTAAAACTATATACCATTGGGAAACATTGTTCTTTCTACAGTAAATGCATCTGGAAAATAAAACACCTGGGAAATAAAACAGGTACAAATTATAATGCATTCTTTTGTTAGAAAATACTCTTGGAAGACACAAAAACCTTGAGGATTTAAAGAAATAAATATTACCTGGTGTGGGAAGTTTGTTATACAATTGGATAAAAGTATATCTGTTTTTCAGCTTATCATATATTCTAGTATTCTAGACTTTTTCCAATGATTTTATATATATATAAATATAAATAAATATATATAAAACACTAACTTTATTGAGAATAACAAAAAAGTATATTCAATGATTTTTTCTACTTATAAATTATTTCTCTAATGTATGTATAAAAATTTTAAACTACTTGTTGATGGAGTAACAGCTTTGACTATAATAAGAAAGAATAATAATTTCCAGAGTAAGTTGTAGAGAGAGCAAATCACATGAAATTTTGGCACTCCATTGTTCAAAGACAAAGCAGATGAAAATACAGCAAAGCAGGTGAAAAAGAAGTACACAGAGTGCTACCAAATGTCATTGATGTAACTGATTTTACAAAAACAAGATCTTGACAATACTTTGTAATGAGGTGGAGAGTAACCATAAAAATCTTTTGTACCTCATGAAATTCCCCCAGTTCCACTATGGCAAAGTACTTAAAAGATGTCATGCTTACTGATAAGATACCCATTTTCCTTTTACAAAAAGTCATGTGATCCAGATTTGTTGAGCTTTTCTTTAATGCTATGTGGCTATCAGTAGAATACACTGTTGCATATAATTTTTAAAATAAAGAAAGAAAGAAAAATCTGTCTCTTCAAATTAAAAGTGATGCTCCACTTATCTTTTGTATTTTTTGTTTCTGTTTTCTAATAGCCATCCTAACAGGTATTAGATGTTATTGTGATTTCAACTTGCATTTCCCTGATGTTTAGTGACATTACACACTTTGTCATATACCTGTTGGCCATTTGTATGTGTTCTTTGGAGAAATGTCTATTCAAATCCTTTGTACATTTTTAATAAGATTTTTTTCATCATTGAGTCATAGTAGTTCCTTATATATTTCAATGTGAACTCTTTTATCACATATATGATTTGCAAGTATTTTCTCTCATTTTGTAGGTTGCCTTTTCATTTTGTTGATTGCTTAATTTTCTCTGCAAAGCTTTCGGTTTGATGTAGTCCCATTTGTAGATTTTTACTTTTGTTGTTTGTGCTTTTGGTATCACATTTTAAAAAAATTGGCTAGACCAATATCATGAAGCTTTTTCCCTTTTTTTAAAGGAATTTTACAGATTTTAAAAATAGCAAATGTTGGAGAAGATGTGGAGAAATTGGAACCTTTGAACATTCTTGATGGGAATGCAAAATGGTGCAACCACTATGGAAAACAGTATGGCCATTCCTAAAAAATATTAACAATGGAACTACTGTATGATCCAGCAATCCCATTTCTGGATATATAAGAATTAAACTCAAGATCTCAAAGAGATACCAACACTTCCATGTTTACTGCAGTAGTATTTAAATAGGCAAGATATGGAAACAACCTAAATGTCCACCAACAGATGAAAAGATAAAGAAAATGTGTCATATACATACCACATTCAATTCTTTGAATGAAGAAAACCCTGTTACATACAATAACAAAGAGGAAACTTGGGGACATTATGCTGAGTTAAATTAGCCAGTCACAAAAGAAGACATATTGCATGATCACACTTATGTGTTCAAGTATAAAGTTTCAGTTAGGCAAGATGAATAAATTCTAGATATTTGCTGTACACATTGCACATATAATTAACAATACTGTACTGTGCACTTAAAAATTTGTTAAGAAGATTTCACGTTGTGTTCTTATCACAATTTTTAAAAAGTTATGCTTCAATGTTAAGTGAGGAATTGGCTGATTTTTCTAAAGAAATTTTAGAAAAAATGATTCTGAAAATGTGTATTGAGAAATATTTTCATGATTAAAAGCTTGTGTTGCTATAAATCATGTGTACCACCTCTAAAACCTTTCATATCTGCACACTTAAGAACATGGAAACAGAATTACTTAACCCAGCTAAATATCCTCCAAATGAAGTATTTCGATATGTTTTGAATCCGATTTTGATGACTTTTAAAAGACTAATTGCCTTAGGGAAGATGGATATTACAAACAGAATTTCAACAAAACTCTAGCATGATTGGTGTATGAGTTAAGAATAAACATTTTATAGAGCAATAACAATGAATAATATACTTCTTTATTTGGATCTGTTTATTGATATCTGTTATATTTTTCACATATAACATTATACCACTAAAACTAAGTATTGAATTGAATTGTGCTTGGAACTAGAACTTTAATTCTCAATATCACATTGTTTTAAAAATAATACAACTATTAAACCACAAAAATATTATTTATCATTATTATTGGCAAAAAAATATTTTCATAATTTATAACCTATTTTAAATATGATTTATGACATCTGATGTGGTTTGACTCTGTGTCCCCATCCAAATCTCCTCTCGAATTATAATCCCCACATGTCAAGGCAGGGACCTAGTGGGAGGTGATTAGATCATGGTGGCAGATCCCCCCATGCTGTTCTCGTGATAGTGAGTGAGTTCTCATGAATCTGTTGGATTTATAAGGAGCCTTTCCCTTTGCTCAGCACTCATTCTGTCTCCTGCCACCTTGTGAAGAAGGAGTCTGCTTCCCTTTCTGCCATGATTGTAAGTTTCCTAAGGTCTTCCCAGCCATGTGGAACTGTAAGTCAATTAAACCTCTTTCCTTTATAAGTTACCCAGTCTTGGGTATTTCTTTATAGCAGTGTAAGAACAGACTAATACAGTAAATTGGTACTGCACAGAGTGAGGTACTACCATAAAGATACTTGCAAATGTGGAAGCAACTTTGGAACTGGGTAACAGGCAGAGGCTGGAACAGTTTGGAAGGCTCAGAGGAAGATAGGAAGATGTGGGAAAGTTTGGGACTTCCTAGAGACTTCAATGGGTTTAATGAAATGCTGATAGTGATGTGAATGCCAGGATGAGATGGTCTCAGATAGAGATAAGGAACTTCTTGGGAACTGGAGCAAAGGTCATTCTTGCTATGTTTTAGCAAACAGACTGGAGACATTTTGCCCCTGCCCTACAGATCTGTGGAAATTTGAACTTGGAAGAGATGATCTCAAATTGGAACTTATGTTTAAAAGAGGAAGGAGAGCATAAAAGTTTGGAAAATTTGCAGCCTGACCATAAGATAGAAAAGAAAGACTCAGTTCCTGGGGAGGAATTCAAGCCTGCTGAAGAAATCTGCATAAGGAACGAGGAGTCAAATATTAATGCCAAGACAATGGGAAAAATGTCTCTAGGGCATGTCAGAGATCTTCACAGCAGTCCCTCTCATCACAGGCCTGGAGGCCTACAAGGGAAAAATGGTTTCATGGGTTAGACCCAGGGGCCCCTGCTGCTCTGTGCAGCCTTGGGACATGGCAGGCACTCTGTGCCCCAGCCACTTCAGCTACAGTCATGGCTAGAAGGGGCCAAAGTACAGCTCAGGCCGTTGCTTCAGAAGGTGCAAGCCCCAGTCGTTGGCAGCTTCTGTTTGGTGTTGGGTCTGCAGGTACTCAGAAGTCAAGAATTGAGGTTTGGAAACCTCTGCCTAGATTTCAGAGGATGTATGGAAATGCCTGGATATCCAGGCAGAAGTCTGCTGCAAGGGAAGAGCAGTTGTCATGGAGAACCTCTGCTATGGTAGTGTGGTAGGGAAATGTGGGGTTGGAGCCCCCACACAGCGCTCCCACTGAGGCATTGCCTAGCGGAGCTGTGAAAATAAAGACACTATCCTCCACACCCCAGAATGGTAGCTCTACTGACAGCTTGCACCATGCACCTGGAAAAGCCACAGACACTCAATCCCAGCCCGTGAAGGAGCTGCCCCAGGTCATGGGAGCCCACCCCTTGCATCAGTGTGTCTCGGATGTGAGACTTGTAGGCAAAGGAGATTATTTTGGAGCTTAAGATTTAATGACTGCCCTGTTGGATTTCAGACTTGCCTGGGTCCCATAGCCACTTTGTTTTGGCCAATTTCTCCCATTTGGAATGGGAGCATTTATCCAATGCCTGTAACCCTATTGTATCTTGGAAGGAACTAACTTGCTTTTGATTTTACAGACACGTAGGCAGAAGGGACTTGCCTTCTCAGTTAAGATTTTGGACTTGGACTTTTTGGTTAATGCTGGAATGAGTTAAGACCTTGCGGGACTGTTGGGAAGGCATGACTGTGTTTTGAAATGTAAGAAAGACATGAGATTTGGGAGGAGCCGGGACAGAATGATATGGTTTGGTTCTGTGTCCCCACCCAAATCTCATCTCTAATTGTAATCCCCACATGTCAAGGGAAGGACCTAGTGGGAGGTCGTCGGATCATGGGGGCAGTTTCCCCTATATATTTCTAGTGATAGTGAGGGACTTCTCATGAAATTTGATGGTTTTATAAGTGACAGTTTCTGCTCTTTCTCTCTCCTGCCACCTTGTGAAGAAGGTGCTTGCTTCCCTTTCCACCATGATTGTAAGTTTCCTGAGGCCTTCCTAGCCATGTAGAACTGTGAGTCAATTAAACCTCTCTCCTTTATAAATTACCTAGGCTTGGGTATTTCTTTATAGCAGTGTGATAATGAACCAATATACCATTTCACCCTTTTTTACTCCAACTTTTATATGTGTTTTGTAATTTATATATCAGTATAGTAGTACAATCATATAAAATAAGTATACATTTTTAGGATAATTGGCTAATTTTTTCATCTAATAGGATGCCTCCAGGATTCAAGTTGGAGGATGGACACTTAATTCAACCTTAAATAGCTCAGGACCACGTTCCTTCTGTTTATAAAAATGAAATCAGTTACAACGAATTTAAAGGGCAGCCTTAAAAGGACAAGGAAGAATAGGGTATGTCATGAAAGTTCAGCACAATGTTTAAGGTATTTATTACCAGGTAGCCAGAATATAGGCCTTAGTAAACACTGAGTGAGGTAAGATGAGGAAATTGCTCCTGAGGGTAGAATAAAGAATTGTTAACAGACAAATCCTCTCCACTGTTCCAACAATGTAAGCCATGCATAGTCTCAAACTTTTCTTACGCACATGGACAAGAACCAGAAAAAGCACTTATTGAACAAGGTTATTATAATTGTTAAGAATGTGTTATAATTAGATCACCTCAGAAAATCTGCTAGATGACAATTTTCTTATGCAGTCTCCTGGTAATGGAATTTTCCCTGTATCTATGAAAAAGTGGTTTGTTAAGCAAATAAATAATACAATGAAGAGCCTTCTTGAGAGAGAAGACTTTAGAGGAAGTACACTATTGAAAGAATATGTCAGTCAGGAATTATTTCAATGTACTTATTAAAATACAGGATTCTCTAGCACAATGGCTTTCTAACTTTTTGATGAGGACTCACAGTAAGAAATGCATTTTACAGCCTATCCCAAACACATGAATATGTAATTGAAAAGGGTTTCATAGAAAAAATGTTGCCCTTATTTCATAGAACATGATATATTTTATTCAATTTTTTTTTAATCTTTTCATAACTTTTTAATTTGATTTTTCTTCCCACCAATGAGTCCACACCTGCAACTTGAAGGACGTTGCTCTAGAACCTATAGTTCAGCTCAGTATCTCCTGACCACAGCATTATTCTACATATCTGCAAGTAACAACAATACATTTTTAACTGTGTATTACTCCACATGATTTTTGATCCAGACAAGTTGTTTCTCCAAATAAGAGTGAGCTTACAAAGTTTATAAAATTTCACTGTTCCTGAAAGGTTTTGATGGAGTCAAGGGTTTGGTCCTCAAGGGCAGAGGGTATATACACAGGCAAGTGGGTCAGGAAGGTGAAACAATGGGCAAAGCCTCCTGATTCTGAGTGAGAAACACAGCAGCATGAAATGATGATAAAAAGCAGCTGATTAACAAACATGTAGAGCACTTGCCATGTACCAGGCACTCTTCTAAGCACTTTGCATGTATCCTTGTTTATGTCTCTAACAACTCAATGAGATAAGGACTATTATCAATCTTATTTTACAGATAAAGAACACAAGAGATGGTTTGGCCAGTTAATTCTTTCACAGTAACCTGTTAGTAAGTTTGGGATTTGAACTAGGACTCCTGGCTCTAGGAATCATACTCTTAACCACTCTACTGTCTATCTCGAGACTTCATATGAAGTCCCTCATTTTTAAATATTAACAAATTTTTTTTTACTTATATGCCGGTCAACCAAAACTTGTCCATGAGCTAAATATGGCCTCTGAGCTGGCAATCTGCAAGCTCTGCCTTAGAGTAACAGAAAAGAAAGGAGAGCCCAACAGAGAGAAGCACCAGAGCAGAAGGCAGAGGATGAGGCTCATTCCTGCCTCTGCCTTACAGTGGACTTTGGGTAAATCATGTTACTTCTCTGAGCTTCAAAACCCTTACCCCCAAATTACAGTCTTGAGGCAGATGATCTCTAAAACATGCCACCTCCAACATTCTATGATGTTACAGGAAGTCAGGGACCCCAAACAGAGGGACCAGCTGAAGCCATGGCAGAAGAATGTGGATTGTGAAGATTTCATGGACATTTATTAGTTCCCCAAATTAATACTTTAATAATTTCTTATGCCTGTCTTTACTGCAGTCTCTAAACATAAATTGTAAAGATTTCATGGACACTTATCACTTCCCCAATCAATACCCTTGTGATTTCCTATGCCTGTCTTTACTTTAATCTCTTAATCCTGTCAGCTGAGGAAGATGTATGTCACCTCAGGACCCTGTAATAATTGCATTAACTGCACAAATTGTACAGCATGTGTGTTTGAGCAATATGAAATCTGGGCACCTTTAAAAAGGAACAGGGTAACAGCAATTGTTCAGGGAATAAGAGAGATAACCCTAAACTCTGACTGCCAGTGAGCCAGGCGGAACAGAGCCATATTTCTCTTCTTTCAAAAGCAAATGGGAGAAATATCACTGAATTCTTTTTCTCAGCAAGTAACATCCCTGGGAAAGAGAATATGCGCCTGGGGGTGGGTCTCTAAACAGGCCCCCCTGGGTGTGGCCGTCTTTTATGGTTGAGGCTGTAGGGGTGAAATAGACCCCAGTCTCCCATAGTGGTCCCAGGCTTACTAGGAAGAGGAAATTCCCACCTAATAATTTTGGTCAGACCAATTGCTCTCAAAACTCTGTCTCCTGATAAGATATTATCAATGACAATAGTGCCCGAAACTTCATTAGCAATTTTATTTTCACCCCAGTCCTGTGGTCCTGTGATCTCGCCCTGCCTCCACTTGCCTTGTGATATTCTATTACCTTGTAAAGTACTTGATGTCTGTGACCCACACCTATTCGCCCACTCCCTCCCCTTTTGAAAATCCCTAATAAAAACTTGCTGGTTTTTGCTGGTTTTCGCGGCTTGTGGGGCATCGTGGAACCTACCGACATGTGATGTCTCCCCCGGATGCCCAGCTTTAAAATATCTCTCTTTTGTACTCTGTCCCTTTATTTCTCAAGCCGGCCAACGCTTAGGGAAAATAGGAAATAACCTACCTGAATATCGGGGCAGGTTCCCCGATACTATGAGCCTAACAAGCTCAGGAGACATAGCAGATTAAATCAAGAGGGAATATTAAAAATAGAGAAAGGATGTCTAAACAAGAAAGGGCCAAGGAGGTAGGACAGGTGAGAAGAGAAAGAGTGGGGGAAACAGCATGAAGAATGAGGAGATCCACAATGAAGAAAGCTCATGGATGACAAGACCAGATCAGTTTGTTCTTCTGGGATGCTATTAAATAAAGTAAAATATAAATAAGATTATAGTTAAAAATTATTTGCATATTTTTCTTCTTCAACTTAAAGTTAAGGACAGGACACACTGGTTCATGTCTGCAATCCCAGCACTTTGGGAGGTTGAGGCAGGAGAATTGCTTGAGGCCAGGAGTTTGAGACAAGCCTGGGAAATACAGTGAGATCCCATCTCTACAAAAAAATTCAAACATTAGCTAGGTGTGGTGATGCACGCCTTTAGTTATAGTTACTCAGTAGGCTGAGACAGGAGGATTGCATGAGCCCAAAGGTTCAGGCTGCAGTGAGCTATGATCATGCCACTGCACTCCAGCCTGAGCAACAGAGCAATACCTCTAAAAAATAAGAAATAAGTAATAAAATATAAGGTTAAAGAATTAAGACAACAAAGTCAAACAGATGACTAAAGATATGGTATAAACATAGAGCAGGCAATGTCAAATATAACTTTTGCTGGTAAACTGAAGAAGTCAGCAATAGGGTATCAGAATTTGGGGATGAAGTTTACAGGGAATGAAAGAAAAATCCACAAAAACATCCTGGCCAATCTAAGAAAAAAATCTACGCCCTTCTGGCTTAGAATCAGGATCTGAAGATCCTTCACATGGGCAAAAATGTCTCCTGTCACTGAGCCATCACTCTGAATTGCGCAGTTTTTCCTCAGAAATTGTTTTGGCAAGATGGAAAAGAAATTGTGGGCTGAAAACCAGCCATGGAATGCTCAGAACTGAATTTATTCTGAGAATTTATTGCTTTTTGAAATGCATTTGTCTGGAAACATTTTGAAGCAAGCTGCCTGGAAACTGGGAGTTAAGCAGATGCTCCCCACCCACCCCGACATCCCTAATTGCCCAGGAAAGCCTATCCACCTCCTTCTGGGAATGAAGCAAACTTAAACATGTCTGAAATACACTAAAAGCCAAGACTTCACCACGGTGCGATATATGCATGTAACAAAATTGCACTTGTGGGAGAGGGGTGGAAAGCTCCAATGATCCTATGTCCTGTAAGGACACCAAGTTAACAACTATGTACACACACACTCACACATACACAAATCACCTTTATAAGAACCAAAAATCAGGTGAGCCCTCACAGCACCTAGTTTTAACTTCATATCCCTGAAAGAGACACTGAAGAGGGTAGGAAAGACTCCTGAGTCACAGATGCCACCCCTCCCCCATCTGCTAGCAACATCTGCATGGTGTGAAGAAAGAATCTGTGCATTTGGAAGAGTTTAAGCACGACAGTTGTGAGACTTTGCATTGAACTCAATCGTGCCCTGTCACAGCAGAAAGCAAAACCAGGCTGAACTCAGCTGATGCCCACTCATGGAAGGAGTATTTAAATCAGCCCCAGCCAGAAGGGAATTACCCATCCCAGCAATTAGAACTTGACTTCTGGCAAGCCTCACTACTTCGGGCTAAAGTACTCTGGGGCTCTAAATAAACTTGAAAGGCAGTCTAGGACACAAGTACTACAACTGCTAGGCAAGTTCTAGTGCTAAACTGGGCTCAGAGCCAGTGAATTTGGCGAGCACATGACCTAGTGAGACATCAGCTGGGCTGGCTAAAGTAGTGCTTGTGTGACTCCTTCCCCAACCCCAGGCTGCACAGTTCATGGCTCCAAAAAACACCCCTTCCTTTCACTTCAGGAGAGGGGAGAGAGTAAAGAGAACTTTGTCTTGCACCTTGGATACCAGCTCAGTCACAACAGGATAAAGAACCAGTCGGAGTCATGAGGCCTCCTTTCCAGACCCTAGTTCTCAGATGGCATTTCTAGACATACCCGGGGCCATAAAGGAACCAGCAGCATTAAACAAAAAGACCAAGTCCCAGCACAATCCATCACCTGCTAACTAAAGAGCCCCTGGGCCCTGAATAACCAGAAGTAATACCCAGATAGAACCTGATGGGCCTTGGGTAAGACTCTGAGACTCGCTGGCTTTAGGTGAGACTCCGCACATTCCCAGTTGTGGTGGTTACAGGAAGAGACTCCTGCTTGAGAAAAGCAGACAGAAAAGTAAAGGGTACTTTGTCTCATACCTTAAGTGCCAGCTTGGCCACAGGGGGTAGAGCACCAAATGGGCTCTTGGGGTCCACAATTCTAGGCTGTGGCTCTTGGATGGCATTTCTGGACCTGCTCTGGGCCACAGAGAAGGCCAATCCCTTGAAGGGTGAGTCCCAGGGAAAGCAGCATTCACCACAAGCTGACTGAAGAGCCTTTGGGCCTCAAGGGAACATCAGCAGTAGCCTGGCAATACTCTTCATGGGTCTGTGGCGGCGGTGGCCATGGGGTGAGGATTCTCTGTTTGTAGAAAGAGGAAGGAGGAGTGGGAAGGACTGCATCTTGTGGTTTGAGTACCAGCTCTGCTACAGTACACTAGAACACCAAGTAGACTTCCATGGTTTTTAACTCCAGTCCCTGGCTCCCAGATGGCACCTCTGGACCTGACAAGGGGCATAGGGGAACTCTCTGCCCTGAAGGAAAGTACACAAGCCTGGATGGCTTCATCACCTGCTGATTATAGAGCCCTAGGACCTTGAGCGAACATAGGCAGTAGCCAGGTAGTGGTTACAGTGGGCCTTGGGTGAGACCCAGTGCTGTGCTGGCTTCAGGTCTGATCCACTGCAGTCCCAGTGGTGGAGGTCACAGGGATGCTTGTATCACCTCACCACCACCCACTCAAAGCAGCTCAGAACAGAGAGAGAGAGAGACTCTGTTCGTTTGGGAGAAAGTAAAAGAGAAAAACAGTCTCTGCCTGGTAATCCAGAGATCTCTTCCAGATCTTATCCAAGACTATCAAGGCAGCACATCTATGAGTCTGCAAAAACCACAGTGTTAGTGAGCACAGGCCCACAATGCATATATGGCTGAAACCACAACACCCAAGTCCTTTCAAATACCTGGAAAGCCTTCCCAAGGAGGATGATTACAAACAATTCCAGACTGCAAAGACTGTAATACATACATAACTTTTCAATGCCTAGTCACAGATGAATATCCACAAGCAACAAGACCATCCAGGAAAACATGGCCTCACCAAATGAGCTAAATAAGTCACCAGGCACCAACCCTGGAGAAACAAAAATATGTTACCCTTCAGGCAAAGAACTCAAAATAAGTTTTGAGGAAATTCAAGATCATACAGAGAAGAAATTGAGAACTCTATCGAATAAATTTAACAAAGAGATTGAAATAATTAAAAAGAATCAAGCAGAAATTTTGGAGTTGAAAAATGCAACTGACATACTGAAGAATGCATCAGAGTGTTTCAGTGGCAGAATTGATCAAACAGAAAAAAGAATTAGTGAGCCTGAAGGCAGGCTATTTGAAAATACACAGAGTAGACAAAAGAAAAAAGAATTAAAAAAAAAAATAAAGCATGCCTACAGGGTCTAGAAAATAGCCTCAAAGGGGCAAATCTAAGAGTTATTAAGAGGAGGTAGAGAAAGAGATAAGGGTAGAAAGTTTATCCAAAGGGATAATAACAGAGAGCTTCTCAAACCTAGAGAAAGATATCAATCAAAGGAAAGTTATTAAGCACCAAGCAGATTTAACCCAAAGAAGACTACCTAAAGGCATTTAATAAACTCCCAAAGATCAAGGATAAAGAAGGGATCCTAAAAGCAGCAAGAGAAAAGATACAAATAACATACAATAGAGCTCCAGCACATCTGGCAGCAGACTTTTCAGTGGAAACCTTACAGGCCAGGAGAGAGTGGCATGATATATTTAAGATGCTGAAGGAAAATACTCTTACCCTAAAATAGTGTATCTGGCAAAAATATCCTTCAAAGATGAAGGAGAAATAAAGAATTTCCTACGCACAAAAAAAGCTGAGAGATTTCATCACTCAGACCTGTCTTGCAAGAAATGCAATCAGAAGGAAAAAGGTGTTAATAAGCAATAAGAAATTATTTGGAGATACAAATCTCACTGGTAATAGTATGCACACAGAAAAACAGAATATTACAAAATTGTAATTGGTGAGTGAACACTTCATCTTAAATAGAAGGACTAAACAATGAGCCAAGGAAAAATAGTAACTAAAACAACTTTTCAAGACATAGTACAACGGTACAATAAGATGCAAATGGAAACAACAAAAGGTTAAAAAGTACAGGGGTGAAGTTAAGGTGTAGAGTTTTTATTAACTTTCTTTGCGCTTCTTTATTAATTTGTTTATGCAAACAGTGTTAAGTTGTTACCAGCTTAAAATAATGAGTAACAAGATAGTGTCTGCAAGCCTTATGGTAATGTCAAATCAAAATATACAATGGATATTCAAAAAATAGAAAACAAGAAATTAAATAATACCAGCAGAGAAAATCCTCACTAAAACAAACAGAGGAAAAAAAGGAAAGAAGGAAAAGAAGACCAGAAAACAAATAACAAAATGGAAGATGTAAGCACTTATTAATAATGACATTGAATTTCAATGGACTAAGCTCTTCAGTCAAAAGACATAGAATGGTTGAATGGAATAAAAAACAAGATCCAATGATCTGTTACCTACAAGAAACACATTTTACCCATAAAGACACACACAGACTGAAAATAAAGGGATAGAAAAAATTTCAAGCCAATGGAAACAAAAAAAGAGCAAGAGTAGCTATACTTAAACCACATAAAATAGATTTCAAGACAAAAGCTGTAAAAAAAAGATGAAGATGGTCATTACATAATGATAAAGGGGTCAATTCAGCAAGAGGATTCAACTGTAAATATATATGCATCCAACACTGAAGCACTCCGATATATAAAGTAAATATTATTAGAATGAAAGAGAGAGACAGATCCCAATACAGTAAGAGCTGGAGACTTCGACACTACTTGCAGCATTGGACAGATCTCCCAATGGAAAATCAACATAGAAACATTGAACTTAATCTACACTGTAAACCAAATGGATCTAATAGATATTTACAGAACATTTCAACCATAGGCTGCAGAATACACATTCTTCTCCTCAGCACATAGATTATTCTCAAGCATAGACCATATATTAGGTCACAAAACAAGTCTTAAAACATTCAAAAAATTAAAGTAATATCAAGTATCTTCTCAGACCACAATGAAGTTAAACTAGAAATTAATAATAAGGAAATTGGAATACTATACAAACACATGGAAATTAAACAATATGCTTCTGAATAACCAGTGGATCAATGAAAAAATTAAAAAGGAAATTTAAAAATTTCTGAAAACCAATGAAAATGGAAACATAACACACCAAAACCTATGGGATACAGTGAAAGCAGTAATAGTGGAAGGCTTATAGCTATAAGTGACTATATCAAAAAAAGGAAAAATTCAAAGAAATAACTTAACAATGGATCTTAAAGAACTAGAAAAATAAGAGCAAACCAAACCCAAATTAGTAGAAGAAATGACAGAGATCAGAAAAAAAAATTAATTTGGCTTGAAGAAAACATTACAAAAAATCAATGAAAATAAAAGTTGGTTTTTTGAAGAAATAAATGATTTTGAAAAACCTTTAGCTAGACTAAGAAAAAAGAAAGACAACCCAAATAAATAAAATCAGAGATTAAAACTGAGACATTACAACTGATACTGTACAAATTCAAAAGATCATTAGTGGCTACTGTGGACAACTATATGCAGAAAACCTTGAAGAAATGAATAAATTCCTAGACATACACAACCTACCAAGATTGAACCATGGCGATCTCCAAAACCTGAACAGACCAGTAGCAAGTAATGAGATAAAAGTCATAATAAAAAATCCCCCAGTAAAGAAAAGCCCAGGATCTGATGGCTTCCCTGCTGAATTCTACCAAACATTTAAAGAAGAATTAATACCAGTCCCCCTCCAAATATTCAAAAAAATACAGGAAGAGGGCATACTTCCAAACCCATTCTACAAGGCCAATATTACTCTGATACCAAAACCAGACAAAGACACATTTAAAAAAGAAAACTATAGGCTATTGTCACTGATGAACATTAATGCAAAAATCCTCAATGAAATACTAGCAAATCAACTTCAACAAAACATTAAAAAGATCATCCATCATGACCAAGTGGGATTTATCCCAAGGATGCAAGGATGATTTAACATACACAAATCAATCAATGCGATACATCATATCAATGAAATGAAGGACAAAACCATGTGATCATATCAATTAATACTGAAAAATCATTTGATGAAATTCAATATACCTTTATGAAACAAAAAATCAAAAACTACACATATAGAAGCAACATACCTCGATATAATAAAGGCCATATGCAACAGATCCATAGCTAGTATCATACTGAATCAGGAAAAACTGAAAGCCTTTCTTCTAAGATCTGGAACACGACATCCTTACTCCCTCCACTTCTGAACAATTATTTCATCAATGTAGATCTGAAAGAAAGACAAACTTGGAAACTAAAACGAATAGTCTGCCACTTCAATCCCAGCCCCAACAGTTTTTACTAATTTGTTGTTGTTATTTTATTAAGAATATCTAATATGTATCAAGCTCTCATTTTGTACCCAGCACTTTGCTAAATGCTTTACACTACTGTTTCACCTAGTCCATATGAAGAGCCTATGAAATACATATAATTAATATTTCTACTTTATAGATAAGAAAGCCATGTCTGCAGAGGTCAAGTAACTTGTTCAGAATCTCACAGACCCCAGAAAACCTGACTCCTGAGTGAGTGTGCTCAGGCACAATGCTATATTGCCACTCAATACTTGGTGGTGTTTTTGTTTCTAAAATTAACCAACTGTAATAGGTAATCAATAGTCATTTCAGTAATTATTTATTGAATGTCTACCACATTCCAAGCACTATTGTTTTTCCTGGAGACACAAAAGTCCACCCTCATGGAACTTATATACCATTAGGACAAGGCAGACAATAAATATGACATAAGTAAATTACATTAAGAGGTGATGAGTTCAATTGGGAAAATAAGAACCAGGTAAATAAATGACAAGAGTGCTGAGGACACTGCACTCAAAATAGTATGGTCCAATTGAGCCTCTTTGTGAAGGTGAGATTTGAGCAAGGATTTCGAGAAGGTTAAGAGATTCATTTGGAAGAGAATTCCAAGCAGAGGGAAAAAGTAGTGCAAAGGCCAAAAAGTAGAAATGCACTTGATTTTTCGGAGGAATCAGTTAGGAGGCCAGAAAGGCTGGAGCAAGGACTAAGGTCAGTGATGTACCAAGGTGGAGCAGGCCAAGGTCATGGAGGGTGTTTAAGCCATTGTAAAGACTTTCTGTGGTGATTCAGAACCTCCCCAGCTGTGGCACTTCTCAGCTTCTCAGTAAAACTCTGATTTTACTCTGGAGGAAATGGGAAATTATTAGAGAGTTTTGAGTAGAGAGTGGTATGGCAAACCTGCATTTTAAAAGAATCTCTTAAAATACTGTGGACAAGTAAGAGCTGAAGCAGGGAGATTAATTAGAGGATGTTGCAATAATTCACATTAGGGATGATTGATGATAGGAGGACTGGATGGTAGCAATGAAGGTGGTAAAAGTTTGTTGGGTTCTAGATGTATTTTAAGGATAGAGCCACAAGGATTTTCTGATAGATAGGATATTGAGTGTGAGAGAAAGAGAAGTGTCTAGAAAATCTCCAATGTTTCTGACCCAAACAGCTGGACAAATGGAAAAGCCATTAACTAAGAAGTCAAGGACTGTAGTGAAGCCAGTTTTGTTTGTGGTCCATTTGCATAGGTGTGGGAGAAGATGAGGGTTTTGCCTTGGGACATGCCAAGTTTGATATCTATAAGGTATTCAACTAGACATAACAAGTAGGCAGATGGATATATAAGTCTGGAATTCAAGGAAGTTCAGGGCCGGAGATGTGATTTGTCAGTAGCTAGATAAATAATCCATGGGTCTGAATGAGATCACCAAGTGAGTGAATGCAGAGAGCTCTGGAGCACTCCATTGTCACTAAAAAAAAAAAATTCCAGGAAGCATATGAGAAACCAGCAGGAGACTGAAGTAAGTAATGAGGAAGAAGGTAAACCAAAAGAGTACAGTGTCCTAGATGTTCATAAATAAGAAAGAAATAGGAAAGAGTGATAAACCGTATCAAGTACTATGGATAGGTCATTAAAATTGCCATTGAATTTAGGCATGTAGAGGCTGTTGCTAACCTCAACAAGAGCAGTTTTGGTAGAGTAAGTAAAAACAAGGTTGAGTTGTATTTAAAAGATTGGGAGGAGAGAAACTGTAAGTATAGAAATACTACAAAAAAAGAATGCATTTCAGGAGTTCAGGTGAAAAGGAGGGTAAAATGTGCTAGTAGGGAGAGGAAAAAGTAGGAACAAGAAAGTATTTTTTAGGATGGGTGACAAAATAACATGCTTTTTGCTGACAGGAATGATACAGTAGAGAGGGGGAATTAGTGATATAGAAAAGAGAGGAGATGTACACAAGAGAAAAAAATTACTGGAAATATTTCCTTGAGTATCAAAGTTGGGATGGAATCTGGTGCCCAAGTGGAGAGGTTGGCCTGTAGATAATAAAATGGATATGACATCTATGGTAACAAGTGAAAAGACAGGATATAAGGAAACATGTCCTGATAGCTGAATAAATAAGGTGTGGGAACTTTGTGGTTTCGATTTCTTATTGATTTAAAAAACAAAATCTTCAGTGAAGAGGGAGCATTAGGAGACAGCATTCAAGTGTTCCAAACTAGTTCTGATCCTCCAAGAAGCAGGTATCAAGATGCAAATAGATATAAAAGAGATTCATTGGGGAAACATCCATGAATAATAACGGGAGAGAAAGCAAGAGACATGGAAAGAGTCTTCAAACTTCAATCCAAATCTTCCATCTTTGAAAGAAGAGAGGAAGGAGAAAGAGACTTAGACTGAAGTACAATTCTGAGAATGTCTCACCAGGCCAATAAAGTGTCCCAAAGCAAAGAATCCCATTAAAGCAGTCTCATGTTTGATAGGAGTGGCCTGGTTCTAGTACTCCCACCAGTCGCTGGCTGGGAGAAGTCCAGGGGAGGAATGGTCTTAGTATGAATGCCACAGTGAACCCGATTGTGCAGCAGCTAGAGGCTGTCAATCACCTGTGCCCCACAGATACTCTCAGCAGGAGATTTGAGTGACACACCTCCATGACTGTCATGAGGTTGGAGGAGAAGGCGTAAAATAATCATCTGGAATACAGGGCGAGTGAATGACTAAGAAAATGTGGTCTGTTTCTCAGTCAGCACTAAGGGCCTCTTGATAGACAGGTTTCTGACCCAGTGGCTGTGTTTTTGCCCAGGTGTATGAAATTGCTCAGATTCAGGGGCAGAGTAGATGGAAAATGGGTTTTAATCAGGACTGAGGTTCTGTCAAGTTATAATAAAGCAAGAGAGGGGCTTGAGGTATTTGAGGCTGTATGCATGGGAGTGAGTAATAATTGACATGGAATTTAATCTGGATAAAGAAAGAAATAAATACATAAGGAATAATAAATAGTGAAAAAGTAGAAGAACCAACACACTGAAATCCATTCTGGGATTAAGGGATAGATGGAGTTCAGGTACTAAAGAGAGTGAGCTAGAAATGTAGGGCAGGGCACTAGACAAAGAGATCAGAGGGTAACATATATGAAATTGAGATTATGAAGGGGTTGCAGTCATTGGGAATAATAAGGCCTAGGATATTACCAGGGAAATGAGTGGTTGAGGTAGAATACGGAGCAATATCATCATTGTAGGGGAGTTCCAGAAATGGAAAAGGCAGTGTTGAAGGAATCATTTGTGTTGTGATTTTTGTTGAAATCACCAAGAATTGAGACAGGAATAGTACTGAAGAGTGTAATAAAGAGCCAGTAGCTAAATTCATCCAGAAACAAATAATCCAAGGACCAGAGATGAAGGAGAGTAGAAGGTATAGTATGATGAAGGGAGACTCAAAGTTCGAAGAGCTTAGGGTAGAATGGAAGAAGAACAGTCTGAAAATGGTAGTAAGAAACAAGGAGGGACACCTAACCCATATCTAGACTCAGTGGAAGTAGAGTTTCAAGAGGGAAAAAAAAATCACCAAAGGAAAGGGCTACAGGTGAAGTGGGATCCTCATAAAAGATCTTGGTTTTGGTCAGAGCAGGAAGGTGAACAAAACTGTGTCAGGGTCCAATGAGGAGAAAAGAACCCACATCAGATAGTTTATTTTACTCAAGGAGTTGGTTATGTTAATAAAAGTTACTGGAAGAGCTGAGAAGCCCAATGAGGTACAGTAAAGAAACTCAGAGATTAACAAGAGTAGAAGGCCACTGTCAGTGATTTTTCTGGAAAGCCCAGAGAAGGAGGAGACGGTTCCATGCCCAGGAGCTCAGCCACCTGGCAGGACCTGGAACCAGGTGAAAGCTGGGACCAAAGAGGAAGTTCATCCAGAAGGAACCAGAACAAAAGAGAAGAGACTGCCAGAGGCTGATGTGGAGAGGATGGGGAGGAATACCCTGTTTCTCCTTTCCTACCACTCATTAATGTCCCACCAGTGCTTTCTGTTTTCTGAGCCTAGATGGCAGCCAGGTGACAACAGAGCTTTTGCCAAGCTCTGTCACCTGTAATAGAGAGCAGAGGAGAGGAAAAGTGGGAAACAGGCCTGAAAACAAGCAGGCAAATGATCAGCACAGGAATCCAAACAGCTGATGCTACAAAGGTTTGGCTATGATGTTCCATGAGTTCCTGAGGGTCCAATGGAAATATTTCAGGAGTTGGGGAGGGATTGGACATGGTACAAAATCGAGCATGTGCAGAATTACATGAAAAGTGCGGAAGATAAAGGGAGACCAGAAGAAGTCTGGGGCTTCTTACAGCAACTGAAACAAACAGGAGTTAAGAAAATAATGAGGCTGGTCCTAGTGAGCTGCAAACAGATGGTATCAGGGAGGGCTGGGGACCTGTGGTTTACTATTTTTTGGCATTAATGTTAGAAAAGGCCTGCGCACATATGTAAGTCAAGAGAGAAGAGGCTATGGAAAGTAACAGAGATGGATAACAGCAGAAAAAAAAAAAGAGAAAAGATTAAAAGAAGAAAAAACAATCAAGTGTAGGAAGCATCTTAGTCTACAAATTCTGATATGTGAGAAATACAGCTTTATTTGTTTCAGAAACCAATCTCTTTCTCGAGTCCCTATTCCACTGAGGTAGTAGAAATGTAACCTAATTCTCTCCAAGTTTTATTTTCATCTAAATTCTTCAATCTTACTTAGTACTAAGGTGGGTTGACATGCATGTGTGTGGCTAGTGTGTGTGTGCACATGTGTGTGATGGGAGTGGGCAATTGAAGGAACACTTGCATTTGAACCTCAGAGTCATCTCACACTGGCATCTGCTGTCCCATCTCAGATCACACCTCCTCCTCAGTGGCTGGTCCATCTGGGCACCTGAAAAAATGTCCTTGGTTTCCACCTGCACGGTCCCTTCAGGAACTCCTTCTCCACCATTCTTGATTGCAAAGATGTCATTTGCTGCTCCCTCATGATAATATGGTGTGAGAAACTCTAGGAGCCGTCTAACATCCCATCTGGTTAGAGCCACATGGCAGAGCTGTTTTCCCTTCTCTCACCAGCTGCTCTGAAGAGAAATGAGGCATAGGCTGTCTCTCCCCTCAGATCCCCCAAGCTATCTAGAGCTATTGCCAAGCCTCCAGCTTGGCACAGGATCTTTTCCAGGAACCCCCCAAGCTTCCTTGCCTTTTCTCATTTATTTCTTATTCTGATAGCCCAAGGAATCCTTCCTGGTGGGGGAGGCCATGGGTGAAAAGTTTTCCTCCCTAGTTTCCAAGCCGCTTCTGTCTTGGTCTCACTCCTGTTCTAAGCCCTCATGAAGAAACAAAAGCCCCAACAAAGCTTTTTCCCTCTCCTGAGGCAATACATATGGGCTAGTTATTTATATGGAAGCAAGTAAGAGACAAAGAGGAGAAAGTGCCATGGGGAAAAAAAAAACCATAGGATAGTCTTTCAAAAATATTATACCTCCCAGAATCCGAGAGAAGGTAGCAGCAGGCTGGCCTAAGCATCACACAAGAGCGGAGGAAGGCTAACAGTAAAGAAACATTTTGAGTTGGAGATTACAATTCATACTAAATGGTTATATTTTCTTAAACATTTCCCTTTTCATAGGATGAGCTTCTCTGTCAGGAAAAAGGTGAGATACTTTCTGGGAGTAAAATGAGGTGGAATTGAAGAAGGTTTACTAAGGACAATCAGCTCTAATAGCCTTTTGAACCATTAACACGTGGGTTTCTCACAACAGGTAAGGTTGGCATCACAATTCCCTTTTACAGATGACAGAATGAAAGCCTGGGGATTCATCCAAAGTCACATGAACCAGTGGGAGTGCTGTGAAGGTTTGAGGTGAGTGGAAACGTTTATTCCCATCAACTCCTGGCTTCCTTCTTCTCCCATGACTGAGCTTTAAAACGTAACTTGTCTTCAAGTGTATAAAACTCTCCAATCAGTGATTTAAGAAAAAAATTTTCTGTGTCATTGACAGGAGTTGTTACCTGCTTGAGAAAATGAAACCAGGACATGACTCAGCATGGAAAAGTGGGAAGTGATTTTGTGGGAACATTATCTCCTACAGTAACCAATTTTGCTGGGGCTTTGATTTGCTAATGAGCAATACTTCCGCAGAAACATACATATTTTCATCATATAACTCCTAAGAGCAGTGCACCTGCCTCCTGGGGCAGGCTGGCACAGGCACATTCTTACGCCGGAATCTGTGTCCCAGGGGTCAAGTGGGATGGGTGGAGTACGTTTCTGAAGCAGCCTGAAGCAGGAAGAGCCAGAGCTGTGTAATTGTTCAGTCTTTGGAGAGCACCAAAAAGCAGACTCCGGAAGCAGAGTTCAGCCATCAAGTATAGAGCAGAGAGGACACCAGAGGCAAGATCCAAAAGTCCAAAGCAGGTAGAAGCAGCACAGAAGTGAAAATAATAGTCTAGGGGAAGCTTAGCCCTCCAGACTTTACAAGAAGTCAGCAAGTGATATTAGAAAAGAAATAATTATGCTTTAAATACCATCCCCCATGTAAATATTTCTTTTTTTAACTTCATTGTTTAATAACAATGGGTTATAACAGGCAAATGATTTTTTTTGAGATGGGGTCTCACTCTGTTGCCCAGGGTGGAGGGCAGTGGCGCTATCATGGCTCATCACAGTGGGGCTCAAGCAATCCTCCCACATCCATCTCCAGAGTAGCTGGGACTATAGGGGCGAACCACCACATCTGGCTAATTTTCATTTTCATTTTTATTGTAGAAGTGGAGTTTCACCATGTTGCTCAGGCTGGTCTCAAACTCCTGGGCCCAAGCAATCCTCCCACTTTAACCTCCCAAAGTGCTGGAATTACAGGCATGGGCCACTGCACCCAGCCAGACATGTGATTTTTAATTTGACTTTTTTCTTCATATATTATGAATATTTTACCTTTCCTTTATTTTTCAATCTACAGCAGTTTGATTTTTGCTATGACTGCTCCCTTGTCTGCCCTAATAAAAGAAACAAGTGGTAACAATCATTGCTAAATCTAAGGCCACCTCCAGTCTTGGCTTACTTTTATCTTCCTTGGCCACTTCTTCCATAATCAAACATCCATCCTTTGACTTTCTCGACATGCCTTTATCCTGGTTTCCATCTATTTCTAGCTGTTCCTTCTAATCTCCTCGTTAGTCACTCTCTTCTGATAACCCTTGAATGTAGAAGCCAGACCCCTCTCCCTTTCTATTTTATTTTACCCACCACCTCTGCATTTTGATGCATATATTCAAATATTTAGCCCTATCCGTTCCTGACTTCTGGACCCTTATGCAACCTGGATTTCCCACTGACTCGTTAAACTCAACATGCCCAAAGCAGAATTTCTTATCTCTTCTTCCTTCTCAAATATGAGGATCGTCTTTCTTTCAGCTTGGAGGCAGCAATTGTCACAGTGCCCTCTTGCCTCTTCACCGTAGTAACATCAGTAACCACAGAGTTGACATTTATGGAACTCAAATGCTATGTTAAGACTTTACAGACATTTTTTAATTTTCTCAAGAAATCTGTGAGGTAAGTACTATCATCACCCTTACTTTACAACAAGGAAATTGAAGCTTAGGAAGGTGAAGAAACTTGCTCAGGGGGACCCAGCAAATAAGTGACAGATCTAAATGTCAGACATAAAAATGTGTCTCCATAGCCCAGAGATCACACTCCTAGCCCCACACACTGTCATAAAAAGACTCACTAAGTCTGGAATTGTGAAAAATGAATGTTTACAAATGTGAGAAAATAAAATAAAATTCAAAATGTAAAAATTGATTAAGATGAAAAGCATATGTTGTTTATTCAAATGTAAGTGTCCACCTGGATCAACCTGGCTGGCTCAGCTTGGCAGTCAGTTCTGGTTTCTTCTTGCCACAATCTTGTCTATTTTGAATGCTAGACTACACTGAGCAGACCCTTTGTCCAAGGGAGACCTGGCTTCCAGATCCTGTAGGATCTACAGCTTCTTCCAAATGCTGCTTATTAGAATTAACCTCACATCTTTGAGCTAGTAGACTCCCTTTTGGTCTGAATTGACCCTCTGAGCCCAGCCACATTCCCTGCAATAAGAAAAGCACTTCCCTAACTTAAAACCAAGCTTCAGACCTCTCTGAAGCTACTTGCTCCTCCTCCTCTCTCTAAATGACTCAACTGGAAGTTCTGACATTTCCATAACCCATTCTTCTATGTGTGATTTGGTACTGAATGATATGTTACACTAAGTGATTCCCCAGGCTAGTGCGACCCCTTAGTAAAGACCAACATTACCCATTTCCCATAACCCAGGCTGTTGTCATGGCCTGTCTAGTGGTTCTGTGGCCCAGATTTCATCATCCTTGGAGCCAATCTGGATTTGTCAACTCCCACCCAATCCCCACCCCATTCTTGCCCCCATCCCCAAGGCCTAGGAGACTTTTTAATGATTCCTTCAGTTTTTTAAGACACTGTCCCTCCACCGAACTTTCCTAGGATATATTCTTGTTCTCAACTCATTTGCAGGGCAGTGATCTGTATAGTTTGTTTTGTTTATACAAACATTTATTGAATACCTGCTATTATGCCAACCACTGTGCTTTGAGATTGTTAAACAATGAGAAATAATCCCTGAATTCAAGGAAATGCTAGTCCACGTGGAGAACCAATAAGCACACAAATTATACAAGGCAGTGAACCAAATGCTCAGTCAAGTCTGAGAATGGAGCCTCCAAGCTGAAATATTAGTCTTTAGAGCAGAGGTCCTGTGGGCACTATACCTTTAAGGTTCCTAAGGACAGGAAATGAATCTTGTTTATTATTCTACCTCAACCTCTAGCAAGTACTTCAGTACACAGAGCCAGTGCTCAATAAATAGTTGTTAAATGAATAATTGCACCTCCTTACAAATTCCAGGTGATCTGAGTTACATTACACAGGTTTCACAGAGCCAGACCAGGTAAATGAGAATACTCTTAAATTGTATCCCAGCAGTGCGGTTCATGAGAAAGAATTCTAATGTTGGGCTGGCCCTGAAATCAATGAAAATGTGCTTTCTCCTAGCAGCCCCCATCTGCCGACACAACTTATCTCTACTGAATATATCTTACACATCCTCAAGTTCAGCTGGATACTTGAGCCTGCAGTCTTTTGCAACCTGTTTGAAAACTTCCAGAAGCAGAAGATTCACTCTCCATGAGGCTCAGTGCAGCTCAGACAACCAAGAAGTCTTTCTTTTTGATGAGATAACATGTGTCTTCCTGAAATCTCCACACATTTGCCCTAGGTTTGGCCCTTGAAAACACAAAGAACAAATATGATACTTCTTCCAAAGAATAGCTCCTCCTCAGACACATGGAGGTTGAAGCTCACTGAACCTTCTCTTGGGCTGCCTAAAACTGTCCTCAATGTTACCAATTATCCTTCACTTTCTGAGTTCCCTCATAGCCTTGACTAGTCTCCATTAAACACACTCTTAATTTCTTATATCTTTTTTTGAGTTTAGTAACCACTATAGAAGAATAGAATATAGTACTCCAAGTACCACCTGATATCAACATAAACAAGACAAGTGCTATCACCTTCTCTATTCTAGATATTATATCTTAATTAACATGGCCTACAATCATATTAAATTTTTATCCCAATCATAGCACATTGCTGATTTACGTTGTGTTTACTGTCAAACAAATTTTCACAGAAGATATTGCCAAGTTGTATCTCTTCATCTGGGACATTGTAGAGTTGATTTTTGACCTAAGGGTGGGGTTTTTCATTTTTTCCCCATTACATTTTATCATGGTAGATTCAACTTATAATTCTAGTAGATCTCTTTAAGGTCCTAAGTCTGTCATTCAACAACTTCAATATTTTTCCCAGTCTAAGTTAATTCATTTATTAATTTAAAATGGGTAATTTATTGAGTACTTCCTGGGTGCTGGACATTGTTCTAAGCACTGGGGATTCAACAGTGAACAAGACAGACAAAGCGCCTGTTTATGTGGAAATCACAAGTGTTAGGGTACAGGTAAGAGAAGGGCTGGGAAAGGGGGCATTGTGAGGTGAGGAATGCCCTCATGAGATGAGCATGCCTTCTATATGTTAGATATTTAATAAGAATTAACCTGATCTCTCTCTCCAAGTCGACAAAAACACTCTGGATATGCTCTCCTGACCAGTTACACTTCTCAGTTGTCTACAGGAATGCCCACTGAGAACCTGGCATCAACAATCTGTTGCATTTCCTTGGTTTTCATCCAAGTACCTATTCAGGTGCCCTAAGAAAAACTTTCATAATCCCCTTGGGAATATAACTGGTCTGACACACTTCACCAGTCTGAGGTACAAACACATTCATGTCTATTTTATTTTCCTGATTTGTCCATTAATCCCAACTAGTTCTCCTAAGAGAACTGCATACCAAGGGAATACAGAAAAAGGCTGTCTTTATAAAATTCAAAGACTCCTGGGATCCTTTCCTCAACATAACAGACTCCTTTGTTTACATAACTAAAGGGAACTTACGATTTTTCACGTAAGTATAAAAACGTAATACGAAGATAATTTGCTATCTTCACTTCTGTATTTAGAAGAGGCTAGAATATTAATTTTTAAGTATACCAATTCTATTAGCAGTTAGGGGAGGGGTGGCACTTCTTCATAAGAGATCAATTTGAAAAAAAAAATACAAAAGGCCCTAAGCATTTCTAGGCATAGGCTTTAAAAGCCCTGGCTTGTGTACATAATAAAGATGAAAAAAGTAGAGAGATAAAAGGCCTAGAAACCTGATCCACTTTTCCACCAGGAAAAGGAGGAAAATGCTCTTCTCTTTTCTCATGGTTTCTATTTTTCTTTTCTGTTTTAACTTCGGAAAAAGAAGTCAAGACTGAGAGGAGAGAGACTGCTGAACTGGAATAAACTGCAGAAGCTGGATTAGAAGACATTGAGCTGGCCAAAAATACAATACATTTTTAAATTGCAGCTTTCCAAACTAGTCTTGACATCTCACCCCAGGCACTGGCAACCTATCCCATAGCCAGCTACAGGCAGCCTGCTGGGGAATTTCAGTGCCACATCAGCCATTCACCCACCCTCGGCAAAATACGCTCCCTCACCTTCCCACCTCCTTCTTACCGGCCTGGTCTTGCAGGCACCCAGGGGCTGGCACTCCACCAGGCCATTCCTCCAAACAAAGTCGGCCTTTCATCAATGGTCCCAAGTGCAAGATTCCCCTTCCTACACACTCTAGGCATCAACACATCTTCATGCCTTATCCGATCTTTGTTATCAAACTCTAGATGAAAAAAATGAAACCCAGTTTATTTATACCTTAGAAAAGAGTTTGTTAACCAAAACACGTTTCTCAGAAGTAGAGTATGACTTATTAGACTTTATATTATTCCGTGTTAATTTTTCTCCATCTAATTATCAAAAGTGAAAAATACAGGACATCCACATGACTCACTTGAACACAGCTGCACCCCTGTGTTAGCAAGTGACTTGTACCAATGCCATGGGGCTCAGTCAAAACAAAGAATCATCACTTAGAGGAGGTGAGGTTTGACCAACAAATTCTTTAGACCCTGGTAGTCAGTGCAAGAGCTTCTGAATGATAACAATGATAAAAGTAATAGCGGCAGCTAATATATACACAATTAAACAATGCACATTACATGGATTATCTCATTTCATACATGCAACAATCCTTTACAATTACAGCAATTCCACAAAGTAGGGAATTTCTGTTTTAACTAGTCCTTCAAGAGGCAATTACTTTTCTCTAGTATTCTGCTCTTAGGACTGGAAGGATGAGACTTTGTGACCAGAAAACTCATCATTAGAGTGGGCAGCTCCTTCCTTCCTCATGCCACACCCACAGGCAGCTGCCTTCCCTTTCCTGCAGCAAACAGGTCCCATCATATCCCACAGATGCAACCAAATGATTTCGTATTGCTTTCAGCAATTACATGAAGAGGCATATGACTAAATCAGCCTATTATCCTCGTTTCTCAACAGCCCTCACAATATCGCATTTATAGAATTTTGGTGTTGTGGCCTTCAAAACACATTGGTATTGTGACCTTACTAGAACAATCCTTTAGAGTCACAGATATTTATTAAAACAAAGACCATGTTGTCTGGTAATAAAAGCTAAGGGAGGGTATGAGAATTTATTCTCCAGGTTAACAAGGACAAGATAACCCTCAGCATGCATCTGCAAGTAGAATGCTGTGTGAAACACTCCCTTATCAAACTCTTTCCTGAATAGCAACCCTCAAGAGCAGCCTGAAATGTCTTATTATTTTTATGCTTCTGCATGTGCACCTGTATTACCAATAATACCCTGTCAATGCATTGAGTTTGTTTGCTGTTTATTTCCTAACAAGAAACTGTTCATGGTATGAGGTAGAGAAGGAGTATTTTCATGGGATAGGCATTTTGGAGAAGAAAAAAAGCAAATGAGAGAAGTGGGAAAATGTTTTCAGTGAAGGTATTTGCCTTGATTCATATTTCTTCCAGAATTTGCTTTCTTTCTCATTACAAAGGTGGGATTTTGAAAGTCTTCGTTACCCAATGAGTTTAAGAGTGCTTAGAAGCATCCGAAAGCAGAGCCTTGGCCAAGCAGATGGCCTCTTCTTGCTCTACCATTCATATTTCTATTCCTTTCACCTTTCACTTTGGCAATGCGAGGTTAATGTCTGCAAGGTAAAGCACTAAGCAAAATTTAATGCCTGAAGACTCCCTTAGCCTTTGATAATTGCTAATTCTTTGGCAATAAGAATGTTTCTATCTTTCTCATCCCCAGGCCCAGCACAGTGCCTGGCACTCAGAGAGCAGATTATTATTTGGTGAATTTACTTGAGTCAAAATGAAAACCCAACCAACTCATGAGCCTGCCTAGGAAGAGGAGAAGCTCTTTGGGGCAGATGTTATCCGATCTTGGTTATCAAACTCTAGATGAAAAAAATGAAACCCAGTTTGGGATCTGTTATCACAGAACTATAAACTTCTTCCAAAGCTGCCCCAAAGCAGTATAAGGAGAATGTTATTAATTAATAAATCCAGATATTATATAATTATTTCTCTAAATACAAGAGAAAATATTTTCCCAAAAATCAGAAAATAGAAAACAATTAAAGCAACATGCATCTACCAAGAAAAGGTTAACAGTTAAGCACTTTGCTGCTGAACTTGGGTTATTGTAGATGGATGATGTTAATATATGAGGTAAACATACAGATTTTTGTTACTAGATTTTTCAGAGCTGATTTAAATAGAAACAATAAGATATTTGGAATCTGGAAAACTTGTGTGTTCCACTGGCAGCAGTAAATCTAGTCTTTTGGTTTTGATTTATTTCATTCTTAATTTTACATAATGTAATTTTCATCATTCTCAATTTAAAAATAATGACAGTTGAAGCAAACAACAGTCCTGATGACTTCCCTTCACAAGCCTCCCACTTTGAGGAAGCCATCTTCTTTCACTGGAGCAGAAGCACATACCTTCATCCCTTTCTCTTTTTTTTAAGTTTCTTTTTCTTTTTTTGCATACCCTTCCTCAGCCTTAAATATGAAATGTATGGGAGTTGTTCTTCCTCACTGTAATATTCAAGCAAAAATATAAACCAGTTAATGCTCTTTGTGTTTGCCCTCCCTCCTCACTCCCACAGTCACTTTGCAATACCAGATCCTCATCACCTTAAGAATTATTCTGGCAATAAGACTTTTGATACCCTCATCCTCCCCATTGCCAGCCCAGGCTTCTCCCTTAGACTGAGTCTGCTTACCTGTAATTTCCTTAAGGGCAGGCACCATATTTATCATTTGCATTCCAAGCAGTCTGTGCAACTTCTAATACACAGTGAGTTTTCTTTAAACAATTGATAATTGAGTGAATGGATTACCAAGCTGGCTTCCTAAATATAACTCATTGCATTGTTCCACTGCTGAAATCTTGTTAATGGCTGGCTACAGCCTGCCTCATCAAAATATATTTGATCGCATTATTACATATTTCCTATTTGTGAATTCATCTACTTGATAAAATTTTTCTGTAATCCCAAAATCAACACTCGAGTGCTTTCAGGGTCACTCATAGGCATGCGCAGAGCTTGTTTCAGCTCTCAGACTTTAAACAAGTGTCCCTTCTATGGTCTATTTAGTGCCATGTTGTCTCATATTTTTGTGCCATTCATTCATAATTTTGCTGTTTAAAATGACACCCAATTGTAGGGCTCAAGCGCTACATAGTGCTCCTAAGTGCAAGAAGCCTGGAATATTTCTCAGGGAGAAAAAACGTATATTAGATAAGCCCTGTCAAAGCATAAGCTACAATGTGTTGGTAGTGAGTTCAATGTTAATGAGTTGGCAACATATATAAAGTGTCTTTAAACAGAAACACATATCAAACAAAGTTATGTATTGCTTGGTTGTAGAAAATGCGAACAGAGTCCCACAGGAACCTAACCCTGAATTTCCCCTAGGATCAAAAATTCCGTATTTGCTAATTCAGTGTTCATGGTGACCTCATAACTGCCATGAATAACTAGAATCTGTTATAAATTGTCTCTAATTGCATCCCGGGGCCCTCAGATTATTGAGGGCCATGCCTATTACCTCAGCCCCTCTACTCCTTAGCAGTAAGTATCCACACAGTCACCTTGCTCCCTCTAGACCAGGCTTCTGTCATCTCTGCTTTCCTTCATGTTTAACCATAAGGTCCTCTCTAGATCTCACTTTCTCCATGAAGTCTCCTCTGCAGAGTTTAGCCCCGATTAATTGACTCATCTTTGAACCTTTAATGTAACTGTTACCTTGTCTGTATCATGATACTTAACATTTAACTATATGCAATCTTGATTTGGTCCCTACTTAATTAATGTTATTTGCTAGCCAGTTTGGTTACAAGCACCTTAAAGTCAGGTGTTCACCTCATATTTATATCAGTTTCCTTTATTTATATGTATATATAAATATACTATCTACCTAATAAGGCCAAGTGGTTCTAATCTACCTTTTTTCATATTATTATAGAATGATGGAGCTATAAAGAGCATAAAACTCCTCTAGGCTATCCTGTATTTTTATAAAGGAGGAATCCAGGACCTAGCAAGTTCCCAAGGACATGTCATTTTTATGTCTGAAACAGAAGTTGGCGCCATGACTCTCAGCTCTGTACAGTTTCCATTGCTCTAAACCAGCCATAACAAAATCCTTTCTATTAACATTTATTTTTATAGAAACAAAGTTTATCCATACTTACATCTATGAAAATGAAAAATAGGAGTCAGCTGTAGCTGAACCCTAATTCACTCTAGAAATTGGTCATGTTCATCTATGGATATGTGAACCAACCAGAGGAAAACATAAGCCACTACCAATTCCATGAGAGGTGTCCCATCAAGAAAATTTTCCTTTTAAGTTAATGATTGTTTCAAATTGTCTGTGTTTTGATTATGTGTATAAATTTTTTCTACATTTAAAGCCTTATAGTCACAGAAAATTACAAAATAACTTAAGCTCCAGTAAATATTTTTGTTATAGAAAGATGAGATAGGGTAATTAAGATAGGATTTTAAAGAATAAGATAAAATTAGAAAGGAAAAAGTAGGATAGAAATATAACTACAAGAAGCTAACAAAACGATCTCAAACTTCTGACTGATAAGAAAATGTGTTCATGTATTTTTTAATGAATTTTTACAATGTCTATAAATAATCTTAAAATATTTCAACATATATAGTATTTTTTTGTTTGTTCCAATTAGTTTAAATTTTCACTATAGGAGAAGTCCGTTGCCTTAATCAAAAACATGCTGTCCAGGAAGGGGATTTAAAAGGGAACTTTCTAATCCAAATACAGCTAACAAAAGTCTTCTATTATCCACGTCTCCATCAGAACTGAGGCTTTCTAAATGAATATTGTGAATGTCAGAAATGGGTTTTAATTAATAGAAATACTGACCTGTTGATCAGCATGATGGATATTGGAAATTGGCTCTTTGACATAATTAAGAGAATTCAGATATGTGGCTTGGCTAAACATACTTTAGACACTTGTCTATATTTGTTTTAACAGACTATATGCTAGGCTTGATTCCCTAAGTCCTGACTCCAGCTAGTGGCTTAACAGGAATACTGGATGGCTGGTGCTAATTATTCATATAACATAATCTTTCCATAGAATGTTGTTCTTGACCTTAAGTGACTCTTTCAGACAAAGAGTAGTTGAAGCACATAAAAGAACAGAGGGCTGGTGTGTCACTGAGTTTACAGAAAAAGTAGCAAGAACTGATTTGAAGCAACTTTGCTACTTAATGTTTGTTCATCAGTATCTGCATGGTGGCAAAATTTGACATGAGATGCAAGTCCATGGAAGAATGGCTGTCACTCCCTCGATCATTTTTGCATTTACCAACCCCATTACTATTTGATCATGCTGTTAGAGCACCTTGTCATAGGTCAGTTGGCTAAATAGGTGGTAGAGTGTATCAAACTGCTAGAGTATCTGGATTCCATGGTACACGTTTAAAAGAGTAATGTGGCCGGGCACAGTGGCTCACTGCTGTGATCTCAGCAGTTTGGGAGGCCGAGGTGGGCGGATCACCAGGTCAGGAGATCAAGACCATCCTGGAGAACACTGTGAAACCCCGTCTCTACTAAAATTACAAAAAAATCAGCCGGATGTGGTGGCGGGCACCTGTAGTCCCAGCTACTCGGGAGGCTGAGGCAGGAGAATGGCATGAACCCGGGGTGCAGAGCTTGCAGTGAGTGGAGATCAAGCCACTGCACTCCAGCCTGGGCAACAGAGCAAGACTCCATCTCAAAAAATAAATAAATAAATAAAAAGAGTAACGTAATTTCTAGTAACACTATTTACACATATAATGAATAATTACAAGTGCCAACTTCAAAATGCATGATTAGGTACATAGTTCTGCTGCTGTAGGATTTAAGTGGTATGTGAGCAAAAAGTTTGAGCATCACTGTTCTAAGCTGCCTGCAGGTCTATCTTGGCTAAGGACACTTAAATGTCTGTTAGATGTGGCTCATCTGATGCCATTTACCGCTTCTGCTCCACAGTTTACCCTCCCACTTGCCTCAGTTTACCCTCTGCAGAGCTGCTCACCTGAACTCCCCCCAGCCCTCAGGAGTGACAGCAGAGAAAACACCACCTAAAAAATGATTATAGTAATGCAAGGGCCCAGAACCCAGAGACACATGATAATGTGGGTGGGAAGAGTGCTGAGAGAAAGAGGGACCTGAATGTCCATGTGAAACCTGCACCTAGTGTGCAGGCTAGAGTGGTTGCCACAACAACCCCTCCTTAAGGGCCAATTTGCAAAGGCTGCCTTGCACCCAACCGAGCAGGACTCCTGAAATCAGACAGTAGGTGAAAGACTTAACTCTTCCATCAGGGACGATCACAGGGTGATGGAGGTATTTGAAATCTCTTGAGGTAAGTAGTGTATGATTTTGGTGCAAACTCAGGGTCTCCTTCTCCAGGCATAAAAATTGGCTATGCAAGTGGCGATTACAGCCAGAATGCTAATTCTAAAATATACAATTAGACATTTCCCTAACTTAAAGCCTTTTAGCAATTTCCTATAACTTTCAGGCTGACAGTCAAACTCCTTAACTGAGCACGCAAATGCTTCATAATATAGCACATTCCATACTCTCTGGCTTCATCTCCCAATACTGCCAGAAAGCACTCTGCATTCACTATGGCTATCTCCAACAAGGAGCAGGCCTCCAGCTGTGTCAGGCTGTTGTCCCAACTTTGGGACTATACAAAAACTAGTAGGTCTGCCTAGAGAGCCCTTCCTACTACTTCACCTGGCCTGCACCTCTTCCTCAAAGACATAGCTCAAGTATCATTTCCCAGACCTCACATTTCCATTGTTTATTTCTTTGTGCCCCTAAAACAACCCTAATCTGGCATTCATTATATTGTGCTGTATGTATTCATTCATTCACTTGCTAGCTCTCGTTGCAATTTCCTAGGAGGCAAGGCCTGAGGAAAGAGGAAACCAGTTAATTATATAAATGAGCTAAACAATTACACAAAAGGACCTGGGAGATGGAGGAGTTGGGAAATGAAACAGAAATGAGGAAGACAGGAAGAGGTGCAGAGGCAGAGGGAATCAATGGACTCTCCCCACCTGCTTTCCCATCCCAACATGCAGGCCTCCATCCCTGCTTTTTGCTCTGTCAGAAAAATCAGCAGGGCTCAAAAACCAGCCCTGCCACTTAGCTATGTAGCCTGGCATAAATTACTAATCCTCTCTCAACCCGTTTCCTCCTCTTTCAAATGAAGATATAATTATATTAACTTCCATCATAGAGTTGTTATAAAGATTAAATTAGCTAATGCTTATGTTGCACCAGACACAGAGCCTAGCACATAATAAACACAGGATAGATATTAGCAAAAAAAAAAAAAAAAATGCATTTCTAGTTCATGTTGAAGAATAAGTGAGCACACTTTTTTATTGTTTTGTTTTTTATTTTTCTTTAAGTTCTGGTATACATGTGCAGAACATGCAGGTTTGTTACATAATACCCCCCCTCCCCTTGCCCCCAACCCCCTGAGAGGCCTCCATGGGTGATGTTCCCCTCCCTGTGTCCATGTGAGAACACACTTTTTCTCAGGCTTCATAAGGCACATGGCCTGGACTAAGGCATTGGACTAGTCTGATATAAAGTTATACTCTGATCCAGAACATTTAATCTCAGTGTTGAGCACAGCAGAGCAAACCTAAATCAGTAATGTCACCACCGATTTGAGTCCATTCTTTAGCTGAAGGATGACAGCAATAACAAGCTTGGGGTTGGGGTCAGGAAGATTTTGCTATATCTGTATTAACAACATAGTTTTAGTGTCTTGACCCTTAGGAAGAAAATAAAAAAGCATGTGAGGTTGTTATACGAAGATCTAAGGAGGATCCAGCCCCACAACAAAAGAGGCTTCACTTAGTGGGGCCTGAGCTTCGCAAGCCTCCTGAGAATGCTAAAAAGTTCTTTTTCTTCTCACATGCATAGTAACAGAGTATTTGCCTGTTGACCCAACCACTAGATTGGATTCGGAGGTAAAATATTATCCGGTTGGATTAATTATTATATCACATTGGACTGGATGCCTCTGCCGTGCATCAGTTTTCTTGGTTGGTCACTGATTAATAATCATCGTCTTAACATTCTAGACATGCTGCCTGATTAGTAGTTCCTGGCAGCAGTGGCTGTTAGCAGTTACTGGAATCTCTCCTTACTGGGTGATTACATAATATCTACACCTAACTGCACAGCTGGTCACGATAAGCCACAATGTTTGTCCTGAAGATAGTGTCATTTTCACCAGACTGATCTTATTATTTGCTCAGCTCGCTTCTCTTTTGCCACCTTTGTGCCTTGCTCTCTCTTTCCTCCCCCCACAATGGCCTTTCTTCCTCTCTAATTGTTCAAATTCTACAAGCCTTTTAAGGCCCAAGTGAAATGCCCCTTTTGACCACCATGAACTCAAGTAAAAAACAACTTGTTTCCAAATTCCCACTGCACTTTATTTTCTATGCAGTGATTTTTGTTTTATATCCTCTTTCTTTACTAGTGCAATGCCTCACACACAGTAAGCACTAAATGACAGTTTATTGAAGGCATGAACTAGTGACCTACTACAACTAAGGCTGCAATAGATTACTTGAAAATATAAATAAATAGGTTATATTTATGAAAAGAAAACACTTTACTCCCTATGAGGAAATCCTGCTTTGTAACCAATAGCTAAGTCCACTTCCTGCTGTGTGCCTCCTGAAGGGCTTGGGAAGCAGACTCTAGGTGGAATGCATTCTAGAATTTCATCTCTGGCTTGTCACCAAAATAACTTGGCCTTGCTCTCAATCTGTGGATATTGAAACTATGCCCTAAAGTAGTAGCAGCAGAGTTCAGAGTTAGGGAAATTTGGAAGTGATGTGATGACTTTAAGTTGATGCTTTGGATTGAAGGCAAAAATGCCCTCCACTTCGTGGATCTACTCATTCCTAGAAACGAGAGTCTTTGAGGGGCTAGAGGTGATCAAGAGTTGGGTCAGGGTAAAAGTTGGGGGAAAATAGAGGAGATTTATATAGACTCAAAATTCAGGAATTATATTCAATGGTCAGATTGAGCAATGGCATGCTTGTTATGAAATAGAAAAGCCTCACCAGTTAGAGATGCATGCTGCAAAATGACATGATTTCTGGGATTTGCTTGAAATACTCAAGAGAAAAAAAAGGAGGAATGAAGAGAGAGAGCAAGATCCGCAAAATGTTGATAGCTCTTTAACAGATTGATTAGTGTATGAAAGCTCATCATACTAGTCTCTCTACTTCTGTGTATTATGACATTTCTACGCTAAAAAGATTTAAAAGAAACACTCTTTTAAGACAGTAGTTATCCCCTTCTAGCTGATATCCACACAAGAGTTTTGTCTGAAATGACAAAGAAGGGGGAAAGGGAATTTTTATTATGTTGATCACCAGGTTTTGCCATTTGATTTAATCCAGACAACTCCAAATCATTGTTGTGTTATGTGCTCTGTTAAGAAAGTCAAAAATCCACGTGTGCACCATGACCTGGAAAAGTATCCATTGTCTTAATTTCAAACACACTAATAGTTATTTACATTGTGTCCTCAGTCAAGATTTCAGTCTGACTCTGGTAGACCAGTTATTTGGTGTTTGTTTGTGGAGTGGGTAGAAGGGAAGAGAGATCATAAGTAGCCTACAGGTTAATAAAATTCCTGGCAGCATATCTGGTAATAATCTGGGTAAACATGTAGTCATTCAGCATATCTCCCCTAATTTAAATTTAGCTGTGAACCATTAATCAAATAAAGTATCTTTCACAGAAGTTAATTAATAACTCTGTGCTTTTCTTTACTTTTTTTTTTCACCGTCAAGCAAAGATCAAAGAAATTCAGACCTTTTCCTGTTGTCTTAGAGGAAAATAGCCCAAATTTCTATTCACAGAGTAATGTAAGACACTAAACGGATTTGTCTTGTTAAATGTAGCTTGTTGCTGTTTGCAAGTACCACCAAGGACTGGAATCCTCAGATAGCTGAGGAACATTTTTTCTTCATTGCTATTTTTTTCCCTGGGATGAGCGTATGTTTTTAGAAAAAACTACATTTTTTGGTCCCAACGTCACTGAGTATCAGATGGTAGAAGACGATAGAAGAGACAGGAAGTAATTTAATTGACTCGCCTAATGGAACTGGCTTGGCAACGTATTACAGGAAAAGGAACACTCTAGTTAAGATTAAAAAATAAAAATAAAAAACCTTAGCGAGCCCCTTTATCAGCTGCTACTTGCATAGAAAGAATTTTACGGGGTTTGTGGGCCTAATAATACTTTAGCAGATCTAGGCTTTGGGAAGTGGAATTGACTAAGCTAAGCTTAAAGAAGCCGGCAGAGACATTGAAACTGGCAGGTGCCTATATTTTTACATTCCTCTGTCATTAGAGTATTATGTTCATTCGAATTTCTTCGGAAAAATCATCTAATTCAGCATTTCTTAAATATGTTTACAGAACTGAAATATTATTAATCATTATGAGAAAAAGTGCTTCATGGTCAAATGAAGCTAGGGAAATTCTGGGTCAAATCAAGTTCAAGTGTTTCTTTACTTTGAGACTCTCCAGTACCTTTATTATGTTAGTAGGTATTATGACTCTTCAAGAAGAGAAATGCTGTAAGACCAGAGGAGTTTTCAGAAATCATCTTGCAAGACTAGTTTTCCAAAAATATATTGATGACTATGATATGAAAATAAACTCAGGTACACATACATGCACACACACACACACGCACACACACACACACACACACATGCACAGAGTAAACATGAACAAACTGGAAGATATTTGTGGACCATTTTCTTTACTGGTGTGAATAAGTCTAAAGGCAGCTACAATTTTTTGCCTACTGATCAGGGAATCTTTCTCTTTCATTTAAAGAAATAAGAAAGACCTATTTTTCCAGCACGCCTTCAGACTAGAATCTGGGAATCTGCTTCCTTCCTGCTCTAATGCTAGCAAATCCAGGAACCAAGAAGCTGATAAAGAAGGAGATGCCTTCTTTTCTGCTTTTAGGTAATGAACATTTATTACTGTGGCAAAGAAGCAGGCTCCTCATAAGCTCCAGCGAACTTACTAAGACCTGGCCCTGACTTTCTGTAAACCTTGAAAGAAATCAGTAGATAAATTACTTTCATTCTTTCCTTTTCTCATTAGAATAAAGTGAGTATCCTTTAGCCATCTCAAAAGCCATGGCTATGTATTCAAAAATAATTTAGTACATTTATACGGTAAATGACAATAATCATAAACTGCCAAACGGACATTTGATGCTATGATTGTGATGTTTTAGCTGTCTTGACATAAAAATTAAAACAATTCCACTCCAATAATCACAACTCAATTTTGATAATAATAATTAAGACTATGACTAGAGCTGACCCCTGAACTGAGTGACATGTTTATTCAAGCATTACATTTAGTCACAACTCCAGTTTCCTTTTCCATTTATTATTTGTCGGAAAGGAAAATTACCGCATGTTAGCCCGAATTGTTCATATCCTTGGGACACTCTACCAAGAGCTCATTTCCTCTCCATAGTATTGAAAAAGAAAATGCAAATTGTCACTACAAAGAGTAAAAATACCCTGACACATAAGCCAACAATTTGCCTTGTTGTAATTTATAATAGGAACAGGAAGGAGCATGATACAGAGAAGAATAATTAAATATCTATAAATACGTTAAAGTTTTGGAGTGGGTTTTGTTTGTTTGCTTTTTATATTTTTATTAAATATGCACACTCATAGAATAATACATGCCTACCATTACTTCTTGATTTGATTGTATTTTATTTTGATTGTATCCACTGATTCCATATAAGAAAAATGCTCATAAATGATCTTTTTAATATTTTAAGTAAATACATTTTTATTTTCTTTCAGGAAAAGGAAATAAGACATTAACTCCATTGGAGTGACCCCACTATTTTGGTGATCCCAACCCTTCATGCCAAGCATCCTGTCTCTAGATATTCTCAAAGGTTCCACCATGCAGAATACTAGAGCAGTCAGTGCTAGGTTCTATGGGGAGAAGCAACTCAACTTTTCTCAGCTGTGGTTCTAGATTGGAGATAAAGGAGAAGAAAGCAGAGAAAAGGGTGATTAGTAACTAAGAGGTGTGACAAAAAGGAAATCCAGAGGACTCCTCAAAAGAAGCTGGAACATTTATTTTTTATAATTTTAAGTGTATATGGTTATATATAAATTAGAACTGGATAAAGGGATACAGTATGCTAGGTATTCAACACAAGGAACTGACACAGAAGATAGAATTTTTTTTTTTTTTTTTTTTGAGACAGAGTCTCGCCCTGTCGCCAAGTTGGAGTGCGGTGGCACGATCTTGGCTCACTGCAACCTCTGCCTCCCGGGTTCAAGCGATTCTCCTGCCTCAGCCTCCCAAGTAGCTGGGACTACAGGTGCATGCCACCACATCCAGCTAATTTTTGTATTTTTAGTAGAGATGGGGTTTTACCATGTTGGCGGGGATTGTCTCGATCTCTCGACCTCGTGATCTGCCAGCCTTGGCCTCCCAAAGTGCTGGGATTACAGGCGTGAGCCACCACACCCGGCCGATAGAAAGAAATTATTTAGGCAGATAGTGAGGGTAAAGGAGTCCTGGGCAAGGCTTCCCTTTTAACAAAAAGCAGCCCCAAAATCATTTCTTTTCTAACAAAGAGCAGCCTGAAAAATTGAGCTGCAGACATAGATAAGCAAGCTGAAAGCTGGCATGGGTATATGCTGACAGCCATGCCAATAGAAAAGGGCTAACTGGAAGCCACGTATGTTCAACATGGAGGTGACATCTTCCATTTTCTCTGTCACCACATGTACAGTAAAGAACCAGGCAACATGGCACCCACCAGGCAAAGAACCCATCAGCATAACAAAAGGTTAGGGTGGGGCGGCCAGTTTTATCACATGCTTTACAAATGGCACACCTTGTACTAACCAGTTTTTTGCACCTTATGCAAGTAGCACACCTGGTCTGGCCAATTTTTTTATGCCCTATGTAAAACAGACACCGCCTCCTCAAGCTCATCTATAAAACCCATTGCATTCCACCACAGAACCGGCAACCCATTTCTCTGGGACCCCTCTCTCTGCAGCAGAGAGAGCTATTCTTTCTTTTGCCTGTTAATCTTCCACTCTTAACCTCACTTCGTGTGCCTGCGTCTTTGATTTCCTTGGCGTGAGGCAATAAACCTCAGGTATTTACCCCAGACAATGACAGCACTTCAGTAAAAGGGCAATAGGAACAACTGGCTATGCCCCTATAAGCAGAGCTTTATGTTTATGTTCCTGAGATTCTTACATGAGGATTTTGTCGTCTTGTGAATAAAAAAAGGCGGGGGGGGGGGGGAGGGGTCGTTGTTTGGTTGTTCGTTTGGTGTTTTTTTTTCTTTTTAATTTATTTTTTATTTATATTTTTATTTTTTTAATTTTTAATTTTTATTTTTTGCTATTTGCAAAGAGAAAAACTCTAAACTCTAAATATGAGCTTTATTTATTACATTCAGTGACAAAGCTTCCCAACTAATCTGGAAACTCTTTGAAACGGCCCAGTGATGTATGGATAGACACACCTATTTGTGGTAGAGGTCAAGGATATGTTCTAACCACCAAACGGGAAGTCTAGGCATTTTTGTTTCTTTTTCTATTTTTACATATGCGTTGTTTGAATTCACATCATCAACTTGAGAATACATTTTCAAGAACAATATTTAAAAAAAGCAATGACTTGTAGTATATTTTGAATTTTGAATAATATATAGCTACCAGCTTTCAATTATAAATCAATGGAAATTATATATTTCTCATTTATTTAACACCATAGAGAAAAGCACTTCCACATGATTAGATAAAAACCCAGTTTTTGTGCTATCAGCATAAAATGACCTTCATGTTTTTCTCCCTTTTTCAGTTCTTCTGTTATATAAAGGAAAGATTTCAACAGAAACTTATGAAAGAAGACAGGCCAAAAAAAATCCCTTATTTGGAAGTTAATGTGTGATGCCAGTTCTGAGAGACTACAATGGCTTTTAAAATAACTTGTATAAGCCCAGAAGTCTATGTAACAACTTTATGAAATGATCCGGGGTAAGATAAAAGAAACATTCAATCAAAATCTAAGAATAAAGCCAAGGTTAAATTAAGCTGTGTTTACCAGAAGTTATGAATTAATGACAAAGGTATACAATTTTATATTTAAAAGTATATATATTACTTTAAATATTTTCTTTTAAAAAAGCTTTGTTACATTGTTTGTGTTTAAATAAAGAAACTTTTTATGAAAAGAATTTAAAAGTAAGAAAATACATTAATATCAGTTTACTGAAGATTATGCCTAGTTCCAGAATGTAGTCAAGGTACCTCATCACTATCCAATAGGAGCCTAACTAGTTAAATTAAAAAGTGATTTAACCTCCTTAAAATAGGCTCTGCAAATAGAAATGCTAAACAATAATTTCAAATAACACAGCCCCTTTTAGTATTTTTAACTAGTAGTCAGAGCTGGCTAAGAAAAAGGCATACTCAGCTAACACCTGCAGCATTTGATGAGAAAATTCTATCTCATCTCAATGCTGAGGTGGACAGGTATTTATGGAAAGTCACTGGTGAGCAGTGTAGCTCTTCACAAACATGGGCTTTTGTCTTCTTCATACTCACATATTGACTCACGGATTTTCATGTTTTTCACTCTCTTTCTCACAGTTTTACCTCTTCTCCATTCAGTCCAACCCAGCCTCTACGAATCAGCCCACCATAGTCTAGGTACCAGCCTCAGTTCTACTTACACTGTTGCTGAGACAGAGCCTAAGAGGGAACTCAGTTGGCAATGGTTGCCAAGCCAACTCCAGCAGCTACTTGGGCAAGAATTAAGAGTGAAGTCTAAGCCCATGAAACCCAGGTGGGCAAAAGGTCAGGTGCAATCCTACATGACAGAAGAAGAGAGCTAAGTTTGAAGAGTTGGGGGGTAGATTTCAATATGGCCAGAGATAAGATCCAATCCTAGCAACAGTCTACTACATTTAGAGGGATGGTGACTGGGGAAAGGGTAAAAAGCAACCAGCATCCTCAAGGACTACCATCAGACTTTATTTATTATTACAAACGAATGCCTCCAGTCATGATGGACCAATGCAGGCATCAGGTTATCTGAAGTGATGCCAAAGTGTTCTTATGCTATTGCCCACATTCTATTCTTCTAAGTAGGATATATCCATAAATAACCTCTTCTGAAGAGTTATACAACTGTCACATTGAGAAAAATACCTGGAGGTCATAATAAGAAAGATATAATTGAATCTTTGTCTTTTGTGAGTAAACATCCTGATATGGTGAACTGGAAATGATTAATGCTTTTCTTCTTTCCTTGCCAAAAGACAGCCATTTGCTTAATTGAATAGAAATAGAAAAGCCTTTTTTCCATAAATGGAATGGAACTCAACTGGCTTTCATAGGCAGAAAAAAATGAAGCTCTCATTAGATTATTTATGGAAGTAATCCAGCTTTGGAATAATAACACTCTCCTAGTGGTTTTCCATGGAACTATGGCAATAGGTAGTTACATGCAAATTCAAAGCTGGTTCAAGTGAATCCTCTGAAACAGGACTCCATAGATACCACAGAAATATGAGGATGTAACAAAAGGTGAATATGTACAAGTAAAAACAAGGTGACATAAAACAAAGCAATGGAAAGGTTTTGATGGGAGAAGTAGATGCAAAAAGAAGATTTCCCATTTATTTTTTGGTAGAATATGGAAACCCTAAGTCTGACTATTCTGTTATGAAGCTAGTAGCCTCTGTGCTGTCTTTCAGCCCTGCCTGCTTCCCTTTGTGGTCGTGTTTTGTTTTTACATCCGTGAGAATCTAAATCAAATAGACTTCTTGCATGCAACCCTTGTTTATTTAGATTATTTTAAAATCTGTGTCAAAGGAATGAGTAATTGAATTAATGTGTAACGTGAATACTATTTACCCTTATTCCACCTTCTGCCTTCTGTCAGCTTAATGTCCTCTCATTCATTTTTTGCTTTCCAGAAGTTGAGGGAAATACCAATCGTATGTGGGGAATTCTATTTTGGTACATAATAAGGGAATTTTCTTGATTGTTCATGTTCTGTGCACTCTAGGTTTTTTGGTGCTTTTTGTATCTTCCATAATCATTGAAAACTCCCCCAAAAAGCATAGGTTATTTTACTGTTACATTTATTAATAAAATCCAACAAACTTTTCTTTATAAATCCATTTTATTTCTATCTTGTGTGAGTTTGGAAGCCACAATAAAGTCAATATTGTCTTAACATTAAATCTTAGTCAAAGAGGACCATGGCTCATTTTTTACGTATGCATATTTGATATGGCTTTGTTGTTTTGGTAAACAATTCAAACAGTACAGAAAAATACAAAAGGAACATAATTGTCACCTGAAGTTCAGCACTCAGATGTTTCCAATGTTAGCATTTCTCTGAACATATGTCCCAATGTATCTCCGTGCCTACAGACACATATGAAAATGAATATACAATTTTATATTAAGGGGATCTTTCTATTCAGACTGTTTGAAGCATGGTTTTTTCACTTGACCATATCTTGGACACGTGATTCCATGCTTATAAAATCAGAACTCCAGCCAGGCGCAGTGGCTCACATTGTAATCCTAGCACTTTGGGAGGCTGAGGTGGGCAGATCACGAAGTCAAGAGATCGAGGCCATCCTTGCCAACATGGTGAAATCCTGTCTCTACTAAATATACAAAAATTAGCTGGGCATCGTGGCAGGCACCTGTAGTCCCAGCTACTTGGGAGACTGAGGAAGGAGAATCACTTGAACCTGGGAGGTGGAGGTTGCAGTAAGCCGAGATCGCGCCACTGCACTCCAGCCTGTGTGACAGAGTGAGACTCCGTCTCTAAAATAATATAATATAATATAATATAATATAATATAATATAATATAATATAATATAACATAATATAATCCTCGCAGCTTGCAAGGCTGAGTGTAATCTGGCCGTGTCCACTTTTCATATAGCATTGGCGACTTCTCCCACCTTAGTCATCTCACTGGCCTCCTTGTCATTCCTCAAGCAAACAAAGCTTATTCCTACCTGATGGCCTTTATATTTCTGCTTCCTTCCTCCTGGAATGCTTTTCTTTCCATTTTTTCTTTGAGAGACCACCTCATGCTTGACGTTTAGATCCCAGCTGAAATGTCCTCTATTCAGAGGTCTCCCACGATGACTTTATCTGAAGGGGCTACTCAGTCCCTCTACATTTAATTACCCTGAGTTATTTTCATAATAATGTTATCTCTGTCTGAAGTTATTTGATTAAGTTGTCAAATGACTGGGACATTTTTAATTGAATCATCTTAACAATAAGGAGGTTAATAAACAAACCAACTGTACTTCAAGCAAATCAAGACATTATCAGAAGCCAAGACTCGAAGAACAATGGGCATGACTTTAGAATAACTTAGGGATCCTTGACTTATATCTACAAACACAAAAGAACAACTGGAATGTCACCTAGAGCATACCAAGAATTCTCGCAGCTATTGTTTATAAGTTAAAGAGTTTAAACCATCCTGGTATAGATTTCTTTATTATAATATTTATAAACTGCAAGACAGTTGTCAAAATCTAAATTTTAGGTTACATAAGCTTCCAATAAGTAAAATTATCTTTATGTTGTAAGGAAGATTAGAAGTTTAGCTTCAATGATGAGGTCCCTAAGACATAAAAATGGTAATAAAATATCTTTTCTCAAAATCTACTCATTAATAAACAATCTGGCAATGGAGTCTATAGCCAGATTTTCTGTGAGTAATTGTAAGTATAAATAATACTATCATTTGAGAAAAACATGCATCTCATCTCTAAGAGGAAAATTTTTAGAAACATTGAGAAAGAGTGACCTGGTTCAATTAACATGAATACCGTGGACATTTGAAGAAAAAGGAGACTAACGATTCTAAAAATCGTTTAATAAAGAGCACTTTATTTGATTTAAAATAAAAATGAAAACTACTATTTCGAGGGCTGTTTTGGTTATTTCTTAGTAATAAATTCACAGGGCTCTAGGACTCTCAGAAGTATCCTGAAAAATGTGAACACGGGCACTAAACATATACATTAAAGATTAATTAGTAGAAAACAATTCCTGTAGAATTCAGAACAAAGTGCTTATAGTTCATTTAAGTAAAAAAAAAAAATGTATTTTCCAATTTAAAGGATACTTGGAAATTAAGCATTTCTTTCTTCCCACTGAACTATATATTTTAAGACAATTTGGGATCTTCAGTTGGCCATGAATGTCTATTGAGTATGGATGTATTTCATCTACCCGGAACTTGAACTCATTAAGGGAGTGAAGCATTGTTAATTTCATAATTGTACAGAAAATTCCATTGTAGAAATGCCTGCTGTAATTGAAGCATTGTGTCAAGCATTCTGAAGTTGTCAAATGAAATTAAATGACAAGAATAATTTTGGAGATGGTTGTTTTGTACTATTGGGGTGAATCAATTTTTCTGTCCTTTTATTAAGTATGTTACAAGTCTACGGTGTTCTTCCCATTACTCTCCAAATACAATAATCAAAATCTCCCATTCTACTTGCACAACATTCATATCCAGTCTTTTTAGGGCTCCTTCTCCAGGTGTTTTTAAGGTTTTCAATGATTGCATGTACATGTTCCACAACTCTGTGTAGGTTGTTGGATATCCATTGTCAATTCAGGCAGCTGCTCCACAGATCTCTGCTGCTGCAGCTCTCCAAAGTCCAGGCCACAGTGTCCAGTAATACTTTACTGAAGACTGGGGCATTACAAAGGGAAATGGGGAGTCAGAGACAGAAAGCTTAAAATGGAATTAATTATTTCTCCTCCTAAAGACAATTGGTCATATCTCTTCACTGGAAGTCTCTCAACTGATCTCGATCCTCCTTAATGTTGACGCTTACTGCCAACAGGTTACTTCCCATAGACAGAAGTATCCTAAAGGGACCATTACCTTTCATTGCTCCCCCTACTTAATCAACATGAAATCATAAAATGTGTAGGGATGCCACTCTGCCCACAAGAGTCAAGGGTTCCTATAATAGAACAGTTGAATTTTTCTTTATTCCTAACTTTTCCAATACAGAATGGCATTTTGGATTTACCTATGGATAACTGGAAGGGGACATTAGAGTTTTGCCCAAAAGAAAAATACAATCTTGACCCAAAGATAAATTATGGCTCTACCCTTACAGCAACAGAGAAAACTACTAAGAGCTTTAAAATCATAATCTGGTAGTTTGAATGAATAAATTAGATCTACAATATAAAAAGATCTGGAAAATATTAAAATGTTGCAAAATAATATAGCATAAAATAATTTCTGTAAATGTATTTTATATAAAGATACATATGGACAGTAAGTGTACAGAAACATGAGCAGGGAGGCTCTTCACCAATCTTAAAATATTGGTTGTCCATGGGGAAGAAGACAGAATGAGCTATGAAAAATAATACAAATGAGACTTCAATTCTATAAGATTTTATTTTCAAAAATAAAATGAAAAAAATGGCAAAATATTTACATATTATAAATCCAGGTGGTAGACAAGTGAATGAATAAATATATTTAGCAGTTCTGGTTCTGATATTTGCAGAGTAGCTTATGGTAGATAAACCATTCCATAGATAACAATCATAAAGTCTGGACAAAATTTAAGAAACAACACGTTGACGTCACTGTAGCATGACCAAAAGAAGATAGATACCAGGAGGGAATTATACTGTGTAATGTAGGTATATTAGGCTTTTCCACTTTGTATATTTTCCAGTCTGTATGTCTCACCTACAATTCAAGCAGAAAGATGCAGGTTTGTTGGTGTCAGTTGTCAAAGGGCAGAGTTTGGATCCAAGAATCCCAGTGGAAAATAACAACTGGAAAGCTAAAAGAACTTAGCAGAGATTTGGCTGCTCTGCTTTACAGAGAAGAGTCTAGAGTCTGCAGCGGGGGTTTGGTTAACATCTTGGGCTTTCTACATACTCATCCAGATAAAACTGAAAGCCAACCTTTTGCCTAACAAACTTAAAACCAAATTACAATTAATCATCCAGTAATCTAATTTCCTGCTATGTTATTATATACTAGACATGAAGAATGACACATTGTAGAGATCTGGATTCTACTATCTTCCTCTGAAGTGTGTTGATTTGTTTTTCTAACAGGTAATTAGATTAATACGTGTGCAAATCACCCCAACTCCCAGGCACTCTTACAGCTGTGGTGATGGTAATGACAACAATGAGCAGAAGAAGGGGAAAATTTCTCTCTGGCCAGATGGTCTGATTCTTGGTGGTGCCAAGAATGTGCAAGGCAATCCACTGCTTTTTTTCTCTCTATCCTATTATGACTTAGCCCAGATGCAGAGGCAGTTCTAAGAAATGTACAAGTTCTAAGAGTGGGGAGACTAAGTCCCTAGGTTCCTTGCCACGGGAATGGAGGGTAGTGGGTGATGGATACCAGGAATCAGAAAATGTCAGGAATATTACAGAGAGGACAGAGCTGAAGAAAATGATCTCATAAATTGTGTGCAAACTTTTAGTCTCACTTTAAAACTGTGAATGAATGAATCTAATCCTAAACAGCAAGATTCAGTTGAGAACTGAACTACAACATAGATCACTGAATGGATCCCAAACTGGCCACTGATGGTGCACACATAGGACAAATAAGAAAAGTGCTACATATTAATAGATTTTGAAAACAGAACAGGCATAGAACCACCGTCTACGGAAAGGTGGTTAAGAACCTGGATATAACCAGTTTAATTGTCCAACTAAAAGAAAAAATATTTTCCATAAGATTTAAACAAGGCCTATAAATTGCTTTGGCCGTATGTCCATTTTAACAATACTGATTCTTCCCATCCGTGAGTACAGAATGATTTCCCATTTGTTTGTGTCATCTCTAATTTTTTTTAGCAGTGTTCTATAATTCTCATTGTGGAGACCATTCAACTCCATGGTTAGCTGTATTCATCAGTATTTTATTCTTTTTGTGGCTACTTGAAAGTGGAGGGTGGGAGGAGGGAGAGGACAGAAAATCTACATATCAGGTTACTATGCTTATTACCTGGGTGATGAAATAATCTGTACACCAAACCCCCATGACATGCAATTTACCTGTATAACAAACCTTCACATGCATCCCTGAACCTAAAATGAAAGTTAAAAAAAAATAGAAAATAAACAAGACCTACAGTCACATAACGAAGTATTCAAAATATTCAAAATATCCAGGATATAATCCAAAATTATTTGATACACAGAATGTGAGAAACATTTCAACATCTTGCAAAGTAAAAGGCAATTAGTATATGTTAATTTCAAAATTACCTGGATATATTGATACTGTTAGATAATGCCTATAAATAGCAGCTCTCATAACCATGCTCTAAGAAATAAGGTAAGCATTCAGGAAACAAACAGAAAGATAAAAAGTCTCAGCATATAAACAGAATATATAATAAAGAGGCAAATAAAAATTTTAGAGCCAAATAGTATAACAACGAAATAAAAAAGCTACTCGATGAGCTTAATAACAAAATGAAAGTGACAGAGGAAAGCTTTAGTGAACTTGAAGATAGATTACTAGAAATTATCTAAGCCATACACACAAAAAGAAAAATGATGTTAAAAAAATAAAGTCTCAGAGACTTGTGGGGCCATACTAAAAGATTTAACATTCATGTCATTGATATATTAATAGCAAATGAGGAGGACAAAGAATGAGAGCAGAAAAAATTTTTGAATAAATAATGGCTAAAAACTTCCTAAATTTGGAAGAAGATGCGAACTTATGAATTCAAGTTCATTGCACTTCAAAATAGTATAAACTAAAAGGAATTTATGCCTAGACACACCATCATCCAAACATATGCAAATATCACAACAGAAGTCAAGAAGGTAGAAATGGTGGAACAAAAGTGAGAAGAAACCAGATTTAGAAAGTAAATAAAGTAGGCCGGGCGCGGTGGCTCACGCCTGTAATCCTAGCACTTTGGGAGGCCGAGGCGGGTGGATCACGAGATCAGGAGTTTGAGACCAGCCTGACCAACATGGTGAAACCCTGTCTCTACTAAAAATACAAAAATTAGCCGGGCGTGGTGGCGCGCGCCTGTAGTCCCAGCTATTCGTGAGGCTGAGGCAGGAGAATTGCTTGAATCCGGGAGGCGGAGGTTGCAGTGAGCCGAGATCGCGCCACTGCACTCCAGCCTGAGTGACAGAGCGAGACTCTGTCTCAAAAAAAAAAAAAAAAAGTAAATAAAGTAGTAGACCTAAATCCAAACATACAAATAATTAAATTAAAAGTGTAAATGCTGCAAATACACCAATTAAAAAGCAGGTTTCAGAATGTTCAAAAGTAGACCTAACTATATGCTACAATCAATCTATACTTTAAATGTAATGATACAGGTAAAGTAGAAATAAAAGGATAGAAAAAAATGTAACACCTAAATACTAATCAAAAGAAATCAGGGTTGGCTATATATCAAATTCATCTTCAGAAGGAAAAAAGCTTTGAGCTAAGAAAGATTTTCAGAGATAATAGGGGACACTACTTAATGATAAAAGGATGAACTCATCAAGAGACTTGACAATCTTAACCATGTATTATTACCCAATAACAGAGCCTCAAAATACATGAGACAAAAATTGATAGAATTAAATTTGCCATTGGAGATTTCAACACTCTCACTCAGTAGTAGATAGAACAAGTAGATAAAAATTAACAGCAATATGGAAAAACAGAACTCACTATTAACTAATGAGCTGGTTAACATTTATAAAACATCCCACCAACAGACAAAATATACATTCTACTCAAGTGCACATAAATATATACCAAGGCAGACCATATCTTAAGTCAACAAAAACCTTAACAAATTTATTATTCATTTATTTTTAAAAAATAGAACAATACAAGATGTGTTCTCTGATCACAGTGCAATTAAACTAGAATTCAATAACAGGAAGATAACTAGGAAATCTCCAAATACCTTGTAATTAAACAACACAATTCTAAATAATTCATAGATATGCTCTGGTTTCTCTTCAAATCATATAAATCTTTTACCTTTTACTAAATAATTCATAGATCAAAAAGGAAGTCATAAAGGAAATTGGAAAATCTTATGAACTGAATGACAATGAAAATTCAACATATCAAAATTTGTCAGATGTAGTTAAGGTGGTGACTAAAGAGAGATTGATAGCACTCAATACTTATGCTAGAAGAAAAGAAATTTCTCAAATGAACTATTTAAGTATCTATGTTAAACTAGAAAATGAAGACCAAAATATATCCAAAGCGAGCAGAATAAAGGAAATAATAAAAATAGGAGTAGAAACCAGTAAAATTGAAAACAGAAAAATAATATAGAAAATTAACAAAACCAAATATTGATTTGTTGAAAACAACAATAAAATTGATAAACCTCTAACCAAGTTAACACAAAAAAAGAAAGAAGATACAAATTGTCCATAACAAGGACAAAATAGCAGATATTACTAAAGACTCTGCAGATACCAAAAGGATAATAAGAAAATACTACAAACATAAATTTGACAACTTGAATGGGCCAATTTCTCAAATAACATGAGCTACCACAACTCACCTAATATGAAATATATAATTTGGATTTTCCCATATCTAATAAAGAAATTTATTTTATACTTTATAAACTTCCCTAAAATGAAGCTCCAAACCCAGATGATTTCACAGATGAATGCAACCAAAGATTTAAAGAAGAATAACATTAATTCTATAAGTATCTTCCAAAAAATTCAGAGAACACTTCTCAACTCATCCTGTAAGGCCTGCTTTACCCTGATACTCGAACCAGGCAAAGACAATATGAGAAAAGAAAATTATAGGTCAATATATAAAATATTACCAAATCAAACCAGCAATATACAAAAAGAGTAGTACACTACTACCAAGTGGGGTCTATCCCAAAAGTGCAAGGTTGATTGAATATTTGAAAATCAACCAATGTAATACACGATATTAACAAGCTAAAGAAGAAAAAAACACATGATTATATCAATGCATTTGATAAAATTCAAAAGTCATTCATGATAAAAGTCTCAGCAAACTAGGAATAGAAGGGAACTTCCTTAACCTGATAGAGTGAATCTATAAAATTTTCACATCATACTTAATGGTGGAGACTGAATGCTTTTCTTCTAAGATCAGACACAAGCCAAGGGTTTCCACTCTCACCACTCATATTTAGTACTGTACTGTATGTTCTAGCCAGTGCAATAAGCAAGGAAAAAGAATAAAGGCATACAAATTAGAAACCAAAAAAAAAAAAAAAAACTGTTTCTATTTGCAAATGAAATGATTACATAGATCTGAAGGAACTTTTCTTAAAAAGTGGAGCTGGGGGTAGAGTCCTAAAACTAATAAGTAAATTTACCAAGACCTCAACCTACAAGGTCAACATTTAAATATCAATAGTATTTCCATACACTAATAATAAACTATATTGGAAAGTGAAATTTTTAAAAAATATCATATAGAGCAGCTCCAAAAAACAAACAAACAAAAAATTTTAACTAATACTTAAATATAAGTATTTTCTACCCCCCTCCCTAATGGGTATTATCAGGTCGTGGGTCTCCCCCCATTTTACTGTCATGAAACAGGATCCTCCACTCCCGCCAAGTCCTAGGTTATACTTTATACATAAATAAAATATGCAATTCTGATGCACACACTTGGTGATGGCAGAAATCTGTGGAAAGGAAGTTCATAGTTGGTTTGGCAGAACAAAAACACAAACTACAGATGGCAATAGATTCATGATTCAAGCCAATTAATTCAGAGGAAAGAGCATTTTAGAGTCATAGGTGACCACAAGAATGTAAGGACTCTGGTAACAGAAAATCTTGAAGTGGTGGCATTTGGCTTTTCACATGGCATGAAATGAAGATTTGACAAAATTCTACATCTAGAGTAACCACCTGACTCAGCAATGACATCTATGTACTGCCACATTAATTAGGAGAACCTTCCAAATATGTCAAAGGGGATGCTGTCTTCTCCAGAACAAAAACAAAAAGATTTCTCTGGCTTCAGTTGTGTTTAGAGATTTTTTTTTTTTTTTTTTTTTGAGACAGAGTCTTGCTCTGTCATCCAGGCTGGAGGGCAGTGGCGCGATCTCAGCTCACTGCAAGCTCCGCCTCCCTGGTTCACGCCATTCTCCCGCCTCAGCCTCCCGAGTAGCTGGGACTACAGGCGCCCGCCACCACGCCGGCTAATTTTTTGTATTTTTAGTACAGACGGGGTTTCACCGTGTTAGCCAGGATGGTCTCGATATCCTGACCTGTGATCTGCCCCCCTCGGCCTTCCAAAGTGCTGGGATTACAGGCGTGAGCCACCGTGCCGGGCCAAGAGATTATTTTTATTCTCCTCTAGGTTCTGTGGCCACTAACAACTAGCTAGTGGTTTTGGGAAATTTTCTGGTGCCAGTTTATTAATACTTTCTAAATAGTGAAGCCTTGATTAAAACAACTTTAAAAATACTTTTATTATTCATGTTCCACCAGGAAGCAAAATTTTATTTTTATGTCAATATGTGCCACTAGCATTAAAAGAAAGATTGTTGAGTTGGCTTGATTGATTGATTATTCCAAGGGGTGGTAATACTTCTGCGAGCAGTGGGAAGTATGTCCTGTGGATCCACCCTAATGAGGTTCTGTGAATGTGACTGTGACCCTTGCCTTGCTCTGCAATGGAGAAAAATAATCATTATTCAGAAAGAAAAAAATAACAAAACTTGCAATTGTATATTATGAAAAGTAATTGCAGCCTTTCTTGAACATTAAACAAAGGATACCCTTTTTAACACTTTTGAGTCAATGTTTTCTTTTCCTTCATTGGACAGCATGCATATGAGTAAAATAAAATCATGTAGGACATGGCAAATCTAATTAATATGGCTATACTCTCATCCGTCTATTTAATCTGTACAGCTATTTCATAATATAGGTTAATTTGCTAAATATAATATAACCTGTAATTTGTAAATCTATTGCCTAGAAATGAAAAGTGGTACCATATAAAGTGTGAATTAAGCAAAATGTATCTTTGATTCTATTCCACATTGCCTGTCTATGATTTTCCCCCACCCCCCATCCCCATATCCTTCATCTAGACCTGTACTATCCAATAATGGAGCCATTAGCCACATTTGGCTATTGACATTTTAATGTATATTAATTAAAATTAAATAAAATTTAAAGTTCCAGTTCCTCAGTCACACCAGCCACATTTCAAGTCCTTTATAGTCACATGTGGCTAATAACTACTATATTGAACAGCCCAGCTATAGAACATTTTCATCATTGCAGGAAGTGCTAATGGACAGAGTTGCTCCAGACTCTGAGTCCTTCTGCTATCCCCTCTCTGGCCAGGATTCTACCTACCCCGGGCACGCCTTCCCAAGTGTCTTCAGATTTTTCTTCCTTCCACTACTCTTACCCTCATAACTTCCCTGAGCCTTCTCATGACGTCCCATAAAAAGCACAATTTTGTAATTCCTTTCTTGAGGACCTTTCTCTCAACTTAAATGACTTGATAAACTGGTTCATGCTTAGGCAATTTGTGAATGCTCAGAGTTCATGTGTTCTCTCTCCAAAATAACACATTGGTATTTTAGCTGAAAGCTTCTGGAGACATTATGCATTTACAGAAAGGGTTGACTCTCAAAGGGGTGGCTTTAGGCACCATGGTAGCCTAGAACTTTGGTGAACAAACCTTAGAATGCAAGTGCCTTTAGAGCACCTTTCAAATTACGTTATCCTGTTAGCCTGTTCACCCACATTGGCCTTGGGTCACTATGCTGATTTGTCTCCTAGGAATGCCAGAATACCCCTCGTTGTTACCACAGAGGCATAATACTTATGCATCTGACATGACGTTTATGAATACTAGGTCAAAAGAAATATGTTTGTTTTTCTTGTAACTGTGAAAGTTGTTAGAGTTCAGGATAGGGTTTTGGTATCAGAATCCATTTACTCTGTTCATTCTGGGCTCCCTGCCAAAGTATCACACAAACAACAGTTAATAGCAAAATAAGAGATAATATAAGCCCCTTAGTAATAGCTTGACAAATGTTTCCTTCTCCCCCAGTATAATGCTTTGATCAAAACTGAACTAGAAAATGCAGCTTAGACCAAGAGATATGAAAAACAAACAAAAAGGCTTCTTACTCCCTAAGTAAGAGATGATTGGGTAAGCAGACAAACTCTAGTTTGCCCTGTGGTTCATTCACTGGGTTAGAAAGAGGCTGCTGTGCATCAGGGGACAGCCCTCCCTTGCCTGCTTTCCACATACAACAAGAAAGACAAGAAATAATCCTTCTTCCTCAGAGGGCCCTGGCTCTCTTAACATGCTCAATAAAAAAGGTAAAGAAGAAAAAGAAGATAGCCAGGCCAGCCTCGGAAGAAAGTCAAGTGCTGTGTCCAGTGTTCCACATCTGGGCTCAGTTGGTTACTTTCTCATGGTGTCATTTAACTTACTTTCTATATGTAGAAATTTTATATAACTAAACTTCCATTTTTACAAGAAAAATATTCATATCAATGGCATCTCTCCAATGTTTTGTTTGCTTATTTGGGGATTTTAATTATTTTTTGTTGTTCTTTGAAGTTATCCATGCACGTAGTCCTCATAGTGAAGTAGTACTAAAAGGTTTGTTTTAAAAAGAAGCAGTGCCCTCTCCTCTCCCTACCCCTCCCGGAAGCTACACTTTCATCTCTTTTTAGCTATTCCTTCTGGTTGTCACTGAATATTATAATATTCTGGTAGTTACTGAATATTATTTTTAAGACATTTTGTTATGGAAAATTTCAAACACATGCAAAAGTTAGAGAGCAGCATGATGAACCCACCCTACGTACTCATCACTTAGTTTGTTATTATCAACACATAGTCAATCCCATGTTATCTATACAGCTACCCATTTACTCACCAACCTCAAAGGTATTATTTTGAAGCAATACAAGACAGCATATCATTTTAGCTACGAATATACCATTCATTGTATATCACTAAAGGAATAGGTCTCTTTTCAAATACATCTAATTCCAATTATCTCATAATTCTTCCTTACAGTTGGTTTATACAAATTAGTGGGCAAGATGCATTTTTTGCTAAGTCATTTAAATCTCCGTTTTTTTAAAAAAAAAAAAATCTATAGTCTTAGTTCTCAACTGGGGCAATTTTGTTCCCAGAAGACATTTAGCAATGTCTGGAGATGTTTTTCATTGTCATAACTTGGTTGAGGAGTAAGGGGGAGAGTTTCAATGGCATGTAGTGCATAGGGGCAGGGATGCTGCTAAAAGCTCCAAAACACAGGACAGCCCCCAACAACAAAGAATCATCTGGCACAATATATATAACAGGATTCTATTCCCTGCCTCCTCCTCTTATTTCTTGAAGGAACCAGGTTATTTGACCCCTAGAGTTTACCACATTCTGGATTTTGCTGAAGGCTTCCCCGTTTTGCCTTGGAACATGTTTCTCATTCCCCATACTTCCCGTAAGTTAAGAATAAAGACAGAACGCATGAAAGTACTAAGCCAATAGAGAACATTGAAACATCAAAATTTCCGTGTGAAAATGTGAATCAAGTGGTTGAGTCATAGGAGGGCCTACGGGTTTTTTATTTTTATTTTTTTTTTGAGAGTTCATCCCTCTTGCTTTTGCAAGAACAAGGACATTGAGGCCTGGGAAGGTAACAGGAGTTGGCTAAGTTCAAAATCAAATTTCCTGAGTCTCTGCCTCTTTGAAATTTGAGATATAGCTCTATTTTTTGAGAGATAAAGTCTTAATCTGATTAAGGTTTGATATTTTTGGCTAGAATATTTTGTAAGTGGTGATGTGTACTGGCAGTAGAAGGCATGGAATATCGGGTTGTCTTTTTTGCTAGCAGCCGTTGATGATCCTGGCCTAAAGCCATTATTTCATTAGGATTTGCTCACCAGTGTTTTAAATAGTTCATTTCTTCCTATTGAAATATTATTTAATGAAAATATCTTTACTTTTTTGACTATGAAGTTAATTAATGTTTAATTTTTAAATTTGTATTTAACAATATAAATACATGTTTAGTTTTTTTGGGATGGTAATACCAGCCCCTGAAATAACTGCTCTAAAACTTTGGCTTATATTTTTCCACACTTTTTAGTTATATATACATATGTGCAAAGTGTGATTAGATAATACATGTAATATGACAATTTTGCCATTTTCATTTTCATTTAATAATATATGGGAAAAATATGTTCATGTCTACTACATGCATATCTACTGTCTTCCTCTTTTTTTCCACATTATAAGATTCCATATATAAGAAATACCCAAGATAGGTAGATCCATCGTGACAAAATCAGATTAGTGGTTGTCCAAGACTGAAGTGGAGCAGAAGAGAAATGGCTGCTTAATGAATACAGGTTTCCTTTGGGGATGATAACAGTCAGCAGCACCAACTCACCACTATGTGAGTGTCTGTCTCAAAAGTGAGTCCTCCAGGCCCACTCCAGCTCATGCCACCAGGAGAAAAGACAGTTGTTCTAACTAAGTCCTACCAAATTTACGGATTCATGAGCAAATTTTTTTTTTGTTGATTTAAGCCACTAAATTCAGAAGCATTTTGTTAGACAGCAATAAATAACTGCATTCCTCATCATTATTCTTTCCAAATTTTATTTTCAACATTCTTCATATAAAATTTATTATCAATTTTGTCAGTGGTGGATTCTGATTGGCATTTTACTCAATATATAGATTATTTATGGAGAAAGTTGATATCTTTATCATCTTTCCTCCAAAAAATACTGTATGTGTTTCTTCATATATTGTTTTGTATCTTTCATGTATGTTTCATAATGCTCTTTATAGAAATGTCTTCCTAGACCCTTTTTAGTTTTTATTGCTATTGTAAATCTTGAATATTTTTGTACCAATTATACATAACTGAATAACAAACTCTAAAATTTAATGGTTTAAAACAATACCCATTTATTTGTTCAACATTTTGTTAATTGGACATTTGAACTAATCTCAGCTAGGAAAAGGGCACTTTTTCTGGTCTAACCAGGGTCATTGATACAGATGTAGTCATCTGGTGGTTTCACTGGCACTGGATTTCCTAGCATGGCTTTACTCATATGTCTGGTGTTGGTGCTGGCTATTAGCTGATTAGTTTAGTGGGTATCAGCTGGTTAAGCTTATTTCTGCTTCGCATGGCCTTTTATCCTAGAGACTAGAGGATAATATTGGACTCATCCAGAGGACTCTAGACTAGATACTGCAGTTCTTCACATCATGGAATAGTGTTTCAAAAGAGCCAAAGTGAAAGCTGCAGGACCTCTTGAAACTGAGACTCAAAGCTACATAGCCTCAATTCCCACACATTCTGTTAGTCAAAGCAAGTCCAAAGCCAGCCCAGATTTATGAGAGTGTAGAAATCAATGCCACTGCTCATGAAAGGAGCTGAAAAGAATCTGTAGTTATCTTTAATATTCCACATTTATCCATCACATATGTAATTTGCTATGTAAGAGAAAGTTTTTTATTTGTACATAGTAATCTTAAAATGTACCAATGAGTTGAGCTTCTTTTTACCTTGAATATTTTAATGTATAGTCTCTTGGATATTCTATTCATAAAATCCTATCATTTGAAAATAATGATAGTTTTTTCTTCCTATCTATAACGAACATTTTTGTTTTATTTTCTTGCTTATTGTATTGGCTAGAATCTCCAAAACTGGTGATAATGAAAATAGTTTCATCTTATTTCAGACACTAGAAAGAATATCTTTAGATTTTAAATAGCTAATATAATTTTTAATATTGGCTCCTAATAGGTTTCTTCTTTTTTCCAACCAAGGACATGAAATTCAATTAATCAAAACTCTTGGGTCATAATATCATTCTCATTATTGGACCATGAACAGCTCTTTTTTCTGTTTACTTTGTTAAGGATGTCTCTTCTATTTTGACTTCACTAAGAGTTTAACAGTAGATATCGGACTAAATCAAATTCCTCTTCTACATCTACTAATATGATTTTCCTCCTTTAGTCTATTATTAGATTACTTTTTATTGTGCTATGTCCCTGGACTAAATCTTACTTGGTCACTGGAATTATTAGTAGCATATTTATTTTTATTTTTATTTTTATTTAGAGGGAGCCTTGCTCTGTTGCCCAGGCTGGAGTGCAGTGGCACGATCTCGGCTCACTGCAACCTCTGCCTCCTGGGTTCAAGCGATTCTCCTGCCTCAGCCTCCCAAGTAGCTGGGATTACAGGTGCCCACCACCACGCCCAGCTAATTTTTGTATTTTGGTAGAGGTGGGGTTTCACTATGTAGGTCAAGCTGGTCTCAAACTCCTGACCTCAAATGATCCGCCCACCTCAGCCTCCCAAAATGCTGGGATTACAGGTGTGAGCCACAGTGCCCAGCCATAGCATATTATTTTATAACTGATTTGCATGTATTTGTTTAGGGTCTTTTTCCATTTATAATTTTGCATGAGATTTGTTGTCTTTTCATGAATGGAGTTTACATTGGTATTGTGATTTTTTTTTTGAAAGTTCATAGGATTTTGGATCTGAAGACTGAGTTATAACCACTGTTCTTCTACTAATAAACTGGTCAAGTCACTTAACTTCTTCCTCCAATTGTAATAATGTCTGCTTACCTATTTGACAAGTTATCACAAGAAACAGATGAGATAAAGTATATGAATGTTCTTTACAACATACAAGGCAAAACTGCTAGTTATTATTTCAGCAAGCAATAATTCAAAATAACAATAGTTAGCATTACTGAATGCTTGCTAATACATGAGGTTTTGTGCTGTGGACTTTACATGAATCATCTTATTTAATCCTCTCAATAAACAATGAGACAGATACTCTTATTAGGTTAACAACCATAGGATTTAAAAAATTAATAATATGATTAAGGAATTTAATTGTTGAATTCTTAAGTCAGGTTATATCAATTAGAAGTCTGTCATCCTCTGTTTTCATTTCTTTCCTTCGTGACCTTCTCCTACAGTGTACAGGCTATGCTGTTTGCTCTTGCAAAACTACTCCTTATACTGCTTTGTGACTGGGAATCCTGGCTTGTATAGACAACATCAATGGATTTCCATGTTCTCTGACTCTGATTGGGCTCAGCTGATAGATATCACAAGCCACTGTACCTGTATTTTATGCTTAGGAAAAAATTCAAGAAGACAAGCTTGAATTTGTAGTATGTCCAAAAGCTACATAACCTACCTTTCTCATCTGTTCTATTTTTTTCCTGGTTTTCATTACTGCCCCTCTTTAAGCCTTACATCTTCAGAAATGTAGATAGGCATAGTTATGAAATTATGTTCTTTTTTAAAACTACATATCAAGGTGGGGTATGGTGGCTCACACTTGTAATCCCACCACTTTGGGAGGCCAAGGTGGGTGGATCGCTTGAACCCAGGAGTTCGAGACCAGCCCTGGCAATATGGTGAAACCCTATCTCTACAAAAAATACAAAAATTAGCCAGACATAGTGGTTCACGACTGTGGTCCCAGCTACTCAGAGGGCTGAGGCAGGAGGATCATTTGAGCCCAGGAGGTCGAGCCTGCAGTGACCAGTGATCATGCCACTGCACTCCAGCTTAGGTAACAGAGCAAGAACTTGTCTCAAAAAAAAGAAAAAGAAAAAAAAGAAAAAACATATCAATATGAGCCTGATCGTTTTTCATCACAGCATTGATTCTTAGATAATTACTTTTAAATTCTGAACTTCTCTGTAATTTTAGAGATATGGTGTAGCTCCAAATTAGATATTAAAGATCAAGTGCTTTGCTACCACAAGATGTATGGTGGATAGAATAAGGGGTAATAGTATACAATTGGGTTGGTGCAAATGTAATTGTGAATTTTTTTCCATTACTTTCAATGGCAAAAATCAGAATTACTTTTGCACCAACCTAATATGATCTTCCCTGGCCAAGCCAAAGATTCTTTGCGACCTCGCATTTTTAGAAGGCACAGAAAAGCCAGAGCATTTTCAGAGGAAAGGGACTCAACTGGCAAGAAAATATACAAAGAACAATAAAAAGTTCTGCATGTGCTTAACCTGGAAGATAGAATTTTGAGGGGGAGCAGGAAAAGAGAGTTGACTTCAATCTTGAAAGGTGGCCACATTAGAAGGTAATTATGTTTGTTCCATATGGCCATTGTGAGTATTATAGGAACCTTTTGGGTAATAAATAAAAAGTGACTGTTGTTAGCTCAATACAAGCATGGTTTGAGCTCAAGTCTAACATCACAGGAGTCAGATCTATCTGGTAAATTAAAGGGACATGTCCAAGTCTCATTTGCAAGAAAAATTAAGGAACTTCCTGGATGTCATTTCATTGTAAATAAAGAGGTCAGTGGGCACAAAGCTGTCAACCCAAACACAAAGCCTTCTTTAGCTAAGGGAGAGTGGACTCAGAAATGCATGGTGATGTCTCCTGATTTAGCCTCTTGATGAACTCATGACTGCATCTTCAGCAAGGGAGGTGGAGAGGTAGATGGGTTAGTGCCATAAATAATAACCAAAAGTACCATTTTCACTAGCAAGTCTACAAGACTTTGGGGCAAAGTGGCTCTGGGTTGAAGCCATACTGACTAAAACTTATTTAAAAGGGAAAATTTTTTTTTCTACTGACTCACAACACAGGAAAAGAGCAACAGGACAAAAAACAAACAGAGGCTGCTTCATGGTAACTGAACATGACTCACTGAGTGCATGTGAAACATTCCCTGGATACACCTCAACAAGCTGGGAGTTGAAGAACATTTTAGGTATTATCAGGGGAGGTATGAAAAAACCAAACTCAGGTTACTTAAAGAGACTTATCCACCAGTGTGAAGTATCAAAACATGAAATAAGCGACCTAGAGAATACACTCTCGGGGTTAGGAGGAACATGTCCTCATATCTAGCCCAGCACTCCCATACAGTGGGCTCTTAATAAATATTTACTGAATGGAAATTTAACTTTTCTTTTTAAAATATTTTATTTTAATTTTTATGGGTACATAGTAGTTGTATATATTTACAGGAAACATGTACTATTTTGATACAGGCATACAACGTGTAATAATCACATCAGGGTAAATGGAATATGTATCAACTCAAGCACTTATCCTTTCTTTGTATTACAAGCAAACCAACTGTGCTCTTTCAGTTATTTATAAATGTACAATAAATTATTGTTGTCTATAGTCACCCGGTCTATGATCAAATACTAGATCTTATTTATTCTAAATATAATTTTATACCCATTAAAAAATGTCCCCCCTCCACCACCTCCCTACTCCCCTACCTTCACCCCACCCTCACACTGTCCTTCCCAGCCTCTGGTAACCATCATTCTACTCTCTATCTCCATGAGTGTAACTGTTTTCATTTTCAGCAACCAAAACTGAGTGGGAACATGCGAAACTTATCTTTCTGTGCCCAACTTATTTCATTTAACATAATGATCTCCAGTTCCACTGATGTTGATGCAAATGACAGGATCTCATTCTTTTTCTTTTCTTTTTCTTTCTTTTTTTTTTTTTTTTTTGAGATGGAGTCTCACTCTGTTGCCCAGACTGGAGTGCAGTGGCACAATCTTGACTCACTCCTGGGTTCATGCCATTCTCCCGCCTCAGCCTCTGGAGTAGCTGGGACTACAGGCACCCGCCATCACGCCCGGCTAATTTTTTGTATTTTTTTTAGTAGAGACAGGGTTTCACCGTGTTATCCAGGATGGTCTCCATCTCCTGACCTCTCCTGTCTTGGCCTCCCAAAGTGCTGGGATTACAGGCATGAGACACCGTGCCCGGCCAATCTCATTCTTTTTAAAGCTAAATAGTATTCCATTGTGTAAATGTATCACATTTCCTTTATCTATTTTTCTGTTCATAGACACCTAGGTTGCTTCCAAATCTTGGCTATTGTGAATAATGCTGAAATAAATATAGCAGTGGAGATGTCACTTTAATATACTGATTTCCTTTCTTTTGGGTGTATACCTAGCAGTAGGATTGCCTAATAATATGTTGTCTCCATTTTTAGCTTTCTGAGAAACCTCCAAACTGTTCTCCATAGTGGTTGTACTAATTTACATTCTCACTAATAGTGTACCAGGGTTCCTGTTTCTCTGCAACCCCTTCAGTATTTGTTATTGCCTGTCTTTTGTATAAAAGCCATTTTAACAAGGATAAGATGATATCTCATTGCAGATTTCATCTGCATTTCTCTGATGATCAGTGATGTGCCTTTCATCAGTGCCTTTTCACATTCCTATTTGCCATTTGTATGTCTTCTTTTGAGAAATGTCTATTAAAATCTTTAGCCTATTTTTAAAATGGATTATTAGTTTTTTCCTATAGAGTTGTTTGCGCTCCTTCTATATTCTAGTTATTAATTCCTTGTCAGATGGATAGTTTGCAAATATTTTCTCCCATTCTGTGTGTTGTCTCTTCACTTTGTTGATTATTTTGTTTGCTGTTCAGAAGCTTTTTAACTTGATGTGATTCCATTTGTCCACTTTTGCTTTGCTTGCCTGTGTTTGTGGGGTATCATTCAAGAAATCTGTGCCCAGTCCAATGTCCTGGAGAGTTTTCCCAAAGTTTTCTTTTACTAGTTTCTTAGTTTGAAATTTTAGATTTAAGTCTTTATCCATTTTGATTTTATATTTGTATGCAGCAAGAGATAGGGGTCTAGTTTCATTCTTCTGCGTATGTCTAGTTTTCCCAGCACTGTTTATTGTATATGTATGGATTTGTTTCTGGGTTCCCTGTTCTGCTTTATTGGTCTGTGTGTCTGTTTTTATGCCAATACCATGCTGTTTTGTTTACTCTAGTTTTGTTGTATAAACGGTCAGATAATGTGATTTCTTCAGTTTTGTTCTTTTCACTCAGGAGAGCGTTGGCTGTTCTGGGTCTTTTGTGGTTCCATATAAATTTTGGGATTTTTGTTTCTGTTTCTATGAAGAATGTCATTGGTATTTTGATAGAGATTGCACCGAATCTGTAGATTGCTTTGGGCAATATGAACACTTTAACAATGTTGATTCTTCCAATCCATGAACATGCAATATCTTTCCGTTTTTGTGTCCTCTTCAATTTCTTGCATCAATGTTTTACAGTTTCTATTGTAAGGATTTTTTACTTCTTTAGTTAATTCCTAGCTATTTAATTTTATTTGTAGCTATTGTAAATGGGATTACTTTCTTGATTTCTTTTTCAGATGTTCACTGTTGGCATATAGAAATACTACTGATTTTGTACATTAATTTTTTATCCTGCAATGTTACTAAATTTGTTTATCAGTTCTGATAATTTTTTGGTGGAGTATTTACATTTTTCCAAATAAAAGATCGTATCATCTGTAAACAAGGACAATTTGACTTCCTTTCCAGTCTGGTGCCCTGTATTTTTTTCTCTTATCTGATTGCTGTAGCTAGAACTAACAGTACTATGTTGAATAACAATGGTAAAAGTGGGCATTCTTGTTGTGTTCCAGGTCTTAGAGGAAGGACATGAAGTTTTTCCCCATTCAGTGTGATACTAGCTGTGAGTCTGTCATATATGGCTTTTCTGTGTTGAGGTATGTTCCTTCTATACCTAGTTTTTTTAGAGTTGTTATTATGAAGGGATGTTGAATTTTATCAAATGCTTTTCAGCATTAGTTGAAGTGATCATATGGTTTTTGTCCTTCATTCTGTTGATATGGTGTATCACACTGATTGATTTGCATATGTTGAACCACCCTGGCATCCCTGCTATAAATGCTACTTGGTCATGATGAATAATCTTTTTCATATGGTGTTTAATTTGATTTGCTAGTATTTCATTGAGGATTTCTGCATCAATGTTCATCAGGGATAGTGGCCTATAGTTTTCTCTTTTTGATGTGTTTTTGTCTAGTTTTGGTATCAGGGTAATATTGACCTCATAGAATGAGTTTGGAAGTATTCCCTCATCCTCTATTTTTCAGAATAGTTTAATTAGGGTTGGTATTAGTTCTTTTAATGTTTGGTAAATTTCCAGAGTAAAACCATACAGTCCCAGACTTTGCTAGGTGATATGATTTGGCTGTGTCCTCACCCAAATCTCATCTTGAATTGCAGCTCCCATAATTGCTGTGTGTTGTTGGAGGGACGTGGTGGGGGAAAATTGCATCATGAGGGTGGTTTCCCACATGCTGCTTTCATGGTAGTGAACAAGTATCATGAGATCTGATCATTTTATAAGGAGTTTCCCCTTTTGCTTGGCTCTCATTCTCTCTTACCTGGTGCCATATAAGATGCCCCTTTGCTTTTCCTTTATAAATGACCAGTACCAATTTACTGTATTATTCTGTTCTCGTGCTGCTAATAAAGACATACCCAAGATTGGGTAATTTATAAAGGAAAGGTGTTTAAAGAATTCACAGTTCCACATGGCTGGGGAGACCTCACAATCATGACAGAAGATGAAGGAAAAGCAAAGAGGCATCTTACGTGGTACCAAGTAAATGTGGAAGCGAGTTTGGAACTGGATAACAGGCAGAGGTTGGAACATTTTGGAGGGCTTGGAAGAAGACAGGAAAATGTGGGAAAGTTTTAAATGTCCTAGACACTTGCTAAATGGCTTTGGCCAAAATGATATGGACAATGAAATCTAGGCTGAGATGGTCTCACATGGAGATAAGGAATTTGTTGGGAATTGAAGTAAAGGTGACTCTTGCTCTGTTTTAGCAAAGAGACTGGTGGCATTTTGCCCCTACCCTAGAGATGTGTGGAACTTTGAACTTGAGAAAGATGACTTAGGGTATCTGGTGGAAGAAACTTCTAAGCAGCAAAGCATTCAAGAGGTGATTTCAGTGCTGTTAAAACGCATTCAACTTTAAAAGGAAAACAGAGCATAAAAGTTCAGAAAATGTGCAGCCTGATGATGTGATAGAAAAGAAAAACCCATTTTCTAAAGAGAAATTCAAGCTGGTTTCGTGAGCTGGGCCCAAGCCTCTCTGCTGTATTCAGCCTAGGAACTTGCTGTCCTGCATCCCAGCCACTCTAGCCATGGCTGAAAGAGGCCAAGATATGGCTTGAGCAGTGGCTTCAGAGGGTGCAAGCCCCAAGCCCTGGCAGCTTTCATGTGATGTTGATCCTGATGATGCACATAAGAATTGAGGTTTAGAACCTCAGCTTTGATTTCAGAGGATGTATGGAAATGCCTGGATGTCCACGCAGAAGTTTGCTGCAGTGGCAGAGCCCTCATGGAGAACCTCTGCTAGGGCAGTGTTGAAGGGAAATGTAGAGTTGAAGTCCCCACACATAGTCCCCACTGGGGCACTGCCTAGTGGAGCTTTGGATCACCATCCACAAGACCCCAGAATGGTAGATCTACTCACAGCTTGCACCATGTGCCTGGAAAAGCTTCACTCAATGCCAGCCCATGAAAGCAGCCAGGAGGGAAGATGTACCTGCAAAGCCATAGGGATGGAGCTGCCCAAGACCATGGGAACCCATCTCTTGCATCATCAGCATGACCTACTTGTAAGACATGGAGTCAAAGGAGATCATTTTGGAGCTTTAAGATTTGACTGACTTGTTGCATTTCAGACTTGCATGGGGCCTTTAGCTTCTTTGTTTTGGCCAATTTATCCCATTTGGAAGGGGTATATTTATCCAGTGCCTGTACCCCCATTGTATCTAGGAAGTAACTAACTTGCTTTTGATTTTACAGGCTGATAGGTGGAAGGGACCTGCTTTGTCTCAGATGAGACTTTGAACTGTGGATTTTTGAGTTAATGCTGAAATGAATTAAGGATTTGGGGGGCTGTTGGGAATGCATGATTGGTTTTGAAATGTGAGGACTTGAGATTTTGGACAGGGCCAGGAGTGGAATGATATGGTTTGGCTGTGTTCCCACCCAAATCTCATCTTGAATTGTACCTCCCATAATTTCCACATGTTGTGGGAGGGACCTGTTGGGAGAGAATTGAATCATGGGGGCAGTTTCCCCCATACTGTTCTCGTGGTAGTGAATAAGTTTCATAAGATCTGATCGTTTTATAAGGGGTTTCCCCTTTTGCTTGGCTCTCATTCTGTCTTGCCTGCTGCCATGTAAGTTGTCCCTTTGCTCTTCCTTCATCTTTCACCATGATTGTGAGGCCTCTCCAGCCATGTAGAGCTGTGAGTCCACTAAGCCTCTTTCCTTTATAAATTACCTAGTCCTGGGTATGTCTTTATTAGCAGCATGAGAACAGACTAATACACTGGGGGACTTTTTATTACAACTTCAATCTCATTACTTGTTATTGGTCTGTTTGGGTTTTGGATTTTTTCCAAGTTCAAGATTGGTAGGCTGTATGTGTCTAGAAATTTATCCATTTCTTCTAGATTTTCCAATTTATTGTAAGTGGAGTGTTGAAGTTTCCAGCTATTATTGTATTGAGTGTCTCTCTCTCTTCAGCTCTAATAATATTTGCTTTATATATGTGAGTGTTCCAGTGTTAGGTGCATATATATTTATAGTTGTTGTATTCTCTTGCTGAATTGACCCTTTTATTATTATATAATGATCTTCTTTGTCTCTTGTTATAGTTTTTGTTCTGAAATCTATTTTGTCTGATCTAAGTATAGCTACTCCTACTCTTTTATTGGTTTCCATTTGCATGGAATATCTTTTTCCATCCCTTGTTTTCATTCTATATGTGTCTTTATTGAATCTTGTTTTGTTATCCATTCAGTCACTTTATGTATTTTGATTAGAGAGCTTAGTCCATTTATATGTAATGTTATTATTGATAAGTAAGGACTTAGTCTTGCCATTTTGTTATTTTTTTATGGCTGTTCTGTGATCTTATGTTCCTTCTTTTCTTCCTTCCTGTCTTCCTGTTAGTGATGGTGATTTTCTCTGGTGGTATGTTTTAATTTCTTGCTTTGTAATTTTTCTTTCTCTGTTGTATGTTTTTTGATTTGAGGTTACCATGAGGCTCGTTGATAATATCTTACAACCCATTACTTTAAACCTAATACAACTTAATACTGATTGCTAAAGAAACAAAAAAGAAAAGAGAAAACCAAAAAAAACTCTACACTTTAACTTTATCCCCCCACTTTTTAACTTTTTGTTGTTTCTATTTATATCTTATTGTACTATCTATGTTTTGAAAAGTTGTAGTTATTCTTTCTGGTTGGCTTATCTTTTAATCCTTCTACTCAAGATATGAGTAGTTTACACACCACATTTACAGTGTTATAATATTCTGTGTTTTTCTGTGTACTTACTATTACCAGTGAGTTTTGTACCTTCAGATGATTTCTTATTGCTTATTAAAGTCCTTTTCTTTCAGATCAAATAACTCTCCCTAACATTTCTCGTAGGACAGGTCTACTGTTGATGAAATCCCTCAGCTTCTGTTTGTCTGAGAAAGTCTTTATTTCTTCTTTATCTTTGAAGGATACCTTTAGTGGATATACTATTCTAAGAAACAAGTATTTTTTTTCCTTCAGCACTTTAAATATGTCATGCCTCTCTTTCTTCACCTTTGAGGTTTCCACTGAGAAGTCCGCTGCCAGAGATATTAGAGCTCCATTGTAGGTTACTTCTTTCTTTTCTATTATTGCTTCTAGTATCCTTTCCTTGATCTTTTGAAGTTTGATTATTAAATATCTTGAGGAAATCTAATTTGGGTTAAATCTGCTTGATGTTCTATGACCTTCTTGTACTTGAATATTCATTTATTTCTCTAGGTTTGGGAAGTTTTCTGTTATCATCCCTTTGAATAAACTTTCTACTCCTATCTCTCTGTGTCTTCTCTTTAAGGCCAATTACTCTTATATTTGCCCCTTTGAAGCCATCACTACTAGGACTGTGCTGGGTCAGACACAAAGCCAGAAGACCACTGGATCTCACCCCAGGCCCACGGTAACCACTGTCTAGCTACCACCTATGTTCATTCAAGGCCCTGTGCTCTACAATCAGTAGGTGGGGGAGCCAGCCAGGATTGTGTCCTTCCATTCAGAATGGTGAGTTCCCCTTGGTCCCAGGTGGGTCCAGAGATATCATCTGGGAGCCAGGGACTAGAGTCAAAAACCATAATAATCTATCTAGTGCTCTAGCCCACTGTGGCTGAGCTGTCATCCAGGCCACAAGATCTTCCCATTCTTTCCTCCTAATACCAAAAGCATAAGAGTCCTTCCCCATGGCCACCACCACCTCAGGCCTGTGGTGAGTACTACCAAGCTACTGTTGATGTTCACTCAGGGCCCAAGGGCTCTTCAGTCAGCCTATGAGAATGCTGCCAGGCTTAGGAATCCCCCTTCAGGGCAGTGGGCTCCACCCTGACCTAGGGCAGGTCTAGAAATGCCATCTAAGAGCCAAGGTATGAATTTGGGAACCCTAGGAGCCCAGTTGGTACTCTACCCCACTGTGGCTAAACTGGTACCTAAGCAACAAGACAAAGTCCTCTTTACTCTTTTCCCTTTCCTTTTCTCAGGTAAAAGGAGTCTCTCCCCATAGCCATCACAGCTGGAAAACACCCTGGGTCACATCTGAAGCCAGCACATCTGTGAGTTTCACTCAAGGTCTGCAGCGAATACTTCCTGACTTCTGCTGACTATTCAGTGCCCAAGGATGCTTTAGTAAGCAGGTTACCACTGACCACACAGAAATACAAACTCAGAGACTACTAATATGCACACACTAATATGCACCTCTATGCACACAAACTAGAAAACCTAGAAGAGATGGATAAATTTCTGGACACACACACCCTCCTAAGACTGAACTAGAAAAAAAATTGATTCCCTGAGCAGACCAATAATAAGCTCTGAAACTGAATCAGTAATAAATAGCCTACCAACCAAAAAAAGCCCAGAATCAGATGGATTCACAGCTGAATTCTACCAGGTGTACAAAGAAGAGCCAGTACCATTACTACTGAAACTATTCAAAAACATTGAGGAGGAGATACTCCTCCCCAACTCGTTCCATGAGGCCAGCATCATCTTGGTACCAAAATCTGGCAGAGACACTTGATACAAAAATCTGGCAAAAAAGAGAATTTCAGGCCAATACCTTTGATGAACATCGATGCAAAAATCCTGAATAAAATACTTGCAAACTGAATCCAGCAACACAATGAAAAGTTAATCCACCACTATCAAATAGGCTTTATTCCTGAGATGCAAGGTTGGTTCAACACATGTAAATCAATAAATGTAATTCATCACATAAACAGAACTAAAGGCAAAAACCACATGATTATCTCAACAGATGAAGAAAAAGCTTTTGATAAAATTCAACATCGCTTTAGGTTAAAAACTCTCAATAAACTAGGTATTGAGGGAACCTCAAAATAACAAGAGCCATCTATGACAAACCCAAAACCAACATCATATAGATTGGGCAAAAGCTGGAAGCATTATCCTTGAAATCCATCTCAAGACAAGAATGCCCTCTCTCACCACTCCTATTCAACATAATATTGGAAGTCCTGGCCAGAGCAATCAGGCAAGTGATTGGAAGAGAGAAAGTCAAACTATCCCTGTTTGCAGATGACATGATCCTATATCTATAAAACCCCATAGTCTCATCCCAAAAGCTCCTTCAACCTATAAACAACTTCAGCAAAGTTTTAGGATACAAAATCAATGTATAAAAATTACTAACATTCTATACACCAACAACAGCCAAGTTGAGAGCGAAATCAGGAATTCAATCTCATTCACAATTGCCACAAACAGGATAAAATACCTAGGAATAGAGCTAACTGGAGAGGTAAAAGATCTCTACAATGAAAATTACAAAACACTGCTCAAAGAAATCAGAGATGACACAAACAAAATGAAACATTCCATGTTCATAGATAGGTAGAATCAATATTGCTAAAATGGCCATACTTAGGGCAATCTGTAACTGCTCAAAGCAATTTACAGAATCAGTGTTATTCCTATCAATCTACCAATGACATTCTTCACAGAAATAGAAAAAACTATTTTAAAATTTATATGGAGGCAAAAAAAGAGTTCAAGCAGCCAAGGCAATCCTAAGCAAAAAGAACAAAGCTGGGGGCATTACATTACCCAACTTCAAACTATATTACAGGGCTACAGTAACCAAAACAGCATGATACTTGTACAAAAACAGACACATAAACCAGTGGAACAAAATAGAGCGCCCAGAAAAAAAAAGTCACACATCTACAACTATTTGATCTTTAACAAAGCTGACATAGACAAGCATTGGGGAAAAACATCTTTGTTTTTTGTTTTTGTTTGTTTTTAGACAGAATCTTGCTCTGTTACCCAGGCTGGAGTGCAGTGGCACAATCTTGGCTTTCTGCAACCTCTGCCTCCCATGTCCAAGCAATTCTCATGCCTCAGCCTCCCAAGAATCTAGGATTACAGGGATGTGCCACCACACCCAGCTAATTTTTGTATTTTTAGTAGAGACAGGGTTTTGCTATGTTGGCCACGCTGGTCTCGAACTTCTGGCCTCAAGCAATCCACCTGCCTTGGCTTCCCAAAGTGCTGGGATTACAGAAAGGACTTATTCAATAAGCAGTGCTGGGACGACTGGCTAACCATATGCAGATGATAGAAACTGGACCCATTCTTACACCATTCACGGTGGATAAAAGACTTAAATGTAAAACCCAAAACTATAAAAACCTTGGAAGACAACCTAGGCAATACCATTCCAGACATAGGAACTGGCAAAGATTTCATGACAAGGATGCCAAAAGCAATCACTACAAAGGCAAAAATTGACAAGTGGGATCTAATTAAACTTAAGAGTTTCTGCAAGCAAAACTATCAACAGAGCAGACAGACAATCTACAGAATGGGAAAAAATTTTGTAAACTATGCATCTGACAAAGAACTAATATCCAGCATCTATAAGAAACAAATTTACAAGAAAAAAATACACAACCCCATTAAAAAGTGAGCAAAGGACATGAACAGACACTTTTCTAATGAAGACATATATGTGGTCAACAAGCATATCAAAAAAAACTCAATATCACTGATCATTAGAGAAATGCAAATCAAACCACTGTGAGATACCATCTCATACCAGTCAGAATGGCTATTATTAAAGTCAAAAAATAGCAGATGCTGGTAAGGTTGGGCAGAAAAAGGAATGCTTTGACATTTTTGGTGGGGGTGTAAATTTGTTCAACCATTGTGGAAAGCAGTGTGATGATTCCTCAAAGAGCTAAAAACAGAACTACCCTTTGACACAGCAATCCCATTACTGGGTATATACCCAAAGGAATATAAGTCATTCTACCATAAAGGCACATGCACACGTATGTTCACTGCAGCACCCTTCACAATAGCAGAGACATGGAATCAACCTAAATGTCCATCAATGGCAGACTGGACAAAGAAAATATAGTACATACACACCATGGAATACTACTATGTAGCCATAAAAAAGAATGAGATCATGTCTGTTGCGGGAACATGGATGGAACCTGAGGCCACCATCCTTAGCAAACTAATGTAGGAAGAGAAAGCCAAATATCACATGTTCTCACTTATAAGTGGGAGCTAAATGATGAGAACACATGGATACAAAGAGGGGAACAAGAGAGTTTTGGGCCTACTTGAGGGTGGAGAGTGGGAGGAGGGAGAGGATCATAAAATATCTATCTAGGCCGGGCGCGGTGGCTCACACCTGTAATCCCAGCACTTTGGGAGGCTGAGGCAGGCGGATCACAAGGTCAGGAGATCCAGACTATCCTGGCTAACACGGTGAAACCCCGTTTCTACTAAAAATACAAAAAAATTAGCCAGGCGTGGTGGCGGGTGCCTGTAGTTCCAGCTACTCGGGAGGCTGAGGCAGGAGAATGTCCTGAACCCGAGAGGTGGAGCTTGCAGTGGGCCAAGATCACACCACTGCACTCCACCTGGGTGACAGAGGAAGACTCGTCTCAAAAAAAAAAAAAAATTTATATAGTACCTGGGTCACAAAGTAATCTGTACAACAAACCCCAATGACACAAGTTTACCTATGTTGGCAAACTGCACACATACCACTGAATCTAAAATAAAAGTTTTTTTAAAAAAAAGAAGAATAAATAAGACCTAGTATTTGATAGCACAATAGGGTGACTACAGTCTATCATAGTTTAATTGTACACTTAAAATAACTAAAAGAGTATAATTAGATTATTTGTAACACAAAGGATAAATGCTTGAGGGGATAGATACCCCGTTTTCCGTAATGTGATTATTATACATTGCATTCTGTATCATAAAATCTCATGTACCTTATAAATACATACACCCACTATGTACCCACAAAAAATTAAAAATAAAAATAATTTAAATAATTTTTATATATTTTTTAAGTTTCAAGATCATGAAAGATAAGGAAAAACTGAGGAACTGTCACAGATTGGAAAAAATAAGGAGACACGACAACTTGTTTTTCAAGTTTCAATTTCAAAACAAATTGTTTTTCCTACTCTTACACACTTAACAGTCACCACACCACACAACATAACACAGAATACTTCTGACGGATTGGGAACAGGAGGTTCTCCATACTCCAAGCAATTCTCCAGCGAACAACAACTAAGTGTTGTAAAATTCAATTCAATTCTGACATTATCTGCCTGGAGTTAGAGTCAGATCCCACACACAATACTGCCCCCCAACTTCAGATGCCAGTAACAGGGTAGTCACCCATACTTCTTCCTGACTGGCTATAAATCAGGGTATCTATGATCCCCTTCTTAGGTTCAATTACTTTACCAGGATGGCCCACAGAACTCAAGAAAACACTTCCATTTACCAGTTTATTATATTAATAAAGGATATGATAAAGGATATAGGTGAACAGCCGATGGAAGAGATGCCTAGGACAACGTATGTGAGAAGGGGCTTGGACCTTCCATACCCTCTACAGGTACACCACCCTCCAGGTACCTCCATGAGTTCAGCAATCTGGAAGCTCCCCAAACCCTATCCTTTTGCAGTCACAGTGGTGGAGGAGTATTGTTCTTCTGCAAAGAAATTCTGTCAGCCAGTCCTAACATCCTAACATTATTCATTCCAAGAAGTGGATGATAGCAACGGTGTTTTCCCTAGAACTGTCTGAGTTGTGGTTGGGAGCTGTTCCTGACTGTGAGGCTCTTGACAGTCCTGCTTCCAAGCCTGGATTTTCGGCCCTCTTAAGATTTTGTAAACTATCGTCTACTGTGTAAGAAATCTTTGTCTGATTAAACTAGCTAGTGTAGATTTTGTAGTTGACAATTGAAAGCCTACCATTTACTTGCTGTGTGCTCTTGAATAAATCATCTCAACTCTCTGGGCTTCAGTTTTCACATCAAAAATAATCAAGATTATTACTTCCTTTGCATTAAGTATTTAAGTGATATTTAAATGACTTTATTCCCTTAATTTCAGTACCTGCCATAAAGTAGGTTCTCACGAAGTGTGAGGTATCATTTTAGAAGAAGAGATGGCCTGATATTCAAAATGCAGTCTGTGGACCAGTGGCTTTGGCATTACTTGAGAACTGGTTAGAAATACAGAATCAGCAGGCACTGTGGTTCATGCCTGTAATCCCAGCAACTGAGGAGACAGAGGCGGGAGGATAGCTTGGACCTGGGAGTACAGAACTAGCCTGGGCAGCATGGCAAGATTCCATCTCTAAAGAAAAAATTTTTTGATTGGCCTGTGTGGTGACACATGCCTGCAACCCCAGCTACTTAGCACGCTAAGGCAAGAGGATCATTGAGCCCAGGGTTTTAAGGTTGTGGTGTGATTGCACCATTGCAATCCAGCCTGGGCAACAGAGCAAGACCCTGTCTCCAAAAAGAAAAAAAAAAATATATATATATATATATATATATGTATACATGTATATATATGCATGCAGAATCTTAGGTCTTACTCCAGATCTAGCAAATCAGAATTTGCATTATGGAAAGACCAAAAGACCCCAGTGATTCCCATCCATTAAAGTTGGAGAGGCAGTGGTATAGGGTGGTCATTAACAGTCAGACTGCCTAGGTTCAGATCCTGCCTTTGCTGTCAACAAGCTGTGAGACTGGATCAGTCTTCAATCTTTCTCTACCTCAGTTTCTTTATTTGTGAACTGAAGATAATTGCAGTCAGCTCCTCATAGTGTTGTTATGAGGCTTGTGATAGGTGTAATAATAGTCTCCCACAAAATGTCCACATCCTAATTCCCAGAACCTGTGAAAAGTTTACATGGAAAAGGGGAATTAAAGTTGCAGATGGAATTAAGGTGACTAATCAATTGAAAATAGGAAGACTATTCTGGATTATCCAGGTGAGCCCTCTATAACCGCAAGAGTTAAAAGATGGAAGAGGATAGTAGAAGCATGAGCATCAGTCAGAGAGCAAGAGATTTGAAGATGCTAAGCTTCTGGCTTTGCAGATAGAGGAAGGGGTCACAGTTGAGGAATGCAGGCAGCTTCTAGAAACTGAAAAAGGCAAGGAATTGGATTCTCCTCTAGAAGTCCCAGAAGGTATCAGCCCTGCCTTGAGCCCCATGGGACTCATTTCAGGCTTCTGACTCCTGGAAGTGTAAGATAATAAAGCTGTGTTGTTTTAAGGGAAAGAAAAAAAATCCTGTTCTTTGGAGTTTTATGGAGGCTTCATTATATAGGCATGATTGATTAAATCACTGGTTATGGGTGATCAACTCCTCTTCAGCCCCTCTCCACTCTCCCTTCCCTGGAGGTCAGGGGAAGGGGCTGAAACTTCCAACTCTCTAATCACACGACTGGTTCCCTGGCAATCAACCCCCATCTTGAGGCTATCCAGGAGTCCACAGTAATCACTCTTTTGTTGTTTCTATCATTCAGGAAATTACAAAACTCTTAGGGACTCTCTGTCAGAAACCGGAGTCAAACATCAAATAGTAGAAAAATGACTATCATAGCATCTCTGTCTGCAAAGAGTTTAGGGGCTCCTAAACTTCCTCTCATATTTTCTATTATTTCACAGCTAAATGCAATGCATAATCCTGGAACAGAAAAAAAATACATTAGTGGGAAAACTAGCAAAATCCAAATAAATCCTGTAATTTAGTTAATAGTAATTGAGTTCTAAGGTAAATTTCTTGGTTTCATAATTGTTCCATGGCCACATAAGATCTTAACAAAGGGAAGGAAAGTGAAGGGGATATGAGAACTCACTGAAATGTTTTTGCAACTCTTCTGTAAGTCTAACATGATCTCAAAATAAAGAAGTTTTTAAAAATGTGATGAGCACACCTTGGAATTTCTAGGACATCAGGAGTAGGACACTGGGTAAAACCAGTACACACTCACTAGTGTTAGGAAACAGTTTCAAAGGAAAACAGTTTCAAAAAATTCAGGGAAATGACAGACATGATCTCACATCCAGAGATCCTAAAGAGAAGGTGATTTAAGAAAAACAGTGGACTCCGATATAAACAGCAAAACAGAGGGATTTCTGAATCATCTTTCTGCCTCTCTCTTTCCCTCATAACCAATCAATCGTCTAATCCTATCAGTTCTACCTCCTAAATGCAGCTCATTTCTAACCCCTGCCCTCCGTTACTCTGTGCTGAACTAGTCGGTATTTTCTTCTTCCTCTTGACTAATGATTTCCCTTCCACAAGCTTTCTAAGTCTAACACATCCTAAGTTGATGTCACCGGAATATTTTTTAAAAACAGGAATCTAACCATTTTTCTCCTCTGTTCAAAAACTTTCAAGCTTATTCCATTTAGGATAAGCCCAATTTCCTTACTATAACATACAAAATCTTTCACTATTTAGTCAGTCCTTAACTTCAGCCTCATCTCTCTTTACTCCCCCAAAAAGTAGATTGCACTCCAGCTGCAGGATTAGTTACAAAGCCTGGATTATATCATCTACTCTGGCCTCTGTTCAAGTTATTCATTCTTCAGAGGATACCATATTAGCCTGCTTCTCTGTCCTGCAAGCTCTTATTTATTTTTACTCAAACAGCACTTCTGTTTCAGACAGACATTGATTCTTCACAATCTCTCTACCCTATTCTTCATGCCCTGCTAACAGAATTAACCCTATCCCTCTGCTACACTCCCCCAGGGCATTTTGAACACTGTTAACGAACACATACCACATTGCACATGGCTTCTGGTATATGAGCTATGAGCTTGATTCTCTTAGTAAAGTGTGACTCCTATGATGTCAAAGTTCATGTCTACTTCAGTTTTGAATCCCCAGCACTGGCTCACGACCTGGCTCTTAAGGGCCAGTCAACACCATTGATTAGATTGAACCGAATTAAAATATAATCAAATCTGATTCCATCGCATGCAAAGGGAGCAGGTGTTAAAGAAATCGATATAGCTGCATATGTTTCTATTGAACCCAAATTTTACAATGGCACAAAAAAACTGGGGAGAAAATAATACGTATATGATTATGGATGAACATAAAAGGGTGGTATAGAGCTACAAGTTTACTACTAGAAAGGCTAATAACCAGAATGATCTAGGCTTGAAAAACAAAAAACGTTATTGACAACAGAAAGGGCCCTAGTAGCTACATTAACTTCAAGAAGAATAAGTAAGGAGAAAGCCCACTCTTTGGGAAGATGAAAATAATGTCAAGGATTAAAAGCAGAAACCAGAATTCTTTAATTTTCGTTTTGCTTACCTCTTTTTCCCTCAAGGAGATATTCATATTATAAGGCACAGAAATAAAACCAGTTTGATTTGAAAGAAATTATATCAGTAGATTCAATTATATCCAAGGGTAAAAACAACTTGCTGATATGAACCATTTACACAAAATTACTGTCAGCAATTTGTAAGAAATTACGAAGGATAGAATTGTGCAAGGGCCTGAAGATGAAAAACAAAGCTGCAATTAAACACAGAGTAAACATGCCGGTACACTCCAGCCTGGATGATAGAGACAGCAAGTGAAGAAAAAGAAAAGAAAACAAAAGGAAAGAAAGAAGAGAGAAAAAAGAAAGGAAGGAAGGAACGAAGGAAGGAAGGGAGAGAAGGGAGGAAGGGAGGAAGGAAGGAAGGAAGGAAGGAAGGAAAGAAAGAGAGAAAGAAGAAAGAAAGACAGAGAAAGAAAGAAAAGAAAAGAGAAAGAAAGAGAAAGGAGAAAGAGAGGGAGGGAGGGATAGAGAGAGGGAAGGAAGGAAGGAAGGAAACAAAGAAAAGAAAGAAGGAAAGAGAAAGAAAGAAAGGAAGGAAGAAAGAAAGAAAGAAAGAAAGAAAGAAAGAGAAAGAAAAGAGAGAGGGAGGGAGGGAGGAGAGAGACTCATCACACATTTTAGGAACCACGAGTCTCTCAGTTTAATATTGAACTCAAATTATACAATAGTTATTTGAGAAATGATTTGTCAGATATTGTCAAGCTGTGCTATCCAATATCATAACCACTAGTCATTTAAATTTAAATTGACTAAATTTAAATTATTTAAAATTTTAAAAAATTTACAAACTGTCTACTGAGTTGTACTAGCCACATTTCCAGCATTTAGTAGTCACAGATAGCTAGCAGGGTACCATATGGGGCAGCACAGGTCACAGAACATTTCCATCATTGCAGAAATTTCCCTTGGACAGTGCTGTTAAAGAAAATAGTGATCACCAGAAACCGTATAATTAATTGAGAATGTTACACTGAACTAATAAAATCTCTATCATTTGATAGAACTGTTACACTGTTGGAGACGGGAATTGCTGTCAACAGACTCTCTTGATTTCAGCAAAATATCCAACAAAATTCCTTATGAAACCCTAGTTGATAAAAATGAAGAAATAGGGACATGACATAATATAATTGAACAAACAACAGTCCCCACAGAGTGCTGATTGATGAACTAATATAATTTGGGGAAGAATGATCCACTAGTTTATCCCAAAATCTTGTCATTGACCTTCTCTTGCTGAATATTTTTATCAGTAATTTGTCTGACAAAAAGAATGGTTATGAAGTTTTCAAATTACAAAGTAATTTTGAGCTTATTTTATAACGTTCTGGAGATCAGTTTGCTAAAATATATCAAAATTGGTCACCACTGTATTTCCAGCAGCCAGCACAATGTTATGCACATTGTGGATTTTTTAAAAAATATGTTGGGCCGGGAGCAGTGGTTCACAGGTGTAATCCCAGCACTTTGGGAGGCTGAGGCGGGGTGGATCACAAGGTCAGGAGTTCGAGACCAGCCTGGCCAACATGGTGAAACCCCATTTCTACTAAAGATACAAAAAAATTAGCTGGGTGTGGTGACGTGCGCCTGTAACCCCAGCTACTCAGGAGGCTGAGGCAGGAGAATTGGTTGAACCTGGGAGGCGGAGGTCACAGTGAGCTGAGATCACACCATTGCACTCCAGCCTGGGTGACAGTGCAAGACTCCGTCACAAAAAAAAAAAGTCAAATAAAATTTGAATAAAGTGAGGAAAAAAGCAAATTATAAAAAAACTATGTAATATAATAATAATTTGAAATAAATGCACATGTACTATATTGCAAATGTAATAATATAATATACATATGTGCATAGAGAAGAACACCGTGCAGACATACACTAAAATGTTAATAATATGTATCTCTGGTAATAATATTTATCTCCCTGACAATGAGTTAGGAATCATCTTTGTTTTCTTCTTTTAGCTCATCTGTACTTTCTAAAAGTTCTGTTATAAACGGATGGCTCTTTAGCCTAAGAACAACATTTTAAACAAGGAGCAATGGCAAATACTGTATATTTGATAAAAGAACCAATATTCAAAAGGAAAAAAGCCTATTTCAACATGCTAGAACAATAGCCCATAATGTACAAGAGGAAGCTTAAAAAGTATATGTAAGAAAATCTAGGTTTTAAATTCTGAAAATCCTCTGGAAAAGTACAGTTTGGAGGAGACTAGCCTAACAACTATTTTGGTAAGATAAACATAAAATTTTTAAATAAATTGAGTACCAAAATTTCCAAGAGTGACAATGGACTCAGAAGACATTTACAGGATTTAACTTGCCCAGAACAGAGAGAGTGATGGTTCCTCTGTACTCAGTCACTTTGTTTTATCAAGTAGAGCTTACCAAAAGGTTGAGAACCAGAAAACCGAATGTACTAAGAATCCTACAACATGAGGAAAATTGGCAGAATTGGTCATTTTTAGCCTAAAATAGAGAAACCATAGGAATTCCTTGATACCTTGTCTTCAATACGTACTTGAATAGTTATCACATGGAAAAGAACTATCACATGGAAAAGAAGATCAGGTCAGCAATGCAGAGAACTTACAGGAGATCAGATTTCCACTTGGTGTAAGAGAAAACAAAACAAGGAAAAAATAAATTGAATTCATAAAAACCTGCATATGAATGTTTATAGCAGCTTTATTCATAATTGCTAAAACTTGAAAGCAACCAAAATGCCCTTCAGTAGACAAATGCGTAAATAAATTGTGGTACATCCAAACAATGGAATATTATTTCATGCCATAAAGAAATATTTATCGGTCGCATGCAGTGGCTCACGCCTGTAATCCCAGCTCTTTGGGAGGCCGGTGGGGGCAGATCATTTGAAGTCAGGAATTTGAGACCAGCCTGGCCAACCTGGTGAAAACCCCGTCTCTACTAAAAATATAAAAATTAGCTGGGTGTGGTGGTACATGCCTGTAATCTCAGCTACCCAGGAGGCTGAGGCAGGAGAATTGCTTGAACCTGTGAGACGAAGGTTACAGTGAGCTGAGATCATGCCACTGCACTCCAGCCGGGGTGACAGAGCAAAACTCCATCTAAAAATATATATATATATATTTATCAAGTCATAAAAAGCCATGGAGAAAACTTAAATCCATATTTTTAACTGAAAGAACTCAATCTGAAAAGGTTATGTGCTGCATAATCCCAACTATATATATGGATTTCTGGAAAAGACAAAACAATAGAGACAGTAAAAGGATCAGTGGTTGCTAGGAGTTTCGGGAGAGGGAGGAATGAATAGGTGTAGCATAGAGGATTTTGAGGGCAGTGAAACTGTTCTGTATAATACCATAAAGGTAGATTCATGTCACTGTATATATACATTTGTCAAAACTCTTAAGATATACAGCACAAAGAGTGAAGCCTAATGGAAATTATGGCCTTTGGTTGATAATGATATGTCGATGTTGGTTCGTTGACTGTACCATATGTACCACTCTGGTGTGGGATGATGATATTGGGGGTAGCTATGTGTGTGTTAGGGGAAGAGTACATGGGAGATTCTCTGTATTTTCCACTCAGATTTGCTGTGACCCAAAACTTCTCTAAAAATAATAGTCTACTGGTTAAAAATAAATAAATAAATAACAAAAAAGACATTGAACTCCTTTGTGAGGTAGCAATCTGCCCGTCACTGTATATAAAGGCTGAGAGAATGGCTGTCAAGAATACTACAGAAGGAATACCTGAATTATAGAGAAATTGTATGTCTAACCTCTACATTTTCTCCCACCTCTTAAGTTCCTATCATTTATTCATTCAACAAATACACTTTCTAGTTATTTTTAAGCGTGAGATATTTGTACCTCTGGGAATATGTGATGGTAGACCAGTAGATACCCAAAGCCACAGAGTACGCAGGGTGTATCCTCCAAGAGCATTGATTTTTTTAGATTTTTAAGCTAAAGCTTATTTTATTCACAGAAATTCCATTATTTATAAGCACCTTAGAAACAAACAGATGTTCTGATTAATTTCCTCTTTCTGTTTCCCTCTTTGAAGTACATTATGGTCATACAGTATGTGCAGAGAGAAAGTAAAACAATTTATTTCTATTGTAGAAAAAAATTAATACATTTTGTGTGCTGATATGAACAGCAAAACTAAAGAAAGAAAAAGAGAGAAGCCAGAAAGAATGAGCATGTTAATGAGAGAAATGTTAAATATGTAAAGATAATTGAATACAACTTGAAATCATGCAATGTCATAAAAGCATTCCTATTGCTACCTTCACATTACCAATAAACTGAAATTAGTCATATAACTATGTTCTCTGCATGTCAGCGCACTTCATTCAAGCATGAAGACAAACTCACTGACAACCTAGAAAAATCAACATCCTTGACGTGTCTTTACACTGTTAGAGGTACATGTTGTCTCAAACTTCCTCATTCAATCAACAAAGTAATTGCTCTCCCTTCTAAGCTCCCACCCACTAAATTACTCTGAGAAATGCTTTTCAAACCACTCTCAGAGGACCATCACATTTTTCTGGGGAAGGAATTAGGAAACTTACTACTCTGCTTACAAAGCCAGTGGTTTGGTGCTGGGGTCTGGTTTACAACCCTGGCTGGGAGACTGGCCTCAGGGAAGAGGGTATCCCAGCCCAGGGCTCAAGGACTAACTCATTAGGAGCCCTCCTTCCAGAAGGCACTGTTCATTTACACCAACAGGTGTATGTATACCTGTTGTTTATGTCCATTTACAAAATTCTCCTAAAAGCAATTTAATAGCGAAAGAGAACCCGGTACATCAAAAACCGGACTCCGTATTTACAAGATTCTATAGAAAGGTAAGTACACAAGATCTAGAGAATGCACTGGGCGTCTCCTTCCTGTGAATATTTGAAGTTTACATTTTTATTTTATTTAAGTTATGGAGGATATGTATTTGTTTTCTCTCAGTGCCATAAAAATAGTTTATCTACAAGAAATCTTACAAAAGTCAGGTCAGGACTCCTGCCTAATGAATAAAAACCAGATGTCAAGGAAACTTCTGCCATAGGACTTTTGCTTCTATGCTTCTAATAATGGTGCAGAACTATGACTGCACCAATATTTTGTTGTTGATGGGTTTGATTTTGGTTTTGGGGTTTTGGTTTTGGTTTTTAGTATGGGGAAGTTTCAGTCAGGAAAAGTAAGGCTAGAAGTAAGGTTTGTCTAGAGATTGGCCAGACATAGCGAGGAAACAAACTTGAGATTTACTGCAAGAACAAAATGCTTATCATACAAAAAGGGCTCCTGGAAAAGATGTGATGGATGTCATTGGGGTGCTTCCTCTTTCACTGAGAAATCAGGAGGCGCTCGAGTCTTGAAGATTACACACACACAGGGGACCAAGCCCTCGAGCTCAATACCTGTAATCCCTATAAATCTAAGAAGCAAGGAAACTGATGGTGTCTTTGGTTCTTTGCCTGTTTAGGGGGTCTCAGCAACTCCCTAGTGGAAGGCAGGATTTTCCTGTTACACGGCAGTGGTAAGATCAGGGCAATCAATAAACATCAGATACACAATAGATTACCTGGGTTTCTAGGTGTCAGGAGTAGCTGGTTTTCAGAGAGCTGCCAAATACTTTTTTATTCAGTTTTTCATTCTTTCAACAAATATTGTTGAATGTGCCTGGCACTATCCTTTCTAGTTATACCGCAATAAACAAGCCCTTTTCCTTCAAGAAGCTTACATTCTAATGGGGAAAATGAGGGAGGAGAAGGAAAAAGAAGGAACAACCAGTAGCTGCTGACCAGAGGTCCCAAGGTAGACCACCACAAAGTGCTTTTTAGTCCAGCATCCTACTATCCTCCATCCTCCACATCTCGTAAAGCCTATGTAATTGGTGGAAGGCTCTAACTGGGTTTTTGAGACAAAAGGCTATTTTCCAGCAGCAGCCCAGAATTCGGATTACCATTTAGGAGCACTTCTATGGAAAGTCAGTATTAATTTCTGAGCTTGCGGGGTTGTCTTTCTACTCATCTCCATTTCCCAGGTTCCTATGAGTAGCAGTGAACATAGCGGAAATTGTACGAGCTTTAGAGCCACACCCACTGAGGAAGTTGGAAATTAGGTGACCTTGAATACATTACTTAGTCTAAGTTTAGTCATATGTAAAATGTGGAAAATACCTAACTCATTATCTGATTATAAAATGAAATGATGTACAGAAGGTCTCTACTAGAGTGTCTGGCACATGGCAAGTGCTTTTGACATATACCTATTATTATTATTATTATTATTATTATAGGGGTTGTCATTTCCTCCTTAACAACTTGCCAAATTCCTTGCCAAACAACACCAAGAGATGCATGTATGGCTGTGCTAGCCCCAGGGAAGTGAGGAGTTATGAAAACCACCCTGCAGGGGCCTTCAGAATCCATGTGGCTGGGTGTACTCAGTTATACCCACAGAAGTCTTATATAAATTTTAATGACTGCCCAATGTTATAAAATATTGCAAACTCCTTCCCAAATTGACTGAGAAGTTAGCCCTGGAAGTTTAGTTGTTAAGCCCTCCCCTATGGACACCGAATTTGTTAAAATATTATACACCTCCTCAAAGTGGCATAAGATTCTTTGAAGCTATGGTTGTTCTTTAAGGAGACAGAACCAATAGGAGATAGATTAGATGATAGATAGATAGATAGATAGATAGATAGATAGATAGATAGATAGATAACTAGATATAGAGATATATGAGAGGAGCTTTATTAGAGGAATTGGCTCACCCAGTATGGAGGCTGAGAAGTTCCACTATAGACTGTCTGCAAGCTGGAAAACCAGACAAGTTGGTTGTATAGCTCACCCTAAGTTGGAAGGTCTAAGAACCAAGGAAACTGATGGTACCTGAGGCCAAAGGCCCAAGAGCCCCCAGAAGGCCGCTGGTGCCAGTCCCAGGGTCCAAAGGCCAAAGAACCTGGTGTTCTGATGTCCAAGGGCAGGAGGAGAAGAGTGTTCCACTCTAGTGGGGAAAAAAAGAAAGGAAGCAGCATGACCTGAATATTCCTCTGTTTCTGCCTGCTTTGTCCTAGTCAGGCCCCCAGCTGATTGGATGGTACTTGCCCACACTGAGGGAAGGTCTTCCCCACTCAGTCTGCTGATTTATGTGCCAATCTCCTCCAAAAACACCTGCACAGACATATCCAGAAACAATACTTCAACAGCCATGTAGGCATCCTTCAATCCAGTCAAGTTGATACTTCAAATTTACCATCACAGCTGGGGTTAACCTAAAAGTGCCAAAACCAGTTGCCCACTAAAGACTCCTCTGATGATCAGCCAGAACCCAGGCTTTGCCGTGGACGAACAGCTCCTCATACTGCATAGGTCATCTGGTGTGGAGTGGGGTGGAGGAATTAATCTCGTGTTGGCTACACAGCTAGATGTGTAGATGTGCAAAGTGAACAAAAAGACAAGAAGGATAAAGCAAAGGTTACCAAGGCGTTGGTATTTGAGGGTATCTAGGACCTAGGAGGCTTCCCCAGATGCCTCTGTCACTACCCCCAATACCAAAGTTTTCTTATATGCTTGTAGGGAAACATAGAGGAGAGCAAGTTACCTTCTAAACACACACCAAAAGGCAGAGGAGGGGATTTTAGTTCTGTTGAGGATAAAATGGAGGACAAAGATGTAAGGAGGAGGCAAAAAGGCAGGTAGGTGAGAGCTACTTGAATGAAAGGGTCGCAGAGGGTATTCACAGTGAGATGCTTTTGAGAAAGCTCAGGCTTCCAGGGAGGCAGGAAGAATTGCCAGGTGAGGCTACTCAGTGGCAGGGAGGTGAAGAGAAAATAGCCATTTTCCATTTTTATATGAAAAGTGCAAATTGCGTGAATGACAGCAAAGCCATCACTCATGCCTTTGTAAAACATACAGATGAGAATGTGGTCCAGAAATGTAAATCCCTGTGCACAGAAGTGAAAGATTTGGGGATGAAGGTAGTTCTGCTCTTCCCTGAGACAAAGCCTCTTTGCCCAGTGAGCCTCATGTACATAAGTTTTTACCACCAGGTTAAGGAAGATAAGCAGAACAGACTGTTCATTATGACTTGTCAGAGGAAAGCAAGAAAACGGTAATGTCTGGAGTGTTACTTAAGTTTGTTACTCAAGAGTGTTACACCCTGGCTTGAGTAGGTGCAAGTCAGAAAAGCAGCCTTTTTTTTCTACTCTGGGCTTGATGGAGTTCACAGCAGCTGTGGGAGTGTAGATAGAGGGAAGGCTATGATTTGTGGAACTGGTGGTGTCTCATGGGATGGTACTGGGAGTTCTGGAATGGGCCTGCTGTGGGATTCAGACATGCCTTATTGTTTAGGAAACTAGAGAATAGGTTGCATAGAAGCCCATTTCTTGTGTGCCTGAGCAGCCTCTAAGGAGAAAACTCAGGTCTGAGAAGGAGCCATGCATACTGAGTTTGGCTAATAACAAAAGATTAAGTTTCAGTGGGAGATGGACAGGGAAGTATGAGCCCAAAATGGGGGCTGTTATTCTGATATATCTCCAGTTGTACTCATAATTGGGTCCTAGAGAGAAGAGAAAGGCTGTAAGTAAAAATCTGAAAAGGAGGCTTAAAACTCAGCAAGACCTTAGTACAGCTTTGAGGTCTTGCTCCCAGAGTGTAGCACAGCAGAAAAATGGAGTCCTCCTTTTTGCTACAACCCACCCCACAGCAGGGCTTCACAAGGCTTCCAGGATCCATCAGTGCCTAAGGACATAGAAGGATCGAGCAGTGGTGCCCCACAATAGTTAAGTGGTTTGTGATGGCATGTGAGACCATCTCTGTTGGCAAAAATTCTTCAGGGGCACATTACAAGAAATTGAGTTTCTGTGAAAACAGGAGAGGCCAGAGTCAGTGTAACTGGTGTTGTTCACACTGTAATGAGACAATGTCATGTTGTTGTTGATCATGTGAACTTGATAATTAAACCTGGATTCAAATTCAGGTTCCACACTAACTGGTTATGTGACCTTGTGCAAATGATTTACTAACATCTCTGGATCTGTTTTCTCATCTGCAAAATAGGGATAATCACGAGACCTAATTTAGAGCTGTTGTGAGGATTAAATAAGTAAAGAGCTTGAAAGAGTTCCTGGCATATAAGAAATGCTCAACAAGTGTTCGATATTTGTTATTGTTTGTTTTGCTTTGTTTCGTTTACTAATATGTGTACCTATGTGTACCTACTGACAGGTGATACCTAAGAAAATATGTGAAAGAAATAATTTCTTCATCGACAACAAAAGAACTTTTTATCACCAACAATAAGACTTGAGGGACTTCTACTGGGCTCATTGATTTATTTTTCTTTTAACTTTTTAGTTTTAGAGGTACATGTGCAGGTTTGTTATATAGGTAAACTTACATCACACGGGTTTGTTGTACAGATTATTTTATGACACAATAGTCATTTTTTTTCTGCTCCTCTCCCTCCTCCCACCCTTTACCCTCAAGGAGACCTCAATGCCTATTGTTCTCTTCTTTGTGTCCATGAGTTCGTATCATTCAGCTCCCACTTATAAGTGAGAACATTTGGTTTTCTGTTCCTGCGTTGGTTTGCTAAGGACGATAGCCTCCAGCTCCATCCATGTTCCTGCAACAGACATGATCTCATTCTTTTTTTATGGCTGAATAGTATTTCATGGTGTACATGTACCACATTTTATTTATCCAGTCTGTCACTGATGGACATTTAGATGGATTCCATGTCTCTGCTATTGTGAATAGTGCTGCAGTGAATATTTGCATGCATGTGTCTTTATGGTAGAATAATTTATATTCCTCTGGGTATATACCCAGAAATGGGATTGCTGGGTGAAATGGTAGTTCTGTTTTTAGCTCTCTGAGGAATCAATATGCTGCTTTCCGCAATGGTTGAGCTCCCACCAATGAATCTCCTATTTTCTCTCATAATCTTTCACTTGGATTACTATAATGCCCACCTGAGTGCACCTGGCTTCAATTCCACCCTCCATGTTACTCTTGGTATAAATTACAACCACAGTTATCTAGAGCCCTAGTTTTCTCAAGGAACAGGTGAGTTTCCTTTTCATCTTATAGCAGAAAGTGGAGTGGCTACTCATTGATTTACAAATTTAAAAGTCCTGACTTGCTCAGTGTGACCCTGGAAAAAAGCACAAACAGCTCATATCTCTTAACACCCTACACTTGATCTTCCCAAGTTCAGTGTTTTTCATGTCCCTGCATCTCTTTGGATAACCTTATGAAACCCAACAAGGAGCCAACTCAAGATGAGTAACGGTGTAGTGACTCAGAAAAGAACAAGATGTCTCTGAGTGAAAGAAAACAGTGTGCTCCAACAGCAGGAAACCAGGAGCAGTAATCAACAGGAGAGCCAAAACGCGGTCTTGAAGCAGCACAGCTGCCAACTGCTAAAAATTTCCTCAGGTTGCAAATGAATTAAAATAGTAACTGTGCTCTGGGTAAACTCCAGTGTCTAAAATATGTTGCCTTCCCCAGTCTCCTTAAGTAAGGTTACCTTTTGAGGCATGCTCTTTAAACATCTCTTTGGAACAGGAATTTCCCAAGCTTCTATTTTGCTGTATGAAGCAAAATAGAATCTACCCAATGAGGAAGGATCTGTCAATTCACTTTTTATTTTTAGCTCTTGGGATGTAGTTGTGGTATATACTGCTAGCTTCCAAACCAATATCCTTCTTTTCTTTTTATTTTATTAACAGAGTCCACATTTCAGAGGGCACAGTAATGTTTACAGATAAAACTTATGTTACCCAGGTTTCCTTACATATAGCAGTAGCCACATGACATAGAGTTCTGGTTCAGAAAATAGAAGCAGAAGTCATTGAATAGGGCTTCTGGAAAAATTCTTAAAAAGACTCAGCTAGCACACACCTTTTTTTTCTCCTTTTTCCTTTATCCTGTCTGAGATACAGGTATAAGGGCTAGAAATGTAGCTGTAGCCATCATCTTGCAAACATAAAGGCAAGAGAATCATAAAGACCTTGACCCAAAGAGCATCAAGCTGCTGAACTAATGCCAGCAAATACTTACCTCTAGACTTCTTGTTATAATAGAAAATAAATCAAAATTTGATTAATTACTAATATTTGTGTCTGCTATAACATGTACCTGATTTTATTTTATTTTATTTTTTTATTATTATTATACTTTAAGTTTTAGGGTACATGTGCACAATGTGCAGGTTAGTTACATATGTATACATGTGCCATGCTGGTGTGCTGCACCCATTAACTCGTCGTTTAGCCCTAGGTATATCTCCGAATGCTATCCCTCTCCCCTCCCCCCACCCCACAACAGTCCCCAGAGTGTGATGTTCCCCTTCCTGTGTCCATGTGTTCTCATTGTTCAATTCCCACCTATGAGTGAGAACATGCGGTGTTTGGTTTTTTGTCCTTGCCATAGTTTACTGAGAATGATGATTTCCAGTTTCATCCGTGTCTCTACAAAGGACATGAACTCATCATTTTTCATAGCTGCATAGTATTCCATGGTGTATATGTGCCACATTTTCTTAATCCAGTCTATCATTGTTAGACATTTGCCTTGGTTCCAAGTCTTTGCTATTGTGAATAGTGCTGCAATAAACATACGTGTGCATGTGTCTTTATAGCAGCATGATTTATAGTCCTTTGGGTATATACCCAGTAATAGGATGGCTGGGTCAAATGGTAATTCTAGTTCTAGATCCCTGAGGAATCACCACACTGACTTCCACAATGGTTGAACTAGTTTACAGTCCCACCAACAGTGTAAAAGTGTTCCTATTTCTCCACATCCTCTCCAGCACCTGTTGTTTCCTGACTTTTTAATGATTGCCATTCTAACTGGTGTGAGATGGTATCTCATTGTGGTTTTGATTTGCATTTCTCTGATGGCCAGTGATGGTTAGCATTTTTTTCATGTGTTTTTTGGCTGCATAAATGTCTTCTTTTGAGAAGTGTCTGTTCATGTCCTTCACCCACTTTTTGATGGGGTTGTTTGTTTTTTTCTTGTAAATTTGTTTGAGTTCATTGTAGATTCTGGATATTAGCCCTTTGTCACATGAGTAGGTTGCGAAAATTTTCTCCCATTCTGTAGGTTGCCTGTTCACTCTGATGGTAGTTCCTTTTGCTGTGCAGAAGCTCTTTAGTTTAATTAGATCCCATTTGCCAATTTTGGCTTTTGTTGCCATTGCTTTTGGTGTTTTAGACATGAAGTCCTTTCCCATGCCTATGTCCTGAATGGTAATGCCTAGGTTTTCTTTTAGGATTTTTATGGTTTTAGGTCTAATGTTTAAGTCTTTAATCCATCTTGAATTAATTTTTGTATAAGGTGTAAGAAAAGGATCCAGTTTCAGCTTTCTACATATGGCTAGCCAGTTTTCCCAGCACCATTTATTAAATAGGGAATCCTTTCCCCATTGCTTGTTTTTCTCAGGTTTGTCAAAGATCAGATAGTTGCAGATACGCAGCGTTATTTCTGAGGGCTCTGCTCTGTTCCATTGATCTATATCTCTGTTTTGGTACCAGTACCATCCTGTTTTGGTTATTGTAGCCTTGTAGTAGAGTTTGAAGTCAGGTAGCGTGATGCCTCCAGCTTTGTTCTTTGGGCTTAGGATTGACTTGGCGATGCGGGCTCTTTTTTGTTTCCATATGAACTTTAAAGTAGTTTTTTCCAATTCTGTGAGGAAAGTCATTGGTAGCTTGATGGGGATGGCATTGAATCTATAAATTACCTTGGGCAGTATGGCCATTTTCACGATATTGATTCTTCCTACCCATGAGCATGGAATGTTCTTCCATTTGTTTGTATCCTCTTTTATTTCATTGAGCGGTGGTTTGTAGTTCTCCTTGAAGAGGTCTTTCACATCCCTTGTAAGTTGGATTCCTAGATATTTTATTCTCTTTGAAGCAATTGTGAATGGGAGTTCACTCATGATTTGGCTCTCTGTTTGTCTGTTATTGGTATATAAGAATGCTTGTGATTTTTGTACATTGATTTTGTGTCCTGAGACTTTGCTGAAGCTGCTTATCAGCTTAAGGAGATTTTAGACTGAGACAATGGGGTTTTCTAGATATACAATCATGTCATCTACAAACAGGGAGATTTTGACTTCCTCTTTTCCTAAATGAATACCCTTTATTTCCTTCTCCGGCCTAATTGCCCTGGCCAGAACTTCCAACACTATGTTGAATAGGAGTGGTGAGAGAGGGCATCCCTGTCTTGTGCCAGTTTTCAAAGGGAATGCTTCCAGTTTTTGCCCATTCAGTATGATATTGGCTGTGGGTTGGTCATAGATAGCTCTTATTATTTTGAGATACGTCCCATCAATACCTAATTTATTGAGAGTTTTTAGCATGAAGGGTTGTTGAATTTTGTCAAAGGCCTTTTCTGCATCTATTGAGATAATCATGTGGTTTTTTGTACCTGATTTTAAAAAGGACTGATAAAGTAGCTTAAATGGGAAATAACAGAAGTAACTAATATACTATCCATGATCTATGATGTATCCTTTCTTTTGTGCATGTGATGTGTGTGTATGCATGCACATCCATAGGTATAATACGTTAACACTCAGATGATGTTATGTACTGAATGTTTGTGTCCCTGCAAAATGTGTATGTTGAAGCACTAACTGCCCCTACCCCCACCATGTGATGGTGTTTAGAGATGTCTTTGGAAGATAATTAGGGTAAGATGAGGTCATGAGGTTTCAGCCCTCATGATGGGACGATGGGACGATGGGACTAGTGCTTTTATAAGAAGAGATATCAGAAAGCTCTCTCTGTCTCTCCATGCATGCACATGTGTGAAGAAGAGGTCATGTCAGCATACAGCAAGATGGCAGCCACCTAGAAACCAAGAGAAGAGGCCTCAAGATAAAACCTACCTTCCCAACACCTGGACTTCCCATCCATTTGTCTATGAGAAATATATTTCTGTTGTTTAAACCACCAGTCTGTGTATTTTGTTGTGGCAGTCCTAGCTGACTAAGACAGATTATTTCTGATTCCCAAAGAGGATCAGTTAGTATTTCTGTGGCCCCATCTCTACATAGCAACAATATCAACTTTAGCATAATTAACTTGTCCTTCTGAGTCATTTTTATGCCAATATATAGATATCAGTAGGACCAACAGTGTCAAAAAACACATTATACTTCAAAATGTTTTTATTAATTATATTCAACACCTCTAGTATCACATTCTCTCACTGAATACAGGCCTTAGGAGAATGAACTTTCTTATTTCTCTAATTAATTTTCTTGAGAAAGCCCACTTATGCCACTTTTGCCCTTTTTGTCTTCAAAGATTGAGGTGGAGTCAGTTAGCTAAACAAACAATGCCCATATGTGTCCCATGAGTAAAGAGGAGGAGACAGGCTATGAAACCCCAGCATCTTAATAGTTTTCTGATTAAGCAAATTATTTTATATTTTTAGATTTATTTTTATATGAACTACCCATTTGTATCTCATACGCTAGATACACTTAATGATTATCATCTATTTAATAAATTCTTAAGATACAATGGGCCTACCTCACAGATATTGCAGGTTCTGTTCCAGGTCATCAAAGTAAAGCAAATATCACAATGAAGTGAGTCACACACTTTTTTTTATTTTGGAGTGCATATAAAAGTTATGTGTACACTATACTGTAGTCTATTAAGCATTCAATAGCATTATCTCTAAAAAATGTACATAAGTTAATTTATGTACATTTTAATGTACATAATTTAAAATAAGTTATTGCTTTAAAAAATTGTAGACACACAGACACAAAGTGAGCATATGCTTTCGAAAAAATGGCATCAATTTTCAATTTGTAAAAATACACAATAAAGTGAAGCACAATAAAACCGGTATGGCTGTATATCTTTCCCAACTTCAAAATATTTACTGTGATAACAAGCCTTGTCACCTGGAACTCTCCTACCTTGAAATTATTGTCAACATTCAAATATGTCAATCCGTTAGTGACAACCTAAGACCTCAAGGCTTTGAAAGGGTCTTTGAAAAAAAAAAAAAAAAGTCCACAGTCCAAAGTCTCATCTGAGACAAGTCAAGTCCCTTCTGCCTACGAGCCTGTAAAATCAAAAACAAGTTAGTTACTTCCAAGATACAAAGGTATTGGGTAATACACCCATTCCAAAAGGGAGAAGTCAGCCAAAACAAATGGGCTACAGGCCCTGTGAAAATTTCACTTAACTATAATAAGGAGTTCTTATTTATTTACTTGCCCAGGGGCTTGACGGGAATTATTGCACCCTAATAGGACTCAATGATAAAAATTATTTTGTTTTCCACATCAGAAATTTTATGTAAGAGACAGTAGTATAAAGCCTGGATTTTTGGAATCAGACCTAGGTTCAAAGTTCAACTTCAACACTCTATATTGCAGAGCTTCCCACTATCGATCTTCCTCTACCTGTTAATACAATTTTAGCTCAGGTTGGTGAAAAACATTGATCCTTTGGTTGAGTTCCCCAAGAGTAGCCTCACTGAAATAATCTAGCAACAGTAATTTTATTCAAAGACAGGTTCTTAATACAAAAAGACCCAGAGTACCTAAAATTAAACTAACTTCTCCTATTAGAGTAATCAAGCCTTGAAGAGAGAAGCAATAGATTCTTTATTATTATTATAAACACTCAAGGAATATTTATAACATAGTGGAATCAAGTTGAGTCACCAAATTTACTGCTTGCTTAGATATGTCTAAAAATTACAGGAAATTGAAAAAGCAATACCCTTGTCGAGTTCATAAAAGCCAACCAGAAAACTACCAATTGAAAATGTAGTGAAAATTAACAAGATGAATCATCCAAATTGAAAAATGAATTCAATTCAACGTCATTTAGATGAATAAAAAAGCCTAGATTCTAGAGATAATACCTCAATGACATTTCCCATGTTGCTTTTGCAGATGAGTGACCTATGTCTTCAGTTCAGCAGCATAAAGGGAGCACTGTGGATCTCTGGCAATGTTTATTTGAGGAGTTTTCTAAAGTACTATGACTTCTGAGCTAGAAGCACTGATTAGAAAATTGAACTATGGCCCTATGTTTAAGAGATTATCATTTTTAATACCACAGACTAAAAATAGCACACAGATAAAATAATAAATCAAGGCCTTCTGTGATATACAGATGCAAAGTGGCTATCCCCAAATCACACAAGTCCTATCTAGTAAAAACAGAAATGACTTTGCATGTTCTCTCCCTCCCCAGGGTTCCTAGGGAGGTGAGGGTTCCTTTTATTAAACAGGTTTTCACACTTCCAATTATGACACAGTGAATTGATTGTGTAATCACATCCCAAACATTGAAGTCAGCCTAACTTTGTTTTGGTTTCTAAGGGGTGTGTTTGTTTTTTTCATTTCAACCCAGGATTGTGTATGTTTTCCTTGAGTTTTACCACTAAATGTGGAGCACTCACTTTCTTCTTAAATATGTAGGCTTATCTTATCATCTACAATACTTTCAGGTTACACTTTTGAGTATCTTAATTTAGAAAATCATTTTAACATAGGATTGTTTTGTAACCACTTAGCAAATTAAAGTTAATACTTTAGGCACAAGAAGGCAAATTTGGAGGCTTGGACATCAGCAAGAGGACAAAATAGTAATCTCCAGCATTTATCCCCTCACATAACGTTAATTTGAATAACAACTTGAATGAAAATAGCTTCATAAGAACTAAGGAATTCAGGAGACAGATTATAGCACTGGGTGGAGCACAGAAATAATAAAAGATACATTGAAGAATACAGTTTCATAACCTGAGTCACCCTTCTCCCAAGCCCATGCAATGTGGTGCTGAGAAAGATACCCTCTGCTTGGGGGAAGGGGAGTGAGGTGAATATCCAACTTTGTCATGAACCAGACCTGCTCTAGTGAACCCTGATGCCATATCCACCCCCATGGACCCAAGCACCAGGCCAGCCCCAACAGACCCAGGCTCTAGGCCTACCACAGCATCAGGCCCATCCCCAGGAACCCAGGCTCTAGGCTCACCTCAACCTCAGACTGACTACTGCAAGCCTAGGTTCCATGCCAGCCCTTGTACCAGATTCCAGGCCCACCCTAGCATCATAACAACCCACCTGGCCAAAGACTCCAGGCAAACCCTTGCAGACCCACACACTAGGCCTAATCAAGTGCCAGGCCAGCCCCCATAGATTCAGCTTCTAAGCTAACCCCTACATACCCAGGCTCCAGGCCTACTCCAGTATCAAGCCAGCCCCTGTGGCCTCAATCTCCAGGTTTACCCCTGTGTATCCACATTCTTGGACCACCCTAGTGTTAGACCAACCACCCACAGGATTAGGCTCAAAGCCTGCCCCAGTGCCAGTTCAGCCCCCATAGACCCAGGCTTCATGCTGGCCCCCAAGGACACAGGATCCAGGCCCAGCCATGTAAACACAAGCTCCAGGCATGCCCAAGTGGACCAAGGTTCCAGGCCCACCCCTATGGACCCAGGCACAAGGCTACACTCTGTGGACACAGGTACCAGACCTGCCTACTCAATGACCCAAGCACTAGGCTACCCTACCCAAGGACTCCAGCAGCAAGCTAGTTCATGGGCCCCATAAGCTTTCCTGCCCAGAATCTCTGAACAGGCTGACTAGTGAAGCATTTTCTCTGCCAAAACCAGTTTGTAAAGACTTGAAATGGTGCCGACTTCTTCAAATGTGCAGACACTAATGTAGGTTACAAGAATCATGAATAATCAGGGAAAGATGACACCATAAAAAAAAAAAAACAAGATAAAGCACCAGTAATGAACCCTAGAAAAATGAAGATCTACAAACTGCCTGAAATATAATTAAAAATAATTGTCTTAAAGTAGCTCAGTGAGCTACAAGAGAACATAGAGAGACGAGTAAACAAAATCAGAAAAATAATACATGAACTAAGTGAGACATTCAACAAAGTGGCTAAAACTATAAAAAAGAACAAAACAGGAATTCTGGAACTGAAAAACACAATAACTGAACTGAAAAACTCCTTAAAGAGCTTCAATAGCCACCCTATTCAGGAGGAAAAAGAATCAAGAAGCATGAAGACACATCATTTGAAATTACCCAGTGTGAGGAAAAATAAGAAAATAAATAAATAAAAGTGAAAAAATGCCTATGAAACTTATGGGACACCATCAAGGAAACCATATATGCATATGAAGTTCAAAAAAAAAAAGAAAAAAAAGAGGGGGCAGAAAGCCTATTTAAAGAAATAACTATAGAAAACTTTCAAAATCTGGGGAAGAAAATGAATATCTATATCCATGAAGCTCTAAAAGTTTCAAATATATTAAATATAAAGAGATCTTCACCAAAACACATTGTAATCAAATTCTCAAAAATTCAAAGACAAAGAAAGAATTTTAAAAGTAGCAAGAGAAAAATGACTTGTTACATAGGAAAGAACTACCCCAAAAAACTAACAACACTTTCCTGAGCAGAAGCCTTGCAGGCCAGGAGAGAGCAAGATAACATATTCAAAGCGCTTAAAGAAAAAGAAAAAGCTGCCAACCAAGAATACTACACCTGGAAAATCTGTCCTTCAGTAATGAAGAGGAGATAAACACTTTGCCAAACAAACAAAAGCTGTGGGAGTTCATCACCACTAGTCTGTCTTACAAGAAATGCTAAAGGGAGTTATTCAAGTTGAAATGAAAGAATGCTAATTAATAACATGAAAACATAAGAAAGTATAGAGCTCACTATAAAGTAAGAATATAGTCAAATTTAGAATGCATTGATACTATAATGGTGGTGCATAAATAACTTTTAAGTCTAGTATAGAAGTTAAAAGACCAAAGTACTAAAAGTACAAATAGTCACAGTAACTTGTTAATGGGTACACACATAAAATGATGTAAATTGTGACATCAATAACATAAAATATCAAGAAAAGAGAAGGAAAAATGTAGAGTTTTTATGTGGTTGAATTCAAGATGTTATCAGCTTAAAATAGATTGTTCTAACTATTAAATGTCCTATGTAAGCTTTATGGTAACCACAAAGAAAAAACCTATCATAGATACATAAAAGATAAAGACAGAGAAATCACAGAATGCCACCACAAAAAAATTATCAAATCACAAAAAAGATACCAAGCAAGGAAGAAATAAGGGAAGCATAAAAGTCTGTAAATAGGCCGGGCATGGTGGCACACACCTGTAATCCTAGCACTTTGGAAAGCCAAGGCAGGCAGATCACTTGAGGTCAGGAGTTTGAGACCAGCCTGGCCAATATGGTGAAACCCCGTCTCTACTAAAAATACAAAAATTAAAAATTGGCTGGGTGTAGTGGTACATGCCTGTAATCCTAGCTACTCAGGAGGCTGAGGCAAAAAATCACTTGAACCTGGGAGATGGAGGTTGCAGTGAGCTGAAATCACGCCACCATACTCCAGTCTGGGTGACAGAGTGAGACTCCATCTCAAAAAAAGAAAAAGTCAGTAAACAATTTTTAAAATGGCAATAGTAAGTCCTTCCATATCAATAATTACTTTAAATGTAAATGAATTTAGGTCTCCAATCAAAAACACAAAGTGGCTGAATGTATTTAAACAAAAAACAAAATCCAACTATGTGCTGCCTACAAGTGACTCACTTTAGCTTTAAAGACCTATATACTGAAAGTAAAAGAACAGAAAAATATATTCCATTGCAAACGGTAACCAAAAGAGAACAGAGTAGCTATACTTATATTAGACAAAACACATTTAAGTCAGAAACTGTAAAAACAGACAAAGAAGATTAGTATAACAATGATTAAGAAGTCAATTCATCAAATGGCTACAACAATTATAAATATATATGTACCCAACATCAGAGCACCTAAATATATAAAGTAAATGCTAGGAAAAACAAAGGGAAAAACAGATAGTACTACAATAACAGCAGGAGATTTCAATACCCTACTTTCAACAATGGATATATCACCCAGACAAAAACTCAATATGAAAATAGTGAACTTCAACAACACTGTAGGCTGTATGGACACAACAGATATATGCACAACTAGCACTTTGGAAGGCCAAGGCAGGCAGATCACTTGAGGTCAGTAGTTTGAGACCAGCCTGGCCAACATGGTGAAACCCTGTCTCTATTAAAAATACAAAAACAAAAAAAAATTAGCTGGGTGTAGTGGTGCATGTGTAGTGGTTCATCTACAGCTGAAAAAAAAAAAAAACACATCTTTTCAAGTGTGCATAAAACATTGCCCAGGATAGATTATAGGTTAAGCCATAAAATAAGTCATAACAAATCAAGAACACTGAAAACATATCAAGTATCATTTCTAACCTTAATGGTAAACAAATTAGACATCAAAAGCTGAAGGAAAATGGAAAAATTCACAAATACATGGAAATTAAACCACACACTCCTGAACAACCAATGGGTCAAATAATAAATCAAAAGAGAAGATTTTTTTTAAAAATTGCTAAATTTATATGGAACCACAAAAGACTCAAAATAATCATAGAAATCTTGAGCAAGATGAAGTCAACACACTACCTGATTTCAAAACACACTACAAAGCTAGTATGGTGCTAGCACAAAAACAGACATAAAAATACAGACCAATGGAACAGAATGAGAGCCCAGAAAGAAATTCAAGCATTTATGGTCAATTGATTTCTAATAAAGTTGTCAGGAACACACAACGGTGAAAGGACAGTCTCTTCAATAAATAGGGTTGGGCAAACTGGATATCCATACATGTAGAAGAATAAAAATAAACCCTCACCTCACACTATATACAAAAATCTACTCAAACTGGATTAATAACTTAAACATTAGACTGAAATTATAAAATTTCTAGAAGAAAACACAGAAAACATTTCTTTTATATAGGTCTGGGCAATTTTAGCGTGTGTTGGGGGGGACAGGGGTTGGTGTTTGTTTGTTTGTTTATTGGTTTGTTTGTTTTGATGTAACTCTAAAAGTTCAGGCAACAAAAGCAAAAATAGACAAATAAGATTGGCTCAAACTAAAAAGCTTCCACACGGCAAAGGAATCAATAGAGTGAAGAGACAACCTATGCAATGGGAGAAAATATTTGCAAACCATACATCTGATGAAGGGTTAATATTCAAAATATATAAGGAACTCAACTTTTGCTGTAGTTCCAATGTATATATGTCTTTAAAATTCATATGTTGGAAGCTGATACCCAATGTGATGGTATTAAGAGGCAGAACATTTTGGGAAGTAGTTAAGTCATAAGCACTCCATCTTCATGAATGAGATTGGTGCTCTTGTAAAAGAGATGGAAGGGAGTGCTATAGTCCCTTTTTTTCCCTTCCACCATGTGAGGACAGCAACAAGACACCATCTTGGAAGCAGAAGGATAGGCTTCACCAGATACTGAATCTGCTCGCACCTCGATCTTGGACTTCCTATCCTCCAGAACTGTGAAAAAATCAACTTCTTTATAAGTTACCCAGTCTCAGGTGTTTTGTTAAAGTAGTAAAACAAAACCAAGACAACTCAATAGCAAGAAAACAAATAATCCAATTAAAAAATGAGCAAAGGACTTGAATAGACATTTCTCAAAAGAAGACATATACAAATAGCCAATGGGTGTATGAAAAATGCTAAATATAACTAATCATCAGGTAAATGCAAATCAAAACCACAATGAGATATCACCTCATACCTGTTAGAATGACTGTTATCAAAAAGACAAAAGATAAGAAGTGATGGCAAGGATGTGGAGAAAAGAAAACACTTGTATGCTGTTAGTAGGAATATACATTGGAACAGCCATTGTGGGAAACAGTATCCAGGTTCCTCAAAATGTTAAAAATAAACTACCATATTATTCATGGATCCCATTTCTAAGTATATATCTGGAGGACATTAAATCAGCATGTTGAAGAGATATTTGCACTCCCATGTTCACTGCAGCATTATTCACAATAGTCAAGATATGAAATCAGCCTAAGTGTTCATCAATGGACAAATGAATAAAGAAAATGTGGTAAATATATATACAATGGAATATTATTCTGCCTTAAAAAGAAGGACATCCTGTCATTTGGGACAACATGGGTGAACCAGGATGACATTATGCTAAGTGAAATAAGCCAGACAAAGAAAGACAAATACTGCATGATTTCACTTATATGGGAAATCCAAAAAAGTCAAACTCACAGAAGCAGAGAGTAGAATGGTGACTGTCAGGGGCTGGGGTGGTGAGGAGGGAATGGGAAGATGGTCAAAGGGTACAAAGTTTCAGTTATGCAGGATAAATAATAAGTTCTGGAGATCAATGTAGAATATTGACAATAGTTAATAATACTGTATTATATACTTGAAATCTGCTAAGAGATTACATCTCAAATGTTCTCACTGCTCAAAGACACACAAAAGGTAAAGTTATGGTCTGAATGTTTGTGTGTCCCCAGAATTAATATGTTAAAACATAATCTCCAGTGCAGTGTTGCTGGCAGGTATGGTATCTGGCAGGTGATTAGGTTATGAGGGCTCTTCCCTCATGAATGGGATTAGTGCCCTTATAAAAGAGGCCCAGGAGAGCTTGTTTGTCCCTCCTGCCATGTTAGGCACCATGTATGAAGAATGGGCCCACATCAGACACTGCATCTACTGGTCCCTTAATCTTGGATTCCTCAGTCTCTAGATCTATGAAAACAAATTTCTGTTGTTGATAAATTACCCAGTCTGAGGTAATTTGTTATAGCAGCTTAAACAGAACAAGACAAGTAACTATGTTACTTATAGTAAATATGTTAACAATGTGATTTTTAAAGTGTATGACTATGTTGCATATTTTAAAAATTGGAAATTTAGATTAAACAAATGCATGAGAAAAAGAAAACGTATAATAGAATAACATATAACCTATTTGTACATAGAAGAAGCTGAAGCCAAGAGAAGTGAAATGTCAACCCAAAGACCAAAGATGATTAATGGCAGAGCCTACATTGAAACCATGGAGAATCAATTCTGCTGGATGAGACAGAGTAACCAAGCCATCTAAGGTAGCAGGGTGGCCAGGGATACCAAAATCTATAAATCTGGTATTCTTTAGCTGTCATTATTTCTCATCTCTGAAGCTCTTGACATTGGAGCAAATTCTATGTCTTTATAGTACCCAACTTCTAATTAAAATTGCCAAGACATGTGGCATCTACATTTTTAATAAAGAACATGCTAAGAACATGGAATATATCTGACTAAACGTCCCATGGAGGAATAAAAATCAAAGCAAGAAGCTAAGAACTGGGGTGTCAAAGTCAATTGGGAAGCAGAAAGGGCCTTGTGTCAAGACCTGGGAAAGGTCCCAGTCACCAATCAGGCTATTAGGATGGGGTTGGATAGGGACCATACAACCAGGCTTGCATTTACGGGTGATTCCCATAGGCAGCTCACACTTAGTACTCTCTTCCCCGCCCTTTTTCCACTACCTTTATTCAGATTTCCTGATATCATTAACGCAAGTCTGTTTCTTCTGCTAAATTGTCAGTTCCAGGGAGGTCAAAGGCAATGTCTTCATCTTCACATGCCCTATTGTGCCCTGTGCCCCACACAGTACTTTAAACACAAAAAGCCCTTAAATTCTTAGAACACTAGAAGCAGAAAGGCCTTTGGAAAATATGTAATTTTTATCAAAATTTTAAAAACTTATTTAAAAGCAACAAATCCCTCTTCAAATGAAATATTATCTAGAACCTTCAATATATAAAACAGATAAAAGAGGAGATGCTCTGGTAGAAGCTGGAGCAGGGAAAGGGGGAAACAGACAAAGGTCAACTCAATAATCTCTCATCCTCATTCCTCTCACCAACCCCTGCAACACTTCAGGGAACACAATTTGGAAATGTCTGATGCCATGCAACCCCTTTATTTTCTAGATGGAGACATTCCTTAAAGGTGTTTTTACAGAGTTAACATATCCAAGGCAAGGCTGGTGAGCTGCAATGGTTTGGGTCACCGTGTTTCTCTTGCCTATTACCTGAAGTGCTTGCTTAAAAATGCAGATTCAGCCAAGACCTAGAACAGATTTGAATTGAATTAAGGTTGGTCCTAATGATTATGCAGGCCCTCAGGTGTACAGCAGGCCCTCAGTAAATTTTTAATGAATCAATAGGTTGAAATGTTGAATTGAATGGGAGTCTCTCATCAGACTTGCATAGACTTTCTCATATGCATCAAGCATGGAAAGTAAAAAGATAAATAAGATAAAATCCCTGCCACTGGAGAACTCACTGTCCAGTAAGAGAGAAGTAAACATATCATTTACTACTTTATGATAGGTAATTAAACAGAAGTACTTCTGGGGTGCTGTCTGGGCCACAGAGGAGGGGTTTTTAACCCAATAGGACACATGCTTAGAATATAATGCCTGAGCCAAGTCTTAGGAAATAATTAGGAATTAACCGATCAATGAAAGGTAAGAAGGAACAGCATTAAGTAAAGGAAAACTTGAAAGTAATATATACTATGGTTTATCCCAGTTCCTAGCGGGAGACAAAGGTAATTTTAGGGAGCAAAGAGGAGTAGAGTAGTGTCGCCCATATGTGAGGTTCTTCCATCTTTGGAAGGCAGCGCAAGACCAACACCCATACTTGCTCAGAGATCACCTCCAACCGTACAGGTAGCTGAGCCTAGTGGGGTGCTTGGGAAGTGGCAGTGGGAGAGCAGAGCCAGAAGCCAGTGAGCCCAGGAAGTCCACCCAGTCTCGAGCCTTGAAGCCAGAGCACCGGGGCCATAGCAGCCAGGAGAGACTGGCATGGAACAAAGCCTCTAAGGACTCCAAGTAAAAAGGAAAATCACAAAGGTCTTGATTAGTTCAATTCTTAGCACGGTAGAAAACACAAACTTTCCTTGTATGTGCCATTTGGAAGGAGTCAGTTGATTCAGTCTATCTGAATGAGTAGGTCAAGGCAGGGGGAGAACATATGGTAGAGAACATAATCTGTGTAGACTCTGGAAACACACGCCTTCTTCCTTCCTAGAGTACGTATTTGGAGGAGACCCTCATTAGGAACTGGAAACAATATTCATTGTGTCTGGTCCTGCTCAGTTTATAGACTTTCCAGAATTAGTTAGGCAGCTTTCCTCTGTCAGGATAAATGGATGAGGCAGGGAGAGCACTGAGGTAACGGGCACCTCGCCTATTTCAACAAGGGCCATCAATGGACATCTCTTTATTTACCAGATTCAGGACTAAGCAGTTAGCAGACGGCCTAAGGGCTATTCTGAAAGGCTTTTTTAAAGATTGTTTCAGAATGATGAGGATCCACAGACCCCATGAAAAGTTAATCATTTAGTGTATTGTGTATCTACAAATGTACCTGACAATGTAGGGGTGGGGGATAGATTAATGATAAATAAATAAATGAGAAATGATTTCAAAAAGGAGAAAGTGCTCTGAAGAAAATAAAATACGGTAATGTTTTAGATAGGATGGGAGCAGTTACGTTTTAATAACAAACAACCCCAAAAATATCGTGTCTTAACAAAGTTGTGTTTTCTGTGTTTTGCTTTCTTACTCATGCATTTATATACCACACATTGCCAGGGTCTCTGGTCCATGTTGCTCTCATGCCTGGACAACACCAAGGGTAATGAGACTGCACCATCACATCACTTTTATGTCATGTTGGTCAACACTTGTCCCAGAGTCCTACCCACCTGTAAGGGTGTCAAGAAAGTACACTTTTCCCATGTGTCCCAAAGGAGAGGAGAGCCACAGATGAGCACACAAGATGGAGGGGCAGGGGAGGCACAGTGGCTGACTAGGATGGTCTAGCAATGGTGTTCCAAGGAGACAACATTTAAGCTGAGACCTGAAGGGTGAGAATAAATCCGCTATGTGAAGGGCAGGAAGGGCACTTCAGGCAGAGGGAACAGCAAATGCAAAAGTTCCTTAGGTTAAAGCAAGTGTACAAGGAAATTAATGAAGGCCTGTTTGACAAGAGAGCTGTGAGGGAGGGGGAGAGTGGTAGTCATTGCAATCAGTGAAGCCAAATGATGAAGAACTTTGAGGGTCATGATAACAGACTTAGCTTTTATTCGACGTGTGCCCCAAACTCAAGTTCACTAATGTTTCCTCTTTTTAATGAAAGCAAAAAGCTATGCTTATATAACACTGAAAATAAAAATTCAGTTTTTGCTTTCCAGAATTTTCTGTTTCCCAGACTAAAATGAACCTTTATCTTTTTCATATTCACCTCAAGTTCACCTTTTTCTAAAACATTTGAAATACCGCAGAACATCGTGACAGGCTGCATAGTGTTTCCTGGAACTATTTACCTCAGTTCTGCGTTTTCTCAGGCCTCACGTCAAAGTCTTGATCGGCACCGAGATCTGTGCTCATAGCTGCTGACAGAACACACATTTTCTCAAAAGGCAAGAAAAAGGAAGCCACCATTCTGAGAAGAGAAAAAAAAAAAACTCTCCAGAGGAATATCTCTTCTCTATTAGAACCCAGTGTTTTTAGAATAGAGCCAAATATAGAAAGCTTCTTACTCTTAAAGAAATTATCTAGATTGATTAATGTTCTAGTGTTTATTGAGCTTCCAGAGTAGCTGGAAGGTCAAGGGAGGTCTTGAGACCTTTATCTTTCATGCTGTTTATGTTTAACAAAAATTTCTTCAAATCCAAAATGTTGTCGTCTGGTCTCTAACAAAAATAACAACTTAATAAAAACATTTGATAAAATCACTGTGAACCTCAGGTTTTTCATCCATAAAATAGACATGACCAGTAATCGCAACAAAGCCAAACATTGAGATGACAGGGCTGCTGCTGAGTGGGCTCAGCCTCCTCACTTCGAGCCATGTCGACTGCCTCGTGGAGGCACCGTGAGCTTTCTCAGCGGTCTAGTGGAGAAGTGAACTCAGCCGAATGGCTCGCATGACACGAGGTGTTGCAGGCTGCTTCACAAAGGCCACTAACATGAATAGTGATCTGTCGGAAATTTGACCGAGCAGCTCACCTGATTAGAATGTATTGCAAAATAGCGACATTTTTGTTCAGACAACTCTGCTACAATATCCTTAATGTCTGCCCTGTAGTAAAGTATAATCATTAAACATGCAGACTTTGGAGTCAGTTAATCTGATATCCAGTCAGCTCACCCACTCACTAGCTGTCGATTAACCTCTCTATGCTTCATTTTCCCTTGTTTGAAAATGGAGATAGTAGGGTTTGTTTAATCAGGTTATTGGAAAGATTATGGCATATTTCCTGTAAATCTGTTGGCACAGTATGTGATCCATGGTAAGTCTCAGTAAACATTAGCTTCATCATCATCATCATCAACCTTGAAAGGAGAAGAGTCACTACTTAAAAATCTACACATGACTTGGGAGTGTCGATTTTTCAGTTTCTAGCTATCAGGCTTAAATATTTAAGAATCATTCCAAAGAGTAGATTCAAATGGGGGAAGAAATGCTGAAACTTCCTCCTGACATTCAGACTTCAGCATAAGGAATTTCTTCCTCGTTTTTCAGTTTTTGTCCCTGTTTGTTTGTCCATGTGTTTGTTTTTTCCTTTCCTAAGTTGAGATGGAGAATTTCTACTATGTCAGAAACCCTTTGTATCTGAAGTTTGTAACTGGACAACTCTAAGCCTTCTTTTCTGCTAATTCCAGCATTGCATAACACAACTGAAGTCAGATTCTACTTTCAAGATAATTCTTTTATTCTTTATAAAAATTAAATAATGTATTGTGAAAGTGTGTGTAAACAATAGGTTTCCATTAAAATGTCACCCATTATTATATTTATTGTTTCCTTAGATCCTTCAAATATCATAAAACATTGTCACCCAAACTGTAAAGGTAACTGGGTTAACTAGTTTGACTAGTTAAAGGGAGGCCAATTGTGGGTTTTACTCTGTTCTTCCATCTCCAACATGAACTGCCTTTGGAACAGGTCATACAAACCAGAAGAGAAGCAATCAGCTATAGATGACAGCTAAAGAGCAGAAGTGCATAATTTACTCCAATGATGTCTTCCCCAAAACATAAATTCATAAAAATGCTTAAGATCACCATAGATAAATGTCAGTATGGCTCCTCTGGTTCAGTAGACAGTAATCTCATAAGTAGCATATTCAGCTAAAATTAATTCTAAAAGTCCACAATTTATTCCAAAAGTATAAATCTGCTTTTACCTGAATTATTTATTCATGTAGCACTTTTTTGCCAGAAAATAATGGTTTTTATGTAAAATCCAAAATCACTAGGGATTCTTCAAAATTTTGCATCTGGTATAGGGTTTAACACTTAACATGTGGCATAAAGAGAAAAGGAAAGATGTAGAGGTTACCTGAGCTTGTATTACTGCTTCCGTTTTTTCCTTCTTCAATTGCAACCACCTAACTTTAGGCCCTTCCCGTAACAAGAGGGGGTTAATAGGAAAGGTTCCTAAACAGACGCCATGCTTTATATGTAAAATGCCAAACACACAGCATACACTCTATACATGTTCATTTCTTCCCTCACACAACCCCTTCCAACTTCTGCATTCATTTGCTAGAATACTACTATATCGGTTTTCTCTTTTTACCTCCAAAAGGGCCAGTATAGCAAAAGTTGTGTGTGTGTGTATAGTGAATATATTGAATATATATATTATATATATATATAGTGTGTATATACAACACAGAGTTGACCTTTGAACAATGCAGGGGTTGGGGCACCAATCCTACCCCACTCCCCACCCCACCCCCACAGTCAAAAATTCACATATGACTTTTGACTCCCTGAAAACTTAACTACTAATAACCTGCTGCTGACCAGAAGCCTTATTAATACTATAAACAGTTGATTAACACATATTTTGTATGGAATGTGTATTATATACTGGACTCTTACAGTAAAGTAAGCTAGAAAAAATGTTATTAAGAAAATCATGATTCTTATTTTTAATTTTTAAAAAAGAAAATCAGATGCAGGGTGTGGTAGCTCACACCTGTAATCCCAGCACTTTAGGAGGCCAAGATGGGAGGATCACTTGAGCCCAGGAGTTCAAGACCAGCCTGGGCAACACAGTGGGAACCCCCATCTCTTTTAAAAAGATATGAAGAAAATCATGAGGAAGAGAAAATATGTTTACTAGGTATTAGGTGGAAGTGGATCCTCATGAAGATCTTCGTCATCATGATCTTCATATTGAGTAGGCTGAGGAGGAGGAAGAGGAAGGCTTGATCTTGCCATATCAAGGCTAGCAGAGAAAGAAGAAAATCCACAGAACTTTTAAAATAAATATAGTCAGCCTTGGCCGGGCCCAGTGGCTCACACCTATAATCCCAGCACTTTGGGACGCCGAGGTGGGTGGATCACGAGGTCAGGGGTTCAAGACCAACCTGGCCAAGATGGTGAAACCCCGTCTCTACTAAAAATACAAAAATTAGCCGGGTGTGGTGGCACATGTCTGTAATCCCAGCTACTCGGGAGGCTGAGGCAGAGAATTGCTTAAACCTGGGAGGCAGAGGTTGCAGTGAGCCAAGATCACACCACTGCACTCCAGCCTGGGTGACAGAGCAAGACTCTGTCTCAAAAACTAAATAAATATATAAATAAATAAATAAATAAATAAATAAATAAATAAATAAAGTCAGCCCTGCATATCCACGGGTTCCACATCCACAACCAAAGGCAGATCAAAAATACGGTATTCACGGAATGGGAAATTCATGGATATGGAAGGCCAGCTTTTCCTATAAGCAGATTTCTCAGGTCAACTGCGGGACTTGTGGGACTTGAGTATGCAGGGATTCTGCTATATGCAGGGAGATGGGGTTCTGGAACCAATCCCCCACAGATACCAAGGCATAATTGTATTCAATTTAGATTAGATAGAAAAGCATATCAGCTCTTTTGAAGAATAATAATGAGGCTTCGGTTAATTAGAAAAAGTTATGAAGGAAAAAATAGTAATATAAGAATTCGATATTTATAACAAAAACAATCTAAAAGAGAAATAGACCAATATTTTCAACAAATATTATTCACAGAGGGTATCCATCTGTAGTACATAAGATCATACAAACTGATGAGAAAAATCATCAATATTCCAATAAATAAACTAGCAAGACACAAACAGTTAATTCTACAAGAGGAAATAAATAAATGAAAAATGCTTAATGTAGCTAGCAATAACAAAAATACAAATTAAACAATGAAACAGAAAAAACTGAAGAACACAGTTTGGAGTCAGACTTCGCCTCAGATCCTAGCTTAATCACCTTACCAGCCATAAGATCCTTGCAAAGTGTTTACCACTCCAAATGTTAGTCCCCTCCTAATGAACATATTAACCTCACATGACTGTTTGGAGGATTAATAAAATAATCTTGTAAGATTTAAAATGTAAGGTTATATTCATATTGATTTCTAGCTTTCTTTCTGTATTTTATGTTTATCATTCATGTCTTTAAAATTAAGTATACTTTACAGTTTTTGAATATAGTATTCTATATATGTTCATCAGGTCACTTGGTTAATTTTATAGTTCAAATTTTCCATATCTTTTTTATTTTTTTGCCAGCTTATTTTATTTAAAAGAGTGTTAGAACTTTTTGCTATGTTTTGGCTTTAACCATTTTTTCATGCCGTTCTCTCCATTTGTTCTTATATCGCATCAGGACGTATAATTGATAAATGCAAATTTAGAATTGTTAAATCTTCCTGGCAAATTGAAACTGTTATTACTATGAAGTGTTATTCTTTATCTCTAGGGATGCTTGTTGCCTAAAAGTCTACTTTGTTTGGTATTAATATATTCATACCAGCTTTAAAAAATAATAATAATCTTGATGAAGTACCTAATATAATACCTAATGCAAAGTAATTACAATTACTTAATAAATGGTTGTTATTATCATGATTATTGCCATGTAATTCTTACTATTCTTACTATTATTCTTACTATTATTATTACCATGTAATTCTTAAGAAACAAACATTTTAAATTAACACTTAAAATCTTCTCATTATATATTTCTCAAGATGGTGGTGGTAAAATTTGTGTACCCATTTAATAATAATGCCTTTTTATATTGGTCTAACTTTTGCTAAGTTCAAGTACAAAAATATTTATGTCATGGGAAAAGCTACTTGCAAATCATATATCTGATAGGGAGTTAATATGCAAAATATATAAGAAACTCAGACAAACTCAATAGTAAGAAAACAAACCATTTAATAAATGAGCAAAGAATCTGAATAGATATTTCTCAAAACAAGGCACACAAATGGCCAATAGGCATATGAAAAAAATGCTCAACATCACTAACCATCAGACAAGTGCAAATTAAAACCACAATAAGATATCACTTCATACCTGTTAGAATGGCTATTATCAAAAAGACAAAAGATAAGTGTTGATGAGGATGTGGAGGAAAGGGAACACTTGCACGCTGTAGTGGTAATGTAAATTAGTACAGCCACTATGGAAAACTGTATGAAGCATCCTCAAAAAGTTAAATAGAGAATTATCTTGTGATCCAGCAATCCCACTTCTAGGTATATATGTAAAGGAAATAAAATCAGAATGTCAAAGAGACAGCCATACTTCCATGTTGATTGCAGCATTATTCACAATAGCCAAGACATGAAGTCAACCTAGGTGTCCATCAATGGATGAATGGATAAAGAAAATGAGGTACAAACAATGGAATACTAGTCAACTTTAAAACAGAAGAAAATCCTGTCATTTGTGACAACATGAATGAAATCAGAGGACATTATATTAAGTGAAATAAGCCAGGCATAGAAAAACAAATACAGGTATATCTTAATTTATTATACTTTGCTTTTTTCTACTCTGCAGATAGTGGGTTTTTTATAAATTGAAGGTTTGTGGCAACCCAGTGTAGAGCAAGTCTATTGGCACCATTTTTCCAACAGCATGTGCTCACTTTGTGTCTGTGTGTCACATTTTGGTAATTCTCTCAATATTTCAAATGATTTTATTATTATTATATCTTTTATGGTGATCTGTGATCAGTGATCTTTGATTTTACAATTGTTATTGTTATTGTTTTGGGGTGCCACAAACTGCACCTGTATAAAACGGTGAACTCATTAAATGTGTGTGCTCTGACTGGTCCACCAACCAGCTGATTCTCTGTTTCTTTCCCTCTTCTCAGGCCTCCCTATACCCTAAGATACAATAATATGGAAATTAGGCCAATTATTAACCCTGCAATGACCTCCAAGCTATTCAAATGAAAGGAAGAGTCTCACGTCCCTCACTTAAATCAAAAGCTATTAATAGAAATGATTAAGCTTAGTTAGAAAGGCGTGTCAAAAGCTGAGATTGGCCAAAAGCTAGGCCTCTTATGCCAAACAGTTAACCAAGTTGTGAAGGCAAATAAAAAGTTCTTGAAGGAAATGTATAATGCTACTCTAGTGAACACACAAATGATAAGAAAGCAAAAGAGTGCTATTGCTGATATGGAGAAAGTTTTAGAGGTCTGGATACAAGATCAAACCAGCCACCACATTCTCTTAAACTAAAGCCTAATCCAGGGTAAGGCCTTAACTGTCTTCAATTATAAGAAGGCTGAGAAAGAGGTGAGGAAGCTACAAAAGAAAAATTGGAACCTAGCAGAGGTTGGTTCATGAGGTTTAAGGAAAGAAGTTGTCTCCTTAACTTAAAAGTGCAAGGTAAAGCAGCAAGTACTGGTGGAAAAACTGCAGCATGTTATCCAGAAGACCTAGCTAAAATCATTGCTAAAGGTAGCTACACTAAACAACAGATTTTCAATGCAGATGAAACAGCCTTCTATTGGAAGAAGATGTCATCTAAGCTATTAATAGCTAAACAGAAGTCAATGCCTGGCTTCAAAGTTTCAAAGAATAATAATCTGACTCTCTTGTTGGGAGCTAATGCAGCTGGTGACTTTAATTTGAAGCCAAGATTCATTTACTATTCCGAAATATCCTAGGGCCTTTAAGAATTATGCTAATTCTCTCTGCCTGTGCTCTATCAATGAAGCAACAAAGCGTGGATGACAGCACAACTGTTTACAGCAGGGTTTACTGAATATTTTAAGCCCACTGTTGAGACCTACTGCTCAGAAAAAAAAATTCATTTTAAAATATAATTGCTTATTGACAAGGCTCTTCTAGTCACTCAAGAGCCTGATGAAAGTGTGCAAGAAGACTAATGTTTTTATGCCTGCTAACCATTCTGCAGCCCATGGATCAGGAGTAATTTCAACTTTCAAGTAATATTATTTTAGAAATACATTTCACAGGGCTATAGCTGTTATAGATGATTCTGTTAATGGAAGTGGGCAAAGTCAACTGAAAACCTTCTGGGAAGGATTCACTATTCTAGATGCCATTAACAACACTTATGATTCATGGGAAGAGGTCAAAATAACAACATTAATGGGAGTTTAGAAGAAGTTCATTCTAGCCCTCCTGGATGACTTTGAGGGGGTCCAAAAATTCAGTGGAGGAAGTAACTGCAGAGTTGGTAGAAATAGTAAGAGAACTAGAATTAGAAGTGAAGCCTGAAGATGTGATTTAATTGCTGCAATTTTATGATAAAACTTGACTGGGTGAGGAGTTCCTTCTTATGGATGAGCAAAGAAAGTAGTTTCTTTAAATGGTATCTACTCCTGATGAAGATCCTATGAACATTGTTGAAATGACAGCAAAGGATTTAGATATGACATAAATGTCGTTGATAAAGTTCGATATGATTGACTCCTATTTTGAAAGTTCCGCTGTGGATAAAATGTTATCAAACAGCATTGCATGCTATAGAGAAATCTTTAGGGAAAAGAGGAGTCAATCAATGTGGCAAATTCATTACTGACTTACTTTAAGAAATCGCCACAGCCACCCCAACCTTTAGCAGCCACCATCTGATCAGTCAGCAGCCATCAACATCGAGGAAAGAACCTCTACCAGCAAAAAGATGACAACCCACTAAAGGCTCAAATGATTGTTAGCAATTTTAGCAATAATATAATAAAGTATTTTTATTCAAGATAAGTACATTTGTTTTAAATATAATACGTACACTGAATAAGCTACAGTATAGTATAAACATAACTTTCATATGCACAAGAAGCCAGAAAATTCATATGACTCACTTTATTGTGGCAGTCTAGAACAGAAATTGCAATATCTTCAAAGTATGCCTGTACCACATGATCTCACTTGCATGTGGAATCTAAAAAGGTCAAACTCATAAAAACAGAGAGTAGAATGGTGATTACCAGGGGCTGGGGCAGGGTTGGCGGGATGAGGTTAGAGAGACATTGATCAAAGGATACAAAATTTCAGTGAGATAGGAGGAATAAGTTCAAGACATATATTGTACAACATAGCGACTATATTTAATAACAATGTATTATTCTTGAAAACTGCTAACGGAGCACATTTTAAGTGTTCTCACTACAAAAAAAAAATAAGAATGCGAGGTAATACATATCTTGATCACTTGATCTGGCCATTTCACAAAGTATATTGTACACAATAAATATATACAATTTTGTCCATTTAAATAAATGAATAAGGGAAAAAGTTCATGTATATTTTGTGAATGTATCCTAGAGTAATAAAATAAAAGGTTGAGTTATTCATCATATGATTATTTATAAAATTAAAGCAACAACATATAACATAATTATTTTTAAGAGACGATGTCTTGCTATGTTGCCCAGCTGGACTTGAACTCCTGGGCTCAAGTGATCCTCCAGTCTCAGCCTCCCAAGTAACTGGGAATACAGGTATAAGCCACCGTGACTGATTCTGCCACAACATAGATATTCAACAATTCAAAAATGTTAGCCAGGCGTTGTGGTGTGCACCTGCAGTCTCAGGTACTTGGAAGGCTGAGGCAAGAGGTTGCTTCAACCCAGGAGTTCAAGGCTATGGAGAGCTACGATTGTGCCACTACACTCCAGCCTGGACAACAGAGTGAGGCCCTGTTTCTTAAAAAAGAAAAAAAAATTATTAAACTCAGAACCCAGTAGCCATTAAGGAATTAATGACATAGTTGAAAAAAATATTGAATGTGGTAAAAGTAGGTGTTTGTGTGTGGGGTGTGATTTTGACTAGGAAGATGTTTATAGATATTAAATGAATCGGAGACGGCATAAAAACCTGAACCTAAGGGTTCACAGGTCATAAAAAACAAAGTACCTCAGGTTGGATTCCCCCAAAACAGACCCTGGAGTAGAGCAAGGATTTATATGCAAATAATTGATTGAGGAAGTGCTCCCAGCAGACACTGGTAGAGGAGCAGGGGAAGCAGCCAAGAGTAGGGAAGGGGCCAAACAAGGTGTCACTTTACTCAAAGTCTCCCAGGGCAGTTTCAGCCTGATTCCACAGGGGAATTCTGAAATGTAAATTACACTCCACAGTTTCTCCTACTCAAGGAAAGCGGGCTGAGCTTTCATATTCTGGCACCAGTCATCAGCCAACAGCTGCATATTGAGGTGTGAGGCTGGGGAGAACTCCCAAGCACTCCAGGCTCCCAGTGCCTGTGACCATGTGGACCTCGGGTGACCCCAACGCGCAGGTGTCAGAAGCGACAGCTCACAGAAACTGGAGCAGGGTGCACAAAGGCAGAAAAGAAAAAAAAAATTGAAGGGGATTTGGACAGAGTATTACTAGAATGAATATCATGAATTTTCCTTTTTTGACTTCATTTCAACCATATGTTTAAATCATACATAAATATTGTAAGAGGATTATACTTTCAGTAGCAATCCATCGCTACAGCGCAAAATCCAAATGTGTTGGAGTCACAGTCAATGTTCACTATAATCAGCCTTATTTTTGAGGATATGCCACCGCCAACATGAGTGACCTCTTTGCAGACATGACCATTCTATCCATCCACCTCTAGAGACACACGTTACACACACACCCCACATGCTCCTCTTCAAACATTCATTGCCATGGACTGGACCTCCCAGCCTTGGGATGCTTTGCCCACAAACCACATCCAGTCTCCCTTTCCTCGCTCAGGACCTAAAGGAAATAAAGATCCAAATGATCAAAATTATGAGGCCTCTGAGTTTGACTAGAAGTCTGCAATCAGGTTCAAGTTTCCATATTTGAGTATCTTAGAGGGTTGGGATTTGAGGCTATAAGTGATACTTCCATCAGTTCTATGGATAAAATAAAATTCAGGAAGCAGCCTGTGGATGCAACTGCAATTTAGAATGTCACTTCTATGAGAAATCTCTAAATTTCAAGCATTTATTTAACAAATATCTTTAAGAAATGCCTCATTTCAAGCATTTAAGAAATATCTTTAAGAAATTATATATATAGTATATATATATAGTATAAACAGTGTATATATACAGTGTGTGTATATATATATATAGTGATTCACTAAGAAAATTAATCTCATATCTAAATAGTCTCAAAAGCCAGATATGGTGGCCCACGACTGTAGTCCCAGCTACTCGGGAAGCTGAGACAGGAGGAACAGATGGCTTGAGCCCAGGAGTTTGAGGCTGCAGTGAGTTATGATCACAACACTGCACTCCAGCCTAGATGACAGAGGGAGACCTTGTCAAGAAGAAAAGAAAAAAGGAAGGAAATGAAACAGTAGGAAAACGGCTGAAGGGAATAGGGAATGGTACAAAACATGTAAATTTATTTAATTAAATGTTGTATAACAATGTTGCTTGTGGAGTTGTAATAGCACAGGGAAATGCTTATGCAATAATGTGTGGGAAAGTGTCATATAAAATTTATTAAGCTTATTTTCACTGCAGTGAAATATTAAGTATATTTTCACTTGGTATATATTGGAGATTGATTTCAGGACATGCATATACACACACCCCACCCTCCACAGCCCAAACCCCACTACCTCACCACCCCTAGCACACCAAAATCCACACATACTCAAGTCCCACAGTTGGCCCTGCTTGTACAAAAGTCCATCTCTGTATACCCTAATCTGACATCCCACAAATACTGTATTTTCAAACTGTGTTCAGTTGAAAAAAACCCTCATATAAGTGGATCCATGCAGTTCAAGCCTATGTTGTCCAAGGGCCAAAAGAGTTCAATTAAAATAATAAGCATAACTTGAAGCCTACCTGTAGTTCCTTCCTTAAACGTTTCCCTAGAGTTACCCTGGTCTCTGAACACACTCTGGCTTTAAAATTCGACCATTTGATGGTTCTATCCTACGTCTTGGAACATATCCCAGTGGCAAACCTGCTCATTCATCAATTCAAATACAGATATATCTAATAGGTGACAATTTTATGTGCCAAGCGTAGTCCTGGGAGCTGAGGACACAAAATGAGTAACGGAATTTACAGTCCAGCAAGGAGTTGCACACAGCACAGAGCAACATAGTAAATACAATGGGTTGACTGTGTCATAGAGGTGTTAACAAGATGTTCTGGAAGCTCAGCTCTGTTATACATCTATTTGGTTATTTTCAGCTCTGTTTTATACCTGTTTGGTTATTTTTGGCAGTCTTGCTTCAGGAACTATTCAGAAAATAATTGTTGATTATTTAATTGATGGAAATTTAGATAAACCAAATTAATGCATTCATTTAACTAAGCAAATGATTCAGCTAGAATCTTCAGAATATCTAGTCACATTATCAACTTAATAGATAGAAATTGACTTTACTTCTATTAGCATAACATGGAACAACAGCGGGCAAGGAAAACATCAGCGCATCTTGAGAGACAGTAATTTTTAAACTTAAACTCTTCTCTCCCTTCAGATCAGAGGTTCTCAAAATTGTATGTGCATAAAAATGATCTGAAAGATTTATTAAAAATGCAAATACACCTGAGCCTCAAGAATAAGCACCTGAGGTTATTTGAAGGCAGTAATATAAAGATGCCTTAAAAATTCATAACTTTAAATAATTTAATAAATATATTTTGTGCAGATAATATTCTAAAATAATAGCTTTAAAATAGCACCTTAATTAAGGAAAACACTTTTACAAAATGCTCAAAGTAGAAAAAAGTTAAATATATATGCTGTGTAAGAAATATCATCACTGTATATGCAGACTCAGTTATTAATTAAAGAATATTGAATCTACTACTTACATCTGTCAACATTACAAAATCTGTTTACTCTGTCACTTGTTAAGACAAAAGAAAATATTGTGAAATTGGATTTTTATTATCTGAGCTGTAGCTCTAAGCTTAACTGAAATGTATCTTTAAACATGGCATGAAACAAATTTCCTTGCAGACGTTCAGTTGGTGACAGGCACGTCTAAAGTTTCACTGACTGATCATAAGTCAGAATCCTAAAGCAGAACGCTATGGGGGAAAGAAAAAATGAAGTTTGTAATTAACTTTTGGGAACATGTTGCCTTCCTTCTAGCTGCCTGTAATCTACAAGTTAAGATTTACACGTGAAAATTGCAGCACTTTTGAAAATCTGCCACAGTAAAAAGAAGGAAAAATCCTTAAGACAAACGAAATTTTTCAAGTGGAAAATCAGTCTCAATATGCAACAGTATTAGCTGTGTTGTTGTCATAAAATCTAAGTTTGTTACACAAGATTTTTAAATTCATGTAATTGTTCTGGTGATAACAACACAGGGGAAGCATAATGCACCAAGGAAAAATTAAGAAGGACTGATTTCTTTTCTTTTTGTGGGGACAGGGGGTGGAGTTATTTATTGATTTTTTTATTTTTTGAGAAGAGTCTCGCTCTGTCGCCCGGGCTGGAGTGCAGTGGCGTGAACTCGGCTCACTGCAACCTCCGCCTCCCTGGTTCAAGCGATTCTCCTGCCTCAGCCTCTCGAGCAGCTTGGACTACAGGTGCGTGCCACCACGCCCAGCTAATTGTTTGTATTTTCAGTAGAGACGGGGTTTCACCGTGTTAGCCAGGATGGTCTTGATCTCCTGACCTGGTGATCCACCCGCCTCAGCCTCCCAAAATGTTGGGATTACAGGCATGAGCCACCGTGGCCGGTCCTATTTATTTTTTATTTCACTTTAAGTTCTGGGATACATGTGCAGAATGTGCAGGTTTGTTTCATATGTATACACGTGCCATGGTGGTTTGCTGCACCTATCAACCCATAATCTAGGTTTTAAGCCCTGCATGCATTAGGTATTTGTCCTAATGCTCTCCCTCCCCTTACCCCTACCTCCCGACAGGTTCGGGTGTGATGTTCCTCTTCCTGTGGCCATTTGTTCTCATTGTTCAGCTCCCACTTATGAGTAAGAACATACGGTGTTTGGTTTTCTGTTCCTGTGTTAGTTTGCTGAGAATGATGGTTTCCAGCTTCATCCATGTCCCTGCAAAGGACATGAATTCATTCTTTTTTATCGCTGCATAGTATTCCATGGTGTATATATGCCACATTTTCTTTATTCAGTCTATCATTGATGGGCGTTTAGGTTGGTTCCAAGTAAGTCTTTGCTATTGTAAATAACGCTGCAATAAACATACGTGTGCATGTGTCTTTATAGTAGAATAATTTGTAATCTTTTGGTTACATAACCGGTAATGGGATTGCTGGGTCAAATGGTATTTCTGGTTCTAGATCGTTGAGGAATTGCCACACTGTCTTCCACAATGGTTGAACTAATTTACACTCCAACAGTGTAAAAGCATTCCTGTTTCTCCACAGCCTCTCCAGCATCTGTTGTTTCCTCATTTTTTAATAATCACCATTCTAACTGGCATGAGATGGTATCTCATTGTGGTTTTGATTTGCATTTCTCTAATGACCAGTGATGATGAGCTTTTTTTCATGTGTTCGTTGGCCGCATAAATGTCATCTTTTGAGATGTGAGAAGACCTGATTTCTAATGCCAGCTCCACCACCAGCAAGCTCTGCAACCACTGATAAATCACGTAAATTCTCTGAACTTCAGTTTTCACATGTATAAGATTCAGGGTCTGATCACTAGGTGGTCTCTAGTGTCCTTTCCAGTTTCATAATTCTAAAAAGCAAGAAAATAAATAACACAGTGAAATAAATTTCAAGCTCACAGAAGACTATGTGTTGACATTGAAAGATGTCCATGAGGTATTGGGACTGCTGTATTGCTATTGCCTAGCAGGTCTTTGACTTCTATTAAGTGCTCAATTAACATTTGGTAGGTAAGTAAATGAATGAACCAGTAAAATGACACAGGATAAGAAATACAGTTTAGTAGTTTAATTTATTTATGTTTCTATAAAATGTAGCATACCAAATCTTGGTCAGCCAATCAATGAGCACTCAGTTTGACCTCTTGTGAAGAAAGGCTATAAATGAATCAAAGGTTCTGGTTGAAGAGATGAATGTCCACACACAGAAAAGTGATATGAACTGGGTACCAAATCCACATGTGAGGATCAGCTGATAATCTGGTTACCAACCTCAGTACAAAGGAAAGCATACAGCAAGATCCAGTGAAGGATTCCTGAGAAAATGTGTTGGGATCTCAAACCAGGTAAAGTTGAAGGGTTGGCCAATGAGGGCTTTGTGAAAGGGTTAAAAGAGAAAAGTCATTTTAATAATCAAGAAACAGATTCACTTGACTAGGGACAAGACCTGGAAATAAATGAAGCTAATGCAAGGCAAAAGGTTGTTAATGGGGGAATTTTAACACTGGACAGTTTATCATCAGAAACAGGAAGGGTAGCAAAAATGTTCCACAGCTACACTGTCCAATACAGAAGTTAACAGCCACATGTGTTACTGAGTGTGTGACATGTGTGTGGTCCAAACTGAGAGGTGCTGTAAGAGTAAAATACACACCAGATTTCAAAGAGTTGGTACCAAAAGAAAAGAGGGCAGAGATGTAAAATATCTTATAAATATCTTTTTCATTAGTTTGTTCATTTTAAGAAATTACCTGTTGTAATAATAATATTTGGGATATGGCGGGTTAAATAAAATGTACTGTTTAAATGATTTTCACCTATATTTTTATATTCTTGTAAGATGGCTACTAAAAATTTTAAATTATATATGTTATTCACATTATGTTTCTGTTGGACAGTGTTGCTCTAGACAGATCATCCCAGCAGCAGTCATCAGAATTTTTAGAATTTTTAGAATTATAAAACTGGAAAGGACAGTAGAGACCACCTAGTGATCAGACCCTGAATCTTATACATGTGAAAACTGAAGTTCAGAGAAGTTACGTGATTTATCAGTGGTTTGCAGATCAGCTGAAAGGTGAAGTTGTAGGTAAAAAAAGTAGGAAGAGAGGAATTAATGAATAAAACACAATAGAAAAGAAATCAACAGATGAAAGATAGACATAACAATAACTATATATTCACAGATAAATTAACATATTAAAAGTTTCTAATCTCCTAACACCATGATGGCACCCAGGGTCACTGGTGCCTGACCCATGGCAGATGCCAATGTATTCCTTTCTGATAAGAGAGGCTCCTTTAACCAAAAGACTGGAAATTATCAGAGTTTCATTTGGGCAACATGGAAATGAGATGGAGTTCATCATTTGACTTGCCTGAATGAGGACAGACTATTTAGTAAACATTTTTGTAACACTTACTATGTTCCAGGCCCTCTTCTAAGCACTTTATACATACTAATGCATTTCGCTTAAGATAAAAAAACTAGGAATGAAATTCAAGACTTTGGACATATTTAATACAATAAAATGTTTATGATGTCACAGACCTATAGATTCTGAACCAGAATAAACCTCAGAGATTTTCTGTCCAGTCCCTTGCTGTAAAAAGTACTTTACGCATGAGGCCACTACAGCCAGGAGAGATATGTGACTTCCCACGGCCCCGGTGGGAGCCAGGTCTCGGGTTTCTGGCCACTTAGTTAGTGAGATCGTTGTCCTTCTGCAATCAACCACACCTTATGGATTCAGAGTTTTTCAGAGTTGAACGAAACATATAAGATCATCTACACTAGTGATTCTCTAGGGATATCCACATTTATATAAATGACACTCCTATTGATAACAGGTACTCACTACTTCCTTACTCCACCTCTCTCTCTCTTTCTCCTACTACATAGGAACTCAACTGGAAGTTATGATGCAGCAACTGAAAATCACTTAAATTGCTCAACTGGACCATACCCCATTACCCTCTCTACTATTTCCTCTAGGGAGGAAGAAACAAGGCCCTGCCTTTCCCAGCAATAAGCAGTAAGACTAGGCTGGCATATATATATATATATATATAGCTTAGAATAGGGCCTGGAACATAGGAAGTGTTACAAAAACATTTACAAAAATGTTTCTTTGTCCACAACAATAGTAGCTATCAACACCTTTAGAGAGACACTTCATGAACCAGAGTCAAAAGGCTGAGGAAGACAACTGACCTAGGAGGATATATCCCTGGAGTGCTCAGGAGAGTCTGGCACTATAGGTAGGAGAAATTTCTCTGATCCAGGGCCCATCTGGAGAAAGCCCCCATACTACCTCTGTGAAAGCTCTAGGAATCCCTCATGACTGCCAGCCCTGCACTCTCTACCCTGAAGGCATGGACAATGAATGAGGATAAATGATCTTATCATAACATTGAATCAAGTTCAGATGGACACTGATTACTAATTAGTGATGGCCCTAGCATTCAATTCTCCTTGTTCATTGTTAATCATAACCATACAATTGAAAAGGGAATTGCCCAGGTAATACAACAAAACAAACTCTGTTTCTTGGTTATGAAATACACGTTTTACAGCTTCATTTGTATTTATAGCCTAATTAGCTCTTTAAAATACAGACACAAATTGCATTAGAAATTCAGCTGGAAAGGGATTTCATTAACTGTATGTTATTTTGATTAAAAATTATATTATCTCAATCGATTTTTTTTCATTTTTCCTTTTTTATTTTTAATTTTTGTAGGTACATAGTAGGTGCATATATTTATGAGGTACAGGAGATGTTTCCTTAATTGACTTTTAAAAAGATAAAACCAAACTTCATGATCTTGCTAAAGATGGGGCCTATAGAAAATTTCTTTTCCAAAGTTTAATGAGCTCCACTAATCAGGAATGAATATCTTCTTCACTGGAAAAGCATAAATGTGGAGAAAATCCCCCGTGTCAATCAAGATTCAGCCAGAGAATAGAAATCATACTATTTCAACCAGGAACAAATTCAATTGGAATTTTATAAGCACACAATTGTTGCTTATAAGCAAAATTTTTTGGATTTTTATAAGCACACAGTTCCTTACATTGAATTTGTAAGGAGCAAAATGTAAGCTCCTCCTTACATCGACTGGAGGAGCAAAAGCAGGGAAGAAGCCACATGTTTCAGGTCTGTGGCCTCAAAGAGAAAGAAAACTGCTGCCACCCAAAATCAGGACCATGCAAGTAGCTACTACCAACTTCTCAGCTTCCTGCAGTTCCAAAATGGGTGAAATGGCAACCATTCACATCTGAAAAGCCTACTCAATTGCCCACCACCATTTCCAACTTGTTTTGTGTTGCTGTAAAGGAATACCTGAGGCTGGGTAATTTATAAAGAAAAGGGGTTTATTTGGCTCATGTTTCTGATGGCTGGAATGTTCAACACTGAGCAGCTGCATATGGTGAGGACTTCAGCCTGTTTCCACTCATGGTGAAAGGCAAAGGGGAGCCAGGGTATGCAGAGATCACAAGGTGAGAGAGGAAGCATGAGAGAAAGGGAGGTAAATGCCAAGTCATTTTTAACATCTACCTCTCCCTCCCCCTCACCCCAGCCCAGGGAAGGCATTCATCTATTCATGAGAGATCTGCCCCCAAGACCCAAACATCACCCATTAAGGCCCCACCTCCAACACTAGATCAAATTGCAACATGTATTTTGGAGGGGACAAGCATCCAAACCACAGCACCAGGGAATGGAAAAGAAAAGGTATTCCCCTCTTCTACTTTCCAAACCCATGTGAGAGCATCTCATAGGGATAGCCCTGCCAATTTGAAACTCTGCTAAGCAAGTGAGCCCAAGAAACATAATTCCCAAGCTTCCAGCTACAGCAATACAATGGAGAGCTTAAAGGGGTGTAAAGGTCCAAGTGTCAGTAAATAATTCGGATGCCAGAATTACCCCAGTAAGTAAACAAACTTCCAAACTCCTTCTTCATCACAAGAGAACCCAGGAAAATGCCTCTTTGGTCACTGAGACAATACAAAGATAACAAATTGCCTTTTAAGTACATGTAAGTCATCTCCCCAGATCTTTTGTGACCCCAGAAGATGAACTAATCTCTACCAACAAATTACAGAGAAACTAGCCAGAGCCAATGTTACATAGTCCCCACCACTAAGACCCATGATGAAGAGAACTTCATGTAAACGCTAATGGAATATTTCCTTTAATAATAAAAGTTACCCTTACAGTAGCATCAAAAAAAGAGGATTTCCTCCTTGTAAGGCTTAATTCATTCCCTCCAAATTCTCAAGCAATATTTAGCTGTGTTTTTTGCACAGATGATCAAATAATAATGACAAATGACTTCATAACATTTCCAACATAACACTTTAGAGAAATATCACACTGCATTTCAGCTTGAAGAATACTTGTTTATCCCTCTCTGGTTTTACATTATGAACCTGTTTATTTTCTTTCAGTTTCGGTTGAAAGTGACCTTTTAGATGGGGATTTTCCATACATGATTCCTTTTTCCGGAAGAAGAGCCAAAGTTTTTTCATTTACACCAAGTTATGAAAGGTTTCCTTTCCTCTAAAAACAAATTTTCAAAATAATTTTAAATACCTTATTTTCAAATCTTTCTTATCTTTACTATCCTAACAAGAAAAAAAAAGCATAAAATAAAGCACTGTCAGCTGCAAAGTGCCATCTTTTAATATCTTAATAATTGTATCCTTCATCTGACTCTTTTAAGAACCTTTGAAAGGATGTAACAATAAATACATCCTTTGGATCTGAGAGTACATTTTCTCCCTAATGGAATAATGAATCTGCCTCCATGCCACACTAATGACAACAAATGTATTTTACCAGGGAACATGTTACACATATGAAATCTCACATAGAATCCCAAAGTGGGCATCATTTACAGGGAAGAGTTGTTATAGAGTTGAGGCAGGAGTGGGACATTTAGAGCCTGACCCTCACAAGAGTTCTCAGGAGCAAAATTTAGAATCATTTAAACCACACAGCTCACACTCTTCTCTATCATCTTTGACATCTGGGTTTAGGATTATAAATGGATGATTTGCCCTTTAAGCTGCCTGCAGCCATTATAGCTAATGGCAGAAGACCTTTCCAGAGAGTCATTTCAGGAGCAAAGTGCAGCCTGGGCTCCCCTGGGATAACAGACCATTAGACTGAGCAGACAACAATTCTGTGCTTCTTCTGGTCACACACCTGAGGATTCTAGTCCAGGGCTAGTCAGACCGAGTTGTTTGTGCATTTCTCTGGCCAACAGGTGAGAAAGAGCAGCAATGGCCTGAAGGCTACCTAATGCTTCTGGCTTGGTCAGCTCACCCTGATCCAGGGCATGGCAGGACTGGCCTTGGCTGTCAGCTAAGCTTACTGACCATTGACAGTCAAGGCCCTGAGGAAATCTGGCTCACTATAAATGCAGTGACAGATTTTGTCCCTTAATTATTGCATATAAGCTATTACTTTGTATAGTATATTTCTCAGTATGTGCTCACCACATAAAGGAGTGATCTAGAGCCATACTGTTCTGTCACTTACAAGCTCTGTGATCCTGTGTAACTTAATTAACTTCTCTAAGACTATTTCTTCACTGGCAATCTCAGGATGATAACAATAATACATACTTCATACATTTATTGAAGGGTTTAAGTGAAATAATGTGTAAAATGCTTAGCACAGAGGCTCATGTCATAAGCAGTGGCTAAATAATAGCTATTTGTATTTTTATCAATAAAAGCTGTGTTTTTTTATCATTTCTATTATTTATTTATTAAAAAGCTATTGGATTTGTGTGTGTGTATGTGTATGTACACACACAGCCAGATATGAAAAATACTGCATAAGTCATTTCTCTCATAGGAAAACTAAAGTTAAGAGAAATTAAATGATCAATTGGAGTTGTCTTTTACTAATATACCCTGTCAGTTTTGATAAATATACAATTTGCTGGACTCCATGAAAGATTTAGTGCATATGTCTGATTATTTAACAACCTATGTTTTATGGTCAGCATTATTTGTTACCAGAAGTCAGTGCTGGGTTAATCAGGGATTAACCTGTATGTGCTAGCAATTGGATATGACACATGAAGATCTAGACTCTCCTAAAGTAAATAAAGAAGTAATTACAACTGTAAAGTAACTTTTCTCATCTTTATACCTGTAAAACAAGGTGCCTACTCATTCTATGATTTCCTTCAACCTCCAGGCCTAGAGCTTCTTTCAGTGGTAACAGTGTTAAATCTTTGTTATTTTAGGTCTTAGAAATGGCTGTGAAATTTTTAAATGAACAAAGTGAAAATAATTCAGGGAGATTATTTTCAGCTGATAACTGTCTACCCACCTATTTAAGAGGTTAGCCATGTCAAATTATTAAGAAGATAAATACTGTACCCTCTTTTTACATGGAAACTTTCCCCCGTGATTATCAAAGAAATTGATAACATTTCCCAGAAGCAAACATTCTTTCTTTCTTGTATATCTGGGCCCAGGAGCTAAAGGATACACCGAAGATCATACAAATCAAATTGCAGGGCCAGAAATAGGAGCCCTCTTTGGATTCCACCCCATGGTTCTCCTTATCACATACCTGAACTAGTTCTTCACAGAGTGAAATGGGGTGGAATTGGGGCTATGCTGAGTTATCACTGAACAGTCTTCAATCTCTTCAAATCCCAGTTGGGGAGATATGGATGCATAAAATTAGAATTGGCCTGACATAATTAAAATGAAATATTATTGGACGCTTGACATTTTAATATTGTAATTTAAATATTGGTTAAAGTGCCACCATAGGAGTAAGTATATAACTTCTTAAGATGACAACTTTGAAAGATAGCCCTCATAGGATATGGTATGTACACACACACACACACACACACACACACACATACAGACGGGGGGGGTGGTATATTCTGGCATGTTCATTCATTCAACAAAGATATTTTGAGCTCTAGTGTATGCCAGGCTCTGAGCTAGGCACTGGGGCTATTACAGTGAGCAAAACAATAACGTTCCCAAACATCATAGAGTTTACATTCTAGGGAAGGAAACATGCAAACAAACAAGTAGAAGCATAAACTATATTCTCCCCAATGTAATATATAGAAAAGAAATCAGGGGTGTTCCAATACTATGCAGCTGTGTGAGGATCAGAGTGCTTGTGCCTGGGGAGGGCTCTGGGCTTCATGTAGGGACAGGCCAGACCAGGCCAAAGGGAAAGCTCATGGTGAAATTCATCCTACTGGCTTCAAGGCAGAAGGCGATGTTAAGGCTGTGAGTATTGAGGAAAAAGGAGAGATGAGGGTTATGCCAGAAATATTCACAGTTCTAGAATACCCTATGCACTCCTGAAAGTGGTGTTGTGAATACCAGGAAAGGATTTTCTTATCTGGTGTGTGAAGAGCTCTGAGACTTCCTCTTGACTCTCAGTGAATCAGCCACATGTATTTTTTCTATAACTCATAGAGTTTTACAGCTCAGCAAACTTGCAAACACATCAAGGTTTTTGGTTTTTGGTTGGAAGTTGTTGAGTGTTTTTGCCCATACACATTTTTTCTTTTGTATCCTGCCATCAGCACCTAAACACTTGATCTACAAGTAATACTAGTAGAGTCTAATGCAATAAAAGAGTCGGGGAGGGAAGGAAATTAAGAATGGAGGGAAGGTGAGAGAGAGATGTAGAGGGAGTTGTCAATCTGTGTAACTAAGTCAATGCAAATGATTGATGTAATGAATTATCTGCATCAACTTTAAACCTATTGTCTACCACATCCAACCACCACATTGCTTTGGCTACAGAGATCAGTTTAAAGAGCAGATGATTAAAAGAATTAACCACACTTTAGAGGTGAAGAAAGTTGATTTTAGGGAGTTGGTGTGGTTTATATTACATTGAAGGAAATGAGGAAATCCACAGTAAGTCAACCTGAAACGGATTGAGTCATCAGAACTATGGTTTGCCACGGTGATTACAGTATTCCTGAGGTATCTGAAAACACTGAGGTCTATGATTTTTAAGCCACTTCATCATCATCCACTTAGAAAACTGATGATATCAATCTGCATCGATGCAACTATTTAAGTCGGCAAGCTTAGTCAATATGGAAAAAAAACATAACATGTGACATATAACTGAACAAAACCAAACAATAACCAAATTTTAGAAAAAATTTTAAATCCCTGGAAAAAAACAAAATAGGCTATCAGTTAATGTCATATTCCATACCTGAAGTTCCAGGGGCGTAGAGGTGTCTTGAGAAACTGTTTATGTATAACCTTGAAACCTTTAAGATTTAACATAATCCCAAATTCATAACATCCTTGGTCAGGAAGTCTCCAGGGAAACACTTTCATTCAGAATCTGTCCTGGAAACTTTATGCTCACTGTATCTTATGAAGTTTGAACCAAGTCTCAAGTCAATATGAAGTCAGAAAAGACAGCAGATCTAAGCTTCCTAACTGGTCCCCAAAATTGCCTCATGTTCTTTAAGTTCCACAGTTTAACTAAATGGTGATGGGATCTTCCTAGGTTTATGACTGAAATAGAAGTATTATTGGAAAAGGCTGTGTGCTTAAAAACTCTGTTGGCTTCTGCAAATCCAAAGCCCACCCTGCACCCTGCTCTGAGCTGCGGAGACTTCCCCACTTGGCTGTATCCACAGGCTTCGTCATCCTCTGTCCTCTGGCTTCAGATGAGCTCAGCCAATGAGAAAACAGGTACAAGATAGAGGGAGATAGGCCTGCAGACGTAACTCCTCTGCTCTGGCCTTTAGTGACTCTAGACTACTGCACTGCACAATCTCTTTCGGTTTTTCTCCCCCCTGCCCACAACTTTGTTAGTACTCCCTTTATTAATTTATCTTCAAATTCTCCTGTTTAACAGTGTCATCTGTTCCCTACTCCTGACTCTTGGTACACTGTTTTTTTCCAAGAACAATTTGGACACTTAGACCTGTTCATTACATAGACCACTCCCTTTAGAAAAAGAATGGATTCATATGAATTGTTTACATGCTCAAACATACCTGGCTTGGTCTAACAAGTTTTAATATAAGTTTAGAAGAATTTGGTCAACACTTGAAATTCTATGCTTTTTCAGAGTCTAATGATTTGAGGGGGAAAAAAAACTTTTTAACATTAAGTCTAATCTAAGCACATGGTTTAGTAGTACTTCCACGTGGAGGAAGCATTACTTAGTTGGCACCTGAGTATGTGTTCTTAAAATGCAAAACTGACTTATTTACCCATTTACATCAGTTAAGAATTCACTTTTTAAAAGTTATGACCTTTAATTGGTGGTATTTCTTATAAAGTTTTTAAAAACTAATTATCTAAATTTTTTTTTCCACAGTGATGATGGGTTTGTCCTGACTTGTTCATGGCCTCTTGCTTGGGTTTCCTTGTAAACAGGGGCAAAATGTGCAAGACGTCTTATGGGGCTTAGCACTGTAGCTAAGACATAAATAGACTTTTTAAAGATTGTTTCCTCTGTACAAAATTCAGTGACTCAAATAGGAGGCAAATTTGTGAGCTTGTCGCCTTTACCACCATATTCAGGTCAAACAGGGTAAACTATGGAGCCCAATGCACCAGTGAGTGAGCCAACACTCACCGAGTGGTAATAATAATAGAATTGGTAGTAATTACCATTAACGGAATACCCTGTATGTACCACATGTTGTGCGTCTAAATTAGCCCTCGCAACTACTCTGTAAAGTGCTATGGAAAGCACCATGGACACCGTGAACTTCTGTGTTCCATTCTCAGGTGATGAGTCAATAGGAGCAATGAACTCCTCTGATTGTGTCGGGTAGGATGAAGAGTTAATACAGGACCTAAGTTAACCCAATCAATGAAGCAAAGGATTTATATTCCAGACTGGAAGGTTGGAAATTTCTTTCTGTCTTCAGCTAGACAGAACTAGAAAGCATTCATCTCTATTGCCACTGGCAACCACCTTATAATTACAAAGGGAAGCAGCTGGAGATGACATCTATATCTGGCAAAGGAAGACGTGGAAATATCCTGTGTCACCAATGACATTTGAGCCATTGATTATTCTGCACCAGAAACCCACGCTATTTCTGGGTTTCCAATTAATTACATGAGATAATAAACTTACCCGTTGCTTAAGCCCATTTGAAACTGGGTTTTCTGAGACTAGGCTTCTTAACACAGATAGCATTCCAAATGATGCGGATATTACTATCTCCATTTCACAGAGGAGAAAAGTGATGCCTAGAGATCCTAAGTCTCTTCCTCAGTGTTACACAGCTAACAAATTGCACTTGCACACTAAGAGTCCAGGTCCTGTGCTTTGTCCTCAATCACATTTCCTCTCCAAATTAAGTACTAAAGCCCCTTAATTTCACAGCATGTGAATAGAATGCTTAATGGCCTCTTGTATGGGTAAAAATGCACTTGAAAAAGTGGAAGAGTTTTGTCATTCTATAGCTGTTTCTCTGTTGAAAGCAAATGGTAAGAGTTAAACAATAAATCCATGAGTCAAAGACTGATGCTATTAAATATATCAGCCATGACTTTAGAGTCTAAAAATACACCAAACACCAAACTATAAAATGTTCTTGACGTCAATAGACGACTCAGTAGTCAGTTGAGGTCACTTTACAACCTTTCCACAACTGCTTCACAGAGAAACCTATGCTTTTTTCAGGACCATAAAAATACTGGACCGCACAGGCGTCAGCCATTAACTACACAATACACTAAATTCTTGTAAACTATGGGTCATGAGACTACCCACGGACAATTCATATAATCTCATGACCTGAACATAAAATACATCCTGTAAAGAGAGCATCACTTGTCTTTTTAAATCTGCATTACCTGTTTTTAAGGCATTTAAGTTTGAACCTATGCTACTGAAAAAAATCTTCAGAGCTAACAGTTTCTGCCATTTGGTAAAAATTCAGTGAAATCCATTCAATTGTTTTAATAGCTGATTAGCTGTATCCCATTACTGTTTATCTCAGGCTCTAAAACATTGTCTGAAGGCATTTTCACAGCTTCATGTCACTAGGCATCTTTTCATCTGGAGTTTAACGGCAGCAACTACAAAAGAAGAATCGATCCCCTCTCTCCTCTCCCAGTGAGCACTTGCCTCTGAGGCTATTCCCTCTCTATACTCACATTTAAAATAAATAGATTCCTATGCAAAAAGTGGTTCGTTCAATGGGGAAGGAAAACCAGGCCCCAATGTTTGTACTTAACTGGCCCATTAAAACCTTAAACATAGATTTGAATCTAAGTTTATGTGCCATATCAACATAACTTCTGGCACACCTGATGCAGCTCATGGATCTGATAACTCATAAATTCTCCCCCCCCACTGAAGTTATGTCCAAAGGCCAAATACAGAAAGACATTTTATTTGTGTGTGAACAGATTATGGCTTTATAACTCACCAGCTTTGGAGCAGAGCCGTAATTTATGGCATTCAGACAGTACAAACAAGGATAAAGAAATACTATTATTTTCACCATGGAGCATTGAGTAGAAAAGAAATATAAATGTTAACCCATCTGGCATCACTGCATTGCAATATATCTGTTTTATGTTCTGTGTGAGATGAGATTTTTTTAATGCTTTTAAGATATCAAAATAAATTGCACAGACTTGTGATACCTTGGGGGTTCTACCTGGTGGCTGATATGATGGGGTGAATTACACACACAATAAAAGGGTTTATAAAGTTTAGAAATTGCCTAATCCAATATATTGGGAAGAATCAGATAAATGATGCAGGCCAAGAGAAGTTAGGTGTATGAATGCCAGCCCACATAATACAAGGACATTATTCTTGGGTCTAGGTGGACAAAATGTATTAGACTATTTGTAACTTCCATTGTGTTACAGAGATGTGGCCTCTGAATTCCAGAGCAGCTGACCTGTAGTCCCCAAGTCAAAGTAAGCTCTGTCTGAACGAATTCTCTTGAAAAGATTGGTCCTGAGCTTACAGGCCTCTGTTTGTGTGTACATCTAAAAATAACCTGGAGAATTATACTGCTAATAGGAAGGAAGATGCCACACATTTTCTTCTGTTTTTGGCCTTTGCCTGCTTTTCTATAAGATAGCTTGATTTTTATATCAATTCATCATGTCTATTTTATGTTTTGTAGATATTTTTGCCAGTCCATCATTTGTCTTAACTTTGCTTATGGTATCATTTGCTCAATCAGAACTTAAAAAAAAGCAAAATTTTAATCTAGTCAAATTTATCCATCTTTATTTATAGTTAAGAATGTCTTCCTCACACATGGTGAAACAAACTTTCTCTGAAATTTCTTTGAATATTTTCATTATGTTTTTTCATTTATGTCTTTAATCAATCTCAGATGGTTTTTTGCATGAGCTGACATAAATAAATTTTCAAAAACATGAAAAGATGCCCCTCGCATCACATCTGACAGGAAAATATAGCAATATGACATACCACTACGTTCAAATCAGAGTGGCAAAAATTGTACAGTAATCTTTGATGGGTAGTGTGTATATAAAAAGGATTCCTGCATACTGTCACTTGGCCTGTGATTTGCTATAGCCTTTTTGAAATGTAATCTGATGACACATTTCATTTGAGAATCTAATACTTAAAAATAAAAAAGCACTGATGTATAATATTTAAAAAAGAAGTTCAGTGCATCTCTGTTTATTAACAGTAAAAATCGGCCAGGCACAGTGGCTCATGCCTGTAATCCCAGCACTTTGGGAGACCAAGGTGGGTGGATCACCCACAGTCAGGAGTTCGAGACCAGCCTGGCCAACATGGCAAAACCCTCATCTCTACTGAAAATACAAAAATTAGTCAGGCGTGGTTGTGCGTACCTGTAATCCCAGCTACTTGAGAGGCTAAGGCAGGAGAATCGCTTGAACTCAGGAGGCGGAGGTTGCAGTGAGCCGAGATTGCACCATTGCACTCCAGCCTGGGTGACAGCAAGACCCCATTACAAAAAAAAAAAAAAAAAAAAACAGTAAAAATTATCCATGTGTCTGTCATTAGAAAGACTCCTGCACAGCCAGTTTATTTGGAAGGTGACTCCAAGAGGGGATCATGGGACCAGGGAGAATGAGGTGGGGAAGATTGAAAAGCCCAATTAAAAATGGAAGTTGATCACTCCTGAAGGCAACAGCACTTGATTCTGCCTCCTGAATAACTTACAGAATTGCCCACTGGCAGTCAGGAGGTGGGAGCACAGCCATTAGAGAGAAACTCTAGAGAAAAAAAGCAAAACAACTCAAGACACATACTTGAGTTAAGATGCTGTCAGCACAAGCTGATTCTACATTCACATGGAACTGTCCCCTTCAAGTGTGGCTGACATCAGAGGTGGCCCAACTGGACATGTCATGAGGCTCCTGGTAGGTGAATGTTTGAATACATTACGGTATATCAGTTATATAGAAAATTATGCAGCCACTTAAAAATGAGTGAGATACACATATATTGACCTAGAAAGATGTAATAATATATTAGTAAAGTAAACTATGGCACACCCTTTTTGTCATGTTTTCCTTTTTAAAAACTTTTTTAATTTTTGTGGGGACATAGTAGGTGTATATATTTTGTCATATTTTCCTTTTTAAAATTAAAAATATACGTGTGTACTTATATATCTTTACATGAATATAGAGGAATGTCTGAAAGGATATATACCAAATTGTTAACATTTGTTTACTCAGAGATGGAAAGTGAAAGAGAAAATTATTAAACATTTCTTTATACACCTCTGCATTGTGTAAATTGTTGCCCCCAAATATTAATACATTATTTTGGGGCATTTTAATTATCTTTTTTAAAAAGGTAATTACTTGAGGGACATTAAAATTCAACCGATTTACTCTATATCTCATAAGTACATACGATTATCCCATGTCAGCTAAAAATAAAAATAAAACAAAAAAAAGTAAACCAACTTATCCCTATCTACAGCCTCATTCCCACTTGAGAGCTTTCTATGGAAAGAAGTTCATTTCATTGCTGGACAGTCATAATTCTTAACTGCTAGTAAAAACCGTTCTATTTCTGAGCCAAAACTGTCTTTCTTTTGTTTGTTCTATTTCTGCTCTCTAGATTGTCACTGTTTGATATGGCCTCCAGATACATGGACTCTTAAGTATTTGAAATGCAGCTAGTCCAAATTTCAATGGCTTTTATGTGTAAAATACACAGCACTATATAGATATAGACAGATTTTAAAGACTTAATATGTTGTATATGTATTATATAGTATATATACATAATTTTACACATACAGGTTTTGAAGACTTAGTGATTAAAAATGGTATAAATAATCTCATCATAATTGTATATTGGTTATATCTTGAAATAATATTTTGAATACATTGAGTTAAATAAAATATGTTAAGATTAATTTCCTTTATTTTCTTTTACTTTTAAAATGTGGCTGCTAGAACGTTTAAAATTACATATGTGGCTTTTATTTTATTTCTATTGGACAGTGCTACTCTAGAAGAACATTATTTTTTCTTCATGGCAATTAATGTAGTCTTTACTTATCACAGTTACACCTGCAGTTTCTTCAATCATTTACTAGCTATTATCTTGTTTCCTATCCCAGAAAGTGTCTAACACATAATAAGCAGTCAATAAAGATGTGCCATTGTAAGTTGAATAGTGCTTTGGAAGCTAGGAGGAGGTGCTTTCCAGGAAAGAGCTATCATCAGAGATGAATGTTCAGAGAGAACTTAGTGATTAAGAGATCATTTGTGTTCTTGGAAGCAACGTGCTCTTCATATTAATATGCAGGACAGAAATTAGACTGCATGAGGTTATGAAATGAATGGGTAGTGATTAAGTGGAGGCTGTAAACTTAAACTCTTTGTTGGAAGAGACACAGAAATGTTAGTTTAAGAGGTCCAGAGAAAGTTTTTTTAAATAAAGACTTAAGAAGAATTTTTATAAGGAGAGATACTATTTCTGAGCCTCACTCCATCATTACAACCATTCATCTCTGCTTTTTCTCTCTTAATGAGCTTTTAATAGCCAAACAATGTTCATGATGACATAAACAATTAGCAAGAGCTTGCCTGAAGATGGAAACTACCAAATAACTTTACACATTTTTCATGTGAGGTCACCTTTCATGGTCGTATGGGTGATGCATTGCCCAAGCCAGGGGGCATGATGCACTTACAGAGTCCTGATTCGAGCTGGTGTATGTCAGCAATGGGTAGAGCTCAAGGAAGAGGTAAGACAAACAAACAAAAAATAACAAGTGTTGAAAGGATATATGAAAATTGAAACCTTTGTGCACTTGGTGGGAATGTAAAATGGTGCAACTGTATGGAAAACAATATGCGGGTCCTTCAAAAAACTAAAATAGAATCACCACAAGATCCAGCAATTTCACTTTTTGGTATTTACTCAAAGGAAATAAAATCAGTATCTCAACAAGATATCTGCATGCCCTTGTTCATTACAGCATGATTCACAATAGCCAAGATATAGAGGCAACCCAAATATCCATTAACAGATGAATGAACACCTAAGTGTCCATCTATGGGTGAATGTATTTAAAAATGTGGTGTATACAAACAATGGAATATTATTCAATCTAAAAAAAAGAAGGAAATTCTGTCATAAATGACAGCATGCATGAACCCTAAGGACATTAAGCTAAGCAAAACAAGCCAGTCACAGAAGGACAAATACTGCATGATTCCATATATGAGGTGTCTAAAGTAGTCAAGCTCATAGAAGCAGAAAGTAGAATGGCAGTTGCCAGGAGCTGTAGGGAGAGAGAAATGAGCTGTTGCTGTTCAATAGGTACAAAGTTTCAGTTATGCAGTATGAAAAAGTTCTAGAGATCTGCTGTAAAACATTGTGCTAGTTAACAATAGTGTACTGTTTGCACATGTAAAAATTTATGAGGGTAGTTATCGTGTTATATGTTTTTTACCATCATAAAAAAGAATATATTGGCTCCTTCATGAGTTAATCTATGGCTTTTTCCAGATGAAACTCATTGTTCAATGCCACCGGCATACAAGTGTTCAAACTGACCATGTTGCTCAGTTCCTTGTAGTGGGCTTGAATAAAAACTTAGACTAAAAGATAAGCTTTAAAATAGACATAATAAATTTACAAACTAAAAGCTTAAAAAATCTGAAATTTCAGAGTTTTTGCTGGTGTCTGGAGAGGGTCATGAATGAAATACGAAACCATTTAGTATTTCCTTCTAATGCTAAAGTTTTGTCATAGCAACGATAAAGTAATTATTCTGTAGCAGCTAGAATTCTGCTTATGAGAAGAGTTGCTTTTGTTGAAAAAAATGTTTTGATAAGCCCACATGGAAGCTAAGCCTCATGGGCCTTGGCATTGGGTGGTGATAAAACTTTGTAGAAAGAGAGAAGTTGCTCCGTGTAACTGAGAAAAAAGTATTGGAAACTCAAGGGAGAATCCGGAAGAAGATATGGAAAAGAGAGAGGGGGAAAGAGTGCAAATAAAATGATGGATTGCCATGCGTGACGCAACCCTTCCTAGAGCCTGAAAAATCTTTAGTAAAACCTACAAAAAATTATGCAGTACTCATTACATTCCTGTGGAGTCTGGTGAGTTCAGCTGCATTTTAAAAACCTGACAGGTCCTGGAGGGAGGTGGAGGGCAGCCCCCGCCTGGCCAGCCGCCCCGTCTGGGAGGGAGGTGGGGGGCGCCTCCGCCCGGCAGCCGCCCAGTCCGGGAGGTGGGGGGCGCCTCTGCCCGGCTGCCCCTTCTGGGAAGTGAGGAGCCCCTCTGCCCGGCCGCCACCCTATCTGGGAGGTGTACCCAACAGCTCATTGAGAGCTGGCCATGATGACAATGGCAGTTTTGTCGAATAGAAAAGGGGGAAATGTGGGGAAAAGATAGAGAAATCAGATTGTTGCTGTGTCTGTGTAGAAAGAAGTAGACATAGGAGATTCCATTTTGTTCTGTACTAAGAAAAATTCTTCTGCCTTGGGATGCTGTTGATCTATGACCTTACCCCCAACCCAGTGCTCTCTGAAACATGTGCTGTGTCCACTCAGGGTTAAATGGATTAAGGGCGGTGCAAGATGTGCTTTGTTAAACAGATGCTTGAAGGCAGCATGCTCGTTAAGAGTCATCACCATTCCCTAATCTCAAGTACCCAGGGACACAAACACTGCAAAAAAGAAAAAAAGGCCGCAGGGTCCTCTGCCTAGGAAAACCAGAGACCTTTGTTCACTTGTTTATCTGCTGACCTTCCCTCCACTATTGTCCTATGACCCTGCCAAATCCCCCTCTGCGAGAAACACCCAAGAATGATCAATAAAAAAAAAAAAAGAAAAAAAAAAAAAAAACCCTGACAGGTTTATAAAATTATTATTTCTGAAATAAACCAGACATGTTATTCCTATCTTCTGCATAAAATACCAAATTAATGGGAAAATGATTATCTCAATGATATGGGATCATGGCTTTTATTTTATCCACATTAACCGGAAAAATGAAGAAAGGTAAATATTTGTATCTAAACTGTATAGATTGTCTACCATAACTCAATTACAGTATACTGTTCATTTCCTCAGGTTTTTGTATATGTGTATGTTTTTAAGTTGACCCGAATGCTAACTAACTTTTAGACCTCTTTATGCTTAAATGTTTCTTGATATTCAAAATGTCAAATTCATTTTCTTTTTCTGGACTATCAAAAAAGCTTTACTTAGCAGCCATCTCCAGTTGTCAAGCTCAGATACCTCCCAGGGCAGGGAGTTCAAAGTCCAAAACCTCTGAGATGGGGCAGGTGGTAGGCAAAATGTAAAATAGATTGATGTTGGGAGTTTCCAGCTCACTTTTCCTCAACTCCCTCTTTTAAGGTTTCTGCCCAAGACATTTCTCAATCATCTAATGTAGCTTGATTCTAAACCTTAGAGAAGAAACTTGCCTTATTAAACCAATTCAAGCTGAAAGATTTGATGGAAATAACTGAATTCTAAAGGAGATTACCAGACATGGGCAAGGCTAATCATAAAGAATGAATCATAAATAACAGAATTTCTACTACCAGGAGCAGGTAATGTGGGAAATATATGTTGAGTAGACATCACACAGGTGACTGTCTGGTCTCCCTATGCCTTAGTCTAATCTTGATCCTTTGGATACCCCTCGTGTTTCAGAAATAATAATAAAGGAAATATTCAGTTTTGAAGGGTCAGAATTCTCTAGAATAAACAGAGATACTTCCTCATCATCCTGTTATTTTGATTAATGGAAGAATAAACCAACCAACAGAGTTCAGCTTTCTTGGGTTTCATCAGTGGAGAGCAAACTCCTGTGTGTATCATGGATAACAAATTAGTTTGGTTCTATGATCAGCCTGCCAAGTAGGCAAAGCACCACAGTATCACAGAACATCTGAGCTGTTCCTGGAGAACAGAGGCTATGTCTTTATAAATTCAGAAAATGATTTACCCCAGCAACACTCAATAACGTTTGCTGAACAGGTTATCTTAAGCATCATTTAGTAAAACTTTCCCTGCAGTGCAGGAATGAATTTCTGCTACAACAAATAAAGATCTCTACTCAACTAGAAGTGTCATGAAAACAATGCTTTGCTCACCCTTGTCTGGCAAAATATCAGGCAAATAATAAGACCTAAAAACAATTCCTAATGAATGAGTTTTTTAAATATACCAATTGTACAGAACAGTGGACCAATGGTAATGAGATTAAATTGAATAAATACATATACACTATGACATATTTGTTGTACAGATTCTTTCATCACTCAGGTATTTTTCCTCATCCTGTCCCTCCTCCCACCCTCCACCTTCCAATAGGCCCCAGCGAGTGGTTGTTCCCCTCTATGTGTCCATGTGTTCTCATCATTTAGCTCCCACTTCTGAGAACATGCAATATTTGATTTTCTTTTCCTGTGTTAATTTGCCTCCAACTCCATTCATGTCCCTGCAAAGGACATGATCTCATTATTTTTAAGGCTGCATAGTATTCTATGGTGTATGTACCACATTTTCTTTATCCAGTCTATCACTGATGGGCATTTAAGTTGATTCCATGTCTTGCTATTGTGAATAGTGCTGCAATGAACATATGTGTGCATGTGTCTTTATAATATAATAATTTGTATTCCTTTGGGTATATATCCAGGAATTGGATTGCTGGGTCAAATGATATTTCTGTCTTTAGGTCCTGGAGGAATTGCTACACTGTCTTTCACAATGGTTGAACTAATTTACACTCCCACCAGGCATCCTTTATTCCTTCATCCTTTTCCTGTATGGCTAGATTCCAACTTGATTCACTTTCCTATTCATTGTCTTTTGAAAAAGTCCCTTTTAGATCAGTGGCTTAGAACAGAATCATGTTATCACAATGCCATCTGACCAGTACGATGGTAAAAATCTTTGCTGGCAGCAAACTTTGCTGCCAAATATCATATTTAGTCCATCCTCTAATTTCCCTTTAACTTTTATTGAGCACAGATGCAGAATGTACTATACTAAGTGCCATGATGTTTAATATTTTGGATTAAACACAAAACAAGTCATTCTTAACATTAGTAGAAAAGTTGTGTGAAGTTTCCTAAGACATGGCCATAGAAACAAATTCAACTAATAAAATGAGTTTACAATTACTCACTTACAGTTACTTACACTTTCCCTTCTTGAGAAATTAAACACCGTTTTGGTTTCTGATTCTTTGTAGGTATGACCAATGTTTTGTTCCTTCTTTTTATTTGTCATTCCTTCTGGAAAATTGTAAGATCTGCTTTTCATTTCCAGTGCTCGGAAATTTCACAATAGGGTTTGATATACATTTTTTATTTTCTGTTGTTATAATAGGCACTTGGCAAAACATTTAATAAAATTTTCTTATATTTTTTATAATTTTCTTTATTTTATTTGCCTGTTTCTATAAGATCTTGATCCACTTAGACTGTTTGCCTGTTTTCTTCTTTTGTCCTTCACTTTCCATCTTCTGATTTTGGTTTGTTTGTCTTGTTGTTTTTTTGTGGTTATTTTGATGTCTTGGAAATGTACTGTATAGGTGTGCTAGGAGTATCATAACAAAATACCGCAGAATGGCTATTTTTAAAAAGAGAAATATGTATATTCAGGGAGTCCTGGAGGCTAGAAGTCCAACAGCATGTTGCCAGGAGAGTTGGTTTCTCTAAGTTCTCCTTTCTCCACTTGCAGATAGCTGCCCTCTTGCTGCCTCTTCATGATCATCCTTCTGTGAGGGACATACTTGATGTCTCTCTATAAGTATTAATCGCCTCTTCCTAAATGGATATCAGTTATATTCCAGTAGGACTTACCTTAAGAGCCATATTTTACCTTAAGTACCTCTTTAAAGCCCTATCCCCAAATACAGTCACATTCCCAATACTGGAGATTAAGACTTCAATATGGCCAGGTGTGGTGGCTCACGCCTGTAATCCCAGCACTTTGGGAGGCCCAGGCAGGTGGATCACAAGGTCAGGAGATCGAGACCATCCTGGCTAACACAGTGAAACCCCGTCTCTACTAAAAATACAAAAAATTAGCCGGGCGTGGTGGCAGGCGCCTGTAGTCCCAGCTACTCGGGAGGCTGAGGCAGGAGAATGGCGTGAACCCAGCAGGCAGAGCTTGCAGTGAGCCAAGATCGCACCATTGCACTCCAGCCTGGTGACAGAGCAAGACTCCGCCTCAAAAAAAAAAAAAAAAGACTTCAATATATGAATTTGAGGGGGGACACAATTCAGTCTGTAACATTTACTCAACAACTGTATCAATGTTTTGGTTTAATGTTTAATTTCTACTGTCATCATTTTTATATTTGATGGTCTTTTTTATTCTCTTTTCATTTTTATAGTATCCTGTTCATGTCCATGGATTCATTATCTTCTCTTATCTCTCTGAGAATCTTAGTTTGTTTTTTTTTCCTACATTGTCTTTGCTTCCTCTGAGTTCATTTCATATTAAAGTGTTTTCTCAAATATCTAGACATCTTTGGCTGTTCATTCATATAGAGTGACTTATTTAAGACCCTGAAAAGCTGATTAGAAGTTCTGTGAAAATAGGTAAGACTAGACAGTGAACTTCATTGTAGGAAGCTCAGGCTGTAAACTGGCTTATTTTGTTGGATCAAGGGAGAGGATCACATTATGACGAGTGATGAGAAGTGGGCTGTAACCGTGGAGCACAAGGGTGAAAAATCATGGGAGATTTGCTTATAATGGTCCCCCCGTATGATGGGCGCCCTCAAGTCTCAACAAATTCCACATGAAGAAAGGTTCAACAGCAATGGTGCAGAATGGCTTTCTCACATGGTTCAAAAAGATGAGGAGCTTCAAAAGATGAGGAGCTAGCTTAAACTAGTATAAAACTCACAGCCCAGGATGAAAGTAGGAGGGGGAAGACTTGACTAGGCAGGAACACCACATGGCAGGCAGCATCATACTACAAGCTTTTTGTGCCACCCCATTCAAGCCATCATGTATGTATCACTGCCACTTAGGCACTACTCTCTGCTACTCTCATGCAGTGGCAACAAGGGGAGATGGAGGAAAGAGCTTGTTCTGCATTACAATTAGTATTTTTATCATCAGAAGAAAAAAGAATAATTCAGCTTTTGAGAGACTGTCCCAAATGAAGGCTAGTCCAAATAACTTGCACTCAGTTTTAATAATATTTTATATGTGTCTAAAAAAACTTTTCCACTTGACTGTTCCATGAATGTGTTTTGTAAACTTTGAAACACTCTCTAAACCCTTATCAGCGCTGTTGCAGGAACTAGTTCCTCCGTCCCTTAAGGGCACTCGGTGGTAAAGACCTTGCCCAGATCAACAAGCCCCAGGGCAAAAGACAGCTCTGTTTCCTTGAAACCTCTTTATTTTTTTCTGCCACACAGTGAAAAAAATGGCCTGAAGTATCATCTGAAAAAGCAGAACTACTAAAATCCACCAAGGAAAAAAATCAGTAAAGCAATGGCTATCTTCAAGACTTTTCTCGTGAAGCCTGTCTGCTTTGGGGAGAAGAGGAGGAACACTCTGCTTATCCTAGCCAAATTCTTTCTTCAGGCATTCCCCAACACTTCACTCCTCAGGTTTCTCAACCTGGAATTCCTTCTACCAGGAAAAATAATCTTCGGTTTTGTGATTCAAAATGTAGTTGAAAATGTCAATACCCGGAAATTACATTTACTTTCAATCACATAAAAATGGGTCTGAAGATCCCTTCTTGAGTGAGAGGAAGAGAAAAGTTTGTCTTCTTTGCATTTTATTTTATTTTGAACAAAATATAAAAGGGGCAGGGAAATGAGTGGAGAGGAGGAAGCTGGGAGCACTGAGAGGAGTGTGCTGCTTTTCAAACTTCAGCCACTTCACCATTCTGCGTGGGGCCCAGCCCAGCAAAAGGGCCTTTGTGCTCAGGCAGGTACAAAGGAGTTTGACAAACAACCGCTCAGAGTTCCTCAGAATCAGGAAACGAAAAAAGCAAAAGATAACAAATATTTTTACAGACCATACTTCTGCTTCATTCTTTTTAACACATTGTAATTAAGTAACATTTACTGAGAGGCAGTAAAGAGTTGGTGTGTAAAATAAACCTTTTGAAGACGAACAGTTCACCTGCCTTACATTGTTTTTAAAAATACAGATTGTGAGATTTCAAATAACATTTTGAATTAAGACATGTGGTTTTTTTCTGCTAACAAGAGCTTTGCAAAGAGCTTACTTCCTTCAAAAGCAAGTTTAAGAGAATAAGGCCCCACTGAAATAAAGCCCTTCTCAACGATAGAGCCTCTGAGAGCTTGCCTTAATTCCTGAAATGCCCATTGGAAATCATTCCTCAGAATTAAGGGATTGAAAGTATTATTAGCAGGCGTGTACATTATGAGAGAGACCTGTGGTCCTATTCTATCTCTGGCACTTACAAGCTGCATGACGTTTATCCAACTTAATGACAGTCTTGGTGTTTCAGTCTCTCCTCATTTGTAAAGAGGGATAGTAATACTTCCAAAACTGTTGTGAGAATAAAATGAGATAATGTATGAAAAGCACCATGCCAGGCACTCAGTAAACCATATCTATCATTATTATTTATTAGACCACTGACTATGTTCAGTCCTCTAGGAACATGACAATCTGATATGGGATCTGGGAAAGGAAAGGCTTAGCAGCAGGGATTTTGAAGGCCAGTCCTGATGAAGTCCTCTGTGAAGAGCTCTAAGCAACCAGAGATCAGCTTGAGAACACTAATGAAGAGAAAGGGGTGCTGGAGACCCACTCATAGCGTTGCCCAAAGCTGTCCCTGTGTCGTTCCTTTTGCTTAAATGCTCAGCATAATATTTCAAAAATAATATTTCAGAAATATGCCAAATACTCCTCTTAAATATTTTTGATAGGCTGGGGCCTAAATATAGACTGTGAAGAGAGGCGGGGAAATCCAATCAACTTTTTGGATCCTAACACTCCTTAAACTGTTCCTGACCATGGGCATGTGAAGAATGCTCCTTCAAAGCAAATTTGAATGCTAAGAACAGTATCTATTTTCAGACTCAGAGAAATCTCAGTGGTCTTCCTTCTATCTCTCACTGAGACTAGACAATACTGTCAAAACTGACAGACAGATTGCGCTTGGAGTCCAAATCACCAGCACGTTCACGAGGACCAGCAAGTCTGTATCACCAACCTACATGAAGGAAAGAAGACAAGTTATAGCCTCTCACGCACAAGCCTGGTGCTTAGAGGAAAGCAAAGGAAAGAGACATTGAAGAATTTAAACAGCAAGTCATTTTAAAGCAGGATGGCTGGCAAGGGGTACAGGACTCTGAAAACTTCCATTAAGGATTTGGAATTTCAATTTTTACTATTCAGACAAATCAACTTTAGAGGCACAAATTCCCAGAAAACTCAGAATCATCCATGACAACCTTCAAGTCCTGTTTCTCCAGTCTAGTCACTGATTACATTTGTTTGTTCTTTCATCAGTCCTCTAGAATCTGCCCATTTCTTTCCATGACCACTGCCCATATTCAGGTCCCCACATCCCCCACCCTTCCTTAAAATCCCCCTTACTCTCTTACATCCAGAATTATCACAATCATTTCATAATGAATGCAAATTAAACCATAACGAGATACCCCAGCCAGAATGGCCATTATTAAAAAGTCAAAAAGCAATAGATGTCGGTGTGGATGTGATGAAAAGGGAAGACTTATACACTGTTGGTGGGAATGTAAATTAGTACAACCTCTATGGAAAATAGTATGGAGATTTCTTAAAGAACTAAAAGTAGGTCTACCATTCGATCCAGCAATCTCACTACTGGGTATCTATCCAAAGGAAAAGCCATTATATAAAAAAGACACCTGCACACATATGTTTATCACAGCATAATGCACAATTGCAAAGATGTAGAATCAACCTAAGTCCCCAACTGAGTGGATAAAGAAAATGTGGTATATATATGGAACGCTACTCAGCCATAAAAAATAAATAATGTCTTTTGCAGCAACTTGGATGAAACAGGAGACCATTATCCTAAGGGAAGTAACTCAGGAACAGAAAACCAAATACCACATGTTCTCATTTGTAAGTGGGAGCTAAGCTATGGGTATGCAAAGGCATACAGAGTAGTATGATGAACCTTGAAGACTTAGAAGTGGGGAGGGTGGGAGGTGGGGTGAGGGATGAAAAACCACCTACTGGGTACACTGGGTACAATGGACACTATTCAGGTGACAGGTGCACTAAAATCCCAGACTTCGCCACTATACAATTCATCCATGTAAGCAAAAACCATTTGTGCCCCTAAAATTTAAAAAAAAAGTAATAATTATTTCATGTTTTTTTTCCCAGTCTTCCTCCTACTCTTTAGAGGAAAAGCCTTCTTTAAAAAAACAAAAAGAGTCTCTAAAAATCCTCCTACATGAGAAACTGTGGCAGGATTCTCAACTAGAACACAGGAGTATTTACCTTAGAACATCTGGAAGACTGCTGAGGTGGCCCTAAGGGGACTGGGAGGAGGGAGGGTGACTGGCATGAGGAATTGAAAATAACTCTTGTAAAATCACTTATCCTCAGAGAAGAGAGGCATTCACATAAAAGCTTGGCCTTCTAATAAAGCTTCAGTGTTAGGAGGGAGAGCAGGTTTTTGGTGTGATATCCGTTAGTCAAATTTTCCTCTGGCCCAGGCCCTAAGAACTCATAATTAGGTCCCCAAGAAGAAAGTGGCTGAAAATACAAACTAAAACAATTAATGTTAATATAAAGACAGAAAATAGATTCTTGACACATCAGGGAAGGAAACAAAGTGGTTTTGGCACACTGTGGATTGGCCCAGAGAATGGCACTGGCTCTATAAAATGTCTAGCCTAGGTGGCAGGAGGTGGAAGCTGGCAGTGGTAGGAGGGAATTTCCCAAATTCCCAAAGTCATCAAAAGGTTCTTGGCACCTTTGCATTGGCCTTACCAGGATTAGCAATCCCAGTCCCAGCAAAGGGTCATGAACAGCCAAGGCAAAGATGAAGAAGGCAAGCTCTGTGTGTGAACGAAGAATGCTGTGCTTATCAGCATGTGTGAGACAATCCTGGGGACTCTACAAATTTGGGAGAATTGCTTTGAACGGAACTTATAAGGCCCCATGTAAAAGGCTGGGGACATTTATGCTGCTGTTGTGGTCCCCTTTTTACCTTCAGGTTGGGATGGCCTGGGAAAATGTGGTATTAATCATAGAACAGTTTACCAGGGAAAAGAAATTAATATTTGTTAATGCCTGCAATATGTTAAGTACTGTAATAGATACCTTCACATATATCTCCTTTAATCTTTAAAATAACTGTAAACCAGGGGCTTTTCCCATCGTTTTAATTAAAGATGAAGAAACTGAGATTCAGGCTGGTTAAACCTACTCAGAATCACATAACCAGCCAGGATTGCACCTGGTTCACCCGAATGTAGGGTCTTTGTTTTTATTATTATACTCGCACTTGTGTGGGAAAAGCATCTTCCTCAATGACTGCTACCAAATGGACAACATCAGAACATGATTGATTCACCACCATTCTACATTAAGTATTACGTCCTGAATATGCTCTGTTAGCATCACAACAGATGACTAAATATAAACAAACCAAACTTGGGGACCCATTATGTATTTCTACAAAACATTTTATCTGCAGGAAAGAAATCAGAGCAAAAGACAACAGCTGGCAGGTCCCAGTCTCAGTGACAGCTGTGAATTGTCTTATCTACACCATCAGTGAAATTGTAGAAGAGTTGCATTATAGCAAATGAGAATGAAATGAACTTGGCCTTGTGCTTATGCAAGCTTCTTGTTAGTGTTCTGCATCTGGGATTCTTGTGTCCACTGGAAACACAATCTGTTCCACTGCATTAAGCATTCTTTGAACTTAGGGAAATAAATCCTGTTTAAGACAAGTACATATTTGAGTAATCCCAGGATCTACCCACTAAGATCTATGCTGCAGTGATGTGGGAACACTCCTAAAGTCAACAAAATTGTGTTTACCTGTGAAAGTGTGCATAGAAAGAAAGCCAGTGGGCATTTTAGTGGAAGAAATAAAGAGAAAATGAAGAGGGTGAAGAAAGAGATGTTGGACCCTTAGACATTTCAGAGACATCTCAAACTCGTCTTAGTCTAAGCTAAACTCCTCATCTTGTCTGCCAGATCTTGCTCCTCTTCCTGGGTGTATTGTCTCAGAAAATGGCTCCAACATTCACACAGTTGTCCAATCCTGAAACCAAGCATTGAAAGTGGCTTCTCTCTCCCTTTGCACTCACATCTAGTCATTCACTGAGTACTCTTGTTCCTACCTTCTAGTTATTTCTCAATCCCTCCCTTTGACTTCAGTCCCACTTACACTACATGAATTAAAGTCACTGTTATATCTTTCCTGATTCACAGAAAAATTTTCCAGCTGGTGTCTATCCAACCTGTGTTTGTCCCCATTAAACCATTCTCCAAAATACATCAAGGGGAGTATCCTTATTTGTATTTCAATTGTGATAAAATACACATAACGTAAAAGTAACATCTTAACCATTTTTAAGTGTGTGTTTCAGTCTACAACCATGCCACTTGTGACTGGCTTATTTCACTTAGCATAATGTCCTCAAGATTCATCCATGTTGTAGCATGTATCAGAATTTCCATCATTTTTAAAGGCTGAATAATAATCCATTGTATGTGTATGTCAGACTTTCTTTATCCATTGATCCATTTATAGATATTTAGGTTGCTCTCATTTTGGTTTTGATTTGCACTTCCCTCATGATTGGTGATGTTGAGTATCTTTTCATACGCTTCATCAGCCATTTGTCTATCTTCTTTGGAGAAATGTCTATGCAAGTCCTGTGCTCATGGTTTAAATTGGGTGTTTGTGGGTTTTTCTCATGTTAAGGGTAGTGTATCACATTTGTCTTCCACCATGATTTTTTATTTCTGAATATAGTTTTATCAGATTTTTTATAAGTTAAGGCCATATTTAAAATGCATAAAAGCACATTGTTCCTTTTATCAGTATGAAATGTCAACCTGTTTCTTTTAACGCATTTTGCCCTGAATTCTGTTACTCGTAATTCTAATCTTGCTATGCTAGATACTTGCTGTTGCTGTCAGTAATTGCCTGGCATATATCTTTCTTCTTCCCTGGGTTTTCAAACTCTCGGGGATATTTTAAAGTGAGTCTCTTTTCACCATAATATAGCTAGATTTTTTTAAAGATCTTTTTTAAAAGATTTCATGGTTTTTTGTTTTTTTTTTGAGACGGAGTCTCGCTCTGTCACCCAGGCTGGAGTGCAGTGGCACGATCTCGTCTCACTGCAAGCTCCGCCTACGGGGTTCACGCCATTCTCCTGCCTCAGCCTCCCGAGTGTCTAGGACTACAGGCACCTGCCACCATGCCCAGCTCATTTTTTGTATCTTTAGTAGAGACAGGGTTCCACCCTGTTAGCCAGGATGGTCTCGATCTCCTGACCTCGTGATCCGCCGTCTTCAGTCTCCCAAAGCGCTGGGATTACAGGTGTGAGCCACCACGCCCAGCCTAAAAGATCTCATAGTATCTTTTTTAAAAGATCTCATAAAACAAATATCTTATTCGAAAAACTTGATGGCAAGCATACAGATATGACCAAGAAAGAAGGTCCCTACTCTCACAGGGGCAATCAACCTGTCCACATTTACTGTGATTACTGTCACATGTATGCTTGTTTCTAATAAATTGTTTTGTATTTTCTCCTTACTATGCTTTCTCTTTGTTTCTCTTCTTTCTCTTTTGATAAATTCTGTTATATTAATCTAGGTTACTTTATTATATATTTTTGTTGAATATCTTGAAAAGGACAGTTATATATTTAATGAAATTTTGGTCCCAGCTTGTTACTAAATGCATCTTTCTCCTATTGTTTTTTTAAATCAATAAATATTTTAATTCATGAATGTGTTTTAACAACTTCTTTGCTTATCACTATTTCTTGCTGGAGTATATACTTTAGAAGTTCTTTCATCAAGGGTGTATGTGTGACAAGTTCCAGTTGTTCTTATAATCTGAAAAGATTTTTTTTAATTTTCCTTTTTTTAATTCATTTATTTATTATTATTATACTTTAAGTTTTAGGGTACATGTGCACAAGGTGCAGGTTAGTTACATATGTATACATGTGCCAGGCTGGTGCGCTGCACCCACTAACTCGTCATCTAGCATTAGGTATATCTCCCAATGCTATCCCTCCCCCCTCCCCCCACCCCACAACAGTCCCCAGAGTGTGATGTTCCCCTTCCTGTGTCCATGTGTTCTCATTGTTCAATTCCCACCTATGAGTGAGAATATGCGGTGTCTGGTTTTTTGTTCTTGCGATAGTTTACTGAGAATGATGATTTCCAATTTCATCCATGTCCCTACAAAGGACATGAACTCATCATTTTTTACGGCTGCTTAGTATTCCATGGTGTATATGTGCCACATTTTCTTAATCCAGTCTATCATTGTTGGACATTTGGGTTGGTTCCAAGTCTTTGCTATTGTGAATAATGCCGCAATAAACATACATGTGCATGTGTCTTTAGAGCAGCATGATTTATAGTCCTTTGGGTATATACTCGGTAATGGGATGGCTGGGTCAAATGGTATTTCTAGTTCTAGATCCCTGAGGAATTGCCACACTGACTTCCACAATGGTTGAACTAGTTTACAATCCCACCAACAGTGTAAAAGTGTTCCTATTTCTCCACATCCTCTCCAGCACCTGTTGTTTCCTGACTTTTTAATGATTGCCATTCTAACTGGTGTGAGATGGTATCTCATTGTGGTTTTGATTTGCATTCCTCTGATGGCCAGTGATGGTTAGCATTTTTTCATGTGTTTTTTGGCTACATAAATGTCTTCTTTTGAGAAGTGTCTGTTCATGTCCTTCACCCACTTTTTGATGGGGTTGTTTGTTTTTTTCTTGTAAATTTGTTTGAGTTCATTGTAGATTCTAGATATTAGCCCTTTGCTGGGATTACAGGCATGCACCACCACGCCCGGCTAATTTTTGTATTTTTAGTAGAGACGAGGTTTCACCATGTTGCCCAGGCTGGTCTCCAACTGACCTCATGATCTGCCCACCTCAGCCTCCAGAAGTGCTGGAATTATAGGCATGAGCCACCATGCCCAGCCAAAGATCTTTAACCCTAATTTCTGATGCATAATTTAGAATAATAAATATTTCTGTATTAAAGGATATTATTCTCTGAGTTTTTTAGATATTGTCCTGTTGTTTATGGCATCTAATATTGTTAATAGAAAACATGACATTATTTTAATGTTTATTCTTTTACTTTGTATTGGGGTCCCCAACCCCTAGGCCACAGACCTGTAGGAACCAGGGCACACAGCAGGAGGTGAGTAGCAGGTGAGCCAGCAAAGCCTCATCTTTATTTATAGCTGCTCCCCAGTGCTTACCTTACCACCTGAGCTCTGCCTCCTGTCCGATCAGTGGAGTCAATAGATCTCATAGGAGCACAAATCCTATTGTGAACTGTGTATGTGAGTGATCCAAGTTGCACACTCCTTATGAGAATCTAATGCCTGAAGATCTGTCACTGTCTCCCATCACCCCCAGATGGGACCATCTAGTTGCAGGAAAACAAGCTCAGGGCTCCCACTGATTCTACATTATAGTGAGTTGTAGAATTATTTCATTATATATTACAATGTAATAATAGAAATAAAGTATAATAAACGTTAATGCACTTGAATCATCCCAAAACCAACCCCTCCCCCATCCATGGAAAAATTGTCTTCCATGAAACCTGTCCCTGATGCCAAAAATGTTGGGGACTGCTGATCAATATCATATCTCTGACAGAATTTAGGGGTGCTCTTATTGTATCTAATGTTCCAAAGTTTAAGCATAATATCTATATACATATTTTTTGCCTCTTTATTACTTCATGGGATTTTTTTCAACTCAAAGATTCATATCTATACTTGCTTCTGGAAAATTCTCATTCATATATTGGCCATTCAAAATTCTCTCCTACGTATTTCATCAAATGTATACTGAATCTTCTGAATCCATTCTCATGATCTCTTAACCTTTCTTTGCTATTTGTCTTCTCTATTTCTTCGTGCTGCATTCTGAGAGACTTCTTTAGGTTGATCTTCAAGTTTGGTAATTTGTTCTCCAGCTTATTTTACAGTTGCCATTTCCTACTTTGTCTCTTGGATAATCATATATTTATTTTAAAGTTCTTTCTTTATTCCTGCATTAGCTATAACTGCTCAAGTATCAGTTATCCCATTCAAGCTGTTTGTTGTCTATCTTTAATGATGTTGCTCTTCCTCAAATACTTTCTAATTATCTTACACTCATCTTTCACAGGTTTCTCCTACATGCATTCTGGGTTGTGACAGTCTCCTGATATATGTTCCTTCAGTTGCCTCATCCCCAGCTCTGTATCAGGGAGAGCTCCAGACCAGGCTTAGACCAGGTAAACAAAGGATTGCATTATTTCCAGACAGTTTGTACTTTCCCTCCTTAGACACTGTTAGCATGAGGCATTTAAAAAAAATCGGTAGAGACCAGTCTCTCTAATCCAAGATGACTAGTGTCCTTATGGAAGAAATGGCATCTGAAGAGGCAGAGACACACACAGAGGAAAAGCAGTGTGAGGACACAGAAAGAACATCATCTACCAGCCAAGGTGTGTCTGAGACCACCAGAGGCTAGGAAAGAGGCATGGAATAGATGATCCCTCACAGTCCTCAGAAAGAACTAACCCTGCTGACACCTTGGTCTTGGACTTCTAGCCTTCAGAACTGCAAGGCAATAAATTTCTGTTGTTTAAGCCACCCACAAAATTTCTGTTGTGGTACTTTGTTTCTGTGTGGCAGAGGAACTCTGGACCCTGCTGAGAACAGGTAGCCCCTCTCAGCCCCCAGCCATGGGCAGATAGAATGGTGTCAGCCCTGCTTCCAAATATTGAAAGGCTCCAGTTCCACAATCCCAGTCCCCTAAAAGCCCAATGGATTTAGGCCCTTATTACTATCATGGATTCCTGTCTACTTCCTCTCCCCTCACTTTTTGGCAAGCTTCTGGATTTCTGATTTTTATTTTCCTTTTCTTATTTTCAAGCATAAGATGTATTTAGTAATACAATTTTAATCTACTGATATCAACTCCATATGATAGAGTGGAAGGGAAGATTTCTGCCTGTGTTCAACTTGCCATCTTCAGGTAAATGGAACGACCAGTCCAAGCACAAATCTCGCTGCTCTTTTCAGCATGAGTCCCTTCACTGCTCCAGTATGCTTTTGAATAAGTCAAAAGATGTATTTATGGCTTCAAAGATTATACAGCCTGGATTCTGCCAACCTTTTCTGACTCATCTCTCACTGTTTCCTAACTCACAGTCTAAGACACAGTCATGAATTTCATTTCCAGACTTCATGTGCTGTTCCCCCTGTGTGGAACATTTTTCTCCACTCATTTTAGGTCTCCACAAATCTAGGAGTCAATTCCTCCAGGAAGCTCTATATGACAAACAAAAATCAGATTAGGTATCCCTCCTAAGAGTAGTCTTAGCTTCCCTTGTAGTTACTCCACCACAGCCCTTACCACTCTGTCCTTGATATCCAGATTGCATGACTGTTACTCACTCTGGACTGGGCACTCCATGAGGGCTGGGGCCATTCATGCCTCCGTGGCCAGCACAGTGACTGGCTCATGGTAGGAATTCAGTGTGTTTTAAAGAATAAAACATGCATGCCGCCAAGAAAGGAAGTTGGAGAGAGTTAGAGAAGACATTAGGAAGAATTGAAGGGAAAAAGATCTGGAGACTCAAGAGGATATCAGACTATAGTCTTTATTAATGAAAAGTCATCTTTTTTTATTGAAAAACTTTGACATCCATCTGCCATTGTTTTACCCCAACTGCTCTCTCTCTCTTGCTCACTCTGTTTTCAAAGAATGCATTTCTTTTTCACTGGATTTCCCAACTGTATCATTTTGCTAGGGCTGCCGTAACAAAGTACCACAACAGAAATGTTGTGGGTGGCTCAAACAACAGAAATTTCTTGCCTTACAGTTCTGAAGGCTAGAAGTCCAAGACCAAGGTGTCAGCAGGCTTGGTTCTTTCTGAGGGCTGTGAGGGATCATCTGTTCCATGCCTCTTTCCTAGCCTCCGGTGGTCTCAGACACTCCTTGGCTGGTAGATGATGTTCTCTCTGTGTCCTCACATTGCCTTTTCTCCGTATGTGTCTCTGCCTCTTCAGATGCCATTTCTTCCATAAGGACATTAGTCGTATTGGATTAGAGAGATTGGTCTCTACCGATTTTTTTTAAATGCCTCATGCTAAGAGTGTCTAAGGAGGGAAAGTACAAACTGTTTTATTGCTGAAATTACCTTCAACAGGAATAATTTTGATGGCATGTGAGTCACTTCAACATAATTGCTTTCTGCAAAGTTGCTGTCTGCAAGGGGAACAATGGAAATATAAAAACCCTGGTGATATATTCTATTACCACCTCAATGACAAATCTTGATAAACTGGGTTTGGCTTGTCTGAAAGCTAAAGAAAAAACTACTTTTAAGTACCGTTTCCTTCACAAATAACAGCCATTTAAGTATTTATGTCAGTATCTATTTATTCTCTAGGAACAGGTTTTGTCAAATAAACAGAAAAAAAATCACTTTCAACCGTTACATTTTAGAATTCAATTACAGTGCCCTTGATTTTGAAGTCAGTAGTGTACTGGGTTGCTGATCTTGGCACTGTGCATTCCAGCTATTGTTATTCTACAGCTTTGCCAACCAAAATGAACACTTCATTCAACTATTAGTATTTTTCAGCAATAATGGAGATACAAATTTGCCCAAGGCAGGTGACTTTTTGCTTAACTGCTAACGGAGTAGAGTATTATGTTGATAGTCAAAAAAAAATTATTATTCAAGATCCAAAGATAATAAACCTGGGAGAGACTGGTTGGGTTCAAGAATAATCTAAAATTTTAGATCATGATCCAGGTGAATCCAAAGCATCACATCACCTCCCTTCTTCCCCCTCTTGGCCTGCCCCAGACTTAATTTAATCTCCCCAGCATGTGACTCCTGAGTATATACCTTAAGCCTAGATCAGACTTTCCTTCTCAGCCTTTACCATAAGGACCAACTCCTAGCAAGATCTCTAACCTCCCCTTTCAAAGTCACATCCCAGGAAATAACAGAAAGATTTATTCACATTAAGATGTAATAAAGTACTGATAAGTTAAATATATTATAAAAGAGACTCAAGCCTAGGTCAAAGAAGTGAAGAAATTCTTTTTGGAATTTTAAGTCAAGGAGGGGGTTGTTTGGAGTGTTGGAGTTCCCAAGAACCCTAAAAGTCATCCACTTTTTCTACATATTAGGTTAAAACTTACCTATTTTCAAGAGGATTTACCCCCCTGCTTCAGATATATGGCCTGTACAACGATTACTTGGAGCACTAGGCTCATCTCTGCTGACACAGAAAGAAGCTCAACTTACTTGGTAGATTTTCATCAATACTGTAACTGTGGCCCATGAGACATAAAATAAAATATAAAACAGGGGAGAGGGATTCAATTAGTGCTACTCCCACAAAAAGGAAAATGTTACAAAGAGGAAAGAGGAGAGCAGAATTCAAATAACTCTAGTCACACGGCAAAAAAAATAAAAAAATTAACTGCAACCTGGACAGGGGGTACCCAATTTGATTTACCCAAGTAAAGTGATTTCAGAAAGGTTGAAGAGACAACCAGATATTACTTTTGATGGGGTACTCCACTAAGGAATTTGTCTTGCTTGCTGTAATCTCACTCAAACACATACACACACGCACACACACACACATCACATTTGAGTTGGCCTCTGGATTAAACAATCAATTTATAGAAAAATATATTAAATGACATCATGTCACCATGGAGATCAATTCAGCACAGTCTACACCGGGAAACTCTATAGAACAAGTGACCCACTTTCTTCAACAAATAAATGTCAAGGAAAAAAATAAGAAATTAAGAAGCAAACTGACAGGTTAAGAGACTTAAGAAGAATATCAACCAATCACAAAAATCTTCTTTAAATACAGGCTTAGACAAACTAAGAAATAATAATGATTCATGTAAGACAATTTGAAACCTGAACCCTGTCTAAATAGTCCATGATATTAAAAAATTGTTATTAATCTTAGATGAGATAACGGCATTGTGAGTCTTTTTAGTTTTAAGGCCTTACCTCCTTCTAAAGACATGTGAATGACCTAAGTGGGCTGTAAAATGACATAGTGTCTGGGATTTGCTTCTTAATATTAAACAGGGTAGAAGGAAATGGGTGGAAGTATAGTTTTTAAAAAGATTGGTTATGAAGTAATAATTATAAAATCTAGTTAATGAGTCTATTCTGCTCATTATGCCTTTCTGTCTCCTTTTGTATTTGTTTAAAATTTTCCAATAAAAGGAGGTTAAAATATTGAAAGAATTTACAATGAAAGTTTGGAGATGAAAAAGAAACTTGAGATAGACACAGGCCACACATAATGTAATTGGTTACAAAACCAAATGCCAGTTAAAAATTTAAGGTGTTGATACAGCAGATACTGCCTGATTCAACTCAGCCTGTTCACCTGTGGTTACTAAAGAATCATTCTGTGACCCAGTCTTGAATTTGCATTGCAGTCTATTCTAGGATTCCTTTTTATTTCAATTTGAAATGTATGATTGATATCTGATTTGATATTTTAATTTTAAAAGTATAAAATCATTTGATTTGTTTCTGAATGCATTTGAAAGTTGAGAACCTGATTTCCTTGAGTTATGAATCTTTTTATCAGATATACAACAGTTGCTTAAGAACTCAGAAAGATGGTACCATGAAAGACATTTGAAGTGTTTGAGAAAATCAAGGTACTTATGTTCTATACGTATCTTTTTTAATGTTTAAAGGAATTCAACTTACTGACATTTTAATGGGGTCAAGTATATAATTAATCTGTAATCAAAGAACATGTAGAAATAATTATTTTATTTATAGAAAATTTTTTTAATTTATAAATAGAATACAAATTTGAAGGCTAAACTTAATAGCTTAATAAAAATGTTTTGTAAATGGCAACTTTAATGAAATAAATACTAACTTAAGACCCAGGTAACCACAGATAAATAGTCCTTTCCAAACACAAAAGCCTCTCCCAGAAACTAAAAAACTTAAATGACACTGTTATTGTGACTTTACACAGACAAAATCAGAACAAAACATCTTAAAAATACTACTTGCTAACAAAAAAAAAGAGTACAGGGGGACACTTAGACGTCATTTCTTCATGAGGTTGTGTCTCTATGAGATCACAATAACCAAAGAAGAGAATAAAAAATACATTTATTTTTATTATATGAATAATAAGAAATAAATGGTTGGACTAATTTATTCTTAGTTTTCAGGATCAGGTTGACAAGTGAAACCAATAGACCAGTGTTTTCAGAATACAGGTAAAGATCCATTAGTAGACTGTGAAATTGATTTCATGGGTCACGATGTCACATAATAAGAATGAATTCTCTTTCATGAAACTTTCATTTGGTTGAATTTACTAGGCAGTTATATATATATTTCTTATTGAGGATGATGTTCAAAACAGCTTGAAAGCCACTGACATCAATTTCTAGGCCTCTTTTAAACCCCCTTCATAGCATTTTTTCTAAAATATAAATGTGTTATCTTTTCTAACTATAATTTTTTTCACAAACAGAAGTTGTGAGAGATTCCAATTATAAATGTGAAACACGTTTTTTATTGTTCCATTACAGAAATGTATAAGAAAGATTTTTTTAATCACCTATAATCCCATCATTCATTGTGTTATGTAAAAAGGGTAGATACTTTTATCTATCAAAATTTCTCTAAAGTATTATACATGGGGAAGTAAAATACTTGATAAATCTTAAGGTAAAAGATAAAACACTGAGAGGTCCTGAACCGAGCAGACTTATTCTTTGTGGGGCAGTGAAAATAACTTTTCTGTTGCCCAGAGTAATGAGTGAAGTTTTTAAGAATAGGATGGGTGTGAAGCCAGTAACGGTGGTAGAGGGGGTGTGTTTGAAAATGAGACCTTTTCCCCATGAGTCTCTCAGGTCACTTTAATAAAATTACTAAATTCATGAAATGTTTGGGTACAAGCGAATTTTTACAAGAATTGATGCGCATTTTGAATTTCTCGGCATTGAACATGAGTGAGGTAGCACGTCAAAAGGTAGAAATATGAAGGCAGGGAGGAGCAAAAGGAAATTAATCCCAAGAGTTAGCAAATGTTTTGAGAAAGCATCTGACTCTTTCAAGGCCAAGATACTTGATTTCAGATTAGGTTTAATCACACTATTGCAGAGCAGGAGATCTGCAGTGTCACAGCCTTCCAAAGCGGGTGTGTAGGTATGTACATAAAACATGTATGTTAGGCAGCACCTGGATGCAGTTCCAACTACTGAGAAGGCTGAGACAGGGGGATTGCTTGAGCCCAAGAGTTTGAATCCAGCCTGGGCATCATAGAAAGATCCCTGTCTCAAAACAAAAGTATGCATATACATCTACTTTTTACGAAAGAGGAATAATTCTACATATGTTGCTTTGTTGCCTCCTTTGCCATTTTTTGTGTCAGAAAGCACAGGTCTCTGTATGAATAAATAGTGCATGGTATGCTCAAACAATGAAGTATTTACAGGTATCCATATCAATAAGGATGAATCTTTAAAACATGGATGGGTGGCTCCATGCCCAGGGCAGTTGGATGCAGACAAGGAACATCCAGGCTGGAGGCAACTCAGAACCACTGGTGGTGTGTTTGGTGAGGGTAGGAGAGTGGGGCAGGCAGGAAGTGTGGCCAGAAATAAGGACAAGGCAGGGTAGAGGATATGGTGCAAAAAGGGAGGCATCTCTGAGGAGGTGCCATTTCAGCTAAGACCTGAGTGGAAGAGTGCCATGCAGAGAGAACAGCAGGGACCAAGGCACATAGGCACACTGGAAGGGACAGGTGGCAAGTGAGGTGAGCAAGGCTGCTTGTAGGCCGGGGCTAGGAAGGTGGGGGACATGGAGGATGGGCGGTCTATGGTGCCCAGGCTTCACCCCAGCGGCCGTGAAAGGTCCAGGCAGGGAGGCACTGTCAGAGCCTTCTGGCAAAGGCAGGGAGACGGTGGTGTGGGCGTAGAGGCCCCAGTCCAGGCAGGAGGCTGCTGCAGTAAAATCCAGCACTGAGAGGGAGAAGGCCTGCAGGGTTTACTCACCTCTGTGTTTCAGGTGTCCCCACTGTGCAGTCGTGGCCCCATGGTTATATGTGGAAGAAACAAAGATATTCTCAGCCTGAGATGGTATCTGAACGAGATGATGGAAGCGAGGAAGAGGGAAGGGAACAGTTCCAAGCCAATATTGAAGGAAGAACCAACATGACTTGGAGATGGATTAGACGTCAAGGCTTGGAAAGACAGGAAAGCGTCCAGGATGAAGCTTGGTGATCCGGGATGGACAGTGCAGACCTGGTCTGCAAGTCATTGCTGTTTTATCTTTGTACATGATTTTTCTAGCCAGTGGATGATGATACCCTTCACTTGCTCAGTCCCTCTGGCCCCATCCAGCGGAGTCAAGTGTGCCCTATTTGACACCCCTGGACAGGGCCAGAGGTACTGATACTCTGGGATAAGGGGTATCTGAGGGGTGGAAGGAAAAAAGACAGCCCAGGAGGAGGGCCTGCCTTCTGATTCCCCTCCAATGAGGCACCCACATGTTCCTGCAGATGGAGACTGACCACTCAATCAGTCTGGGTTGGGGTACTCGTTTTTGGATTTAGATTTGATGTGGTAGGAATTTAGAAGTGAAATTCCCTGCATTATTGTCACATCTCCTGCTGTGGCCAAACATGAAGGAGTTAAGTGGAACAGGAGGGAAGCCCCAGTGTCCCTGCTGTAGGGAAGAGAACCCAGAGTTTGGGGTTAAGGAGGGATGGGTGGCCTTGGTGGCAGGCAAGCAGCATTATGGGAGTCTCTGAAGAGACAGTAGCAGTACCTCATAGCCCGATCATCAGAAAAGATGCCACTCATCCCAGGACCAATCACCAACATGCTTCTGAAGGGCCCGCAGCACAGGGCCTGTGCCCTCACCTTAGCCCAGTGACCCTACCATGGCAAAAGCAGTATAGGGGACAGAAAACCAGCTGGGCTGACAGCGCCCCCACAAACACCCTTTTTCTTAATGCTCTAAAATAATTTAATATGGCATGCATATTAAACTTTAACACATTATACTAAATCTAAAAGTACAAACTATTTAGACAAAAACATGGATGAATCTCAAAAAGTCTCAGAATACATTATAGTCTGATTTCTTTTTAAAAGTTTAATACCAGTAAAAACTAAGCAAAATCCAATGTAGAGATATCATTGCTAACAATATAAAGAAAAACAAGACATAAAAGCAAAATCAAAGGGAGTGATTACCTCTTAAGAGAAACAAATCAAATATAATTGTAGTAAGACACAAAAGTTTGGTTAATGTTCTATTTGTCAAGGTGAGTAGTAGTAACATGACTGGAATTTCTTTTATTATTTTTTAAACATGATACATATATGTTATTTTCACCCTTCTGTGCCCATTTTTGCACACATTTTAGAAGTAAAAATATATGAGAAGATAGATATACACCAAGGATTGAAAAAGTTGGCCAAAATCTAGATACTGTGGTGGTCTAGATGGTATTTTAAAAGTTTAGACTAAGGGGCCCACATTTTTAAATGTGGAAAGATTATGTAAAAGGCCTTATCTTGAAAACTGAAGGGTGTAGGGCAATACACTGAGCTGAGATAGCACAGCCTGTGGGCTTCAAGTTCTCATAATGCCCCACCACTTTCTAGTCTTCCTTAAATCTGGACCCCAGAGGCATTCAATTTTCTAACTCCCAATGCCATGTTCAATGGCCATGTAATAAAGCAATTCTACCACAAGCCATCTAATCATAAAACCTGTGTAAAATTTTACAGTTACGTTGTTGGAAATACCTTAGAAGTACAATATGAGGGTCAAAGGATATTCCCATTTAAAACTTAAATAGATATTGCCTTTAAACAAGTTGCACCAATTGAAATTCTCACAAACATGTATGAGAACGCCTATAGTCTTTATAGCCAACAATGACTATGAGTAATTAATATTTCCCACTCTAAAAGATAAAAACTAGTAGCTAATTGCTCTTTTAATTTGCATTTATGTAACCACAAATAAGTTTTGCTTTTTTTCATGTCTATGGCCAATTCAAATTTTTGTGTCTATTAATATCTCTGGACCTTTTTTCACTATATTCTTTGTGATTTATAAATTATTTTATGTATTAGAAATAATAATTGATAGTCCCAGTTTGTCATCTATCTTTAAACATTGTTTATTGGGTTGGGGAAGGTTGTCACAGAGATTTTTAATTTTATGTGATCTGATCTATTAATATTTATAAGGGTCAATTTAGGAAAAGTAAAAATATTGACTCGGTGCATTTTTTTCAAACAGGACAAATTTACCTTTCATTGTAAAAATAATGCACTCATTTTTAAAAAATCAAACAGTACAGTAATATTTAAAGGAGAAAGTAAAATTCTACCAGCTGTGATGGTCTATATTTTAAATATTATCCCCTGCCCCCCAAAAAACTTACTTTACACATTCATTGAGCCCCTTGGAGGAAAAAAAGTATGTTCTTATATGTCACTATCTTTACTAAACAGAGGAATTTAACTCATAAAACTTGGCACTACTTTTCCACAATGTAAATATATAAGTTTGCTTACAAAGAAGGCACACAAAGGTGGCTTTCTAATCTTTCATTCTGAAATCCAGTGGCAGGGCTGTTCATAGAGCTGACAGAGCTGCACATGGCCTTTGGGACAGAGATGAGTCATCAGTGACCAAGTACACAGCAACCTGGGAATATTCCCTCCTATTCTGGTGGGCTTTCAAGGCTAATAATCAAGGGCTCTCGCCTTATCTGCTTCTTCCTTAGTCTTCTCAGCACATAGTGAATAGGCCATATTAATGAGGAAGATGAGGCATAGGGGCGTTTTTTGTGATATTTAAACTATGAATCACCATAGATGGTAAGATTCATGGTTAGTTGTACTTTCTCTTTTAAGTGTTCCTGTACTCTTTGAATTAAAATAATAATAATAATACATTATTTTCATAATAAAAGGTAAACTTTTTCTATTTGAAAAGTAATAAAGATAAATACACTTTACTGAAGAGTACTAACAGTCTAAGTAGTGTATGAGGACAGAGAGTCAGTAGCCTTATTCTGCACTGAAGCTCCCTACCTCCCCCATCTCCTCTGAAGACTTTATTTTTTATATTTATGTTTACAATCTAATCACTTTACATAAAACAACCCGTGAGTTTAAGCTCAATTTTTATTTCTCCAAATTCATTTATAAACTCTATTTCTCTAAATCCATCTGTCAGTGAGTACACATATTTGAGATAATAGGTATAATTATACAAACATTCAATTTTGTGTTTTACATTATTTACCTAAATAATCTCATGTACTTTTTTTTTTTGAGATGAAGTCTGGCTCTGTTACCAGGGTGGAGTGCAGTGGCGTGATCTCGGCTCACTGCAACCTACGCCTCCCAGTTCAAGCGATTCTCCTGCCTCAGCCTCCTGAGTAGCTGGGAATACAGGCATGTGCCACCACGTCCAGCTAATTTTTGTATTTTTAGTAGAGACGGGTTTCACCGTGTTGGCCAGGATGGTCTCGATCTCTTGACCTCATGATCCACTCGCCTCGGCCTCCCGAAGTGCTGGGATTACAGGCATGAGTCACCGTGCCCGGCCCTCTTAGGTACTTTTCATTTCACCAAAAGAACCCCCAGAGATTTTGTTTCTAATGTCTCTGCGGCATTCCATCTTCTTATTTTATATATATATTTTTTGTGATTTGTTTAGCTATTACTTTCTTCTTGAACACTTGGATCATTTTAGGTTATAAATTCTCAGTGTTAAATTTGAAACATGTCTGTGCAATTACTTCTTTGGTTGTTTATTTGGGGCTTATTTTATTGAAGCCTCAGCTCCAGGTTAAAGGTTATGAACAGCTTTACAGCTCAAGTTAGTGGCACTTTCGGTGAAACAGCTGTGGTCTCGTCACGTGATTTCCTTTCACAGAGTGAGTTTCATTAGTACTAATGAAGGAATAAAGTAGAATTTCTCTAGTGGGAACCACCCAGCTGTGGTCTGCTGCCCATGACATTTTGCTCAAATTCCCTCAGACCTGAGCACCACAGAAATTTTTTTAAAATGAGTCTGACCCATTCACTCAGGCAGAAAGAACTCCTCCGTGGGCAGTTGTCCCCTTTATTAGCTAGCCTCAACAAGTTGCTCCGATCACAGGGGGGTCTTAGTCCATTTGTTTTGCTATAGAGGAATACCTGAGGCTGGATAATTTATAAAGAAAACCGGTTTACTTGGCTCACAATTCTGTAAACTGTACAAGAAGCACGGAGCCAGCATCTGCACCTGGTGAGGGCCTCAAGCTGCCTCTCCTCATGGCAAAAAGGGAAGGGGAGCTGGCACATGCAGAATACATGGTAAGAGGAAGCAAGAGAGAGAGAAGAGGAGGTGCCAGACTCTTTTTAATAATCAGCTCTCCAGAGAACTACTAGAGTGAGAAGGGAACTCACTCATTACGGAGAGGACAGCACCAAACCATTCGTAAGGGATCCACCTCCATGACCCAAACATGTCGCATTAGGCCCCACTTCCAACACTGGGGATCAGATTTCAACCTGCAGCTTGGAGGGCCAAATATCCGAACCGTAGCACAGGACCTCTGAGGGACTGACTGCCTCAACCCCAAAGCAGACAGCAGGTACCGCCCCACAGGTCCCAAGCCCATACCAGACATCATGTTGTACTCTTTCTAGAGCATGGCCTTATTACCAGAGTTACCCATGAACAGCTTGCCCATGGGCATGGCATCTTTGGAATCTGTGTAGTCCATATTGTGAAGGCTGTCAACCCTGCCCACCCTTCATACAACTCTCAACTCCAAACATCATGAACTCCACTCCCATTAACAAATAAATGTCTTTTTAGGATTTCCTTCAGACCTTTGCCCCCAAACTCTGTGCTCAACACAGTGGCCAGAGTGACCCATATAAATGTAGGCCAGATCCTGCCTTTCTTTTGTTCTACCCTCTCCCCTCCCTAAAGGCTTCCCAAACCAAAGGTCTTTCAATGGCTGAAAGGCCCTGTGCAGTCTGACTCCCTGTTAGGTACCTGACCTTTTCTCCTCCCTCCCACCCACTCTATGCTGAACACACTTGTCTTCTTTCTGTTCTCCAATGCATCAGACACACTCCCACCTCAGGATTTTGGCACTGCTGTTCTCTCAACCAAGAACACTTTTGCCCTAGAAGCCATCAGTGTGCCTCACTCCCTTGCTTCCTTTGGGTCTTTGGCCAAATGCCACATCTCAGTTAGCCTTCCTTAAATCTTTTTGAAATTGCAACCATCCCTCTCCTGCCACTTACTACTCTTCTTTTCTGCTTTTTTCATAGTATTCATCAGCTATTTCATATACACCTTGTATTTATAATAGGTCTCTACCACTATACTCTAAGGTCCTTAAGAACAGAGATTTTTGTTTATTTTGTTCACTGCCATATCCCCAGTGACTCCCAGGATGAGTGACTTGTACATAGCAGGCACCAAACATGTATTTATTGAATGTGTTTCTCTGAACCCTGCACAATGCCAGGAGAGATTTACAGGAACAACCCCTGTCCTCCAGAAACTCTTAGTGTAGTTGGGGAGTTTGACAATTGCTAATACTTTATAAAGTCAGATCTCTAAGGTTAACACTCTAACAGCTTCTTAGTTCCTCTTAGATACTGTGACTGCACCTAAGGGAAGGTGCCTTTAGGAGGAAGGTAGTTCATAGGTTGTGGTTTTGTGGTGGAACCTCCTGGTTTCAAGTAAGCATTGCTGACTTGGACAAAGATCTGAGCTTATTTTTTCTAATCAACTGTGCTTTCTCTATGAACATTGATGTTTTTATTAAAATAGCAAAGGATAATAAATGCCTCTCTTGTATTATATTTAACCCTTGAGGCAGAGAGGTCCAAAACACAAAAAAAACCTATCTGATATTTTAGGCAGAGTTTCTCTTGATTCAAAACCACTTCTAGCACATTCATTAGGAAGGTTACTATCAAAAATAAATAAATAAATAAATAAAACAAGTGTTGGAAAGGATGTAGAGAAAATGGAACCTTTGTGTACTGTTGGTACTAATGTAAAAATGGTGCTGCCACTGTGGAAAACATTAAAATAATTTCTCAAAAATTAAAAATAAGGCCAGGCACAGTGGCTCATCCCTGTAATCCCAGCACTTTGGAAGGCTAAGGCAAGTGGATCACCTGAGGTCAAGAGTTCAAGACCAGCTTGGCCAACATGATGAAACCCCATCTCAACTAAAAATACAAAAATTAACTGTGCATGGTGGTGGGCCCCTGTAATCCCAGCTACTTGGGAGGCTGAGACAGGAGACTCGCTTGAACCAGGGAGGCAGAGGTTGCAGTGAGCCAAGATTGAGCCATTGCACTCCAGCCTGGGTGACAAGAGCAAAACTCCATCTCAAAAAAATAATTAAAAATAGAATTACCATATGATCCAGCCATTCCACTTCTGGGTATATATCTGTTATGGTTTGGATCTGTGTCCCTCCCAAATCTCATGTCAAATTGTAACCCCCAGTGTTGCAGGAGAGGCCTAGTGGGAGGTGATTGGATCATGGGGGTGGAGTTCTCATGAATAGTTTAGAACCATCCCTTTGGTGCTGTTCTCATGATAGCGTTCTTAAGAGATCTGGTTGTTTAAAAGTGTGTGGCACCTTCCCCATTCTCCCTTTCTCCTGCTCTGGCCATGTGAAGATGCCTACTCCAGCTTTGCCTTCTATCACAATTGTAAGTTTCCTGAGGTCTTCCCAGAAGCAGATGCTGCCATGCTTCCTGAACAGCCTACGGAACCATGAGTCAGTTAAACCTCTTTTCTTTATAAATTATCCAGTATCAGGTATTTCTTCATAGCAATGTGAGAAGAGATTAATACAATATTCAAAAGAATTGAAAGCATAGACATGAAAAGATATTGGTACACTCATGTTCATAGCAACATTGTTCACAAGAGCTAAAAGGAAGAAACAACCCAAGTGTCTATCAGGGGATGAATGGATAAACAAAATGTGGTATACACACACACACACACACACACACAAATATTATTCAGCCTTGAAAAGGAAGGAAATGCTACAACATGAATAAATGTTGAGAATGTTGAAGTATGATTCTGTTTGTATAATGTATCTAGAATCATCAGACTCATAGAACTAGAAAGTAGAATGATGGTTGGCAGGGCCTAGGGGGAGGAAAGAATGGAGAGTTGTTGTTTAGTGGGTATAGTGGGTTGTTGTTTAGTGGGTATATTCAGTTTTGCAAGATGAAAAAGTTCTGGAAATTGGTTGCACAACAATGTGAATATATTTAACACCACTGAACTGCACACTTAAAATTCAGATAAGTTTTATGTGTATTTTACCACAATAAACACTTTCAATTAAAAAATACAATACACCTATAAAATAAGAGAAATCTCTCTATTGGACATGTGAATATGTGGGCACTAACTCCTTTTGTGTAAGGACATTGGTCTCAATATATCAAAAAGATTTTTTTAATAAAAAAGGAAGGAAAAATCAGTGGGCATTAGATCGTCTATAATGGGAATACTACAGTAACTTAAAGTTCCTCTATATTCTATTCTTCCTCAATTTCTTGAAAAGTTTTTTTGGTGATATCAGCAGTCCCTGGGTGATGAGTGAGGGCAGGACACTTTTCATACCTGGGATTCACCCTCTAGTGATTTGACATATCCACCCAGGGTTACTGGCTCACAAGGGTGGGTGCGTCTAACCATCTCTCCAGGAGACAAAATGGTTAAACAAGAGTAAAGGGCAGGTTATCTCGACCTTGAAGCTTTCTTTAAGATTGACCAGTGAACAAGATTTCTTCTCACTCCAGGCAGCAGATCCAGCATAAAGAAAGTTAGAGAGGCATGAGGAAAATACAGTTCAATCCCGACATCGATGAAGACTTCAGTGCTTTAGGTGCATGTGGCTGCTTAGGAGAGATCAGTGGCAGATAAGAATATGCTATTCATTATTTGGGGGGAAATTATTTAATCTCTCTAAGCTCAGCTTTTTTATTGTAAAAAATGGAGATAAAACTACTGACTTCACAGGATTCTTGTGAAGGTTAAATGGGGTTCATTGAAATGTCCTATCATATTGACTCACACATAAGAGACACATAGTAATTGTTCATTACCAGTCTTAGCTGTAAATCATGAAAGATCTCATGATCTAAAGCACAGAGTTTGAATTAGTCCTATAAAATATACAGAGCCAACAAAGGGTTTTTTTAATATTTAAAGTTTTTTAAGAGTGATATGATCACATGTATATTTTAGAAAAGAACATTCAGTAATAACATGTTAGAAGTAGACAAGAGTGGAGAGCAATAAAGGAAGGAAGAGTAGTTTCAAGGTTAGTGCAAGATTACAGAAGACAAAAGAGGAGTGTGTAAGTAGTTACATTGCAATTAGCCAAAACAACCAAATAGTCCCTGTTTATTCTCAGTCAACAGAAATGGAAATGTTCACGTGAGCATGGAAAAGGCTTTTTATTTTCATTCTCTCTGTGTCTCCGAAAAGGAAAGAGGTAACAGTGAAAATAATAAATAAAGCTTTTTTACCCTGGGCCCTACAAACAACCAAAGATTTTTAATGTTATGGGGGGAGCAAGCATTATAAGGAAGAGAGGAAGTTTTCTGCCAGGACTTTTGATATTATACTCCCCAGAGCTGGAACATACTGGTATCGTAAATAAGTACAACAGGTTCTCGAATCATGTGTTTTTATTCAACACACTTTTGTTGTAATATTTATGAGAAAAAGCAAAATCAATTCCTGGCAGGGATCACTGTCTGTGTGGAGTTTGCATGTTCTCGCCAGGCCTGCTTGGGTTTTCTCCAGGTTCTCCGGTTTCCTCCTACATCCCAAAAATGTTAGGTTTATCGGTATATCTAAATTGTCCTAGACTGAGTGAGTGTGGGTGCGGGTATGAGTGTGCCCCGTGATGGGATGGTGTGCGGTCCAGGACTGGTTCCCACCTTGCCTCCTGAGCTGCCCCATGATAGTCTCCCAGGCCACCTACGACTCTGAACTGGAATAAGCGGGTTGCAAAATAAATAAATGAACACAAGTTATTGCCAAATACAAATTTGTAATGAAATAAAACAATTTTTAAAATTCATAAAATCTATGATAATCATCCAAATGCATGACAATAAATGATGTGGTATGAATATTTGTAATTGTGTTTGAACTGCGTGGTGGGAGGAGGTGCTCTCTACCATTTTTACTTTGCAGACATTTATTCCTTGATTTAACCCACCACCACGAAGACTGCCATCACTCACTGATTCACCAAAAATTGAGTAAATAATTATCTGACTCGTTCTTATTAATCTTTCTTAAATATATGTATATAGCTCACACTTATTTCAATGTTTGATATTAGAAGTGTTTTGGGTCAGAAGTTTGGTAATGTTTTTGTTACCAGAAACATACCATAGGAACTTAACTCTTGTTTAAATCAATTAGCCTCTGATAAAATTGCTTTCATGATGTGTTGTTTCATTTAAAGTCACAATTTCCAAGAACCTATCAACAAGGTCAAGTGAGGACTTACTGTACTTGAAGGATTTCATCATAAGTTAGAAAATTCTGGATGAATTGTTTACTCATAGCTAAAAGTAGGAGCTGATTGCAGTTAAGTAGTGATAGCATACAAGTGAAATCAATTCCCAAATGGATCTGGGTGTTTGAAAAATCATTTGTGTAACCCTATTTAGATACAACAAGTTTTCAAAGTATTTTTCTTAGCAGTATTCTTTATTTAAATTAGAGTATATACAGCTCCACAATATATTTAAAAAATATAAAAGGCTGAACTGTTTTGACTAAATATGCGCATGATGAATATATGAATCTGGCATGAGTAAGATGAGTGAGAAGGAGAGAAATCCTGGCCTAACAGCATCCTCTATGCTCCTTCTGGAAGCCAGTTCAAAAAGCACTTACACAAGGACAAATACAACTTCTCCCTTTGCATAGGAGGCAGTTTGGGGTTTGAATGATGCCAAATGAGAGTACACATGTAGTAGAATGAAATTCGCATATATTAACTAGGTACTTCCCACCTATTCTTTGTCTTCTGGCCTTTACCAATGAGTCAGATAACATTCATTCCTCAGGGTCAGCGCCAAAACATTACACAGCCAGAGAACAAAGAATTTTAGTTGCATAAGTTTTAAGGCTCAAACATATACTAAGCCTCAAAGTAGACTTTCATAAATCCATGTCTAGATCTGTGAAGAATGTAATTGGTGGTTTGATAGAAACAGCATTGAATCTGTAAATTGCTTTGGGCAGTGTGGCCATTTTAATTATATTAATTCTTTCTACCCATGAGCATGGGATGTTTTTTCATTTGTTTGTGTCATCTCTGATTTCTCTGAGCAGTTATTTTGTAATTCTCATTGTAGAGATCTTTCACCTCCCTTGTTAGCTGTGTTCCTAGGTGTTTTATTTTATTTTATTTTATTTTATTTTATTTTATTTTACTTTATTTTGTTTTATCTTTTGTGGCAGTTGTGAATGGGATTGCATTCCTCATTTGGCCTTTGGCTTGGCTGTTGTCGGTGTATGAGATGTTAGTGATTTTTGTACATTGATTTTATATCCTGAAATTTGGCTGAAATTGTTTATCAACTGAAGGAGCTTTTGGGCCAAGACTATGGGGTTTTCTAGATAAAGAATCATATCACCTGCAAACAGGGATAGTTTGAATTCCTCTCTTCCTATTTAGATGTCCTTTATTTCCTTCTCTTGCCTGATTGCTCTGGCCAGGACTTCCAGTACTGTGTTGAATAGGAGTGATGAAAGACAGCATACTTGTCTTGTGATGATTTTCAAGGGGAATACTTCCAGCTTTTGCCCATTCAGTATGATGTTGGCTGTGGGTTTGTGTATTAGTCTGTTTTTACACTGCTGATAAAGATATACCTGAGATTGGGAAGAAAATGAGGTTTAATGGACTTACAGTTCCACATGTCTGGGGAGGCCTCACCATCATGGTGGAAGGCAAGGAGGAGCAAGTCACATCTTTACATGGATAGCGGCACTCAAAGAGAGTTTACCCAGGGAAACTCCCCTTGTCGAAACCATCAGATCTCATAAGACTTATTCACTATCATGAGAACAGCATGAGAAAGACCTGCCCCAATGATTCAATTACCTCCTAACAGTCCCTCCCACAACATGTGGGAATTCAAGATGATATTTGGGTGGGGACACAGCCAAACCATATCATTCTGCCCCTGGCCCCTCCCAAATCTCATGTCCTCACATTTCAAAACCAACCATGACTTCTCAACAGTCCCCCAAAGTCTTAATTTATTTCAGCATTAACTTAAAAGTCCACAGTCCAAAGTCTCATCTGAGACAAGGCAAGTCCCTTCTGCATAGAAGCCTATATAATCAAAATCAAGTTAAATATTTCCTAGATACAATGGGGGTACAGGCATTGGGTAAATACAGCCATTCCAAATGGGAGAAAGTGGCCAAAATGAAGGGGCTACAGGACCCATGCAAGTCCAAAATCCAGCTGGGCAGTCAAATCTTAAAGCTCCAAAATGATCTCCTTTGAATCCATGTCTCACATCTGGGTCATGCTGATACAAGAGGTGGGTTCCCATGGTCTTTGGCAGCTCCACCCCTGCGGGTCTGCAGGGTATAGCCTCCCTGCCAGCTGCTTTAATGGGCTGGTGTTGAGTGTCTGTGGCTTTTCCAGGTACACGGTGCAAGCTGTCAGTGGATCTACCATTCTGGGGTCTGGAGGAATGTGGCCCTGTTCTCACAGCTCCACTAGGCCATGCCCCAGACTCTGTGTGGGGGTTTCAACCTCACATTTCCCTTCCACGCTGCCCTAGCAGAGGTTCTCCATGAAAGCACTACCCCTGCAGCAAACTTCTTCCTGGACATTCAGGCATTTCCATACATCCTCTGAAATCTAGGCAGAGGTTCCCAAACCCCAATTTTTGGCTGCTGTGCACTGGCAGGCTCAACACCACGTAGAAGCTGCCAAGGCTTGAGGCTTGCACTCTCTGAAGCCACGGCCTGAGCTCTATGTTGGCCCCTTTCAGCCACTGCTGGAGCAGCTGGGATGCAGGGTACCAAGTCCCTAGGGTGTACACAGCAGGCAGACCCTGGGCCCAGCCCACAAAACAACCTTTTCCTCCTAGGCCTCTGGACCTGTGATGGGAGGGGCTGCCATGAAGACTTCTGACATTCCCTAGAGACATTTTCCCCATTGTCTTGGGGATTAACATTTGGCTCCTCATTACTTATGCAAATTTCTGCACCCAGCTTGAATTTCTCCTCAGAAAATAGGATTTTCTTTTCTATCTCATTGTCAGGCTGCAAATTTTCCAAACTTGTATGCTCTGTTTCCCTTTTAAAACTGGATGCCTTTAACAACACCCAAGTCACCTCTTAAGTGCTTTGCTGCTTAAAAATGTCTTCCACCAGATACCCTAAATCATCTCTCTCAAGTTCAAAGTTCCACAAGTCTCTAGGGCAGGGGCAAAATATCGCCAGTCTCTTTGCTAAAACATAGTAAGAGTCAGCTTTTCTCCAGTTCCCAACAAGTTCCTCATCTCCATCTGAGACCACCTCAGCGTGGATTTCATTGTCTATATTATTATCAGCATTTTGGTCAAAGACATACAACAAGTCTCTAAGAAGTTCCAAATTTTCCCACATTTTTCTGTCTTCTTCTGAGCCCTTCAGATTTTTCAAATCTCTGCCTGTTACTCAGTTCCAAAGTCACTTCCACATTTTCGGGTATCTTTTCAGCAGCGCCCCACTCCACTGGTACTCATTTACTGCATTAGTCTGTTTTCATGCTGCTGATAAAGACATACCTGAGACTGGGCAATTTACAAAAGAAAAAGGCTTAACGGACTTACAGTTCCATGTGGCTAGGGAGGCCTCACAATCATGGTGAAAGAGGAAAGTCACTTCTTACATGGCAGCAGCAAGAGAGAGAATGAGAGCCAAGTGAAAGGGGTTTCACCTTATAAAACCATCAGATCTCGTGAGGCTTATTCACTACCATGAGAACAGTATGGGAGAAACCGCCCCCACGACTCAATTATCTCCCACCAGGTCCTTCCCACAACACATGGGAATTATGGGAATATAATTCAAGATGAGATTTGGGTGGGGACACAGGGCCAAACCATATTAGTTTGTATTCATATGGAACCAAAAAAAAGCCCAAATAGCCCAGGCAATCCTAAGCAAAAAGAACAAAGCTAGAGGCATCACGTTACCCAACTTCAACCTATACTACAGGGCAACAGTAACCAAAACAGCATGGTACTGGTACAAAAACACACAGGTTAATGGAGCAGAATAGACAGTGCAGAAATAAGGCCACATACCTATGACCATCTGATCTTCAGCAAAGCTGACAAAAACAAACAATGGGGAAATGACTCCCTATTCAATAAATGGTTCTGGGATAACTGGCTAGCCATATGCAGAAGATTAAAACTGGACCCCTTGTTCACACCATATACAAAAATTAACTCAAGATGGATTAAAGACTTAAATGTAAAACCCAAAGCTATAAAGACCCCGGAAGACAATCTAGCCAATACCATCCTGGAATAGGAATGGGCAAAGATTTAATGACAAAGACACCAAAAGCAATTGCAACAAAAGCAAAAATTGACAAATGAGATCTAATTAAACTAAAGAGCTTCTGCACAGTAAAAGAAACTGTCATCAGAATAAACAGTCAACTTACAGAATGGGAGAAAATATTTGCAAACTATGCATCTGACAAGGGTCTAATTAATATCCAGCATCTATAAAGAACTTAAACAAATTTACAAGAGAAAAACAAACATTATAAAGTGGGCAAAGGATATGAACAGACACTTTTCAAAAAAAGACTGCATTAGACAATTCTCACACTGCCAATAAAGACATACCTGAGACTGAGTAATTTATAAAGGAAAAAGATTTAGTTGACTCACAGTTCACGTGGCTGGGGAGGCCTCAGGAAACTTACAATCCTGGTGAAAGGGGAAGCAAACACGTCCTTCTTCACATGGCAGCAGAAGGAGAAGTGCTGAGCAAAAGGGGAAAATATACCCATATAAAACCATCAGATCTTGTGAGAACTTACTATCACAGGAACAGCATGAAAGTAACTGCCCCCGTTATTCAATTACCTCCCACTGGGTCCCTCCTACGACATGTGCAGATTATGGGAACTACAATTCAAGATGAGATTTGGGTGGGGAAACAGCAAAACCATATCAAAGACATGCATGCAGCCAACAAGCATATGAAAAAAAGCTCAGTATCACTGATCATTAGAGAAATGCAAATCAAAAACCACATTGAGATACCATCTCATACCAGTCAGAGTGGCGATTATTAAAAAGTCAAAAAATAGATGCCAGAAAGGTTGCAGAGAAAAGGGAACACTTACACAATGTTGGTGGGAATGTAAATTATTAATAGTTCAACCATCGTGGAAGCAGTATGGCAATTTCTCAAAGAGCTAAAAGTTGAACTACCATTCAACTCAGTAATCCCATTACTGAGTATATACCCAGAGGAATAAAAATTATTCTACCATAAAGACACATGCACTTGAACGTTCATTGCAGCACTATTCACAATAGCAAAGACAGGAATCAACCTAAATGCCCATCAGTGACAGAGTGAATAAAGCAAATGTGGTATATATACACCATGGAATACTATGCAGCCATAAAAAAGAACAAGATCACATCTTTTGCAGAAACATGCATGAAGCTGGAGGCTATTATCCTCAGCAAACTAATTCAGGAACAGAAAGCCAAATACCATATGTTCTCACTTATAAGTGAGGGCTAGATGATGAGAACTCATGAACACAAAGAAGGAAACAACAAACACTGGGGTCCACTTGAGGGTGAAGGGTGTCAGAGAAGGGAGAGGAAAAGAGAAGATAACTACTGGGTACTGGGCTTAATTCCTAGGTGATAAAATAATCTGTACAGCAAACCCCAGTAACATAAGTTTACTTATGTAACAAACCTTCACATGTACCTCTGAACCTAAAATAAAAGTTTTTTGAAAAAGAAAATGTGGTATATACACACCATGGAATACTATTCAGCCATACAAAAGAATGAGATCATGTCTTTTGAAGAAATGTGGAAGGACCTGGAGGCTATTAACCTTAGTAAACTAACGCAGGAACAGAAAACCAAATACCACATGTTCTTACTTATAAGTGGGAGCTAAATGATGAGAACTCATGAACAAAAAGAAGCGAACAACAGACACTAGGGCCTATGTGAGGGTGAAGAGTGGGAGGAGGCAGAGGATCAGAAAAAATAACTAATGGGTACTAGGCTTAGTACCTGGGTGATGAAATAATCTGTACTACAAACCCCCATGACACAAGTGTACCTATGTAACAAACCTGCACATGTATTCCTGAACCTAAAACAAAAGTTTAAAAATAAATAAATAAATAAATCTATGCTATATACAGAATGACATGTGAAATGTGACTTTTAAAATAGCGGAAAAAAAACAAAGTTATCAGCATTAAAAAAAGTTTAGAAGAACCCTTGCCTAGTCACTTGAAGAAGAGAATAAAAGTTAGTTGATTAATTAAGGATTTTTCTGGAATCAGAGAGACATGGGCATTCCAAGCCCTTGGCTCCACTCCTACCCCTTGGGTGTGGGTAGGGAAGAATGATCAGGGTTTCAACTCTGGGAGATTCTGAAAGTTGGGCCTCATTTCCTGAGGCACAGATCAAGGAGACAAAGAGCCAAGTGTAGGTTCGACACCTTACCCTACAACAGTATGGTCTAACAACAGTAGAGTTAAAACTGTGTAGGCAGAAAAAAAAACAGCAGGACTTTGGGTCCCAAAGCACTGTAGAGAAGCATCTGAAAGCTTCTGTTTCTCCAACAGAAGAGGCAGAACAAGGGCCATAAAATTGGAGCAGGAACTTCAAGCTTATTTCCCTGAATTGACTTAGTTAAAACATGAAATGACTGTGTAATCACTAATGTAGCTGATTTTACCTGAACTTTTCTGCCATCAGATAAAGATGGAGTTTGAGGTAAAAGCTAAGTTCAGCTAAAGACAAATAAAGCATTTTTGTGCATGTGAGTTATGACTTGTAAAAAATTATACCCAAATCACTGATAAGAAATATTTTCATCATCAAAAAATTCAATCTAATGCCAGAAGTCAGTTTATTAAAGCAGATTCAAGTAGATCATAACATTTCCTTTTTTTAAATTATACTTTAAGTTCTAGGGTACATGTGCACATCAAAACAGATATATACTGTGATTTCTCCATAAGGACAGTAACGAAGCACCAATCTCATTACCAAAATCCCTGAGGGTAGATGAGTTTCTAAAATCCCTGGGAGTAGATGAGTTTCTGAACTCAGAATGTTTCAGATTTTAGACAGATAAAACTGTATGTTATAGCCCGGAAGGGTCTAGGGTATCACCCACAATCAAATATAACATGAATATACACACTACATGGGATAAAAATCACAGACAAAAATGATAAATAAAGCCAAATCAGTTCAGGTTTTTTCTCCAAATTTTTTCCAGTCAGACCAGGTTTTGCTAATGAATAATAAAAGCTTTCCATTTTCAGAACTTTCTGGGTTTCAGAAATGAAGATAAGGATTGTGAATCTTTCAGAAGCTTAACATGATTCAGAGAAGGTACCAAAAAATGTGAAACTTGAGTTGCACCTTGAAGTCGGGGTAGGACTTGAATGGCAGGGAAGAAAGACATTTAGACAGAAGCCATGATATGACTAAAAGATGTCCAAAAATATAGGTCTAGGAAGTGGCAAGTAAATCGATTTGGAAGGATTGTGGTAAGACCCAAGATTTAAAAGGTAGGATGGGATAAGATTTTGGAAGGTCAAGCTAAAATTTCATAACTTCTCTTGAAAGTACCCAGAGATTGCAGGTGACTTTAATAAAAAGAATAACTGTCAGCTCTCAGTACTCAATCATGTACACCAACAATTGATGATTGAATGCCAAACGCACCCCATTTTTCATGATCATTGGTGTACATGATTGAGTAGCCAAGAGTTGGCACTTATTCAGGACAAGAAAGGGAGGCAAGGGGAAGAACAGGACCCCAGCACTGGTCCTGCCCTTTGGAACAGTACCCACTAACATTCTGACAGACAGGACAGGTACAGTATTAAAGAGTTTGGTCATCTCCAGCCTCAGTTCAGACACACACTCAGGATCAGGACTTCAAGATGAAATGGCAGGATGTCTCCACTGCCATTTAACAAGGAACCAGGTGTCCTCTCCAGCACAAAAGACCACTGGAGGAGGAGAAGGAAATTCAGATTTGATTAGTTTAATACATTTACAAGTTACCTAACACTTGGTATTTGTTGTTTAACTGCTATATTACTTAAGAGAAGGTGGGTTGGGTGGGGAACACATTAATTCTCAAATCTTGAAAAGTTCATTTCTTACTCAAGTTCCTCATCCAGCCCTGGTCAGTAGAACACTATCTTGCACATAGTGTCCCAGGAACCCAGGCTGGCAGAGTCCCACCATCTTGTGCTTGCGCCATCTAGAATATGTCCCCTCCCAGTTTGCCTTGGCTCAAAAGAAACAAATATTTCTTCTACTTATTTTTTTATTATACTTTAAGTTTTAGGGTACATGTGCACAACGTGCAGCTTTGTTACATATGTATATATGTGCCATATTGGTGTGCTGCACCCACTAACTCGTCATTTACATTAGATATATCTCCTAATGCTATCCTTCCCCCCTCCTCCCACCCCACAACAGTACCTGGTGTGTGATGTTCCCCTTCCTGTGTCCAAGTGTTCTCATTGTTCAATTCCCACCTATGAATGAGAACATGTGGTGTTTGGTTTTTTGTCCTTGCGATAGTTTGCAGAGAATGATGGTTTCCAGCTTCATCCATGTCCCTACAAAGGACATGAACTCGTCGTTTTTTATGGCTGCGTAGTATTCCATGGTGTATATGTGCCACATTTGCTTAATCCAGTCTATCATTGTTGGACATTTGGGTTGGTTCCAAGTCTTTGCTATTGTGAATAGTGCCACAATAAACATACGTGTGCATGTGTCTTTATAGCAGCATGATTTATAATATTTTGGGTATATACCCAGTAATGGGATGGCTAGGTCAAATGGTATTTCTAGTTCTAGATCCTTGAGGAATCACCACACTGACTTCCACAATGGTTGAACTAGTTTACAGTCCCACCAACAGTGTAAAAGTGTTCCAATTTCTCCACATCCTCTCCAGCACCTGTTGTTTCCTGACTTTTTAATGATTGCCATTCTAACTGGTGTGAGATGGTGTCTCATTGTCATTTTGATTTGCATTTCTCTGATGGCCAGTGATGATGAGCATTTTTTCATGTGTCCTTTGGCTGCATAAATGTCTTCTTTTGAGAAGTTTCTGTTCATATCCTTCGCCCACTTATTGATGGGGTTGTTTGTTTTTGTCTTGTAAATTTGTTTGAGTTCTTAGTAGATTCTGGATATGAGCCCTTTGTCAGATGAGTAGATTGCAAAAATTTTCTCCCACTCTGTAGGTTGCCTGTTCATTCTGATGGTAGTTTCTTTTGCTGTGCAGAAGCTCTTTAATTAGATCCCATTTGTCAATTTTGTCTTTTGTTGTCATTGCTTTTGCTGTTTTAGACATGAAGTCCTTGCCCATGCCTATGTCCTGAATGGTATTGCCTAGGTTTTCTTCTAGGGTTTTTATGGTTTTAGGTCTAATGTTTAAGTCTTTAATCCATCCTGAATTGATTTTTGTATAAGGTGTAAGGAAAGGATCCAATTTCAGCTTTCTACTTATGGCTAGGCAGTTTTCCCAGCACCATTTATTAAACAGGGAATCCTTTCCCCATTGCTTGTTTTTCTCAGGTTTGTCAAAGATCAGATAATTGTAGATGTGTGGCATTATTTCTGAGGGCTCTATTCTGTTCCATTGGTCTATATCTCTGTTTTGGTACAAGTACCATGCTGTTTTGGTTACTGTAGCCTTGTAGTATAGTTTAAAGTCAGGTAGCGTGATGCCTCCAGCTTTGTTCTTTTGGCTTAGAATTGACTTGGCAATGTGGGCTCTTTTTTGATTCCATATGAACTTTAAAGTAGTTTTTTCCAATTCTGTGAAGAAACTCATTGGTAGCTTGATGGGGATGGCATTGAATCTATAAATTACCTTGGGCAGTATGGCCATTTTCATGATATTGATTCTTCCTACCCATGAGCATGGAATATTCTTCATTTGTTTGTATCCTCTTTTATTTCATTGAGCAGTGGTTTGCAGTTCTCCTTGAAGAGGTCCTTCACATCCCTTGTAAGTTGGATTCCTGGGTATTTTATTCTCTTTGAAGCAATTGTGAATGGGAGTTCACTCATGATTTGGCTCTCTGTTGATCTGTTATTGGTGTATAAGAATGCTTGTGATTTTTGCCATTGATTTTGTATCCTGAGACTTTGCTGAAGTTGCTTATCCACTTAAGGAGATTTTGGGCTGAGACAATAGGGTTTTCTAGATATACAATCATGTCATCTGCAAACAGGGGCAATTTGACTTCCTCTTTTCCTAACTGAATACACTTTCTTTCTTTCTCCTGCCTGATTGCCCTGGCCAGAACTTCAACACTATGTTGAATAGGAGTGGTGAGAGAGGGCATTCCTGTCTTGTGCCAGTTTTCAAAGGGAATGCTTCCAGTTTTTGCCCATTCAGTATGATATTGGCTGTGGGTTTATCATAAATAGCTCTTATTATTTTGAGATACGTTCCATCAATACCTAATTTTTTGAGAGTTTTTAGCATGAAGGGCTGTTGAATTTTGTCAAAGGCCTTTTCTGCATCTATTGAGATAATAATGTGGTTTTGGTCTTTGGTTCATTTATATGCTGGATTACGTTTATTGATTTGCATATGCTGAACCAGCCTTGCATCCCAGGGATGAAGCCCACTTGATCATGGTGCATAAGCTTTTAGATGTGTTGCTGTATTCGGTTTGCCAGTATTTTATTGAGGATTTTTGCATCAATGTTCATCAGGGATATTGGTCTAAAATTCTCTTTTTTTGTTGTGTCTCTGCCAGGCTTTGTTATCAGGATGATGCTGGCCTCATAAAATGAGTTAGGGAGGATTCCCTCTGTTTCTATTGATTGGAAGTTTTAGAAGGAATGGTACCAGCTCCTCCTTGTACCTCTGGTAGAATTTGACTGTGAATCCATCTGGTCCTGGACTTTTTTTGGTTGGTAGGTTATTAATTATTGCCTCAATTTCAGAGCCTCTTATTGGTCTATTCAGAGATTCAACTTCTTCCTGGTTTAGTCTTGGTTGGTTGTATGTGTCGAGGAATTTATCCATTTCTTCTAGATTTTCTAGTTTATTTGCGTAGAGGTGTTTATAGTATTCTCTGATGGTAGTTTGTATTTCTGTGGGATTGGTGGTGATATCCCCTTTATCATTTTTTATTGCATCTATTTGATTCTTCTCCCTTTTCTTCTTTATTAGTCTTGCTAGCGGTCTATCAATCTTGTTGATCTTTTCAAAAAACCAGCTCCTGGATTCATTGATTTTTTGAAGGGTTTTTTGTGTCTCTATATCCTTCAGTTCTGCTCTGATCTTAGTTATTTCTTGCCTTCTGCTAGCTTTTGAATGTGTTTGCTCTTGCTTCTCTAGTTCTTTTAATTGTGATGTTAGGGTGTCAATTTTAGATCTTTCCTGCTTTCTCTTGTGGGTATTTAGTGCTATAAATTTCCCTCTACACACTGCTTTAAATGTGTCCCAGAGATTCTGGTATGTTGTGTCTTTGTTCTCATTGGTTTCAAAGAACATCTTTATGTTTGCCTTCATTTCGTTATGTACCCAGTAGTCATTCAGGAGCAGGTTGTTCAGTTTCCATGTAGTTGAGCGGTTTTGAGTGAGTTTCTTAATCCAGAGTTCTAGTTTGATTGCACTGTGGTCTGAGAGACAGTTTGTTATAATTTCTATTCTTTTACATTTGCTGAGGAGTGCTTTACTTCCAACTATGTGGTCAATTTTGGAATAAGTGTGGTGTGGTGCTGAGAAGAATGTATATTCTGTTGATTTGGGGTGGAGAGTTCTGTAGATGTCTATTAGGTCCACTTGGTGCAGAGCTGAGTTCAATTCCTGGATATCCTTGTTAACTTTCTGTCTCTTTGATCTGTCTAATGTTGACAGTGGAGTGTTAAAGTCTCCCATTATTATTGTGTGGGAGTCTAAGTCTCTCTGTAGGTCACTAAGGACTTGCTTTATGAATCTGAGTGCTCCTATATTGGGTGCATACATATTTAGGATAGTTAGCTCTTCTTGTTGAATTGATCCCTTTACCATTATGTAATGGCCTTCTTTGTCTCTTCTTATCTTTGTTGGTTTAAAGTCTGTTTTATCAGAGACTAGGATTGCAACACCTGTCTTTTTTTGTTTTCCATTTGCTTGGTAGATCTTCCTCCATCCTTTTATTTTGAGCCTACATGTGTCTCTGCATGTGAGATGGGTTTCCTGGATACAGCACACTGATGGGTCTTGACTTTTTAACCAATTTGCCAGTCTGTGTCTTTTAATTGGAGCATTTAGCCCATTTACATTTAAGGTTAATATTGTTATGTGTGAATTTGATCCTGTCATTATGATGTTAGCTGGTTATTTTGCTCATTAGTTGATGCAGTTTCTTCCTAGCCTTGATGATCTTTACAATTTGGCATGTTTTTGCAGTGGCTTTTGCTGGTTGTTCCTTTCCATGTTTAGTGCTTCCTTCAGGAGCTCTTATAGGGCAGGCCTGGTGGTGACAAAATCTCTCAGCATTTGCTTGTCTGTAAAGGATTTTATTTCTCCTTCACTTATGAAGCTTAGTTTGGCTGGATATGAAATTCTGGCTTCAAAATTCTTTTCTTTAAGAATGTTGAATATTGGCCCCCACTCTCTTCTGGCTTGTAGAGTTTCTGCTAAGAGATCAGCTGTTAGTCTGATGGGCTTCCCTTTGTGGGTAACCTGACCTTTCTCTCTGGCTGCACTTAACATTTTTTCCTTCATTTCAACCTTGGTGAATCTGACAATTATTTGTCTTGGAGTTGCTCTTCTCGAGGAGTATCTTTGTGGCATTCTCTGTATTTCCTAAATTTGAATGTTGGCCTGCCTTGCTAGATTGGTGAAGTTCTCCTGGATAATATCCTGCAGACTGTTTTCCAACTTTGTTCCATTCTCCCTGTCACTTTCACTTACACCAATCTGACGTAGATTTGCTCTTTTCACATAGTCCCATATTTCTTGGAGGCTTTGTTCATTTCTTTTTATTCTTTTTTCTCTAAACTTCTCTTCTTGCTTCATTTCATTCATTTCATCTTCCGTCACTGATATCCTTTCTTCCAGTTGATCGAATCGGCTACTGAGGCTTGTGCATTCATCACGTAGTTCTCGTGCCATGGTTTTCAGCTCCATCAGGTCCTTTAAGGAATTCTCTGCATTGGTTATTCTAGTTAGCCATTCGTCTAATTTTTTTTCAAGGTTTTTAACTTCTTTGCAATGGGTTCGAACTTCCTCCTTTAGCTCAGAGTAGTATGATCATCTAAAGCCTTCTTCTCTCAACTCGTCAAAGTCACTCTCCATCCAGCTTTGTTCCATTGCTGGTGAGGAGCTGCGTTCCTTTGGAGGAGGAGAGGTGCTCTGATTTTTAGAATTTTCAGTTTTTCTGCTCTGTTTTTTCCCCATCTTTGTGGTTTTACCTACCTTTGGTCTTTGATGATGGTGATGTACAGATGGGGTTTTGGTGTGGATGTCCTCTCTGTTTGTTAGTTTTCCTTCTAACAGTCAGAAACCTCAGCTGCAGGTCCATTGGAGTTTGCTAGAGGTCCACTCCAGACCCTGTTTGCCTGGGTATCAGCAGTGGAGGCTGCAGATCAGTGAATATTGGTGAACAGCAAATGTTGCTGGCTGATCGTTCCTCTGGAAGTTTTGTCTCAGAGAGGTACCCGGCCATGTGACGTGTCAGTCTGCCCTTACTGGGGAGTGCCTCCTAGTTAGGCTACTCAGGGGTCAGGGACCCACTTGAGGAGGCAGTCTGTCCATTCTCAGATCTCAAGCTGCATGCTGGGAGAACCACTACTGTCTTCCAAGCTGTCAGACAGGGACATTTAAGTCTGCAGAGGTTTCTGCTGCCTTTTGTTTGGCTATGCCCTGCCCCCAGAGGTGGAGTCTACAGAGGCAAGCAGGCCTCCTTGAGCTGCGGTGGGCTCCACCCAGTTCGAGCTTCCTGGCCACTTTGTTTACCTGCTCAAGCCTCAGCAATGGCGTGTTCCCCTCCCCCAGCCTCGCTGTCGCCTTGTAGTTTGATCTCAGACTGCTGTGCTAGCAACAAGCGAGGCTTCGTGGCCATAGAACCCTCCAAGCCATGTGCGGGATATAATCTCCTGGTGTGCCATTTGCTAAGACCATTGGAAAAGTGCAGTCAGTATATGGGTGGGAGTGACCTGATTTTCCAGGTGCCATCTGTCACCCCTTTTCTTGGCTAAGAAAAGGAATTCCCTAAGCCCTTGTGCTTCCTGGGTGAGGCAGTGCCTCGCACTGCTTTGGCTCACACTTGGTGCACTGCACCCACTGTCCTGCACCCACTGTCTGACAATCCCCAGTGAGATGAACCTGGTACCTCAGTTGGAAATGCAGAAATCATCCGTCTTCTGCATTGCTCGTGCTGGGAGCTGTAGACTGGAGCTGTTCCTACTTGGCCATCTTGGAACCGCCCCCTCTTCCACTTATTATTCACTGGCCAGAACTAGGCATGTGGCCCCAACTGAAAGGCAAAAGAGGCTAGAAAATAAATGGAAACACATACAATGTTTGGTGAGCACTAGCTCTCTATGTCACAAGTGAATAGACTACATACTATAATAATTTTAATTTTTAAAAAATGGTTATCTCAGGATAACTTTATGGAATGTTGAAAATACAAGTTTACCTAACATCTGTTGTTCAGTTGTACATATAATCTACATTGTGTTTATACTGTGATTCCTCTGTGCCAGACTCAAAACATGAAGTAGACAATAGTAAAATAATTTCAACAAATGTCAACTGAACAAAATTTGAGATTACCTGGTAAATTGAGTATTAGTTTGGATATCCCGCTCCCCAAGATGTATTATAATGGCAATTGCTTTATTTATCAAGGAGTAATATTTATCTGTAAGGCTTTTTCCAATTAAGAAAATATTCAATGATGATAAAGTAGAAACATGATTTTTTTTCCTTCACTCTTCCAGATAGAAAGCAAATTCTGCCTGGTGTGGTGGCTCAAGACTATAATCTCAGCACTTTGAGAGGCCAAGGCAGACAGATCACTTGAAGTCAAGAGTTCAGGACCAATCTAGCCAACATGGTGAAGCCCCCATCTCTATTAAAAATACAAAAATTAGCCAGGCATGGTGGCATGTACCTGTAGTCCCAGCTACTTGAGAGGCTGAGGTGGGAGAATCACTTGAACCTGGCAGGCAGAGGTTGCAGTGAGCTGAGATCACACCACTGCACTCCAGCCTAGGCAAAGAAGCAAGACTCCAAGAAAGAAAGAAAAGACAGAAAAGACAGAGAGGAAAGAAGGAAGGAAGGAAGGAAAGAAGGAAGGAAGGAAGGAAATTCTATCTTGGGCAGGAGTTGTAGATACATCATTATCCTGACAATCAGAACCATGATTTGGAAAGATTAATCTGATGGAAATATGCAAATAGGTTAAAAACTATTGTCAAAGAAAGCAGTTAAGCAGCTCATACCAAAGTTCAGCTGTGAAGTAAATGATGACTGTGTGCTGTTTCACACAAGAAGTACTTCATGAATAGGAACCTTCTTTCAGACTGAAACCAGAAACAATCTTAGTTGCTAAACTTCATTAGGACAGAAGTTACCATGCATAAATGTTATGTCTTATGACCACCGGATCTTCCAGATTCCCCTTCCAGTATGTTGGTGCCTTCAAGTGAGAGAGATAAAGTTCTCTCAGCTTCTTCTCTTGTGGCTGAGTTTGACACAACCAGCAGCCCTGACACACACTATTGGTAAACAGAGCAGAAGTACTGTCACAAGGCATGGCTTGCCGAGAAGGGTGCCCAAAATAGCAAACCTCATAGCTTAATGTAGAAGAATCTTTACAATGTCAAGCTTACAAAGGTTAAAAAAAAAAGAAAGAAAGAAAGAAAGAAAGAAAGAAAAAAGAAATGTGGGGCTAAGCATGGTGGTTCATGCCTGTAATCCCAACACTTTGGGAGGCTGAGGGCTGAGGTGAGGATATCTTGGGGCCAAGAGTTTAAGACCAGTCTGGGCACCACAGTGAGACACTCTCTCTAGAAAAAAAAAAACTTAAAAATTAGCCCAGTGTGCTAGCTTGGGCCTGTAGTCCTAGCTACTCTGGAGGCCGACGAAGAAAACTCATGAGCCTAGGAGTTCAAGGCTGCAGTGAGCTATGGTCATACCACTGCACTCCAGCCTGGGCCACAGAGCAGGACCTTGTCCAAAAAAAAAGGGAACGTGGTAGCATTTTCAACAAGTATAAACTATGTGGTCCTGTCTATTCACAGATCATTTAAGATGAAAGCTTTAATTGGGGGGAAAGCCATATCAGCCAATGGCACTGTGAATTTTTGGCAGAGGCATCATCAATTTTAATAACTTTTATCAAAACCAATGGTTTTAAGCATTCAAGCTTTTATTTACCCCTCTGTGGTCTGAAATAACCATTGGTGTTTGGAGCTGTTTTTGTTTATTTAATTTGGTTTTGTTTTAATTGGTCTTGAAGTCAACATGCTCAAGGATTTGCAATGTAGAAAGGAGTTCTATGAAGGCAGCAGATTCTTGATTTCTTTCGGTCTATAAGTCTTCCCCATTAAAAGCCTATATTCTGGCCAATAAGAACTAGAAGTAGAAAATAAAGTTAAAAGCAAGCTCAACATAGTGAGGTTCTAACTCCATATGTTGCGTTTATGGAGGCTTGTTTCTCTAACTCTTTCCTGGTCCTCAGACACTATGGGAGAATAAAAGTAAGCCACTGGTACCTTCTCCTGCCGTAACCTTTTCTCCAACATAAACACATATTTATGTTGACATGAACATAAACACACAGTCACACACACTCATTGCTTTGGAAATGGTAATTCCCATTAGAAACATGCAAGTTTAAATTAAATGTTCTTTGTACTTAGTGGTAATTCACTTATACTTATTTTCTTTGAGAGAGTGAGACAGGAAAGAATCTCAAGAATCTTTAAAGAAATGCAGAGAAGGCTAGCTGTGCCAGATAACTGACGAAAAGCAAATTAAGATCTCCGTTTTCAAAAGAAGAATGAAGTTAGATTTCACAAACTCAAATAATGAAAATATTATCAAAGGCAGGCTGAGCGCAATGTCTCATGCCTGTAATCCCACCACTTTGGGAGGCCATGGTGGGCAGATCAGTTGAGTCCAGGAGTTCAAGACCAGCCTGAACAATACAGTGAGACCCTGTGTCTAGAAAAAAAGAAAAAGAAATAAAATATTATCCACGACATTAATAAACAGATAGCTTGTGAACTTAAGAAGGGGAAATGATAGGTCACTAGAAGACATCGTGGATGCACTAAGAACACATTATATGAGGCTGAGTTCATTTCCATTTTTGAGAATTCAACTAAGTATAAGAGCAGAACTCCATAACTATTGTGTATTTAGAGTTTATAATACATTTCGTCTTTCATAATCTCCGTGAATACCAGTGAAGAAGTAGAGGCTAAATGCTAGTGGCGTTCAGTGGTTTAACGTAGAGTTGAATGACTAAACTCCCCAGGCTCAGAATCTGTGCCCACCTGAGTTAGTTGCCCAGTGGCTTGACACAGGGCTCATTCTTATCTCTTTGCTACTTAACCCATTTATCAAGAACTTCCATAGCTTCCACAGGGACCTAGATATCATGGATATCAAATGTGACAACCTAAAATTATAAGACTTGTTGATAATTAGCTCCAAAAATATCTCAGCAAGATGAAATAATGGTCTTGATTTTCAGTTCACTAACCACATTTCAGGTACAGTTTACTGAGATGGAAATAAGTGTGCTTCCTTATCTGGTACAATAAAACAGAGCTCTATTTTAAAATAAATGATTAATTATTATACAGAACACATATTTCAAAGGTGATTTCTGGCTAGCAATTTAAAAGAAAAAAATATTAAAATGCAATACTTGGTAACTTTTTCATTAATACTTAACTTATAGTGTCAACACCAAATCTTAATAACTTCTCAAATTTAACACATTTAAGTCCTTTCTTTGGAATTATGACCAAATCAAGGATCTAGAGATTCAGGCTCTCTTAGCATCTTTTTGATACTTGCTCTTCTCATCAATTTCTAGTTTCCCTTCTCTAGTTAACTGAAGGATAGGGTTTAACTTCCCTTTTTCCCCCACTCTTTCTTCTACAGTCACAGAAGCACAACTCCCCACATCTCTGCACTAGGTACAGCCTAGTGACCAACACCTTCGGTACTGCTAAGGATCCCTACAGAAGTTCTGCCTCTACTGTCAACTAGCAGAGCTATGAGGCCTTTGCCGAGACCCATCACCTCTCTGGGATTCAATGCCCTCATCTCTAGAACTATGTGGCCTCCAGAGTCTGTTTGCTCTCAGAATCTTTGACTTCATGATTCCTTACCATAACAAGTATCATTTATAAATGAAGGTAAAAATGGTCAACTTTAAAATTAATAATAATAATAATATGAGAAAATAAATTCAGTAAAACTAGGCCTCTTAGACAGACAATCAAAATGCAACAGAAATCTCTGAAAGATTCAATTGCTTCAGTTTCTTAGAACCCAGTGAGTAAATAGATCATCTTGTAGGGGGTCTTTAATGAATCACTTTTCCTCTCTCAAGTCAATGTTTGATTGGTGTGTGTGTCTGTGTGCACTGTCCCTCTAGTTAGAGATCCTCTAGAAACAAGAATAGATTCTTTTCCATCTCAATGTCTATCACATAATAATCCATCACAAACACTTGAAGACTGATAACTGGCTTAAATCTTTTATTGACAAAATTATATAAATCCTATTTGTCTGCACTGTAAAAAATATATATGAAATGCATTAATCAGTTAGACTTTTATTTGGTATATGGAGGGATAGTGTTCATTGTTTACTGTTTCATTGGAAAAGCTATCAAATAACTTTATCTTGTTATAGCACCTATGCCAAATCACATGTACCTGTGAATTCCACAGTTTGTTTGTGCATCATACACCACATAATCTTTTAGTGGTTCCATGTTTCAAGACATTGTTATCTGGTGACATAAAGTAGACTTTACAACCTAATAAAAATGTATGGAGTTTAAAATGTCATACTTTAAAAATTACTCAAACCATAAATCTAAGCCTCTTTTAAATAGAAAGGGGTAGTGCCTTTACTAATCCTCGAGACTTATTACATTTCTGCATCTAATTTCTCCATCCTTGTTCCTAGGCTTCATAGAGTTGCTGGAAAAAAATTTATAGAATGTGCTCAAAGCACCCTGGAATAAGAGAACAAAGGACATACATATATAAAGAGTGACAGCCTACAATTCAAACATTGATGGGTAATGTATGTGCTTAAAGGTAAAGCCAACATCAACATTAATATCTATTCAAAAATTTCATTCTCCTTACTTTGGTGTGTCTGGGTTTCAATTGCTATTACTAAAAGTTCTGATTTCTCATGAACATCAAAGACAGTAGCCACACTCCACAAAGTGCTTAAGAAAACCTTGTTTTCAGTTTGACTCTTGTCTATACTGCACAGATACTTTAAAGGGAGAAGCAAAGACAAAACATGAGAGTGCTGGACTCATCTATGCTCTTCACCAACCAGACACTTGTTTTGAGTTCCTCATTGTTATTGCTGTTGTCGCTTGTTACTATCCTTTCCTCTTCTGGATTCAACAGTGACTTATTCTGTTATTCTTGCCAACCCATTTAACACGTCTGGCAGTCTCTGTAGAATCTTTCCTGTCACTCCTCAAACTAACAGGTATGCTGTAAAAAATGGGAGACTTTGAAGACTTGAGGAATATTAATTGAAGAGGGTATTTAATGGTGATATAGTAGAGGTGCTATAAACCAGAGGTCAGAGATAGATATGAGTACATGGACTCCCAGTAGACACCAGATGTGTAGGCCAAAACCCAACACTGTGGCCTGTAGAATCCAACTGACTGTGAACAAGCTTATCTACATCCTCAAGCTCCTCTTGGATTATTCTTCCCCTCACCTTGACTCGACAGTAGGTCAAAACTCCCCAGTGTTGTCTACTCCTGCCACTCCTAAGAATTATCATTACTTAGGAGGCAATACACTCTTATCTATTCCCAGCCACTTCCATACCACCATTCTACCATGAGCTCTCAGCAATGCCTGGCCTTTTGAAACATACTTCCCTAGGCCCTTGCTCCCTCCTTGTTGCTGTTTTCAATCCATGTCTGGGCCCTTCAGTGTCTTCTTTGATAGTTTTGCCTTTGGCTTAAAATCTCCCAACTCATTCCATGGCAACATCTTGTTAATCTCAATATCCATACAGATGGCCCCTTCATGCTCCAACTCAACTTTCATACACCACCTCTGCACCCCTCACTTATGTACCCATCCAAAATTTGCCCTTGCATCTGACACTGCAGAATTACTTCCTTATGAGATTTTTAACTCTAAATTTTCCTTCTTTGACCATAACGTATCCTTCTTCTCTCACATCTACTGGAATTGCTGCTAAGTCATAGCCTTCAACCTGTTCATCCCTCGATTTCCTTAATTACCTCACTTCCTCCTTGACATGCTTCCTTACCCACTCTTGGTTCTAACAGTGAACAACTTGAAGATTATTCCCATTAGTACCCAGAATATGCTGCTGAATATTACCAAAGAAAATCTTGAACCTGGGTCACTTATTTTCATTCCAAAATCATCCTTTTCTAGCCTCAGCAGGGCTCTCACTGCTGTTCACAATTTTAGAACTTATCTCTGGATAAGCCTCTATCACTTTTGCCATAGCAAAGTGTTATCAGTAACCTCAAAGTCTACCCTCTCCGCCATCTTCCAGTTTCCTCATAATGTTCTACATGATGCAAATTTAATTATCTTTTCTTTTCTGTACTTTTAGCACATGCAGTCCATTATTTACTTTACTACTTTTCAGAAGAGGGCATTTCTGTCCTGCTACTACATTGTCCACTGTCTTCCCAACTCTTCCAAGAATGTGTTCCATCAGTCATCACATTCATCTCTTCCTCTCCGGAATTATTTCTCAGCCTGCAATTACATTCAGGTTTCCTACACTCATATCAAGTTTCCTTAACCATTCTACTTCCATGAGGTACCACCTTTCCTGTATCTTTTGCAACCATCAAACTTCTTGAAAGTGTCTATACTTGATGCCTCCACTTCAACTTTCATTTATTCCTCACTTATGTGGCATTTGACTAACAAAGTCAGTCTCCCCAAAGTCACCAATGACCAACTAGTCATCTAGCTTTTTTAATTAACAATCATTTTCACCAAGAACATTTAAGGACATGGGGAAATCCCTATGATGCATTGTTAAATTTTAAAAAGTAACAAAAGTATAAATAGAGTACAGTGCCAATTAAAATGTTGATATGCAGGTGTGTGTCTGTTCAGGAAGTGAGTGGGGGAAAAATCACAAAAACAGTAAAGGTTAGACAGTAAAGATTAAGGGTTATTTGTTAAGAGTATAAAATTAGATATTTTAATACATTTTTATATTTTCTACATTTTCTATAATGAATATTACATCCATAGTCAGAGGAGCAAAAAGGATTTAAGTGTTTACATTTTTTTCCTTCTTCTTTTTTCTCAATCCCTCTGACATATTTCACCCCATTGATTGCTGCTTCCCAAAATTCTTCCCAGGACCAGCTTCACAGATGTGCAATCCATGCAATAACCCAGGGCCCCAGGCTTAGAAAAACTTTGTGTTTGGTTTAAGCCTCTCCTGTTTCCATTTTGAAATTCCTAATAAATTTTTAACAAGCCCCACAATGTTATTTTGCTCGAGGCCCCGCACATTATACAGCTTGTCCTAACTCTGCCCTCAGCCTCTGACACCACAATGTCTTTTTCCTACCTAACCTCTCCTTTTCTATTTCATCATTCCACTCACTAAACTCAGAAGTTCATTAGAGTGGTTACCATCACCCACCTTACCTCGATCTCCTTTGCCATCTCACTCATGGCTTCAGTTCTCACTTCATTAAATACTGCCCATATCTATTACCTGAATCTTGAGCTTCAGATCCACATTTCCACCCATAACCTGGATATTTCCACAAAGATGTTCAGTAAGCACTTCACATTTAACATGTTCAAAATGGAATTTAGCATTTGCTTATGTATTCTTCCATGTCCTCATTCTTTCTCTCAACTTTATATTTTGGAGATTTATTCGTGTTGATGCATGTAGCTGTAATTCATGTATTTTTGCTGCTCTGTAGTATTTCCTTATATGAACATACTTCAATCGACTTCTCCATGTATGGGTTTTTGTAATTTTTTATGTCCGAGTACACACATGCAAGAAGAGTTTCCAGTGAAATTGCTATATCAAAGAGCACACACAAGTTCAGTTTTATGAGGCATACCAAACTGTTTTCAAAGTGACTGTGCCAGTTCATACTCCCACTTGCAGTATATTAAAGTTGTTTTTACTCCATATCCTCACCAGCACTTGATTAAAATCTTTGTCAACTTCATCACGTCTCATTATGATTTTGATCTGCATTCCCTTGATTATTAAGGAGAATGAGCATCTTTCATATGTTAATTATATATAAAAAGTGTCTTCTTCATGTAGTGCCTTTATAATGAGAAAACATTTTTTTAATTAAGATCTATACCACAGATTAAGATCTATGTTGTGATGGGCAAGTTTTTCAGTCAATCCTGAAGAACACTAAAGATTTACAGTCCTACCCTCACTGAGATGGTAAACTTGACCAGTTACAAACAATTATACTTTGGGATTTTATTGATTAAGTAATATGTTCTCAAAGTGATAATGTTCTGTGATAAAACTAGCTGTGGAGGAGAAACCAAGTGTGGCTGTTAAACCTTTCTATGGCCTATCATGCAACCAGCATGGAGTTACTTAGTGCCATGTGAGAGACAAATTTCAGAGTAGGCACAATGTGGAAGAAATAATTTTCATTTCACACAGCAGTACCCAACTCCTACCCCCAGCAAGAACAAAAACTAGAGAAGAAGATACAAATATTTATTGGCTGATGAAGAGTCTACTCCACTCAGGAAAGAACATGTGGAAACCATGAGAAATGAAAGTACCCCGCCAAACCCAGCCAAATCCAACCTCACCTCTCCTAGACACTTCCCCCTACAGTTTCTGGAGTTTCCCAGGTATGTTCTTTGCATAAGTCACTGTTTCATGTCTATCATTACCTAAATATTTTACATCAGGGAAGAATAAGTGTCTTGAGGCAAGGAATCTCCAAAATTGTTTTGAGGTTAATTAACTACATAGCACATGTGGCCATGAATTTCAGGTTCCTGGATTAGAAAGACAGAGATGACTATTAATTCTGTTCAATCTGACCGATATTTGCTAAGCAGCTACTGTGTCCAAGAAGAATATGATAGAACCCTTGCCACTCAGTAAGCAAACTTTATATACAAAGAACAAGAAAGAATTTCACAGCTCCTACCCTAAAATAGAAATATTATCAAGCCACACTCTTATTGCAACATATCTTTGTGCAATATATTTAATAAAATTCTAAATTTGATATCTGTTCCTCATTTTTTTCCCATATCTACTGTGAGGAAATTCGACTTGACATTTCTTTCAAAAGACTATTGGTAATTCACAATTACTGCTCTAGCACTTCCTCCTCTGAACTAAAAAATAATAACAGCTGGACTTTAATGCTTACTCTGTGTCAGGAATTTTAGCAAGTGTTATATGCATAATAGCTCATTCAAGCTTCATAACAACCTTTGTTGTAAAGGTATGTATGCTTTGTCATTGTTTTTGTTTTAGGTATAATTCACATACAATAAATTCACATACAATAAATTCACATATTTTAAGTATACAATTTGATAAGTTTTGATGATGTATATTCCTATAAAACCATCACCACAATCAAGACAATGAGCATATCCATCACCCCCAAAATGTTTCCTCATGATCTTCTGTAATCCTTCCCTTCCACTCTTTCCTGTTCTCTCACCCTTCCCCATTTCTAAGCAAATACTGATCTGTTACTGCAGTTTACATTTTCCAGAATTTTTAAAGGTGGAATTATACTGTACTCTTTTCTCCAGCTTCTTTAAACAGTGTAATAATTCTGAGTAATCCACGTTGTTGTGTCTATCAATAATTCATTCTTTTTATTGCTTGGTAATATCCCATTGTATGAATATATCATGATTTCTTTAACCACTCACCTGTGACATTTGGCTAGTTTCCAGGTTTTGGCAGTTACACCAATGAAGCTGCTGCAAACATTCATATATAAGCTTTGAACAGGCATATGCTTTCATTTTTCTAACCTAAATATCTAGGAGTAGAGGGACTAGGATACTTGTAGATGTATATTTAACAGTTTAAGAATCTGCCAGTCCTAATATTACTGTGACAAATTGCCACAAACTGAGCAGCTTTAAACAACACCAGTTTGTCTCTTACAGCTCTAGAGGTCAAAAGTCTAAAATCAAGATGTCACCCAGGCTATGTTCTTTCTGGAGGCTTCAGGGGCGAATTCTTTTGCTTTCCTTAACTTCCAACCTGCCTGCATTCCTTAGATCATGGCCCATTCCTCAGGACATTCTAACCTCATACTTCTGTGTTCACACCTCCAGCTACTGACTCTGATTCTCCTATCTCCCTCTTCTAAGGACCCTGGTGATTGCATTGATGTCACCTGAGTAATTCAGGATAATCTCTTGAATTTTCAAAATATTTCATTTAGTCACATCTGCAAAGTTCCTTTTACCACATAACAGATTCACAGACTCCAGGGATTAGGATATAAGCCTCTTTGAGGGCCACTATTCAGCTTAGCCCGCTGTCTTCCATACAGGTTACATCATTTTATATACCCATCAGCAGCATAAGAGAGTTATAGTTCCTCCATATCCTCACCAACACTTGTTATGGTCAGTCACTTTAATTTGCATTTCTCAATAACAAATGATGTTGAACATCTTTTCATATACTTACTTGCTCTCTATAGATCTTCTCAGGTGAAGTGTCAGTTGAAATCTTCTTTCCAATTTTCATTGGGTGCTTTTTGATTGTTGGATTTTTAGAGATCTTTAACTATTCTTGATACAAGTCTGTTATCAGCTATGACTTGCAAATATTTTCTGCCAGGCTGTGGCTTGTTTATTTGTTCTCTTACCAGTGTCTTTCAAGAAAGGCTTTTAATGTTGATTGTCTGATGTATAAATTTATTTTTATAGATTGAGCTTTGAGTGCCATATCTTAAAAATCTCTGCCTAACCTAGGTTTAAAAAGATTTTCTCTATGTTTTTTCTAAAAGTTTTATAATTTCAGTTCTTTCATTTAGATCTGTAGCCCATTTTGAATCAAGTTTTACATATAGTGCAAGATATAAATCAAAGGTCTTGTTTCGCTTATGAATATCCAACTGTTCCACCACCATTTGTTGAGAAGTCCATCCTTTCTCCACTGAATTGCTTTGGCATCTTTTAAAAAAAAAAATCAGTTATCTCTAAATATGTCTAATTTTGGACTCTTTATTATATTCATCCATTTGTCCATTTGTCCATTCATTCATCCATACCAATATCACACTGTCTTAGTTACTGTCATTTATAATGTCTATATGTAATTTATAGAGCTCTTTTGGTTATTTTAGATCTTTTGCATTTTCTGTTTGAATTTTAAAATTAGCTGGCAATTCACATATAAAAGCCTGTGAGAATTTTTATTGGGATTGCATTAAATCTTTAGATCAATTTGGGGAGAAATGACCTTATAGCAACATTGATTCTTCTGACATATGAACATTGTATATCTCTCCATTGTTGAGTTTTTCCCAGTAATATTTTTTAGATTTCAGTAAACAGATCTTGCTCACCTTTTATCAAATACAGCTGTATTTTCATACTTTTGAAGCTATTTTAAATGATTTTTTTCAGTTTCTCATGTTCATTGTTAGTATGTACAAATACAACTGATGTTTGCATACTAATATATCCTGCCATCTTGCTAACTCAGTTCTTATAGCTTTTTGTAGATTCCATTGGATTCTCTGCATGGAAGATTATATTGTCTATGAATAAAGATGGTTTCGTTTCTTCCTTTCCAAACTGAATGTTTTTAATTTCTTTGCTTAGTGCTTTAAATTTTTTGTAGTTTCTGATTTATCAGCATCCCACCAATTTCATATGTTGTAATTTCATTTTCATTCAGTTCATAGTACTTTCTTATTTCCCTTTTGAGCTCTCTTTTTTTACATTTTTTCCTGCTGACTCATCAAGCTTGATCCCTTTTGATCGTTTCTTTGACCCAATGGGCAATTTAGAAGTGTCTTATTTAGTTTCCAAATATTTGAGGATTTGCCAGAAAATCATTCTGTTATTGATTTCTAATTTAATTTCATTGTAGCCAGAGAACAGACTTTGTAAAACTTTAATTCTTTTTAAATTTATTGAGATATGTTTTGTGGCCCAGAATATGATCTTTGTAAACATTCTATATACACTTGAAAGTAAATATCTATGCTGCTTTTTCGGGTGAAGTTCTGTATAAATACTTCTTAATATGAATTAAGTCATTTGATTGTTTTGTCCAAGTTTCTTGTATTTTTACTGATTTTCTGTCTCGTTGTTCTATCAGATGTGGAGAGAATGATCCTGAAATATCTGATTATAATTGTGGATATGTCTATTTGTTCTTGCAGTTCTATCGGTTTTTGATTCCAGTATTTTGATGCTCTGTTATTGAGGGTATGAACATTCAGGAATGTTCTTTTCTTCTGGTAAATTGACATCATTATTAGTATAAAGTACCTTATTTTATCTCAGGATAAAATCTGAAATCTACTTTGTCTATTATTAATATAGCCACTCTAGCTTCCTTTTGACTATTGTCAATATATTTTTTTCTATCCTTTTATTTTTGACCTTCTTGTGTCTTTACATTTAAGGTGCATTTCTCTTAACCAGCATATATATAGAATGTGAAAATATCTGCCTTTTAATTGGGGTGTTTAGTCCATTTACAACTAGTGTTAACTATGGATATGATTAGATTTAAACTTATTATCTTGATACTTTTTTCTATTTTTTGCATATGATCTATGCTCTCTTGTTTATTTTCTGCCTTATTCTGAATTAACTGAATATTTTTATGATTCCATCTTGTCTCCTTTATTGGCAATATTAACAATAATAATTCATTATTTTAGTATTTGCTTTACAGTTTATAGTGTACGTTTTTAACATATCACAGATTACCTTCAAGTGATAATATACAACTTACATATACCATAAGATTGCTTAAACAGTGTAGTTTTATTTTGCCCATTTCAGCCTCTGTGTTATTTTTGTCATACATTTTACTTCTACATATGTCTATTACTTGTCTATTTATGTCAGTTTTCTCTTTGGTTTTCTGCATAATAAATTACCATAAACTTAGAGGCTTACTATAACACCCATTTATTATCTCAGACTTCTGTAAGTCTGGAATGACCTCGCTGGATTTTCTGTTCAGGTTCTCACAGTGTTGAAATCAGGATATCAGCCAGCTGTATTCTCATCTCGAGTGTGGGTCTTGCTGCAAGCTCATTTCTGTTATTAACAGACTATAGTTCCTTATGGTTTTAGAAATCAAGTTCCCATTTCCTAGCTGACTGTTGACCAGGGTTTACTTTCAGGTCATTGCAGCCACTCTCTGGTCCTTGCACTTGAACCTTTTTATCTACAAACAAATCAATGCACCCAGTCTTTCTTGTGGTATTCAATATTGAGGTATTCAATACCTCTGCCTTCCCCTTCTGATAACAAATGGAGGAAACTCTGTTTAAATTGACTCATATGGTTAGTCAGGTCCACCTGGGTAACCTCCCTATCTTAAACTCAGCTGTGCTGTAGAATACAACATAATCACAGGAATGATATTATCATCAGATTCAATGGTTCTGGGGATTAGGGAATGGAATCTTGGGAAACATTTCTAGAATTTTGCCTACCACCATATGTTTAATACAAACCATACACTACATTGTCATTGTTTTCTTTTAATATTTAATTTTCTTTTAAAATATTTAAATAATAAGAAAAATATCTTATGTATTTACTCATGTAGTTACCATTTTATGTTCTTCATTTCTTGTGTAGATCAATATTTCTATCTGATGTCTTTTTCCTTCTGATTGCACAAATTCCTTTCACATTTCTTGTAGTGTGACTCTGCTAATGATGAATAATTCAGACTTTTGTTATGTCTAAAAATGTCCTTATTTTATCCTGTTTCTCAAGGATATTTTCACTGGGTATATAATTCTATGTGACAGTTTTTCTTTTTGGCACTTGAAGATGTTGAGTCACTGTCTCCTCACTTGCGTTGTTTCTGGTGAAAAGTCTCCTCTCATCTTTATATTTGTTCCTCTGTACATAATGTGTCTTCTTTCTCTTCATGCCTGTAAGACTTTCTATTTATCAATATTTTTATACAATTTAATAATCTGCTTTATGCAGTTTTCTTCAAATTGCTTGGTTTGGGGTTTCATTGTACTTCTTGGATCTGTGGGTTTATAATTCACTAAATTTGGGAAGCTTACAACATCTTTTTAAAAATACTTTTCTGTATTTTTTAAGGAACTACAGTTACAGCTATATTAAGCTACTTGAAGTTGTTCCACAGCTCACTGATTACACTATTTATTTTTTTGTTCCTTTTTCTCTGTGTTTACTTTTGAATTGTTTCTATTGCTATGTCTTCAAGTTCATTATTTTTTTCTGCAATGTCCAATCTGCCATTAATCCCACCCAGTGTCGTCTCAGACATTGTGATTTTCATCTGCATTGGTTTTTGTTTTAGAGATGGAATCTTGCTTTGTCACCCAGGCTGGAGTGCCGTGGCACAATCATCGCTCTCCACTGCCTCAAACTCCTGAGCTCAAGGGATCCTCCCGCCTCAACCTCCCAAAGCACTGGGATTACAGGCATGAGCCACGGCACCTGGCCAGTTTCCATCTCTATAAGTTGATTTGGGTCTTTTTATGTCTTCCATGTCCCTACTTATCTTATTGAACATACAACATAGTTATAATAACTGTTTAAATGACGTATGTGCTAATTCTCACATCTATACCAGTTCTGGATTGGTTTCAATTGATTGATTTTTTTTTTCATTACAGGTCATAAGTTCCTACTTCTTTGCATACCTGATAATTTTTGATGGGATGTCAGATGTTGTGGTTTTACCTGTTGAATGCAGAATGTTTTTGAACCTCAAAAAGATTCTTGAGCTTTGTTCTCAGATGCAATTAAAATACTTCAAAACAGTTCGATCCTTTTAGGTCTTGCTTTTAAAATTTGTTAGGCAGGATCAGAGCCATGTTTCATTTAGGGCATTATTGTTCACTGTAAAGGCAAGAACCTTTAAATAGTCTACCCAGCGTCCTGTAAATTATAACATTTTCCAGTCTAGCTAGTGGGATCAGATACTAATCCTGGCCCTGTGTGAATGCTGTGCATTATTCCATCTGTTCCTTTTGAGTGGTTATTTTTCCAGCTGTGGATAATTTCCTCAAATGTAAGTGCTGGTCAAAACTGAAATGAATACTTGACTGGGTCCCTCTGCAACTCTTCAGAGTTCAAATATATGACTTTCATTCTAAGAATTTTCTTGCCCCTGTCTAATACTTTAGCCCTATATAGTTACTAAGCCCTGAAAGCACCTACAGCAGTGTGTACAAAAATTGAAACACTAGAGTGCTCTCTCTAAATAGGTGCTATATCACCTTTGTTGTGCTAAAAATGGTTATAGAACTTAAGGGTTTTTTTAATCTTATACAACATTTTTCATATAGCATTATACAGTAAAAATGAACACTACAGATGCATAATTAATTTTCTTGAAGACAGCATGCATTCAGAACTTTCTACAGTGACGATTCATCTTCATGCTGCCTTCTAGCCCACTCGGGTGATCCAAATGACTTTTCTGATGGGGCTTTCCCAGCAGGCACAAAATGAGTAGCTGGGCACATTCAGGGTCCCAGGTATTTTATATTAAATAGAACAGAAGGGTGATTTAGCTTCCTTTTTGGTAAAGTAAATAAATATGAATTAAAAATTTTGGTAAAGTGGTAAATATGAATAAAAAATTCATATTTTAAATGTGAACTTTAAATCACAAAATATAAAAGTCCCTTTTAGCTCTGTAGTTTTGGTTTGTTTTATCTTAATTTCTGGTGATATTTTATCAGCATTGGATTGGAATACTACAGCTTTTAGTTCTTCACACTATTGAGCATTTAATGATCTGTGAAGAAACCCTTGAGAAATTAACCTTTATCTGAACAATTCTTTTGTAATCCTTAATATGGTGAGTTATTTCATCTTCTAATTTATCTGTTTACAATTAATATCTCAAAATACTACTATTAAGTGTTTTGTTTAATAACGTAAAACGGAAAGACTTGCTGTGATGATTATTTTTTGTGTGTTCTGGTGTAGACAGCCTTAGAAATCTTTATGAGAGAGCCCTCTGAAGATCAGTCTTCAGCTGACTCTTGTCTCTTGCATCTTCACCTTCAGCTAAGCCTGTCAATAGTCTCTTCCTTCTCAAAACAAAACAAACACACACAAAAAGGTGAGGGGATCTTCCTCCTTTCTTGAAATGTTGTCCTGGGTCTCTTTACCCTTATCACTACCTTACTGAGTCTCCCCTTATCATCAAATTTTCCAAATACTTTGCAGCCTCCACTCCTTTATTCCCCACTCATTCTTAAATCCTTGTAATCTGGTGTTTGCCTTCTACTAATTTACTGAAGCTAGACTATCAGAAGTCATTATCTGATTATGTAGTAACAAGCCAAATTCCCTTTCACCTTTACAGCTCTGCAACATTTAATGTAACAGATGACCCTTTCTTGAAAATCTCCTCTTCTGTTGACATTTATAACACAACACTCTTTTGGTGTTCCTCCTCCATCTACAACCTGATCGCTGCCTACTTATCAGGCTCCCGTTTCTGCTCCTGACCCCCTAAGTTCAGGCTTTCCACGGGGATAAGCCTTTGGAACCCTTCCCTATTCTTGTTTATACTCTCTCCCTTGACACTCTCATTCAATATCAAGACTTTTAGAAACATGGTTCCCAACCCCTCTATCTCCAGCCCTCCAGTCTCTGCCACATTTTTTACTGCTATGGGAGACATGTTCACCTAGGTTTCCCTATAATGCTTCACCCTCACTCTGTCAAAGACTGAATGTAAGACTTTGCCTTACAAATGTATTTTATTCTGTATTCTGCAGTTTATTTTATAACAAATCATATACAGTCGCTCAGGATTAAAGTCTGACTCTGATGCCCAATTCAGCTGATCAGATCTGGATTTTCTATTTAAAACTATCCTCTCCTCTTAATTCCCACTCCCACTATCCTGTTCTCATTACTTCTGTATAGACTGGAGCAATCCACTCCTCCTTTGGTACCTCTCTTTCTCTAAAGCGTATTCTCACTTACGCTAATCTAATCTGAAGGTACAGCTCTGATCAAACACGACTTCATAACTTCCTTCTCAGATGCCTTTGACTGCAGAAAAAAGTCACAACTTCTTATTGTATAATATATCCCAGACCTTTTTTCTACCTTTATTTCCTGAAACACTCCATCAAATATCCAAGACCTAAACCAGATTGAACCACTTTCTCGCTCTCTGTTCCCAGAAATTCTAGCACTTCCCTACTCCAGACCCACAGTTGGTTTAAGTGTTTCTTTTTCCTGGAATGCTCTTCTCCATGTCTTTATCCTGTTCTTCATTGAAAACCAGCAAAAATAACACCTCTTTAATTAAACTTTCCTGTTATCCCCAAACCTGGAATCAGCACTCTTAACCCTGTAATGTTTTATATGGGTCATTATTTTTTTAACGATTTACTTTGTACTGCAGCAACTTTTATGTGTCCTATCTCCCTTGGTAGACTATAATCATTATTCAAATTACTTTTGCATTCTTCATGATGCCTGCATGTTACATGGTAAAAATAATAAATACTTGATGCTGAATTTATCAATCAGTTAATTCATCAAATTTAAATGCTTCTGAAGGGGAAAAATGATATGTGAGATAGATTCCTTAGTTTCTGAAATAACTACAGTACAAGGGAGCCCATAATCAATGCTATGTGGTAGAAGAGATAACAAGTGCTCTAAGACAGCCTTACTTAAAATAAGGATGACTGGGGGTGAGAGGTCTTCTAGAAGAATTTTGGTATTTAACATAGGTAGAATATTATAAGTCGAAATGCAAAGGACTACATTCCAAGTTCAATGTGAACAGAGGCACAGAGAGGAACATGAGTTAAGGTGTACAGAAAACAATGAGTAGAACAGTTGGACCAAAGGAGAGGGTTCATGTCGGGGATACCGAAGGATAAAGATGGAAGGGCAAGTTGGAGGGAGATCATTTGCTCTCTAGCCCATTGATGGATGGAGCTAGTGGCAACTGCCAGGAAACAATGAACCCTGGGCCCTGATCATCAGCATGATCAGGCTCTCACTTGGCCATGAGCACTATGAGAGCTTTCCTACTGTCACGGTGGGGAAGCACACTATCTTATAATGGTCTGTTCCAGGTATTTTTGTTTCCAGTTTATTTATCCATTTATTTATTCAAACATTCATTAACACCTACTGTATTCCAAACATTGTGCAAGACCCTGATGATTCCAAAATGAATAGCTATGCTTCTGACCCCTGGAGCTGCACGTCAGTAAAATTGCCAGCTTTTAGTTTTTTCCTGACTAAACTCTTATGGAGATGACATGAAATTTTATTTGGAGTACAATCTAAATACTTCTTATGATTCTTCTATGTTTGGTTTTGCTTTAGTTGCTTGTTGGATTTGTCAGCTAAATATATTGTTTTATAAAAGAGAAGGAAGCTAGGCACTTCTATTTTTACTTTAACAAAAGTACATCAAAAAACTTTCTCCCCATAGAAACAGTAACAGATCTTTGTGATTCAGATATTTAGTTACTATCTTCTCTCTGAAAGAAAATACCAGAATTGTTTTACCTATAGGTATATTCTTCAATTTGTCACCGGTGAAATGCCCTGAAATATTTAGGCCTTGTTTAACCTAGAAATTCTAGCAGTTTTGGAGACAGCAACGCTGTTAAGAAATTTTTTCCTGAACGCAGTTACAGTAAATGATAACTGAAATTTCTTCCCCTATATCCTAACCTAACCCAGAAACTATGAAGTAATCTTCCTGAATTATTTTGTGTCCATCCGAGGAAGAGGAAGAAAAATGGATAAGGGATTTTTCTCTTTTGGATTCTTTGTGTGATCTCAAGTGCTTAAAACATTAATTATGCTACTCTCAAATGAAACTGCTGACACCATTCTTTTGATGCCCATCAACTTCCTCTCTCTCTTCATCATTTCCTCTTTAAATGTTGTTTTCTACTAATATCATACTTTCTTTTATATAATAGTTATATTTTTAAAAGGCAGCAGATGAGGCTGCCCAAAGAGCTGACATAGATATCAAGTGGAAAATCAAATGTAGCAGCAATGTAGCAATGGCAAGTTCCATATTCAATATCCTCTTTCTCCTTAAAAGAACTGATGAAGAATCTTTGAAAAACAACTTCACTGGTTTTAATGACTACTGAAAGGGAGTGTGTAATAGGGGAATTATACAGAGAGAGGGTAAGGGAATGCCATCTGGATCCTATTGGATGGTTCAGATAGGACAAGGTGATTCTTTGAGAAATAGAGCCAGCAAAAATCCAGGAATTACTGGAGTAAGATTTCTTTCAACTTGGCACACACTCCTAGAGTATTTCTAGAGCACTGTGGTGCTAAGAACTGGAAATCCTGCCTCTTCCTCATCTGAGCCCATAGTGAGAACCTTGTATTTGGGAAAAGATCACAATGGATATGCCTAGTTTGGGTCATGCCAAGCAATGGTTGCTCTTCCAGAGTCCCCAAGTAATAAGCTTTTGGCCACTGATACCAAGCTCACTGCCCACTGAGACACAAATGTCTATAGTAACCTACAAGTGCCAATATTAGATTTTCTCCAAGGTAACACATTGCCAGAACTTGAAATTACATGCTGATCTCTGAACAAAATGAACCAAAACAGTGAAAAATTGATATTGTAGTTCATTCTGTTCTAATGAAGATAGTGTCGGTCATGCTATTTCAAGTTCTTAAAAGAAAACTAGGATCAATTAGGTACAGAACATAAATACTATAGTTCCATAGGACAATAAAAAAGAACAAGGAAGGGACAACATCATCCCTGATATCAATGGAGCTGTAAAAGATGGAAAGTGGATAAAAATGCAGTAACTAACTTAGTGTATGCTAAAGGTATTTAGATTGCATCTTCCTCTAGTGAGCTGAGCAAAGAGACACAGAGGTAGCAGACATAAAAAATAGAAGTGTAAAGCTCGGGGATGAATGAAAGAGTTGGTTTAAAGTATATAGACCATTTAAATGCCATATTCTTTTATCAAACTGAAGAATCTAGGCAATTACCTCCTCTTCATCTCACAGAGTTGAGGAATTTTTGCTGAAAATTTTAACCTGAGAGATCTAGACTTATAACACAGAAGATAAGAAGATCAAGAGCTAACAAAAATATGCATAGTAAACAGTGGGGGTAACCGGCTCCCATTTCACCTTAATGCCAAGAGCCAGGTCTCACCTCTCAGACCAAAGAGTTGATAATCCTTCTCTAGAGAGACTGACCACTTACAAGAGGATCTTACAGACACTGGATCTTGGAATCTCCCAAAAGAAAAGCTGTTCATACCTGATCACCCTTCAGAGGGAGTCACCAGAGTTCCCTTATCCAATGGAAAATATTCCAATGAGCTTTTTATTGCTTGACTCTTAAATATGAGTGGGCAACAAGGATCACTAGACACTTAAGCAAAACCTTCATTATGAAGAAACTAAAACAAGCAGAAAAGAAAGAAACATAGGTAAGACAGACAATACAGAAGGCAGAAAAAGATTTTAGAATAAGCATATTAATTTCTCAGAGAGATATAAGAGAAATGAACTCATGATATATGAAAAGTATACTATAAAAGGAACAGTCAGGAAACAAGAAAGAACTTTCTGAAATTATACATTTTAAATTGACATAAATTCAGTAGAATAATTGAACAAGTCAATCAAGAAGCTCTTGAAGGAACAAAAAAAGAGATGAACAATGAAAAAGAAAACATAAGAAAATTAGAGAATTAATCTAAAAAAAGTAATATCCAATTAAAAGAAATCTAGAAGGAGAAGACAATATTATAAAATAAGTAATATAGGAAATTTTCTCCAAATTCAATGACATCAAATGCCATATTAAAGCACCACTTCAGCTTAAAATGTAGACACTTCAGCTTAGAATGTAGAAAATCCAAAATGATGTCACTCTCACTCTAACAATAAGAAATGGATAACTTACAAATGATAAAAGAAAAACTTCAACCAAATTAAATTTAAAGGAGTTTAATTCAGCAATGAATGATTCGCAAATCGGGCAGCCCCCAGAATCACAGCAGATTCACAGAGACTCCAGCATAGCCATGTGATGGAAGAAGATTTTTAGACAAAAAAAGGGAAATGACATACAGAAGTCAGCAGTGAGGTACGGAAACAGCTGGATAGGTTACAGGTTGGCATTTCCCTTATTTGAACACAGTGTGAACACTTAGCAGTCTGTGAGTGGCTGAAGTCTGGCCGCTGAGATTGGCCAAGACTCAGTTATTGTTACAGGCGCATACTCCTAAGTTAGGTTTTCAATCTTGTCTGGCTATTAAGCTAGGTTACAGTTCATCCACAAGGACTCAAATATAGAAGTATGGAGTCTATCTCAGGCAATATTTAGTTTGCTTTAACATAAATGATAGTATTTTTTAAGCCATCAAACAGCTGAGAATGAAAAGGAAGAACCACCACCATCACCACAATGAACTAAGGACTCCAGAACAAGCCCCTCCAGAAATTAAAGCAGCTGAACTGTGATTCATTTACTTCCTTTACCAGGGAGATGCTGCTATAATAGAAAACATTAAAGAAGGTGGGTAATCTCGTCTAATCCTGGTTGACAAAGTAACTAGAATTCCAAGTGAATAGGCTAATTATATTTTATAGGAGAAGGGTCCTTCTCTGTGGAATATTCTTGACATAAGAATATCCTTATCACTAGTTAAGGATTATTACTGACCCATAATATATGGATTTATGAGTCATAGCTCGTTAGAAAATGGCACATAAACCACGATATAAAATGGAGATGTATCATGATTAAACACTCTCACTATATGAGATAATAACCCAATATTTTACTTAGAGATCCTGTCTACTCTGAACCAAGCACACGTCTCTGATGTAGAGAGGATCTGAGAGCTACCCTCAGCATCTCTGATCTCTTGCTCTTTGTCTGAGCCTCTTTATTACCTGACCTGCATACTTGAAATTAGAAGAAAAACTCAATAGTGGTTACTGTCTCCGATTCTTCAGAACCTGATTAGACAATTTGCTTTATCTCACCCTCCTGGGAAAAAAAAAAGAAAAGAAAGAAACCTGTGGCTGCTCTCATCCTTGCTTGAGCAGAAGGAGAAGCAAGAAGCTGCCATTGACATGGGTAAAACACAACAGTTTATTTAACAACTTTTAATAAACTTTTAAGGCTGATGGTTCAGCATCCCTAAGCTTCTCAAAAACAGAATCTACACCCACCTCCCAGCTTTTATCCATAGGCCTTCCCCATGTGCTTACAAGAAGACTGGGGACAGACCACAGTTTCTGAGATAAAATCCCCTGAGACCCAGGCATAAAGGACCCACTGGTATCTGAAGGAAGAATGGAAAATCTAAGAGAAATCCTCCAGGCACCCTAGGCCCTCAGTAAGTATGAAGAAGTGGTCACCTGTAGCTGGAATAGGAGCAAAAGAGGTGACAGAGACCCCCATGAGATGCAAGCATGTGAGGCCCACTGAAGTCTGAGGACAGAATGGAAAGACTGAAGGAAACATTCCAGAAACTCTAAACCCTACACTGAGCACAAGGAGGTAGCAGTCTATAGCTGAGGAAGGTGAGGAGAGCTGAGACAGACCCCCTTGAAAGCTCAGATATGAGGGGTCTGATAGAGTCTGATGCCAGGGCTGGAGATCTGGGAGAGACACTCTGGGCACTCTGAGCCTTACACTGAGTACAAAGGCAGCAGCCAACTGTGGTTGAGGAAAGCAGGATACCTGAGAGAGGCTCCGTGAGGCATGCGCATGTGGGGCCTGCTGAATGCTTAAGACAAGGTAATATCCAGGCATTTAGAACCCAAGTCTGCTAGAGGGAAGAGCCTTATACCATCTTCAATTAATTTGAACCCAGAGGTAAACTGAATACAACTAACACAACCACTAAGTCCAAACCCAGCTCAACTACAAACTAGATTAACACAGTCCCCTACTGAAACAAAAGAAGAGAAACGCATTTTATGGGCAAAAATGTTATGCACTTCAAGATTTACTATTCTTTTACACACACAGAGTGCCGTATTTAATAAAAAAATGAGATACACAAAGAAGCAAGGTAATGTGACCTCTCCTTGGGAGAGTGTTATGGACTTAATTGTGTCTCCCAAAACTCATATGTTGAGGCCCTAACCGCCAGTGTGAATGCCCTTGAAGATAGGATTTTTAAGAACGCAATTAAGATTAAATGAGGTCATGAGAATGGGGCCGTAATCTGATCGGATTTGTGTCCCTCTAAGAAGAGGAAGAGATACCAGAGACCTTTCTCTTTCTCTCTCTCTCTTTCTTCCTCTCTCTCTCTGCACTTGCACCGAAAAAGTGCCATGTGAGGGCACAGCAAGAAGGTGGCCATCTGCAAGCCAGGAAGAGATGCTTCGCCAAAACCCAACCCTGCTGGTACCTTGATCTTAGACTTCCAGCCTCCAGAACTGTGAGAAAATTAATGACTGTTGAGTAAGCCACCCAATCTGTAGTATCTTGTTATAGCAGCCAACATAACTAATACAGAAGATGAAACATCCAATAAAATCAGACTGATATAATTATAATTATAATTATAATCCAGAGGTTACAATTAAACAGGGATTTTTAAATACCTGTAATAAGAAACTGTATTAAAGGAACTAATGTAAATGATGAACAACATGTATGAAAGATGGGAAATTTCAACATGGAGATGGAAACTATATTTTTAAAGGTTAATGAAAATGCTAGAAATTAAAAGCCCCATTAGCATGTAGGTAGCGGCTGACTCAGCTATAATTTACATCTCAGCAGATTTGTGTGACTGAGGAAAAGACAGTTAAAGTATCTGTTCTATAGTGTATAGCTAGGGATAACCCTGTAACTATTTGAAGGGCCAGGCAAACACCTAGAAGTGAGCCGAAGCTTCATCATGTGAAGATGTTTGATGGTGCTGATAAGCCCATTGAAATGTATCTGGTATGATTGAACATATCAGAAGGAAATAATTAATAAACTGAAACTAATTATTAAAAATGAATTACAAAGAGGAAAGAATAGTGAAAAAATGGAACACCACATCCAAGAGTTGTGTAATAATATCAAATACTTTAACTTGAAATAACTGGAGTCTTAGAAGGAAAAGGAAGAGAAAATAGAACAGAAAAATATTTAAAGATAAAATGGCTGAGAATTTTTCAAGATTGATAAAATATATCAACACTCAGTTCTACAAAGTTCAGGAAACTCAAGCAGAATAACTAAAATAAAACCACACAAAATCACATTGTAGTCAAACTGCTGAAAAACAAAGATAAGCAGAAGTTCTTAAAGCAACAAGAGAAAAAAGACAAATTACATACAAAGGAACAATAATAAGAATTATGGCTAACTTCTCATCCAAAATAATGGAATCCAGAAGACAGCAGTACAACATTTTTAAGTGCTAAAAGAAAAAGCACTGTCAAGTTAGCGTTCTATAACCAAAAAAACTATCCATCAAAAACAGAAGTGAAATAAATACTTCTCTGACACACAAAAATCAAATGAAAAAATAAATCCCCAGCATACTTGGATTACAAAAAATGATGTTTCTTAAGCTAAAAGGCAATGATACTAGATAGAAATCCAGTTCTACAAGGAGTGAGAAACACCAAAAAGTAAATACATTGGAACATATATAAAACTTCTAAAAATATATATGCATCTAATCCCACTGGAAGCAAAAAAATAGGAAACATATATTCATATATACACCTTTAAATCTCTTTAAAAGACTATTGATTGTTAAAAATAAAATAACAACACTTTATTGTAGAGTTTATAGTCTGTAGAAATAAAATAAATAACAAAGGAAAAAAGGCAGAGGGTGGAAATTATTGTAAGGTTTTTACAGAGTTTGTGAAGTAGTAGAACATTTTTTGAAAATAGGCAGTAATAAATTAAAGATACATATTGCTATCTTTATAATAATCACCAAAAATTAACATGAAGAAGCATAACTAAAACGTAAATGCAGAGGTAACATGGAATACTAAAAATACTCAATTTAAGAAAAGACACAGAGAAGGAGACAAAGAAGAAAAAAGGCATAAAAGGAAAATAGAAAACTACAAGGTTATAGAATTAAACCCAATATTAATATAGCATTAATTGCAAATCAACTTAAACACAAATTAGAAAGTAGGAATATCAGAATGGGCAAAAATACAAGATGGAACTATATTCTGTTTAAAAAGACATACTTTAAAATTAAGGAGACAAGTTGAAAATGAAAGAATGGAAAGACATAACACACAAACACAAACCATAAGAAAGTTGCTGTGGCTATATCAATATCAGACAAAGTAGGCTTTAAGAAGTGTATTAACAAATTTGAAGAATAATATTCCACAAAAATGAATGACAAAGTCATTAAGACATAAATATCTTAAATATGTATGTACCAAACAACAAAGCTACTGAATAAAAGAAGCAAAACTTGGCAGAACTAAAGAGAAAAATTGGGCAAATCTACAAATATAATTACAGAATTTAACATCCTTGTGCTGATGTAGTAAAGCTAGATATGTTTCATAGAACACCCTTTTGTGTGGTTTTAACTCACTTTTGGTCACAAGAAAAACTGAAGTAAGATTTAGAGAGCAAAAGTGAAGCAGCAGCCATTACACTCTGAATGTTGATGTAGAACACCAAGTGCTGTTGTAACTCACACATATTGTTACTGAGTTGTTGCCTCATCTGGCACACATGGATCCTACAGCAACTCAATCTCCCATTGGATCTGCTCTCTTAACTTCTCTTGAGTCCTGAGCAATGCACATATGCACGTCTATGGTGAAGGGTGACCGTTCCTTCTGTAGGTCACTCGTTTCATGAGAAGAATTAAAAGGCTTTTTTCTTCACCTCCTTCTCTGTCTCTTTTCTTAAATTTAGTATTTTTAGTATTCCATTTTACCTCTGGATTTACTTTTTAGTTATGCTTCTTTATGTTAATTAAAAGGAATTAAAGATTCATGTTCTGGTCTATCCTGATGGAGTCCACTTTTTCCTCACAAATTTCAATTTGTAATTTCCTTTCTCTGCTTCAGTCCAATTTCTATTTCTTACTACTAGCTCCACTAATCCATATCAAGTTTAGAGCTAGCACCAGGAAGAGAGGAAACAACAGTTCATAGGTTTCTTCACCAGCTCTTAAAATTGCATAAAGTCTCAAAACTGCTCTAAAAAATAAGGTCTGTTTTATAATTGCATAAGGTCTAGTTTTCTTTTTCCATATCACTTACTGTTTCTACTTTTCAGACTGAATCCTAATCAATACAAATTTCCTCTCAATAATTGAAAGAACAAGTAATCAAAAAATCAGCAAAGATACTGGAGAATTTTAAAGACAGTATCAACCACCTTTATGTAATTGACATTGAAAGAACAGTCTACTTAACAACAACAGACTACATATTCTTCTCAAATGCTCATGGAACACTCACCAAGCTTGACCATATGCTGGACAGTAAAGCAAAGTCTCGATAAACGTGAAGAGATTAAAATCTAACAGTATGTTCTCTGCCCACATCAGTGTTAAATAAGAAATCCAATATAATAAATGCTTTAAAATCTAAATCTGTTGAAAATTAACAACATGCTTCTAAATAAATAATGAGTAAAATAAGAAACGCTAAGAGAAATTTTAAAACATTTGAATTAAATAATAAAATCACAACATACGTGGGATATAAATAGTCCATATGGTGAAACATATTGCTTTCAGCACCTATTTAGAAAAAAAGGAAGATATAAAGTCTGTTTCCACCATAAGAAATTAGTTTTTTAAAAGAGCAAATAAAACTCAAAGTGAATAGAAGAAATAAAAATAGAAATAGAAATCAAAAATGTTAAAATTTTCAAAATAATAAAAAAGTCAAGGGTTTCTGTTTTTAAGAGTAATAAAATTGATAAATCTTTAGCAAGAGATTAACAAAAAATAAAGAAGAATCTCCAAAAATCAGAAAAAAGAAAGTACATTACTACAGAGTCTATAGATATTAAAAATAATAATAATGGGATGTTTTGACCAACTTTTACCAATAAATTTGACAACTTAGATGAATGCACAAATTTCTTGAAAAACATAACTACAAAACTGACAAAACAAATAATAAAACAAGACAAAGACTTTTTATTTTTTATTTTTTTATTTTATTATTATTATACTTTAAGTTTTAGGGTACATGTGCACAATGTGCAGGTTTGTTACATAAGTATACATGTGTCATGTTGGTGTGCTGCACCCATTAACTCATCATTTAGCATTAGGTATATCTCCTAATGCTATCCCTCCCCCCTCCCCCCTCCCCCCACCCCACAACAGTCCCCGGAGTGTGATGTTCCCCTTCCTGTGTCCATGTGTTCTCATTGTTCAATTCCTACCTGTGAGTGGGAACATGCGGTGTTTGGTTTTTTGTCCTTGTGATAGTTTGCTGAGAATGATGGTTTCCAGTTTCATCCATGTCCCTACAAAGGACATGAACTTATCATTTTTTATGGCTGCATAGTATTCCATGGTGTATATGTGCCACATTTTCTTAATCCAGTCTATCATTGTTGGACATTTGGCTTAGTTCCAAGTCTTTGCTATTGTGAATAGTGCCACAATAAACATATGTGTGCATGTGTCTTTATAGCAGCATGATTTATAGTCCTTTGGGTATATACCCAGTAATGGGATGGCTGGGTCAAATGGTATTTCTAGTTCTAGATCCCTGAGGAATCGCCACGCTGACTTCAACAATGGTTGAACTAGTTTACAGTCCCACCAACAGTGTAAAAGTGTTTCTGTTTTTCCACATCCTCTCCAGCACCTGTTGTTTCCTGACTTTTTAATGATTGCCATTCTAACTGGTGTGAGATGGTATCTCATTGTGGTTTTGATTTGCATTTCTCTCATGGTCAGTGATGATAAGCATTTTTTCATGTGTCTTTTGGCTGCATAAATGTCTTTTGAGAAGTGTCTGTTCATATCCTTTGCCCACTTTTTGAAGGGGTTGTTTGGTTTTTTTCTTGTAAATTTGTTGGAGTTCATTGTAGATTCTGGATATTAGCCCTTTGTCAGATGAGTAGATTGCAAAAATTTTCTCCCACTCTGTAGGTTGCCTGTTCACTCTGATGGTAGTTTCTTTTGCTGTGCAGAAGCTCTTTAGTTTAATTAGATCCCATTTGCCAATTTTGGCTTTTGTTGCCATTGCTTTTGGTGTTTTAGACATGAAGTCCTTGCCCATGCCTATGTCCTGAATGGTATTGCCTAGGTTTTCTGCTAGGGTTTTTATGGTTTTAGGTCTAACATGTAAGTCTTTAATCCATCTTGAATTAATTTTTGTATAAGGTATAAGGGATCCAGTTTCAGCTTTCTATATATGCCTAGTCAGTTTTCCCAGCACCATTTATTAAATAGGGAATCCTTTCCCCATTGCTTGTTTTTCTCACGTTTGTCAAAGATCAGATAGTTGTAGATATGCGGCATTATTTCTGAGGGCTCTGTTCTGTTCCATTGGTCTATATCTCTGTTTTGGTACAAGTACCATGCTGTTTTGGTTACTGTAGCCTTGTAGTATAGTTTGAAGTCAGGTAGTGTGATGCCTCCAGCTTTGTTCTTTTGGCTTAGGATTGACTTGGCGATGCGGGCTCTTTTTTGGTTCCATATGAACTTTAAAGTAATTTTTTCCAATTCTGTGAAGAAAGTCATTGGTAGCTTGATGGGGATGGCATTGAATCTATAAATTACCTTGGGCAGTATGGCCATTTTCACGATATTGATTCTTCCTACCCATGAGCAAGGAATGTTCTTCCATTTCTTTGTATCCTCTTTTATTTCATTGAGCAGTGGTTTGTAGTTCTCCTTGAAGAGGTCCTTCACGTCCCTTGTAAGCTGAATTCCTAGATATTTTATTCTCTTTGAAGCAATTGTGAATGGGAGTTCACTCATGATTTGGCTCTCTGTTTGTCTGTTACTGGTGTATAAGAATGCTTGTGATTTTTGTACATTGATTTTGTATCCTGAGACTTTGCTGAAGTTGCTTATCAGCTTAAGTAGATTTTGGGCTGAGATGATGGGGTTTTCTAGATATACAATCATGTCATCTGCAAACAGGGACAATTTGACTTCCTCTTTTCCTAATTGAATACCTTTTATTTCCTTCTGCTGCCTGATTGCCCTGGCCAGAACTTCTAACACTATGTTGAATAGGAGTGGTGAGAGAGGGCATCCCTGTCTTGTGCCAGTTTTCAAAGGGAATGCTTCCAGTTTTTGCCCATTCAGTATGATATTGGCTGTGGGTTTGTCATAGACAGCTCTTATTATTTTGAGACACGTTCCATCAATACCTAATTTATTGAGAGTTTTTAGCATGAAGGGTTGTTGAATTTGGTCAAAGGCTTTTTCTGCATCTATTGAGTTAATCATGTGGTTTTTGTCTTTGGCTCTGTTTATATGCTGGATTACATTTATTGATTTGTGTATGTTGAACCAGCCTTGCATCCCAGGGATGAAGCCCACTTGACCATGGTGGATACGTTTTTTGATGTGTTCCCGGATTCAGTCTGCTGGTATTTTATTGAGGATTTTTGCATCGATGTTCATCAAGGATATTGGTCTAAAATTCTCTTTTTTGGTTGTGTCTCTGCCAGGCTTTGGTATCAGGATGATGCTGGCCTCATAAAATGAGTTAGGGAGAATTCCCTCTTTTTCTATTGATTGGAATAGTTTCAGAAGGAATGGTACCAGCTCCTCTTTGTACCTCTGGTAGAATTCGGCTGTGAATCCGTCTGGTGCTGGACTTTTTTTGGTTGGTAAGCTATTGATTATTGCCTCAACTTCAGAGCCTGTTATTTGTCTATTCAGAGATTCAACTTCTTCCTGGTTTAGTCTTGGGAAGGTGTATGTGTCGAGGAATCTATCCATTTCTTCTAGATTTTCTAGTTTATTTGCGTAGAGGTGTTTATAGTATTCTCTGATGGTACTTTGTATTTCTGTGGGATCGGTGGTGATATCCCCTTTATCATTTTTTATTGTGTCTATTTGATTATTCTCTCTTTTCTTCTTTATTAGTCTTGCTGGCGGTCTGTCAATTTTGTTGATCTTTTCAAAAAACCAGCTCCTGAATTCATTGATTTTTTGAAGGCTTTTTTGTGTCTCTATTTCCTTCAGTTCTGCTCTGATCTTGGTTATTTCTTGTCTTCTGCTAGCTTTTGAATGTGTTTGCTCTTGCTTTTCTAGTTCTTTTAATTGTGATGTTAGGGTGTCAATTTTAGATCTTTCCTGCTTTCTCTTGTGGGCATTTAGTGCTATAAATTTCCCTCTACACACTGCTTTGAATGTGTCCCAGAGATTCTGGTATGTTGTGTCTTTGTTCTCGTTGGTTTCAAAGAACATCTTTATTTCTGCCTTCATTTCATTATGTACCCAGTAGTCAAGATTGTTCATTCAGGAGCAGGTTGTTCAGTTTCCATGTAGTTGAGCGGTTTTCAGTGAGTTTCTTAATCCTGAGTTCTGGTTTGATTGCACTGTGGTCTGAGAGACAGTTTGTTATAATTTCTGTTTTTTACATTTGCTGAGGAGTGCTTTACTTCCAACTACGTGGTCAATTTTGGAATAGGTGTGGTGTGGTGCTGAAAAGAATGTATATTCTGTTGATTTGGGGTGGAGAGTTCTGTAGATGTCTATTAGGTCCAATTGGTGCAGAGCCAAGTTCAATTCCTGGATATCCTTGTTAACTTTCTGTCTTGTTGATCTGTCTAATGTTGACAGTGGGGTGTTAAAGTCTCCCATTATTATTTTGTGTGGAGTCTAAGTCTCTTTGTAGGTCAGTCAGGACTTGCTTTATGAATCTGGGTGCTCCTGTATTGGGTGCGTATGTATTTAGGATAGTTAGCTCTTGTTGTTGAATTGATCCCTTTACCATTATGTAATGGCCTTCTTTGTCTCTTCTTATCTTTGTTGGTTTAAAATCTGTTTTCTCAGAGACTAGGATTGCAACCCCTGCCTTTTTTTGTTTTCCATTTGCTTGGTAGATCTTCCTCCATCCCTTTATTTTGAGCCTATGTGTGTCTCTGCACATGAGATGGGTTTCCTGAATATAGCACAGTGGTGGGTCTTGACTCTTTATCCAATTTGCCAGTCTGTGTCTTTTAATTGGAGCATTTAGTCCATTTACATTTAAAGTTAATATTGTTATGTGTGAATTTGATCCTGTCATTATGATGTTAGCTGGTTATTTTGCTCATTAGTTGATGTAGTTTCTTCCTAGCCTTGATGGTCTTTACAATTTGACATGTTTTTGCAGTGGCTGGTACCGGTCGTTCCTCTCCATGTTTAGTGCTTCCTGCAGGACCTCTTTTAGGGCAGGCCTGGTGGTGACAAAATCTCTCAGCATTTGCTTGTCTGTAGAGGATTTTATTTCCCCTTCACTTATGAAGCTTAGTTTGGCTGGATATGAAATTCTGGGTTGCAAATTCTTTTCTTTAAGAATATTGAATATTGGCCCCCATTCTCTTCTGGCTTGTAGAGTTTCTGCTGAGAGATCAGCTGTTAGTCTGATGGGCTTCCCTTTGTGGGTAACCTGACCTTTCTCTCTGGCTGTCCTTAGCATTTTTTCCTTCATTTCAACTTTGGTGAATCTGACAATTATGTGTCTTGGAGTTGCTCTTCTCGAGGAGTATCTTTGTGGCGTTCTCTGTATTTCCTGAATTTGAATGTTGGCCTGCCTTGCTGGATTGGGGAAGTTCTCCTGGATAATATCCTGCAGAGTGTTTTCCAACTTGGTTCCATTCTCCGTCACTTTCAGATACACCAATCAGACACAGATTTGGTCTTTTCACATAGTCCCATATTTCTTGGAGGCTTTGTTCATTTCTTTTTATTCTTTTTTCTCTAAACTTCTCTTCTTGCTTCATTTCATTCATTTCATCTTCCATCACTGATATCCTTTCTTCCAGTTGATCGAATCGGCTACTGAGGCTTGTGCATTCATCACGTAGTTCTCGTTCCATGGTTTTCAGCTCCATCAGGTCCTTTAAGGACTTCTCTGCATTGGTTATTCTAGTTAGCCATTCATCTAATTTTTTTTAAAGTTTTTAACTTCTTTGCCATTGGTTCAAACTTCCTCCTGTAGCTCGGAGTAGTTTGATCACCTGAAGTCTTCTTCTCTCAGCTCGTCAAAGTCATTCTCCATCCAGCTTTGTTCCATTGCTGGTGAGGAGCTGCATTCCTTTGAAGGAGGAGAGGTGCTCTGATTTTTAGAGTTTCCAGCTTTTCTGCTCTGTTTTATCCCCATCTTTGTGGTTTTATCTACCTTTGGTCTTTGATGATGGTGACGTACAGATGGGTTTTTGGTGTGGATGTCCTTCCTGTTTGTTAGTTTTCCTTCTAACAGACAGGACCCTCAGCTGCAGGTCTGTTGGAGTTTGCTAGAGGTCCACTCCAGACCCTGTTTGCCTGGGTATCAGCAGCAGTGGCTGCAGAACAGCAGATATTGGTGAACCACAAATGCTGCTGCCTGATTGTTCCTCTGGAAGTTTTGTCTCAGAGGAGTACCTGGCTGTGTGAGGTGTCAGTCCGCCCCTACTGGGGGGTGCCTCCCAGCTAGGCTACTCGGGGGTCAGGGACCCACTTGAGGAGGCAGTCTGCCTGTTCTCAGATCTCAAGCTGTGTGCTGGGAGAACCACTATTCTTTTCAAAGCTGTCAGACAGGGACATTTAAGTCTGCAGAGGTTGCTGCTTTTTGTTTGTCTGTGCCCTGCCCCCAGAAGTGGAGCCTACAGAAGCAGGCAGGCCTCATTGAGCTGTGGTGGGCTCCACCCAGTTCGAGCTTCCAGGCCCTTTGTTTACCTAATCAAGTCTCGGTAATGGTGGGCGCCCCTCCCCCAGCCTCGCTGCCGCCTTGCAGTTTGATCTCAGACTGCTGTGCTAGCAATGAGCGAGACTCCGTGGGCGTAGGACCCTCCGAGCCATGTGCGGGATATAATCTCCTGGTGTGCTGTTTTTTAAGCCCGTTGGGAAAGCGCAGTATTAGGGTGGGAGTGACCCGATTTTCCAGGTGCCATCTGTCACCCCTTTCTTTGACTAGGAAAGGGAATTCCCTGACCCCTTGCGCTTTCTGGGTGAGGCGATGCCTCGCCCTGCTTCGGCTCGCGCACAGTGCGCTGCACCCACTGTCCTGCACCCACTGTCTGGCACACCCCAGTGAGATGAACCTGGTACCTCAGTTGGAAATGCAGAAATCACCCTTCTTCTGCGTCGCTCACGTTGGGAGCTGTAGACCGGAGCTGTTCCCATTCGGCCATCTTGGCTCCTCCCAGCAACAAAGACTTTTTAAAGAGGAAAAAAACACTGGCTAACTTATCTAGATTTTTAAAAACTTAAACATTAGTAAATCAATTAAAGCATTATATTTTTTAAAATGCATCATGATTAAAGGATTTATTCCAAAAAACCAAGTTTGGCTTAACATATCAGAATGTCCAGACAGGGCACGGTGGCTCATGCCTGTAATCCCAGCACTTTGGGAGGCTGAGGTGGGCGGATCACAAGGTCACGGGTTCAAGACCATCCTGGTCTTGGAACCCTGTCACTACTAAAAATACAAAAATTAGCCAGGCGTGGTGGCATGCGCCTGTAATCCCAGCTACTCAGGAGGCTGAGGCAGGAGAATCACTTGAACCTGGGAGGTGGAGGTTGCAGTGAGCAGTGATCGCACCACTGCACTCCAGCCTGGGTGACAGAGTGAGACTCTGTCTCAAAAAAAAAAAAAAGAATGTCCGATGTATCGCACTAAATTATAGATTAAAGGAGAAAAATTATATTATCAAGAAAAAGCAAAATATTAACCAAACGCAAAAATCTGTTCCTGATTGAAAAGAAGGAAAAAACCTTTCCACAAACTAGGAATAGAATGAACATTCTACAGTCTAATAAAGACATCTATGCCTTTATTAGGCATAATGCATAATTAGGCATTAAGAAAACAAAAAGCTTGTGTTTTCTTAATGGCAAAATATTAAATGTTTTCTCCCTAAAATTGGGAACAGGGTAAAAATGTCTGCTCTTATTGTTTTTATTCAACATTATGTTTGGGTTTTGGCTTCCTTGAGCAGGGAGCTTGCTCTTGAGAGAAGTGACTTCAGCTGAGGCATTTCCCGCAGTGTGGACTGAAAGCTGAGGGTTATTTGCTGGCAGTACTCCCAGAACTTGGTAAGAGCTTCACTCCTGAGGGAGAATTTAAGTGCCTCATTACTGTGTCCATTACATATTTTGTTTCTGAATCATCTACATGACCTGTTGAACACAATTATAAAATGAAAAAAATACCCAGAAACAGTGCTAAGAAAGCCCCTCAATAGAAATTGTGGGCAAATGTCCTTTGTAGCTTATGAAGAAGGTTGTCCCCATCAGAGGGAAAAAATATGGCTGCTGAGTTTTAGAACATTTATTTAAAGATAGACTTTTGTCTATTTACTTCTATCAGAAATTATCAGTGTGTCTATGACTCAAACTTCCTCTAAGTTTTTATGTTCATACATTCATATTCTCTGAGTCATTTGTTCAACAGTAAAATCATCTATAAAGTTAGTCTAATCCTAGCAAAATTTCCACCACAGCTTTCTTTTTTGAAACTTTTCAAACTAATCTCAAAGTGTTTGTGGAATAAAAAATTTGCAAAAATAACCAAAAACCTTTTTTAGAAAGAAATATATAAATGGTGTGGGGAAACATGCCTTACCAGGTATCAAAGCACAAAATAATGTTACAGGAATTCAAGAAGTATATATCTGCCCTAAATTTAGCAAAAAGATGAGTGGACCAATATAGAAATTACAAATAAGACTTATGAATATAAGAATTAACATTTTTGACAAGTAGTAAAATGAAGGAATGTTCCATAAATGTTACTAAAATATATCTAATAAATGCATTATTTTCCAACTCTATCAAAATAAAAAGTTCACAAACACTTCACATTTACCTAGAATGGATAACAGTGGATATTGACTATATACATTTACCGGATCACCTAGGCATCCATCAGAGCAACAGAGGGTAGAGGATAAATCCTACAAATATTCAGGGGCCTGTCACATCAATAAAATTTTTAGGGGGCTAGTGGCCTGAAGTATGCCATGATGTTACCTCCTAAGTAGAGGACAGATTCTTGTACTTTGCACCTCCCACCAAGAAGGAATACAACCCTTAATAGACTTGTTCAAGTTCTGGAGATAGTGTATTGCATATCTAAGATATTGGTTCTACCCATTCACTGGGATACATGAAAGGCTTCCAGCTTTGAGTAGGACCTCGAGCAGAGAAAAGCTATGAAATAGGACTAGATTCTGGTGCAAGTGACCCTGCTTTTTAAATTATATAACCAGTAGTCATTATTGCATTAGAGACATCATTAGTGGGGAAAGATGTTGTGCAAAGTTTATGACAAACACTAATGAGAGAGCAAGATTATGCTCCCTGCAGTGGAGAATTATTCAGCTTACAAACGACAGATTCTGCTGTTCCACTGAACTCTAGTAGAGATGGAGAGTTGTTCGTGGGACATCAAGTGGACAAGTGGCCAGAACTACTGATTGTGAGCTGTCAGATCCACAAAATCATAAGATCAGATGGAACCAGAAGCAGGCCATTAAAATGTGCAAGTGCCACATCTGGGAATTCGCATGAACAAAGCCAGAGAGTTCAAAAAGGACACACGAGCAACTAGCCTAGATCTGCATGTCATTGTCATCCACCACTACTGCACCAACTCATATATATGGTCACATAGCAATTACCATGTGACTAGCTCACTATGATCATTTTATGTGTCAACTTGACTGGGCCATGGGATGCACAGATATTTGGTCAAATATCATTCTGAGTCTTTTCATAAGGATGTTTTGGGATGAGATTAATATTTAAATCAATAGATTAAGTAAAGCAGATGATCCTCCACAATGTAAGTGAGCCTCATCCAATCAGCTGAAAGCCTCAATAGAAAAAGACTGACCTCTTCCAAGAAAGAATTCTCCTGCCTGACAGCCTTCTAACTGAGACATGAGCTCTGCAGATTTTGGACTTGCCAGTCTTCAAAATCGTGAGTTGATTCCTTATAACCAATATCTTGAGATATACATAAATCTTTTAAGAAATAGGTAAATAGATTATATAGGTAGATAGATAGATAGATAGATAGATAATAGATAGATAGAGATAATTAATTCAGCTTCTCTGCAGAATGCTGACTAGTAACAGATTTTGGTTCTGAAAGTGGTTCCAGAGGAACAGAATCTGCAGGATGAATTTTCTGAATTGGTTCTAGAGTTTCTGAAATTGGCTCTCTAACCTGGCTAGTTTTAAAGATACTAGTGACTCTATTTCCAGTAGTAAAAAGAGCATTGGTAGTCCCTAGCATGATCTGGACTATCACGAATAATAGAGGTACACAAAATATTACCACTGAATACTCCCAACCAAACACTTATAAGAAGCAAGCATCTAGTGACCATGTATATAATATTTTTGAGCATTGTTGTCAAACTAACAAGTATAATGAGATTGCCTGGTTGTTCCTTGTCATTGAACAAAATGGAGAAAGAAAAGGATGAGTTCAAGCATTCAAGTTTTTTGCATAAATGACATGAAAGCTTCTATATCTGCCCTAAGACATTTATCTCCTGTAGCTGCAGAACTGACGCAACTGAAAACCATACCCAAGCTCTGTATCCTGTGACTGAATTACAATGCAAATTACTTTCCCAGCCTATCATGTATTGTTTTCCTTCTTGATAGGAAGTACATAGTACAATAATCTGCCCTTTATTTTGGAAGTAATGTCCTGGCATGCTCCAGGCCACTAAACCCCTAAACATTTTATTGATGTGATAGGACCCTGAATATTTGTAGGATTTGTCTCCTATTCTCTGATATTCTGAGGGATGTCCAGGTGATGAAGGTAAATATATATAATCAATATCCACTGTTATCCATTCTAGGTAAAGATGAAGTATTTGTGATTCTTCATTTTGCTACTCATTAAAAGTATTACTCATTCATATATGCATGAGTCTGATGTGGAATCTCTATTTTGGTCCACTCATCTATTTGCTTATCTGGAAGCCATAGACATACTTGTTTTGGGTGTTTTGTTTTTTTGGTTTTTTTTTTTTGTTTTTTAAGAGACATGTTCTTTTTATGTTAACCAGACTGGACTCAAACATGTGGCCTCAAGTGATCCTCCTGCTTTGGCCTCCTAAAGTGTTGAGATTACAGACATGAATCACCGCACTCAGCCTGAGACATACTTCTTTAATTCCTGTAACATTATTTCATGCTTTGATACCTGGTAAGCCATATTTGTCAACACCATTTATATATCTCTTTTTTAAAAAGTTTATTTGGTTATTCTGTCCACTGATAGAGTGAAGGTATCGATTAGGAAAGAATGGGATCCTGAAGTTGCAATGGGAATATGTGGGAAGAACCTAATGGAGCGAGGGACAAAAATCCTCCAAATTCTGATGAGTCTTCTTTGTCAGTAGAAGCAGGCTCTCCACCCTCATCTATAGGGATTAACCCTGCATTGTCTGAGGAAAAGGTAATGGCCTCCTCTGACTCCATTGCCTAACAAGGCAATGCTGATTCTCCTCAGGACTTATCCCCAAAACCCCTTTGAATTTTAAACTTATACCTAGACTCAAGTCTCAGCAGGACCCCAATGGTGAGGTACAAAGTGTGACCCTTGAGGTGTGCTACACTCCAAAATAACTACTTGAGTTTTCTAATTTGTACAAACAGAAATCTGGGGAATATATGTGGGAATGAATATTAAGGGTGTGGTATAATGGTGGAAGGAACATAAAGTTGGATGAGGCTAAATTTATTGATATGAGCCCACTAAGTAGAGATTCTGCACTTAATGTTGCAGCTCAGGGAAATAGAAAGGGCTCTAACAGTTTGTGTGGTTGGCTAAAACGTGGACCAAAAGGTGGCCCACAGTGTGTTAGAAATGCTGGACTTGCCTTGGTTTAATGTAGAGAAAGGGATTCAAAGGCCCAGAAAGATTGGAATTTTGGAGTAAATTTGTCATTTAAGGTCTACTCACCCACCCTGGCAGGGTCCAGAAAACATACCTTTCACCACAACTGTGAGAAATACATTTTTGAGAGGAGCTCTAACATTTGAAGAGCTGTACAATCACTCTTCTCTGTAGACCAGATCCTGCAATGGGAACTGCAGCCCCTGAATTGGGAAATCTATTTTTTTTTTAAATTATACTTTAAGTTTTAGGGTACATGTGCACATTGTGCAGGTTAGTTACATATGTATACATGTGCCATGCTGGTGCGCTGCACCCACTAACTCGTCATCTAGCATAACGCCGCATACCTACAACTATCTGATCTTTGACAAACCTGAGAAAAACAAGCAATGGGGAAAGGATTCCCTATTTAATAAATGGTGCTGGGAAAACTGGCTAGCCATATGTAGAAAGCTGAAACTGGATCCCTTCCTTACACCTTATACAAAAATCAATTCAAGATGGATTAAAGATTTAAACGTTAGACCTAAAACCATAAAAACCCTAGAAGAAAACCTAGGCATTACCATTCAGGACATAGGCGTGGGCAAGGACTTCATGTCCAAAACACCAAAAGCAATGGCAACAAAAGACAAAATTGACAAATGGGATCTAATTAAACTAAAGAGCTTCTGCACAGCAAAAGAAACTACCATCAGAGTGAACAGGCAACCTACAACATGGGAGAAAATTTTCACAACCTACTCATCTGACAAAGGGCTAATATCCAGAATCTACAATGAACTCAAACAAATTTACAAGAAAAAAACAAACAACCCCATCAAAAAGTGGGCGAAGGGAAATCTAAATACAACAGTAGTAATTGGATCCCAGGGTGGCAGAAGCCAAGCGGCAGCCCTCAGTAACCACCAAAGGCAAGGTGAGTGTGGTCACCATAATGAAGAGCAGAGACAAAGCAGTAATCATCCTGTGTGATTGACTAAATGATCATGGTGTTCCTACAAGCTAAAGAGATAAGAAGCCTACTAAATTCTTACTTCATCTATGTAAGCAGAAAAGATCTAGGTCAAGTGAACCGAATTCTAAAGTGAATCAAAAAAACAAAGGAGGCACAGGCCCTCAATTAACCCTCTGATGAGCCAATTTACAGATCAAGGACCCCTTGAATAAAGGGGAAGCTGGTTCCCCTTGAGGAAGGACATAGCACACTGCCAAATATTTAGACTGTTAATCTTTCCCCCAAAGAGATCTATAGTCTTTTACAAAGGTAAGTATGTACTGAGGGGAGGGGGAAATCAGACCTTTCAGGGACTACTGGACACTGGCTCTGAACTGACACTAATTCCAGGACCCTTCAAACATCACTGTGTTTCATCAGTCAGAGAAGGGGCTTATGGCGGTCTGCTAATCAATGGAGTTTTAACTCAGGTCTATATCACAGTGGCCTGGTATGCCTCTGAACCTATCCTGTAGTTATTTTCCCAATTCCAGAATGTATAATTGGAGTAGATATACTCATCAGGTGACAGCCTCCCCACATTGGTTCATTGACCTATGGTATAAGGGCTACTACAGTAGAAAGGGCCACTACAGTAGAAAGGGACAGATGGAAGCAACTAAAACTGCCTCTATCTAAGAAAATAGTAACCAAAAGCAATAACACATTCCTGGAGGGATTGCAGAGATCAGTCCACCATTAAGGACTTGAAAGATTCAGGGGTGGTGATTCCCACCATATCCTCATTCAACTCACCTATTTGGCCTTTGTAAGAGACAGATGAATGACAGATCATTGTGAGATTAGTACAGTGACTCTAACTGCAGCTGCTATACCAGGTGTGGTTTCATAACTTGAGCACACCAACATATCCCCTGATACCTTGTATTTTCCTGGTATTTCTTGATACCCATTAGTAAAGACCACCAGAAGCAGTATGCTTTCAGCTGGCAGAGCCTGCAGTACATCTTCACTGTCCCACCTCAGGGATATATCAACTCTTCTTCCCTATATCATAATTTCATTTGCAGGAATCTTTTTTTTTTTTTCCTTTTCAGACAGAGTCTCACCCTGTCACCCAGGCTGGAGTACAGTTGTGCAACCTTGGCTCACTGCAACCTCCACTTCCCAGGTTCAAGCAATTGTTGTGCCTCAGCCTCCCAAGTAGCTGGGATTACAGACGTGCACCACCACACCCAGCTAATTTCCTGTATTTTTAGTAGAGGCAGGTTTTCACTGTATTGGCCAGGCTGATCTTGAACTCCTGGCCTCAAGTGATCAGCCCGACTTGGCCTCCCAAAATGCTGGGATTACAGGCATGAATGACCATGCCCAGCTGTTTCCAAGATTCTTAATCACTCTTCTCTTCCACTCTTCCCTTCCCTTCCCTTCTATTCCACTGATCAAACACATTGATGACTTTATGCTAATGGGGTCTAGCGACCAAGAAGTAGCTACAACTCTAGATATCTTGGTAAGACATTTGAGTGTCAGAGGGAGGGAAATAAATCCAAGAAAAATTCAGGTATCCACCTCAGTGAAGTTTCTAGGGTTCCAGTGGTGTGTGGCAAGTTGAGATAGCCCTTCTAAGGTGAAGGGTATGTTGTTGCAACTGGACACTTATATGACCGGAAAGGTGACAAAACAACTAGTGAGCCTCTTTGAATTCGAAGGCAACATATTTTTCTTTTGACTATGTTACTCTGGCTCGTTTGCTGAGTGACCCAAAAATGCAGCCAGTTTGAAAAGGGTTCAGAACAAGAGAAAGCTCTACAACAGGTCCAGGCTGCCATGCAAGCTGCTCTGGCACTTTAACCATAAGATCCAGCAGATCAAATTTTGCTTGAAGTGTCAGTGACAGATAGGAATGCTGTTTAAAGCCTTTTGCAAGCATCTGCAGCACAAGCCCTTAGGATTTTGGAGCAAAGACCTGCCCATCCTCTGTGGATGACTACTCCTCTTTTGAGAAACAGCTCCTAGCCTGCTACTGGGCCTTGGTGGAGACAGGATGCTTAACCATGAGCCACCAACTTACCATGCAATCTGAGCTCCCCATTATGAACTAGATATTATCTCGCCTACCAAGCCATAAAGTTGGGTGTGCACAGCAGTACTCCATCATCAAATGGAAGTAATATATGTGATGGAGCCCAAGAAGACCCTGAAGGCATAAGTAAATTACATAAAGAAGTGACCCAAATGCCCGTGGCTCCCACTTCTGCTATGCTAACTTCTCTCTCCCAGACTGCACCTAGGGCCTCATGGGGAGTTCCCTATGATCAACTGACAGAAGACCAGAAGACTTGGGCCTGGTTTGCAGATGGTTCTACATGACATGCAGGCACTACTCGAAAGTGGATGGCTACAGTACAACAGGCCCTCTTTGGAACATTCCTGGAGGAAAGTAGTGAAAGGAAATTTTCCCAGGGGGCAGAAATCTGAGCAGTGCACCTGACTGTTCATTGCTTGGAAGGAGAAATAGCCAAATAGTTGATTATATACCAGTTCAAGGGCTGTGACCTATGGTTTGGCTAGATGGCCAGGAACCTAGAAGGAATGTGATTGGAAAATTGTCTTCCCACATAAGCTACCATGACCCCGTAAAGAATCATGCTTGCTTTTGCACCAATGAATCCCCCAACAACCGAAGTAATATCTGATGCATGTTCGGTACTCAAAGAAATATGTGTGAACGTCATGAATCAGTTAATGGACAAACCCACTCTAATCTGGCTTCCTTCCAAATCATGCACATGAAACTGTTCCGTGTTTCCAAATCCAATAGACACATTTCTCTATACATGTTATTCCATTTCCCAATTAGTCCACAATTCACTCTTTGAAACTCTCCTCTTTTGGCTTTCATGAGACCACTCTTTCCAGATTTTTCCCTGGTTCCACTGTGTTTTCTTTTATTAGATACTCTTTATAGGCTCCTCATTGTTTCGATATGATTACATTTTGAGTGGCCCAGAGATGGATCCTGGGCATTCACTCTCCTTAGGCAACCCATGCAATCTATGCCAGGCTTGACATGTTGCTTCAGTATAGAAACTGCCATGAACAAATCAGTTAGAGGGTGGGGACGATTTCTGACTTTTCCATTTCAAATGAAATTTCTGGTTAGATACTTGAGACTTCAGAATAGATGAAATGATTTATTCATGTGCAAGGTAGAATACTGGGAAACCCCATATCAAGTTCATAGTCTTGCCTTAGGGACTTTGTGATATTCTCAAGCTGTAGTTGCCTGCCCTCCTAGCCTGAATATTGTTCTTTTTCTCTGCCCAGTCTTGCCACCCAGTCTTCCTCTGATCTGTCACTTGCCCACTCCCAGTGCCTTTGTTCTCACACTACACCCTCTTTGTACCTCCTATCTGCAAAATCTATTATGTACTTTCTGCAGGCACACACAGGCAGTGTACAGCAACAAGGTAATCATGCGTGAGAAACAGAAGCGCAATTAACATCTGCACATTTTATCACATGGCCACAAATCACCTCCCTGAATGGACTCAACTCGCATTTTTTCTGTCATTCATTCACCACTTCTGCATGCTCCCCTGCAGTAGCCACAGTGCCCTTTATTCAGAGGTTAGCCAAAGAAACCAGACTTGCCTCTGTGATGTACCATGACAGCAATGAAAAAGGAAGACCAACAGAAAACAAATGAGCTATAGTATATCCATTTCTCACACTCTCTTTCTGGCCAATTTAAACACTGCTGGATCTATAAATCAGGACCACATTTTGTAAAGTATATCATCTTAAAACACAGGGAAAAAAATTAAAGGCCAACCCTCCAGACAAAAATATTCAACTAGATGTTTACAGGCAGAGGATTCCACAGGTTTAAGACTCCCAAACATTTTTTCTTGGTAACAGATGTATTTTTCCCTATGCCTAATACCATCTCTCTATTAGTATAGTTAACAAGTGAAGGCAGGAAGAAATAAAAAGACTCTTGAGTAATTAATCTAGTTATTCTTTGTCTAGGTACCTGCCTGAGTAGATGTATCTCTCATAATTAGGAAGCTGATGACTTGGTGAGATGTGCCCTCGCCAATTTAATCAGCTAACACCCTTAGGATTTACAATCTAGAAAATAATGGGTAGTAATTTTTAAATGACCTAAATTATTATTTTATTTACTACACCATTCCTGTTCATGTTTGTTGCAACTTATTCTGAACCACCTTAGCAGAAAGAAATGTAAATTATTTGCAAGTTCTGCTTGTGTCTAGCTCAGCTCCTGAAAACAAGGATATATAGCTCAGGGAGCTGACTTATGCCCTTCCTCCTACTTTAGCACTTAGTACAGAGAAGGATTGTTTTATGATCTGTTTTTCCAGATGGATAATGCAGGGCCAAGCTGCACCATGTTCCTAAGAGAAAGCCGAGAACATAAGTCACACAAGCCCTCAGGAAGAGAAGGAAAGAATGAGTGACAGTAGACCGCAGATGTGAGCAAATTCATGGAGGATGGAAACTGAATGAGGGAATGGTGGCTGGCTTAACTTAATAGAGGAAAGTGCATTCTAAATACCTATCATAAAAGCAACAAAGAGAATAAGCCTATCCACTCCACACGTTGGAACTGCCTGTTTAAAAGTTGATCCCCGGGCCCCATCAAGTCTACAAGCCCCACCTCGAGGACAGAATGGAATCTGTATTCATTGAGGGGCTTTTAATTGACAAATAAAAATTGTATATATTTATCCACGTATAATATGAAGGTTTGAAATATGTATACACTGGGGAATGGCCAAATCAAGCTAACATCTGCATTACCTCACATACTTATTTTTTGTGGTGAGAACACTTAAAATCTACTCTCTTAGTAATCTTCAAGAGTACAATATATTGTTATTAACTATAGTCACAATGTTGTCTAGCAGACCCTTCTCAGAATCTAACAAAATGTTTGGCTAGTAATAGGGGCTCAAAAAGTATTTGTGAGTGAAAAGAGTGAATATATTAATTAATTCGTTAATGTATTCACTGGCAGGTGTATTTACCTAATTCAGTCTTTAAAATAATGTTCTATATTCCAAGTTTTCCTTAGGGAGTTAACCCAATATTATAGCTTGATTGTTTACACAAGACCCATAAAACAAACTATAATAGCAATAGTCAACAAAGAGATGATATTGGCATAATATAATGCTATATTGGTTTTATTGTGCTGCCATAACAAATTACCAAAAATTTAGTATCTTAAAACTACACAAAGTTATTGTCTTTTGGTTCTATAATTCTATATAATTCTATAATGTCTTATGGTTCTATAATATAAGGTCAGAAATTCAAATATGAGTCTCACTGCACTCAAGTTAAGATGTTAGTAGGAAGCCAGATGTGGTGGCACATGCCTGTAATCCCAGCACTTTGGGAAGCCAAGGCGGGAGGATTGCTTGAGCTCAAGAGTTCAAGACCAGCCTGTGCAACATAGTGAGACCTCAATGCTACTAAAAATAAAAAATAAAAACAAAGATGTCAACAGGGCTGAGCTCCTTTCTGGAGGCTCTGGAGGAGAATGTTCCCTTGCTTTTTCCACCTTCCAAAAGCCACCCACCTTCCTTGGCTCCTGGCCCTTCCCTCCATCTTCAAAGTCAAAAACAACTGGTCAAGCCCTTCTTACAGTGCATCTCTCTGAGCCTGTTTTCATCATCACATCTCTCTCTGACCCAGCTAAAAAAGGTTCTTCTCCTTTAAGGACTCATGTGATTAGCTTGGACCCAACCAGATAATCCAAGGTAATCTCCTCATTCCAAGGTCCTTAACCTCAATCACATTTTCAAAGTTCTTTTGATGTGTAAGATGACATATTCACAGATTCCAGGGATTAGGACCTGGACATCTTTTGGGAACTTCATCAATGGGACTAGACTTCCAGTCCAGAACTATTGTGTTGTACCAGGTAAATGTCCTTGTCACCTCTTGGAAAGGTCCAGTTCCCCTGTAGCAATTTCAGTGTCAGTCACGCTGATCTTGGGAGGGAAATTCTCCCACAGCTAAATCATCAAATATCACCTCAGGGTAAGCCCCCAAATATTCCCCTCATAACAAGGCTTAATCTGTCTTCAATCATAATCACCTGACGGATTCTTTCATCCAGATGTGTCAAGCTGACCCATTTTTTTCAAAGAGGTAAAGAAACTAACCATGTAGAACAATACACCTGCTAAAACACACTGAAAATGAAAAAAAAAAGAAAAATGTAAATTAGCTTTCAGAAGAAATCCTTTCAATTCATGCTTCATTGGAATGGTATCTTTCCACTACTAAAGGTCATTTATCAATCCAGTTTTTGTTATAAAGGTTTTCTTTTCAATTTGGTGATGGTTATTTGTCTCACTTCTGCCCTTGGCTTTTCTCTTATCCCACCATGCAGAAGGAGCTGGTGGGCTTTTATTGTTCTGTCTTCCACCATTATTGGAGAATATTACTCTCAATCCCAACATTCCTGGGAGTAAATTCGTCTTCCCTCACAACCTGGTCTTCCTTGCCTTCTATATCTCCACAGCTCCTGCTGCTGTAGGATTGTATTCAGACAAGCCCTGGTTGGTTGAGTTATTGTTACTGTTCCAACATCATGACACCTGCAGTCAAAAGGGGGCCCAAGACATTTATTAATGTGCACCTCTGAAGAAATAGCACCAGAGTGTTTTTCAAATGCCTATAAGCTTTACTTGAGAATTGACTGTTTATTCCAAACTAAGGTTCTTTCTTTGATTCTTCAAGGTTTGAGAGATCATATTAAAGCTCACGTTAGATTGCTCCATGACACATTGTTCTTATCTAGGATATGCTGCTGCTCAACCTTCTATGAAACTGAGTTTTAGCAGCTGTAAACAATTAAGGGGACATTTCCAGGGAGAAGGGGGATGCGTAATTCCAGAATAAAACTTAAATCACTCTATTTGTTATACTAATTTTCCCAGGTAAACAGTATTATGAAATACTGCCAGTTGGAAATTTTCATTTCCCAGCATTGAGAAACATTCAAAATATGGGACAAATCCTCCTACTAGGAAGTTTATTAACAAAGTTTTATTAAGATGTTTAAATAAAATTCCAAATTATCACATAAGTCAAACATTAAGTGACAGTTTACAAGTAGATGCTAAAATTTCCTGGGTAACCTTAGTGCTAAAACCAGTGACTCATTCTTCCTTTCCCTGACAGACACACAAGATCTGGGTCCTCTCAGCTTTCTCCAGACATTGCTGCAAATTATATATTTGTTCCTCTCCCACACTCAGCCACATTCTTCACTTGGTAGCTGTCCCACTCTTTCCATAGAACACCCTCTGGCACTCCATATACTAGACCTTGGAAGTGGCCAGGAAAACCTCCCTCGAGCCCCTCAGCTGCACACTAACTTTCCTCTCCACTAACAGTGACTCTGGCTTCAGTTGCATAGGTTTTGATCTTTTCCCTTCCCAGATACTAGAAGGGCATGGGTCACCTACTGATTTTTGCTTACCATGCTTCCTTTCCACTGGAGGCCCTCATCACTTACATTCCTTTCATTGTAACCATCAGAAAGGCAATTTATTCATAATTTCTTTCACTGGTGGTCACAGTTTTGTTTCTCCTCCTCCACCATCCTGCCCAATAATATGTAATTCTATGCTTTCATCAGTGACTTTCTATCCTGTTTCAATATTTTTTTGATCCACAGTCTCATTTTCCTGTTACATCTCCTACATTCATGGCTGTGAGCTTACGCAGGTATTATGGTAGTATCACATAGCAAATAATGATAGGCACAAAATCCATGCTGAAAAATAGAAAGTTTTAGTTGCTATAATTGCTGCTGGTTGTGCAGAAGGGTAGGCACACAGAAGACTATTTACCTTTACTTCTAAGCAACAACTAGAGCATCTGTAGAGTCAATCAATGTCTTATCTTACTCTTAACTGGCTTGCAATAACAAGACAATATTTCAAATAGTGAATAAGGCAGCTCCTTTTTAGGCCCACTGAAATATGGATCTAAAAAGCTATAAAGCTCATTAATTAATCACAATTATCTTCACCTTTTCTATTCATGCAGCGATTCCTTGTTTGAAGCCTTTAGCATGTGTCGTAAAACCAAAGCCAATTTAAAAATAAAAGCATGTTGTTCATTACTACAAAATTTCTAGGAAATACGTGATTGATAACCTATAGTACTTACCACTGTGCCTAACACAGAGTGAGCTTCTCAATAAATGGCTATTGAATGGATGGATGAGTTAATGTGGGAAGAAGGTAATAAAACTTATTTCCATATACTGTACATGACAGTTCATCAATTACTTCAAAGTCAGAACATATATGCTGTTTCTTGAATGAATGCCCAGCATTTAGAAAAGAAGTAGATAACTGAATGTAGATCAAGGTAAAATCCAGCAGTGATGACACACCTCCATGCCATTTGGCTCCATTTTTCGTCTGCCTGTCACAGCTCCCAACCTTCGTGTCAGAACTCATTCTGTCTTCCTTATTGAAACTATTATTCATAGTCAAGGTATCTGCAACAAAAAACAAACAGGGAAATCAAATGTTTTGCATTCATTCCTCTTGGAGACAGCTCACAAGTCAGTCTTCCTACTTTCACCTCCGCAAACTCTTTACCAATCAGCACCTCTCCCACTGTGCCTTAGAAAATCTTTTCCCACCCTGACTTGGAGAAATACAAATCTCAATGTTGAATGGAATACCAAAGGGCAAAATAAATACAGCTCTGATTCTGTATGGGGTGGCATCATACTTTTTTTGGCTTCATAAATTCTCTCAACTGCAGAGAAGCAGCAGAACCAAAGCTTCACAGACTTGAAATTCTCTGTCTTAACTCAGGTATTGACCCTATTTTAGAGAGGAAAGTCCAGAAGCTTCGGTCAATTTGTCATCATTTGCATTCTTGGGAGAATGGGGGAATCCATTTCGCATAGGCATCCAGGGACTTGAACCTTCTCTGTGGAAATGTGGTGGGTACAGTTTGGGCCAGAATCCCAGGTTCAAACCAGTAAGTCTTACTTTTAGATTCGAAATCTTCCTGTTTATAACAGTAATAAGAAATGATGGGGATGAGTGACAATATCATGTTATATGACCCCCCTCCTTACTTGAAACTGTGTCTGGGTTAGACCTAATCTAGATTTTTAGATGCCTGCAATAGGTTATGCGGAGCTGGTTTTTATAACATTGATTCCACAACACTAATTGCTTCACCAAGCGTCATAAGGATAAGGCCACTTGCTTGCTTCTTTCTCAATCCACAACATGCAACAAGAATGCCCCTGTCCTGTCCTCCAACTAAACTATGTACTCTAATAATGTAAGAAAGATACATAAACATCTCCTATAAAAGGTCAGATGAGATAAAGACAGTTTGTTTCAGTTTAGCTAGAGTCACCATCAGTTTTAGCTCATCTAAGGACTAAAAACCAGAATGCTTTTACAGCCTTTCATCAACAGCAAAGAACAATTTAGTCTGAAGAGACACAATTTACAGATTGTTAACTGCAGTTTCACGTAATCTTTTTGAAAATTTGCAAGATTGTAGCAGAATAAAAGTAAATAACCCTATGATTAAAGTTAAATTGCCAGTGTTTGATTCTAAACGGACCAATGTTCAAAAGCTGCTATGGATCCCATGCTGGAAGGTGAGGTACTCAATGTACAAAGCACTTCCCTCTCCCCTCATCTCACCACCATCACTAAAATACCCAGGATTATGGGTTGGCCTCTGTGGCTATGAGCAAGCCACCAGCCCAACTGCTGCCATGTTCTCTTCTGCAAAGGAACTATCCACAGAGACTAGCACTCAGTGTACTTCAAAAATAAAAGGATAAAGTTAGCCTTAGGATGCCTATCCACATGCCAGGCTGGGAACACCCACACATAAATCATGCTTCCAAATCAGCATTTCACTCCAGTGTCTGCATGCCCTTTAATTGTTCCTGACTTCTATCCTTCAAATCTGGTGCAGCCTCATATGCCTGTGGGTGGTAGAGTTTTTCTATCTCCGCCACAGCCAGAGCCTCTCAGAATATTAGACCAAATCTGGCCAGTGGGTTATTGTTCATGGAAAACAACTATGCGTCTCTGAAGACAAAAATCACAAGCTATTTTCTAATCACTGAATAAATTGAGGAAAAGTAACAGCCTCTCCTAGATAAATGCAAGTCATCTCCCTAACAGCTCTGGGAAATGCTCCATCTCTGTGCAGAACTCAGTCTTTACATGCCACACAGTATGTGATAACCATAGGGAAAATGTAAAAAAAAAAAAAAAAAAAAAAAAGACCACATTCCTCTGGGTTGCTAGTGCCTCCCTCAAAATTCTCTTTCACCTGCTACTCCTAGGTCTCTATGGTCAGCTAATAGTTTTTTAATCCCACTCTTGAATGGCAAACATACAGCTCCCAGCCTTACTTTATGAACTTATATTTACAGATATATTTTGTCTTTCATTGATTTTCTACACACAAGATTCTCAGAAATAAATGCAGTCAAAGAGGTTCTGTAACTTACCTACCGCTCAAAATTAGTCAGTTTTTAATAATGGGGAAATCTACTTCTAAACTCTTCTCTTAAAGTCTACTTCAGAAGAAGCCCTCTGTATTAGTCCTTTCTCACACTGCTATAAAGAACTGCCCAAGAATGGGTAATTTATAAAAGAAAGAGGTTTAATTGACTCATAGTTCTGCAGGGCTGGGGAGACCTCAGGAAACTTACAATCATGGCTGAAGGGGGAGCAAACACATCCTTCTTCACATGGCTGGACAATACACTGAGTGCAAGCAGGGGAAATGCCAGACACTTATAAAACCATCAGATCTTGTGAGACTCACTCACTGTCACAAGAACAGCACAGGGGAAACCACCCCCATGATCCAATTACCTCCACCTGATCCCACCCTTGACATGTGGGGATTATGGGGATTATAATTCCAGATGAGATTTTGTATGGGGACACAGCCAAACCGTATCACCGTCTCTGTCACCAAACCTTCCCTTCTTCACGTACCAACTGGCACACCACCAGGAATTTGAAAAAATACATAGAGTGAGCGAGGGCTGATCCTTGCTGAGAATGAAGATCATAGATCCAGAAGAGAGATTAAACATGCAAACCCAAATTTCCAAGATCATTGGGGTTTCTGCCACAGTATTCTAAAGACGGCACAGGCGGAGCCAGGAAGCTGGGTCCCCTGAAGCTCTAGTTTCTTACTTCCCAAGGATGTCTACTAACTAATTAGAAGTAAAGAGGATAAGGCAGGAGATTGGAGCAGAGAGTCATAGCCAGGAATAGCCAAGGTAGGGCCACCAGCGTGTTTATAGATATCTAAAGCAATGGTTCCAGAAGTAACTGCTGTGTACGTTACCAGAGGCAGGGTCACACCCTGGTGATCACAAAGAATTTTACATTGTTTTGATGCATTTACTCCCATTGTACTCTCTAATTCTAAAGAAACAGAGCATCCAAGGAATATTAAGCACTTTTACCAAAGATATTTTATTTTACTAATACTAGCCCTTTAGAATTTTAATCAGTACTAACACAACTATTTTTACATAAACCAGCCTGGTTTTCTGTAGTATGTTTCTGACAATGGTATAGAAATTTAGCAATAATGTATTTGACCTGGTAGTCTAGGACCCTGGTTTCTCTCAACCCAGACCCTCCCATAGTTATTTGGTTAGCTATCTGTCAGGCAAGTAATAAACAAACCACTCCTTTTATATCTTCACCCATACAATGGGGTGGTTAGATTAGAATAGTCTAAATTCCAGCTAATTCTAAGGTTCTTCCATCATTTGGTACATCTATTGAGCTCTCTAAGTACCTAGCATTATTGGAGACATGGTGGAAACACACACACACACACACACACACACACACACACACACACAAATATATTTTTAAATGCTTCCACCTTCAAGGAGTTTAAAACTTAATTAGTTAATACTCTGGATCAAACTACACTATGATTTCCTTAAGGGCTTGTATTGGGCCTAATTTATTTCTGTCTCCCACAGTGTTTAGAGGAGTGTGTATTAAATAATTAAATAATGCATGAATGAGCAAAAATGCACATGCCTAAAGCCAACACCTGTGGGAGTATAACACTGAAAGTAAGAGAAGATCAAGTTTAGAAAAGGTGTGATTAGCGTCAGAAGAAGGCAGTGAAAAGCAATGCACACCAGCCTCTGAGGATGTGATAATTCCAAAGACAAATGATACAAAAAGCAAGAGTCTCCAGGATGCTGAGAGACTTGTGATTACCGTGCCCTGGGATGTTTTCAGGTTTCCCGCTTTCCATCAGGTAAAACTTCCCAGTAATAATGCAGCCTGACCAGCACCCAAAATAGGATGGAATTTGGATAGCTGAGGAGAAAGTAGAAAATTCTACAAGGAATTATTTAGAAAAGAAATAAATTTAACATGTTTGAGGGTAGAAGTGATCAGACTTACCAATAAATAAATAAGATTTCATGCTAGAGAGTGTATCCATTCATTTGTTCAACAAATATTTATAAATATTTACATAAATATTGAGCACATGCCTTGTGCCAGTTACGGTTCTGGGAACTGGGGAGACAGCAGTGAACAAAACAGACAAAATTCCTGCCTTGATGGAGCTTTCATTCTACTTGGGGGAGACAAAACAAAAGAAAAATATAGAATGTGTCAGGTAGGAATAACTGGTATGGAGAAAAATAAATCAAGGAAGGGGGAAATGCCTGTCAGGAAAGGCCTTAGTGCTGGTTTAAGGAATGGAAAAACTAACTTATACGTGGTCTCACAGCCCTGTATCTCTTCAGCTGTCTCTCCTTTGTCTAATTCAAATCTACCCTGCAGTGGCATAATCCCATTTTTACTCCTCACCTTCCCATTTCATGTGTGATAAGTACAACAGAGACCACGTATTTATCTGAAATTTGTACCAGGCTACTTAACCCAGGTCTCTGACTGGGTTGCACCAAGTCTCTAAATTTGCACCAGGTCTCTGACTTCAATCATTGTCTCCAACTTTGGTGGAGCAGTGAGACAGCTCAATACGAAACTTGAGAAATCCATATGTGTGAGGTGACAGCCGCCTTTATAACACTCTCCATCTCCTTCTTATCGAGCCTACCTCTCTGTAGGCCACTCAGGATCCATGGTCTCCCCTTTAGGCTATGGAAAGCAATAAATGGTTTCATAGTAGAAATAATGTTTGGAGAGTCTCTATCTAGCAGTAGGAAGATAAGGTAAGAGGTTATTGTTTGAGAATGTGAGGTTTTAAAGGTGACAGTAAAAAGGGGAAGGAAGATAAAACAAAGTAAGTAAAGAACTATTTCAAGGAAATTGTATAGGATGAGGTAATAAATGTTTTTAGGGACTTAAACGATTTCAGTATTACACAGATAAAACTGGGAGAAACTTAGGGAGGTTTTAAAGGAAGATAAATTCAGGCTTGGACACAATGATTTCTGAATGATTTCATAACAACGAAGGCATCTAAGAAGGCAGCTAAAAATAGTGTTTGAACGCAGGTGAAAATTGGGGGCTGGAGAAATAGAGGCAAGCATTATCTACAGAGAAGTAGGAGTTGGGATCATAAACTAAACCTATTCTCCAGGGAAGAAAGAAAGCATAGAAAGATAGTAACATAATACTTAGGGCCAGCTTAAGAAGCTCCTTCAGAGGCTGCATGACCTTGTAGCAATATTTTAAGCAGCACTCAAAGCTTCTAGCATAGGCATCTTGGTATGGTGAAAGGAGCCAACTCATAGCACGTACTTTCTCCTGTGTGCAGAAATTTAAAAACTAAATAAGTTTTCATGTCTTGTTCTGTTTTCATCCATATGTTTATTGTACTTCGCACTTCCCTGCTGAGGTGATTTTTTATTTTTCTTTTTGGCCCTCCTCCATCACTTCAAACTACAATGCTCCCCCTATTTCTGAAACTCCCACAACCCTGTTTAGCCTTCCACCTATGACAATGGTCAGTCTCCCACAGGCCTTTGGTTGATTTCTCTCTCTCACCTTTTTTTTTTTTTTTTTTTTTTTTTGTAGTCAGTCTCACTATATTACCCAGTATGGTCTCAAACTCCTAACCTCAGGCAATCATCCCACCTTGGCCTCCCAAAGCACTGGGATTACAGGCATGAGCGACCACACCCAGCCAACTTTGGTTGATTTCTAAATGCCCTTCCTGGCTCACATTTTCCTGTGATGAAACTGAAACTTGTTATTACTGATGACAAGCAACTGACTCTTTACCAATGAATACAGCCAAAAAGCTGTGAGACACTATCTCTGGGTCAGGCTTGATCTCTGCAAGCACAGTTGTCAGGGCTGGGAGAAAATATTATCTCCTCAGAAGCATCAACATCACCACTTCAACACTAGAGACAAAAGGGGTACCACTATGAGAACACCACCCTTTGAAAAATGACCCACCTTGGCACCTGTGCTCAACTAGGAGTCAAAACCAGACTCTTACTTTAGTCACTAGCCAGACAACACTCTAAGTCTCTAGAAACTACAGCATCATGTACAATAAATTACCTTTTTCCTTATGGGACCCATTTCTGTGTTTCTGGGTATGTGTGTGTGTGTGTGTGTGTGCATGTGTGTGTGTTTAAGGATTCTTTAATTTTTCTCAACTCAGAGGCTGTGTAGGTATACTATCTCATCTAGTTTATAGTTTATCGCTGCCTATCTGTCTCAACATATAAAATATGTTCATGCTGTGTTTTAGAACATTAATTATTTTCTCCTCTAGGGAAGCAAACAGTCTTGAACACAGGGAACTTCAACAAACATTCAAGCATTCAATAACTGGCCAGTGTATAAAGTACTTAAAATTTTTAAAATATTCAAAAATATTTTTAAATGTTAACTGAGAAATTTTTTAATTAAACTAACTGAGTACACACTTCTGCATTTCAAGTCCAGAATGAATATATGGCTTGTTCAGCCCACTTCTGCCTTCTCATGAACAGCAAAATCTAGACAAAAGTCATGACTAAATGACTCTTCTGTGGTTACTCTGGCTTCACAGCCAGAAGAAAAGTCAATTGCTATGTAACCACAGGGCTTATCTCTTTGTTCATTAAAAGTGCTGTAAATAACAGTTTCTGTGATAGTAGTTTTAATTAACAAAAATTAACAAATTAATTTTAATTTTAATTTGCTGTGGCTCACTCCTGTAATCCCAGCACTTTGGGAAGCTGAGGTGAGCAGATCACTTGAGGTCAGGAGTCCAAGACCAGCCTGACCAACATGGTGAGAAACCTCGTTCCTACTAAAAATATAAAAATTAGCCAGGCGTGGTGGCACATGCTTGTAATCCCAGCTACTTGGGAGGCTGAGGCAAGAGAATTGCTTGAACCCAAGAGGCGGAGTTTGCAGTGAACCGAGATTGTGCCACTGCACTCCAGCCTGGGCAACAGAGCGAGACTCTGTCTCAAAAAAAAAATTAATTAAAAAAATTCACGGCATTTAGTTAACAAAACCCAAATTGAATAGACCATGTAAATATCTGATCAGTCTTTTGGCAATTTGCTTATAATACACAGACTAATCATGAAACGAGAAATTCTGCAGTTGCCCTAGATTTCATACAGATGGAGAGCAGAAGACCTAGACACAGCCAGGCCCAGCAAGAAATAATATGATGCCACCTGACCTCAGGAGAGTACATTGAAGTTCTCCTCCCCATCCACCCCTCAATTTTATCTTCCTCTTACTCACCTCTAGCGAATTACCTTGCTTCCTAGTTCACCAAGGTAGTTAAACCCATGTTAAGATTCTCCATCTGCCATTTCATTTCTCTAGCTTGGCCCTATACTCATCCTACTAGTCTTTCTGCCTGCAGTTCTCCCAACTTCATAGCACTCCAATTTTCTATTCCGACCTGATCTACCTTCCTAAATCCCACTTTCCATCATGTCACTCCTCTGCTCAAAGGCCTTCAAAGAATCTACATGGCCCTCAGTATGGCCCTCTAAAACTTGATGCTGGCTACCTCCAACATAAATGTTTTCAGCCCAGATCATTCCTTTCTATATTCTACACTCTGCATAGACTGTCCTTTCTTCCTCATTATTCCAAGACCTCTAGAAAATGGAAACTGGAGCAAAGATTACAGGGTATTCCTTTATTTGGGGAAGTACAATCCTGGGACAACAAGAGTGAAGGAGAAGGACAATGAGACAGGGAAAGACATCAAGCAATGTGAGATAATGCATAACAATGGCCTCTTCTTCACAATGAGCTGGAAGAGTCTCAGCCACTCCCTTGGAAGTCACCTGCTCAGCTACCCAGCATGTCTCTAGACAGACTGACCAGAGAAGCTGTGTCTCACATTAGTCTATTAGAGGAAGAAAGGGAAAGAGTGTGGTTAGCCCTCCATATCCTTGAGTTCTTCATCTGTGAATTCAACCAACTGTAGATCAAAAATATTTTTTAATTGCATCTGTACTAAACATGTACACTTTTTCTTGTCATTATTCTCTAAACAACACAGTATGACAACTATTTACTTAGCATTTATATCATATTAAGTATTGTAAGCAACCAGAGAGATTTAAAGTATATGGGAAGATGTGTACAGGTTATATGCTAATATTATGCCATTTTATACTGGGGCATTGAGCATTCATGGATTTTGGTATCCAAGGGAGGTCCAGGAACAAATCCCCCATGGATACCAAGGGATGACAATACTTATCTGCCAAAATTTTTCTAGCTCCTGTTTTTCTCTGTCCAAAGTCAACTTTCCCACATTTCTAGATTGTATTCTCTGGACTCTTTGGAAGCTGCTTCGGAAGCCACAGCTCATGCGTAGCCTGTGTGATACAATATACAAATCTCAAAGTGGTGGAAGAGGCCGGAGACTCCAGGCAAGAAACTGGTCTGTCTCAGGTGCTAGACACTCATGGACCCGTCATGAGGTTGTGTCATGAGGCGCAGCAGCAGCAGCAGCAGCAGCTAAGGCAGAGCAAATGGGTGGAAGAGGTTAAGGTTCTAGAGACAGATCAGCCAAGAGAATCTGCAGAACTGTATATGTTCAATATGCCTTCTACTCATCTAGCCAAACAGCCCAGCCATAATGTTTGCCCACTGGAGCTTTTTGTTCTTGAATTCTTTGTTTGGGATACTGTTAGATTGTGATTGTGAAGGTTAATTAAGTGTGTGTGTGTGTGTGTGTGTGTGTGTGTGTGTGTGTGTGTGTGTTGTCTCCCCAATTAAATTATAAGCTCATTAATAGCAGGTACCAAGCCTACATTCCCACGTATACCCATCTCTCAACTAGCATAGTATGAATGCATAAATGTCATCCCATCAGTAGTTGTTTGGTGAGGGAAAGACTGGAATATCCTGGAGAACAGTGGATCTAAGAGTCACTTTAACCCAAGTATACACAAGAATGGCCCCTTTTGGCTCCACAAAAGTATAGTTTGCACTTTGGAAAAAATCCTAAAGGACACCTAAATCATTCCCTCATCTCACCCTGTGTTTTCATTTCCTGAACAGTGAAAAATTAAAATGATATAGGTTCCAAAACTACTCAGAATAAATTGGCTCTTGTTTTTTTAAAAAGAGAGAAAATGAACTCTTTTTCTATCCAAGAGGAAATTAATAAGAATTAGGTGTTTGTTCATCATTCAAATTTTACCTTTTTCTGTAAACAAATATATATTTCGATTCAAAACCATGCAACATGATAAAATGGTTAAGACCACAGACTCTGGAGATAGTCTCTGGTTCAAATCTCAGCTCAGCCACTTACCAGCTGTTAAGAGTAACTTAACTTCTCTGTGCTGTCATTTACTCACAGATAAAATGAAGATAACAGCACCTACCACAAAGGGTTATTATGAACATAAAATGAATAGGCATATGTAATGCCTGAAACATGGCAAGCCGTATATTAAATGTTTGCTTAATAAATAAACGAGGTAATGGGACTTGAAAAGGAAAGACAGGAACAAGCAAAATTATATACTGTTAAGAACTAGAAGGGATTTTGGAAGGCAGCTATTCTAACTTTCTTTTGTATTCCTTGATATCTCTCTGTCTTTAAGGATTATTATTAATTCCTTCCCCTACAATATTGCAGCATTTGACTTGTATATAAATCTCCTTGTTCTGGTTGGTTTAATATGTGATTGCAAATTCTTTGAGACCAGAGACTCTAATAGTAAATAGCACATTCCTGATCATATATAAGTGTGGAAATTCTAGTGAATAAATAAAGCAAAAGGTATGAAGAGGTGGAGTTAAAAAGCTCAGCTTAAGTTTAAAAAGTAAGTTACTAACTAGATAATATTTAGCCTGCACTCCAAGAAAAGCATTTTATTGACTCATTGAAAAATATGTGCGTCCCACCCAACAGGCTGATCTTTTTATTTCCCCATTCTTCTGTCACCACAGCAGGTGTGGCTTATCATTCTGGACTCATCTTGACTGTTCTATTTGCCCGGTTACCTCTGCTTCTTTCTCTCTGTCTCTTAGAACTCACCTCACTGGGTCCTTACCACCTGGCTCTATTTCCTAGCTTTACAGCTGCTCTAGAGAGATCACAGAATGGCCCAGGGCAAACCCCAAACCAAACACGTTCCAGCTTTTATTGCAACTAACATTTTGCTATCCCTAACCAGAGACCTGGAAGTGTCTCTTCCAAAGGAGGAGATGTACCTTGGGGGTCACATACTGGCCCCATTACTACTTTCTGCAGTTCCTTCCATGGTATTCCTCGTCACCACAACCCCTACCCAGTTAACCACTTAAGGATCCAAATATAAAATTATAAATGTAATATGAGGATGTTTCAATACACCACCTTTATAAAGAGATCACTTACTCAATTCCATTTGGGTTGACCTAATATCTGTAGCCATTGGGCCACATCAGCCTTAGAAAGAAATCATGGTGCCATGTTTCATACAGAGGCATTTTATTTCAAACCCACCCCCAAGTTTTCCTGGAACTTAAGTCCTATCAGATTCTGTATCTTCTCTGGAGTTCTGGGTTTCAACATTCTATTGTGTATGGATTTGTACCATGGGTTGGAAGAAGAGGGAAACCTTTTCTCATCCACTGTGACATTTGCTATATCAAAGGAAGCTAATGGGAGGACGTCTTCCAGAGAAGAGCTTTGAACTAAGCCTCTGAGATATGCATTTATCATGACTTTCTGGAAGAAAATGAGGAGCAACTTTCTCAAAGCAAAGTGCACATCTTACTAGAGAACATGGGATTAGGGAAGATGAATTTCTACTCTCTTGTTCACTATACCCTGTGTCCGTAGGATTTCCTGCTAAAATATTTGTGATAACTTAACCTCAATGCACAGGTTAGGCAATATGACCACTAGGTCCTTTGAGAATATAAAATATAATAAAATTTTAGAGGGACCTTAAGATGGTGGATTCTAATTTTTTGACTTAAAGTAAGGAAACATGGCCAAGAGAGGTAAAATTAGATGGTCACAAAGCTCATTAAAATCAGAATTTAGGATTTGAATCCAGACCTCCTAATTATATTGACACTGGGTTCTAGTGCAATGATACATAGTAATAAAAGTAACCTGAGAAATTATAACATTTTATAAACTATTAACACAACTAATCAATGCTTAATAGCAGCAATGTTTATTATTTTATTACAAATTATTCTCTGTGTAACTCTAGTGTGTTAAGCTCTTTGGGCCATCAGACAAGGCTCAGGTGTGTCTGAGCTAACAGGAACAATTAACAGTTTGTTTATTCTTTCCTTCCCATGAGTTGCATTTTATAAACTTATAACAAGGTTAATCATACTACAGAGAAGAGGTGAGTTTGTATCTTGCCTTCCCTGGGCAATATAACAAACCTTATAAGTGGGGAGCTAAATGATAAGAACTCATCAACATAAAGAAGGAAACAACAGACACTGGGGTTTACTTGAGGGTGGAAGGTGGGAGGAGGGAGAGAAGCACAAAAAATAACTATTGGGAACTAGGTTTAATACCTGGGTGATGAAATAACCTGTACAGCAAACCCCTGTGACACGACTTTACCTATATAACAAACCTTCATGTGTACTCCTGAACCTAAAATAAGAACTTTTTTAAACTGCATCAGTGACACATAAAGATAGAAAACCAATTAAAATGCTGGCATACTTTTACATACATTGGATGATTATAGGTAGCCACAGAGATGAGATTCCCAGGTATAAAGGGACATGTTGTTTAAGTGGGAATGTTCCTGGCATTTTTCCTGCCTTTTCCCATTTACATGGGGTCCTGGCTTCTGCCAACCCTGCGCTCGGAGAATCTCTCTGCCATAGCCAGACTCACCCTGTCTTTTGTAATACAGAATCAGAAGGAAATGGTGAGGGAGATGCAACACAAAGGACGCAGGAAAAGTTCTCCACCGTTGGAAAAGAGAAGCACCACAAGGTGCAAAAGAAGAGGATGAGAAATGAAAGAGAACAGTAAGAGGGGTGGCTCTGAGCGGTGTATCTTCTTCCAGAACTTAAGAAATACAAATTCAGTATTTGTATTTAAGTAATTCTAAAGTATTTTAGAATTAGTTCTTGCTTGCTGGACTATGTTTTATTAATCAAGCATCACTCTGAAGTAAGGCCATGTGGGCAATTACGAGAAATATAGTTTAAGTTATCTTCAGTTTTAAATTCTCTTAAATTTATATTCTATTTTTATTGTTCCTGCCTTTGCTTTTTGAGAAAATGGTCCTTTTATTAACACATAAAAGTTCTAGATCTTATTGTATAATAGCTTGTAGAAATCATTCTCGTAATACATAGTCTTTCACATGCACGCGAATGTTCATTGCAGCACTGTTCACAATAGCAAAGACATGGAATCAACCTAAATGCTCATCTATGACAGATTGGATAAAGGAAATGTGGTATATATACACCATGGAATACTATGCAGCCAAAAAAAGAATGAGATCATGTCTTTTGCAGGAACATGGATGGACTGGAGGATATTATCCTTAGAAAACTGACACAGGGACAGAAAACCAAATACTGCATGTTCTCACTTACAAGTGGGAGCTGAATGATGAGAATTCATGAACACAAAGGAGGGAGCAACAGACACTGGGGTCTACTTGAGGGTAGAGGGTGGAGGGTGGGAGGAGGGAGAGGAACAGAAAAAATAACTATAGGGCACTAGGTTTAATACCTGGGCGATGAAATAACCTGTACAACAAACCCCTGTTTACCTATATAACAAACCTACATATGTACCCTTGAACCCAAAATAAAAGTTAATAAAAAAACTGCATCAGTGGACATAAAGATAGAAAACCAGTAAAAAGGTGGCACACTTTTACATGTATTGGATGATTATAAAACACATAAATACTGCAATAAATGTGAAACTTTACCTTTAAAAATAAAATAAACCATTAAACTATTAAAATATATATAATAAATATATATTTAAAATATATATAATAAATATATATTTAAAATATATATAATAAATATATATTTAAAATATATATGTTTATAATAATATATAATGTGTAAATATTTATATAAATGTGATTTATAAATTTAATTTATATTTAATTTATAGTAAGTATATTAATATGAAATACATAATACTTGTAATATTGTATATTAATATATATTTTTTTGATATGGAGTCTCACTCTGTTGCCAGGCTGGAGTGCAGTGGCACAATCTCGGCTCACTGCAACCTCCGCCTCCCAGGTTCAAACGATTCTCCTGCCTCAGCCTCCTGAGTAGCTGGGACTATAGGCACGCACAACCACACCCAGCTAATTTTTATACTTTTAGTAGAGACGGGGTTTCGACATGTTGGCCAGGATGGTCTCGATCTCTTGACCTCGTGGTCCACCCACCTCAGCCTTCCAAAGTGCTGGGATTACAGGCGTGAGCTGCCTCACCCAGCCTAATATAATTTTTGTATATAGTCTTCAAACTATTCAGTCTCAGTTGATAAAATACTCACACTTTTAAGATTTCCTAGGAAATTAAATATTATTAATTATGTAAAAACATTTAATTCATTTAGAGGTTTATATCAGAATTATTTATAATAGCATAAAAGCAGGAAACAATTTAATACTGAATAATAGTGGAATAAAAAATTACACAAGCATTAAACATTATATAATAAATGCTTATTAAAAATGTAATAGCACTGGGAAAGCTTAAAATATAGGGTTATATACAAAGGAAAGGATTCAGAACACGGGCACATCAATCCTGTCCAGCAGATTCAGTGGGCTTGATGTAGAGTCCAATATCTATTTTTATATAAGCTCCAAGGTGCAACTCTGCAGATCAGCATAGAAGCTGTGTAGGGAAAACCTTCAGACACAAATTATGAGCTTCCACCAACACTTCTATCCTCTCCAAGACACAATAAGAAAGAAGTTCCCACACATCTCACCACCTCTGAAGAACCAGAAAAGGACAGAAAGAATGAAGAAGGAAAGAAAGGACGAAGGAAGAAAAGAGGGAGGAGAAAGGGAGAGACATGGAAGGAGAGAGAGAGAAGATGACAAAATAAGTTCAAATATGTTAGAAATCACAATAAATTTCAAGGCACTAAATTTACCTATTAAGGTGCTCAAGTTAGGAAGAAAGCATGAAACTATGCTAGTTTTAGATGTAAAAGAAAATGACAAAATGTTAAAAAATACAGATGTAAAAAGATACAGTGTGCAAATCCTAAGCGAAAGAAAGCAAATGTGGCAATGTTAATAGCCAATGTCTAATCAAGACAAAGGAAAAAAATCTATTTAGAAAGTTTTGTGTTCTTTACATAGTTTTGAAATATATCAATCAAAATTCACAAGAATTATAAGAAAATTATAAATCGGTAAACAATGGGAGACTTTTTACACTTTTCTCAGAATGTATATATCTTAGAAAATTTAATTAAAATGGAGCATAGAAAAGTCTGTTCCTTTCTGCTATGAACTACAGCGAGTTGAAAAATATCCAAAGAAAGATTCTCTTCACAGCAGTAATGAAACTATAAAATGCCTAGGAATAAAATTAATAAGAAATGTGTAAGACCTAAATAAAGAAACTTAAAGATGAGCAAAATCACCACATAACTGGATAGGAGGACACAGAGTACACTAATATAAATTTTCTCCAGTGAAATTAAACGAAAATCAGATAAATTCTGGTGTAGCTATACTATGGAACAATTTGCTATTCGTTTGTTTAAAACAAAATAAAAGAAGTAAAATTCTTACTTGCTAAGAGGCATTAAAGAGTTAGGCATTTAAAAGAAATTAAAAACATTAGAAAGAATTATGGGAGGATATAATTACAATATTAGAGTAGTAAAACTCTTCATAAAACCTAAAATTCATTTTTAATTGACTAATTATACAACTATGTAAAAATTTAAACCTTCTGCATTATTTTTTTTTAAAAACACCAAAAACAAAAACAAGATAAGCAACCAACCAACAAACTGGAAGAAAATATTAGCGATACAGATAAATCAAAAGAAAAAACGCTTAATAACCAGAATATAAAAGAGGGTATGCGAATTAACAAGACACCGACCATTCTTATATCAAAGGATACAAATTGGTGATTCACAGAAGAGGAAATACAAATAATTATATCAACAAAAAGAGTAACATTTAGTGAGCACTTAATATAAACCAGAAACCTTTCTAAGAACTTTGCAATTGTTATCTCATAAAGTCTTCATAACATCCCTTGAGGCACAGAGAGGTTAAGTAACCTGCCCACCAGTAATTGTTTAGACGGAAGTCACCAAGTGGCAGTTGGAGTCTGCAACCAAACACTATTACTCCAGAAGCTTTGCTCTTACTGACTACCTTTTTCAATAAATGAATACATGAAAATACACTTGACATCACTAGTATCAGGGAAATGAAAATTAAAACAGGAGTTAAGTTTTTAACTATCAGAGTGGCAAAAATTAAGTAAACTGATAATTTTGGAAACAGATACCCTTTATGCTTTGTCTGGGACATGATCTGCTGCAGCCTATTCATGGAGCAATTTGACATTATCTATCAAAGTATAATGTGCTCATAACTTTTGAAACAAGTTTTCCACTTTTGTGCATTTTCTAAAAAGATGTTTGCAAACTTGCACAAGACTGTTCAGTTCTTGGAAACAGATGCCCTTTGGAAAAATACCTAAAGAGATGTCTGAAAATTTGCACAAGAACGTTCAGTGCAGCTCTGTTTGTGAAACTGAAAAACTGGAAATAAGTTAAATGTCCATCAGTAAGGAGAATGCTTAAATAAACAATGGTGTAGCCATTCTGTGGAAGACCAAGAAGGTGTGAAAAAGAAGAACACAATTTCTATGCACTGTCATGGGAAGACAAGTTGCTCCCATACATTGCTGGAGGGAAGTAAATTGATACAGCCTCCATACCTCCATGCAGGGCAATTTGGCAGTATCTGTTGTAGGGATGGCAAAATTTAACCTCCATCCTCTTAGTGTCCCTGCTGGGCCCGGTAATTAAATTTACGTAAGATAGATTAACAGAAGAAAAGCACACAGATTTATTTATTTAAGTTTGACATGGCATGGGGAGCCCTCCCTCAGAAGGAAATGAAGACCCAAAGAAGTAGTTAGTCAGTTGCTTATATATTAAATTAGGCAAAAAACAGTAATTTGTAAAGAAGGAATTAAATTGTGTTGGTAGGCTTAAAAGATGAGTTAAGCCTTGTTAAAAAAAAAAAAAAACGTTGTACAGAATTCTCTTGGTCTCAACTTCTCAGCTTTTGAGGATCTTTTTCATGGGAAATTTCATCTGTTGCTTTTAAGAAACAGCAGAGTATTCTTTTTGCCCCTACTGTTTTTCAAGTGCCTTTAACCCAAATAGTCAATATACCAGAGTGACATATTTTTAATTCTTTCACTGTCAAGATTATAAATGCACACAATTGATCCAGAAATGCCACTTCCAGAAATTTATTCTATAAATGTTCTCTAGTATGCATGAAATGCCCTATATACAAAGCTCTTTATTGCCACAATTTTTTAATAGTAAAATATTGAAAACAAACTAAATCAGTAGGTGACAGGTTAAATAAAGGATGAGAAATTCACAAAATGCAATACTACACAATGCTATTTATAAAATGCGTTACTATCAACTGTCTGACATACTATACTACTACAACTATTAAAAGAAAAAGAGGAGGCTTTTTATCTGCTAGTATGGGATAATCGTCAAGACACATTAAGTTTAAAAAGAACAAGGTGCAAATAAATATGTATAGTATGCTACAGTTTGTTTTTTGAAAGCAGGGGTTTACAGACTTGTATATGCAAAGAATAACTGTAGGCAGTCACACGAGAAACTGGTAACACTGGTTGACTCCAAGGAAAACTACATGATTGAGACACTGAAGTAGTAAGTGAGAGACTTTTCACTTCTTTTCAATCTTTTGGATTTATATATATATATAGCATGTAATTATTTAATGTGTACATAAAATATGTGTATAAAATATTTAATATGCAATATTTACATGTATTAAATATGTGATATGTATATAAAATACACATTTTTTAAATAAAGCAAGCTGCAGAACAATACATGCAATGTGAGCTCTAGTAATATTAAAAACTATATTTTATTATTTTGTTATGTATGTATTCATGTACATATGTGTATAGAAAAGGTTCCAACAGTATCCCTGTGGGGGAGTGGAAAGGCAGAAAGAGGATTTTAATCTTTTTACCATTTATGGCTTAATATTGTAAAAATTTTTATAAAGAAAACACACACATATATATACATATCACATATATATGTATGTATATATGTATGTATGTATGTAGTCTCATAAAAGAAGTTAAAAAAAAACTTTCAAAAACATGAATGGGAATAAGAAATCCTTAGTTCTCATTCCTGCTCTAGGAATGGACCTTGGGCAAATCACTTAACCCCCTACAGCCTCAATTCCCTCATGTATAAAGTGAAAGAGTTGGACTCAGTGATACTTGAAGCCATTCCTGCTTGATAGTCCAAGAATTGAATCTATTAATTCATAACACAATACAATGGTAAATGAATTATTAGCCAGCCTTGAAATTTTAAGCAAGAGCATGATGTGCTACCAATTTAAAGAGGAACTATGTTTTAGTAGAAAACTCTCGAAAAATTTTTTAGAATCAGGAGAATGAAACTAATAGTAGGGTTTCAGGGGTAGAGAAGGTTTTCTTTAGAAACCCTTTCTGAAGTCCCTCCATCACAGACACCTAATTTTAAAGCTGGTCTTAGCTACACTCCAATCATGATAGTGTTACATGACCACATAAGGTCATGGCGAAATTCACAAAGGCCTTCACAGCTCTGAACACATTAATCAAATTGTCCCACCAGCTTTCCAGAATATTGTGTAATACTAACGTCCTTTTCTAGCTTATCTTTCAACTAATTTTTACTCTTTTTTGTTGACCAGGGCTGTTACTCATTTTTCTCCCTAAAGTCAGGAGATAAACACAATTTTAGATCTTTCAACCACAGATTTTAAACTCTGCCCTATATGAAAACTAGTTTAGCTCATCCTATAGTTATATTGCTGTTGAAATATGGAAAGAATATGTACCAGCATGATTTCAAAAGTTAGCTAAGCAGGACTTTTTTCGTTTTGTTTTATTTTACTTATAATGTTGTTTTATTTTAGATTCAGGGGTACATGTACAGGTTTATTAAAAGGGCATTTTGCGTGATGCTGAGGTTTTGGTCATGATTGATCCCATCACCCAAGTAGTAAGCATAGTACCCAATAGTTAGTTTTTCAACACTTGCCCCATTCCCTCTCTCCCCACTATTAGAAATCTCCCATGTTTGTTGTTCCCACTTTTATGTCCATGAGCATCCAATGTTTACCTCCCATTTGTAAGTGAGAATATGTGATATTTGGTTTTCTGTTTCTGTATTAATTCACTTAGGATAATGGCCTCCAGCTGCATGCATGTTTCTGCAAAGGACATATTTTCACTTTTTTTGTGGCTGTGTAGTATTTCTATTTTTTGTGGCTAGTGTATATGTGCCACATTTTATTTATTCAGTCCACTATTGATGGATATTTTGGTTGGTTCCATGTCTTTGCTATTGTGAATGGTGCTGCAATGAATATGCAAGTGTATGTGTCTTTTTGGTAGAACAATTTATTTTCTTTTCGATATATACCCAGTCATGGGATTGCTAAGTGGAATGGTAGTTCTAAGTTCTTTGAGAAATCTCCAAATGGCTTTCTACAGTGGCTGAACTAATTTACATTCCCTCAGGCAGTATATAAGCATTCTCATTTCTCCACAGCTTAACTAATATTTGTTGTTTTTTGAATTTTTATTAATAGCCATTCTGACTGGTGTGAGATGGTATCTCACTGTGGTTTTAATTTGCATTTCTCTAATGATTAGTGATGCTGAGCATTTTTTCATGTTTGCTGGCCATATGTATGTCTTGGTTTGAGAAGTATCTGTTTATGTTCTTTCCCCATTTTTTTTTAATTTTTAGTTCTGGGGTACATGTGCAGGATGTGCAGGTTTGTTACATAGGTAAACATGTACCATAGTGGTTTACTGTACCTGTTAACCCATCACCTAGGTGTAAAGCCCAGCATGCATTAGCTATTTTTTCTAATACTGTCCCTCCCCCACCCAACCCCCAACAGGCCACAGTGTATGTTGTTCCCCTCCCTGGGTCCATGTGATCTTATTGTTCAGCTCCCACTTATAAGTGAGAACATGGAGAACATGCAGTGTTTGGTTTTCTGTTCCTGTGTTAGTTTGCCGGGGATAATGGCTTCCAGCTTCATCCATGTCCCTGCAAAGGACATGAACTCATTCCTTTTTATGGCTGTATAGTGTTCCATGGTATATATATGCACCACATTTTCTTTATCCACTCTATCAGTGATGGGCATTTGAGTTGAGCCCGTGTCTCTTCTATTGTGAATAGTGCTGCAATGAACATACGTGTGCAGGTATCTTTGTAACAGAATGATTTATATTCCTTTGGGTGTATACTCAGTAATGGGATTGCTGGGTCAAATGGTGTTTCTGGTTCTAGATCTTTGAGGAATCACCACACTGTCTCCCGCAATGGTTGAACTAATTTACATTCCCACCAACAGTGTAAAAGCGTTCCTGTTTCTCCACAACCTCACCAGCATCTGTTGTTTCTTGACTTTTTAATAATGTCCATTCTGACTGGCGTGAGATGGTATCTCATTGTGATTTTGATTTGCATTTCTCTAATGATCAGTGATGTTGAGCTTTTTTTCATGTTTGTTGGCTATGTGAATGTCTTCTTTTGAGAAGTGTCTGTTTATGTAGCAGGACTTTTTTAATATCAAGTAGTTCATGGGTCAGAATTGAAGAGTAGAAAAGAAAAGAAGGGGTCACATCAAAGGGAGACTTAGAAATCTTTCTGGCTCACAGTCTCAAAACATCTTTTTCTGGCATCACCACTATTATAAATTTTGTGAATGCCTGTTCTAGGTCAGAAAAGAAACTATAATAAACCTTGACCCTAAAAGTTGTGTAAGATTTTTTTGAGGTTCTGGTCCTACAGGAGCCGACTCTCCTATGCATAAATGTCGAAGCCTATCTAGAAGGATTGTAGATAAAAGAGCACTAGTTTCAATGTTAAAAGTCCTCCATTCAAGTTCTGGGTCTCATTCACTAGCCGTGTGACCTTAGGCCAGGCACTTATTCTCTTACGGCCACAGCTTTGTTTTGTTTCATCCTCCAGGATATCAGCTCACATTTCTCTGCACTCCTTACAGGGCATACAGTGTTAAGCAGGGACTCAGCAAGTATTCACTCATGAGTCTAACCCCATGGACCTAGCATATTCTCATGGCTAGGACTTCTATGCAGAGATTTAACGGATCCAGATGAATTCTAGGTTACAATCCAACTCTCTTCCTACCATGGGTCAGGATAGGAGTTAAAATTCAGTCCCTGGAGTTAGAAACCCCTGGGTTCTAATTCTGGCTTGCCATTTTTTAGTTCTCTGACCTTAGACAAGTTATTGCTTTCCCTCTCTGAGCCACCAGTAATACTGGTACCTACTTTATATATGGTTATTATGAGAATTAAATAACACGATGCTTGTAACATATACAAAATACAGCACATGGGCTGGGCCCGGTGGCTCACACCTGTAATCCCAGCACTTTGGGAGGCCGAGGTGGGCAGATCACTTGAGGTCAGGAGTTTGAAACCAGCCTGCCCAACATGGTGAAACCACATCTCTACTAAAAATACAAAAATTAGCTGGGTGTGGTGGCACACACCTGTAATCCCAGCTACTCAAGAGGCTGAGGCAGGAGAATTGCTTGAACCCAGGAGGCAGAGGTTGCAGTGAGCCAAGATCGTCCACCGCATTCCAACCTGGGCTACAAAGTGAGACTCCGTATTAAAAAAAAAAAAAAAAAAAAAAAAAGTACAGCACATGGTAAATGCTTGAAAAAGTTTAATTACCAATATTGTTGCTGCCCTTGAAATAAACATAATGGTCATATCCATCTTTTCTCTGGCTACAGGCAAAGCACTTCTTGCAATTAGCCTCCTCGGCAATGGCATGTTATGGAAACAGTATCTGAGTTAAGTTCTAAACTTTCTCTGGTGAGCTTTTCAGTATGAAAGCCAAGTTCCAACTTGTACCTATCTATCTGTCATCTTCCAGAAGCATTTGTCATGCAATTTTTGTTACACCAAATGCAATAAATAGTGCTTGAATAGAAGCATAATAAGTAAAAGCATATCAGCAAATTTTTTATTCTAATTGCTGTTTTTCTTTCAATCCCAATTTAGATGCCACTCTCTTCTGTGAATCCTACTTCCATCTCCCTGCCTTTCATGCCCCATGCCCTGAAGTTACTCACTCATTTTCTCTTTTCTGTACCTTTGGCATGTTTTCATTGTAGTAAGTAGGATTGTGTGTTGTCAAATATTGATGCCTGTTTCCTCTTCTAGATTGTACATGCCTCAGGGGCAGATTCTAGGTCTGATTCATCTTTCATCTCCTACTGCCACAATGCCTAGAACACACTTTTAAAAGTGTTTGTGGAATAGATTAGAAATAAATTGAATTTTGAGGTTCAATACGAGAAATATCTGGAAAAATTATCCCCAAAATGGCTACAAAACAGCCTACAGAGAAATCCAGAGGAAAAAAAGTACAGAAACAAGATTGGGGGATTGGTGTAGATATAATATAGCAAGTAGAACATTCTGGGTTTGTAAATCAATCCCTGCTCTATTTTGGTTTCCTCTTCTGTGATCACATGTCTGCTTGTGAATAAGTCAAAGTGGAAACGACCTTAGACTATGAATTTAGAGACCTGGGTTTAGTCCCAGCTCTGCTATCAACTGCCAATGTCACTTCCTGTCTCTAAGTCTGTGTCAGACATAATGGATCCTAAGGTCTCTTCAAACTTCTCTTCACACAAGCACAGTATCTGGATCCATTGCCATTAACCTCATTCTACAGCTAGGACAATTGAGACACAAAGACCACAACCAACTCATTCAAGAATTTTACAGCAACTGGCACCTATAGCTAGTGATTGAAGATGGATGGAAAGACTCCCCGTCTGGAGCCCAGCCCTGCAGAGTCACCCTACACCTGGTGGGACAAGGGAGTTATAGGAAAAAGCAAAGCTTCTCTGTCCTCCACCAAGAACAGGAAGTTCCCACATCTGTGGGAGCCAACTAATTGCATAGTATCAGCTTTCAGTACAATCGCAGCTCCTGGATTCCTGGTAGACATGCAAGAATGTCTTAATTAATGTCCCTGTGCAGGGATGTCTTAATCAATGTTAAGCAATTGGCAGAAATTGCTCAAGCCCCACCTATCAAAACAGGAGTCTTGTGTAGGTCTTCCTATTTTCCCCAGTCACTGGAGCTTCACTGGTGTCTGACAACTAGATCCAGGACCAAGTCCAAAGTTGAGAACCTGATTGGCCACTTGACTTAAACACCCCATTCAAACAGAATACTTGAAAACCTTGAAAAAGAATAATCTGAGGCAGAGGTGGGCGGATCACCTGAGGTCAGGAGTGTGAGACCATCCTGGCCAACATGGCAAAACCCCATCTCTACTAAAAATACAAAAATTAGGCCAGGCGTGGTGGCTCACACCAGTAATCCCAGCACTTCGGGAGGCCAAGGTGGGCAGATGAGAAGGTCAGGAATTCAAAACCAGCTTGGCCAACATGGTGAAACCCCATCTCAACTAAAAATACAAAAATTAGCTGGGTGTGGTGGTGCACACCTGTAATGCCAGCTACTCAGGAGGCTGAGGCAGGAGAATTGATTGAACTGGGACCTGCAAGGCAGAGGTTGCAGTGAGCCGAGATTCCACCACTGCACTCCAGCCTGGCAACAGAGCGAGACTCTGTCTCAAAAAAGTAAATAAATAAAAATAGCAAGATAGCCGAATAGGAACACCTCTGGTCTACAGCTCCCAGCAAGATTGATGCAGAAGACTGGTGATTTCTGCATTTCCAACTGAGGTACCTGGTTCATCTCACTGGGACTGGTTGGACAATGGGTGCAGCTCACAGAGGGCAAGATGAAGCAGGGCAGGGCGTCACTTCACCCAGGAGGCACAAGGGGTTGGGGGTTTTCCCTTTCCTAACCAAGGGAAGCTGTGAGTGACTGTACCTGGAGGAACAGTACACTCCTGCCCAAATACTGCGCTTTTGCCATGGTCTTCGCAACTGGTAGACCAGGAGATTCCCTCCCATGCCTAGTTCAGTGGGTCCCACGGCCACAGAGCCTTGTTCGCTGCTAGCGCAGCAGTCTGACATCAATCTGGGATGCTGGAGCTTGGCAGGGGGAGGGGCATCCACTATTGCTGGGGCCTGAGGCGGTTCTATGCTCACAGTGTACACAAAGCAGCAGAGAAGCTTGAACTGGGTGGAGCCCACCACAGCTCAGCAAAGCCTACTGCCTCTCTAGATTCCACCTCTGGGGGCAGGGCATATCTGAACAAAAGGCAGCACAGCTTCTGCAGACTTAAATGTCCCTGCCTGACAGCTCTGAAGAGAGAAGTGGTTCTCCCAGCATGGTGTTCGAGCTCTGATAACAGACAGACTGCCTCCTCAAGTGGGTCCCTGACCCCCGTGTAGCCTGACTGGGAGACAACTCCCAGTAGGGACAAACAGACACCTCATACAGGTGGGTGCCCCTCTGGGACAAAGCTTCCAGAGGAAGGATCAGGCAGCAATATTTGCTGTTCTGCAGCGTCCGCTGGTGGTACACAGGCAAACAGGATCTGGAGTGGACCTCCAGCAAACTCCAATAGATCTGCAGCTGAGGTGCCTGCCTGTTGGAAGGAAAACTAACAAACAGAAAGGAATAGCATCAACATCAGCAAAAAAGACATCCACACCAAAACCCCATCCATAGGTCACCAACATCAAAGACCAAAGGTAGATAAAACCATGAAGATGGGGAGAAACCAGAGCAGAAAGGCTGAAAATTCAAAAACCAGAACGCCTCTTCTCCTCCAAAGAAACACAACTCCTTGCCAGCAAGGGAACAACATGGGCTGAGAATGAGTTTGATGAGTTGACAGAAATAGGTTTCAGAAGGTCGGTAATAACAAACTTCTTCAAGCTAAAGAAGCATGTTCTCACCTATCACAGGAAGCTAAAAACACTGAAAAATGGTTAGACGAATGGCTAACTAGAAGAACCAATGTTGAGAAAAGCTTAAATGACCTGATAGAGCTAAAAACCACAGTATGAAAACTTTGTGAAGCACACACAAGCTTTAATAGCCAATTCCAACAAGAGGAAGAAAGGATGTCAGTGGTTGAAGATCAAGTTACTGAAATAAACAGAGAAGACAAGATTAGAGAAAAAAAGAGTGAAAAGAAACAAACGAAGCCTCCAAGAAATATGGGACTCTGTGAAAAGACCAAATCTACGTTTGATTGGTGTACCTGGAAGTGATGGGGAGAATGGAACCAAGTTAGAAGACACTCTTCAGGATATTATCCAGGAGAATTTCCCCAACCTAGCAAGGCAGGCCAACATTCAAATTCAGGAAATATAGAGAACACCACAAAGATACTCCTCGAGAAGAGCAACCCCAAGAGACATAATTGTCAGATTCACCAAGGTTGAAATGAAGGAAAAAATGTTAAGGGCAGCCAGAGAGAAAAGTCCGGTTACCCACAAAGGGAAGCCCATCAGACTAACAGCAGATCTCTCTGCAGAAACCCTAAAAGCCAGAAAAGAGTGGGGGCGAACATCCAACATTCTTAAAGGATTTTCACCGCAAAATTTCATATCCATCCAAACTAAGTTTCATAAGTGAAGGAGAAATAAAATCCTTTACAGACAAGCAAATGCTGAGAGATTTTGTCACCACCAGGCCTGCCTTACAAGAGCTCCTGAAGGAAGCACTGAACATGGAAAGGACAAGCAGTACCAGCCACTAAAAACACATGCCAAATTGTAAAGACCATTGACACTATGAAGAAACTGCATCAATTAACAGGCAAAATAACCAGCTAACATCATAATGACAGGATCAAATTCACACATAACAATATTAACCTTAAATGTAAATGGGCTGAATGCCTCCAATTAAAAGAAACAGACTGGCAAATTGGATAAAGAGTCAAGACCCACTGGTGTGTTGCATTCAGGAGACCCATCTCACTTGCAAAGACACACATAGGCTCAAAATAAAAGGGTGGAGGAAGATCTACCAAGCAAATGGAAAGCAAAAAAAAAAAAAAAGCAGAGGTTGCAATCCTGGTCTCTGATAAAACAGACTTTAAACCAACAAAGATCAAAAGAAACAAAGAAGGGCATTACATAATGGTAAAGGGGTCAATTCAACAAAAAGAGCTAACTATCCTAAATATATATTCATCCATTACAGGAGCACCCAGATTCATAAAGCAAGTTCTTAGAGACCTACAAAGAGACTTAGAGTCCTACACAATAATAATGGGAGACTTTAACACCCCACTGTCAATATAGACAGATCAATGAGACAAACAATTAACAAGGATATCCAGGACTTGAACTCAGCTCTGGACCAAGCAGACCTAATAGACATTTACAGAACTCTCCACCCCAAATCAACAGAAAATACATTCTTCTCAGCACCACATTGCACTTATTCTAAAATTGACCAAATAATTGGAAGTAAAACACTCCTCAGCAAATGTAAAAGAACAGGAATTATAACAAAGTGTGTCTCAGACCACAGTGCAATCAAATTAGAAATCAGGATTAAGAAACTCACTCAAAACCACACAACTACATGGAAACAGACCAACCTGCTCCTGAATGACTACTGGGTAAATAACGAAATGAAAGCAGAAATAAAGATGTTCTTTGAAACCAATGAGAACAAAGACACAATGTACCAGAATCTCTGGGACACATTTAAAGCAGTGTGAAGAGGGAAATTTATAGCACTAAATGTCCACAAGAGAAAGCAGGAAAGATCTAATATTGACACCCTAACATCACAATTAAAAGAACTAGAGAAGCAAGAGCAAACAAATTCAAAAGCTAGCAGAAGACATGAAATAACTAAGATCAGAGCAGAACTGAAGGAGATAGAGACACAAAAACCCTTTAAAAAATCAATGAATCCAGGAGCTGGTTTTTTGAAAAGATCAACAAAATTGATAGACCGCTAGCAAGACTAATAAAGAAGAAAAGACAGAAGAATCAAATAGACGCAATACAAAATGATGAGGATATCACCACTGATCCCACAGAAATACAAACTACCATCAGAGAATACTATAAACATCTCTATGCAAATAAACTAGAAAATCTAAAAGAAATGGATAAATTCCTCGACACATACACCCTCCCAAGACTAAACCAGGAAGAAGTTGAATCTCTGAACAGACCAATAACAGGTTCTGAAATTGAGGCAGTAATTAATAGCCTACCAACCAAAAAAATCCAGGACCAGACGGATTCACAGCCAAATTCTATCAGAGGTACAAAGAGGAGCTGGCCCCATTCCTTCTGAAACTATTCCAATCAATAGAAAAAGAGGGAATCCTCCCTAACTCATTTTATGAAGCCAGCATCATCATGATACCAAAGCCTGGCAAAGGCAAAACAAAAAAAAAAGAGAATTTTAGGCCAATATCCCTGATGAACATCGATGTGAAAATCCTCAATAAAATACAGGCAAACCAAACCCAGCAGCACATCCAAAAGCTTATCCACCACAAACAAGTCGGCTTCATCCCTGGGATGCAAGGCTGGTTCAACATATGCAAATCAATAAACATAACCTATCACATAAACAGAACCAAAGACAAAAACCGCATGATTACCTCAATAGATACAGAAAAGGCCTTTGACAAAATTCAACAGCCTTTCATGCTAAAAACTCTCAATAAACTAGGTATTCATGGAATGTATCTCAAAATAATAAGAGCTATTTATGACAAACCCACAGCCAATATCATACTGAATGGGCAAGAACTGGAAGCATTCCCTTTGAAAACCAGCACAAGACAAGGATGCCCTCTCTCATCACTCCTATTCAACATAGTATTGGAAGTTCTGGCCAGGGCAATCAAGCAAGAGAAAGAAATAAAGGGATCCAACCAAAATGCCCATCAATGATAGGCTGGATAAAGAATATATGGCACATATACACCCTGGAATACTATGCAGCCATAAAAAAGGATGAGTTCATGTCCTTTGCAGAGACATGGATGAAGCTGGAAACCATCATTCTCAGCAAAATATCACAAGGACAGAAAACCAAACACCACGTTTTCACTCATAAGTGGGAGCTGAGCAATGAGAACACATGGACACAAGGAGGGGAACATCATACACCAGGGCCTGTCGTAGGGTGGGGGGCTGGGGGAGGGATAGAATTAGGAGAAATACCTAATGTAAATGACGAGTTGATGGGTGCAGCAAACCAGCTTGGCACGTGTATACCCATGTAACAAACCTGCACGTTGTGCACATGTACCCTAGAACCTAAAGTATAATAAAAAATAAAAATAAAAACAAATTACTCGGGCATGGTGGACGTGCCTGTAATCCCAGCTACCCAGGGGGCTAAGGCAGGAGAATCACTTGAACCCAGGAGGCAGAGGTTGCAGTAAGCCAAGATCACGCCACTGCACTCCAGCCTGGGCAACAGAGCAAGACTCCATCTCCAAAAAATAAAAAAGAAATAATCTGAAAGTGTGAGCTGTGTGCACCCATTTTAGAGTAAGAAAGCCATTCGACCTCTAGAAGTAAGGTAAAAACCTAGAGATGAATCATAATTTAGTTTAGCTTAAACATTTGTAATGTAAGAAGTTTTATCTAACTCAAGTTTTTGAGTTCTTAAAGAGAGCCTGGAAGCCTAATACACTGTATATATATTTGTTATATTTACCCTTTTAAACTATACTTACTCAGTGGTTTTTAGTATATTCAAAGAGTTGTGCAATCATTACTACTATCTAATTTCAGAACATTTTCATTACCCGAAAAAGAAACCCCACCCTCATTAAGTCACTTCCCTATTCTGGAAATTTCATATAAATGGAATCATACCATATTGGCTTTTTGTATCTGGCTTTTTTTCTAGGGTACTTTCTAGCTCTACAACTCTGGACAACAGGATCTAATAAAAAAGGAGAAGCCCATCTTGAAGACATCATCTTTCTTTTTCAGAAGTTCCTAAAAATACACTGTGAAATACTAAGAATGTAGAACTCATGGACTAAGATCTGGTCTAGGCTATAGACTCCCTAGCCCATTGGGAGGGATATTCCTCAAATTCCCCAGACTGATTACCATGTGGCCTAAGTCTGAAGATCACCCTAAAGACAGAGCATGGTATCATGGGAAATTCAAGAGCATCAGAGCCTCACAAACCCAAACCCTGGCACAGCCACTCACTAGCTTCAGGGTGACCTTGAGCAATCTTTTTTTTTTTTTCTAAGACAGGAAAAAGAATAATCTGAGGCCGAGGTGGGAGGATCACCTGAGGTCAGGAGTGTGAGACCAGCCCGGCCAACATGGCAAAACCCCATCTTTACTAAAAATACAAAAATTAAGCCAGGCGTGGTGTTGCACAGGCTGGAGTACAGTGGTGCGATCTCAATTCACTGCAATGTCCACCTCCCGGGTTCAAGCAATTCTCCTGCCTCAGCCTCTTGAGTAGCTGAGATTACAGGCATGCGCCACCATGCCTGGCTAATTTTTGTATTTTCAGTAGAGATGGGGTTTCACCATGTTGGCCAGGCTGGTCTTGAACTCCTGACCTCAGGTGATCCTCCCACCTCGGCCTCCCAAAGTGCTGGGATTACAGGTGTGAGCCACTGTGTCCGGACAGCCTTGAGCAATCTATTTAACCTCTTTCATTTTTCACTTTCCTCTTCTGCAAAATGAGGATGACAGCAATACCTTCTTTGCTTGGTTGTTATGAAGACTGGAAAAAAAGATACACAAAGTACCTAATGCCTGGCAGAGACAGGGCCCTCAATAAATTATTATTATTATTATTATTATTATTAAAATTACACAACTATTATTATTCTTCTTCTCTTAAGTGCTTTTACTTATCGCCCATGACAAGTGAACAAAGAACTGTTCACCTGAACAAATAATTATGTTGGTCATGGTCTTTGCCTTCTCGGAAATGACAGACTATGGTAAATATAAAATATACCTCTTTTCGCAATCTAAGATTACCTGTCCCTGTTATACTTTAATCTCACCACTTAATGTTGGAGAGGAATATAATGAAGAGTATGCTGTGTTCTTTGTGCACATGTTTAATCTACAATACTGGACTGGAAACTTGTGTCAGCTCAACTCTTCTACGAACAAGATGCCAAGACAAAATTAGTCATGCGGGAGATTTCTTGGGAGAAACGCCTGTGAAGGATTTGGGGAGGGGCAACCAGCATGGGCAGGGAGGGCCTTCAGACTAGGAGGGAAGGAGGAGGACTGGGTAGTAGGAGTCAGACGGCATTGCAGCACTGAGTCTCAGCCAGGCCGACCAGGAGGCCTCAAGCAAAGACTCCTCATTAGAGGAGTCCCATGCCAGCCAGAAATAGCCTGACCATGGTACCATACAACTACCACATGCAGTTACTAGCTAGAAGAATCCCCAGAAGTGTGTGACTTGGCAGCGTGAATGCAGGGGCAGAGCCAGAGGGGCCGCAGCTGGAAACTGTCAGCTAACTACCCTCCTCATGAGCTTCTCACGCAAGTGGATTTGAGCAGTGCACGCCCGCAGCCTCTAGAGAACTCCCTGAAGACAATAATTTTGTTGGTATTATTGCTTGTACCTAGTAAGTTCTCAACAATTGTTTGTCGAAAACTGAATACGTGATGGTTTTTAGCAACCAGCAGGAAGAACAACCCATTTGCTAAATCCAGGTGGATTAGGTCTCATAATTCCTGAAGAAAGAAAATGTCTTCCATCATTTGAAGTAAATGACAAGGCTCAGAAAATACTCCTGTGGCATAGCAGATCCCAGCCTCCAAACAATAAGTGGGTTGGGGGTACTGAGGTGATGAGCTGACAGCAACAGAAAGAAGTGTCAGGCAAAAGTGGCCTGAATTAAACCCACCATTGACTTCATTATGCACTTAATTTCACTTGTATAGACATAGCCACAGGATGAAGTAACCAACAGTGGGTATGACCTCAAAGGTAAAAGCAAGGTGGTACAAAAACTGCTTCTGAAACAGATGACAGAGTGGGGAGAGCCTCAGGAGCTCGGGGTGGAGGGAAGATTTCAATCGTGGAGGTACACTTGCCCAAAGCAAGCACCCAGCAACTGGAAATCAGGTCACCGCAGCACTCACTGGAGGCTTGAAAAGGATAACTAACTCCAGTTTTCAAAGAATTAAAATAGCTATGGGTGAGGCAAGAGGAAGAAATGACTCACAAATCTGGAGGTAAAATGAGATCTCTGAGCTAATGACCACAAATAAAGGAGGGCAGAGAGAAGAAGCAGTGTTCTTGTCAAGTTCATTTCTCATTTTCATAATAGACAGCTATCTACTTCAATTAAAAATGATTTATTGAACACCTGCTATGCACAAAATGAAAGAAGCAAGGTTTCACAAACCTTCACATGTCCAAGCAGCATGACTGAGCTCCTCCCAATGCCAGGTATATACGGTGGAGTCTGCAGAAATGAAGAAAATCATTCCCAGTGACTACCCTAAATCCCACCAAGGAGACAAATCCAAAAAACAATTAAAATACAATAACATAGTACATTGTGAATCACGCAGTGATAGAGGCAGGTCTAAGTGTTATGAAAACACTCTAAGTGGGGCAATCATTTAACTCATCATTAAACCAGAATGCTTTGAAAATAGAAGGGGGCATTATCAATAATTATACTGTGACAATGGGCATAAACTGGGACTGTTCCTGGACAAACCAGGGTGAATATCATCCTAGTTGTAAGGAACAAAACTGGGGAGAGGCCAGGCATGGTAGCTAATGCCTGTAATCCCAGCACTTTAGAAGGCCAGGGTTGGGGGACTGCTTGAGCCCAGGAGTTTGAGACTAGCCTGGGCAACACGGTGAGACCCTGTCTCTATTATTTAAAAGAAATAATGTTTTTCTAAAGTGGGAAGAAAAGGATAAAGAGGAGAATTAAGGAGGAAGAAAACTGGAATTAAGAGGTCAAGTTGTTAAAGAGGAAAGGGATTAGATGGGCATGGCAGAGTAAGAAAAAGAAATAGCCCAAAGGAGTGACTAGAATTTGAAAGCTGAATTTCAAAAATAAAATCATTTGATTTTACTACTCTGAGGCTCAAGGTAGTTAAATGACAAAGCTGAGATTTGAACCCCTGCTTGTGAACTCCAAAGTCTGTATTATATAATTAGTGGCACAAGCACAATTAGTACTTAGAATGTCTAATTTCTAAGTCAGTGCTACTTTTACTGCACTCTACAGAGTAAGTGAGCTTGTACTGGGTTGAAGAGCATCCCCCAAAATTTATGTCCACATGGAACCTCAGAATGTGACCTTGTTTGGTAATAAGATCTTGAAGATGTAATCAAGTTAGGATGAGGTCATGCTGGATTAGGGTGGGCCCCAATCCAATAACTGGTATTCTTATAAGAAGAAGAAAATGAGAACACAGACACACAATGAGAATGCCATGTGAAGAGACATAGAGATGCACAGGGAAGAATGCCCTATAAAGATGAGGGCAAAGATTGGAATAACATGTCTACAAGCCAAGATATGGCAAGGATTGCTGGCAACCACTAGAAGAAGCTAGGAAGATAGGAAGAGGCAAGAAAATATTCTGCCATTGAATCTTAGGAGGAAATATGGCCCTGCCACCTTTATTTCAGAATTCTAGCCTCCAGAGCTGTGAGACAATAAATTTCTGTTGTTTAAGACACCAAGCTTATGGTACTTCATTCCGGCAGCCCTAGTAAACTACCATAGAACTAGAGAAAAAAAGAGCAGGAGACAGAGCAGGAAGGGTGAGACAGAAGGGAGGTTTTAGGGGGGCCAGGAGCAAAGAAAAAGGTGATGTCACCAAGACCCCAAAAACCAAAAACTGTTTCTTTGATTCCATGATGACACCTCCCCTTATCTCCAACCTCACCATTCTCACCACTACTCTCTCTTGCTTTTAAGGATCCCATAAGATTGTTGGTCAGTTATACCCAAGTAAAAAGAAAACTGTAGTGCAAGCAAAGAAAGAGTTGACATGAGCTGCTGATAGGAATTAAACCCACACCACTGTGGATGTCAGCTATGAACAATGAGTCACAGCTTCAACTAGGAAAGTTGATTTTGATAAATTGAGGATAGCTATGGTAATCTCTAATCACTAAAATAGTAAGACGGTGTGTAAGTATCAAGCTGATAGGAGGAGAAGTTGAATAATGAAAACATTAGATGAATATAAAACCAAAAGTTAAGAAAGAACAAAAGGGGAGCGAAGAAAATAAAGATTATCAGTGATTGCATCAAATAGAAATGAAATAAATGATTCAATTAAAAGAGAAATTATTGTATTATTAAAAAAAGAAAACAAAACTTGCTATATACTTACTAGAGACATGTCTAAAATAAGAGGATATAGAAAGGTTGGAAATAAAAAGATAGAAAAAGATATGTCAAGCAAACACTAAAACATAAAACTATCTGTGATTCTCTCTGATACAGACCTCAGACAAATATTTAGGAACACATAGTGTATTCATTCATTTTCTGTTGCTTATAATGAAATACTTGAAACTTGATAATTTATCAAGAAAAGGAATTTATTTCTTGCAGTTCTTGAGACTGGGAAGCCCAAGGTCAAGGGGACATATCTGGTAAAAGCCTTCTTGTTGGTGAAGACTTTCTACACAATCCCAAGGTAGTGCAGAGCATCACACAGACAGGGGGCTGAGCATACTAAGATGCTAGCTCAGGTCTCTCTCTTATAAACCACAAGTTCCCCTCCAATGATAACCCATTAATCCATTAACTCATTAATTCATTAATCAATTAATCCATGAATGAATTAATCCATTCATGAGGGGAGAGTCCTCATGATCCAATCACATCTTAAAGGCTGCACCACTCAATATTCCTACATTAGGGATTAAATTGAGCATGAGTTTTGGAGGTGACAAATATTCAAACCGTAGCACATAGTTCATTTGGAAAGTGATCACACGAAGCTCTAATAGGAGAACTGGGAAGGGGAAAGGGTGATAAAAGGAAGAGAAAGAAGCCAATGCCGGGTATTAGTGAGCAGGTTATCAAAAAGGACACCTGGGAGTCAGCCCTGCTGAGGACCTCTGAGAGATAATACAGAATATCCCTCACAGTGGCCCCACCCAATAGATGACGAAGCTGAGTTATTTATCCTCCAGTTTCCATCTGTCACTGGATGAGGACTGCTACTGGTGTTTCAACTTCCCAGAACCTTTAGCCTCCCTTCCCTGCACACGAACCAAGCTTACCAGAGAAAGCTCTCAAATGGAGTACTGGTGATGGCAGTAGGAAAACCATCAGTGTGCACAGCAATGGCAAGTGACAGGAAAATATGAGCAGAATATTAAGAGGGTCTGCTACATAGTTAAAATAGATTTTAAGGGGAAAATCATTACTAGTGGTAAAGAGGGATATTTTACTTTTTAATTTATATAAATGTATGGGGTGCGAGTGCAATTTTATTGCATGCAGAGATTGCATAATGGTCAAGTCAGAGCTTTTAGGGCATCCATCACTCAAATAATGTACTTTGTACCCATTAAGTAATTTCTCATCCTCCACCTCTCTGTCATTCCTTTGCTCTTCTTAGTCTCCATTGTCTATCTCCCACTTTGCAGGTTGTCTGTTCACTCTGTTTCTTACTTTCTTTGCTCTGCAGAAGAGTTTTAGTTTCATTAAGTCCCATTTGTCTATTTTTGTTTACTGTGCTTTTGAAGTCTTAGTCAGAAATTCTTTTTCTAGGCCAATGTCCAGAACAGTTTTCCCTAGATTTTCTTCTAGTATTTTTACAGTTTCAAGTCTTACAGTTAAGTCTTTAATCTTGAATCGCTTTTGTGTATTGTGAGAGATAGGCATCCAGTTTCATTCTTCTGTCTGTGGCAATCAGATTTTCCCCATGCCATTTACTGAAAAGGGTGCAAGAGGGATACTTTAAAAAGATAAAAGTTTCAGTCCATAGACATATATAACAAATATAATTCATATACCCTTAGTAACATAGCATCAAAATATATAAGGCAAAAAAATGACCGAACTAAAAGAGAAAATGGACAAATCCACCATCTTAGTAGAATCTTAGCAATATCTTACTAAAGATATTGAAGATCTGAACAGCACAACAAATAATTTGATTTAACTGACACACAGAGGACACCTAAGAACTTCAGAATACACATTCTTTTCAAGTATAAACAGATATTTACAAAAATTGAAAGCCATAAGCAAGTCTTACACATTTCTAAGTTTAATAGTATTCATAAAAATGTTTTCTAACCACAGTTCAAGCTAGAATTAATAACTAACAGATAAGTGAAAATCTCACCCACCTGGAAGTTTAAAATATACTTCTAAATAACCTACAGATTAGTGAAAAAAACATAGTGGAAATTAGAAAGCATTTTGAACTAATGATAATGAAAACATGACACATTAAATTTATTATGTGTAATTAAAGTTGTGCTTAAAGAGAAATTTATAACCATAAATGAATATTAGAAAAGGATTCAGACTTGACTACTTGCCAGCTGTGTCATCTTGAGTAAAATCGTATCTTCTGCTGAACTTCGTTTCCTACTAACACAGCAGAGGTGCCAATAACTACTTCAGAGAGATTTTTTGTGAAGATAGGATGATTTCGAATGTAAAGCTTTTAACCCAGTAGAAGATCTATTAACCATTTGATAAATGTGACTATTCCCAGCCAGGGGTCCCTTCCAGGTTTAAGCAAGCTGTTGCATAGGAAGTCCAGAAGTTCCCAAGTTCTGCATTCAGTGACCTCTAGGATGAGAAAGTCAATGCAATAAGCCTTCAGCCTCTGGATTTGAGCTCTTTACACTGTTGATTTGCAGATCAGGCTGTTGTGGGTATGCTGTGACATAGTGAAGAAACAGGGAAGAAAAGGAGGATGCCTCTCAGTAAGACCCGAGGCATTTCCATCCACACCACTTAAACACACTCCATACCAGCACAAACACCAACATAAAGTAATAAGATTGTTTTGGTTACTTTGCAATGTTACTCTCCCCCCGACCTTCCCCACGTCCTTCCACACATTCCCTTAAGCTTTGAGACCTTTTATAAGAACTTGGTGTCCTATGTTGCTTTCCTCTGCCCTCATTGTTCTATTGCTTTGTCCATCTTACTTGATTTTTTTCTGATGAAACAGAGTAGGGAGTTTACCTCAAGGATAATTTATCCCACCCATTCCTTTGCCTTTTGTGTTTTGTTTTGTTTTGTTTGTTTTTGAGTCGGAGTCTTACTCTGTCACCCAGGCTGGAGTGCACTGGCATGATCATGGCTCACTGCAGCCTCAAACCCCTAGGCCCAAGCAATCCTCCTGCCTCAACTTCCCAAACAGCTGGGCTTACAGGGGTGAGCTACTGTGCCCGGCCCATTCCTTTGATTTTTGTATATGTGGGAAATGAATATCAGAAAGGTCAACTTGGCTCAAAGTATTTGACAGAACGTAGTCTAGAATCCAGTTCCAAGTTCATTACCATTTCCTCAACTGCATGTTGCCTCTCCAGTAGCTCTCTGGTCTCTGAATTATCTTCTACAGAGAATAGAATTCCTACTTAATAGACATCTTTGACCCATGGTGTATTAGATTCCTATGGCTGCTCTAACAAACTGCTAATAGATTGGTGGCTTAAAACAGCACAGATATATTTTATTATAGTTCTGGAGTCCAGAACTCTAAAATCAGTTTCACTGGAATGAAATGAAGATGTAGGTAGAGCTCCCTGAAGTCTCAAGGAAAGAATCCCTTGCATTGCCTTTTCCTGTTTCTAGTAGCCACCTGCATTCTTTGGCTCTGGCCCTTTCCTTCATCCTCAAAGCCAGCAGCATAGCATGTTCTCTCTGTGACTCTGTTTCCTTCTGCTTCTGTCACATGGCCTTCTGTCTTCTGTCTTCTGTATTAAATCTCTCTTCACTTCCTTCTCTTTATTTATTTTATTTTATTTTATTTTATTTGAGACAGAGTCTCGCTGGCTGGAATACAGTGGCATGATCTCAGCTCACTGCAACCTCCACCTCCCAGGTTCAAGCAATTCTCCTGCCTCAGCCTCCCAAGTAGCTGAGATTACAGGCACCCACCACCACACCAGGCTAATTTGTGTATTTTTAGTAGAGACGGGTTTTCATCATGTTGGCCAGACTGGTCTTGAACTCCTGACCTCAGGTGATCTGCCCACCTCAACCTCCCAAAATGCTGGGATTACAGGCATGAGCCACCACACCCAACCTCCACTTCCTTCTTATAAGGACACATGTAAGTGCATTTAATGTTCACTCATATAATCCAGGATAATCTCCCCATCTCAAGATTTTTGACTTAATCACATCTACAAAATCTCTCTTGCCATGTAGGTTAACATTCACAGGTTCCAGGGATTAGGACCTGGATATCATGGGGAAGAGAGGGGAGAGGCCATTATTCAGCCTACTATACATGGTAACTGGTTTAATGAAATGGATAGAAATGGCTTCCAAAATTATGACCTGCATAAAAGCACTCCAATACAAACTGAAAAGGTGGGGTTAAAGAAGTTGTCAGAGAAAACCTAATATCTGGAGTATAATGAAATGCTTAGAAAATATCTTTGATTTTGTTTGAATCCTAGCTCAACAAATCAACTATACAAATACATTTTTAAGACAAGCAGGGACATTTAAATGTAGACTGGATATACTAGAGGTTACCCAAGAATCACTGTTAATATTGTTAGATGTGATAATTATGGTTATGTAAGAAAATGTTTCTTTTTAAGAGGTGCATAATGAAGCATGTAGAGGTGTAATGACATCAGGTCATGAGAAAATTTGCTTTAAAATACTTCAGCAAAAAGTGAAATAAACCAGGCACAGAAAGACAAATACTATGTGATCTCATTTATGTGTGGAATCTAACAAGTATTGAACTCGTACAAGTAGAGAGTAGAATGGTGGTTACCAGAGAGTGGCTGGGAGAGGCAATAGGGAGCTGTTGATCAAAAGGGTATAAAGTGTCAGACAGACAGGAGGAATAGGTTTTAAGATCTATTGCAGAGCAGGGTGACTATAGTCAACAATAATATGTATTTCAAAATAACAGCATAAACTTCAAATGTCTCACCATAAAAAATGATACATAATTGAGGTGACGGATATGTTAATTTACTTGATTTAATCATTTCACGTTTTATACATATATCAAAATACCACATTGTACCTGATAAATATTTATAATTATGATTTGTCAATCAAAATAATATGAATAAAAAAGACCAGCAAAAATGTAGATTTAGTAATAAAGCAAGTATGGCAAAATATTACTAATTATTGAACATGGGTGACAGGAATCGCAAAGTTCCTTTCTCTGCTATTTTAATATTAAATTAAATATTTAATTATTTTAAATTATTGATTTTATTTTAATAATTTTTTATCTCTATTGTTCTGTACATTTGAAACTTTTCAAGGGAAAATTAAAAGTATTAAAGCCTCCATTTTAGAATATAAATTGCCTGTCCCAATCCCCAACACTCAGCATCTGACCAGTTGCTCTATAGGAAAGATAAATTAGAAGTTAGGAAAACTGCCTGCCAGAATCAAAGAGGAGTGATGAGCCTATGTGTTTAATGTCTGATGGGCTGAGTGCTTGGTAAACATTGCAAAAGAAATCTCAGGGTTTTGACAATAGATCCCCATAGGAACATGTTTGTATGTGAGTATTGATTATGTTTCTGTTTCTCAAACCCCTTTCTCCCTGTTTCTTTATGGGATTATAATATCCAACATAAGGCTCCTTTCCCCAGTGAGGTTGGAATATGAAGGGAATATGAAGGGAAATCAATATAATCCTGTCTTCTCACTGGCTTTCCAATCTATGACATATAATATCTGCACATCTTGACCAGACACACAAGACCCTTTGTGATCTGGACCCTCCCAAAGATGAAGATCGATTTGCTCCAAGAAGAAAATTAAGCTCCAGGAAATGGAGGATAAATACAAACGAATGTGTGTTTAAACACCAGTCCAACAAAGAATTACATAACAAATAGGAATTTGGAGTCAGGCTTTGGATAATAGGATAGCAACTCTGTTTGCAGTTCTTAACACTCCCAGAGCCACTTCAAGGAACTACCCAGAATTTAATTGCAAATTCATACTCTGAATTGAAAGATAATTGATTAGGTGATTGGCATGGCATTAAGATAGATAGATAGACAGACAGACAGACAGATAGATGGATAATCTAGATATATAGGGAAACCTTCTTTTCTAAACCAAACATCATGGTCTCTTCTTTTACAACAGGACATAATATCTCAAGTGGTAAGTGCCATAGAAACTTCAGGACACATGGATGTCATCGCAAATATTTTCCTCTCATCAATGGAACAAAACTATACAAATAGATATTTTAGTATAAAGTAAGGGGCCTCCCAGATTGCAAAACTGATTTTCTTGCTTGCAAAAATAGCTTTACTTCTCACTCCCATTCACCATCAATCCGTCACCTTACAACAAGCTTTTGCCTATTCTTAAAAGCATAATTGGATTTGGGAGATAAAAGTTTATGCAATAAATAAATATATATACAAGATCCTATGTACATCCAAATTGTTTATTTGAAGTGATTATCCAACTGTCACTTATTCCAAGTGCTTGGCTTATTCCCAGAACTCCTCTTTAGTTGGGCAAGCACTATGTCTTCCGTACTTGCACTTTATTTCTTCTTGCTCAAAGTAAACTGATGTAAAGTTAAGATTTTATTAAGGTACTTGGATTGTTTTCCCTCTTCTCTGAACAACTATATATTCATTATCTACTACCTTCAACTAGAAATTATTATACATTGACCTCAATTATTCTCTATTTCCCTGGAGATTTTTCTCTTTTTTAAAATCATTTCAACTTTTATTTTAGATTCAGGGTGTACACGTGCAGATTTGTTACCTGGGTATATTGTGTCATGCTGAGGTTTGGGGTACTATTGATTCAGTCACCCAAATACCAAGCACAGTACTCAGTTTTTCAGCCCTTGCCCTCCTCCTTTACTCCCCCAAGACTTTTTTCAATTTTTTTTTTAAGACTAGTCAAGTGCAGCAGTGAGAAGCCAGGAAATAGCAGAACAAGGAGTTTGATCTGTAACTGACTGTGAACAGTGTAGATAACTCACTCCCTTTGGACCAGCTCCAAGACTTTTCTTTACAAAATAAACAAACAAAAAGTATGTTTCTGAAGGATGTTGAATTTGGCAATGATTTCTTGGATACTATACCAAAAATACAGACAACAAAAGAAGAAATAGATAAATTGGACTCCATCAAAATTAAAAACTTTCATGCATCAAGGCATACTATCAAGAGATTAAAAAGACAACCCACAGGATGGGAGAAAACATTCGTAAGTCATATATCTGACTACAGATTAATATCCAGAATATATAAAGAACTCCTACAACTCTGCAATGAAAATAAAAACAATCCAATTCAGGAAGGAACAAAGGATTTGAATAAACATTTCTCCAAAGAAGACACACAAATGGCCAACAAGCACATAAAAAGATGTCAATTTCCCTAGTCATTAGGGAAATGCAAGTCAAAACCACAATGAGATATTACTTTACATCCATTAGGATGGTGATTTTTTATGGAAAATACTGCAAGAAGTGCATTTACTAAAATACAAGCTGTGTTGGCAAGGATGTGTAGAAACTGGAACTCATGTGCATCACTGGTGGGAAAGTAAAATGGCACAGCCACTATAGAAAACGTATGACATTTCCTCAAAAAGTTAAAAATAAAATTACCATATGATCCAGCAATTCCACTTGCAGGTTTATGCCCAAAAAAATTGAAAGCAGGGACTCAGATACTTGTATACCCATATTCATAGCAGCACTATTCACAATAGCCAAAAGTTAGAAAAAACCTAAGTGTCTATCATCAGATAAATGGATAAACAAATGTGGCAAACACATACAATAGAATACTAGCCTTAAAAAGGAAGGAAATTCTGGCCTGGTGCAGTGAAATCCCAGCAATTTGGGAGGCCGAGGCGGGCAGATCGCTTGAGTTCAGGAGTTCAAGACCAGCCTGGGCAAGACGGTGAAACCCCGTCTCTACCAAAAATACAAAAAAATTAGCCAGGCATGGTGGCACATGCCTGTAGTCCCAGCTACTCAGGAGGCTGAGGTGTGAGGATCACCTGAGCTTGGGAAGTTGAGGCTGCAGTGAGCCAAGATCATGTCACTGCACTCCAGCCTGAGTGACAGAGTAAGACCCCATCTCAACAAAAAGGAAATTCTGATACATGCTGCAACATGGATAAACTTTAAAAACATTATGCTAAGTGAAATAAGCCATACACAAAAAAACAAATATTGTATTATTCCACTAATAAGAAATACCTAGAACAGGCAAATTCATGGAGACAGAAAGCGTTACCAGGTGCTAAGAGAAGAATGAAGACATTATGTAATGGGTACAGAGTTTCTGTTTGTGATAATAAAAAATTTCTGGAAATGGATAGTGATGGTTGCACAACACTGTAAATGTACTTAATGCCACTGAACTGTACAATTAAATCATTAAAATAATCATTTCTGTGTTATGTAAATTTTACCATGATTTAAAAAATAATTTTTAAAAGTATATTTCTTAAGGACTTGGCTAGCCAGCAACAACTCTAGTATTCTACACAAAGCCTAGGAATGACAGGCACACAGTGGGTATTTTAAATATATTTGCTCAATAATTGATCAGCTGGTATGTTTCTTGGTTGCCAGGATCATTATTTACATGAACAGGGAAGGGAATGGAAGACAAGCAAAGAAAAGAATATTAGTATCTACTATGTCCCAAACACTGTTAGAGGCTTAAGATACTCTAATTCACTTAATCCTTAAAGACATAAAATTCAAAAAGAACTTCACATCACGATCAGGACTTCAACTGGGTATCCTGCTTTGTTCACTTACTGTCAGTATTTTTACATGTCGTGTCATCTTCATGTTTATCAAGAAGTCAACATGTGATATGATTTTGAGTAGATGTGGGTCAGGTAGATGTCAGGTAGCTTCTGTAGGGCAAGCTGAAGCCTGTTGGTGACTACAACCACGGGGTTGACCCTGAGGTCCCATGAGACAGCTCTACAACACTGGACTTGGGACTCTCTTCAAAGATGCCCTACTGGCGCTAGACAGGTGAGCAATGGGGGAGAGTCCTCATCAGTGGAGCCCCAAGTACGTTTAATTGTTCACTTTTATAGTCAAGATTTGTCCCTGGCCTCCAGCCCTTCTTTTGGAGGTTGGGGTCTAGGGGGAAGAAGGAACAATGAGGACTTATCAAAGGTAGATGCTTGGTTGGGAAAAACTGCTACTGAGCCTATATTTATATTAGATTTGGAAATATGAAAATAAATGCCCACATTTTTTGGGTTTTGTTTGTCTAGCATAATGGGAAAAACCCAAACTGCCTTTCGGCTGTTCTTCTGACTGTATGATTCCAGTTTCTGAGACTTTTACCTATAAGTCAACTTGAAATGAAAACAAAGGCATTGGAAAGAGGCCCAAAGGACTTGAGGTCAAATCCCAGCTCCACGACTTACCAGGTATATGATCTTAGCAAGTTATTTAAGGTTTTTTTTGTTGTTGTTATTGTTGTTGTTTTGAGACACAGTCTCGCTCTGTCGCCAGGCTGGAGTGCAGTGGCGCAATCTCTGCTCACTGCAACCTCTGACTCCCTGGTTCAAGCGATTCTCCTGCCTCAGCCTCTCGAGTAGCTGGGATTACAGGCATGCACCACCATGACAAGCTAATTTTTGGACTTTCAGTAGAGATGGCATTTCACCATGTTGGCCAGGATGGTCTTGATCTCCTGACCTTGTGATCCGCCTGCACTGGCCTCCCAAAGTGCTGGGATTACAGGCATAAGCCACCGCACCTGGCCGTTATTTCATGTCTTTAGATACCAATTTTATCATCTATAAAATGGCAGCTTGCCATCATGTAGCGCCATGTAGCACAGTCCTAGAAGCAGCCTGCCTAGATACAAATTCTGGCTCTCCCACCTACCAGCTGTGAGATCTTGATCAACCTTCTTACTCTTTCTAGGCCTTAGTTTCCTAAGCTAAAAAATGAGGATAATAAAAATATTTAACTAATGTGTTTAACGAGGATTAAATGAGTTAATGCTTGTGAAGCCCTTAGAATGAAATCTGGTACCTAAGAGGAGCTGAATAAAAATTAACTTTTAATATTATCATATCAGTGTTTAACTTTCTCTTTTAAAAAAGATAGCCCCAGAGATTTAAAAACATTCAAGAAATATGACCTTCCATAAAGTTTGCTTCCAGTCCAGTGACTGCATGTTTTAAACACAAGCAATACACCACAGTTTTGCTTTAGATGGTTGGAGCTATATAATAGAAAATGTAAAAATTTAATGTAAATTCTTTAGTAGAAACTTTAAAGGAGGAATAATTTTCTATGGTGCTGGTTATCCAGGAATCCTTGGAGCACTCCTGCTGCCAAATAGAACAAAAAATAAGCTTTGAAAACACACAGCTTAAATGCCTTAATTCTTTGGAAAGTTTCTCTTTATTTAATTCCCAAGCTCCAATAATAAAGAAATATTGCTTCAGGAAAGAATAGAGAAGCCACACGGTTATGATCTGTTGACATGTTTGTCATAGGATGCAATGTCTGAAATACAGCACTGCAGGTCTGACTGGTTCTATTGTCTGGAATAAAATGGCAAGGAATGGGAGCCAATGCCACAGGATATCAGGGATTGAGCAATGAAGGGAAGCTCTATCTTCAATCCTAGGTTTTTCTTCCTTTCTCCCTGCTCCGCTCCCCTACCCCTGCCCCACTCCCCTACCCTGCCCTGCTCCCCTACCCCTGCCCTGCTCCTGCCCTGGTTTTTAAAACTACAATCTTAATAAAATTCCAGGTGAAATGAAAGAAAGAGCTAAAGTACCATGTGGATTAGATAAATTGGTCTTGATTCTTGATATGTTCCTTCAGTTGACAAATTACAACAGCTGAATTGAGTCCACTAATAGATTCAGAGGTTTCTATGTGTGGCTTCAAAGAAAACATAATTGGTAAATCCACCAGTTTGGTCAGGTTGGGTAGGCTGCTTTGGGTACATATCTACCATAAGACATATGTACAAAGCCCAGAAATTACACTTAGGGAAAATCTCCCAAGATTACTACTTTATTGACAGATTATTATTGGATCCCCTGAGCATTAACTCAGAACTGTTTCCAACTTAAAATATTGAAGCCCCATCTTGAAATGATAAGTTCAGGTCTAAATTTAAAGGAATATGGGTTCAATCTCTCCATTCACCTCTTTGTGTTCTCACTTCAATTGGCACTTTCATTTACCCATGACGCATTCCACCCTCACCAGATCTTTTTCTTCCAGCACAACTCAGACAAAACCACTTATTAACAGAGTAGAAGCAGTCAGAGCCAACAAGGCAGGAAGAAGTGGTTCAGGGCTAGGAGCAGATGATTCATCGACATAAGTGGACACACTTAAGTCCTTGTTAAATTTTCTCATGATTTCTCCCATGCAGAGTTACAAGGAACCAGTGAAAATACTTTTGTCAAACTGAAAATGTAAGTTACTGAGAAGGTCATTTGATCTTGTGGCTTATGAAAGGAAAGACTTGGGAGTGTGGAGGCACGTTAATGGTAGCTGACACTACCATTGGCAAAATCAGCTCACCTCCAACTGACTCAGATTGGGCCAAGAAGATTTGACAATTGTATCATATAGGAATTTATAAAAAGTTGGTTAATGGGTTTAAAATGCTAAGTTGACTAAGGTGTCCTCAGACACACTGAGCCTTCCTGCAATGCCCTCTTAATATAAAGTTTTCCAGATACCTGCTCTGATTATCCCAGCTAAATTGCTTTCTAATCAGAACTCATAATACTTTATTAAAACAACTAATGTTTCTCTTATCTATTTATTTTCTAGTTATTTGTTTCTTTTCCTTGAGGGCAGGAGCTATATCTTACTTTTCTTTAATTTTTCATAGATTTTTATGTAGAGTAGGCACCCAAAATATTGAATGAATGGCTTTAATTTTCCTGTCATGTCTTATTATATTGAAAGATCTCTAATCATTTTTAATGCTGAGGAAGTATTGGCAAGAATCCAAATTTCTCTTAAATTTTATTTTTAGTGCTTTTACATTCCCACTTACATTGTAATTAGGCTAATTATCAAAAGCTTGATTTCAACAGGGCAGGATGGCTCACACCTGTAATCCTAACACTTTAGGAGGCTGAGGTAGGCAGATCACTTGAACCTAGGAGTTTGAGACCAGCCTGGGCAACATGGCAAAACACTGTCTCTACAAAAATTACAAAAATTAGCCAGGCTTTATGGCATAGGCCTGTAGTCCCAGCTACTCCCGAGGCTGAGGTGGGAGGATCTGTTGAGTCCAGGAGGTTGAGGCTGCAGTGGGCCCTGGTGGCACCACTACACTCCAGCCTGGGTGACAGAGCAAGACTCTGTCTCAGGTTAAAAAAAAAAATGATTTCCCAGAGTATACAACTGCCAAAAGGAGGAAGACAGACCAGAAGAATGCTGAATGAGTGGCAAGAATAAATAATTTTGGAATTAAAACTCTTCCCTAGCTATATTAGGTCATGTTCCCCAGAAGAGAGACTATAGTGGGGATTTGCATGAGGATTTTATTGGAGAGTGATCTCAGGAGTATCTGTAAGGGGCTGAAGAAAAAAAGGATTGAGCAGAAGGAGAGACTGAACCATTATGTAGAAACAACAGTGGTTTCAGCTGATGTCAGTGGGGGCTGGAATAGCCCTTCAGAGTTGTTCCAAATGGAGGCGAAGAAGCCTGGAACATTTTGCGTATCACATAGTCATGGGTGCAGGCTGCTTCTGAGCAAGGAGCATAGGTGTATTCATCTGTTTTCACACTGTTGATAAAGACATACCTGAGACTAGGCAATTTACAAAAGAAAGAGATTTAGTGGACTCACAGTTCCATGTGGCTGGGGAGGCCTCATAATCATGGCTGAAGGTGATAGGCATGTCTCACATGGTGGCAGACAAGAGAAGAGTGCTTGTGTAGGGAAACTCCCCTTTATAAAACCATCAGATCTCATGAGACTTATTCACTACCACGAGAATAGCACGGGAAAGACCTGCCCACACGATTCAATTACGTCCCACTGGGTCCCTCCCACAACAGGTGGGAATTGTGGGAGCTAAAATTCAAGATGAGATTTGAGTGGGGACACAGCTAAATCATACCAATAGTCTTGGGCAAGGAAGCTGAGGACAATCCCTAGAGTGGGACTTGGGTAAAAGCTATCGGCAACAGGTAACACTCTAAGGGTGCTGAAAGAATGAGTACCTCAGTCTTGAAGTGGAGGACCTGGGTGGCACACCATAGTATCCCCTCCACAATCTAACCCAAAAAGTAAATAATCCACACATATGGCCAATGAAGTGAATATATATATAAATAAGTCAACAATGCTATTTAACCAAGAAAGTCAAGTCACTAAGTCTTGAATATTTTTTACATTACTTGGGGAAGTTATTGGGGAAATTATGTATCTAAAATACAATTTCTATCATTTATTCTGCCAAATGCCTAGCTATATTGGAGAAATCACTCAACATATTGATTTAAATAAAACTAAGAAGGCTTGGATCCATTGCTTTCCCCAAGGAGGCTGACAGAAACATACTCAGCCTCATGATAACACTAGCTGCCTCTCTAGTATCGCTAATACTAGAATGAGGTAAAATAGTGCTACGGTTAACAGTATTATAGTTAGCAGGTCCTAGCTGTGCCTGGCACACACTAAATTCCCTTTAATGACAGTATGGAATTTTAACATTAATATAAAGACCTAGTAACACTGATTGGTTTACAGCCATTCTTAAGTACAAATGCCTATCCCTCAAAAAATGCCATTATCTGGGCCTGATATGGAGTTACTACTTACACAAAAGATTTTACATATTTATCCCATGAAGAATGAGTTTGTTTGAATGCACTGATGAGAAACTAGTAGGACTTCCCAAAATTAGATACCCAAACATGCTTGAATGAGTTCAAGTTCGTGTAGCAACCATGATTCTAAAAGTCAGAGTGGCCCACCATAAGAACTGTTAGCATAAGTCCCAAGATGATAAAAATAATGGTTCTATAATATGAAGACTATCTTACAAATGGAAATACTATCAGTCGGAAGTTAGGCAGAAGTAATACCACGGAGGCGCTATATGCTGCTATAAAGACACATGCACACGTATGTTTATTGCGGCACTATTCACAATAGCAAAGACTTGCAACCAACCCAAATGTCCAACAATGATAGACTGGATTAAGAAAATGTGGCACATATACACCATGGAATACTATGCAGCCATAAAAAATGATGAGTTCATGTCCTTTGTAGGGACATGGATGAAATTGGAAATCATCATTCTCAGTAAACTATCGCAAGAACAAAAAACCAGACACCGCATATTCTCACTCAAAGATGGGAATTGAACAATGAGATCACATGGACACAGGAAGGGGAATATCACACTCTGGGGACTGTGGTGGGGTGGGGGGAGGGGGGAGGGATAGCATTGGGGGATATACCTAATGCTAGATGACGAGTTAGTGGGTGCAGCGCACCAGCATGGCACATGTATACATATGTAACTAACCTGCACAATGTGCACATGTACCCTAAAACTTAAAGTATAATAATAAAAAAAAAAAGTAGTTAACGGGAACCCTTAAGTCAGACTCTCCAGAAAAAAAAAAAAAAAACCCACTACCACATTTTTGCTATATACACTCTTAGGACAAGTCAATTAACTTTCCTGAGCCTCAGTTTTCTCATTTGCAATTAGTAATAGTACCAGCCTCATTCAGATTGTGCTGCTATTACACAGGATTGTACATGGAAAGTGCTTAGCAGAATGTTTTCTATATTTATATACACAAGCAACCAGTAAATACCAAAGAGTAGTAATGAATATATACGAAAATATTGTAAATTCTGAAAAAAAAAATGTTCAAGCAAGATAGTTCGGAACTATATTCAGTGAAGTATGTTCTTTTGGAAGAGATCCATAAAAAACCATCTTTTGAAAGTTTAAGTTATAAAACTTCCCACGGCCCCATAGTATTGTGAAACAATGGTCAGGCTCAATTGTTCTAGTTCAGCATATTCTTGTATCATGATTTTAAACTTTTGGCCCATAATCCCTCTAAAAGATTTTTTAAAAACCAATGTAACTCTTTGCATATTTAAGTTACTTTTTTATTATAGGATTTTTTACTTTATTTCTTATTATTAGGAAAGAGGAATGTATACATTTCATGAAATGAATGTGGTCTAATGGGAATAAATCATCATAATATAATTTGATGAGGCCGGGCACGGTGGCTCACACCTGTAATCCCAGCACTGCGGGAAGCTGAGGCGGGCAGATCACCGGAGGTAAGGAGTTCAAGACCAGCTTGGCCAACATGGTGAAACCCCGCCTCTACAAAAATGCAAAAAAAAATTAGCCAGGCATGATGGTGGGTGTCTGTAATCCCAGCTACTTGGGAGGCTGAGGCAGGAGAATCGCTTGAACCCAGGAGGCGGAGGTTGCAGTGAGCTGAGATTGCTGCATTGCACTCCAGCCTGGGTGACAGAGCAAGACTTCATATAAAAAAAAAAAATGATGAAATAGGTTTTAACTATCTTATTAAGTAATGTGTAATTACTAATCTTTAAACACATCTCAGAAACAGCCATTGCCGTTTTAAGAAGTTAGTTGGAAATTTAGTATTATACATTTGACTAGTTCTCCACAGTTTTCAAAGAAAACTTTATACTCTTATCTCTTCTGATAAGCTTGATCTCTGAACTATCTTAGGCAGGCCTACTACTACTTTTGAATCTTGGTGGCCTTTATAGAGACATGGAAGGGAAGATGGCAAAAATTCAGCCAAAATTAAGTTGTCCTGAAGCTGACTCTCATTTCTCATGAGAACAACTCTAGGAAGTTGTAGGAAAAGGCTTCAATATTTTCCCATATGTTTTGACTTTCTGTATTTAACTCAGCCAACCACTGAGAGAGCTCTTTTCTTTGAGGGAACTTCTTTCAGTTCTTAAGAAAGTAGAAGGATGATAATTTCCCACATGGTTGATGGACTGAAAATACTATCAGTGCATTTACAGCTTTCTTCAACAGGAGAGAGAGAAAAGGGCAGAGAGAGACAAAGATAACTGCTAAAAAGGAAAAGGGCAATTTTTATTTTCCATAAGATCATTGGTTCTTGGGTTGTAGGGGAAATATTGACAGAATCTGAAACCTAATTGATTGTTATCAAAAGATTGTGCAGATAGCTCAAAAACTGTTAGGCAACATTCACACCCACCTATTTTCCTGAACTAATATCCTGGAAAAAGCTGAAATTTACCTCTTCAAAATCAATGAAGGGAAAAGATCACAGAATTATTTAGCTAGAAACATTTATTAAATATCTAGTTCATTATTTTATTTTTAGATGCCTAGAAAATGTGAAAACATAAGAAGTATCTTTAAACATATCTTTTAAAATCTATTTATTATCATTGTGAATAAATAAAAACAAGTGATATATAACGCAGAAAGTAAATGGGAAATAAAAAGAGTCTCCTCTGATGCACTCTTCATACTAACGTACAAATTAAGGATATTTTTTCTACAGCCAGGTTGCGAAGTGTTGGTACAGCAGAAACTCATTGTTACAAAAATGTGAGGCACATTATTTACCATAAGAAGTTAACTCTGATGTGTTAGGATGTTGTCATCCAACTAAATGAAATTATGACATTCTAGAATGTCTATGTGTAGTTTAATTACTTCAGAGCCCAAGTTAATGAAACCAAAGCCTTGGTTCCATAAATTTAACCCCCATATTGTTCAGTTATTTGAGCCCTGTTCTGTTATATGGCTAAAGCCTGCTCCCCTGATCTTGACCATGCTTTTTAAAGATGTATATAAGGGTTACAGAAATAATCCAGCAAGAAAGTACAGGTCATCCTACAGAAACTCATTCACCACAGCCAGAAAAGCACCTCAAAGTACATATGCTGCTAATGGAAGGACATACTAAAGGATAAGATCACAGAATAGTAGGCTTAGGAGGGATCTTTGAGATCATCTAGTAGGAGCCTTCAGTTTACACATAAAAAAAAAGCTTAGAATTTCAGAAATTATATAATCTGTCCAAGGTAAGTGGGTGGCAGAGCTTGAAATAAAACTTGATTATTCTGAGCAACATATTCAACTGTAAAATTAATATAACATTCCTTGGCCTACTCATCTCATAGGGTGGTTGTGAAGTTTAAAATGAAGTGATATCCATCTATATAATATTTTAAAGCCATCTAAACATTGCAATTAAACATAAGCCAGTATTATTTAGGAAGCAGTATGGTATATTGTAAAGAAAACCTGAATTTAAGTCCTAGTTTAACCACGTATAGGATGATTTGGCCAAGTCACAAAATATCTCTGAGCCTGAGTGTCTTTATCTTCAAAAAAGAGAAAATAATGTACTATTTCACCAACCTTACATGGTTGTAAAGATCAATGAGGCACATAATACATGGTAAAAGTCATAATAAGCTGAAAAGTGCTATGGCAATGAAACCCAAACATAACTAATGCTTCATGTGGCTCAATTACACAGAGTGTTATTAAAAAAAAAAAAAAAAAAGCAGTCCAGAAAAAAAAAAAAACACATCCATGCTCACACACATTGTTATTGTCTGGTGTTTGATTTTTTTCTATTTTAGCCATCCTAATGGATGAGAGTGTTATAGTGGTTTTGATTTGCATTTCCTTAATGTCTAACAATGTTAAGTGTCTTTTCATGTCCTGAGTCACCATTCGTAACTCTTTGGAGAAACGTCTATGCAATTTATCTCCCAATTTTAAATTGAATTATTTGTCTTTTATTGTTAATTGTAAAAGTTCTTTATATATTCTGAATGCAAATTCCTTATTAGAGATATGCTTTCTAAATATTTTCTCTTTCCATTTGTTGTCTTTTTACATTCTTGATGTTATTTGAAGCACAAAACTTTAAATTTTGATGACATCCCACTTACTTTTTTTTTCTTCTGTAGAAGAAAAAATTTTGTGCTCATTCAAATATATATGCCCAATACAGAGAAGTTTAAAGTTAGTCCAGGAACAAGAGGCTACCTGCCCTAAAGCTGTCCTAGCCAAACTGAATCTTGACTGGACATAAAGTACAGATCAGAACCCTGCCCTACGGGAATTCATTGATTTCTATGCTTTTCCACCATCCCACCCCTCCACTCCCATCAAACTCCATCCCTAGTTTTTGTCAAAGTTTCTTTTGGAAGATTCCAGTATTATCTCAACTGAACTAAAAGTAAGCAAGGCTCCAACTCTGCCAAGGTAGGTTGGAAAATCAGTATGCAGTATGCTGTCAATAATCAGATGTCTTTGTGGTATGCCTTGAATTAAAAAGCTCAGAAAGGCCAGTATAGAAAGTATGGACCCAGAATGGGCAGAACTGGAGAGACTCATGACTATTCTTAACCTCTTGGATAAACACCAAAATGGCAACAAGAAGTGAGAGCTAAAAGTTCCAAGTCAGAAAAGCACAAAAAGTAGATACAAGAACCCAAAAAGACATAGTAGTCAGTGCATATTTTGCAAAGGAGCAGATTTTTCTTCATGTCTCAGAGGGTATTAAAGGAGTGTTATCCACCAATATTTCTTTTCCAAAGTAGCTGCAGGTTAGCATCATATCCAGCTAAAGTGAGATTAGGGACATCTTAGCATTCTGACTACCATAAAATGTAACTAGACTAAACTAGAAGGTTTTAGTTCCAATTCCCTAATTATAGAAGAGTATCTGATTGATCCAGGCCAATCAAGTTATCACCTCTGCTCCAATCACAGTGGACCACATCATATAGTATAAACACGACTCTTACAGTAAGAAAACCTGAAAACATATCTACGAGAATAGGTTATGGTAACATCACTACCTGGCAGGAAGAGTGCTAGTCTATCAGGTTACATAATCTCTGGGCAATTCCACAGAGACTTTACAGTTGGGTTTCTTTTAATGAGTCTGTCTCATCTGTCTCATTAAGATCAATGGTGTAGTTATTAATAAAAACATGGCCATGGCCACGCCTATAGTCCCTGCTACTCAGGAGAAAGGCAGGATTGTTTAAGCCCAGGAGTTCGAGGCCAGCCTGGGCAACAGAGACAGACCACATCTAAAATAAATAAATAAATAAATAAATAAATAAATAAATAAAATAAAAAAGTTGGGATTTTATCTGTCAATGTAAAAATAAAATACAATTTTAAAAAAAAACAGTGAGTTTTTTTTAACTTTTGCATGGACACACACCCAATTCCCATAGATCAGTTAAATTATCACTGCAGTTTATGAGACCAGATACTTTTTGTTACAAATACATACTTATGCTTAATTCTCTAAACACAGTGAATTCTTCCATAACACAAAATAAGCCCAAATTCTGAGGTTTTTTTAATGTTGTAAAGTTATACTGCATTTAACTTTTTTATGTGAATAGTTTCAAATTACATTTTCAACTGGGAGCATGGATCAGTGGTTAAAAACAGGAAGTTTGATGAGCAAACTTGAAACCAGTGAAAATACAGAAGATAATGAGGGAAATTCAGAAAAATCTGAAATTGGCGACAGATGTGACAGTTATGGAGCAGTTCCTAAGTTTTCCCACATGAACCTGGTAGTGGAAAGCAAGATTGCAATATCCTGCCAAACATGCCAAACAAGCAGTAAATCAGCAGAAGGCAATCATAGGCTGTTCTCACATGCTGATTGAAAGTGATTTTCTTAGTATTTTGGATATTTAATAAAAGTTTTGTGATTCTTGTTAATCCTGGAATAATAATTGTATGAGACCATGATGCTAGCAGAATTATTTAAAAACCAACCATGCAAATTTTAACAAAGAGCATCAGAATTCAATGAAAAGCCCAGTTTAAGAGGCCAAAAAGAAATTTCTTGAAGTTTTCCTCAAAGATAATTTCTGAATCTTCTTAGAAAGCGAAGCCTATATACTTGTAGAAACTAAAGTGAAACAGAGAAAGGAAAGCTTTAAAGGCATCATTTCAAATAATTCCTTTTAAGAGTTCAAAAAGCATCAACAACTGTTCAGGAGAATAAAGTTAACCAGATTTTTTTTATCTTGCATTTAAATTAAAACATCAATATTAATTTAACCTTTTTCTTGGTCTTTGCTTGCTAAACTTATAATGGTGTATTTGATGATAAAATGATGAGTAAACAAATTTTCCCTGAGTTATGGGTATATATTCAATCTCAGACACACAAAGCTGTTGGAGGGATGACAATCACGGCCCAAGCCCTCACAAAACCTGAATGCCAAGCAACTTAAGCAGAATTCACCAAAACCACACCATCTCAGAGACTGCCTTCTGATTTTCAAAGTGTGTTTAATGGAGCAGTAAATGCTCTATGTTATGCTTAAAAATGTGTTTTGAATACTATTCTTTTTAGACAAGTTTATAATGAAATGAAACTTTTTCAACCATATAGATGTGTGCTGTCTTAACCAGAAGAAACGACTGGTCAGGGTTAAACTGCTATTTTTCATCTTAAAGAACTTTTTTAATCGGACTTCATTTGGCTACTCAAAGGCCTTCTTGGATGATATCCAAGTTCTTACTTATGATTTAAGTTTGTGAAATAAGTGGCTTCTGTAAGGGTAAGATATGACTACAAACCGTCCAAGATTTGTGTTAGTTCGACTTAACAATGGTGTGAAAGCAACATGCGTTCAGTAGAAACCATACTTCAAGTACCTATGCAATCATTCTGTTTTTCACTTTCAGTGCAGTAGTCAATAAAGTACATGTAATATTCAATACTTTATTATAAAATAGGCTTTGTGTTAGATTATTTTGCCCCACTGTAGGCTAATGTAAGTGTTCAGAGCATGAGTAAGGTAGGCCAGGCTAATCGATAATGTTCAGTCAGTTAGGTGTATTAAATGCATTTTCAACTCATGTTATTTCAAGTTTGCTATGGGTTTATCGGGACTTAACTCCTTCATAAGTTGAGGCACATCTGTATTATTAAATCCTAGTCAAGCCAAGCCAACACCATCAGTCCCAGCAACACTGAGTGACCTGCCCCAGGCATTTTCTGAGGTGCTTACCTTACTCTTACATCCCACCTTGAAAGAATCAGACTCTGAGAAGTCTTGTCACAAACCTGTGGTCCATCAATTAACAAGCTTTTATTGAACACCATTCTGTACTCAGCACTTACATTCACGAAACTTTAAACTCCTCTGTGTACTTAGTCTGTTTTATCTCTGCTTCTGTCAGAATGAGTGCCGTTACATGAGGGATCCCAGGATCCCACCAGCCTGCCTGACATATCGGGTTTCAGGGCGCCCCTGTGATGACTTACAGCCCAGTCTTTTCAGTACATTGTCATTTCCTCTCTTTACCACATCTCATTCTTTCCAGGGCGTTTCCTCTATTTTCAAATACAGGGCAGTGTGCCAACATATCTTCTGTTTTGGAATAGTAATCATTACACTATGCCGAGAATTTAAAAAGTATTAGAATGGAGACTGCTTTTAAATCCCCCTCACTCTGTCAGCATAATCCTAGCTATTGCTGCTTCTCTTGGGACACGTACTTATTTCTATTTCTTACTTTTCTGACCGAATTTCAATAACTACCTCATAACCCAAGGAAGCTGCCCTTTTTTCTTATTATTCCTCTTATCTTTTCTCTTTCTCTTCTCATAAACAGTGGTTCTGTTGTCTGTAAGACTTTCACTTTCAAGCATGGGTCTGTATATCAAAGTTAAATTATTTTAATTGAACCAAAAGGTTTTCAGGGCCTGCAAGACTAGCTACTTAAAAATACAGATATATTAATTAGACACAGGCTCAAAACCTTATTGTTTCATGAAGGGAGGAATGGGTAAGTGTGAACAAGTAAATAAACAACCACTAAAATGAGAACTAAGGTGAACATGAAAGGTGCAAAGTCTTTTGGGGGCCAAAGCAGAGAGAAATCCCATATGTTTAAAGAATCAGGGAAAGCATCATGGTAGAAATAGATTTCAAAGATTGAGACTGCATCGTCGTCAATCCTAGACCCAGGAGGAAAGGTAATAGAATAGAAAAGTAAGGACATGTTGAAGGAACAGTGAATGGTACCACTTGGCCAAAACAGACCTCACATGTAAGAAAGTCATGGCACATATGTCTCTAAGATAACTTGGTCCACATCTTTTCCTACTTCATTTTCTTGGAAATGATAAATAAGTGAAGTCTTCTGAGCAGAAGAGTGTCCTAATCAGAGCACACATGAGGAAGACAAACCAACCAGCAGTGAGTGCGGTGAATCCAAATGTCTGAAGCAGGAGCAAGAGCCATGTCGGGAGCCGCAACAATTGTCCAGACAAGAAGCAACACAGTCCTGAACTGAGCAGGCCACAACGGAAGGAAGAAAGGAGGAAAAAAACATGGAATGAGCATCTGCATTTCAGGAACTGCATGAGGTCCTTGATGCATATTATTCCATTTAATGGAAAAGAAAAGTGAGTATGAGAGGCATAACCACGATTAGAGAAAAGAATGAGATCAGTATTTATTTAGGACTTCACATAAAATGTGCAGCTCTCATCCAATCCTCTCAATTGGCTATGTAGGGAATGTTATATTCCCTGCTTTATACATAAGGATATCAAGACTCTGGTGAGCTTAACTAACTGGCTCAAGACCAAAAGGGTAGTAAGTAGCAAAACCATGATCTGAACTCAGACTTATCTGACTGCAAAATAGATGCTCTTCCCACCCTGTGTACCACAAAGCCTATAGAATCTTCCTTACTCCATAATTTAGTAGGCACAGGGTGTGAGAAGTAAGGACGAATAAAAAATTACTTGTGAGTTGTGAAAGATGATTCATTAATAGTGGTGTCATTTATAAAAACAAAATAGAGACAATCAGTTGGAGTTTGGAGTTTGATGAACATAAGTTAATGGGCTTCATTTTAGATACACTGAGTTTAAAATCCTGGCTGGTTACCTAAGTAAGAAAGTCTTAACAGCAATTGGAAATTGCTAGATTTTAGAATCATCAGGAGAAAGATTTTGAGATGAAGGGAAAAAAGATTGAAGAAATTCATGTGTAAAGCAATGTGAGTAGATGAGAAGTCACATGAGGCAAAGAATGTGGAGAAGATTTTATTTTATTTATGGAGCAGTAGAAAGAAAAAGCAGCTAGTGAAGGAGGTGGAAGAGAAGTTTCCAGAAAGATAAAAGAACCAGCAGGCTATGGTATCACAGAGGCTATAGAAGGAGAACATTCAACAAACTGAAATTTCTGCAGAGACAACAGGGAGAATGAGGACTGAGACAAGTCCATTAGATTTGTTGGATATGAAACTGAACTCTCAGTGATTTTCCAGAAGGTGGTTTCATAGAGGGGTAAAGGTAGAAACCATATTACAAGGGGTTAAGAAGTGAATGTATAAGCAGGAAGTGAAAGCAGAATTTGTATTCTTTTAGAAGAAGTGTGGTAATAAACGGAAGAAAGATAAGGCAGTAACCTGCTACAGCAGCAGGGTCAGAGGGGGGTTATTTTAGGATACAGAGGGCTGGCCATATTTGTGGCAGAGGAGGAGAGATTGGAGATTGAAGATGGAAGAAAGATAGGGCTTAAAGGATGGAGCAAAACTGAGAGGAGGTGAGCAGTAATAGAATTAAAAGCAGTGTTCTTGGCAAGGAAAAAAGCAAGTTACCTTGTGCTGAGGTAGAAAAAAGGAAAAGAGGGTAACCCTTCAAGAGATATTGAGAGAATTCACGTGGACTGTCCTCATTCTCAGTAAAACATAAAATGAATAGCCAATATCAGGAAGAGAAAACGATTTTCTCCAAAAGACTGGAGCTCATATTCTAAAGGGAAGAAAAATGTTTATGTTGGTCACAAATAGAAATTCAGTTTTGCAACATTATCAAACTTCAACAATTTCTCAGGGCTACTCTCTATAGCATGTATTTCCTTTTCCAGAATCAAAGCTGTTGTTCTCTAAAAGTACACGTATTTCCCTTGGACTGCATGGTTATAATTTGGACAAGGAAGATAGCCCTTTTGGTTGTCAGAAATAAAGCAACTCTCTGGACTCTTAACTGTGTTCTTTTGAGAAGAAAGTTCAAGATGTTCACTTAGTAATGGTTTGCCAAAGCAAGTACTGTTCTCAACGTTTTTTATCAAAGCCTATCGATTATATGATTTTATTTTGTCTACAAGTAACCAAAACCATCTTTTAGCAAAACATTCGATTTCATGTGGATTAGAAACAGAAATTTTAAAATAGCCTCAGTTACTGGAGCTGTTTTCCTAGTCCTTTCCATTGTCACCTTTAATCACTAAGATTATAATTATTATATAATTATCATTATCATTCATTGATCTGATACTCCTTGTGGGATATACAGTGTACATGAATATTATTTAATCTCGTAACCTTATAGTGTAAATATAATTATTGTCATTCCCACTTTGCAAATAAATAAATAAGATTAGGTCACATAACTTTTCCAGGATCTCAGAGCTAGTAATGGTAGAACCAGTACCAGTCCTAGTCTGATTTAAAAGCCTGTGCCTCTAAAGACTAAGCTGTACCACCTCACAATTCAGTTGGATATTTTGTTACATACAGTTTTTTCTTGTTCTGTAATTTCTTTGGTTACTTAAGAAGTCTCCTTTCTGTCCCCCTCCTCACCATGACAGTATAAATTCTTTGAAATCAGATACAAAGTCTAGTATCCTTGAAACAGTCTGGAATATTGTACATACTCAAAAAATGTAAATGTAAATTGAAATAAGAGTAAAATCAACCCAGAATCTTGCTCCATTTTTCATCACATCTACTTTGTTTCCACTACACTTCCTATGCTCACCACCCCCTCATTGGTTTCAAGAGAATATGCAAGTTTGAGAATGTAACTATTATCGCGAAAAATAACACCATAAAGTGGCTTCTATAAATAAGACCGTTCTTGTCAACTGTGTAAATGCAGTGAAGATGAATACAGATTTTTCTCATCAACAATTACACAGGAAGATTGGAGCTGAAAATTCCCTGATTCCTTCCCCTTAGAGATGATGTTCCCTGGTTCACTCAACAGCTGTTCGTTGAGTGTCTTCTACTTGCCTCACCCAGTTCCTGCCTTCTGAGTTCTCAGACAAGTAGGGGAGACAAACAGGTGTTATACAATTACAGAAGAGCCTGGTAATGCCGGAACAGAAGTAGTAAGGATGGCTGAACGACAGCCTGACACTTTTTCATCATTAATATATGTATTTCAACCTAACTTCCCAATATGGGCTCATTTCCTTTTTGCATCAACATGAAGCCTCAAATGAAACCACACAGTGTATTTCATTTCAAAATGAAACTCATGACACAGCTAAGAAGTGAGTCATCCTCAGAGACCATGAAATTTCAATCCCAGTGGTTGAAAGACTGGCTGGGTCTTTTTCTTTCTTTTTTTTTTTTTTTTTTTTTGAGACAGAGTTTCGCTCTTGTTGCCCAGGCTGGAGTGCAATGGCACGATCTTGGCTCACCGCAACCTCCACCTCCTGGGTTCAAGCAATTTTCCTGCCTCAGCCTCCTGAGTAGATGGGATTACAGGCATGTGCCACCACGCCCAGCTAATTTTGTATTTTTAGTAGAGACGGGGTTTCTCCATGTTGGTCAGGCTGGTCTCAAACTCCCGACCTCAGGTGATGCACCCGACTCGGCCTCCCAAAGTGCTGGGATTACAGGCGTGAGCCACCGTGCCCAGCCTGGCTGGGTCTTTTCTATCATTAAGCTGCATTATGTATTTCTCGGGCTGAACTGTTTTTAACCATTCATTTTAATTTAGCTGATAATTGTCAGAATGGCTCCTCTTTTTACTATAATGAGAAAACCTGCAACTCTCCACAGTCACTAAAAACTGAGTTTGGAACAAAGGGCAAAGAAAGTGGAGAGATTATTTTCCTCACTGACCTAGATAATAGAGGAAATTAAGCAATTTGATCACAATTTTTCCACAGTGATTAGCGTCACAGCCTAACCTGTATTAATTACTATTTTACTCTATTGTGTGAGCTACAGAATTTTGTAAGTTAACAAAAGGCTACATCTTTTCACTTTGGAATGCAAAAAAAAAAATAGAGCTAGGAAATCTTGGAGTGAAGCATAGATGCAGACCAATAACACATTTCAGTGTTTGTGAAGATGCCACAAAGGTAGATTCCTCTGCCATGTGGGTAATGCCATAGCTGGTTGTCTGTTTCCCGTCCTTCTCTTGAAAAAAAAAAAAGCTTCAGTAATTTCTCTGGGTTAGAACACAAGTTAGTGTGAACCAATCACACAGTAAGCACCATTAGACTTCATCAGCCCCACCCTGACACATCAAAGCACACACACATAGCACAAAAGGAGAGAGAGAAATTATATCTCACTAATGCAGAAACAAATTCACCGTCACCTCAACTTTTAGCTAATTTTTTAAAAGCATTTCTGTGTGTCCCAACACATCAAATCTTTTATGTGATCTTGCATTATCTCAGCTTCCATACTCCTTCCCTTCACTGCTATTGTCACTTCTCAAAGTTGTGAAGACACATTTCTACTTCAGGCCTTCCAAGCTAAGGTTGTGTAAATAATGCACAGACCAGTGAGTCTGAATTTTTAAAACCTTCGCAGAGGCCAGCCCTGAGGCTGCAGATCACGTGCAAACCACGTCATGGCTTCCAGTGGCACCAACATGCATCAAGACAAGAAGTTTAGTTCATGTAGTGCTCACTGGAAAATCCTAATGAATCACCAACTATATGGTAAGCAAGGAAATTGACAGCCTGTACTCAACCTCTTTATTCTCTGTAACACAGAAGTGACGATAAGCCAGATAGAAGTGCTTAGATTTCACAACTTCCGATAGTTTGGTTTTGGTCAAAATCAAGGTCCTTCCTAAATACTTATCAGTTGGGAAGATGGGTGGGACACAGAACTACTTCCAGGGTGAACATCATATTTTCTTTTTTTTTTTTTTTTGAGATGGAGTTTCACTCTTGTTGCCCAGGCTGGAGTGCAATGGCACAATCTTGGCTCTCCACAACCTCCACCTCCCAGGTTCAAGCGATTCTCCTGCCTCAGCCTCCCGATTAGCTGGGATTACAGGCATGTGTCGCCATGCCTGGCTAATTTTGTATTTTTAGTAGAGACAGGGTTTCTCCATGTTGGTCAGCCTGGTCTCGAACTCCTGACCTCAGGTGATCCACCCACCTCGGCCTCCCAAAGTGCTGGGATTACAGGCATAAACCACCACTCCTGGCCCGGTGAACATCATCTTCTCTCGACCTTACCAATTTTTTTTTCCTCCTTAACCTAAAATGAGAGATCCTACCAATTTGAGTGTACAACTAGAACAAATCTTAATCTTTCTTTCTCCCTTTGAAATGGAGTCTTGTCTTACTCCAGGACTAGGTGGGTTAGCCCATAAAGTGAAAATTTTACGCAGTTCAAATTACCCCTGAAAACCCCATAAGTCCCTCATAGAGTGCAATGTCTTCTGTTGGTGATCTTATCAGTTCCTCTAATAGTTCTCTAAGGCTTTTGATTAATTTTCAATTCCTACATTGAGCGTGTCAACAAATCCTTCACCACCCACTTAACAAGTCCCTTGAAAATCTGTTTCACATCTTTACTGTTGACCAGGAAAACCCCTAACATCATTCATACAATCGTTCCATGGAATTTTTTTTTTTTTTTTTTTTTTTTTTTTTGAGCTGGAGTCTCGCTCTGTCGCCCAGGCTGGAGTGCAGTGGCATAATCTCAGCTCACTGCAATGTCTGCCTCCCGGGTTCAGGTGATTCTCCTGCCTCAGCCTCCCGAGTGGCTGAGATTACAGGTGCCCACCACCACGCCCAGCTAATTCTTGTGTTTTTAGTGGAGATGGAGTTTCACCATGTTGGCCAGGCTGGTCTCGAACTCCTGACCTCAAGTGATCCGCCTTCCTCGGCCTCCCAAAGTACTGGGATTACAGGCATGAGCCACCACGCCCATCCCGTTCCATAGATTTTTACTTAAGACATGACCATTTTGGGCTTGACTAAATCTTTTGCCTGCTAGAATGAACAAATAATTACACCACTACTTCTCCTAACCACTGAGCCCATCTCTGTCTTTCCATCTCTACCACTGTCTCTCTGTCCCTGCCTCATTTCTTTCCTTCCCTTCTCTTTTTTTCTGCAAAGCTCAATTCCAATAAACTGCTCATAAAATTATCTGTATAGAGGGAATATTCTCAAAAAGCATTTATAAACCCATTTACCTGATTTTCTTTCATCATATTTGTCATTTTTTGTTGCTCTCACTTATTCATTCGTTCATTCATCCATTCCACAAATAGTTGACACTAGCTACATACCAGACACCATTCCAGGCATAGGGGATATATCAGTATTCATTTTCAGTGGGGTAGACAGTAAAGAGATATACACCTGGTAAACAGTCAGACAGGAGTGAGTGTTAAGATGGGGATTGAGGACAGGGTGGTCAGGCCTCTGAAAAAGTGACATTTGAGCAAAGACCTAAGTAAGCCAGGAGATAAGCTATGTTAAATATCTGGGGAGCAATGTTCATGACAGAGGGAGCAGCAAGTGTAGAGGCCTTCACAAGACAGTGGGATTCAAGCATTCCAGAAACAGCAAGGAAACTTTCAGTATCGATGAGCTGAGAGCCCAAAGGGGAATAACATGAGATGGGTTTGAGAGCCGGCCAGAGTCCAGGAGGACTTTTGGGTTTTATTCGTGAGCATTAAGCAAAGCCCTGGGATCTGGGTTCTTTTGAACAGGGAGGTTGCATGATCTAACTGTGGCATTTTTAGAAGGATTTCTCCAGCTGTTATGTGGGGAATAGTGTGGGAGTGTGTTGCAGAGAAGGAAAGACAGGAGACTGAGGAGCCTTCTCCAATCCTGTAGCATTGTCCAGTGGTCTCAAATTAGTGTTTTCCAGAATTTCACTTTTCTGTCAGGGAAAGCATTTGAGAAAATATTTCTAGTTAAGTGGTTTTGTTAACATGCCATACAGCTTTCACAGAGTCCTTCCTTCCCTCTCTGTAAGTCTCATTCTCTACCAGGAAACCAGCTCTGAAGCTGGTCCTGAAGGCGAGGCACCCTGGTGCCCAGATGCCACCTGGGCCCACGTGACTGCAGTGAGTACTGCCCTCTTTCCAGTGGAGGAGTCCAGCTGCTCCCTTTCTTTTTACATGGCAGAGCTTCTGGAAGCTTTATGAAAAAAATAACAATAGCTCAAAATCAAAGCTTCAATGTGTTCTTTGACCCCCCAAAAAAGCTAAATGTTTCTAATAAAGTAATGTGTATTTAATATGGACAGTAAGTTTTCCACTGAAATATATTGAATATGCATACAATAATTCTCAAATACCAAGAGAAAAATATTACCTTTGAAAATTTACTTCTTGAGCTTGGAAGACCTTCAGAAAAATCAATTCTGAATAATCTACTGATGTTTAAGAATCTGAATGTTTTCACTATGACACACACCTGTGTGCACACACATACACACACACACACACACAACCTTCCTTTCATATTCTCATAATGAGGAAGGTGAGAAGCAAGCCTCCTTCTCTTGAGAAGCAATGACTTTTTGTAATTGGGTATGTTTTTACAACAAAGGGCCTGTTACTTCAGATTTGTAAAAACTAGTTCAATATTTCATTTTAATCCCTTTATTAAACACCAGTCTAGATAGAATTTTTAGTGCCCTGAAAAGTCTGTCAATGTAACAGACTGAGTTTCAAATCTGTAAGAAGTGATTTTTTAACTTTACCTTTAACTTATTAAAAATCAAATAATGAGGGTTTTTGTTTTGTTGTGCTTTGTTTTGAGATACAGACTTGCTGTGTCGCCTAGGCTGAAGTGCAATGGCATGATCATAGCTCACTGCAGCCTCGAGCTCCTGGTCTCAAGCGATCCTCCCACCTCAGCCTCCTGAGTAGCTGAGATTACAGGCATGTGCCACTATGCCTGACTAATTTTAGTATTTTTTCTAGAGACAGGGTTTTGTCATGTTGTCTGAGCTAGTGTCAAACTCCTAGCCTCAAGCAATCCTCCCGCCTCGGTCTCCCAAAGTGTTGGAATTAGAGGTGTGAGCCACTGTGCCCAGCCAAATATTGAGGTTTGTTTTAATAAAAAAAAAAAGATAAAAGTACCTTTTGTAAAATATATAGTGCAAATTATCATCACTAAAATCCTCATTTCTTTTACATATGTATATGTGTGTACATGTATATATACATGTATGCATATATTTATATAAATTTTTATCAAGTATGTCTAGAGTATTTTTGTTTAAACCTTCTGGCAACCCTATCGCTTAGCTCCACTCAATGCCACCACACCCCTATTCTAGTAATTGGTGCTGCTCAACTGCCTGAGTGCATCTACTGCCTGCTGGTGTCATGCCAAGGAAAGTAGATGTGATTCTTTAGGTCATCTGGATCCATTGAAGGTTTCAGAGAAGAAGAAGAATATAATTTTTCAATATTCACTTATTCAAGCATATGTTGTGCATGAACTACGCATTAGCACTGTGCTAAGCAATGGAGATACAACCACAAATAAGACAGAGCCTATGTGCCCTTATAGAGCAATGTGCCTGCCACATGGAAAACAGGGAAGCTGTAGGTAGCTGAGTCCCAAGGCAAAAAGACTGTAGGAGCCTTTGTCATAGTCAAAGAAGAAGAGATCATAAAGCTAAAGAAACCCCAGGGACATGGCAGAATTAACTGGACTTTGTCACCCATTTAACTGCCAAGGTTTCTTTCTTTGCCAAATCTCAGTTAATTCTCTCCAGAATTTTCCCTATAGAAGTTTATAACACTTTAGAACTCTGAGTAATCCAAGTTCAGAGACAGCTCTACAGAGTGCCCTGCTTTGTTTGCATATAAATAAATAGAATACATATTATTGATGAGTTTACTTAAGGATTTGAGTACCTGGATGTTATGGTACTAAAAAAGAGGAAACATGGGCCAGGCGCAGTGGCTCCCACCTGTAATCCCAGCACTTTGGGAGGCCAAGGCAGGTGGATCACCTGACGTCGGAAGTTCGAGACCAGCCTGGCCAACATGGAGAAACCCCGTCTCTACTAAAAATACAAAAAAAATTAGCCAGGTGTGGCAGCGCATGCCTGTAATCCCAGCTACTCGGGAGGCTGAGACGAGAATCGCTTGAACCTGGGAGGCGGAGGTTGTGGTGAACCAATATTACGCCACTGCACTCCAGCCTGAGCAACAAGAGTGAAATTCTGTCTGAAAAAAAAAAAAAATTTAAAAAAACAGGAAACACTTCCAGAAAAGGCAAGAAAAATAAAGTTTTGTTTTATAAAGGCCGCGAGGATAAAATATAAGTACTAAAGTCCACATTAAATAGATACCACTCATCACTCTCTATAAAATGTTACAATACTTGCTGGTATTTCAATAGAAACTGACAAAGCTAAAACTTTGGCACAATCTGAAATCTGGCAGGTATGATGTTTGGCCACTCTATAAGGTTGCCTTTCTCCTAGAACCTTCTCAAAAGAAAATGCAAGGCTAGGGGCTGTGGCTCACACCTGTAATCCCAGCATTTTGGGAGGCAAAGGTGGGAAGATCACTTGAGCCAGGAGTTTGAAACCAGCCTGGGCAACACAGTAAGACCCCGTATCTACAAAAAATGTATAAAATAAAATTAGCTAGGTACAGTACACACACCTGTAGTCCCAGCTTCTTGGGTGGCTGAGGCAGGAGGATCATTTGAGCCCAGGTGTTTGAAGCTGCAGTGAGCCACAGTCACTACTGGACTCCAGCCTGGGCAACTGAGCAAGACCTTGTTTCTAAAATAAGCAATTAATTTAATTACAATTAATAAGAAAATACAGACTGCCTCAGAGCACATTTTAAAACAAATAGTCCGTGCCAAGGGAAAGAAGTCTTGAAGGGCTATTTGGTTTGCTTTTCAGAAGTAAATGAATAGAATAGAATTAGGCTGGAGCAAGTCTTTCCAGTTAAATGGGTGGCTGATACGTTCAGCCACAGAAAGAGGAAATCTAACTGTGAAGGATGAACCCATCTGTGGGGGGCAATAATCTTCTTCCAAGTGAAGAGCCTAGAGACACTTTGCTCTTTAAAACAATTTATGTGCTAAGTCTGGCATCTAGTTTACAAAGATCCTAAGCCAAGCTCAAGTCCAAGTGAGAGCAGTGGTGACTCTGTACACATTTCTATGCCCATCAAATTTACTGAAATTTGCAGATATATATGGCTGTGACTACATGGAGAAATGGTGATAGTCAGTAAAGTCTCAATTGCCTGTGTGTAGGCACTATTATTTTGGTTATCTAACTGCATAACAAGCCGCCTGAAGCATAGTGGCATAAAACAATAAACATACTATTATGTTCCTTCATTCCAGTGGTCAGGAATTTTAACAGGACAGAGATCATTTGTCTCTGCCCAGTGACCTCTGGGGTCTCAGCTATGATGACTCTGAAGGCTGTGAAGTGACTCAAAGGGTATGTCTGGAATAGCGGGGACAGAAGAATGCACTCTCAATATTCACTTTTCTTACTCACACAGCTGGCACTTGGTCTGGGGTGGGTGAAGGGCAACTTCAGCGAGGCTGTCACTCAGAGTGCCTACATGTGGCCTCAACAGCAGTCTCAGGGTAATCAGCTGTCTTCCATGATGGTTCCAGGTGCCAAGAACAAGCTTTCCAGTGAACAAGAAATATGCTTCATGGCCTCTTGTGACCCAGTGTCAGAGGTCACCTAGTGTTACTTCTACTGCACCCAACTGGTCCAAGCAATTACCAGCCCACTCAGATTCAAGCAGAGGAGAAATAGACCCCACCTCCTAATAGGAGAAATGGCAAATAATAAAAAGTAGGCCAGGCGCAGTGGCTCACACCTGTATTCCCAGCACTCTGGGAGGCCAAGGTGGTTAGATCACTTGAAGTTGGGAGATTGAGATCAGCCTGAGCAGCATGGTGAAACCCCGTCTCTACTAAAAATACAAAAAATTAGCCAGGTGTGGTGGTGCACACCTGTAGTCCCAGCTACTTGGGAGGCTGAGGCACGAAAATCGCTTGAACCCAGGAGGCAGAGGCTGCAGTAAGCCGAGATCATGCCACTGCATTCCAGCCTGGGCAACAGAGCAAGACTCTGTCTCAAAAAAACTAAATAAACAAACACATTAACATTATATAATAGAGACACATAACAAAGCTGAAAATTGTTTAATTAAAAAAACTATTACAACTTTTACCAATCTATGGTAAAATGGATTTAAAAAAAGAAAAGTATAAATAAAATCAGGAATTCAAAAAGAAAAAACATTTGAAAACTTAGATAATACATTAAAATGTCTAGAAAAATATCATTTAACACAAATCCCTTCGAGTAAAACATGTTAATAGTTGTCTAACCATTAAAGATACTGGGACTGCAGTCTAACCACTTGTATTGGCTTCTATGATATTTTCCACTCAAATAGTGCATATTTGGTTATTGAAGGCATATAGTCGATTTTTTAAATATAATTACAATTTGACACAAATTATTCCAATCTATAGAAAACAGAAAAAATACTCAATTCTGTTTCCGAGCTTTATATAACCTTTATTTTTAAAACTGACAAAAGCAGTACAAAGAAGGAAAATAATAGGCCAGTTTCAATCATGAACATAGATGCTAAAAATTAAACATAGTATAAGCTAAACAAGTCACCCCAACTATTCTCTAATGTACTGAAATGTTCTAATTTCTTGACCCACTGGGTAGGTCATTGTTCCCACTGAGTGGGTACATTGAGTTTTGTAAACCATTATCTTTTAAGCTGAACAAACATATATTTGTTCAAATATATTTTGTGCACCCTTCCATTTATAGAATATATTTCATAATTTTGTTTTTTTGAGACGGAATCTCACTCTGTCGCCCAGGCTGGAGTGCAGTGGCGCGATCTCGGCTCACTGCAACCTCTGCCTCCCGGGTTCAAGGAATTCTCTCTCAGCCTCCTGAGTAGCTGGGGTTACAGGCAACCACCACCATGCCAAACTAATTTTTGTATTTTTAGTAGAGACGGGGTTTCACCATGTTGGCCAGGCTGGTCTTGAACTCCTGACCTTGTGATCCACCCACCGCGGCCTCCAAAGTGCTGGGATTACAGGCGTGAGCCACCGCGCCCAGCCATATTTCATAATTTAAAAAAAAAAAAAAACACTATTCTCTAGAAACACCTGACACATTCATTCACTCTCATTAAACTTATGTGATGTCCATTGACCCTCTCAGAATTCTGCACTTGGTGCTACACAAAGTGTGATTCAACACCTAGCAGCAGCAGCAGCAGCAACATCACATAGCAACTTGTTAAAAATGAATATTCTGGGCCCCACCACAGACCTACTAAATCCGAATTTCTGGACATCCAACTCAGGAATATGTGTTTCAACAAGCCCACCAGGTTATTTGAAGATTCACTCAAACTTGAGAAACACTGCTCTACGTAACAGTGACAAGCAATAGAGGGGTTACAAGCAAGAGCCTGGGACTTGAGCCCAAGAGAACTTGAGCCAGAGGCAACTTTGCGTTCAAAATCACACCATGGCCTTACCTGCAGCACACATTGCACCATGTTGGGTTTTCCTTCTTTGAAGGACCAGCCTCGCCTTGACCAATCTTATTTCACAGTAAGGATGATAATTTTTCAATGACTCATACCTGAACATCTGTGTTAATTATATGGCTATTGTTCTTCAATTATATTACAAGATTTCTTCTCCACAATGGTCACTGTGGAAGCCACCCAGAATAAACTCGCTGCTGTATCTCTGAGTGAACAGGAAATGTGTTCATTCCAAATTATCCAGGAACAAGAACTCTCTTTAATTCACTGACTAATCAACCGTTTGTGGGAATACTCAAACATCCTCCTCCTTCCTGCCACCTCTCTTTTGTCATTTTCACTCCTCCCCAGAACCCTTGTAAATAAAGGAGAAACAATAGACAGTTACTTTCGAATAGGTTACTCCGGATACCTGCAAATGACTGTGTGGGACTAGAGACCAGAACAGTTGGTCAGAACAAGACATCTTTTAATCATTGATTAAAATGCTCATTTTCTAGATAGCTAAATTAAGCCTTAAGAAAGCTGAATAGTCATCAGTGATAGAATTAAAATAAAACATTTCTTTTTATTTTTATCAGATGTATACTTTCACATAATTTGAAAAGACATATCTTTTTTTTTTTTTTTTTTTTTTTTTGAGACGGAGTCTCGCTCTGTCACCCAGGCTGGAGTGCAGTGGCATTATCTCCGCTCACTGCAAGCTCCGCCTTCCCGGGTTCACGCCATTCTCCTGCCTCAGCCTCCCGAGTAGCTGGGACTACAGGCGCCCGCCACCACGCCCGGCTAATTTTTTGTATTTTTAGTAGAGACGGGGTTTCACCGTGTTAGCCAGGATGGTCTCGATCTCCTGACCTCGTGATCCGCCCGCCTCGGACTCCCAAAGTGCTGGGATTACAGGCGTGAGCCACCACACCCGGCCGGACATATCATTTTTTTAAATATGAAAAACAGTAGCCCCCGATCCAGAGGAAACAATTTTCCTCTCCTTCAGAGGATTCTTTGGAATTTATCACTATATCTCTAAATAATATGAGCATATTGTATTTCTTGATGTCTCGGTTTTAGTGATTGTCTACTGATTTTCTAGTAGGGAAGGTAAAGCTTTAGCTTTCTTTAACCCTCCCCTCACCCCACAGTAAACACACTCTTTCCGTTACTACCACCACCCCCTCATTCACTTAATAGAGTTGCATTGAAATTTCAGCTAGATCAACATTCACTGTTTACATTATCATGACTATGTAAATGTCATTCACAGCTGAGACATGTAGTCAACTATAATTAATTCCATTTCCTGCACAAGCTTTTGTTGATTGGGAATGGGAGAAAGAAGGAGCCAGGTGAGAAGGAACTGCTGTTTGCTTGTTTTTTCTTATTTGCTCATAAGATGAGTATTAAATTTACTTATCATCAATTCAGTTCCAAACTCTGTCACATATCTAAAACTCCCATAAACATATTGTGAAACACAGTGTCAGATAGTCTGTTAACTTCATCTTCTTAAGAAAATATTTGGCTGGCAAGATGGCTGAATAGGAACAGCTCCGGTCTGTAGCTCCCGGCAAGATCAACACAGAAGGCAGATGATTTCTGCATTTCCAACTGAGGTACACAGCTCATCTCATTGGGACTGGTTAAAGAGTGGGTGCAGCCCACAGAGAGTGAGCTGAAGCAGGGTGGGGCATCACCTCACCCAGGAAGCACAAGGGGTCGGGGAACTCCCTCCCCTAGCCAAGGGAAGCCATGAGGGACTGCACCATGAGGAACAGTACATTCTGGCCCAGATACTATGCTTTTCCCACAGTCTTCACAACCCACAGAGCAGGAGATTCCCTCAGGTGCCTACACCACCAGGGCCCTGGGTTTCAAGCACAAAACTGGGCAGCTGTTTGGGCAGACACCAAGCTAGCTGCAGTTTTTTTCATACCCTGGTGGTCCTTGGAATGCCAGCGAGACAGAACCATTTGCTCCCCTGGAAAGGGGTCTGAAGTCTGGAAGCCAGGCGGTCTAGCTCAGGGATCCCACCCCAATGGAGACCAGCAAGCTAAGATCCACTGGCTTGAAATTGTTACTGCCAGCACAGCAGTCTGAAGTCAACTTGGGACACTTGAGCTTGGTGTGGGGAGTGGTGTCCACCATTACTGAGGCTTCAGTAGGTAGTTTTCCCTTCACAGTGTACATAAAGTCTCCAGGAAGTTCAAACTGGGCGGAGCCCACCACAGCTCAGCAAAGCTGCTGTATCCAGTCTGCCTCTCTAGATTCCTCCTCTCTGGGCAGGGCATCTCTGAAAGAAAGGCAGCAGCCCCAGTCAGGGACTTATAGATAAAACTCCCATCTCCCTGGGACAGAGCACCTGGGGGAAGGGACAGCTGTGGGTGCAGCTTTAGCAGACTTAAACATTCCTGCCTGCTGACTCTGAAGAGAGCAGGGGATCTCCCAGCACAGTGCTCAAGCTCTGCTAAGGGACAGACAGCCTCCTCAAGTGGGTCCCTAACCCCCATGCCTACTGACTGGGAGATACCTCCCAGCAGGAGTCGACAGACACCTCATACCGGAGAGCTCTGGCTGGCATCTGGCGGGTGCCCCTCTGGGATGAAGCTTCCAGGGGAAGGAACAGGCAACAATCTTTGCTGTTCTGCAGCCTCCACTGGTGATACCCAAACAGGGTCTGGAGTGGACCTCGAGCAAACTCCAGCAGACCTGCAGCAGAGGGGCCTGACTGTTAGAAGGAAAACTAACAAACAGAAAGAAATAGCATCAACATCAACAAAAAGGACATCCACACAGAAACCGTATCCGAAGTTTACCAACATCAAGACCAAAGGTAGATAAATCCACAAACATAAGGAAAAACCAGCACAAAAAAGCTGAAAATTCCAAAAACCAGAAAACCTCTTCTCCTCTAAAGGATCACAACTCCTCATCAGCAATGGAACAAAACTGGACAGAGAATAAGTTTGATGAATTGACAGAAGTAGGCTTCAGAAGGTGGGAAGTAACAAACTCCTCTGAGCTAAAGGAGCATGTTCTAACCCAAAGCAAGGAAGCTAAAAACCTTGAAAAGAGTTAGATGAATTGCTAACTAGAATAACCAGTTTAGAGAAGGACATAAATGACCTGATGGAGCTGAAAAACACAGCACAATAACTTCATGAAGCATACACAAGTATGAATAGCCAAATCGATGGAGCAGAAGAAAGGATATCAGAGATTGAAGATCAACTTAATGAAATAAAGTGTAAAGACAAGATAGAGAAAAAAGAATGAAAAGGAACAAACAAAGCCTCCAAGAAATATGGGACTATGTGAAAAGACCAAACCTACGTTTGATTGGTGTACCTGAAAGTGACAGGGAGAATGGAACCAAGTTGGAAAACACTCTTCAGGATATTATCCAGGAGAATTCCCCAACCTACCAAGAAAGGCCAACATTCAAATTCAGGAAATACAGAGAACACCACAGAGATACTCCCCAAGAAGAGCAACCCCAAGACATATAATCGTCAGATTCACCAAGGTTGAAATGAAGGAAAAAATGTTAAGGGCAACCAGAGAGAAAGATCAGGTTACCCACAAAGGGAAGCCCATGAGACTAACAGCAGATCTCTCTGCAGAAACCCTACAAACCAGAAGAGAGTGGGGGTGAATATCCAACATTCTTAAAGAATTTTCAACCCAAAATTTCATATCCAGCCAAATTAAGCTTCATAAGCAAAGGAGAAATAAAATCCTTTACAGACAAGCAAATGCTGAAAGATTTTGTCACCACCCGGCCTGCCTTACAAAAGTTCCTAAAGGAAGCATTAAATATGAAAAGGAAAAACCAGTACCAGCAACTGGAGAAATGTACCAAATTGTCAAGACCATTGACACTATGAAGAAACTGCATGAACTAACAGGCAAAATAACCAGTTAGCATCATAATGACAGCATCAAATTCACACATAACAATATTAACCTTAGATGTAACTGGGCTAAATGCCCCAAGTAAGAGATATAGACTGGCAAATTGTATAAAGAGTAAAGACCCATCAGTGTGCTGTATTCAGGAGACCCATCTCATGTACAAAGACTCACATAGGCTCAAAATAAAGGGATGGAGGAATAATTACCAAGCAAATGGAAAGAAAAAAAAAAAAAGCAGGGGTTGCAATACTAGTCTCTGATGAAACAAACTTTAAACCAACAAAGATCAAAAAAGACAAAGAAGGCCATTACACAACGGTAAAGGGATCAATTTGACAAGAAGAGCTAACTATCCTAAATATATATGCACCCAATACAGGAGCACCTAGATTCATAAAGCAAGTTCTTAGAGACCTACAAAGAGACTTAGGCCACCACACAATAATAATGGGAGAATTTAATGCCCCATTGTCAATATTACACAGACCAATGAGACAGAAAATTATTAAGAATATTCAGGACTTGAACTCAGCTCTGGACCAAGTGGACCTAATAGACATCTACAGAACTCTCCACCCCAAATCAACAGAATATACATTCTTCTCAGCACATCGCACTTAACCGAAAATTGACCACATAATTGGAAGTAAAACACTCCTCAGCAAATGTAAAAGAACAGAAATCACAACAAACTGTCTCTCAGACCACAGTGCAATCAAATTAGAACTCAGGATTAAGAAACTGACTCAAAACTGCACAACTACTTGGAAACTGAACAACCCACTCCTGAATGACTACTGGGTAAATAATGAAATGAAGGCAGAAAAAAACAAGCTCTTTGAAACCAATGAGAACAAAGACATAATGTACCAGAATCTCTGGGACACATTTAAAGCAGTGTGTAGAGGGAAATTTATAGCACTAAATACCCACAAGAGAAAGTAGGAAAGATCTAAAATCAACACTCTAATATCCCAATTAAAAGAACTAGAGAAGCAACAGCAAACAAATTCAAAAGCTAGCAGAAGACAAGAAATAACTAAGGTCAGAGTAGAACTGAAAGAGATAGAGACATGAAAAACCCTTCAAAAAAAATCAATGAACCCAGGGGCTGGTTTTTTGTAAAGATTAAAAAATAGACTGCTAGCCAGATTAATAAAGAAGAAAAGAGAGAAGAATCAAATAGACACAATAAAAAATGATAAATGGAATATCACCACTGATCCCACAGAAATACAAACTACCATCAGAGAATACTATAAACACCTCTACACAAATAAGCTAGAAAATTTAGAGGAAATTGATAAATTCCTGGACACATACAACCTCCCAAGGCTAAACCAAGTCTGAATAGACCAATAACAAGTTCTGAAATTGAGGCAGTAATTAATAGCCTACCAACCAAAAAAAGCCCAGGACCAGATGGATTCACAGCCGAATTCTACCAGAGGTACAAAAAGGAGCTGGTATCATTCCTTCTGAAACTATTCCAAACAATAGAAAAAGAGGGACTCCTCCCTAACTCATTTTATGAGGCCAGCATCATTCTGATACCAAAATCTGGAAGAGATACAAAAAAGAAAAAAAAAAGAAAATTTCAGGCCAATATCCCTGACGAACATCGATGCAAAAATCCTCAATAAAATACTGGCAAACCGAATCCAGCAGCACATCAAAAATCTTATCCACTACGATCAAGTTGGCTTCATCCCTGGGATGCAAGGCTGGTTCAACATATGCAAATCAATAAAAGCAATCACATAAACAGAACCAATGACAAAAACCACATGATTAACTCAATAGATGCAGAAAAGGCCTTTGATAAAATTCAACACCCCTTCATGCTAAAAACTCTCAATAAACTAAGTATTGATGGAATGTATCTCAAAATATTAAGAGCTATTTATGACAAACACACAGCCAATATCATACTAAATGGGCAAAAACTGGAAGCATTCCCTTTGAAAACCGGCACAAGACAAGAATGCCCTCTCTCACCACTCCTATTCAACATAGTGTTGTAAGTTGTGGCCAGGGCAATCAGGCAAGAGAAAGAAATAAAGGGTATTCAGACAGGAAAAGAAGAAGTCAAATTGTTTCTGTTTGCAGATGACATGATTATATATTTAGAAAACCCCACCATCTCAGCCCAAAATCTCCTTAAGCTGATAAGCAACTTCGGCAAAGTCTCAGAATACAAACTCAATGTGCAAAAATCACAAGCATTTCTATACAACAGTAACAGACAAACAGAGAGCCAAATCATGAGGGAACTCCTATACATAGTTGCTATTAAGGGAATAAAATACCTAGGAATACAACTTACAAGGGATGTGAAGGGCCTCTTCAAGAAGAACTACAAACCACTGCTCAACAAAATAAGAGAGGACACAAACAAATGGAAAAACATTCCATGGTCATGGATAGCAAGAATCAATATCATGAAAATGGCCATACTGCCCAAAGTATTGTATAGATTCAATGCTATCCCCATCAAGCTACCATTGACTTTCTTCACAGAGTTGGAAAAAACTACTTTAAACCTGATATGGAACCAAAAAAGAGCCCGCATAGCCAAGACAATCCTAAGCAAAAGAACAAAGCAGGAGGCATCACACCACCTGACTTCAAACTATACTACAAGGCTACAGTAACCAAAACAGCATGGACTGGTACCAAAACAGATATATAGACCAATGGAACAGAACAGAGGCCTCAGAAATAACACCACACATCTACAACCATCTGATCTTTGACAAACCTGACAAAAACAAGAAGTGGGGAAAGGATTCCCTATTTAATAAATGGGGTTGGGAAAACTGGCTAGCCATATGCAGAAAACTGAAACTAGACCCCTTCCTTACACCTTATGCAAAAACTAACTTAAGATGGATTAAATACTTAAATGTGAGACCTAAAAACATAAAAATCCTAGAAGAAAACCTAGGCAATATGATTCAGGACATTGGCATGGGCAAAGACTTCATATCTAAAACACCAAAGCAATGGCAACAAAAGCCAAAATTGACAAATGGGATCTAATTAAACTAAAGAGCTTCTGCACAGCAAAAAAAAAAAACTATCATCAGAGTGAACAGGCAACCTATCCATCTGACAAAGGGCTAATATTCAGAATCTACAAGGAACTTCAACAAATTTACAAGAAAAAAAACCAACAACCCTGTCAAAAAGTGGGCAAAGGATATGAACAGACACTTCTCAAAAGAAGACATTTATGCAGCCAACAAACATATTTTTAAAAAGCTCATCATCACTGGTCATTAGAGAAATGCAAATCAAAACTACAATGAGATATCATCTCATGCCAGTTAGTATGGTGATAATTAAAAAGTCAGGAAACAACAGATGCTGGAGAGGATGTGGAGAAATAGGAACACTTTTACACTGTTGGTGGGAGTATAAATTAGTTCAACATTGTGGAAGACAGTGTGGCAATATCTCAAGGATCTATAACCAGAAATACCATTTGACCCAGCAATCCCATTACTGGGTATATACCCAAAGGGTTATAAATCATTCTACTATAAATCATTCTACTATAAAGACACATGCATACATATGTTTATTGCAGCACTATTCATGATAGCAAAGACGTGGAACCAACCGAAGTACCCATCAATGATAGACTGGATAAAGAAAAGGTGGCACATATACACCATGGAATACTATGCAGCCATAAAAAAGAATGAGTTCATGTCCTTTGCAGGGGCATGGATGAAGCTGCAAACCATCATTCTCAGCAAACTCACTAACACAGGAACAGAAAACCAAACACCGCATGTTCTCACTCGTAAGTGGGAGTTGTACAATGAGAACACATGGACACAGGGAGGGGATTATCACACACTGGAGCCTGTTGCGGGGTTGGGGGCTAGGGGAGGGATAGCATTAGGAGAAATACCTAATGTAAATGACGGGTTGATGGGTGCAGCAAACCACCATGGCACATGTATACCTATGTAACAAACGTGTGTCTGCACATGTATCCCAGAACTTGAGTATAATTTTTAAAAAAAGAAAGAAAAAGAAAAAGAAAATATTTTCTGGATCTTTGTGATTTGCTTAATTCTGGACATTGTCCTCTATGCCTAATATTGAGCTATTGTCCTGAGATCTCTCTTCATTCATTCTGAAGAGTCTTTCCCAACCTCTTGCATTAAATCTCCTGCTTCTTTTTTTTTTTTTTTTTTTTTTTTTTAAGAGTCTCGTCATTCACTGCAGCTTCGACTTCCTGGGCTCAACCCATCCTCCCACCTCAGCCTCCTGAGTATCTGGGACTACAGGCACATGCCATTATGCCCAACTAGTTTTTGTATTTTTGTAGAGATGAAGTTTCACCATGTTTCCCAGGCAGTGTCCAATTCCTGGGCTCAAGTGATCCATCCTCTTCAGCCTCCCTAAGTGCTTAGATTATAGGTGTGAGCCACTCTACTTAGCTAAATCTCCTGTTTCTTATTTCCCATGTTTTTCTCCTTTTTTAGTTTACTCCATTACGATGGGTCATATCCAACAATAAATCTCTGAGATCATATTCAGCAGTAAATCTATGAGAATCTCATAGAAGATAAAAATGTTCATACCTTGAATATCAGAATTTCAAAATTCTATTCTCATATTTGCTTATGAATTTCCCCAAGTATAAAATTCTAGGTTAAGAATTAATTTTCCTCAAAACTTTTTAAGGTATTTTTCCGGTCTATTCTAGCCTCTGTTGTTACTACTGAAAAATCAATAAGTACCCTAATTTTTCACCTTTTGCATGTGACTGTGTTTGTTTGTTTTCCATTTCCGGGAGTTTTTAGAACTTCTTTGTTTCCCCAGTATTATAAAATGATGTACATTGGAGTCAATCTACTTTTAATCCATTCTGCTGAGCAGCCTATGGATCCTTTTAACCTGGAAACTCTAACCTTCAGTTCTAGAAATTTGTCTTTAATTATATGGGTGGTGTATTAGTCCATTTTCAACTGCTATAAAGAAATACTTGAGACTGGGTAATTTATAAAGGAAAGAGGTTTAATTGACTCACAGCTCTGCATGGCTGGAGAGGCCTCAGGAAATGTACAGTCATGGCGGAAGTCAAAGAAGAAGCAAGTACCTTCTTCACAAGGTGGCAGGAAAGAGAGAGTGTGAAGGGGGGAGACCCCTTTATAAAACCATCACAGTTCATGAGAACTCACTCACTATCACAAGAACAGCATGGGGGAAACTGCCCTCATGATCCAATCAGCACGGGGGAAACCGCCCTCATGATCCAGTCATCTCCCACCAAGTCCCTTCCCCAGCCTATGGGGATTACAATTTGGATTACAATTCAAAATGAGATTTGGGTGGGGACACAGCTAAACCATATCAGGCAGTGATTTCCTCTGTTCTATTTTCATTCTTTTCTTCCTCTCCCTTTGAAACTCTCGATATAAAGACATTGAATCTCATGATCTGGTCCTCTAATTTTATTATATTTTCTCTTCCCTTTTTCATATTTTCCTTTTGTTCAACTTTTATAGAGATTTCTTTAATTTTATCTTCCCACTGTTCCATTGACCTTCTCATTTCTGTTATTGTATTTTTAATTTCTAAGAGTTCCCAATTGTCCCCTTTTAAAGAATCCTGTTTGTGTTTCATGAATGCAATATTATCTTATGTTTCTCTGCGGACCCTAATGATGATTTTTTAAGTACCCTTTCCTCGGAAAAATTTTCTTTTCTCCTAAGTTGATTTTTTTCTGTGTGTTTGTTTTGTCTCTCTGTTTCATGATGAAATCTTTTCTCAGCTAGTTGATGACCTTTTCTGCCTATTCATTTTTAAGAGTGGAGCCCTAAAGGAGCTGACTGGAAGTTCTGAGCCTGTGATTGGGACTTGACTACTATGGGTTTCACTGTAGCTATTAATCTAGCTGGGCCTTGGAGCTCCTTCTCCTCCTTGGAGCTCCCTCTCCTCCTTGGAGCTCCCTCTCCTCTATTGTCAGTACCATTACTTCTTATTCTTGGTCTGGTTGAGTTCCTAGAGAAGAATCTTCTAGTCTCCTATCTACAAGATATAGGTCTGCCTGTCAAAATTTTGAGAAGTGAGTGTACAAGAGGTCTGGGGTGGTCTCAGTACTCAGGATGTAAATATTCGCTTAATTCCTCTGTTTTCAGCTCAACTGTATTGACAAATCCTATATTCAGAATGTAAATATTTGCTTAATTCCTGTTTTCAACTCTATTGACAAATCCTAGTGCAGAGACCGTCTATTTTACAGTCTCCAGTGGGCAATTTTCCTCAGCTTTCTTCCAAAGTGAGTTGGGTGGAAAACAATTGTTAAGCATATGGACTGGGAAAGGGGGTCAAATTGCTTTTTCAACAGACTCTAAATTGACGCTATTTTATTTAGCACTACCTCCCCTCTTCCAGGAGTGCCCATGTACCAGTTCCTCAAGCTTTTAGAAGTCCTGTGGTGTAAATCAGATTTCTTCTTGGCTTTTCCACTGCTGGCTTAAGATTCAGCTTTCTCAAATATTTCAAATTGTGCTGATATTCTCGCTCATTTTTTGTCATTTTATATTTACATATTTCTCCTCAAAAAAATCCATTTATTACCATTTTATGAGATGTTTAAAGGAAGTAAAAGTGTGTGCCCAATTCACCATCTTGACCCAAAAGTCCCAGAAATAAAATCCACACCAAAGTTCTTCATGCATCAAAAGGTAAAAGAATTTCGATGATTATCTAGAGAATTTAATCAACATTAAAACATCAAAGATTCATCAAAAAACTACAAATAGAACTACCACATAACCTAGCAATCCCACTACTGGTCATTTTTCCAGCAGAAAGAAAATCAGTATATCAAAGAGAAATCTGTACCCCACATTTATTACAGCACTATTCACAATAACTAAGACACCAAATCAACCTTGGTGTCCAACAATAGATGAATTTTTAAAATGTGGTATATATATAAAATGGAATATTATTTAGCCATTAAAAAGAATGAAATCCTGTCATTTGTGGCACCATGGATGAAATGAGAAGACATTATGGTAAGTGAAAAAAGCCAGGAACAGAAAATTAAACACTGCCCGTTCTCATGCATATGTGGAAGCTAAAAAAGTTGATCTCATAAAAGTAAAAAGTAGAACAGAGAATACTAGAGGCTGGGAAGGGTGGAGGGAAGGGGGTGTAGGGAGAGATTTATTAAAGGACACAAAATTACAAGAATGTAGGAGAAATCAGTTCTAGTGTTCTATACCACTGTAGGATAACTATAGTTAACAATAATATATTATATAGTTTCAAATAGCTAGAAGGAGAATACTGAATGTTCCCAAAAAAAGGCATAAGTAATTGAGATGATGGATATGCTAATTACTCTGATTTGATCACTGTACATTATATGTTTTAAAATATCACTATGTTGCCCATGAATATGTATAATTATTATGTTAATTAAAAATTTTTTAAGCCATGTGCTGTGGCTCATACCTGTAATCCCAGCTACTCGGGAGGCTGAGGCAGGAGGATCACTTGAGGCTAAGGGTTGAAGACCAGCCAGGGCAACATAGCAAGAACCACCTCTAAATAAATAAATGAATAATTTTAAAAATAAATAATCAACAGAGTAAAAAATCAAAATTAAATATTTTTTTAAAAAGTAAAAAGTCAAAGAAAAGGCAGAAGAAATCATTAATTCAATTACTTTGAAAAACTGTTGGCAATAAATTTTGGATATTACACCAAAAGCATGAGCAACAAAAGCAAAAATAAACAAGTGGGACTACCTCAAATGGAAAAGTTTCTGCACAACAAAGGAAACAATCAACAATATGAAAAGGCAACCTACAGAATAAAAAAAATTTGCAAACCATATAGCTGATAAAGAGTTAATATCCAAAATATATAAAGAACTCATTTCAACAACAAAAAAAAACTAATGATCAAATTAAAAAATGGACAACACACCTAAATAGACACTTTTCCAAAGAAGATGTAAAAATAGCCAATGATACATGACAAAATACTCAACATCATTAATTATCAGGGAAATGCTAATCAAAATCATAATGAGATATCACCTGACACTTGTTAGGATGGTTATTATCAGAAAGACAAAATGTAACAACTAATGGGAGGGATGTGGAGAAAAGAGAACCCTTATACATTGTTGGGAGAAATGCAAATTGGTACAGCCATTACAGGAAACAGTATGGAGGTTCCTCAAAATATTAGAAATAGAACCACCATATGATCCAGCAATCCCACTTCTGGGTATATATCCAAAGAAAATAAAATCACTATCTATGCATTGCCATGTACATTACTGCATGGTCTCACTTACACGTGGACTTTTAAAAAGTCAAACACATAGAAACAGAGCACAAGGATGGTTACTATCGACTGGGGGGATAGGAGAAACAGGAAAATGTTGGTTAAAGGGTATAAGATGAATAACTTCTGTAGACCTAGTGTACAGCATGGTGATTAGAGTTAAAATAATATATACTTGAAATTGGTTAAGGTAAGTAGATCTTAAGTATTCTTATCACCAAAGAAAGCTAACTACAGGAAGTGATAAATATGTTAATTAGCTTGATATGTAATCATTTCACAATGTATACATATGTGAAAATATCACATTGTATACCTATCTACAATTTTTATTATGAACTATACTTCAACAAAGCTGGAAAGGAAAATTATTTGCCAATATCGGCAATAACTGAATATACCCAAAATCTATTCTACTTCTACCTGTACATGCAATGAAAGTAGGTACATATGTGCATCAAAAAGCATATGCAAAATTTTCCACAGTAGCACTATTTATATTAGCCAAATACTGGGATCAACCACAATGCCCATCATCAGTGAAATGTATGATAAATTGCAGTATATTCATGGAATATGCACAATATATACACAAGGGAATACTATAAAAGTATTGCTGTATTTAAGAACACAAACATAATGTTGAAGGAAAAAAGGCATGTACTACAAAGCACATGTTATAAAATTCGATTTCTGTCAAGTTCGAAAGTATTCTATGGTGATAGAGGTTATAAAAGCATCCACCTTTGAGAAAGAAAATAATGACTGGGAGCAGATATGAAGAAGGCTTCTGGGGAGCTGGTAATTCCCTGGTCTGAGAGGTGGTTCCATAAATGTGTTCCCTTTCTATAAATGCATCAACTGTGCACTTCAGATTTGCTCATTTTTCTATGTTAGGCTTCAATTAAAAAGGTTCCTTCAAAAAAAATTACCAGAAGAAAGGGCAAACCACTAAAGTGATTCATTCGTTACCAAATTCTCTGATTCAAATAGTTTATTAGATTCAAATGTCAGATTTGCCACTTATTAGAATGTGACTTTAAGTAAGGCATATAAATTCTTCTATAAAATTAATATTCAGTCACTCATTCATCCAACAAAAGTGTATTGAGTGCCTCCTATTATATGCACTTGGGATATAGCAATGAACACAAAACAACCAAATCCTTACCCTCATAGAACAAATATTCTGAAGGGAAAGAAAAAAATGACTGTTCTACCTACCTAACATAATTTCTGTGAATCTCAAGAGAGATTATGCTAAGCACTTGCTATTCAAAGAGTGGTTTGTGTACCAGCAATATCAGCACCACCTGGGAATTGGTTAAAAAGGCAACTGCAGGCCTACTCTGGACCTGATGAAACAGTATTCTCACTTTAACAAGATCCCCAGGTAATCAGTGTGTACACTGAAGTTTGAGAAGCACTGCCATAATACCTTGTGAATCATAAAATGCTGTCAAATGTAGGTTATTATTATTATTAGTCATGCTCACCGTGAAACTGGCTCAAACCTGCTGGGTAGTTACATTTCTATTCCAGCAAATAAGGGATATGAGGGTAAAAAAAACACATGTGTACTCCCATTCTAAAGGGTGTTCTATTTCCAGGACATGTTCCAGGAGTGCTTTCTTTCTGTTGTTTGTTTTTTAAGTCAGTCTCAATTCTCCAAGTCAATAGACCCCTCCATCAAAAGCCCTGATAACGAAAATGCTATTGGTGAACCTAATTGCTGGGTTTTTCAATGGGTGCAACACCATTTCTTGGTAATCTAACAGTGAACCTAGGAAGAGTACTTTGATAAAGTAATAAAATGTTGAACAATACAGACTTCAGATTTACAGAGTTTTATTGGCATGTTAGTGTATCCCAGATTTATTTTACATCCTTCATCTCCTGACACGCAGAGCTAGCTCAGTGTTTTCCTGCAGGCTGTTTGGTGGATCTCTAATTAGTCTTGTTCCAACAGCACTTTTGTGGAAGTGAGAACTATTGTCCTGGAAATTTAGGACTCATCAGGCCTTCAACAACTATCTTAGATAAGAAAAGATATTTTGTCAAATTGTCCCTATGGTAGTGTTACTCAAAACTTAATGTGTAGATAAATCACCTAGAAATCATATTAAAATACAGTTTTGGATTCACTAGGAGTGGGGTGGGGCTCAAAATTCTTCATTTTGAATATGCTCTTACTTAATACCGATGTTACTAATTCCCAGACCATACTTTGAGTAGCAAGGTCTTATCCTTCAGGAACTAAAGAAAAACAAACAGTAATTTTGAACCACAAGGCTCCTCCAACATACACAGAAATGTCTTCTGAAAACCAATGTCTAGCAAACCTGTGTAAGTTAATTTACTGTTTTGTTTTTGTTTTTGTTTTTGTTTTGTTTTGTTTTTGAGACAGGGTTTTGCTCTGTCACCCAGGCTGGAGTGCAATGGCATGATCATGGCTCACTGCAGCCTTGACCTCCTGGACCCGAGCAATACTTCCACCTCAGCCTCACAAGTACCTGGGACCACAGGTGTGCACCACCACATGCCCAGCTAATTTTTGTATTTTTTTTATAGAGACAAGGTTTCCCCATGTTGCTCAGGCTGGTCTCAAACTCTTAAGCTCAAGCAATCCATCCACCTCAGCCTTCCAAAGTGCTGGTATTACAGATGTGAGACACCACACCCAGCCAACTTACTGGTTCTTTAGAAATTTTGAAATTAAAAGAGCCACATATTTAGATATAACTATATAAAAACTGGAAGTGCACTAAAATGTTAAAATTGTGTTTTCTTATTTCTGCATTCTAGATTTTCTAAAAAATATAATTAAATTTTGTAATAAAAACAATAAATATTAGTTTTTAAATTTTTTTTTTTTTTTTTTTTTTTTTTTTTTTACAAATTAACCTTATCCCACACTATACACATTGAAGACTAGGTTTAATAAACAGTTATTGGAGGGGCAGCTGGCAAGATGGCCAAATAGGAACAGCTCCAGTCTGCAGATCCCAGCGAGATCAATGCAGAAGGCAGATGATTTCTGCATTTCCAACTGAGGTACCCTGTTCATCTTACTGGGACTCATTGGACAGTGGGTGCAGCCCACAAAGGATGAGCCAAAGCAGGGTGGGGTGTTGCCTCATCCTGGAAGCACGAGGGGTCGGGGAATTCTCTCCCCTACCCAAAGGAAGCCTTGAGGGACTGTGCCCTAAGGAATGGTGCACTCCGGCCCCGATACTATGCTTTTCCCACAGTCTTCGCAATCCACAGACCAGCAGATTCCCTCCAGTGCCTATGCCACCAGGGCCCTGGGTTTCAAGCACAAAACTGGGCAGCCGTCTGGGCAGACACCAAGCCAGCTGCAGGGGCTGAAGCCAGAGAGCCACGTGATCTGGCTTGACTGGTCCCACCCACATGGAGCCCAACAAGGTAAGATCCACTGGCTTGAAATTCTTGCTACCAGCACAGCAGTCTGAGGTTGACATGGGAGGCTCAAGCTTGGTGAGGGGAGGGGCATCCGCCAATGCCGACGCTTGAGTAGGCGATTTTACCCTCACAGTGAGTGTAAACAAAACCACCAGGAAGTTCGAACTTGGCAGAGCCCACCCCAGCTCAGCAAGGCCACTGTGGCCAGACTGCCTCTCTATATTCCTCCTCTCTGGGCAGGGTATCTCTGAAAAAAAGGCAGCAGCCCCTGTCAGGAAAGCCCCCATCTCCCTGGGACAAAGCACCTGGGAGAAAGGGCAGCTGTGGGCACAGCTTCAACAGACTTAAACGTCCCTGCCTGATGACCCTGAAGAGAGCAGCAGATCTCCCAGCATAGCGCTTGAGCTCTGCTAAGGGACAGACTGCCTCCTCAAGTGGGTCCCTGACCCCCGTGTATCCTGACTGGGAGACACCTCCCAGTAGGTGCCCACAGACACCTCATGCAGGAGAGCTCTAGCTGGCATCTGGCAGGTGCCCCTCTGGGATGAAGCTTCCAGAGGAAGAAATAGGCAGCAATATTTGTTCTGCAGCCTCCGCTGGTGATACCCTGGCAAACAGGGTCTGGAGTGGACCTCCAGCAAACTCTAGCAGACCTGCAGCAGAGGGGCCTGACTGTTGAAAGAAAATTAACAAACAGAAAGAAATAGCATCAACATCAACAACAACAACAACAACAACAACAACAACAAAATGTTCACTCAAAAGACCCCATCTGAAGGTCACCAACATCAAAGACCAAAGGTAGATAAATCCATGAAGATGGGGAGAGACCAGCGCAAAAAGACTGAAAATTCCAAAAACCAGAACACCTCTTCTCCTCCAAAGGATCACAACTCCTCGCCAGCAGGGAACAAAATGGACAGAGAATGAGTTTGACGAATTGAAAGAAGTAGGCTTCAGAAGGTGGGAAATAACAAATTCCTCTGAGCTAAAGGAGCATGTTCTAACCAAATGCAAGAAAGCTAAGAACCTTGAAAAAAAGGTTAGAGGAACTGCTAACTAGAATAACTAGTTTAGAGAAGAACATAAATTACCTGATGGAGCTGAAAAACACAGCACGAGAACTTCTTGAAGCATACACAACTATCAATAACTGAATAAATCAAGTGGAAGAAAGGATATCAGAGGTTGAAGATCAACTTAATGAAATTAAGTGAGAAGACAAGATCAGAGAAAAAAGAATGACAAGGAATGAACAAAGCCTCCAAGAAATATGGGACTATGTGGAAAGACCAAGTCTCCATTTGATTGGTGAACCTGAAAGTGACAGGGAACCAAGTTAGAAAACACTCTTCAGGACATTATCCAGGAGAACGTCCCCAACCTAGCAAAGCAGGCCAACATTCAAATTCAGGAAATACAGAGAACACCACAAAGATACTCTCAGAAGAGCAACCCCAAGACACATAATCATCAGATTCGCTAAGGCTGAAATGTAGGAAAAAATGTTAAGGGCAGCCAGAGAGAAAGGTCGGGTTATCCACAAAGGGAAGCTCATCAGACTAACAGCAGATCTCTCTGCAGAAACCCTACAAGCCAGAAGAGAGTGGGGGCCGATATTCAACATTCTTAAAGAATTTTGAACCCAGAATTTCATATCCATCCAAACTAAGTTTCATAAGAAGCGAAGGAGAAATAAAATCCTTTATAGACAAGCAAATGCTGAGAGATTTTGTCACCACCAGGCCTGCCTCACAAGAGCTCCTGAAGGAAGCACTAAACATGGAAAGGAACAACTGGTACCAGCCACTGCAAAAACATACCAAATTGTAAAGACCATCGATGCTATGAAGAAACTTCATCAACTAATGGACAAAATAACCAGCTAGGATCATAATGACAGGATCAAATTCACACATAACGATATTAACCTTAGATGTAAATGGGCTAAATGCGCCAGTTAAAAGACACAGACTGGCAAATTGGATAAAGAGTCAAGACCCATCAGTGTGCTGTATTCAGGACACTCATCTCATGTACAAAGACACACATAGTTTCAAAATAAGGGATGGAAGAATATTTACGATGCAAATGCATAACAAAAAAAAAAAAGCAGGGGTTGCAATCCTAGTCTCTGATAAAACAGACTTTAAACCAACAAAGATCAAAAAAGACAAAGAAGGGCATTACATAATGGTAAAGGGATCAATTCAACAAGAAGAGCTAACTATCCCAAGTATATATGCACCCACTACAGGAACACCCAAATTCATAAAGCAAGTTCTTAGAGACCTACAAAAAGACTTAGAGTCCTACACAGTAATAGTTGGAGACTTTGACACCCCATTGTCAATATTAGACAGATCAACAAGACAGAAAATTAACAAGGATATTCAGGACTTGAACTCACCTCTGGACCAAGAAGACCTAATAGACATCTACAGAACTCTCCACCCCAAATCAACAGAATATACATTCTTCTCAGCACCTCATCACACTTGTTCTAAAATTGACGATATAATTGGAACTAAAACACTCCACGGCAAATGCTAAAGAATGGAAATCATAACAGGCTCTCAGATCACAGTGCAATTAAATTAGAGCTCAGAATTAAGAAACTGACTCAAAACTGCACAACTACGTGGAAACTGAACAACCTGCTCCTGAATGACTACTGGGTAAATAATGAAATTAAGGCAGAAATAAAGATGCTGTTTGAAACCAATGAGAGCAAAGACACAATGTACCAGAATCTCTGGTATACATTTAAAGGAGTGTTTAGAGGGAAATTTATAGCACTAAATGCCCACAGAAGAAAGCTAGAAAGATCTAAAATTGGCAACCTAACATCACAATTAAAAGAACTAAAGAAGCAACAGCAAAAAAATTCAAAAACTAGCAGAAGACAAGAAATAACTAGGACCAGAGCAGAACTGAAGGAGATAGAGACACAAAAACCCCTTCAAAAAAATCAACGAATCCAGGAGCTGGCTTTTTGAAAAGATCGACAAAATAGACAGACCACTAGCCAGACTAATAAAGAAGAAAAGAGAGAAGAGTCAAACAGATGCAATTAAAAATGATAAAGGGGATATCACCACTGATCTCACAGAAATACAAACTACCAGTAGAGAACACTATAAACACCTCTATGCAAATAAACTAGAAAATCAAAGAAATGGATAAATTTCTGGACACATACACCCTCCCAAGTCTAAACCAGAAAGAAGTTGAATCCCTGAATAGACCAATAACAAGTTCTGAAATTGAGGCAGTAATTAATAATTACTGCAGTAATTGAGGCAGTAATTAATAGCCTACCAATCAAAAAAGTCCAGGAGCAGATGGATTCACAGCCAAATTCTACCAGAGGTACAAAAAGGAGCTGGTACCATTACTTCTGAAACAATTCCAATCAATAGAAAAAGAGGGAATTCTCCCTAACTCATTTTATGAGGCCAGCATCATTCTGATACCAAAACCTGGAAGAGACACACACAAAAAAAAGAAAATTTCAGGCCAATATCCCTGACGAACATCAGTGCAAAAATCCTCAATAAAATACTGGCAAACAAAATCTAGCAGCACATCAAAAAGCTTATCCACCACGATCAAGTTGGCTTCATACCTGGCATGCAAGTCTGGTTCAACATACGCAAATCAATAAACATAATCCATCACATAAAAAGAATCGATGACAAAAACTGCATGATTAACTCAATAGATGCAGAAAAGGCCTTCAATCAAATTCAACACCCTTCATGCTAAAAACTCTCAATAAACTAGGTATTGATGGAACATATCTCAAAATAATAAGAGCTATTTATGACGGACCCACAGCCAATATCATACTGAATGGGCAAAAACTGGAAGCATTCCCTTTGAAAACCAGCACAAGACAAGGATGCCCTCTCTCACCACTCCTATTCAACATAGTATTGGAAGTTCTGACCAGGGCAATCAGGCAAGAGAAAGAAATAAAGCGTATTCAAATAGGAAGAGAGGAAGTCAAATTGTCTCTGTTTGCAGATAACATGATTGTATATTTAGAAAATCCCATCATCTCAGCCCAAAATCTCCTTAAGTTCATAAGCAACTTCAGCAAAGTCTCAGGATACAAAATCAATGTGCAAATATCACAAGCATTCCTATACACCAATAACAGACAAACAGAGAGCCAAATCATGAGTGAACTCCCATTCACAATTCGTACAAAGAGAATAAAATACCTAGGAATACAACTTACAATGGATGTAAAGGACCTCTTCATGGAGAAGTACAAACCACTGCTCAAGGAAATAAGAGAGGACACAAATAAATGGAAAAACATTCCATGCTTATGGATAGAAAGAATCAGTATTGTGAAAATGGCCATACTGCCCAAAGTATTGTATAGATTCAATGCTATCCCCATAAAGCTACCATTGACTTTCTTCACAGAATTGGAAAAAACTACTTTAAAGTTCATATGGAACCAAAAAACAGCGCATATAGCCAAGACAATCCTAAGCAAAAAGAACAAAGCTGGAGGCATCACGTTACCTGACTTCAAGCTATACTACAATGCTACAGTAACCAAGACAGCATGGTACTGGTACCAAAACAGAATAGAAGCCTCAGAAATAATACCACACGTTTACAACCATCTGATCTTTGACAAACCTGACAAAAACAAGCAAAGGGGAAAGGATTCCCTATTTAATAAATGGTGTGGGGAAAACTAGTTAACCATATGCAGAAAACTGAAACTGGACCCCTTCCTTACACCTTATACAAAAACTAACTTAAGATGGATTAAAGACTTGAAAGTAAGGCCTAAAACCATAAATACCCTAGAAGAAAACTTAGGGAATACCATTCAGGACATAGGCATATTCAAAGACTTCATGTCTAAAACACCAAAAGCAATGGCAGCACAAACCAAAATTGACAAAGGGGATCTAATTAAACTAAAGAGTTTCTGCACAGCCAAAGAAACTATCATCAGAGTGAACACGCAACCTACAGAATGGGAAAAAATTTTTGCAATCTATCCATCATCTGACAAAGAGTTAATATCCAGAATCTACAAAGAACTTAAACAAATTTACAAGAAAAGAAAAACCCCTCAAAAAGTGTGTGAAGGATATGAACAGACACTTCTCAAAAGAAGACATTTATGCAGCCAACAAACATATGAAAAAAACCTCATCATCACTGGTCATTAGAGAAATGCAAATCAAAACCACAATGAGATACCATCCATGCCAGTTAGAATGGCAATCATTACAAAGTCGGGAAACAACAGATGCTAGAGATGATATGGAGAAATGGAATGCTTTTACACTGTTGGTGGGAGTATAAATTAGTTCAACCATTGTAGAAGACAGTGTGGCGATTTCTCAAGGATTGATAACTAGAAATACCATTTGACCCAGCAATCCTATTACTGGGTATATACCCAAAGGATTATAAATCATTCTACTATAAAGACACATGCACACATGTTTAATGTGGCACTATTCACAATAGCAAAGCCTTGAAACCAACCCAAATGCCCATCAATGATAGACTGGATAAGGAAAATGTGGCACATATACACTATGGAATACTATACAGCCGTTAAAAAATGATGAGTTCGTGTCCTTTGCAGGGACATGGATGAAGCTGGAAACCATTATTCTCAGCAAACTACCACAAGAACAGAAAACCAAACACTGCACATTCTCACTCATAAGTGGGAGTTGAACAACAAGAACACATGGACACAGAGAGGGGAACATCACACACTAAGGCCTGTCAGGGGGGTTGGTGGTTAGGGGAGGGATAGCATTAGGAGAAATGCCTAATGTAGATGACGGGTTGATGGGTGCAGCAAACCACCATGGCATGTGTATACCTATGTAACAAAACTGCACGTTCTGCACATGTACCCCAGAACTTAAAGTATAATTTAAAAAAAAAAAAAAGTTGGCCGGGCGCGGTGGCTCACGCCTGTAATTCCAGCACTTTGGGAGGCCGAGGCGGGCAGATCACGAGGTCAGGAGATCGAGACCATCCTGGCTAACACGGTGAAACCCCGTCTCTACTAAAAATACAAAAAATTAGCCGGGCACGGTGGCCGACACCTGTAGTCCCAGCTACTCGGGAGGCTGAGGCAGGAGAATGGTGAGAACCTGGGAGGCGGAGCTTGTAGTGAACCGAGATCATGCCACTGCACTCCAGCCTGGGCGAAAGAGCGAGACTCTGTCTCAAAAAAAAAAAATTTTTTTTTTGGAAGAAAGTGTGGCTATTCTTCAAGGATCTAGAACCAGAAATACCATTTAACCCAGTAATCCCATTACTGGGTATGTACTTGGGTAATCCTTTGGAGGATTATAAATAATGCTACTATAAAGACACATGCACACGTATGTTTATTGCAGCACTGTTCACAATAGCAAAGACTTGGAACCAACCCAAATGTTCATCAGTAATAGACTAGATAAAGAAAACGTGGCACATATACACCATGGAATAATATGCAGCCATAAAAAAGGATGAGTTCATGTCCTTTGCGGGGACATGGATGAAGCTGGAAACCATCATTCTCAGCAAACTAACACAAAAACCACATGTTCTCACTCTTAAGTGCAAGTTGAACAATGAGAACACACAGACACAGGGAGGGGAACATCATACACTGGGGCCTGTCTGGGGGTGGGGGGGTTAGGGGAGGTATAGCAAGCATTAGGAGAAATACCTGATGTAGATGACAGGTTGATGGGTGCAGCAAACCACCATGGCACGTGTATACCTATGTAACAAACCTGCATGTCCTGCACACGTATCCCAGAACTTAAAGTATAATTTAAAAAAAAAACAAAAAAAGGTTTTGGTTTCTCCACAAATATCACAGTGTAACATATATTCAGGTTCTCTCTGACTCTTTCTCTCTGTCCATCCTTCCACCAATAACTGGTTCATAGTGGGCAGCTCTGAGCACTACAAGAGGTCAAGTTATAATGGGCTCCAAATGTATTCAACAGTACATTTTCCAAAGTAAAGAATTGCTTTTTTGGCTTTTGGTTTTACCATCTTAATGGTGAAACTGTATGTGGATTCATTAAAAGTAAATAACTGCTACTCTCTAAGAGTCTATAATGATGAAAAAAGTCTTCATTAGAAAAAATTGACTGGCCAGAGACAGCGGCTCACACCTGTAATCCCAGCACTTCGGGAGGCTGAGGTGGGCAGATCACCTGATGTCAGTAGTTCAAGACCAGCCTGGCCAACATAGTGAAACCCCATCTCTACTAAAAATACAAAAATTAGCCAGGTGTGGTAGCGCACACACCTGCAATCCCAGCTACTTCAGAGGCTGAGGCAGGAGAATCACTTGAACCCGGGAAGCAGAGGCTGCAGTGAGCCGAGATCACACCACTGTACTCCAGTCTGAGCAACAGAGATTCCACCTCAAAAAAAAAAAAAAGAAAAAAGAAAGAAAGAAAAGAAAAATCTGGACTTCCCAGAAGCATGTTGTGAGTGCTTTCTTTGATTAATAATTTACCTTAAAGCAATTCAAAGACAAAACTGGTTCATTTTCAAATTCACATCATTGTTGATGATCCAGTCTTACAACCCAGTAGAAAAAATGCCACAAGAGTGGCAAGGCGGTCTGAGCAGAGCTTGTCCTACCCACTACCTTCCACTACCTCTAATCATACTCAGCATTTCTTGAGCACTTATCACACATCAGGGACTACATTAAACATGTTAGAGGAATTATCTCAATTAATAGTCACAACAACCTGTTTTCCCTACTTTATAGATGAGAAAACATTAGAGAGGTTAAGTAACTTGCCTACGGATATATAATAAGTGGTAAACAAGACAGGATGTGACTGATTCCAGGCAATATGTGTCTCAATGGCACTTTTACAAGCCAGGGAGCATATCAAAAATGCAGTGTTTACTAAGTCACCTCATATTTCCTTTCTGAATCAACCCCAAACTTATTCATTATGCTTATCCATTAATTGTTTTGTAGCCACTAATTAGCCGTAGCTTGTCCACTGAGAGCTTGACAGACTCATCTGTTTTCCAAATTGACTGTATATGGATTTTTAGAATTTTCTCATTTTAAAATAAAAATTGAGTAGATATGCTCACAGAGGGATTGAAGTTCTATTATCACCAATATTCCATATGTTATTGGGTTTTCAATCTCATTTTGTCTTAATTTTTCTCATTTGTGTTGCCCTTGAAGTTGTAACTTTTAGGGCTTAGGGGCCATGTCTTTTTGTTTGAAAACAAAAGAGCTTCAGAATAAAAGATTGAAAGATTAAAAAAAACTGTTAGCAATGGGTGCTTCTGGGTTAATGGGATTGTGCATAACTTTTTTATTTCTGTATTTTCCAATTTCCAAATTTTCCACGAAGTTCTTATAGCTAGAGAAAAGTATTATTTTAAATAATTTTAACTTCTCTTGTCTATGACAATATATGTTGATTTCCATAAAATGCCTCATTAACACTGAAAATAATCTAAACCCTGGTATCAGTAATAAATAGAAGTAAAATTCTTAGATTCATCCAAGGCAAGGGCTGCATGTGCTGGAGGCCTAGTGAGAGGGAGCCACTCCAACAGAAGAAAGGAGAAAAGTTGGAAGCAGAGAATTTTAGTGCCCTCATCATTGCTCCCCTGAATTCAAGCGGCCCAGGTTCATAAACCCACAGAGTGCTTTCTACAGGTCCACACAATAAAACCTTACAGCACCCTATATGACAGGTGGGCTCTATAGCAAAAATGTGACTTATCACCTGCCTGGAGCACAGAGCCATTCACAGTCCCAGAGACGGTTTTTCTAGGCAGTGAAGTGGTTCTGAGATTCTGTCTAGGATACTTTTAAGCACAGACTCAGAAATAACAGGTATTTAATGAAGGTAGTCAATACTAGAAAGGTTCCTTCCATCTCAGAGAAAAAACTTGGAAGCTAGAAAGACTTAGGTTTTTAAACAGGGATTGGTTTCTCTGGCATTGCAGATATGTTGAAATACATCGAAACCCTTGCTCTGCCTGCTTCCTGATGCTTTTGTTATTATTGTGCCTTGTGATGTCATCAGTTGTGAGCTGGTGATATCATAGTGCGTTATTTGAGCCCTAGTCATCACCCAAGTGCTGCTGAGAGGACAGATGATTGAGAGAATGCAGAGAAAATGTTGGAATCTCCTCCTATGCATGAGTCAGAGAGGAAATTGCTACCATCTTCAAGGTCTACTGAGGAAGCACATACTGAATGCTGGAAGCACCAGGGGAGATCCCCAGCTGTTCTTGTCAGAGCAACCCTGAAAGCAAGATCAGAATGGCTGCTCCAAGAGACTGGACAAGGCCACAAAGCATACAGAGAAAACAAGGGTGGGATACATGGATACAGAGAAAACAGGGGCGGGAAGGGGTATGGGGGACATACTTTGGGAAGAAGTCCTCCAAGAAATAGTAAAATCTTTACTCAGGGAAATAGTACAATGCCTCCAGGAGGTAAGACAGAAGCAAAACTTGACAGAAGCTCATCCTTAATCCTTTTGGAAATACAGATTTCTCTCTAGGCCAGAATCCTAACAAGGTAGCCCAGTGAATCCTTGAAAAACAACCATTAAAAGCATGATTTTATGATTTATAGACTCAGTGACTGAATTAATATCACACTTCTGACGTGTACCAGCTGTGATTTAAGGTGATTACTTAACCTCTCTGAGCCCCAGCTTCCTCATCCGTAAAATAAATAATGAGCCCTAATCATAGAGATGCCATAATAATTAAATGAAGAAATGTATACAAAGTACTATGTATAGAAAGTACACAGTGCCTAGCATAAAGTAGGCCTACAAAAAAAATAGCTACTAAGTGTGTGTGTGTGTGTGTGTGTGTATAGAATTGTGTATTTTTGGATACCTGGTATATCTCATGACAAAGAAAGATGAGAAGCATTCTGGTTTTGGTTTTGGACTTATTAAAGGAGATATTATGCAAAATGTTTTATATGTCAGAATCCCCCCAAAAAATTAGTCCAAATAACAGTGTACCATGACAAAGTTATCCTGTGTTCTGGGTTAATGGCTTTTCAAACTCATTTGGAGTTGGTTTAGGTAAAATACTGTGCAAGTTTCTATATATCAAAGAAAAATTGCACAACATAGAGCTAAACAGGCAAGAAAGACTGTATTCAATACTTATTGCCATAGGAGTCAAGTCTATTGCAATAGGGGAGAATGGTTAAACTTGAAAACAAAAAGAGGGAGAATTTTTAAGCACTGGAGTGAGCAAATAGAAAAGTACTAGAGGACATTAGCGCTGGCCAGTGGGAGTAGGCCATCTGTGTTTGCTAGCTGGTGCTTGTTCATGTATTAAAGCTAGGCTCCTATGGTCCCACAGAGACTGGGAAATAGGGGAGCTGTCTTTCTTGATAATTACATTGCAAAGTGGCAGCTCCCAGGTCCTTGTGAAAGACATTCCTGGGTTATAAAACTTGCAAGAGGTTGGGAGAAGATTGACCTCTCAGAGGGCCAAAGAATTTACAATTGCAAGCTTTCTACAGTAAATATTCTTCCTTCTGAACTACAGTTCTATGAAAAAGGGGGGAAAAAAGAAAGGAAAAATGAAGTACGTGCTCTAAGAAAAAGAGAGCTCAAGGGCCTATACTCGGGAAGAAGACTGTCTAAAATTTAGTCAAGCTGAGGGGAACTTTAAGACCATCTTGATCATATACCCAGCTTGGCAGGGTCTGCCTTCATGTATCAGTGAGGAGATTGCCATCTAAAGCATGTCTTCTCTGGAAGCACCTGTCTAAAACTAGTTGCCTCCCTCCATTTGCAATAACCTGACTTTCATGGGTCTGGACATTCCCCTCATTTGAGTCATTCTCCTGTGTTAGACAACAAAGTTGAGTGCACGGTTTGTAGGAGACAATAGTTAATAACATTGGTGTGATCTGGGGGCAGGAATGAAGGACCTACCTGCATCTCATTAGCCTTTCTGTCAGGGAAAGACCTCAGCAAAATTTTGATGTAGACAAAGGCTTTCCAATCTTTCCTTCCTTTTCAGCTCTTCTTGTTTCAGACACCGTATGCCCTCAGCCTCTCCCCTCTCCTTTCATTTTCTCCCAGAAACTAGCTTCTGAATCTTATACTAAAATGGAACAAACTGGCTAATAGCCTAAAATAAGCCAAAATGTTTGTATATTACTAAAATCTTAAACTTGGCTAAATCTTTTGTTTGGGCCAGCAGTGAGTTAAAATGTTACAGGACCTCACCCTTAATGCTGAAACTGCCCCCTTCTAGCAAACAGTTGTCACATTGAAAGACAGGACAGGAAAGCATCGAGGGGGACCCCAACCTGCCAAGGACAAACCTGGATAGCTGGGGAATGGCCCCATGCCACAGCAGGGAAAGCAGGCACTAAGGTGAATGCCTGGAAATGAGGGATGACAGGGATTCTGGAGGCCCTTGAAGAAGGATTCTAAAAGAATATGTCTAACCAAAGCTGGGAAATGAAGATCAGTGTCTTCTCCCTGTAACTTTTGTCTTGAATGAGTTCTAGAGATGAAAGAATATGAGACCCTAAAAAACGACCCTTCTGTTCACCTTTACCCCTCAAGTACTGTCTCAGGCCTTTCCTTCTGGTCTCAAAGCTCTTTTAGGAGATGGAGTTCCCCATACAGTCCAAATAATATGTCAATTGCTTCTATATCACTACTCTTCTCAATAATTCATTTTAATACATATAGCCAAGGCACAGTTATATGAGTTAATATATATAAGACAGGAAAAGGGTTGCTGGTATATAATAAGTGCTATATGCATATTAGCTATGATTTTTATCATTATTGTGCCACAGCCCTGATTGTGAGGGATATTTGTCAAAGCCAGAGTAGAAAGGTACCCCAGTTATAGCTGCTAGGTCAGCACCATAAAAGAGAGGAACCCAGTACATATCCATAAAGGAAGATGCAATCATCCTGTTCTTTATAATGACTCAAGATAGCAGGATGGATAATATCTTTCCAGAGACAGACTTCCCCAAGGATGCCAGTCTTGCTGCCTTGTATCAGTCAACTGAGCCTATTCTTATTTGGGGTTACCTCTGCCCAGCACCACAGATACATGTAGGATCTGAATGTGGAAGATCTCCAGCTCTGGTAATATTCCTCTGAGATATTTCTTGTAAGAAATTCATCTGTAAAGCAAATATAAGGGAAAGTCCTGTGATACTTGAAGGATCGTCTCTCTTGACTCCTGTCAGCATCCTTCAAAGTGACCAGCTAGATTGATTTCATAACACCCAGTCCCAGCAACAGCAGTTCTGCTTCCGGGGGAAGGCCAACTTCCAAAAATCACAATAGAACCGTTGATGTAGGGTAATTTAGTGCTAAACGGACCCAGCAGGGTGGGTTTTTTTTTTCTTAAAAGGGAAGAGTGCAGTAAAGATAGTTTGGTTTGGGGCCTGACCTAAATCTTTCACTTCCTCTTACAGGAGAGAAGCAGATGTTAACTACAGGGTTGGGGAGGGAATGGGGAAGACGAAGGGAACAAAATAAAATTGTGGTTCAAATTATTGTTAACACGTCAGTCTGATGCTCATTCTCTCATGTAAGCATTTAGAAATTCAACACAGATACACAATAAATAAAGGCACAAATAAAATAAAATAAAAGTGAAGCCAGCAAAAGACAAGCCATCTTTTCAACACATGGTGCTGCAATAATTAGATATACAGAAAGACAAAGATGAATCCAAACCCTTATCTCACATCATACACAAAAAATTAATTCAAAACGAATCAAAATTCATTGGAATTTATCAAATTTTTTTAAGTTTTGCACTTCAAAAGATACCATTAACAAAATAAAAAGGTAAGTCACATACTGGGAGAAAAATATTTGTAAGTCATGTATCTGGTAAGGGACTTGTATCCAGAACATATAAAGAACTCTTACAATTTAATAGTAAGAAGAAAACTCAATTTTTAAAGTGGGCAAAACATTTGAATAAACATTTTACTAAAGAAGATATCTGAATGACCAATAAGCACAAGAAAAGATGCTTAACATCATTTGTTATTAGGGAAATGCAAATTCTTTTTTTTTTCTTCTTTTTTTTGAGACAGGGTCTTACTCTGTCACCCAGGCTGTAGTGCAGTGACACTATCACGGCTCACTCCAGCCTCAACTGGAGTCAAGCGATCCTGCCACCTCAGCCTCCTGAGTAGCTGGAACCACAGGTGTGTGCCACCTTGCCTGGCTAATTTTTGTATTTTTTGTAGAGACAGGGTTTCACCATGTTGCCCAGGCTGGTCTCAAGCTCCTGAGCTCAAATGATTTGCCTGCCTCAGCCACCCAAGATGCTAGGATTACATGCATGAGCTACTGTACCCAGCTGGGAAATGCAAGTTAAAGCCAAGGTAAGATACCACTGCACACCCATTAAAATGGCTATAATCCAAAAGGCAGGCAACAGCAAGTGTTGGTACAGACATAGAGAAACTGGAACCTTCATACATCGTTGCAGGATATGTAAAATGGTACAGCTACTTTGGAAAACAGTTTAAAAGCTAAACATAAATTAACCATAAGATCCAGCAATTCTTCTTCTAGGTATCTACTCAAGAGAAATAAAAATGTGCATCCACACAAAAACTTGTATGTGAATGCTCATAGAAGATTACTCATAATAGCTGATATGGTTTGGCTCTGTGTCCCTTCTCAAATCTCATGTCGAATTGTAATCCCACAGGTCAGGAGAGGGACCTGGTGGGAGGTAATTGGATCATGGGAGCAGATTTTCCCCATGCTGTTCTCATGATAGTGAGTGAGTTCTCATGAAAGCTGATGGTTTAAAAGTGTGGCACTCCGCACCTTCACTTTCTCCCGCCACCATGTAAGACATGCCTTAATTCCCTTTTGCCTTCCGCCATGATTGTAAGTTTCCTGAGGCCTCCCCAGCCATGTGGTACTGTGAGTCAATCAAACCTCTTTTCTTTATAAATTACCCAGTCTCAGGTGGTTATTTTTAGCAGTGTGAAAATGGACTAATACTATAGCCAAAACCTGAAAAAAATCCAAATGTCCATCAACTGGTGAATGGATAAACAAAGTGTGGTATATCCATACGAGGGAATATTATTCAGCAATAAAAAGAATGATGTACAGATAACCCCTGGTTTACAAGTTTTGACTTTACAATCGGTTTATCACAGTATTAAATGAATTTTCCATTTAAAATATTTTTGACTTACAATGAGTTTATCAAAATGTAACCCCATCATAAATCAAGGAGCACCTATACTGAAGGACGAGGATGAATTCAAACCCTTATCTCACATCATACACACAAAAAAACTCAAAATGAATCAAAATTCATTGGAATTTATCAAAATTTTTAAGTTTTGCACTTTAAAAGATACCATGTAAATGATACATGTTATTACATAGATTTTCCTTGAAATTGTTATGCTCAGCAGTGGAAGCCAGCCACAAATGGTTTGACTCTTGTGTGATTTTGTTTACATGAAATAACCAGATTAGGCAAATCTATAGGGACAGAAAGTAGTAGATTAATGGTTGCCTGGGGCTGGGAAATGGGGTCTTTTCAGGATGATGAAAATATTCTAAAATTGGGTTGTGATGATAGCAGCACAACTCTGTAAATTTACTAAAAATTATTGAATTGTACAGTTCAAATGGCAGATTTTATGGTGTGTAAATTATACCTCAATAAAGCTATTAAAAAGAATACATACATCAAATAAAAAGCAAAGTCAGCAAATACTAACATCAAAATTAGATTTGAAAGAATGCTTGAATTTAAAACTAATTTTCTGACAGTCAAGGCAAAAGACAAAGACATTCATGAGGCTATATAACATTGTTTTTGTTTTAAAAAATTAAAAAGAAAAAAAGAAAAAAGAATTCCTGTAATCCCAGCTACTTAGGAGGCTGAGGCAGTAGGACAATTTGAGCTCAGGAATCCAAGACCAGGATAATTTGAGCTCAGGAATTTGAGACCAGCCTAGGCAACATAGTGAGACTCCATCTCAATTTTTTTTAAAAAAAAAGGCTAAATGTTTTATGTTCTCACTCATAAGTGGGAGCCAAGCCGTGAGGATGCAAAGGCATAAGAATGACACAGTGGACTTTGGGGACTCAGAGGTAAGAGTGGGAAGGGGGTAGGGGATAAAAGACTACAAGTTAAGTTTAGTGTATATTGCTCTGGAGATGGGTGCACCAAAATCTCACAAATCACCACTAAAGAACTTACTCATGTAACCAAATAGCACCTGTTCCCCAAAAACCTATGGAAATACAAATTTTTTTAAAAAAAGCTTAATTTTTGTCTTTGGTTGGGTGCAGTGGCTCATGCCTGTAATCACAGCACTTTGGGAGGCTGAGGGGGGCAGTTTGCCTAAGCTCAGGAGTTTGAGACAAGCCTGGGCAACAAGGCAAAACCCTATCTCTACAAAAAATACAAAAATTATCTGGGCATGGTGGCATGCGCCTGTGATCCCAGCTACTTGGGGGCTGAGACAGGAGGGTTGCTTGGGCCCAGGTGGTTAAGGCTGCAGTGAGCTCTGTTCATGCCACTTCACTCCAGCTTATGTGAAAAAGTGAGACCCTGTCTCAAAAAAAATTAAAATAAAAATTAAAAAACAAATTTTTTCTTTATCTGTTTCCTGCTGCTATAACAGAATATCACAGACTGGGTAATTTATAAAGAACAAAAGTTTATTTAACTCATGGTTCTGAAGGCTGGTAAGTCCAAACACATGGTGTCTGGTAAGGGTCATCTCATGGTGAAAGGGAAGAAGACAGAAGTAATTACATTAGACAAAGAGGCATCAAAGGCTGGACTCACTTTATAACAACCTGCTTTGTGATAACTAACTCTCTCTTTTAATAATGACATTAATCCATTGGTTGGAGCCCTCTCATTAAGCCCTACCTCCCTCTCAACACTGTTGCATTGGGTATTAAGTTTCCAACACATGAACTTTTGAGGGAAACTTCAAACTATAGCAACTTTTTTCAGAAACAACTTTTTCTCTGCTTCTGACTTCTACCGAATAAAGAAAAAAAATCCCAAGTGTTCCAAATATTAGAGAGAGCATCTGTAAAATTTGAGGGCATGCTGTTAGGTCTTAATTTGGGCACAGAATTTTCTGTGGAGACAGAGCAATAATACACTGCAGAACTGAGTTTAGGGTATAGAAACTCAATACCAGGAAGGAGCTCAGAGAAGCTAAAGAATGAGTGTTTAGCATCTCTTTTTGGCTGTATTTCTCACATATCATTTTTCCCATATGGGCTTTAATAAGTTTTCCACAGAAGACAATCCAAAACTATGTTTACTAATGAGTTCATAATGTTCATACCTGATTGAAAGTATTGGGCTGAAACACCTGTCATGTAGACAGTTAAGGAAAGTAGAGTCCAGTTTATGCTCTTACCCAGGAGTATGGCCTTAAACATAGAGTAGGCTAAGAAAATCTACAGGTAAATAAGACTTTTCTCTACAAAGCAACTTTGGATATGTCTCCAAGACACTAACAAGTATGGTGAAGCTCTAAATTTCTGCACCTACAGCATAAGAGATACACCTGGCCTGAAGGATTTTTAGGATAGAAGTTAGTTTCCATCTGTACCTGCCAGTTAAGAACTTTCATGTGGATCCTGTGGAGCTATTAATTTGAAGCAGAATTGAATCTCCATGGCTCCAATGGGTGACGTTGGTCCCAAAATACACAGCACCACCCCTGAAATATAACTATACTTATCTATCTGTTTAATAAAGCTCTATTAAACAAGAGTACATTCTAAAAATGGCATACTTGACACCAAGCTGTTTCTCCTGATAGAAACCAACCATTCAGTGAAGGACCATGTCATCAGCAAAGAGAATAATAGATACCTTCCTGTTTGCTATGGCAAAAGACATAGCATCCGTTTTATCTAAAAATGCTGACCCAAATATTATGAGTTAAAAATAAAGAACTGAGTACAGCCACATTTAATGCTACTTAAAATTAGAATTTACCATGAAGAGCCACTGTATTTTACAGCAGGGACTGTGGCGGAGTCACGGGAGAAAAATAAAAAGCCTTGGACTTAATAAGACCCTACAATATTGCTCTAAATACTTACTGCAAAAATCTTAAAACGTTCTTAATCTCAACAACAAAAAACCTGACTTTAAAAATAAGCAAATGACTTGAATAGACATTTCTTCAAAGAAGATATACTAATAGCCAATAAGTACAGGAAAAGAAGTTTAATATCACTAAGCATCAGACAAATGTTCATCAAAACCCCAAGATACTGCCCATTAGGATGGCTACTATCAAAAAATAGAAAAGTGTTGATGTGGCTGTGAAGAAATTGAAACCCTTGTGTACTGCTGGTAGGAATGTAAAATGGTGCAACCACTGTAGAAAACAGTATGGCAGTTCCTCAAAAAATTAAAAAGTGTTAGGCCAGGCACAGTGGCTCACGCCTGTAATCCCAGCACTATGGGAGGCCGAGGTGGGCGGATCACGAGGTCAGGAGATCGAGACCATCCTGGCTAACACGGTGAAACCCCATCTCTACTAAAAACACAAAAAATTAGCCGGGCATGGTGGCAGGCGCCTGTAGTCCCAGCTATTTGGGAGGCTGAGGCAGGAGAATGGCATGAACCCGGGAGGCGGAGCTTGCAGTGAGCCGAGATAGCATCACTGCACTCCAGCCTGGGCGAGAGCGAGACTCCGTCTCAAAAAAAAAAAAAAATAGAAAATATTACCATACGATCCAGCAATTCCAGCTCTGGGTAGACACCCAAAAGAATTAGCAGAAACTCATACAGATACTTATACATCCATGTTCATAGCAGCATTATTCATAATAGCCAAAAGGTAGGAAGCAACCCAAGTGTTCATCAACAGATGAATGGATAAACAAAATATGGCATATACATCCAATGGAATATTATTCACCCTTAAAAAGGAAGAAGATTCTGACACATGCTACAACATGGAAGAACCTTAAGGACATTATGCTAAGTGAAATCATCCAGTCACAAAAAAGACAAATACTGTATAATTCCACTCATATATGGCACCAAGAATCATCAAATTAATACAGACAGAAAGTACATGGTGGCTGCCAGGAGCTAGGGGGAGGGAGAAATTGGGAGTTGTCTAATGGATACAAAGTTTCGGTTTTACAGATGAAAAGAATTCTGGAGATTGGTTGCATACACACACACAAAGTGTGCTAGTTACATATTCATGTAAGGAAAAAAGTGAATATACTTAACACTTCTGAACTGCACACTGAAAAGTGGTTAGGATGGTAAATTTTATGTGCATTTTACCACAATTAAAGATTTTTTAGTGTTCTCAATTTCTCCATTAGATGAATCATCATGCCAACCAGAAACTGCTGAACTGAGTCCAAAGACTGCCTGATTCTAGCAGGATGTTAAACCAAGTAAGCCAGACCTGTGGCTCATTGAAAGGAAAATCGATATGAAGTTGCCCTTTGGTAGCTGTTGCATACTATATTTTGAATTCATCTTTGATAGCCTTCATCACACCTTTCCCAGGCTTGAGCTTGGAGAAGTGAAGAACAGAAACAGCAAGATGAAGATGAAAGATCACTGGCCCAGAAACCCGGCCCTTCATTATTTATTCATACTCATCATTGAATTTGGCCTTTTATTTTTGAGAAGGCCAGAAATGTTTCGAATGGTATATAATGACTTCCAATACCCTTTATTTATCAGCAAGCCTTGTGGAAGGAAAAGAGCCCTCTGATTACCTATCAATAGTGATACATTATCAGACTTTCAGCATTTATAACAAAAGGCAAAGACACTTAAGGACAGCAGCAGTGGTGGCCAATCAAAGGCGGAGATTCTGACACAATGGAAGGAAAGAAGGAACAATGAACAGACAGAAAACAGAAGGGCTCTGCAGTCTGCAGGAGGCAGGCGAATGCATGAGAGTGGAGGTAAGGAGTGATGTGAGATGGAGAAAGCCACACAGAGGGAACCAACTGTCTCCCATACTGCCCGCACCTCAGTTCCCAGCAGACATAGCACCTGTCCCCTCTTCTGTGTGTCAGGAGGGAGTGAGAAATGAGGGTGTGCTCAGCCGTGGTCTCACTCTATCTCAATGGTTCCAGAGACCTCGGAGGGCAATGGCTTTACTAAGAAACCCTGCAAACGATCTTACCTCCACTTCACAGTGAATTAGAGGCCATGAGGCAAACAGGTCCTCACATTCCTACCCATGCCCCTGCCTAAACATTTTGCATCCACACCAGTGACTCCTTCTTCCTCTCTGTTACAATGACAGTGAAGTCTCTTCTTTCTTCCTGTCCAAGGCTACTACTTCCATTCCTGTACATTTTCAGGAGCCATGTTACTCCCTCTAGCCTCCTATATTTTCATCCATTCCCTCCCCTTAGCATATACATATATTATATATATATATGTTATATATACATATACATATGTTATACATATATTATACATATATGTATTACATATGCATATGTTATACATATATTATATATGTTATACATATGTTATACATATATTATACATATATGTATACATATACACATGTTATACATGTATTATACATATATGTATGCATATACACGTTATACATATATTATACATATATGTATATATACATATGTTATACATATACATATACATGTTATACATATATGTATACATATGTTATATATTATACATATATTATACATATACATGTTATACATATATTACACATATACACATATTATACATGTATTACACATAAATGTATACATATACATATATTATACATAAATGTATACATATACATATATGATACCTCTGTTATACATATATGTATACATATACATATATTATACATCTATTATACATCTATTATACATATACGTATATTATACATCTATTATACATATACGTATATTATACATATATTATACATATACGTATACATATATATATATTATACATATATTATACATCTATTATACATATACGTATATTATACATCTATTATACATATACGTATACATATACATCTATTATACATATACGTATACATATACATATATTATACATATACGTATACATATACATATATTATACATATACGTATACATATACATATATTATACATATATGTATATATATACATATATTATACATATATTATTTATTTTTTTTATATATATACATACACTCAGATCTAACCCATCGTTGAATAAATACAAAATAAAAAAATTAAAACTCCTGAATCCTGTATCCCTTTTGTTAAAGTTTATGGGAGCCTATTGTTTTGGGCTAGCCTCCTGCACTAGGCCCTGGCAGGCCAGACCAAACCAGAATGAAGTCACTTGTGCTAAGTGCCACATAATCAAAGTGAACTTTGAAATGAGCTCATTTTCTAAAAATTAGGAGATTCCAGTCAACCTGAGTCAGTGTAATAAGGAAGTCCCCTCTGTTTTAACCCTATAAGGAAAGTCACTTTGAAACAACCAATCTATTTTTTGTTGTTCATTTCCACTTTCTTCAGCCGTTTTCTGCCCATAAAGCCAACCTCCTCTGCTCAGCAAATTGGAACCCTCAGAATGAGGTGTTGCTGATTCTAGAATTGCAAATAAAGCCAATTCAATTTTTAAACTAAATTTATTGTAATTCTGTCTTTTGACATCTTTTAAGACTTTCTGTTGCTTCTCAGCTAGAATTCTAAAATTACTTTTTTTTTTTTTTTTTTGAGACAAAGTCCCACTCTGTCACCCAGGCTGGAGTGCAGTGGCACAATCTTAGCTCATTGCAACCTCTGCCTCCTGGGTTCAAGTGATTCTCCTGCCTCAACCTCCTGAGTAGCTGGGATTACAGGCAGGCACCACCATGCCTGACTAATTTTTGTATTTTTAGTAGAGACTTGGTTTCACCACAATGGTCAGGCTGGTCTCAAACTCCTGACCTCGTGATTTGACCGCCTCAGCCTCCCAAAGTGCTGGGATTACAGGCGTGAGCCACTGCGCCTGGCCAGAATTCTGAAAATTTTTGTCCACACTTATCTCTGTTTCCTTATCTCCTCAGCCAAGTGAAATCTCACTGCAACTGATCTCACTAAGGTCACCAATAATCCATCTGTTGTACAATATGGAGACATTTTAAGTTATTGCATTGTGGGACCAGACCACTTTGACCAGGCCATACTCCTTAAAACGTCTTCTTCCTCCTTTGCTGTCCTTGACTCTGTTCTCTCTTGGTTTTCCTCCTTCCTCAGACTAAGCCCTGTTCAGACTCCAGCAGCTATCATCAGTTCCTCTCCCTGAGGGCCCATATCATCTCTAGTCACAAAATATAGCAATGTGGCACAATGTCAAAACTGAGTAAAACCCCGGGCGCGGTGGCTCACGCCTGTAATCCCAGCTCTTTGGGAGGCAGAGGTGGGCAGATCACCTGAGGTCAGGAGTTTAAGACCAGCCTGGCCAACATGGTGAAACCCTGTCTCTACTAAAAATAAAAAATTAGCCAGGTGTGGTGGCATGTGCCTATAGTCCCAGCTACTCAGGAGGCCGAGGCAGGAGAATTGCTTGAACCTGAGAGTCGGTGGTTGTAGTGAGCTGAGATTACGCCATTGCACTCCAGCTTGGGCAACAGAGTGAGACTCTGTCTCAAAAAAAAAAAAGCCTGAGAAAACCTCTAGCAAGACTTTCATAGACTGGTTTATTCAATGCAGTGATGCTGAACCCTGACTGTCCATTAAGTTCATGGAGAACTTTTACAGGGATATAAATACCCTACTTGGTAGTATTTCTGATTTAACTGGTCTTCCGTAAGCCCCAGATAACAGTATTTTCTGAAAGCTTCTCAGTTGAGTGTTAGTGCTCACCAATAACCTTGTCACTCCATGCTGGGACTATAATGACAGGAAATTTGCAAAATGCATAATTATCATTTTTAGAACTTAACCCTTTAGTTGGATTTTAGGATTCTGAGACAGGGTTTTTTCTTATCTTTTTTATTTTGTCTTTTAGAAACCGAGCCTCACTCTGTGGCTCAGCCTGGAGTGCAGTGGTACAGTAATGGCTCACTGCAGACTCAAACTCCTGGGCTCAAGCAATCGTCCCACCTCAGGTTTCCAAGATGCTAGGACTAAGGCATAATTTTATGTTTTATAGAGACTGTCTCACTATGTAGTTCATACTGGTCTCAAACTCTCCTGGCCTCACGCAATGCTCCCACCTCGGCCTCGCAGAGTGCTGGGATTAGAGACATGAGCCTCAAGCTCGAAGTTTTAAAGGTCTCCTTAAAAGTTTACATTAGAAGGTTGTTTAAAATTGGCTCATCTTTGGTCATGCCAGATCTGCAATTACCACAGATTTCTCTCACCTTCACTCAGCCAGAAGCCCATAGAGACCAACCAAGTCATAAATTTTCTTGAATGAACACGTGGCCCTGTTGGCTGCAAACACTGGAAATTTTTGTCTTCCTCTCCCTGTAGAGTTTGCCAGGATTCTTGGGAGTGCCTTCCAAGAACCAACAGGCCCTAACCCAGAGGCACTGGCCTTCCCTTCTGATTCTGCCTTGAAGGTGCAGAGTCTGTTGTGTGCCTGCCTTGCTAGAGAAATTCTGCCTGTTACTGTTTACGAGGGAGGCGTCTCTCACAGGGATGGCGTGACCAGAGAAACATATTCACACAGTGGCAGTTTTATTTGTTTCGTGTGTTTAATTATTTGACTGTGGTTGTGGTTTTGGGGGCTTTAGGGTGAAAGGGTGGGGAAGGAGTTGGCCAAAGGGGCCTGGAGGATAGGAGCAGAGCAACCATAAAAAGCTGTGAGACCCAACCACACTAAGAAACAATTCCAACTGCCTGGCCCACCTTTTCCTCCCATCTTTTGCCATACACATTCACTCACCTACCCACTCATTTTAGAGAGGGAGGAAGAAAGGCCACAAAGAGAGACAATACTTCAAAACTGCATCTTTAATTGCAACCAAACTGTTGTTGCTAAGTCACCTTATAACAAAGGGATGAAGTCCCAAAGATCTGACCCTTTAGTGATTGTGGAAGATTCTGGAAATCTCATGTTGCCAGGAGATAAGAAATTGGATATTCCCTATCCACTAGGTTCTTCTCAGCAAAGCTGCAGAGTCTTACCAGGAAAAACAACAACAAAAAGAATTCCCTTCAAATTTCAAGTCAGGAAAACTCAGGCCTTAATCCGAAGCTCAGGATAGTATAGTGTAGAGTGCCCCAAATTGGGAATGACTTAAGAACTACATTTATGCTACTCTTAGTAAAGACCAGATTCTACATATTTTACATATTGGAAGAGCAGGCTAAAGGGAAGGAGGGACAGAGCAACAGTTTGCAAAGGACAGCAAATGCAGTCAATCAAAAAAGTGACGATGGCAAAACATGTGGCACTGGGCCTAGCTTTTGCTGCATTGGTTGCTGTACTTGTGATTTTAGTGTCATTGTTTGTTCCGCTACTCTACTACAAGGAAATGGTAAAAATTATTTCATGTAGGAGAGTAGAATTCTGAGTGGTGGGTGACCATTATGAGAAGCAGATTTCAGTTCTGGCTGTCAGAGGGGCTGCTTGGAAAGGCAATGAGATGCCTATGCTATATATATTCATGGTCATCAGGGAAACCACTGCTTAGGATTGTAGGGGAAAATCAAGTCAGAGGCACTGGTCTTCAAGATGCCTCTTGGACTAGAGAGTCAATGATTGCAGCAACAGATTACCAAAACTCTCTTTCTACCCCCAGTGATTAACAAATCCACTTCATCTAAATTTTGCTTCCTCATTCCTATTTGACCTTTTAAAATAAAATAAGTTCATGGCAAATTTTAATAATCTATTAAATACTCGGCACAGGGATAGGTTTTCTAAATAATAGAGGAAAATTTACTGTGCTAGAGAGCAAAATGAGAAAGAAAGCTAAAGAAATAGAAAAGTAGGCTGGGTGCAATGGTTCACACATGTAATCCCAACACTTTGGGAGGCCGAGGTGAGAGGATCCCTTGAGGCCAGGAGTTCAAGACCCTAGGCAACATAGTAAGACTCCATCTCTACAAAAAAATAATAATAATTAGCCAGGGGTGGGGGCACGCGCCTGCATTCCCAGCTACTCAGGAGGCTGAGGCAGAAGGATTGCTTGAGCCCAGGAATTTGAGGTTACAGTGAGCTATGATTGAACCGCTGCTCTCCACCCTAGGCAACAGAGCAAGACCGTGTCACCAAAAAAAAAAAAAAAAAAAAAAAAAAAAAAAAAAAAATTACATTAAATTAAATTTAAAAAAAGAAGAAACAGGAAAACAATTGAAAAATCAGAAAATTCCAGAACCCCTTGAAAATCTTCCTCTCTCCCTAATGAAGACCATGGGGCCTCCTTGTCTGTAAAGAACCATGACTGTCCCAGCATTCTGCTTGGCTACTCCCTTGCTTGACTCATTTTCACCTAAGGGTAGAGAGGGCAAAATTACAGGGAGGTGTTTGTTGGGTTTCGGCCACACTTTTAAACTTACCTGGGTCACACTCTGTGGGCTTGGAGCCATCTGCCTCTCCTTGGTGATTAACGCAGCTCCACAGAAACCTTCTGTTCTCTGCTCCTCCTCCTACCTGGGGCAAGTACCAATGGTTTTCAGGCTAGAGATGAGAGGGAAGGCCAGTATGAAGAACACTCATCTGTGATTAAAAGGATGGCAAGAAAATGAAGACCTGGTAACTTGCTGTTAGTGGGATCAGTGTAAAGATCCCACTATCACTTTTACTCAAGGATCCCTTGAGTTAAGAATGCCCAGACTTGCAATACCATTCAGGACATAGGCATGGGCAAAGACTTCATATCTAAAACACCAAAAGCAATGGCAACACAAACCAAAATTGACAAATCGGATCTAATTAAACTAAAGAGCTTCTGCACAGCAAAAGAAACTATCATCAGAGTGAACAGGCAACCCACAGAATGGGAGAAAATTTTTGCAATCTACCCATATGACAAAGGGCTAATATCCAGAATCTACAAAGAACTTAAACAAATTTACAAGAAAAAAACAACCCCATCAAAAAGTGGGCAAATGATATGAACAGACACTTCTCAAAAGAAGACATTTATGCAGCCAATGGACATATGAAAAAATGCCCATCATCGCTGGTCATTAGAGAAATGCAAATCAAAACCACAATGAGATAACATCTCATGCCGGTTAGCATGGCGATCATTAAAAAGTCAGGAAACAACAGGTGCTGGAGAGGATGTGGAGAAATAGGAACATTTTTACACTGTTGGTGGGAGTGTAAATTAGTCCAACCATTGTGGAAGACAGGGTGGTGATTCCTCAGGGATCTATAACTAGAAATACCATTTGACCCAGCAATCCCATTACTGGGTATATACTCAAAGGATTATAAATCATGCTACTATAAAGACACATGACACATATGTTTGTTGTGGCACTATTCACAATAGCAAAGACTTGGAACCAACCCAAATGCCCATCAATGATCAATTGGATAAAGAAAATGTGGCACATATACACCACGGAATACTATGCAGCCATAAAAAAGGATGCGTTCATATCCTTTGCAGGGACATGGATGAAGCTGGAAACCATTATTCTCAGCAAAATATCACAAGGACAGAAAACCACATGTTCTCATTCATAAGTGGGAGTTGAGCAATGAGAACACATGGATACAGGGCAGGGAACATCACACACCAGGGCCTGTTGCGGGGTAGGGGGCTGGAGGAGGGATAGCATTAGGAGAAATACCTAATGTAAATGATGAGTTGATGGGTGAAGCAAACCAACATAGCACATGTATACCTATGTAACAAACCTGCACATTGTGCATATGTACCCTAGAACTTAAAGTATAGTTTAAAAAAAAAAAAAAAAAAGAAGAACGCCCAGACCTGGACAGCATTATAATGCAAACACCCCGATCAGGTCCCATGTGTTTTTCCCGGGGAAACAGGGACTTGAAATCTTGATCTTCCCAGGCTTCTGTGGACCACAACATCCTCCACACAGACTTCAGGTCTTTCTAAATTATGACCTGATCCTGGTTCTTCCTTGGCTGAGTTATTTCTGGGGATTCTTCTCTCCTACATCCCAATTTCCTTCAAAGTCAATGAGGCCCTCCAAGATCTAGCCCTTGTTCTCTCTCTCTCCCATCTCATTTCCCACCATGCCAGGTCTCAGACTCTTGCGAATAAGTCAACACAAAATTCTGTTTCATATCTCTGTGCCTTTTGCACATATCTTTCCTCTTTCCTATGTTGGACTGACTACCTGACAAACCCATACTATCTGAAGGTGTGGTCAATCCTGGGATTTTCCTGAGTTAGATCCTGGGGCAATATGTAAATGAAGCCAAGAGGAACAGGCAAGTTCTTGCTCATTTTTATATTGCCATGCGCAATCAACTCACATGTGTAATCAACTCCTCCAGATCTTATTTTTTTGTAGGGAATGAACAAAGCAACACTTCTCAACCAATGCGGTTAGCCCTCTTTTGCCTAGAGGGAATATGATGGAGGGAGACTTAAGAAGGTGCTTTTCCTTAATGCTATTGAGGAGGACAGTAAAGATTACTTTCTTCTTTGAAGATTCTAGGTAGCAAAGGTCCACACTATTGTAGACCCTTATAGAGTGTGGGACATGGATCTGTTAGAGTTCTACACTAATTACCCCCTTCCTCTCCATCCTTCTTCCTACTTCTCTCCATCTCGCGTCCACCATTTCCACCAAGTTTAGTGTTTTACAGTCACTGGAGTTGAATTAAAGATTTAGCAGAAAGTAATTGTTAATTTAAATATTAATTGCTTCAACCCTTCCTACTAAGGTTACATATAGTTTTTTGATACACTGGAGAAAATATATGTCCTGATCAGGCACACGGTGCTGATATGTTTTCTTTGGAGTCATATGTAAAATGTTTTATATTACAAATTCTATCACTAATTAATTGTTTCTCATATTTGTAGAGTACATACTTTATACTTGAGCATATATTATTACATTTGATCCTTGTAACAGTTTAAAGCCTCATCAGAAATTCTGTCTATTCTGCCTGTTAAATCTCTCTCAGACCTGACTTATCCTCCCTTTTTCTTTTTGCCTCTGCCTTACCTTAGGCCTTGATCAATTCTCACCTGGATTTTTATATTAGCATCCTAAACAGCCAGCCAGACCAGCTGGCATCTCGTTTTTCTTTTTCCTCTGTCTCCACTGCCTCCCTCAAAGTCCATTCTCCACTACTACATACCTTTCTAAATTACAGCCCAATCCTGTTACCTCCGTAGTTTAATTATTTTGGAGGTTCCCTTTCACCTACACAAAACCCAAACTCTTTTCCATGGTACACAAGGCTCTCCAATATCTGTTCCTTGCCTGGCTCTAATCTTGTTTCTTACCCTCTAGGCCTCAAATTTTTAGAGTTGACTGAAGACATAATGCTTTCTTATGCATTTATGCCTTTATATATCTTTCCTCTCTGGAATGCCCTTTTGATCTTTGCCTACTTGGTGACACATACTCATCCTTTGACAGAGTAATCTAGTGTCTCCTGTTCTATGAAACTGCCCCCACCACTCAAAGGCAGAACTTACTACTCTCCCCTCTAGTCACAATTTAACCCTATACTTATTTCTATAATGGTACTTATTGCACTGTTTTGAAATAATAACTTCATTATGTTACTGTCTCCCAGTAAGCTATGAACTCCATGAAAACAAGAAATTTGTAATATTTATCTTTATATGTTTATTGCTTGCACAGCTCATTGCAGTTAATCTATAAATCATTGTTAAGTAAGTGAATGAATGGGGGAAGAAGAAAGATGAATATAGGTCTGTTATTATTATTCCCATTTAACAGGAGAATAACCTGGGCTCAGGGAGATTAGGCCTCTTGCCCAAATTCCACCTCAAGCCCATGGCTCCTGACTTCAGATCCGGGAGTCTTTTCTTCAAACCATCTTCCTCCCGCCAGATGAACACAATAATAGTATACCTGAAATCTACTTGCACTCTGGATTACTCATTTCCTATCTCTGAAATAGGGAAATAAGATCATGCCTAGGACTTACAAATCAAAATTTTGTGATCTATGACCTATATACAAGATAGATCAGTTGTCTACCGCTGCATAACAAAAAACTCCAAAATTTAGTAGCTTAAAACAAAAATCACTTATTTTGCTCATAAATCTATAGCTTGGACAGGACTCAGTGGGAACAGCTTATCTCAGCTCCATGGTTCCTCAGATAGGGCAGCTCACTGGGAGACTTAAGGATACACTTTCAAAATGGCTCCCTTATATGGCTGGTATGCTGGTGCTGGCTGTCAATTAGGACTTCAGTCAGGACTGTGGGCCAGATTCCCCTCCACACAGTCCTTTTTGCAGGCTACTTAAGCTTCTTTACAGCATGGTGGCTGGTCCCAAGTGCCTCAAGAGAAACAGGCAGAAGCCATATTGCTTTTATGACTTAGCTTCAGGAGTAATGTAGCATCACTTCTGAATCCAGATTTGAGGGTAGGAAATACGGATTCTGCCTCTTTATGGGAAGATTTTCAAAGTCACTTTGTAGGAAGAGCTAGTGAACAAGCAATCTGCCATTACGGATCTCTCTAATGGTATGAAATCAAGAAAAAAAAAGAAATTTGAATATAGAATATATATGCCAAACAAGTATTATCTTTAAAATATCCTTGAAAAGCTATATTCATTACTCAAAATGTCTTGGGGGGGTCCCCTCTGAAATTGTCTTCAGGGCTTGGCATGGTGGCTCATGCTTACAATTTCAGCACTTTGGGAATCCAAGGCAGGTGGGTCACTTGAGCCCAGGAGTTCAAGACCAGCCTTGGCAACATAGTGAGACCTTGTCTCTAGTAAAAAAAGAAAGAAATTGTCTTCAGGATCAATGCTAAAAACATTGAACACTTACTATATACTAATATAAGTCACTGCTAAAGGCTAGTTGTACAAAACTGAAGGCACTTAAACCAAAAACTTAGTAGTTCTAGTAGCTATACTAAAAGATAGAAGTCAACACAAAGTACTATTAGAGCTCAGAGAGATTAACTTACAATTTGGAAAACAGGGAAACTGTCATTATATAGATCTCTAAAGATAAGTAGGAATTCAGCAGGAATGATGAAGGCCACATTAAAACTTCTGCAAAAAGTGGGTAATAAATATAAATCAATGGGAATAAGGAAAGGCTATTCCATAAGGAACAACGTGGGCAAAGGCATCAAGTTGGTACATATTGAAAGTCAAGTAGTTCAATGTAAGTAACCAGAGTTAATGGCACTAGCATAGGAAGTAAGTCTGTAGAGTTAGGTTGAGCTTAATTAGGGAAGGTCTTGATACTTTTATTCTGCAAAGAGGAGGCCTTGGAATCAAAAACTTCATCCCCAGAGTTCAGATGTTAAAAGTGGACTCTGGCAGCTCTTTATAAAAGAGATTAGAGCAACAAGAAATGGGAACTCCTCAGGCAGAATTGCTCAGGCCCTCTGCTCATGTTCTACCACTATTTATGTTACTCATACGGCTCGTCTACTTCACTTGGTTTCAAATGATGTTAAGCTGTTCTCAAAAAACCAAACCCACTCTAAGGAGCAAAACTTACTACCCTGGAAGGTTTTAAAAAAACAAAACATTCGGCCGGGAGCGGTGGCTCACGCCTGTAATCCCAGCACTTTGGCAGGCCGAAGGGGGCGGATCACAAGGTCAGGAGATCAAGACCATCCTATCCTGGCTAACACAGTGAAACCCCATCTCTACTAAAAATACAAAAAAATTAGCCGGGCATGGTGGCAGGCGTAGTCCAGCTACTCGGGAGGCTGAGGCAGGAGAACAGCGTGAACCTGGGAGGCGGAGCTTACAGTGAGCCAAGATCGCACCACTGCACTCCAGCCTGGGCCACAAAGCAAGACTCCATCTTAGAAAAAAAAAACCAAACAAACAAACAAATAAAACATTCCCAAAAAGTGAAATTCCCAAAGCTGGAAAATCAGAATGTAGAAATATGCTTTCATGTGGAAAGGGGTAGTCTACATTCGGATATATAAGTTCAGGTGTGTTTGTCAAACAGTCATATTACTTTAGAATCGATAGTGGGTATGTATAAAGTGCATATGAATCTGTGTGTACAGGTATCAACGTACCAAGAAGAAATAAAAGAGTATGAGGACACTGCGTTAAGTGCTGCAGCTTTTGGAGTTCTTCCCTGGTAACCATGGCCTCTCACACTTCAGATAAAAAGAATATCTGTCATTTGCCAGGCACAGTGACTCACGCCTGGTATCACAGCACTTTGGGAGGCCAAGGTAGGAGGATTGCTTAAGCCCAGGAGTACAAGCCAGACTGGGCAACATAGCAAGACCTCCTCTCTACAAACAAAAAAATTAGCTGGGCATGGTAGTGCATGCCCGTAGCCTTGGCTATTCAGGAGGCTGAAATGGGAGGATCACTTGAGCCTGAACCCAGAATGTCAAGGCTGCAGTGAACAGTGATCACGCCACTGCACTCCAGCCTGGGTGACAAAGTGACACCCTGTCTCAAAAAAAAGAGATGGGGGTGTCTGTCATTTAACCACCAACCAAAACCAGAGTAACAACTTAACTTTCAAAATAATCATCAAGCACCATAGGGTCTGCCTGCTACTTTGTTGCCTCTTTAGCGCAATTCTACTAATATAAAGGATGAGTTTCAATTGTAGCAAATTATGCAGAAGAGAAGTAAAGATTTTATAAATGGAGTAGCATTTTAGTTAACATTATTCACGTCTGGGCTTCTGTGACAAAAAATACATATATATTTACCAGTCTTTCAGGGACATTGTGAGATTTAAATCATTTATGTGGTACCATAAGTTTCAACCAAAGTGTTCAATGTGCTTTCTCTACAATTAAGTCAGCTGTATAAAACTATAGCTTATACTCTACATAGCACTTTATTACATAAAATTTGTCTCAAGCAAATTTATTATATAAAATTTTATCCAAGCAAAAGTATATAACCACAACAGGGAACTGGCAGAATCATCTTTGTTTTTTCAATCATTTTTTTTTTTCACTAGTTGCTGAGCAAGGTTCTAGAATAGCCTTTCGGGGAATCTCACTAGCAAGATTGTAAGCCCATGTGGATTATGAACTCCTAATTATTCAAATCATGTTTTGTTTTGGTAACTTAAACGTTCTCTTTCTGTATGAAATAATATATTTCCTTCTCCTTTTTTTGATACTCAACAGTTTCTTAACGACCAAGACAATTTCCCTTTTCTGGCCATCCAAATATAGTCATATATACAACAACATTGGAGTCTCTACAAAGTACTGCCCTAAGTAAAGCAATACCTAGAATCATAATTTTTAAATGCAGATTAAAATATCCACTGGTCAATACAAGATTTTTCTCTGCAAAGGAGACAATGTTGTATGATAGATAAAGCAGATGCATAATAAAAGGTAAGATGAACAGTGCCATGACCTGATATTATTTGCTTTGCCACCTCTCCTGACCTCAACCTTTTCACTCTCAGAAGTGAGATAACCTACCACACAGGGTTAGTAGGAGGAGAAAACCAAATCTTGCCTATGAAATCAGTTTGTAAAGCAAGGAGGTTTATATAAGTTATATTGTTATCATGATGGTGTAAAGTTACCAACTCTGGATACCCTTCCATTAAAATATGCATACGGTGGGAAGTTGGGATTTGGGGAGAACAAAGAAGGCACTGGACAAGTTATGGAAAGGATTCGAGGGCAGGGGAGGAAAGGCTAAAGTTAGGCTTGAGAAAAGAGTGCTAGGGAGACAATAATATGGACTTATGCAGAGTCATGTGAAAAAAACGAAAGAAGTAAAAATGTACTTTTACTAAAAATTATTTTGTGTAAAACACAACAATTTGTGTCTGCATGTTTTAAAGAACTTATCTTTTTGAAAATGTTTGCCAGAGATGCAAACCTTGTCATTAGAGTTTGGCCTGTTGAAGACAGTGTCAAATAAGGTATTTGTTTGCCCACACATGCTTTTGCCAGAGTGCCAACAGGACACTCCCTGTAAAGAGAGTGGCTCTGCTTGCTGTCTTTCAACGGGCTCACCTTTAACTGCCTGTCTAAATTACATTTGTTTTTCCTTCTCAGCATTCTCTGTTTAATCTAGTCTCATGGGTGTCCTACTTTGAAAGGTTGCAATCAGTGACAGAGAGTAATTTTAATATTATCATAAAAATGTTATTTACCCAAGCAAAGTATATAACTTATTGTCTTTATTGTATACCAGGGATATAACTTATTGTCTTTATTGTACACCAGATATTTTACATATATATTATTATTCAATTCGTGCAAGTTATCAGTGATAACATTTCACAGGTGAGAACACAAAGGCTTGACAGATTGAATTACATACTTAAAGTCAAACAACTAGGAAATTTTTACTGCTGTGTCTGGCTTCAATGCCAATACTGTTTCTCAGACAAAAGAGACTGTGTCAGGAGTTCTACCCAAGTGATTCTTGGCAAAACAAAAAAACAAACAAAACTTGAGTCAAACTCTGATATTGGTGATGGTAAGTGTTGGAGTATTGCACTCCAGAGAGACAAAGGGCGGATCAAAGGTCCTTGCCCATCCCCTGTAAATTTTAGTGACTTAGTAGAGAAGTGTAGCATTGGCTTATATTGTCTATCAGTATGAAACCAGGCAAAGACTTGAAAGAGAAAGACAAAGGTGATTTCAGGAGGTTGAACCCAAGACCTCTAAAGTTCCAGCCGGGCATGGTGGCTAACGCCTGTAACCCCAACACTTTGGGAGGCTGAGGCAGGCAGATCACTTGAGGCCAGGAATTTGAGACCAGCCTGGCCAATATGGTGAAGCCCTATTGCTGCTAAAAATACAAAAATTACCTGGGCTTGGTGGCCGTGTAATCCCAGCTACTCGGGAGGCTGAGGCAGAAGAATCACTTGAACTTGGGAGGCCGAGGTTGCAATGAGCTGAGATAGAGCCACTGCACTCCAGCCTGGATGACGGAGTGAGACTCTGTCTCAAAAAATAAATAAATAAATAAATAAATAAATAAATAAATAAATAAATAAATAAAATAAAGTTCCTCCCCTCTTGTATTTCATAACTCCCTGATTTTTGGTACCCTTTTCTAGGTTTCCAAACCTAAAAGTAATTATATCACATTATTTTAAGAACAGTACTATTTCTAATAACTTATTCAGCCCCAGGAATGAGGATATAGTATGTAGAAAATCGCTCTTGATGGTTTCATGAAATCCTTCCTTCAAAAAGAAACCACAGCAATACCCAGTCCTTTTATAGATATAACATCTGGGTTACTGAGACATCCTAAAGCATTTCTGGAGTCTGCCACAAGGTTTGGGTGTACCCTCCTAGCCCAAGTTTCCCAAGATCAAAATAGCATCCAAGAAATGGCTGGTTAAAAGTTCTCTGAAAATGTCATGCTTCTCAGGAATGTTATATAAGATTTTATTTAATTAAATTTAAGGAAAAATCCTCAAGTTTCACCATTCCCTTGCCCTTTCCCTGGACACCCCTAATTCCAGAGCTTATACAACAGAAAAATGTTACAAACATTGAGACCAAATCTACCTTTTGGAGACCTGCACCAAACCTGGAGGACCGAACCAACTTTTTGGAATTCAACCCACAGCAGAAAGCAGGTTCAGAGACAGCATATCAATATATCCAGTCATTTCTTCAAGTAGCTGTGCATCTTTTATCCCTGCTCTGCCTCCACTGTATTTGTACTACCACCATGTCAAATATGCCCAAACTTTAGGTTGGCACTACCCTTATAACAATTATATGAGTCATAGCAGGAGGGTGCCATGATGCTAACTCAACTCACTCCATAGTCTACAGCCTGAGGAGAAACGTCAGGAGTAAATTGAAAAATCTACCCTTAAATTTCACTGAACAAGACTGCAACTCCTTCTCGGGTGCCACCTTTGCTTTCTGCTCATGGGTATTTTCCACAAGATCAACTGGACTTTCAGATATTGAAAATAGATGAGGTTTGGATCAGAAAGCCCCAGTTTGTAGAACCTCTTTTTACAAAAGTACATTGGGATATCAATAACTTCAGGACACTAAGGGCTCCTTTCATAATGATCACATTGCCCTGCTTATCTCCAACAATCCTAGAAAAAAGACAGTTTTCTGTCTTCGTGCAACAGGATCACCTCGGGAAATTGTTAAAAACATACTTTCCCAGAGTTCACTCCAAGTCTGCTGAACCAGAATCTACAGAATTTCCTGTAGAAACCAGGGATATCAGTTTTAACAAGCTTCCTAGCTGATCCTAATAAAAATGCAAATTAGAGAAATATTGCTTCAGCCTAAATTGGTGGTACAATCATTCAAAATCATGGTGTAATTCATGGTGCTATGGCACTAAACATTTTCTTCACAACTTGGATCTCTCCCAGACTATCTAATTGCCCTAAGAGATGGCAGTTTCCTTTCCAGAGAGCTCCAAGCTCATACTTGTGAGCATTCAACAAGGGGCAGATTCCAACTCAGACCCTATGCCTGGCCAGATGAGATGAAGATATAGACAATTTCCTCCCTTCCCCACCTGCCCTCACTCCTGGCCAACCAAGAGCCGGCTGGTCACAAATGTGGTTACTTCATCAATAAGAATCATATCCTATGTCAGCATTAGTTTGTTTTCGGGGTTGGTGGTGGGGGGGGGGGCTTGCAATAAAATGATAAAACTAGTTGGGCAGAATACTCTTTTTTATGTCAACAAAAAAGATTAAAGGCAGAATACATTTACAGAATGTAATATCTTCACTTTCACAAGGAAGAACTAAATCTCCATTTCCATGGTAAATACGATGAACACAAAAAGCTTGGGACTAAGATCCCTAGGGTGAGAGTTCAAAATGGCACTGACCACAACAGATAAAGATCTGAATCACAGTGTGACCTGTAGCCAGGAGAGGCCCGAGTTTGCTCTTTATACTCTGAGCCTCAATGGAGAGGAAGTTCAAAGCCAGTTAGCAGCTAATGGGAAATTCGTATTCATTTTCAGCATCGCATGTTTTTCCCTTTTTCACTTCCACAGTTGCTAGTTGAGTTTCTATACGCAAGCAGACAGCCACGGGTAAGCCCAGTTGAAGTAGTGCCAGCTGACCAGGTCACACAACAGTAAATGCATAGTGTCTGATAGAAAGCTGGAGGGAACTTCATGTGGCCATGAAAAATAGGATCGTCAGTGTCTCATGAAAATGGGAGAGTCCTTGATCAAATATTTTCTAAAACACCAAAAAGATACACATTTAAAATAAGCTTATGAAAATTATTAAAGTGTTCAGCTAAAAATGCAGTAAGAACTGTATTCATTGATGCATTCAGCAAATGTTTATTGATCACGTACTTACTATACAGCAGTTACTGTTCTAGGCGCTGGGGATTCAAAGATGAATAGACAGACTTACCCCAAAGAGCTTTGATTCTTGTAGGTAGGAGACAAATATGTGAACATAGGTTAGCAATAAGGAATTATGGGTGTTATAGCAGGTGGATGGACAGGTAACTGTGGGAACAAAAGAGGGAATATTCAAGTGGTCTTTGGAAAGAAAGCAGGAGATAGCCTGTGTCAAGTCTTCAATAATGAGTAGGTGTTCACTGGCGGATAAAGTGAATAGAAACTTTCAGGGAAGCATGAACAAAAGCCTCAGTCATGAAATACATGGCACCTTTGGAAAAATGAAATAATTTGGGACAACTGGAACATCACAGACTGCAAGCGACAAGACCTAATGAGGATGATTCTAAAGAAGCAACTCCTCATGAGAAGCTGTAAATGATATGCTAGGTGCTAAGTAAGGCTCAATGGGACACCAATGAAGAACTTTAAAAGTCTTAGAGCTGATACTGAATATAAGAAAAGAGATATTAGAGGCACGGAAAAACCAGGATAGAGACCATTGCAATGATCTGGACAGGATCATAAAGCCTGAATTAAGGCAGGAATACTGAAATAGAGATGTGTACAGATGTTAGAGCTGTTCTGAGTAGATATAATTCAGAGTAGAAATAATAGGCCATTCACCAAAGCTCAGCTGACCTAGTGTCCCTCTTCTGATTCTTCCAAGTAGTCAAATTATTTGTTCAAATGATTCCACGTAGGGCATAAATGCTAAGACAGCAGTCTAAATTCGATTTCACATCTCTGATATTTAGGAGTGTTACTGAGCAGTAAGATAGCTGAAATATAGGCCAAGCAGGATGGAAAAGAAAAGAAGAGTCCAAGGTAATGTAAAATAAACAATTCTCTATGGTTGTCGGCAGTTAAAAGTTGGGGGTTTGACTACAAAAGTTATCGAGAGGGAATTTTTTGGTAGGGAGCAGAGGGACATGAAACTGTTCTATATCTTGATTGTGGTGACATGACTCTAGATTTTTGTAAAAACTCATAGACCTATACACCAAAAAGAATAAATTTTACTGTATGTAATTTTTTTAAATAGGAGAGAAAGGCAAAAAATAGATAATCCTCAATAATAAATCAAGTTCATAGGAATCTGAGACAGGAGGCCTACTCACTCTTTGACATTCCTTCATTTATTTAACAAATACTTATTGAACACATACGCCACGTCAAAAACTGTGCTAGGTGCTGGATACATGGCAGGAAATGGGTTTCATGGAGCCTACAGTCTAGTGGAAAAGACATCCATTAAATAAATATTTATGTAAATTCAATTACAATTGTGATTTAAAAAATAAAATACATGTTATGAAAGCATGTAACAAGCTTCCTGGAAGTAGTAATATTGAAGCTAAATTCTGAATTATACATTTCAGTTGATTGACAGGGAAGAGGTTGTGCTCAAGGGAAAGAACATTCGGAAAGACCCCGAGGTAGGAGTTCTCACATACCCACATGTGCTCACAAATTCCCTCACAAATTTACGATGCAGGTTAATATAATTTGAGTTTCTAGAATCCTTTATGCTGTATAACATTTCTTTTCTTTTTTAGAGACAGGGTTTCACTCTGTCACCCAGGCTGGGGCACAGTGGCACAATCATAGCTCATTGCAGCCTCAAACTCTTGGGCTCAAGCAATCATCCCACCTCAGCCTTCCAAGTAGCTGGGACTACAGGCATGCACAACCATGCCTGGTTAATGTGCTCATTTTTTGTAAAAACAGGATCTCGCTACGTTGCCCAGGCTGGTCTGTAAATAGAATTTTTAATTAGTAATTAATCATGTTCAGGTACTAACTAGTAGTTAATTGGTGATTGATTTATTATAAAGAATTGGTTAATAAATACAAAGCCTTAGAGACAGAACCTAGAACATTAAGTATATAATAATAATAAGTTATTATTACTACTATTATTTTTAGAAACCTTCTTTTTGTTTCCTAGAGAGGGGAGATGGCTGTTAGACTCAATTTTTAGAAACAGCGCAGAGAAACTACACTCTACTCCACTATACTAACTTCCTATGAATGGAGTCAGTGTCTGAGTCATAGGATGGGACTCATGACTATTATAAATGCTTTTTCAGCCCAAACAGAATCTTTGGGCCCCCTCTTTGGTAAATCCGTTTCTGTTTACATAATTTAATCTTTAAGAACACATCTTGCAAACTTTCACTTCCAACTATGATGAAACAACTGGTATAGGACTAGCTCTCCACCCATAAACAATGAAATGGAAAATAATATATGAGGCAATTGTTTTTCAGCATTGGACAGCAGGAAATTAAACACTGATCTCTGAGAGAGGAGAAATTCATTAGGTGAGGCCCATGATTATCCTGGATCTCTGCAAGGGTACAATTTTCCAACCACAGCATAGCAAGCTAGAATCCAATCTGAGCACTGTAGTTCTGCTGAGCTGACAAGGCAGAGATAAGAGTTCAGAAGAATCTGTAGAGCAAGGCACCAAAAAGAAAGGTGTTTTGGGGGTGGTGAGAAGGTGGGTCCCAGAAGTTGTATAGAAGATTCTCTATGAATTCTTGACCCAGGGCTAAGGTGCACGTGCCCATGTCAAGACTACCTGGGTCTTATAGTAAGTATAGAGAAGTGTTAGTGCAGAGACAAGTACAGAACAGCAATTGTAGACATTAAACAGTGCTGAAGAACATTGAAGTTTTGGCCAATCCAAAGTGACAAGATCTTATTATTAATTTATTAACACACCAAGCATCTGAGATACCAGAAGAGATTAGAACCATGCTTTAGAGTAAGGTCCACTCCAGGCCCACACTAACAAAATTAAAAAACAAGCCTTTTTTTTTTTTTTTTTTTTTTTATGTGCTGGAGTCTCACTCTTTTGCCCAGGCTGGAGTGCAATGGTGGTATCTCAGCTCACTACAACCCCTGCCACCCAGGTTCAGGCAATTCTCCTGCCTCAGCCTGCCAAGTAGCTGGGATTACAGGTGCCCACCACCACACCTGGCTAATTTTTGTATTTTTAGTAGAGACAGGATTTCACCATGTTGGCCAGGCTGGTCATGGACCTCAGGTGATCCGCCCACCTCAGCCTCCCAAAGTGCTAGGATTACAGGCATGAGCCACTGTGCCCGGCCAAAACCAAGCCTTTAAAATATCTGCAGAATTGGAGGTCGAAATGTGCCAAGATAGAAGAACTTGGGAAATATATTGAGTTTTCCGGAGATGTACCCTAGCAAAGCATGAAAACTAGCCTACAGAAGTGCAAGGTAATTTGCAGGTAATGAAACTGCCTAATAGAAGACAGGGTAACACTTCTCAAAAGAAGAAAACAAAATCCAGAGCCTAAAGTCTACACAATGTATTACCAACAATGTCCAGTATACAATTTAAAAATTGGTAGAAATTAAACAAAAACCAGGCAAACATGATCCACATGACCCACAGTCAAAGAGAAAATACCAGTCTCAACATTACTGAGATCTTGGGTTTAGAAGACAAGAAAGGACTTTGATTTTTTTATTTTATTTTATTTATTTATTTTTTTTTTTTTTTGAGATCAAGTTTCGCTCTTATTGCCTAGGCTGGAGTACAATGGTGCAATCTTGGCTCACCACAACCTCCGCCTCCCAGGTTCAAGTGATTCTCCTGCCTCAGCTTCCCGTGTAGCTGGGATTACAGGCATTTGCCACCATGCCAGGATAATTTTGTATTTTTAGTAGAGACAGGGTTTCTCTATGTTGCTCAGGCTGGTGTTGAACTCCTGACCTCAGGTGATCCGCCTGCCTCAGCCTCCCAAAGTGCTGGGATTACAGGCCTGAGACATAAGGAAGGACTTCAAAAGCAGCACCTATAAATGTGGCTTAAAGAATTAAATGATATATGTTCAAAGAATCAAAGTACTGGTTTAATGAGTGAAAAGATAGAAAATCTCAGCACAGAAATGAAATCTATAAAAAAGAGCTGTATAGAAATACTGAAACTGAAAAGTTCAATGACAAATAGAAATCACAGTAGATCAGAGTTGGTAGAAGAAAGGCAGTGAAGTTGAACACAGGAAAACAGGCCAATAGAAAATATTCAGGCTAATGGATGGAGAGAAAATAGATTCAAGAAAAATAAACAGATCCTCAGAGACCTTCGGGACAATAGACAATGGTATAAATAAGTGTAATTAGAGACCCAGAAGAAGAAAATGAAAATGGGGCAAAATAATTTTTTAAGAAGTGATAAAAAGGCAAGCCACTGACTGGGAGAAATTCTTATAATACATATATCTGAAATACATTTATATCTAGAATATATATTTTAAAAAACTGTTACAACTCAATAAGGGGCTAATTATTTTAACAGACAAAAGCTTGAACAGATGCTTCACTAACAAGATATATGAATGGTAAGTAAGTACAAGAAGAGATGCTCAACATCATTAATCACCCCGGAAATTAAATCTATAAGATAATACTACACATCCATTAGAAGGGCTACTATTAAAAAGACTGGCAATACCAAGTTTGAGGGAAGATTGAGAAATCTCTTCTGCATTGCTATTAGAAGAGAAAAATGACACAACCACTTTAAAAAAGAGTTTGACCATTTCTTTTAAGGCTAAACATACACTTATATGAACCAGGTACGTCACTCCTAAGAATTTAAAATTAAATGAGAACATATGTCCACACAAATACTGTTCATATCAACTTTATTCAATAATAGTCCCAAACTGGAAACAACCGAAATGTCCACTAATATGTGAATGGTTAACAAATTGTGTTATTAGTGCAATGGAATTCTACTCAGCAATAGAAATATACTTTAGTGATCAATGCACCAATGTGGATTAATCTCAAAAATATCATGCAGAGGCCGGGCGCGGTAGCTCATGCCTGTAATCCCAGCACTTTGGGAGGCCAAGGCAGGTGGATCACGAGGTCAGGAGATAGAGACCATCCTAGCTAACAGGGTGAAACCCGTCTCTACTAAAAATACAAAAAAAAAAAAAAAATTAGGCAGGCATGGTGGCCGGCGCCTGCAGTCCCAGCTACTCTGGAGGCTGAGGCAGAAGAATGGCGTGAACCCGGGAGGCAGAGCTTGCTGTGAGCCGAGATCGCGCCACTGAACTCCAGCCTGGGCGACAGAGTGAGACTCCGTCTCAAAAAAAAAAAAAAAAAAAAAATCATGCTGAGTAAAGGAAACCCAGAAAATAAGAAAATAGTACAGACTGTATGATTCTATTTAGATGACGTTTTTGAAGAGGCAAAAATTAATCTACAATAATATAATAGAAATCAGATCAATAGCTGTGTGGAAGGAGAGATTGACTGCAAAGGGGCATGAAGGAAATTTCTGGGATGTCAAAAATGTTCTGTATCTTGATTGGGTGGTGGTTACATAGGTGTATACATTTGTTAAACTGTACACTTAAAATTTATGCATTAATTACACCTCGCAAAGTTGATTTTTAAAAGAACACTTGCATAACCCTTTAAATTAGGAGCCTTATTATCTTCATCATCATTCTTTAATGAGTCATTCAGCAATAAATTTTACAAGGAACAAGTTATTTATGAATCACACAAAGGCACCCCAAATGAATGTCTAATCATTCATTCATTTCTGTGTGCACGACTGGAGAAATAGATGCCGGTTAAACTAATAAAGCCCCTGCCCGTCATCCGTGATCCTAGGCTGCAGAAGAAACTGTAATGTAAGTTCTCATCTTGGTTCCAAGAGCTCTCGGCAACTATTTCTTGACCAGTCTCTGAAGTGAGTGTGTCTATTTATTTTAAACAAGTTGTACCATCTGAAATCTTGGCTGCTGCAGAGCTAAGGGGTTCTTTCCCTACAGCAGGGTTCCCCAACTCCCGCGCCATGAACTGGTACCAGCGATGGGCGAGCCAGCATTACCGCCTGACCTCTGCCTCCTGTCAGATCAGCCTCTGGCATTAGATTCTCATAGAAGCGCGAACCCTATTGTGAACTGTGCATGCAAGGAATCTAGGTTGCGTCCTCCTTATGTGAATCTAATGCCTGATGATCTGAGGTGGAACAGTTTCATCCTGAAATCATCCACCCACCCACAGCCCATCCATGGAAAAATTGTCTTCCATGAAACTGGTCCCTGGGCCAAAAAGGTTGGAGACCGCTGCCCTACAAAATATGCCCCCCTCTCACAGTAGAGGTAAATGGCTAGAGTCTGGCAACACAGTAAGCTGATGCTACTACTGGTCAGATATGCTGTCCTAATCACCTTCTCCTGCTCCAGGACCCTTTTATAGATTCTTTTGAAAACACTGGCAATAGGGAAGCTACACTTTCCTTTCCTTGAAATTTTCCAGGCTGGGCGTGGTGGCTCATGCCTGTAATCCCAGCACTTTGGGAGGCCAAGGCAGGTGGATCACGAGGTCCGGAGTTCAAGATCAGCCTGGCCAACTTGATGAAACCCCATCTCTACTAAAAACTACAAAAATTAGCCGGGCATGGTGGCATGTGCGTGTGGTTCCGGCCACTTGGGAAGCTGAGGCAGAAGAATCGCTTGAACCCAGGATGTGGAGGTTGCAGTGAGCCGCGATCATGTCACTGCACTCCAGCCTGGGTGACAGGGCGAGACTCCGTCTCAAAAAAACAAAAAAAAAGAAAGAAAAAAAAGAAATTTTCCCATCTGGAATGGGGAAGTGATGGACAAAAGTGAGATATCATAAACTAAAGACACTGCTAGCCTGTGTAATGACCACACATCCTAAGACCAGTGCCCCCATTTATTGGAAAACCTCTCTTGCTGATTTGGAGCCTTAATTAAAATAGGAGGAAATGCATAAAATTGCACTATAAGCTCAAACCCTATGTTATATATTGTATTAACTTTCTATTGCTGTGTAACAAATTACCCCTAAATTTAGCAGCTCAGAACACCACCCATGTGTTATCTCACAGTTCAGCAGGTCAGAGTCTGGGCGGGGTTGGCTTGACTCTCTGCATGAAGTAACACAACGCCAAACTCAAGGTGTCAGCAGGGCTGGGCTCTTATCTGGAGGCTCTGAGCAAGAATCTGCTTCTAAGCTTAATCAGGTTGTTGGCAGAAGTCAATTCCCTGTGGATGTAGGCCTGAGATTCCATTTTCTGTTTGGATATTTACAAAATACCTGTATTCCTTGGTTCATTGCCCCCTTGCTCCATCCTCAAAGCCAGTAATTGTGGGTTGAGTCCTTCTCAGGCTTGGAATCTCTAAGATTTCCTCTTCTGCCTCCAGCCAAAGAAAACACTCTGCTTTTAAAGGGCCCGTGTGATTAGATGAGTAGTTTCCCTATCTTAAGGTCAGCTGGTTAATAATTACTTTATTTACCTTTGCAAAATCACTTTTGCAATGTAACCTAACAGAATCACAGGAGTAACACCTGGGGCAAAGACAGCCCTAGGACCATCTTAGAATTCTGCCTACGATTCCAATGCTAGATTCTATCCAGCACCACTCACCTTCTTCGTGTCCTCAAAAATACCACTCACCCAGACATTTTAAAGTTGTATTTAAAAAGTAAATGCTGCAGTGGCACACACCTGTAATCTCAGCACTTTGGGAGGCTGAGAAGGGAGCATTGGTTGAGGCCAGGAGTCTGGCCTGGGCAATATAGTGAGACCCCCCATCTTTACAACAAGAATAAATTAGCTGGGCATGGTAGTGTGCACCTGTAGTCCCAGCTACTCAGGAGGCTGAGGAGGGAGAATCACTTGACCCCGGGAGGTCAAAGCTGCAGTGAGCTATGATCATGCACTGCACTCCAGCCTGGATGATAGAGTGTGACAAAGAGAGGGAGGGGAGAGGGAGGGAAGAAGGGGAGGGGGAGGGGGACAGGGGAGCAGAAAGAAAGGAAAGAAAGAGAAGGAAGGAAGGAAGGAGAGAGGAGAGAGAAGGGTTGGAAGGAAGGAAAAAAGGAAGCAAGGAAGAGAAAATTCAGATTCAGAGCTCACTTTCCTGATTGCAATAATTAAGTCTGGAATATGACAGAAAATACCAGATATGAAAGTTAGAGGAATTGTGTTTTAATCCCAGGAGTTCAGGGAAAGGAGCAGTCAGTAAGAGCTGGAAAAAGCTTAATAGAGAAAGTGGCACCCAAGCAGGGCTTTCTAGGATGCACAGAATTTGGGGAGGTGAGGACATGACAAGAGACAGGAATAAACAGAGCATCAGCTGATGCAGTGAAGAGACCCACCTGATAGCCCACTGGGGAAAAATGAGATGAGATTAGACAGGCAGGGTCAAGCTAAGGTCAACATAGCTTTGTAAACCAGGACAAGAGTTTGCATCTGATTCAACAGGCAGCATTGAGCCTTTGAAAAACTTTCTCTGTTTCTTTAACAGTATGCCAAGTAGTGGAAATTTTTGGATTGGTAAGAAAAGCAGGAAGATTGGAGGAAGAATAATTAGAAAGCTATTTACTGGGGACACAAGTTACTTATCTGTTAGCGACTCTTACTGACAATCTATAATGCTTGGAGTGGGCTTTAACTTATTCTAGAAAAAAATATGGGGGCAAGAAGAAACAAAAATGGCAAAATGTTTATAATTGATGAAGTTTCATGATAGATGTATGTGTTCAATATACTATTCTGCCTACTTGTATGTGTGTTTGAATGTTTCCGTAATAAAAAGTCAGGTTCCTGTCTATTGTGGTAATCCAAGAATAAAGTCTTGAAAACCTAGATGTGGGTGGAGGCGGAGAAAATAGAAAAAAAAAATTAACAGACTTTTTTTAGCTACCCTATTAACTGATTAATAGACATTTTGACCTTGATAACAAATTTGATATAACTTTAGCTGAGGGAAGAAACAAAACTGATTGATTTATATAGATAGGGAAATAGAATAATGTCATAAAAGAGAAACTTGTCAGCTGTCTATAAATCCTGCACTTTAAATGATGTACCTCATTAGCCTGTATGATTAGAATGTGTATAGAAATTAATAACCTGTGTAAATTAAACTTCTGTCTATACATCTTCTTATTACACCACATTGGCAGGATCATGGATGGCTCACTGCAGCTCGGAACACTGGAGGCCCAAACAGTCCTCCCGCCTCAGCCTCCAAGTAGCAGACACTACAGGCATGTGCCACCACACCTGACTAAAAATTTATCTTTAAAAAAAATTTTCCAGGAATATTTTGAGTAGAGGCACCATCCAAATGCTTACTTGTTTTCCCAAATGATATATTTTGAATTTTCCTTTGATATATTTTTCAAAATATATATTGGGATATATTCAAATATATCCCAAATGATATATTTTGAATTTCGTGGTGTAAGAAGTTACACCAGACAAAATTGCTATCCTGAAGATGACCAATTCTTCCATATCTGTGAGAGCCTAAAAAGGAGAATTTTTTGAAAATTTTAAAATATTCTGGAAGGAATACTTCTTGGGAGCAAAAAGAAAAGGATACCTTTTTTAAAGACAAAAGAAAAATGATATCTAATGTAAAAAAAAACACCTCTGGCACCAATTCAGAAAAGCAGACTCTCACTGGACACACTCCCACTGAGGCAAACACCAAAACTAACCCTCGAGTGCAGGAAGAAAATAGCAGCTCACCTCCAGACCAGTTGACACCTGGGGCTTCCACGAAGGCCAATCAGGAAGTACCCTACAGTCTTACGCAATCACTTGAAATTAAAGTCCTACCTGAGAGATGTTTGGCTGCAAATAGGGAGAGCAGGCCATGTGAATTAAGATACCATGAATTGATAAAAATAAATAGTAATTTGAAACTTAAACCCCAGATCAATTAAGCTAAGGAATCTAGTGTTGTTTCACAATCTGAAATTTGTCCCGATTGTCAAGCCTACAGGAACTATGCTGATCCAACAGGTAAACACATGCTGGATCCAACTACCAAGTTCCCAGAGCTGCTGAAATCTTTATTTCTGGAGCAAAAGCCAGAATCCTATCACTTAAAAAGATAATATCTAGAGTTAAAACAGTCTATTTCAATTGAGTTTTAGCAAAGTGGAATCAATTGTTATTGTATGAAACTGGATTTGACCCTTGACTTTTAAACATTTGCAGTTTTCAGTGACTAACTCCTCTACTGTTATCATTCCAAGATCAGATGCCATAAAGCATAGGATTTTAATTTGATTTGGGATCATGTTGCTTCTCACACAGCTCTAGGTAGTGTGATCCAAGGTGAAGAGCAGCAGATTCATTCACATGTGTACCAGGGAGCAAAATGACAAGAGATAATCATAAAAGCTTTGTTGGAAGTTTAAGATACTTAAAGCTCTTTTAATCATTATCATAATTTTTGAGTTACAGCTCAATAAATATTTTTGTTTCTCTTAAAGTTTATCAATGGTAAATGAGTTGCCTGGTCAATGTTTAGTATTATAGCTAATAAATGAAATGGAGATATTTTACCATACATTAGATCAATAATAATATGTAAAAGATACCATAGATTCTGAAGACAGGCTATAGGATTGCTCAGAAAGAAATATTCATAAGTTCTAGAGATCTATTGTACAACATTGTCCCTATTATTGTACACTTTACAATTTCGTAAGAAAATAGAATGTTCTCACCATGATAAAATGATTTTTTAAAAAAGGAAATATTAATCTTACTCATTTTTTAAGAGAAATAATGATAACAGAAATTATTATAAATCCTCTTTCCTGGTGTAGTAAGTTTTAAGTTAAGGCTGCCCAAAGATATGTCCACATCCTAATCCTCAGAACCTGTGAATGTGACCTCATTTGGAAAAAAAGTCTTTGTACAGTTTAGAATATTGAGGCCGGGCGTGGTGGCTCATGCCTGTAATCCCAGAACTTTGGGAGGCCGAGGCAGACAGATCACTTGAGGTCAGGAGTTCGAGACCGTCATGGCCAAAATGATGAAACCTCATCTTTACTAAAAATACACAAATTAGCTGGACATGGTGGAGCACGCTTGTAATCCCAGCAACTTGGGAGGCTGAGGCAGGAGGATTGCTTGAACCTGGGAGGCATAGGTTGCAGTGAACTGAGATTGTGCCACTGTACTCCAGCCTCGGTGACAGAGTGAGACTCCGTCTCAAAAAAAAAAAAAAAAAAAAGGTCGGGTGCCGTGGCTTACACCTGTAATCCCAGCACTTTGGGAGGCCGAGGTGGGCGGATAATCTGAGGCCAGGAGTTCGAGACCAGCCTGACCAACATGGTGAAACCCCGTCCCTATTAAAAATACAAAATTAGCCAGGTGTGGTGGTGCATGCCTGTAATCCCAGCTACTCGGGAGGCTACTTGAATCCAGGAGGTGGAGGTTGTAGTGAGCCAAGATGGCACCATTGCACACTCCCCCTCAAAAATAAATAAATAAATAAAATTGAGATGAGGTCATCCTGGATTACTCAGGTCACCCGTAAATTCAGTGGTAAGAGTCCTTGTAAGAGATATACAGAGAGGAGGCACAGGGAGGAGAAGGCCATGTGGAGATGGAGCAGACACTGGAGTTATATTGCCACAAGGCAAGGAACACCTGGAGTCACTAGAAGCTGGAATAGAAGGCATGAATTCCACCTAGAGCCTTTGGAGGGCACATGGTTCTGCCAACACTTTGGTTTCAGAATTCTGGCCTCCAGAACTGTGACAAAATGAATTTCTCCGAGTTAAGCCACCAAGTTTGTGGTTATTTGTTAGACAGTCCTAGGAAACTAATATACTTGAGAAACTTAAACACCAGAATCACCTTAGAAAAGTGATTTCTGAAAGCAGGAAAAAAAAAATAAGGTGACTCATGATTGTATCTTCAAAGCTAGTTTCTATACCATAGGATCCAACGTGCCTGGCACACTGCACATCTTCATCAGTTGCCACTTCATCCCCATACGCATTCCAGAAACCCATTCTGTTACCACCATATGGCTACTGCCCAACCACAGCTACTCTCCAAAGTCTGCATTTCGTAATTAATTTAGACTAAAACTGCATTAGAATCACCACATATAATCTGCCAGAAGCCCTGAAAATCCTGGAGATTCTGATTCAGGAAGCCTGGGGTGGGGCCTAGGTATTTGCATGTTTAACAAGCTTCACATAAGATACTAATGTCGACCAAAGACTGAAACTTTGAACCTAGGGCACTCAGCAGCTGCACTATCTCACCCCCAAACCCTCTTGAGCTGACAGGCAAGGGGAATGGTGTGATGGAGAGAGCAGGGACGACAGGCCAGAGGACAAGGAGTACAAAGAAGAAAGCAAGACACATTTTGAGAGGAATCTACAATCAGCTGGGCGTGATGGCTCATGCCTGTAATCCCAGCACTTTGGGAGGCTGAGGTGGGCAGATCAGTTGAGACCAGGAGTTTGAGACCAGCCTGGCCAACATGGTGAAACCCTATCTCTATTAAAAATACAAAAACATTAGCCAGGTGTGGTGGTACGTGCCTGTAATTTCAGCTACTCAGGAGGCTGAGGCACAAGAATTGCTTAAACCTGGGAGGTGGAGGCCGCAGTGGGCCAAGATCTTGCCACTGACTCCAGCCTGGGCGACAGAGCGAGACTCCGTCTCAAAAAAAACAAACACACACACAAACAAAAACAACCAATCTTACTCCTCCTAGAAATGTGCCACCCATGCAATGTTTCTGGGTCTGCACAGACTCCAAAGGCTTGAAGCATAAAAGTACTGGATTAAGTCATAAACTGTATGTAGATAATAAAAATATTTATACACTGAAGAATAAAACATGCCAAGAAAAAAAATTTTTACAAAGTGTTGAAATTAAATTCAACTTAGGAACTATTTATTGAATGTCTACAATGTGTCAGATACTGTGCTAGGTGCAGGGCCTCTGATGACTAATAAGGCAGTGTCTCCCCTTCTCTCAAGGATTAATCCAGGGCACCAGCAGGTATAGCCAAAACCTAGTAGCATGGTTACAAGTAATCTCAAACCTTGTACCCAGGCCTGATCTCAGAGGAACCACCACAAACTTAGCCAGTGACTGAAGCTGATTTCTCTCTGAGGTCATATTCAATACAGAACAACTGAGGTTATCAGAAAATGGAAGTTAGTGGTAGTACGTTTAAGTTGACATTTGTTAAAAGTCAGAGACATTTGAGGAAATTTTCCTGTCCTGATTAAGTAAAAATATAGAAAGGATATTAAATGTTACTGATTTGACTAACAAATTGAGCTGGAAGATTTGGTCTCTGACTCTTGTAGGGATTCCTTAGTCAATATCAAACTACAGCACTAACAGTCCTTTGCAAAGACAGACTGCCTGATTTTTTTCTTTAATGAGTCCAACTATGCCCATGCCCATTTTCATTAACATATCATCCATGTCACTGTGAAATCATGCGGCAGAATTAAATTCAGACCATGATATCCAATAATTCATTAGTAATTAATAGTATAACTCTGGCTCAAAACATCACCTCCCCCAACAAAACCAGTGACTCTAACCAGGATTGGCATACATTCGTTCATTCAACCAATATTTTATGAACTATTTCCATGTGCCAGGCACTGTGCTAGGCACTGAAGTTGCAGCAATGAGCACACAGTCTTGGCTTCTGTGAGGCTTTAAGATGTATTCAATCAAGAGCCATTTCCCATATTCCTGTGGCAGATATCACGCACCAATCACAGCAACCTCTCCTGAAGGTTCAATCCAGCAACCTTCTCCTGAAGCCCCTATGAGCCTGAGGGTCTTTCTCAACTTGATACTCAAAAATATTACCAGTCAGAGGTGGAACACAAGATGAACCTTATTGGCCACTCCAGATTCTAACTAACTATATTAAAATCACCCGCTATTCCCACAGATGCCTATGCTTTGGTTCATGCTGTTTGTTTCTTTCATCTGCCTCTCCTTCCTTTATATGAACATCCAAATCAACTACTCAGAAGATACAGTTCAAATGCTCTACCTTGAATCCTCCCCAGTCAGAAAGAAATGTCCCTTCTGAATCTCTTCTTCCTTTTTTAATGCTATTTAACATAGTTTACCTAATAAAGTACATGCCATGTCTCTCACGTAAACATCTTAAGGCTAAGAAATGTCTTATATGTCTTAGCCTCAAATTATTTACATCTTTGCACACACACATACACACACGCACACACAAACATACTTGCTAGATACTAGTTCAACTATGAGAGAATTTGGGATTAAGAGAGAACATAGAAGCTCACTTGAACATAGAAGCTCACTTGGGTAAAGCTCACTGTAGAGCTATGTTCAGTGGGAGTACATCATTTCTGCTGTTCTGGTTAACAAATTGCATTTGCAAAGCAAATTACCCAAGATTTTGTTATATGAAAGAAGAAAAGTATGTGCAGAAATGAAACTAAAGTGGATTCTTGTGAGTCATGGCCTTCTAAAGGTTGTGAAGCCCCAAATATTGTACACAGCATTTGTGTGTATACATATATTTGCATTTTCCAGGGAAAGGATTCATAGCTTTCACCAGATTCTCAAAATAGCTGTAATAACTAGAATATATGTGCAATAATTGTAACGACATACTGATAGATATTGATGTGTTTGTTCTCACACGTCAAAATGGCTTGCTGGCAAAGGGAAGAACCTTTCCCAGGTTTACATCTCTCTAAGGATGATCCTGGTAATCTCCAAACTGTTATTCCTATGATTCACTGCTCCCACTTAGCTTTTTTTTTTTTTTTTAGCATCTAAACGTGAATGATCGACAGCATCTATTAAACTTCCATGATAATTTCAAAACCTAACACACTTCTCCTAGTAAACTTAGCAAATAGATTTTGATGTTAAATCTTGTATACTTTCAGGAAACATGTTCTCCAAAAAACCCAAATTAACATAAATTAACTAACTCAAAGGTATTTAAAATCATCAATAGTACTTTTTCTATCTAGGGAAATAAGGCACTAGGAAAAGAAAATGCATGTAAGACAAATAATATTAGTGAATTAGTTTATTTAAAACCATCAGTTTTTCTAATGTGAATGGACTGGGTTCATATCACATCATATTTAGAGATACAAGGTGATTATAACTAACGTGTCTACAAGACATACTGGGTCAAACAATGTGATCAATCCAAAGGGTATCTTTTTAAAAAGAATTTAAGTACTCAGCTGCAAAGATAAGTTAGTCACTAATGAGATTTTCTTTTTTAAAAAAAAAAAGGTTTTTAATGAGTCAAATTTATTACAAAAACTTAGTGTGTAATCAAAGCCAAATGCATTCCTCAGGCATGCCAGCGGCAAGCAAAATAATGTTAATAGAATGTTATTAAAAAATAAAACTTTTTCTGAATGATATATATAAAACATCATGGCACATTATCATCATTTGACAACAGAAAACAGGAAGACATGTTTCAATATTGACTTTTTGTTGTTTCAATAAAGGTAAAAAAACAAAAATTTCAACACATAAATTAGAAATTCTAGAGGGTAAGCCATAAAGAGGTGTTCTCTTCCATGCAATTGCCAGCCGGGCATGGTGGCTCACTCCTGTAATCCCAGCATTTTGGGAGGCTAAGGCAGGCAGATGGCATGAGCTCAGGAGTTCAAGACCAGCCTGGGCAAGGTGGCAAGATCCTGCCTCTACAAAAAATAAAAAATTAGCCAGGCGAGGAGTGCACACCTGTAGTCCCAGTTACTCAGAAGGCTCAGGTAGGAGGATCACTTGAGCCCAAGTCAAGGCTGAAGTGAGCCAAGATCATGCCACTGCACTCCAGCCTGGGCGCCAGAGAAAGACCCTGTCTCGGGAGAAAAAAAAAAAAAAGCATGCAATTCCCTACAAATAATGTATAATTTCAATGCATGAGAAAAAGCATCTTTACAATTCGAATATATCTTTCAGCCAGTAAAGGAACAACTCCGTAACTCCCCATCTGCTTTATCTACAAAGACTTAGTGATTACACAATAAAAACTCCTTAGAATTGTAAAATTTTTTTAAATAGCAACAATTCACTTGTTCTTTTCTATTTTATGGACTTATACATTTCAAATATGACCATGTTAACAACCAAGTATGTACAATATTTTTAAGGACAAAAGTAATAATTATATACAGTTTGCAAAGATCAAATTCTAACCATGGACACCTTTCATCTAGTCCAATGACTGAAGCCTATCCAATGCCAGTAACAGGGACTAAGGCCAAATGAAGCCTCAATGCTGTATTTACCTTTTTCCTTTCACATGCTTTTTCTTAAAGAAACATTTACAATTTACCTGCTTTGAAACTGTCAATAGCTATATTAATAATGTTTTGTGCCACAAATCAAAGTCCTTTCCTACTCAAAAGCTACTGTTAAGTGAAGGCAATGTTACCATTGAGATCAAATTCAGATGTCTAGATCCCAGATACCTGGGTATGAAATATGCAAATCTGCCAAGAGAAATTAGATATTTTTCTTCTTTTCTTTTAATATAACCCACTATATAATAGTGAACTAAATATGTTTGTTTCATAGAAACAACTTACATTTGCCAATATAAGGCAAATGGTCTATGTACAGATACATCAGGACTGCCTAACTGACAGTGAGTGTTGCTAGCCAGGCTCCAAGCTAATGGAGCTAATACGGTGGAGCTCTCTGCTGAATGGACTTTCCCTTCAGGATACGTCGGATCTGGAAGAGAAACAAATAAAATTTGTGAGGTTTATTTCTTATGGCCAATGTGGTGTATTTCCTTCTGAGTTTCATTCCTTTCTTATACCATCTACACTACTCCTATTAACTTGTAAGTATACGAAGAAATACACACAATACTTCTCAAGATTTTGAGATGACTTTTAAAAATACTAAACTCCTTTTAAAGCTTATTTCAGATCTCTTATAATCTTTGAGTTCAAGAAAGTAAAACATCTCCATTAAAAATTATCTGAGGTTGAAAATCTCCATAAACTTAACACCTATATTCTTTTCCTAATCTTTTACTCTTGCTATTTGTGAGAACATTTAACATAAGACAGTAATTAAGGCATATTATAATATCTCACTTATCTTGAAGTCAGCCTCAACTAACAGGAACGGAAAACCCACATTTTATGATACACACACAAGTAAATCCTTAATACCATTCAAGTCAAAACAGCTGTCATGATATCCAAGTATTAAAGCATCTACACGTAACTTCATGGATCACAGAAAAGATCCCGGCTCATTCAGAGTGATTCATTTTACATCCCAGTCTGACAAATTTTATTTTCTATCTCTCAGCCTCCAGCAGATTAGAAGCAACAATTTAGATGAAAGGAGATTGGGGTAGGGGATACAACTGATAGCTGCTAGAAGGAAACACACGACCACAGTATGACGATAAAAGCCAGGGAAAAGAGCCTCTACCTGCCCAACACACAAAATACCAAAGCAAAAAGGAGATAATCTGGGAACATTTAATGAAGAGTTAAATGGCTTAATACCTCAATAATCCCTGAGAGCATAGTTATATGACTGCACACCACAAACAGTTAAGTAGAAGCAAATACTGGGCTTAGGACTCTGCCTTTTACAAGTTAATGATGGTTCTGGTCCTTGGAACCTCTCTGAATATCAATTTTCTCAGTTGAAACTTGAAACTTGCAAAGTTCTTCTAACTATTAAATGATATACATGAAAACTTTTTACAAACTATGGAAATATTCTTTCTAAATTACAAAGAGCTCTATAAATAGGGGCTACTGTAACATTATGGTCATAATGACAGCTCAGAATCAAAGAAAAAGCTAAACTGCATTCCACATATTTTATTTTGTGATTAGTAAAGTATGTAATGACCTACCCACAGCCACAATCCCCCTCATTCCTCCCAGGAAAAGAGTTCCATCAAAAACATTTTAAGTTCTTGAAAGAGTAAGTTCTTGTTATCTAAAAAGTTTACTCATGAAACTATTCAATACTCAATGATAATATATAACCATATTTGATGAGTAAAGCATTAATTCTGTTTAAAGTACAAAATATTTCTAGGTTTGAAATTACATAAGTAATTTTTCCATTTTTTGTTCAGTATCACTTCATAGACAGAAATAATTCTAACTATTGATGTTCACTGATCTCTTACTCTGTACCCGGGACTATTGTGAGCACTCCACATGTAACAACTCATTTAGTATCCACAATATTTGAAGGCTCATACCTTACAAGACTAAGATTCTCTTTCCTTGGTATCTGCAGGAACCTTGGTATCTTCTCTTTCCGAACCTTAAACCATTCTGACTTACTCTAACCCTAAGTGTGTGTCACAGAATACTACCTGACCTCTAACCATTTTGAGTCTATGGATAATCCCTCAAATTTCTTAATTGCTCTGTTTCCAAACGAAGAGTAACTCCACAATGCTATGACGGCTACCGTGAGACACAGACACTGATAGAGTCCACCTGAAGAGCAACAGCTGGCCTTCGCCCTGCACAGCCTCATCTCCCTTTCTGTTTCAGACTGCAGTGCCAAAAAGTACTTCCTCTCCCCCTCCTGTGCCTCTCACCTGTTCTCCCACAGGGCCATCGGGAACCAAATGCACTGGCTGTTCGTTCTCCAAGTTCCTAGTACTTGGGTCTGCTCCCTTCCTCATCAACAGGCGGACAGCATCTAATTGTGTCAACCGATACTGCAGGCTGGCAGCAACATGGAGGGCAGTGTTGCCATTGTAAGCCTGAAGACAAAGAAATGAATTACCAGACATCAGGAAGGGGGAAATTTCATGAAAGGAGCTCAAAAACTTTGAGAGGGTGTACAGAAGGCCATTCCAACTCTGGTGTGGTTATTAAAGCTTTCTAAAAGTACCTTTGCATTCACAAAAGACAGGCAACTGGGCAGCTCCAAAAAGAGGCGAATGAGTTCCAGATTTGCTTCTTCAGCTGCCAAATGCAGGGCTGTGCGGCCACTTTTGCGATCCTTGTCAAAGGCAAGAGGGAGGGAAAAAAAAAAAAGAAAATCCAGATACTATGCCTCAGAATACACTTTTCACCCAGTCTCCTGAATGTCTGATTCAGCTTCAGAGACTCACTTTGAATGCTCCCTTCTCCACAATGCCTTGCTTAATCCCAAGCTAAATGGAATCTTTTATTCCTCTTAAATTTCCTATTAATTTGCCTATATGCCTCTTGTCACAATGTACCTTTTTATACAGGGTGGCCATAAAATGTAGAAAAATAAATATTTTTAAATCCTATGTCATAACCTATCAGTAAACCAATTTATTATGTATTCACCTACATTTCCAGATTTGGTAGCCTCCCTGTAGAGTTATATTTAGCTATATCTCTCACCTCTTTTACTAGTCAGTAAGCCCCAAGGGTCCAAATGGTTTATGACTTATTCTTCCCCCATATACTCAGTGAATAAAACCAAAATTTTAAAAGAATAAACTATTTTCCAGCTTAAAAACCAGAAGATGAATTCCACATCCTACAACAATGAAAAAACCCTTACAAAAAGCACTACCTTTATTCTCAGTGTATGAAAATGGAAGCCAAAATGACAATATCAATTTCAAGCATTTTCTTTACCTTTCAAAGACTATTTATTTTATACCTAAATGACCGTTTGGATAATAATTCATGGATTTAAAGCAAATCAAGAAAACACATGAAATGATCTGTTAAAATCTGGGCTTCTTGGCCGGGCGCGGTGGCTCACGCCTGTAATCCCAGCACTTCAGGAGGCCGAGGCGGGCAGATCACGAGGTCAGGAGATCGAGACCATCCTGGCTAACATGGTGAAACCCCGTCTCTACTAAAAATACAAAAAATTAGCTGGGTGTGGTGGTAGGCGCCTGTAGTCCCAGCTACTGGGCAGGCTGAGGCAGGAGAATCGCTTGAACCAGGGAGTCGGAGGTTGCAGTGAGCCGAGATCGCACCACTGCATTCCAGCCTGGGCGACACAGTGAGACTCCGTCTCAAAAAAAAAAAAAAAAATTCTGGGCTTCTTAACCACCCATACATTGCTACTCACACCATTAATTTCAGAAAAAAAAGAAAGAAGTTTGAATCTGTACTTGGAAGCAAGGTCTTTTGCTATAACCAGTTTCTCCCCTACCCCATCTTAAACCTTTTCTGTGAATTTACCTTCGCTTCCACCGCTGCTCCCATTTGAATTAGGCACTTAATGGTATCAACCAGACTCTTATTCTTCAGTAAAAGCTCCTGAACTTCAGGTGAATGAGGCTGTTGATTTCTCTGGAGTTCATGGACCACAGCATTGTGGGCTATGACTGCACAGTGAAGGGGAGTCAGGCCTGGAAGAAAAGTATAATCAAGCAGTGGTCAAGCATCCCATCAGGTCTTTTGGTCCTTCTATAATGACAAATGTTGAGGATGGCCTCTAACTTAACCTATAAATGGGCTCCACAAGAACTAGTAAGGCAATCTGAATATAGTCTCTTTTTGGGTCTAATTTTACCTACAGAATATTTTAGCTTTAATTACCTTCCTTCTTAGTATACTTAGCACCCTTAGACCTTATGGGTCCCCCTCTCTAAGTGGCTCTGAATCTAATAAAGTTTCAGTTGCTTACCATCATAGTTAGTTGCCTCAAGATCCACAAACTGATTACTTCCCACTGCTCCCTTCTGAATCGCCTGCAGATTTTAAAAACAGACATCTGTTAGCAACACAAGCTGCGCATATACCTATTAGAATCCCCAAGAAATGAATAAGTTAACTCAAAATAGATTATTGCAACAGGCAACCTATATCCAACTTCTAATATCCAACTCTATCTCTCTGGCCTTGCAATGATGGAAGCCTGGTTTGCTGCCTCTTACCTGAAGCACCTGGGAGTGGCCCTTCTCAGCACAGACATGCAGAGGTGTTCTTCCCCAGCAGTCTGTGGTGTTCACCTGTGCCCCGATGTTCACCAGATCCTGCACAATGAGATGCTGATTGGCAGCCACTGCCACCTGAAAGGCACTCTGTGGATATCCAGAAGAAAAAAGATATTTTAAACATACAATGTTATCATAACAAGGAATATGAAAGTAAACTATGACTGAGGAAAAAACCCACAGAAAGAAAATAAATCCTTTGAATAAGCAATCAGATACTGTGAGACAAGGAAACTAAAGTAAGCCTAGGGTGTGGCTTTATTACTCTCAGTGTTTGGTCAAACAGCTACAAAGTTAACATTAATAACTTCAAGGTTGATGGTAGCAAAAAGTCAACATCTCAAAGTTAATATTAACTAAACTCTCTTGATCTTGAGCTCTAAGATGATCTACACATAAGGCTGGTCATCATTCACTTCGCCATGACCCCCTCTTTGCCATTTCAGACTCTGTCAAGGTCCTCACCTGTCCATTGTGCTCTTTAATATCCAGCATGTGAAGTGCATTCATCTTTCTTGCAAGAACATAGGAAAGTGCCCTTCTCCCTTGGGCAACAGCAATATGAAGGAACCTGGGGAACATGGAAAGGAAAGCGGGTGAATCACTTCTGATTTCACTAAGTTGTTCTTTTGAAAAAAAAAAATCTTCCTTTAGCCCCCTTTTTATATATTGGTACACTCAAATGAAACATTACAAAGCATAATTTGTCTTTTCTGCTACATTGATAATACACCCCAGTTGGAACAGGATGGGTTAGGCTATCAGAAATAAGAAAAAGAAGAATGTCAAGCACCATACTGATCACCTTAAATCTATTATTTTTAATACTCATAAAACCCCTATACAAGAGGTATTATCATTTTACACGTCAAGGAACTGAGACCTAAGGAGGTTAAATAACTTGCCCAAGGCCACAAAGACATCAGGACAGATTAAGATCAATCTACAAACCAACTCACAGTTTATCCCTAATCATGATCTAACTGTTTCTGTTCTATAGACATAGTCTACGCTGGTCTTCCAAACTCAATTAATCAAGATACAGATATTTTTATCAATTTAGAACAGATTATTTGTTCAGCCAAAAAAATTTTTTGAAGGAAAACCCTTTCTTGACATACTAGCTATCACTGAGTGGCGGTTTCTATCTACGCCAGTCATCTTGGTTAGCCAACCACTAACTAAGGTATACCTTGGTATACCCTAGAAAAATTATATGCTCACTAGTCCAACAAGTGTGGCTTACCTAATTAAGAACATGAGATAAAAGAATACTCACGTGTCACCATCTGCATCCTTTGAAAGAAACTGGTCTTGGGAAATATTTGCCAATTTGCTTTCTTCCTGCTCCACTTGCCACTGAAAAAGTGATTTCCCTAACTGTGTGGTGCTCATTGGATTTCCCATGTTTGAGAATGGCAGTGAAGTGTTTGAAGAGTCAGAGGCCATCTCGTGCCCCACCATGGCCTCACAGGCGCTGCTGGGCATCATGCTGAAGCTGTGCAAGTGAGCATCATTTTGCTGCTGAACACTGGAGGAAGTCTGCATGGGATTAGCAATATTCTCAGATTCCCTTTGATCACCAAGAAGGGAAACTAAGCTTTGGTTTGGGCAAAACTGTGATTCTTGACCATCAAAGAGGTTTGGTTCGTAAGCGGGGGACTGGGGAGGTATGGGAAAAGGACTGTATTCCAGAGTTGGTTTGTGGGTGTAGTGTGGCTGCTGCTCTACATGCTGGTTCTGTGGAGAATACTGGTACAGGGAAGCCTGGTCTATCATTTGTTGGGAGCCCCTGACTTGGAATGGTTGGCATTTCTGAGGTGGAGAAAAGACCTGCCCTCCATGGAAGTCCTGACACTGCTCTGCGGGGGAGCTCTGAGGGACCACCACGGGGTTCAGCCAGCTAACTTGAACTGTGTTCAGGGAAACGGGGCTGCATTCATTCTTAATGTTGATAATGTTCTGAAGCAGATCAGCACTGCTCTCCTGTTTGGGTTCATTGAGATGAACATCTTCCATGCTCTCCCCGGGCGTTGGTGTTTGAGGTGGTGTCTGGAAAGAAGGAAAATGCAACTTGCACACTCACTTCCTTCTAAAATTATCCCAGGAATAATTTCCAAAGGATAGTCAGAGGAAAATGGTGAGATACTTACCAAAAATTGAGAATGCAACAGAGCTGGCCTTTTGCAAGGAGGTCCATCAGACAACGAATCAGGCCCTTTCCTTTTCCCACTGTATGATACTGTGTTCTTCAATTCTGTACCCAAAGGAATACAGCCTCTGTCATCATTTTATTTTATAAATGTTACTCATAATTACACTCTATTATTTACTCCAAAGCCCTAAAAAAATTACAAATACAAGTAACTCTTACCTCTGAACTGTTCTATGTTCACACCTTGTGTCTATAAAGAAAAAAGTTTCCAATTTAGTGTATACAAAATGACTTCCTCTTAATATACATCAATAAGTAGGCTTATCTCTACCACCCTTTATAGCTTACCATAAATCTCTGATATGGTTTTTCTATCAATATTTATTTTCTATATCAATTTTTATTCTATCTTGCGACTTCCTCATTTTCACTTTCACCTTAGCTCAACGCAGGTCAAGATGAAATTAATAAGACCATTTGATTTTTCCCTTTCTAGTTAAAATGTTCCATTTCAGTTGAGCCTCTGAACTTGCCTTCATTTATTTATTCATTGAGTTTCTCTTGCCCACCTACCAGGTGTCTGGCACTGGGCTAAGGAGGATACAACAGACCAGACAAATATGGTCTCTGTCCTGTGGACTTTGTCATCTATGAAAAATTTCAAGTGACTTACTTGATGACTGGACCTAGGTCATCATAATAACCCTGACAGACTAACCCCTCTCCCCAACTCTATACTCAAAACAGAAAAACAGATGTCACCTTAAAATCATCCACAGCTTGGCCAGAAGCCTTCTGTTTATGACTTCGGATGTGCAACAGGAGTTCCTTCACTGAGTTCTTTACCCGAACACCTTGAAAGGGGCCTCTCTGCTGCCTGCCAACCCCCATATGGGGCTCAACTGTTCAAAAGAAAACAAAACATATTCCTGGTTAAATATCTTCACAGACATAAACGTTAATAATCCCAAAAGTATAGCTGTTGCCTAATGTATAAAGTCCCCAAGCAGCAGATTGCAAAACCTTTCCAACTTGCTCTGGTCAATCAATGGCCTTGTGAGTCCCGAGCTCTGCTCAAAGGTCCTAAGTTGCCTGATACCTTTCTCCACTGGGTACCCTAAGAAAGTAAAGTTCATAAAAATTTGGTCAAGGATCCTCAGAGCCAATAGGTAAACCCAAATTAAGCCTCTCTATCTCTCAGCTCTAACCACCCATGAGAGTGGATCACATTTTTTTCTCAGCCCTAACCACCCATGAGAATGGATGACAGATTTTGCCATCCTGACTCTCATAGTTCTATAATTATTCTTGACTTTGGAAAAACTTTGGGGAGCAAGTGATAAATGATGCACTTTTAGCTTTTTAAACCAATGGTTTTATGTTCACATAGAAATTTTAAAGTCTATCAATTCCGCTTACCTAAGAAGGCACAAAACAACTTCTTTCAAAGATCTCAATGTACGAAAACCTGACAATTAACAACGTCTTAGATTTATGTCTTATTATTTCCTTCAATTCAACTGTGCCAAAAAAGCTGCTTAAATTCACTGAGCTTAAACACATTTCTACATATGCACACAGGATTTCCCCTCATTCACTGTTTTTGGAATTACTTACACAGGTCTTCTAAGTAAAAAGGAAATATGCTTGTTTCACTTTTAAACTTTGAAATACACTTTAGCATTTGGTATACAAGTACAGTACTCCACTTCTGATCACTATTATGTCACAACCTCTTAGTATGTGTGTTGAACACAAATTCACAAAGTCAGGAAATGAATAATTCAGCCGCTCCATCAAGTGTACAAAAATAAGATGGGGCAAGAAACAATGCATAATTTGAACATCTGTATCTATCATAAATACATGAGATAAACAGTTCAATGATAGGGTAAGTGAAACATTAGTTGGCTTTATTTTTAAGTTTAGGGATTTCAAGAGATACCAGAATTGCCAGAATCTAACACAGCATTTTTCTGGAATGACAGCAGTTAATAATCCAACGTCACAGAGAGAAAAAAATGCAGTTTCAGAAATCCCCTGTGGCTGTGTGGTAAACCAAGGGACCAGCAAAACAGTTTCAGCCAGATGAAGGCCAAATGGGGAAGAAAAGGTCCTAAACACACATTCTTTCTGGATCTGCTACGCAGTGGTTTAAATCGCTTTTCGCATGATTTTAAATGACTTAAAATGAAAATGAGAAATCACTTTTTAAAATAAATGACAACCAAAACAGGAGTGGCTAAGAGTGGGAAACACCGGAAAGAGAAGTTCTTTAAAATCATGCTAATTACTCTCAACGTTCAATTATCGAGGCGTTTTTCTAGCCTACCCACAGGGGCATCCTGTTTTCCCCCAAATTATGCAACTCGGTTCACTAAGAAAGGAAACCAATTCGCAGCCGATGAAAGATAACATTACGTCTTTCTCTGCTAGATATGGCTTATCCATTTTTTTTAAGGCACACACAACAAAAACAAGACCGCAAAAATTCCGGGCAGACTTCCGAAACTCGCCAAACTAAAGGCATAACTTGAGTTGGTTTTCAGCCCGGCTTCACCTTGATAACAGCAGTTTCCTTTTCTTTGACGGTCAAGTCTTTTTACTGAAAAATTCCATAAAAACTGAGAAATAAGTCATGACCTTTAACGCAATTCCCAAACCCTTATCCTCTGCTACAGCTTTCCACTAAAATATTCACAAGAAGAAAATTACACCTACATCAGACCCCAAATCTCATCATAGTTTATTAATTATGACTCAACAAAGCTGCTTCTTAGAGAGCGAGCGATCTCCTGGTCACTCGCCCGGCAGTCAGAGCTCGGCTGAGCGATTTCTGAAGCCCCGAGGCCCGCGGGAAGGAGCCGGTTCCGCGGGCCGGCGAAGGGCGTGTAGGTCAGGCAGGCGCCCGGCCCGGGCAAGGCGGGGAGTGGTAATTGATGGCTAAGGTGCGTACGTCCTAGCTCTAAGGAGGGCGCAGGGGCCACCCTCCATCTGGGGAGTCCCGCTCCCAACCTCCTAGGCGTGCGCGCCCCGAGTACGCAGCGGTGCGGGGCCGGCGGGTACCTGGCTGGCGCTCGGCGCGGGCGCCGCCTCTCGACCGGGACTCCACGGCGCCGCAGGAGGACACCGACGAGGCAGAGGAGAAGTCGGAGGAGTCGGAGCCGGGCGAGCCGGGCGCCGAGGGGCCCAAGACCGAGCAGCTGGCGTCGCAGGCGCCCGGGGCGGCGGCGGGCGGCGACGCGCCGTAGAAGTAGCTCAGGTTGAGCGGGCTGGTCATGAGGCCGCAGCCGCCCGCCGCGTCCCGCAGCCCCTCTCCGCCGCGGCTGTCGTCCAGCAGCTTGTCCACAATCATGCTCCCAGGCTGGGCGCTCGGGGACCCCGACACCTGCGCCACCGGCTCGCTGCGCGCGGCTGCCTCCCGGGCTGGCTCAGGGAGCTGTCGGCGGGCGGACGGCGCGGGCCAGTACGGGCGCGGCGCGGGACTGCCAGGGTATTTAACGGGCCGCAGCGCTCGCCGACCTCCCCGGCGCCCGGCCCGGCCATTGGCGGTGCCCGGGTCGCCTCCCAGCCCCTCCTCCGGATGCGTGCGATTTCCAGTAAAATGTACAGGATGAGGCAATGCGCCCTCCGCCCTCCGCCCTCGCCCCGCCCGCCCGGCTCCGCCCAGACCGACCGGTTGTTTGCCTGCCCTTCACCTGGAAACCCCGACAGCGCGCGGCTTCCAGCCTCCCGCTTCCCGCCTCCCGCCTCCCGCCTCCCGCCTCCGGGACCCTGTCCCTCGCCCGGGCCATCCCTGCCCTCTAGGCCCCCGCCGGGCCTGGGCGCCCGGGGAGAGGGCGCGCGGCGCAGGGCTGGGCCTGCAGAGGGAGGCGGGAGTCAGTGGAGGGAACCGGTTGGCCTGGTTCTTGGGGACTGGCAAGTCCTGAAAGGAGCGCGCCCCGCACCCCTCTGCCTGCCCCGGCGCGGCGAGCTGTTAGCCCAGTTAAGGCATCTCTGGAAGGTTCTTAAGGGCCTGTCTCCTCCGGCGCCCCAGCGTAGCCTCCCTTCTCAAACATAGCGTTTGTCGACGTTTTTAGGCAACATCCCGAACTGAAAGAGATGTTGGAGCATTTTTATGTTCTCAAATTATCTGCTGGGACGCAAATAATGTTTTAGGTGCAGCCATGAATAAAAAGTAATGCCACACTTCTGTATCCTTCAATACTAGAACAAAGCCATCTTAGCAAAATAATAAATACACAAACATGTAGGTGCTGTATTATATGTAGATATAACTTTTAAAATTCTGCATAGCTTTACATTGTATCTGATAAACTCACACAGTAATTTTGGCCTTTCCTATCTTGAATACTTTTTTCCAATGGATTTATACAACTATTTGTTCAAGTCCAACTAGCAAAAAATGCGGGAATGATAAGGCTAAGTACACACATGCTATGTTTAAATAAACCGATTATGATTAAATAACACGAGGGATACAAAGTTCAGTGAGCCACCTAAAAGGAGAAACAACAGGTCTGGTAGAGGAAAAAGGAGGTCAGGAGGAAAATCTTTGCAGGGGTGGTGGCATTTAAGATGATAGGTCCTAAAGGATGGGTGGGATTGGGGCCCACAGCATTTACAGAAAGAACAAGAGCAAAGAATTAAGGAGAGGGTTCGTATTAGAGTGTATAGTCCCCTTTTACGATTGTCAAGAGGAGAAGATGACATTAAATATAAAAGATAACTTGGTGCCTTTGGGTGGAGCACCTCCAGCAGCTGAGACACTGGAATTTTATTTAATAAACATTGAGAAAACATGAATTTTAGGTAGGCAAAATTAATCTGCAAGCAGTTGAGAGAAGATGAGGAGCCCAGAGGCCATTAGGATCCACTGCAGTAGCCCAGGAGAGAAATGACTGGGCACTGGGGCAGATACAGTGGGAAAGGAGAAAGTAAATTGACAGAAAGCAGAGCTGGGCAGCATTGCTAGGGCAGAACCCACAGGTCTGGCTCTTTTGGAGGTGGGGAGAAATGAAAGGGTCCCCAGTCAGGCCATGGCTTGGAGCCATGACCAGGTGAACAGGGCCACCAGCTCCAGATCACAAGGGATCACAGAGCAGAATGTTCGGGTTTTAGGACGAAGGCAGGGACACGATGAGTTTGGATAGTTACTCAGTATTAGTAGGTGGCATAAGACCCTGGTGGGGGTAGGTCCAAAGTAAATACAACCATACCCCACAAAATGATGTTTAAGTCAACAATGAACTCCATGTACAATGGCGGTCCTGTAAGACTGTAATACCATATTTTTACCGTTTCTTTTCTATGTTTCCATATGTTTAGATAGACAAATACCTCTGTGTTACAGTTGCCTACAGTATTCAGTACAGTAACATGCTGTGCAGGTTTATAGACCAGGAGCAATAGACTATACCATAGAGCCTAGGTGACTAGCAGGCTAGACTATCTAGGTTTGTGCAAGTGCATTCCATAATGTTCGAACAACGACAAAATCACTTAACGACACATTTCTCAGAATGTAGCTCCATCGTTAAGCAATGCATGACTGTATTTCCTTGTTTCTCACAAGTGTATTTCCCTAAAACTTCTTGCTGCCTCTCCCTCTAACTTTTTGATAACTTTAAAAAATAAAAAAGAAAACAAATCCCTTGGTTTATCTGTGGAAAACACAAGACTTCAGTAATTGCAATTCCTTGGAAACCAAAATCATTTAAAAGATGCTCCAAATAAGATGTTGAGTGTGATGGTTAATTTGATGTGTCAATTCGACTGGATTAAGGCATGCCCAGGCAGCTGGTAAAACATCATTTTGGGGTATGTCTGTGAGGGTGTTTCTGGCAGATATTTGCATTTGAATCAGTAGACAGAGTAAAGTAAGATCCCCCTTCGCCAATGCGGGCAGGCATCCTGCAATCCACTGAGGGCCAGAATAGAACAAAAAGGCTGAAGCTATCTTCTTGAGCTGGGACATCCATCCTTTCCTACCCTTAGACATCAGCACTCCTGGTTCTTGGGCCTTCAGACTCTGACTAGGACTTACACCACCAGCTCACCTGGTTCTCAGGCCTTCAGGCTTGACCTAGAACTGCATCACCAGCTCTTCTGGTTCTTCAGCTTATGGATGGCAGATGGTGGGACTTCTTGGCCTCCATAATTGTGTGAGCCAATCCTTCATAACAAATCTGTTTCTACATATTTATAAGTACCCTATTGGTTCTGTTTCTCTGGAGAACCCTAATACATTAGAGTTTCTCAATAAAATCTATTTGAATTTTGTTTTCTACCCACCAATATTTTATGTATAATAAAGGATTTAAATGCCTATTCAAATAAATCCGTAGAAAGTAATTTTTTACAAAATTAATTATCCTCCTGTTTTAATTAATTATCTTCCCATTTTACATGAGATATGAAAATTCAAGCCACAAATTCATGGCCTCTGGAGAACTTAATCTAGACCAAGATGGTCAACAAAAGACTAATGTTTCAAAACGAAGTTTTCTGTGCAATGCCAAAGCAATAGTACTGTTTGACAAGACCACAACCCCCAATGCCCAGAAGCCCTCCCATACACATCAAAAACAGTTAATATCGCTACAAAAAAATTTAAATGTACTTTGCTTTATGTAAATGTTGAAATATAAATTCAGTTTGATCTATTAAGTCGAATGATAGGATGCTGCCATTGTTCTAATCAAATATGGTTGAACACTCATGCTGTGGGAGACAGCCACCATGTTACGAGGACACTGTCTGGAAAAGTCAACTGAGGCCAACAGCCAGACCAATATGCCCGCCATGTGAGTGAGCTACTTTGAAAGTAGATTCTCCAGCTGCACATCGGGCCTTCAGATGACTGCTGCTCTGGCCAACATCTTGACTGTAGTCTTACGAGACACTTTGAGCCAGAACCCTCAAAAACACTCAGAGATTTCTGATGCACAAAAACTGTATACGAAATATGGGGCCTTGAGAATTTGTCCAGTTACACTGCTCCATCGAAAGCAAAGAAGAGATTAAAATCTTCATCTAACTGACTCTGAAGCCTCATCTTTTGCTTTAAAAAACGAGATTAGAGGATTCATTTGCTCCAGGCTCAGAGGTACTGTCTACATCTAAAGATACTGAAAAAGATGAAATGATACATCAGAGAGTTCTGTGACAACTCATAGAGGGGAGAAATCTAATCCAAAGCTACTGGAAGAAACTGTAAAGAAGAAATAAAAATATGCTTTCCTTCTCTTTCCTCCTTCCTTCCTTCCTTCCTTCCTTCTCTCTCTCTCTCTCTCCCTTTCCCTCCTTCCTTCTCTTCTCTTTTCTCTTCTCTTCCTTCCTTGGAATCTCGCTGTCTCGCCCAGGCTGGAGTGCAGTGGCGCAATCTCTGCTCACTGCAAGCTCCGCCTCCCGGGTTCACGCCATTCTCCTGCCTGTAGCTGGGACTACAGGCGCCCGCCACCACGCCCGGCTAATTTTTTGTATTTTTAGTTGAGACAGGTTTTCACCGTGTTAGCCAGGACGGTCTCGATATCCTGACCTCGTGATCCGCCCGCCTCGGCCTCCCAAAGTGCTGGGATTACAGGCGTGAGCCACCCCGCCCGGCCCTTAGTTTTCTTTATTGAATAAGTTTTTAAAACAAAACATTGGAGTGCTCAATGGCGCCCAGGCTGGAGTGCAGTGGCGTGATCTCGGCCCACTACAACCACCTCCCAGCCGCCTGCCTTGGCCTCCCAAAGTGCCGAGATTGCAGCCTCTGCCCAGCCGCGACCCCGTCTGGGAAATGAGGAGCGTCTCTGCCTGGCCGCCCATCGTCTGGGATGTGAGGAGCCCCTCTGCCTGGCTGCCCAGTCTGGAAAGTGAGGAGCGTCTCTGCCCGGCCGCCATCCCATCTAGGAAGTGAGGAGCGCCTCTTCCCGGCCGCCATCACATCCTGGAAGTGAGGAGCGTCTCTGCCCGGCCGCCCATCGTCTGAGATGTGGGGAGCACCTCTGCCCTGCCGCCCCGTCCGGGATGTGAGGAGCGTCTCTGCCCGGCTGCCCCGTCTGAGAAGTGAGGAGACCCTCTGCCTGGCAACCGCCCCATCTGAGAAGTGAGGAGCCCCTCCGCCTGCCAGCCGCCCCGTCTGAGAAGTGAGGAGCCCCTCCGCCCAGCAGCCACCCCGTCTGGGAAGTGAGGAGCGTCTCAGCCCGGCAGCCACCTCGTCCGGGAGGGAGGTGGGGGAGCCAGCCCCCCGCCCGGCCAGCCGCCCTGTCTGGGAAGGAGGTGGGGGGGTCAGTCCCCCCGCCCGGCCAGCCGCCCTGTCCAGGAGGTGAGGGGCGCCTCTGCCCGGCCGCCCCTACTGGGAAGTGAGGAGCCCCTCTGCCCGGCCAGCCGCTCCGTCCGGGAGGGAGGTGGGGGGGTTAGCCCCCCGCCCGGCCAGCCGCCCCGTCCAGAAGGGAGGTGGGGGGGTTAGCCCCCCACCTGGCCAGCCGCCCCGTCCGGGAGGTGAGGGGCGCCTCTGCCCGGCCGCCCCTACTGGGAAGTGAGGAGCCCCTCTGCCCGGCCAGCCACCCCGTCTGGGAGGGAGGTGGGGGGGTCAGCTCCCCGCCCGGCCAGCCGCCCCGTCTGGGAGGGAGGTGGGGGGGGTCAGTCCCCCGCCTGGCCAGCCGCCCTGTCCGGGAGGTGAGGGGCGCCTCTGCCCGGCCGCCCCTACTGGGAAGTGAGGAGCCCCTCTGCCCGGCCAGCCACCCCGTCCGGGAGGGAGGTGGGGGGGTTAGCCCCCCGCCTGGCCAGCCGCCCCGTCCGGGAGGTGAGGGGCGCCTCTGCCCGGCCGCCCCTACTGGGAAGTGAGGAGCCCCTCTGCCCGGCCAGCCACCCCGTCCGGGAGGGAGGTGGGGGAGTCAGCTCCCCGCCCGGCCAGCCGCCCTGTCTGGGAGGGAGGTGGGGGGGGTCAGTCCCCCGCCTGGCCAGCCGCCCTGTCCGGGAGGTGAGGGGCGCCTCTGCCCGGCCGCCCCTACTGGGAAGTGAGGAGCCCCTCTGCCCGGCCAGCCGCCCCGTCCGGGAGGGAGGTGGGGGGGTCAGCCCCCCGCCTGGCCAGCCGCCCCGTCCGGGAGGTGAGGGGCGCCTCTGCCCGGCCGCCCCTACTGGGAAGTGAGGAGTCCCTCTGCCCGGCCACCACCCCGTCTGGGAGGTGTACCCAACAGCTCATTGAGAACGGGCCATGATAACAATGGCAGTTTTGTGGAATAGAAAGGGGGGAAAGGTGGGGAAAAGATTGAGAAATCGGATGGTTGCCGTGTCTGTGTGGAAAGAGGTAGACATAGGAGACTTTTCATTTTGTTCTGTACTAAGAGAAATTCTTCTGCCTTGGGATCCTGTTGATCTGTGACCTTACCCCCAACCCTGTGCTCTCTGAAACATGTGCTGTATCCACTCAGGGTTGAATGGATTAAGGGCGGTGCAAGATGTGCTTTGTTAAACAGATGCTTGAAGGCAGCATGCTCGTTAAGAGTCATCACCACTCCCTAATCTCAAGTACCCAGGGACACAAACACTGCGGAAGGCCGCAGGGTCCTCTGCCTAGGAAAACCAGAGAACTTTGTTCACTTGTTTATCTGCTGACCTTCCCTCCACTATTGTCCTGTGACCCTGCCAAATCCCCCTCTGCGAGAAACACCCAAGAATGATCAATAAAAAATAAAAATAAAAAATAAAATAAAATAAAATAAAACAAAACATTTACTTTAGCTTCTTTCTAAGCAATTATATTTCTGAAATCATATTTGGTGTGCTAGTTTTCTAACACATATTGAAATAAATATAAACATTAAAATAACTATCAAAATGAAAAAAAAAAAGAAATAAAAATATGAGAACGCTATCTTTCCCCAGGCTTTATAAATGTTAATAATTTACCTTATTGTATCTTATGCAATAGAACATTTTTTAGTTTTATGGTGTCAATTAACATTGTAACACTATCTTGAGACCAATAATCCAGAGTTTCAAAAAAGGAATTGAGGGCTGGGCTGGGTGCAGTGGCTCACGCCTGTAATCCCAGCAGTTTGGGAGGCCACGGCAGGAAGTATTGCTTGAGCCCAGAAGTTCAAGACCAGCCTGGGCAATAAAATGAGACCCCATCTCTACATAAAATAAAAAATTAAAAAATTAGCTGGGCATGGTGGCACATGCCTGTGGTCCCAGCTACTTGGGAGGCCGAAGTGGGAGGATCACTTGAGCCCAAGAAGTCAAGGCTGCAGTAGGTTATGATCATACAACTGCACTCCAGCCTGGGTGACAGAGCAAGACCTTGTCTCAAAAAAAAAAAAAAAAAAAAAAAAAGGAATTGGATTTTTTTTTTCTTTTTTTGAGACAGAGTCTCGCTCTGTCACCCAGGCTGGACTGCAGTGGCACGATCTCGGATCACCACAAGCTCCGCCTCCTGGGATCACGCCATTCTCCTGCCTTAGCCTCCCGAGTAGCTGGGACTACAGGTGCCCACCACCACACCCGGCTAATTTTTTGTATTTTTAATAGAGACAGGGTTTCACCGTGTCAGCCAGGATGGTCTCAATCTCCTGATCTCATGATCCCCCGCTCCTCAGCCTCCCAAAGTGCTGAGATTACAGGCGTGAGCCACCGTGCCCGGCCAGAATTGGATTTTTAAGTGTAGATGTAATGAACTTTTGAAAAGCCAAAGACAATTTGGAACAGCTTTTCAAACTTGAGATGAAAAAGCCAGTACAGGATAAGTTATTGTACTGCTTTGGCTGAAGAAATGAACATCATAGGTGAAAGACCAATAAAGCCTGGTAGAGTTTATTTTGCTGAATACTTTCTAGATGAAAAGTCAGCAAAAGAAATCACAGCACTGCCACTTTGCAACAATGCAGCAGCTCACTGAATTAAAGACTTAACTGCAAACTGGTTTTGTCTGCAGAATTGCACTTTTGCCTTAGAAATGGATAGATCTACGGACTGTCTGGACTTGCTGTTTCAGTTATATTCATTTCCAGCACCGGCCAGTCATCAAAGGTGTTTTATTTGAATGCATGACAACAAACACAAGGAATGCTGAAACATTCAAAATGTACAATAACTTTTCGAATCTCATCATTTATCCTGAAACAATTGTGTTTACATTTGAAATGATGGTACAAAAGCAATGGGTATAACTAATGGTGCCTTAAAACAAATCAAGGCAGCAGCAACAAAATGAACTAGTAATCATTGTATTCTTCACCACTGTCTACTTGCAGAAAGAAAAAGAATAAAAGCCAGTTTCATCTAAAAAGTCCTGGATGAAGCAGTAACAGTATTAATTGACTCTTGTATACATCATTTTAATATTGTATGTGGCAAAATGGGAAATATGCATAGAAGTTTGTGCTGCATCCTGAAATATGACAATTGTCTCAAGGAAATGCACTTGTACTATTAGCTTGAACAATATGTCATTGCCATTTGTTCTAATCAAATACTGTTTGAGTTGTGAGTTGAACTGCCCTCTGTTTTTCATGGAACACCAATTATACTTGACTGACAAACTGTTTCAGACTCAGGTATTTGTCAGTTTTTGGTTTGGTTTGGTTTTGTGTTTTAATGAACAAAGTGAGCCTGTCATGTTAAGGAAAATAACAGTATTTGTTGCCAATAATAAAATTCAAGTTTTTAAATAAAAATTACAATTTTGGGAAACTTCTGTTGGACACCTTGAGCTTGATAGCTTCCTAGTTCTAGAAGACTTTTTTGATGAGCCCAGTGATGATGCGCTATTAACAAATGTGATTTTTTTATATTATATAATGAAATGTGGCAACATTTAGAAAATTTGCATAACTCAATTAACTAATAATTTCCAAATGAACAATGCAAGACATTATAAAATCATACATGGGTGAAAGAGCCATTCAAAGTGGCCAATGGATTTTAATGTATCAGAAGATGTGGCCAATGGATTTTAATGTATCAGAAGATAAAAAGTTCATTGATATGGTTTCAGGTTCCATCTTGCATCTCTCCTTTAAGGAACTACCACTTGTTTTGGTATAATATTAAATTAGAATATCCAAATTACCTGAAAAGACTATTAAGCTATTTCTTCCTTTTCCAACTACATGTGTGTATGAGACCAGATTTTCTTTATATTTTCACCAACATAAGATATTGTGACACGTTTCTTTTTTAAGAGACAGGGTTTCACTCTGTCACTCAGGCTGGAGTGCAATGGCATGATTATAGCTCATTGTAACCTCTAACTCCTGGGCTCAGTCTCTCCTCCCACCTCAGTCTCCCCAGTAGCTAGGACTACAGGCATGCCCCACCAGGCCTGGCTAATTTGTTTTATTTTTCATGTTTTGTAGAGATGGGGTCTGGCTGTGTTGCCTAGGCTTGTCTGGAACTCCTGGCTTCAAGTGATCCTCCCACCTCAGCCTCCCAAGTCACTAGGATTACAGGCATAAACCCCTGCACCTGGTCAACTGCAACAAATTAAATGCAGAAGCAAATATGAAAATCTGTCTTCTGTAAAACCGGATGTTAAGAAATTTGCAAAGATGTGAAACAATACTGTTTGCATGAAGTTTTTTTTTTTTTTTTTTAGAAAATACAGTTTTTAAAAATGAATTAGTAAGTACAGATTTAAATAATTTTTAGGGATCGAATGTAGGCAATGTCCTATCAGTCAACTCAAAAGTTCCAGATTGGACTCATAATTGTTGAACACCTGGTTCTGAAACCCTCCTCTCTTCTCCATCTCTAATTTCCACTATCCAAGACAGGCCTTTATCTCTTACCTGATGCAAATGATCACCCATCCAGCCTTGCCCACTTAAAACCCATCCTCCAGACTGCCATCAGCATGCCAATGGAATGCTGGAATGCCAGGAATTCTTCTAAGAATTCCTCCACACCAGGGGTGTTCAATCTTTTGGCTTCCCTGGGCCACACTGGAAGAAGAATTGTCTTGGGCCACACATAAAATACACTAACACTAATGGCAGCTGATGAGCTAAAAAAAAAAAAAAAAGAGAGAGAAAAGAAAAGAAAATGAAAAAAGAAAAAGAAAAAACATCACAAAAGAATCCCATAATGTTTTAAGAGAGTTTATGAATTTGTGTTGGGCCACATTCAAAGCCATCCTGGGCCACATGCAGCCCATGGGCCACAGGTTGGACAAGCTTGCTCTACACTATTTAAAAATCCTTCAGTGGCTCTCTACTGCTTTTAGCATGGAGTCCAGTCTTCTTAGAATGACAGATGTCCAAGTCCTGCCTTCCTCACAAGCTTCATCTTCCTCATTACCTTCAGTAACACGAAACTGAGTATAGTTTCCCACAGCTCTGAGACTTTGCTCTTGCTGTTCTTCTCTCCTCTTCCTCAACCAAAATCTCATGCTCACTTAATACCCAACACTCACTCAAGACTCACTTAATATCCAACACTTCTGGAGCCTTTCCTGACCCTCCCTTCCTCCCCTGACCCCAACTCTCAACCCCACTTCTGGACTAAGGGCCTTTCCTCTCAGTCCCCACACAGACTTCTATCATAGCTCTTAGGATGTGCTAAAATAAACCATTTATGAGTCTGTCTCCTCTATTCCACTATAAGCTCCCAAGACATGTATCCCTTGTCAATAGCCAAGTAACTGTTACTTAGTAGGTAGTTACTTGGTACGTATTTAACTGGATGGTAGAAACAAGTGGAAATGCTTCCAAAATTATTTTATGTCAATACCGTACAGACATCAAAACAAATACTTTGGCCCCTTGAATTAGAATCTCCTCATTCTCTGCACTTGGATTATTATAAAACTATTTTCATATATCTTGTAAATATAAAAACCCAGCTGCCTTTTGCCCAGAATTCTTTGTAAAGAACATAAAATCTTTCAGGAGCTTTCAAAACAGATATCATCTTATATGGTGATTTGTTGAATGCTTTTCCTTAAAAATAATAATTTGTTATTATCCCCATAGCAATGTAAAACATACTTCAACATCTCAAGAAACATTTAAACTTCAGGGTATTCTAACAGATTTTTCTAATGCAGATGAGTAAATCAGACCACATATTTTCAAATTCTAGTTATTCTTCAATATGGTAGTGCTTTATAAATGTCAGGTACTTTTCTAAGTACTGGGGCACAGTGGTACCTCAGACAAACACTAATCTCTGTCTTTGTGGAGCTTATACCTGGCTGTATGAACATTCTGGTCCATATGGTATCCATATAATAGAAACAATTACTATTTCTGAGATATATGAACTCAGTTCTACTGGCACTCATATACTTCCCAACAGGCCACCTGACCAACCAGGCTATGGCACAGACAGCTGTAGTTAGTAAGTTCTATAAGCTGTTTCCTTACAATGGTGTAACCTATTCTTTTGTATGTTTTAATCTGGAAAGATCAAAAGGTTGTCTTTAAAAGTAATTCTCTAGGTCCTGTTTGCAGCAAATTATTAGCACCTGATATCAAAGCACAGTATACCATATTGAGGAAATTTCTCCAACCAGTAACCTAATCACCATACAGATGAATTAGCAAAAGGTTTGCACATCTCAGAACATCCTGCTCAGTGCTAAGAGAATAAACTTGATACCCTGTTAAGTACTGTATGTATAGTATGTACAACTTTGCATATTATGGACTGATTGTGTGAAGACAAAATTAATAGTGTCCCCGGAGTCATCTCTCTGCAACTTCCTTTTATATGAAAGCATCAAAGGAGATGCCATATACCACTTTGTCCTCTTCACATATATTTTCTGAGCACCCACTATGTGTGAGTGAGGCATCCACTATGTAAAGTAACTCCACTGCTTCCCAGCAGGTACACAAGGTCTGTGCCTTGATGGGCGGCCAGAGAGGCACCTTGCACAAAGTCATGTCGCACAGTTGAACATCCCAATAAACAGATGCCTTATAAACAGACCCTGAATCACAGCAATGCTACAGTACCCTGAAATACCTTTGCAGCATCCCATCTTTCTAGCCCAGCAGAAATCCAAGTGTTTAAACTGAAAACAAAACAAATTTTTCTTCCCCTTTAACATTTCATTTCTAAAGAAATGAAAAGTTCTTCCATTTGATTTCAGAAAATATCCACATACTATAAAATGCATATGGTTCATACAAAATCATATATATGAAGGAGTGATGTTTGGTGTTAGTCTGAAGGGCTACCTGTGTACCACACTCTCTAACAGTAATAATCAAAACTCACACAAAACATCCACATGAAACAAGTGCACTTTCCTAATTTTCACCCTGTAAATGGTTCTTAGCTCATGAGAGTGTTTTCTGGTTTCTATTTATAATGATGAACTTTATCCACTATAGACACCAAGAGGTAAAAATGAGGTAGGTGAGCTTTGTCCAAAAAGGCAGAGAGCATTACAAGTTCCATGGCTTCTTCTGCTTTCTCTGACTTGTTGACAACTCCAAAAGTTTCATTTCCACACATATGAATGAAAGCATCCTCCTAAACACTGAATGTGGGAATACTGTCAACTCTTGCCTGCTTTAAAGGACACTAAAATCTGAACTGCCTTAAAACAGAATGGTGAAGGACCAAAAAGTATCTTCTAATCCCAACTCCCCTTTCTCCCTCCTTTTTTCCTCTCCATTCTTCTTTGTGACACTCTTTCCTACACAAATCCGCAGATTCTAGACAGCAATACATAGTTCAAAATTACCCATCCCTATACCCTTCTACTGTAAAAAATGTACATGATCTGGGAAAGGATCTCAGTTTTCAGGAAGAAAACTAATAAGCTAATTTACATTGTACTACAAATAAATCATAACTTTGTTACTTTTCCTGGTAATATTTACTTTTTAAGGAGAAAAAAAATTTTGAAGACAATTAACCCCAAAGAACTGAATATTTTATAGTTGAATTTTAGGATCCACAGAAATTAAGAAAATTTCTGACGAAAGACCCTTCACCATTCCTTTGTATGAGGTTTGGCCTACATGGATCTGCAAAGGCCTAAAGCTAAGAAACTTCTAACCATTATACTTTTCCTTTATATTTTGACTTAAACCTCTTTTCCCCCAAAGAAAAGGCTAAATTTGGAAGGTGAGTTAAATTGAGCTCACTAATCTAGAAATGGAGTACAGTACTTGTAAATGTTCAGTACATAGTTGCTTCATAAACATGTTGATTAGAATTTATGTTTTGCAAAACTTTCATATCCAAAATCTTCTTCCCCCTTCCCTTTTTAATACAGGTAACACATATTTGTCAAACTGAATGAGGGATAAGAATATAATTTTATGTCTTATTTAAAGGCATGAATGCCTTATATGCCACATTTTTTCAAGAAGAATTTTAATTCTGGAACTTTTAATTCAGAATTTAAAACTTGAGGTTTTTTATTTTGGGGGATTTTAAGAAATTTTTGTTTGTTTTTATAAGTCTCTAGGGATTTATATTGAATTTCTGTAAACAAGGACAGTAGTGTGTGCCAGACAGAAAGACTAGTTATAAAAATATTTAAGATCTGAGAAGGAGAAATCAGCTTATATCATATGTAACATATATTAATACCAATAAAATAATAAATTATAGATCCATAATATAATAATACTTTGGAACACTGATAATGTTTATAATAGCTACCACTATTTAATATCTGCCATATGCGGAATACTATGTACTTTATATACACACATTATCTCTAATGTATGTAACAGCTGGGAGAATGGTCAAAGAGCGAGGTAAAATATGCAGTTATGAAATCTTGCCAAACACAATGCATACTAACAGACAAAATACATCAAACATGCATAGCTATCAACAGGAAGAATTTTATGAAGGGATAATTTAATACTGGAATTAGTGAGGAAAACTGAATTCTCAGTTACTAAAAGACTATGCAAATTTAATACAAAGTTGATGACAATTATTTATTCAAACAATCACCTTACCTCCCCAAAATTGCTTTTGCTTACATTTTCTGGATACTTTAGGCCAGGAGTTGGCAACTACGGCCTGCAGGCCAAATCCAACCTATTGCACAGCTGTCAACTAAAAATGGTTTTTACATTTTAAAATGATTACATTTTAAATGTTTATATAAGTGCCTGCATAATATCCTCCATCTTGTCTCTTGGCCCACAAAACCTAAAATTTTTACTATTTGGCCCATTACAGAAAAAGTCTGCCAACCCTTGCTTTAAGCAAAAGTGCTTAGAGGCACTGCAGTGTCATGGCTTTGAAGCCTGCATACCTATCTGTAGCATTTACCAGCTACGTAACCTTGGGCAAATCTCTTAATCTCTGAGCCTCGGTTTACTTGCCTATAAATTGAGATACTAGTATCTAAATCAAATTTCTAATATGGCATGAGATAATGTACAATGTATGTCAAGTACTTGACACATCCTAGACGCTTAATAAGTGTTAGTTCCATTCCTGTTCCCATAAATTATTATGACCATTGAGTAAATCTCCCTCTTATTTGTGTGCATATGGCTACAGGGAGTGGAAAATGATAGATTACAGGTTGGACAAAAGCTGTTAGTGATACCTTGCATCTATATTGAATTTTTCTCCCAGAGCACTTTCACACGTATGCAATCAAACTGATTACAAAAGAGCATAATTATAAAAATATCATAACTGTAGAATTTGTAAGTCAGACAACTATTATAGTGAACAGTTCTTAAAGATGTACTAAACTGGCCATAGGTTCAGTAAACAGGTTCTCTTGTCGATGTCCTTCTCTTTTTCTCTGTTTCCAACAATCATGCTCAGAATTTCATCTCCTAATCTGATTCTGAATTTTATAGACTTGTCCTGTTGCCCTGCAGAGTGTCCTCTTCCCATCAGCCTACGTCATTCCATACAGTGTTAAACGTCCATAAAATTCTAGCAAACAAGGGTCTGGGGGACCAAAAGTTAATTCGGCAGTAAAGAGGAGAGGATGGAAACCAACAAAGACACCCTTTAGTTTTACATGTTCTCTGTTCAGTTTAACTCTCAGATTCTTTGATCTGTGATTCTCAACCCTGTGTTTTCCACCTGTCAGGTATGGCATGCCCCATCAGAAAGGTGCTCTGTGGCCTGTATGATTTTTCTTTTTTTTTTTCTTTTTTCTTTCTTTTTTTTTTTTTTTTTTTTTGAGACAGGATCTCACTCTGTTGCTCAAGCTAAGTGCTGTGGCTCAATCACCCACTATGATTTTCAAAAAGCGGATGTGTGGCCCTTGAAAACACTTCCTCAGTGATTTTTTAATAGTCCTTTAAGGAGGAATTCCCCATCTGCTGAAGAGTCACTGCTTTAAATGACTTAACACAATAATTCTAGTGCCAGGTATACCACTCAGACTAGTGAAAAAGAAAAGCTAGATTTACTGAGTCTTCACCTGTATAAAATACAAGTAGATTCACATTTACCTTTGATTATGATTCCTTAGAAAAAGGAAAGACAGTGGACTTGGTTTAAATGCCTATCCTACCTAAGGTTGTATTTTATGACTTCATCACACCATCCCATAATTGGCAGTACTCCCAGAGAAAAGAATGGAGAATGGTGTAAACAGATTTCTTATGTTCATATGATCTGGCACCCACATCGGTACAATGAGATGGGAATCTTTAAATACAGGTATGGCGAGCAAAGGGAAAAGAGACCTCACAGAAACCAAGGACTCCACAAATAACCTATGAAAGTTACAAAAAATATAAAAGTAGATACGAATAGATAATCTGATCAAAGTAACCAGAGTGCTGAAATGCCTGGCTTTTTAAAGAGAGTCATAACTACTTTGTCATAAAGAAATGATGTAGCAGAGAAGAGACCAGGTGATCTTGGTTTGGGGAAAGTACAAGTTAAGGGAAAACACAGAAACAAACCCAAGTTTTTAGGTTGGATATTTAGAGATTCTCAAACACATGTGTCTGTCTGTACGTTCATTTATTAAAAGACATTTGTTAAAGAACAAATTTTTACTCTAAGAAAAGATAAAAGGGAAATATCCAGCAATCTAATTATCAAATTAAATTATATTGATTATAGAAATTCACCTATTCATGGATTCACTCAGTAAATATTTACTGAGCACCTACAATGTTCCAGACACGCTTCCAGATACTACGAATACAGTACTGAGCAGAAAGGCCATCGATGCCCTTACAGAGCTTACAGTCTACTGGGAAAGACAGACAATAATCAAAAAGCTATATAAGATAATGCCAGGTGGCCATGATGTGCTGAGAAGAAAAGCAAAGCAAGGTCAAGGAAGAAAGCCAGAGGTGTTATTTTACCTAGAGAGTTCCCGGAGAGCCTCCCTACTATCCTCCAAACCAGTGTGACAACAAAGCAGTTTCAGATGTGAGAATTCTTGTCTCTTGTCCTTTTTGAAGTCTGAGCAATCTTACCCACTTCCACAGGTTCAGTTCTGACCTGTCTAGAGTTGATTCCTATTACTAGCTCTGACCTTTTCTCTGAGTTCTAATTCCATGTTGCCAAGAGTATAATCAAGTCTAAAATGAAACTTGCCATATTCCCCACTCTGTCCCTCTACCAAAGGGTTATCTTCATTTTTCCAGAAACCTCTAGAGGAATTAAAGATTTGACTGTTTCTACTCTTTCATTCCACTATAGAAAAGTGTTAATAGTTCCCTCTCCAAAATGGTCCCCATTCACCCCTTAGTACTCTACTAACTCTAACAACCTTTATGTTTAAGAGTAGCTAGAAGTTTGCTTGAGGAAGCAATGATATTCATGTTTTCCCCTGCTGAACCACAATTGGACCTTATGACCTTCCATATCAAAACTAAATGTCTGTGCCTGGTTTTCACATCCTCTAAAATCAAGGTACATCAAACCTATCTGTTATGGACTGAATGGCGTCCCCCCAAAATTCACATGTTGAAGTCCTAACCCCCAGTACCGCAGAATGTGGCTATGTTCGGAGATGGGGCCTTTAAAGAGTGTAAGTTAAAAATGGGCTGTCGGGGTGAGTCCTCATCTAATCTGACTGGTATCTTTATAAGAGGGTAGAGACACCAGGGATGCCCATGCACAGAGAAAACGCCACATGTGAGGACGTAGTGAGAAGGCGGCCATGTACAAGTCAGGAGAGAGGCCTCGGAGAAACCAAACCTGCCAACACCTTATCTTGAACTTCCAATCTCCCAGAACAGTGAGAAACAGATTTCTGTTGTTTAAGCCACGCAGCCTGTGGTATTGTGTTACGGCAGCCCTAGCAAACTAAAACATTATCCCATCATACTTCTATCTCTATTCTTCAGCATGCAGTCCTTATGAATATCTTCTAAAATAGCACACTAATTCTTGCCCCCAAATTTTTACCCGAGCTAGAATTCTTGCCTGTAATATTCTTCTTCCCTTGATTAAAAGCATGGAGTTCTGAAGTTAAACAAACCTGGGTTCAAATCCAAGCTCCATTCACTTAATAACCATCCAGCTTTAATTAATTTCTCTAAGACTCTTTTCTCATCCATAAAATGGGTATATTAACTGCATTCAGCTAGTAGATAGGTTAAATGTGGTAGTGTCATGAGATGCCTAGCACAACTCCTGGCACATAATATACACTCAATGATGGTAGTTATAATTATTACTCATTTTTCAAAGTTCTAATTAATACTTCATTGTTAAGCATTTTGGCCTCTTTGGACCATCGGCCCAACCTGAAGAGAACATAGGAGAAGAGGAGGACCACAGAGTCAAGTCTGGAACCCTTCAGGGCCCTGATGCTGCCTGCAAACAATGGACAGCAGATGTGATGGGGAGCCATTCAGGGGTTTCGAACAAGATAAAAACACAATCACAGTGGCAGCTGTGTGGAAGTGATCAGGAAAGACTCTGCAACAGTCAGTGTGACAGGTCATGGAGGTCTGAACTGAAGTGGTGCTCCTGGGCATGGAAAGAGGGGAACTGTTTAGAGATTTCACACATTTAATCTATAGGCAAGAGACTGAACACAGAAAGACAGGGGAGGGGCCGGGTGTGGTGGCTCACGCCTGTGATCCCAGCACTTTGGGAGGCTGAGGCAGGTGGATCACCTGAGGTCAGGAGTTCGAGGCCAGCCTGGCCAACACAGTGAAACCCCATCTCTTCTAAAAATACAAAAATTAGCCGGGCGTGGTGGCGGGTGCCTGTAGTCCCAGCTACTCTGGAGGCTGAGGCAGGAGAATTGCTTGAACCCCGGAGGCAGAGATTGTAGTGAGCCAAGATAGAGCCACTGCACTCCAGCCTGGGTAACAGAGTGAGACAGGAAAGGAAAGCGAAAGGGAAAGGAAAAGGGAAAGGAAGGAAGGAAGGAAAGAGAAGGAGAGAGAGAGAGAAGGAGGTAAGGGAAGGGCAGGGCAGGGCAGGGAAAAGAGAGATGAGGGTCAGAGGTAACTCCAAGGCCTTGAGGATGATAGTGGTGGCACAAAGAACAGAAACAGGAAAGCCCGCTGAAGGAGAGTTGGGGAGGTACCAAGTCTCATTTTAACCTTCACATTCTGTTCCCTGCACTGCTCCTGCCACTCTACCTCACCCCTTATCTGCACTCTGATTGGGGCAGTCTCTGTGCCCTACTTATCCAGTAAAATTTCAAGAAAGAATCTAAAAATTAATTCCCACCAAGGCATCAACAGTAACCCTTCTTAAAGGTTATTTGCATTTTAAGAGAGGCTCCCAAAAATGAACAACCATGAAGTTTGGAGAGCCAACAAACCTAAGTGAGGTATGGGGTGGAGAAAGCATGTCCTTTAACATTATTATCACCACCCAGTCCACCTCCTGCCTGCTACAATTTGGCTGCAGTCTGTCACTCTGCCCTAGATTTTGACATTAGTGTTGGGTTTAACAATCCCTTTCTTATCTAAATGCTGGATACTGTTCAATACTAGAGGTAAACACACAGAACTGTTTTCATTGGCTGTTTACAAGATACGAAACCTTACCACAGAAGAGCAGGGTTGGGAAGGTCCATGATATATCAGCCTCTGCCATCTTTCAGACAGCTCATCTCTCAAGACACTAGAAATGCCAAGGGTAAATTTGGCAGCCTTGCCCAGTGATCACTTTCAGTTTCCAAACTCTTATCTTCCACCTCAAATTAAATGCACCTCCTTTTCCCATAGCAAAGATACAACATAGAAAGTTCTTATGGCCTTCAGAACAACTTTTCACAGCTGTTATGATTAAAAAATAAATCATCATTTCATTTTTTTTCCACCCTGGGTTATTTGTTCAACCAAAATTTATGAAGTCACCCTGTGCTATGCTACAGAGGTGAGGGAAATGGGTGTGGAAGGGGAAGAGAAGGGTAAAAATCAGAACTCACACAATTCCTACCTTCAAAGTGTCCTCAGTTCATCTTCATTCACAAGACCTAATCCCCACATCTATGGATCACCTTTGTAGCTCTGGCCCTTTTAAACCTCCAGCAAGCCTCCCTAGGTTTAAGATGTGGAACTGCACTGCCAGCGGTCCAAATTTCCAAAAAGATCTGACCCACATGGAATCTAAGTGCATTACCTCAATGATTCTCATAGGAGTTATTCTCAACCATGCACATCTTCATAAGTGTGTGCACTGTAGTATGTGGACATGCAAGGGTGAATAAATAGGAGACAGTGTTTTAATAGTGGTGCTGAATCACTGAGCAGATTTACTCAGAACTTCGTGTCATTTTCTATCACATATTCATGGTGTACGCACTTATTCACTGCACTGTGCCAAATACTGCACAAAATGAATTAAAAACAAATTCATCATGGTGCATCCACTGTGTAGAATAGTATGGCAGTTCCTAAAACAATTAAACATAGAATGACTTGATATATCCCCAAAAGTAAAGAAAGCAAGGATTTAAACAGATACTTGTACACCCATGTTCACAGCAGCATTATTCATGATAGCCAAAAGAAACAATCCAAGTGTCCACGGACAGATGAATGGATAAACAAAGTGTGGTATGCACACCTACACACACGCTGGAATATTATTCGGCCTTAAAAAGGAAGGAAATTCTGACATTTATACAATATGAATGAACCTTGAAAATATTATGCTACATGAAATAAACCAGTCATAAAAAGATAGGTATGATATGATTCCACTTACATAAGGTATGTAGAGTCATCAAATTCATAGAGACAAAAAGTAGAGGGGTGGTTGCCAGGGACGTGGGGGAGGGAGAAATGTAGAATTATTGTTTAATGGATATGAAGTTTCAGTCAAAGGGAAGATGAAAAAGTTCTAGAAATGGGTGGCGGCAAAAGTTGTAATATGAAAAGTACTTAGCGGCACTGAACTGTACACTTAAAAATGGATAAGATGGCAACTTTTATGTATCTTTTATCACAATTTAAAAATATATATTTAAAGTATTTAAGGATATAATCAATAAAGCTTTCCTGAAATAAATATGAAGCCAGGCATGGTGGCTCACACCTGTATCCCAGCACTTTGGGGTCCAAGGTGGGAAGATCCCTTGAGGCCAGGAGTTTGAGACCAGTCTGGGTAACATAGCAAGCCCCATCTCTACAATAAAAAATAAAAAAGAAAGAAAGAAAGAAAAAAGAACAAAGAAGCTTGGCATGCTGGCATGCACCTGTAGTAGTCCCAGCTACTGATGAGGCTAAGGCAGGAGGATCACTTGAGCCCAGAAGGTAGAGGACACAGTGAGCTATGATCATGCCACCATGCCACTGCACTCCAGCTTGGGTGGCAGAGCAAAACTCTGTATCAAAAAAAAGCAAAACTTTGGGAGGCTGAGGCAGATGGATCACTTGAGGTCAGGAGTTCAAGACTAGCCTGGCAAACATGGTGACACTCCACTCTACTAAAAATACAAAAATTAGTTGGGCGTGGTGGCATGTGCCTGTAGTCCCAGCTACTCAGGAGGTTGAGGCATAAGAATCACTTAAACTCGGAAGGCGGAGTTTGCAGTGAGCCAAGAAGGGGCTACTGCACTCCAACCATGGGCGACAGAGGGAGATTCTGTATCAAAAAAAAAAGAAAGGAGAGAGAGAGGAAAAAGAAAAAGAGGAGAAGGAGGAGAAGAAGGAGGAGAAAAAGGAGGAGGAGGAGAAAAGAGAAAAGAAAAGAAACTAAAAACGTTCCCCCTCTGGAAACCAGTACTTTTAAAATCCATGAAAAATGAGGATGTAGACATAAAGCAAGACACAAAAAGACAACAAACCACAGAAAAATCTTTTGACCTCAGCTGAATAAGTACATGCAGAGCATTTACAATGGCATGTCTCAACCTTTCTTTCAGTATTAGACCCCACTACAGGGTCTTTTTAGACATCTTTTTCCTAATCATCCCCTGATGAAAGTTTAATATCACAGATATATTGTATATCTATTATGTACTATGGCCCTTTGGGGGCCACAGACTATTGTAATAGCTAAGATTTTTCCCTGAAGAACCCATTTTTGCCCTCTTGGAGACAATATCACCCTCTCTAAGAACGCATGATTTACAGTATTAGACCCTCTACAGATTCACAGTACTAGGCTGTCTAGCAAACTTGACTGAAACAATCAGAGGAATAGGGATGCACATAAACTACTCAATGCTAAAACATATCCAAAAGTCTTCTACCAATATTAAAAGTGCCTGCATGTTGCTAAATATCTGAACAAACAGTGAAAAAATCATTTTTAATGTCTCCAAATATCTGGAGGTTGGCATTTTATAGATATAACATCTAGGTAATTAACAGTATTTTGATAAGTTTAATTCAGATATTTGGTATCATGTATAGAGAATGTAGCATTGTGATTATTGTTTAATATAACCATGACAGAATTCACCATTTGTCGTGGCTATATTTCCCATTCTATCAAAAAGACACATGCACCTGTATGTTCACTGCAGCACTTACTTACAATAGCAAAGACATGGAATCAACCTAGATGCCCATCAACAGTGGACTAGATAAAGGAAATGTGGTATGTATACACTGTGGAAATCTACACAGCCATAAAAAAGAATAGAATCATGTCCTTTGCAGCAACATGGATGCAGCTGGAGGCCATTATCCCAAGTGAATGAACACAGGAACAGAAAACCAAATACCACATGTTCTCATTTATAAGTGGGAGCTAAACATTGGATACTCAAGGACATAAAGATGGCAACAAAGACACTGAGGACTGCTAGCTGGGGGAGAGAGGGAGGAAAGCAAGGGCTGAAAAATAACTATGATCAGTACCTGGGTGATGGGATCAGTTGTACCCCAAACCTCAACATCACGCAATACACCCAGGTAACAAAACCTATACATGCACCCCCTGAATCTAAAATAAAAGTTGAAGTTACAAAAATAAATAAATAAATAAAATAAAGCTAATTACAGCTACCTAAAAAATGCTGTAGGGCTAAATGAGATCTTGCTGGTAAGCTCCCAAAACAAGTGTTTAATAAGTGTTAATTCCCAATCCACTAACTCCATCAGCGCCAGTAAATATTTTCATTCGCTACGTTTGAAAGGAAGGTATTTTACTTCACAGACAATCCCAAATTAAAGGAACAGAAAGTGCTTTAATCAGAAACCACATATGCTAGTTTTAAGGAACCTCTTCACCAAAACTGAGAGGGGGCATGATGCTCTCCAAGCCTGTTAAAGATTACATAACCCTGAAACTGTCAGTAAGCAGAGAGCTGAATTCCCCTCTTAGATGTATTCATATGTCCTCTTGCTATGGAAAATAGCAGAAATTCAACAAATTGGTTTAAAAAAATACTACTAAACCACACACACACACACACACACACACACACACACACACACAAATCTTAGTTCTCATGAAATCACAGTAAAATGCCTATAAATAAAATTCATAGTAATTTTGCAGCAACTTCAAAAAAATGTCTAATTTAAGAGAAAAATCTTAGAAAAATCCCACCGCCCTTTTTGACATCAGCCAGAAGCTAGGTAACACCTGGATGCTACTTGTTTAGAAATATCAGCCCTTCTCACCCTCGAGAGTTCAGCATCAGGCCAAGAAAGCCAAAAGGTGAAGTTCAGCCAGGGCCCTCAAGATCTTCCTGTTAACCTGGGAGAAAAAAATCAAGAGGCCTCCAGATCAGTGTCAGCTATGAGCCAAAAGAAAATGGTGTTTTCAGGAGCAATTCATTATTGGTCTCAGAACAATTAGAAAATCTTTCCCGTCAGTAATGCTTTCCATGGCTCTGTAGCTTCTGAAAGGGTTTGTTTTGCTCTCTGAGAGCTTTCTTGTCTTGTCTGTTACAGGACAAGAAAGAGAAGGGTTTGCCTCCTCTTCCTCAGTGAGGAAAAGTCTGTATCTGAACAGCTGGATTATGCTGACCTTGGTCATCACCTCCACACTGGAGAGGATGCTGCCAAATGTTTCCGTCATCTGCACTGTGCACTGATGTCATGTGCTAACTCCTCTCAGACTGACTCTGCCACCGCAGTGCTCCACGCCTGTACCCTGCCCAACTGTGTCTTTGGCCTCAGCAGGATGATGTTAGAAAGACGGTGGAGAGGGGTGGTGGACCATACACCGTATTCTGAGGCCAAATAAATAAACAGGCAGGGTTATCTGCCTGTTTAAGATGATCTGTGTGGCTGATGCCCTGCTCCATCAGGGATTGTGCGGGGTGGTGAATGAGACTAGGATAAACTTTTCTCTCCTTTTATTGTCTAAACAACCTACTGTCTAACAGAAGCAAAAAAATATTCCACCCAGCCAGATATTTTTTTAGATGTCAGATTTAAATAGAGGAAATATATATTACCAAATGCTTAAAATTTACATAACTGTCATCCTCTTTGGGACAGCACCTTCAGCCACTGCAGCAAATTCACTAATCCCAATGAAGAGAATCTCTAATCCATTCTATTTAGAAATGTGCTTTTATTCAAACAAAACCCCTTAACATATACAGATTATCATGAATCTGGGGGTCCAGCCAAATCATCAAATTTCAGGTTTTCCTCATTCATAAAATGGCCATTCACACATTTTAATTTTACAGCTGTAAGAATGAGGGCATGCTATAAAGTATTTCAATTTACTCTGATATATTTTCCCATATAGTTTCATGCCTACGGTTGGTGGGAAAGTACACCTCTAAACCCACACATCAAATCTCCTGGGAGACTTCTGCCTCGGAATATCATAGTTCTAGGTCACTGACAGAAGATAAAGTGTTACATTAGATTTATGATACTTCATCACCCATTCTATCGATCTCCTCCATTAGTATCTCAGTCCTTCCTGGGCCTTTAAAGCAAACAGACATGATTCTTGCTATTACTAAACTACAAAAACATCCCAGATTTTCTTTCTCCAAAAAATTATCCCCCAATATTTTGCCCCAAAGCAAGTATGGCTACTCAAACATAAGAGAGTGACTCCAAAGTTAAGAATCTGACTATGGGAATAGGAAAGAAAAAGAAAAAAAAAATCTTACCATTTAAGGTATTTTAATAAAATATCAAATAATAAAAATATACCTTTGTGTTTGAAGAGTCAAGTCACACAAATACGTAAGAGCAAATCAATTGTTTCCAGCTGTAATCAGCGATAATAACCCAAGTACGTGACAGCATGAGAAAGACGATCAGTTTCCTTTTGAGGTTACATGATAAGCAGCAGCTAAGCAGCCTTTTTCTCTAAGAACTCGCCGTCTGACCTCGTGGCAAGAGGAGGCCAGCCCCTCTCACTGGCGCCCTTTATAGCGTTCGCTTTCAGTTCTCCACTCAAGTGAGGACGGGGGCGGGGGAAGCTAAGAGCCTGTTTTCTAAAATGCAGAATACGGTCATCCTCTCTTTCGAACCGGGTTGCGTGGGCACTGAGGAGGGCCAGAGGAGGCAGGGAGGGGGCAGCGAGGCCTAGATTTGTGGATTTTTTTTCTGCACACTGGAAATTCCCAGACCAAAAAGGTACCGACCCGAGTCCCGGACATTCCCCTCGAGGGCCGGCTCCAAGACCTGGACTGGAGCCGCAGGGAGGAATCAGAGGCTACATCTACAAACAAAACTTTTTCCTTAAAGACGTCCTTTTAAAATGTCCTAGTGAATCTCCTGATGGGCATTAGAGTTGCCTTCTCATTAGATTCACCTCATCTTATTTCGCTTTTTCTGTGTGGCCCCTAAACGTGAGGGTGCAGTGGGCGGGTGGAGGGAGTTACCTTTTACAATACAGCTTTTACAATACGGCAATCAAAAAGTAGTATCGCGATCATGTGCCTTCACTGACTAATTAAAGGACAAGAAATCTGTGACATAAATAAAGCAATGGTCCTGTAACATGAAGATCACTTTATTTTCAAGGGGTAAGGGGAATGGTAATGGGGTAGATTTAACAGCAAATGAACCACTGCACAAAACTGAAAGGATTTCTCCTATGACATTTAGTTTCACTTCTTTTCCATTTAGGACACTAGCTGCTGTAATCTCGGTACTACTTTTTTTTAAGTTATCTTCCCCAAGCAGTGTTACAATCCAGCTGGAATGGGCATTAGATATACACATCATTAGACTCTTAAAACAAAAAGAGGCCCAATGGCCTCTCATTTAACCAGAATATTAAAAAAGAAAATATATGTACACACATATAAATATATTTAAGTTCACACTTTTTTATTTTTTATTTATTTATTTATTGAGACAGAGTTTCACTCTTGTTGGCCAGGCTAGAGTGCAATGGCATGATCTCGGCTCACTGCAACCTCCACCTCCCGGGTTCAAGCGATTCTCCCACCTCAGCCTCCTGAGTAGCTGGGATGACAGGCATGTGCCACCACGCCCGGCTATTTTTGTATTTTTAGTAGAGATGGGGTTTCATCATATTGGTCAGGCTGGTCTTGAACTCTTGACCTCAGGTGATCCACCCACCTCGGCCTCCCAAAGTGCTGGGATTACAGGCATGAGCCACTATGCCCGGCCCACATTTTTTAAAAAAGTTAAAATGTAAAAGCACTTTTAAGAGACAAGTTAGACTGAAGTTGGTGGAGTACATTTTCTGCTCTCCTAGCTTCTGTGTCCTTTAAACTCCTGCCCTCAACCATCCTCTTATCTCCCACCACCTCCATTCCCCTAGGATTCCCAGGTCCCCTTAGCACTCAGGGGCTGTGGTCTCACCTTCAAATGAAAAACAACAACTTCAAAATTTTATTTATTGCACACTGAGGTGTCAAGAATCCTAAGTACACTAATACTACTACATTGTAGACATAAACCAGGTAGAATAATGCTTAACACAAGAAAATAAATACACTTGAAGTGGAATTTCTGGCATTAGTGACTAGCTGATGTTAAAAAGCTGAATTTACCCAGAACCCACAGAGATAATGCTGAGCAGTTTTTTAGAAAGTTGGGGAGGCTTATTTCTGTTGTTTCCCTTGGGTGTTTATTTCCCTGTACCTCTCTCAGTCATCACTATTTCCTTGAACAGGGTCCAGAAACAGACTCATTTCTGGCATGTAACACATGAATATATAAAGGCGTACCATATTTATTCTTGTCAAGTACCCTGATTTACCAATCTGCAAACTAAGTTTTCAGATTGATAAATGTGAAACTGGATTCAGTTATTAAACTGGATTCAGTTATTAAACTGGATCAAGTTTCAATCTGAAACTTAATAACTGAATCCAGGAAGTGTCAGTTAAATGGTCTTAATTAAAATGATAGTTGTTCAGAATGGCAAAATGAATCATACTGGAACACCAAAGGTCTGTTTTGCATTCGCTGAAAAAAGGTTACTTTTAGTAGGATAATTCTATAAAATGTAATTTGCATAGAAAGGCTTTATTATGGGTTCTGTCTGTCACAAATAGCATCAAATCAATCATCTCAGTTCTGGAATATGAGATTCACTACACTAAATTAATACTGTCATTCCAAAATAGAAATTCATATTTTAAACCACTGAAATTGATATAAACCACTGCTTTAATACTGTAAACCTAAATGTCCAACCATAATGACCAACTTATCTAATAATGAAAACTGCAGTAGCAGAACTATTAAGCAGATCTTTATAATTAACTTATGAAGACTATTTAACATAGAAAAATATTTATATGTAAAAAACGCAGACCCAAATTACATATTCTCTATAAGTATATGGTTAAAAAACCTGCAAGAAAATATACCTAAATGCTAATGTTCATTGCATTCAGATGATAGAATTATGGATTTTATCCACAGATTTTTCTTCTAGATTTTATAGTTTTTAAAAATTATGATGCCCCTTATATTTATATTGGGAAATATATATTTAAACAAACTATTATTTGGCTACCATGCTAATATTAACAACCATGTGGCACTAGCCTAAAATAAACTTTTCAGAAGAAACTAAATTATTCTATCTAAATATTCTGGGAAACGTTTAAGTGATACTGGAATCTCTATCAAAATTTCCACACCAGAGTGAAGAAAGACAAATTAGATGTGGGATGAAAGTTGTTCTCACTGATAAGTGAGAGCTAAATGATGAGAACACATGGACACATAAAGGGCAACAACACACACTGGGGTCTATTGGAGGGTGGAGGGTAGGAGGAGGGAGAGGATCAGGAAAAATTACTAATGGGTACTAGGCTTAACACCTGAGTGATGAAATCATCTATACAACAAACCCCCATGACATAAGTTTACCTATGAAACAAACTGGCACATGTACCCCTGAACTTAAAAGTTGTTAAAAAAAAAAATTTTTTAAGAGAGATGAAAGTGACTCAAGAAGCTGTGTCACCAAATCTTTGAGAGCTATGTCACCAAATCAAAAAATAACAGAAAACCAGACAAGATCATAAGAAATCATTTGCACAATCAAGTGGCATCATTCCAAACCACTGGAGGAGCAATGCCCTCTTTCTTTTTAAAATTCTCCTGGGAAAATTACTCCTCAGCCTCCTTTATAAATCCTTGAGGAAATGTCAAGTTCTTTCACGACAAGAAAAACTCTCGGCTGGGCACAGTGGCTCACACCTGTAATCCCAGCACTTTGGGAAGCTGAGGTGGGCAGATGCTTGAGCTCAGGAGTTTAAGACCAGCCTGGACAACATGGCAAAACGTAGTCTCTACAAAAAGATACAAAAATTAGCTGGGCATGGTGGTACATACCTGTAGTCCCAGCTACTCAGGAGGCTGAGGCAGAAGGATCCCTTGAGCCCAGGAAGTCAAGGCTGCAGTGAGCCATATCATGCCACTGCACTCCAGCCTGGGCAAAAGAGCAAGACCCTGTCTCAAAAACAAATAAATAAATACAAACGCTTCTTTACAAAAGTCTCACAAGTTTAGCTGAAAAGAGATATGGACTCTCACATGTTTCAGATCTAAACATGAGTTCCTCATCTATAAAATGGAGCTAATATCACCAATACTATTGGATCATGAACAGAATTAAACCAGTTATTGGTAAATCCCCCAAAATAATAAACAAGCCATGTTTATTCCCTCATTCTATCTTACCTCTTCTCTTAGTGTTTCTCACAGTGTGGAATACCACCATTGCATCAGAATCACTGAGCACTCGCCACAAAGGTTGGTTTCATAAATACCAGAGGCATCATGGTCCCTCTTTTTTTTTTTTTTTTTTTTTTTTTTTTTTAGAGACAGGGTCTTGCCCTGTTGCCCAGACTGGAGTACAGTGGCACAATCAAGGCTCACTGCAACCTCTGCAACCTTCTGCCTCCTGGGCTCAAGCAATCCTCCCACCTCAGCCTCCTAAGTAGCGGGGACTACAGGTGGTGCCACCACACCCAGCTAGTTTTTGTATTTTTTTGTAGAGATGGGGTTTCACCATGGCACCCAGGCTGGTCTTGACCTTCCGGGCTCAAGCAATCCGCCCACCTCAGCCTCCCAAGACTATAATCCCTGCTGGGATTACAGGCGTGAGCCAACATCCCTGGCCTTAATTCTTTTATTATTTAACAAAAATTTTTTAGAGATAAGATCTCTTGTCTGTTGCCCAAGTGGGAGTGTAGTGGCGCAATCATAACTCACTGCAGCCTCAAACTGCTGGGCTCAATCAATCACCCTGCCTTAGCCTCCCTAGTAGCTGGGACTGTCGGCCCACACCTGGATAATTTTTTATTTTTTGTAGAGATGAGGTCTTACTATGTTGCCCAGGCTGGTCTCAAACTCCTGGCCTCAAGCAATCCTCCTGCCTGGCCTCCCAAAGTGCTGGGATTACAGGCTTGAGCTACCACACCCTGCCATGACTCTTTAATTCTGCATTTTTGTCAGATACTACAAGTGATCCTTAGGTACTATAAAGCGTAAGGACCATTAAAATTAAACTATTTTAATATATTTTATTACCTCATTAGGCTCAGAAACAATTAAAAATCTTCTTTCCCCCTAAAATACTTTAAAAACTTGAAGGTGTTCCTCAAGGACAGGAAAGTAAGATCTGGGGCCCTCCTATTTTAAATTAAAAACCCAAATTATTTGACCCATTCTTCTAAGGGTATATATTGTTCATACTTCAAGCATCTGTCTTCCTCTCTAAAGCCTCCCTAGTTTCTTCATCTGTCTACTTAGGAGCAACTTAAACTAGACTATAATCTATCACAGCTCAAAAAGAAAAGAGTACTTACTAAATGATCCCAAATTAAACTCGTTTAAAATTAATAAGTCAAATAAAATTAATAATTCCATTCTTCTTAGATAGCCAGTAGGAATAGCAGCTTCTTCCAAGCATGAGAGAATGGGTGTGCCTTTTATGCCCAAATCAAGAAATACCAAAAAACAAACAAACAAACAAAAAACTGTCATGAATTTTAGTATCTTATTAACTTCTAATTAGATTTTAACTTCTAATTTTGGTAAGTAGTTCAAAATAACAACAACAACAACAAAAAAAAAAACACCTGAAACTAGTGGAAAAAACTTCCACAGCTTTATAATACCGTAGCATTCTTTACACAAAAGTCAATTCCTAAACCCTCAAATTTCAGAACATAAAAATAAATTTCCATTTACAGATTTCCCCCTTCCAGTTCCAAAAGTAGTTATTCTAGAGTAAGTATTCAACACATAAAATTTAGCTGAATCAAATAAAAAACAATCACCAAATGCAAATATCAATTCCAAAGCACAGATTTTATATATACTGCTTTCATATTTCCCTTTTGCTTCTTTTCTAGATAAAAGCAGGAAATTGTAAATATTCACTAAAAAACTCGAACCAAGCACATTGTCCTTTTCAAGTAATTCAGAAAAGGTAGATCATCAAGAGAAACTCCTGAGACACAGCAGTCTTCAGTGCATTCACAAGAGCCTCTGACTATAAGCTTTCTCTAGTTAACCGCCAGAAGATGGATTACTTGTGCTATGCATGCAGATGCACTCAATTTCCTTTACCAGATAAGCTACAAACACTCTACTACCAACCAAACTTGTCCCTTCCATCAGAACATTTTTCATACTCTTTAGCAAAGTAGTCACCCCTCCCAGGAGAAGCTAATTCAAATACACTCATTAGCATCTTTGGTTACAAGAGCAATATAGTGTGTAGATGCTGTTAAGAGTTCTACCATGGCTAAGTCAACATTGGATAAAATCCTATAGGTAGATATAAATGTAACCTGCATTTTCTAAGCTCCTTATAAGTCATCATATTAAGTCCAGATCTTTTTGACATTTTATACTTATTAAGGGCAGTCATCTCTCACTGGGGCCACTTTCTGTAACTCAGGTCAATTGAGAAGGTCATTGAATATGATTCCTCCAGTCCCTTCCAAGACAGGCTAGGTTTCCAAGGGGCACACAAAGGACAAGAACATGTCCAGCTGGTTCTTCACAATAACTTCATCTGGATGCAGCTTGTGCGGTAGATAATGGGCCAGGGTCATCTCCCAGGCATCGACGAGATATACTCCAACCCCTGAGAACATCCTCCGAAGGATGGTGTCCAGCTGAAAGTTGTACCAGTCGCTGTTGAAAAGGCTCACCTCAGGTCCCAGCTCTTGGGCGTTGGCCGTCCGGATGACCACCACGGTCTTTGGGCTTCGATCGAGGAGCCGAACCACTGCTCGACGGATGTTCCTGAGCCGCCGGATGTACACTTCCAAAGGGAAGGTGCTGAAGTGAGACCATACAGCTATGGCAACCACTGTGTTCTTCCCTCCCACAATGCCATTCAGCTCATTCGCCACATAATGGAGCTCATTGCTAAAGACGGTCGTGAAGCGGATGGGTGGACCATGGCAGCGGTATTTGAGCAGGATGTTGTGCTTCTGGTCCACTGCAAGGAAGGGACCCACATTCTTGGGACTACCTAAGTTAAACTCCACTAAATCTGAAACAAGGAAAACTCAAGTTCATAAAAACCTTCAAACCAAGCACATATATTTTGATTATACCTTATTAAGTGGCTTCAAATAACAATTTTTTTTTAAGTACAACAAAAAGGTACAATATAAATGTAAAGGGAATACCTATTTCACTGAACTCTGCCCCCTTTTGTATCAATGGGCCTTTATTCTAACATGTTTATTATTTAAATTATTACATAAACATAACATTCATTATAAATAACACCATCAGTGATAGACTCTACACTACACCTGTCTATGCCTGAAAAACAAAATAACCCATTTTTCTCTAATTATTAGGCCAAGAAATGTTGCTATTTGCACTGATCATTGCAATCTTTTTTATCTATGTCTAAAAAGTTTGGGTTTTTTTACTTTTATTTTAGGTTTGGGAGTGCACGTAAAGGTTTGTTACACAGGAAAATGTGTCACATATTATTTCATCACCCAGGTTTTAAGCCCAGTACCCAATAGTTATCTTGTCTGCTCCTCTCCTTCCTCCCAACTCCCCCACTCAAGTAGACCCCAGTGTCTACTGTTTCCTTCTGTGTGTTCATAAGTTCTTATAATTTAGCTCCCGCTTATAAGTGAGAACATGCAGTATTTGGTTTTCTGTTCCTGTGTTAGTTTGCTAAAGATAATAGCCTCCAGCTCCATCTATGCTCCCACAAAAGATATTATCTCAATTTTATGGCTGCATAGTATTCCATGGTACATATGTACCACATTTTCTTTATCCAGTCTGTCACTGATGGGCATTTAGGTTGATTCCACGTCTTTGCTATCGTGAACAGCGCTGCAATGAACATTTGCTTGCATGTGTCTTTATGGCAGAATGATTTATATTCCTCTGGGTATATACCCAGTAATGGGATTGCTGGGTCGAATGGTAGTTCTGCTTTTAGCTCTTTGAGGAATCACCATACTGCTTTCCACAATGATCGAACTAATTTACACTTCCACCAACAGTGTAAAATTGTTACCTTTTCTCTGCAACCTCGCCAGTATCTGTTGTTTTTTGGCTTTTTAATAATAGCCATTCTGATTGGTGTGAGAACCACAATTTCATTGTGGTTTTGATTTGCATTGCTCTAATGATCAGTGATATTGAGCTTTTTCTTCATATGTTTGTTGGCTGTATGTATGTCTTCTTTTGAGAAGTGTCTGTTTATGATAATTTAAATTATAAAAATCAAATTGGCATTTACATTTTATTCTAACAGATAAATATTATTTCTCTCAAGATACGGGCTTTAACTTCTGTTTTATGAGCACATATTAGCAACCAAATACTTCTTTGGGGAAATTCCGTCATTTGTAACAACATGGATGAAACTAGAGGACATTATGCTAAGTGAAATAAGCCACACACAGGTGTCTTTGATGTGGAACCTCATGCAATATTTGCCTTATACTGACTTATATGTAGAACTTAAAAAAGTTGAAGTAGAGAGTAGAATAGTGGTTACCAGAGGGCTGCTAGACGGGTAGGTGCAATGGGGAAATATTAATCAAGGTCTCAGAAGGAAAATGTTTTAGACATCTATTGCACAACATGGTAACCATAGTAAATAATCATGTATCATGTATTTCAAAACTGCTAAAAGAAGAGATTTTAAATATTCTCACTATAAAAAAGTAAGTATGTGAGGTGATGGATATGTTAATTTACTTGATGTACTAATTCCACAATGTATATATATAAAATATCACATTGTACCCCATAAATATACTTATCTGTTGATTAAAAATGAATGTTTTTAAAAATAAAATTAAAGCAAGTTCAAATGTAATTTTGAAAAATGAAAACAAACACCTCTTTTTGCAATAAGCAAAAGAAAGAAGCAACCCTGTTTCTTTTGACTTTCAATTTTACCCTGTAGATGAAAAATCATGTTCATGTCCTACAGAAAAACTTCCATCTCTATCATGAGAAAAACACAGATAGCATCGCAAATTAAAAATTCCCTTTTCTCCCTCTAAGTTGTATTTCAAGGTCCAGTTGCCTGGAGACATTCTGAAGGTCCCAGGAATCAGTGGCAGTCCTTGTTATTCCTAAAAAACTCTGTATAATTCATCACTTAGTACGTGCACCCATGAGGAAAGATGATGTGTCTCATATCCCTAAATATTCCCTTAAGTGCCTTAAGTAAATGTTGACAATCCAATTTAACTAATATTTCCTTAGTACCTACTTAGTGCCCACTACTATAGGTGCTACAAGCCAGCAATGCTCAGATGGATAAGCTATATAGTCCTTGCCCTCAGTGAGTTCACGGTCAATTTTGAAAAAGTAACATCAGAATATAATTGTCCTATAGGATGGGCAAGGTGGCTCATGCCCATAATCCCAGCACTTTGGGAGGGCAAAGCAGGCAGATCACTTGAGGTCAGAAGTTTGAAACCAGCCTGGCCAACACGGTGAAACCCGTCTCTACTAAAAATACAAAAATTAGCCAGGCATGGTGGCAGGTGCCTGTAATCTCAGCTACTTGGGAGGCTGAGGCAGGAGAATCACATGAACCTGCGAGGCAGAGGTTTTAGTGAGTAGAGATCACACCACTGCACTCCAGCCTGGGTGACAGAGTGAGACACCATCTCAAAAAAAAAATATATATATATATATAAATTGTCATATATTCTTAAGGGTTAAAGTAGGTTTCATTTTTTTCTCCTTGCATTTCCAGGTTTCTCTTCTAGATTTTCCTACCTAACTACTACTTAGCATTTAGCCCCATTTTAACTGAATAAAATCTCAAGCTACCACTTTCTTTTGATTAGATCAAGCACTGACACAGGCTTTATTTTTATCAGGTGAAGATATGTCTGTAAAGTATATGGTGGGACGTGATGAAAACAGTCAGTGTGATCCTTGCTATCAAAGGAAATACCAAGCTACATCATTAGAATTTAAGAAGCAAGCAACTACAGACACCTAGGAAGGCCCTCACTGGTCAGCATCACATCAAACCTTGTCTAGCATCAAGCCATACAAAGTATTTCCCTTCTCCTAATGTATAAATTATACTTTATCAAACAAAGCTTAGTTATATCTGTTTCAATTTAAAAAACAATCAAAACAAAAAGTGGAACTGACTTTACACTTTTGGGGACAATATCTACTTCCCCTTTCCTTCTAAAAATTAAATTTAAAACTAAGTTGAGGCCAGGTGTGAGCCATCAGCACTTTGGGAGGTTGAGGCGGGCGGACTGCTTGAGCATGAGAATTCGAGACTAGCCTGAGCAACACAGTGAGACCATGTCTCTACAAAAAATACAAAAAAATTAGCTGAGTGCAGTGGCTCACGCCTGTGGTCCCAAATGCTTGGGAGGCTGAGGTGGGAGGATCGCTTGAGCCCAGGAGGTTGAGGCTGCAGTGAGCCATGATCACACCATTGCACTCCAGCCTGGGTGAGAGAGTGAGACCTCATCTCAATCAATCAATCAATAAAACTAAGTTGACATAATAAATAAAAGGGCTGATAAAAACAATCACAAACAACTCACAACAAACCATCAGGCTTTACTTTATTAAAAGCCTTGCCCACACATGGCCATTAAAAACAGTTCCCACAAAACTATCAGCTCTCTAAATTGTAAGCAGGGTCTTTATTTCTGCTCCTTCAGGATCCCTCCTTCCTTACCTCATCCATATCCCTTCCAGAAAGAAAAGAATGCCCTTGTGAAGAAGGGGTGGGCCTCCAACCACTGGGGTTTTGTTCTGAGTCTGGAGAACAGCCCCAGAGCCAAGCAGAGAAATCAAGAAGCTAAGAATGCTGGAACTTACCCAGACTCCCTCAGGAGGAGCCAACTCCATCTCAGAGTCACACCAATGGTAGGCCCAATGGATGACACAGGGATGGCTTTGCTGCAAGGATGCAATATGGACCACCATAGGTCTGGCTGCTTCCTTCTACTCAAAGCTACTATAAACTTGGAGTTGGATGAGACAGAACTAGGGGAGAAACAACTGGAAATGCCCACCTCTATTTTACAACTCAGAATATTGAAGGGAAAGACACCTGTGAAGTGACATGGTCCAGCTGTCTCATCTCACACATGGAGAAATGAAGCCCTAAAAAGTAAATGACTTGTCCAAAGTCATACAGCTCATCAGTGACATAAACCTCAATGAGAACCCAGTGCTTCCATGAGTACAACACAACACAGCTATTGATCAGAAACTGTCACACATCTCTCCAGGGTTTGGGTACCTCTTTAGTCCTACACAGAAATATATGTTTCCTCACCTGATAACCTTTCTTCAGGCACCTGAGTGAGTCTGCTTATTTCAAAGCTGATGTGGGAAAGAGTTACAAAACAAAAGGCAAAGTACCAACCTGGAACAAATGTAGTAAGGTATTCAAACCATTGCCTGATTGTTGAGTCACCAAATAAATGCACCACTTTTCTTTGTAAGCACTCTGTAATGTTGTCAGGGTCATTAAACTGACGCATCTTAAACTTTCTGGGCCTCCACTGGTCTTTATAATAATACCCAGAAGGAAAAGTTCCTGAGCCTTGAGATAGTTCTAGACTGTTAGTTTCTGCAAAGAAAAAAGAAAAACAAATATTTTAATATTCTCCTCCAACAATAGATGAAAAATGTCCCAAGAAACAATTATGCCCATGTATTTGTTAGCCTGATAGCATGTGGGAAACATTTCCTGCTGTCAGACCTCAAATCCCAGACTTTTCTCCTGATTAAAAAAAGGTTTTCCACAGCCATAAAAAAGAATGAGTTCATGTCCTTTGCAGGGACATGGATGAAGCTGGAAGTCATCATTCTCAGCAAACTAACACAGGAACAGAAAACCAAACACCACATGTTCTCACTCGTAAGTAGGAGTTGAACAATGAGAACACATGGACACAGGGAGAGGAACATCACACACCGTGGCCTGTCGGGGGGTTGGGGGGAAGGGGAGGGAGAGCATTAGGACAAATACAAGGCTTAAAACCTAGATGACGGGTTGACAGGTGCAGCAAACTACATGTATACCTATGTAACAAACCTGCACATTCTGCACATGTATCCCAGAACTTAAAAGTAAAATTTAAAAAAAAAGGTTTTCCTTTGTACAAAAATGGGAAGATCTGAAATGGGCATGAAGGTATTGGTGGACAGAAAGGAAAGGAGGGACTTTCAGCATTCCCTCTGCTTACATTTTTTTTTAGATGGAGTCTCACTCTTTTTGCCCAGGCTGGAGTGCAGCGGCACAATCTCGGCTCACTGCAACCTCCGCCTCCTGGGTTCAAGTGATTCTCCTGCCTCAGCCTCCCAAGTAACTGGGATTACAGGCACGCACTACCATGCCTGGCTAAGTTTTGCTTTTTTTTTTTTTTTTTCCGAGACAGAGTCTCGCTCTGTCGCCAGGCTGGAGTGCAGTGGCATGATCTCAGCTCACTGCAACCTCTGCCTCCTGGGTTCAAGCGATTCTCCTGCCTCAGCCTCCCGAGTAGCTGGGAGTACAGGCGTGTACCACCACACCCAGTTAATTTTTGTATTTTTAGTAGAGATAAGGTTTCATCATGTTGGCCAAGATGGTCTCAATCTCTTGACCTTGTGATCACCCACCTTGGCCTCCCAAAGTGCTGGGATTACAGGCGTGAGCCACCACACCCGGCCAATTTTTGCACTTTTAGTACAGATGGGGTTTCACTATGTTGGCCAGGCTGATCTCAAACTCCTGATCTCAAGTGATCTGCCCGCCTCGACCTCCCAAAGTGCTAGAATTACAGGCGTGAGCCACCATGCCCAGCCTGATTACATGTTTTTATCAAAGCCAAATATAAAGGAAGACAAAACCAAAGGAAATGTGTGGACATAAGCATTTATCCAGCATTCTCCCAGAAGAGAACAGTTTCTCACCCACATGCCTGCGAGGCAAGTAACAACTTAGACTAATACTTTACACATACAGAGTAGTATTAGTTCACTGTTTTCAGCCCATTAAAAGCAAAGTTAGAATCCATGAATCCCATCTTCAAATTTTAATTTTAATTCCAAAAAAACACCACTTAATATGGAGAACAAACTAATGGCAGACAATCTAACGGATTATTCTCCATTATACAAAAGGTTCAGAAAGTCTTTATATATATAATGAACAATGCTAAAAATACATCACCAATGTGTACCTCCTGGTTGTAACCTAGTTACACTTGATAACACAAGCAAAACGACCTTTCAGAGGGAAAGTCAACATCCTTCTGCCCTAACACCTCCTGTAGAAAATGCCACACGTTACATGCTTCAAAACAGACTGTGATGGCTAATATTTCTTGCAAGTTTACTCTGCCTCAGACACTATTCTGAGCAAACGTATTATCTCATATGCTCACAGTAACTCTTTGAAGTAGGTCCTATCACTATCCCTACCTTTCAGAACAGCTAAACAACTTGACCAAGGTCCCAGAGCTAAGCTAGTAAGGAGCAAAGCCAGCACCTGGCCCAAGCAAGTGAGCCCAAAGCCCGTGATCTTAACCACTGTGTGCTAGATCACTTCTCAAAAACAGATGTTTATAGATGTTAACCATTGCTTTTTTTTTTCTTGAAGGTATATATTTATTCATTTCTAACAATTATTCAAACCTACAATCTTCAAGAAACCACCAGGTTATATCATTTTCTTACACAACCTTTATCAAAGTCCAGTCATTCTACAGTCACCTATTAAGCCACAATTTGGACTCTAAATGCTTATACAACTCAGAAATTTAAATTTAAGTGACTCACCTATTTGTGACTACTTTTAGCTTATTTGACTTGACATTATCTGTGTTACTCCAAATTATTTTGGTTTTTATCCCTCCAAAGAAGATGTTCTATTTGACACAGAGTGCATATCTAATCTTTTTTTCTTCGGCATCTGCTAATTCTTTGCAGGTTCAGAGCCCAAGTAGAAAAGGAAACTGAACGCTGATTTTAAAAGCTTTATTTGGCAAATGCGATTATCAAAGAAAAATTGTCGGGGGCGTGTAGGGTAAACATTTCCTTGGCTTGTTCAAAAATAATTTCTCAACATGTTATCAAGTGTAGCTTTAATATGTTACTGCACCTTGTGCAAAGCTCCCTCATTATATCAGTACATCGAGGCTGCATAGAGAGCTCCAGAGACGACACCTAGGGCCCACAGAAAACATTTACTAGAATGAGAATTAAAAGTTATTTTGATGTTACAATTTTTTACCACTGTTCATTCGGTAGACTCGGTTATTCTGTGTCAAATATGTGTTATAAAGAAAAGTATATGTCACACAGGAAACAATTACCATTTCCATTGAAATGTTAATTATATTTACTACCAGAGCTAAGGAAAGCAAATCAATTACTAAATCTGACATTAATTCTTTAAACATGCTGCATGCTACATGAGAAAAAAAATCATATTTTTTAAATGAAATGCACATACCTATGTTGCCCCCTTATGGTCAACTGGGACAAAAACATTTCCTGACAATTTTAATATGATTTTTAAGCAGTCTGTGGCTGTTTAAATGGTGTTTCTTGGAACTCACAATGCATTTCATGTAAGATAACTGAGATATGAAAGTCTCCTAAATAGATAATATAACCCCTAATGTACTATTCACATGGAATAAAAATAATTAAAACAAACAATAAAAATGAGTTATTACTCAACTTTATGGTTATCTTGAAAATTGCTGGTGAAGGAAAAAGTTTAAACAGAGGTGGTTGTAAAAGCAGATATGAAGATTTGGGCAAAACCAGAAGGGATATTTTTTATTATTTGAAAGTAATGTCCCTGCATCTCTAAAATTTCTTGGCTTCTCTTTAAAGCCCATGGTTTGCATTTTCCTCCAAAGGCTGTCACGCCATGTAATCCATTAGCCATAATGAGGGCTGTCTGGGCCAAAGATGGAACAAAATGAAAGAGAAAAAGGCAGAGAGATAAATTTCCCTAAATCATCCAGAAAGAGCTGGACGAAAAGGACACAACGTGAATTGAGGTGGGGCGGGGCGGGGAGGGCTGCGGGGTGAGATGTGCAGCAAACCTGTCCATTAATTTTATAGTATGGAATTGTCTGCAGAATTAAGAACAGTAAAAGGCAGGACAAAGGGGAGTACACAGTTTATAAGGGGGAAAACAAGACAGAAGAAATGGGATCAACCAATTCCCTGCACCAGAGACTGCCATGAGCATAGGAAGCTTGGGATAAGGTCAGTAGGGAGGGATAGACCTCAGCAGGATGAGGAATGAGGATAGTGTATATTGAGCTGGTTAGGAACACTCTGTCAAGTGCTGGGAATATGAGAAGGGCCCAGCTACACAGTAATTGTAATGGCTTGAGTTTGAGTTTACTCCTTGAATTCCCCCTATGAAACCTTGGAAATTTAATTTTCTTTCCTATATATTTTAGTCCCCTAAAACCTCTGCAGTTTACAGAGGTAAGCTAAGAATGCTATATAGATAGAAATTCTATAAATTCATAGACTGTTGAATGGGACCTTAAAGAGTAGCTAGTCCAAATATCTTTTTTTTTTTTTTTTTTTTTTAAGACGGAGTCTCACTCTGTCACCCAGACTGGAGTGCAGTGGCGCAATCTCGGCTCACTGCAACCTCCGCCTCCCGGGTTCATGCCATTCTCCTGCCTCAGCCTCCTGAGTAGCTGGGACTACAGGCGCCTACCACCACGCCCGGCTAGTTTTTTGCATTTTTAGTAGAGATGGGGTTTCACCGTGTTAGCCAGAATGGTCTCATCTCCTGACCTCATGACCCACCCGCCTCGGCCTCCCAAAGTCCTGGGATTACAGGCATGAGCCACCGCAGCCGGCCGTCGAAATATCTTTTAAAGATGAAGAAAGCAAGTCACAGAGTGACTTGACAAAGTTTCTCAATAAGTGTAGAGGCAGGTAGTGGTAGAGGTGGTACCATTTACAAAGAAATACATTTTGCTGATATATTGAGGAGGCTTCCTTCCCTCAAATGCTATCAGTTAGTAGTTTTATATGCAGAACATGAGCCCTTTGATTTTCCCGGTTAACTAAATTAAAGATATTCTGTATCAAATTATTTTTTCCAGCAATTGGAAAGTAGTTGTCTTCAAAATAGCTTTGTCCCTTTGACATCTGCATCCAGATAGTTAAATTTTTTAAAAATAAAATAGCTTTGTCCCATTTGTTATAACATTTATCTGCCATTTTCTAGAAATCAACATCAGATGAGGTCTCATCCACAAAATGACTAGTTTCGTTTTTACTGCATAACATGAAACACTATCATTCACTTCATCATTTGTATACTAGAAGGTTGATAAATTTCACTACTGCAGGCCAGGTACAGTGGTGGCTCACACCTGTAATCCCAACACTTTAGGAAGCCAAGGCAGGCGGATCACTTGAGGTCAGGAGTTTCAGACCAGGCTGGCCAACGTACAAAACCACATCTTTACTAAAAATACAAAAATTAGCCAGGCATGGTGGCATTGTGCCTGCAATGGTAGCTACTTGGGAAGCTGAGGCAGAAGAATTGCTTGAACCCAGGAGGCAGAAGTTTTAATGAGCCGAGATCACACTACTGCACTCCAGCCTGGGTGACAGAGCGAGACACCTTCTCAAAAAAAAAAAAAAAAAATTAACTACTGCAGGCAAACCAAAGCATCAAGACATCATTGGCCATACCTCCTGATTAAGGGGCAGTAGGGAAAATGCTAGATGAAGAGTCACGGGACCTACTCTAAGTCTGACTCCACATTTCCAACTCTTGAGACTTCAGAAATCATTTAAATTTTCATCTTATTCCCTAACTATACCCTCAGAGTCTAACAAAGAAGGACTCAAAACGATGACACTATAAGTGAAATCTCTGGACTTTGGTCACATCATCCATAAAATGGGTCAACTACTAGTTATTTTGAAGGGTTATTGTGAAAATTCAATACTGTAATAGTGTGAATAGTAAAGCGCATGCTAGGGTCCTGGAAACATCCTATATGTTCTAAATGTTCAATAACTTGATCTAGATGGTGGTTATTTTATTAGTTTTCTATTGCTGTGTAACACATCACCACAAACTTAGTAGCTTAAAAACAAGAGACATTTATTAACCCACAGATCTGCAGGTCAGGAGTCTGGGACATAGCATAACTGTGTTCTCTCCTTAGAGTCTCACAAGTTGAATCAGGCTATTATCAGGGCTGTGTTCTCTGGAGAAAAGCCTTCAAAAAGGTCATTCAAGGCCAGGCGCGTGGCTCACGCATGTAATCCCAGCACTTTGGGAGGGCAAGGTGGGTAGATCGCTTGAGCTCAGGAGTTCGAGACCAGCCTGGCCAACACAGTGAAGCCCCGTCTCTACTAAAAACAGAAAAATTAGCCAGGTGTGGTGGTGCACGCCTGTAATCCCAGGTACTTGGGAGGCTGAGGCACGAGAATCGCTTGAACACAGGAGGCAGAGGTTTGCTGTGAGCCAGGATCGGACCACTGCACTCCAGCCTGGGCAACAGAGCAAGACTCTGTCTCAAAAACAAACAAACCAAAAAAAACAAAAAAAAAAAGTTCATTCAAGTTGCTGCCAGAATTCAGTTACTTGTGGTTGTAAGACTGAGTTTCCCATTTCCTTGATGGTTATCAGCCAGGAGATGCTCTCCAGCTACTAGAAGTTGCCTATATTCCTAGCCATGTGGCCCCCTTCATCTTTAAAACCAGCAACAAAGAATCTCCCTCACATGGAATCCTTCTTACACTTTGAATTTCTTCAGGAAGAACATGGCCCCTGTTAAGGGCTTATCTGATCTAAGGTCAGGTCTACCTAGGATAATGCCACTCTCTTAAAGTCAACTTTGTCATATAACATAATCAAATCATAGGAATGATATACCATCATATTTACATGTCACTGCCACACTCAAGGGGAAGGAGATTATGTAAGAGCATAGATCACTGGAAGTCATCTTAGTATTCAACCTGCCATAGCTACAAAGATACACACAAATGTAAAACTTCATTGTTCTTATCTATACTGTTGCTATTAGATCGAGTCTTATTCTAAACTCTCAGTAAGTTCCCCCAAAAAATATAACCTCAAGTTGTTGATGAGGTCAGAATCTGTCAAGGTCCCTGAGCCACTCAGCTGTGATAATCTGGGGACTACATTACAGGTACTAATGAAAACTCAGCAGTAATTCTGGCACTGGGAAAACCTGACATAAACCAGATGCTTGCTCTTAAAAAGGTAGTCAACTAGAACTAAAAACTGTTTTTCCTTGCTTTTGACTGGAATTATGCCCACAAGTAGCAGTAGCACTGCCAATCTCAGGCAATCTAAATATGAATCTTAACAATAGTTTTACCTTGTAAGAATATTAATTAGCTAATACATAAATACAATTTCATAGGGAAAAAACTTCAAAATATAGGATTCATAAGTGAAATAAAAGTAGAAATACTATAAACCCCTTCTAAGGCTAAGGCAAAGAAAATACAAGACAAGCCTCAAATATCTTGTGGTGCCAGAAACTAAGGAAGTGCTCAAAACAAACAAAAGGATGACAGCACACAGGATGACAAAAGGGCACAAAGAAGCCAAACTGAAAGTGTTCCCCAACTGCCAAAACTGGAACAATTTGAGCAAAAATAAAAGCAAATAAAATAATGATTGAATTGGATTGGATTATAATTTTTTTCCTTCATTCCAAGGAATGAAATTATCATGAGTCTACACTGATATAAATACTTAAAATGAAGAAGGGACAACTCTTCTTTGCAAAAGAATTCCAACTAATAAATGTTGAAAGAATGAGAGACATTAAAAGTCACAATTAGAATTCCACAGAAATCATTGCCACAGGCAAGATCTGATGAACCTTGATGAATGCTAAAATTAGTTGGTGAAAGTTTAAGCAGAAACAGAATGTTTGCATAGAATGAAGCAAAAGAAGGAAAAAAAATTATGAGCCCTTGATTTAGGGTCTTTGAATGCCCCCTGCTGGTCCACAGAGTGAAATTCAATGAAGTTCTGCCAAGCTGGGTTCCTTCCACAGTCCATAAAGCAATTGCCCTTCTCTTTTCTTTCCAGTTAAATACCTGTTACAACAAGAAGGTTTTCCTATTCAAAACCAGGATATTCTGCTCCTACTAATTCATAGTTACTTTCTTCCTCTAAAAATATATCAAAAGGCTCACTAATTACCAAATCTATCTTCCCTCTAACCAGAAGAGTACATCATAAACCCACAGCCACTTCCTGGCTGATCCTCAAGACGTGTCAGGTACAGGTAAACTTTCCAAAGTTCCTCCCACTGACCATCCCTGGGACACCTAGGGACATCACAATAAGGGCAAGCCAGTCGAGTCTGTGAGAAAGAAGGACAGATCCAGCAGTGGGAGACAGGGCCTCCTGAAGATGTCGGACATGGAGAGTGTTTAGAGCGCAGTACTACTGAAGGACACCTTGTCTACTGACATCTTGACCTCAGGGTTAAGGCCCAAACAGATAAAAGATAAATGTCTTTATATATATATATATATATATATCCTCTAAAATTAGTAATTCATTTGGTTCAAGTAAATCAAAAACAGCTCTTCATCAGGAAAAGACTGGGAATTCTTGTGGCATATGATACTAGAGACAAGAGATATAAACTGGCAGTGCCCTGGCTGCATATGGGCCAAACAGATTTTATTTAGCCCATACAATATTTTCAAAGTCTTGAATTGGATGTCAATGTTCTAAAATATGGAGATATCACAGTTAAAAAATCAAAGTTTCTGGTTTCTCTTGGAAAAAACAAATCTACGGAGCTGGGCATACAGGGTTTGTTTCTACATGGTAACAAAGCAGCAGAAACTGAAAAGAGGCTGCCCCTTGAGATGGTCCTTGCTCTTCAGTTCCTTCCCCACCACTCATACAAGGCTTGTGGCTAATATCCACTCTGCTTGATCCACAGGTATTAAATATCAAGCCCCTGCAGCAAAAGGGTTTGCCAACATCTGCAGAGTGGAGTACTATTAGCTAATATACTTTTAAAAGCTAGAAGGACCTTGCCCGCCATCTGCATAAGCCTCACTAGTAACATTCATCCCTTCTTTCTAAAAATCACGATAGCTAATTATATCTATTCTGCAAAATTTACACTTACTGCTCTAAATTTTGTTCTTTTACTATTAATATTCTACACCAATAAATCAGAGTCACCCGAAAAGTTTGTTAAAACTTTTTTGCTCGGCCCCACCAGCCAGGGTTTCTGTTTCAGTCATCTGAGATAGGACCTGAGAATTTGCAATTCTATCAGGTTGCCTGGTAATGCTGATGCCACTGATCCACAGATCACACTTTGAGAACAGCTGCTATTCTCCAACCCAATGTTATTTTAAACATTTCCATGATAATTTTACCCATATCTCCAGAGCAGCAATGTCCAACACAACTTTTTGTGATGATTTAAACATTTCCATGATAATTTTACCCATATCTCTAGAGCAGCAATGTCCAACACAACTTTTTGAAGATGATGGATAAATTCTACATAAAATGCTGTCTACATATAGTTATTGGGCATGTGTGATTAAATAACTAGATTTTGAATTTTATTTAATCTTAATTGATTTAAATTTGAATCACTACAAGTGACTAGTTGCTATCATATTGGACAAGGTTGTTCAAAAGACTCTTGAGGAGCCAAACAGAAGAGGGCTGGCAAGAGAAGAAAACTTTTACATGAGCTTAAATAGCAAAACTCGGCCGTGCACATGTCTGTAATCCCAGCACTTTGGGAGGCCAAGGTGGGAGGATTGCTCGAGCTCAAGAATTCAAGACCATCCTGGGCAACATGGCAAAAATTTGTCTCTGCAAAAAAAAAAAATGCAAAAATCAGCCAGGTGTGGTGGTGTGTGCCTGTAGTCCCAGCTACTCGGGAGGCTGAGATGGGAGGATCAATTGAGCCTAGGAGATCAAGGCTGCAGTGAGTCAAGATTGCGCCACTGCACTCCAGCCTAGGTAACAGAGCAAGACCCTGTCTCAAAAAAAAATAAAATAAAATAACAATAAATAGCAAAACTCAGAATTATGCACATAAGATCTGATTTTTTTAATCAAACAGTACTTTTAATATTTTCAATTGTGCCCAGAAGTAACTATGGCATATAAGTTTTTGCAACATAAATGAAACGACAGAGCCTCAACCCACTTAGTAAGAAAAACAACAAATCATCAAGCTTATTCTTTTTTTTACCTTTTATTCTCCTGGGAATCACAGTTACCCAATCAGGTCCACTGGAGTTGACTGGCATTTTGATATTGACACCACTTTAAGAGGAATAAAAAAGCACAAGCTCAGGTTCAGGAACATTTATTTTCAGATATATGTCTTTATTGGAAAATGATAAAATGACTAATTTCACGGAGCCTTATTATGATGAAATATACTTATGAATGTTAACCAACACAAAATAATAAACTGGGTCTCTTGTAGTAAGCAGGTTTTATGTACATAAAAACTGAAAAGAAATTAAATTGATTCTTAAATTTCACTCCACTGTATACTGCTAAGAGTGCAAACTCCAAAATGACCAATTCTGGTTTGAATTATGTACTCCCCTTGGACTCAGAGAATGGCTCACACTGACAAGAATGTCTATTTTGTCATTACTTAGTTTTCAGGCTGCAAGTATACGCTGCATTAAGTCATGTATCAGATTCCTCAGGCCTTTTCCAGATCTGACAGGAGTCCTAGTGGGGACACTTGCCCCCCAGATACTTACTCATGCAGTACTTTGCTCATCATTACCAGGACTCTTTAGTGTCTGTTCCCCTTACTAAAACATGTACTACTCAAGGGAGGCAGCAGGGGAAAAAAATAAAATAAAATAAAACATATACTACTCGAAGATAAGGGTGGTGCCTCATTCATCTTTGTATCCTAGCACGGGCCCTGGTCTAGAGTCCACACTCAGTAAATATTTTTGGAGGGCTGCATTAAAACATGGGGGAGGGTGGAGGTAAGGAGAAAAGCACTCGAAATCCGGGGCAACTATTCCAGAAACTGAGTCACAATAAAACTAGGTCTCTTGTACTTAGACCAAAAACAAAAACATAAAATGTTAACTTCTCAAACTCTTGATATGGGAATGTGCAGTCATTTTTTATTATTTCATCAATTTCAGAAAAAACTGTTTATTCAACAAATAATTCTTAAGCTTCTTAAGCCAGGTACTGTCCTAGAATCCAGGGCTACTACAGTAAGAAAAACACACAGCATCTCCTTCTTCATGGAGCTGACATGGAGACAGACAAAAAACAAGTAATGAAGGAAGTGTACAGGCCTGGCCACATTACAGCATAATCGAATTTCATAGCTTAAATAAAGTGATTTTTAAGAGAGCACATATAAACTACTTTCATGAGTTTAGAGTTTTATGGTAAGAAAAAAATATACAATTTACTTGTCTATAGTTATAATAATTATATAATTATTATTGTACAATAATAATTTTCTTACAAAAACATAATTTCCTGTAAAAATATTTGCAGGAAAATTTCTTCTATAATTTTCCTGCCAAAATATTTAGCCACAGTCTAATCACATGGAAAGTGAAAACAATAAAGCAAATCCAAAGTAGACTGGGCGTGGTGGCTCATGCCTGTAATCCCAGCACTTTGGGAGGCCAAGACGGGCAGATATCCTTGAGGCCAGGAGTTTGAGACCAGCCTGGCCAACATGGCAAAACTCCATCTCTACTAAAAATACAAAAATTAGCCAGCTATGGTGGTGCGTGCCTAGTACTCCCAGCTACTCGGGAGGGTGAGGCACAAGAATCACTTGACCCCAGGAAGTCAAGTGAGCTGAAGGTTACAGTGAGCCGAGATCACTGCACCACACCCCAGCCTGGATGACAAAGCGACACCCTATCTCAAAAAAAAAAAAGTAAAGGACATTCTACAAAACAGCAACATCAAAATTGCCAATGTTGTACAAAACAAAATAGGCTAAAGAATTCTTTTGGATTAAAGAGATAACCAAACACACTGCGTAAGCATACATTAGATTAGTTAAAATTAAAAAGATAGCTATAGAAGTCATTATTGGGACAACTGAAGAAACTTGAATATCTAATATGAACTGCATATTAAATAACAGTACTGTAACAATGATAAATGTCCCAAATGTGATCATTATGGTTATATGTTAGAGAAAGTCCATTTTCTTAGGAGAGGCATACTTATGGAGTGCAGTGCCATGATGTCTGCAACATACTTTCAGATGGTTCAGGGGAAAAAATTATACACAGATACATATAAACACAAAGAAAGATAAAGCAAAATGTGTCAAAACAATAACAGTGAATCTAAGTTAAAAGTATATGAGTTCATTGTTATTATTCCTGCAATGTTTCTAAAGATTCAATTTTTTAAACACAAAGTTAGAAAAAAGTAGCAGTCATGCTAAAATAAAAGGGAAATGTTGTAGGTGATAAGCCCATTCTTTCAAAAGGCCTTCCCTTATATTAATAGGATCTTTAAGGAAACCCCTGTTGTCCTTTCCAAAAGTAACACTTTTATTCCCTTATAGATAAAGAACAAAGATGACATATTTTAATTGTTCAACTGTCATTTAGGGAACCAAATACCAAGGCTAAGCTTCTTAATTCTTTCTGGTTTAAGTAAGGTTATGAGTTACCAACGAAGAGAAGTAAAAAAGGATATCAGCTCAACATATTTGGGCCATGAGCTCAAAACAGTACACCCAAAGATCCCCCAAAAAATCAATTTCAATCTTTTTCTTTTTCTTTTCAGATGGCCTTATGCAATATTTCAGAACTTTAACAGAATAAAGGGTGGAAAATGAAAATCAATTATGAGGACTCTGTCAAATGTTTGCTTTCCAAAAACTTACACCACCTCAGACATTGTTTTCTCAGCAAACTTCCAGGTAAATAAAATTCTGCAATCATTCTACAACAATGTACCATCAACCAGCCTCACCCAGGACATGCAAGGAAGGGCAGGGACAAACATATTATTTTATCCTTGTGGGTTCACAGGTGCTTTTTTGTTTTTAATGGTAGAATTTATAGTCAGAAATACTTTTAAGTTTTACACTAATTTAGTTCTCTAAACTTTCTCTATTTTCCACCTGGAATTTGCGTAAATTACTATGTTTCTTCCTCTTTGCTAGGCCACTAAGTAGACTGACAACGTAACTCTATAGGGCAATTATAGTTAACAATCATTTACTATATATTTCAAAACAATTATGACAGTGGAATTGGAATGTTCCCAACACAAAGAAATGATAAATGCTTTAGGCAATGGATACTCCAATTACCCTGATTTGATCATTACATATTATATGCTTGTATCAAAATATCACATCTACCTCAAAAATATGTGCAACTAGGATGTATCCATAATAACTTAAAAATCTAAAAACACAACTCTAACGGGGTATGGTGGCTCACATCTGTAATTCCAGCCCTTTGGGAGGACAAAGCAGGAGGACTACTTGAGCCCAGGGGTTCAAGACCAGCCTGGGCAACATAGTGAAACCACATTTCTACAAAACATACAAAAATTAGCTGGGTGTGGTGGCGCACACCTGTAGTCCAAACTACTCGGGAGGCTGAGGTGGGAGAATCCCTCGAACCCGGGACGTTGAGGCTGCAGCAAGCTGCAATCATGCCACTGCACTCCAGCCTGGATGACAAAGTGAGACCCTGTTGCAAAACAAACAAACAAACCAACCCTCTAAAATAGGGTAATTGAGTAGTCTTCATATATAGGCAAAAAAGTACACAGAAATAAAATAATCTGCTCAGTCACTAATAAATAGCATGTCTGAAACCTGAACCCACGAATAAAATGAAAAATTTTGTTTTGGTTTTGTTTTGAGGAGTTGTGAAATTTAAGTTTGTTTTCATTTTGTACTGAGCCATAGAAAATACTAGTCTTCTCAGCAGTACAGTAAACACTGTACATTGAGTAGTGCTCCCTCTGCTGGCCTTCTAAAAGTATGGCACGAACCCACTACATATGTACATAATCTGGTATGACCAAAAGCTGACTTCAGGGTGGAAAACTGAAGGGTTTTATTTTAGGAGCTCCTACAAACCACATACTTTATTGTAGCAACTTTTCTCCCATACGGTAATGAGTGGACATAAAGTATGAAATTTTTTAGGGTGCCCACATATCCTTAACAAAAATACCTCCCTTTTATCCAACAAAAAAATTCTCTCTACCAAGGAATGTTTAAAAACAATATATTTCACTAAAAAGTAAAAAACATGTATACATTCTTTCAAACAATTGCACTTTTTGTTGAGACAGGGTCTCACTCTGTTGTCCAGGCTGTAGTGCAATTGTGATCACAGCTCACTGCAACCTCAAACTCCTGGGCTCGAGCCTTCCTCCCACCTCAGCCTCCCAAAGTGCTGGGACTACAGTCATGAGCCACCACGCTTGGCCAGAATGGTACTTTTTAACCATGTAGCTTTTATAATTTTTTATTTCTTAGTGATGTTATGGAATGTTGAAGAAAACACAAATTTTAATTCATACTGGTTCCATATTCCTTTCTGCACATTATTCCATGTATTTCTCATCATGCTGAAAATATTTTAAGCTTACATTTGAAATAGAAATTTGAACACAATACTGCAATAATTTCAACAACTATTTAGCTTAAAAAATATAGTTTTCTGTGGTATTCCTGACTTTTTATGCTTATTAAGTCAACCCAGCAATGTTGCCATATTCATAGTTTTTTAATCAGTAGGTTCAAATGATTTTAAAAACTGTTATTATGTTACTTTTTAAAGTTTCAGTTCATTAGATACAAAGATAAAACACCAGCCTGACTACCAGCCCTACCAGCCCTGTTCTTGGATTATTTTTTTCTTTACATAAAATAGATGGGGTCTTGCTATGTTGCCCAGGCTGGTCTCAAACTCCTGGGCTCAAGCGATCCTCCCGTTTCAGCCTCCCAAAGTGCTGGGATTACAAGCATGAGTCACCACCACACCTGACCCTTGGATAACTTCTATCTGTTCTGTGAATAAGGGATTTTACTTACACAGCTACTGTGTAAACATGCTATGTGGTTCTAAAGGAAAACACAGATATGAGGGTAAAGAACAAAAATTCAAGGGTAAAAGGTCTTTAATTTGGACTCAGATAAGCACTAAGCTTCATTTTTAAAACACTAATGAAAAATACAAATCTATGGTTTTTTTTATTCACTACCTCTTCTGTATTGGGCCAAGTTGAGAGAGAGGTAAGAAACACATACCGAATACCAGAAAGTCTCCTAAATGGAACAAGGACAGTGGAAAAGAACTCTTCAAATCATCCCCAAGAAAAAGCAGTACATACCTCTGGAAGAAAGCACTCTCTGCAGCGGTTAGGAGACCCTTCAGGTATCCACCTTTGAAATGGGTAATTCTGCTGCTGCAAGGGAGCTTCTTTGGTTTGAAGCAGAACCAGGGCTCCCCAGTGTAGAGGTCTGTAAAGTTACACAGGGGCAGATTCCCAGGAAGACACACGTTGCACTCAGTAGTTTCAGAAATTCTTCCTGAACGGAAGAGACTCTTGAAATAGACCCTGTCTGGTTTATCTTCCTGTAAGCGCTGAAGAACTCTGATCCCTTCACTGGGGTGGACCAGAGATACGGACACTTTAACTTTGCCTGGCCATAGCAAAGTAAAGAAAACCTTGTAAAACCCATTCTGGTAATCCACCACCCTGCCCACAGCCCCGGCCTGCAGCTTGGGGGAGTGAATTCTGGCCTGCAGGTAGTCTCCACCATACTTCTTGGGCTTTCTTTGAAAATCCTGCACATGAACCAGCACCTCAAGCTGGCTTCCCACCTTAAAGAAGGCAGCAGAGTTCAAGATGACAAAGTAGCTGGAAGAAGGGTCAGTGCTCTTCACAAAGGGGACTGGGCCCACATCAGGAACCTGCCGGTGCAAGGCAGCCAGCAAGGAGTCCTCCTCCATGCGCTCCTGGCTGGACAGGGTCTGCTGATCATAGCCACAGTAGGGATTTCGGCTAATTCCCGTCACCTGGGAGGAAACAAACTGTCCACTGCTGTCGATGAAAGTGGCTGAAACAGTCTCATGGTCCAAGTACTGAAGAAGACACAAACAACAGAAATTACCACTATAATAGGTCTCTGTATTTTGGCATAAATTCAGAGGGCTCCCCACACTTCTGTGAGTTTTAGCTCCAGGAGCTCAATCAGATTCTCACGGTGAATATCAAAGAAAAATCCCCTTGGGCTTCCGGGAATAGAAAGGGAAAAGGACCCATTTTGAAGTATGCAGAGCACTGTGTTGTTCTTAACAAAGCTGCCCCTCAAGACAAACCACTTTATCAGAACCCAGCCTATTGGAGTTTTATCAGAGCCTAACCAACCTGAGAGAAGGGAAATATCCAACTCCAGCCCACTCGAGCCACCCAGTCCAACCTAAGATGGAGAAACACCAAGAAAAAAGTAAAGGAATGGAGAAAGATATACCATGCTAACACTAATCCAAAGAAACCAGTAGTAGCTATATTAATTTCAGACAGAGCAGATTTCAAAGCAAGGAAGGTTAGCAAAGATAAAGAGGGTCATTACATAATAATAAAGGAGTCAATTCTCCAAAAAAAAAAACAACCCTTAACATGTATGTACCTAACCAATGAGTATCAAAACATGTGAGGCAAAAACTAATGGAGCAATAGATGAATCTACATTATAGTCTGAGACTTCAACAATCCTCTATCAGAAATACACAGATCCAGTAGGCAGAAAATCGGTAAGGACATAGTTGAATTCAACAGCACCATCAATAAACTGGATATAGTTGACATCTGTAAACTACTTCACATCAACCTCACATGGAACATTCACCAAAACAGACCACATTTTGGGCCATAAAATGCACCTTAAAAATTTTTTAAAATAAAAATCATACAGTGTCTTCTCTTAAGCCATAATGAAATTAAACTAGAAATCAATAATAGAAAGAGAGCTGGAAAAATCCCAAAATGGTATACAAATGGGTAACATACAAAATCTCATGAGAAATTTAAAAATATGTTAACTAGGTGAAGGTGAAAATATAATTCATTAAACACTATAGAATGAAGCAAGAGAAGTGCTTATAGGGAAATTCATAGTACTATACATATTTTAGGAAAGAAAAACAACCTAAAATCAATAATTTAACCTTATATCTTAGCAAACTAGAAAAAAGAAGAGCAAACAATATCCAAAATAAGCAGAAGAAAAATAATAAACATGATAGCAGAAATCAATGAACTTGAAAACAGGAAATCAATAAAGAAAAATCAATGAAATCCAAAGCTGGTTTTTTAAAAGATCGATAAAATTGATAAGCCCTCTAGCCAGGCTAAGAAAAAAAGAGGGAGGACACAAATTATTAATATCAGAAATGAAAGAGAAGCCATCACTACAGATCCCATGGACATTAAAGGAATAAAGGAATATTATGAACAATTCTATGCCCATAAATTTGATAACCCAGATGAAATGGACCAATTCCTTGAAGGATACAATCCATAAAGAACGCACCTAATGATGCAAAAGTAATATTATAACTAGTGGAAATCAAATATAAAAGAATGAAGTAGGCCAGATGCGGTGGCTCACACCTGTAATCCCAGCACTTTGGGAGGCCGAGGCAGATGGATCACAAGGTCAGGAGTTCAAGACCAGCCTGGCCAACATGCTGAAACCCCATCTCTACTAAAAATACAAAAATTAGCTGAGTGTGGTGGCAGGCGCCTGTAATCCCAGCTACTCGGAAGGCTGAGGGAGAGAACTGCTTGAACCCAGGAGGCAGAGGTTGCAGTGAGCCAAGATCGCGCCACTGCACTCCAGGCTGGGCGACAGAATGAGACTCCATCTCAAAAAAATAATAACAAATAAATAAATAAGTAAGAATGAGTAGTGCTTTCTTCATCATTTAGAGCAGGAAGCTAAGATATATTATGCTGTTGGGGAAATAAAAGGACTAGATACATTATTTAATGTTATATATAGAAATAAAATTAATTTTACAAATTGTGGAAGGAGAATGAAGCAGAGGCCTCATCTTTCATTATGTTAACAGTAGTAGATCAGGTGCAGTGGCTCATGCCTGTAATTCCAACACTTCGGGAGGCTGAGGCAGAAGAAGTGCTTGAGGCCAGGAGTTCAAGACCAACCTGGGCAACATAGCAAGACCCCCATCTCTACAAGAATTTTTTTTTAAAGTTAGCCAAGCGTGGTGGCACATGCCTGTAGTCCTAGCTACACGGAAGGCTGAGCTGGGAGGATCACTGAACCCAGGAGCTCCAGGTTGTAGTGAGCTATGATCACACCATGGAACTCCAGCCTGAGCAACAGAGCAAGACCTTGTCTCTAACAAATAAATAAATAAATATAAATTAAAACTGGGCTGGGCACAGTGGCTCACGCCTGTAATCCCAACACTTTGGGAGGCAGAGGTGGACAGATCAGGATCGCTTGAGCTCAAGAGTTCGAGACTAGTCTGGGCAACATGGTGAAACCCTGTCTCTACTAAAAATACAAAAATTTAGCTGGGTGTGGTGGTACACACCTGTAATCTCAGCTACTCAGGAGGCTGAAGCACGAGAATTGCTTGAACCCAGGAGGCAGAGGTTGCAGTACGCTGAGATCGTGCCACTGCACTCCAGCCTGGACAACAGAACAAGACTTTGTCTCAAAAACTTTAAAAGAAAAAAAAAAAATATATATATATATAGACACACATATATATACATTATATATATAGACATATATCTACATACATATATACATACATATATACACATACATATATATGTGTATATATATGAGGATTGCTTGAGCCCAGGAGTTAGAGGTTACAGTGAACAATGACTGTGCCACTGCACTCTAGCCTGGGCAACAGAGTGAGACCCTGTGCTTAAAAGAAAGAAAAATTAAAAAACAGCAGTAGCAGAAACAGCCAACATTTATTGTGATCACTTATGTGCTGGATACTCTTGTAAACAGTTTACATGAATCTTTAAATTCAATGTTCAAATTATCACATGTGGTAAGTCCTGTTATTATGTCCATTTTAGAGACAAGGAAACTGAGGCAAAGAATAGCTTAATAATTTGCTCAAGGCCATGTAGGTTAGAAGCAGCAGAGGATTAGAAGCCAAACTGTCTGAATTGAGACCTGTGTTCTTAACCACCCATGATACACTGCCTCATATGAACAAGTCAGGAGATACCTCATAAAGTTCACAAATCAAGATATAAGTATGTAATGTATTAGTGCTAACTACCCAAATAATTAAAAATAAGCAACTACCTTCACTCAGAGTAAAGAATGGGGAGGGGATCCAACTGTGTACTTAATACCATTCTCCATTCTTTGAAATTTCCATCTATTCCATGAATTACTTTATTAGTAAACAGGATACAGGAACAAATGGGCAGGAAAAAAGTTATATACCTAACCTGAGGCATATAACTAATCTACCTAAGATGTAGAAAACTACATCTTACGTTATGCAATTGCTTAAACTGCAGGGGAATAAACAACAAAGCAAAACCAAAAATCTCTCTCCTCAATAGCTATAGCATTTCCTTGTTTCTAGTAAAACACTTAAACAAGGCCTCAGGATCCCCATCTATAACAAACCACTTCAAAATCCTACATAAGGTAAAAATAATCTCAAGATACAAGAATGTTTAATGCTCTTCTTAGATTCTGTATTTTTCCCCTCTGATTTTATACTAACATACATACATTTTCACTTTAAAGAATCTCATTTAGGAGGCTTCATTTTGAAGGAGTATATGGCAGTATCTGTTCATTTAAAAAATGGCATGGGGAAAACAAAACTGACTTTGAAAAATTCCCTTGATTACCTTACTGATTACCTTTCAGGAAATGTTCCAGCCACCCTCTCCTTTTTAGTTGTTGTAAGTCTGTGACACACCATTAAGGACCAAATCATGCACCACGTGCTTACAGTATAGCTCCTCTTCCTAACCTTTTCCTCCTCTCTTCCTCGCCCAACTGACTGATACATGCAACCCAATCCAGAAATCACCACACATTTGGTGGTAATTCCCCTGAATTTTACTTGCAAATGACAAAAATGCAAAAATGTCAATTTGCTTAATTTTCCTAAAGACAAGGGCAACTTCACACCCGCCATCTTTTTAGGTTTAGAGCTAAGAGGAAATACCGAACAGATGGCTCACTCCTCAAGCCATCATAACCTACGGGCTGGAGTGAACATGGTGATTGCCTGTCCCGCATCCATTTCACTCCTGGCCTAGTGAATCATAGCAATGCTGTTTGCTGACCTGTCAGCCCAGGGGTGGGCCTAACTGATGGAGGGGTAGTCCCAGGTAAACGGCTGGTTCAGGAATGGGCATGTGACCCAATTCTGGACTATGAGAACCAGGTGAGGTTGCTGGAGGCTTATGCTTGCATGCAGCCAAATCCAGGCACCACTAATTCCCCTTGGTAACAGCTATTTGAATTGTACTTGCAAATGAAAAAACACAGTACCTTGAGATCATTTCAAGAGAACAACTGTTTCTTCAGGTGGGCATGTACAAGAAAGCAAAAACGCCATTGCTCTGGTAGCCATCCTACAATCAACCATGAAGGAGGATGCCATAGATGAAAGGTAACACGCAAAAGAAGGCACAGTTAAGAGGCTTACAGACAAACAGAGGCTGATTCCCAAAAGAACTATGCCCAACCTATCTACTGACTTCTATTCAAATGAGTAATATATATTACCATTAGCTCGAATTGGGCGTCTTTACCTGAAGCCCAAAGCCCTAATACACAGGTGTTATAATACATATCTAAAATATCAATGAATAAGGCAAAAGAAAAAAAATACAGAACTTGCTCAATGAGAGTTTATCGGAGAAATAAAAGACTGCAATTCTCCCTCCAATCTTTTGCTAGATATTGCTACAAATACCCCCTTCTCATAATATGGACTGCTTTTTCTTTTTTTTTTTAGGTAAGTCTCACTTTGTTGCCCAGGCTGAAGTGCAGTGGTGCAATCTCAGCTCAGTGCAACCTCTGACACCCAGATTCAAGTGATTCTCATGTCTCAGCCTCCCAAGTAGCTAGGATTATAGGCACCCGCTACCACGCCCAGCTTTTTTGTATTTTTAGTAGAGACGGGGGTTTCGCCATGTTGGCCAAGCTGGTCTCAAAACTCCTGACCTCAGATGATCCACCCACCTGGGCCTCCCAATGTGCTAGGAATCCAGGCATGAGCCATTGTGCCCAGCTTATGTAATATTTTTCATTACAATTGAGTCTGCGTTTTAGAAACTGATAAGATACTCCAATCATAAGAGTATAGTGAGTGTCAGAAGCATAGTATGGAAAGGGATTAGAGAGTGAGAGACTGCCAAATTTCAGAGCCAGAGCCTTTTCCCCATTTACTCCAAGCTTCTTTATCAATTATCATCACAGTAATAAGCAGCTTAAAATTCATGACAACAGTATCATGCTGGACAAGATGACCTCTTCAGACAGGTGAAAATGCTTATAGCTCACTCCACTAAAAGACGCATCTGATTTTCAATATCACAACTGTTTATTCAATATTGATACCTGCCTTCTCCATTCAGTAGAGAAGAGTTAGTTCGTTCAAATAATTAGAGCCTTTAGCTGGCATTAAGTACGGAAGTTTCCAAGAACTAAAGTAGAACAAAAGAATAATTTTCTAACATTCCTTCCTGACTGTTACAACATTACTGATGTGGGACTGCGGCCTACCCTCTCAAGTCTCTCTGTCTTTCCCTTTACCTTCCTCCTTCTCTACCCAAGAACTACACAACTATCTTTTTTTGTCTATTATAATACTTTGTGTGTTGAATATGATAAAATTAACACACACATTCACAAAACCAATGCAGTAAGTGCCATGCACACTTAAGGTCTTGAAATTTATTGTCCCTCTGCCATCCTACTCCATCTAGAAATCCATTATTTCGAACTCCATCTAGAAAACCATTATTTCAAATCCCTGTACACAAACCTCCTGGGCTCTACCCTCCTACCTTCCATCTTCTTCACAGCCAGAAACTCCCTGAATGTCCTACTCTCTAAGCAAATGTATCTGCATTGCCAACCATCAGGATATCTTTCCCTCTTAGGTCAGAGGAAGGAACACGGCTCCTCCTATGTAGTTAATAAAATAACAAGAATATTCACAATATACTCATGCTCCTTGTCCTATAAAAGGTTATATGCTCCATCTGTGCTCTAGATCTCATCCTCTCCTCCCCCTCTTCAGCTTCTCTATAATCTCTTTCCCCACAAATTCAAGTCTCTCAAACTTCCACTTCCAGCGAAGACAGAGAAACAGTAATGTGATTTAGCCTCCCACATGAAACAACTGAAAAAAAAAAAAGGCAAAATACACGAAACAATGGTTTTCCAGACACTAGGCATCAGACAATAAAACACAGTGATGCCTGAGAGACAGTAAACAAACGAGATGAGCCCAAGGACTGTCCTTAGCTTAGTGTCTTGAGAGAGTTTCCAGGCTGCAGCACAGGAAGAGGAGCCCCAGTGGAGCATGGCAAAGCACCCAAGGCAAGGAGATGAGGCTGAGAGTCTTAAAGACCATGGTGATTATAATTCACAGGAAAGCAAAACAACTGTGAAGAAAAATAACTCAGGAGATCTACAGACAGTCCCACTCAAGTATTCAACAGAGCGATGATAAGCATATGTGTATAAGGAAACTACTGGAGGCTGGGGAAAGAACTACTGAAAGCAAAAATAAAAATAAAAATAAAACAATAACCTGAGTTTATACAGGAATAGTACTTCCTACCAGCCAGACTGGAAAAGCACAGATTTAAAAAAAAAAAAAAAAAAAAAAAAGACCTTGTCAATTAATACAAAAAAAAGGCAGAAAAAAAGGAAAAAGGGAATAGAGAAGAGGTGGGACAAATAAAAAACAAACAGCAAAATGGTAGATGTAACCATAATGCTTTCAAAAAATATATTAAATGTAAACAGGCTAAGCACCCCAACTAAAAGGCAGAGATTGTCAGATTAGATAAAAAACAAGATCCAATTACATGCTAGCTAGAAGAAACCTGCTTTAAATATAAAAACACCACAGACAACATGAATGAGCAAAAGCTGGAAGCATTCCCCATGAAAACCAGCACAAGAAAAGCATGTCACCTCTCACCACTTATATTCAACACTGGAAATCCTAGCCAGAGGATCAGGCAAGAGAAAGAAATAAAGGGCATCCAAATAGGAAGAGAGGAAATCAAACTATCTCTGTTTGTAGACGACATGATTCTATATTTAGAAAAACCCATAATCTCAGCCCAAAAGCTCCTCTAGTTAATAAACAACTTCAGCAAAGTTTCAGAATACAAAAACAATGTACAAAAATCACCAGCATTCCTATACATCAACAGCAGCCAAACTGAGAGCCAAATCAGAAAGGCAATCCCATTCACAGTTGCCACAAAAAGAATAAAATACTCATGAATACAGCTAACAAGGGAGGTGAAAGAGCTCTAAAATGAGAATTACAAAACACTACTCAAATAAATCAGAGAAGACACAAACAAATGGAAGAACATTCCATGCTCATTAATAAGAAGAATCAATATAATTAAAATGGCTATACTGCCCAAAGCAATTTACAGATTCAATGCTATTCCTAGCAAACTACTGACAACATTCTTCACAAAACCAGAAAAAAACTATTTTAAAATTCATATGCAACCAAAAAGAGCCCAAATAGCCAAGGCAATCTAAGCAAAAAGAATAAAGCTGGTGTCATCATGTTACCTGACTTCAAACTATACTACAAGGCAACAGTAACCAAAACAGAATAGTACTGGTACAAAAACAGGCACAGAGACCAACAAAACAGAATAGAGAATCCAGAAACAAGGCCACACATTTATGACCAATCTGATGTTCAACAAAGGTGACAAAAACAAGCAATGAGGAAAAGACTCCCTATTCAATAAACGGTGCTGGAATAACTGGCTAGCCATATGCAAAAAATTGAAACTGGACCCCTTCCTTACATTACATACAAAAATCAACTCAAGATGGATTAAAGATTTAAATGTAAAATCCAAAACTGTAAAAACCCTAGAAGACCACCTAGGCAATACCATCCCAGACATAGGAATGGGCAAAGATTTCATGACAAAAACACCAAAAGCAATTGCAACAAAAGCAGAAATTGACAACTGGGATCTAATTAAACTTAAGAGCTTTGGCACAGCAAAAGATACTATCAATAGAGTAAACAGACAACCTGCAGAATGGTAGAAAATATTTGCAAACTATGCATCTGACAAAGGTCTAACATCCAGTATCTATGAGGAACTGAAACAAAATTTACAAGAAACAACCCCATTAAAAGATGGGCAAAGGACATGAACAGAAACTTCTCAGAAGACACACATGCGGCCAAAGAGCTCAATATCACTGATCATTAGAGAAATGCAAATCAAAACCACAGTGAGATCTCACACCAGTCAGAAATAGCTATTATTAAAAAGTCAAAAAATAACAGATGCTGGCAATGTTGAAGAGGAAAGGGAACACTTATACAGTGTTGGTGTGAGCGTAAATTAGTTCAACGATTGTGGAAAGCATTATGGCAATTCCTCAAAGACCTAAAAGCAGAACTACCATTCCACCAGGCAATCTTATTACAGAGTGTATACCTAGAGGAATAGAAATCATTCTACCATAAAGACACATGCATGCAAATGTTCACTGCAGCACTATTCACAACAGCAGAGACATGGAATCAACCTAAATGCCCATCAAAAACAGATTGGATAAGGCCGGGCGCGGTGGCTCACACCTGTAATCTCAGCACTTTGGGAGGCTGAGGCAGGCAGATCACGAGTTCGAGATCAGCCTGGCCAATACAGTGAAACCATGTCTCTACCAAAAATACAAAAATTAGCCAGGCGTGGTGGTGGGCATCTGTAATCGCAGTTACTCGGGAGGCTGAGGCAGGAGAATAACTTGAACCTGGGAGGCGGAGGTTGCAGTGAGCAGAGATCGCGCCATTGCACTCCAGCCCAGGTGACAGTGCAAGACTCTGACCCAAAAATAAATAAATAAATAACAGACTGGATAAAGAAAATCTTATGTTCCATAAAAAATATAAGAAAATGCAAGAAAATCTTATATTACATATACAGCATGGAATACTATGCAGCCATAAGAATGAAAGAGATCATATCTTTTGTGGGAACATGGATGGAGCTGTAGGCTGTTATCCTTAGCAAACTAACACAGGAACAGAAAACCAAATACGGCATGTACTCACTTGTAAGTGGGAACTAAATGATAAGAACTTATGAACACAAAGAAGGAAACAACAGACACTGGGGTTTACTTGAGCGGGGACAGTGGAAGGAGGAAGAGGAGCAGAGAGGGTACTGGGCTTAATAATTGGGTGATGAAATAATATGTACACAAACCCCCATTGACATATGCTTTCCTGTGTAACAAACCTTTACATGTACCCCCAAACCTAAAATAAAAGTTTTAAAAAAAATACAATTCAATAAATAAATATAAAAACACAAGTAGGTTTAAAAAATAATAACTGGCTGGGTGTGGTGACTCACACCTGTAATCCCAGCACTTTGGAAGGCCAAGGCAGCTGGATCACTTGAGCCCAGGAGTGCAAGACCAGCCTGGGCAATGTGGCGAAACCCCGTATCTAAAAAGAAAATACAAAAAATTAGCCAGACGTGGTGGCGCACACCTGTTGTCCCAGCTACTCAGGAGGCTGAGAGGAGAGGATCACTTGAGCCCGTGAGACAGAGGTTGTGGTGAGCCATGGTCGTGCCACTGCACTCCAGCCTGGGCAACAGAGCATGACCCTGTCTCAAAAAAAATAAAAAATAATAAAATTATGGAAAAAGATATACTTGCTAACAGCAAACAAAGGAAAGCTAGAGTGGTTATATAATATCATACAGAGTACATTTCGGAGCAAAGAATTTTACCAAGCATGAGGAAGGCCAACTCATGATGATAAAGCAACTAAATTCATCAAGAGGACACAATTCTAAACATTTATGTACCTAAGAACAGAATTTCACAACACATGAAGTGAAAACTGACAGAAATGCAAGGTGAAATAGACAAATTCACAATTATAGTGAGAGACTTCAATATCCTCCTTTCAGTAACTGATAGAGCATGTAGACAGAAAATAGTAAAGATATACAGAAGACAACCAACACCATGAACCATGTTGATCTAACTGACATTTATAGAATACTCCATGCAATAAAAGCAGAACGCATTCCTTTCCAGTACACATAGAATATATACCAAAATAGACCATATTTTGTGCCATAAACAAATCTCAATAATGTTTTAAAAGAATTCAAGTAATACAAAGTATGCTCTCAGGGGAATTAAATGAGGAATCAATAACAGAAAGGTATTTGCAAAATATCTAAATATTTGAAAGTTAAATAACACTTCTAAATAATATATGGGGCTGGATGCAGTGGCTCACACCTGTAATCGCAGCACTTTGGGAGGCTTAGGCAGGAGGATCGCTTGAGTCCAGAAGTTTGAAAAAAGCCTGGACAACATAGTGAGACCCCATCTCTGCAAAAACATAAAAAATTAGCTGGGCATGGTTGCAGACACCTGTAGTCCCAGTTACTTGGGAGGGGGAGGTGGGAGGATCACTTGAGCCCAAAGGTTGTGGCTGCAGTGAGCCATGAGCATGCCACTGCACTCCAGCCTAGGTGACAGAGTGAAAATTTGTCGCAAAAAAAAACCTAAATAACACATGGGTTAAAGAAAAGAAAAAGGGAAATTAGAATGTTCAGCTGATAATGAAAATGAGAACAATATCTAAATGTGTGGTATACATTAGAGCAGTATATAGAAATACATTTTTTATTATTTTTATTTTTATTTTTTTAGAGACAGGGTCTCACCCTGCTGCCCAAGCTGAAGTGCAGTGACATGATCATAGCTCACCATAAAGTCAAACTCTTGGGCTCAAGGGATTCTCCCATCTCAGCTTCCCAAGTAGCTAGGACAACAGGCACACACCACTACACTCACCTAATTTTTCAAAATTTTTTGTAGAAATGGGGTCTCACTATGTTGCCCAGGCTGGTCTCAAACTTCTGGCCTCAGGTGATCCTCCTGTCTCAGCCTCCCAAAGTGCTGGGATTACAGGCCTAAGCCACCACACCCAGCCTTGTAGAAGAAAATTTATAGCATTAAACATTTAATTAGAAAAGAAAGATCTCAAAACAATGACTTTAGCTATCACTTTAAGAAACTAGGAAGAGACAATTATTAAATCCAAAGTAAACAGAAGAAGGGAAATAATAAAGATCAGAATGGAAATTGACCAAACAAAAAAACAGAAAAAATACAGAAAATGAAATCCAAAGCTGGTTCTTCAAAAAGATCAATAAAACACAAATCTCTGGTCAGAGTGATCAGGAGTAATAAGATAAACACAATTCTACAGATATTAAAAAGATAAAAGGGGTTTTGGAAATCTATTCCAAGACAATGTAAATAAGACTTAACGCTACTGAGGCCAGGCATGGTGGCTCATGCTCGTAATCCCAGCACTTTGGGAGGCCGAGGTGGGTGGATCGCCTGAGGTCAGGAGTTCAAGACCAGCCTGGCCAACATGGCAAAACCCCATCTCTACTAAAAATACAAAAATTAGCTGGGCATGGTGGCAGACGCCTGTAATCCCAGCTACTCAGGAGGCTGAAGCAAGAGAATCACTTGAATCTGGGAGAAGGAGGTTGCAGTGAGCCGAGATCATGCCACTGCACTCCAACCTGGGCACAGAGCGAGACTCCGTCTCAAAAAAAAAGACTTAATGCTACTGACCTGTACACCTAAAAATAACTAAGATACCAAATTTTATGTGTTTTCATCACAATTTTTTTAAAGGATAACAAAGTAGATCAAAGACCTAAACGTAAGAGCTAAAACTATAAAACTCTTAGAAGAAAACACAGACGAAAGGTCTTACAACATTGAATTTGGTGATGATTTCTTGGATATGACACCAAATACACAGGCAACAAAAGTCAAAACAGATAAACTGGACTACATCCAAAGTAAAAATTTTTATGTATCAGAGGACAAAATCAGAGTGAAAAAGCAACCTATGGAATGGGAGAAAATATTTGCAAATCATATGTCTGATAAGGAGTGAATATCCAGAACACATAAAGAACTCCTACAACTCAACAACAACAAAAAACAAACAAACAACTCCGTTAAACAGTGAGTACGGGAATTAGATATTTATCCAAAAGCACATGATAGAAAGATGCTCAACATCATTAATAATTATGGCAATGCAAATTAAAACTACTGTTATACATTACCTCACATCCACAAAGAAGGCTACTATCAAAAAAACAAAACAAAATAACAAGTACTGGCGAGGATGAAAAGAAATTGGAACCCTTGTGTACTGTTGATAAGGATAAAAAATGATGCAGCTATTATGGAAAATAATATGGTGGCTCCTCAAAAAATTAAAATTACCATATATTCCAGCAATTCCATTTGCGGGTACCTATTCCAAAGAATTAAAAGCAGAGTCTTGAAGAAATACTTGTTATCCATTATAGCCAAAAGGTAGAAACAACCCAAATGTCAGATGAATGGATAAACAAAATGTGGTATGTATGTACATGCTGTAGCATGTATCGGAATTTCCTTCCGTTTTAAGGTTGAATAATATTCCTCCGTCTATGTGTAGACAGAGAAGTACTACTCAGCCTTAAAAAGAAAAGAAATTCTGATACATGCTACATGAGTGAACCTTGGGGACATTATGCTAACAGAAATAAGCCAATCACAAAAAGACAAATACCAGGCCAGGCTTCATGGCTCACACCTGTGATCCCAGCACTTTGGAAGGCCAAGGTGGGAGGATCGCTTGAGGTCAGGAGTTCAAGACTAGCCTGGTCAAATGGCATAACACCATCTCTACTAAAAATACAAAAATTAGCTAAGCATGGTGGCACACGCCTGTAATCCCAGCTACTCAGAAGGCTGAAGCATGAGAATCGCTTGAACCCAGGAGGCAGAGGTTGCAGTGAGCCAAGATCGTGCCATTGCACTCCAGCCTGGGCAACAGAGCGACACTCTGTCTCAAACAAACAAACAAACAAACAAAGGACAAATATCATATGATTGATTCCACTGGTATAAGGTACTTAGAGTTGTCAAGTTCATAGAGACACAAAGTAGAAGAGTGAATGCCAGGGGCAGGGGATAGGCAGGAATGGGTAATCATTGTTTTTTGGGTTTGTTGTGTTTTTTTTTTTTTTGAGACAGTCTCCCTCTGTAGCCCAAGCTGGAGTGCAGTGGCATGATCTCGGCTCACAGCAACCTCTGCCTCCCAGGTACAAGTGATTCTCAGTAGAGACGGGGTTTCACCAGGTTGACCAGGCTGGTCTTGAACTCCTGACCTCAAGGGATCCTCCCACCTCAGCCTCCCAAAGTGCTGGGATTACAGGTGTGAGCCACAGCGCCTGACCTAGGTAATCACTGTTTAATGGGTAAAGAGCTGCAGTTTGGGAAGATGAAAAAGTTCTAGACATAGATGGTGGGGTGATTGCACAACAATGTGAATGTACTTAATGCTACTCAATTGTACACCTAAAAATGGTTAAAATGACAAATTCTATGTTATGTTATTTACCATAAAAAATACTTTAAAAAAAGAGGAGTTTCTAAAATATCTAGACACATCATCAACAGCTTCCAGGTAAAAGGAACTATCGGTGTAGGATTGGTAGTATCTTATATAGTAAAACACACAAGAACAGTTTAAGCAAAGAAAAAGAAGAAGAAATACCTAGCTTTTATGCCTTAAGCCTATCTCTAATAGGAAATCTTTAACAGAATCTTTAACAGAATTACTTCACATTCTCCAAAGTACCAAACAAATTTTACTCACAGCGCACAGGAAAAGATCTGTAGGACCTTAGTGTGCCCATTTCACAGAGAGATTAGGTGTTCTGCTAAAAACCACAAAGTTGATTCCAGCAGGAGAAATTTTTTTAAAAGCCTATGGCTTAGCTTTTAGAGCACCTTAGGCTAATAAAACCCAATAAGAAAAGAAATGCCATAATTAAGTTGGATATGTAATCTGAGAAGTACCACAAGCTAACAAAACAAAAGGACAGCATCCTTTATACAGAAACTCCACCATAAATTTTGGTTATATGAGTTCATGTTGGGGCTGGGGACAGGGAAGAAGGAACACTACTAAGTACCTTCTTAGTGACAGGCCCTTGTGAGGGATTCAGTAAGACATGGTCCCTGAGTACCATCTAGTAATCTCCAACACAGACTCATCTACTCCCTCCCTTGAAATACTCCTTCAGCTTTTTTCCATGGGTTGACTGAAAGGTCCCCTCCTTGAAGAGGTTTTTCCTTCATCACTCTAAAGGTATCCTAGAATAGCTCCCTTTCCTTTTTGCACTTTTCACAATGTCCAATTATCATTACTATTATTATGTGATTATGATTACTACTACTTTTCTTCCAAGCACACTTATTATGTGAGCTCTAGAAAGAAAGGCCTGTAAGTGAAGAAATGTCTTCACTGTACCCTCGGTGACTAGCAGAGTATATAACCATTGTGAGCACGCAAATACTTACCGAATAAATGAGAACAAGAACTGTGAGTACGATAAGCTTCCGATAACCAACGTTTTCCCAGGCTAGTTAGCCCCAGATCCCCAGACTCGGCTCCCTTAGTTATGAGGGATTATACTGGGTACTCACCTCTACCTGAGTAACATTGATGACCAGCACCACCACCATCAACACTGCAAGCAGACAGCAGAAAAGCCGTAGTTTGAAGAAATTGGTCCACATTGTCTGGCTGTGTCTTGTTCACCCATGGCCGACACCATGCTACCTTCACTCTTTAAAATTCCATGTCTTTGCTTTTCTGAGCTGCAGATGAGCTTTCAGTTTCATTTGCTTCTATCCTGCTAGTACCCTTAAGAGCTCTTATGCAGAGGAAAGACTGCAGTCGATTCAAGAAGCACATTTTTCTTCAAAGAAATCCTTCAAAGAGGAGAGATGAGAGAACATCACCAATTGCAATGGCCTAGGGTGGGGTGAGAGGAAAAACATTACATTTCCTCTTCCTTAACCTTATCTAAGGCCCAAAGTCACAAGGAGAAAGCAAAGAGCCAGAGCACAGTAACGTCTTTTCATTTCCAGACAATCTCCTCAAAGTTTCCTTTCCCAGTGTCAGGCTTCCGTGTAAATACAATATTTCCCCTATTGCCTATTTAGGTTTTAACTTTTAAGAAAGTAAGGAAGTATGTCTTCAAACTCAGAAATTGTGAAATAAAAGTAACTGCTAAATTTCTACAGAGACCTCAGTCAATAAAATCACTTCCCTTCCCCTTCCCTTTAAGTTATGTGACACTGCTACATTAATTACACTTAAAGAACATGAAGAGGAAACTGTTTTCATGAAGAGCTCTGGGATACTGTGCAAAGCATCCTGACATTCTCTGGCAAACAAGAAGTGCTACCCCTCTCATACAGAGGTATGGCAGGAGATGCGACACACTCTTTAGGTTTCCAGCTCTCCCCACCACACATGTGGTCCTGATGCTCCCTCAGCTACATAATAAGGCACAGGAAGACACACACCTGCCTGGAAGATGTGGGAGAGGAAAGTCAAGCTTGAAAAATGGGTAACAGGATCCCAAAATCCTTCATCACACCTGCTAGAGGCAGAGGACTTCAGAGTCAGCAGTGCCTAACTGTTCTCCCACGTAACAAATTCAAATGCTCTTTCCACTTGCCATTTTGATACAGGTAAACAGAAAATGTCCTAGTATTCTATCCCCAGGGAGACTTTCCATGAAGGGCAGGACACAGAAATAAAGGCAGAAAGGGTACAAAATCATGGTGCAGAGTATCTCAGAATAACTCAGCTGCATCAACTCTCCCCTCCACTTTGTGTTGGACCTGGCAAGCCCCCATTCTCTCACTCCTCTGCCTCACCTGTCTGAACCAGTCCCAACCACAATGACAATGCCAATCAGCTTCACAAAGGAGACAAGGGTGAGCCATTCCAACAAGCTCTCCATCCTCAGAGTTCCCATAGCACTTATTATTTTCACTTCTCTGCTGATCTCTATTTGTATTTTTTTCTCCCTCATGCTCCCTCTATTTGTATTTCTTATCTCTCAAACTAGACTATACCAATTATGACTGTATTTTTTTAAAAAACCATATATCAGAGAAAAGCAACTTAATGATACTGCATTATACTTTTCTGATTTGCTCAAGGTACTTAGTTCTTTACATGGTACACAACGATTTAACAATCTATGCAACAAATAATTATGGAGGCCTATGCTATACCACACACTGTACTAAGTGCCAGAAACTCCCCTTGAAAAGCTTACACTCATATTAGACAAGATGTCAGTCCCTTCTTAAGGAGAAATAAATCCACCAGTCCTGGCCACCTCCACAGGGATGCCAGGAAATGTGAAAGACTGTGCTTCTCCATTTCCTGACACCTCCTCTCTCCAATATCCAGACACTCATCCACCTCAAACTGTCTATAACTTCTTGGAAGAAACTGGCTGCAAAATAGAGGATAACTCTGTCATCAGGGTCCCAACTGTTCTGCCATTGAAATCCTTCTCAAAAAGTTGTCCATAAAAAAAAAATCAGGTTTCTACAATGGCCAGAGAGGGAAAAGACCAAAGATGGTAGTCCACAGGAATTTAGTTGCACCATAGGCAGGTGTGGTCATGCATTGTGTGGACACTACCCATTTAAAGGACATCAGTGTGGTTCAGCCAGGCAGCAGCAGCACACAGCTGTCAGTAATGCAGAAAGAAGGCAAGGGCAGGAGACTCTAAAGCAAAAGAACTACAGGACCAGAGGCAGCAATGCAAGAAGTCCCTCCCAGCTAGAGGCTTCTACTGACAATAATTGAGGAGGATTGTGCCAGGAAAAGACCTGACTCTGTGCTGTAAGTAGAGCACTGACATTTGAGAGACCCATTTGTACACCTAAATAGATGTTGCGTGAGGCACACTAGACAGACCTCTCTTTGAAAAGATATATACCAGGCCAGGTGCAGTGGCTCACGCCTGTAATCCCAGCACTTTGGGAGGCCGAGGCAGGCGGATCACAAGGTCAGGAGATCGGGACCATCCTGGCTAACATGGTGAAACCCTGTCTCTACTAAAAATACAAAAAATTAGCTGGGCGTGGTGGCGGGTGCCTGTAGTCCCAGCTACTCGGGAGGCTGAGGCAGGAGAACAGCGTGAACCTGGGAGGCGGAGCTTGCAGTGAGCAGAGATCACGCCACTGCACTCCAGCCTGGGTGACAGAGCGAGACTCCGTCTCAAAAAAAAAGAAAAGATATATATTAAAATTTTAATAGTTGTCACCTCTTGGCAGTTTTTGTTTTCTCCTTTATCTGTATGTCCTAATTTTTCACTGGGAAATAAAAATCACAAATACAAAGAATAAAGCTGGGCCAGGCATGGTGGCTCACGCCAATAATCCCAACACTTTGGGAGGCCAAAACAGGAGGTTTGCTTAAGACCAGGAGTTCGAGACTAGCTGAGGCAAGATAGTGAGACCCCAACTCCACAAAAAAAGAAAAATTTTTTTTAATTAGCTGGGCATGGTAGTACGCACCTATAGTCCCAGTTACTCAGGAGGCTGAGGTAGGAGAATTGCTTGAGCCTGGGAGGTCGAGGCTGCAGTGAACCATGATCACACCAATGTACTCCAGCCTGGGCAACAGAGCAGGACTCTGTCTCAAAAAAAAAAATGAAATAAAATAAAGAATAAAACCAATTTCTAAAAGTAAAAATTAAAGATGAGACATAGCAGAAACAAAGCATTAAATCACATCTGTGAAATCAATTCAACTTAAACTGAAAGATTTTTAAGTAAAAGAAGAAAACTATTTCACGGCATGAGGTAATTGTAGTGTAAAAAAAAAAACTGTAACAGGTTTCTGGTATTTTCCTATAAACATAAAACCTACGCATTATAACAGGAAAGCTATTTGCAAGGAGCCTTAAAATCAAGTAAGAACAACAGTGTTGGCAGGGAATGATTCTAGAAAAAAGTTCCTCAGATTAACCAAAAAAATAAAAATATATAATTCAATGTAATTTACCTTTTTTGGAAATTTTCCAAGAAGAGATGCTTACTGGAACTAGAAATTAGAAGTTACGTCTAACTTTCCTTCCAGCATGAAATTCTGAACTCAGGCAATTTTGACCAGAGGTCCTCATTTTTTTCATGCCACATTTGAAGCACACATAAATGTTTTTTACATTTCTATACAATTCTTCTTGCTGAAACAAAAATATGCATATGATATAAAGGTTAAAGATACTGAAAATGAAGTAAAGAAAAACATTAGAAATTAAGAGTACAATTTTACAGGCAGAGAGTTATACATGATATAGTGGGAGGAGTGGGCATAGGAACGTTTCCTTTTCCTTACTAATAAAAAACAGTAATTTAAATAGTCTATTTAAATACATGAACTTCAACATGGCAAATCACTCTCAGACCCTGGCTGAAGGTCAAAACTTTATAAACAGCAATATAAGTGGAAAAAATATAAACCAAAGATAAAAGCTCCAAATGTTATTTTTCTTAAAAACTATTATAATTATTTAGTTCAATGATCCAATGATCTTGTTTTCCCCTACAGAAAAAAGGGGTATCTGTACAGATCTAAAAGTTATTATTCAAGGAATCTAAACTTGAGTGATCCTGTTTTCAAATGTCAGACCACCACTTACTCATGCTTTATTTTTATAATATGTGCAAAGAACAAGCAAGAAGTTAAATGCATGCTCTGCCTTACATGTGGAACCCAGTATTTGTTGGAAGTGTTCTGCCAAATTTTTATTAAGCCTACTTCCATATCCAAGACTCACAGTGGCCAATCTAACTTCTTTATGGCCTGTGACAACAACCCCAGACTGCCATTAGGGTTCCTACCCCCATCTCACAAGAGAATTACAAAGCAGTCACTTACATCATTTGGAATTACAATTGTCAGTAACACAAATGAAATTCCTGAGTTCAATATTAAACAAAGAAAATCAGACAGCAACCCTATCCTCTGGGGAGCTAATGTTCTCAGGCAACCATTCCACAAAGATAATATATTATAGGACAACTGCACAGAAACTGTCCAGTTTCTGAGGCAGTCCCTATCCTAACTACTCTGACCTGTTGGCCAAATAAATGTAACTGTACTAGTCACAGCAAGTGTCTGGAACTTTAGTTCAGAATATATAGTTCAGAACAATAGTAAGAGACAAAAGCACAGATTTACATGGAAAATATCTACACTTAAATGCATATATTTCAAACTTTGCAAAGAGTAGCTGTATTTCATAGGATGCTGAGTAAGACCTTGAAACAGGGCAGGATCTACAGAATGAAGAACTGGAGACCCATCCAGGACCCTAACAATGATGGGTTAACCAAATAGGGTCAATCCTTGAAAAAAGATGAAGCAGGGGCAGTAGTCTGCAGGACTTGTTTCCACAGATTCCATTTCTCCTTCGTGTCCCGCAGCCTCACATGCACAAAGTGCTGACTCATCTGGACCTTCCCTTGCCCTTCTTCCAAAGCAGGGCCCCATGTATTCATGGAGGTTACATAGCAAGTGGAGAAGTAATAAAATCAGTTATATAAGTCACACTGTATTAAGTGCTATTTTTTAAATATTGAACACATTGATAGGTTGTGGTCCTCAACTCTGCATGAACATTAATAATCATCGTGGAAGCTTTTTAAAATACAAACAACTGGGCCCCACTCAAACAATTAAATCAGAATCTGTAGGAATAGGCCCAAGAAGTAGCTTTTTTTAAAAAGGTCCCTAGATGATTACAACATACAGCCAAGTGGGAGAACCACTAGTATAGAGTGGCCAGGGACTGTTATTCGTTTCAGCTGGTAAAAGGATGGCCTTTCCAAAATGATGTTTGAATTGTAACTTAAATTGTCGGGTCAGGACAACCCAATTCCCAGGCAATGGGGAAGGCTAACCCCACTTCAGTGACTTATCCCTTCGTTTCCTTTCTCAGTAACAAATAACAGCACTCTATTGGCCCCAAAGAGATTGTGAGGATAACAGCCATGGAAAAAAAAATACTAAACAAATTCAAAGAAAAGCAGAACCCAAACACTACGGAGAAATAGTATGCTGCTGCCTCCAAACAATTATCAGGGTCTGGGAGTCCTGCCAGTTTCAAATATATCCTGATGTTCCAAATGATAACTAACCACAGTGAGGAGTGGGGAGGCCCACCAGAGCAGTGTGATTCTTTATCTTTAGGAAATGTGGCAACAATCCCCCTTTAATGTAAATAATGAAAAGCAAAGAAAATTTACAATTTTGCACAAATGCTGCATAAATCCTGCCTCGGAACCCCTCTTATTACCACCCTAGTGGCCTTTGATCAGGCAGAAATGGGCAACAGGCCAGGGTCTCCATATCACACCTTGTAAAGTTACACTCGTTTCTCCCCATACGACCTGAATCTGATGTCCCCAAACGGCAGCTCAGTAAGGCCAGACAGTCCACCGTGTGACAGCAGCGCCAGCCAAGAGGCAGCTGGTGCCCAGAGCAGCGATGAGCCGAGAGATATGAGATGGGCAGGGAAGCGTCGCCAAGTGCTCCGCATCGGGTTAGTGAAGGTGCCTGGAGGACAGAAGTCTTTCGCTGCGGCGTGGAGGTCCGAACTGTACCGAGCTGTGGCGTTGCCGCAAGTCGAGGAAACTAAGGATGGAGATGCTCGCTCCCGGCCCCGCCCCGCCCCGCCCCGCCGGTACTAGCCTTGGCTCCGGCTTCTTAGCTGCGACGCTTTGGCAACTCAGGGCTCCAATTCTGCCTATGCCTTCGACCCGGGCCTCCCCTCCCTGGCACCTATGCCCATAGCCACGACTCCAGGGGCTGCACCTATCAGCACGGGGCTGGGGACTCGGGAGCAGATGCGCGCGGAGGGAGGGGCTTCGCAGTCCAGGAGCGCGCTGGCAGAGCCGGGCAATGGATCGCTCCGCCCGCAGCGGCCCCTCCCGACGTCCGCACACAGACCACATCCAGCACTCACCTCCGACACCCGCCCGCCCTTCGCTCTCCGGGGGCCAGGGATCCTGACGCCCCGGTCGGTCGCCGCAGCGCCAGGCCGCTAGCCCCCCGCTTCCTCACCCGGCGACGTCTCCTCACCTCCGACCCCCGGCTACGATTGGTGGAGCTTCGGCGGGGGCGGGCCGAGGGCGTTAACTGACAGCAGCACGCGCCGGGCGGAACCCACAGGCCTGGAAGCGAAGTTGGCACCCTGGCGCTCTACGCCGCCAAGCTCCTGCTCGCGACGCGACACTGCAGCTGTCGCCCCGCGGATCGAGGTCTGGCCCCTCTCACGACCCAACTCCTCGTGAACTTCGGACGTCTGAGTTTCCTGGGAGCATCCACCTACCTTAAGGCTTTTCGCTTGTCAGCGAAAGTGCCCACAACCGCAGTTGACTCTAGTAGGGCAGTCTTTCCTGTGGAGTGATGGAATTTATTGTGCCCTGAACCAGAGAAATGCGATTTGCCAAGTATAAGCACGGATATAGCGGATCCTTGAATCTTTTCCTTGCTTTGACATTAGTCAACAACTTCTATTCGCCAGTAAAACAGCCCGTTCCTTTTACTCTCACTGTACATGATGTCGGTCTCTTGGCAAAGCATACTTTCCTCACCCTCCACCATCCCCAATTCTGGGTTATCCTATTTTGGACATTTTTCTAACTGGTAAAACGTCGGTAGCAGTTTTGTGAAATTCAGGAACTGAGAGGAGTCCTGAGAAGACACTTGTTCAAGAAACCAGAAGGGATTGTGGGCTGCACCGTGTTTCTCTGTGCTTGGAGCACAGTGGGGTTAACACAGGCCCCAAAAGCAGGCCTGCCCCCGGACTATTACCCCAAGGTTTAAGAAAAATAATTAATGTACATGACAACTAAGTATTTTTCCATTTCTTGACCATAATGGACTCTGCATGCTCATTCAGATGTTTTCATGGCAGGCCTGCTTCGTGGGCAACCAGATCTGTGAATGGGATAAAAGGAAGTTCTGCCACAGGGTGGAAGATCTCTTCTGTAGTAATGATCTTCTTTTTTTTTTTTTTTTTAAATATACTTTAAGTTCTAGGGTACATGTGCACAACGTGCAGGTTTGTTACATATGTATACATGTGCCATATTGGTATGCTGCACCCATTAAGTCGTCATTTACATTAAGTATATCTCCTAATGCTATCCCTCCCCCCTCCCCCTACCCCACAACATGCCCAGGTGTGTGATGTTCCCCTTCCTGTGTCCAAGTGTTCATTTATGCAGCCAACAGACACATGAAAAAATGCTCATCATCACTGGCCATCAGAGAAATGCAAATCAAAACCACAATGAGATACCGTCTCACACCAGTTAGAATGGCGATCATTAAAAAGTCAGGAAACAACAGGTGATGGAGAGGATGCGGAGAAGTAGGAACACGTTTACACTGTTGGTGGGACCGTAAACTAGTTCAGCCATTGTAGTAATGATCTGATACTCCTTCTTCCTCGAGGAAATACAGCACTCTGGGACCTTTTGAGGACATAAAAGGGTAGATTCCTTCTGCTATCAAAGAAGAGCCTCATATACTAGACTTCTGCTCTGATTATGCTTTATCTCCCAGTAGGATCCCCCGCCTCATGTACAGCTTGGCTGTCTTACAAGTGGTAAAATACTTAGGACAAGATGACTTCTAGGTCATGGTTTTGGACCTCATTGACCCCATTCTCCCCCAAGCACTCATAACCCTGAGGCATTTGAGTGATCTTACCTATATTTACCTATATTTTACAGTCATAACCACAAATAAGAGCAGCCACTGCACTCCAGCCTGGGTGACAGAGTGAGGCCCTGTCTCAAAAAATAAAAAAATGTTTATATGATGATATGAAATAAAAGGAACTGGTCATTTCTGCCCCATCTGAAAATGTGGCTTACACACTAGTGTTTATTAATGCTAAACTTGATTCTCTAAGCAAAACAAAGCATAGATCTTAAGAGTAGACAAATAAAAGCAAATAAACCTGTCCCTGATGGCAGAAGCTTGAGGCACAAGCACATTAAGTATTTTTATATTTCTTGACCACAGTGGACTCTGTGTTCATTCAGATGTTTTCACGGAGGGCTACATGCATACTCCTGAGCCCAAGTCAGTTCCTCATTCAGTTCCTTTGCTTCCTCCCTTTGAACAAGTCACTGAAATTTGGGCCCCAAGGCCATCTACCTACTGAAAATTAAGTGACCACTGTCACATTAGGTACCAACCACTCTGTTCCAAAACACCATGAACAATTGGAGGAGGCTGCCAAGGGTAAGAGACTAAAAGTGAGTGAAGTAGTTGATGTCACTACTGCGTTGGTCCATGCTCTCAAATTAATGGACATATTTTCCTTTTAAAAGTCATAATTGGCCAGGCGCGGTGCTCATGCCTGTAATCCCAACACTTTGGGAGGCTGAGGCAGGTGGATCACCTGAGGTCAGGAGTTGAGACCAGCCTGGCCAACATGGTGAAACCCCGTCTCTACTAAAAATACAAAAACATTAGCCGGGCATAGTGGCAGGCGCCTGTAATCCCAGCTACTCGGGAGGCTGAGGCAGAAGAATCGCTTGAACTCGGGTGGCGGAGGTTGCAGTGAGCCGAGATCACGCCATTGCACTCCAGCCTGAGCAACAAGAGCGAAACTGTCTCAAAAAAAAAAAAAAAAAAGTTATAATTAAAGATGGCTAATCTCACATGCATAGTTTAGGGAAAAATGAGATCAATTTTTTTTTCCTCCACTCTTGATTTCTGCAGTTCAGTAGTCCTCAAATCAAATTCCACTGATAATCAAAATAACATCAGTAGCTTTTTTTTTTTTTTTGAGATGGAGTCTCACTCTGTCGCTCAGTCTGGAGTGAGGTGGCAGAATCTCGGCTCACTGCAACCTCCACCTCCCGGGTTCAAGCGATTCTTCTGCCTCAGCCTTGAGAGTAGCTAGAATTACAGGCGTGCACCATCACACCCAGGTAATTTTTTTAATTTTTAGTAGAGACAGGGTTTTTTACCATGTTGGCCACGTTGGTCTCAAACTCCTGGCCTTCCAAGTGATCCACTTGCCTCAGCCTCCCAAAGTGCTGGGATTACAGGTGTGAGTACTTTGGGAGGCCAAGGCAGGTGGATCATGAGGTCAGGAGTTTGAGAGCAGCCTGGCCAATACGGCAAAACCCCATATCTACTAAAAATACAAAAATTAGCGAGGCGTAGTAGCACACGCCTGTAGTCCCAGCTACTCAGGAGGCTGAGGCAGGAGAATCGCTTGAACCTGGGAGGTGGAGGTTGCAGTGAGCCGAGATTGCGCCACTGCACTCCAGCCTAGGAGAAAGAGTGAGACTACATCTCAAAAAAAAAAAAAAAAAGAATATTGATCAGGCATTTTGTAGACTACCCCTCAACTTGAATTTGCCTGGTGTTTGTTTACTCATGGTTAGACTCGGGGAAAGAACACCAGAATGAAATGTCTTCACTGCATCAGATTAAGGAAAATGTGACATGATTTATCACTGGTGATGTTAACCATGATCATTTGATTGAGGTGTTATATGCTACGTTTCTCCGCAATAGAGTTGCTAATTTTCTTTTTCCATACTCCATCCGTTAGTAGCAAGTCACTAAATCCAGCTCACACTCAGGAGAGGGAAATTAAGCTTTATCTTATGAAGGAAGGAGTATCAATGAACTTTTGGGTACATGTTTAAACCACCATAATAATCAATATATATTTAAGGGAAGATACTTTGAAGCTACACAAATATTCTATCTCTTCTTATAGTTTTGCCCACTAATTTAGGTATTCATCGTGGATTTCTATTGTAGCAATTATTATAGTGGTTTTCGAATGGTGATTTTCCTATTTCCTTCATTCTTTCTGCATTTATTATTTGGAAGTCTTCTCTAAGAGTTGTCCTTCTGCACCCTCTCTGAGAGGATTAAAAACTTAGAAAAAAAAAATGAAAGAGTTGCCCCTTCTTCTCCAGCTATTTATTCAATAATTTACATCAGGGTGCACTCATGGATATTTATTTTATTCCTTGATTTATAATCTGTTGTTATTTTGCTGCTCAAATTATTTCAGCTTTTGCCATTGGGACCTCTTTCAGGTTGGTTCATGTATCTCTTTTACATGCTTGATCATTTGTTTGCTTATCACTTCCTTACTTTCTGGCACTTAAGATGTTCTGGGATCACTTTTTTTTTCTTTGCCTCACCCGTGGAATCAACCATTTCTCCAAAGAGCCTTGTTCCCTTTTATTGAAGAATTGTAGAGACCAAGACATGAGTGCTATGTATGCTTGTTGCTACTGAAGGATCATTCTTTCTAGGCCTGTACAGAGCTAAAAATGTACATGGGTATACTAACCCATGTATAAACATATGCACTGTATCTTTATATATACATTTACATTTATATAGACATACATGTCTATATTTACTTCCATAACTACCTGTGTAGACATGAGTTCATATTGATATCTCCAACTCCAATCCAGCACCACAGGGTTCATTCCTGCATTTCTCCTTTGCATATTTGTAATTTCTTTTTCTAACAGTGAGATAGCTGGCCATGATTATCTATATTTACTTATTTGTTTAAGCCTAGTATAGATGCAGTTACAGAATAGACAACCTGTACCCCTGTAAGAAACATTTACCAACCAGAGTACAGTGTTCCTATACAGTTCTTTTTGTCTCTAGCTCAGTGAGGTTATGTCATAAATTTGTAATACAGTTGGTGTCATTTGTCATAGTCCACATTCCATTCTGAGATCCCCTTGACATCCTCAATAGAGATTTATTTTTTGGCAAAACTTGAAAAAAGTTCAGACTTTGTGATGTATTGTTCTATGGATTTTGACAAGTTTGTAGACAAACGTATCCACCATCACAGTACCATACAAAATAGTTTCACCCTAAAAATTCCCACATGCAAGCCCTTTTTAGTCAATCTGTTCCTCAGTCTCTAACAACCACTTATCTATTTTCTCTCCCTATAGTGTTGCTTTTTCCAGAATTTCATATAAATAGGATCATACAATATGTACTCCCCAGATTATGATTACCAGAAAGTTTGGGAACCAATACTCTTGCTAATTCAGATCTGATGAAGCACCAACATCCACTTCATCACCAAACTGGGAATCAGCTTCAATTGTTTGAGGGGCAAAAAGTTTTCTTTTCCTTCAAAGATAGATGAAACAATACAAGAAAAGCTTTGCTATCCTACTCCCTCTCCAGAATATGGACTTCTGCTCCCACCAATTTGAGTCGTATTTGTTTCCAAACCAGTTTATTCCAGTTATAACGTGATTATAATAATATAATCTAAGCACTTTTTTTTTTTTTTTTTTGAGACGGAGTCTCCCTCTGTCACCCAGGCTGGAGTGCAGTGGTGGGATCTTGGCTCACTGCAAGCTCCGCCTCCCGGGTTCACGCCATTCTCCTGCCTCAGCCTCCCGAGTAGCTGGGACTACAGGCGCCTTCAACCACGCCCGGCTAATTTTTTGTATTTTTAGTACAGACGGGGTTTCACCATGTTAGCCAGGATGGTCTCGATCTCCTGACCTTGTGATCCGCCCGCCTCGGCCTCCCAAAGTGCTGGGATTACAGGCGTGAGCCACCGCGCCTGGCAATCTAAGCACTTATTATGTGAACCTTTGAAATCTAGTGTAAAAACAAAAAATATTCAAGGAAAACAAAGTTGAGTGTTTCGGAAAGACTCAAAAGTGAATTGCTTAAAAAGGTAAAAAAACTGCAGTTGAGTTAGGTATGGGCAAGAAATGTGTCAAAAATCAGATGGAGAAATTATAAAAACCTAGAAGTATTCTGCATTCTGATGGATTATACATGTTTTTAAATTCTTACTCTATTTTAAAGAAACTAAAAATGGAAATGGTGCATTATAGGTAAAATTTAGACACAGAACTACAGAGCATCTATACTCAAAGAAAAGAACATTAGAAAAAAACAAAGGACTCAAACATTACCTGATTTCAAGACTTAGTATAAAGCTATAGTAATGAAGACGGTGTAGTATTGAAATATAAACAAATAAATCACTGGAACAGAAGACAATCCAGAAATGGATTCATACGTATACGGCCAGTTGATTTTTGCAAAGGTGACAAGGCAGTTAAACGGGGAGAGGACAATCCTTTTCAACAAATGGTGCTGGATACCTGGATAATCATATGTAAAAAATAAAGAAACCATAAACTTTATCTCGTACCATATAAAAATTTAACATGAAATGGATCATAGGTTTCAGTGTAAGAGCCAGAACTACAAAACCTCTAGAAAAAAAACTTAGAATATCTTTGTGGCCTTGGGTATGGCAAGATTTCTTAAACACAACACCAAAAGCACAAACTATTTAAAAATCAACATATTAGACTTCATCAAAATCTTAACCCTTTTCTCTTCAAAAACCATGATCATGAACATGAAAAGGCAACCCACAGACTGAGACAAAATATTTTATATTTGTTCAAGGACTTGTGCCTAGACTATATAAATCTTTTTTTTTTTTTTTTTTTTCTCTGAGACCAAGTCTTGCTCTGTCCTCTGTCACCCAGGTTGGAGTGCCATGGCGTGATCTCGGTTCACTGCAACTTCCACCTCCTGGGTTCAAGCGATTCTCCTGCCTCAACCTCCCAAGTAGCTGGGACTACAGGCACATGCCACCACACCCGGCTAATTTTTTGTATTTTTAGTAGAGATGGGGTTTCACAGTGTTAGCCAGGATGGTCTCGATCTCCTGACCTCGTGATATGCCCGCCTTGGCCTCCCAAAGTGCTGGGATTATAGGCGTGAGCCACCGTGCCTGGCCTAAATAATTCTTACAACTCAAAATAAGGAGACAGACAACCAATTTAATTGTTTTTTTTTTTTTCACACGGAGTCTCACTCTGTTGCCCAGGCTGGAGTACAGTGGTGTGATCTCGGCTCATTGCAACTTCCACCTCGCGGGTTCAGATGATTCTCCTGTCTCTGCCTCTAGAATAGCTGGGATTACAGGTGCGCACCACCACACCCAGCTAATTTTTGTATTTTTAGTAGAGACGGGGTTTCATGATGTTGGCCAGGCTGGTCTCGAACTCCTGACCTCAAGTGATCCGCCTGCCTCAGCCTCCCAAAGTGCTGGGATTACAGGTGTGACCCACTGTGCCTGGCCCCCATTTTTTTTAAATGGGTAAATTTTTTGAATACTTCAAATTTAGGGACACTTAACCAAAGATAGACACACAGCAAATAAATTAAAAGATGCTGAACATCATTAGTCATTAGGGAAATGTAAATTAAAAACACCCAAATACTACTATGTATCCACTAGAATGGATAAAATTAAAAAGACTGACCATACCAAATGTTAGTGAGGATGTAGAAAAACCAGAACCATCATATACTGCTAGTGGGAATGCAAAATGCTACCACCACTTTGGAAAACAAAACTGGTTTGTTAGTTTCTTAAAAAGTTAAGACATATACCTACTGTAAGATCCAATCATTCCACTCTTAGGTAGTTACCCAAAATAAATGAAAACACATGTTCGTACAAAGACTTAGTCACAAATGCTTACACCAGCTTCAGTTCGAATAGCCAAAATGTATCAATAACCCAAATGTCCATCAGCAGATTAATGGATAAACAAATTTTGGCAAATACATACAATGAAATACTACTCAGAAAGCAATCAGACGAATCTCAAATAATCATGCTAAGTAAAAGAAACCAGGTAAAATAGGATGTGTCATGAAGGGAATGAGGAATCTCTTGGAATAGATACGTTTGCCATCTTGATTGTTGTGATGTATTATGGGCACAATGTGTCAAAATTTATCAAATTGTCCGCTTTATTTTTTTGTACTTTTTTTGAGATGGAGTCTCGTTCTGTCACCCAGGCTGGAGTACAATGGTGCAATCTTGGTTCACTGCAACCTCCGCCTCCTGGGTTCAAGCGATTCTCCTACCTCAGCCTCCCAAGTAGCTGGGATTACAGGCACCCACCACCAATGCCCGGCTAATCTTTTTGTATTTTTAGTAAAGATGGGGTTTCGCCATGTTGGCCAGGCTGGTCTCAAACTCTTGACCTCAAGTAATCCACCCACTTCGGCTTCCCAAAGTGCTGGGATTACAGGCATGAGCCATCAAGCCCAGCCAAATTGTCCACTTTAAATATGCAACTTTAAATATGCCTTAAAAGTTTTAAAAAAGGAAATAAAAATTAAAAATAAATAATTATGCCTTTAAATGTCCACTTTATGCCAATTATATTTCAATAAAAATATTTTAAAGTTTATGATGCATAGATACATATATATATCATATATATATAATCTTTTATGACTCCCTGCTGTAATTTTTTTTATTCACTAACCAACTACAGGTTCCAATAGTGTCAAATGAGAGGGCTTCTACTCAACTTACCCCCCAACACTCACTATCTTCACTAGCCCCGGACAATGTCATCTATGCTCTTTGAAGGATGTCTGCTCTTCTCTGTCTAGAGAATTCTAGTGAGTATCTAGAGGTAATGAAATCTATACTGAATAAAACTGAATTAGCATTCCTTCCACTTCATATCCATTTTCATAAGGCAAGAGCTGTTTTATTGTAAATTCACTTATATAATGAGAATACTCTGGACATTGCTTAGTAGGGTTCTATTTGCAATTTATTCTGAACTTTATCCATTAATTACAAGCACAGTGAATAACAATCATTACTACTAATCACTAAAATAAACAGATGAAGCACTCAAATGTTTAAACCTTTTATTTAAAATTAAAGAGACTCAAATACAAATTAAATAAGTACAATATAAAATAGTAAGCCTTCATAAAACACATCATAACCACTTTAAATCATTTACTATTTCTACAGCAAAATTAAAGAGAAATCTAAATACAGTCCAAAATCAAATTATTTTTAAACTCTTATTGTCAACATTAAAATTATTACAAAACATCCAAAGATATTTAATTAGAAGATGAACAAGGCCAGGTGTAGTGGCTCACGCCTGTAATCCCAGCACTTTGGGAGGCCAAAGTGGGTGGATCACGAGGTCAAGAGATTGAGACCATCCTGGCCAACATGGTGAAACCCCATCTCTACTAAAAATATAAAAATTAGCTGGGCATGGTGGTGTGTGCCTGTAGTCCTGGCTACTCGGGAGGATGAGGCAGGAGAATCACTTGAACCCAGGAGACGGAGGTTGCAGTGAGCCGAGATCACGCCACTGCACTCCAGCCTGGTGACAGAGCGAGACCCTCTCAAAAAAAAGAAAAGAAAAAGAAAAGAAAATGAACAAAACTACTACAGAGTGATTCCTGCTATCCACTAAAATAAATAAGAATTAAAATTCAGTGTGATTTCCATTCATCCACAGATAAAAAGCACCTCATCTTAAGAAGACAATTATCTATTTCTTTCCAAGGCTGTGAGGACTGCTTTGTTTATTTGACTTTTAATTTTAATATGGCACAACAAGCTTGATCAGTAAAAGCAATATCATTAAAAATGTTTAGAATGTTCCTTACAGACCCTTTCTGCTTCACTTCATGAATGAGGGTATCATATATTTAACATTTAAAACATTATGACACAATAAATACCTTTTAAAGGTATGTGGCAAAATAAAAATATACTCTGATTCGAGCTGGTGTTTGGAAAAAATAAAAATATACATTAAACAATGAAGTCTCGGCTGGGCACAGTGGCTCACACCTGTAATCTCAGCACTTTGCAAGGCCGAGGTGGGTGGATCACTTGAGGTCAGGAGTTCGAGACCAGCCTGGCCAACATTGTGAAACCCCATCTCTACTAAAAATACAAAAAAATTAGCCGAGCCTTGTGGTTGCACACCTGTAATCCCAGCTACGCAGGAAGCTGAGGCAGGAGAATCGCTTGTACCCAGGAAGTGGAGGTTGCAGTGAGCTGAGACCAGCCTGGGTGCCAACAGTGAAACTCTATCTCGAAAAAAAAAAAAAAAACACACACACACAATGAAGTCTCTTCTTTCCTTTATGATGGAGAAATGATCATATTCATTCTATTTTTTTCTTTTTACCGTCTTAACTCCCGAGGAAAAACGTTTTATATTTTTATTATCAATGTTATAAATCCAATTCTAAGACTTTGCACACAAAAAATACCAAGGGAGATAGTATAATATCTCAAGCTTGTATTTTCCTGAAATTATTGGGAAAAAGTAGAACTAGACTTAAGTAGATAACAGGAAAATACAGTATTATGGTGTTTGTATACAAAAAATAATCCAAAACAAATAAAAACACACGCTCAAGATGGCACCCACATTATTCCAGAATAAAGTTATTTACATATATACAAACAATTATATGACTAAATAAATGAACATTTTCCTAAAACATGCATATTGTGGAGCCTTTTATAATTAAACCTATAAAATCAAACTAAATTGCATATTATCAACTGTCATGATTACAGCTTTCTGCATACCAGGAGAGTTAACATTTTAACATCTGTTCTACAAAACTGAAGATAAAATGTCATCAAACTCAGCATTTCTCTAGAAAATTTTATATACCTCAGCAACCTGTCATACTGCCTGTCGTCAAATAAATGGACTCTAAAATGTACTTATTCTTTTCAGAGAAAAATTTTTTTTGTAGAGAGGGGGGTCTTGCTATGTTGTCCAGGCTGGTCTTGAACTCCTGGCCTCAAGTGATCCTCTGGCCTCGGCCTCCCAAAGCACTGGGATTACAGTTGTCAACCACCACACCAGGTCTCTTTTCTAAAACTTTAATTTCCACTATTGCTCTTTTGAAACCATTTTAATCAAGTCACATTTCTTAGAAAAAATTCACTCAGGGTTCTGAAGGAATTAGTTATTTTCTACAAGCAACTCTGTCATGAGTGATAGAGTTGTAGCTCTCTTAGAAGTTTTTTTCCTCTTTCCAAGAGAATGAGAAATATGCAGAGATTTCCTTACTGACTCACTAAATGTAAAGATTAAGAGGACATAATAAAATTTTGGACTACAGTAGCATATAGGTTTTCACAGTTTATTTACTACTAACTAGCTATAACTTAGACAAGTCATTTAACATGCTGTGCTTTAGTTTCACCTTTGAAACAAAGAGATTCGAACAGAAATCTCTTAAGCTTCCTTCCAACTCTTACATGGTATGATTCTGTGCTTCTGCAGAAATTCTTAATTGATAAACTGAATCTTCCATAAATCAAGAGAACTGATGTGTACTAAAATAGCACAGCTGAACTAAACCTTTCCTTGTTAGGAAAAAAACACAAAGACCATGTTCAAAGCTTAACTTTCCAAACCTTACTAGACCCATTCCCTCTTCAGCCAACCAAAGAATAGCCCATAGAGTTAAAACCAAATATTTTAATTATATAAATTACTTTTAAAGTATAATGTAAACCCATTAAAATATATTAACTCTATGCCAGTTTTCCTACATTCTAATTTACAGTATTTTCATTTTATCTACATTCAAGATAATATGTACAGTTAAGGAAGGAGCTATTTAATATTCTTGCACTTCTAAACACTAGTAAAAGTTAAATAAAACACAGACGAAGAACAGAATATTAATAATTATCATATTGTGCCAAATTTTTAATGAAAGTATGCTGAGTACTATTTGTGGGCTAAAGAAACAAGGCAAAGGTAAAAAAGGAAATCCTGCTAACAAGTGCTGATGATCAAATGAATTTAGTTGTGTTTTTCCATAACTTAAAAAAGACAGAAGGGAGAGGATTTTAGCAGAAATCTATTTAGGTAATACTGAATCATGACATTCCAGCAGCTTTTATGAAAAACTAATGTATAAAGTAGTATTTTGGTACTAGTGCAGTGCAAATTGGTTTTTCTTTGTCTAACTATGGACAGCAAGTGAGGCACTTAACTGTAAAATAGAAAAATAGGGTCTATTTAAGAAGACATTCAAAATCATTCAGAAAAGATAATTAGCACTATTGAAAAAAAGTTAGAAATTCCATTTTTATTTAACATGCATTCAATGTTACACGTTTCACTAAGGAAAATCCTTCTGAAAGTAAGATTACTCTTTTATTTATAAGAAACAGAAAATATTTCCTTTTCGAGGGATTCTGGATTTCTAAGAATAAAATCCAAGTCATCTCAACCTGAGTGCTACGTATTTATAAACTGAGAAAAATACATCTTACCATACAGGAAAAATGTTATGACTATCAACAAATACCATGAGCTGGGAGCAGTGGCTCTTGCTTATAATCCCAGATACTCGGGAGGCTGAAGTGGGAGATCACTTCAGCCAGGAGTTCGAGGTTATAGTGAACTATGATCATGGCACTGCACCAACAGAGCCAACCTCCATCTCTTTAAAAAACAATAACAACAAATGCCACGTACCATGTGATCCTCAACTTTATCCTTGAAGGATCAGATGCTTTTATTTTACATAACTTCAGAGAAGGGCACCTAATGACTACAACAGAATAATAGATATTTAGCACCTAAATTTAGAGACACTTAAGTATTGCCATAGTTTTAAATAGCTGTATGTCTGTAAGTTGAGGGAAACCAAATACATGTTGTTAAACGATATTATCCTTAATTACAAATGCATCTACCTACAATATTCAAACACAATCTTATTTCTCCCTGAAGTTGCAGACATATGTATATATATATATCCCTTTTAACAAGTAAAGTGAGGTTTATTATTTCTTCACCATCATTAAATTGTCTTCCAAATGTGGCACTTTTTCAGGTTAGACAAAAAGTAGTTCCCAAAAAGTCATTCATATTCGACCATTAGTATTACTTTAAATGTTCTTCACTATGGGACAGAAGTCAAAATTGAAGTGAATGGCCATGGACCTTCTGCTGAAATACATAAGTAAAAATAACCAGGAACAGAGGAGATGAACATACATTAATTTCTGACAACATGTTGGCACAAAAATGCTTATCTATAGGGTGAAAAAGCACTTAATGAAAGGATATTTGCCATGAGAGTATTTCAAGTGAATGGAGACTAGTGTTTCCTTTCTTCATATCTAAGTGAAATACTCTTGTGTTGCCTAAGTAAACTTGACTTTAATCCTGGATAGAACACTTTACTTCATATGTTAAAACTGATGCATGACATTAGCTGAAGTTTTCCATGAGACAATTTAATCATCCCCATTGGGAAATCTTATAATCCTACCTTTTCTTCCTTAATTTGCTTATAGAAAGGCTTTCCTTGACTCCGAAAGGAGGAAAAAAGGCTTTAAAAAAACATTTTACACCAGGGAGACTGGCAAATTTCAATAATTCACAATCCTCATATTTCTCATTTATATTTGCTTTATCAAATTTCATTCCTTGCTATATAATTAATTTTCTCAGACACAGAAGGGCCAAAGTTCTCTTATTTATATATTTAAGGTAATTTTTTCTATTTTCTTTAATATATTCTAGCTTATTTTTGAAAGTAAATGAGTACATGAAAGAAACAGGAACATTGTTGATGCAATTCAGTTAAGAAATAAAGTGCGGCCGGGAGCGGTGGCTCACGCCTGTAATCCCAGCACTTTGGGAGGCCGAGGCGGGCGGATCACGAGGTCAGGAGATCGAGACCATCCTGGCTAACATGGTGAAACCCCGTCTCTACTAAAAATACAAAAAATTAACCGGGCGTAGTGGCGGGCGCCTGTAGTCCCAGCTACTCGGGAGGCTGAGGCAGGAGAATGGCGTGAACCCGGGAGGCGGAGCTTGCAGTGAGCTGAGATTGCGCCACTGCACTCCAGCCTGGGCGACAGAGCCAGACTCCGTCTCAAAAAAAAAAAAAGAAATAAAGTGCATATAGCTTTCAATATAAATAGTTTGGTACCTTACAGCTAAGTAAAAAGCTAACAAAATCAAAATGAAAACCCAGCTCAATATCTAGAATCTGAAAAATATGAGACATGAATACAAATTCTATATAAATAGTAACAAAATTAGGGGTAGGGAGTACTTCCCTCCAAAAAAAAGAAAAGGCAACTGAAAGTATTTTTAAGAAAAGTTAAGTGGATATCTGCCTCCCAAAAGACCACAACATGCTACACAGTAACACCAACATGCAATAGCTGAAATGTAGAATCACATTCTGGCTGCTGCCCTTGAACTTCTGCATTTAATTTAGAATTCTCTTGTGTCTGGCTAATTTCACCTTGCAAAGGAGGAGATATGCCATGACTCTCATCTACAGAAGCACCGTCAGACAATGCATCTAACTGTACTGGGAAACAAGCAATGTGAAGTTTACTATCTCTTGTCTCTATATCAAAATTGGTCCTCTCATCAGCATCTTCCAGCTGTTGAACTGAAGTTAAATACTGTTCAAGCAGACTATTGTCCTGCTCGTTATTTGAGCTTTCCTTATTCCATTCACCATGTTCTTCACTAACATCCCCTAAATCTGATTCTTTGCCGTATCTGACTGTGTCAATGGAATTCCCCATTATGGAGCCTTCACTGCCTTCTGTGGAACTTTTCTCAAAATCCAAAGAATGCTGCAAAGAATGAACTTGTTCTGTTAGAGAGGAATGAAAACCAGAGTCTGGAAATTCTGGTAATGATTTCTCTTGAGGAGCTACATCAGAAGCAATAAACCAATCAGCATTTTGATCACAAGAGGACTCCTGGCTTTGGGTAAATAATGGATGTTTCGATGGCACAAGAGTACTTGATATAGGAGGAACATCAGTATGCCAGGAACTTAGACGCTGGTCCACTGTCTGTTGCCAAACCTGTAGAGACCTTACCTATAAACCAGAGAATACAGTTGTATTATAAAATAAAAAGTGTCGTTTTTGTTTGTTTGTTTTTGAGACAGGGTCTCGCTCTGTCACCCAGGCTGGAGTGCAGCAGCACAATCACAGCTCACTGCAGCATCAACCTCCTGGGCTCAAGTGATCCTCCCACCCCACCTCTGCCTCCTAACTAGCTAGGACTCCAGGTGCCCACCACCATGTCTGGCTAATTTTTTTTTTTTTTTGAGATGGAGTTTCGCTCTTGTTACCCAGGCTGGAGTGCAATGGCACAATCTCGGCTTACCGCAACCTCCACCTCCCAGGTTCAAGCAATTCTCCTGCCTCAGCTTCCCAAGTAGCTGGGATTACAGGCGCCCACCATCACACCTGGCTAATTTTCTATTTTTAGTAGAGACAGGGTTTCCCCATGTTGGTCAGGCTGGTCTCAAACTCCTGACGTCAGGTGATCCGCCCACCTTGGCCTCCCAAAGTGCTAGGATTACAGGCGTGAGCCACCGTGTCCGTCCATCTGGCTAATTTTTAAAATTTTTTTTGTAGAGATGGGGTCTTGCTTTGTTGCCCAGGATGGTCTTGAACTCCTGGACTCAAGCAATCCTTCTGCCTTGGCCTCCCAAGTGCTGGGATTACAGGCACAAGCCACCACACCCCACCTGTCTATTTTACAATTTTCCTTTGAGCTCTTTTTTCCAGCAGTCATGAAGCTGGCAAATGGCAGAACTGGAGCTAGAAACTGCTGACTCCCTTTATCTTTTCCATAGCATCCCAAGCCTAAAACCAGACTGGCACAAATGGTACATGTCCCTGGTAACAAAAGGCCCTCACCAGGAGTGGGAATGGGCCAAAGCAATTCTCTTGCTTCTACTAGAAAAACAGCAAGAAGCACAACAGTACATGTCTAGCTGACTAAGGGGTCAATAATGCGCAACAGTACATGCCTAGCTGACTAAGGGGTCAATAATGTATTCAAGATATAATGAGATCTATTCAATAAGACAGGTTAGAGCCCTTGATATAAGTAGATCTTGTAAAATAAGTCTCATTTTAGATACCCAGGTAGAGATTAGAGTTTTTAAGTATTAGCTAACAATATAGTATATGCAACTTTCTAAAATACCTAAAAACGTACCAAATTCTTGATAATATGACCCCTACATTTCTAAAGTATAACAAAAATTCCAAAATTTTACTGTAAAAACTGCAAACAAGAAAGCAGTATGTACAGTTTTTAGTTTCCCTTTGACCCCCCCTCCAAGGTAATTACTGACAGCAACTTGATGCATATCCTTCCAGACTTTTTTCTAGGTAGTATTTTCAAATATACAGGGAAGCTGAGCACACTGGTGTGTGCCTGTAGTCCCAGCTGCTTGGGAGGTTGCAGCAGAAGGATCACTTGAGGAGTTCAAGGCTGTAATGTGCTAGTGCTGTTTTTTTTTTTTACTAAACAGTATTATTTTGGAGATCTTTCCATGTTGGTGAATACTATTACCTTATTTTTTTAACTATTCCATGGTATTCCACAGTATTATTATTCTATAATTTAACCATTCCTCTATTGTTGGTAACTACAAAACTTTACAAATCAATAATTATTTTTTCATTTTATAGGTCAAATCCTATTATAACAAATTTGGCCAGGTGATGTGGCTCACTTTGGGAGGCTAAGGAGGGAAGACTGCTTGAGTCCAGAAGTTTGAGACCGGCCTGGGCAATATGGCAAGACCCCACTTCTATAAAAAAGAAGAAATGAAAATTTTATTAAAATATTTTCAAGAAATTATCATCAAGAAGTATTTGATGTGATACAATGCTAGTAAAACCAACTGCCTAAACTGTCCCTAAAGTATGCTATTATAGGATTCAAATACTCTCCTATACAGTTATGAATACTTTTTAGGACACGCATATTGTAGTCATATACCATCTTAATCACAATTCATTCAAATATTCCCAAAAGACAGATCGATAGCTACAGGAAATTTCAAATTGGGGTTGTTGTATCTATTGGAAAGCTCTAACAGCCTTCAGTTAAGCCACTTTCCTCCTGCTTTATACTATTTTGTTTTTCTTGTCAAAATTGTCAGAATATTTTTCTTCAGATTAAATAAAATGCAAGAAAATTCACTGTCCTAGTTCACAGTTAGTGGCGAAGAACACAAGCCATACCCTTAACCTTGAACAAGAGTGCTTAATACACCTGAGTACTCTATGATTATCTCAATGAATATAGAATTTGTATTTGATCATATATGAGGTAAATCAGCAGGAGGGAGTTTACCTGGTTCCAAAGGAATCTGAAAGCTTCTTCTTGTACAAATTTTTTAATACGTTCTTCATCTCTTTCTTTTCGTAATCTACAATAATTCAAAACACATTATTGACATAAGGAAGGGTGCTTTGACTCAGACTTCCTGTTACAACTCATAAACACATGCATTGTAAAGAGATTAATAATCTAATAGTTGTTTTTCCCACTTTTAGAATATCTAAATTAAAACCTTATTTTATTTTTATTTTTTTAACCTCAGAATCAAAATGGAACAGTTTTATAAGTGACATCATAAACCTTAATTTTGAACTGTGACTCAAAGTAGAAGCCAAAGGAGATATGACTGAAATACAGGTATTAGTTCTACAAAGTATTTCCAGTAAGAAGAAATAAAATAAAATGGTAAATGGCTCTTTGTCTGGCTTCAATTTCTCAGCCAAACAAACCAAAGGAACAGAAAGTGCAAAAAAGGAGTGGCTATCCAAAGCCTCCAAAACAATTAAGGGTCACACTTAAGTACTCGTGATCCAGCTTGAAACACCCTCTGCTAAAGACTAATCCCATCAAACTTCACTATTCTGTTTGCCCAGGTCTCCGACCTACTCCTTGCTAACAAGAGACCTCCCATCCATTATTCCTCATTCATTCATCAAAGTCTGAGCTCTGGGCTCACTGCTGTTCTCTCCATACTTAGGCCTATCACAAACCTAAGGCTCCTCCTTTAGTGATCCATTATCACCCAAACTGTCAAGACCATTTTGTTCCACACCTCTGACCCAATTCTCCACTTTCTCTAGCCCCCCAAGCCTTTCTCCTGTGCCATCTAGAACTCCTGAATTATAATTAGCAAACTCCCTTATATACTCCATCTCTCTCTGAACTTTTCCTTGTCCAAAGCAGACCCACTTCTGAGAGCACTATAGCCCTCTGAAGTGGAAGCTATTTTTCCCTGTCACACATCAGGGTTGAAAGATTGCTTCTCACTATTGTTTTCAAATGATTCTTCATCTCCCTCCTTTAACTCCTGCCATCCTGCTAAATTTCCCAAAATTCGTTGTCAAGTACTGACCTCCCACCATCTGCTCCCATTCAATGAAGTCTCAGCACCAGGCTTTCTCTTTGCCCCATACCTGTCATCATTTTTGGAGACCTCAACATTCACATGGATGCTCTAACAATAATCCACCCCATGTCAGTCACCCATTCTCATAGTCTCACCCTAGACCAAATCATTTTGACTACACTACTTTCAGAAATGGTTCTAAGCACCCAACACCAACCACTACTTCCTATCCTCCCAGTTCACTTGCTGTTGTATCCCACTGCAACAATCTAGACCTCCAGTCCAATGATCCTTCCCCACTGCCTTCACTTCCCTTTTACCTCATTTAAAATTCCAGCCAGCCTGGGCACAGTGGCTCACACCTGTAATCCCAGCACTTTGGGAGGCCCAGGCAGGAGGATCACCTGAGGTCAGGAGTTTGAGACCAGCCTGGCCTACATGGTGAAACCCTGTCTTTACTAAAAATGCAAAAAAAAAAAATTAGCTGGGCATGTGGCGGGTGCCTGTAATCCCAGCTACTCGGGAGGCTGAGGCAGGAGGATCACCTGAACCCGGGAGGCAGAGGTTGCAATGAGCTGAGATCGCGCCATTGCACTCCAGCCTGGGTGACAAGAGCAAGACTCCATCTCAAAAAAAAATTTTTTTAGATAAAAAATAAAAATAAAATTCCAGTCAGCAAGGTAATTCACACCTGTAATCCCAGAACTTTAGGAGGCTGAGGCAGGAGGATTGCTTGAGGCCAGGAGTTCAAGACCAGATGGGCAACATAGACTTCATCTCTTTAAAAAAAATTTTTTTAATTAGCTGGGCATGGTGCTGCATGCCTATAGTCCCAGCTACTTGGGAGCCTCAAGTGGGAGAATCACTTGAACCCAGGAGTTCAAGATTACAGTGAGCTATGATCACGCCACTACACTCCAGCCTCAGCAAGAGGGCAAGACCCCATCTCAAAAAATATATAAAATCTAAGATCTATCATTATTACTCCCTCTCAAATATCTTCAGCTCTCTTGCCCTTCCCCTGCTCTCTCTACAATATTACCTAGGAAAAAAAATCATTCCTGGCTGAACCAAATTAACCATGCCTGAATCAGAACAGAGCAGCTAAGAATTGCTGATGAAAATCATACAACCTGACCTATTGTTTTGCACTTTTAAGCATTTTCTCACATTGTCCAGCAACCCTCCTCCATTTTCCTCATAAGGTCATGTTTAAGATAACTACCTCACATCTCATACTTCTCTCCTTACACCTCCTTCACCCCCTCCTCATTTTCAGGTGTTGACCACATCTTATACATTATTGAAAAAGAAGCAGCATCAGACAGGACTTTTTCCCATCTCCCACCATCAAACCTACCACCTTACCTGCTCCTCCTCCCATTTCAGGCCACTTCCTCTACTTCGACACCACATTTCTTCCTCTCTTACCTTCTCAAGAACTGCAATCCTGCTCTTCCTCTTTTTTTTTTTTTTTTTTTTTTTTGCTGCACCATCAGTTTTTCCCTCCTTATTTATTCATTCCATCAACAAATGAACAAACTCTATATCTCTCATCTACAAAAGAGAATGTTCCTTTAATCTAGATTCTCCTCCAGACACCACTTAACTCTCTTTTCTCGTTTTCCTCAAAACAACTCTTTCCAAGAATTGGCTACGCTCATCCTTCAAACTATTTACCTCTCATTCACTATTCAACCCATTCCAAAATGGCCTTCATCCCTCTATACCACTGAAGCTGCTCTTGGGAAGGTCACTGTGCAGTAAAGAGTTAACTCAGCAGGACAGGGATGTTCAAACACTGTACATTGCAAAGATAAGACTGGCCCTTGACTGACTCCGGGGAGATAATCTCCAAGCCCTTGGAATATCCTGACTGAAAAAGAATATCTTTATACACCAGAGGTCTTGGTCACATCAGATAGTTTAGGCAATCAATGATTTCTAGTCAACATCTGTTTTGTTCGCCTGGGGTCCTGGGTCCTGGGCCATGGAGTATCAGTGTGACCTCTGTGTGGTCCGAGGTCTAAATAGTTAAGATCAGTTACATGGGTACTCAATACCTATGTGACTGGCCCACAATAAAAACCCTGGACACCAAAGATGAGGTAACTTTCGCCAGTTGGCAATACTTCATATGTGTTATCATACATCATTGCTGAGAAAATTAAGCCCTGTCTGTACAACTCCACTGAAAGAGAACAACTGGAAGCTTGCACCTCATCTCTCCTAGACTCTGCCCTAGGCACCTTTTTTCTTTACTGATTCTAATCTGTATCCTTTTGCTGTAATGAACCATAATGACGAACAGAATAGTATTTTCCCAAGTTCTGTGAGTCCTTTTAGCAAATCATCCAACCTGAGGATAGTCTGGAGAATCACCAACACAGTCACCAACAGCCTCCAACTGCCAAGTCTAATGCCTGTGTCCTCTCTGTGGCACCTCTCATCTCTCCTGAAACACTTTCTCCTGTTGAAGGTGGAACTCTCCTAGTTTTCCTACCACTCTGGCTGTCCCTTCTCAGTATCCTTTGCTGCCTCTTCCTCTTCTACCTGATAATACCAGTAAATATTACTAGTTGCAATATTAATGAAATCCTAACTTTCCTGGGCTAGCAGTCAGTAAAACATATGAGCCATGGGATTAAGGAATAATTCCTATTGTAGTCATATAGAATTTTAGCCCCTTCTGAATCCCTGCTATTTTCTTTATTTCTTATGTCATGTACTGAATTCCATGTAGACTTCATCATCTTCTCATTTTTATACTTGGTTTTTCAATGTTTTCTGTACCTTTCTATGTTTAGAATTATAGATCCCTATAAAGTTCACGTTCATTGAACATTTATTACTACACTGCATCTATGTATCAAGTGCTTTGCTGGGGATGGAGATGAGGAGATAGAGCAGATAGTGTCTGCTCTCCAGATGCTTTCGGTACACTGTAGGAGACAACCAAAGCAACAGTGGCTACATTTTGTGAAAAGTGTTATAATCACAGAAGCACAGTGTTCTGAATCAACTGTAAGAATCTAACACCCTCAAACCAACAAAACAGTGCATCAAAAGGACTTCTGACCCACCTCCTTATTTCATCAGTTAAGCAGACAATGTGCTCTTGCATTCTGCGTAGCCGGATTTCGTAACGCACATCTTTGGCTTGAGGGTTGTAGTTCCTGGCATAAAATCCCCGCCAACAGGCCTGAAGCCTGGTGGCTGCATCATTTAATTTCTGAAGGGCAACTTTGTCTTGTCCCAAAGCAACAGATCTCTGGGTTAAAATCATGGGAAGTTTCTCTGAAGTTGCTTGAGATATGGTTTCTTTATTTTCTGGTTGTGTATTTTCTGGTTTCTTTATGTCTGATTGTTTCTGTTCAGCTGACTCAGGAAAAAATGTAAGACTGTGGTTATCATCCTTCAAGATAGCGCTGATTATTGTTGGCTCAGGACAAGGTAATAGTCCAGCTTTCTCATTTACCTCTGTATTGATTTCACTTATCATTTGAACAGAATTCTCATTTGCAGCCCATAAAGGCTTTTCCTCTTCCTTATCCAACACCTGGCTTTCCAGCCCTTTCACAGATTCATCTGCAACACCATCATCTTCTAGGCCCAAGTTAATGCCCTGCAGCCTCAGCTCAACTGTAGGTGATAGTGGAGACAGTCCTGATGCAACTGGCATAAAAGTAGACTCTGAAGAGAGAAGACTACAGTTTAACTTGTCCTCATCCGTCTGTATGTCTTCCAGGTGCAGATCATTTCGAGAATATCTCGTAGTGTGTACAGAGACTGGAAAATTATTCTTAACCGCAAATAACTGATCATCATTACTGTTTATCCCAACCCAAGAATTCACTTGAATGACGGGTTCTAGAAGAATCAACAGAGTATCATTTAAACCACTAAATATTTACATTTTAGTTATGTCCCTTTAATGAAATCTATTCCTTGAAATAGAGTAAAATGCAAAAAAATCCCCTCAGTGACTTCTTCCAATATGCCTAAAACATCAAACCAAACATTTTTAAGAAAATGAATTCTTGTGATAATCATAAGAATAATCAAAGCATCAGGTCTATATAAAAGGTAGTAGTCCTTGAAATGTTTCTTAAAATTAGAAATATAGCAGTTATAATATACATACATATATAGGTGTGTATATACATAGATATGTATAAGATCTAAATGATTACTGAAGTTAGCAAACTAACAAAAAATTATGAAAATATGCACCTTTTTCTGCTTTATGATACCCGACAAATTAAACATCTTGGAGAAAAGGGATCAGAGATAAATTAATTTCTTACCACTTTCCTGGGATATCTGGCAATCTTGAACAGGGCTTGAATGCTCAGGAATAAGGGATGCCCTTGTTTCAACAGGAACAAGAGGAGACAACTCTTCATTTTGGCTTTGGTTCATCAACTGCCTCTGGTGAAACCTAAAAATCAATAATATCTGGTCTAATTTAACACAAACCAAAAAAAGAAAGATTTTCTGCTTCCTAGGTAACAATGTCAAAAAGGCAGAAGTTTACAAGTTCTCAAAGTAGGTACTTTTAATTACTGCCAAATTATAAATCCTCATTTGAAAGCACTGGATAAAGAAAGTTAAGAAGCTTATTTTGTAATTGCAAAGACAGACCCTACTATGCACACATACACACATACAAAAACATTTAAAGGCAGGATCTCTGATAAAGAAAGTAAATATTAAATGCTTCTGGCAATACTTTTTCTCTTTTTTTTCACTGTACCCTTTGAAGGCAGATATACCTCTTAAGTATTCAAAAACCCACAAGAAACACCTACATTAAAGAACAAATAGGTCGGGCACGGTGTCGCGCACCTGTAATCCCAGCACTTTGGGAGGCCAAGGCAGGTGGATCGCTGGAGCTCAGGAGTTCAAGATCAGCCTGGGCAACATGATGAAACCCCATCTCTACAAAAAATATAAAAAATTAGCCGGGGCATGGTGGTGCGTGCCTGTAGTCCCAGCTACAGGCACGGACTGAAGGGGGTCTGAAGAGGGAGGATCATTTGAGCCCAGGAGACTGAGGATGCAGGGAGCTGAGATCACACCACTGCACTCCAACCTGGGTGACAAAGTGAGCTCCTGCCTCAAAAAAAAAAAAAGGGGAGGGGTGGCAGACGCAGTAGCTCATGACTGTAATCCCAGCACTTTGGGAGGCCAAGGCGGGCAGATCACCTGAGGTTAGGAGTTCAAGACCAGCCTGGCTAACATGGCAAAAACCCATCTCTACTAAAAATAAAATATTAGCTAGGTGTGGTGGCGCATGCCTGTAATCCCAGCTACTCAGGAGGCTGAGACCCGAGAATCATTTGAACTGGGAGATAGAGGTTGCAGTGAGCTGAGATCACACCACAGCACTCCAGCCTGGGCAACAGAGTGACACTGTGTCTTAAAAAAAAAAAAAAAAAGAACAAATATATTTTTTAAAAATCCTATCCCGTTTCCCGGTGTAGTAGCTCATACCTATTATCCTAGCACTTTAGGAGGCCGAAGCAGGAGAACTGCTTGAAGCCAAGAGTTTAAAATCAGACTGAGGAACAAAGTGAGACCTCATCTCTACAAAAAATTAGCCAACCATGGTGGCATGCACCTGTAGTTGCAACTGCAGTGACCTATGATTGCACTGCTGTACTCACAGACCAAGAGACCAAGACCCTGTCTTTAAAACAAAAAAAAACCCTCTATTCCTCCATACCATATTGTTTGGCTGTGTGCAGTGCACGATTCAGCTTCCCTGCAGGAACTGTTGCAGTGACAAGGGGACTGAGTGTCCAGAAATGTGGGCTGCAGCACTTGCCTCAGGCTTACTATCACCATAGCAAAGACTCAGAGGTATTTTAACTTGTGAATTCATCAGTTGTTAGAAATAAATGGGCTTACCTCTGTTTGCTCAAAATCTTCTCTAGTTTGGCATCCTCTGCAGTTTGAAGACCTAGTGTAGAAGTGAGGGGGCAGACTGTAGCCAGATATTGGACAAGCTGGATGTGCTGGCCAGGCCGATATGCTCTCCCCTTGCCTTGACTATAGAGCCATTCAGCTTTCAAACTGGAATTGGGGAACACAAAAAAGAGGAGATGGCATGAGAATAGTCAACGCATATTGTCAGGCAACAATGATCTTCCTTCTTAACTTAACCTTTATAGCACCATTGTATGTTTTTCATAAATAAAATTCACTCAATTTTTTTTAAAAATCTATCATTCTGACTCATATTCACCATTCTAATAATGTTTCAAACCCTTTTTCTTGCTTAGGGGCACTTCCATTGAGCTTGGACTAATGGTGCCAAATATTTTTAAATCATTTTCAAGGAAGCAATGAGTATTCTCTCCATTCATTCTGTCACACTGAAATGCCTAAATAGATGAACTGCATTTGAATCCATTAGTTCCTAATGACAGTTAAAAGAAAAAAAAAAACTAGCCGGGCATGGTGGCATGTGTAATCTCAGCTACTCAGGAGGTTGGGGTGGGAGGATCACTTGAGGTCACGTGTTTGAGGCTATAGTGCGCTATAATCATATCTGTCAACAGTCACTGCACTCTAGCCTGGGCAACATAGCAAGACCCTCATCTCTATAAAAAAAAATACAAAAAACAAACAAACAAAAGTGAACTGGTCACAGTTGGAGGATACTAGTGAACCACCAACTCCTTATCATTAATTCTATCTTTTCTATACAAACTATGCTAATGCATAACCAGATAGTTACTTCATAGTATTCCAACTAATAAAAAAAAGAATGATAGAGTTAGAATTTCACCATTTTGCAACCCTTAATGAATTAGCAGATTTAGGCATTGATCATTAATCACTACTAATAACACAAGAGAAAACTAGACACTGTATGCCTCCCAACAGAACCCGCTAAGTAAAAACTGCAATTACTTTTGCACCAACCTTATAGTCCACCCCTCAAAAAAAAAAAAAAAAATCAAACCTGAATCTGAACAAACATCCATATCCAATTTACAGAAAATACAGAAGGGAGAGGAATATGTCAAAGGACACAGGGATCTAGTTGGTAAAATGAGCAGATAATGGGACACTCTATAGGACAAATACTCTGACTTCTTCAACTACAACCAAAAGAAAGACAGAAAAGCAAGGGAGAGAAAAGAAAGCAAAGAAAACAGAAGAAAGACAGATAGATTGAGAGATTCAAGAGAGTCATCTTGGACGTCTAGCCAAGTTAAGCCTTCAGATGACTCTAGCCCCATCTGTGATCTGAGTGCAAGCCCAGGAGGCCCCAAGAAAGAACCGCTCAGTCAGCACAGCAAATCTACAGAGTATGCCATAATAATATACTGCTGCTTTAAGACACTAAACAGAGTAAGAAAGAAACTTAAGAAATGTATCAACCAAATGTGACATAAGGCCGTAATTATTTGAATTCTGTTTCTAAGATACAAAATTCATTTATAAGGATTGAAAATGTAAGACTGAATATCTGATATTACGGCACTTTGTTAATTTTTTTTAAGATGTGATAATAGCATTGTGGTTGTTTCTTTAAGAGTTCTCTTTAGAGACATATACTGAAATACTAACAGGTGAAATGATATGTAATCTGAGATCAGCTTCAAAATAGTACAGAAGAAGGGAGAGTGAGTGAAGGTATAAGATGAAGCAAGGGCCAGGTATGGTGGCTTATGCTTGTAATCCCAGCACTTTGTGGGGCTGAGGTGGGAGGATTGCTTGAGCCCAGGAGTTTGAAGCCAGCCTGGACAACAAAGCAAGACTCTTGTTTCTTAAAAAAAAAAAAAAAAAAAAAAAGATGGCCGAATAGGAACAGCTCCGGTCTACAGCTCCCAGCATGAGCGAAGCAGAAGACGGGTGATTTCTGCATTTCCATCTGAGGTACCGGGTTCATCCCACTACGGAGTGCCAGACAGTGGGCACAGGACAGTGGGTGCAGCGCACCGTGCGCAAGCCGAAGCAGGGCGAGGCATTGCCTCACTCAGGAAGCGCAAGGGGTCAGGGAGTTCCCTTTCCGAGTCAAAGAAAGGGGTGACAGATGGCACCTTGAAAATCGGGTCACACCCACCCTAATACTGTGCTTTTCCAACGAGCTTAAAAAACAGCGCACCAGGAGATTATATCCCGCACCTGGCTCGGAGGGTCCTACGCCCACGGAGTCTCACGGATTGCTAGCATAGCAGTCTGAGATCAAACTGCAAGGCGGCAGCGAGGCTGGGAGAGGGGCGCCCGCCATTGCCCAGGCTCACTTAGGTAAACAAAGCAGCCAGAAGCTCGAACTCGGTGGAGCCCACCACAGCTCAAGGAGGCCTGCCTGCCTCTGTAGGCTCCACCTCTGGGGGCAGGGCACAGACAAACAAAAAGACAGCAGTAACCTCTGCAGACTTAAATGTCCCTGTCTGACAGCTTTGAAGAGAGCAGTGGTTCTCCCAGCACGCAGCTGGAGATCTGAGAACGGGCAGACTGCCTCTTCAAGTGGGTCCCTGACCCCTGACCCCTGAGCAGCCTAACTGGGAGGCACCCCCGAGTAGGGGCAGACTGACACCTCACACGACCGGGTACTCCTCTGAGACAAAACTTCCAGAGGAACAATCAGACAGCAGCATTCCCAGTTCACGAAAATCTGCTGTTCTGCAGCTACGACTGCTGTTACCCAGGCAAACAGGGTCTGGAGTGGACCTCTAGCAAACTCCAACAGACCTGCAGCTGAGGGTCCTGTCTGTTAGAAGGAAAACTAACAAACAGAAAGGACATCCACACCAAAAACCCATCTGTACATCACCATCATCAAAGACCAAAAGTAGATAAAACCACAAAGATGGGGAAAAAACAGAGCAGAAAAACTGGAAACTCTAAAAACCAGAGCGCCTCTCCTCCTCCAAAGGAACGCAGTTCCTCACCAGCAACGGAACAAAACTGGACAGAGAATGACTTTGATGAGTTGAGAGAAGAAGGCTTCAGATGATCAAACTACTCCGAGCTACAGGAGGAAATTCAAACCAAAGGCAAAGAAGTTAAAAACTTTGAAAAAAATTTAGACGAATGTATAACTAGAATAATCAATACAGAGAAGTGCTTAAAGGAGCTGATGGAGCTGAAAGCCAAGGCTCGAGAACTATGTGAAGAATGCAGAAGACTCAGGAGCCGATGTGATCAACTGGAAGAAAGGGTATCAGTGATGGAAGACGAAATGAATGAAATGAAGCGAGAAGGGAAGTTTAGAGAAAAAAGAATAAAAAGAAACGAATAAAGCCTCCAAGAAATATGGGACTATGTGAAAAGACCAAATCTAGGTCTGATTGGTGTACCTGAAAGTGACAGGGAGAATGGAACCAAGTTAGAAAACACTCTGCAGGATATTATCCAGGAGAACTTCCCCAATCTAGCAAGGCAGGCCAACATTCAGATTCAGGAAATACAGAGAACGCCACAAAGATACTCCTTGAGAAGAGCAACTCCAAGACACATAATTGTCAGATTCACCAAAGGTGAAATGAAGGAAAAAATGTTAAGGGCAGCCAGAGAGAAAGGTTGGGTTACCCACAAAGGGAAGCCCATCAGACTAACAGCGGATCTCTTGGCAGAAACTCTACAAGCCAGAAGAGAGTGGGGGCCAATATTCAACATTCTTAAAGAAAAGAATTTTCAACCCAGAATTTCATATCCAGGCATACTAAGCTTCATAAGTGAAGAAGAAATAAAATCCTTTACAGACAAGCAAATGCTGAGAGATTTTGTCACCACCAGGCCTGCCCTAAAAGAGCTCCTGAAGGAAGCACTAAACATGGAAAGGAACAAGCGATACCAGCCACTGCAAAATCATGCCAAATTGTAAAGACCATCAAGGCTAGGAAGAAGCTTCATCAGCTAATGAGCAAAATAACCAGCTAACATTATAATGACAGGATCAAATTCACACATAACAATATTAACTTTAAATGTAAATGGACTAAACGCTCCAATTAAAAGACACAGACTGGCAAATTGGATAAACAGTCAAGACCCATCAGTGTGCTGTATCCAGGAAACCCATCTCACGTGCAGAGACACACATAGGCTCAAAATAAAAGGATGGAGGAAGATCTACCAAGCAAATGGAAAACAAAAAAAGGCAGGGGTTGCAGTCCTAGTCTCTGATAAAACAGACTTTAAACCAACAAAGAGCAAAAGAGACAAAGAAGGCCATTACATAATGGTAAAGGGATCAATTCAACAAGAAGAGCTAACTATCCTAAATATATATGCACCAAATACAGGAGCACCCAGATTCATAAAGCAAGTCTTTAGTGACCTACAAAGAGACTTAGACTCCCACACAATAATAATGGGAGACTCTAACACCCCACTGTCAACATTAGACAGATCAACGAGACAGAAAGTTAACAAGCATACCCAGGAATTGAACTCACCTCTGCACCAAGCAGACCTAATAGATATCTACGGAACTCTCCACCCCAAATCAACTGAATATACATTTTTTTCAGCACCACACCACACCTATTCCAAAATTGACCACACAGTTGGAAGTAAAGCTCTCCTCAGCAAATGTAAAAGAACAGAAATTATAACTGTCTCTCAGACCACAGCGCAATCAAACTAGAACTCAGGATTAAGAAACTCACTCAAAACCGCTCAACTACATGGAAACTGAACAACCTGCTCCAGAATGACTACTGGGTACATAATGAAATGAAGGCAGAAATAAAGATGTTCTTTGAAACCAATGAGAACAAAGACACAACATACCAGAATCTCTGGGACACATTCAAAGCAGTGTGTAGAGGGAAATTTATAGCACTAAATGCCCACAAGAGAAAGCAGGAAAGATCCAAAATTGACACCCTAACATCACAATTAAAAGAACTAGAAAAGCAAGAGCAAACACATTCAAAAGCTAGCAGAAGGCAAGAAATAACTAAAATCAGAGCAGAACTGAAGGAAATAGAGACACAAAAAACCCTTCAAACAATTAATGAATCCAGGAGCTGGTTTTTTGAAAGGATCAACAAAATTGATAGACCACTACCAAGACTAATAAAGAAGAAAAGAGAGAAGAATCAAATAGACACAATAAAAAATGACAAAGGGGATATCACCACTGATGCTACAGAAATACAAACTACCATCAGAGAATACTACAAACACCTCTACGCAAATAAATTAGAAAATCAAGAAGAAATGGATAAATTCCTCGACACATATACCCTCCCAAGACTAAACCAGGAAGAAGTTGAATCTCTGAACAGACCAGTAACAGGCTCTGAAATTGTGGCAATAATCAATACCTTACCAACCAAAAAGAGTCCAGGACCAGATGGATTCACAGCCAAATTCTACCAGAGGTACAAGGAGGAACTGGTACCATTCCTTCTGAAACTATTCCAATCAATAGAAAAAGAGGGAACAAAGCTGGAGGCATCACACTACCTGACTTCAAACTATACTACAAGGCTACAGTAACCAAAACAGAATGGTACTGATACCAAAACAGAGATATAGATCAATGGAACAGAACAGAGCCCTCAGAAATAACGCCGCATATCTACAACTATCTGATCTTTGACAAACCTGAGAAAAACAAGCAATGGGGAAAGGATTCCCTATTTAATAAATGGTGCTGGGAAAACTGGCTAGCCATATGTAGAAAGCTGAAACTGGATCCCTTCCTTACACCTTATACAAAAATCAATTCAAGATGGATTAAAGACTTAAACATTAGACCTAAAACCATAAAAACCCTAGAAGAAAATGTAGGCATTACCATTCAGGACATAGGCATGGGCAAGGACTTCATGTCTAAAACACCAAAAGCAATGGCAACAAAAGCTAAAATTGACAAATGGGATCTAATTAAACTAAAGAGCTTCTGCACAGCAAAAGAAACTACCATCAGAGTGAACAGGCAACCTACAGAGTGGGAGAAAATTTTCGCAACCTACTCATCTGACAAAGGGCTAATATCCAGAATCTACAATGAACTCAAACAGATTTACAAGAAAAAACAAACAACCCCGTCAAAAAGTGGGTGAAGGACATGAACAGACACTTCTCAAAAGAAGACATTTATGCAGCCAAAAAACACATGAAAAAATGCTCACCATCACTGGCCATCAGAGAAATGCAAATCAAAACCACAATGAGATACCATCTCACACCAGTTAGAATGGCAATCATTAAAAAGTCAGGAAACAACAGGTGCTGGAGAGGATGTGGAGAAACAGGAACACTTTTACACTGTTGGTGGGACTGTAAACTAGTTCAACCATTGTGGAAGTCAGTGTGGCGATTCCTCAGGGATCTAGAACTAGAAATACCATTTGACCCAGCCATCCCATTACTGGGTATATACCCAAAGGACTATAAATCATGCTGCTATAAAGACACATGCACACGTATGTTTATTGCGGCACTATTCACAATAGCAAAGACTTGGAACCAACCCAAATGTCCAACAATGATAGACTGGATTAAGAAAATGTGGCACATATACACCATGGAATACTATGCAGCCATAAAAAATGATGAGTTCATGTCCTTTGTAGGGACATGGATGAAATTGGAAATCATCATTCTCAGTAAACTATCGCAAGAACAAAAAACCAAACACCGCATATTCTCACTCATAGGTGGGAATTGAACAATGAGAACACATGGACACAGGAAGGGGACCATCACACTCTGGGGACTGTTGTGGGGTGGGGGGAGAGGGGAGGGATAGCATTGGGAGAAATACCTAGTGCTAGACGATGAGTTGGTGGGTGCAGCACACCAGCATGGCACATGTATACATATGTAACTAACCTGTACATTGTGCACATGTAACCTAAAACTTAAAGTATAATAATAAAATTTAACCAAAAAAGTTTAGTTTATTTAATAAAGATAATTAGAAGTATTCCTTCCATGGGCCGGGCGCAGTGGCTCACACCTGTAATCCCAGCACTTTGGGAGGCCGAGGTGGGTGGATCATGAGGTCAGGAGATTGAGACCATCCTGGCTAACACGGTGAAACCCCATCTCTACCAAAAATACAAAAAATTAGCCAGGCGTGGCGGCATGCACCTGTAGTCCCAGCTACTCGGGAGACTGAGGCAGGAGAATGGTATGAACCCAGGAGGCGGAGCTTGCAGTAAGTCAAGATCGCGCCACTGCACTCCAGCCTGGGCAACAGAGTGAGACTCCATCTCAAAAGAAAAAGAAGTATTCCTTCCATGGAAACATCCCTGTGGACTAAATCAAAATCATTTAGAATCTTCATGAAATCTGCTCTAAGTTTGCATACATTCTTCTGCCAAACAAATGGCATGTTGAAAGGTTGTACAAAAATAGGTCCAGAGTAGAAGACAATCGCCAACTTTAATATTTCTCAGCAAGCAATATTTCTAAGTTACAGATGATCTGTACTTTGGGAAGACAGAAAAGTGAAACTAAGAGGCTAGAGGAAAGGGCTCAAGCTTGAATATCCCACAGTTTAAGTTTTTGTGAAAAACAACACAAACTGTAGATCGTCAACTGCTATAAGATCTGATTTTCCACTTTGCTTCACATGAATTCATCAATAAACATATCCCTACACAAATTATATTAAATCCTACGTAAAACCAAAAACAAAAACTCCCTGTCAATTAAAATACCATTTTCAATTAAAAAAAAATTAAGACTCATTCAGCTCTAACATATTAATCTTTTTTTTTTTTTTTTTTTTGAGACAAGGTCTCTCTGCCACCCAGGCTGGAGTGCAATGGCACTATCATGGCTCACTGCAGCCTCAAACTGCTGGGCTCACTCAATCCTCCCACCTCAGCCTCCCAAGTAGCTGAAACTACAGGTATGCACCACCATACCCAGCTAATTTTTTCATTTTTTATTTTTTTTTAGAGATGGGGACTCACTATGCTGCCCAGTCTGGTCTTGAACTGCTGACTTCAAGTGATCCTTCTGTGTTGACCTTCCCAGGCACTAAGATTACAGGCATGAGCCACCATGCCTGGCCTCTAACATATTAATTTCAAGTCATTGGATTATGATTCCACTCTTGAAAGTAAAGGAACTGTTTACTTAAAACAAGAGAAGTAACAACTATTAAGAAAGGGAACTTAAAACAACCTGCTCTGTCTCTTTAAAAAAAAAAAAAAATGTAATACCAGCTACTAGGGTGGCAGAGGCAGGAGAATTGCTTGAACCAAGGAGGCAGAGGTTGCAGTGAGCCGAGATCGCACCACTGCACTCCAGCCTGGGCAACAAGAGCGAAACTGTCTCAAAAAAAAAAAGGAAGGCCAGGCGCGGTGGCTCACGCCTGTAATCCCAACACTTTGGGAGGCTGAGGCGGGCGGATCACAAGGTCAGGAGATCGAGATCATCCTGGCTAACACAGTGAAACCCCGTCTCTACCAAAAACACAAAAAATTAGCCGGGCGTGGTGGCAGGCGCCTACAGTCCCAGCTACTCGGGAGGCTGAGGCAGGAGAATGGCCAGAACACGGGAGGCAGAGCTTGCAGTGAGCCGAGATCGTGCCACTGCACTCCAACCTGGGCGACAGAGTGAGATTCCGTCTCAAAAAAAAAAAAAAAAAAAAAAGGAGTACTGAATAAAAGGGTATCTGATATTTGCTTTTAAAATACTCCAACAGCATGATTTATAGTCCTTTGGGTATATACCCAGTAATGGGATGGCTAGGTCAAATGGTATTTCTAGTTCTAGATCCCTGAGGAATCGCCACACTGACTTCCACAATGGTTGAACTAGTTTACAGTCCCACCAACAGTGTAAAAGTGTTCCTGTTTCTCCACATCCTCTCCAGCACCTGTTGTTTCCTGACTTTTTAATGATTGCCATTCTAACTGGTGTGAGATGGTATTTCATTGTGGTTTTGATTTGCATTTCTCTGATGGCCAGTGATGGTGAGCATTTTTTCATGTGTTTTTTGGCTGCATAAATGTCTTCTTTTGAGAAGTGTCTGTTCATGTCCTTCACCCACTTTTTGACGGGGTTGTTTGTTTTTTCTTGTAAATCTGTTTGAGTTCATTGTAGATTCTGGATATTAGCCCTTTGTCAGATGAGTAGGTTGCGAAAATTTTCTCCCATTTTGTAGGTTGCCTGTTCACTCTGATGGTAGTTTCTTTTGCTGTGCAGAAGCTCTTTAGTTTAATTAGATCCCATTTGTCAATTTTAGCTTTTGTTGCCATTGCTTTTGGTGTTTTAGACATGAAGTCCTTGCCTATGCCTATGTCCTGAATGGTAATGCCTACGTTTTCTAGGGTTTTTATGGTTTGAACGTTTAAGTCTTTAATCCATCTTGAATTGATTTTTGTATAAGGTGTAAGGAAGGGATCCAGTTTCAGCTTTCTACATATGGCTAGCCAGTTTTCCCAGCACCATTTATTAAATAGGGAATCCTTTCCCCATTGCTTGTTTTTCTCAGGTTTGTCAAAGATCAGATAGTTGTAGATATGCGGCATTATTTCTGAGGGCTCTGTTCTGTTCCATTGATCTATATCTCTGTTTTGGTATCAGTACCATTCTGTTTTGGTTACTGTAGCCTTGTAGTATAGTTTAAAGTCAGGTAGTGTGATGCTATAAATCATGCTGCTATAAAGACACATGCACACATATGTTTATTGCGGCATTATTCACAATAGCAAAGACTTGGAACCAACCCAAATGTCCAACAATGATAGACTGGATCAAGAAAATGTGGCACATATACACCATGGAATACTATGCGGCCATAAAAAATAATGATTTCATGTCCTTTGTAGGGACATGGATGAAATTGGAAATCATCATTTTCAGTAAACTATCGCAAGAACAAAAAACCAAACACGGCATGTTCTCACTCATAGGTGGGAATTGAACAATGAGAACACACGGACACAGGAAGGGGAACATTACACTCTGGGGACTGTTGTGGGGTGGGGGGACGGGGGAGGGATAGCATTGGGAGATATACCTAATGCTAGATGATGAGTTAGTGGGTGCAGCGCACCAGCATGGCACATGTATACATATGTAACTAACCTGCACATTGTGCACATGTACCCTAAAACTTAAAGTATAATAATAATAAACTTAAATAAATAAATAAATAATAAAACTCAAAAAAATAAATAAAATAAAATACTCCAACAAAAAATGTGGAATGAAACAAGACTGGCAAAATATTGACAATTGTTGAAGCCGCATGGTGGGTACATAGATGTTCATTATGTTATTCTAACTTTGTATATATTTGAAATATCCCTTTAAAAAAAAAGGATATTGGCTAGGTGCAGTGGCTTATATCTGTAATCCCAGCACTTTGGGAGGCTGAGGCGGGAGGATCCAATGAGCCCAGGAGTTCCAGACCCAACTGGGCAACATAGCAATAACCCATCTCTACAAAAAAGTTTAAAAAATTAGGCTAATTTTTTCTGATGGCATGCATCTATTCCCAGCTACTCAGGAGGCTGAAGCAGAAGAATCGTTTGAGCCTGGGAGGTTGAGGCTGCAGTAAGCTGTGATCCTGTCACTGCATTCCAGCCTAGACAACAATGTGAGACCCCATCTCTAAAAATTAAAAAGAAAATATCTAGCACTAGGAATTTCAACTTAAATAATTTTAAAAAGGAATATTAACTTTCTCCAAGGTTCTGCTCCCATATGATCTCTAACTAAGCAATAGAGTTATAGCTTTGTGCAAGTTCCTGTCAATAGCAAAACAGAGATCTAAACACATTCAGAAAGAACTCCAAACACTGAGGTGCCACACAAAGATGCTTGTCTCTCCACAGGTATGCTTAACTCTGAGAAATGGCTCAGCCAAAGCACCACAAGGTTTGGTTACTGCTCAAGTTACTCTTTTGGGTAACACATACACTAAAATCAAGATCTAGCTACCTGATGTTATCAAAGAATCTAGGATACATTTCATAATGGAGAACTTTAACCTGGGTGTTCTTAGCAAATAACAACCAGGATGGGCAGACTTTAAAAACTGAAAATTCCTTCCTGTCCTTCAGGGCAATTCTCAATGTTGACCAGGAAAATATTTTCAGCACTGCTCAGGCCAAACACCGATTTTTAAGGCAATAGCTCTCCCTGAGAATAATGTCTTCTTCCTGAACACAATACTTCCAGAGTTGTTTTAAAGCATGGGAGCACTGTTGACAGACTACAACTGCAACAGCATTTTGTCTCTAGCACGGCACCAACCATCTAAGTTCCTAGTTTGAAAGTAACTCTATCCTTTTTTTTTTTTTTTGAGACAGAGTTTTGCTCTTGTTGCCCAGGCTGGAGTGCAATGGTGCAATCTCAGCTCACTGCAACCTCCGCCTCCTGGGTTCAAGTGATTTTCCTGCCACAGCCTCCCAAGTAGCTGGAATTACAGGCATGCGCTACCACACCCAGCTAATTTTGTATTTTTAGTAGAGACGGGGTTTCACCATGTTGGTTAGGCTGGTCTTGAAGTCCTGACCTCAGGTGATCGACCCACCTTGGCCTCCCAAAGTGCTAGGATTACAGGCATGAACCAATGTGATGACCCTTTTTTTTTTTCTTTTTTTGAGAACTCTATCCATTCCTGTATAGGCTGATGTGCTATTATGAATAGGGCTGCTGTGAACATGCATGTACATGTCTTTTGGGAGACCTAAGTAGCTATTTCTATACAGTACACATGTGAAGTAAAATTGCTGGGTAACAAAGTATATATGTACATTTAGCTTCAGTAGATACTTCTAGTTTTTCAAAGTAGTTGTACCATTTATAGTCCCCTGGAGTGGTTTATGAGCATTCCAATTGCACCACATCCTTAATATTATCAGTCTTTTTTTTTTTTTTTGAGACGGAGTTTCACTCTTGTTGCCCAGGCTAGAGTGCAATGGCACGATCTCAGCTCAGCGTAACCTCTGCCTCTTGGATTCAAGTGATTCTCCTGCCTCAGCCTCCCAAGTAGCTGGGATTATAGGCACGCGCAACCATACCCAGCTAATTTTTTTGTATTTTTAATAGAGCGGGGTTTCTCTGTATTGGTCAGGCTGGTCTCGAACTCCCGACCTCAGTGATCCTCCCGCCTCGGCCTCCCAAAGTGCTAGGATTACAGGTGTGAGCCACCGCACCTGGCCATCAGTCTTTTAATTCTGGTTATTCTAGCAGGGTGCAGTGGCTCAAATGTATAATCCCAGCATTTTGGGAGGCTGAGGTAAGAGGACTGCTCCAGCCCAGGAATTCAAGACCAGCCCGGGCAACATAGCAAAACCTTATCTGAACTAAAAATTTTAAAATGAGCTGGGCACAGTGGTGTGTGCCTATAGTCCCAGCTACTTGGAAGGCTGAGACAGGACAGTCCCTTCAGCATAGGAGGCGGAGGTTGCAATGAGCTATGATCATGCCACTGCACTCTAGCCTGGGAAACAGAGCGACACTCTGTCTTCAAAAAAAAAAAAAAAAAAAAAATATATATATATATATATTCTAGGAGAAGCTGGTTGAAGATGCCATAATAACCAGGAAAAAAAATATTTCTAAATTATTAAAAAGTTACCATAAAGTTACTTCTGGTGAGGAGGGGAGTTACGACCAGAGGGAAACAAAGGGGATCTCTGGATGCTGGTTGTATTTTTTTTTTCCCACTTTGTTGCCCAGGCTGGAGTACAGTGGTGCAATTTCATCTCACTGCAACATCTGCCTCCCTGGCTCAAGCAATCCTCCCACTTCAGCCTCCTGAGTAGCTGGGACTACAGGCACACACCACCACGCCCAGCAAATTTTTTGTATTTTTTTGTAGAGACAGGGTTTCACCATATTGCCCAGACTGGTCTCAAACTCCTGGGCTCAAGCAATCCACCCACCATGGCCTCCCAAGTAATGGGACTACAAGTGTGAGCCACCACGTGCGGCCATGCTCTCTTCCTGTTCTCTTAAGTGATTATAAGGATATTTTAAAACTATATCTTAATTATGTGATACTTTTACAATTCTTTTTTTTTTTTTTTTTTTTGAGATGGAGTCTCGCTCTGTACTTCCACAATTCTTAAAAATGTGTCTGGAAAAAAAATTTGCTATTGAGCTACCCTCCCATCTCTTCCTTCTTCCCACACTTTTTTTTTTTTTAAATACTTTAAGTTCTGGGATACATGTGCAGAATGTGCAGGTTTATTACATAGGTATACGCATGCCATGGTGGTTTGCTGCACCCATCAACTCGTCACCTACATTAGGTATTTCTCCTAATGCTATCACTCCCCTAGCCCCCCACCCAACAGGCCCTGGTGTGTGATGTTCCCCTCCCTGTGTCTATGTGTTCTCATTGTTCAACTCCCACTTATGAGTGAGAACATGCAGTGTTTGGTTTTCTGTTCCTGTGTTAGTTTGCTAAGAATGATGGTTTCCAGCTTCATCCATGTCTCTGCAAAGGACATGAACTGATCCATTTTTATGGCTCCATAGTATTCCATGGTGTATATGTGCCACATTTTCTTTATCCAGTCTATCATTGATGGGCATTTGGGTTGGTTCCAAGTCTTTGCTATTGTGAAAAGTGCCACAATAAACATACATGTGCATGTGTCCTTATAGTAGACTGATTTATAATCCTTTGGGTATATACTCAGTAATGGGAGTGCTGAGTCAGATGGTATTTCTGGTTCTAGATCCTTGAGGAATTGCCACACTGTCTTCCACAATAATTGAACTAACTTACACTCCCACCAACAGTATAAAAGTGTTCCTATTTCTTAACATCCTCTCCACCATCTGTTGTTTCCTGACTGTTTTTTTTTTGTTTTGTTTTTTGTTTTTTGAGACGGAGTCTCACTCTGTCACCCAGGCTGGAGTGCAATGGCACAATCTCGGCTCACTGCAACCTCCACCTCCTGGGCTCAAGCGACTCTCCTGCCTCAGCCCCCTGAGTAGCTGGGATTACAGGTGCGCGCCACCACACCCAGCTAATTTTTTTCTATTTTTAGTAGAGATGGGGTTTCACCATGTTGGTCAGGCCGGTCTCGAACTTCTGACCTCGTGATCCACCTGCCTCGGACTCCCAAAGTGCTGGGATTACAGGCATGAGCCACCACGCCCAGCCTGTTTCCTGACTTTTTAATGATCACCATTCTAACTGGTATGAGATGGTATCTCATTGTGGTTTTGATTTGCATCTCTCTAATGACCAGTGATGATGAGCTTTTTTTCATATGATTGTTGGCCGCATAAATGTCTTCTTTTGAGAAATATCTGTTCATATCCTTTGCCCACTTTTTGATGGGTTTTTTTCTTTTAAATTTGTTTAAGTTCTTTGTAGATTCTGGATATTGGCCCTGTGACAGATGGATAGATTGCAAAAATTTTCTCCCATTCTGTAGGTTGCCTGTTCACTTTGATGATAGTTTCTTTTGCTGTGCAGAAGCTCTTTAGTTTAATTAGATCCTATGTGTCAATTTTGGCTTTTGTTGCCATTGCTTTTGATGTTTTAGTCATGAAGTCTTTGCCCATGCCTATGTCCTGAATGGAATTGTCTTGGTTTTCTTTTAGGGTTTTTACAGTTTTAGGTCTTACATTTAAGTCTTTAATCCATCTTGAGTTAATTTTTGTATAAGGTGTATGGAAGGGGTCCAATTTCAGTTTTCTGCATATGGCTAGCCAGTCTTCCCAACACCATTTATTAAATAAGGAATCCTTTCCCCATTGCTTGTTTTTGTCAGGTTTGTCAAAGATCAGAGGGTTGTAGATGTGTGGTGTTATTTCTGAGGCGTCTGTTCTGTTCCATTTGTCTATATAACTGTTTTGGTACCAGTACTACACTGTTTTGGTTACTGTAGCCTTGTAGTGTAGTTTGAAGTCAGGTAGCGTGATACCTCCAGCTTTGTTCTTTTTGCTTAGGATTGTCTTGGCTATACAGGCTCTTTCTTGGTTCCATATGCAATTTCAAGTATTTTTTTCTAATTCTGTGAAGAAAGTCAATGGGACCGGGCGCACTGGCTCACGCCTGTAATCCCAACACTTTGGGAGGCCGAGGCGGGTGGATCGCCTGAGGTAGGGAGTTCAAGACCAGTCTGACCAACATGGAGAAACCCCATCTCTACTAAAAATACAAAATTAGCCAGGCGTGGTGGCACATGCCTGTAATCCCAGCTACTAGGGAGGCTGAGGCAGGAGAATCGCTTGAACCCGCGAGGTGGAGGTTGTAGTGAGCCGAGATCATGCCATTGCACTCCAGCCTGGGCAACAAGAGCAAAACTCCGTCTCAAAAAAAAAAAAGAAAGTCAATGGTAGCTTGACGAGGATAGCACTGAATCTATACATTACTTTGGGCAGTATGGCCATTTTCACAATATTGATTCTTCCTATTCATGAGCATGGAATGTTTTTCCATTTGTTTGTGTCCTCTCTTATTTCCTTGAGCACTGGTTTGTAGTTCTCCTTGAAGAGGTCCTTCACATCCCTTGTAAGTTGTATTCCTAGGTATTTTAGTCTCTTTGCAGCAATTGTGAATGGAAGTTCACTCGTGATTAGGCTATTATGTTGTATAGGAATGCTTGTGATTTTTGCACATTGATTTTGTATCCTGAGACTTTGCTGAAGTTGCTTATCAGCTTAAGGAGATTTTGGGCTGGAACAATGGGGTTTTCCAAATATACAATCATGTCATCTGCAAACAGAGACAATTTGACTTCCTCTCTTCCTATCTGAATACCCTTTATTTCTTTCTCTTGCCTGATTGCCTTGGCCAAAACTTCCAATACTATGTTGAATAGGAGTGGTAAGAGAGGGCATCCCTGTCTTGTGCCAGTTTTCAAAGGGAATGCTTCCAGCTTTTGCCCATTCAGTATGATATTGGCTGTGGGTCTGTCATAAATAGCTCTTATTATTTTGAGATATGTTCCATCAATATCTAGTTTATTGAGAGTTTTTAGCATGAAGGGGTGTTGATTTTTTTTTTTTTTTTAGATGGTGTCTTGCTTTGTCACCCAGGCTGGAGTGCAGTGGTGTGATCTCAGCTCACTGCAAACTACGCCTCCCGGGTTCAAGCAATTCTCTGCCTCAGCCTCCTGAGTAACTGGGATTACAAGTGTCCACCACCACCTCTGGCTAATTTTTATATTTTTAGTAGAGACGGGGTTTTACCATTTTGGCCAGGCTGGTCTTTAACGTCTGACCTCATGATCCACCCACCTCGGCCTCCCAAAGTGCTGGGATTACAGGCGTGAGCCACTGCGCCCCGCCAGGGGTGTTGAATTTTATTGAAGGCCTTTTCTGCATCTATTGAGATAATCATGTGGTTTTTATCATTGGTTCTGTTTATGTGATGGATTACGTTTATTGATTTGCATATGATGAACCAGCCTTGCATCCCAGGGATGAAGCCGATTTGATCGTGGTGGATAAGCTTTTTGATGTGCTGCTGGATTCGGTTAGCCAGTATTTTATTGAGGACTTTTGCATTAATGTTCATCAGGGATACTGGCCTGAAATTTTCTTTTTTGTGTGTGTCTCTGCCAGGTTTTGGTATCAGGATGTTGCTGACCTCATAAATGAGTTAGGGAGGAGTCCCTCTTTTTCTTTTGTGTGGAATAGTTTCAGAAGGAATAGTACCAGCTCCTCTTTGTACCTCTGGCAGAATACAGCTGTGAATCCGTCTGGTCCTGGGCTTCTTTTGGCTGGTAGGCTATTAATTACTGCCTCAATATCAGAACTTGTTTTTGATCTATTCAGGGCTCTGACTTCTTCCTGGTTTAGTCTTGGGTGGGTGTATGTGTCCAGAAACGTATTGATTTCTTCTAGATTTCTAGTTTATTTGTGTAGAGGTGTTTATTCTCTGATGGTAGTTTGTATTTCTGTGGGATCAACGGTGATATGCTCTTTATCATTTTTTATTGTGTCTATTTGATTCTTCTCTCTTTTCTTATTAGTCTGGTTAGCAGTCTATTTTGTTGATCTTTTCAAAAAACCAGCTCCTGAATTCATTGATTTTTTGAAGGGTTTTTTGTGTCTCTATCTCCTTCAGTTCTGCTCTGATCTTTGTTATTTCTTGTTTTCTGCTAGCTTTGAATTTGTTTGTTCTTCCTTCTCTAGTTCTTTTAATTGTGATGTTACGGTGTTGATTTTAGATCTTTCCTCCTTTCTCCTGTGGGCTTTTGGTGCTATAAATTTCCCTCTACACACTGCTTTAAATGTGTACCAGAGATTCTGGGATGTTGTGTCTTTGTTCTCATTGGTTTCAAAAAACTTAATTTCTGCCGTAATTTCGTTATGTACCCAGTAGCTATTCAGGAGGAGGTTGTTCAGTTTCCGTGTAGTTGTGCGGTTTTAAGTTTCTTAATCTTGAGTTCTAATTTGATTGCACTGTGGTCTGAGAGACTGTTATAATTTCTGTCCTTTTACATTTGCTGAGGAGTGTTTTATTTCCAATTATGTGGTCAATTTTAGAATAAGTGTGATGTGGTGTTGAAAAGAATGTATATTCTGTTGATTTGGTGTGGAGAGTTCTGTAGATATCTATTAGGTCTGCTTGGTCCAGAGCTGACTTCAAGTCCTAAATACCCTTGTTAATTTTCTGTCTTGTTGATCTAATTTTGACAGTGGGGTGTTAAAGTCTCCCACTATTATTGTGTGGGAGTCTAAGTCTCTTTGTAAGTCTCCAAGAACTTGCTTTATGAATCTGGGTGCTCCTGTATTGGGTGCAAATATATTTAGGATAGTTAGCTCTTCTTGTTCCATTGATCCCTTTACCATTATGTAATGCCCTTCTTTGTCTTTTTGATATATGTTGGTTTAAAGTCTGTTTTATCAGAGACTATGATTGTAACCCCTGCTTTTTTTTTTTTTTTTTTTTTTTGCTTTCCATTTGTTTGGTAAATATTCCTCCATCCCTTTGAATCTATGTGTGTCTTTACATGTGAGATGCATCTCCTGAGTGCAGCACACCAATGGTTCTTGATTCTTTATCCAATTTGCCAGTCTATGTCTTTTAATTGGGGCTAATAGCCCATTTACATTTAAGGTTAATATTGTTATGTGTGAATTTGATCCTGTCATTTTGATGCTAGCTGGTTATTTCACTCGTTAGTTGATGCAGTTTCTTCGTAGTGTTGATGATCTTTACAATTTGGTATGTTTTTGCAGTGGCTAGTACTGGTTTTTCCTTTCCATGTTTAGTGCTTCCTTCGGTGGTTCTTGTAAGGCAGGCCTGGTGGTAACAAATCTCTCAGCCTTTGCTTGTGTGTAAAGGATTTTATTTCTCCTTCACTTATGAAGCTTAGTTTGGCTGGATATGAAATTCTGGGTTGAAAATTCTTCTCTTTAAGAATGTTGAATATCGGCCCCCACTCTCTTCTGGCTTGTGGGGTTTCTGCAGAGAGACCTGCTGTTAAGTCTGATGGGCTTCCCTTTGTAACTTGACTTTACTCACTGGTTGCCCTTAACATTTTTTCCTTCATTTCAACTTTGGCGAATCTGGCAATTATGTGTCTTGGGGTTGCTCTTCTCGAGGAGTATCTTTGTGGTGTTCTCTTTATTTCCTGAATTTGAATGTTGGCCTGTCTTGCTAGGTTGGGGACGTTCTCCTGGATAATATCCTGAAGAGTGTTTTCTAACTTGGTTCCATTCTCCCTGTCACTTTCAGGTACACCAATAAAACGTTAAGTTTGGTCTTTTCACATAATCCCATATTTCTTGGAGGCTTTCTTCATTCCTTTCCATTCTTTTTTCTCTAATCTTGTCTTCACGGTTTATTTCATTAAGTTGATCTTCAATCTCTGATATCCTTGCTTCCTTTTGATCAAATCGATTATTGATACTTGTGTATGCTTCACAAAGTTCTCATGCTGTGTCTTGCAGCTCCATCAGGTCATTTATGTTCTCTCTAAACTGGTTATTCTAGTTAGCAATTCCTCTAACCTTTTTTCAAGGTTCTTAGCTTCCTTGCATTGGGTTAGAACATGCTCCTTTAGCTCAATGGAGTTTGTTATTATTCTGAAGCCTACTTCTGTCAATTTGTGAAACTCATTCTCTGTCCAGTTTTGTTCTTTTGCTGGCAAGGAGTTGTGATCCTTTGTGCGAGAAGAAGCGCTCTGGTTTTTGGAATTTTCAGCCTTTTTGCACTGGTTTTTCCTCATCTTCGTGGATTTATCTACTATTGGTCTTTGATGTTGGTGACCTTCAGATGGGGTTTCTGTGTGGACGTCCTTTTTGTTGATGTTGATGCTATTCCTTTCTGTTTGTTAGTTTTCCTTCTAACAGTCATGCCCCTCTGCTGCAGGTCTGCTGGAGTTTGCTGGGCATCCACTACCTGTTTTCCTGGCTATCAACAGCAGAGGCTGCAGAACAGCAAAGATTGCTGCCTGTTCCTTCCTCTGGAAGCTTCAACCTAGAGGGGCACTCACCAAATGCCAGCCGGAGTTCTCCTATATGAGGTGTCTGTCAACCGTTGCTGGGAGATGTCTCCCAGTCAGGAGACACGGGGATCAGGGACCCACTTGAGGAGACAGTCTGTCCCTTAGCAGAGCTCAAGGGCTGTGTTGGGAGATCCACCACTCTCTTCAGAGCCGGGAGGCAGGAACATTTAAGCCTGCTGAAGCTGCACCTACAGCTGCCCCTTCCCCCAGGTGCTATGTCCCTGGGAGATGCGGAGTTTTATCTATACGCCCCCTGACTGAGGCCGCTGCCTTTCTTTCAGAGATGTCCTGCCCAGAGAGGAGGAATCTAGAGAAGCAGTCTGGCTACAGCAGCTTTGCTGAGCTGCGGTGGGCTCTGCCCAGTTTGAACTTGTGGGAGATTTTGTTTACACTGTGAGGGGAAAACCACCTATTCGCGCCTCGGTAAAGGCAGATGCCCCTCCCCCCACAAGCTCGAGCATCCCAGGTCTACTTCAGACTGCTGTACTGGCAGCAAGAATTTCAACCCTGTGTATCTTAGCTTGCTGGGCTCTGTGGGGCTGGGATCCTCTGCGCTAGACCACTTGGCTTGCTGGCTTCAGCCCCCTTTCCAGAGGAGTGAACGGTTCTGTCTCACTGGTGTTCCAGGCCCCACTGGGATATGAAAAAAACTCCTACAGCTAGCTTGGTGTCTGCCCAACGGCCACCCACTTTTGTGCTTGAAACCCAGGGCCCTGGTGGCGTAGGCACTGGAGGGAATCTCCTGGTGTGTGGGGTTGCGAAGACCATGGGAAAAGCGTAGTATCTGGGCCAGAGTACACTGTTCCTCCCAGCACAGTCCCTCACGGCTTCCCCTGGCTAGGGGAGGGAGTTCCCTGACCCCTTGCACTTCCCAGGTGAGGCAACGCCACACCCTGCTTCTGCTCACCCTCCGTGGGCTGCACCCACTGTCTAGTCCCAGTGAGATGAGCCAGGTACCTCAGGTGGAAATGTAGAAATCACCCACCTTCTGTGCTAATCTCACTGGGAGCTGCAGACCAGAGCTGCTGCTATTCAGGCATCTTGCTAGCCACCCCACCACACACTTCTTTAGTGCAGGACAACCCCAGAGAGAGAGGCTACCCCAGGTGGGAGCCCGCTCTTCCCTATCTCCTGAAGTCTCTGAAATTAAATGTTTGCAAAGCATTATGGAGAAAGCTCAAAAAATATTCAAATTCACCTTAAGGTCACTTGGAATAAAACCATTTCCACAGTATAGAAACACAGACTTTTTTATCATTATTTATCCAATCAACAAATATTTTCTGTCTTAACACTCTCTTTAGTTTCAACAAACTCTTCAACCTTTAGTCTCTATCCTTATATAATATCATTTATTAAGCACCTACTATATGACCAGTCCTATGTTCTATATACATCATCCTTAATCCTACCATCCATGAAAGCAAGGTAGTACCGCTATTCACATTTTACAGATGAGGAAACTTAGCCTCAGAAAAGCCCTAAGGAACTTGACAAGGCCACACAGCTAATAGATAGCAGAGAAAAAAGTGAAGCCTTCCCCTGTCTCTCGTAAGCAGGTCTCATCTCTCTTTGTGGGTCTCTCTTTACACCAAACCTTTATCTCTGCCCACATCACCATGCTGCCTCTCAGACATGAAAATGTTGCCAGTCCTACTCCCACAGAAGAAGTCAACAACTGTACAGAGGATTATCCAAGTAAACCCATATTCCAAATCTAGAACTAGTCACAGTTTGAAACAAAATAAGGTTTATTCTCAGAGCAACATTCACAGCAGGAAAAAAAAAAGCCATCCTTTCCTGTAGGCAAACTAGACCTGACATATGTCCCTCACCCTACACCAGCACCACCACTATCTAGCTCTTGGCTGCCATTCCTCACGGCCCCCTGCTTTACTCAGAAACTATACAAAACAGCAGAGAGACAGAGAAGGGAGACGCTGTCTGTAATCTACCACCTGTCTTCCCATCAGGAAACTCCTGAAGTAACTACTGTCTGTAGTAGAGAAGAACAAAAAAAGGCGAGGGATAATGTATGTGTTGAGTCCATAATGCATGTGTGTATGTACTGAGAGAAAAAAGTTAAATGAAGCATAGTAGACAGAATAAAGTCATCTCAACTCTCACTATCCCAATTCCACTCCCTCCTTCCCATATCCTAGTTCCTTACCTCCCCTAAAGCTCTCATTCCACTGATCATGTATCAGGGTCCAGAAGACTCCATTCTGCAGGGATCCCAGCTCCAAGCCACAGAAACCATTAATGATTTACAGGTGGGGGAATTCTTGCTTCTGCTGCTTCACAGGTATAAGAAGGGGAGAACCTGGCCAGGTGCAGTGGCTCATGCCTGTAATCCCAACACTTTGGGAGGCCAAGGCGGGCGCATCACCTGAGGTCAGGAGTTTGAGACCAGCCTAAACAACATGGAGAAACCCTGTCTCCACTAAAAATACAAAATTAGCTGGGTGTGGTGGCACATGCCTATAATTCCAGCTACTTGGGAGGCTGAGGCAGAAGAATCGCTTGAACCCAGGAGGTGGAGGTTGTGATGAGCAGAGATCGCGCCATTGCACTCCAGCCTGGGCAACAAGAGTGAAACTCAGTCTCAAAAAAAATAAAAAAAAAAAAAAAAGAAGAGGAGGACCAATCACCACATCTGCTACTAGTTCCAAATTAAAACTCTGCATTTTCCCAGAGTTATCATTATAATGAGTATTTGGAGAATTCTAAGATATTACTAATACTGCCCTTACATGACATTTGGAGCTGGATGATAAAATAGAAAATAAAATGAATAAAAAATACAGCCCTTATATATGTGATAGATTAATATATTACAAGCTTTTGTGAGACTGATCTGAGATCCTACACAGGATCTATAACATGATGGTTTCTAAGCAAAAGTGTTCCAAGCTCCAAACAACTGATTAACAAAAGAACTTTTAGAAATCAAATTGTTGTATGTAGGGCACTAAGACTACTAGCTCCAATCTCTGGAGCCGAGATTTCTTTTTTTTTTTTTTCAGAGACAGGGTCTCACTCTGTCACCCAAGGTAGAGTACAATGACACAACCATAGCTCACTGTAACCTTAAATTCCTGGGCTCAAGCAATCCTCCCACCTCAGCTGCCTAAGTAGCTAGGACTACAAGTGTGTACCACCACGCCCAGCTAATTTTTTTTTTTTTTTTTAGAGATGTGGTCTCCCTATATTGCCCAGGCTGGTCTCAAACTCCTGGGCTCAAGCAATCCTCCTGCCTCGGCTTTCCAAAGTGCAAGGATTACAGGCATGAGCCACTGCACCAGGCCAATATTTATTTCTTATCCTTTTTTAGAAATGACAGAAAATCCTAAATGACCAGCATATAGTCTGCTACACGACTGCACTAATACTCTTGTTATCTAAGTGCACATTTTAAGAAATACTCTATTAATCTGTAGTAAACTAGAAATGGTCTTTTCAGTAACATTTGTGATGTTAAAGAGCGCATGTTTACCTTTCCTTCTGAGAAATCACATATCCATCTAGGAATCTGAGGTTTAGGCACCAGCTGACGATGTACGGCCGATAGTCAAATCCTGGGATGGATGGTGTTGCCATCACACAAGGATTGTTCATAATCGACAACTGTTCCAATTCAGTTAAGGATGCCAAAAAAGAGATCTGGAACAAAAGATATCTTTGTTGAACAAAAGGACTATTCAGTGTCAAGCACAAGGTTTCCACTGATTACACATCTTTGGCAGCATTTGAGAATGTGATAATTTCCCTCTTGTTCTGAAAAGTGACAAGTGTCCATTGACTTCCAAAGTTTCAACAATATAGCCATCTGTCCCTGCTGCACAAAATCCCCTGGCAAGTATCAGCACTGTTTCCTAGCAGAAATAACCCTATTTTGAAAACATCACAGCAGCCAGGAAAGGTGGACAGGGAGTCCTATAAACCCTTATAACGTAGATGTCCCTCTACTACCAATCGCCTCCCAGTGGAATGATAATTACAGCTTTACAAAGGAAATTAGACCTTAATGACCCACTGACACTAAGGAAAAGTGGAAAGAAAAATAACAATCATATAGAGCCAAGCGTTTCATCTGAATGGCAGTTTCTTCCAAGATGCTCACAGTCTAAAAGTAAGCTCACAACCCTCTCCTGTGTCTTTCCTAGGATTTCCAGCTTCCTGAATCTCACAAAATACCCTCAAATTTTACCTCATTTAAGTCTCGGATTTCATTTTCTGCCAAAGAAAGTATAGCAAGACTTCTGGGTAGGTAAGCAGGTGCCATTCTAAGAGAGGTGATGATGTTTCCATGTAAAAGCAGGGTCTTGAAAGTAAAAACAGTATGAATTACAAATGAAAAGATTACAAATAAATTGGCCTATTGTGACAATACCAAAATGGTACATATAAGAATAAAGGAATCTACTTTATTATATTTCTCATCACACACAAATCAAAGACTGTTAATGCTACAAGGGTCCTTGATGATCTTCTGGTCCAACTCTCTGTTTTCATACCAACATCCTAAGCTCATGATATTTTAAAGACTTGTCCAAAAACACATGCTTGGCATAGCAACTAGGCATGCTGTGAGATTTAAGTTATGAGACACTGAGCAATTTCTAACACACTTTTTCATTTTCTTTTAAAATATCAAAATAGAGGCCATGTGTGGTGGCTCATGCCTGTAATCCCAGCATTTTGGGAGGTCAAGGAGGGAAGATTGCTTGAGCCCAGGAGTTTGAGACCGGCCTGGGCAACATAGTGAGACCTGGTCTCTACTAAAAATCAAAAAATTAGCCAGGCATGATGGGGTGCACCTGTAGTTCCAGCTACTGGGGAGGCTGAGGTAGGGGGATCACTTGAGCCCAGGAGGTCGAGGCTATAGTAAGCCATGACTGCACCACTGCACTCGAGCCTGGGTGACAGCAAGACTCTGATGTCTCAAATTAAAAAAAAAAAAAAAAAAGTCATTAAAACAACCACATATAAAGCAAATTTTCCAAAAAAGAGAGTGATAACCTACATCCATAATTGCAACTGTATTCTCTAGGTAACTAAGAAATAAAGGGAGGTAGAATGTGTTACTTGCAGATAAAGCTGACTCACATTAAGTCAGCAGCAACCAAGAATAAACCCAAAACTGAACACCCAGGATTCTGATCAGATAAATAGGCTTATTCTGATCAGATAAATAGGCTTCTATTCCAGCAAAAAAAAAAAAAAAAAAAAAAAAAAAAAAAAAAAATTCAATCATCTTTGGTTCATTTGAATTCTCTTAGCATCTATTAGGACAGCATCTGACTACATCAAATTGTTTAGAATAATTATTGCTAAAAATGATTTCTGCTAAAGATCTGGGAAAAAGTGAACTAAGATACTGCTTCTAGGGCTTAATGAACATATCTGATGGTAATAATATCCAATGAGGCAACAATATTTAAAATGTTCTACATGTTTTTCAAGACTGTGATTTCAACTGTTACTTATTTGACTGCATGATACATTCCCCTCCATAAAAAGTGCTACATGCTACATGTTTTTTTCTAAGTGAAATTAATTTTGACAATTAGCTAATACCTATTACTTTAAAAACAGCAATTCTGAATGTCAAAAAAAAAAAAAAAAAAATCCAGACTTGGGACCCGGCGCAGTGGCTCATGCCTGTAATCCCAACACTTTGGGAGGCCGAGGTGGGTGGATCACAAGGTCAGGAGTTCGAGACCAGCCTGGCCAACATGATGAAATGCCATCTCTACTAAAAATACAAAAATTAGCTGGGCGTGGTGGCATGCACCTGTAGTCCCAGCTACTCAGGAGGCTGAGGCAGGAGAATCGCTTGAACCTGGGAGGCAGAGGTTGCAGTGAGCCGAGATTGCGCCACTGCACTCCAGCCTGGGCAAGAGAGCAAAACTCCATCTCAAAAAAAACAAAACAAAACAAAAAAACAGACTCGGCCAGTTCGGTGGCTCATGCCTGTAATCCTAGCACTTTGAGAGACTGAGGCAGGAGGACTGCTAGAGTCCAGGAGTTTGAGACCAGTCTAGACAACATAGTAAGATCTCATCTCTGGCCAGGTGCAGTGGCTCACGCTTGTAATCCCAACACTTTGCGAGGCCAAGGCAGGAGGATCATGTGAGGTCAGGAGTTCAAAATCAGCCTGGCCAACGTGGTGAAACCCTGTCTCTACTAAAAATACAAAAAATTAGCCAGGTGTGGTGGTGGGCGCCTATAATCCCAGCTACTCGGGACGCTGAGGCAGAAGTATCACTTGAACACAGGAGGCAGAGGTTGCAGTGAGCCAAGATTGCACCACTGCAACCACTGCTTGGGTTGCAGTGAGCCAAGATTGCACCACTGCTTGGGTGACAGAGCAGAACTCTATCTAAAAAAAAAAAGAAAAGAAAAAGATCTCATCTCTACAAACACTCAAAAAATTAGCTGGGTGTGGTGATGTACACATGCCTATGGTCCTAGCTACTTGGGAGGCTGAGGTGAGAGGATCACTTGAGCCTGAGAGGTCGAGTGAGATTGTACTACTACACTCCAGCCTGGGTGACAGAGCAAGACTCTGTCTCAAAAAAAAATAAAGACAGACTCAAATTCAGGAATGATTAATCTCAACCTCACCAAAGATTATGTACTATATAATAACTGAAGTTACTAGCATTGGTTGGTTGGGCATAGAGGGAATTCCATCATGTTCAGAGAATGGTAAATAAAGTTAACCTTAACTACAATGACCAGTTTCACATCAAATAAATGAGTTATATAACTAACAACAAAAAGTTTCATACTTAATTTCTGGTATTCTAATATAATTCCTTTTTTTTTTTTGAGACTGAGTCTCACTCTATTGCCCAGGCTAGAGTGCAGTGACCCAATCTCGGGTCACTGCAACCTCCACCTCCTGGGTTCAACCAATCCTGCTTTAGCTGAGTAGTTGGGACTACAGGCTCGCACCACTATGCCCCACTAATTTTTGGTATTTTTAGTAGAGATGGGGCTTTGCCATGTTGCCCAGGCTGGTCTTGAACTTCGAGCTCAAGCCATCCACTCGCCTCAGCCTCTCAAAGTGCTGGGATTACAGGCATGACCCACCATGCCCAGCCCATAAGTCTTATCATAAAGAAAGCAATCTGCTCATACAAAGCAGGCTAATTTTAGGTCAATAAGATTACTTTCTCTTGGTATTTTGCTATAAAACTTCACAAATGACAAAGAAAACATACTTACTTTCAGGGATACCAATTTAGATAGATCACCTATCTGGGATATATTATTGTCTGATAAATCGAGATGCTGTAGAGCTGTGCAGCTATTGATCTGTTCCATGGCCTATCACAAGAAAAGCATCACACTATTTAATGAAAACAAAATCAAAAAATAAAATTATTCCCTAGTTCTTTGCAGCTGAAAGAGTGTCTTGCCTCCTCTTATTATTAGAAGCAGAGTAGAAGAACTTAGCAAGAGAAAAGGGGCAGTACTAACAGAATTTAGTAGATTGTCAGGTTGTAAACGTACACTTTCATTATCTCTCTATGAGTAGAGGGCTACCAAGTAATTCATACCATCCAAGATCTTTACAGCTTGAAAAAACCATAGTAATGGCCAGGCGCTATGGCTCACACCTGTAATCCCAGCACTTTGGGAGGCCGAGGTGGGTGGACAGCCTGAGGTCAGGAGTTCGAGACCAGCCTGGCCAACATGGCGAAACCCTGTCTCTACTAAAAAAATACTAAAAATTAGCCAGGCATGGTGGGCAGGCGCCTGTAATCCCAGTTACTCTTGAGGCTGAGGCAGGAGAATCGCTTAAACCCAGGAGGCAGAGGTTGCAGTGAGCCAAGATCGTGCCACTGCACTCCAGCCTGGGCAATAAGAGCAAAACTCCATCAAAAAAAAAAAAACAAAAGAAACCATAGTAATAATATATGACAGCTGGTGGCATAGAATAGAGTTTACAAGTTTAGATTAAAACCAAACAGCCTGGATTTACATTCTGGCCCTGCAACTTCCTAGCTGTGTGACCTTGAGCAAGTTACTTCTCTGTGCTTCAGTTCCTTCACCTTTATAACACGCATAATGTCTATATCTACTTCGCAGGCTACCATGAGATTGAATAAGTTAATACAGATAAATGTTTAGAACAGTAGCTCAGATACATTAATGGCTCAATAAAAGGCAGCTATTGGTAATCTAGTCCTCTCAGCTAGCATGCCAAAAAATAAGATGCAGAAATATGTATTAATTTACCCAAAATTACACAGTTACTAAGTAGTGGAAGTAGGACTAGAATTCAGATCTCCTAACTTTTAAAACTGTATATTCTCCCTTATAGCATTAAACATTTACCTAAAGCTTAATTCAGCATGATATAGTCTCCCTCCTAAACACTCTATGGTTTGATCTACTTTTTTCTAAGTACAATATAGATTCTTTGTTCAAATTTAAAAGAATATTATGTCATATTATATGTTTCAAAATGAGATTTATTTTTAGTTTATTTTAACAGAGATTATCCCTAGAGAGTGGGAGTGGGTACTTTCACTTTTTAATTTGACTTATTTCTACATTGCTTGAATTTTTTTTATGCAGAATAGTTTTGTAAACAAAAAAGAAACCATTCACCTTAAGATTATTTCCTGCCAAATTCAGCCATTCCAGATGTACTAGTTCCTTTAGCCCTTCCACACAGCCAATGCTATTATGAGGCAAATTTAATACACGAAGCAACGTCAGCTTGGCCACACCCATCATCCGAACCAGCCGATTATTAGCTACTGATAACTGTAAAAAGGAAACATATTGTTATTTTTAGGAATAACATATATAAAATATTTCACATTAAAGTAATTTAAAAGGTTTAGACAGCCAAACACTCTCAAACAAACTCCTTTTGTACCTTTCACATATATTGTCTAAATATTCTACAGTATGACTATCAGTTTTTTGTTATTGTTCCTGGGCAATAGAAAATACAGATAAAGCTGAGCGATCAGACCTCCTCCAACTACTAAGACATTTTTAACACAGCAACAACTTGAGAATGTAAGTTCCACAAGAATAGTGCTGTTAAACTCTCAGTCAAAACTTAATACAGTGCTAGACATATAAGAGGGACTCAGTAACCATTTCTTGAATGAAGGAATGAATGAACTCTTTACCCCCATCATGAGGTAAAAGGTTACCTAGTAACACAGTATTTTGCAAAATAAAATGCTTCCTTTTCTTAACAATGCTTTTTTTTTCTAATCTACTCTCAATGTAGTACATGTATGTTCATCTTCAGAAGAAACTGTCATGTAAAAATTTAAGGCAACAATGACTGCTTGCTAGGCCTGCACAGTTACTTTTTGTCAGGTTATTTTATTGTTTTGTTTAATAATAAATTGATCCTATGTAACCATTTCCCAGATTGCAATACCTACCTGTATTAATCGTTTGCATTTCTCCAGATTTTCCAATTTAATAATCTGATTTTTATCCAGAATCAAAGTGTGAATATCAGCTTCACAGGGTAAATTTGGACCTAATTTCTGTAGTCCCTGTCCTGACCAATTGACCACTGATCCTTGAAAAGAAACGGAAATGTTAGAAAACACAAATAAAACAAAACATGTACAACAGCTAAGCATAGGGCTGGAATTATAAAATCTCTATACCATTCCAAGTTAAAGAACAGTAGAGCATAATAAATATCAACATTGTAAAATTAAAGCAATCTTGAGTTCTAAATCACCAGATTGAATTACTCATTTTTCTTCAGAAATCTCAAATTAAAACTAGATGTGTGATATTCTCCTCAAGTTGCTAAGATATACTTTGTAAATTTTCACGTTTAAATATGGACGATTACTTCCATTTGTTGTGCCTACGTAATGATACTATTGTTTAAATGTTACTAAACTTCTGACTGCGATCCACCAGCTTACAGCCTAACTACCAATATATCTTAAAGTGCCCAAACTGTGATTTTGAAAATCAAAGTATAGTTCAACTAATTCTCCCATAAAATAGGATAATATACCCATTTCGCTAGCTTGATATGAGAATTAAAAGAGAAACCATATGAATAGTACTTAGCCCCGTTCCTGCCACCGGGCACCCAATAAGGCACTTTAGTATAACATAGACGTTCAAACCCTGGCTCCACCAATTAATCATTGTGGTATATTAGGCAAATTATTGATTTCTTTTGGGCTCACTTTTCTACTCTGTAAAGTGGGGATAATACCTGCCTTATAAATGTAGTTCTACAGAGAAAATGAGATAATGTAAAAAAAAAAAAAAAAGGACTGAGAACGTCGCCTAGGTCATACAAAGTGCTCTGTAAATGTTAACTGCTATTAACAGTTAAGTAGCCCTGGTGGGCTTGAGAGGTGTGGTTTAAGAAAAGCCGATCTCCAAAGAGGGCGGGGCCAGAGAAACGGCCAATTTCAAATTTACACCCAGATTAGGACTACTGCAGGAAATAATTATGCCAGATTGCTCTCCTGGAGGATTTCAACGTTTTCCCGTTGTCTAATGGCTCTTAGCATGTGAGGAGTCGTGAGCCCCTCTGAAAAATTGATGAAAGGGGTGTGCTGTCTCAGAAAAGTGCACAGCCTTTGTACACAATTCCAAGGGGTCGACAGAGAGGTCTGAGAACCATCCACCAACTCTTCCCCCAAGAATTTACGGCTCCCAGAAAATGCACTCCTGGTCTAAGCCATGAAGACGGGCCTCGAACCCTGGGCCCTGTCCCCGATTTAGAGGACTGACTGCTGCCAAGCCTCGGAGCTGTAACCAAAACAAAAGCAGCTCGAGTCCGGCGCCCCAAAGAGGTAGGTATCTTCAGGCCACAGAAGCACCCACACAGTCCTGTGCTCTACTGGGCAGCGACCAAACTCGATCCTAGGACCCGTGTGCAAGATCAAGGAGTACAGAACTGCGGGCTCTGGATCATCCCTTAGATTTTATCACGGCCACTGGCCACTGGCCACCTCCGAGGAAGGGTTCAAAGCCAGACTAGGCAGCGGTCTCTGAGGGAAGGTTTTCCTGATGGTTCCAGGAACCAAGAAGAGAGGGAGATGTGTGAAGCGAAAGAGGGAGATCCCGAACATTTCGCTTAGGCACCCATGACTCAAAGTAAATGGTTAAGAAAGGTCATCGCAGCCCGAAATCCACCGCCTCCTCAGCATCGGGAGCGCGGGAGCCAGGGCGCCGGGCGGCGCGAAGGCTTCTGGGGGCTGTAGTCCCCCGCTCGGCCCTCACCGCGACGCCGGAGAGCTGGGAACGGCAGGTGAACTACAACTCCCAGAGGGTAGCCCGCCTCCGCGACGACCACAGATCCGCATCAAAAGAACTGGTCCAGAACTGCACATCTAAACCTAGGTTTTCTGCTCTCCACTATTTAATTCAGCTCCGTGAAGTAAACCTTAGGACTCGGGGTAGGGATCGCCTTACCTTCTCCGGGAGGCAAAGCCGCGTCCACGCGCGCCACCGCCATATTTGCTGCTTGCTAATAATACCAGGCAACCGTCCTCCCGCGGCTCTGTGGAGCTTGTAGTCTGAAGGAGGGAGCCGGAAACTATAACTCCCAGGATGCACGGCTCCCAGACGGCCCAATTGGCTGCTTACGCCTAATGATGTGAAGCTGGAGTTAGAATCTGAGGGTAGTGAGCTCAGGGACCCTGGCCCACTCGCTTATTTGACAGATGAGTCAACTGCGTTATTAGATGATCATTTCACTTCCTTGTCCAGGCGTTTGCGAAATTTGACACTTTTACCATCGGGATGATTGTAAGGAAGCTACTTAATGCAGACTGCATTTTAAAACTCATTGCTGGAAGTCTCTGTGGGGGCTGCTCCATTCTTTTGATAATTGTGAATAAGTTGAAAGTTTTCATCTCCGCTATAGGAATGACCGATATTGTTGATATCATAAAAGTGGATACATTTTATTTGAAATTTTAGTTAAGTAAAAGTAAAGTATGCCGAAATAGAAACTTTTATACAGTATTTTTAAGTGATTGTTTGATTGTTCTTGAATATTTGACAAATCTTTTGACTTAGGGGTATAAGTATGAACCAAGAACTTTTCCAGGGAGTATTCAAAATAACTTTAAAATATAATCTCCAGGCCGGGCGCAGTGGCTCACGTCTGTAATCCCAGCACTTTGGGAGGTCAAGGCAGGCTGATCACCTGAGGTCGGGAATTCGAGACCCGCCTGGCCAACATGGAGAAACCCCGTCTGTAGTAAAAATACAAAAAAATTAGCCTGGCGTGGCGGCGCGTGCCTGTAATCCCAGGTACTCGGGAGGCTGAGGCAGGAGAATCGCTTGAACCCGGGAGGCAGAGGTGGCAGTGAGCCGATATCATGCCACTGCACTCCAGCCTGGGCAACAAGAGCGAAACTATGTCTCAAAAATATATATATTTTATATAGATATTGCATATATTATAATTATATATAAATTATATATTATATATGTTATATATGTATATATTATATATTATATGTTATATATTTATATATTATATATGTTATATATTTATATATTATATATTATATATGTTATATATTTATATTATATATGTTATATATTTGTATATTATATATTATATATGTTATATATTTATATATTATATATTATATATGTTATATATTTATATATTATATATTATATATGTTATATATTTATATATTATATATTATATGTTATATATTTTATATATAACATATATATTTATATATTATATATTTTATATATAACATATATATTTATATATTATATATTTTATATATAACATATATATTTATATATTATATATTTTATATATAACATATATATTTATATATTATATATTTTATATATAACATATATATTTATATATTATATATTTTATATATAACATATATATTTATATATTATATATTTTATATATAACATATATATTTATATATTATATATTTTATATATAACATATATATTTATATATTATATATTTTATATATAACATATATATTTATATATTATATATTTTATATATAACATATATTTATATATTATATATTTTATATATAACATATATATTTATATATTATATATTTTATATATAACATATATATTTATATATTATATATTTTATATATAACATATATATTTATATATTATATATTTTATATATAACATATATATTTATATATTATATATTTTATATATAACATATATATTTATATATTATATATTTTATATATAACATATATATTTATATATAAATATACATTATGTATATAAATATATTTTTATATAGTCTCCAAATTCAAGAAATACATTGCCTAGTTGGAAGAAAGCAGGCTCACACTTTTTTCTTTTTTTTTTTTCAGAGACAATTTTTTTTGCCCAGGCTGGCCTTGAACTCCTGAGCTCAAGTGATCCTTCTGCCTCAGCCCGGCAAAGTGCTGGGATTACAGACGTGAGCAACGGCGCCGAGCCTTCTTTTGATGCAACTATTATATGCTAAACGGTGTGATTGTGACTGAACTCACTAATATTTCAGGAATCTGAAATCTTCAGTGAAGACTTGACGGAGGAAGTAAATGTACCCATCTTTTGATGGGTAGACTGAACAGTTAGTTCTAAAGTAAAAGGTGAAAAGACAGCACAGGCTGCAGGTGGTAACGAAGTTGTGCTCACAGGAAGTGAGAAACTAAACAGAGTATACAAAAAACTTCTGCTTTCTACTACCAGCTCTCCCATTTCCTCTTGCAACCTTTATTCTGAACTCCCCTCTTTCTGAAACAGCAGTCTGCAAAGTCTGATCATTTTTGCTTGGGAAAATCTAGTAATTCATGCTTCTAGATTTCCAGGCACTGGATTCTCTGAGCATTCCCCCTTTCCTGGGTTCTCCTATCTCTCTACACTTGTTTTAACTCCTTTCGATTCTTCTTTCCTACTGCTTTGGTCTAAAGACAAATTTCCTAGTTCTGAAGGGGCAATTAAGACTAGGATTTTTTTCCTTTTAACCAAGAAACTCCTTACCTAGAGAACACAATCTTACTATATGTGTAAGAACAAAGTAAGGCCGGGCGCGGTGGCTCATGCCTGTAATCCCAGCACTTTGGGAGGCCGAGGTGGGAGGATCACCTGAGGTCAGGGGTTCGAAACCAGCCTGGCCAACATGGCGAAACGCCATCTCTACTAAAAATACAAAATTAGCCGGGCATAGTTGCACATGCCTGTAATCCCAGCTACTTGGGAGACTGAGGCAGGAGAATCGCTTGAATCTAGGAGGCGGAGGTTGCAGTGAGCCGAGATCGTGCCGCTGCACTCCAGCCTGGGCAACAAGAGCAGAACTCTGTCAAAAAAAAAAAAAAAAAAAAAAAAAAAAAAAAAAAAAGAAGGAAAGAAAGAAAAGAAAGAAAGAGAAAAGAAAACAAAAGAAAAAGAACAAAGCAAGCCTGAATACTGCCTCTGCTAACCCTTATTCCCTGGAATAGGCCATAGGGATCTGGGAGAAAGGGTTTACGGTTCTTTACAATTTAGCAAGGTAATTACTTGATAGGGAGGTCCTGGAAGCTTAAAAGGAACTTAAGAAGCAGAGGTTCCTGCAAGTTTACAGCAATAACTGAAACATTGTTTGCATGGTTCATCTGCCCTGGAATCCAGAGGAAAGGACCAAAGGACTTTTTTAATGCAGCTAAGTATAGTCACGGCTTTTAAAGTAAGTAGCCAGATGTTCCTGGGCAAGGTCTCACATGCCCAAGTGACTCAGCAACCCTTTAAAATTACTGCACAGAAACTCTTTTGTGCTTCAAATAATAGCTTTTACGCCTAAAATCAAATTGCTACACTTTAAACTGCCTCATTTTGTATATATGTTAAACCCTATAAGCTCAAACCAAATTAGGATTCTACTACTTAAAACTATGAACCTCTCAGTAAGGTAATGTTTCTCTGGCAGGCCCAGGCCCTATGAGAAAGACTTTCCTATCAGCACAGTATACTTAATCCCTACGACAGCTGATTACCCCGATCTTTGCCATCTCTAATTCATCTGCCCACAGTTACTGGCATGATCTAAGTAAAACAGTGCCTTTTAGCATGTTATTCCCCTCTCAAAAACTTCTCACTTTAAGTTCAACTTGCAAGGGCCACCATAATCTGGCTTCACCCTACCTCCCACCGTTCATCCTACTCGTTTTCATTTGGTGTTTTTGAGTGAGGGATTGATATAATCATACTTGTGTTGTAGAAAGGTTAAACTCATATAACAAGGATGAATTGAAAGGAATAATAGAATTGAAAGGAAGAAGGCAGGAAGGAGATTGTCGTAATAGAGCCTGGTAACCTTCAACAGCGGTTTCAGGAGAGTATTATAAACAAGTTTAGATAACACGAAGTTAAGAGACTAGGTAGAGAAGAAACTGGAACATTTGTGGATGGTGCAATTTACCTTGAGAAAATGAAGGTGGTTTTCTAATTAGGATTGAAATCCTATTTGAAAGAAGTAAATGTAACTTTGAAGTTTTCATTCAGGTTTTAAAATGAAGAAGTTACTAATGTAAAGAATTTTGACACTGTAAAGATTTGGAAAATATGCAAACATTTTAACAATAAAAAAATCTTTTTTTTTTTTTGACACAGGGTCTCGGTTTGTTGCCCAGACTCGAGTGCAGTGGTACAGTCCTGGCTCACTGCAGCCTCGACCTCCTGGGCTTAAACAATCCTCCCACTTCAGCCTTCTGAGTAGCTGAGACTACAGGTGCACACCACCACACCTGGCTAATTTTGGTTTTTTTTGTAGACAGAGGTCTCACCATGTCGCAATCCTCCTGCCTTGGCCTCCCAAAGTGCTGGGATTATAGACGGCCACCATGCCTGGTTTAACAATAAAAAATCTTCATGCAAAGGTTTAGGTGCATAAAATTATAAATATCTCCTTTCTTGATTAATATTCATGTGTAGACTCTTCCGGTCCTGCTTCCTTATCTATAACCTATGGCGTGGAAAGAGAGATTGCCAATATTCACAGGTTATCCAGATGCCCCAAATGAGATTAACTTTCCTCAGTTATTATTATTATTATTTATCTCCTGCTATGTGGTAGGCTTTGTGATAACTAGTTTACATATATTAGTTCTAAATTTCACAAAATCCCTACAAGTAGATGCCAAGAGGTTATGTTACAGTTGTTGGAAACAATATAGGACACCCAGTTAAACTTCAATTTCAGATAACGATGAATAATGTTTTAGTATAAGTATGTCCCAAGTATTCATGTTGCAATATACATCTTATGCAATACTTACATGCAATATTTAGGACATAGCTATATATAAAAAAGTGTTGTTTATCCAAAATTCAAATTCAACTGGTGTCTCATATTTTTATTTGCATTTATATTTATCTTGTTAATTTCCAGCAACCTAAAAAGAAGGACAGACAGAATTTTGGTTTTGTTTGTTTGCTTTTTGAGATGGAGTCTTGCTCCATAGCCCAGGCTGGAGTGCAGTGGCGCAATCTCAGCTTACTGCAACCTCTGCCTACAGGTGCCCACCACCATGCCTGGGTAACATTTGTTTCTGTTTTGTTTTGTTTTGTTGAGACAGGGTCTCACCCTGTCACCCAGACTGCAGTGCAGTGGCGTGATCTCAGCTCACCGCAACCTCTGGCTCCTGGGTTCAAGCAATTCTCCAGCCTCAGCCTCTTGAGTAGCTGGGATTACAGGCATGAGCCACCCCACGCCCAGCCATAATTTTGAATCCATGTTCAACTACATATTAAACTTTTCGGCGAGGCGCAGTGGCTCATGCCTGTAATCCCAACACTTTGGAAGGCCGAGGTGGATGGATCACCTGAGGTCAGAAGTTTGAGACTAGCCTGGCCAACATGGTGAAATCCTGTCTCTACGAAAAATACAAAAATCAGCTGGGCATGGTGGTAGGCGCCTGTAATCCCAGCTACTCGGGAGGCTGAAGCAGGAGGATCACTTGAACCCGAGAGTCAGGTTGCAGTGAGCTGAGATCCTGTCACTACACTCCAGCCCGGGTAACAGAGTGAGACCCCGTCTCAAAAACAAACAAAAAACAAAAGAAATAAACTTTCCAAGCGACTGATTTAAAAATATTATTAGCTGCATTTTTTTTAATTTCTTAACTTTTTAATAGACATGGGGTCTCACTATGTTGCCCAGGCCGGTCTCAAACTCCTGGGCTCAAGCAATCCTCCTGCCTCAGCCTCTCAAAGTGCTAGGATTACAGGTGTGAGCCACCACACCTGGCCAAATGCACATTGTATTTTCGTAATTACAGCCTTAATGAATATGTTCATAGACATGTATATATTCATATTTGTGTTTAGAAAGAATTCTGGAAGGAGCCACAAGAAGCTATTAACTGTAGTTGCCTAAGGGAAGGGTGAAATGGAAACAGGACAGAGGGACTGAGGAACAGAGCTGGGGAGAAATTTTTCACTGAATATATTTACATATTTTTAAGTCATATGAATGTTTTGCCTACTCAAAATACTACATTTTAAAAGAAAATAAAATAAAAATCAGTTTTGCAAGCCGGATGCAGTGGCATGCAACCATAGTCCCAGCTCCTTTGGAGGCTGAAGCAAGAAGAACACCTGAGCCCAGGAGTTTTAGGCTGTAGAGCCCTATGATGATGCCTGTGAATAGCCCTTGCACTATGACCTGCGCAACATAGTGTGAAATTAAATAATTTAAACTTAAAGCTGTTGGAAATTTAAAATATTTTCAGCCTTGAGAGGAATATGGCTATGTGGCCTGAATCACATAGCATGAAGCTACAACTTCTGCTTCTCCGATTATAGATTAAATCTCATCTTCATTCTTGTCCTGCAAATGATTAGGAAAAACTGGATGGTACTAGAAGTAGAGGTATTATTATTTTTATCTCTAAAAATAATAATTTTTTAAAATCAGTTTTTCATAATGGCAGCAGACAAAAAATTATCACTGCAGTGTCTATGGCTAACAAAAGGCCCCAGAGAAACTAGAGCCCAAAATCCATGACAATGGAAAGAAACCACAATATAAGAAATGCTTGTGAACAGTTATGTTTGAGTCAGAATGGGAATGGTGATGTTGTTTTGCTGGGTACCAACTAGCACACCTGGTTAATGGGAAGATAACCAAGGTGTAAGGTTTTTTGTCTTTTTAAATTTTCCAGCAAATTGCAATACATAAGTATACTATGATTCCAGTTTTTTAAAAAAATTATATATCAGTAAAGTGTGAAAAAATTTAACAAAGTCTGAACCATGGAGACCCCAGACACAGAGCCTGTTTAGCATACTGAAGGAGCACCAGGCTCCAAAGCTAGACCATGGAAGAATCCCATTATTGTTATTTGCCAGCAGCATAATCTTGACTTGTAATTTAAACTCTGTGGTCTGCCCTGTGAAAAATGGTAATATTAATAATTCCCAATCCATATCACTATTGTGATAATCTAATCAATTAAATCATGTTAGAAATCCAAATAGTGCCTAACATGTGGTAAATACTCAATAAAAGGTACTGATTTTTTGTTGTTGTCGTTGAGACAGAGTTTTGGTCTTGTTGCCCAGGCTGGGGTGCAATGGCGTGATCTCGGCTCACCACAACCTCTGCCTCCCAGGTTCAAACGATTCTCCTGCCTCCGCCTCGCGAGTAGCTGGGATTACAGGCATACGACAATACGCCCGACTAATTTTGTATTTTCAGTAGAGATGGGGTTTCACCACGTTGGTCAGGCTGGTCTTGAACTCCTCGGCCTCCCAAAGTGCTGGGATTACAGGCATGAGCCACCGCGCCCGGCAAAAGGTACTTAGTGATTTTTAAATTGTTGCTAAGGTGGCACTGTCCAGGAGAAACAGGTGTACCTCATATGAAATTTTAAGTTAGCTAATAGCCATATTTTAAAAAGACAAAATATATTTTATTTATTCATATTAGCATTTCAACATATAAACAACATAAAAAATAATGAGATATTTTGCATTCTTTTAATTTTTTTCTTTCTTTTTTTTTTTTTGTGATGGAGTTTCACTCTTGTTGTCCAGGCTAGAGTACAATGGCGCAATCTCGGCTCACTGCAGCCTCTGTCCCCACCCCCCAGGTTCAAGCCATTCTCTTGCCTCAGCCTCCCGAGTAGCTGGGATTACAGGCTGTGCGCCACTACACCCAGCTAATTTTTGTATTTTTAGTAGAGATGGGGTTTCAACATGTTGGCCAGGCTGGTCTCTTAACTCCTGACCTCAAGTTATCCGCCCGCCTCAGCTTCCCAAAGTGCTGGGATTACAGGCATGAGTCACTGCGCCCAGCCCCTAAATTTTCAATTGAGAATATAATGAATCATTTTTATAAAAGTTCTACTGCCTTTCAGAAAAACTTCAAAAGAGATGAAATAGAAACGTCAAGGATTTCTTTACTACTCTTTTAAACAAAACACAACTTCTTCTGGTTTATTTACTTTATTATTTATTTAGTTTACCTAAATAACCTGAAAAATATTCTTGAAATTAATTTATACTTCCACCTCTTTTTTTCCTCATATTTAGCTGATACACAGGGGGGAAAATAAAATGAATATTTTAGAATCTCATCTTGAGTTGGTTAATTCTTCATTTTTTCTGGCCCTGACATTGCATTCTTTTTTCTTTTTTTTTTTTTTTTGAGACAGTCTCCCTCTGTCGCCCAGGCTGGAGTGCAGTGGCGCGATCTCGGCTTACTGCAACCTCCGCTTCCCAGGCTCAAGCGATCCTCCTTTCAGCCTCCAAAGTAGCTGGGACTACAGGTGTGAGCCACCACTCCCAGCTATTTTTTTTTTTTTTTTTGTATTTTCAGTAGAAGTGGGGCTTCACCATGTTGGCCAGGCTGGTCTCCAATTCCTAGCCTCAAGTGATCTGCCCACCTCGGCCTCCCAAGGTGCTAGCATTACAGGCGTGAGCCACCGTGCCCAGCTGACATTGCATTCTATTTAAGATTCCTGCTTTAAGCATGTTCTGACTAGGCAGGATGTGGTGGCCCATGCCTATAATTCCAGCACTTTGGGAGGCCGGGGCAGGGGATCGCTTAAGCCCAGGAATTCAAGACCAGCCTGGGCAATATAGAGAGATCCTGTCTCTGCAAAAATTAAAATGAATTAGCCGAGTATGGTGGCACGAGCCTGTGGGCCCAGCTACTGGGGAGGCTGTGGTGGGAGGATTGCTCAGGCCAGAGTTTGAGGCTGCAATGAGCTGTGATCATGCCATTGCAGTTCAGCCTTGGTGACGCAGTGAAATCCTGTCTCAAAATTTTAAAAATGTTGTCCATCCTCCTGAAATCTCATTGGTTTCAGGGATGATAGGTTGGTAGTTTACCTCTAGAGGGGTAGTGGAAGCAATTTTTCACTGGTCCCCCAACCTGTGTTGTTTTTCTCTCCCTCAAAGAGCTTCCTTTCTCTAGCACTAATTCCTGACAAGAAGCCTGGATAGAACCTCATTATAACATGTCAAAGTAATTAACCCTCTGTCTAAATTCTGTGGAATTTTGTTGTTGAAATTCTTTGACTTTGGTTTTAAATTTCTTTTTGGTTTACTGACCACTTCTGAAAGACCATAATCTACAAAAATTGTGGCCCATCTTCTAGACAAGTGCACAGAGAACACACATAAAACTGTCAGTAACCTTTTCTACTGTTTGGTTTTTACTATTGTATAACACCTACTCAAAAGCATAATTCTTTCTGACTTCAGAGCAATTGACTTTTTATTTTATTATGGTTTCTGATTGTATGAGCAATATATGGTTTTTTTAACATTCAGGAAAACAAAATAATATGTAAAATACAAAGTGAAAGTTTCGATAATCTCACCCCTTAGAGATGCATTGTCTAATATGGTAGCTAATATTCACATTTGGCTACTGAGCATTGGAAATGTGGCTAGTCCTAAATGAGATGTGCTATAAGTGTAAAATACACACTGGATTTCAAAGACTTACTTAAAAATAAGAATGCAAGCCCGGGCAACATGGCAAAACTCCATCTGTAGTAAAAATACAAAAACTAGCTGGGCATGGTGGTGTGTGCCTGTAGCCCCAGCCACTCATGAGGCAGGTGGGAGGATTGCTTAAGCCCAGAAGTTGAGGCTGCAGTGAGCTGAGATTGGGCCACTGCACTCCAGCCTGGGCAACAGAGCAAGACCCTCCCTCAATAAAATAAAATAAAATCACAGCTATTTGGGAGGCTGAGACAGGAGAATCGCTTGAACCCGGCGCAGGGTGTGGGAGGGGAGTGAGCCGAGATTTCGCCATTGCACTCCAGTCTGGGCGACAGAACGAATCTCAGTCTCAAAAAAACAGAAAAGAAAAACAAAAAAGAAAATTAAGTGAATAAGTTCTTTATTTTTTACAGAACAATATATTTTTTAAATTCTAACTTTAAGTTCTACCTGGAAGATTTCTAGTGCTTAGAAGCTTTGGAACATTTTAAGAGTGGTAGTTTTGCTCTTTCCTCCCACCTTTGACTTGACTCCTTTTTTTAATTAAAATTGTTTTCATTTTTTATTATTTTTATAGAAACAGGGTCTCACTATGTTGCCCAGGCTGGTCTTGAACTCCTGGCCTCAAGCAATCGTCCTGCCTCAGTTTCCTAAAGTGCTGGGATTATAGGTGTGAGCTATCACGCTTGGGCAATTTTTTTTCTTTTTCTTTTTTTTTTTTTTTTGAGACGGAGTTTTGCTCTTGTTGCCCTGTTGCCAGGCTGGAGTGTAACGGTATGATCTCGCTCACCGCAACCTCTGCCTCCTGGGTTCAAGCGATTATCCTGCCCCAGCCTCCCAAGTAGCTGGGATTACAGGCATGTACCACCACGCCTGGCTAATTTTGTACTTTTAGTAGAGATGTGGTTTCTCCATGTTGGTCAGGCTGGTTTCGAACTCCCAATCTTAGGTGATCCACCCACCTTGGCCTCCCAAAGTACTGGGATTACAGGCGTGAGCCACCACTAGCCCAGCCCTTTGTTTTTTTAATGAGGAGGTATGATTGTAAATTTATGGGTGAACGTGGCGGGGCCACGGTGCCCATATATGAGGTCAAATGTTATTCTGAATGTCTCTGTGAAGGCGGTCTTGCGATAATGTCGGTGTGCCTCAACCAATCAGTTGAACTGAGTAGAAGACTGACCTCTCCTGAGCCAAAAGGAATTCTGCAACAGACAGCCTTTCAGATTTGAATCACAGCATTGGCTCTTGTCTGGGTCTCTATCTAGCCTGCTGGTCCACCCTGAAGTTTTTGAATTTGCCAACCTCCATAATAATGTTAGCCAATTCTGGCTGGGCGCAGTGGCTCATGCCTGTAATCCCAGCACTTTGGGAGGCCAAGGTGGGTGGATCACCTGAGGTCAGGAGTTCAAGACAAGCCTGGCCAACGTGCTGAAACCCTGTCTCTACTAAAAAATATAAAAATCAGCCAGATGTGGTGGCACATGCCTGTAATCCCACCTACTCAAGAGGCTGAGGCAGGAGAATCACTTGAACCTGGGAGGTGGAGGTTGCAGTGAGTCGAGATCGCGCAACTGCACTCTAGCCTGGGCAACAGAGCAAGACTCCGTATCAAAACAAAACAAAACAAAAAAAATTTTACCTTTCCAGTGAAGAGAAGATAATATCAAACACAGAAATATGTAATGTATATTGATATGCTGAGTATGCTGAGAAATGCAAATGTGTTTTTATCTTTAGAAATTGGACTTTTAAAACTTTGAAATCACTGAGTTTTGTATTTAACTACAATACAAAACCTACAGCACAGAAGGAATATGAATAATCTCTTTTAAAATACTAATTCCTTTTCTTCTTTTTTTTTTTTTACTAATGGCTGGTTTTAATTTTTTAGAGGAAATACTATAATTTAAAAAAAAGAGTTCCAAAATATTTAACAGAATTTCCAGCAATGATTATTTCCAAAATGTAAAGATTTGAAACATAATTTATACAAAACTAAAAACCAGAAGGATTCATTCTTGCTTTTTCCTTTTTTTAAAAATCCAGACATTTGTCACAAGAAAGTTCGGCATGTGATAGCCGCTGTAGCCTCAGTCACCCTCAGAATCGCTGTCCCTCCTCATGAGGACAGAGTGCCGCACTGAGGACAGCAATACATCTTCAATCGGCTTCTTAGGGTTTTCCTCCAGGTCCATCATAATTGCTCCAGATTCAGACAGTTTCCATTCCAACTCATCTCTTGTCAGGTTCATGCCACCAAACACCAGAGGACCAATAAACTGAGCCTTGATATCTCCTTCCAGGTAAACAAATATCGTAGGCAGATTCCTATCAGGATAATTGGGTATGCAGGTTGTTGAAATGGCTTTGATAAATTTGACATCAGGAAACTTCCTGGCAAGTCCACTGAGGTTCTGATTTAGCAGGGCACAGAGGGGAATTCCTTGTTTGTAAAGGTGCAAGATGACCCACAAGCCCTCACCAGCTTTGGTAACTTCTTGAACATAATCCTTCCCTGAGATCTCCAAAACTTCTCAAAATTTATTCTTCAGTTTAGTTGCTTTCCACTCAGCCAGTCTCTGCCGTCTGCACATTTCAATAGCACATTCATCCTCCTCATTAAACTCGTCTTCATGATCCTCCAGCTCTTCCAAAGTCATATCTTCATATGTTTTCACTACTGACTGCTGGAGGATGCGCTGCTCCTCTTCTGCCTCCTCTTCCAATTCTTTCAGACTTTCCTTGGGGGGTAAGATACCCTTTTTGCGTTAAGATGTCATTCCACTCAGTGTCTGTGTTGGGGTCCTGCATCTTGTTTCCAGTTCAGTTGCTCAAGCCAGCTGTGCCGCCTTGTTTTTTTGTTTTTTTTGTTTTTTGTTTTTTGTTTTTTTGAGACAGAGTTTCGCTCCTGTTGCTCGGGCTGGAGTGCAATGCACAATCTCGGCTCACTGCAACCTCCACCTCCTGGGTTCAAGCTATTCTCCTGCCTCAGCCTCCCCAGTAGCTGGGATTACAGACATGCGCCACCACACCCGGCTAATTTTTTGTAGAGACGGGGTTTCACCATGTTGGTCAGGCTGGTCTCAAACTCCTGACCTCAGGTGATCTGCCCGCCTTTGCCTCCCAAAGTGCTGGGATTACAGGCGTGAGCCACCGCACCCTGCCAATACTAATTCCTTTTCATGACCTCAGATGAACAAAACTACTCAAAAGGCTGCTATGTATAGATGTTCTCTAGCAAGGGTTGGCCAACTATGGCCCAAAAGCCATGTCCAACCTGCTTCCTGCTTTCGTACAGTCCACAGCTAATTATGCTTTGTACATTTTTAATGGCTAGAAAAAAAATTTAACATTTTGTGACACACAAAATTATATGAAATTCATATTTCAGTGTCCATGAGTAAAACTTTATTGGAATACAGCCATACTTATTCATTTATCTACTGTCTATGGCTGCTTTTACACTATAACAGAGTAGTCATGACAAGGGACCATTCTCATCACTTGTCACTGCTGCTATCCATTACAAATCATAGTTACACTTTGTAACTTGGCAGCATTTTGAGTAGCATGCCTATTGCCATACCCCAAAATTTTATTTTTATTACCAGCATATACCCCTCATGTCAAAAAAAAAAAAAAAAAAGGTATGGTGACACACACTGTAGTCCCAGTTACTCAGAAGGTAAGGTGGCAGGATCAGTTAAGGCCAAGGAGTTCAAGGCTGCAGGGAGCTACAGTCACACCACTGCACTCCAGCATGGGTAACTCCAGGCCTTGTCTCTAAAAAGAAAAAAATGAGAGAGAGAGAGAGAGAATTGGACTTAAAATATCCCATCTCTAAGGTACCATGAAGCATGGATTATTTTATCAAATTCGATGGCAAAGCCTGGTGCTTACTATGCAAATGAAACTATTTATGTGCTAAAAGAATGCTATATGTTAATATTATTAGAATAAGCAGTCATCACAATATTCCCAAATTACAGAAAATCAGTCAGAAAAGGTAAAAAGAAATTAAAGAGTATGTCAACACAGAATTTCCTCACAAAAAAAGAAAGTGAGGCTGTAACTAAAGTAAGTTTCCAAGTGCCTCATTTGTTAGCCTAGTAAGAAAAGTCATTCATTATAGCATGTTAATTAAATGTTTGATTGAAGTGGCTGAAGAAATGTATGCAGAAAAAATAAACTTGGCCAGGGGCAGTGACTCACACCTGTAATACCAGCACTTTGGGAGGCCAAGGCAGGAGGATCACTTGAGACCAGGAGTTCAAGACCAGCCTGGACAGCATAGCAAGATCCTGTCTATTAAAAATAATTAATAATTTTTTTTGATTTAAAAAAAGTTAATTAAAAATTTTTTAATTTTTAAATTAAAAAAAGAAAAAGAAACTTACTTAAAACCATTAGCCTTTAGGTGAGAACAGCTGCTTAAAGTGTTAAGGACACAGGAAACAACATCGATAGTAAAACAAGGCAAGTTAGCCACGTGAGGTGGCCTATGCCTGTAGTCCTAGCTACTCAGGGAACTGAGTCAGCCTAGGAGTTCAAATCCAGCCTAGGCAACACAGGAGATCCCATCTCTAAAAAAAAAATTTTTTTTTGATTAGAAAAAGAAAAAGCAAGGCAAGTGATTTTGAATGGTTTTCCTTAGCTTGTACTGAATTGACAGGTGTTATTGATGTTGCTCATTTGTTCCTATATATTCAAGGAGTCAATGATTGAATGGACTGACGAATTAGCTCCAAAACAGCTGCATGAAACAGGTGAGAATATTTTTAAAGAAGGTGAAAAATACTAATTAAGTACACCTGAAGTAGAATCTCTTTGCTATATTGCAACTGATGATATAAAAAGAGAAAGGCTTAGTTTGACAGATTTACAATGCTTATGAAAATATAAGGTGTTTAAATCCTATGGTTATGACATCATTTGATTATTAAAAAACAGACAGTTTGTGGAAAACATTTGAACTTACCATGTACAGGTATTATTGAATCTGCAGTATCAATGATAAAATTCATTCATCCTCATGGACTTAACTGTTGTTAGTCCATGAATTTTTGGTCAAAATGGCAGAATATCCTACCTTGCCCTGCCACATAGCATTTGATGACTTAGCAGTGATAACATTTTATTGTGATGTTTTTTGAGAGCCAAGATTGAAATTTTTCTAAATGAAAAGAATTTCTCTTAACCACTGTTACCTTTACAAATCATGAGACCTATAAATTTAGAAAGAAGATTTTATGTTTTATAAAGGCTTACAGCCAGCCAGGTGTGATGGCTTATGCCTGTAATCGCAGCACTTTGGGAGGCCAAAGCGGGCGGATCACCTGAGGTCAGGAGTTTGAGACCAGCCTGGCCAACATGGTGAAATCCCTTCTCTACTAAAAATAAAATAAAAAAAAAAATTAGCCAGGCATGGTGGCGGGTGCCTGTAATCCCAGCTACTCAGGAGGCTGAGGCAGGAGAATCCCTTGAAACTGGGAAGAGGAGGTTGCAGTGAGCTGAGATTGTGCCATTGCACTGCAGCCCGGGCGACAAGAACAAAACTCCGTCTCAAAAAAAAAAAAAAAGGTTTACAGCCTGCAAGGTGTCCATCCCATAGGCTGAGAAGGATAGCCTCCAGAAAGACTAGAGACGGGCACTTCAAAGGAGGAGTGGTTGGGGTAGGAGCTTTATGCTGAACAGTTTGGTTAAACATACACATTCAACAGGTTACTGGAGAAACTGAATATTCATAAAGGTGATCCTGACACATAGGTATTGAACAAACATGCATGTAACATATTACCAGTGTTCACTTTGGAGTGGATATTTAATACTTAAATGTATTATAATTAGGTCCTATATGTCAAAAGCTCTTTTCAAGACACAAAGTCATGCAAGTGTGCAGCCTCTGAAAGCCTGCCAGAATCAGTCCATGGTTGGCGGTCTTCTTATCAGGAGAAAGTTACTGAAATCAGTCTCTTATCCAATCAAAGCTGGTGGAACGGGGATCAATTATTCAGTGTCTGATGGTGAGCTACAGTTGTTTTAATATTGCTTATCTCTAGGCCAGTGATGGTTTAGCTGTTAGAGAAAAAGAAAAACCCTGGGGCAGTTAGAACACAGTTTATTCTTTAAGTGTAGGGGTATATGACTTAACCCTTACCTGGCATGGCCTTGGGTCTTGTTTATCATTTGATACCTTTTTGCCACAAAAAGTCCATTCTGTCAGTCTTGATATCTCTTCTTTAACATCAATGGTGGTCAGTTGTTGTGTCTAAACTTCAAAAGGGAGGGAGTTTAATGAGGCATGTCTGCCCTCCTGTCCTGTTATGATCAGGAACTCCATTTTAAAGGTTTTTCTGGGGTCACCTTGGCCATGAGGGTACGTTCATGCAGTTGGCAGAGGGCTCAGGATTGTATTTATTTTACGTCACTGACTGAATGACTTTGAAATTCATTTTTGCTAGTTTGCTAATTTTGATCATTTGATGATGCATCCTAATAAAGTCAACATAAATTACAAAGCAAAACAGTACTGACATGCAAAACTTATTGTGATGAAGTCATTTTGACAACTAACATTATTTGAGTCACAAGTTAAAACAAAAAGCAAGCTCTCCATCCTCACACAAGTTCGCAGTGGTTATATTTTTCAAGCTCAAACTACAGTTTTAGTGGTGTTTTACGGATCTCTGCAAACACAAAGGAAATTTCCATATTTCAAAATCCATTTAACTGTGCAACTGAAGAGCTTCCACCTAACCATCAGTTAGAAATGATTCATCTGACATGCTAAAAGGCAGATATGAAGAGAATAATGTGTTTCTGTAATTGTTTTCCAAGAGCATAATATACTTAATTTAAATCATATGCCCTTGGATTGACATCATATTGGGCAGTGCCTATATGTATGAAAATATATTTTTCAAAGATAAAATCTGTAAAATTTCATTACAGATCATGATTGACAGATGAACATTTGCAATAGATTTTGATAGGGAATAAGAACTTTGAAACCTAATTAAGAAAAATGTTATTCTCCATCTCCCCACAAAAAGAATTTCATTCTTCTGATTAGCATACCTGATTTACAAAAATTTGTACTCGATATTATTATATTTTGAATTTCATCAGTGAAAATGTTGTGGAAATTAGTTTTCCCTGTTTTTCTACAAGTATCTACATAAAATCTTCAATTTTGCCCCTTAGCCCATAGAGCCTAAAATATTTACCCTCTGGCCATTTACAGAAAAAGTTTACTGATTCTTATTCTTCAGAAAGTAAAATCTAAGTAAGAAGTTAGTGGAAGAGAAGGAAGATTTTCAGCTTGGGCACAGGAGAAAGAACCAATGGGGTATGTAAAAAATAAGCAATCATTCCATACCAAATCATATTTTTAAACCATATTTTGGCCAGGCACAGTAGTTCACATCTGTAATCCCAACACTGGGAGGCTGAGGTGGGAGGATCGCTTGAAGCCAGGAGTTTGAAACCAGCCTGAGCAACAAAGCTACACCCTCACCTCTACAAAAAATAAAAATAATTAACCAGGCACATGCCTGTAGTCCCAGCTACTTGAGAGGCTGAGGTGGGAGGATCACTTGAGCCCAAGAATTTGAGGCTGCAGTGACCTGTGATCTCTCCACCGCACTCCAGCCTGGGCAACAGAGGGATACGCTGTCTCAAAACAACAACAAAAACCAAAAAAAAAAAAAAAGTTTTCTTGCGCTTGCCTTTCTGAGCCAATCACTAATACCAATTTCTTCCAGAAGATGTCTCCCTTTATTTTCCCTAAATAGGAAAAATTTCAAACGTACATAAACATTCAAATAATTGTGCAATGAACATTCATTTACCTACACTTTGATTCTATTTTTTGGGGCGATCGGGGAGACAGGGTCTGTCTCTATCACCTAGGCTGGAGTGCAGTGGCGTGATTAAGGCTCACTGCAACTTCTGCCTCCTGGGCTCAAGTGATCCTCCCAAATCAGGCTCCTAAGTAGCTAGGACTACAGGGAGCACACCATCACACCCAGCTAATTTTTTTTTTTTTTTTTTTTTTTTTTTGAGACGGAGTCTCGCTCTGTTGTCCAGGCTGGAGTGCAGCGGCGCAATCTCGGCTCCGCAAGCTCCGTCTCCCGGGTTCACGCCATTCTCCTGCCTCAGCCTCCAGAGTAGCCAGGACTACAGGCACCCGCCACCACGCCTGGCTAATTTTTTATATTTTTAGTAGAGATGGGGATGTCACTGTGTTAGCCTGGATGGTCTCGATCTCCTGACCGCGTGATCCGCCTGCCTCGGCCTCCCAAAGTGCTGGGATTACAGGCATGAACCACCGCGCCCGGCCCACACTCAGCTAATTTTTGTATCCCTCTATCCATCCATCAGTCTATTATGGGTTTTTGTTTGTTTGTTTGCTCGCTTTTTTTTTTTTGACACAGGGTCTGGCTCTGTCACCCAGGCTGGAGTGCAGTGGCACGATCTTGCAATCTTGGCTCACTGCAACCTCCTCTTCTGGGCTCAAGCCATCCTCCCACCTCAGCCTCCCAAGTAGCTGGGACTATAGGTATGCACCACCACACCCGGCTAATTTTTGTATTTTTTGTAGACATAAGGTTTCATCATGTTCCTCAGGCTGGTCTCCAGCTCCTGGACTCAAGCCATCCGCCCACCTCAGCCTCCCAAACTGCTGGGATTAGAAGTGTGAGGCACCACACTGGGCCCACGATGTTTTTTAGTGGACAAGTACATCTCTCCCTAAATACTTCAGCATGCATTTCATTAACTAGTGTTCAATATTTATTTAGTTTCCTTTCTGCTGAAGTAAAATTTATATACACTGAAATTTTCAAATCTTAAATTAGCATCCCCTGAGTTTGACAAACTGTATTATTAAACCAAAACTCATCAAGATATAGAAAACTGGCTGGGCCCAGTCGCTCACACCTGTAATCCCAGCACTTCGAGAGGCCAAGGCTGTTGGATCACGTGAGGCTAGGAGTTTGAGACCAGCCTGGCCAACATGGTGAAACTCAATCTCTACTAAAAATACAAAAATTAACTGGGCATGGTGGCGGGTGCCTGTTATCCCAGCAACTTGGGAGGCTGAGGCGGGAGAATCGCTTGAAACTGGGAGGCAGAGGTTGCAGTGGGTCAAGACTGCGCCATTGCACTCCAGCTTGGGCAACAAGAGCGAAACTCCTTCTCAAAAAAAAAAGGATATAGAAAATTGTTATTCACATGGAAAGTTCCCTCCTACCCCTTTCCAGTTAGTCCTTCCCCTACCATATAGAGGCAACCAGTGTTCTGATTTTTTCCCCCCACCATAGGTTATTTTGCATGATGTAGAACTTGATATATATGGAATCATATGGTATGTACTTTCAATGTAAGTCTTTCAATTAATATAATGTCTGAGACTCATCCATGTTGTGTAAATCAACAGTTCATTCTACTTTATTGTTAAGTAGTAGTACATTGATATGTATTATAGTTTGCCTATATATTCACCTATTGATGGGCACCTAAGCTGTTCCCTGTATTTGTCTATTATGAATACAGCTGCTATAAGCATTCCTATATAAAGTATGGGGATTTTTTTCCCGCAAAGTATTTTTTTAATTACAAAGTAATACAATTGGTGCTTACTTTATTTTTCAGGACTGAATTGTGGGACGTAAATTAATCCCAAGATACATAATAATTGTTTGAAACTTTTCATCATGGAAAAGTAATTTAAAAGTATATAATAATATAGAGACTATTTTGATGAACCCTGGTACCTAATATCCAGCTTCAACCATTACCCATTTCTGGCCACCATCTTTCTTTTCTTTTCTTTTTTTTTTTTTTTTTTGAGACAGAGTTTCACTCTTGTTGCCCAGGCTGGAGTGCAATGGTGCGATCTCGGCTCACTGCAACCTCTGCCCACTGGTTCAAGCAATTCTCCTGCTTTAGCCTCCCAAGTAGCTGGGATTACAGGCATGTGCCACCATGCCCAGCTAATTTTTGTATTTTTAGTAGAGACGAGGTTCCACCCTGTTGGCCAGGCTGGTCTCAAACTCCTGACCTCAAGTGATCCGCCCGCCTTGGCCTCCCAAAGTGCTAGGATTACAGGCATGAGCCACCATGCCTAGCCCTTTATTTATTTATTTTTAGAGACAAGGTCTCATTCTGTTGTCTAGGCTAGAGTGTATGATCATAGCTCCAGTGCAGCCTGCAGTTCTTGGGTTCAAGCAATCCTCCCACCTCAGCCTCCCAAATGCCTAGGACTACATGAGTATACCACCATGCCCAACGAATTTTTAAAATTTTTTGTAGAGATGGGTCTCACCATGTTGCCCAGGCTGGTCTTGAACTCCTGGCTTCAAGCAGTTCTCCCACCTCAGCCTCCCAAAGCACTGGGATTACAGGAATGAGCTACCCTACCCATGAATCATTTTTCATAAATGACTTACACACAGTATTAGTCAGGGTACTCCAGAGGGACAGTGTGGGGAAAAGCAAGAGAGATCAGATTGTTACTGTGTCTGTGTAGAAAGAAGTACACATAGGGGACTCCATTTTGTTCTGTACTAAGAAAAATTCTTCTGCCTTGAGATTCTGTTAATCTATGACCTTACCCCCAACCCCGTGCTCTCTGAAACATGTGCTGTGTCAACTCAGGGTTAAATGGATTTAGGGCTGTGCAAGATGTGCTTTTTTAAACAGATGCTTGAAGGCAGCATGCTCGTTAAGAGTCGTCACCACTCCCTAATATCAAGTACCCAGGGACATAAAAACTGCGGAAGGCCGCAGAGACCTCTGCCTAGGAAAGCCAGGTATTGTCCAAGGTTTCTCCCCATGTGATAGTCTGAAATATGGCCTCGTGGGAAGGGAAAGACCTGACCGTCCCCCAGCCCAACACCCGTAAAGGGTCTGTGCTGAGGAGGATTAGTATAAGAGGAAGGCATGCCTCTTGCAGTTGAGACAAGAGGAAGGCATCTGTCTCCTGCCCGTCCCTGGGCAATGGAATGTCTCGGTATAAAACCCATTGTACGTTCCATCTACTGAGACAGGGAAAAACCGCCTTAGGGCTGGAGGTGGGACATGCGGGCAGCAATACTGCTTTGTAAAGCATTGAGATGTTTATGTGTATGCGTATCAAAAAGCACAGCACTTGATTCTTTACCTTGTCTATGATGCAAAGACCTTTGTTCACGTTGTTTGTCTGCTGACCCTCCCCCCACTATTGTCTTGTGACCCTGACACATCCCCCTCTCAGAGAAACACCCATGAATGATCAATAAATACTAAGGGAACTCAGAAGCTGGCGGGATCCTCCATATGCTGAATGCTGGTTCCCTGGGTCCCCTTATTTCTTTCTCTATACTTTGTCTCTGTGTCTTTTTCTTTTCCAAGTCTCTCGTTCCACCTAACGAGAAACACCCACAGGTGTGGAGGGGCAACCCACCCCTTCAGGACAGAACCAATAGGAGATATATAGATAGATAGATAGATAGATAGAGAGAGAGATTTTATTAGGGGGAATTGGCTTACACAATCACAAAGGTGAAGTAGTCTCACTAACAGGGTGTCCACAAACTGGAGAACCAGAAAAGCTGGTGGCTTCATTCCAGTCCAAAAGCCTTAGAACTAGGAAAGACAAAAGTGTAGTCCCCAATCTGTGGCTGAAGGCCTGAGAATCCCCGAGAGGCTGCTGGTGCAAGTTCCAGAGTCCAAAACCCAAAGAACCTGGAGTATGATGTGCAAGGGCAGAAGAAAGATGGCATCCCACTCGAGAAGGGAGCAAGAGAAATAAAGCAGTATGAGCTGAGTATCCCCCTTCTTCTGCCTGCTTTGTCCTAGTTGGGCCAGCTGATTGGGTGGTGCCTGCCCACCTTCAGGGTGAGTCCTTCCCTCTCAGTCCACTGACTCACAAGTCAATCTCCTCTGGAAACACCCTCACAGACACACCTAGAAACAATGATTCAGCATCTAGGCATCTGTCAATCCAATCAATTTGATATCTAATATTAATTATCACACCCACTAACTCTGCCTTCAGATTATTTTAAAGCAAATCTCAAATATGTTATTTCTTTTTTTTTTTTTTTTGAGACGGAATTTCTCTTGTTGCCCAGGCTGGAGTACAATGGCGTGATCACAGCTCACTGCAACTTCCACCTCCTGGGTTCAAGCAATTCTCCTGCCCCAGCCTCCCAAGTAGCTGGGATTACAGATATGCACCATCACACCTGGCTGATTTTGTATTTTTTTAGTAGAGACGGGGATTCACCATGTTGGTCAGGCTGGTCTCAAACTCCTGACCTGAAGTGATCCAGCCACCTCAGCCTCCCAAAGTGCTGACATTACAAGCGTGAGCCATCATGCCCGACTCAGACATGTTCTTTCATCTGTAAATATATTTAGTATGTACTTTGAAAAAATAACTAAAAAATAACCACAGTACAATCATAAAACCTAAAAAATTAACAGTAAATCTTAATAACAAAAATCCAATAAGTACTCTAATTACCCCAGGTCTGTCCAGCTTATTTAAGCAGGGCTTAAATGAAATCCATACATTGTAACTGGTTAACAAAGTCACTAAAATTTTTTTTTTTTTTTTCTGAGACAGGATCTTGCTCTGTCACCCAGGCTGGAGTGCAGTGGTACAATCACGTCTCACTGCAGCCTCAAACTCCTGAGATCAAGCGATCCTCCCACCTCAGCCTCCCAAGTAGCTGAGACTACGGGCATGCACCACCATGCCCAGCTAATTTTTTTTTTAGATTTTGTAGAAACAGAGTCTCTCTAGGTTAACCAGTCTGGTCTCAAATTCCTGGCCTCAAGCTATCCTCTGGCTTTGTCCTCCCAAAGTGCTGGGATTACAGGCATGAACTGCCACACCCTGCCCAAATTTCTTGTAATCTAAAGGCAGAGCCAGCTTCAAGTTGTGTGACCAGTGCAGTTGCATACGGCACTATGCTAAGAAGGGTCCCATACTTGGAGTTTAATTTTCTGCTGTTGCTGTCTTGAAAGTCTATCTTTAATTTTGTGTTTTATCAGTGAAGTAGTACAAGAGAATAATAGAGCATGTGCCTAGGGCTTGGTGTCTCAGCTAACGTGCAGTCCCGCTTTCTGCTGCTTCCCCAGCTGCCTCCACAGGCTGAGTCTGCAGTTCCCTGACAATGGCCTATCTTTCCCCTCCCCTCCAATACTACTGCTGCCCTCCTCCTTCCCCCAAGCTGGCAGCACCATCATACATTCTGCAAGTGACTTGATGCCCACCCCAGATCCAAGTACAAAACACATCCAAGGGGGGTTACCTGTCCTCTGTGGGTTTGGCCAGGAGGACAGTGGAATGAAATGGTTTGTTAGACTTTCCTGCCCCCAGCCAGGGCACTGCATGTTGGTCCAGTGGCTGGCTGGAGGTGGAACTCAACAGCTGGTGGGCCATGTGGGTGCATCAAATCACCTATGGCCCCTGGATACCAGTGAGTGCTGCACTGGCTGAGTAAATGTCCTCACCTGACAAAACATGATGTTAAATAACAAATGAAAAAATACTATGAAAAGTGGAGAGACAGATTGCAGAATAAAGGAAAGTGCCTTATATTTTGGTATCTTTAATAGCACCTTTTTCTGTGTGTTTTTTTTTTTTTTTTTTGAGACAGAGTCTCGCTCTGTCACCGAGGCTGGAGAGTGCAGTGGCACGATCTCAGCTCACTGCAACCTCCGTCTCCTGGGTTCAAGCAATTCTTCTGCCTCAGCCTCCTGAGTAGCTGGGACTACAGGCGCCCACTACCACACCCAGCTAATTTTTGTATTTTTAGTAGAGATGGGGTTTCACCATATTGGTCAGGCTGTCTCGAACTCCTGACCTCATAACCTGCCTGCCTCAGCCTCCCAAAGTGCTGGGATTACAGGCATGAGCCACCGCGCCTGGCCTTCTACGTCTTTGAAAAAGGGACCTCACACTTTCATTTTACACTGAGCCCTGCAAATTATTTATGTAGCTAGTCCTGTCTATAGGTGGGGTTTTTTGTTGTTTTTTTGAGACAGAGTTTCACTCTGTCCCCAAGGCTGGAGTGCAGTGGTGCAATCTCGGCTCACTGAAACCTCCCCCTCCCAGGTTCAAGCGATTCTCCTCAGCCTCCCAAGTAGCTGGGACTACAGGCACCTGCCACCACACCTGGCTAATTTTGTATTTTTAGTAGAGATGGGGTTTCACCATGTTGGCCAGGCTTGTCTTGAACTCCTGACCTCAGGTGATCCACCCACCTCTGAAGGGGTGGGTTGCCCCTCCACACCTGTGGGTGTTTCTCGTAAGGTGGAACGAGAGACTTGGAAAAGAAAAAGACACAAAGTATAGAGAAAAAAATAAGGGGACCTGGGGAACCAGCGTTCAGCATATGGAGGATCCGCGCCGCCTCTGAGTTCCCTTAGTATTTATTGATCATTCGTGGGTGTTTCTCTGAGAGGGGGATGTGTCATGGTCACAAGACAATAGTGGGGAGAGGGTCAGCAGACAAACACGTGAACAAAGGTCTTTGCATCATAGACAAGGTAAAGAATCAAGTGCTGTGCTTTTAGATATGCATACACATAAACATCTCAATGCTTTACAGAACAGTATTGCTGCCTGCATGTCCCACCTCCAGCCCTAAGGCGTTTTCTTCCTATCTCAGTAGATGGAACGTACAATCGGGTTTTATACCGAGACATTCCATTGCCCAGGGACGGGCAGGAGACAAATGCCTTCCTCTTGTCTCAACTGCAAGAGGCATGCCTTCCTCTTATACTAATCCTCCTCAGCACAGACCCTTTACGGGTGTCGGGCTGGGGGATGTCAGGTCTTTCCCTTCCCACGAGGCCATATTTCAGACTATCACATGGGGAGAAACCTTGGACAATACCTGGCTTTCCTAGGCAGAGGTCCCTGCGGCCTTCCGCAGTTTTTGTGTCCCTGGGTACTTGAGATTAGGGAGTGGTGATGACTCTTAAGGAGCATGCTGCCTTCAAGCATTTGTTTAACAAAGCACATCTTGCACAGCCCTAAATCCATTTAACCCTGAGTTTGACACAGCACATGTTTCAGAGAGCACGGGGTTGGGGGTAAGGTCATAGATTAACAGAATCTCAAGGCAGAAGAATTTTTCTTAGTACAGAACAAAATGGAGTCTCCTATGTCTACTTCTTTCTACACAGACACAGTAACAATCTGATTTCTCTTGCTTTTCCCCACATTTCCCCCTTTTATTTTCAACAAAACCGCCATCATCATCATGGCCCGTTCTCGATGGTCGCTGTCTCTTCGGAGCTGTTGGGTACACCTGCAGGCTAACGACAGACAAAACAGGCACACAAGGATTAATATGAGATTTATAATCATAGTACTTCCGATGGTCTTAACCCAAGTGACAGGGTTAAGATTTGCGAGGCCATCAGCAACTCCTGCAATTGCCTCAGTTCCTGGCACCAAATTTAAATGGGCTTTTGATGCTTCGAAAATTTGTTCTTTTAATTTGGAAATGTCTAAAGTGAGATTATCTTCTCTTCCCTGTAGATGGCGTCTAACCATGTCCCAGTGATGCTCAGACTCATTATAAATTTGGGGTGTAATACAAAAATCTGACGTATTCCAGTCACACTGTAACTGGAAACGATGTTCTAAGCTCATGAGTCTGTCTCCCATCCAAATGACAGTTTGTCTAAGATCATTAATTTGATTTGCCAATTTTTGATCAATACTAGATTGTGAATTCCACAATCTTGTAGAATTCTTTTGCCAATCATTAACAAAGTTTACCGACTGAACAGAAGAGTGCAATGCAACTCCTGCCACAGCAGCCATAGCTGTGACTGCAATTAATCCCATAATCACTGCAATTAAAGTAAAAATGAATCTTTTGGATCTATTTAAAATGCCTTTTAATACTTCAGTCAAAATATGGATGGATGGCGAGGCCTCCCACGGTCAGTCCATGGACACAGGGCTCCACACGCCCTCTCTTGCTCTCACCAGCAGAATATGGTGCTGCCAATTAAAAGTTGAATCAATGCAAGTAAACAATCTACAATTTTCACAGGTTATAGTTTGGGAGTCTGGTTTAATAACTATATTTCCTACAACTAGCATATAAGGGGGCTTTACGCAACTTTGTAAAGGAACCGTTAGACTGGAATTTAGGTCGATAGTATAAAATGGCTTACGATCTCATTTCTAAAGTTTGATTTCCAGACCAAATTCTAATGTGGTGTGAGGCCACAGTAAGCCTCCATAATTCTGGATGTTCAGGACCAGAAACAGGACTTATTATTTCTGGTCTTGGGGTAGAGATTCCTTTTTCTCCCCATTCCCAAGGGTAGAAAGACTGTAATTTTTTATGCTTATGTTTGTCTAGACTTTCTGTTAAGTCGCTATCAACAGCTGGACTCACTTGTGCACTTGGAGACGACTGAGTTTGTCCTGAGCAATTGTGTTAGAATTGACCTCGAGGTGCCCAATCTATAATAGTTCCGAATTCATTGTTTTGTAATATCACCGCACTATTGGCCACACATTCTTCCCAAACTAAAACTTCTGTATTTGTTGATTCTTTGGAAATTTCCTTGGGGCAAGGTTTCCCTTTAGGTCTAAATTTTAATCATCTTTGATAAGAAAAGTCTTGTAAATAATTTACCCGTGGCCTGAGTGACATCCCGCTTACCATGTGATAAGTGAATCTACTGTTAGGACTGACAGTAGGTACTTCTACCAACCAATTTTGGACTGCAGGCATTAAACATCCTGGTGCTCTCCCTAGGCAAATAGGAGGATAACGATACCCAATGGAAATATTTATCATCATCCCTTCTTCCTCAGGTTTGGCAGGGCAGCGATCATCTGTGGGGCCAGGTACCCATACACTATCATTAACATATACTTCTATAGGATTATCCATCCATGTGACTGGTGTTACCATCTCTGTGGAGGCCCTTTTCTTTGCATCTCCGATGGGTTCATTGTAGAACTTCAAATGTCTAGGGGGTATCCAAACAGGAAGCTGATTTTCTCCTGGTGAAACACAAGCAAAACCTCTCCCCCACGTTATCACCTTCCCTATTTCCCATGTCTTATTTTTATTATCTTTCCACCAAATTAGTTTTCCTTCATGTGGGCTGTTCTTTTTACCAGTAAGATGTTGTTCTGCAGAAGTAGTAGTCTGATTTCTATAAATGTTTAAAAAATTTAAAGTATAGAGTGCTAGATTAAGTTGCATCTGAGGAGTGGTACACTCCTTACTGTCTCCCCCTTCTTTTTGTTTAACTAATTGAGTTTTGAGTGTTCTATTAGTTCTTTCAACTATGGCCTGTTCTTGGGAATTATAAGGAATTCCTGTTGTATGTGAAATTTTCCACTGACTTAAGAATTTTTGGAAAGCTTTACTACAATATCCTGGTCCATTGTCAGTTTTGATTTTTTCTGGAACTCCCATTACAGCAAAACAAGATAATAAATGTTTTTTAACATGGGAAGTACTTTCTCCTGTTTGGCAAGTTGCCCATATGAAATGTGAATAAGTATCAACTGTTACATGAACATATGATAATCTTCCAAATGAAGGTACATGTGTGACATCCATTTGCCGTAATGCATTAGGACACAGACCTCTGGGATTAACTCCTGCCTCTTGAGTGGGCAGGTGTAAGACTTGACACTGGGTGCAATGTTGTACAATATCTTTTGCCTGTTTCCATGTGACATCAAATTTGTTTTTTAATCCTGCTGCATTTACATGAGTCAAAGCAAGAAGTTCTTGTGCTTTTATGAATGCAGATGATACCAGTAAGTCAGCTTGTTCATTTGCTTTAGTCAAAGGCCCTGGTAAATTAGTGTGTGCTCAAATATGAGTAATATAAAATGGGAAATTTCTTTTTCTTACAGTTTGTTGTAATAAATTGAATAGCTGGTTTAACTGATCGTCCATGCTATATTTAATTAGAGCTGTCTCAACATCCCTTGTAGCCTGTACTACATATGCAGAATCTGATATAATATTGATAGGTTGGTCAAAATCTTGTAACACTGTAATGACTGCAACCAACTCTGCTCTTTGAGCTGATTGATACGGAGTTTTGATTACTCGTTCTTTTGGCCCTGTGTAAGCCGCTTTTCCATTGCTGGAACCATCAGTAAATACTGTTAGAGCATTTTCTAAAGGTTCACGTCTGGTAATTTTAGGCAGAATCCAAGTAGTCAATTTTAAGAACTGGAAGATTTTTGTTTTTGGGTAATGATTATCAATAATTCCCACAAAATTAGCAAGACCAATCTGCCATGCACCAGAATTGATAAAGGCTTGTCTAACTTGTTGCTTGTTGAAAGGAACAGTGATTTTATCTGGGTCATTTCCACACAATGTTATTATTCGTAATCTTCCCTGACCAATTAATGTAGCCATTTGATCCAAGTACAATGTAAAAGTCTTAATTGTACTGTGAGGAAGGAAGGACCACTCCACAAGATCTGTGTTTTGAACAATGATGCCTGTTAGAGAATATGCAGTAGCAAAAATCAAAATTTGGAGTGGGGCCAAGTGATCCTATTTACTTGTGCTGACCGAATTTTTTTCTTCAATTAATTTAATTTCTTTAGTTGCCTCTGGAGGTAACGTTCTTTCACTATTCAATTCCGAGTCCCCTCTTAAGAAACAGAACAAATTTGACATGGCATAAGTAGGAATGCCTAGAGTTGGCCAAATCCAATTAATATCTCCAAATCCAATTAGTATCTCCTAGCAACTTTTGAAACTCATTTAATGTTTTTAATGTGTCTTTTCTTATTTCTATTTTTTGTGGTTTAATTTTCCTTTCCTCTACCTGCATTCCCAAGTAATGGAAAGGAGGAGAGGTTTGAATCTTATCAGATGCTATTGTCAGTCCCGCGTTGGCAACCTCTGTCTGCAGAAATGTGTAACGGTCAATTAATTTGTCTCTCGTTTCTGCAGCACACAAAATATCAACCTAATGAACGATATAACAGTCTGAAAACTTGTCTCTAACTGGTTGCAGAGCTTCAGCTATGAAAGTCTGACAAATAGTTGAATTATTAAGCATTCCCTGAGGCAATACTTTCCACTGAAACCTGGTGGCTGGTTCTTTATTATTTAGGCTGGTATAGTAAAAGCAAATTTTTCAAAATCATGTTTTGCCAGAGGAATGGTAAAAAAGCAATCCTTCAGATCAATTATAATTAAAGGGGACCATGGCTGGAGAGGGCAACTGGGGTGGGAGAGCCCCCATGGGTTGAATTATGGCATTAATGGCTCTTAAGTCAGTTAGCATACGCCATCTGCCGGATTTTTTCTGAATTACAAACAGGAGAATTCCAAGGCGAAAATGAAGGCTCAATATGTCCTTTTTCTAATTGTTTCTTTGCTAATAAGTGTAAAGCCTCCAGTTTTTGTTTTGGAAGCGGCTACTGATTTACCATACAGTTTTTTTTTTCCCCAAGTTAATGGAATGGGTGTTGGAGGCTCTACAGTGACCGCTTCTAAAAAGGATGCCCTATTCCTTTTCTTTTTTGATTTTTTTCAGCCTCAATTGGGACTTTAATGCCATCTTCATTCTTTCCTAGTCCCTTTTTAGGGAGCTATCCCATTTTAGTCATGATTTTTTGATTCCTGGGGCTGTATAGGGAAGCTGGGATAGTAATCTCTGCATGCCATTCTTGTAACAAGTCTCGGCCCCATAAATTGATTGGAATAGAAGTGATCATAGGCTGAACCGTACTTTCTTGATTATGAGATCCTAGACAATGTAAAATCATGGCACTTTGATACACTTCTGAGGCGGTGCCTATGCCGATGATAGAAACATCAGCCTGGGTATCCACTAATCCTTCAAACTCTTTCCCTGAATAGTGACTGTACACACAGGTCTATCCTCTGAGACCTGATTAGCCCAATAAGTGGCTTTTCCTGCAGGGTTGGTACTTCCAAACGCTCCTGTTCTTTCCGTTTTGTTTTCCCCAATTTTAACATAAAGCAAAAGCAGTAATTGAGCAATTCTATCACCTGGATTGGCACTCCGGGGAACAGTGGAGCTGATCACTAACTGAATTCCCCCTTTATAATCTGAATAAATTACCCCAGTATGAATTTGGACTCCCTTCAAATTTAGACTTGATCTCCCTAAAATAAGGCCTACCCTCCCTTCTGGCAGCGGGCCATATACCCCTCTAGGAATCTTTTGTGGGGGCTCTCCAGGGAGTAAAGAGACCATTTGGGTGGAACATAAATCTACTGTGGCGCTGCCTGCTGTGGCGCGGGACAGCTGTTGGATTGTTGTAAGTGGCTGACTCCCTGAAGTGGTGGTATTTTCTGTAGGGGTTGTTGTCCTTGAAAACCCTGAGGAACAAACAGTTGAACTGGGAATGCCCCAGTTTGTTGGGGGGCCTGAGGCTGGCCCCTCTTCCTGTTTCCCGACAATGGTTGCCCATCTTTATCAAATTTAGAATGACATTGATTGGCCCAATGTTTTCCTTTTCCACATTTTGGACACAGGCCAGATGGCTTTTTATTTTTTGCTGTAATAGCTTGATTTATTATATTCTGTTTATTTAAGACTGGGCAACTCCTTTTCAGATGACCAATTTGACCACAATTATAACATTTTTTCCCAAATGTTCTAACTTGTCCTCCTAGAGTAAGCCCCCTCATTGCTTGAGCCATTAGCATTGCCTTATGCATAGCTCCTCCAATCCCATCACAAGCCTTCACATATTCTGTAATTACATCAACTCCTGCTGGAACTTTTCCTTTTAATGGCTTTACGGCCGACTGACATTCTGGATTTGCATTTTCATAGGCCATTAATTCTACAATAACTTTTCGGGCATTGTCATCTGTAATAGACTTTTGAGCAGCATCTTGTAATCTTGCCACAAAGTCAGGATATGGCTCTTTAGAGCCTTGTCTAATTGAATTAATAGGGAAAGCTGTTTCTGGGTCCTGAATTTTTCCCCAGGCCCTGAGGCAAATAGCCCTTACTTGTTCAATAGCCTCATTCTGCATCACTGATTGTTGGTTAATGGTGCTCCAATTTGGACCTGTTCCTAACAATTGGTCTGCGTCTATATTAACAGTGGGCTTAGTAGCCTGATTTTTTCGTACCTGTTCTTGTACTCCATCAATCCACCAGGTTTTAAACTGTAGATACTGAGAGGATGAAAGGGAAGATTTGGCCAAAATTTCCCAGTCATAAGGAGTAAGTCTATTTCCATGAGCAATGGAATCTAATAATGTTCTTATATAAGGGGAGTTGGATCCATATTGTTTAACTCCTTCCTTTATATCTTTTAACATTTTCATGGTGAAAGGTTCACATCTAGTCTCAGCTCGGGCAGGCACTCCTACTTGAGTCTCTTCCCCGGCCTGTACCAGTTGTAAAATTACCAGGAACCGCCATGCCTCAAGATCTCCCTGTTTTCTGGCTTCATCAATGACTGCATGCAGTGTACCACCTTGTCCACTATGTGATGCTGTAGGATTAAGTCTCACAGTGGGCGGCTGAGGATATGGCGCCCTGCCCTGTAGTGCTGGGGGCATTCCTGGATATCCGTACTGACTTTCTGGGGGTGGCCGATACTGAAGTTCAGCCGGCGGCCAGTATTGATAAGCTACTGGCGGTTGGGTCTTATTTTCTTTAACCTGCGTTTGAGGTTGTAATGTTACGGGCACCTGACCTGCTGGAAGAGGACTTGGCCCTTGTGGTTTAGACTCTGATGGCCCCACTAATTCTGGACCTTTTCCTTCTAATTTTAAGGTTTCAGGATATATCACCTCCTGTAATTGATTATAGTCAACATTTTGCATTGACTGATCCATTACCGGCTCTGCTACATATTCGCAGTGTAAACTTTCCATTTCTTTCTGGGATTTTCTCCCTGTCTTTTCATTACAATCTATTACACAGCTTCCAGGGGCATCAGAAACTGAAACGCTATCTTCTTCTGTTTGAAATGGTTCTAAAGCTGCTTTAATAATGGCCCAATCATTCCATACTGTAAGTGGAATGATATTACCCTTTCTACCTGCTTGTTTTAGTTCCTTGCCAATTCTTTTCCAATCCTTTAGATCTAAAGTTCCTTGTTCTGGAAACCATGGGCAAAATTGTTCTATTATTTGAAATAGCTTGATTAGATTTTTTGTAGATACTCTAACTCCTCCTCTTTTTAAAAGAGTTTTAATAAAGCTGAGATAAGAGGCATATTTACTTTTAGTTTTACTTTTAGTTTGCCCCATTATCACCCTAGCTTCTTCCGAGCGCACAAGCTTACCGTAAGGCTGACTGTAGACGTACTCGGGATCTCTTGTCGACTTGTCCTCAATGACCACGCTCGAGCGTACTTTCACCCTAGAGAAAAGCCTCCACGTTGGGCACCAGATGAAGGGGTGGGTTGCCCCTCCACACCTGTGGGTGTTTCTCGTAAGGTGGAACGAGAGACTTGGAAAAGAAAAAGACACAAAGTATAGAGAAAAAAATAAGGGGACCCGGGGAACCAGCGTTCAGCATATGGAGGATCCGCGCCGCCTCTGAGTTCCCTTAGTATTTATTGATCATTCATGGGTGTTTCTCTGAGAGGCGGATGTGTCATGGTCACAAGACAATAGTGGGGAGAAGGTCAGCAGACAAACACATGAACAAAGGTCTTTGCATCATAGACAAGGTAAAGAATCAAGTGCTGTGCTTTTTGATATGCATACACATAAACATCTCAATGCTTTACAAAGCAGTATTGCTGCCTGCATGTCCCACCTCCAGCCCTAAGGCGGTTTTTTCCTATCTCAGTAGATGGAACGTACAATCGGGTTTTATACCGAGACATTCCATTGCCCAGGGATGGGCAGGAGACAGATGCCTTCCTCTTGTCTCAACTGCAAGAGGCATGCCTTCCTCTTATACTAATCCTCCTCAGCACAGACCCTTTACGGGTGTCGGGCTGGGGGACGGTCAGGTCTTTCCCTTCCCAGGAGGCCATATTTCAGACTATCACATGGGGAGAAACCTTGGACAATACCTGGCTTTCCTAGGCAGAGGTCCCTGCGGCCTTCCGCAGTTTTTGTGTCCCTGGGTACTTGAGATTAGGGAGTGGTGATGACTCTTAAGGAGCATGCTGCCTTCAAGCATTTGTTTAACAAAGCACATCTTGCACAGCCCTAAATCCATTTAACCCTGAGTTTGACACAGCACATGTTTCAGAGAGCACGGGGTTGGGGGTAAGGTCATAGATTAACAGAATCTCAAGGCAGAAGAATTTTTCTTAGTACAGAACAAAATGAAGTCTCCTATGTCTACTTCTTTCTACACAGACACAGTAACAATCTGATCTCTCTTGCTTTTCCCCACAACCTCGGCCTCTCAGAGTGCTGGGATTACAGGCATGAGCCACCGCGCCCAGCCTCCCTTTTAAAGCACTTTCTGAAGTCAAGCCTGATTCAGGATTGCAAGCCTGCAGAGAACTATGGTGGTAAAGCCTAAAAAGATAGAATCCTTCCCACACCTGAGAAGGCAGTATTTTTAGGAGGAAACACCAGAATCACACTTAAGTCACTGCAAAGGCGTTCATGTTTATACATTTCTGAAACTGTCTTACTTGAACATTATGTGGCTTTTAGCACTGTCAAAATGCTTCCATAAACTTCTATGAGGTTACTGTTACGGATCTCTATCTTCTTTGACCTCATCTGCTCAGCCTCCTTCAATTGATTATTTTCCTCCATTCACCTATCCTTTAAATATTAGTATTTCCTGATTTTTTCTTTTTTCTTTTCTTTTCTTTTTTTTTTTTGAGATGGAGTCTCACTCTGTCACCCACTCTGGAGTGCAGTTGTGTGACCTCACCTCACTGCAACCTCCAACTCCCTGGTTTAAGTCATTCTCCTGCCACAGTCTCCTGAGTAGCTGGGATTATAGGCACCTGCCACTACACCCAGCTATCCTGATTCTTTTTGTGATGACTCACTCTAGGCACCATTTCTAGGGGTGGTAGACACAGAAACATACTATCCAGATCCCCCTTCAAGCAAGGGCTTGCTGCCTCACAGTGGGCAGCATGGGCAGCAGCATCCTCCAGCTATCAGTAGGGCCTGGCTCAGCTGCTGAGTACCTCCTCACTTGAGGTCATGACCTCTCTGGGGCAGCCCCCATGTGGTGACTGAGTAAGGTAGAAGTATAAAGAGGCTTCACATTTAGCCCAACACAGAACACTCCAACAAACAATAATTGTTCCACAGCTCCTGGCAGGGTTGACTGAAGTTTATTGATTGATTGATTGCAGTGGTGGGATCATAGCTCACTTCAGCCTCAAACTTCTGTGCTCAAGCAATCCTCCCACCTCGGCCTCCCAAAGTGCTGGCATTACAGGCATAAGCCACCACACACGGCCTGACTGAGGTTTAGTTGGGCCTATAACGTATGCAACTTCTTCCTCTGCCTAACACTGCTTTCTCCCCCTTCCCTTCACAAGACTTGATCTGTAACAAATATCTTGAACCCCAAAGTCAGTCTCAGTAACTGTTTCCAGAGAAGCCAGCTTGTGACAGTAGGTGACGTTATCCCACATATTCTGTCACCATAAGTTCATTACTACTAAAATATATCGTTGGCTGGGCATGGTGGCTCACGCTTGTGATCCCAGCACTTTGGAAGGCTGAGGTGGGCTGCTCGCTTGAGTCCAGTTCGAGACCTGCCGAGGCAACATGGTGAAACCCCATCTCCACTAAAAATACAAAAAATTAGCTGGCCATGGTGGCAAACACCTATACTCCCAGCTATTCATGGGGCTGAGGTGGGATGATCACTTGAGCCCTGGAGGTAGAGACTGCAGTGAACCCTGATCATCCACTGCACTTCAGCCTGGGAGACAAGGTGAGACCCTATCTCAAAAAACATTAAAACATAAAATAAATCATATTACAAACACTCTTCTGAACATGTTTAACTTCCCACTACACAGTTGTACCTTAATATCCCTATCAGCGTCTTGAACCCAGCCTTTTCAAAATTAACCCTTTCGGGCTGAGCGCAGCGGTTTATGCCTATAATCCCAGCACTTTGGGAGGCTGAGGCAGGTGGATCACCTGAGGTCAGGAGATTGAGACCAGCCTGACCAATATGGAGAAATCCCATCTCTACTAAAAATACAAAATTAGCTGGGTGTGGTGGCACATGCCTGTAATCCCAGCTACTCGGGAGGCTGAGGCAGCAGAATCACTTGAACCCAGGAGGCGGAAGTTGTGGTGAGCCAAGATCATGCCATTGTACTCCAGCCTGGGCAACAAGTCTCAAAAAAAAAAAAAAATTAACCCTTTCCCTGACAAACCTACTCCCTTCCTCTTATCTGTCAACTCTTGACAAATGATACCACCATTCACCAAGTCCTCATTGTCAATTTTTCCTTACCTCCTATATTACCTATTTCTATATTAACAAATTACTCCCCCAAACAGTTTAAAACAACACACATTTATGATCTAACAGTTTCTATGGGTTAGGAATTCAAGAGTGGTTTAGATGAGTGGAAATTGGAAGAGCAAGGAACACGTTCTGCCTTAGATCCTTGATCCAGAGAGCACAAAGATACCTTGATTTCAGCCTAGTGATACTGATTTTGAACTTACTGCCTCCAGAACTGTGAGAAAATATGTATCTGTGTTGTTACCAAGTCCATAGTAATTTCTTACAGCAACTACAGGAAACTAATATAGCAGGGAAATATGTACAAATGGGTGATGAAACTGTGAAGGGAAGCAACACACTGTTCTCAGAGGGACAGAGGCTGAAAAGGCCACCAAGTTTGGTTCAGTATTGCTCCATAAATGAATAAAAAGAGAATAGAGTGTAGCTGAACCTTTTGCCTATGATAAAAGCAAAAGCATGGATAAAGTCAGCAATAATTTATGGATGGTGTCAGAAGCTCTACTTTATGACACTGTATAATATAAATTCATTTAGAGGTCTCTCTCTGCAAAATTTCTCCCTATTCTAAGAGCATTTTGAGCACAATTTGTTTGTTATGGGAGTGTGTTACAAGGAACCCTGACAAGAAGGCCCTCCAGTAAAGAGTGAAATACAGCGAAAATCCCTAAGGTCCAGTTTCCTGCGTTTCTTCCACAGAACCAGTCAGGCCAAACGTAATTTTAAAGAACAATAAAACAAAATCTTTCTAAAATATTGGGAAGGGACTATAAATTCTGAGGTTCTGTGGAACAAAAAGGACTGCATTCCTTCAGGTGGATCTTGATTCCACCAGCTACCTAAACTCAGCTGTGCCTTGGATCTTGTAGAAGCCAGGACTATTTCTGAAAGATGTTTTGTTTTGCTTTTTTGTTGTTGTTGTTTGTTTGTTTTCAAACGGAGTCTCGCTCTGTCGCCCAGGCTGGAGTGCAGTGGTGCGATCTTGGCTCACTGCAACCTCCACTTCCCGGGTTCAAGCAATTTTCCTGCCTCAGCCTCCCGAATAGGTGGGACTACAGGCGCGCACCACCACACCCGGCTAATTTTTTTTTTTTTGTAGAGGCGGGGTTTCATCGTGTTACCCAGGCTGGTCCCAAACTCCTGACCTCGTGATCCGCCCGCCTCGGCATTCCACAGTGCCGGGATTACAGACGTGAGCCGCTGCACCCGGCCTCCTCTTTTTTTTTTTTTTTTTTTTTTTTGATATGGAGTTTTGCTCTTCTTGCCCAGGCTGGAGTGCAGTGGCGCGATCTTGGCTAAATGCAACCTCTGCCTCCCAGGTTCAAGCGATTCTCCTCCCTCAGCCTCCTGAGGAGCTGGGATTACAGGGGTGCGCCACCACGCCCAGCTAATTTTTGTATTTTTAGTAGAGAAGGGGTTTCACCATTTTGACCAGGCTGGGCTGGAACTCCTAACCTCAGGTGATCCGCCCACCTCGGCCTCCCAAAGTGCCGTGATTACAGGCATGAGCCGCCATGACTGGCCACCTAACATCATTCTTAAGACTGGTTCCAGGCCGGGCGCGGTGGCTCACGCCTGTAATCCTAGCACTTTGGGAGACCGAGTGGATCACCTGAGGTCAAGAGTTTGGGACCAGCCTGGACAACGTGGTGAAGCCCCATCTCTACTAAAAATACAAAAATTAGCCGAGCGTGGTGGCAGGCGCCTGTAATCCCAGCTACTCAGGAGGCTGAGGCAGGAGAATCAATCGTTTGAACCCAGAGGGCGGAGGTTGCAGTGAGCTGAGACCGCGCCACTTCACTCCAGCCTGAGTGAAAGAGCGAAACTCCGTCTTAAGAAAAAAAAAAAAAAAAAAGACTGGCTCCAACAGTTTTCATGACATTAGTCAGCCAACTTGTTAGACATTCCAAATATCTTCAACCAGCTACCTTACAAAACCTTTTTAGGGTGAGTTGCATACATAGAAAGCAGAACTCAGTCATTACATTTGTTTCCTAGTCATATACTGCAGCCTCCCACAGAATTCAAGAATTGCCTCTGGCCACTCCTTGTCATACGATGAAATATGTAGCATCATAGAAGGGCTCAACAGATTGAGCCCTTGGCCTCCCAGCGGGGCTCCACCGACCCCCTCAACTTCACTAGGCAGCAACTCCGAATTGTAGTTCTTAGGCGGGTACTTAATAGGAATTTTGGAAACTGAATGAGCTCGTGTTTAAAAAGCCTTTGGCATAATTCCCGGCACAGAGAAAGCGCTCAAAGAATGTTAATTATAATTAATGCAAAGCGCCAACGCGCACTGTTCGATTCGCACAGCCTGAGAAACGGTTCGGTTGTCATTACTTTCTTATAAATGGTGAAACTATTAATTTGTTTGGTTGAGGAAATGGGCCAACAGGGAAGGCAAAATGTGACTTGTTTTACCTGCGGGGCATTCGTCTTTGGGTCTCTTTATGAGAAGAGAGGACACCTTTCTCTTCAGTTCACATTCCCTGCAGCCGGAAGATTGCTCTAGAATACTTGGCAGTAAGAGAGGCAGAATGGGCCGGGCGCAGTGGCTCACGCCTGTAATCCCAACACTTTGGGAGGCCGAGGAGGGCGGATCACCTGAGGTCAGGAGTTCGAGACCAGCCTGACCAAGATGGAGAAACCCCGTCTCTACGAAAAATACAAAATTAGCCGGACGTGGTGGCACATGCCTGTAATCCCAGCTACTAGGGAGGCTGAGGCAGGAGAATCGCTTGAACCTGGGAGGCGGAGGTTACGGTGAGCCGAGATTGCGCCACTGCACTCCAGCCTGGGCAACAAGAGCGAAACTCCGTCTCAAAAAAAAAAAGAGGAGAGACAGAGACAGAATGACTCATAAACCAACTGTCTGACTGCCTTTTTGGCAGGCCCTCTGGGCCCGAGAACCCTCCAGCAGCCTCTGGATGAATTGCGCCAGAGGAAGTCAGCCGTCAGGGAAAACGAGATCTTTCGCCTCGCGATGATTACGTCATCAAGGAGGGCCAGGAACATCGAAGGATATTGGGGAGGAGATTTCCGGCCCCCATCCCCGCAGCGACCTTATAAGGTCTCTTCCCATGATTCTCTCTTTCTTTTCGCCATCTTTTGTCTTTTCGTGGAGCTGTCGCCATGAAGTAAGCACGACCCGTGGTTCCCAATCCGCTTACATCCTCGGGCAGAACGCCTCTCTGTCGTCCCTGGCATGGCTGTAGACACCCTCCCTGATGGACTTTCACTTTTTGTTGCAGGGTCGAGCTGTGCAGTTTTAGCGGGTACAAGATCTACCCCGGACACGGGAGGCGCTACGCCAGGACCGACGGGAAGGTAAAAAGCCGCGTCGGCTTCACCTACCTTCTTGTACTCCGAGGAGGAAAGGCTGGTTTAATTCGGTTCAGGCGGGTTTATTCTGCACATCACCACTGGCCTCTGGAAGTCTTCGTGGACGCTCTGTGGACTGGTCGTTAGGACCAGAAACCTCTAAGTGAACCAGTGTTGATTATTTATTGTGAGCCAGGTCGGACATCAGGAGGGGTTTATGTAACTGATGTCCCGGTGTAAGGGAAATAACTGAGGTACGGAGGTACCCCTTGGAATCCTGGGACGGACAAGAGCAGAATGCTTCCCAGAAGGACGCACCACCCTGTCCTTTGCTATGACCTTAGATTTGCTGCTCTCGAGAAAAGACTAAACGCAAGGACCTTCATAGTGTGACACAGTTACCTGCCAGTTATGTGACAGCCTTTTGGTCCTTGTGGGCCTTAGTTTTGTAAAATGATAAGCCAGAACTAGCATATTGATCGTCTAAGGATTCCAAGCTTACTCAGCCTCTTGTACTTTGTATAGTTAAATAGTAATTCCTTTGCATTTGTCACTCTAGGTTTTCCAGTTTCTTAATGCGAAATGCGAGTCGGCTTTCCTTTCCAAGAGGAATCCTCGGCAGATAAACTGGACTGTCCTCTACAGAAGGAAGCACAAAAAGGGACAGTCGGTAAGTGGAATACGCCTTGATGTTGGGGGCTATCTCTTAAGTTGTCTAAGCTCTCTGAACGTTGGTTTTCTGCTCTGTAAAATTAAATCAGACTGTATGCGAAAGAGCTCTTAAACTGTAAAGCGTCAGCGAAATGAAAAAGATATTATAAACTGTCTCTATGTATTTTAGGCTAGCAGCAATACCGAGTTGAAATTTTAAAGTCAGATAAATTACGTTAAGCACCTTTGCGTTATAGGGCAGGGTGGAAGGGCTTAGTTTTCCAGTGGGAGGAAATTGAGAAGTTACCATAATTTGGTTTTGATTGCAATATTTACAGGATTAGTCCTAACATAGCCAGTGGACCATGAACCAGTCCACCATACACTAGTTCATTCACTAGAAAAAACAGTGGTTTTTCTGGTCCTTGTTAAGTGTCCTTTTAGCTGGGTTATACATGAGAAAAAGTTTGAGTGCCATGGTAGGACTAGTATTCAGGAGGCTTGGGAATACTTACTGAACACCTTCTGGATGAAGGACTTTTCTAGGTATTGTGAGAAATAAATGCCATCAGACATAAAATATGTTGAAAGTTCAGAGGAAGGAGAAACTTAAAAGTGGATATGACACACCTATTAGGGTGACTATTCAGAAAAAAAAAACAGGAATTACAGGTGTTGGTGAGGATGGGGAGAAATTGGAACCTTTGTGCATTGCTAAATATGCAACAGCTGTGAAAAACCATTTGGTGTTTTCTCAAAAGTGTAAACATAAAAATTATCCCAGCAGTTCCACTTCTAAGTTATACCCTAAAACAGTTGAAAGCAGGGACTCTATAACTTGTACATCAGTGTCATAGCAAATCCGGGCTTGGTGGCAGTGGCTGTACTCTAGCTCCTCCGGAGGCCAAGGTGGGAGGATTGTTGGAGGCAACATAGGAGACCTTTAAAAAAAAAAAAGTGATTTAGATGGATAATGGTGATAGCTACACAGTGCTATGAATGTACATAAGGCCACTATACTTTTTTTTTTTTTGAGACAGGTTCTCTGTTGCTCAGGCTGGAGAGCAGTGGCAGGATCACAGCTCACTCCACCTCAACCTTATGGGCTCAAGTGATCCTCCCACCTCCGCCTACCCTGTGGTCCACAGGCACATGCCACCATGGCCCAGCTATTTTTTAAATATATTTTGAGGAGACAGAAATCTTTGCGATGTTGCCCAATTTCTCCTCAGATTCTTGGGCTCAAGTAATCCTCCTGCCTTGGCCACCCAAAGTACTGGCATTACAGGCGCGAGCCATCCTGCACAGCTAAATTATAATTTAAAAAGTTAAAATGAGGCTGGGCATGGTGGCTCACATGCCTGTAATCCCAGCACTTTGGGAGGCCGAGACGAGTGGATCACCAGGTCAGGAGTTCAAGAACAGCCTGGCCCACAGAGTGAAACCCCCTCTCTACTAAAAATACAAAAAAAAAATTAGCCGGACATGGTGGCAGGTGCCTGTAGTCCCAGCTACTTGGGAGGCTGAGGCAGGAGAATAGCTTGAACCCAGGAAGTGGGGGTTGCAGTGAGCTGGGATTGTGCCACTGCACTCCACCCTGGGTGACAGGGTGAGACTCCATTTAAAAAAAAAAAAAAAAAAAAGTTAAAATGGGCCTAGTGCAGTGCCTCACGCCTGTAATTCCAGCACTTTGGGAGGCCCAGGCAAGAGGATCCCTTGAGCTTGAGCCCAGGAGTTTGAAACCAACCTGGCAACATAGTAGTGAAGACCCCAGTTTCTACTTAAAAAGAAAACAGGCTGGGGATGGTGGCTCACGCCTGTAATTCTACCACTTGGGGAGGCCAAGGCTGACAGATTGCCTGAGCTCAGGAGTTAGAGACCAGCCTGGGCAACATGGTGGAACCCGTTTTCTACTAAAAATACAAAAATTAGCCGGGCGTGGTGGCGGTTACCTGTGATCCCAGCTACTCAGGAGGCTGAGGCAGAATTGCTTGAACCCCGGAGGTGTAGGCAGAGGTTGCAGTGAGCCAAGATCATGCCACTGCACTACAGCCTGGGCAACAGAGCAAGGCTGAGTCTTAAAAAAAAAAAAAAAAAAAAAAAAAAAAAGAAAAACCAAAAGGTTAAAATTGTCAACTTTACATTTTTACCACAATAAAAAAAAATGTTTAAGTGTTCGTTTGAGACAAGAATATTAAACAGGTAAATACTGCCATTTACTGTAGAAAAATGCCATTTTACTGTAGAAACAATAAGATTTCATCTTTCTAAAAAGTTTAAAATTAGGATGTCTGTAAACCACCAATGTGCCTTATTTTCGTTAAAAGTTTTTAAGGTAATTTTGCATGTCAGTGCCTTAATAAACAACTTTTCGAATATACTTTGTTCTTGACTTAAAGGTGCACTGCAAGATCTTTTTCTCATAAACACTGTAGATTTCCAGTAATCTACAGAAAGTGTTAGATTCCACAATACCTTCTCAGACAAATCCTACCTGACATTTGGTGGCTCTCCTGTCAAATCATTGTCTTAATTTATTTCTCCTAGTGACAGTCCTTTGAGTTAAAAAAGCTGAATATGATAATTTTTTTCAATAAGTAAATTATTAAAAGTATAAACAGTCTTCATTTATACTACTATGCAGTTCATGGAATAACCATTTTCCTTAGAGTTCAATTTTTTGTGTGTCTTTTTAAGGTAGTAAAAAAATGGCTAGGATTTGTAATAGAGGGCTTAATCCATAAGTGGAAAACATGTTTTATTTCAAATATATGAATTATTTTTTGTTAAATATGAATCTTAAAATACTTCATTTGCCCTGTCTTAAAAGACTTAATTTTTCCTCCCTCTAAATTCTTGAAGGAAGGTTCCTAAGTGTGCCCCTCATCTTTGTTTTGCAGGAAGAAATTCAAAAGAAAAGAACCCGCCGAGCAGTCAAATTCCAGAGGGCCATTACTGGTGCATCTCTTGCTGATATAATGGCCAAGAGGAATCAGAAACCTGAAGTTAGAAAGGCTCAACGAGAACAAGCTATCAGGTGAGGAATGCTTTCATTATGAGCATTTTACCTATTGGGATGGATTTTAGGTTTGGGTCTTCAGTAATTAAAGTTACCATATAGTCTAATATATGTTAAGCTGATTTGGTGGTTAATGAAAATTATTGACAAATTCTTTGGATTTAGCCTACAAATAAATGGAGGTGGGGAAGGAAGGAATATGGTCATTGTACTTGTCCAGTACAGTCTAACCCTAATAATAAGTTGTACCACTAAGGAGTAAAGTGCTTTTGCCTTAAGTTACTTTTACCCCACAGGGCTGCTAAGGAAGCAAAAAAGGCTAAGCAAGCATCTAAAAAGACTGCAATGGCTGCTGCTAAGGTAATTATGGGGTTTCTTTACTTTCTTGAACAATACAACAGGAAAATTTTCTTTGAGACGGAGTCTTGCTCTGTTGCCCAGGATGGGGTGCAGTGGCGTGATCTGATCTCGGCTCACTGCAACCTCTGCCTCCCGGGTTCAAGTGATACTCCTGCCTCAGCCTCCGGAGTAGCTGGGAGTACAGGTGCACGCCATCACGCCCGGCTAATTTTTTTTTTTTTTTTTTTTAAAGTAGAGACAGGGTTTCACCATGTCGGACAGGCTGGTCTTGAACTCTTGACCTCAGGTGATCTGCCCACCTCAGCCTCCCAAAGTGCTGGGATTACAAGTGTGAGCCACTGAGCCCGGCTGGAAAATTTATTTTCAGTCTAAATTGTGATAAATGAAAGTTTCTCAGTTTTAAGGTATTGAATGCAAGGCTCAATTGGAAGTGATGTTTGTAACCAATTACTTGGCCAGTGGTTCAGGTCTCCAGAGAGGTGGTCCTCTCCATAAGCCAAAGCATGTGTTACTGTTAGGAACTGGGAAAAATAAAGGTTGGCTTTTTTTGTTTGTTTGTTTTTTTTCCCCCTTCAACACAGGGCCTCACTCTGTAGCCCAGCTGGAGTGCAGTGGCACAATCACGGCTTGCTGCAGCCTCAACCTCCTGGGCTCAAGTGATCCTCCTGACTCAGGCCCCTAAGTAGCTGGGACTACAGGCAAGCACTACCACACCCAGCTAATAGGTATTTTAATTGAGATGGTTTCGCCATGTTGCCCAGGCTGGCCTCAAACTCCTGAGCTCAAGGGATCCACCTGCTTTAGCGCCCCGAAGTGTTGGGATGAGCCCCTGCACCATGCCTGGTTTTGAAAGTTACTATGGTTATCTACATTGATAACATTGAGAAAAGCTGAGTAAACACTGTACTGTTACTGAGATATTTTCTGTGAGTTTCTGTTAGGATGCATTTCAGGATCCTACACTGCACTTGGTTGTGTCTCATTTCCTCCAGTCTGTGATGGTATCTTAGTCTTTGTCTTTCATTGTAAAGATGGGCTTTAAATATTTAAGGGTAGTCACATTAAAAGATTGGCATTAGGAATGCAGTTAAATTACTAAGAAAGTGATCTAAGCTACATAAACAATCTGGATGTGAGAGATGGGTAATAATAGGGTAACAAAAGTTTTGTGGAGTAATATCACGTTATCTTTTTACAGGCACCTACAAAGGCAGCACCTAAGCAAAAGATTGTGAAGCCTGTGAAAGTTTCAGCTCCCCGAGTTGGTGGAAAACGCTAAACTGGCAGATTAGATTTTTAAATAAAGATTGGATTATAACTCTAGGTTGTGCTGGATTTTTTTTTCTTGTAACAGGCATGTTGGACTTTACACGGTCATAGGTGACCTAATAAAGAATGTAAGACGTAGGTATTTTATGAAAAAGTCTATTGCTCAGGAATAATGCATCCTATAAAGTTAACTTCTTTGTTGGAGAGAGGTTAAGCAAAATAATGTAAGATGGGTAAGGTCAGATGCTATCTTGGCTTGGCTGGGGTGTATAGGGCACATTACAAAAACTTAATTGCCTTAACTTTTTGGTTACATTGCTGTAAGTATTAGGATGTTGCTGGTGCAGTGGCTTATGCCTGTAATCCCAGCATTTGTAAGACCAAAGCCAGGTGATCACTTGAGCTCAGGAGTTCAAGACCAGCCTGAGTGACATGGCGAAACCCCATCTCTACAAAAACATTCAAAAGTGAGCCAGGCATGGTGGAGAGTGTATATAGTCCCAGCTGGGAAGCTGGGAGTGTGGAAGGTGGAAGGATCGCTTGAGCCAGGGAGGTCAAGGCTGCAGTGAGCTGAAATCGTGCCACTGCACTCTAGCCTGGGTGACAGCAAGACCCTGTATCAAAAAACAAAAGTACTTTTTAAATGATTTTCTTCTTAAATTACCTTTTCCCATGATAGGCAAATGTAGTTTATATTGGTTTGCTTGTAGTCATTGGTATCTCGCCTACCATTTGCTAATAGCTGAGTTGAAGGTGCTAAAAACTCTCAGCTGTATTAATCTACTCTTGCTTTCAGAAAGTAATGTCTAAATGAAAAGCACTACTGCTTGAATAAAGAGTATCCTTAGCTAAATTCCCAGAGTAGTTTGTTGAGCTGGGGGCATGCCAGAGCTGTGTTAAATTACAAAAATGTCTGAATAAACTGATACTCAAGAGATTTTGAGATAGAGTCTCTCTTGTTGCCCAGGCTGGAGTGCAATGGCACAATCTCAGCTCACCGCAACCTCTGCCTCCTGGGTTCAAGCGATTCTCCTGCCTCAGCCTCCCAAGTAGCTGGGATTACAGGCATGTGCCACCATGCCTGGCTAATTTTGTATTTTTAGTAGAGGCATGGTTTCTTCATGGGCAGGCTGGTCTCGAACTCCCGACCTCAGGTGATCTGCCTGCCTTAGCCTCCCAAAGTGCTGGGATTACAGGCGTGCACCACCACGCCCAGCCTGAGATTTATATATTTAAGATGTGATAAAATAGTAGTAATCAAAACTTACATGTGAAGAATAGGCTTCTACTTCTACAGAAAGGTCATTTTTACCTGCCAACCTGTGCCAAGTTGCAAGGATGCAACTGGACAAATCAGAGTCCTCTTTAGGGAAACATGATTTTATACAGAATACTAGGTGAGGGTATATAGTCAATGTCAACATTTTCCTCCATCACTATCCTATCCAAGGTGATAGAATTTTTTTTTTTCTAGTGCATGTTACATTCAGACGTCCAAGTGTTATAGGTAAAATGAGTAAGTCCTTTTGAGAACCTGAAAATGTAAACTAAAATCAATATAAGAAATATGTAGGCCGGGCGCGGTGGCTCACGCCTGTAATCCCAGCACTTTGGGAGGCCGAGGTGGGCGGATCACGAGGTCAGGAGATCGAGACCATCCTGGCTAACACGGTGAAACCCCGTCTCTACTAAATACAAAAAATTAGCCGGGCGTGGTGGCGGGCGCCTGTAGTCCCAGCTACTTGGGAGGCTGAGGCAGGAGAATGGTGTGAACCCCGGGGGACGGAGCCTGCAGTGAGCCGAGATCGCGCCGCTGCACTCCAACTGGGCGACAGCGAGACTCTGTCTCAAAAAAAAAAAAAAATATGTAAAATACAGGCTTTTGCTCATAAAAACAAAATGTTAAGATTTTGCACTGGGAAGAGTCATTTTTTGTAATAATGTTTTATTTAGGGAATTACTGGGAAAATAAAGTCATTATACCCAACTTGAATGTAAAGCTATGCTTGCTAATTTTTGGAGAATAAAATGTCTGGGCTAAATGTTGGCTTTTAATAAAGTGGAGCTGCCGATTGTCATTACCCTTGGGTCTTAGGTAACCTGGGACCCAGAAGAAGCTAGAAATAAACACTACCTGTTCTCACTACAGCAAGTTTAGCTTTACTCAGGAAGACAATTTGACCACTGGGAAAGCATTTTATTAAAACGTTTGTTTCTATTGGCCCAAAGGATAATGCATGCATCAGTAGGCTTCTCAGTGCTTACAGGTGGTGTTTTGGCAAAAACTGAGTGGAGGGATTTTTTTTAACTCTTCTACAACCTAGCTGTATTGTTTGCAGATTTGAATGTATTCACTTAATATATTAAATGTTTAATATTAAATATCGATTAACTTAAAATGTTTAGTTTTTTTATTTTTTTGAGACGGAGTCTCCCTCTGTCACCCAGGCTGGAATGCAGTGGCACAATCTCGGCTCGCTACAACCTCTGCTTCCCGGGTTCAAGCGATTCTCCTGCCTCAGCCTCCCCAGTAGCTGGGACTTCAGGCCCAGTAGAGACAGGGTTTCACCATGTTAGCCAGGATGGTCTCCATCTCCTGACCTCGTGATTTGCCCGCCTCGGCCTCCCAAAGTGCTGGGATTACAGGCGTGAGTCACCGCGCCCGGCCAAAATATTTAAAGACAGTATGACAGGAGAGTGGGGTTGGCCTGACACGTAGACCAGCCTCCTGGGTTCGCAGAGGGTGCATTTGGTCTTCTGCTCTCACTGCCCCACCCCATGGGGGAAAGAGGTGCATCTCCATTTTTAAATTCCTCCTTTGAGCTATAGTGGCAAACTCAGCAACTAAGTAGATCCCAAGCCTGGTAGTTTCTTTTTTCTTCTGGGCCTTGAGAGCTCATGTCCCCGCACCTGGAATCTTTCAAGGATGTCCGGGCCATCCGGGAATTACTGCGTGTGCACACACACAAAAACACGCCCCTAACACCAGAGGCTGGCTGTATGATTCTGTTTTCGAGCCTACTGTATTCACCTGTCTGCCCGTCAGCTACTTCTAGTAGCGTCAAAGGGCCTCACCCAGAGACTACAGACCCCCCGGTGGAGAAGTGTACTAGGCCGTGTCTGCAGCTGGAGCCCTCGGCCTGAAATGTTCTGGCTTTAGCAAAGCGGCGACAGTTTCCAACCCCAGTCCCCGAGGAGGGATGTCAGCCCTGGGCTCCTGTGAGCGCTGCAGATTCGTCCCAGGAAAGGGTGACGGGGGTCGCTGCTCCGGGATTACCAGCTAAATACCCGTATTACCATCCTCAGCACGCACTGGGAGACGCAGCTCAAGTCCGCTCCCCTTCTTGCACCCTCATATATATTTGGTGCAAAATGGAGAACCTTTTCCCCTACGTTTGTGTAAAAATATATGTAAATAAAGCTTTAAAATAGTGTTACCGACCCCTTTTTCCACTCGCAGTAAGATTGACTATATATGCTGATAATTCCAGAAAAATCTCGACTCTTCCTTGAGTAGTCTGGAGCTAGCAGGTGCAAGTTTAGAAACAATAACTCATCACTGAGGGAGGCACTGAAAATTTTGTAACTGTTAACTGGAATCTAAATTTCCATGTGAATGGGCTGTCTCTGGTCCCGTGTCAAGAGACTAATTTTTCCAGAAGCCTGAAAATATGCTTTTATGATGTCGGGAGTCTCAAACGTAAAAACGGACTCCTAACCCTCTGGATGTTTCGGATGAACTCTCAACTGTCCACCAGCTCCCCCTACACGTGGCTCCTCAGAAAGCGTGGAAAACGGAAAAATGAAAAGAGAAACTGCCAGGACTTAAGATGTCTGCTTAAAGACCCCCTCGAACTGCAGTGAAGGGTCTACCCGCTTCCAAAATGTCCACCCGCAGTCCTGACGTCACCGGATCGGCTCCATCAAGCCAGAAAACGAGAGTGCGCTCCAATCAGGGCTCAGTCCCCGCCCTTGGCTTGCGTCACTTCCGGTGGTGCAGCAGCCATTTTGTCAGTCGCCAGCGGATCCCGCGCGCTGGAGAAGTGCAGTTCCCCCTCGTTACCAACTCGCCCGTTTTTCCTTCGGACTAAGGGAGCCGTCGAAGAGCGCTCGCCAAAGTCGCAGCCGTTTCTCCCTACGGTGTCGCCGCTCCTCCTGCAGCCGCCCGTAGGTAGTGGGCCGTTTTCCTCACCTGTCCCTGACAGGCGCCCTCAGGGAGCCGCGGTCCGCGATGTCAAGCGAGGAAAGCTACCGGGCCATCCTGCGTTACCTGACGAACGAGCGCGAGCCGTACGCGCCGGGCACCGAGGGCAATGTCAAGCGTAAAATCCGAAAAGCTGCCGCCTGCTACGTCGTGCGCGGCGGGACTCTGTATTACCAGCGGCGGCAGCGGCACCGCAAGACCTTCGCGGAGCTGGAGGTGGTGCTGCAGCCGGAGCGACGCCGGGACCTCATCGAGGCGGCGCACCTGGGTCCCGGCGGCACTCACCACACCCGGCATCAGACCTGGCACTACCTGTCGAAGACGTACTGGTGGCGAGGTGAGACCTGGCCCGCGGCGAGGGGGCGGGCTGGCGACTCGTTGCCTGGGCAAGGCTCGCTGGCGAGGCCTATTTGCGCACCCACGAGTCGGAGGGTCTCGGACGCCTCTGGGCGGCGGAGCTGCTGCCAGGCGGAGCCGAGAGGGTGGGGGACGCGAAAGGAGCCGCACTTCCCACAGGAAGGAGGCCGGCGAAGCTGGGGGCGGGCCCTGGCCCTGGGTGGGACCAAGGGGGCTTCCCCGGAGGCCGGGCCAGCCGCGGGGAGGGGCCGGACGCCTGGGCTGCGCCAGGTCCGCCTCCTTGGGCGGTCCCTTGAGGCTGAGGCCCCGGCCCTCTGGAGGTGGCGTTTGGCTCGCGGCAGTGGAGGCTGCGGGGTGCACGTTTTCGACTGTGCTGACGTTTGGAGGGAGGGACGAGTCACCCGAAGCCGGGTCTCCCGTTTCTTTAGTGCTGCGCTTGGGTTTTGGCGAGCGAGTATGAGCTGCTCTGGACACATTCGCTAGTGTTCCTCAAATTTTGCCGCTGCTGCGTAAATAAGGAATAATACAATTATTTGCAGAAGTGATAAGGAGTGATTGAGAAATCGCCTTGAGCGTTTTTTTTTTTTTTTAAGAACAAGAAGTAAATGTAAAACAGATCAGTTACTGCTTTTGTTGTTTGGTTTTGCGGGGGCGGGGTGTTTGAGTAGACACGGGTCTCGCCTCGTTCCCCAAGCTGGTCTCCATCTGGCCTCAAGCCATCCTCCCGCCTCGGCCTCCCTAAGTGTTGGGATTTCAGGGATGAGCCACGGCACCCAGCATGATATTCGTAACTCTGAATGTTTTAATAATCTTTCCCCTAATGATGTGAAAAACGCGTTTGGGAACTGTGTAGCATTGTATATACGCAGAAAAGGTACGATTACTGTGACTTTTTGATTGTCAAAAAATACAGCTCTGAAGTTACTTGACTCCTTGGGAACCAGTTGTAGGGGAGGAGAGCAAGTGTCCTTGGCTTCTTAACCATCTTCACTCTCCACAGTTAATGAATATTCAAACTGTCAGAATTAGTTAATAGTTTATAGTCCCATTTAAGAAAGTTTGTTAGGAACAGTGCTGTCACTCTCCATATGGCTACAGAAAAGTTATTTCATTCAAGTTTTGGTTACTTCGTCTGTGAATAATGAAATTACTGAATAGTTTCTAAAGTTCCTCTCGGTTTATAAACATCATCAAGTTTATTCGTTTACGAACTATTGGATAGTCAAACTCTTCCATTTATTTTCCACTTTAAACCAATATCTGAATTAAATTCCTATAAGGACAGACAAATGCAAAAATTAAATTATGAGGTAATGAAGTAATCAGTGCATTTTGTTTGGATGGGTTTGGGTAGACATTAGTTTGTTGAACAAATGTCTCAGATTTAATACTTCAGGATTTGTTAAAGATGATAATTGTAACTATAGGTAACATTGATCAAGCTTGTATATGCAGGATGTAGTCGTTAGCCCTTGACATTTATTTAACCTTCATAAAACCTTAATACTTATCTCCCTTTTTTGGAGACCGAGTGTAGGGGGTCTTGCTTGGTGCAGTGACACGATCACAGCTCACTGTAGCCTCGACCTCCTAGGCTCAGATGATCCTCCCTTTTCAGCCTCTATCTGTTTTACAGATGAAAAAACTGAAAGCACTAGGATATTAAATAACACAACAAAAGTCACACAGCTGACGTTTGTGATCTCACACTTTTCTTAACCCAGTGTTATGTGGTATTTTGTGTTCAGAATTTTCCTTTTTCTAAGTTCATTATCTGTGAGTGATTATAATCCAGTTGTTTTTTTTTTAATTTTTAGTGTGCAGTGTCTTAAAAGGCAAAAACCTGAGACGATGTTTATTTATTTATTTATTTATTTTATTTATTTATTGAGACAGAGTCACTCTGTTGCCCAGGCTGGAGTGCAGTGGCGCGATATCGGCTCACTGCAGCCTTCGCCTCCCGGGTTCAAGCGATTCTGGTGCCTCAGTCTCCAGAGTAGCTGGAATTACACCATGCCCAGCTAATTTTTCTATTTTTAGTAGCGACGGGGTTTCACCATGTTGGCCAGGCTGGGCTCGAACTCCTGAGCTCAGGTGATCTGCTCACCTCGACCTCCCAAAGTGCTGGGATTACAGGTGTAAGCCACAGTGCCCGGCCAATACAACCTCTTTTGGTCTCTAAATCTACACTCATATAAATGCTTTTTTGATAAAGTTATATTTAACTCGAACCCATTGTTCCTTTCTTTCTTTTCTTCTCTTTTTTTCTTTGAGACAGAGTCTTGTTCTGTCACCCAGGCGCGTGCCTCCACACCTAGCTAATTTTTGTGTTTTGCTCTGTTGGCCAGGCTTGTCTCGAACTTCTTACCTCAAATGATCCGTCCACCTCAGCCTCCCAAAGTGCGTGAGCCACGCCCCAAGCCCCATTGTTTATGTTCTGCAAAAAAAAAAAAGTCTCTGTGAATCCATAAATTTGACAAATTCCTAGGTTAAACAGGTTTCTTCACCGTAGAAGTCAGAGGTTCTAATAATGTCAATTGCATATAGCTAAAATTTTTCTGAATTTATGACTTCAGTGTATACTTTTATAATCAGTGTGGGACATAATACAATTTGGAAAATATTGCTTGAATACTATTTGAAGATTGAAAGTATAAGGAACTTGGTGGCCAGGCAAGGTGGCTCATGCCCGTCATCCCAGCACTTCCGGGGGCCAAGGCGGGCAGATCACTTGAGGTCAAGAGTTTGAGACCAGCCTGGCAAAAATAGTGAAACCCCATCTCTACTAAAAATACAAAAAATTAGCCGGGTGTTGTGGCGGGCGCCTGTAATCCCAGCTACTCGGGAGGCTGAGGTGGGAGTATCACTTGAACCCAGGAGACGGAGGTTGCAGTGAGCCGAGATCCCACCACTGCACTCCAGCCTGGGCAACAGAGAGAGACTCCATTTCAAAAAAAAAAAAAAAAGTTTAAGGAGCTTTGTATAATTCGACATTTTAAAACACTTTTCAGGAATATTCTCTATACCGCTATCATTTTACCTCATAACCTTTTCATTTGTACTTATTTGAAGATTTGGGGGTAACTTTCTGCCCTAGGAATGGACAGGCGTGCTCTTGTGTAAGTAGAATAATATACCAAAAATCCCATGACTTCTGGAGGCCTAGCTCTGCCATTTTACTAGATGTGACTTTGGACAAGCTACATACCTCTTAGGGCTTTATTTTCCTTTTGTATAGAATGGGAATTAATTGTTCTCTTACAAGGATGATAGTGGGATGTGTGTACATATACATAAAGCCTTGTCCCTGCCTCCTCACCCCTACCCTAGCATGCTGGGAGCTGGAAGTTGAAATTCAAAATCTTTTGTGAGTGGCTTGTATATAATCAACTTTTGTTAGATTGTGTATGCTATTTCACACAACCCTAAAATCTCATAACTTTCAAAAACAAAAGATTTATTTTAAACTTTCATTACAAGTTTTGTAGTAGTCCTGTTCCAGGCTACAGATTGGTTTCAGCTTTTTTCATCTGAAATTCAGGTTTAAGAACAACATCCCTCTGGGACATTGCTGTTCTTTGTGAGAGGGGACAAAGATCAGAGAACTGGTGCAAAATACTCAGTACCTCTTAAGGTTCTGTTCAGATACGGTACACATCACATGTGTGCAAATCAAATCACACGGTCAAGCCTAATGTCACTGGGGTGGAGAAGTATTAGCTTGAGCCATATTAAATTGTTAATTTGTTTGGTTTTGTTTTGAGACAGAGTCTTGCTCTGTTGCCCAGGCTGGAGTGCAGTGGCACAATCTCAGCTCACTGCAACCTCCGCCTCCCGGGTTATAAGTGAGTCTCCTGCCTCAGCCTCCAGAGTAGCTGGGATTACAGGCGTGCGCCATCATGCCCTAAATTGTTAATTTGTGTAGGTCAAAAACAGGTGAATATTGGCAGTTTCATATAGTTCCTCTTGCGTGAAAACATTGCAACTCACATGAAAATGGGTGGAGCTATATAGTCATCTTATGATTAGAGAAACAAATAACTGGGAATAAATAAATAAATTACCTCAGCAGGAGAACATCATTTATAACTTTATATTTTTTGAGAAAAAAGTATATTTTACATTCTAATAAACTCTACATATTTTATGGGATATGAATGTCTGCACATATGTACTGAAACATGTTAATGTGCACAGACTAAATAATATATTCTGTTTTCAGTTAACAGTATTAAATTTGACTTGTCAATATTTTCATTGTAGGTATATTGAAGCAAGTCAAAGATTACATTAAACAGTGTAGCAAATGCCAGGAGAAACTAGATCGATCCCGTCCAATATCAGATGTTTCAGAAATGTTGGAAGAATTGGGACTAGACCTTGAATCTGGAGAAGAAAGTAATGAATCGGAAGATGACCTGAGCAACTTTACTTCATCTCCAACTACAGCATCCAAGCCTGCAAAAAAGAAGCCAGTATCCAAACATGAACTTGTGTTTGTAAGTGGTACTCTCCAGTCAGCTTTAAGATTTGTAACTAGTGTACTAGTATTTGCAGCCTTGGTGACTTATTTTTCTCAAACCACTAAGACTGCTTATTGAATAAGACAAAATGGCAATGTACCGTGTTGTTATATAAGCTGAACTGCCTCTTCATTTATCATAAATGTTCCTGTTATTTTTTCAGAATGAACTTATTAATAATTACCTGTTGGTTTGTTGTTAATTATCCTCCCTCCCTTCTTTTGTGATGATATATTGGTACAAGTAGACAGATTTACATTTCTGGAAGCAGTCTCTGAGTTTACGCCCCAAGGTAAAATTAATCTGGCCAGGTCTTTGTTTTTCACCTGCATCAGTTTCATACATCATCATATTTCTGATTAGTAAGAAGAGGCAGCCAGATACAGATTTTCATTAGGTGAGGTAGAATGAACATGGCAGAAAATAGGATAGGACAACATATCTTTTTATTTAAATACATAGGTAACAAAGAAAATATCAAATTATTCATACCTGGTAAAAGGTAATATGTAATGTGTCTTGTTTTAAAGCTTGTTAAGGGTAAAAAATACAGGTAATATATTACTCCTGCTCTCAAACTTATTTTGACAGGTTGACACCAAAGGAGTGGTAAAACGTTCTTCTCCAAAACATTGTCAGGCTGTCTTAAAACAGCTGAACGAACAGAGACTTTCCAACCAGTTCTGTGATGTTACTTTGTTAATTGAAGGAGAAGAGTACAAAGCTCATAAATCTGTTTTGTCAGCAAATAGCGAGTATTTTCGAGATCTTTTTATTGAGAAAGGAGCTGTTTCCAGTCATGAGGCTGTGGTGGATCTTTCTGGTAAGGGTTTTCTATTACTCTTGCTTTTTGTTTGTAATGACATTCTAGAAGAGGGGGATATGTGTGTCTTCCACACACGGACTTTATGCCAAAGTAAGAGAAGCCCACTGACAACAGTAGACTAAGCTGTACTGAAAAGGTTCTTTTTAGCAAGATTTCTGTGGTAGAGTTATGGAAAAGGGTGTCATTTCCTTTCACTACGTCTTAAGTGAGACAATTATAGCAGAAAAAGAATTTCTAGGATTTAAACTGTTAAAAACGGTTTGAATGAAATCCATAAGTGCAACAAAATTATTACATTAAATGAATATGTTATTTAAAAATTGATTGTTTAAGTTAGGTGTGGTGGTGCACGCCTGTAGTCCCACCTACTTGGGAGGCTGGGATGTGAGGATCGCTTAAGGTCAGGAGTTCCAGGCTGTGGTGTGTCATTGTACTTGTGAATACCCACTGCTCTCCAGACTGGGCAATATAACAAGACCCTGCCTCTAAAAATAAAAAGCAAATAAAAATTGACTGTTTATGTCTTATTTTGTGGGACATGTAATTACAGAGTAATTTATAAGTCTTTTGGTTTTTAAAGATTAATCCTTAGAGTGTATTAAGTTCAATAATCAAATTATCAATATAGAAAAGTCAAAATTCCAGGTTTGTTTTTTGTTTGTATCATTATTGTAAATAAATAGTTCAACTTTCTTTTGGCTTCACTAGAATTTATATATTGGCTTATGAGTCATCAAATGAAAATTTAGGGAGAATTAAAATAGGTAGCATTATTTATACATTTTCTCATCATATAAAACTTGCTGTAACTTTTGAATTACTTAAATCACTTTGAAATATTTTTTCCTTTTTGAAACAAAAAAGTGACTTTATCCAGGTATGTAAATTCTTAATTATTTAACCACTTATCCTTTTATGCTTTATTGTTTTTAGTCCTACCTCTTCTGGGAAGATACATTTTTCCTTAGCAGTGGCTTTATGTTTATAGAAAGCAATAATAACGGCCAGGCGCAGTGGCTCCTGCCTGTAATCCCAGCACTTTGGGAGGCTGAGGCAGGCGGATCACCTGAGGTCATGGGTTCGAGACCAGCCTGATCAACATGGAGGAACCCTGTCTCTACTAAAAATGCAAAATTAGTTGGGCACGGTGGCGCATGCCTGTAATCCCAGCTACTCGGGAGGCTGAGGCAGGAGAATCGCTTGAACCTGGGAGGTGGACGTTGCGGTGAGCTGAGATCACGCCATTGCACTCCAGCCTGGGCGACAAGAGCAAAACTCCGTCTCAAAAAAAAAAAAAAAAAGCACTAATAGCTTTCTCTATATAAATAAATATTTATTAAGCATCCACTGCATACAAAGAACTAGCCTAGGCTCAGGGGGTGTACATATGAGCAAAAACTTTTTGGAGCTTAGAGTTGGCATTACATTCTAGATTAGTGGTATTTTTTTTTTTTTTCTGGGTTTAGTGACTCAAAGGAGAAAATACGTCTTACACTGAGCCATCTGAATATAAAAACCCATCACAGGTTATTCTTTTGATATGTTTGCTTTGGAATTTTTTCCCTGTATTTCATGCATCTGAAAGCATGAGTGTTGCTCTTTTCTGGTTTCTCAGCAGTTTATAGCAAATGAAATGTCTGCCTGAAAAAAACTATGGCACAGCATCCTAATATTCCAACATAATACATCATTTAGTCTTCATTCCATATGCATATTTTTGTATATTGTTCAGCAAGTATTATGTAAGCCAATCATAGGTGAAATAGGCATTATTTTAAAAATATGTTTGATTTAAATATTAAGTAGATAAGGCTGGGCACAGTGGCTCATGCCAGTAATCCCAAAGCTTTGAGGCAGGTGGATTGCTTGAGCTCAGAAGTTCGAGACCATCCCGGACAACATGGTGAAACCCTGTGGCTACCAAAATTTACAAAAATTAGCCAGGCATGGTGTCACATGCCTGTAGTCCCAGCTACTTTGGAGGCTGAGGTAGGAGGATCACTTGACCCCAGGAGGCGGAGGTTGCAGTGAGCTGAGACCACACCACTGCACTCCAGCTGGGCAACAGAGCAAGACCCTGTCTTAGCCACAAAAAAAATTTTATCTTAAGTGTGTCATTTACGGTATCTTAGTCTGCCGTACCCCTGGATTTTGAAGTCCTCACCATAATTTTTCCTTCTGTTATAATTGTCCATTTCATTTGAGAGGATATTTTTATAAAGTTTTCAAATTGTAAAAAAAAAAACAAAATTTGCCCTCTTAATGATTTTTCCCTTTTATTTATTTTCAGATAGTCCCTGAAACAGAATAGGCTGAGAGAGGCTCGCTCCTTTTATTTTTAGTTGACATGTAATAGTTGTACATATTTATGGTGTACAAAATGATATTTTGGTACATGTATACAATTAGTAATGATCAAATGAGGGTAATTAGGATATACCTATCACCTCAAACATTTACCTTTCTTTGTGTTGAAAACATTCAAAATTCTTTCAGCCCTTTTTTTTTTTTTGACAGAATCTTACTCTGTCACCCTAGGCTAGAGTGCAGTGGTGCAGTCATGGGCTCAAGCAACTTTTGGGCTCAAGCAATTTTCCTGCTTTGGCCTCCCGTGTAGGTGGGACCACAGGTGCACACCACCTTGTCCAACTAATTTTTTCATTTGTTTATAGAGATGGAGTCTCACTTTGTTGCCCAGGCTGGCCTTGAACTCCTGGACTCCTCCTGCCTCACCCTCTCAAAGCACTGATATTACAGGGGGTGAGCCACCGTGCCAGGCTTCTTGTAGCTTTTTTAACATATACCATAAACTGTTGTTAACTATATACCCTGCGGCGCTATAGAACACTAGAAGTTGTTCCTTCTATCTATCTAGCTGTAATTTTGTATCTATTAATCAACCTCCTCCTATACTCCCCTCCTGTCACCCTGCCCATCTTCTAATAACCATAGCTCTTCTCTCTACTTGTATGATCTAAGATTTTTTTTAGCTCCCCCATATGAGTGAGGACATTTGGTATTTATCTTTCTGTCCTTGACTGACTTAGCATGATGTCCTCCAGGTTTATCATGTTGCTGCAAATGACAGGATTTCATTCTTTTTTATGGCTGAATAGTATTCCATTGTGTATATTTACCACATTTTTTCCATTCATCTGTTGATGAACATGTAGGTTGATTTCATTTCTTGGCTATTGTGAGTAGTGCTGCAATGAACGTGGGGTGCAGGTATCTCTTTGATATAATTTCTTTTCTTTGGGTAGATACCCAGTAGTGGGATTGCTGGATCATATAGTAGTTATATTTTTAGTTTTTTGAGGCACTTCTATAGTGTTTTTCATCCTGGTGTACTAATTTACATTTCTACCAACAAATGGGAGGCAGAGGTTGCGGTGAGCCAAGATCACGCCATTGCACTCCAGCCTGGGCAACAAGAGCAAAACTCCGTCTCAAACAAACAAACAAAAAGAATTAGCTTTCCTAGGAATGGCTGAATTCACCATAATGATAATGTTGGTGGGGAGTCCCCTCAGTTTTTTTCAGCCTGAGTCCTAACATCTCACAGTTTAAGGCTTCTCTGTATGTTTGTTCATCCTTCATAGGTTCTTTTGCATAAAATACCACACTTTACGTACCTTGAGTCAGAACTGAAAATCACAGCAAATATGGCTCTCAATTGTGTATTTAAAAATCTCTAAGATAAGTTATTGTATGAGAAAAGCAAAGTGCAGAAAAGTATGTGTAATATGACACCTAGTGTGAGAAGGCAGAATTAGAATATTTGCCTCCGTCTAGGTGTAGTGGCTCACACCTGTAATCCAAGGACTTTGAGATGCCAAGGCAGGAGTATCCCTTCAGGCCAGGAGGTCAAGATCAGCTGAGACAACATGGGGAGACCTCCATCTCTTCAAAATATAAAAATAACCAGGTGCACGCCTGCCCTGCTACTTAGGTGGCTGAAGCAGAAGGACTGCTTGAGCCTGGGAGGTCAAGGTTACAGTGAGCTGTGATCAATCCAGTGCGCTTCAGCCTGGATGACGGAGCAAGGGCCTGTCTCAAAGTACCTAAATAAAAAAAGAAAGCCGAGTGCGGTGGCTCACGCCTGTAATCCCAGCACTTTTGGGAGGCCGAGGCAGGCGTATCACAAGGTCAAGAGATGGAGACCATCCTGGCCAATATGGTGAAACCCCGTCTCTACTAAAAATACAAAAATTAGCTGGGCATGGTGGCATGTGCCTGTAGTCCCACCTACTCCGGAGGCTGAGACAGGAGAATTGCTTGAACCTGGGAGTTGGGAGGTTGCAGTGAGCCAAGATTTCGCCACTGCACTCTAGCCTGGCCACAGAGCAAGACTCCATCTCAAAAAATAAACAAAAATAAATAAATAAATAAAAATATTGGCTTGGCTGTATAATGAAATTCTGGAGAGCTATACAAATTCTTATTCTGGTTATGGAATTATCACTGTGTAATCTTTTTTCTGATTTTTGATTCATGTGAATATTAAGAATTAACAATGGCTTTTGAAAGTGAATCACTGAGAATTTTAGAAAAGAAACTGACCTTGTTTTCTCGCAGAAGAATGTAATACCTCATGTGTATAGTAATTATTTCATTCCTTAGACCTGGTATAGGCAAACTACAGCCCAAGGACCACTCTTCCCCTCCTTCCGCTTTTGTAAAGAAGGTTGTATTGGAACATAGCTGCGTCCATTGGTGTATATCTGCTTTCCAGCTACAGTGGCAAAGCTGAGCAGTTTTAGCAGACATCTCATGGCCTGCAATGTTTATTATCTTACTCTTAACAGAAAAATGTTGCTAACCTCTCCCTTAGGTATTGTTTTTTTACTTTACTTTTAGTCATAGAATACTTTGTTCAATCACATTTTTATATGGACCACTATTACTTGGAAGTACAGCTATATTTACTGAAGTGAGATTAGGGGACAGGTTGGTTGAACCCTGCCACTCACCTGTCTTCCTCTTTTTTTTTAACCCTCCATCCTCCAGCAGCTGTTTCTTGAGGGGAATTTGAGGAATCCCCAGGGTTCTAAGGAGTACAGTTTGAAAATGACTGCCTTACAGCAACTCTTGAGGTAGTAAGTCTGATACTATTTTTTATATTAGGTACTGAGACTTAGCTCATACAAATGAGTTAGTCAAGGTTTAATAAGAAACCAGAACAAAATGCAAATCCAGGGATGATTAGTTGCAGAACAAATGGTCATATTTGCCTTTGAATTATATTTTATATTGTCATAATTCTGTATTGTTTCATTGGTAATTGACTTTTTTGTCTTTACCTTCTTTGTATTCATACAGGTTTTTGTAAGGCCAGCTTCCTTCCTTTACTGGAATTTGCCTATACTTCTGTACTAAGTTTTGATTTCTGTAGCATGGCTGATGTAGCCATCTTAGCTCGTCATCTTTTCATGTCAGAAGTCTTAGAGATTTGTGAAAGTGTACATAAGCTAATGGAAGAGAAGCAGCTAACAGTATATAAGAAGGGAGAAGTACAAACAGTTGCATCCACCCAGGACTTACGAGTACAGAATGGAGGTACAGCACCTCCTGTTGCTAGCAGTGAGGGAACCACAACAAGTTTATCTACTGAACTGGGGGATTGTGAAATTGTACTACTGGTAAATGGAGAATTGCCAGAAGCTGAGCAGAATGGAGAGGTAGGACGACAGCCTGAGCCCCAGGTTTCTTCAGAGGCTGAATCTGCCCTGTCATCAGTAGGATGTATAGCTGATTCCCATCCTGAAATGGAGTCTGTTGATTTAATAACAAAAAACAACCAGACAGAAATAGAAACTTCAAACAACAGAGAAAATAACACAGTTTCTAATATATACCCTGAACTTTCAAAAGAGAATGTAATTAGTAGCTCGCCAGAGGATAGTGGTATGGGAAATGATATATCAGCTGAGGATATTTGTGCCGAAGACATTCCAAAACATAGGCAGAAAGTTGACCAAGCTTTAAAAGATCAGGAAAATCTAGTTGCATCAACAGCAAAGACAGACTTTGGCCCTGATGATGATACTTATAGAAGCAGGCTTCGACAACGTTCTGTTAATGAAGGGGCATATGTTCGACTACACAAGGGAATGGAGAAAAAGCTGCAGAAACGGAAAGCCGTTCCCAAGTCAGCAGTTCAACAGGTATGATGTAAGAAGGGTTGACCTTTGTAGTTTTAGCTTTAGGTTGAAAGCATTGTATTGATGAACTTATGGCTATAGTGAAAATTATTTGGGAGGTGAGATGGGTACAAGGTAGCAACTTAATGTTTTAAATGCCAGTATTAATAAGATAATGTGAATTTGAAATCTTTTTGTTAGAAATTTACAACATGACTTTAAAAAATTAAAATTGAGTAGATTTACTTAGATTGTGATTTCTATCCCTTATTAGGTGGCTCAGAAGTTAGTTCAAAGAGGAAAAAAGATGAAACAGCCAAAAAGAGATGCTAAAGAGAACACAGAAGAAGCATCTCATAAATGTGGGGAATGTGGAATGGTTTTTCAGAGACGATACGCCCTTATAATGCACAAACTGAAACATGAAAGAGCTAGAGATTACAAATGTCCAGTAAGTATTTGGAAAGCTAATTGAAGATAACTCTAATTCATAATATATAGAATCCAACTTACTGCTTGGTTATCTTTTCGCTTATATTCTATGTCTTATATGGCTATAAGAGTCATCTTCTTATTTAAATGTGCATGTCATTTACTTGCCTCCCAAAAATATTCGGTGACTTAGCCTTATCTCTGCTTCCTCTTGATACCGTAGTAAGACAATAGTAAAAAGATCATTTTAAAAATGTAACTCATGAAAAGGCAGAACAGGAAATCTTGAAACAACTAAATTCTGGATACAAATAAATAGATGGAGTAACTTATTCAGCAGATTTGAAAGGGTTCACTTCCAGGTTTTCAGTGGGGAAAGCTAAGAATCAACCCAAATTGAATTGTAGAACCACCAAAATGTCTCAGGAATTAGTAGTGCTAGCTACCTTGAAAGCAGAAGCAATTAAATCACTACCCCTGTCCCTTTAGCCAAAGATCCATCTTCTACTCCCTGGAAAGGATAAAACCATAACTCCACTGGGAAGTACTGTGTACAGTGAAGCTAAATGTACTGTATTCAAAACAGGGAAGAGTAAAAGCTTACTGAATATTAAGTTTTTTGTTTGTTTGTTTGTTTGTTTTTTTTTTGAGATGGAGTCTTGTTCTGTCACCCAGGCTAGAGTGCAGTGGCGCAATCTTGGCTCGCTGCATCCTTCATCTCCCAGGTTCAGGTGATTCTCCTGCCTCAACCTCCTGAGTAGCTGGGTCTACAGGCACGAGCCACCATGCCTGGCTAATTTTTTTGTATTTTTATATGCAGGGTTTCACCATGTTGGCCAGGCTGGTCTCAAACTCCTGAGCTCAAATGATCCACCTGTCTCTGCCTCCCCAAGGTATGGGATACCAGGCGTGAGCTACCACACCCGGCCTTTCTTTACTCAAGTCCCAGGATATAGGCATCTAGACCCCACCATCTCAGAGACGAAAAATCCGAAGCCCAATAACAAAAGACAGCTACTGACAAAAGCTCATGGTTGACAACAATCCCCTCCCCATTTACATGGAAATTCCAGTGAATTTTTTAATGTCTTATTCTGAAATATGAACAGATATTAGGGATTATTGACTCATGACAAAAGATTTCAAGAAAAACAACTTTGGCTGGGCGCAGTGGCTCACACCTATAATCGTAACATTTTGGGAGGCCAAGGCAGGCAGATTGCTTGAGCTCAAGATTTCAAGACCAGCCTGGGCAACATGGTGAAACCCTGTCTCTACAAAAATATAAAAATTGGCTGGGTGCGGTGGCTCACACCTGTAATCCCAGCACTTTGGGAGGCTGAGGTGGGCAGATCACGAGGTCAGGAGATCGAGACTATCCTGACTAACATGGTGAAACCCGTCTCTACTAAAAGTACAAGAAATTAGCCAGGCATGGTGGCGAGCACCTGTAGTTCCAGCTACTTGGGAGGCTGAGGCAGGACAATGGCTTGAACCCGGGAGGCGGAGCTTTCAGTGAGCTGAGATTGTGCCACTGCACTCCAGCCTGGGCAACAGAGCGAGACTCCGTCTCAAAAAAAAAAAAAAAAAAAAGAAAGAAATACAAAAATTAACTGGGCATGGTGGCACACACCTGTAGTCCCAGCTATTTTTGGGGGGCTAAGGCAGAAGGATGGCTTGAACCCAGAAGGTCAAGGCTACAGGGAGCCAAGATTGCCCTACTGCACTCCAGCCTGCATGACAAAGTGAGACCCTGTCTCCAAAAAAAAAAAAAAAAAAAAAAAAAAGACAATTTTGAGGAATCCAAGACTAGCGAGAAAGTAAAACTACTAAAAAGAAAAAAACTTCAGAACATATGATTTATATAAGAGATAAATGAAAAAATTACGTTTACAAAACAACCAGGTACTGTGGGGTTTTTTTGTTTGTTTGTTTTTGTTTTTCTGGAGACGGAGTTTTGTTCTTGTTGCCCAGGCTGGAGTGCAGTGGCATGATCTCTTCTTCCTGGGTTGAAGCAGTTCTGCCTCAGCCTCCCGAGTAGCTGGGATTACAGGCATGCGCCACCATACCTGGCTAATTTTGTATTTTTAGTAGAGATGGGGTTTCTCCATGTTGGTCAGGCTGGTCTCGAACTCCTGACCTCAGGTGATCTGCCTGCCTCAGCCTCCCAGAGAGCTGGGATTATAGGCATGAGCCACTGCTCCCAGCGGTACTATGTTTTTAAAAGGGCACACTGAGGCTGAGCGTGGTGGCCTATACCTGTAATCCCAACACTCCAACACTTTGAGAGGCAGAGATGGGAGGATCACTTGAGCCCAGGAGTTCAAGACCAGGCAATATAGCGAGACCCTGTCTCTACAAAAAAAAAAAATTTTTTAATGTCATATTGGCTGGCCCGAAGTTAGTTATCTCAATTGACTGTTCACAGTTACAGATCGAACTCCTTGTTCTACTCTTTACCCCCTTCTCACTACTGCACTTGACTAGTGTAAAAAAAAAAAAGTCTAAAAAAATTTTATTAATATAAAGGGCACATTAAAATAACTAGAGTATTTTAGGAATAAAATATATAATACCATATTAAAAAATCTCAGAAAAGTTGGAAAATATAACTAATGAAATCTGCCAGAAAATAGAGCAAAAAGACGAGTTAGAAATGGGAGTGAAAGAAAATAATAGAATTGGTCTGAGATACTCAGTATACAAATACTATTTTCAAACAGAACATGAAAAACGATATAAAGAAAAATTTCAGAACTTAACGATAGAAGTTTCTGTGTTAAAGGAGTACACTGAATGCCCAGAACAGTGGATGAAAATAAAACTGTATTAAAGTACATTATAAAATTTCAGAATCAGTGGACAAAAATAAAGTAAGTTGCCAGAGGACAAACAATAACATTGTCAGTCTCATAAAAAGGATAAGGATCAGAATGGCTTTAGGTTTTTCAACAACAGCAACAGAAACTAGAAGACAAAGCCACACCATGTGTTTAAAATCTAAAGAGAAATGATTTCTGGCTTGAATTCTTACAGCCAGTCAGTCAAACTTTTATTTATTTTTTTTTTTTATTTTTATTTTTTATTATACTTTAAGTTTTAGGGTACATGTGCACATTGTGCAGGTTAGTTACATATGTATACATGTGCCATGCTGGTGCGCTGCACCCACTAACTTTTGACCCAGCCATCCCATTACTGGGTATATACCCAAAGGACTATAAATCAGTCAAACTTTTAATTATTTATGATGGTAGAATAAGAATATTTTCAGACATGCTAGGTCTCAAAATTATTACTTCCCAAATTTTCTCAGGAAGCTGTTGACAGACATGTTTCACTAAAATGAGCAAGACATGTTAAATAGAAAACATGGCATCCAGTTCAACAGAGTCCAAGGGATTCATCAAGACAATAGTGAAGGGGATCCCAGGATGAAGCCACGTATCAGGCAGTTAGGGAACAGTTAGCCCAGGACATAATGATTTTTTTTTTTTTTTTTTTTTTTTTTTTTTTTTTGAGACAGGGTCTTGCTTTGTATCCCAGGCTGGAGTGCAATGGCACTATCACAGCTCACTGCAACCTCCACGTCCCAGGCTCAAACGATCCTCCTGTCTTAGCCTCCCAAATAGCTGGGACCACAGGCATGCACCATAATGCTTGGCTAATTTTTGTATTTTTTTTTTGTAGAGACAGGGTTTTACCATGTTGCCCAGGCTGGTCTCAAACTCCTGGACTCAAGTGATCCACCCTCTTTGGGCTCCCAAATGCTGGGGTTCCAGACGTAAGCCACCACACCCAGCCCAGGACATAATGATTTGACAGAGATTTCCAAAAAGGGGTTGGGTTTTAAATCTCCTCCCAGTACAGCTGGGGGCAGGGTATTGCAAATTAGTAATTGCAAAGAGAAATAAAACAAAAAGCAAGAAAGGAAAAAGAATTACAGTGTACTGTATGTGGCCCAGTGGTAATAATATTTACATCCTCAAAATGTAAGCCTTGAAATTGGTCTACTCAAGAATATGATATAACTATATTGATAAAGGGGGTAATGGAAATCATTTACATATCTAAGTAGGGAGTAGAGGAGTAAAAATGCAAATCAACTTCCATTATGTGTGTTACGTAGAGTTACAAAGGGAAGCATCAAGAGAGTCATCCAAGCACAGCTGCACTTAAAAACAAAGCCAGAGATAACTCTAGAAGCAAAATATGGTGGAGATGGTTGGCCAGGAGACCAGTTGTACTTATTGTTTTAAAAAATAGGTTTTGCAGAGGGTAAGCATATATAACTTTGATTTTAAAAATCAAAGATTTTTTAAAAATTGAAGATTTCTTGAATCTTCAACTGAGATAAAATCCAAGGACCATCAATCACAGCCTTACCTTTCTATTTCCAGCCCCTACTCCTGTTCCACCTGATAACTATTAGTACTCATACTAATGATAGAATTCTGTCTTTGTTTTACCATTCCTGAAAGACCCATTTCAAGCCCAACCTGGTTGATATAAATCTTGTGCTGTTGTTAGACTTTAGCCTCTGCAGAATAGGGATTGAGTCTTACCCCTTTTATCTTTACAATCTAGTACCTACTGTTTTTTACATAGTGTGTGTGTTTATTGATTTATATAATTGTAACAAAAACAAAGTCCAAATATGAGTTGAGTTTCAGTTAACATTTTGTAATGGAAATACATTTAGAGAGAATTTTATTTTTCTTTTAGTTGTGTAAAAAACAGTTTCAGTACAGTGCCTCTTTGCGAGCACATCTTATTCGTCATACCAGAAAAGATGCACCCTCTTCATCCTCGTCCAATTCCACGTCTAATGAAGCATCGGGAACATCATCTGAGAAGGGCAGAACCAAGCGGGAATTTATATGTTCCATATGTGGAAGAACATTACCTAAATTATATTCTCTCCGAATACATATGTTAAAGCACACAGGTGTAAAGCCACATGCATGCCAGGTAAAACTATAACGTTTATTTTGCTATTTAAAGAACATTAGAATTTAACTGTGTGCCAAAGAGACTGGTGGGATATGTATTCTCAAGTCACTCGCATATTTGTAAAATGTCAGGTAAATTTATGACTTCTTTATTGCCTAGATCAAAGGTGATTCCCTCTTGTGTTTTTTAATTTGCTCTGTGAAGTTGTAATTTGAATCTATTTAAGATGTTTGTGAAAACTTACTAGGGTCCAGAGGATGTATAGGGTGAAAAATAACCAGTTTATCATCCCAGTCATTCCTTAACCTTCAACTGGACCAACCAGGACTAGAAAGGAACCCATGGCTTAAACAAATCTCTGTGGTCCGTAAAAGTCCTGCCTAAGCTGTGTTCTTCTCTAGAGCTAAGGATTGAGAGTACCTAAATGCCAAAATATGACTCAAGGGTAATGAATCCTGTAATTAGCCAGCTTTGGGCTATTTGAAACTGAAAAATTTCTAGTAGCACCTGTAGCCTTATATATGAGTATGACTCAGTTTAGGTTTTTTTGTCTGTTTTGAGACGAGGTCTTGTTCTCTCTCTCAGGCTGGAATGTAGTAGCATGATCACGGCTCACTGCAGCCTCCATCTCCCAGAGGATTAAACCATCCTCCCACCTTAGCCTCCCAAGTAGCTGGGACTACAGATGTGCACCACCACGCCTGGCTAATTTTTTTAAATTTTGTGGAGATGGGGCCTATGTTGCCCAGGCTGGCCTCAAACTCCTGGGCTCAAGTAGTCTTCCTACGTCAGGCTCCCAAAGTACTGGAATTATAGGCGTGAGCCACTATGCCAGGCCTGACTTAGTATTTTTATTAAAAAACAGTTTTGGAACCAATGAGATTTTTTTTCTTTCTGTATTTTAATAGTTTTTGGGGAACAGGTGGTGTTTGTTTACATGGGTAAGTTTTTTAGTAGTGTATTCTAAATTTTGGTGTACCCATTACTTAAGCAGTATACACTATACCCAGGGTGTAGTCTTTTATGCCTCACCCCCAACTCACCCTTTCCCGCAAGTCCCCAAAGTCTGTTGTATCATTCATAGCTTAGCTCCCGATTATGAGTGAGAACATACGATGTTTGGTTTTCCATTCCTAAGTTACTTCATTTAGAGTAGTGGTCTCCAGTCATCTGAACCTGGGAGGTGGTGGTTGCCGTGAGCCGAGGTGGCACCACTGCATTCCAGCCTGGACAACAAGAGCAAAATTCCATCTCAAAAAAATTAATTAATTGGCCGGGTACAGTGTGGCTCACGCCTGTAATCCCAGCACTTTGGGAGGCCGAGGCAGGCGGATCACAAGGTCAGGAGATCGAGACCATCCTGGCTAACAATCCTGGCCATCTCTACTAAAAATACAAAAAATTAGCCAGGCATGGTGGCACACACCTGTAATACCAGCTACTTGGGAGGCTGAGGCAGGAGAATTGCTTGAACCCGGGAGGCAGAGGTTGCAGTGAGCCGAGACCGCACCACTGCACTCTAGCCTGGGCAACAGAGTGAGACTCCGTCTCAAAAAAAAACAAAATTAATTTTTAAAAGAGGTAGTAGTCTCCGGTTCCATCCAGGTTGCTGCAAATGCCATTATTTCGTTCATTTTTATGACTGAGTGGTACTCCATAGTATATATATACCACATTTTCTTTATCTGCTCATTGATTTATGGGCATTTGGGCTGGTTTCATATTTTTGCAACTGAATTGTGCTGTTGTAAACATGCATGTGCAAGTATCTTTTTCATATATCAGATTTTTTAAAGACAGGGTCTTTCTTATTACCCAGGCCGGAGTACAGTGGCATTATCTTAACTCAGTAAACTCGAACTCCTGGTTTCAAGCAATCCTCCTGCATCAGCTACCCGAGTAGCTAGGACTTCAGGTGTATGCCACCACACCCACCTAATTTTTTTTTTTTTAAGTTTTTATAGAGACCCTGCCTTTTTATAGGTCTTGCTATATTGCCCAGGCTGGTCTTGAACTCCTGGTCTCAAGCTGTTCTCCCACCTGGGCCTCCCAAAGTGCTGGGATTATAGGCATAAGCCACTGTGCCTGGCCTCCAGTGAGGTTTTTTTATATTTCTCTTTTTTGTTCCTTTTTATTATTTTAGAAGAGAATGGGTTGAACTCTTATGTACCCTTCACTCAACTTCAGTAGTTACCAGCTCATGGTACATGTGTTTTATGTATACTCCTATTCACTACCCTACTCCTACCTCCACCCCCACCCTGCCAGGTTTTTGTTTTTTGTTTTTGGAGGCAGGGTCTCACTCTGTTGCCCAGGCTGGAGTGCAGTGGTGCCATCTCAGCTCACTGCAACCTCCACCTCCCAGGTTCAAGCAATTCTCCTGCCTCAGCCTCCCGAGTAGCTGGAACTACAGACACATGCCACCACGCCTGGCTAATTTTTTGTATTTTAGTAGAGACAGGGTTTCACCATGTTGCCTAGGCTAGTCTCGAACTCCTGAGCTCAGACAATCCAACCACCTCAGCCTCCCAAAGTGTTGGGGTTACAGGCGTGAGTCACTTTGCCCGGCTCCGCCAGTTATTTTGAAGCCAAGTCCTAAGGATCACTTTATTTGTAAATTTATGGGGTTTTTTTTGTTTTGTTTTGTTTTTTTTGAGACTGATTCTTGCTCTGTCACTGAGGCTGGAGTGCAGTAGCACGATCTTGGCTCACTGCAACCTCTGCCTCCTGGGTTCAAGTGATTCTCCTCCCTCAGCCTCCCGAGTAGTTGGGATTACAGACGCCTGTCACCACACCTGGCTAATTTTTTTTTTTTTTTTTTTTAAGTAGAAACAGGGTTTCACCATGTTGACCAGGCTGGTCACGAACTCCTGACCTCAAATGATCCGCCCGTCTCGGCCTCCCAAAGTGCTGGGATTACCGGCATGAACCACCACACCCGGCCGTAAATTTAAATACCAAGTATTAGTTGGGCCTCTGGTCTTCCCATGTGGCACTACTCAGTATGTGTGGTCTGTGGACAATAAGTACAGAAATAGAGAGTAAGCATGTAGAAACTGTCATAGCAATTTGGCATTGTCACGTCATTTTTAACAAAAATTTTTGTGTTTAACAAAAATTTCTCCCAGTGGATTGTGGAAAAGGAAAAAAAAATAATTAGTTCTTCATCACAGTTTGAAAAGCACTGTTCTAGTTGGTGTAGCAGGAAATGGTATATTGTTCTTGATTAAGCTTCCGTGTCTCTTAATATAAGGTATACTATTTACCAGTCTCAAAGATAGCATGAGGTTTGTCTGATTTTTACTATTTTGAGAATCTCTGGTGATCACATGGATTTAAGAAAGATAACAATATTTGTTGAATACTGAATCAGAAGAGGGGTCAACTTTCAAGTTGGTTTCAACTTTCACTTTGTCATTATGTTTTATTGTAAGTTAAATAATTTAAATATTTATTTAAAATAATATATTCATTTTCTCTGTCTTCATTGTTCAGAAACAATCTCCCTTTTTGTTTTATTGACTTAATCACCCCTGTTCTATCTTAGGTCTGTGGAAAGACTTTTATCTATAAGCATGGTCTAAAATTACATCAGAGTCTTCATCAATCACAGAAGCAGTTCCAATGTGAACTATGTGTTAAGTCATTTGTTACCAAACGGAGTCTTCAAGAACATATGAGTATTCACACAGGTAATGAGAAATTTATATTGACATAGTTACATTTCGTAAACTATTAATGATTATGCTTTAATTATACCAGAAATTATATTGATAAACTGATAGTCGTGTGTGCTCAATTTTGTATTGAGACAGTATTTTAAATTAAAAGTGTAGGCTGGGCGCGGTGGCTCACGCCTGTAATCCCAGCACTTTGGGAGGCCGAGGCAGGCGGATCATGAGGTCAGGAGATTGAGACCATCCTGGCTAACACGGTGAAACCCTTTCTCTACTAAAAAGACAAAACATTAGCCGGGCATGGTGGCAGGCGCCTGTAGTCCTAGCTGCTCGGGAGGCTGAGGCAGGAGAATGGCGTGAACCCGGGAGGCGGAGGTTGCAGTGAGCCGAGATCGCGCCACTGCACTCCAGCCTGGGCAACAGAGCAAGAATCCATCTCAAAAAAGAAAAATAAATAAAAGCATTTTCTCAGATCTGGTTTTACAGCTATGTTTGTGTATGGAATATTCATTGTTTCCCTCAGTGTAGAAAAATGTGTACTAAGTGTTAAAATCATGCATAATTTAAATCCAGGCATAAAGAAATGATCATGCTTTTAAAAAGTTAAATGGTAGGGAGACATAATGTCAACATAGTAGTTGGCTTGTATTTTTTTGTCCATACATACTTATTTTTAGATGTTTTAAAGCAAAAATGTGGGAATAGCCAATGAAGGGTAGATACCTGCTGCAACTTGTATTCAACTCTAGTACTATTACAATCCATAGATCATACAACCGTATCACGTTCCTAGGGTCATACCCTCTGATAGTACTATGGTTGTTGACAGGAAATGGGGATTTTGACATGGGTTATTGTTAATCTTAGATGTCTGCCAAATGTTATAGCTTCCATGTCCCCTTGGTAAAGTAACTTCTGAAATATGACATGAAGAATTCTGTTTATTAAAGGCCAGGCGTGGTGGCTCATGCCTGTAATCCCAGCACTTTGAGAGGCCAAGGCGGGCAGATCACAAGGTCATGACATCAAGACGCTCCTGGCTAACATGGTGAAACCCGTCTCTACTAAAAATACAAAAAATTAGCTGGGTGTGGTGGCACGTGCCTATAGTCCCAGCTACTCGGGAAGCTGAGGCAGGAGAATCACTTGAACCTGGGAGGTGGAGTTTGCGATGAGCCAAGATCACGCCACTGCACTCCATCCAACCTGGGCAACAGAGTGAGATGCCATCTCAAAAAAAAAAAAAATTCTGTTAAAAGAGGACTGATTGCTGGATATGTGACAGGGTTTTAATTTTTTTCTAATAGGAGAGTCCAAGTACCTTTGCTCAGTTTGTGGAAAGTCTTTTCATAGGGGCTCTGGACTCAGCAAGCACTTCAAGAAACACCAACCAAAGCCTGAGGTTCGAGGCTATCATTGTACTCAGTAAGTATTCAATATGTGAGGCATTCAGTTAATTTAATTATGTTTTTACTCAGTTTTCAAAAAAAATTTGAAGATAATATTAAACTATAACTTCAGTTTACTCTTGATTTTAATGTCCTTTTTTTCTTGCCTAAGAGTTACTATTTTTAACATCTTCGAGATGTAAATCATTTACCATACAAATCACTCATTTAAAGTGATTTAAGATTTTCAAATGTACTACCTGGAAGTGGGGACTGTGGGAAAGAAGAGTCTCACTGCCAGCCAGTTTCTTTTCCCCCCTCTTCTTCATTTTCCAGATCCTCCTAAAATAAAATCTCTGTTACAATCGAGGTAAAATTCATATAACGTAAAATTAATCGGGCCAGGCACAACAGCTCAAGCCTGTAATCCCAGCAGTTTGGGAGGCCAAGGCGGGCAGATCATCTGAAGTCAGAAGTTCAAGACCAGCCTGGCCAACGTGGCAAAACCCCATCTCTACTAAGAATACCAAAATCAGCCGGTTGTGGTGGTTCACACCTGTAGTCCCAGCTACTTGGGAGGCTGAGGCAGGAGAATCACTTGAACCCTGGAGGTGGGAGGTTGCAGTGAGCCAAGATCACACCACTGCACTCCATCCTGGGTGACAGAGTGAGTCTCCGCCTCAAAAAAAAAAAAAAAAAGTCATTTTAGGGTGGTAGGGTGGGCGCAGTGGCTCATGCCTGTAATTCCAGCACTTTGGGAGACAGGTGGGAGGATTGCTTAATGCCAGGAGTTCAAAACTAGTCTGGGCAGGCAGCATAGCAAGACCCTGTCTCTTAGGAAACAAAAAGCCAGGAAGCTCTCTCTTTTGCTTTTCTTTTAACTTTTAGGTTCAGGGGTACATCAGAAAGCTCTCTTACAGAGATTCAACAATTTTTTTTCTTTGTTAAACATTTGCCTAGTCACTATAAGCTTTTCATTAGTTTTTAGAGTTCCTGGTAAGGTTGATTCTAACAGTTTGCCAGTTTGTCCTCTGCTTTCGTGGAGAGATGGGCTTTTGGAGCTTCCTACTTGACGTATTTGTTGATGTTACTCTAATTAGTCTTATTTTGAAACAAAGATAGTTTGTTATCAATACATTTTTAGTTATTAATGAAAGTACACCCAACCCAAACAGGCTTGAATTAAATATAAAGTCTAGGAGTCTGGGTGGTTTAATGTAAACTGGATTCAAATTCATTAGCACTTGTTTTCTCTGAGGCACCATATGGACAAGACAATGGCAGTGGTTTCAGTCTCACATCCTCTCAAATTCCAAATTGTCAAACTTCTTTTCTGGTAGTTCCATCAAAGCCCTGAGGGTTACTCCATTTACATAAAGTTAAGTCAGTCATCCCTGAGTCAATCACTATGGCCAAGGGAATGCTTTGTTGTGATTAATTTAGGCCCAAGTCATTTGCTCTATTCCTAGGGTCAAAGGTAAAGTCTACCCTCAACACATGGACTAAGAATGAGAGGGTTGAAATAGGGATCTCAAAGTGGGGTAATTTAGGAGAGAGAATAGTAAATTTCCTCTGTAATAACCTTTGGGAACTATGCACGATTCTAAAACATTTCTAGTAGTCTTAAGATGAAAAGAACCTAAAACCCTGTAGCCTTTATGCAAGATTAGAAAATTAGGGAATTCTTTTAAGTTGAGATCATCTTTTGGAGTTCTAAAAAACTAAAAATAGTTACTGAGTTCTTGGAAACTTGTTTTAAAGGAATAAGATTATCCAATTGGGTAACTGAACTTTATTGCAGATGTGAAAAAAGTTTCTTTGAAGCTAGAGATCTTCGCCAACACATGAACAAACATCTTGGTGTGAAGCCATTCCAGTGCCAATTTTGTGATAAATGCTATAGTTGGAAGAAAGATTGGTATTCCCATGTGAAGTCTCATTCTGTCACTGAGCCTTATAGGTGAGTAAATTTGAGAAGGAGCTGAATTTAATTGATACATGTGTGTACTCTGATTGTTATGGCTGCTACTTCTTTGGACAAAATAATTGGGTCTTTTCCCCTATTTTAGGTGTAATATATGTGGCAAAGAATTTTATGAAAAAGCTTTGTTCAGAAGGCATGTAAAGAAAGCTACCCATGGGAAGAAAGGAAGAGCAAAGCAAAACCTGGAACGGGTGTGTGAAAAATGTGGAAGAAAATTCACCCAGCTAAGAGAGTATAGGAGACACATGAACAACCATGAAGGTAACTATACTTTATATTATATGTATCCTTATAGAATAAAAGCCAGTCCAGTAGTGATTCTCCCTTTACCAGCTCTTTCACCTTCCTTGGTAAAAGGTTAATTTCATATCTTTATTCAAATGACAGAGGTGATCCTGAACCTGAGTACCTAATTATTGTGTATATAAATAGATTCCTTTTTTAGTGAACTTAATTCTGTATCCACATTGTTATGCTGAACTAAACTATTTGAAGCCTCTGCTTTGAAGGAATGAAGGAATAAATGAGTTTATGCACAGAAACTAAAATTTGTCTCAATCACATCTGTCCGCAGGAAGATCTTTAGAGAGATTTATAGTTCAGAATCTTGTTTATTCTTTTTTTTTTTTTTTTTTTTTTTTGAGACAAAGTCTTGCTCTGTCACCCAGGCTGGAGTGCAGTGATGCGATCCTGGCTCACTGCAACCTCTGCCTCCCAGGTTCAAGTGATTGTCATGCCTCAGCCTCCTAAGTAGCTGGTACTACAGGCACCCGCCACCATGCCGGGCTAATTTTTGCATTTTTAGTAGAGATGGGGTTTCACCATGTTGGTCAGGCTGGTCTCAAACTGCTCAGGTGATCCACCTGCCTTGGCCTCCCAAAGTGCTGGGATTACAGGTGTGAGCCACCGTGCCCGGCAAAGAATCTTCTTTATTCTAAGGACAGTCCTAAATAAAAGATTGCCACAGTCCAGATAGAAAGGCTTATGAGCTACTGTACTTTTTAATAAAAGGAAGTTTGGTAGGCAGTTTAAGTATATTTTGGTGCTTGCATCTCACTACACATGCTTTTTTTTTTTTTTTTTTTTTTTTAGGAGTTAAGCCATTTGAGTGCTTAACATGTGGAGTAGCTTGGGCTGATGCCCGATCTCTAAAACGCCATGTCAGAACACATACTGGTGAACGGCCCTATGTCTGTCCTGTATGTAGCGAAGCCTACATAGATGCTCGAACACTCCGTAAACATATGACTAAATTCCACAGAGACTATGTGCCTTGCAAAATTATGCTGGAAAAAGACACCCTTCAGTTTCATAACCAAGGAACTCAAGTGGCACATGCTGTTAGCATCTTAACAGCAGGCATGCAGGAACAAGAAAGCAGTGGTCCTCAAGAACTTGAGACTGTGGTAGTGACAGGAGAAACTATGGAAGCTCTGGAAGCTGTTGCAGCTACTGAAGAGTATCCATCGGTATCTACACTTTCTGACCAAAGTATTATGCAAGTGGTTAATTATGTATTAGCACAACAGCAAGGACAGAAGCTATCTGAAGTTGCAGAAGCTATTCAAACTGTTAAAGTAGAGGTAGCACATATTTCAGAAGGAGAATGAGTATGTTAATGAAGATAAAAAGAAGTGACATCTCTTGTACACTGAACTCACAGAACATTTGTTTACAATTCTGTGTGACTGTCTGCTTGGAGTTTACATATCAAAGTTCTGGGCTGTTTGGTAACGTAACGTTTCCAAACGTTTTGTCTGGCCAATGGGTTCTATAGAAAAGTCCATTTAGTGTAAAGAAATTGAAAACAGATCTATTAGGTTGGTGCAATTGCTTTTGCACCAACCTAATATTTGATGGCAGTGGTTTATCATGATATACCTTTTATGAATTAATGTTTATAAATGACTGTACTGAATTTAAAACTGTACAGTTTCATTTCCATTTTGACATTACTTTATTATACATTTTGCATTTAAAAGGCTGCACCAGTTGGCTTTTCTTCTGTTTTATTCTCAAAATACAGAGATTCTGTGATTTATTTGCCCTGTTTATGGATTAAAAAGAAAATTCTAATATAAAGCATTTCAATAGGATGCATAGGTATATTACGTTTTTTAAATGCTTTAGATCTGTGATTCTTGACTTACTATTTATTTTATCCCCTTTTAAGTCAGGGATTCTTTATTCTATTTTAAAGCACTTAATGAGTTACATGTTGTAATCAAGTTTGCACAATATATTTATCTATATGAGGAACCCATAAATGAATAGCTAATTTTTAAAATGCCATTAAAATGCATGAAATGCTTATTAAAACCTTACTATACTATTTCTTCAAGGCAAGTAAATTGACCATGAGAAAAGAACACAGTTATTAAACACTGTTGATGGGAAAATTCTCCTTGATAACATAGGACAATTAATGGAAAAAAAAATTCTCATTATTTGCAAAGAATGAACAAGTTAATGAACAAACAAACTAGATTTGGTATGTTTTCAGCTTTTGTATCATGTTTAATTGTTTAATTTGGTTGAAAAACTGCAGTTGAGAAATCAGATAGCAATATAGACATTCACAGCAGCTCTGTGGATACCATGTAATTGTCAGGTAATTTCAGAATGTTGAAAATTATTCAGTGCAGCCCTCATAGTATCATACTTGAAGAAGTTGATTACAGTTCCACCAAATTGTTGAAGATAAATTATTTTTAAAGGTTATGAAAACTAAGTTATATTAATTCATATGTTTGATTTTTAAATCCCACCTCCTCAAGCTATCCAATTTTCTGACTTTGAAAATAACCATGAGAGACGCCACATTTCTCTCTGGGAAACTACCACTCAAAGTATAATTGTTAAAAATTAAGCTTTTAGGTATTAGAAGCTGTTATAAAGTATAAAATTAAGATATAAGCAGATCACATGTAAATCATTCCTAAAGCACAAGAAAAGAATGTGCCTTGATGTACATATATTACTAAGTTGCCTCTCCCAGTTTACTTTAAAAATGGCTTTAAGGATAAAGAATAAATGTGATAGCTGTGCATGCATTATATATTTGCATTTGCCAATTTCCCATTGTTTTAACAGCTGTGTGGCTGACTTTCAATTTTAAGACGTGAATTGACATACAGCCCATAACTTTATAATGGCTGCTCATTTATCTTATTTTTGAGTTAGTGGAAAAACATTTCAACCTGACTAAAATTTGGAATTGTGTCTTTTATGTTCCATCCTCTGTTGTTACTAGTAAGTTTAAAAATTGTGTATGACCATTAATGTATGTCATAAACATGTAAATAAAAGATGTTGAATCTTGTTGAAAAGCATGAACTTTGGAGTTGAGCTTGTTACTATTTTCAATTCATAAATCAGTTGTTACTTGATGTGTTATTAAGTTAGTTTATTTTTAAAGGGAAAGGAAATAAAACATTAAAAAATAACGATTGGAGGAACACAATATTAAAACTTCTTACTCTTAAATATAATTGATATGGACAAGAGGCAAGGAAATAATGGGTAGAAGAGGGCAGTTCCCCAGCAAAAGCCTGGAAACCCATGGCCCTAAATGGGAACAGGCATTCCTGTTTTCATGCCCAAATGTTGCCTTTTGGCCCACCACGCCCTCCTATCCTGTACCCATATAAACCCTAAACCCCAGGCTCCATGAGCAGAAGAGTGGTACGGCAGAGAAGGAGAGAAGAGAGGAGCATCTAAACGTCCAGAGGAGTTCAGCTGGGGACGGTTGGAGAGGAGATCATCTTCCCACTCCATCCCCTTTCCAGCTCCCCATCCATCCTGCTGAGAGCCACCTTTATCCAGCAATAAACTCCCCTGCATTTACCATCCTTCAATTTGTCCATGTGACCTGATTCTTCCTGGACGCTGGACAAGAATGCAGGTACCAAGAGGGCACTGAGCTAGTTAACACTTAAGCTATCTGTAGACAGCAGAGCTAAAGGAGCACTGTAACATGCCCACTGGGGCTTTGGGAGTTGCAGACACCCCCCACCAGATGCTACTGTGGGGCCAGAGCCCAAAAGCACTCAATCCAGCTCCTGCACTTGCCCGTTTGCATGCTTCCCCTCCTGTAAGGGGTTTGGCTGAACAGATGAGCCACACCCCTGTCTCATGTCCTGTGAGGATATCCGGGAACTTCCTTTTCATAATCTTGTCACAGGATTATATATTGTGCCATCAACCATCAGCTTTGAATAATTTAAATTTGTAAATTATATAAATTCCATGTAGAAACAAATGTTAAGAAGGTTCCAAAAATTCAGTGCAGTTTTAATGTTACCAAGAGGGCATTGTTAATTTATAACAATTCCTTTTTAGAAACATAAAGCATATTGCTGTCATGAGATGACTTCCAAAAACTATGGGTGTCTCCTGATCAAATATGGAGGCCCTAAGCACTTTTGGCTACTTGTTACTGCTACTGCTACTAAGCAATTTGAATCACTGTTGTTATTCCCTGAAATGCATGTATTGTCAATCGAAGTGAATTAAGTAATGCTCTAACAGGTTTTAATATGTTCATTTTACTAAAAGCCAATGGGGGTTTGCATAATTGCCCAAGTTACTTAAACTGTTGGATTTAGAGCTAATCCAAACCTTCAGGCTTTTTTTCTGCCCCCTGTTGTTGTTTTTATAGCATTGGTGTAAACTAGTGTGGGCATGTTTTTTTTTGTTTGTTGTTTGAGACAGGGTCTCTTGCCCAGGCCAGAGTGCAGTGGTGCAAACATGGCTCTCTACAGCCTTGACCTCCTGGGCTCAGGGCTCAAGCAGTGCTGCCTCAGCCTCCCAGGTAGTGGGGACCACAGGTGTGCACCACCATGCCCAGCTAGATAATTTCTTATTTTTTGTAGAGATGGGGTCTCGCCATGTTGCTCAGGCTGGTCTCAAACTCCTAGGCTCAATTGATCCTCCCACCTAAGCCTTCCAGAGTGCTGGGATTACAGGTGTGAGCCACTGCACTGGGCCAGTGATGCTTTTTGGGCCGATGATGCTTTCTGTTCCTGATTCTTTCTTTCAAATCTAATCTTTTTGGAGGTTCCTAACAGGGGTTTTACATCCAATGCTTGGCACATATGCAGTAAAAGTTAGCCTTTGCTTCCCCCAATCCTATAAATTTATCAGAACTAGTTGTTGAAATGTGTGGAGCAAAGATACATAATTTCTTTAATCACTTAAAATACACCATACTTATTTTGTAGTTTATTATTTGAAGATTTCATTTTGTTTGGTTTTTTTTTTTGGCTAGTCAAGTGAAGCAGTGGGAATGGAGAAGGAACAAAGAAATCTGTAACTAGTTGTGACCAATGAGTTATAAATACCACTGCAATCTTACCAGCCATCTGAAGTTTTGAAGTTTAATACTACTGTTATTAGATTTTTTGTGGGTGGGGGTTGGACAGGCTCTCACTCCTGTCGCCCAGGCTGGAGTGCAGTGGCACTATCATAGTTCACTGCAGCCTTGACTTCCTGGGCTCAGGTGATCCTCCCACCTCAGCCCCCAGAGTAGCTGGGACTACAGGTGTATGCCACCACATCCAGCTAATTTTTTGTATTTCTAGTAGAGATGGGGTTTCGCCATGTTACGGAGGCTGGTCTGGAACTCCTTGCTCAAGTGATCCACCCACCTCAGCCTCCCAAAGTGTTAGGATTACAGGTGTGAACTGCTGTGCCCAGCCCTTCAAGGAGTTTTAGAGTATGAGTTCAACTCCTATAGGGCCTGCTATGTTTGAAATGTTTGTATCTTACAGAATTCATGTTGAAACTAAATCCCTAATGCAGCAGTATTGAGCTGTGGCTTTGGGAGGTGATTGAGTCATGAGGGCCTTGCCCTCATGAATATATTAGTGCCTTGTAAAAGGGCTGGAAGCTACTAGCTTTTGCCTTATGGCCTTGTGCCATGTGAGAACACAGTAACAAGGCTCCATTTTGGAAGCAGAGAGCAGCCCTCGTCAAACACTGAGCCTAGCGGAGCCTTGATCTTGAACTTCCCAGCCTCCAGAACTGTGACAAAATAAACTTGTTATTTATAAATTATGCAGTTATGGTATTTTGTTATAGCAGCCCAAATGGACTACTGACCTTATTTTAGGGAATCTTATGCCACCTATCTAGGTTGAAGATAGTTCCTTCCAGATCAATTTGTTTTCTTCTGCTAGGTTTCTGCAGGAGTTATCAGTGGCTAGGTACTATATTTCCATTAACTTCTCAGCCTATTGTTTCCCCGGTGAATAATTGTAAATTTGAACTCTAAACCAGTATTAGAACAAGCCTATTTTGTGCAAATCTTCAGGGTGCCATGGCTCACGCCTGTAATCCCGGCACGTTGGGAGGCTGAGGTGGCCGGATCACCTGAAGTCAGGAGTTCGAGACCAGCCTGACCAACATGAAGAAACCCTGTCTCTACTAAAATACAAAATTAGCCAGGCATGGTGGTGCATGCCTATAATCCCAGCTACTCAGGAGGCTGAGGCAGGAAAATGGCTTGAACTTGGGAGGCGGAGGTTGCAGTGAGATGAGATTATGCCATTGCACTCCAGCCTGGGCAACAAGGGCGAAACTCCATCTCAAAAAAAAAAAAAAAAAATCTTCAGGGGACGCTTTTGGCCCACCTGAAGCTTGGCATGAGACAATATCCTTTTCTCTCTGGGGTGGTGAATGGATTTTTTTCTGGTTTGTGTTTTTGCTGAAAGTAAAGCTCTTCATTGGTCCCAGCTTTGTGTAGTGCTGTCGGTTTCTATTTTTGTGTACCCAAATCCTGATCTCTTGTCACCGTTTGGCTGTCCAAAGCCAACCCCTTTGAGACTGGCAATCTCATCTACTAGAGGCTACTGCAGTTTCAACTCAGTTTCATATTTGGAGCCCTAGGACATTCCCTTTCTTACAAAGTAAGTACTTTGACTTTCAAAGGATGTTATTAAGCAGAAATTTTCAGGTGTCTTAGTCTGCCAAATACTGAAAACCATGTCGTGTTGTTTTTAAAAATATATTTACTGTCTAGTTACTCTCTTTTTTCTTGGTGTGTCATATTTTAGCAGTCTTCCTTTGCATTGAACATATTTTGGCAGTTTTTTTTTTACCCTCTGTACCTTTGTCTGTCAGTTCTCTCCATCTTCTCCCTTCCTGATAACCTATGAGAGTCCCTTGACCTGATTTTTAACTGTTTTTATTCAATATCTATTGAATTCTTTATTTCAAAAATTATATTTTTATGCTAGAATTTCCACGTTTCTTCATAGATGCTTATTTCTGCTTCCCATTTCCATTCAGCTTACTTTGCTGATTTTATTCATATGTTCATTTTTTTTTTATTGATCATTCTTGGGTGTTTCTTGCAGAGGGGGATTTGGCAGGGTCACAGGACAATAGTGGAGGGAAGGTCAGCAGATAAACAAGTGAACAAAGTTCTCTGGTTTTCCTAGGCAGAGGACCCTGCGGCCTTCCACAGTGTTTGTGTCCCTGGGTACTTGAGATTAGGGAGTGGTGATGACTCTTAACGAGCATGCTGCCTTCAAACATCTGGTTAACAAAGCACATCTTGCACCGCCCTTAATCCATTCAACCCTGAGTGGATACAGCACATGTTTCAGAGAGCACAGGGTTGGGGGTAAGGTCACAGATCAACAGGATCCCAAGGCAGAAGAATTTTTCTTAGTACAGAACAAAATGAAGTCTCCCATGTCCACCTCTTTCTACACAGACACGGCAACCATCCGATTTCTCAATCTTTTCCCCACCTTTCTCCCCTTGCTATTCCACAAAACCGCCATTGTCCTCATGGCCCGCTCTCAATGAGCTGCTGGGTACACCTCCCAGACGGGGTGGTGGCCGGGCAGAGGCGCCCCCCACCTCCCAGACGGGGCGGCTGGCCGGGCGGGGGGCTGACCCCCCCACCTCCCTCCTGGACGGGGCGGCTGGCCGGGCAGAGGGGCTCCTCACCTCCCAGTAGGGGCGGCCGGGCAGAGGCGCCCCTCACCTCCCGGACGGGGCGGCTGGCCGGGCGGGGGGCTGACCCCCCCACCTCCCTCCCGGACGGGGCGGCTGGCTGGGCGGTGGGCTGACCCCCCACCTCCCTCCCGGACGGGGCGGCTGGCCGGGCAGGGGGCTGAACCCCCCACCTCCCTCCCGGACGGGGCGGCTGGCCGGGCGGGGGGCTGACCCCCCCACCTCCCTCCTGGACGGGGCGGCTGGCCGGGCAGAGGGGCTCCTCACTTCCTAGTAGGGGCGGCCGGGCAGAGGCGCCCCTCACCTCCCGGACGGGGCGGCTGGCCAGGCGGGGGGCTAACCCCCCCACCTCCCTCCCGGACGGGGCGGCTGGCCGGGCGGGGGGCTGACCCCCCCACCTCCCTCCCGGACGGGGCGGCTGGCCGGGCGGGGGGCTGATCCCCCCACCTCCCTCCCGGACGGGGCTGCTGGCAGGGCAGAGGGGCTCCTCACTTCCCAGTAGGGGCGGCCGGGCAGAGGCGCCCCTCCCCTCCCGGACAGGGCGGCTGGCTGGGCGGGGGGCTGATCCCCCCACCTCCCTCCCGGACGAGGTGGCTGCCGGGCGGAGACGCTCCTCACTTCCCAGACGGGGTGGCTGCTGGGCGGAGGGGCTGCTCACTTCTCAGACGAGGCGGTTGCCAGGCAGAGGGTCTCCTCACTTCTCAGACGGGGCGGCCGGGCAGAGACGCTCCTCACATCCCGGACGGGGCGGCAGGGCAGAGGTGCTCCCCACATCTCAGACGATGGGCGGCCGTGCAGAGACGCTCCTCACTTCCCAGATGTGATGGCGGCCGGGAAGAGGCGCTCCTCACTTCCTAGATGGGATGGCGGCCGGGCAGAGACGCTCCTCACTTTCCAGACTGGGCAGCCAGGCAGAGGGGCTCCTCACATCCCAGACGATGGGCGGCCAGGCGGAGATGCTCCTCACTTCCCAGACGGGGGGGCGGCCGGGCAGAGGCTGCAATCTCGGCTCTTTGGGAGGCCAAGGCAGGCGGCTGGGAGGTGGTTGTAGCGAGCCGAGATCACGCCACTGCACTCCAGCCTGGGCGCCATTGAGCACTGAGTTAACGAGACTCCGTCTGCAGTCCCGGCACCTCGGGAGGCCGAGGCTGGCAGATCACTCGCGGCTAGGAGCTGGAGACCAGCCCGGCCGACACAGCAAAACCCCGTCTCCACCAAAAAAATACGAAAACCAGTCAGGCGTGGCAGCGAGCGCCTGCAATCGCAGGCACTCGGCAGGCTGAGGCAGGAGAATCAGACAGGGAGGTTGCAGTGAGCTGAGATGGCAGCAGTACCGTCCAGCTTCGGCTTGACATCAGAGGGAGACCGTGGAAAGAGAGGGAGAGGGAGACCGTGGGGAGGGGGAGGGGGAGAGGGAGAGGGAGAGGGAGAGGGAGAGGGAGAGGGCCATATGTTCATTTAAAATTCTTATTGAGCCGGGTGCAGTGGCTCATGCCCGTAATCCCAGCACTTTGGGACCCTGAGGTGGGCGGATCACTTGAGGTCAGGAGTTCAAGACCAGTCTGGCCAACATGGCAAAACCCTGTCTCTACTAAAAATACAAAAAAATAGCCAAGGGTGGTGGTGGGTGCCCATAATCCCAGCTACTAGGGAGGCTGAGGCAGGAAAATTGCTTGAACCTAGAAAGCAGAGGTTGCAGTGAGCTGAGATTGTGCCACTGCACTCTAGGCTGGGCGACAGAGCAAGTCTGTGCTTCAAAAAAAAAAAAAAATTGGCTGGGCATGGTAGCACGTGCCTATAATCCCAGCTACTCAGGAGGCTGAGGCAGGAGAATCGCTTGAACCTGGGAGGTGGAGGTTGCAGTGAGCCGAGATCATGCCACTGCACTCTAGCCTGGGCAACAGAGGGAGAGTCCGTTTCAAAAAAAAAAAAATTGTGTCTGTTCTATGTGCTGTGCTATAAAATTATTACTTTGAATATATCACAAGTTATACTAGCATTTTACTGGAAAGTAGTCCCAATCCAGACCCCAAGAGAGAGGTTCCTTTGACCTCGTGCAAGATTTCGAATTCAGAGTGAGTCCATAGAGTATAGTGAAAGCAAGTTTATTAAGAAAATAAAGGAATAAGGCTGGGCGCGGTGGCTCACGCCTGTAACCCCCAGCGCTTTGGGAGACCGAGGCAGGCGAATCATGAGGTCAGGGGTTCCAGACCAGCCTGGCCAACATGGCGAAACCCCATCTCTACTAAAAATACAAAAATTAGCTGGGCATGGTGGCACGTGCCTGTAATCCCAGCTACTTGGGAGGCTGAGGCAGGAGAATCACTTGAACCTGGGAGGCGGAGGTTGCAGTGAGTCGAGACCTTGCCACAGCACTCCAGCCTGAGCAACAGAGCAAGACTCTGTCTCAAAAAAGAAGCAAGAAAATAAAGGAATAAAAGAATGGCTATGCCATAGGCAGAGCAGTGGTATGGGCTGCTCCACCGAGTATACTTCCAGCTATTTTTTGATTATATGCTAAACAAGGGGTAGATTATTCATGGGTTTTTCAGGAAAGAGGTGGGCAATTCCTGGAACAGAGTTCCTCCACTTTTTAGACCACATAGGGTAACTTCCTGACATTGCCATGGCGTTTGTAAACTGTCATGGCACCAGTGGGAGTGTCTTTTAGCATAACACATTATAATTAGCATATAATGAGCAGTGAGGATGATCAGAGGTCACTTTCATCGCCATCTTGGTTTTGGTGTGTTTTAGCAGGCTTCTTCACCACATTCTGTTTTATCAGCAAAGTTTTTATGACCTGTATCTTGTGCCAACCTTCTATCTCATCCTGTGACTAAGAATGCTTAATCTCCTGGGCATGCAGCCCAGTAGGTCTCAGCCTTATTTTACCCAGCCCCTATTCAAGATGGAGTCACTCTGGTTCTAACAGCTCTGACATCATTGATGGGCATTTGTGTTATTTCTAGCTTTGGGCTGTCATGAAGAATGCTGCAAACAACATTTTTACCCTTGTCATGTCTCTTGGTATATATGTGCATGCATTTCTATTGGATACATAACTAAGAGTGGGGTTTCTGAGTCATTTGGATTTGTGACTGTGAAATTGCTTTGGCAAAGATTATATCAGTGATAAAATTATGGTAGTCTGGGAGATATGATTTAGCCAACTTCCCTCTTGTCTTTAGCCTTCAAGCTGTCCTAATTATTCCTGGGTTTAAGATAGTTTAAATGATAATCACCCTTTCCCTAAACAACTGCCTTTGTAAGGGTAATGAGAGACCACCAGGTTAGGAGGATGGATGAGTCTGAATTCTGCTAAGGTGTGGACAAAAGCAAATGCCAGCCATTATTCCAGAGGTCACAAGATACGCGACTTCCTCAGTTACTCCTGAAGATAACATCACTACGTAGAACCTGAGACTGGCCTTTCGAGATATCTTTTCAGGTTTTTTGCATGTCTTACCCAAGTGGCTTCACCTGGACCCACCAACGATCCTGTGGCCCCAGCCAGAAGTGACTCAGGGCAAGAGGACAACTTCAACTCCCTGTGATTTCATCTAAGCAAGCACCCATAGCTTAGAAACCTCTACCCCTTTCCCCGAACTACCTTTGAAAAATCTCTAACCTATGAGACTTCAAGGAGATTGACTGAAGTAGTAACTCAGTCTCCCAGGTGGTGGCATGACTGTCCTTGTATCAGTTAAACTCTTTACTACAAGGCAATGAATTTATTTTGTTTTTGCAGTGCACAGAAAGAACCAGTCAGATTGTTACAAATGTTCAACTTTTGTAAGATAATATGTTCAGGCTGGGTGTGGTGGCGCCTGTTATCCCACCACTTTGGGAGGCCGAGGCAGGCAGATCACCGGAGGTCAGGAGTTCAAGACTAGCCTGGCCAACATAGTGAAACCTCGTCTCTACTAAAAATACAAAAATTAGCCGTGCCTGTAATCTCAGCTACTTGGGAGGCTGAGGTGGGAGAATTGCTTGAACCCGGAAGGCAGAAGTTGCCATGAGCTGAGATCATGCCACTGCACTCCAGCCTGGGTGACAGACCAAGACTCTGTCTCAAAAAAAAAAAAAAAAAATCTGAGACTAGGTAATTTATTGTAAAAAGAGGCTTATTTGGCTCACAATTCCAAAGGCTGTACAGAAAGCATGGCTGGGGAGACCTCAGCAAACTTACAATCATGGTGGATGTCAAAGAAGAAGTAGTCACATCTTACATGGCCGAAGCAGGAGGAAGAGAGTCGGGGGAGGTGCCACACACTTTTAGACAACCGGATCTTGTGAGAACTCTGTCAGGAGAATAGTACCAAAGGAGGAAATCCACCCCCATACTCCAATCAAGTCCCACCAGGCCCCACCTTCAACACTGGAGAAAACAATTTGACATGAGATTTGGGTGGAGACACAGACCCAAACCATATCGGCCATTCAGATATCCTTTTTGTGAAGTAATTATTTCTTAATATCATATCCAATTTCCAGTGGGATTTTGTATCTTTTTCTCTTTCTGAATGCAAACTCTTTGTCATTTATGCTTTGCAAATTCCACCTCCCACTTCAGAGCTTGACTTTTCATTCTCTTAATGGTATCTTTTTGTGAATGTCCTTAACTTTAATGTCACCCAATTTATAAATCTGTCTTTTTAGAGACTTTCCCTGTCAGAAGATCATCACATTTCCTCATTTTTAAAAAATTTTATGGGCCGGGTGCAGTGGCTCACACCTGTAATCCCAGCACTTTGGGAGGCCAAGGTGGGTGAATCACAAGGTTGGGAGTTTGAGACCAGCCTGGCCAACATAGTGAAATCCCATGTGTACTAAAAATACAAAAATTAGCTGGGCATGGTGGCATGCACCTGTAGTCGCAGTTACTTGGGAGGCTGAGGCAGGAGAATCGCTTGAATCCGGGAGGCAGAGGTTGTGGTGAGTTGAGATCACACCACTGCACTCCAGCGTGGGTGACAGAGTGAGACTCCACCTCAAAAAAAAAAACAAAAAAAAAAATTCATGCCAGGCACAGAGCCTCATGCCTGTAATCCCAGCACTTTGGGAGGCCGAGGCAGGCAGATCACTTGAGGTCAGGAGTTGAAGATCAGCCTGGCCAACATGGTGAAACCCCGTCGCTATTAAAAATACAAAAATTAGCCATACATGGTGGTGGTGTAACTGAGTGAGTTACAGAGAAACGCCACACTCTGAGACGAATTCAGGAGTCCTTTATTAGCCGTTGACTGAGAGACGGCTAGTGCTCAAAGTTCTCTCAGTCCCAAAGGGGCTACATTTTCTTTTATACTTTGGTTTAGAAAGGGGAGGGAGGGTCTAGTGAGAACAATCTTACAGAAGTAAAGTAGGCAAGAAGTTAAAAGGATAAATGGTTACAGGAAAGTAAACAGTTCCAGGTGCAGGGGCTTTTAGACTATCACAAGGTGATAGACGTGGGGCTTTGGGCGTTATCAACCAGACACAAACGCGGGGGCTCTGGGTGCTATTAACCAGGCGAATCCCTGGGAACTGCGGATATAGCTCGCCACAGTATCTTATCAGTTAATTGCATTCTTGGATGTGCTGGGAGTCAGCTTGCACAAGTTAAGTCCTTGAGGAAGTGGGTGGGTAAGGGGCTGCAAGTGAAGGAGCCAAGATGGAGTCTGTCTGGCTCTCTCAGTTAAGGGAGAGTCAATTCAGGTTAAAACAAGGTAGGGTGTCATATTCCCCACTTGTGTTTTTGGGGAATCAAATCATTGATTCCTCAGTTATAACAAGGGGGTTATATTGGGTTTTAAGACACATAAGCTTGACAGAAGCTATGCGTTGCTTTATAAAGTTAAGAAACCAATTTAATATACAAGGCCCGAAGACTAAGCCTAACAATAGGAGGAGAAGGGGTGCAGCTAACCCAGTGATTAGAGTAGTTAGCCATGGATTCCAGTTAAACATGCTTTGGTACCAGGGGTGTTATTTTCCCATTGCTGTTGGCGTCTATCTAGATTCTCTCAAACTTTTTGGAGAGTATCTTTTATGACCCCAGACTGATCGGCACAGAAGCAACAACTCTCTCCCCCAGAGTGGCGCGTAACCCTCCTTGAGAGAGAAATAGCGATCTAAGCCTCGGCGGTTTTGAACAGCTACTTCAGCTAGAGACTCTACTTGGGTATGTAGTATATTTATGGCTGATTGGAGATTGCTTAAACCAGCATCTACTTGTTGAGATAGGGACATTAGCCCAGTTTCTCCCTGAACCGGGGCAGCCGTGCCAATGGCTGCTGATCCGGCCATGCTAAGACTGGCCAGAAGGGGTACGAGGAGTGGGGCTGCTCGGCGAAACCTGGAATGTAATTCAGGGGGAGCAATGAGAAGTTGTGCTTCTGGCCCGCTATACACATAGACCTGGGGGAGCACATGAACCAAAACACACAGGAGAGGTCCTGGTTCAGTCCCATTGATGCAGCATGTGAGACCTGAAGTGCAGGCTAACCAGGTATTGTTAGGTGCCTAGTAGGAGACTGAGGCACTTAAAGAAGTAAGTAGAGACTGATTACAGGTAGTCTGAAAGGGAGAAGAGACAAGTTATATCCGGCGCTAATTAAACAAGAAGCATTTCCGGACACGTCTCCTAATGTGAGGGCAGGGGGCGTGTATGACAAGAAAGAGAGCCAATTTTAAGTGCGGCTTCTACTCCTAATCCAGCATAATATGGGGGTTTGGCCTTTAGGCACAACCAACAATCTTGGGCTAGTCTAGGCTGGATGAGATTGAGAAGGTGATATAACCCACCCAGAATGGACATCAGGCTGGGTTGGAGGTACTGTCGTTGCAGCTGAGGTTTGGGAACCAGGAATGGCGGCGGGACAGTTAAATCAACCCTGTCTGGATGTTTTTTGAACATAGGGTCACCTAAATCAGTTACAGGCCCGATTGGCTTCGGAGGGCTCCATGAGACCAGGATTTTCTTCTGGATAGTGAACATAGTTCCGACATCAAATCCTGGGATATAAAGCCTTAATCCCCATGACATGCTGTAATACCATTGAGCTAAATTAGGGTTATGGACAGTTATAGTAAGGGGATTACAATTTCTCTTAGTACACAGTTTAGGTCAGGAAGCACAAGCTATGGAAAGGGTAGAAGATCGGCTTGATCCCCCAGAGTAGGTGGCCAAAGTTACACATGTCCGGTCAGGGCAGAAAAACTGGTAAGAATCTTGACAACTAGAGTCAGGGTGATTTCCAGGACAGAGGTAAAAGTCAACGTTCTGGAGTCCTTTTTCTGTACCTTTGGAGCTTCCACATCCGGTCTGGTTTCCGGAGTTTCCAAATCCTGCAGCAAGGTCGACGCTCCCCACTCCCATGACCGGCAGATTGCGTTGTTCTTCATGGGTACGGGCAGGCTCTGGGAACAAAGCACATAAATCAACTGCAAAAGAGACTTCCCTGGAAGTTCCTGCCTTCTAAGTAGTGTTTGCAGACACACGTCCCGTCGTGAAAGAAGTGAGGAGGAAAGAGTAGGATGGAGCAGAGGACATAATAGGCGGAAACAAACAATAGAGGTAAATAAAAAGAATTAATCTGATGGCTTCACTTGACTTAGGCACAGTTTTAAGGGACCTGGCCCAGGCTTGGGGAGCTATGTTTCTTGTTGGACTCTGTTAGACTTTTTGATGCGAGAGTGATGAATCCAAGCCAGAATGCCATCCACTTTCAGAGCCGTTGGCGTGGTGAGGATGACGGTATGAGTTCCTTTCCAGGCAAGAGTGAGTCCTCCTTTCTGGAACTTTTTAACATACACCAGGTCACCTGGCTGGAAAGAGTGGCAGGGCCCCATCTGGTCAGGAACTGGATTGGGATGAGCTCCCCAGACAAGCGGCTGGATGATGTCTTGTACCTGTTGGAGAGACTGCAGGTACTGTAATAAATTAGCTTGTGAGATTTTTGCTAAATGGGTATCCCTTAGCTTAGGCAAGATAGGCGGAGCCCTCCCATACATGATTTCAAAAGGTGAAAACCCAGCCCCATAAGGAGTGCATCTTACTCTAAGAAGGGCTAGAGGAAGGAGCTTTACCCAGTTTTCACCAGTTTCTAGGATTAATTTTGTAAGAGTACTTTTTAGGGTGCGGTTCATGCATTCTACCTGCCCAGAGCTCTGGGGTTGATAGGCACAATGGAGCTTCCATTGAATGTTTAGTGCCTTACTGACTGAGCTATGGACAAGGTGAAGGCCAGTCCATTATTAGACCCTATGGCAGCAGGCAGCCCATGCCGAGGGATGATCTCATTGAGTAAAAGCCTAACTACCGTGGTGGCAGTCTTGTTTCTGGTGGCAAATGCCTCAGTCCATCTGGAGAAGGTGTCTACCAGTATCAGGAGGTATTTATACCCTGCCTGGTGCAGTTTTATCTCTGTAAAGTCAATTTCCCACCTTTCTCCTGGTAGTCTCCCCAGAGGCAGTGGCCTGGTCTGGGTTTAGGACGCTACTTGGCGTTTGCCTGAGCACAAGCTGTACACCGAAGAGCTGCTTGGTTAGCTAAGTCCTGAAGGTGGGGGATCTTGAAACGGCTCCTCAGAAGCTGGGCCCATTTTACTCCTCCCAAATGGGTGGCAGAATGCAGACGACTGATTAAAGTTTTCCCGAGGGCTCGGGGCATGACGACTCTGGAATGAGGAATAATCCACCAACCTTCCTGATTTTTACTGGCCTGAAAATCCAAAGCCTGTCTTTCTTCCTCTGTGGAGTATTCTGGGTGAGCTGGTGAGTCAGGTTGCGGAAAGGACACTGCAGGCAGTAGGGTCAGAGGTGCGACTGGGAGCCGGGCTGCCTCCTGAGCTCCAGAGTCTGCTCTTTGGTTACCACGAGCTATGGCTGTGTCCTCTCTTTGATGTCCTTTGCAGTGAATTACAGCCACCTGCTGAGGGAGCCAAATGGCTTCAAGCAGGGCTAAAATTTCTTCTTTATTCTTGATAATCTTTCCTGCTGAGGTGAGTAGCCCACGCTCTTGGTAGATGGCTCCGTCCACATGCATAGTAGCAAAAACATACCTGCTGTCAGTGTAAATGTTAATACGTTTGTCCTTACCCCATCAGAGGGCCTGAGTGAGGGCAACCAACTTAGCCCTCTGTACCAAGGTACCTGCTGGTAGTGTCTGGGCCCACAGTATATCTGTCTCCGTAGTGATGGCCACACCAGCCTTTTGAACTCCCTGCTCAAGGTAGCTGCTACCGTCTGTAAACATGGTGGTGTCCACCTCCTTTAAAGGCACATCTTGGAGATCAGGTCAGCCAGTTTCTGTAGTCTCTAACAGTTCCTGGCAGTCATGGACAGGTGTGGTGAAGTCTGGATCTGGGAGCAAAGTAGCTGGATTTAAACACATTGTGGGAGAGAAAGTTAAACGAGGCTGATCTAACAGTAAATTCTGATACTGCAAAATGCGAGCATTTGACATCCATTTGCCAGAAGCACTTCGCAGCAAAGTCTCTATGGCATGAGGCGCCATAAGGGTTAAATTTTGACCTAGAGTCAGTTTATCAGCCTCTTGAACCAGGCTTGCTGTGGCTGCTACAGCTCCCAGACAACCTGGCCACCCGGAGGCAACAGGGTCCAGTCTTTTAGATAAACAGGCCACTGGGCGTCGACATGGCCGCAAAGTTTGAGTGAGTACCCCTTTAGCGACTCCTTGGCTTTCATGAAAAAAAGGTGGAATGGTTTTGAGATATTTGGGAGGGCTAGGGCAGAGGCCTCAGTTAATGCTTTCTTTAGGTTTTGAAAAGACTGTTCTTCAGTGTTAGTCCAAACTAGTGGGCCATTCTGTCCGGTAGCGGTGTACAGGGGCTTGGCAATTTCCACGAACCCCGATATCCATAGGTGACAGTATCCCACAGCCCCCAGGAATTCATGTACCTGTCTCTTGGTGGTGGGAGTGGGGATTTGCAGGATGGCTTCCTTCCGAGCACTGGTGAGTGCCCTTTTTCCTTTATCTCATACCCCAGGTAGGACACTCTGGGAAGACAAAGCTGGGCCTTCTTGGCTGAGACCCGATACCCAAGCTCCTAAAGGAGGTAAAGTAGGTCCCTAATATGTTGCAGGCAGCTGTCAGTAGTTTCAGTAGCCAATAAAAGGTCATCCACATACTGAAGAAGAGTACAGTTAAGGGGACTGGCTCAGAATGGTAGAAGATCTTGTTGGAGGGCTTCCCCAAAAAGGGTGGCGGAATTTTTAAAACCTTGAGGTAACCGGGTCCAGGTCAATTGGGTGGTGTCTCCTGAGCCAGGATCTGTCCATTCAAAAGCAAAGATAGGTTGGCTTTTGGGGGCCAGAGGAATAGCAGAGAAAGCATCCTTTAAGTCAAGGACAGTGTATACTGTATGTTCTGGCGGGAGCAGGCTGAGTAAAGTTTAAGGGTTAGGGACAGTTGGATGGACAGTAACTGTCCACTTGTTAACTTTCCTCAAGTCCTGTACTGGCCGGTAATCATTTGTTCCGGGTTTCTGGACCAGCAAAAATGGAGTATTCCAGGTGGACTGACACGGTGTGAGTATGCCAGCTTGTAACAGTCACTGAATATGGGGATTGATCCCCTCTCTAGGCCGCTGACTCATAGGATACTGTTTTACCTGGACTGGCAGGGCAGTGGCCAGAAGTTCTACAACTACCGGCGGATGATGCTTTGCTAGTCCCGGGGGGTTTGACTCGGCCCAGACTCGAGGAAAGAGAGTCTGTAGATCCAATAGGAGAGAATTAGTTTTATTCTCCAGTGGTTGTGATGGTGAAACCAAAAGATATTCCTCTGACAGAGGGGTAGTTAGCAGGAGTTGGGCAGTAGGGGGCGTTGTGTCCCCTAACGTGAGGTGAGCCTGCTGCGCTGAGAAAGAGATAGAAGCCTATAACTTATGGAGCAGGTCTTATCTGCAAAGGGGAAAGGGGCACTCTGGGACTACAAGAAATGAGTGGGTTACTCTTTTCTGTCCCAAACTCACTTCTCGTGAGTGGGTGACAGGATATTCCTGAATAGCTCTGGTGGCCCCTTGTACAGCCACTCTTTTATTAGAGACACTGCCTAAAGGTTTCTGCAGTACCGCGTGTTCCACCCTGGTATCCATTAGGAAGCATACAGGCTGTCCCCCCTACTGTAGCGCTCACCATGGGCTCTCAGGGGCCAAGAGAGAGGGAGCCCCAGTCCCGTCAGTCATCAGACTCCTCCGCTGCGGGGAGGGTGAGGACCTTTTTCTTTTCTGGTTTTTCCTCTGGCTTTAATGGGCATTCCTTCTTCCAGTGTCCAGCCTGCTTGCAATAAGCACATTGGGTCTCTTTGTAGGGAAACCTGCTCACTTTTCTGGCCTTTCTGGCATGGACTGGGGTCCCCTGGCTAGTGCTTTGTAATGGGGGCCCTTCCCTTCTGGCTTCCTGGATGGCTGCCACTAAGATTTTCGCTTGTCTTTTGGATGCTTTACCGGGAGCCCTTTCAGCTGCCTGAGCTACTTGTTTTTGTTTTTCAAACTCTCGATTGTCACAAACTTTCTGGGCTACTTCTAAAAGCTGGCTAATGTTCATTCCAGCAAATCCCTCCAGTTTTTGTAATTTTCTTTTAATATCAGGGGCTGCCTGAGCCACAAATGCCAAATTAATAGCACGGCTATTCTCAGGAGCCGCCGGGTCAAAAGGGGTGTAAGTTCGATAGGCCTCCTGGAGGCGTTCTAAAAAGACTCCAGGCGACTCATCAAGCCCCTGGACAACTTAAGTTTTATTAGACAGATTCATGGGTTTTCAAGCAGCTCCGTTGATGCCTGCAAGGAGATACTGGTGAAAATCATCCAAAGCTCTCCTCCCACCTGAGGAGTTTGGATCCCAATCAGGCCGGATAGAGGGAAAAACCTGCTCAAGGAGGTTTTGGGCTTCCCCTCCGGTCTACCGGCTGATGTAAGGAAATACTTTCTGGCTTCTCTTCAGATACGATCCCTCTCTTCAGAGGTGAAAAGGATTAAAAGGAGTTGCTGACAATCATCCCAGGTGGGCTGGTGAGTCTGGAGCATGGACTCCATCAGTGAGGTCAAAACCTGGGGCTCTTCAGAGAAGGGGGGATTGTGAGCCTTCCAGTTGTACAGGTCAGAAATAGAGAAAGGGACATAAACTAAGAATGGAGCTGAGTGCTCATCACCCAGAGGGATTTGTGCCTCTCTCAGTGGGAGGAGGGGTGCTACCTCCTCCTGCCAAGGCTGTCTCGGGAGGCTATAGGCGGAGAACCCACAGGAGGCTATAGGCGGAGAACCCACAGGGGATGTAGTCGAGGAGACTAGGGAAGATTCTGAGGGAGCAGGAGGATTATAGGGCGGTGGAACTGTATGAGGAAAACTCCTCTTCTTCAAAGGGAGGCAATACAGGAGGAGCCGAGGGAGCTGAGGATCAGGACAAAAGTGTGGTCTGGCTTAAAAGGATCTTGGAGGTTGGATTACAAATGGCATGGCGCATGAGCAGAGCCAAGGGGGAGGGCTCTGGACCAAACTCAGCCATTGATCAATGTAAGGAAACTGATCGGGGTGACCAGGAGTTCCAGCAATGACCCTCCATACAGCCTGAACAGCTGTGAGGTTTAGTGACTCTTCTGGGGGCCACCCGGATCCAAACTTTGGTCATTCTACTTCACAGAGTGTCTGGAGTTTGCCTTTTTTAGGGCAGACTCCATAATCATCTGAAAAGCCCAGAGAGAAATTCTGTAACATACATTGGAGAGGGCTCCAATCTTTACGAGGTCGGGAAGAAGAGTTTCCCATTCTGGAGGCAATTTAACAAGGTTTGAGCAGAAATATTAAACCCAGCATGGACAGAGAAATTCACGACCTGGAGGGCTGTAGTATCGGAAGAACAGAAGTATTATAACCAGAAGAAGTAGGAAAACAACTATAGCCAACACTTCTTGCCACATAAGGTCAGTTTTTTACACTTCGAGATCTAGGGAGAGGAAAAGAGGTGGGTCCGAGGCCAGTGGGCCTATGTGATCCCCACCTCCTCTTTGACCTATAGCCTAAATATCTTTGGTGTCTCCACGACTCGAAGGCAAAAAGTTCAGACTTGGCCCTTTCTTTTAAGAGTTTAAAGAGGGAGGACAGGGCCAAGTCTTCGAGACGCTGGACTTGCTACGACACAGGAAAACGAGATGTGCGGGGTAAAGGATGGGGATGAGGAGGAAAAGGGCCACTCGGATCTTCCCAAGTTTGGAGAGTAGCCATGAAGGGGTAAAATAAGGGTCCAGATGGAGTAAAGCAGTATGGGCGTAGGTTTCTCTGCACAGTGCCTTATTTAAGGGCACAGGAAAAGTTACGGGATGACAGAAAAGGTAAGCAGGATGTCATCAGGGTGGCTATTTTGGATCCACCACGGGTCTAAGAGGAAGATGGATCGGTCATTGGGGCATGGGGTATGGCAATCTAAATGCCAGCAATCTGTATGGTGCCAGAAATCCCAAATGGGCAAATATTTCCCACACGGGCGAATGTTTCCCACACCCTTCCCTGTAACAACACCTGATTTGTTTCTGGCAGAAAAGGCAGGACGGGGAAGGCCAGCCCAAACGACTGATGAGAAATTTGACCTCCTGTGTTAGAAAATCTGTACTCAGGACTTTGAAGAAGTCCTTGCCCAGTCATCTTGGGCAGTATTGATGACCTGACGTACGAAACTTAGATAGACACCAGACAGGACAAGAGACACTGGGGTATATAAACAATTATGACAATTTTTATAGACAGACAAGCGGAGGGGGTCCTGTGATGGGATCAGTCAGATGCCCACCTGGCCGCTCCCCCGGAGGGGACTTAGGCTCCTCCTGGCATTGGCAGGCCAGTATAAACCCCCGGCTCGGATTGAACTATGCCCGATGCTGCCTTAAGCCTTATGAGGTCACCACAGAACCACAGGTGAGGGCCCTCTCAAACTCCGTAGCTTTCGCTGTAGGGCTACAAACTGGAAATTCAAGCACAAGCCCTTGAACTCCCCATTCACACACACACTCACACAGAGTTTATTACAATTCTTATTTCTGTCCTAAAACAGAGGTCTCCTGGAGACCTGAACGAGAGAAGGAGAAGACAGGGAGGGAGAGAGAAAGAAAGAAAGAAAGAAAGAGAGAGAGACAGTGACTAGCCTTACAGAGAAGCCTGACAGAAACCAGGACTCTGTCCTTCAGCATCCTGGAATATGAACAGAATTAGAGGGACGCCCTCGTTCAGGGCCCCTTCCCTCTCAGAGAAACAGAATCAGACAGAAACCAGAACTCTGTCCTTCAGTGTCCTGGAATATGGGAGGAGTCAGAGGGAGACCCTCGTTCAGGGCCTCTCCCCTCCCAGAGAAACAGAATCAGAAACCAGAAACCAGGACTCTGTCCTCCAGCATCCTGGAATATGGACAGAGTTGGAGGGATGCCGTCGTCAGGGCCGCTTCTCTCCCAGAGAAACAGAGTCAGATCTGACTTACCTTCCCGGGACCAGAAATGGAGGACTCAGAAGTTGATTTTGGTGGGCACACACTAGCAGTCAATCGGTTCCCTTCCGGAAGACGGGGGCCTATGGGGCCCCGGAACGTCTCAGGTGGCGCCTCCCCTATAAGCCTCCCATCTGTCCAGGGGAGCCAGGAGTGAGTTCGGCACTCCCCGGTGGGGATAAATCTCGCTGGGGCCTCCAAGTGTTGTAACTGAGTGAGTTACAGAGAAACGCCACACTCTGAGACGAATTCAGGAGTCCTTTATTAGCCAGCGACCGAGACAGCTAGTGCTCAAAATTCTCTCGGTCCCGAAGAAGGGGCTAGATTTTCTTTTATACTTTGGTTTAGAAAGGGGATGGGGGGGGGGGGTCTAGTGAAAACAATGTTACAGAAGTAAAGTAGGCAAGAAGTTAAAAGGATAAATGGTTACAGGAAAGTAAACAGTTCCAGGGACAGGAGCTTTAAGTCTATCACAAGGTGATAGACGCGGGGCTTTGGGCGTTATCAACCGGACACAAACGCGGGGGCTCTGGGTGCTATTAACCAGGTGAATTCCTGGGAACTGCGGATATAGCTCACCACAGTATCTTACCAGTTCATTGCATTCTTGGATGTGCTGGGAGTCAGCTTGCACAAGTTAAGTCCTTGAGGAAGTGGGTGGGTAAGGGGCTGCAAGTGAAGGAGCCAAGATGGAGTCTGTCTGGCTCTCTCAGCTAAAGGAGAGTAAATTCAGGTTGAAACAAGGTAGGGTATCACAGTGGCGCATGCCTGTAATCCCAGCTACTCAGGAGGCTGAGGCAGGAGAATTGCTTGAACCCGGGTGATGGAGGTTGCAGTGAGCTGAAGTCATACCACTGCACTCCAGCCTGGGTGACAGAGCAAGAATGTCTCAAAAAAATTAAAAATAAAAATAAATATACGTTTTATGATTTTACCTTTTTTTTTGAGACGGGCTCTTGCTCTGTCACCCCGGATGGAGTGCAGTGGCTCAGTCATAGCTCACTGCAGCCTTGAACTTCTGGACTCAAGGGGTCCTCTCACCTCAGCCTTCTGAGTAGCTGGGGACTACAGGCACCACCAATTTTGGCTTATTATTATTATTATTATTTTTCCATAGAGATGGGAATCTCTTTTTGTTGTCTAGGCTGGTCTTGAGCTCCTGATTTCAAGCTATCCTCCCACCTCAGCTGCCTGAAGTGTTACAGGTATTACCTGGTATTACAGGTGTTACCTGGTATTACAGGTGTGAGCCACTGCACCTGGCCTTACTTTTTATATTTAGATCTATAATCCATCTTGAATAGAGCTAGAGGCCAAGCTTCTTTTTTTAAGTATAGATTCCCAATTGTGCATACAAAATTTTTTAAATGTACTGACATTTCACCACTGTTCAGCAATGTCATCTTTGTCATGAATCTAGGGTACATACACATGTGGGTTTCATTCCAGACTCTTTATTCTGCTTCTTTGCTCTATTTTTGTATCCTTGCACCAATAACACATTGTCTCAATTAATGTAGGTTTATGATAATTTTGACATCTGGTAGAGTAAGTCCTCCCACATTGTTCTTATTGCAGTTTGTCTTGGATATTCTTTCCATGTGAATTTTAGAATCGTATTGTCAATTTTTCTTTCTTTCTTTCTTTTTTTAATATAGAGTTTCACTCTTGTCGCCCAGGCTGGAGTGCAATGGTGGGATCTCAGCTCACTGCAATCTCTGCCTCCCGGGTTCAAGCGATTCTCCTGCCTCAGCCTCCTGAGTAGCTGAGTTTACAAGCACCCACCCACCATACCCACCTAATTTTTGTATTTTTAGTAGCCACGGGGTTTCGACACATTGTCTAGTCTGGTCTCAAACTCCTGACCTCAGGTGATCTGCTCACCTCGGCCTTCCAAAGTGCTGGGATTACAGGCATGAGCCACTACACCTGGTCTACTTTGTCAATTTTCATAGCAAAAACCTGCTTGGTTTTGACTGGAATCGCATTGACACTATACATCAACTTGGGGAGAATTGATATTGTCAATGAAAAGAGTCGAACTCTGTAAAATATTTGAAAATATTTATTCTGACCCACATATGAATGACCACGGCCCATGACACAGCCCTCAGGAGGTCCTGAGAACATGTGCCCAAGGTGGTCGGGGTGCAGCTTGGTTTTTTACATTTTAAAGAGGCATGAGACATCAATTAAATACATTTAAGAAATACATTGGTTTGGTCCAGAAAGACAGGACAACTGAAAGCAGAGGCTTCCAGGCTATATATGAATTTAAGCTTTCTGGCTGACAGTTGGTTGAATTTGTCTAAAGACCTGGGATTCATAGAAAGGGAATGTTCAATTAAGATAAAAATTGTGGAGACCAAAGTTCTTTAGAAGTCTTATAGTGGCTGCCCTTAGAGACAATAGATGACAAATGTTTCCTATTCAGATCTTAGTTAATCTCTTTAGGATTGGGAGGGTCTGGAAGAAAAAGATCTAGCTATATTAATAGAGATTCTTTACAGATGCAAATGTTCCCCCACAAAGAACAGTTTTGTAGGGCCATTTCAAAATATGGCAAAGAAATATGTTTTGGAGTATATTTTGATTTTCTTCCTTGTCTCGTAATGTTATGCCAGAGTCAGGTTGGAAAGTAAATCATGATATATAGGGTTAAATAAAACCCATCTGATGAGAATTTGATTTGTAGGGCATGAGTCCCCAGACCCCTTAGACAGGAACTTGGGCAATATAAAAAATTAGAGTTTAGTCCTCAACATCTTTATAATACTGAATTTTTGTGTATAATGTTTTATGTGAATATTGTATATTTCTCCACTTATTTAGGTTATTTTTAATTTGTCTTATAGTGTTTTATACTCTGCATGTGTACATTTTTTGTTAGATTTATTTTTAGTTACATTTTTATACAATTGTGAGTTGTATTTGTTGTGGCTCAGAAAACAAGGCTGGGCATGGTGGCTCACGCCTGTAATCGCAGCACTTTGGGAGGCTGAGGCAGATGGATCACCTGAAGTCAGGAGTTTGAGACCAGCCTGGCCAACATGGTGAAACCCTGTCTCTACTAAAAATTTTAAAAAAATTAGCTGGGTGTGGTGGCACGCACTTGTAGTTCCAACTACTCAGGAGGCTGAGGCAGGATAATCGTTTGAACCTGGGAGGCAGAGGTTGCAGTGAGCCCAGATCATGCCACTGCACTCCAGCCTGGATGACAAAGTGAAACTCTGTCTCAAAAAATAATAATATGCCCCAAAATACAGTGCTTTGGGCATGCTGAGTGCTTTGAACTAAAGGAGAATCAAGGTCTCTTTGACCTTCTCCAGCTCCCCTGTCCTTCCTCCTCTTTACCTCCCTAAGCACAGGAAGGGGCTTTCTCTGAAGTTTCCTTATCTGACTAAGGGAAGTTCCTCCAGAAGAAATGCAACTGTCATGAGCACCACCCCCAATCCCCAAATAATCTCATGCATAGGGAAAATTAACTCATGGCAAGACTAAAGGTCAACACCACCTATTCTAAGGACTGCTACCTAAGAGACATTACCTGTATAATAAAACAGCCTTTGTTCACCGTGCATTTCTTCCTCTCAACATCCCATAACCTGTCATTACTTCTCCCCAGAAATCCCAAGCCCCTATTTCTATTTTTTGTTTTCTTTTTTTTTATCTTTTGAGACAGAGTGTCACTGTCGTCCAGGCTGGAGTGCAGTGGCACAATCTCAGCTCACTGCAACCTCCACCTCCTGGGTTCAAGCAATTCTCCTGCCTCAGCCTCCCTAGTAGCTGGGATTACAAGTGCCTGCCAACACGCCCAGTTAATTTTTTTTGTATTTTAGTAGAGACAGGGTTTCACCATGTTGGCCAGGCTGGTCTTGAACTCCTGACCTCAAGTAATCCACCTACCTCGGCGTTCCGAAGTGTTGGGATTACAGGCATGAGCCACCGTGCCTGGCCCCCAAGCCCCTATTTCTTCCTGTAGGTTATGACACTAGAACAACTTAAGTCATCTGGTCCTTCTTTATGTCTCATGATTTGTGGGACTCCTGTACACATGCATGTAATAAATTTGCGTGCCACGGCCTGGCATGGTAGCTCATGCCTGTAATCCCAACATTTTGGGAGGCTGAGGTGGGAAGATCACGAGGTCAGGAGATCGAGACCGTCCTGGCTAACACGGTGAAACCCTGTTTCTACTAAAAGTACAAAAAATTAGGTGGGCGTGGTGGCACAGGCCTGCAGTCCCAGCTACTTGGGAGGCTGAGGCAGGAGAATCACTTGAATCCAGGAGGCAGAGCTTGCAGTGAGCTGAGATTGCGCCACTCCACTCCAGCCTGGGCGATAGAGCGAAACTCCATCTCAATAAAATAAATAAATAAATAAATACATTTGCATGCCACTTGTCCAATGGCAGTGGATTATCAGAACTTATTAACATTAGTGCCACTAAAACTGGTATACAAACTCGTCACTGTTAAATTTGACTGGCTTTTAAAAACTTGTATACCTTTTCTCCTGCTAATTTATCTACTGTCAGTGTATTTCACAAACTCAAATTACTATTATTATTGTTATTATTATTTTGAGACAGAGTCTCATTCTGTCCCCCAGCTGGATTGCAGTGGAGCAATCTTGCTCACTGCAACCTTCGTCTCCCAGATTCAAGCGATTCTTGTGCCTCAGCCTCCCAAGTAGCTGGAATTACAGGTGTGTGCCACCACACCCAGCTAATTTTTGTATTTTTAGTAGAGACGGGGTTTCAGCATGTTGGCCAGGCTGTTCTCGAACTCCTGACCTCAGGTAATCTGCCTACCTAGGCCTCCCACAGTGTTGGGATTACAGGTGTGAGCCATTGCGCCTGGCCAGACTCAAATTATTGAAACTTTACAGTATTAAAACTTTACAAATATTAAATTATTGAAACTTTATAGTAGAGGGAAAGTTGAAAACTTCCCTAAGGTTTGTCTTTTAAACTTTATTTTTCAATTATCATATATATATATATATATATATATACACACACATATATATCTAGACAAAACAATTTAGTATATGAAGAGAACTTTCTTCATCTATTAAAAGAAGTCTGGGCTGGCTGTGGTAGCTCATGCCTGTACTCTCGGCACTTTGGGAGGCTGAGGCGAGAAGATTGCTTGAGCCCAGGAGTTCAAGACCAGCCTGGACAGCAAAGGGAGACCCCATCCCTACATTAAAAAAAAAAAAAAATAGCCCAGCATTGTGGGGCACAGCTGTAGTTCCAGCTACTTAGGGGGCTGAGATGGGAAAATTGCTTGAAGCCACGAGGTTGAGGCTGTAGTGAGCCATGATTGTGCCCACTCCACTCTAGCCTGGGTAACAGATTGAGAACATTCTTTTTTTTTTTTTATTGTCAGCTAAGCTGCCAAGATTTTTTTTTTCTGTAAACCTTTTTAAGGGGTGAAATGTTTAACGTTTTCTCTGAGATGAGAAATAATACCTTTTATACAACAACCTTGTTTAGTTATCTTATTAATTCAAATTGCTTGAATTTTTTACATATACAATTGTGTCATCTGCAAATAATGAAATTTTATATCGCCTTCCTATTCCTGTTCTAGCTTGCCATCTTTCTCTGTATAGGATTTTCCAGTACAATATTAAATAGATGTGATAATTGTCATTTTGTCTTTTTTCCAATTTCAGAGTGAAAATTTTCAACATTTTACCACTTAGAATGTTTCGCTGTAGGTTTTTGTAGACATCTCTTGTCACATGAAAAAAGTCTCTAAGCTTTCTGAGAGGATATTTTAAAATTATAAGTGTAGGCAGGTGCAGTGGCTCACGTCTATAATACCAACAGTTTGGGAGGCCAAAGCGGGCAGATTGCTTGAGCCCAGGAGTTCAAAACCCATCTGGGCAACATAGTAAGACCCTGTCTGTACAAAAAAAAAAAAAAAAATTAAAAAAAAAGTACATGCTGAAGTTTATCAAAAATTTATCAAGGCTGGGTGCAGTGGCTCATGCCTGTGATCCTAGCAATTTGGGAGGCCTAGATGGGAGGATTATTTCAGCCCAGGAGTTCAAGACCAGCTTGGCCAATATAGTGAGACCCTGTCTCTACAAAAAATTTAAAAATTAGGCCGGGTATGGTGGCTCATGCCTGTAATCCCATCAATTTGGGAGGCCAAGGCGGGCAGATTGCTTGAGCTCAGGAGTTCAAGACCAGCCTGGCAAACATGGCAGAACCTCATCTCTACAAAAATACAAAAAAACTAGCTGGGCATGGTGGCTCCCAGATTTAAATAATAAAATAAATGTTATCATCTCATTGTATTAATGTGATTAATTTAATAGATATTTTGAATGTCAAACAAGTTATCTTCTTTTCCAGAACAGTCCTAAATCCATTAGGAATGAAACAATGAAGTAGGCATTCTGTGGACTACAGTGAGTTTCTGAAACTGAGGTAAGGTAAGGATGATGTCTATCTTATGTAGGAGGGCTGGACAGCATGGGTTATCAAAGCCTGAGTCAGGAGAAGAGGACATCTGTAATATAATTTTTTTAAAAATCTGATCTTTGTCCCTGCTTTAAAAGCCTTGGAATTTCCTGAGTGATCCAACTGTCTTTTGTTATTCACAATGAGCCCCTTTCTCTCATTGGCCATACCTGAGTTTATGCCAAACAGGTGACTCATGGTAGGGCCCCTAATTGTTTCACAGTGGGGGCTTATCTTAGGAAAAGCCAACCTTCTAAACATTGAAAATTTCAGTCCCACCCCCTGACCTCCTGGGGAGGTAGGGGCTGGACATTGAGGTCAATCATGACCATAGATTAAATCAAAGGTGGCCACATAAGGAAACCTCTAGAAAAACTCTTAAAGAGGATCAAGGCCGGGTGCAGTGGCTCATGCCTGTAATCCCAGCACTTTGGGAGGCTGAGGCGGGCGGATCACCTGAGGTTGGGAGTTTGAGACCAGCCTGACCAACATGGAGAAACCCTGTCTCTGCTAAAAATACAAAATTAGCGAGGCGTGCATACCTGTTATCCCAGCTACTCGGGAGGCTGAGGCAGAAGAATTGCTTGAACCTGGGAGGCAGAGGTTGAGGTGAGCCAAGATCATGCCACTGCACTCCAGCTTGGGCAACAAGAGTGAAACTCTGTCTCAAAAAAAAAAAAAGAAAAAAGAAAAAAGAGGATCAGAGGAGAACTTCCTGGTTGGTGAACATATGAGGTACTGATAGTGACAAAAGGCAGTCAAATGGCTAGTCAGATAGGGGCGGGTCCCCAGTGAAACTCCATCTCCAAGCCAAAGATAGTTTAAAGCCTGAAAGCTCCAAGCTACAAGTTAAATCCTCGGACCAGGTTAAGAACTTGTCTTCCCATTTGGCATGCTTTCTTCTGATTGATCCCCACCCTTCACCTATTTTACATATACCTACCTTTTCCTAATTGGTTTTCTACACTGTCATGGCCACCTTTAAGTAGTGTCTTCGCTTTAAACTTTTTTGCACACTCACAAACCAATCAGCACACACTCGTCATTCTGAGTCCATAAAAGGGCCTGGACCCAGCCACATGGGGGACTTTCCTGCCTTCAGGTAGGGGGACCACCCCCACATTCCCTCTCTGCTGAAACCTGTTTCATCACTCAGTAAAACTCCCTGGCTTGCTCACTCTTTGATTGTCAGAGCATCCTCATTCTTCTTGGGCACAGGACAAGAACTCAGGAACTGGAGTGCAAGTCAGAGTCAGCCTGGGTGGGCTGAGTGCGTGGGCCATCTCTTGCAGCAGGTAGGGTGGCCGAGTGAGACCTGAGTGGGTGTCACTGGCCGGAGGTCCCCAATCCCATGCCAGTACTGACACACTGTGACTCCACAAGGACAGAAGCTTCTGTGCTCCTCCCTGTCACACCTTGCCTTATGCATCTCTTTCACTTGGCTGTTCTTCAGCTGAATCCTTTATAATAAAACTTTAAGTACAATACTTTTTTTTTTTTTTTGAGTTGGAGTCTCGCTCTGTCACCCAGGCTGGAGTGCAGGGGCCCGATCTCAGCTCACTGCAACCTCCACCTCCCGAATTCAAGTGATTCTCCTGCCTCACCCTCCTGAGCAGCTGGGACTGCGGGCACATTTTTTGTACTTTTAGTAGAGACGGAATTTCATTATGTTAGCCAGGATGGTTTCAATCTCCTGACCTCGTGATCCGCCCACCACGGCCTCCCAAAGTGCTGGGATTACAGACATGAGCCACTGCGCCTGGCCAGTACAATACTTTTGTAGCCTGGTGCAGTGGTGCACATCTGTAATCCCAGCTACTAGGCTGAGGTGGGAGGATTGTTTGAGCCCAAGAGTTTGAGAGAAGACTGGGCAAAATAATGACCCCACGTAATTAAAAAAAAAAAAGTAGTGTTTTTAATGAATTCTGTAAGTCATGCTAGTGAATTACCAAACCTGTGGTCAGAAGCACAGGTAGCTTTGGGATATCTAAGACTTGCACTGGCATCAGAAGTCAGGAGCAGTTTTGTGGAACAGAGCCCTCAATTTGTGGAGTCTGCATTAACTCCAGGTAGTGACAGAACTAAATCATAGGACACCCAGTTCGTGTCAGACAATTGGTGTCAAAACATAGCATTCATGTAGAGGGCTGGTCTGGATTGGAGTGGCAGAGATCAAGTTGGGGGTATCCATGTGGGAAGTATAAGGATTGGAGGCAATAAGGATTGGAGGCAATAAGGATTGGCTGCCTAAACAGAAGATAAAATACATAAACATATTAAGGATATCTGAAAACCACAATGAGATTCTATATCACACTGAGGTAGGAGGCGGGACTTGACTCCAGAGGTGGGGCTCAGACACCAGAACAAATTGAGGACTAACTAAAACAGGGGCTGGGAGGAAGCAGCTTTCCATAAGACATGCCCACAAGTGTGCCATGTCAGTTTACCATTGCCATGGCAACACCCAGAAGTTACCACTCATTTGCATGGCAATGACCCTGTGACCTGGAAGTTGCCACCCCTTTTCTAAAAATGTCTGCATAATCTGCCCCTTAATTTCCATATAATTAAAAGTGGGTAAAGGCTGGGCTTGGTGGCTTACACCTGTAATCTCTGCACTTCTGGAGGCCCAGGCAGGAGGATCACTTGAGGCCAGGAATTCAAGACCAGCCTAGTCAACACAGCTAGACCCTGTCTCTACTTTATAAAATTTAAAAAATTAAAAATTAAATAAAATAAAATTAGATTTAAAATGTGGTTATAAATATGACTGCAGAACTGCCTCGGAGCTGTTCCTCTGGGCACACCGTCTGTGGGGTAGCCCTGCTCCACAAGGAGCAGAACCTCTGCTGCTGCTGTCCACTGCCACTTCAATAAAAGTTACCACCACCACCAGCTCACCCTTGAATTCTTTCCTGGGCAAAGCCACACACCCTCCTGGGCTAAGCCCCAATTTTGGGGCTCATCTGCACTGCATCAACACCCGTCACAATGACTATTATTAAAAAGTCTAGGCCAGGCACAGTGGCTCATGCCAATCAGCTTGCACTCCACATTCTGAGTCCATAAAAGGCCCAGACCTAGCCAAACAAGGAATTTCCTGCCTTCGGGTAGGAAATCCCAGAACTTTAGGAGGCCAAGGCAGGTGAATTGCTTGAGCCTAGGACTTCAAGACCAGCCTGGGCAACATGGTGAAACCTTGTCCCTACAAAAAATACAAAAATTAGCTGAGCATGGTGGCATGCACCTGTAGGCCCTGCAACTCAGGAGGCTGAGGTGGAAGGATCACCTGAGTCCAGGAAGTCAAGGGGGAAGCGAGCTGTGATTGCACCACTGCATTCCAGCCTGGAAGACAGAGTGATGAGACCTTGTCTCAAAAAAAAAAAAAAAAAAGGATGACAAATCTGCACATGACATGTAGCCCTGAACCTAAAATAAAAGTAAAAAAAAAAAAAAAAAGTCAAAAAATAACACGCTGGCAAGAGGCTGCAGAGAAAAGGGAATGCTTATACAACGCTTGTGGAAATGTAAATTAGTTCAGCCACTGTGGAAAGCAGTTTAGAGATTTCTCAAAGAACTTAAAACAGTTCTGGATCAAAACTACCATTTGATCCAGCAATCCTATTACTGAGTATACACCCAAAAAACATAAATCATTCAACCATAGAGATGCATGTACATGTATGTTCATTGCAGCACTATTCACAATAGCAAAGATGTGAAATCAACCTAGATGCCCATCAATGACGGACTGGATAAAGAAAATGTCATCTGGGCATGGTGGCTTATGCCTATAATCCCAACACTTTGAGAGGCTAAAGCAGGAGGATCGTTTGAGGCCAGGAGTTTGAGACCAGCCTGGGCAATATAGTGGGACCCTGTCTTTACAAAAAAAATTAAAATTAAGTAGGCATGATGGTGCACACCTGTGGTCCTAGTTACTAGGGAGGCTGAGGTGGGAGGATCACTTGAAACTGGGAGGTTGAGGCTGCAGTGAGCCGTGATCTCACCAATGCACTCCAGTCTGGGTGACAGAGTGAGACCCTGAGTAAAAATAAAATAAAATGTCGTACATATACACCATGGAACACTATGCGGTTGTAAAAAAGAACAAAATCATGGCCTTTGCAGCAATACAGATGGAACTGGAGGCCATTATCCCCAGTGAATTAACACAGGAACAGAAAACCAAATATTGCATGTTCTCACTTATAAGTGGGACCTAAATATTGAGTACACATGGACACCAAGGAGGGGACAGTAACGCCGAGGCCTACTTGAGGGTGGAGGTTGGGAAGAGGGTGAGGATTAAAAAACTACCTATCAGGCCTGGCATAGTGGCTATGCCTGTAATCCCAGCACTTTGGGAGGCTGGGGTGGGTGGATCACCTGAGGTCAGGAGTTCGAGACCAGCCTGGCCAACATGGTGAAACTTCACCTCTACTAAAAATACAAAAATTAGCTGGGCGTGGTAGTAGGTGCCTGTAATCCCAGCTACTTGGGAAACTGAGGCAGGAGAATCGCTTGAACTCAGGAGGGGGTGGTTGCAGTGAGCCAAGATTGTGCCATTGCACTCCAGCCTGGGTGACAGAAAACGACTCCATCTCAAAAAAAAAACAAAAACAAACAAACAAAAAACTCACAGAAAAACTACCTATCGAGTACTATACTCATTACCTGAGTGATGAAATAATCTGTACACTGAACCTCCATGACTGCAATTTATCTGTGTAACAAACCGGGACATGTACCCCCTGAGCCTAAAATAAAAGTTGGAAAGAAAGAAATAATAATGGCCGGGCATGGTGGCTAATGCCTGTAATCCCTGCACTTTGGGAGGCTGAGATGGGTGGATAACTCAAGGCCGGGAGTTCAAGATCAGCCTGGTCAACATAGCAAGACTCCATCTCTAATTTAAACAAAAAAATAAAAAGAAAATAATAATTTTGATTCTGAGACAAAGAAGTTAATAGAACCAGACACAGAGATGAACCAGTTACTGAAAAACTCTGACCAGGACTTTAGAATAATTATGGTTAATATGTTAAAGGATCCAGTGTAAAAGGTTTCCAGCCTACTTGAGCACATGGACATTTTCTGCAGAACAATGGAAACTATAAGAAAGTATTCAATGGAAATGCTAGAAATAAAAGTCATAATTTCAGGATGGCTTTGCCAGGATACTTGATTCATCTAAAGAAAAAAATTTTCTTTCTGACCTATGTATTTTTTTTTTTTTCATTTGACAGAGTCTTGCTCTGTTGCCAGGCTGGAGTGCAGTGGCACAACCTTGGCTCACTGCAACCTCGAACTCCCTGGTTCAAGTGATTCTCCTGCCTCAGCCTCCCGAGTAGCTGGGATTACAGGCACGAGTCACCACACCCAGCTAATTTTTTGTATTTTTAGTAGAGATGGGGTTTCACCATGTTGGCCAGGATGGTCTCGATCTCCTGACCTCGTGACCACCTGCCTTGGCCTCCCAAAGTGCTGGGATTACAGGCATGAGCCACCGCACCTGACTTATACCAGCTTTTTAAAAAAGGAGAAAAGAGGCTGGGTGCGGTGGCTCACACCTGTAATCCCAGCACTTTGGGAGGCCGAGGTGGGTGGATCATGAGGTAAGGAGTTCACAACAAGCCTGGCCAAGTTGGTGAAACCCCATCTCTATTAAAAAATGCAAAAATTTGCTGGGTGTGGTGGTGGGCGCCTGTAATCCCAGCTACTTGGGAGGCTGAAGCAGGAGAATTGCTTGAACCCAGGATGCGGAGGTTGCAGTGAGCCGATATCATGCCACTGCACTCCAGCCTGGGTGACAGAGCAAGACTCCATCTCAAATAAATAAATAAATAAAATAGGAGAAAAGAAGTTTGAGCTAGTGTACAGCAAGTTTCTTATATGTATTATAGTACTATTAACTAAGTCCTCACATTTGATTTATGTTTTATTCTTGTAATAAAATCTGGTAAGGTTGTGGTTAGGTTACAAAAAATAGGATATCAAAAGCCAGCTTTCTTGCTGTCAGAGTAGGAAGTTATAGAAAGGAGAATGATGAACTGGAATTGGAGGCATTGATATAAACTAGTAGTTGTCAATATATAGATATATAGACATATTTAGATGTGTATATACATATATGTACATACAGTCCCAGTTTACTCAGATGGCCTGGGAGCAATGACTTCCTTCAGCAATGATTGCAACTTAGCATCCATAGCTATGGCTGAATGTTTGTGTCCCTCTGAAATGTGTACCTAACCCCCAAGGTGATTGAATTAGGAAGTTGGGCCTTTGGGAAGTGATTATGTCATGAGGGTGGAGCCCTCACGAATGGGATTAGTGCCGTTATACTTCATTTGCCCCTTCTACTACTTGAGGACACAGCAAGAAGACCCCATCTAGGAACCAGGAGGTAGGCCTTCACTGGATGATGAACCTGTTGGCATCTTAATTTTGGACTTCTTTTTTTGTTTGTTTGTTTTTGTTTTAGAGACAGAGTCTCCCTCTGTCGCCAGGCTGGAGTGCAGTGGTGCGATCTTGGCTCACTGCAATCTCCGCCTCCTGGGTTCATGCGATTCTTCTGTTTCAGCCTCCCGAGTAGCTGGGACTACAGCCGTGAGCCACCATGCCCAGCTAATTTTTGTATTTTTAGTAGAGACAGTGTTTCACCATGTTGGCCAGGATGGTCTCAATCTCTTGACTTCATGATCCACCCGCCTCAGCCTCCCAAAGTGCTGGGATTACAGGCGTGAGCCACTGTGCCCGGCCAGACTTCTTAACCTCTGGAATTTGTCAGAAATAAATGTGTTGTTTATAAGCCACTTGGTTTATGATATTTTGTTATAGTTACCCACAAAGCCGGTTCCCCCCACAAAATGGGGTCTTTCCCTGTTTAGTGCTACAAGGCCAATATGCAAAACCAAAAGTGAGTGTCAAGCAGTGCAGGCTTTATTCAATGGCCATACAATTGAGGGAGTTTGGCTCACAAATCAACTTCTTGACTAGTGAGGGATGAGGGGGTTAAAATACAAGGTTTCTCGCCTTGGCATGCCATGGTTCATGTATGCAATCCTGGCACTTTGGGAGGCGGAGGTAGGAGGTTCTGTTGAGGCCAGAAGTTCAAGAACAGCCTGGGAAACATAGTGAGGCCCTCTGTCTACAAAAATTTAAAAATTAGCTGGGCATGGTGGCACATGCCTGTAATCCCAGCTACATGGGAGGTTGAGGCAGGAGGATCACTCGAGCACAGGAGTTCAAGGCTGCAGTGAGCTGTGATTGAACTACCACACTCCAGCATAGGAATATTCATAGATTTTCTGGAAATGAGCAGTGAACTTCTCAGAACTGAAGCCCTGCCTTCCTTTTTGTCCTTTTATGGCTTCTGGTAATTCTCATGCCAGTGTCATTGTCATGGTCAGTGTCATTTAGCATGGAAATGAGATTTAATAAAGCCTGAGGTGTTTTGTTTTGTTTTTTGAGATGGAATTTCGCTCTTGTTGCCCTGGCTGGGGTGCAATGGCACAATCTCTGCTTACTGCAACCTCCACCTCCCAGGTTCAAGAGATTCTCTGAGTAGCTGGGATTACAGGCGCCTGCCACCACACCTGGCTAATTTTTTGTATTTTTAGTAGAGACAGGGTTTCACCATGATGGCCAGCCTGGTCTTGAACTCCTGACCAGCCTGAGGTCTTTTTGAAGTCGTTTGTTCAGCTATCTTGGTTCTAACCAGTCTCAGCTGGTCTGGTAACAAAGTGAACTTTTTAACACAGACGTCCTGTTTCTTAAAGGTAAGCTGAGTTAGGGTGGGGTAGAAATTTAGCTATTTCAAGTAGGCATGAAACCAGTTAACAGTAGCCACCCAAACAGACTAAGACAAGGGTCTCTGGGGATTCACTAGAAATACTCACAGGACTCAGTAAATAGTCATACTCTTCTCATATGATAAGTAACTTGGCAAAAAAAAGATCATACTCATGTCCGTGATTTTTATTTTAATTTATTTTATTTTATTTTATTTTGAGATGGAGTTTCCTTCTTGTTGCCCAGGCTGGAGTGCAATGGCACCATCTCGGCTCACTGCAACCCCTGCCTCCCAGGTTCAAGCGATTCTCCTGCCTCAGCCTCCTGAGTAGCTGGGATTACAGGCGCCTGCCACCACACCCGGATAATTTTTGTGTTTTTTTTAGTAGAGACGGGGTTTCACCATGTTGGCCAGGCTGGTCTCGAAATCCTGACCTCAGGTTATCCACCTGCCTCGGCCTCCCAAAGTGCTGGGATTACAGGCGTGAGCCACCGTGCCCGGCCTATGTCTGTGATTTATTACAGAAAGGATACACAACAAAATCAGTGAAGGGAGAAGGTGCACGGAACAAAGTCTGAAGGAAACAAGCACAGGTTTCCAAGAACTGTCCCACAGTGGAATTATTCTTAATTCCTCCGGCACTGAATTGTGATGAGACATGCAAAGTGTTACTTACCAGGGAGGCCCATTAGAGAACCAACACCCAAGGGTTTTACTGGCGCAGGTCATGTAGGCATCCTCTGGCTAGCACATTCCAAAAATCCAGACTCCCAGAAGGAAAGCAGGCGTTCAGCATAAACCACATTGTTTGCTTCTTTGTTTGTTTGTTTGTTTGTTCTGAGATGGAGTCTCACGCTGTTGCCCAGCCTGGAGCGTAGTGGCATTGTCTTGGGTCACTGCAACCTCCACCTCCCAGGTTCAAGTGACTCTCCTGCCTCAGCCTCCCGAATAGCTAGGGCTACAGGAATATGCCACCATGCCGGGCTAATTTTTGTATTTTTTTTTTTTTTAGTAGAGACGGGGTTTCACCATTTTGGCCAGGCTGGTCTTGAACTCCTGACCTAAAGTGATCTGCCTGCTTTGGCCTCCCAAAGTGCTGGGATTACAGGCATAAGCCACTGCACCCAGCCATAAACCACATTATTTATACAATAAATTTAGGCACAGTGAGCCTCACTTATTGTTTAGGAAAGGTTTTATATCAGTGTAGGGAACTGTTTACTAGTCATGTTCCCAGATGTCAACCAAGGGCCAACTTTGCACAGAAGTCTTTGTAAGGATAGAAATCTCAGACCTATGTTGTCTTTTTTCTGCACATCCACTTATCTAAATACATTGAAAATTTGATAAACAGTGGGCTATTTACATAATTTTCCTATAAAATACTTCTTAATTACAAATAGGAAAAAAGAACCTCATGGTGGAGAAGCCTGACAGATATCACCTTAATCAATTAATCATAATAAGCATCGGTAATAGGATAAATCAAAATTGTATACCATTTGGCACAGAATATGATTAGAAGAACACATTACTTGTGATATTTCTGTGAAAGATACATAACTTAAATCCAATCATAAGGAAGCATTAAACAATCCCAAGTTGAGGGATCTTCTTCAAAGCAACTGGCCTGTAATATTCAAAAGTGTCAAGGTCACTAAAGAAAAACTGAAGAACTATACCAGACTAAAGGTGCCTGACAACATGTGACAACTAAGCATGACCCTGAACTAGATCCTTTTGCTGCAAAGCAATTGATGAAGCTTGAACTTGACAAATAAAAATTGTATATAATCAAGTAGTAATGTAAATTTCCTGACTGTATTGAGGTTCTGTAAAAGATGTACTTATTTATAAGAAACACGGCTGAGCATGGCAGCTCATTCCTGAAATCCCAGCACTTTGGCTGAGGTGGGAGGATCACTTGAGGCCAGGAGTTCAAGACGAGTGTGGGCAACATAGCAAGACCCCATCTTTAGCTGGGTGTGGTGGTGCACCTATAGTCCTAGCTACTTGGGAAGCTGAGTTGGAAGGATTGCTTGAGCCTGGGAGTTTGTGGTTATGGTGAACTATGATGTTGCCACTGCACTCCAGCCTGGGTGACAGAGCAAGACCTTGTCAAAAAAAAAAAAAAAAAAAAAAAGGCTGGGTGTAGTGGCTCACGCCTGTAATCCCAACACTTTGGGAGGCTGAGGTGAGCGGATCATGAGGTCAGGAGTTTGAGACCAGTCTGACCAACACAGTGAAACCCCGTCTCTACTAAATATACAAAAATTAGCCAGGCATGGTGGCACACGCATTTGGTCCCAGCTACTTGGGAGGGTGAGGCAGGAGAGTCGCTTGAATCCGGGAGGCGGAGGTTGCAGGGAGCCGGCGTCGCACCATTGCACTCCAGCCTGGGTGACAGAGTGAGACTCTGTCTCAAAAAAAAAAAAAAAAAAAAAAAATTACACATCTATCGCCTCACACAGTTATTTAGTAGTGTGGTAGAGGGTTAGTCGTGACAATTAAGATCTATTATTTTAGCAAATTTCTAATTAAAAATACAGTGTTTTTTTTTCTCAGAAAGGAAAGCATGGACTGTTTCATGAATTTGCATGTCATCCTTGCTCTGCGGCATGTCAATCTCTGTATACTTCCAATTTTAGTATATGTGTTGCCAAAGCGAGCATAAAAAATACAGTATTATTAACTATAGTCACTGTGCTGTACACTAGCTCCCTGAACATATTCATCTTACAACTGAAAGTTTGTACTCTTTGACCAACATCTCCCCATTTTCCCCATGCTTCAGCCCCTGACCACCAACTGCCATTCTACTCTCTGCTTCCTCTTTTTTGAGACAGAGTCTAGCTCTGTCGCCCAGGTTGGAGTGCAGTGGCCAATCTCGGCTCACTGCAACCTCCGCCTCCTGGGTGCAAGTGCTTCTCCTGCCTCAGCCTCCTGAGTAGCTGGGACTACAGGCGCCCACCACAATGCCCAGCTAATTTTTGTGTTTTTAGTAGAGACGGGGGTTTCACTGTGTTGGCCAGGCTGGTCTCGAACTCCTGACCTCATGATTCGCCCACCTCGGCCTCCCAAAGTGCTGGGATTACAAGCGTGAGCTACCGCGCCCAGCCTACTCTCTGCTTCTGAGATTGACTTTTGTAGATTCCACATATACGCATATAGTATTTGTCTTTCTATGTCAGGCTTATTTCACTTAGTGTAATATCCTTCAGATTCATGCATGATATTCCGTTGTATATACCACATTTCTTTCTCCATTCATCTGTCAAACATATCTTCGCTATATGCTCTATGTAGCATATATATCTTTGCTGTATTCAAGATAGTCCATATCTTGAAAATGCTGCAATAAACATGAAAATGCAGATATCTCTTTGAGATACTGGTTTTATTTCTTTTGGATGTATATCCAGAAGTGGGATTGCTGGATCATATAGTAGTTCTATTTTTAAATATAAAACTATTTTTTATTTTTATTTATTTTTTTGAGACAGAGTTTCACTCTTGTCGCCCAGGCTGGAGTACAGTGGCACAATCTCAGCTCACCATAACCTCCGCCTCCCGGGTACAAGCGATTCTCCTGCCTCAGTCTCCTGAGTAGCTGGGATTACAGGCATGCTCCACCACGCCTGGCTAATTTTGTATTTTTAGCAGAGAAGGGGTTTCTCCATGTTGGTCAGGCTGGTCTCGAACTCCCGACTTCAAGTGATCCACCCGCCTCAGCCTTCCAAAGTGCTGGGATTACAGACGTGAGCCACCATGCCAAGCCTAAAACTATTTTTTAAATATGTTGGAATAACATAGACTTCTAGTATGAAGGATGAGGAGCTCCACTGACTTGTTCCTCAAGGTACCTGGCAAAAATTGTAACAAACAAAAACAAACCCCAACCATTTAAAGCCTGTGATCATGAGCCTAAGGGCAAACAGCAAAAGAAGAAACACCTATTCAAGACAACCTATGAAAACTCATTAAGAAAGGCAAGGGTCTGTGGTATTTTATCAAGATCACTCCCTCCCTCTCCTATCTCAACTCAGTGAGGTGAAGACTCCACTCCAGCCTGCTATATCCTAAAACACAGGGCTCCCTCTCCCACCAGCTCCCAGGTGGAGGGCTGTCTTCCCAGGAGAATAGGGATGTCAGTATTTTATTTTATTTATTATATTTTATTTTATTTTATTTTATTTACTATTTTATTATGACAGGGTCTCACTATGTTGCCCAGGCTGGTCCTGAACTCCTGGGCAACATAGTGTTACATAGAGTTACAGGCCGGGCAAGGTCACTTACACCTGTAATCCCAGCACTTTAGGAGGCTGAGGAGGGCGGATGGCCTGAGGCCAGTCTGGCCAACATGGCGAAACCCTATCTCCACTAAAAATACAAAAATTAGCTGGGCGTGGTGGCGTGGTGCCTGTAATCCCAGAGACTTGGGAGGCTGAGGAGGCAGGATCACTTGAGCCTGGGAGTTTCAGGTTGCAGTGAGTCCATGATTGCACCACTGCATTTCAGCCTGGGCGACACAGCAAGACTCCATCTCTTAAAACAAACAACGAACCAAAAAAGAACTCTATTTGAGGAATACATTAGAATCTACTGTTGTATCTTACATTGAAGTAGAAAAAAAAATCTCAAAAGACACTGATAACATCTACGATGACGTTCAATAAGTATCTGGGGCTGTGCGCAGTGGCTCACGCCTGAGATCCCAGCACTTTGGAAGGCTGAGGCAGATGGATCACTTGAGGTCAGAAGTTCGAGACCAGCCTGGCCAAAACGGCAAAACCCCATCTCTACTAAAAATACAAAAATTAGCCAGGCGTGGTGGTGCACACCTATGATCCCAGTTACTCAGGAGGCTGAGGCACAAGAATCTCTTGAAACCAGGAGGCAGAGGTTGCAGTGAGGAAGAGATTGCACCACTGCACTGCAGTCTGGGCGACAGAGTGAGACTCCTGTCTCCAAAAACAAAACAAAACAAAACAAACAAAAAAAACCCACCACCACCAACAACAAAACAAAGTGTTGGAGCTGGGTGCAGTGGCTCACGCCTGTAATCCCAGCACTTTGGGAGGCCAAGACGGGTGGATCGGGTGGATCACTTTGAGGGAAGAGAGAGACCATCTCACATTGTTTTATATTGTTTTATACTCAGTACCTGTTTTAAGAAAAAAAGAAAAAAACAAGGAAGTGAAATCAAAGACAAACAGCCCGGCGCCAGGCCCAAAACCAGGCCTGGGCCTGCCTGGCCTAAACCTAGTAGTTAAAAATCAACTCATGACTTAGAAACCGCTGTTATCCATAGATTCCAGACATTGTGTAAAAGAACACTGTGAAACTCCCTGCTCTGTTCTGTTTCTCTCTGACCATTGGTGCATGCAGCTTCTGTCACGTACCCCCTGCTTGCTCAAATCAATCACGACCCTTTCATGTGAAATCCTTAAAGTTGTGAGCCCTTAAAAAGGACAGGAGTTGCTCACTCGGGGAGCTCGGATTTTAAGACGGTAGCTTGCCGATGCTCCCAGCTGAATAAAGCCCTTCCTTCTACAACTCGGTGTCTGAGAGGTTTTGTCCGCGACTCGTCCTGCTACAACTTGAGGCCAGGAATTCGAGACCAGGCTGGCCAATATAATGAAACCCTGTCTCTACTAAAAATACAAAAATTAGCCAGGCATGATGGTGGGCACCTGTAATCCCAGCTACTTGGGAGGCTGAGGCAGGAGAATTGCTTGAACTGAGGAGGTGGAGGTTGTAGTGAGCTGAGACTGCACCATTGCACTCCAGCCTGGGCAACAGAGTGAGACTGTCTCAAAAAAAAAAAAAGTGTTGGTATTACAGGTGTGAGCCATTGCACCAGGCAAGGATGTCAGTATTTCTTATCCTGCCCCCAGCTACCTGTTGCTGAGGCTAAGTCCTGGGTATGTATGGTTAAGGATTTTCTTTTTCCCCCACCCAATCCTCACTTGTAGAATGGAAGTTCCACCTTGGACAAAATGTGATGAGAGGACTGAGACCTCTTTAAGCTTGTGAAGTGGTGGTTCCACACCAGGAGAGGAAAGGAAAGAGGACCTCAGGCTGCTGCATCTCGTGCTTAGCTTGCAAAGCAAGGCTGTCACTCAGAAACTCGCTATTGTCCCCACCTCCACCTCCAGAATCCTGGCTCAGATATTTTGTCTGAAGAGAGGAGCAGGTTGTAAAACAGAGAGAGTCTAATCTCCTCCCAAAGGACTAACTTTAATTTTTTTTTTAACAGTTTGGACATATTTAGATGTAAAGACTAAAAAAATGCAAACAAGAAAAAAAAAAAAGAAAAAATGTATATAAATCTAAGGACACACCCAAGCATGATGGAGATTCGGGTGAAAGGCACTTAGGAGGAAATTCAAGTTACAGGATAAACTGTAGACCTGATTGTTTTTAGGACAGAACTAGGGAATAATACTGGGAGAAGCGGCCAGGCACAGGGGCTCATACCTGTAATCTCTGCAGGTGGCCAAGGCAGGTGGATCACCTGAGGTCAGGAGTTCGAGGCCAGCATGGCCAACATGGTGAAACCCCAAGTCTACTAAAAATACAAAAATTAGCTGGGCATGGTGGCCCCCGCCTGTAATCCTAGATACTCGGGAGGCTGAGGCAGTAGAATCACTTGAACCCAGGAGGCAGAGGTTGCAGTGAACCGAGATCGTACCACTGCATTCCAGCCTGAGCCACAGAATGAGACTCCATCTGAAAAACAAAACAAAACAGGCCAGGCGCGGTGGCTCACGCCTGTAATCCCAACACTTTGGGAGGCCGAGGTGGGCGGATCACCTGAGGTCAGTAGTTTGAGACCAGCCTGACCAACATGGAGAAACCCCATCTCTGCTAAAAATACAAAATTAGCCGGGCGTGGTGGAGCATGCCTGTAGTCCCAGCTACTTGGGAGGCTGAGGCAGGAGAATCGGTTGAACCCGTGAGGCAGAGGTTGCAGTGAGCTGAGATCGTGCCATTGCACTCGAGCCTGGACGACCAAAGTGAAACTCGGTCTCAAAAAAACAAAAACAAAACAACAAAACAAAAACCTGGGAGAAGCCCTCCCAGAGTCAGAACAAATGTCAAACACTGACCTTAGAAACTCTCCATGAATTAGTTTGTAGAGCAATTTGTTTATGCCCTTAGTATTATTCAAAACAACTGAGCAATCAACCATCAATAAGAAGAGTTTAACAGCTGGGGGTGATCAGCGAAAAGGGAAGAAGGTTTCCGGAAATCACTATCATCTCAAGTTGACTGTGAGCATACTCAGTGCTACACCTTAGACTGTGGAAGGGGAAACAGACCTCACTAAAATAACACAGCCAGTCACTAGACACACGAACAAGCAAATAAAGATAACCAGACCTTGGAGGGAGAAAGATAGGGGACCAGTACTCAGAGTTGCTACAATAAATATTATATTATCTAAAATGTCCAGTTTCCAATAAAAATTAAAGACATGCAAAGAAGCAAGTCTTATATAAATATATAAAATTTAGGCTACACTAAATTTATTTATTTATTTATTTATTTATTTATTTATTTATTTATTTATTTATTTTTTAATAAATAGAGATGGTGTCTCACTATATCACCCAGGCTGATCTTGAACTACTGGCCTCAAGCAATCCTCCTGCCTCAGCTTCCCAAAGTGCTAATATTACAGGTGTGAGCCACCACACCAGGCCTTCACTAATTTATTAGAAATTGCTTTTCTTCAATAATAAACTTAGCTTACTACAGTTTTTTTCACTTTATAAACTAATTTTTTAAACTTTTAAATTCTTTGTAATAACGCTTAGCTTAAACACATAGCCAGGCGCGGTGGCTCACACCTGTAATCCCAGCACTTTGGGAGTCCGAGGCGGGCGGATCACAAGGTCAGGAGATGGAAACCATCCTGGCTAACACGGTGAAACCCTGTCTCTACCACAAATAAAAAAAAAATCAGCCAGGCATGGTGGCACACGCCTGTGGTCCCAGCTACTTGGAAAGCTGAGGCAGGAGAATCGCTTGAACCCGGGAGGCGGAGAGGTTGCAGTGAGCCAAGATAGTGCCACTGCACTCCAGCCTGGGTGACAGAGCGAGACTCTGTCTAAAATAAACAAACAAACAAACAAACACCTTATACAACTGTATAAAAATATTTTCCTTCTTTATATCCTTATTCTATAAGCTTTTTCCTATTTTTAAAATTTTATATTTTCTTTGTTTTACTTTTTAAACTTTTTTTGGTTAAAAATTAAGACACAGGCCAGGCGCAGTGGCTCAAGCCTGTAATCCCAGCACTTAGGGAGGCCGAGGTGGGCGGATCACAAGGTCAAGAGATCGAGACCATCCTGGCCAACATAGTGAAACCCCGTCTCTATTAAAAATACAAAAATTAGCTGGGTGTGGTGGCATGCACCTGTAGTCCCAGATACTTAGGAGGCTGAGGCAGGAGAACTGCTTGAACCTGGGGGGCAGAGGTTGCAGTGAGCCGAGAGAGTGCTACTGTACTCCAGCCTGGGCAGCTAAGCAAGACTCCATCTTAAACAAACAAACAAAAACTAAGACATGGCAAGGCACGGTGGCTCATGCCTATAATCCCAGCACTTTAGGAGGCTGAGGTGGGTGGATCACAAGGTGAGGAGTTCGAGACCAGCCTGACCAACATAGTGAAACCCTGTCTCTACTAAAAAAACACAAAAAATTAGCCAAGTGTGGTGACGGGCACCTGTAATCCCAGGTATTCAGGAGGCTGAGGCAGGAGAATCACTTGAACCCAGGAGGCAGACTTTGCAGTGAACTCAGATCACGCCACTGCACTCCAGCCTGGGCAACGGTTTGAGACTCTGTCTCAAAAACAAAACAAAACAAAACAAAAACTAAGACACAAACACACAGATTAGCCTAGGCCAATGCGGGATCAAGATCATCAACATCACCCTCTTCCATCTCCACATATTTTCTCATTGGAAGGTTTTCAGGGACAATGACAGGCATGGAGCTGTCATCTCATATGATTTTAAAAAAAAATGCCTTCTGAAATACTTCCTGAAGGACCTACCTGAGGCTGGTATTACAATTAATTTTTTTAATAAGTGGGAGTACACTCTAAAACAACAATAAAAAGAATAGTATAGTAAATAAATAAGTTAGTAATATAGTCATTTATTGTCAAGTATTATGAATTATACATAACTGTATTGCTGTAATTTTTTTTTTTTTTTTTTTTGAGACAGAGTCTCGCTCCCTCACCCAGGCTGGAGTGCAGTGGCGCGATCTCTGCTCGCTGCAAGCTCCGCCTCCTGGGTTCTGGCCATTCTCCTGCCTCAGCCTCCCGAGTAGCTGAGACTACAGGCACCCGCCACCACACCCGGCTAATTTTTTGTATTTTTAGTAGAGACAGGGTTTCACCGTGTTAGCCAGGATGGTCTCGATCTCCTGACCTCGTGATCCACCCACCTAGGCCTCCCAAAGTGTTGGGATTACAGATGTAAGCCACTGCACCCAGCCATTTGTGTTTTTTTTGAGACAGAGTCTTGCTCTGTCGCCCAGGCTGGGGTGCAGTGGTGTGATCTCAGCTCACTGCAACCCCAACTTCCCAGGTTCAAGTGATTCTCCGGCCTCTGCCTCCCGAGTAGCTGGGATTACAGGCGCCCACCACCATGCCCAGCTAATTTTTTTTGTATTATTATTATTATTAGTAGTAGTAGTAGTAGTAGTAGTAGTATTATTTTTATTTTTGAGACAGAGTCTTGCTCTGTTGCCCAGGCTAGAGTGCAGTGGCGCGATCTCAGCTCACTGCAACCTCCGCCTCCCAGGTTCAAGCAATTCTCCTGCCTTAGCCTCTCAAGTAGCTGGGATTATAGGTGCCTGCCACAGTGCCCGGCTACTTTTTTTTTTTTGTATTTTTAGTAGAGACGGGGTTCCACCATCTTGGCCAGTCTGACTTCGTGAGCCACCTGCCTCAGCCTCCTAAAGTGCTGAGATTACAGGTGTGAGCCACCACAGCTGGCCTGTATTGCTATACTTTTATAGGTGTGGCAGTGCAGCATACACTAGCATCAGCACAAACGTGAATAATTCATTGTGCTATGACATTACAATGACTGTGATATCACTGGGTGCTAGACATTTTTCAACTCCATTATAATCTTATGAGACCACCATCATTTATGTGGTCCGTTGTTGGCCAACATGTCATTTTGCAGCACATGACTGTATGTGTATAACAGGAATATCAGAGGGAGGGGAGAGAAAAAGGCAGAAAAATATATTTGTAAAAATAATAATGGAAAACTTCCAAAATTTATTTTAAAATAATAACTTATATATCCAAAAAGCTCAACAAACTCCAAAAAGGATAAACACAAAGAAATGCCAGAAGACATCATAGTAAAAATGCTGAAATGCAAAGATAAGAATCAAATTCTAGTCCAGGCACTGTGGCTCACGCCTGTAATCCCAGCACTCTGGGAGGCCAAGGCGGGTGGATCATGAGGTCAGGAGATTGAGACCATCCTGGCTAACATGGTGAAACCCCGTCTCTATTAAAAATACAAAAAATTAGCTGGGTGTGGCGGCACGCGCCTGTAGTCCCAGCTACTCCGGAGGCTGAGGCGGGAGAATGGTATGAACCCGGGAGGTGGAGCTTGCAGTGAGCTGAGATCGCGCCACTGCACTACAGCCTGAGCGACAGAGCGAGACTCCGTCTCAAAAAAAAAAAAAAAAAAAAAAAGAGAATCAAATTCTAAAAGAAGCAAGAGAAAGACAAGTCATCACTTACAGGGAAATCCCAATAAGATTAATAGATGGCTTCTCAGCAGAAACAATGAAGGGCAGAAAGTAGTAGGATTACATATTCAAAATGCTCAAAGGAAAAAACAAAACAGTGTCTATGAGAAGTCCTATATCCAGTAAGGTATTTTTCAAAAATAAGATAACATAAAGACTACCAGATAGACAAATGCTGTGAAAAGTTGTTAGCAGATCTGTGTTAACGAAATACTAAAGGAAATTCTTCAGGCTGAAAGCAATCAACACAGATGATTATTCAAATCCACATTAAAAAAAAAGCACAGGTAAAAGTAGTAATGAAATTATAACAGACAGGTTAAATGTATAATCATTCTCCTTTCTTCTCTTAACTAATTTAACATGCATTGTATAAAATAATATGTATATAATGTACAGGTGAGCCAATAATACATATAATGTAATATGTGTAATATAATAACTGCACAAAGAGGTGAGTGACAGCAAACCTATATTGGGCTAAGGAAATGGTAATGGTAAAGTAATAATTATAATAATATATTGTTGGGGTTGTATCATTAATAGATATAATACGTTTAATAATAATACTACAGGCCAGGCGCAGTGACTCATGCCTATAATCCCAGCACTTTCAGAGGCTGAGGTGGGTGGATCACCTGAGGTCAGGAGTTTGAGACCAGCCTGGCCAATATGGTGAAACCCCATCTATACTAAAAATACAAAAATTAGCTGGGTGTGGTGGTGGGTGCCTGTAATCTCAGCTACTCGAGAGGCTAAGGCAGGAGAACTGCTTGAACCCAGCAGGCAGAGGTTGTAGAGAATGAAGATCGCACCACTGCACTCCAGTCTGGGTGACAGAGCGAAACTCTGTCTCAAATAATAATAATAATAATAATAATAATAATAGTAATAATAATACAAAAGTGAGGAAAAGGGAATAGAGCTATAAGAAAAATAACCTTTCTATAGATAAAAAATTAAGCAAGTATAAATCTGACACTGATTTTGATCAGAAGGTTGCATGTTCATGTTATGTTGGGGTTAAAAAAAATTTATGGTAGACCCTAGTGCAATCACACCAAAAAAATACTCAAAAAAGAAGTCAAAAATGATTAAATTTAAGTGCTACATTAGAAAATATCCACTCAATAAAAAGCAGTAACAGAGAAACAAAAAAAGACATGAGACATACAGATAACAAAAAATAAAATAGATAAAAATACAACTATATAAATAAAACATTAAATGTGAATAGATTGGCTGGGCATGGTGGCTCATGCCTGTAATCCCAGCACTTTGGGAGGCCAAGGCAGGTGGATCACCTGAGGTGATCAAGACCAGCCTGGCCAACATGGTGAAACCCCGTCTCTACTAAAAATACAAAAAATTAGCTGGGCATGGTGGCAGGTGTCTGTAATCCCAGCTACTCAGAGGCTGAGGCAGGAGAATCACTTGAACCCAGGAGATGGAGGTTGCAGTGAGCCGAGATTGCACCATTACATTCCAGCCTGGGCAACAAGAGTGAAATTCCATCTCAAATAAATAAATAAATAATAAAGTGAATAGATTAAACAATCCAATCAAAAGGCAGAGATTGTCAGGCTGGATAGAAATAAAACAAGTGACCCAAGTATATGATGTCTACAGGAGACACAATTTAGATTCAAAGATAAAAATAGAAGGATGGAAAAAGATGTATCATGCAAAAAGTAACCAGAAGAAATCTGGAGTGGCTATACTAACTGTCAAACAGTATAGTCTTTAAAACAAAAAATGTTACTAGAGATAAAAACATTTTATAATGATAAAATGCTAAATTCCTCAGGAAGACATGACAATTAAAAACATATATGCACTAAGAATAGAGTGCCAACAAGAGACCAAGATGGCTGAATACGAACTGCTCTGGTCTGCAGCTCCCAGAGAGATTGACATAGAAGATGGGTGATTTCTGCATTTCCAACTGAGGTACCTGGTTCGTCTCATTGGGACTGGCTGGACTGTGGGTGCAGCCCATGGAGGGTGAGCTGAAGCAGGGTGGGGCATTGCCTCACTTGGGAAGTGCAAGGGGTTGGGGGATTTCCCTTTCCTAGCCAAGGGAAGCCATGACAGACTGTACCTGGAAAAACAGTACACTCTCACCCAAATACTGCACTTTTCCCATGGTCTTAGCAACCAGCAGACCAGGAGATTCCCTCCCATGGCTTGCTTGGTGGATCCCACGTCCACAGAGCCTTGCTCACTGCTAACTCAGCAGTCTGAGATCGATCTGCGAGGCTGCAGCCTGGCTGGGGGAGGGGCGTCTGCCATTGCTGAGGCTTGAGTAGGTAAACAAAGGGGCTGGGAAGCTCAAACTGGGTGGAAAAAACAAAGAACCCCATCAAAAAGTGGGCAAAGGATATGAACAGACACTTCTCAAAAGAAGACATTTATGCAGCCAAAAACACATGAAAAAATGCTCTTCATCACTGGCCATCAGAGAAATGCAAATCAAAACCACAATGAAATACCATCTCACACCAGTTAGAATGGTGATCATTAAAAACTCAGGAAACAACAGATGCTGGAGAGGATGTGGAGAAATACAAACACTTTTACACTGCTGGTGGGAGCGTAAATTAGTTTCAACGATTGTGGAAGACAGTGGTGATTCCTCAGGGATCTAGAACTAGAAATATCATTTGACCCAGCGATCCCATTACTGGGTATATACCCAAAGGATTATAAATCACGCTACTATAAAGACCACATATGTTTATTGCGGCACTATTCACAATAGCAAAGACTTGGAACCAACCCAAATGCCCATCAATGATAGACTGGATAAAGAAAATGTGGCACATATACACCATGGAATACTATGCAGCCATACAAAAGGATGAGTTCATGTCCTTAGCAAGGGCATGGATGAAGCTGGAAACCATCATTCTCAGCAAACTATCACAAGGACAGAAAACCAAACACCGCATGTTGTCACTCATAGGTGGGAACTGAACAATGAGAACACATGGACTCAGGACGGGGAATGTCACACACCAGGGCCTGTCGGGGGTTGGGGGCTGGGGGAGGGACAGCATTAGGAGACATACCTGATGTAAATGACGAGTTGATGGGTGCAGCAAACCAACATGGCACATGTATACCTATGCAACAAACCTGCACATTGTGCACATGTACCCGAGAACTTTAAGTATAATAACAAGGTATTATTGAAATAAAAAGTGCCAAAGTACATGGAGCAAAACCTGACAAAAATGAAGAGAAAAAATAGAGAATTCAACAAAAATAGCTATAAACTCCAATAATCCACTCTTTTTTTTTTTTTTTGGAGACGGAGTCTCACTCTGTCACCCAGCCTGGAGTACAGAGGCATGATCTCAACTCACTGCAACCTCTCCACCTCCCAGGTTCAAGCAATTCCTGCCTCAGCCTTCCAAGTAGCTGGGATTACTGCACCCGCCACCATGCCCAGCTAGTTTTTGTATTTTTAGTAGAGACAGGGTTTTGCCATGTTGGCCAGGTTGGTCTTGAACTCCTGACCTTAGATGATCCACCTGTCTCAGCCTCCCAAAGTGCTGGGATTACAGTCGTGAGCCCCTGTGCCCCACCGTAAGACGTTTTTATAAGCCTCATGGTAACCATAGTGCAAAAAGATAATAAATTCCCTAAATAAATGTAGTAGGTCAGGCATGGTGGCTTACGCTTGTCATCCAAGCACTTTGGGAGGCTGAGGCAGGTGGATCACCTGAGGTCAGTTCAAGACCAGCCTGGCCAACATGATGAATCCCCATCTTTACTAAAAATACAAAAATTGGGCCAGGTGTGGTGGCTTACGCCTGTAATCCCAGCCTTTGGGAGGCCAAGGCAGGCAGATCATGAAGTCAAGAGATCGAGATCATCCTGGCCAACACAGTGAAATCCTGTCTCTACTAAAAATACAAAAATTAGCTGGGCATGGTGGCGCGTGCCTGTAGTCCCAGCTACTTGTGAGGCTGAAGCAGGAGAATCGCTTGAACTCAGGAGGCGGAGGTCGCAGTGAGCTGAGATCATGCCACTGCACTCCACCTGGCGACAGAGCAAGACTCTGTCTCAAATAAAAAAAACAAAGACAAAATTAGCTGGTGTGGTGGCACCCACCTGTGACCCCAGTTACTTGGGAGGCTGAGGCAGGAGAATGGCTTGAACCCGGGAGGCAGAGGTTGCAGTGAGCCAAGATCGGGCCACTGCACTCCAGCTTGGGCAACAAAATGAGACATTGTCTCAAAAATAAAAAATGCAGTAAATTAAAACATACTGTCAGAGATAATAACTCAACCACAAAGGAAGGCAATAAGAACAGAAAAGAGGAGTTTCAAAACAACCAGAAAAGCAAAAACAAAATGGCTAGTAAGTTCTTACCTATCAGTAATAACAATAAGTGTAAATGTTCTATGTTCTTCAATTAAAAGGCATAGAGGCTGGGTGTGGTGGCTCATGCCTGTAATCCCAGCACTTTAGGAGGCTGAAGCTGGTGGATCACTTGAGGTTAGGAGTTTGAGACCAGCCTGCCCAACATGATGAAACCCTGCCTCTACTAAAAATACAAAAATTAGCTGGGTGTGGTGGCAAATGCCTGTGATCCCCGCTACTCAGGGGCATGAGAATTGCTTGAACCCGGGAGGAGTATGTTGCAGTGAGCCAAGATTGTGCCAATGCACTCCAGCCTGGGTGACAGAGTGAGACTCTCTCAAAAAAAAAGGCATAGAGTGGTTGCTATGATTTGGACTTGGGTCCCTGCCCAAATCTCATGTCAAATTGTAATCCCCAATGTTGGAGGAGGGGCCAGGTGGGAGGTGCTTAGATCATGCGGCAGATTTCCCCATTGCTTTTCTCATGATAGTGAGTGAGTTCTCATGAAATCTGGTTGTTGTAGCAACATTCTCTTCTCTCTCTTCCTCCTACTCTGCCCATGTAAGACATGCCTGCTTCCTGTTTGTCCTCTGCCATAATTGTAAGTTTCCTGAGGCCTCCCCAGCCATGCTTCCTCTACAGCCTGTGGAACCGTGAGCCAATTAAACTTCTTTTCTTTGTAAATTCCCCAGTATCAGGTATTTCTTTATAGCAGTACAAGAATGGACTAATACAGTGGATGAATGGATAAACAACACCAAACAGTATGCTGCCTTCAAGAAATCCACTTCACCTGTAAAGACACACCTAGCCTGAGAGTGAAGGGGTGGAAAAAGATATTCCATGCAACTGGAAACCAAAAAAGAGCAAGTAGCTATACTTATATAAGATAAAATAGACTCCGAATTGAAGACCATAAAGATAGACAAAGAATATCACTATATAATGATAAAGGGGGTCAACTCAGCAAGAGGATATAACAATTATAAATATCTATGTATCCAAAATAGGAGCTCCCAAGTACATAAAACAAACATTAATAGATCTAAATAAGGAGTTAGACTGCAATACAATAATAGTATCAGACTTTAACACCCCACTCTTGGTGATGGAGAGTTCATTCATAGAGAAAATCAACAAAGAAACAGCAGAGGTTAACTACACACTAGATCTAATAGGCCTGATATTTATAGAACATTTCACACAACTGCAACAGAATACATTATTTTCATCAGCATATGACACATTCTCCAGAACAGACCATATCTTAGGCAACCAAACAAGTCTGAACAAATGGCCAGGTGTGGTGACTCACGCCTGTAATCCCAACACTTTGGGAAGCCAAGGCGGGCAGATCATCTGAGGTTAGGAGTTTGAGACCAGGCTGGCCAACATGGCAAAACCCCATCTCTACTAAAAATTCAAAAATTAGCTGGGCATCGTGGTGTGTGCCTGTAATCCCAGTTACTTGGGAGGCTGAGGCAGGAGAATCGCTTGAACCCAGGAGGTGGAGGTTGCAGTGAGCCGAGATCATGCCATTGCACTCCAGCCTGGGCGACAAGAGCAAAACTTCGTCTCAAAAAAAAAAAAAAAAGTCTGAACAAATTAAATAAAAAAAATACCAACTATCTTTTCTGGTAACAATGGAATAAAACTAGAAATCAATAACAAGAAGAACCCCGGAATATACACAAACACATGGAAATTAAACAACATGCTCCCGAACGACCCATGGGTCACTGAGGGAATTGAGAGGGAATTAAAAATTTTATCAAAACAAATGAAAATGAAAATACAACACACCAAAGGCAATGTAATATGGCAAAAGCAGTTCTCTTTTTTTTGAGATGGAGTTTCGCTCTTGTCACCCAGGTTGGAGTGCAGTGGCGTGATCTTGGCTCACTGCAACCTCTGTCTCCCAGGTTCAAGTGGTTCTCCTGCCTCAGCCTCCTGAGTAGCTGGGATTACAAGCGCCTGCCACCACGCCCGGCTAATTTTTGTATTTTTAGTAGAGACAGGGTTTCGCCGTGTTGGCCAGGCTGGTCTCAAACTCCTGACCTCAGGCAATCCACCGGCCTCAGCTTCCCAAAATGCTGGGATTACAGGTGTGAGTCATCGCGCCCGGCCTGCAAAAGCAGTTCTAAGAGAGAAGTTCATAGCAATAAACACCTATATCAAAAAAGTAAAGAGTTGCCCCATATGCTGTTAAGACTTCCTTGCACTAACCAGGTGAGGTGGCTCATGCCTGTAATCCCAGCACTTTGGCAAGCTGAGGTGGAAGGATCACTTGAGTTCAAGACCAGCCTGGTCAACATGGTGAAACTCCATTTCTGACCAGGCATGGTGACTCATGCCTGTAATCCCTTACTGTGGGAGGCCAAGGGGGGGGGGGGGGGGGCAGATCACCTGAAGTCACGAGTTCGAGACCAACGTGGCCAACATGGTGAAACCCCATCTCTACTAAAAATACAAAAATTAGCCAGGCATGGTGGTGTGCACCTGCAATCTCAGCTACTTGGGAGGCTGAGGCAGGAGAATCACTTGAGCCTGGGAGGTGGAGGTTGCCTTGAGCCACAATCACGCCACTGCACTCCAGCTTGGGTGACAAGAGTGAAACTCTGTTTCAAAAAAAAAATAGTAGAAAGACTGACTAAACAACCTAACAATGTACCTCAAGGAAGTAGAAAAACAAGAACAAACCAAGCCCCAAATTAGCAGGTGGAAATAAATAATAAAGATCAGAGCAGAAATAAATGAAATTGAGACTAAAAAAAATTAAAAAGAAAGCTGGGAGTGGTGGCTCACACCTGTAATCCTAGCACTTTGGGAGGCTGAGGCGGGTGGATTGCCTGAGGTCAGGAGTTTGAGACTAGCCTGGCCAATATAATGAAACCCCATCTCTACTAAAAATACAAAAAATTAGCTGGGTGTGGTGGCAGGCACTTGTAATCCCAGCTACTAGGGAGGCTGAGGCAGGAGAATCACTTGAACCCAGGAGGCAGAGGTTGCAGTGAGCTGAGATCGTGCCATTGTACTTCAGTCTGGGCAACAAGAGCGAAACTCCATTGCAAAAAAAAAATATATATATATATACACACACACATATATATACACACACATATATATACACACATATATATATACACACATATATACACACATATATACACATATATACACACACATATATACACATATATACACACATATATATACACACATATATATACACACATATATACACACATATATATACACACATGCATTCCAGCATGGGCGACAGAGACTGCCTAAAACCAAAACCAAAACAAAAAAAACCCAAAAAATTAAAAACTAAAAATAGCTGGTCGCGGTGGCTCACACCTGTAATACCAGCACTTTGGGAGTCTGAGGCGGGCGGATCACGAGGTTAGGAGATCGAGACCATCCTGGCTAACACAGTGAAACCCCGTCTCTACTAAAAATACAAAAAATTAGCCGGGCGTGGTGGCGGGCGCCTGTAGTCCCAGCTACTCGGGAGGCTGAGGCAGGAGAATGGCGTGAACCCAGGAGGTGGAGCTTGTAGTGAGCCGAGATTGCGCCACTGCACTCCAGCTTGGGTGACAGAGCGAGACTCCGTCTAAAACAAACAAACAACAACAACAAAAAACTAAAAATAGCACTCTCTTCCTCCGTGTTGCCTACAGAGGTGGCAGCCATCTCCTTGGCATCGTGGCTGCCCTCAGACCCCTCATGAAGCCCAAGATCGTCAGAAAGAGGACCAAGAAGTTCATCCAGCAGCACTCAGACTGATATGTCAAAATTAATCATAACTGGCGGAAACCCGGAGGTACTAACAACAGGGTTCACAGAAGGTTCAAGGGCCAGACCTTGATGCCCAACACTGGTTATGAGAGCAGCAAAAAAACAAAGCACATGCTGCCCAGTGGCTTCTGGAAGTTCCTGATCTACAACGTCAGAGAGCCGGAAGTGCTGCTGATGTGCAACAAATCTTACTGTGCTGATATCACTCACAATGTTTCCTCCAAGAACCGCAAAGCCATCCTGGAAAGAGGAGCCCAGCGGGCCATCAGTCACCAATCCCAATGCGAGGCTGTACAACGCAGAAAGTGAATAGACAGCTTATGTGCACGTTTTGTGTTTAAATAAAACCATAAAAACCGTAAACAAACAAACAAAAAACAAAAAAATGCCCTAAAAACAGGATTACCATGTGGTCCAGCCATTCCACTACTAGGTATATACCAAAATGAAAGTAAATCAATATATCAAAGAGATATCTGCACTCTCATGTATATTTCAGCATTATTCACAATAGCCAAAATATGAAATTAACCTAAGTGCCCATCAACAGATGAATGGATAAAGAAAATGTGATGTATTTACACAATTGAACACCATTTGGCCATGAAAAGGAATGAAATCTTGTCAATTTCAGCAACATGAATGGAACTGGAGGCCATTAAGTGAAATAAGCCACGCACAGAGACAAATATCACATGTTCTCACTCACAGGTGGCAGCTAAAAAAATAGATCTCATGAGTAGAGTAGATTGGTGATTATCAGAGGCGAAGAAGGGGAGGTGGGGGATGAAGGTGAAAAACAAGAATATAAATGTATTACCACTGAACTGTACACTTAATAATGGTAAATAAAGATGGTAAATTATATATGTATATTTTGCCTCAATTAAAAATTTTTGTATAAAAAGAAATAACTCCAATTCTTCATTAACCCTTCCAAAAAACAGAAGAGGGAACACTTCTCATCTCACCTTATAAGGCCAGTATTACCCTGATACCCAAACCAAAGTCATCATAAGAAAAGCACAGACCAGTATCTTTTATGAATAAGGATGCAAAAATCCTCAAGAAAACACTAGCAAACTGAATCCGACAACATATCAGAAATACTTTCCCTACTTTCCTTTCTGTCTTACACATATTACTTCCAGATTAGTATTTAAAATTGCCCTTCATCTTTAAGCTTCCCAATTTTCTAATGGCTCTGTCTGTAATAAAGAGGCCATGCAACAGAATTAAAGTAACTAGCTTTTTATATGGCAAGATATGGCTGTTACCATTATTCTCCATTTCATCATGGTGGTACCACCAGCCCTGTCTTAAGAGTTAATACAGAATAGCAGCTGCTTCTTAAATTACTCCTACCAGAGAAAGCAAGGCATCTGGTAAAAATCAATACTTAATATTCCCAATTCTCTTCCTTGGAGCATGACATAGCTAATGGCTACTATAAAATTCAAATAAGAATAAAATGGAAGAAACACCTGTGTTTAAAATTACCTGGGAAAATGACATTTTCTTCTCAAAGTGGTCCCACAAGAATATAATTGACTACACTTAAATCCTGTTAGGGGAAATTATACTTACATATAAAATGAGGGTTACATTAACATCCACACAGAGCATTATGGTAATGTTAATGTTACCAATATCTTGAGATTTTATATCCAACTATTACTTATATTCTTGGTGAAGAGAGGAACCTTGTGAATCTTCCAAGTCAAACCATGCTCGCACATTCACTTTTTTTTTTGAAACAGGATCTTGCTCTGTCACCCAGGATGGAGTGCAGTGGTGTGATCACGGCTCACTGAAGCCTCAATTTCGCAGGCTCAAGCCATCCTCCTGCCTCTCAGCCTCCCAAGTAGCTGAGACTACAGGTGTGCACCACTATAATGGGCTATTTTTTTTTGTAGAGATCAGGTCTCACTACGTTATCCTGAGTGGTCTTGAACTTCTGAACTCAAGTGATCCTCCCACCTTGACCTCCCAAAGTGTTGGGATTACAGAGGTGTGCCATAGCATCCGGCATACCTCTTTTGTTGTTGTTAGTAAAACTTTTAAGAGTAATTTTAGGTTCATAGCCAAACTTAGCAGAAAGTACAGCATTCCCACATAACCTTTATCCCCACATATGCACATCTTTTTACTCCCAATTCAATCTCGTTATATTTGCTTTAATCATTTGCAAATATTCCAATATCTATTACTTGCATTCCCTGAATGTCGCTTTCTTTGCATTACTTAGTTGTTCAGCTTCTTGTTATAATCTTTTTCCTCATTGGGTAAAATACTTTATTTTCAGTCATGGTTACATGGGTTATTTTGTAGTTTCTACTGACCTATTCAAAGTTTCATATCAACCATAATTTAGTTATGGAATTCCTATAGCAGGAATGAAATACTGAGGTATTGCATAAATGCATCAACTGAATTTAATTATATGGAAACACAGGCAAACCTAACGTTTGAGGTATCTTTTAAAAATAATTGGCCTGCCGGGCACAGTGGCTCACGCCTGTAATCCCAGCACTTTGGGAGGCTGAGGCAGGTGGATCATGAGGTCAGGAGTTCGAGACCAGCCTGACCAATATGATGAAACCCCATCTGTACTAAAAATACAAAAATTAGCCGGGTGTGGTGGTGCGCACCTGTAATCCCAGCTACTCAGGGGGCTGAGGGAGGAGAATTGCTTGGAGCCGGGAGACGGAGGTTGCAGTGAGCTGAGATCACGCCATTGCACTCCAGCCTGGGAAACAGAGTGAGAGCGAGACTCTGTCTCAATAATAATAATAATTGGCCTGTTCTTTCGTCTAGGGTCATGAACAATAAACATCGAAGTGTCCTAGATTAAAAGAGACTAAAAAAAGATGAAAATCCACAAAGTGATAATGAAGATCTTGGACTAGGGTTCTATTAGTGGGGCAAATCTGAAGGTCTGTAGAATAGTATAAAGTAGTATAACAGATAATATTGCAATTATGTTAATTTATTGATTTCTACAATTGTCCTGAGGTTTTGGAAAAGAACATTTGGGGAACATGAGTAAAGGGTATATGAAAATACTTTGTAATATTTTTGTGGTATGTTTTGTAAGTCTGAAGTTTTTTCAAAATGAAAATTAAAAAAAATTAAAAAGTAGTATTTTTACTTAGCCACTAACAATTTGAGCCATCCCTTCGTGTCAAGCAACCTTGACATAAGAAAAAAACTTGACGAGACACCATCTCTAAAAAAAAAACAAAAAACTTAAAAAAGAGAAAAAACCTTGAAACGCATAGCCTTTATTTATTAGTCAAACTAGAAATGAATCTTAATTTCACAATGTAGTTCAAGTTTTCCATTAACTAGGACCTGACCTGTTAGGCAGCAGCACTGTATAAGTTAAGAAAATACATTATAGCCAAGCGTGGGTGGCTCACGCCTGTAATCCCAGCACTTTGGGAGACTGAGGCAGGTGGACAACTTGGGCCCAGGAGTTTGAAACAAGCCTGGGCAACATGGCGACAGCCTATCTCTACAGAAAACACAAAATCAGCCAGGTGTGGTTGCATGTGCCTCTAATCCCAGCTGCTCAGGAGGCTGAGGCTAGAGGATTGCTTGAGCTAGGAGATGGAGGTTGCACTGAGCCAAGATTGCACCACTGCTCTCCAGCCTGGGTGACAGAGCTACTCACTCTGTCTCAAAAAAAAAAGAAAGAAAAAAGAAAAGAACAAAAAACATATTTCTAAAAGGGAAATACCTGACAAGTTCTTGTCAAGTAGAGGAAACTAAAGTGAAAAGCTGCACTAACCACATGGGAGCAAAATGGTCAGCAAAGTCAAAGTGATAAAAAACGAAAGAAAACAACTATGTGGTCTTAAAATTCATGATAACCAAAGAAATGAAGTTTGGGTAACTACAATGTGTTGACAACGCATAGTATGCAAACAAAGAACGCAAACTGAGTTAAAAATATCAATAAATTATCAAGTGGAGATATTTAAGCTGTGAGCGGAGAGGCAGAAGTGCAGGGTAGAAACAAAATTCAGGCCGGTCAAGGTGGCTCACGCCTATAATCCCGGCACTTTGGGAGGCGAGGCCAAGGCGGGCGGATCACAAGGTCAGGAGATCGAGACGATCTTGGCTAACATGGTGAAACTCTGTCTCTACTAAAAATACAAAAAAATTAGTCGGGCGTGGTGGCGGGCGCCTGTATTCCCAGCTACTCAGGAGGCTGAGGCAGGAGAATGGCGTGAACCCGAGAGGCAAAGCTTACAGTAAGCCAAGATCGCGCCACTGCACTCCAGCCTGGGCAACAGAGCGAGACTCCATCTCAAAAAAAAAAAAAAAAGAAAGAAACTTCAAGTATTTGAAGAAAGCCATTAAGTAGAAGTGAAATTACGTTTTTCTTTATGGTCTAAATCCATAAGTACAGTTAATGGACAGAAGACACTAGTGAAAGAATACCTTCTAGGCCGGGCGCAGTGGCTCATGCCTGTAATCCCAGGACTCTGGGAGGCTAAGGCAGGTGGATCACCTGAGGTCAGGAGTTCGAGACTAGCCTGACCATATGGTGAAACACTGTCTCTACTAAAAATACAAAAATTAGCTCGGCGTGGTGGCATGCACCTGTAGTCCCAGCTACTTGGGAGGCTGAGACATGAGAATTGCTTGAACCCGGGAGGCAGAGGTTGCAGTGAGCCGAGACCGTGCCACTGCACTCCAGCCTGGGCAACAGAGTGAGACTCTGTCTCAAAAAAAAAAAAGAATACTTTCTAATATTTAGTGATTGTCAAAGAAAAGCTTTGGCAAGATTTTCTAAAGAACTGGACAGACAATCCTTTGGCACCGGAGGAGGATTAAGTCTTTTTGAGTCAGATTCTGTAATGCTATAGAATTAGGTGCTGAGCTAGGTAGACACTAGTAATTCAGAATTTTAAATCCCCCATTACTTTGGTCAACAATATGAACAAGAGCAACACTTGACATTTGTCTCAACTTTAAAAACAAAAACCAGTAAGCAACAATTAAATGGAATAGAAAATAAAAACACTATTGAGTTTGACAAATTTATTGGTACTTTAGTAAAGACATTCATCTCAGTCATTTCTCTCTCCCAGCTTGACCTTAGGTTAATATTTCATTTGGGTCAAGAAAATAATATGTAGGAGAGGTATGTTATTTTAACAAACAGGAAAATGGACAAAAAATTGATAGTTTGCCTACATTAAAGTAAGTTAAATTCATGTATCGATATAATTAAATCATGTAAGAACTAAGAGTTCTATATACATTTCCATTGTTTTACTTGGGCTTATTCTAAACTTAAATGCTAGTGAACAAAGTGTTAGGAATATACACAGGCTGCTTCTCTGGAGTTATTACCAACTAAAAGACCTCAGCAAGCAGTTACCACCAATAAAACAGTCTGAAGCTGCCTCCAAATATAATATTGTAGGAGTTTTCAAGGAAATTTTTATACTGTATGCTTTTGTCTGTGACTATGCTTTTAAAGATGTGTTTAACTGTCACATTTAAAAAAAAGTTCATATACAATACAAAAATACAAAACAAACACCCTACAATACACAAATCTAACAAAGTATATGTGGTGAGATTCCAAAAAATGTTTGAAGATGCATTTTCTTTCCTTCAATTTCAGTATCTAAAATGTGCTTTTTCAGAGGCCATTGGTCAATATGTACGCATTTAAAATAAACCATATAATTTTACCAGTAAGAAAGCCGATAGTTCAATTCAAATTGGAGTTCATAAGTTAGTAATTTAAATCCTTAGACAAAGTTACAGAAAGTGCATCTTCTTGTTTTCCATCTTCATACAATGTTAATTTTTTTTTGGTGTTTATACCATTTAAAAAATAAAAACAGCCAAATACTTAAGCAATATGTACATTTAAATTTTTGGTGGTGGTTTGTGTTTTAAAAGAAACAGCTTCCTTATGATTTGCCTCAAGTTCCGGTGGAAATGCTTACAGGAACTAGCTAATAAACAAAAAACAAGAGAAGCACATTCAAAATACTGATTTACTTTGGTAGCAAATGGTTTTTCTTTGAAGACTAATGAAGATAGACAAGACCCATTAAGGTGAAGTGGACTATTTCAAATATTCAACAGTTTACATAAAAAAAAAAAAACTTTTAAGAGCTAAGCGTCTGTATCCACGAATAGCAATGCAATACCTAGTTTATGATGACTTGAAACAAAACAAATGCCCATAAGGAAAAAAGCTGTATTTTATCTAAATTTACTTTCAGTCAATAGTTCAGTAACATTTTCTTCCCAATACAATACTCCCTCTCTCTATAAGGCTGTTCCTGGGAGCCAGACAAGTTTAGGTAATAAGGGAGTTAAGAGAGTTAACTGCTTGCAGTTTTAAATAGACAGTAACTTTGCTTCCCTCTTAATGTGCTAATAGTTGTGTCTAAAAAAATATGCAATTCTTAAAAAGGTACCATTTCTGATTTCTTTATTATCTGTAACCTTTGGAAACTAATCACATGAAACTACAAAATTAGCAAATGTCTTGAAATCTGTATATAAAACATAAATTACCTCTAATTTCAAACTCTCATTTATTAGTGTACCACTCAATCTTTTAAAAAAATGAAAAAGAAAAAAAAAGCGGCTCCAAAGATAGTCTTATACCATTCTTTAAAAAAGGAAACTGTTCCTTTTAACTTTACACCCACCCCACACCCCAATTTCAAAACATCATTTAATTGTCTTGGTCATGGACATTTCCAAGATGAGATTTTATATTTCGCTCCCACAGCTTCTGGTTATCAGAAAACCCATGCTTTCCTTTATTGAAGGAGTTTGGTCCAGCTGATGTTGGTGTATCCCTGTGTTAAAAGAAAGAAAATTTATTTAAAATGTTATATAAAGCCTTTCAGGTTATAATTTTGATTCATTCAATACATGTTTGTTTAGCACCTATTATAAACACAGACTGAACACTGGAAGCCCCTACAGAGCTTTTTAAAAATACATTTCACAGGTCAGGCATGGTGCTGATACCTGTAATCCCAGCACTTTGGGAGGTCGAGGCAGGCGGATCACCTGAGGTCAGCAATTTGAGACCAGCCTGGCCAACACAGTGAAGCCCCGTCTCTACTAAAAATACGAAAATTAGCCAGGCATGGTGGCCCGTGCCTGTAGTCCCAGCTACTTGGGAGGCTGAGGCAGGACAACTGCTTGAACCTGGGAGGCAGAGGTTGCAGTGAGCCGAGATCACGCCACTGCACTCCAGCCTGGGCAACAGAGCAAGACTCTGTCACAAAAAACAAACAAAAAAACAAAAAACAGGCCGGGCGCTGTGGCTCACGCCTGTAATCCCAGCACTTTGGGAGGCCGAGGCGGGCGGATCATAACGTCAGGAGATCGAGACCATCCTGGCTAACACGGTGAAACCCCATCTCTACTAAAAATACAAAAAATTAGCCGGGCGAGGTGGCGGGTGCCTGTAGTCCCAGCTACTTGGGAGGCTGAGGCAGGAGAATGGCGTGAACCCCCGGGGGCGGAGTGTGCAGTGAGCCGAGATCGCGCCACTGCACTCCAGCCTGGGCGACAGCGAGACTCCGTCTCAAAAAAAAAAAACAAAAAAAAAAACAAAAAACACTTAAACACTTTACAGACACAGTTCTAGAATTTCAGATCCAGCAGGCCTAAATTGGGGGTGAGGATAAATCTGTAGTTTTAACAAACATTTAAGGTAATTCTGATATAAAGCTAAGTGTGGCAACCACCGCAGTTCTAAAAACTGTTGCCTCCCAGCCAGAGCAACATGGTGAGACCCTGTCTCGACAAAAAATTTAAAAATCAGTCAGGTGTGGTGGTGTGTGCCTGTGGTTCCAGCTGCTTAGGAGGCTGAGGTGGGAGGATTGCCTGAGCCCAGGAGGTCAAGGCTGCAGTGAGCTATGATCACACCACTGCACTCCAGCCTGAGTGACAGAGCTAGATCCTGTCTTAAAAAAAAAAACAAAAAGCAAAAAAAACCACCAAAATCAAAACAAAAAAACAAAAAAACCTGTTGCCTGTAATCCATTAACAGCATCATGAAGTCAATGTGATAGCTGGCCACCAGCATTTGTAAAAAATGAAATAGAAGAAAAACATGAAGATATATTACACATAGAAAGGTTCAGTGTCATTTTATAAACTTCTGCTTCAATTATTTATGTTTAACTATATTAATATATGTGCTGGGTGTTTAGGCGGGACAACAATGTCATATGTACTTCTTACTTTACGCTCAGTATGAAAGGAAGGCATGCAGGCAGCCACTGGGACTGACTCTACTTGAATCACATAATGGAAGTCTGGAGACTTACGCCTGTGTATAGATTTAGCACTTAGCATTATCATACTGGTAGTTAAATAAGAAAAGGAAAAAGATTTACCACTCAGTTCTTTGTGGGTTCATACATTTGGAAGAAATGGGGACATAGTATGGGGTTGAGGTGGTATTAAGCTTTCTTACTGATCTCTAAGCTATCCATTAACGCACACAAAGACAGGAAACTGCACATCGTGTTAACTTAAAAATAAATGTTATCTCCATGACAACAGCAACAATGGAGAAAATTAAAATACTTTCATTTGTCTTATTTTGGTATTTGGCATCTAAGTCATTAAAGAAAAAAGAAATATAAGATAAAGTGGTAGAAATTATATCGTAAGTGAAGTGGCTGGGCATGGTGGCTCACACCTATACTCCCAGCACTTTGGGAGGCTGAGGCAGGACTGCTGGAGGCCAGGAGTTTGAGACCAGCCTGGGCAACATAGCAAGATCCTGTCTGTCTCTACTTACAAATTTTTTTAAAAAATGAAGTGACTGAAAGCCATTTGTCTCATACCAGGAAAAAATTTGAAATCAGAAACATTTCTCATAGCTATTCCTTATTTGAAAAAACAGCTGGGCATGGTGGCTTACACCTGTAATCCCAGCACTTTGGGAGGCTGATGTGGGGAGATCACTTGGACTCAGGAGTTACAGACCAGCCTGGGCAACATAGCGAGACCTTGCCTCTACTAAAAATAAAATAAAAAAATCAGCCGGGTGTCATGACATATGCCTGTGGTCCCAGCTACTTGAGAGGCTGAGGTGGGAGGGCAGCTTGAGTGTGGGAGATCGAGGCTGCAGTGAGCTGTGATTGTGCCATTCTGTGCCCGGGCAACAGAATAAGACCCTGTCAAGAAGTAGTCTTAAATTATTGTTATGTCTTAAGATACTCATTTTCTTTAACTGGAGACTAAATAAGATCACTGATGGTTCACAGAATAATTACAGTTATCTTTCTTCATGAGGATTGAACCATGTCTTACTCATCTTCAAAATCCTAATTAATCATCTAGTACACAGAAAATGCTTTTAAAAACTGTTCTGCCCAAATGCACAAGAAAAAGCCTGAACTGTAAGAAATCATGTGCAAGTTTATTTTTGTTCTTAATTCACCTTTGTAACTTTCTATAATATTTATGAAAAATTATAATACCTTCCAATATTCTTCATCCTCATCTTTGCTTCTGGAGGCATTTCCTCTGGTTCACTCTAAAGAAAAAAGTAAGTAAACCAAGATAACTGCATACAAACTTATTCAATTCCTGATTACTAATACGCTAAATTTTATATCTAAGTCTTTTAGCATTTTCACTACTGTAAATTTTGGTAAAAAGAGAAAATTAGTGAGTTATTTACCTTAACTACATTTAAAAAATAAACGCCTGTCTTCTACGGTGCTGATTTTGCATAAAGAAAAAAAATTGCTGAAAAAACATTCTAGAACTAAAACCATTTAGCTACTAAATGCTGCCCATTGTGTTAAATGTTTGTATGTGTCCTATCTCTTAAAAATCCTAACATAATCGCATGAGGGAGGTATGATTATCATCATTCATATTTTGCAGGTGAGGTAACAAAGTTAACTTGCTCAAGGAAACAAAGCAAATGAATAGCAAAAGAGTTTGACACCAAAGCAAAGGTTCTTAACCACTTTAAGGTACTGCTCCTCAAAAATATCTACTACAATAAAGACATCTTGAAAGCTCATTCCTGGCTGGGTGCAGTGGCTCACACCTGTAATCCCAGCACTTTGGAAGGCTGAGGTGAGTGGATCACCTGAGGTCAGGAGTTCAAGACCAGCCTGGCCAACATGGTGAAACCCCGTCTCTACCAAAAGTATAAAAAATTGGCCAGGTGTGGTGACGCGTGCCTGTAATCCCAGCTACTCAGGAGGCTGAGGCAGGAGAATTGCTTGAATTCGGGAGGCAAAGGTTGCAGTGAGCCGAGATCGCGCCACTGCACTCCAGCCTGGGTGACATGAGTGAAACTCTGTCTCAAAGGAAAAAAAAAGAAGAGAGCTCATTCCTTACTTTTTCTATACTTACAGTTGTTGAAAATTGTGGGGAAAGTTCCTTTCAAATATAAGTTTTTATGTATAAATGCTGCTGCTTAGCTAAATACTACTTTTTAAAAGGGTGTTGATCCAGCTTAAAGGGACTTCTACTGGTTAAATCTGTGACAATTTGAGCATTATAACCTATTGAATAAAGTAAGATTCCATGAGTATACACTTGAATAAATAAAATTTAAATGTGATAATAAGAAGCTCTTCCTCACAGTAAGAGACAGTTAATAGATGCAGAAAGGATGATGGAATCAGAAAAATCATCATTTGGCAAACGTTATCATAATAATTCTGGCAAGAATTATCAACAGATGTTAACACTAGTGAGAAAACGTCCTCGATCATATTATTTTCACATATTCTCAAAGCCTATCCCCACAAAATAAATTTTAATTACAAAAGGTAGAATAGTAATTTGACAGTGAAGAAATCTGGCAGGCACCACTTTAACCAAATGATCAAAGTTAACACTGTTTTAGTGATGGGGCATATTGACAGCATGTGCTTCCTGATATGACGCACTAATAACTTGGCATCACTTTTGTGGTATTTGTGCCAAAAGTAAGAAACGTGAAACTAATCATGAGGAAACATCAGACAAATCCAAATTGAGGGAGCCTATACAAAATAACTGGCCTGTACTCTTCAAAAATGTTATTACCATGAAATATACACAAAGACTAAGGAATTTGTCCAAATTAAAGGAGACTACACATACGTAACAGCTGGAAAAATATTTTAAAATTTAAAATTAACTAATTAAGTGGCTATCCTCTCTGTTCAGTATATTTCAAACTCAAATATATATCCAAGGTTACTTAATTATGATTTAAAAAAGAAAAAAAGATGATTTCGGATACATGTGTTTTTTAAATCTATGAGACAGTTTATCCTTTATTACTGTTATATTATAGAAGAAAGAATGTTGTCTAAGTGCATCCGAAATTTACTTAAAAGCAGGGAAAACAGCAGGGTATGACGCAAAGAACAAGAAACAGGAAGACCTAAAAGACAACATGTGTGTGCACTGGCATGTGCTCATGCATACTTGATTTCTCCATTTTCATTTTTTTTGGAGATGGAGTCTTGCTCTGTTGCCCAGGCTGGAGTGCAGTGGTGCGATCTCGGCTCACTGCAACCTCCACCCCCCGGGTTCAACCAATTCTCCTGCCTCAGCCTCCCGAGTAGCCGGGATTACAGGCTTATGCCACCACGCCCAGCTAATTTTTTGTATTTTTAGTAGAGACGGGGTTTCACCATGTTAGCCAGATGGTCTTGACCTCCTGACCTCGTGATCCACCTGCCTCGGCCTCCCAAAGTACTGGGATTACAGGCGTGAGCCACCATGCCCAGTCAATTTCTCCATTTTCAAAATATGAATAAACATATCACACAACTCACAAACTAAGGGTAAAATAATGTGAAAAGATATCCAAATCGTTAGGCATTCAAAGTAAGCCACTGTTGTAATGTAGGTGCTTACAATTTCCAACCTCTGCACTTTTGCACGTATTCCCTGCATCCTGTATCGTTCTTCCCTCCTACAGTCTGTACATATCTGAATGGGTTGAATCAAATGGTACCTGATTTCTTAAGAATGTTAGAGATGCCAAGAAACTTCAAATATTATTTAAGTTAGTGCTTCTCAAACTTAATTCAGGTCTTCCAACTGCCAGTCCAGTGGTCTTTTACATGCTGCTGCATCTAGTATCTGGCCTTTACTCCTTTTCTCAATTTCCACAGTATCATTTATTCAGATACTTTCGATTTTTATCTTGTACTGTTTTACATTTAAGTCTGCCCTACTAGGCTGAGTTCCTAGGTGAAGGTTTCTGATTTATCTTTATAACATCGCAGTGGCTAACATATAGAAAGCACTCAAATGGATAGAATGAGTGAAAGTCCAAGAGAGAATACACTGATGACTACAGTAATTTTCTGCTTACTGATTTGGGCTCCAATCATTAAATATTTATCCTTGCTCAAAATTCCTCTACAAAACTCTCCAGTTCAGTCAAATGCAGCTACTCAGTATTTACTGCTTGTGACCTGAAAATTGATAGCTAGGCTTACAAAAGTATTTTTTTTTTTTTTTTTTTTGAGACAGAGTTTTGCTCTTGTTGCCCAGGCTGGAGTGCAATGGCGCGATCTTGGCTCACTGTAACCTCTGCCTCCCAGGTTCAAGCAATTCTCCTCCCTCAGCCTCCTGAGTAGCTGGGATTACACGCATGCACCACCACGCCCGGCTAATTTTGTATTTTTAGTAGAGACGGGGTTTCTCCATGTTGAGGCTGGTCTCGAACTCCTGACTTCAGGTGATCCGCCCGCCTCGGCCTCCCAAAGTGTTGGGATTACAGGCGTGAGCCACTGCGCCTGGCCACAGAATTATTTCTTGATTCACTAAAACCCTGCCTAATGTTTTAGTATCTACTTCATATATATTCTTCCCAAATCACTCCAGTCCTCTGAACATATTAAGTCTTATCCACATAAGAACATATGGCTGTGTGGTGGCTCACACCTGTAATCCCAGCATTATGGGAGGCCAAGGCAGAGGATCACTTGAGCCCAGGAGTTTGAGACCAGCCTGGGCAACATGGTGGGGCATGCCTGTGGTCCAGCTACTTGGAGGGCTGAGGTGGGAGGATCACTTGAGCCTGGGAAGTCAAGGCTACAGTGAGCTGTGATTATGCTACTGCACTCCGGCCTAGGCAACAAAGCAAGACACACACACTCTCTCTCTCTCTGAAGCAAGAAACTCTCTCTCTCTCTCTCTCTCTCACACACACACACACACACACACACACGAATATATGCCCACATATGCTTTTGGGAACAACTACTGATGTATCCTGAAACACTTATTTGCTACACAATGACGTCACATCATGAGTGGGGGTTAGGTTTTAATGTCAGAGTCTAGTACAAAAACATCAGTCAGAATCATGCTTGAAACTTCCATAGGTCATTCATAACATGGGAAGATAACGACATTGTGAGGGGCATGAGGAAATTGGGACAAAGACACTATCAGGTAAGCATCTCATGCTCATTCTGGACCACATGCTTTTTGAGTAGAACTTCTGGCAGAATCACCAGCACTATTGAATTGTTATCCCTCCTAGGGATATGGGAAGTGAGCACAATAGTTGACTTTTTTTTTTTTTTTTTGAGACAGAGACTCGCTCTGTTGCCCAGGCTGAAGTGCAGTGGCATGATCTTGGCTCACTGCAACCTCCATCTCCTGGGTTCAAGCAATTCTCCTGCCTCACCCTCCCAAGTAGCTGGGATTATAGGCCTGTGCCACCACGCCTGTCTAATTTTTGTATTTTTAGTAGAGATGGGGTTTCACCATATTGGCCAGGCTGGTCTTGAACCCCTGACCTCAAGTGATCCACCTGCCTCAGCCTCCCGAAGTGCTAGGATTACAGGCATGAGACACCACGCCTAGCCAATAGTGGCTTTTTAAAATTGAATGCATGCATAATGTATCATTACTGAAGACCCCAACTATAAAAATTATTAAGGCAACAGTATTAGATTTTTCTTTTTTGGATCCTACATACTTCCTAGCACAAACTACTCATAATAAACATTTGCTGATTTCATCCTTAAGCTTCTTGTCCCCAAAGTCAACAATACTCTAAAATAATCCTACAACCAAATAAAATGCAAAAATAGAGTATCCAGTTTTTATGGATGTCACACACAGACACAAAAACTATTATAAAGAAAATTCACTAATACTATTATAACCTATAATTTGCCACTAATACCTTCCTTAAATAACTGGTTAAAGTAAAAAAACAAAACTGGATATCAACTTACATCTTCATCTTCATTAAAAGCTGCTGCTACTGAAAGAGTTTTTGGAGCAAGAGTTGGAACAGTTTCTTTAGGCTTCTGAAGAGGAAACATATTAAAAAGAATATCATGTAAATAACATTTATACAAGCTTGTTTAATGATATGAATAATTTATCTTGAAAGATTTAACTATATTTCCATAGAAATTTGTATAGTAACGAACCCAATACTTTGGACAAATCCATTCTCTCTTTTCAAAAATGTGGATTATCAGTGGGTATGTTTTACTTTACTAACTTGTGGCATCCATTTGTTGCCCTCCTATAAAAGATTTTCTAGTTAGGATCTACAATATCACTTACCTAAGGTGTACTTGGTACAGGCAAGAGAAAATGATTAGTAATACCTTCCCACAGTAACATTAAATACAATGTGCCTTGAAAGCATAAAAGGGGCTTTTTGCCCCTAGGCCTATAAACATAAATAATCCAAACCATCTCTTCTCACTATGTTTTTTGCTTTTCTTTTTGAGAACAGAGTCTTGCTCTGTCGCCCAGGCTGGAGTGCAGTGGCATAATCTTGGCTCATTGCAGCCTATGCCTCCTGGGTTCAAATGATTCTCATGCCTTGGCGTCCTGAATAGCTGGGATTACAGGTGTGTGCCACCATGCCCAGTGAATTTATTTTGTATATTTAGTAGAGACGAGGTTTCGCCATGTTGGCCAGGCTGGTCTTGAACTCCTGACCTCGTGATCTACCCGCCTCAGCCTCCCAAGGTGCTCTCTACTAAAAACACAAAAAATCAGCCAGGTGTGGTGGTGAGTGCCTGTAATCCTAGTTACTTGGGAGGCTGAGGCAGGAGAATCGCTTGAACCCAGGAGGCAGAGGTTGCAGTGAGGTGAGATCACGCCACTGCATTCCAGCCTGGGTAACAGAGTGAGACTGTCTCAAAAAATAAAAATAAAACAAATAAAAAATAAAAACACCCTTTCCTTGGCTTCTGTAACAATGCTTTTTATTGGTTATTCTCCCAATTCTCCCACCTTTTGTTCTGTCCCTTTCCTGCTGCTCCCCATTTAGAAGATATAGATACCCAGGCAGGCACAGTGCCTCACATGTGCAATCTCAACACTTTGGGAAGCTGAGTCAGGAGGGCTGAGACCAGGAGTTCCAGGCCAGCCTGGTCAACACAGCAAGTCCCCCATCTCTAAAAAAAATTTTTTTTTAAATTAGCAGACAACCAGAATTTTGTTGTCAATGACTTTTCCTTCTCTGGTCGATTTCATTCATTCCTAGTTTTAACTACCTAATCCTATGTCTACCCCTAAATGGGCTATCATCTGCCTACTGGGCAGCTCCACTTAGGAGCTCCCCTAGGTACTTTAGTTTCAGTGTTCATAAGTACTCAAACCAGAAAATCTTTTCTTCAACTTGTAAGGTCCTGTTGATTAGACACCTATTAAGTAAACTTAATTCTCCCTCTGCCTTTTCAATCCTGCTATCACATTACCAACTTAAGGTCCTTAGCATTACCTGCCTGGACTACTGTCCGAAATACATCACCTAGCCGGGCACAGGGGCTCATGCTTGTAATCCCAGCACTTTGGGAGGCTGAGGCAAGTGGATCACTTGAGGTCAGGAGTTCGAGACCAGCCTGGCCAACATGGTGAAACCCTCTCTCTACTAAAAATACAAAAACAAAAAAAAAATTAGCTGGATATGGTGGTGACACACGCCTATAATCTCAGCTACTCAGGAGGCTGAGGCAGGAGAATTGGTTGAACCCAGAAGGCAGACGTTGCAGTGAGCCAAGATCACACCTTTGCATTCCAGCCTGGGTGACAGAGTGAGTCTCCGTCTCAAAATACAAAAAAAAAAAAAAAAAAAAAAAAATCTGACCTTTCTTTCTTTTTTGAGACAAGGTCTTACTCTGTCACCCAGGATGGAGTGCAGTGGTGCAATCTTGTCTCACTGCAGCCTCGACCTCCCTGGCTCAAGTGATCCTCCCACCTCAGCCTCTCAAGTAGGTGGGACTATAGGCACACCCTGCCATGCCCGGCTCATTTCTTATTTTTGAGACAAGAGTCTTGCTCTGTCACCAAGGTTGGAGTGCAATGTCACGATCTCAGCTCGCTACAACCTCCACCTCCTGGGTTCAAGTGATTCTCCTGCCTCAGCCTCCCAAGTAACTGGGATTGCAGGTGTGTGCCACCATGGCTAATTTTTTGTATTTTTCAGTAGAGATGGAGATTTGCTATGTTGGCCAGGCTGGTCTCGAACTCCTGGCTTCAAGAGATCCACCAACTTGGCCTCCCAAAGTGCTGGGTTTAGAGGCCTGAGCCACCGCGCCCAGCCTTGTTTACTTTTTGTAGAAAAGAGGTCTCACTATGTTGCCCAGGCTGATCTCAAACTACTGAGCTCAAGCAATCCTGCCTCAGCCTCCCAAAGTGCTGGAATTATAGGCATGAGCCACTGCACCTGGCCTCACCACTTTCTGCATCCTCTTCCCACCAACCATCTATATGGTACCATAGCGATGCTTCTAAGATGCAAATCTGTTTAAGTCTTGAGACTCACTATGGAATACAAGCCCTTAAATTTGGTCTCATGGTCTTAATTTTGGGGGCTGTTTATCCCTACATTTCCCCACCAAACCCTGTCCAAATATTAATGATTTTCTCAATGTACTATATGGCTTCACATCTTAACTGCCTTTGCATGAAATGCCCTTTTGCTCCTGCCTACATTTAAGTCCAACTCAAAGATCACTTCATCAGTAAACTCTTCTCTGATCTACTGAAACAAAATTAACCATTCCTTCTTTTATACTACACACATTTTTTATAGTGTTTTCTTTTGAAGGAATAAAACATGTTCAGTTAGAGATTATGCATAGTAACTCTAGAAACACCCTTAATTTTTTAAAGATGTCATGTATTTAATGTTGTGGACACAAGCATTTGTTGGCTGATTAACTATCTTCATATAATCAATCCAGCAATTTCAATTTTTTTTAATATCCTACACCTCACCCCCCCAATAAGACTGTGTTTACACTGTAGTTTATCTATTTTTGAGACGGAGTCTCACTCTGTTGCGAGGCTGGAGTGCAGTGGCACAATCTTGGCTCACTGCACCTCTGCCTCCTGGTTCAAGCAATTCTCCTGCCTCAGCCTCCCGAGTAGCTGGGACTACAGGCGCCCGCCACCACACCCAGCTAATTTTTGTATTTTTAGTAGAGATGGAGTTTCACCATGTTGGCCAGGATGGTCTCGATCTCTTGACCTTGTGATCCACCCACCTTGGCCTCCCAAAGTGCTGGGATTACAGGCGTGAGCCACCACGCCCAGTCTTGCAGTTTATTTTATAAAAACAGATTTGTTTTCCAAAACTAAAAAGTTTTACTGAGTAGTTTTTTCAAAATATAACCCTCCCACCCCAAATTATCAGAAATTACGAATCATGTCAATTATTTAGAAAGAGTAGGCCGGGCGTGGTGGCTCACACCTGTAATCCCAGCACTTTGGCAGGCTGAGGCAGGCAGATCACCTGAGGTCGGGAGTTCGAGACCAGCCTGACCAACATGGAGAAGCCCCGTCTCTACTAAAAATACAAAATTAGCCAGGCATGGTGGTGCATGCCTGTAATCCCAGCTACTCGGGAGGCTGAGGCAGGAGAATCACTTGAACCCCGGAGCCAGAGGTTGCAGTGAGCCAAGATCGCACCATTGCACTGCAGCCTGGGCAACAGGAGTGAAACTCCGTCTCAAAAAAATAAAAAAAAGAAAGAGGGGCCGAGCTTGGTGGCTCATGCCCATAATTCCAGCACTCTGGGAGGCTGAGGTGGACAGATCACCTGAGGTCAGGAGTTTGAGACCAGCCTGGCCAACATGGTGAAATCCTGGCTCTACTAAAACTACAAAAATTAGCCAGACGTGGTGGCGTGCACCTGTGGTCCCAGCTACTCAGAAGGCTGAGGCAGGAGAATCGCCTGAACCCAGGAGGCAGAGGTTGCAGTGAGCTGAGATTTTGCCATTGCACTCCAGCCTGGATGACAGAGAGACTCCATCTCCAAAAAATAAATAAATAAATAAATATAAATAAATAAATTAAAGAGTAGGGATTTAGATTTAGGAACTATGTTCATGCACAGTAAAATCTATTCTCAAGGGGACCCATCTATAGTAGAAGTACACCTGAGAATATATATTTAACATACTGCCTATCAAAAAACATTAAATATTTATGCAGTTAGGTCTATACAAGTTTTATAACTACATATTAAACAAAAACTACCAGCTGAAATACAGAAATAGAGTAATGAAGTACTGATGTTATAAGCTCAATGTTTTTTGTTCAGACTGAATTTTTTAAAAAATAGAAATAGAAAAAGGGCAAACAGAGCAGAGTGAGGGTGGGGATTCTAAGTAATAATAGCTTTTTAAAATGAGAATAGCCCAAATATACTGACTGCTCCAGACCATATTTTTAAGATCTTTGAATAAACATCTAATGTAGAATAAAGCTATGCACATCTGGCAATTGAGCATTAACTTTCACAGCACAAATAAAAATAACCAACTCAAAGGCAATTTTAGGATTTTTCTCCTCACACAAGAATGTAACCATTTTCCAAAGCCAATAGCAATACACTATTTAAGTAACTTCCTTTTTCCTTAAATAAGAAATCTATTTGGTTGAAGGTTATGAAGTTTTCATATTATAGGTCAGAAACAAGTATCTACAACTTCATATGCTTCAAATTAATATTTCAAACACTTCCAGAGGTTCCATGGTTAATAAGTATTAATCTAAGGCTGACATCTTAAAACAAAGGATCAAATATTGACCTGTAAAAGACTACCAACATAAGATATACAGTATTCAATTCCCATTTGTCGTTCCAAAGTAAGATAATTAGGTAGATCTTATCAAGCAATACCTTACTAATATTCATCTTTTAAGATACAAATAACTGATTGCTCAATATTATTTTTAATACTACAGGCACTGAAAGATAAAAAAATAAACTTTGGAAAATCTTTCTGACAATATTTTTCAGAGGACTTGCTCAACTTTGAAAAAAGATTTTTTTTTAATTATATTTTTATTTTTTGTAGAGATAGATCTTGCCATGTTGCCCAGACTGGTCTGAAATTCCTGGGCTCAACTGGTCCTCCCACTTTGGCCTCCCCAAGTTTTCAGATTACAGGTGTGAGCCACTGTGCCCAGCCAACGCAGAAAAATTCTAAGTTTATTATTTTATAAATCATATTCCCTATAATAGTTGTTCCTAATATTCCAAATCTTTGTTTCTTAACAGCTTTATTGAGATAAAATTCATTCAGACCCTTCTTAAACAGGGTGCTAATCATCTAAGTTCATACGTCAAAGATTACTTCTCAAACAATGTACCTTTTCACCCTTAATTTACCATAACCTAGTAAATGCCACGTTTCCAAAGCAAATCCTTAAGACCCATTACAAACATCATATATGAAATAACAACTCACACTTGATCCAAGTTTGATGGATATGGCTGATGCTTTCTTTGTCGTCTGACTACCTATGGCAAATCCAAACTTGGAGATCTTTGTAGGCTTTGTTGGGAGGTCGGCAGCTTCTTCTTCAGCTGATCGCTTCTCAGCGCTGCGACTGGAACTTTCCCCTCCATTACTGGAAGAAACAGTCTTAGTTTTCACAGGTTTTTCTGCTTCTTCTTCAGGTCCTGGTGAAGTCGAAACAACTTACCAAGATGAGCTATTTTTACTGAGCAGACTGATGGGAGCAGCAACCTCAAAAAGCATCGTTATAAGGAAGATACCTCTGCAGTTGTCACCTACTGACCCAACAGTCTCTTCCACTGTTTGTTAGAGTATACAGCAGGAACTGAGATTGTGTGGCAGTAGAAGAGGCTCCCATGAATTAACTAGCATAAAATACAGAGCAATTTAAAATTATAAACACAGAGTTCACAAAAAGTCAAGACCCTTCAACTAAACACTACAATTTGTACAATAATCTGGTTATTTGTGGGATTTTGCTTTTTAGAAATCAGATCTATCTAACATCTTTTACACTTAGTAGTTTGTGAGCAATTGGTCACACGGTAAAATAATACACTTGGCTAATAAATTTTAATATTCTTCAGTAATGTAGTAATAACCATACAAAGTACCTAGTTATAAACAGGCCCATTATTACCCAAATGACAGTGTTAATACAGCCCAGTTATTTCCTTGAGTGATGTGTTCCTCATGTACATCTCACACAATCTTAGGAGTTGAAAAGGAACTTCAAGGTCATTCCCTCTTGAGAAATTTGATTCTACTCTGACAATTTGGTTATTACCTGTTTTAAGCTACCCATAAGAGCTATTTAAAAAAAAAATCATACTTTGGTTTATATGTTAGTTTTTTTCATGAAAGATGAGCTAATCATAATTTCAAACAGTAGAAGGCATACATATGTAGGTTTGGAAGGCAAAATGTCTTGCTAATTTTGCTTCTGTTTGTATGAAGTCAATGATGAAATTATTTCACATTCTGCCTTTCTTGGGTCTGTTATATAAGACTAAGAACATATCAGGCGATGAGACAGAAGAAGGCTGGCTGATCATTAAAACTTTTACTTTCTTTCCCCAGTTTGCCCGTTCACCATATAGAATGTATTATGCTACACTGGATCAAGAGTTTATTTATGGAGAAAAAGAAGATGCTCCAAGAGTGGCCTTGATAACAGTTAAGAAAGCAGGACACAGAGCTAGAATGGGGAGAAAAAAAGTCGAACACAGACTGACAAGTAAAGGATTAAAAGATCAGAGGCTACAGATATAGATCTATACAGTTTTGGAATAATGGGGTCTCTAGATTAATAAGCACTTTGAACAAAACATTTGATTCTGTTTAGATGAAAAATAAAAGAAACTGTTTATTCCCTTTGGACAAGGAGTAAAAGTTGTAATGACAGTATAGGGCAGGGAAATTAAGCAGGATTATGTTTTGGGATTTCCCTAAGAGACAAAGATAGCACTGAAATGGCTGCTTGAGGTGCCATTCTCTTACTTATATATAAAATCACAAAAGCACCTGAAGAATTAAAGAATCAAGATTGCTATTCAATCGCTGAAAAACGGAACTCAATTTATGAAGCACAGAATATCTCTGAAAGAGTATGATGCAAACAGTTTTTTCAGAGTTTGTTTATAACTAAAAGCACTTACGCTAATTTTATTCTGTATTCTATTTGTAGCTCTAATCAAGTATGACATTTCATAGTGGAGCCCAAACAATAACTACTTTCCTGTGACTGACACACAGTTAAAATAAAAACCTCTTTGGCTCTACACAATGGAACAGAGAAACAAACAGAAAACCTGCTGGCTTTATATGTAGAAACAATCTATACACTAAAGAATGACTAAATACATGATCAGTTTTTTTAAAAATGAGAAAATCACTCATCAATTTAGAACATAAAACGGTTAAAATAGCAAATTACTAGATTCTTTACTAAGGAATATTTTAATAAAAGGAATTTTATCTAATTTGTACTCTGAGCAAATAAAGTATGTAATTAACATGAAATCAAAATACACATGGTACTAGCATTTTTTTGTTTTTTCATTGAGTAGTTGGAGAGGGGTGAGCCTTAGAGCACAAAGGTATCTCACTTTGAAAAAATTACCTAGTAAGCTGGGCACAGTGGCTCACACGTGTAATCCCAGCACTTTGGGAGGCCAAGGCGGGTGGATCACCTGAGGTCAGGAGTTTCAGACCAGCCTGGGCAACATGGCAAAACCCCGTCTCTACTAAAAATACAAATTAAGATGGGCGTGGTGACAAGGGCCTGTAATCCCAGCTACTCAGGAGGCTGAGGCAGGAGAATCGCTTGAACCCAGGACGCAGAGGTTGCAGTGAGCTGAGATCATGCCACTACACTCCAGCTTGGGCGACAGACCGTGACTTCATCTCAAAAAAAGGAAGAAAAAACTACCTAATAAGAAAGTTTAAGCCTGTAAGGGTACCCTTCATAACCCATTTGCATTCTGGTTGCTTCCTTTTTTGAAAGAAGGGCAGAGCTACCTCTCTAGTATGCAGAGGTGTGCAGCCTAAATGAGAAGGTATTCAAGACCCTACTAGTGTCTGACATAATAAATGTCAACTTCATTGACGCAGTTCTTGGTATAACCAAAAAAGCTTGAGATGGCCATGATTATGTATGACTAGCTCTTCTTTAACATTTTTCTTAACATTATTTCTCCTAACATTATTTCAAACAGCTACAAAGATTTAACCAAAGGGAGGAGAAAAAAAAACTACCAATTCTACCCTATTATTTAAAGCAGGTAGTTCAAATAAGTAGCTTCTCTCATAGACAGAAATTAATGTTGGCCGGGCGCGGTGGCTGACGCCTGTAATCCCAGCACTTTGGGAGGCCGAGGCGGGCGGATCACGAGGTCAAGAGATTGAGACCATTCTAGCCAACACGGTGAAATCTCGTCTCTACTAAAAATACAAAAATTGCTCCTCCACAGGAGGCCTACACGCCGCCGCTTGTGCTGCCGCCATGTCGCTAGTGATCCCTGAAAAGTTCCAGCATATTTTGCGAGTACTCAACACCAACATCGATGGGCAGCGGAAGATAGCCTTTACCATCACTGCCATTAAGGGTGTGGGCCGAAGATATGCTCATGTGGTGTTGAGGAAAGCCGACACTGACCTCACCAAGAGGGCGGGAGAACTCACTGATGATGAGGTGGAACGTGTGATCACCATTATGCAGAATCCACGCCAGTACAAGATCCCAGACTGGTTCTTGAACAGACAGAAGGATGTAAAGGATGGAAAATATAGTCAGGTCCTAGCCAATGGTCTGGACAACAAGCTCCGTGAAGACCTGGAGCGACTGAAGAAGATTCGGGCCCATAGAGGGCTGCGTCACTTCTGGGGCCTTCGTGTCCGAGGCCAGCACACCAAGACCACTGGCCGCCGTGGCCGCACTGTGGGTGTGTCCAAGAAGAAATGTCTGTAGGCCTTGTCTGTTAATAAATAGTTTATATACCTATGAAAAAAATAAAAAATAAAAAAAATAAAAAATAAAAATACAAAAATTAGCTGGGCGTGGTGGCCCGCGCCTGTAGTCCCAGCTACTTGGGAGGCTGAGGCAGGAAAATCACTTGAACCGGGGAGGCGGAGTTTGCAGTGCGCCCAGGTCACGCCACTGCATTCCAGCCTGGCGACAGAGCTCCATCTCAAAAAAAAAAAAAAAAAAAAAAGGGAAACTATTCATAAAAAAAAAAAACTTATACTTCCAACTTAGTGGACTGCTCGACAGGAATTAAAATTCAGAATATTCTCTAGTTAAGCCCCTAAGACAAACTTGACAGTGTTTTCAAAAAAGTGACTATCTGCCACAAAATTACCAATTTCGCAATATCCATGGTATGACATATTTTAACTATGATTCCTCTGCACAATTTCATTAAAAATATCTGACATTCAAAAATGGCTTAAACATAACAGCACTACTTTCTTGTAACGGCAAGGAGACAAATTATGTAGAAGTTAAGGGATATTTACTTACTCTAAGTTACCAAGAAAAAGACCATAATAATTTTTCTGATACCAATTAGCAAAGTAATTCTATACTACTTCTCCCCACATGCTAAAATGGAAACATCAATATTCATACTATAGAACTAATAACCCTCAACTGAAAGAATGGCAGGTAAATTATACAGTGGATTTATAATGACACTCAAGGTACATTTTGACAGCACATTAAACACGTCTGCTACCCTCGGTCAAGACAGTTAACGAGATGGCCTTAAAATCAACACATGATTCTTTAGGCTTTTCCTCAAACTACTTCTAAAATTTTTTGCTTTTCCTCAAACTACTTTTAAACTTTTATGTAATTTTATCCCACAATTTCCAATACAATTTTTTTGGGAAAAAAAATTCCCTAGTGAGAAAGTAGTAGATGGTTTAAATTTAAATTGTTCTTTCATAAGGTATTTTACTAGTTATATAAAAAAAAAAAAAGGCAGGGGGTGGGGAGGGAAGAGAGAGATGGAGTTCCAGCTTAACTAACAGAATTGTACGTGTTTTTTAAAAAGGAAATCCTGGGTCCAAAGTAATTAACATTACACTTAATCTTTTCAATAATTTTTGTTCCCAAGGCAATTAACATGAAACATTATGTTAGTAGGTCTACTAGTGGCCTTCATATGCTATTAATCGTTTCTATTTTCTCATATTAAATAATTTCAGGAATGATAACTAAGGTGGTCAGAATAGAGAATAATGTTTAAAATGTTCTAAAAACATTTTAAACAGCTCGCACGTGTTAAGTCACTTGTCTTGTTATGTGCAAAGAGGGAGCTGGAGAGATTACGTTTCTTTTCCTTCACGCACAAGACCCGAATTTAGGGAGTGGAATGGACAGAATAAGGATAGCTGTAACCTGAGTTTAACGTCGTAACAAAATACAGGAAGAGTCACGCTAGACTATTTAGTAGCCTAAGTATCTGGCAAGCGGTCAGCTGGCAACAGCCTAAGGCAGATACTTCAAAGAAAGGCAAAGCCCTAGACCCCGCAGCTTAAACCAGAGGGCAGGCAAAGGCATTCCTCTTCCCCTCCATCACCTCGGCCCATCCTGTCACAGGGTCAATATTAAACTTGGAAGTAAAGGAAGAGAGCAGGCCGGAGTTGTCCACCTCCTCAGTGAAAAGGGAGCAGCAAGCGTAACTAACTCCTGAGTGTAACTGAGAGGCCGGCACCGTCAGAAACTCAGCCTGCGGCCAGTTCCCGCGGCAACTACTCGGTGGCTCGCACTGTGTGTATGTTATGTCTCATGAGCGTCTCCGGTGTGTGTGTTTTGTGTGATGTGCGTCTCCGGTGTGGCGGTAGCGGCTCCTGCACCGCCGCTCCTGGTCCCACCCCGAGTTCGGTCTCCCTTTCTGGCGCCCGTCTCCCTTCTCCTCGGAATCAGGGCCTCCGCTGGGGCCAGGAGGTGACGAACAGTGGCCGGCTCTCCCCAGGCAAGGAGGCGATGTAGGCCCGGAACCCAGAGGGCCGCGTCGGGCGTGCCCGAGGCAGGTCTGGGCCCAACACCTGGCCGGGTGAGGTCCAGATCCGCCCATTCTCGCCCCACCCCACTCCCCCCACCCTGGGAGCTCAAAGAAAGGCCCGGAGCATCCCACGCTGCCCACGACGCTGGGGTTGTGTTCACCTCCGACGGCTCCAGCTCGCTGCGACTTTTCAGGCTTCTCCTCTCCCGCCTTCCCGTCCGCCATTTTCCCCGCCGCGGCCTCCCCTGCAGCCACGCCAAGGACGTCACGACCCCGCCCAACAACCATCGAGTTTTTGGGGCCAGCCGGCGTGTTGGCAGCCTAGAGCGGTCCCGAGGAATGAAAAGAGGCCGCCTTCGGAAGCGGAAGTGGATGTGATGTCATCGAGTAGCCGCCTCGGAAGGAAGAGCTGGGAAGGTTGGGCGGTCTAGACTGCTGGCTAGGGACTTTATTAGAGGGCAGTCAGGTCTTCATGGTCCAGCGACAGGTCCGGAGAAGTGAGGGGAAATGGAGCATCTCCCTGGAAACGCTGGGATCGTAGAAGGTTTCTGCATACCCAGATGTGGTTGCAGTTGAGGCTGAGAGGGTCTTCCGTTCCGGCCTTGCTGGATAACGCATGCCTGCCAACTCTATGTAAACAAAAAGCCTGCATTCTTTTTCCCTATTTAAAGGGAAAATCAGTGTTTATCTAGCGCCCCCTAGTTTCAGACTCCTTTCATACACTCGTTTAATCACGGCGATTGTCCAAATATAGAATTCTCCTCTCAATTAGCTGTAAGAGTTGAGGTCAGAGAGAGTAATTTGTCTAAGTCACGTAGCCAACTGTAAAGTTACTTTTTCTATAGTCTGGTTCTACCAAGTTGAGAAACTACTATGTCAAGTTAAGACTGCAGTAATTTCTGCCTTAATAAGAAACCTTTAGTGGGTTCCTACAGTCTGCATTCTGAAGTCCGTGAGTTACATTAGGCCCTAGCCTACCTTTTCGGCTTCATCTTCCCCCTTTCTCAGTATATATCCAGCCCTCCTAGCCAAATGGGGTCTATTACTTGCTTAGGGAACTGGAGTTTCTGGGTTTGTCTTACCATATATAGTTATAGAAAGTCTTAGGAGTCAGAACTTGGATTTGAATCTGTTTTGCCCTTTCCTGCTTGAGTAACCTTGAGACTTGCTTACTGCCTACAGACCTACCTTTTCTTCTCTATAAAAGAGCAATAATAATAGTACCTCCTCAAAGAGTGGTAATAGGGATCAAATGAGATCATCTTTGTATACCATTATTTGGTCACTTCATACTTCCGTCAGTTTGTGTGTGTGTGTGTGTGTGTGTTTTAAGTGTTGTCTCTCTGAATGGCTCAAAAGTTCCTTGACAACAGAGACCAGTTTTTCAAAACTGTGTACTGTGCGTTTCATATATGAATATGAAAAGTGTTCACTATTTGCGGATGGATTACTCCTCGGGCTTCAAGTCCAGGGAGTGGAGAAAGAATGAAGAAATTATCAAAGTGTGTTTCCCATGACAGAAGCAGGGCAGTGTGGTGGTGATTTTGTGATCTAGGTTGAAGTCCCTGATCCATCATTTATCATATATGTAAAAGTAACCAGCAAACTATCTTACAGGTACTTAATTCATGTTTGTTTCATTTTCCTTGTCATCTTTTCAAGGTAATCATTGAGACTCTCGTTTCTATCATTTTAAAAATGGAGATATACACGAAGATTTTTATTTGAGATTATGTGTTTACAGATGCTTGTAATTTTTTATGGGGGGGGGATGGAGTCTCTCACTCTGTCACCCAGGCTGGAGTGCAGTGGCATGGTCTTGGCTCACTGCAACCTCCGCCTCCTGGGTTCAAGCGATTCTCCTGCCTCAGCCTCTCGAGTAGCTGGGACAACAGGCGCGTGCCACCACACCCGGCTAACGTTTGTATTTTTAGTAGAGATGGGGTTTCACTGTGTTGGCCAGGCTGGTCTCAAACTCCTGACTTTGTGATCCACCCACCTTAGCCTCCCTAAGTGCTGGGATTACAGGCGTGAGCCACTGTGCCCGGCCGATGCTTGTAATTTTTAAGTGAAGAAGATAAAGCTCAGAGAAGTCACATACCTATTTAGGAGCGGATCCAGTTCCCATATACCACACTGCAGAAGTTAAGGATGCATCTGCGGGACTAGGTATGAAAGGAAAAAAACGAAACAAAAAAAGGATGAAGATAGTAATCCATTCACCTTTCAGTTCTGTGAGTTTCATGAGGTGTGCCTGTCTTGTTCACCACTGTTTCCCCAGCACCTGGATTATACTAGTCTGGATAAATATCTATTGAAGAAATTAATGCAAGCTTCAGTAACCTCCTACAAACGGGTTAGGAAATGAAAAGGTAGTGTAGTATGAAGGGGTGGAAAGGGGGTGATCACTTTCCTCCCCATCAAAAGAGTCATGACAACATGCTTGTAACAAAAGACAGGTTAACAAGAGAAAAGCCTAACGAATGTGCATAAGCATGGGAACGATACGACAAAATAAGAAAACTAAAAAAAGGGTCAGATGGTTGAAGTTTAATACTTTTCATAGGGGAGAGAGAGGTGGGGGGGCTACAGGTAATTTTAGAGGAGTAGTAAATGATTTTAGGAGAGATTAATGCAGAAATTCACTTGTAAATTATTCTCTTTGTAAACCAAGTGAAACTAGAGAACCAACAATAATTCGAAGGCCAGTCGTGGTGACTCACTCCCATAATCCCAGCTACTAGGGAGGCTGAGATAGAAGGATCACTTGAGCCCCGGAGGCAAGGTTGCAGTGAGCCAAGATCTCGCCACTGCACTCCAACCTGGGTGACAGAGTGAGACCCTGTCTCAAAAACAAAAAACAGTAGTTTGAGGCAAAGTTTGGGCTCTAAGTGTGGTGGTTAATTTTCAGTCTCTTCCTCTATGATGTGAGTTTTGTTTTTTTATGAGACCAGGTCTCACTGTGTTGCCCAGGCTGGAGTGTGGTGGCTATTCACAGGCATGATGATAGCACACTACAGCCTCAAACTCCTGGCCTCAAGAATCCTCCCATCTGAGACTCACAAGTAGCTGGGACTACATGTGTGCACCACTGTATCTGCTTTGTGATATGTTTTAATTTCTTCTGGTTAATGAAATTTCAGGGAGGAAGCAGATAGAAAGCAATTGTGTTCTTTGATGGGTCTGGTTTCTAGGCAGATAAGAAACTTCAAAGAACAGTCTTATCCCGTGTTTTGGGGGAGGCAGAGGATTGAGAGGCAGGAGGTGGGTGGGGAGATCAGAGAAACCTTGCGGCTGCTTCTCTAGTTCAGCATGTCAAAGCACCAAATTTTGGGGTACCGTTTTCTGACAATGAATAGTCAATGTAGTCCAAGGCAAAGAGCATTAGTTTTGCACCACACGAAAACTCGACTTAAATTCTAATTCTGCATTTTGCTAATTCTGTGAGTTTGGACTGGATAACAATGTTATGGAATATGTTATAACTATACAAATGGAATAATACATATAGGGTTACTGAGGGCATTGGGATAATAAAGGTTAAGTCTATAATATGCTGCCTGGCCATGGTGAGAGCTTGCTTCATAGTAGCTATGGATTATAACCTCTAGTGAGCTATTTAAGTGGTTTAAAAGGCTGGAAATGGAAGGTAATATGAGCAATTATTATTTTAAGTTAGATGTGTAATTTGTGAGGTGACAACTATAATATCTAACATTTATTCAAGCTTACTATACACCAAGCATTGTTGCAGGTATTCTACATGAAATTCAGTACATTAAATCATTACAACCCTATGAATTAAGTGCTACTATTACTCCCATTTTTATGGAAGAGGGAATTTGGGCACGGAAAAGATAAGTAAGAAGTGGAGCTGAACTTGAAATTCAGGCCAAGAGCTACCAAAAAAAAAAAAAAAAATTAGAGTGGAGAAGAAAAGTGGCTAATCTTGATTTCACTAACCTTAAGTAGGTTCTTTTTTTTGTTTTTTGTTTTTGTTTTGAGACAGGATCTCGTTCTGTTGCCCAGGTTAGAGTGCAGTGGCTCATAGCTCACTGCAGCCTTGAACTCCTGGGCTGAAGTGATCCTCCTGCCTTAGCCTCCCAAAATTCTGGGATTACAGGCGTGAGCCATTAAGTAGGTTCTTAATGTAGCCTTATAATTCTATTACATGTCCTCAGACTATTCTCAATTTCAGTGTACATCAGAATCACCTGAAGGGCGTGTTAAAACAGATTGCTGGGCCCCACTGCCAGTTTCTGATTCAGTTGACTCAATGGCTGGAGCCCTAAAATTTGCATTTCTAACTAGTTCCCAAGTAATGCTGATGCTGCTGGTTGGGGAACCACACTTTGAGAACCACTGCCCTAATTCATTCACTTTCCTATACTATTTCATGTTTTGTTGGCTCTCCAAAAATGTCCATTACCTCCTCCCACTTGGGATGATTTTGCTTTTTATTTTCAGTGAGAAAATAATAGTAATCAAACAGAACTTCTATATATTCTCAACCATATCTGAGGTGTGGTACCTGCATTTATACCTATATACTATGTGTTCTGTTACTTATGAAGTGGAGCCTGTCCTTGTTTACACACATCACTATTGTTCCATCCGATTTTTCTTTCTACTATTGAAACATTCCCAACATCATACATACATGCTTTTATGTCTCCTATCTTAATAAAAGACTCTTCTCTTGATCTCATGTCTTCCTGTAGCTCCTCATTCCTATTTTCCTTCATATAGAAACTTTGAAAAGATTGTTCATACTCTGTCTCCTATATCTCTGTCCATTCTTTTTTTTTATCTTTTGAGACAGGGTCTTGCTCTGTTACCCAACCTGGAATGCAATGACATGATCTTGGCTCACTGCAACCTCCACATCACACGCTCAAATGATCCTCCTGGCTTAGCCCGCCAAGTAGCTGGGACTAAAGGTGCACACCACCATGCCTGGCTAAGTTTTTGTAGAGACAGGGTTTCACAATGTTGCCCAGGCTGGTCTCAAACTCCTGGACTCAAGGGATCCACCTGCCTTGGCCTCCCAAAGTACTGGGAGTACAGGTATGAGCCACCACCATGCCTAGTCCCGTCCCTTCTTTTTGTTTTTGTTTTTTTTGAGACGGAGTCTTGCTCTGTCACTCAGGCTGGAGTATAGTGGCACAGTCTCGGCTCACTGCAACCCCCGCCTCCTGGCTTCAAGCAGTTCTTCTGTCTCAGTCTCCTGAGTAGCTGGGATTACAGGCCTGTGCCACCACACCTGGCTAATTTTAATTTTTGTATTTTTAGTAGAGCTGGCGTTTCACCATGTTGGCCAGGCTGGTCTCAAACTCCTGACCTTTGAGCCACCGTGCTCCCCCTGTCCATTTCCTTTTTTTTTTTTGAGAAGGAGTTTTGCTCTTATTGCCTAGGCTGGAGTGCAATGGTGTGATCTCGGCTCACCGCAACCTCTACCTCCAGGGTCCAAGCGATTCTCCTGCCTCAGCCTCCCAAGTAGCTGGGATTACAGATATGCACCACCATGCCCAGCTAATTTTTTTTGTATTTTTAGTAGAGATGGTGTTTCTCCATGTTCATCAGGGTAGTCTCGAACTCCCGACCTCAGGTGATCTGCCTGCCTCGGCCTCCCAAAGTGCTGGGATTACAGGCCTGAGCCACCACACCCGGCCTTGTCCATTCTCTTTTAAACCTACTCCAGTTGGCTTTCTTTTCAATCCTCGATTGAAATTGCTGTTGTCAACATAATCAGCAATGTCCTCATTCCTACATTCAGTGGTCAGCTCTCAGACTTCATCTTACCTGATCTGCAGCATGAAACACTTTTTTTCATTTTGCCTCCAGGACATTTTCTCTCTTTTCTTACTGGTTGCTCTACCTCAGTCTTACTTGCTGGGTCCTTCTCATCTCTCACACCTCTAAATGTTGGAGTACCTTAGGGCTCAGACATCAGATATCTTTATCCACACAGACTCCCTAGATGGCCTCAACTAGTCTGGAGCATTTAACTAATTACATTATTAACATCTCCAGCCAGACCTTGTCTCTGAACTCCAGGCTCATATATCCAACTGACCACTTGATATCTCCACTTGGACATCTAATAGGCAACTGTAAAATGTCCCAAAGTTAACTTTGGATTACCTGCCCCCTCAAAGCTTCTGCATTTCGGTAAATAGTAACAAGTCCTTCCAGTTTCTCTAGTCAACAATCTTGAAGTCTTCCCTAAATTTTATCTCTTACTAAACACATTCAGATCTGACTGTGTCTCACTACCTACTCTATTGCCACCCTCCTACAACCTACTATTATCTCTCACTTTTGTTACTGCAGTAGCCTCCTAACTGGTCTCTCTCATAATCTGTTCTCGACATAGCCAAAGTCATCATTTTAAACTGAATCCAATTTGGGGTGGGGTGGGGCAGGTGGGAGGAGATGAAGACAAGAGGAAGATCCCCAAATGGGGCGGTGGTAGCAAGTGGGCAAGAAAAGACAACAAGAATCAGAGACAGAGGAAGAAATCATCCAAGGAGGGGAGGGAAAAAAAATCACCCATCTGAGATCTATATCTGGGCTGGAGGAAAAAGTTTGTTACGTGTTTTCACAAAGAATAAATATACAAAACCATGGGGGTGGGGGGTGGAGAATGAGTCAGATCCTCTGATCCTCTGGTAAAAACCAAAGTTCTTATGGTGGCTTAAGATGCCTTATTTGACAGACCTAGCTACTCCTCTGACCTGATCTTCAGCTCTTTTTACTCATTTTGCTTCAGGCGCACCAGCCTTATTGGACCTTGAACCCTCTCTCAAGGGCTTCTGACACTTGTTCCTTTTGCTTGGAATTCCCTTCCCTCATATCTTACTCTCACTTCAAGTCTGTGGAGATGTCACCTTGTCTGTCTTTGGGCAAATTAAGAAAGGAATACCTCCTTAGTGGATGCAGTCTTTTAAGCACATGGCCTAAAGGCGGACCGTCTTTGTATGAAGAAATGGCGTCTCTTCCTTCTAGCAAATGCAACCCTGCAACAGGGCATCATTCGGGGTTCTAAAATTCCAGCTACTTGGGAAACTGAGGCAGGAGGCTTACTTGAGCCCAGGAGATTGTGGCTGCAGTGAGCCATGATCACACCACTGCACTCCAGCCTGGGTTACAAGGTGAGACTCCATCACAAAAAAAGAAAGAGAAAGAAAAGAAATGCATTGGACGTTTATGCCAATTTCCAATTCAGAAATTGGGAATAGTTGCCTATATCATTCCTATTTCCCATGTTTTCAAAAACTTTATTTTTAATTTCTCAGACAGGGTCTCACTCTGTTGCCAAGGCTATAGCACAGCAGCACAATGCTGGCTCACTTGCAACCTCCACCTCCCAGGCTCAAGTGATCCTCCCACCTTAGCCTCCCAAGTAGCAGGGACTACATGCACACACCACCACACCTAGGCTAATTTTTGTATTTTTTTTAGAGATGGGGTTTCACCATGCTGCCCATGTTGGTATCAAACTCCTGGGCTCAAGTGATCAGCCTGCCTTGGCATCCCAAAGTGCTGGGATTACAGGAGTGAGCCAATGCACCAGACATAAATCCCTTTTTCTGTAAGAGGACAAGAAATCAGTTTTATCCCTGTGAACCCGTTTTTCATAGTTGTACAGAAAACCCCCCACAAAGTCCTTTTTCCTATTTTCTCACTCAACAAGCAACACAGAAGACCTCTGTGACCAAATGTGGGGGAATTTCTCATCAACACACAAGCAATCAGTTCTACAGTGGACACCAGCTAGGTGTTCTGTAATTCAATTCAGACGCTGTCTACCTGGAGATAGCGTCAGAGCCCACAGATTGAGGGCCCGGTCCCCAAAACTGCTCCCTCCTCCCACCAGAAACAAGTTGCAAATCTGGGCCTACAGAACTTCTGACTGACTGGCTTCAAGTTGTGGTACCAACTCCTTCTCTTGATTAATTTGCTTGAATGGCTCATAGAATTGAAGGAAACACATTTACCAGTTTACTATAAAAGATATTACAAAACATACAAAGAGATGCACGGGGAAAGCTATGGGGGAAGGGGTGCAGAGCTTCCAAGCCCACCCCAGGGCACCACCCTCTAGGAACCTCCATAAAAAAGTCTACCAATGGTACAACTATTTAACTGGGATAATTTAAAGATTATTCTGTTCAACAATCTTGGACAACTCTTTTTATTATCTTTCTACAGTAAACAAAGTATAATCCCAAAGTTCTGCAGATATTTATTGGGAAAAGACACAACCCTACAGTCAGTTGGGAAAGACTACCTTTAGAAGAGAAAAATGAATTGTTTGGGAAGAAATACATTAACAGAACTGTATTTCTAACGCATTTACTTTTTAAGCCATCAACTGTTCTCATTTGAGCCACATGTTCTGTGCACATTCAGAGAACCTTTTGAAAATGAATTAAGTCTTTGCCTTCTTTAGTCTGTTGATAAACTCTTGAGAATGCTGAGAAATCTCCAGAAAACCAGTATGTTTTCTCTTGGGAACGAATTGCAGAGCCTCTTGCCAATTACCATTGTTTTTCAGACATAACAAAATACGTATCATTTGATCTAAGGTGAGATTTTTGTTACCAATTTCCCATTGTAAATATTTATCTAATGGAAGGCATTCAGTTGCCAGGTTCAGCCGTTTTGCCTTGGCTAGGGATGTGCCTGGCTGCATACTCTTATCAACAAAAGACCCAATTACATAAACTTTGTCATGCCTGAAAGTAGTCATAACATTGGGAGAATCTGCAGTTAAATAGATAATGCTGTCCTTTGGAAATAAATCTACATGAGACTTTTCTGTTGATGTTAAAAGCAATTTGTCCCATTTTTCTTGATACCGTTTAACTAACTCTCTGTGAAAAGCACCATCTATTTTTAGATTGCAGAAATAAATATGGAAAGGATCAACATTTCTTCTGTTGCATCCTTCACTTTCTAAAAGCTGGGAAACAGTATTCTGCAATTCTTCTCGTTTCATATAATTTTCATAAGCCATGTCAAAAACCAAAGGTTGTCCAAACTGCATGGCCTGGGCACCCTTCCAGCCCATTGCTATGTCCATATTCCTATCCCAAAGTCGTAAAAATAGAAAGTTTTTCTGTTTATCTTCCTCAGTGGTTTCTAGCAGCTTGATATTTTTTGCTTCTTCCCTTGCTGCTGCTTTCATTTCCTTTTTTATTTTCCTAGCTTTTTTCACTTTTTCCTTTGTATATAAATATTTTAAATATTTTTTTTTTGCTGTGTTAGAAACACATTCCATAAGGGTTTTGAGCTCTTCTTCAGTGATGTGTTCTGGTACTTCTCTGCCAAGCAATCTCCACATCTCAATGAACTCTCTGGTGGCAGCTAGAGGATCTTCATCCTTACTGCTTGAGATTGTTGAAACACATTCTTCTTGCACACTAGATTTCATGGTAGTTTTCCACTTATCCAACTCTAGCTCTTCAGAAGGGGGTGTACTCTCATTATTAGGATAAGTAACAGCTGGTATTTTGGAAGACATGTATCTCTGCAAAATTGTTAAGTTATTTCTCTTCCTATGAACGGTAAATGGCACCAAAAACCTGGTGAAAGGTCTGAAGAAATTGACACTAACACTCATTTTGAGGAAAGCAGCCATGTAACAAAACCCCTGTAAAAGAAGAAAAATGCAATTAAAAATTAGACAAAGATTTTTATAACTTCTCAACTAATTGTGCAAGTATAAATCTGAAATAGCAAAATAAAATCAATTTTTGAAACACAAAGTAAAATCTTTGTACCAATTTTTTTCCTAGACTCCTGTGGTCTAGAGCCTGTGATCACTCATTGAGTAAAAAGCTTAAAACTTAGTTGGGTTCTTGGCCGGGCGCAGTGGCTCATGCCTGTAATCCCAGCACTTTGGGAGCCCGAGGTGGGTGGATCACCTGAGGTCAGGAGTTCAAGACTAGCCTGGCCAACATGGTGAGAAACCCCATCTCTACCAAAAATACAAAAATTAGCCAGGTATGGTGGCAAGCACCTGTAATCCCAGCTTCTCGGGAGGCTGAGGCAGGAGAGTTGCTTGAACCCGGGAGGTGGAGGTTGACAGTGAGGCGAGATTGTGCCACTGCACTCCAGCCTGGGTGACAGAGTGAGATTCTGTCTCAAAAAAAAAAAAAAAAAAAAAAAAAAAGTTGGGTTCTTATTTTAGACATGAATTTCACTATTGCTTTAGCTAAAAGGATAAGTTGAAGATCCTTTTTAGATTTTTATCTAGGGGCCCAGAGAATCAATGTTACTGGGCAACAAAGTTACGTACCACCGAGGCAGCTGACATCATGATGCTGCATACTCCTCCATTCTACACTAAGCCCAGATACAGAACCAAACACAAGATCCTTCACAAAAGCAACAAATAAAGACAAAGGACATGAAAGGTACTGAGAATGGCAACAGGTAAAAAGCACTTAGAAACTGCTGTACCAATGCCCTCGTTACAGAAATATACCAAGATCTACTGATCAAAAAATAGCAACAAATTCTTCCCCAGTTCAGGCTTTATTTTGCAGCAAATAATGTTACTAACAAAGAAAATGTCCAAGATTGAGACAAATGTATATAAATGTATATAAAGCTCCACAATTTTATCCTAAAAGCCTGGATGTCCATGAGATATTGAAGATGCTTAAAGATGTAAAACTAGTCTCAAATTTGAAGGAAAAGAAATAAAGGGAATTCAAATTTTTACAAAATGCAAATAAAACACTTGAAAAATTCCTTCTTCCCTTGGCTTCATTTAATGACCCTGCACAGGCTCCTAGGTTTCCTGCTCTCTGACCTGTGCACTGATGTCCAGATGCCCCTCCCTTAAAGGTGGATGTAACTCCGCATTCTATCCTATTCTTTTTTTTCAATCTATACATTTCCCTTCTGAGATGTGACCTACTTCTGTGGCTTCAATGACCATGCATTAGAAAGACATCTCAAATGCAGGCCGGGTGCAGTGGCTCACTCCTGTAATCCCAGCACTTTGGAAGGCCGAGGAGGGAGGATCGCTTGAGGTCAGGAGTTTGAGACCAGCCGGACCAACATGGTGAAACCCCATCTCTACTAAAAATACAAAAATTAGCCAGGTGTGGTGGCGCACGCCTGTAATCCCAGGTACTCGTGAGGCTGAAGTGGGGCGATTCTTCTACTTCCCAGGTACTCGTGAGGCTGAAGGAGAAGAATCGCTTGAATACGGGGGGCGGAAGTTGCAGTGAGCCGAGATTTTGCAACAAAATCTGTTGCAGTGAGCGACAGAGTAAGACTGTCTCAAAACAACAAAAACAAACAAAAAATACCTCAAACGCAACAAATCGAAATAACCCCTCTACCTTTGCTTCACAATCTGATCCTCCTTCAATGTTCTGTTTCAAGGGATATTGCTATCCATTGGTATTGTTCCCAACATATATTTCTAAGCTTATTGCGGCCAGGTCAGCAGCATCTCTAGCTATTCTTCACCTCACACTTCAAGTATTCCACCATTAGTTTTCACAGCACTCTGGTGCCTATGACAGTACTTCTAACACTGTACTGTAATTGGCTGGTTATCTCTTTGCCTCACTAGATGGTAAGGACTAACTAGTGTCCATGAGGACAAGGACTTTGTCTATAATGTTAACATTGAATCCAATGCTTGACAGTATTTGGCTCACAGTAATCACGCATATTTTTCTAATACCCTAGATCGATGCTTCCTTCATTAAAAAAAAAAAAGAAAAAAAAAGTTCAGCCTCCCTTTATTATTTTTTTGAGACGCAGTCTCGCTCTGTCACTCCAGGCTGGAGTATAGTGGCGCGACCTCGGCGCAAGCTCCGCCTCCCAGGGTTCACGCCATTCTTCTGCCTCAGCCTCCCGAGTAGCTGGGACTACAGGCACCCGCCACCACGCCCGGCTATTTTGTATTTTCAGTACAGACGGGGTTTCACTGTGTTAGCCAGGATGGTCTCGGATCTCCTGACCTCGTGATCCGCCCACCTCGGCCTCTCATTGTGCTGGGATTACAGGCGTGAGCCACCGCGCCCGGCTCAGCCTCCCTTTAAAGAGAAAACAATTTACTTTAGAATCCCGGAAATATTTAACTGGGGTCCCCAGGCCCCAATCTAATAAACATTGATTTCAGAAAGAGTTTTAAGTTTTATTCTTGTAACTGGCAACGACTTAGAATACCACAGAAATGAAAACCCCAATTGTAAAATGCAATCAAGTACGTCATTTCAGGAACCACTGATTTTGTTTCAGATACTGTACTAGTTATAGTTTATTAAAATCACTGGGCTTCCTCTTACCCGTGGGCCTTCCGAGCGCACATGCTCCACTAAGTGCATCTTGGAACGTCTCCGGCGTCCTCCCACCCCCAACACACACATTAGGCGAAAGAAGAAACTCGCTTACCAGGAGTGCAGAGATAGTGGTTCCCGCTGGCGCAAAGAACAGGGACCCTGGAGGACGAAGGACTCCGACGTACGGACGCCCAGGGATCCACGCCGAATCTAGCACGCAGCCTACCCAACAGTCCACACAGCCGACCAAAGCTGTCGCTGGGGCTCAGCCGGAAGTTCCGCCCTCTCCCTTCCGGTGCTGCTTTTTTACGTCACAGCACGCAAAGAACGCTTTCCTGGCTGAAAGAAGCACGTTAGAGGAGACGGCTGTCAGTAGGCAACTGGGTACTTGCAGACTACGCTCTCAGTTGTCACGGACTTGTAGCTGTGTTGTGTTGTGTTTTCCTCCATATATCCTAAAAACTTCTTCTGGGCCGGGCCAGTTGGCTTACGCCTGTAATCCCAGTGCTTTGGGCGGCCGAGGCGGGCGGATCGCTTGGGGTCAGGAGTTTGAGACCAGCCTGGCCAACATAGTGAAACCCTGTCTCTACTAAAAATACAAAAATTAGCCAGGTGTGGTGGCGCGCGCCTGTAATCCCAGTTGCTCGGGAGGCTGAGGCAGGAGAATCGCTTGTACCCGGGAGGCGGAGGTTGCGGTGAGCCGAGATCGCGCCACTGCACTCCAGCCTGGGCGACAGAGCAAGACTCTGTCTCAAAAAAAAAACAAAAAACAAAAAACTGTTTCTAATCCTCTTCTCAACCTACTCTCTGTTTGGGCCCTGTATTTATAAACATTTGCTGACAAAGTACTAAAATAAAGTGTGTTTTTTTCACACGTCTTCTTACTCAGCTTCAAACTCCTTGACGCTAGGACTTTAAACTCCTAATCTTTTTGACCAGTTTATCACCAGTACCTGGCACTATGCTTGGAACGTGATAAGCCACTGTAAGTTTCTGTCTCCTCCTAGCTCATTTGGAAAATTTAATGTGAAATGAAATTAAAACACATTTGTAAATTGGTGGCCTTTGGGGTCAATTCAGCCTCCACATATGTTTGTAACCAAACACAGAATGAACATATTCTGCAGCCATTCTGCTCCTAGTAATACACCCAAAGAAATTGAAAGCAGAGACACAAACAGACACTTGTACTCTAATGTCATTGTAGCATTATGGATAATAACCAAAAGGTGGAAGCAACCCAAATATCCATGAACAGATGAATAGATAAAAAAAGTTGCATGTACATATAATGGAATATTATTCAGTCTTAAAAAGGAATGAAGTTCTGATACACGGTACAACATGGATAAACTTTGGAGGCATTATACACTGAGATAAGCCAGGCACAAAAGGACAAATATTGTATAAGTCCACCTATATGAAGTACCTAGAATAGTCAAATCATAAAGAAAGAAAGTAGAATAGTGTTTACCAGGGGCTGGGAAAAGGGAAGAATGGGCAGTTACTGTTTAATAGGTATGAATTTTCAGTATGAGATGATGAAAAAGTTCTGGTGATGGATAGTAGCGATGGTTGTACAAGAACGTGAATGTACTTAATGCCATTGAACTGTACACTTGAAAATGACTAAAATGGAAATGTTTATATTGTATATAGTTTACTAAAATAAAAGAAGGTAGGCATAGTCTTTTCCAAATGATTTTAAAAAACGAGATCTTTATCTTGTCTAAGAGACTGATTACTATCATGTTAGAAAAGTGAGGTGGTGATAGCAAAATAATAATGAGTTTACTCCCAAACATGGAAAAAAATCAAGAATAAATATCGTCTAGTAGTTATAACAAATAGCAGTGGTAGAGGTTATTTTTTCTTGTTCCTGTTCTTTAAAGAGATACATCTGAAGTTTTTCCATTAATATTTTATGAAGGTTTTTGCTATATGATCTTTGTCAAGTAAAGGAAATTTCATTCTGTTAAGTTTACTAAGATTCTTTATGCGAAAAATCTTTGGAAGTGTTTCTATAAATATAGCAGAACATAATTTATTCAATATGTCTGGGATCTGACCTCTTCTAGATTAAGAATATTTCCAGGGTTCAGACATCTTACCTCCAACAAAAAGCACAGTGATTTTCAAAATACTTTTTTTTTTTTTTTGAGACGGAGTCTCCCTCTTTCACCCAGGCCGGAGTGCAGTGGCGCGATCTCGGCTCATTGCAAGCTCCGCCTCCCGGGTTTACGCCATTCTCCTTCCTCAGCCCCCGAGTAGCTGGGACTACAGGCGCCCGCCACCGCGCCCGGCTAATTTTTTGTATTTTTAGTAGAGACAGGGTTTCACCGTGTTAGCCAGGATGGTCTCGATCTCCTGACCTCGTGATCCGCCCGCCTCGGACTCCCACAGTGCTGGGATTACAGGCGTGAGCCACCGCGCCCGGCCTCAAAATACATGTTTTGGCATAGAAAAATAGCTTGTAATATGGGATGTAAGGTATCAAAAAAATAACAAATAAATTGTAGGCCAGGAGCAGTGGCTCATGCCTATAATCAGCATTTTGGGAGGCTAAGGCAGGCAGATTGCTTGGGCTCAAGAGTTCCAGACCAGCCTGGCCAACATGGTGAAACCCTGTCTCTACAAAAAATACATAAAAAAAGAAAAGAAAAAGAAATAAATTTTAAAAGCAAGGTAATATATAAAAACCCATGAGACAATGTCACGTAAACACTAGAATTGAAAAAGTAGAAGGTCTGAATGTTCTCTCTTGGCTCATATTTCTTCTTGGAAACAATGGTTAGACCTAAATAAAGGCTGTTTTGTAGTCAAGGCACCCACTCTCCAGTTCCCCAGAGCTTATTCCACCACATGTTATCTTTTCTACACTGGTGCAAATGTCATTTGCCATGTATTTTGCCTGCACTGTTTATTATATAATAGAGAACGATTTCTCTATACCAACGTCTCTTTCAAGAGTTGGAAGACAAAGCATGGATTCAAAGATTTAGGTGTTACTTACAAAGTAGAGAACTCTTGTATTTGATTCTCTGCTCTACCTTCAATGTCTACAACAGTGCTTGGCAAGTATCGGAAACTCAATAATAATTTGCTGATGAATGAATACTAAATAGATCAGGTAAGTGATGTTAGTGGCTTGGACAACAGTGGTGGCAGTAAAGGCAAAGAAAAGGGGGAATATTTGAAAGATATTTAAGAGCTGGACATGACAGAATTTGGTGATCAATTTGAGAGAGAAGGAGAGGAACAAGTCAATAGTCTGGTTTGAGCACCTGGGCAGACAGTGAAAAGGAGTATATGGCGTGAGGGCAGAGATGGTAAGTATAGTATTAGACTTGCGGCTTTTGAGCTCTCTTCAGAATAGCCAAATGATATCTCCTTTAGGATATTTGGCAGTTGGCTGTATGGGTCTAGAGTTTAGGTCAAAGAAGAATGCACCAAAGATACATATTTGAGAGTTATTAACATAGAGTCTGTGAAACCATATGGGTGGAAGAGATTACCTAGGGCTTGGGTAGAGAACAGGAATGGACAAAAGAAACTGAAAATAAGCAGCTAAAGAGATGGGAGGAAAACAACCAGAATATGACATAGAAATCAAGGAAAAGGTGTTTTCAAAGACAAGTGGATGGGTAACAGGGTCAAATATTGCCTAGAGATCATGCAATGCAGACTGAAAAGTATCTACTAGATTTAGCAATACAAGGGCCACTGGGACCTTAATTGTGAGGTTTGGGTGCTTTAGCCAGATGAGAGTGAATAAGGAATGAGGAGATTATGAGAAAATAGAATCAGCAAGTTTAAACATTTATATGAAATTTGTCTAAAGAAAAGACAGCGTGCTCAGTCCCTGGATGTGGAGTCCAGGAAAATTTTCTTCATTATTATTATGGTAGGTTGGGAGAGGCCTGACATTTTAAATGCTGTTAGAATCATCAGCAAAGGGGTAAGAGAAAGAAAGGATAATGGGATGGGTAGACTTCCTGAGAAGATTAACAGAGATGGTATATAGAGGAGAGATGCTATTTAGAGGGGAGATGGAGAGATTGGTTTCATATAAGAGGAAGAAATGCCACTTTCATTGTAACAAGAAGAAAGGAAGAAGCTTAGGTGGGTATGGAGGACAATTTATAGACATGATGGCTATAATTTGATACAGTTCGCATTCTCTGTGAAAGAGGTAGACAGACTACCTCTGCGGAGACTAAAGATTGGGTGAAGGTTTGTTATTGTCATAAAGAATAACATGTAACAAATGTATAGAAACAGAAAGTAGAATGGTTGTTACTGTAGAGTCCTAATTAGGGAAAAGGAGTCAGGCTGGCAGGACCAGAGGAAAGCAAAGAGATAAAGCAAATAAGCTATAAATATGCCTGTCTTCACGGTTCAGGACATATACACAAAAAAGGAAGCAGATGAATTATAGGTCTGTTTTTTTTTACGCCCAAGGACATATTGCCCAATACATATGGCCCTCCTACTCAGATAATGTACATAACTCAAAAACTTACTGCTTACCAACAAACGCCTCAATTTATCAAATATCTCAGCTGACAAAAGAAAGCAAGTTATGCTCGCAGTGCATTGGCATTATCAATCAGCCCAAGTTCTATGTTATAAAATCTCCAGCTAATCTTTGTCTCTTTGCAGTCGGCTCCTCTTTTGCAGCCTTCCGGTTGCTTTATTGCAATGTATTTTCCTACTTTCTTTCTCTCTCTCTTTTTTTTTTTTTTTTTTTGAGAGGGAGTCTCGCTCTGACACCAGGCTGGAGTGCAGTGGTGCGATCTCAGCTCACTGCAACCTCCGCCTCCTGGGTTCAAGCGATTCTCCTGCCTCAGCCTCCCAAGTAGCTGGGGCTACAATTGTGCGCCACCACGCCCAGCTAATTTTTGTATTTTTAGTAGAGACGGGGTTTCACCATGTTTGCCAGGATGGTCTCAATTTCTTGACCTTGTGATCTACCTGCCTCAGCCTCCCAAAGTGCTGGGATTACAGGCGTGAGCCGTGCCTGGCTTTTCCTACTTTCTTTAACAAATTTGCCTTTCTTTACAAGCGTTTTTGGTAAATTCTTTTACTCCAGAGCCACCGGCCCAGATAGTTGTCCCTGCCACCCCCTGTGACAGTTACTAGGAATGGTGGAGTTGTTTAATGAGTTTCAGATATGCAAGATGAAAAAGTCCTGGAGATCTGTTGCATAGCAATGTAAATGTACTTAACACTACTGAACTGCACACTCAAAAAATGGTTAAGATGGTAAAGAAAGAAGTATGAGTTGACTAGTGAGACAGCCATGATATCAGGCAGTGTTAATAGTCTAGTTCAGTTTGGGGATCATGAATTTATAGTGATACCAATCTGTGTTACGTGATCTTTCTCCCTATTTTGCTAATGCTGCTAAGGGCTAAGATGGCTGGGTATAACTCAGTTTACAGAAGGGGAGTGGTGTAAAGTTGTTAAATATTTTGGTATAGGGGAAGAAATATGACTATCTATCTTCCCTTCATGAGTTCTTAGCTGAGACTCTCTGTAACAAAAGACAGATTGAACAAGAGAAAAACAAGTTTAATAACTTGTATACCTCTTGTATGCATGGGAGATAACCCAGAGAGATGAGTAAATCTTAAAAAATAAAAATTAACAAAAAAAGATTTTAAACTTCAGGGTTGAATATTACCATTTTCTGAAAACAACAACAACAACAACAAAGAAGGATGTGGAGACAGATTCAGTTAAATTGAGATGACCAGCAAAATTACCTTAAACGGAGATAAGGTTTGTTATGCAGATTTCAGGTGATTCTGCCTTGACTGTTTAAGAGTCTCTAGTGATTTAGGGCCAGACTGGTGGCTCATGTCTGTAATGCCAGCACTTTGGGAGGAGGAGGTGGGCTGATCACCTGAGCTCCGGAATTTGAGACCAGCCTGGCCAACATGGCAAAGCCCCATCTCCACTAAAAATACCAAAAAAAAAAAAAAAAAAAACGATTAGCTAGACGTGGTGGTGCATGCCTGTAGTCCCAGCTACTTAGGGGACTGAGGCAGGAGAATTGCTTGAACCCAGGAGGCAGACGTCATGCAGCTGCACTCCAGCCTGGGCAACAGAGTGAGACTCCGTGTCAAAAAAACAAAAAGTGTATCTAGTGATTTAATAATCAGTGTCTTCTTGGTGCAGAGAGGGAGACATCCTTATCAATGGAGATTTCCTTTATTGAGATAAAAGGACAACTTTTCATAGCTGCTTCTGTGTCTGCAGCTTCCCAGAATAACTAGATCAGAATAATCAATATGTCAGAGAGGCATATTTTAGGGTGATGTGTTCTAGTCTCCTATGGTCATATTTTGGGTTGGTGTATCCTGAGCCCCATCATCAGCATCAGAGTGGCTGCAGGAGTGGTCTGTAGAGTCTATAGGAGATCAAAATATACCATCCCCAAAAATGTCTCTCTGGTGTAAGGATTATTTTGAGCTGAAGACAATTAATAAAAAGCAGACATAACATGAGCTCTCTGCCCTCTCCTAACTGCCTGAGAGTAAAACATACATTTCCTCTTGTGAAGGTGTTCCTCCCACCACTCACACACTTAATGAAGTTGTTGTCACAGGGTTAGCAAGAATAATGGACAGAAATACAATTATAATTAAGCATTAATCAAGTTGCACTTTGACTCACTTCCTTATAACCAAAAGTTACATAGCACCAGATTTGCATCCCCATTGTTCCTATAAATAGAATTTCTGATGTTAAAATCATAAAGTTTTTAAGATAGGTAGGAGCTCTGATATTAGAATCATAAGAATTTTATTTAAAAAGTGCTTGGCCAGGCATGATGGCTCACCCCTATAATCCCAGCGTTTTAGGAAGCTGAAGCAGGAGGATCACTTGAGTCCAGGAGTTTGAGACCACCCTGGGCAACATAATGAGATTCTGTCTCTCTAGAAACTAAAAAAAATTAGCTGGGCATGGTGGTGCACGCTTGTAGTCCTGTTACTGTTGGAAGGTATCAGAGTTACCGGCAGCAGCGACTTTGTATGGGTTTGCAGCAACTTCAATTCTTGTCTCCTCAGAAGAAAGATTTCAACTGAGGAGCAGAAGGCAGAAGAAGAGACAGAGGTGAGTTTCAGAGCAGGAGTGGAAGTTTATTTTAAAGGCTTTAGAACAGGAAAGAAGGAAAATTCACTTGGATGAGATCCAAGTGGGCACCTGAAGATCAAGTGTGGTGTTTAACCTTGATCCTAGGATTTTATAGGTGTGTTAGTCTGTTTTCATGCTGCTGATAAAGACATACCTGAGACTGGGCAATTTACAAAAGAAAGAGGTTTAATGGGCTTACAGTTCCATGTGGCTGGGGAGGCCTCACAATCATGGCAGAAGGCAAAAGGCACTTCTTACATGGTGGCGGCAAGAGAGAGCTTGGGCAGAGAAACTCCCATTTTTAAAACCATCAGATCTCATGAGACCCATTCACTATCATGAGAACAGCGTAGGAAAGACCCACCCCCACGATTTGATCATCTCCCACCATGTCTCTCCCACAAGTGGGAATTATGGGAACTACAAGATGAGATTTGGGTGGGGTCACAGAGCCAAACCATATCATTCTGCTCCTGGCCCTTTCCAAATCTCTGATCTTCACATTTCGAAACCAATCATGCCTTCCCAACAGTCCCCCAAAGCCTTAACTCATCTCAGCATTAACTCAAAAGTCCACAGTCCAAAGTCTTATCCAAGACAAGGCAAGTTCCTTCTGCCTATGAGCCTGTAAAATCAAAAGCAAGTTAGTTATTTCCTAGATACAATGGCGGTACTGGCATTGGGTAAATACAGCCATTCCAAATGGGAGAAATTGGCCAAAACGAAGGGGCTATAGGGCCCCTGCAAGTCCAAAATCCAGCAGGGCGGTCAAATCTGAAAGCTCCAAAATCATCTCCTTTGACTCCATGTCTCACATCCAGGTCATGCTGATGCAAGAGGTGGGTTCCCATGGTCTTGGGCAGCTCCACCCCTGTGGCTTTGCAGGGTAGAGCCTCCCTCCTGGCTGTCTTCACAGGGTGGCATTGAGTGTCTGCAGCATTCCAGATGCATGGTGCAAAGCTGGCAGTGGATCTACAATTCTGGGGTCTGGAAGACAGTGGCCCTCTTCTCATAGCTCCACTAGGCAGTACCCCAGTAGTAGGGACTCTGTCTGGGGGCTCCCACCCCACATTTCTCTTCTGCACTGCCCTAGCAGAGGTTCTCTATGAGGACCCCGCCCCACAGCAAACTTCTGCCTAGACATCCAGGCGTTTCCATACATCTTTTGAAATCTAGGCAGAAGCTCCCAAACCTCAATTCTTGACTTCTGTGCACTCGCAGGTTCAACACCACATGGAAGCTGCTAAGGCTTGAGGCTTGCACCCTTTGAAGCCACGGCCCAAGCTCTTTGTTTGCCCCTTTCAGCCGTGGCTGGAGTGGCTGGGATGCAGAGCGTTAAGTCCCTAAGCTGCACACAGCAGGTGGACCCTGGGCCCAGCCCACAGAATCACTTTTTTCCTCCTAGGCCTCCGGCCTGTGATGGGAGGGGCTGCCACAAATGTCTCTGACATGCCCTGGAGACATTTTCCCCATTGTCTTGGTGATTAACATTCAGCTCCTTGTTACTTATGCAAGTTTCTGCAGCCAGCTTGAATTTCTCCTCAGAAAATAGGATTTTCTTTTCTATTGCATCGTCAGGCTGCAAATTTCCAGAACTTTTATGCTTTGTTTCCCTTTTGAAACTGAACGCCTTTAACAGTATGCAAATAGCCTCTTGAATGCTTTGCTACTTAGAAATTTCTTCCACCAGATACCCTAAATCATCTCTCTCAAGTTCAAAGTTCCACAAATCTCTAGGGCAAGGGCAAAATGCTGCCAATCTGTTTGCTAAAACATAACAAGAGTCACCTTTGCTCCAGTTCCCAATAAGCTCCTCATCTCCATCTGAGACCACCTCAGCCTGGACCTTATTGTTCATGTCATTATCAGCATTTTTGTCAAAGCCATTCAACAAGTCTCTATGAAGTTGCAAACTTTCTCACATTTTCCTGTCTTCTTTTGAGCCCTCCAAACTGTTCCAGCCTCTGCCTATTACCCAGTTCCAAAGTCACTTCCACATTTTTGGGTATCTTTTCAGCAACGCCCCACTCCACTGGTACTAATTTACCATTTTAGTCCATCTTCATGCTGCTGATAAAGACATACCCAAGACTGGGCAATTTACAGAAGAAAGAGGTTGAATGGGTTTACACTTCCACATGGCTGGGGAGGCCTCACAATCATGGTGGAAGGGGAAAGGCACTTCTTTTTTTTTTTTTTTTTCATTTTGCCTTTAACCTTTATTCTACTATTTTTTTTTTTTTTTTGAGATGGAATCTCACTCTGTTGCCTAGGCCAGATGGAGTGCAGTAGCACGATCTCAGCGCACTGCAGCCTCTGCCTCCCGGGTTCAAGCAACTCTCCTGCTTCAGCCTCCTGAGTAGTGAGATTACAGGCATGCACCAAAACAGCCAGCTAATTTTTCTATCTTTAGTAGAGAGGGGGTTTCACCATGTTGGCCAGGCTGGTCTGGAACTCTTTTTTTTTTTTTTTTTTTTTTTTTTTTTAGTATTTGTTGATCATTCTTGGGTGTTTCTCGGAGAGGGGGATGTGGCAGGGTCATAGGATAATAGTGGAGAGAAGGTCAGCAGATAAACACGTGGACAAAGGACTCTGGTTTTCCTAGGCAGAGGTCCCTGCAGCCTTCCGCAGTGTTTGTGTCCCTGGGTACTTGAGATTAGGGAGTGGTGATGACTCTTAAAGAGCATGTTGCCTTCAAGCATCTGTTTAACAAAGCACATCTTGCACCACCCTTAATCAATTTAACCCTGAGTTGACACAGCACATGTTTCGGAGAGCATGGGGTTGGGGGTAAGGTTATAGATTAACAGCATCCCAAGGCAGAAGAGTTTTTCTTAGTACAGAACAAAATGGAGTCTCCTATGTCTACTTCTTTCTACACAGACACAGTAACAATCTGTTCTCTCTTTCTTTTCCCCACATTTCCCCCTTTTCTTTTCTACAAAACCGCCATCGTCATCATGGCCCGTTCTCGATGGTCGCTGTCTCTTCAGAGCTGTTGGCTACACCTCCCAGCTGGGGCGGCCGGGCACAGGTGCTCCTCACTTCCCAGACAGGGCGGCCGGGCAGAGGCGCTCACTTCCTAGACGGGGCGGCCGGGCAGAGGCGCTCCTCACCTCCCAGACAGGGCGGCCGGGCACAGGCACTCCTCAGTTCCCAGACGGGGTGGCCGGGCAGAGGCGCCCCTCAGTTCCCAGACGGGGTGGTGGCCGGGCAGAGGCGCCCCCCACCTCCCAGACGGGGTGGCGGCCGGGCAGAGGCGCCCCCCACCTCCCAGACGGGGCGGCCGGGCAGAGGCGCCCCCCACCTCCCAGACGGGGCGGCCGGGCAGAGGCGCCCCCCACCTCCCAGACGGGGCGGCCGGGCAGAGGCGCCCCCCACCTCCCAGACGGGGCGGCCGGGCAGAGGCGCCCCCCACCTCCCAGATGGGGTGGCCGGGCAGAGGCGCCCCTCAGTTCCCAGACGGGGTGGCGGCCGGGCAGAGGCGCCCCCCACCTCCCAGATGGGGCGGCCGGGCAGAGGCGCTCCTCAGTTCCCAGACGGGGTGGTGGCCGGGCAGAGGTGCTCCTCAGTTCCCAGACGGGGTGGTGGCTGGGCAGAGGCGCCCCCCACCTCCCAGACGGGGCGGCCGGGCAGAGGCGCCCCCCACCTCCCAGACGGGGCGGCCGGGCAGAGGCGCCCCCCACCTCCCAGACGGGGCGGCCGGGCAGAGGAGCCCCCCACCTCCCAGACGGGGTGGCCGGGCAGAGGCGCCCCCCACCTCCCAGACGGGGCGGCCAGGTCGAGGTGCCCCCCCCACCTCCCAGACGGGGCGGCTGGGCAGAGGCGCTCCCCACGTCCCAGACGGGGCGGCCAGGCAGAGACGCTCCTCACTTCCTAGACAGGGTGGCGGCCGGGCAGAGGCGCTCCTCACTTCCCAGATGGGGCGGCCGGGCAGAGGCACTCCTCACATCCCAGACGATGGGCGGCCAGGCAGAGATGCTCCTCACTTCCTAGACGTGGTGGCGGCTGGGCAGAGGCACTCCTTACTTCCCAGACGGGGCGGCCAGGCAGAGGGGCTCCTCACATCCCAGACGATGGGCGACCAGGAAGAGACGCTCCTCACTTCCTAGACGGGGTGGTGGCTGGGCAGAGGCTGTAATCTTAGCACTTTGGGAGGCCAAGGCAGGCGGCTGGGAGGTAGAGGTTGTAGTGAGCCGAGATCACGCCACTGCACTCCAGCCTGGGCAACATTGAGCATTGAGTGAGTGAGACTCCGTCTGCAATCCCAGCACCTCGGGAGGCCAAGGTGGGCAGATCGCTCAAGCTGGAGATCAGCTCGGTCAACACGGCGAAACCCCGTCTCCACCAAAAACGCAAAAACCAGTCAGGCGTGGCGGCGCGTGTCTGCAATCCCAGGCACTGGGCAGGCCGAGGCAGGAGAATCATGGGAGCCCGAGGCAGGCAGGTTACAGTGAGCTGAGATGAGGGCAGTACAGTCCAGCCTGGGCAACAGAGGGAGACCGAAGAAAGAAAGGGGAGAGGGAGGGGGGAGGGGGAGGGGGAGGGGGAGGGAGGGCCAGTCTGGAACTCTTGACCTTAGGTGATCCGCCTGCCGGAAAGGCACTTCTTACATGGTGGTGGTAAGAGAGAGCTTGTGCAGAGAAACTATTGTTTTTAAAACCATCAGATTTTGTGAGACCCAATTACTATCATGAGAACAGCACAGGAAAGACCCATCCTCATGATTCAGTTTTCTCCTGCCAGGTCCTTCCACAACACATGAGAATTATGGGAGCTACAAGATGAAATTTGGGTGTGGACACAGAGCCAAACCATATCAATAAGCTTGCCTCTTTCCCATGTTTCTTCCCTTAGGATGGGTTGTCTGCATGCGCAATGCCCTTCTTACCCTTGGAAAGTGAGCACACACATGCAATGTGTTTAGGCAGTTGTATGCATGCCCATCTGAGGCTTTCTTCCCTTTTCCAATGGAGTGTCCCTGGAAGGTCATACTACACCATTTTGTCTCTTAATGTGCATGCCCAGGAAATTGCTTCTCCCTGGCGTCTGCATTCAGTTAACACTTTAATGTTTTTTTTTGTTTTTCTTTTTAAGACAGAATGTCACTCTGTCACCCAGGCTGGAATACAGTGGCACAATCTTGGCTCACTGCAACATCTGCCTCCCAGGTTCAAGAGATTCTCCCACCTCAGCCTTCCGAGTTGCTGGGACTACAGGTGTGTACCACTAAGCCCAAATACTTCTTGTATTTTTTGGTAGAGACAGGGTTTCACCATTTGGGCCAGGTTGGTCTTGAACTCCTAACCTCACATGATCCACCTGCCTTGGCCCCCCAAAGTGCTGGAGTTACAGGCATGAGCCACCCTGCCTGGGCTTTTTTTTTTTTTTTTTTTTTTTTGAGACGGAGTTTCACTTCTTCACCCAGGCTGGAGTGCGGTAGTGCCATCTCAACTCACTGTAACCTCTGCCTCCAGGTTCAAGTGATTCTCGTGCCTCAGCCTCCTGGGGACCTGGGATTACAGGCATGCACCACAATGCCTGGCTAATTTTTTTTTTTTTTTTGTATTTTTAGTAGAGGCAGGGTTTTGTCATGTTGGCTAGATTGTTCTTGCACTCCTGAACTCAAGTGATCCACCTGCCTTGGCCACCCAAAGTGCTGCAATTACAGGAGTGAGCCAATGTGCCTGGCCTAACACTTGAATGGTAATAGCTGTGGGTCATCAGGAGATTGTCCCTCCCTGTCACTGGCTGCCAAATTATTTTTAGAGTCAGTGTGAAAATTGTTGAACCATCACCTGACGTTCTTAGTGGGTGGGGAAGAAGAGCCCTGTCCTGCCCCACACATGCCTATTTAACTATCTATAACAGTCCCAGCCACTCAGGAAGCTGAGTTGGGAGGATTGCTTGAGCCCAGGAAGTCAAGGCTGCAGTGAGCTGTGATTGTGCCACTACATTCAGCCTGGGCAACAGAGTGGGACAGTGTGTAAAAAAAAAAAAAGAAAGTGCTTAAGCAGATTCCGAATTCCAGTGGTACAACTTGAATGTTTGAAGACCCCCACAGAGGAACTGAATTAACATGAGAATACAGTTTCTTTGAGCCCAGGAGGTCAAGGCTACATTAAACTGTTATTGTGCCTATACATATATATATATATATATATAGTCATGGGTAGTGTATATATATATATATATATATATATATATATATATATATATATACAGCTTATTCATCTCCTTCTTCCATGACTTCACTCTACAATTTTCTACAAATCTACAGTCTCCTTACTTCAGCCCACTGCAAAACCCTTGAAATCTCTAACCCCAAACCCCCTGGGGAGATGGATTTGAGGTTTCTTCTTGTCTCCTTGTTTGCAGCCCTATGATTAAAACGCTTTCTCTGCTGCAACCTGGTATCTCAGTATATTGACTTGCTGAGTGCATCAGGAAACAAATCTATTATGGTTACGTACCAGGAAGAAAACAACTTATCACCAGAGATGAGATGGCACTGAGAAAGAGTCTACATAAACAAACCTACTGGCTAGCCCTTATCTATTATCAGTTTCCCCATATATTTGCTTTCCCTCAATTTGTTACTCATAGAAGCTCAAAGTCCTTTTCCTTTGCCTCGTCTCTTCTCTCTAAGTTTATCTTTCTTATGAAAAAACTAGCTGAACATGGTTGTTTGCACCTGTAGTCCCAGCTACTTGGAAGGCTGAGGCAGGAGGATTGCTTGAGTCTGGGAGTTTAAGACTGCAGTGAGCCATGATCACACCACTGCACTTCAGCCTGGGTGACAGAGTGAGACCCTGTCTTGAAAAAAAAATTATCTTTCTCAGTCCAAATTCTCCAAGCCTAGCTGTTTTTGGGGGGATTTTCTTTTTTTCTATGAGGACTCCTGTGCCATGTAAAACATTTAACATCAAATAAATTTGTATGCCTTTTCTCCTGTTAATTTGTATGTTGTCAGTTTATTTCAAAGACCCAGCTGGAGAACCTGAGATGGTAGAGGACAGTTTTCCTCCCCTACAAGTCCCAGCTGTATAATGAGAGGCAAATAATAATAGAAGGTGGGATGAAAGACTGTAGAAAGTAAATGAACAGTTGACTGAAGATTTCAAAGGAGTTGAGAAACAGGTTAGTAGATGTAATTGAGTAAGCAAGCTGAAGTGATAGGAGGTTGTGATAGAATCAGATATCTGCTTTTGTGAATGTCATGGTGGAGCAATATCAGGTAATGCCAAGATTTATAATATAACCACAAAAGTGAGTGGTAGGCATGTAAGAGAAGAGGTCACTAGAGATGATCTAGGAATGGAGGTCAAAGTATACTTATTTTTGTTTCAAAAGTCAGTTTTGTTCTCTGTATTTAGTACCATATGAATGTTCTCTTTTCCTTTTGGTGTAGGTATTTCTGTCCTAGAGTCTGCCAAAATTAGGAAGGCCTCTTCTTTTTGGGCCTGTAATTGCCTGGTGAGTTCTTCCTGAGTGCTGTACAGACAAAATCAATTCACTGAGATCCCCACATTTCAGTAATGAAAGTTTAATTGACATGAGGCCAGCCACATAGAGGAACTTGAATTCTCAAATCAGTTCTCTGAGAACTAACAGGCTAGACATTTTATGGACCATTTGGTGGCCAGGTGGCTAGGGAATGGGTGCTGCTGATTGGTTGGAAATGAAGTCATGGGGGTGTGGAAAACAGTCATCATGTGCTAAGTCTGCCTCTGGATGGGCCACAGGACCAGCTGAGTCAAGAGTCATGGGTCCTGGTGGGATCAGTTGGTTGCCAGAAAGTCTGAAAAAATCTCAAAAGACAAATCTTAGTGATGTTATCTATAGGAGCAATTGGGAAAGTCATAAATCCTGTGGCCACATGACTCCTGAGGAACAAGGGATTATAGAAACTATACTAGAATTCAGGCCCCTCCCATAATCCTAATCTTGTGGCCTTTCATCAATCTTATAAACGTGGTTTTCAATCTCTGAACAAGGAGGAGGTTAGTTTTAGAGAGGAACTATTATTGTCCTTGCTTTCAAGTTAAAATATAAATTCCTCCCATTGTTAGCTTAGGCTACACTGAGGAATAAGCATAGACAGCTTAGAGTTTAGAAGCAAGATGGAGTCAGCCATGTCAGACTTCTTTTACTATCATAATTTTGCAAAGGTTGTTGAAGGCCAGGCTTTTTTTGCTTTTTAAAACTTCAATGAAATGAAAGTCTTTGGGCAAAGACAGTCAGAGGCCAAACAAAAGAATTGTGCTGTACAGCAGGTACTCAAATAATATGGGTGTGGGTTTTCTCTTAGTACTCCAGTTTCCTTTCACAATCCAAAGATGTGCACATTAGGTTAATTGGCATGTGTACATTGTACCAATCAGAGTAAATTCAGGTGTGTGTGAGGGCACTGTGCAATAGGATGATGTTCTGTTCAGGTCTGGTTTCTGCATTATGCCCTGAGCTGCTGGATAGACTGTGGCTATCCCTGACCCTGAACTGGTGGAATAAATAGACTGGAAAATAAATGAAAGAGTTAATACAGATTATTGTAAAATAAAATTTGTAAATTATACAGTGATCATACAAAATGTATGACCATAAACAATGTGGTATGAAAGCGCTCAATGAGCCTGCCATGTTTGTGATTGTTATTGAACTGCATGGTGGGAGGAAGTGCTGTTTATGTCAGAGGCATTTGAACTAAAGCAAGTCCATCTTTTTTTTTTTTTTTTTAAGACAGAGTTTTGCTTTTGTTGCCCAGGCTGGAGTGCAATGGCTCGATCTCGGCTCACCGCAACCTCTGCCTCCTGGGTTCAAGAGATTCTCCTGCCTCAGCCTCCAGAGTAGCTGGGATTACAAGCATAGGCCACCATGCCTGGCTAATTTTTTTGTATTTTTAGTAGAGACGGGGTTTCTCCATGTTGGTCAGGCTGGTCTCAAACTCCTGACCTCAGGTGACCCACCTGCCTCAGCCTCCCAAAGTGCTGGGATTACAGGCGTGAGCCACCATGCCTGGCCTGCAACTCCATCTCCTGTAGGGACTGAGACCTACTGGACTGCATTCCCAGGAGGGAATAAGGCTGAGACCTACTGGACTGCATTCCCAGGAGGTTAGGCATTCTTAGTCACAGGATGAGATAGGAGGTCGGCACAAGATACAGGTCACAAAGACATTGCTGGTAAAACAGCATGTGATAAAGAAGCCGACCAAAACCAAGATGGTGACCAAATTGACCTCTGATAATTCTCACTGTTCATTATATGCTAATTACAATGCATTAGGATGCTAAAAGACACTCGCATCAGCACCACGACAGTCTACAAATGCCATAGCAATGTTGGGAAGTTACCCTATATGGTCTAAAAAGGCGAGAAACACTCAGTTCTGGGAATTGTCCTTTCCTGGAAAACTCATGAATAATCCACCCCATGTTTAGCATATAATAAAGAAATAACTATAAGTATTATCAGTTGAGCATTCCAAGCTGCTGCTCTGCCTATGCAGTAGCCATTATTTTGTTTCTTTACTTCTCTAATAAACTTGCTCTCAGTTTCCGGATTCGCTTCAAAGTCTTTCTTGCATGAGATCCAATAACCCTCTCTTGGGGTCTGGTTTGGGACCCCTTTCCAGTAACCCCTTTCCAAAAACTTAACAGTTTTTGCTTTGCAAACGTTTATTTCTTGATTTAACCCAACACGCTTGTGACCTTCATCACTTACTGATTCACCAAAAGTTGGGCAATTATCTTGTTTTTATTAATCCTTTAAAAATGTATGTATAGCTCACATTTATTTCAGTGTTTAATATTAGATGTGTTTTTTCTCTTTATTTAGAAGTTTTGTAATGTTTTCGTTACTGGAAATATGCCTTAGGAACTTAACTCTTGTTTATATCAATTAGCCTAAGGTAAATTTGGTTTCATTATGCATTATTTAGCTTAAAGTCACAGCTTCAATAACCTATTGAGGAAAGAAAAATAGCTCAGAGCAGTCTCAGTTATGTGAGGTTTGCAAAATTTTTAAGCCCAGAGAAACATGAGTATGGGACTTTGGTCACATATACCCCCATTCCCATTGCTCCCCAACCCAGGGCCAGGGGTGTTTTTTTTGTTTGTTTTGTTTTTTTGTTTTTTTTTTTTTTTTGTTTTGTTTTTGTGACTGAGTCTTGCTCTGTCGCCCAGGCTGGAGTGCAGTGGTGTGATCTCAGATCACTGCAACCTCCGCCTCCCGGGTTCAAGCAATTCTCCTGCCTCAGCCTCCTGAGTAGCTGGGATTACAGGCGCCTGCCACCACGCCCAGTAATTTTTGTACTTTTAGTAGAGACAGGGTTTCACCATGTTGGTCAGACTGGTCTTGAACCCCTGACCTCGTGATCCACCCATCTTGGCCCCCCAAAGTGCTGGGATTACAGATGTGAGCCACTGTGCCCAGCTGCCAAGGGGTAATTGTTTAAAAGCATTTGTTCTCATGACTAGGTGCCTCACTTATTATTTCCATGCTCCTGCAATTTGTGATACAAAGAACAATGTATAGACAATCAATAGCATATGTTATTTTGATGTAAATTCTTGGTAAAAAATGTATGAACTGCCTCTTCCCTTTTGCTTTAAAAAGCCACTTGTAACTGCTGCTAATCAGAGTGTACATTTAGTACAACTTGAATCTATGATCCTGGGTAGCCATCCTTAAGCTTTGAGATCAGATAAACTATATTTAATCATATTTTCTGAATCTCATTATTTTAAGGTTGGCACTATCTATGAAGTTAAATGAGGACTTACTGTAGTTTAATGCTTTGCAAAATTCATTGCTCTGTAATACCTTGGCTGTTTCCTCCTCTCTCTGCCTGAACGTGGTGTCTTCTATTACCTGATTGCTCCAGGACTTAGGAAATGGTATATTATTGTTGGGAAAATACAATTAAAAGCAAAATCTTCCCGGCATTTTGGGAGGCCAAGGCAGGAGGATCACTAGAGCCCAGGAGTTCAAGACCAGCCTGGGCAACATAGTGAGACCCTGTCTCTCTTAAAAAAAAATCTCCCAACCCCAAAATCCACTCCACAATGGTAGTAGAGATAGAAAACAGTTTTATTATTGAATGAGCATTAAACCACAATGTGATAGACATCATAGGCGACTCATTAAGAGATTGAAAAGACACAAGGAATCTCACCCTTTTATACTGACAAGCAGATGCAACCCATTACATGCATGTTTCCAAGAAAAACAAAAATAGGCTTCAAGTAAGAAAACCTGACAGCATATTTTGTCACATATAGTTCATCTTAAGTTTAGCATAATTGTTAGGAGGACCACCAGTGTTAGCTAATTGGTTTTATCCAAGTGAGAAGAAGCAAACTCCTCAAATCTTTTCATAAGGATATAGTTTTGAAGATTGGGCCAAGGCACCCTGCCCACCAAAATTCAGTTCTTACCCTCCCAGAAGAACTATGAGAGCTGTCTCCCTTGAATATGCATTTTGAAACATGACTCCTAGGTCCTAAATTGTGAGACTGAGAAGAGGTTTATTTAGCCATTATAAAGATGTAACATACATTTGAAAAGGACAGAGGATTAAATTCTGAAAGAAAAAGGAGAGGTCAGAGCTGTGCCTTCCCTTATGTCCACAGAAAAAAAAATTAAGTCTTTTACTTTTTTTTTTTTTTTTTTGAGATAGAGTCTCACTCTGTCACCCAGGCTGGAGTGCAGTTGTGCAACCTCTGCTCACTGCAACCTTCACCTCCTGGGTTCAAGCAATTGTCGTGCCTCTGCCTCCTGAGTAGCTTGGATTACAGGCCCACACCACCATGCCCAGATAAATTTTGTATTTTTTAGTAGAGATGGAGTTTCACCATGTTGGCCAGGCTGGTATCGAACTCCTGATCTCAGATGATCTGCCGGCCTCAGCCTCCCAAAGTGCTGGGATTACAGGTGTGAGCCACCATGCCCAGCCTGGGGCAATTGTTTAAAAGGCATTTTATGCCTGACTAGCTACCTAAGCCATTATCTTCATGTTCCTAGAATTTGTGATACAAAGAAAAATGTATAGCCAATCAGTAGTTTATTTTAATGTTTAATGTTTAATTATTGCTAAATAATTTAGGAACTGACTCTTCTTTTCTGCTTTAAAAACCCATTGTTACTACTGCTAATTGAAGTATATATTCAGGGCAACTTGAATGTATGCTCCTGGGTGGCCATCCTCAATCTTTGAGCTCTAGTAAACTCTATAGGTAATCATACTTTCTAAATCTCTTTATTTAAGGTTGACACATTATTGTAAAACAACAGGAAGATTGGTCTTATGAAATGCACCACTTCCTTTACTACAGGAGGAAAAGATAAATATTTCAGTTTGAGTCTTTGGGTGAACGAAACAGTGGTTTAGCTAACAACCTCCTTTTGTTGCTTTTCTCAGGGGTGGAACTATGGGGCTGATAATATCCATCATAACTCACACTTCATGTAAGGTAGATTCAACTTTCTCTTTTTTTTTTTTTTTTTTTTTTTTTGAGATGGAGTTTCACTCTTGTTGCCCAGGCTGGAGTGCAATGGCATGATCTTGGCTCACCCCACAACCTCTGCCTCCCGGGTTCAAGTGATTCTCCTGCCTCAGCCTCCTGAGTAGGTGGGATTACAGGCCTGTGCCACCATGCCTGGCTAATTTTGTATTTTCAGTTGAGATGGGGTTTCTCCATGTCGGTCAGGTTGGTCTCAAACTCCAACCTCAGGTGATCTGCCTGCCTCAGCCTCCCAAATTGCTGTTTTACAGGCATGAGGAACTGCGCCTAGCCAGATCTAACTTTCTTAATGTAAACCAAAAATAAAATTATAAGCCCCCAACTGACTAATGGACCCTCCTCTTGGCCAAGGGCATTCCAAAATTAATCTGAAAAACTAGTTCAGGCCATGATGGGAAGTGGAGGGTGGTGAGTGTCAGACATGCCTCACACATGACCAACATTAACATAAACATAGAGACCGTAAGACTGATAGAACAGACTCCAAGTCTGATAAGAAACATCTATAATCTATTCTCTCTGAAGCCTGATACCTGGAGGCCTTATCTGCATGATGAAACCTTGGTCTCTACAACCCCTTATCATAACCCAGACATTTCTTTCTATTGATTCCAGGTCTTTAGATAATAACTCTTTAAACCAATTGCCAATCAGAAAATCTTTAAATTTCTAAAATGTACGACCTGGAAGATACCCACCCCCAAACCCCACTCCCAGTTGTCCCACCTTTCTGGACCAAACCAATGTACATCTTACATGTATTGATTAATGTCCTATGTCTCCCTAAAAGGTATAAAATCAAGTTGTATCTCAAGTTGTAGGGCACATGTTCTCAGGACCTCCCAAGGGCTGTGTCACAGACCAACGGTCACTCATATTTGTTTGTTTGTTTTTGAGACAGGGTCTTGCTCTGTCACCCAGGCTGGAGAGGAGTGGTGTGATCTTGGCTCACTGCAGCTTCAACTTCTTGAGCTCAAGTGATCCTCCCTGCTCAGCCACCTGAGTAGCTAGGACTACATGCATGCACCACCATGCCAAACTAATTTTGCTTATTTTTTTTTAGAGATGATATCTGACTATGTTGCCCAGGCTGGTCTCAAACTCCTGCACTCAAGCTATCCTCCCATCTAGGCCTTCTAAAGTGCTGAGATTATAGGCATGAGACACCATGCCTGGCCAGTCACTTATATTTGTCTCAGAATAAATATCTTCAAATATTTGAGATTTATTTGACTCTTTTCTTTTTTTTTTTTCTTTCCGAGATGGAGTCTTGCTCTGTCACCCAGGCTGGAGTGCAGTGGCACGGTCTTGGCTCACTGCAACCTCCACCTCCTGGGTTCAAGCAATTCTCCTACCTCAGCTTCCCTAGTAGCTGGGATTACAGGCGTGCACTACCACGCCCAGCTAATTTTTATATTTTTAGTAGAGATGGGGTTTCACCATGTTGGCCAGGCTGATCTCAAACTCCTGACTTCAAGTGTCTGCCCGCCTCGGCCTCCCAAAGTGCTGGGATTACAGGCGTGAGCCACTGCACTTGGCCTATTTGACTCTTTTCATCAATATAACTGACAAGGATTGTTTCCTTGACCTAACTTTACTCAAGTTCCCAAAACTTCTCCTGAGCCCATCTGTGCACTTCTTTGTAAAATCCAATTTTAGGAATGTAGGCTTGCAGTTCCAAGATGGCCGAATAGGAACAGCTCCAGTCTACAGCTCCCAGCGTGAGCGATGCAGAAGATGGGAGATTTCTGCATTTCCAACTGAGGTACTGGGTTCATCTCACTGGGGCTTGTCGGACAGTGGGTGCAGGACAGTTGGTGCAGCCCACCGAGTGTGAGCCAAAGCAGGGTGAGGCATCGCCTCACCCGGGAATTGCAAGGGGTCAGGGAATTCCCTTTCCTAGCCAAGGGAAGGGGTGACAGATAGCACCTTGAAAATCGGGTCACTCCCACCCTAACACTGCGCTTTTCCAATGGTCTTAGCAAACGGCACACCAGGAGATTATATCTCACAACTGGCTTGGAGGGTGCCATGCCCATGGAGCCTCGCTCATTGCTAGCACAGCAGTCTGAGATTGAACTGCAAGGCAGCAGCGAGGCTGGGGGAGGGGCGCCCGCCATTGCTGAGGCTTGAGTAGGTAAACAAAGTGGCCAGGAAGCTCAAACTTGGTGGAGCCCACCACAGCTCAAGGAGGCCTGCCTGCCTCTGTAGACTCCACCTCTGGGGGCAGGGCATAGCTGAACAAAAGGCATCAGAAACTTTTGCAGACTTAAATGTCCCTGTCTGACAGCTTTGAAGAGAGTAGTGGTTCTCCCAGCACGGAGTTTGAGATCTGAGAATGGACAGACTGCCTCCTCAAGTGGGTCCCTGACTCCCAAGTAGCCTAACTGGGAGGCACCTCCCATTAGGGGCTGACTAACACCTCACACGGTCGGGTGCCCTCTGAGACGAAGCTTCCAGAGGAATGATCAGGCAGCAACATTTGCTGTTCTGCAGCCTCCACTGCTGATACCCAGGCAAACAGGGTCTGGAGTGGACCTCCAGCAAAGTCCAACACACCTGCAGCTGAGGGTCCTGACTGTTAGAAGGAAAACTAACAAACAGAAAGGACATCCACACCAAAACCCCATCTGTATGTCACCATCAACAAAGAACAAAGGTAGATAAAACCACAAAGATGGGGAGAAACCAGAGCGGAAAAGCTGAAAATTCTAAAAATCTGAATGTCTCTTCTCCTCCAAAGGAACGCAGCTCTTTGCCAGCAACGGAACAAAGCTGGATGGAGAATGACTTTGATGAGTTAAGAAGAAGAAGGCTTCAGACGATCAAACTTCTCCGAGCTAAAGGAAGATGTTTGAACCCATTGCAAAGAAGCTAAAAACCTTGAAAAAAGATTAGATGAATGTCTAACTAGAATAGCCAGTGTAGAGAAGTCCTTAAATGTCCTGATGGAAATGAAAACCATGGCATGAGAACTATGAGATGCATGCACAAGCTTCAGTAGCCGATTCGATCAACTGGAAGAAAGGATATCAGTGATTGAAGATCAAAGAATGAAATGAAGTGAGAAGAGAAGTTTAGAGAAAAAAGAGTAAAAAGAAATGAATGAAGCCTCCAAGAAATATGGGACTATGTGAAAAGACCAAATCTACATCTGATTGGTGTACCTGAAAGTGACAAGGAAAATGAAGCCAAGTTGGAAAACACTCTTCAGGATATTATCCAGGAGAACTTCCCCAACCTAGCAAGGCAGGCCAACATTCAAAGTCAGGAAATACAGAAAACACCACAAAGATACTCCTCGAGAAGAGCAACTCGAAGACACATAATTGTCAGATTCACCAAAGTTGAAATGAAGGAAAAAATGTTAAGGGCACCCAGAGAGAAAGGTCGGGTTACCCACAAAGGGAAGCCCATCAGACTAACAGCTTATCTCTCGGCAGAAACTCTACAAGCCAGAAGAGAGTGGAGGCCAATATTCAACATTCTTAAAGAAAAGAATTTTCAACCCAGAATTTCATATCCAGCCAAACTAAGCTTCATAAGTGAAGGAGAAATAAAATCCTTTACAGACAAGCAAATGCTGAGAGATTTTGTCACCACCAGGCCTGCCCTAAAAGAGCTCCTGAAGGAAGCACTAAACATGGAAAGGAACAACTGGTGCCAGGAACAAATGCAAAAACATGCCAAATTGTAAAGACCATTGAGGCTAGGAAGAAACTGCATCAACTAACGAGCAAAATAACCAGCTAACATCATAATGACAGGATCAAATTCACACATAGCAATATTAACCTTAAATGTAAATGGGCTAAATGCTCCCATTAAAAGACATACACTGGCAAATTGGATAAAGAGTCAAGACCCATCAGTGTGCTGTATACAGGAGACCCATCTCACCTGCAGAGGCTCAAAATAAAGGGATGGAGGAAGATCTACAAAACAAATGGAAAACGAAAAAAAGCAGGGGTTACAATCCTAGTCTCTGATAAAACAGACTTTAAACCAACAAAGATCAAGAGACAAAGAAGGCCATTACATAATGGTAAAGGGATCAAATCAACAAGAAGAGCTAACTATCCTAAATATATATGCTCCCAATACAGGAACACCCAGATTCATAAAACAAGTCCTTAGAGACCTACAAAGAGACTTAGACTCCCACACGATAATAAAGGGAGACTTTAACACCCCACTGTCAACATTAGACAGATCAACGAGACAGAAAGTTAATAAGGATATCCAGGAATTGAACTCAGCTCTGCACCAAGCAGACCTAATAGATATCTACAGAACTCTCCCTCCCAAATCAAAAGAAGATACATTCTTCTCAGCACCACATCACACTTATTCCAAAATTGACCACATAGTTGGAAGTAACGCACTCCTCAGCAAATGTAAAAGAACAGAAATTATAACAAACTGTCTCTCAGACCACAGTGCCATCAAACTAGAACTCCGGATTAAGAAACTCACTCAAAACTGCTCAACTACATGGAAACTGAACAACCTACTCCTGAACGACTACTGGGTACATAACAAAATGAAGGCAGAAATAAAGATGTTTTTTGAAACCAATGAGAACAAAGACACAACATACCAGAATCTCTGGGAAATATTTAAAGCAGTGTGTAGAGGGAAATTTATAGCACTAAATGCCCACAAGAGAAAGCAGGAAAGATCTAAAATTGACACCCTAACATCACAATTAAAAGAACTGGAGAAGCAAGAGCAAACACATTCAAAAGCTAGCAGAAGACAAGGAATAACTAAGATCAGAGCAGAACTGAAGGACATAGAGACACAAAAAACCCTTCAAAAAGTCAATGAATCCAGGAGCTGTTTTTTTGAAAAGATTAACAAAATTGATAGACTGCTAGCAAGACTAATAAAGAAGAAAAGAGAGAAGAATCAAATAGACGCAATAAAAAATCATAAAGGGGTATCACCACAGATCCCACAGAAATACAAACTACCATCAGAGAATATTATAAACACCTCTACGCAAATAAACTAGAAAATCTAGAAGAAATGGATAAATTCCTCAACACATACACCCTCCCAAGACTAAATCAGGAAGAAGTTGAATCCCTGAATAGACCATTAACAGGCTCTGAAATTGAGGCAATAATTAATGGCCTGTCAACCAAAAAAAGTCCAGGACCAGATGGATCCACAGCTGAATTCTACCAGAGGTAGAAAGAGGAGCTGGTACCATTCCTTCTGAAACTATTCCAATCAATAGAAAAAGAGGGAATCCTCCCTAACTCATTTTATGAGGCCAGCATCATCCTGATACCAAAGCCGGGCAGAGACACAACAAAAAAAGAGAATTTTAGATCAATATCCCTGGCGATCATCGATGCAAAAATCCTCAATAAAATACTGGCAAACCGAATCCAGCAGCACATCAAAAAGCTTATCCACCATGATCAGGTGGGCTTCATCCCTGGGATGCAAGGCTGGTTCAACACACGCAAATCAACAAACATAATCCAGCATATAAACAGAACCAAAGACAAAAACCACATGATTATCTCAATAGATTCAGAAAAGGCCTTTGACAAAATTCAACAGCCCTTCATGCTAAAAACTCTCAATAAATTAGGTATTGATGGGCTGTATCTCCAAGTAATAAGAGCTATTTATGACAAACCCACAGCCAATATCATACTGAATGGGCAAAAACTGGAAGCATTTCCTTTGAAAACTGGCACAAGACAGTGATGCCCTGTGTCACCACTCCTATTCAACATATTGTTAGAAGTTTTGGCCAGGGAAATCAGGCAAGAGAAAGAAATAAAGGGTATTCAAGTAGGAAAAGAGGAAGTCAAATTGTCTCTGTTTGCCCATGACATGACTGTATATTTAGAAAACTGCATCATCTCAGCCCAAAATCTCCTTAAGCTTAGAAGCAACTTCTGCAAACTCTCAGGATACAAAATCCATGTGCAAAAATCACAAGCATTCCTATACACCATTAACAGACAGAGAGTCAAATCATGAGTGAACTCCCATTCACAATTGCTACAAAGAGAATAAAATACCTAGGAATCCAACTTACTTACTTTGAGATGGAGTTTCGCTCTGTCGCCAGGCTGGAGTGCAGTGGCGCAATCTTGGCTCACTGCAACCACCACCTGGGTTCAAGTGAAGCCTGCTTCAGCCTCCTGAGTAGCTGGGACTACAGGTGCCACCACACCCAGCTAACTTTTGTATTTTTAGTAGAGACAGGGTTTCACCATGTTGGCCGTGATGGTCTCGATCTTTTGACCTTGTGATCTGCCTGCCTCAGCTTCCCAAAGTGCTAGGATTACAGGCATGAGCCACCGCACCTGGCCACTTTCCTACTTTATTAAATGCAGCATTTACGGTTTTCAATAGCTGGGAGGAAACATCAAAAATAAGAAAGGCCCAATAGCAGGAGGAAAAATGCTGCCACCAAGCTAATTATATGGCAACAGCATTGGCATATCATTTTTCATTAGCTGATAACTGCAAGGCTTATCCCTATAATATTAACAGAATGGGGCCCTGTCATTTTGGCAGGAATCCAGGACACTGGAATAGAGAACATTCTAAACCTCTGGGTTACAAGCCATCCATGGGACCCTATCCTCATTGCAAACAAGAGGGTCACTGGAAGAGTGAGTGCCTCTCTCTCCCTCATGATTGGGGGCCACCTCTTCCTTCTAGGCTATCACACCCACAACCTCGCCAACCCATCTGACAAAGAGGTCCTGCAGAACGAGGACAAGGTCAAGGGCAAAGGCAAAGACAACACCTCTAACTCTTTTCCAGGATTCTGATCAAGCCTCTGAAAGTCATCCTCTAGATGACTGATAGGTCCTTGAGGCCGTCCAGGCTCCTATCATTTCCATTACAAGCCTTGGGTAAATCTGATTGTGGCTGAACAGGAGATAATGTTCCTCATAGATACAGGAGCCAGTTATTCAGCTTTAAATGTTTACTGTGGCCCGATATGCCAGTCCTCCATTTTCCTCACGGGTACTGATAGAAAACCCCAACAAACCTGTTTCATGCCACTACTCCCTTGAAAACGGAAGGCTTTTCTTTTTCATCCTGCCAAGCTGTCCTGTTCCATTATTAGGTTGTGACTTAACTCAAGCTAATTTATAATTACAAGCTAATTTATAGACAAGGCCCCACTTTCTGGCTGTATTAACTCACACTTCACAAAAAGAGCTCCTGCAGTCGATAAAACCTTACATTCTGGCTGGGCATGGTGGCTTATGCCTGTGATCCCAGCATTTTGGGAGGCCAAGACGGGTGGATCACCTGAGGTCAGGAGTTCAAGGCCAGCCTGGGCAACATGGTGAAACCCTGTCTCCACTAAAATACAAAAAATTTGCCGGGCATGGTGGCGCAATCCCTGTATTCCCAGCTATTCGGGAGGCTGAGGCAGGAGAATCACTTGAACCTGGGAGGCGGAGGTTGCAGTGAGCTGAGACTGCGCCACTGCACACCAGCCTGGGTGACAGATCAAGACTCCTGTCTCAAAAATAAATAAATAAATAAATAAATAAAACCTTACATTTTAAAACAAATGCTATTTGAGTTTTTGAATACTTCTATTCCTGTCCATTCAATATCAGCTTCTCCCATCATTATTCAGCTTAAAAATCCCAATAAGTTCCCTGGAAACCCTCAATACCCCTTGAAACCTGAAGCACAAAAATGGTTAAAGCCCCAATAACAAAATTTTTAACCCATGGATTATTATGCCCATGCAATTCACCTTGCAACACTCTTATTTTAGCTGTATAGAAAACCAATGGCTCCTATTGACTAATACACGACCTTATGATTATTAATGAAGCTGTTATTTCTATTCATCCTATTGTCCTAAACCCTTGGGCTCTTTTTGGACACATTCCCGCCACCACAGCTTGGTTTACTCTACTTGATCCTAAGGACGCCTTTTTCTGCATATTTGTACACCCAGATAGCCAATTTTTGTTTGGTTTTGAATGGCAAGACCCAGATACTCAAATTATCAACAGTTAACTCAGACACTTTTTGCCCTAGCAATTCAGAGAGTCTCTACTCTTTTGGACAGGTCCTAGCTAAAGACCTGTATACCCTGCAGCTTCTCCCAGATAGCAATCTATTCCAGTATGTGGACGACCTACTAATCTGTAGTCCTAACAATGCTGTTTCAGACCAAAATACGGTATTAGTACTAAAAGAACTTGTTGATTGTAGGTACAAAGTATCTCCTTCTAAGGCACAAATATGCGTACAAATAATTCAATTTTGGAGTCTTATTTTAACCCCTGTTACAAGAGCCTCCCTAGTGTTCATAAAGATCTTATCTTACACGTGACAACCCCAGTAAATAAACAACAGCTTTGGTCCTTCTTAGGTATGGCTGGGTTTTGCAGTATATGAATTCCTTCCTTTGGAGTACTAACAAAACCTTTATAGGAAGCTCTCAGGGAACTGAGGAAAAACCTCTGTGCTGGACTATTGATATGAAGCATGCTCTAAACAATTTTTTAGGGGGACACAGGCTCCAGTGTAAACTAAAAGAATGCTCCCTCTAAACACTGTAAAACAAACTTTAATCTGAGCTCTGGCCTTATCCCTACCAGATCTGACTAAGCCTTTCTTTTTGTATGTGTATGAATGAAGAGGAATATCTTTGGGAGCCTTATCCCAAGATCTGGGGTCCTCTAAGTGCCATGTAGCATATTTTTCAAGAACTTTTGACCTAGTATCCCAGGGATGGCCCCTGGCTTAAGAGCCTTAGCAGCCATGGCCCTCTTAGTCCAAGAAGCCTCAAACTATATTATCTGCCCTTCCTGGACTCTTATGGCTTTATGGCACTGCTAATACTTATTTAAACCCTTTTCAAGCTGTGGCCCTATCCCACCTTGATAATTCTCTTCATTATAGTGATTGTACTCTGGGAACAATGGCTCCCACTGAATTCACTGTCTTGAACATAACTTCCAAACTAGAACTGCATTCTAGAAGAAAAAGTGCCCTAGGAGTTATTGTGGCTGGAGTTGTGGGAACTATCACAACTCTCACCCCTTGGCAGGTTTTACTTACCATGAAATCATAACCATGAGAATTTAATGCCTCCCTTGAAATAGCCTTAGCAAAAACTGGCACAAGTCTATCGGCACTAGAAAAGTCTTTAAACTGACTAGTAGGAATGGTTTTTGATAATAAATGAACTCTGGTGTAACTTCTAGCTGAACAAGGAGGAGTCCGTGCTGTCATCAAGAAAACCTGTTGCACCTACATTAATGTGTCTGGAGAAGTAGAAACTAATGTCCAAGGAATTTTCAAAGAAGCCAAATGGCTACACACACACTTTTTTGAAGAAACCAAGACTGAGTCAAAACCTTTACTGATTATTTTCCCAAAATAACTTGGCTTCTCCCATTCCTTGGACCTTTGCTCCTTTTCAATCTTCCTTTAATATTTGGTCCCTGCCTTTTTAATGCTCTCATTAAGTTTATATCTTCCAGATTACAACGATTCTATTTATAGATGACTATGCAATCCCAGTACTGGCCTGCAACAGCAACTTCCACTTACACGAGGCCTCTTAATGAAATCTCATTCCTCTGCGACCCCTGTGCCTGCCCTGTGAACAAGTTTTTCATGACCCTTCATTGCCTAATGACAGAGAGCAAGAAGGAGAAAAACACAACTTATCCCTTCAATGTCCCCTTTCAGCAGAAAGTAGCCAGACAGACTCGACGTCCCTTTTCACTGTGCTGTTTTTCCTTTCTTGAGACCCTAATAGGCAGCAGGTAGACATGAGCATGGGGGAATACAAAAGGTCAAAGACTTGACCAAGATATTTATTGGGGGGAAATGAGGACAGCAAAGATCGCCTGGTGACCATCAAGCACAAAACTCCTTATCTGAGGAATTCAGAAATAGACTTCCCTATTATCTAAAGCAGGCATCTGGTACGAGGCTTAAGAAAACTGTAAGTAACTAGAATTTCTATACATCTCTGGAATGTATGCATGTCAAAACTTGTTGTACAGCCCTCACTGACATCAAGGCACCAAAATGTCTACAAATGTAATCATCTATCATGACCTATGTGGCTAATATGGTCCAAATTACTCTTAAGCTCCCACTTTAAGTTCCATAGATATCCCTAAGGAAAAATCCACCATGTCTGCACTGTGGCAGTCCTCTCTTTCTGAGGCAACCTACTGCACTCTTCTGCAGTGTTCTTTCTGTCTGATAAAATTTTCCTTTTCAAACCTATTCTGTTGTCAGTAAATTCTTCTTACCAACCTGTGAGTCGACCAGTTTCTGATGCTGGGGCTCTGACACCTCACCTGGCAAATATATGATCAAGTTCCTCATCTTCCATCATTCCCCAGTTGATGTTTGATCACACTGGCCTGTTTTCAGCAAGAATTGTGTTAGGTTTAGACATAATCCCCTTTACCCTGTCCTCCAGAGAACTTTCTGTCACTGACACTCCACTTCTTGGCTATAAATTCCCACTTGCCCATGCTGTTTACAGTTGAGCCCAACTTTCTTCCTCACTGTAAAATCACACTGCTATAGTCCCTATCCCTATTGCACAGTCCTGAATAGTCTTCCTTACCATGCTTTATTAAGTATCATTGATTATTTTTTTCTTTAACATTACCTCCCTAGCCTGTCAACTGAAATGAAAGACTGAGGCAGGAGTCTCAATCAGTTGAAGTTTATTGAGCCAGAGTTTGAGGATGCCCCTGGGAAAAACCCAAGTCAAAGAGGCATCTGTGGCCTGTGTTCTCCAAAGAGGTTTTCAGGAAGCTCAGTATTTACATTTTTCTTTAAGGAGGAGAGAACATTCAGGAAAATGTGGAGGTGGGGTGGGGGTGGGGGAGGGTAGGAAGTGAGGCAAATGATTACATTCTTGTGAGGTTCCGGTTAGTACCCAGTAATCTACATTTTACATAAGATAATGTGAACATTCAAAGAAAAGGGAATAAAGAGTCAATTATACAGTCGTTTCAATGTAGGCAGAAGAATGATTGATCTCATCTTGTCCTTGTTGCGACCTGTGAAGATAAGCTTGTAACTGACATTGTCAATGTGAGATTTAACATATCTTAGTTTTAAAAGTTAAACAGGTTGCAGACCTATGGTAACAATTGGTAAGTGCTCATTTTATAGAAGGATATATGTCCTGAAAGATTTAGGAGCCACCAAAGTTTCCTTGTAAACAATTTGTGAGGGCAGCCCTTTGGAGAGGCATGAAGCCTTTTGTCTGTGGGGATGTGGTTTGACACAGGGTTTCAAAGTAATAGTTATCTGTTTGGGGAAAAAGGATGGCAATGTTGCATGACTCATTTCCCAGGCTTAACTCTCCCCTTGGCATAATGAGTTTGGGCATCCTGAGATTTTTCTTTTCCTTTACAAGCCATTCTTATCATTTCTTTTCTTTTCTGTTTTTTTTAAGATGGAGTCTTGCTCTGTATCCCAGGCTGGAGTGCAGTGGCACGATCTCAGCTCACCGCAACCTCGGCCTCCTGGGTTCAAGTGATTTCCAGTTAATTTTTGTATTTTTTGTAGAGACAGGGTTTCACCATGTTGGCCAGGCTGGTCTCTAATTCCTGACCTCAAGTGATCCACCCGCCTTGGCCTCCCAAAATGTTAGGATTACAGGTGTGAGCCACCATGCCCAGTGCATTCTTAGTCTTTCTAACAGTGGTTCATGAAATGTGGTCCTTGGACCAGCAGCATCACCATCACTTAGGAACTGGTTAGAAGTGGAAATTTTTGGCCTTCACCTACTGATTTTACTGAATCAGAAATGCTGACAGTGGGCCCCAGCAATCTTTGTCTTAACAAGACTTCCAGGTTATACTGATGCATTCTAAATTTAGAGAACCATTGCTTTCGAAGAAACATTGAAAAGCAAATAAGTGTAATTTCCAGTTAATGAGACTTCCCATAGCAAATCTGTAAAAATGATAGAGGAGATAGAAATTATTTAGGTAGTTAGGGTAAAAGAGTCCCTGACAGAAACTTTTCTTCTAACAAAAAGCAGCTCAGAAATTACTTCCTTTCTAACCACATGAAGTTCAAAAAAATCACTTCTAATAGAAACAGCCTAGAAGATTGGGCTATAATAATAGATAAGCAACTCTGACACAGAGGGAGAGTTTCCTGGGTAATCACCAAACTTCATATACATACAATGGGTCCCAGTAAAGACAGTGGGCCTTAATGAGCACATTCCTTTCCCTTTTTGGGGGACACTAATGTAGGGAAACTGGAAGCTTGCGCAGGGTGGCGGATGCCTGCAGTTACAATGAGGTACCTGCGACCAGGCACAGAAACTCCCCCTCTGTTTTTTAGCAAATGCATGGTGGAAGGAGATAAGCAGTGTGGAGTAGCCCAAGCTAAGAGCCCAACTGCATGATAAAGGAGGGGGGTGGAGGCTGCCAGAGACTCTGCTCTATGCAGATGGGACACCTGGTTCTAACTGGTTTTTCATGCCGTATGTAGATAAGATACCCCCTCCCCACTAGCTCATTTATAAAACCCTTACATTTTACTGCAGCACAGCAACCCATTTGGGATCCCTCTCTGTGACAGAGAGCTGTTCTTTTCCTTTCACCTGTTAAACTTCTGCTCCAACATCACCCTTTGTGTGTCTGTGTCCTTGATTTTCATGGCCATGAGACAAAGAATCTCAGGTGATGTCTCAGACAATGCAGCTGCTTCAATAACATGTTCTCCTTTTTTGTTGAGCTATATTTGGTCTAGTATTGGAAAGTAATACAGCAATTTTCGTGTGCCTTGCTTAAGAACAATGATCAATTGATCAATTATCTCCAACTATTTTCCACAAGAAAGCAAAAAAAATCATTACATGGTAATATCAGAGGTTTTAGGATTTCCCTAAAGGCCTCCCATATCAGTCTCTGTCAGCATACATCCCTGGTTTTCAGTTGACAGCCAAAAAAGCAGAGATGTTCTTTATTGACTTCAAGCTGTAAAGATAGATCAATATCAGAAGTCAGAGTAAGGGAATAATAAGGGACTAGGAGAGAAAGCTTAAAATAAGCTGTGTTTTCAACACAAGCATTTCCTGTCTGGAGCAAAAATGATGATGTTTTGCATAGAAAAACTTTCTAAATATACAGAACTGTTTATCAAAACATGAAATATTTTGAAATGACAAGATAAACATTCTGCTTTGGTCTATTTGGGCTGAAATTGTTGAAAAAATTCTTCAATGATACTTGTTAAAGCATGGTGAGGAAGACTTTATTCAAGACCATGCAATAAGTATAGGGGCCACAGCAATGGCATCACAATATTAGCAAGTAGGAATTTATAGCCAAGTAGTAGGGTGGGGTCAATAGATGAAAATTTCCTAAGAGGAAACATCAAGGATAAGGAGGATTATGGCCAAACCAACCTAACAGGATTTTTGCTGAGGATAGGCCAGGGTGATCAGGCATCACTTGTGGGTGGTAGAGGATGAGAAACCTGATCAGGTATTGAGGGTGATCTGGCATTAAGGGTGAGGGATTCTTGCTAAACTGACTTAGCAGGGTTCTTTACTAAAATTGGATTTTACAAGGAAGTGCACAGTGGGCCTAGAGCAAGGTTCAGGAGCCTGAGTAAAGTTTGGCCAAGCAAAGAATCGTTACTTTAGCAAAAATACCACAGACTAGGTGGCTTGTAAACAACAGAAGTTTGGCCAGGCATGGTGGCTCACACCTGTAATCTCAGCACTTTGGGAGGCCGAGGTGGGTGGATCACAAGGTCAGGGGTTCAAGACCAGCCTGGCCAAGATGGTGAAACCCCGTCCCTACTAAAAATACAAAAATTAGTCAGGTGCGATGGCAGGCGCCTATAATCCCCACTACTTGGGAGGCTGGGGCAGGAGAATCGCTTGAACTCAGGTGGCAGAGGTTGTAGTGAGCCAAAATCACACCACTGCACTCCAGCCTGGGTGATAGAGTGAGACTCCATCTCAAAAAACAAAATCAAAAAACAAAACCCCAACACACACACACACAAAACCCAGAAATTTATTTATCACAGTTCTGGAGGCTGGAAAGTTCAAGTCAAGGCACCAGCAAATGTCTGGTTCTACTTCCTGGTTCACAGATGGCCATCTCTTCACTGTGTCTTCACATGGCAGATGGGGCAAGACAGCTCTCTGGGCCCTCTTTTATGAGAATACTAACCCCATTCATGAGGGTGGAGGCCTTATGAACTAATAACCTCCCCTAATCACACCCTACCTCCAGATACTATCATATTAAAGATTAGGTTTCAACATATGAATTTTGTTGGTGGGGAGAGAAGGGGACACAAATATTTAGTCTATAGCACTCCCAGAGCAATATAATCTTATAATGACAACTGAGTTGAGCTACTTCATTTTTTTTTGCCATTTAAATGGCAAAAAATAAAATAACTTTTGCACCAACCTAATAGTTTCAGTTAGCCTGCTTAGTCCAGTTTTAGCAAGAATCCTGTTAGGGCTGGGCACAGTGGCTCATGCCTGTAATCCCAGCACTGTGGGAGGCCAAGGCAGGAGAATTGCTTGAGCCCAGGAGTTTGTGACCAGCCTGGGCAACAGCGCAAGACCTCATCTCTACAAAAAGTTTTAAAAATAGTGAGGTTTTGGTGGCACTTGCCTGTAGTCCCAGCCACTCAAAAAGCTGAGGTGTGAAAGTCACATGAGGCTTGGGAGGTCAAGGCTGCAGTGAGCCATAATTGTACCACTGCATTTCAGCATGGGTGAGAGTGAGACCCAGTCTCAAGAAAAGGAAAAAAAAAAAAAAAGAATCCTCTTGAGTCATTTTAGTGAAAATCTCCATCCTTGATAGCTGAAAACCTTTGATATCTGATCAAATTCCTCACCCTCCATGCATGATATCTTATCACCCTGGCCTGCCTTAGCAAGAATCTCTCTTAGCCTGTATTAGTCAGGGTTTTCTTAGAGAGACAGAACTAATAGGATGTGTGTGTGTGTGCGGGGGTGGGGGTGGGGGGTGAGGGAAGTTTATTAAGTATTAATTTACATGATCACAAGGTCCCACAATAGGCTGTCTGCGAGCTGAGGAGCAAGGAGAGCCAGTCTGAGTCCCAAAACTGAAGAACCTGGAACCGATGTTCAAGGGCAGGAAGCATCCAGCACAGGAGAAAGATGTAGGCTGTGAGGCTAGGCCCATCTCTCTTTTTTCATGTTTTTCTGCCTGCTTTATATTCGCTGGAAGCTGATTAGATAGTGCCCACCAGATTAAGGGTGGATCTGTTTTCCCCAGCCCACTGACTTAAATGTTAATCTCTTTTGGCAACACCCTCACAGACACACGCAAGATCAAAACTTTGTATCCTTTAATCCAGTCAAGTTGACACTCAGTATTAACCATCACATAGCCCTGATATTTTCTTTTAGTAATTTTTCATCCACTGACCCCACCTTGCTCCTTGGCTATAAATCTCCACTAGTCCTTGTATTCAGAGTTGAGCCTGATCTTTCTCTCCTACTGCAAATTCCTCACTGCAGTAGTCCTTGTGTAAGATCTTCCTTACTGTCTTTAACGAGTATATTAGGCCATTCTTGCATTGCTATAAGGAAATACACAAGACTGGGTAATATATAAGAAAATAAGTTTAATTGGCTCACAGTTCTGCAGGCTGTACAGGAAGCATAGCATCAGCATCTACTTCTGGAGAGGCCTCAGGAAGCTTACAATCATGGAAGAAGGTGAGGGGGGAATAGGCATCTCACGTGGTAAGAGCAGGGGCAAGCAAGTTAAGGAGAGGTACCACACACTTGTAAATGACCAGATTTTTTGAAAACTCACTATCATGAAGACGGCACCAAGCCATGAGGAATCTGCCCCCATGACCCAAACACCTCCCACCAGGTCTCACCTCCAGCATTGGGGATTACAATTCAACATGAAATTTGGGCAGGGACAAATATCCAAACTTTACCATTCTGCCCCTGGCCCAAATCTCATGTCCTCATCACTTTGCAAAATACAATCATGCCTTTCCAACAGTCCCCCCAAATCTTAACTCATCCCAGCATTAACTCAAAAGTCCAGAGTCTCATCTGAGGCAAGGCAAGTTCCTTCCATGTATGAACCTATAAAACAAAAAAGAAGTTAGTTACTTCCAAGATACAATGGAGGTATAGGCATTGGGTAAATATTCCTGTTCCAAAAGGGAGAAATCAGCCAAAAGAAAGGGGATACAGGCCCTATACAAGCTTGAAACCTAGCAGGGCAGTCATTAAATTTTAGAGCTCCAAAAACAACCTCCTTTGACTCTATGTCCCACATCCAGAGCACATTAGTATAAGGGGTGGGATCCTAAGGCCTTGGGCAGCTCCACTCCTGTGGCTTTGCAGGATCTAGCCCCTACAGCTGCTCTCACAGGTTGTTGACAGCCAGGAGCTTTTCTAGGTACAGGTTGCAAGCTGCCAGTGGCTCTACCACTCTGGGGTCTGGAGGATGGTGGTCCCCTTCTCACAGCTTCACTAGGCAGTGCCCCAGTAGAAACTCTGTGTTGGGCCTCCAACCCCACATTTCCCCTTGGCACTGTACTAGGAGCAATTCTCTGTGAGGGCTCTGCCCCTATAGCAAGCTTCTGTCTAGACACTCAGCATTTTTTTTTTTTTTTAGACAGGGTCTCACTCTGTTGCCCAGGCTGGAGTGCAGTGGCACCATCATGGCTCACTGTGGGCCTAGGCATTCCAGGCTCAGTCTTCCCAACTCATCTTCCTGAGTAGGTGGGACTACAGGTGTGTGCCATCATGCCTGGCTAATTTTTGTATTTTTTGTGGAGATGGAGTTTTGCCATGTTGCCCAGGATGGTCTTGAACTCCTAGGCTCAAGTGATCCACCTACTTTGGCCTCCCAAAGTGCTAGGATTACAGGTGTGAGCCACCATGCCTAACCACTCAGGCTTTTTCATGTATCCTCTGAAATCCAGGCAGAGGCTGCCAAGACTCAGCTCTTGCACTCTGTGCACCCACAGGCTTAACATCATGTTGAAGCCCCCAAGGCTTATGGCCTGCACCCTCTGGAGCTGTGGCCTGAGCTGAACCTGGGCCCCTTTGAGTCCTAGCTAGAGCTTGAGTAGCTGGGATGTGGGAAGCAGTGTCTGAGGCTGCACAGGGCACTGGGGCCCTTGGTCTGACCCATGAAACCATTCTTCCTTCCTAGGCCTCTGGGCCTATAATGGGATGGGCTGCCTCAAATGTCTCTGAAATGTCTGTCCTCAAGGACTTTTCCCACTGCCTTGGATATTAGCACTTAGCTCCCTTTCAGTTATGCAAATATCTCTAGCAAGGGGTTACTCCACAGGTCACTTGAATTCCTCTCCTGAAAAAGCCTTTTTTCTACCTCATGGGCAGTTTGCAAATTTCCCAAACATTCACGCTCTGCTTCCTGCTTAAATATAAATTTTAAATTTGAGTCATTTCTTTGCTCCCACATTTGAATGTAGGCTGTTAGAAGTAGCCAGGCGACATCTTGAATGCTTTGCTGTGTAGAAATTTTTTCTGCCAGATACCTAAATCATCACTCTCACGTTCAAACTTCCACAGAACCTAGGGCAGTGGCACAATGCAGCCAAGCTCTTTGCTAAGGCATAACATGTGTGAACTTTGCTCCAGTCCCTAAGTTCCACATTTCCATCTAAGACCTCGTCAGCCTGGTCTTCACTGTCCATATCACTATCAGTATTTTGGTCACAACCATTTAACCGGTCTCTATGAAATTACAAGCTTTCCCTCATCTTCTTGTCTTCTTTTGAGCCCTGCAAACCATTCCAACCTCTGCCCATTACCCAGTTCCAAAGCTGCTTCCACATTTTCAGGTATCTTTCTAGCAACATCTTTCTCCTTGGGACTAATTTTCTGTGTTAGGGTGTTCTTGCATGCTATAAAGAAATACCTGAGACTGGGTAATTTATAAAGAATAGGGGTTTAATTGACTTATGGTTTTGGAGGCTATACAGGCAACATGGCACTAGCAACTGCTTGGCTTCTGGGAAGGCCTCAGGGAGCTTTTATTCATGGTAGAAGGTGAAGGGGAGCAGGCCACTCACATGGCAGAGCACGAGCAAGAGAGAGAGAGGGTGGGGGAGGCACCACACACTTTCAAATGACCAGATCTCACTAGAACTCACTATTGTGAAGACAGCACCAAGCTATGAGGGATCTGCCCCCATGACCCAAACACCTCCTACAGGGCCTCACATCCAGCACTGGGTATTACAATTCAACATGAGATTTGGGTAGGAACAAATATCCAAATCTAAACTATATCAACAAGTGTCATAAATAATTTATTTCTGAACATACTACTCCTTCTCAGTCTTTCAGCTGTAGCTGAGCTAGCCTTCTTTCTCCTGCCTGAACACCTTTGCGTAGGCTGTTCATTTGCCTGTGACTTTGTTCCCCTAGCCAACTACTATTGTTCTTCAAACTAAGCATCATTTTCTTTGGGAAATATTCCCTGAACCCCAAGGCTGGTTAGCTCTCATGGTAGATATTCCATGGCACCATTTCCTTTTTTTTTTTTTTTTTTTTTTAAGATGGAGTTTCACTCTTGTCATCCAGGTTGAAGTGGAGTGGCACGATCTTGGCTCACTGCAACTTTTGCCTCCCAGATTCACGTGATTCTCCTGCCTCAGCCTCCCAAGTAGCTGGGATTGCAGGCGCTTGCCACCATGCTTGGCTAATTTTTGTATTTTTAGTAGAGATGGGGTTTCACCATGTTGGCCAGGCTGATCTCAAACTCCTGACCTCAGGTGATCTGCCCACCTCAGCCTCCCAAAGTGCTGGGATTACAGGTATGAGACACCGCGCCCCGTCTCCTTTACTATTTAACACTCTTCACATTTGTAATTTCTCAGCCATTGTAAACTCTGTAAAGAGAAAGGCAATGTTGGGGTTGTTTGCTACGGTGTCCCAAACACCTAGTCTTGACTGGCACATAGTAAGCACTCAGATATTAGTTGAAGATGTGAGTGAACATACGCACAAGACCAACAAATTTATTTAAAATTTATTTTTCTTCAGACCTGATGAACAGGGAGTACAACAAATTTTAACAAAAAACACAAACATACAAAGAATGCAGTTTGCTTATGATGTTTAATTTTTATGTTCACTTGTAATTTTACTATGGTATTATTATAGAAATCAAAGATTGATTCAATATCTAATTTTTATCAATTGCCATTTTGCTGTCATTATATCAAACCACAGCTTTTTAAAAGAAAGATCTTCACACTTAACTAACACTGTAAAATATTAATGATGACACTGAATTCCCAGTTCATCAACAGGCTACAAAAGAGAATATGTTCACTTTTCAAAAAAACAACAAAATGGCCAGGTGCAGTGGCTTATGCCTGTAAGCCCAGCACTTTGGGAGGCCAAGGTGGGTGGATCACCTGAGGTCAGGAGTCCTAGACCAGCCTGGAGAACAGCCTGTCTCTAGTAAAAATACAAAAATTAGCTGGGCGTGGTGGCATGTGCCTGTAGTCCCAGATACTTGGGAGGCTGAGGCAGGAGAACTGCTTGAAACCGGGAGGTGGAGGTTGCAGTGAGCTGAGATGGTGCCACTGCACTCCAACCTGGGTGACAGAGACTCCTCCTCCTCCTCCGCCAAAAAAAAAAAAGCAACAAACCTGGCCATGGCCATGTGCAGTGGCTAATGCCTATAATCTCAGCACTTTGGGAGGCTGAGGTGGGAGGTTTGCTTGAGGCCAGATTTCCATACCACCCTGGGCAGCAAAGTCAGACCCTGCCTCATAAAAACCAAATAATAAAAAGTAACAAATCAAACCTCAAGCCAGAACATCATATTGTGTGTGAGTTGAAAGTGTTCTTTTTTCTTCCAGAATCTGTATTAGCAAAGTTGCAGAAGGACAAAAAAATCTTAGATGACAAAAGTAGTTTAAGCACTTTGCTTTCTTTTTGTAGAGCTTCTAGTCACTATTGGCATTCGAGAGAAATTAATGGTTGTTCTGGCTTTTAAAGCTTTTTTAAAGTACTTAAAAATTGACTGAAGGCTAGAGGAAGGGGCTAAGCTGTACTTTTCTGTACCAGCAGAAACCATAGGAAATTCCTTTTTGAAAACAGTAGCTGCAGGTTTATCCAAAGGCTTAGGACTTGTCACCCATTCACGGCAGTGGTGCTTTATCCATGCTAATAATTGTACATCACTTCCCAGCTGGTGTCCTACATGATGTTCAGAGTCGATAAGTGCAACAGCATATACTTTGCTCATCACCTCCCACCTTCTATGAACAAGCAAGTCCATAAAAACCAAGCCTCCATAACCATGTACAATGAAGGCAATATCCTTGCCTTCAGTCTTTGAAATGAAGTAATCCCATATATAAGCCGTGTGTTCTTCGGGAGTGTTGCTGCATCTTTTTGGAATGCATTTGGGAGGATGCTGGAGAGAGAAAAAGCTCCCACCTTGAACCATTTTTAGAGAAGATGACTCAATATTTTGTGTTAAAAGGCCTTTCCACTCTTTTTCCACCTTTGGTTCCACAAAATTATCATTGGGGTTTAGCACAATTACATCATAGTGTGCCTGCAATGCCATTTGAATACATGGTATCTGACTTCCATGTTGGAGACCATGATGTATTATTGCCTGTTGACTCCACTGACCAGCTCGAAAGACCCCATGGTCTTGAAGAAGGATAAGAAGAGCAGAATGGTGATTTGTTAATGCTTTCTCGCTCATGAAAAAGAAGCTTCTTGGTTCTTCTTTATCAGCCTCAGATGGGATATATACTTTTTCTAATTTGCACACTTTCTCCAAAAGCTCATAAATGTATTGTTCAAGCAAATGGCCAAGGGCCTGGTAGCGCTTGCTATTTTTCTCAAGGACATTTTCATAATAGTTAAAGACAAAAGGCCTTTGTGTCTCAGTGTGTCTGAATTCATCTTTTTCATTGAAGTCATATTTAAGTTCTCCTAGTAAGTCAGATTGTTCAATAAATTTTTGGAAGCTCAGCTCCTGTGTCATTGGTAACCACTGAAAGTTAAAAGAGTAATAGTATATAAGTGCTAGCAAAAGTAAAATGAAAATTTCAGCTTGCCAAATTCTTCCTATGGCACATGATGCTAAATTAACCATGTCAGAAAGACATTAACCTTCTAACCTATGGTAAAGACGTCAATTCAAAATAATTGTGAATGATTCAAAGCAGTGAAAGACTGAATATATGAAGAGACAATGGAGAGACCATATGTAAATATGGATTTTTTGACATAACCTGCAGCAACCTGCCCAGGAAGCCAACCCCTCATTTACAATAAACAACTCAGGAAGTCAGTCTGGTATGTCAGACTGGCAGGAAACCAGATTTCTATCACTAGTGAAAATTCAGGAAACTAACCAGTAACTTCTATAACAATTGGTGCCAAATGGCAAGAACTTCATTAATAACTGACAGCTTTCGTAATTTTGTCCCTATTTCCAACTTGAGACCAACCAGAGAGAGCCAAATATGTACCCCTAATCAATCACGCAAGATGTCCCCATTTCTAGTTAGCTCACCTACAGCCTCCCCATGACAACTTGCAATCAGGGCAAATGTGAAGTCTTCTCTTTTTTCCCCCACTATACAGCTCTCCTACTCTTCTGCCTGCCTTGAGTCTCTGCCAAAACGCAAGTCATAGTGGTGGACTCCCTTGCTACAGCAGGCTCAGAATAAATAGGCTTTTCTCATTTGGTTGGTCTTCATTTATTTCTGCAGAAGATATTTAATAACTTTTGCTGTTAAATGAACGGCAGAAGATAGAAGCAGGAGTGAAATGTGAATCAGGCAATGGAGATTATGATCAATTCAGCGAATACTAGAAGATACAGTTATTCTGATGTCTGAGAAGGAAAAAAATAGGCTAGATGAGAAGTTAACTTAGTTGCTGTAGGTAGAGCTTAAAGCGGGGGAAAAAAGGCTTTGAAAGGTTAAGTGGCTTTCTCTAAAGCCAAACAACTATCAAAGAAATGATTGTGTATGAGGCTGACTCTCAAATGCACTTTCTTAACAGATATATTAACACTCTCCCTTCTTAATTTCTTAACACTGACACTGGCAAGCTACATCCTACTTCCAATAAGTTGCCCTCAAAATGATTTTCAGTGCAACTTGAGTTGCTATTAGGCCTAAGGCAAAATTCAAATGGTGGTTGCTTGGATGTCTTAAATCTCTTTTAATTTTTTTTTTTTTTTAGATGGAGTCTCACTCTGTTGCCCAAGCTGGAGTGCAGTGGTGTGATCTTGGCTCACTGCAACCTCCACCTCCCAGGTTCAAGCAATTCTCCTGTCTCAGCCTCCCAAGTAGCTAGGATTACAGGCATATGCCATCACACCTAGCTAATTTTTTTGTATTTTAGTAGGTTTCACCGTGTTGCCAGACTGGTCTTGAACTCCTGAGCTCAGGAAATCCACCTGCCTCGGCCTCCCAAAGTGTTAGGATTACAGGTATGAGCCACCACACCTAAATTTTTAATATTTTTCCCCACTTCAATAAGCTGGTCTAAGATTTCTTAACTCCCTTCTCACTTTCTAAATCTTATTCTCTGACCCCTCTAACCCAACAGGTACTTTATAAAGGTTTTTGGTTGTCCAAAGCACTATCCACGCTGCTCTCCATTCCTTCCTTTTCTATGAAAAATGCTTCTAGTCTTTGCTGATCTCAGGTGTTATTTTGGAGAGACAGGGTCTGACTCTGTCACCCAGGATGGAGTGTGGTGGTGTGATCACAGCTCACTGCAGCCTCGACCTTCTTATCTCAGGGGAAAAAAAATATTAAAAGAGATTTAAGACATCCAAGCAAGCACCCCCTCAGCCTCCCAGGTAGCTAGGACTACAGGCACATGCCACTGTGCCTGGCTAATTAAAACAAATTTTTTTTAGAGATGGGATCTCACTATGTTGCCTAGGCTGGTTTGAAACTCCTGGGCTCAAGTGATCCTCCTGCCTTGGCTTTCCAAAGCGCTGGGATTACAGGTGTGAGTCACCATGCCCAGCCTCTCTCTCAGATGTTATTACGTAATTAATTTACTTTTTCTAAAGTGTAAATAATTGACAGACTTAACTATCCTTTAAAAAAAAAAAGCCTTGAAAATGGATGCAATGCACGGCAAAAATCCATGCTTCAAAAATCCAAGAATTTTTTTTTTTTTGAGACAGAGTCTTGCTCTGTTCCCCAGGCTGGGGTGCAATGGCATGACCTTGGCTCACTGCAACCTCCGCCTCCCAGGTTCAAGCTATTCTCCCGCCTCAGCCTCCCAAGTAGCTGGGATTACAGACATGTGCCACCACGCGTGGCTAATTTTTTGTATTTTTAGTGGAGACAGGGTTTCACCATGTTGGCCAGCCTAGTCTCGAACTCCTGACCTCAGGCGATCCACCTGCCTCGGCCTCCCAAAGTGCTGGGATTACAGGCGTGAGCTACCGCGCCCAGCAAATCCAAAAATGTTTTACATTGAGGCCGTGGTGAAACAATCTAATGGGATGTCACAACCTTGTTCAAAATTTTCAGTGGTGATGTTTGTTGACTTCTTGTTTCCAGACTGGCATGTAAAAATCTTGGAAGTTGCTACTCAGTCCTAACAACAAGTAAAAAGCTAGACAAACCAAAAATCAACAGCTCTTCTTCATAAGATCCATAAAATAAGTAAGGTTACTGGGCATACTACCGCCTCCAAAATTGGAGGGACTGAAAGCAAGTGAATGTAGAGAATCACAGCTTACCAGAGCAGAAACTAGCCGCTGAAGCCTCCAATGGAACAAGTACCAGGATAGGTAAACCTGAAGGATCAGTGTGGACAAGTCAGAGGGACCTAGCCATTCCCTCTTCCCCGCTCCCCAATTTTTTTTAAGCTCCTGGATCTCTCACAGGTCCTCAGGGTGATTATCCATGCCTCTGGTAGTGGGTGGGGAAAAGGAGCCATTTTGAAATACACCAGAGCATTTTGTTCTTCTTAACAAGGTCTGCCCTCAGGGGAAGCTATTTAATGAGAAGCTAACCTGCTGGGGTTTTATCAGAGCCTAACTGACTTGGGGGAAGGGAAATACCCAACTCTAGCCCACTCTAGCTACCCTGCCCAACCCAAGAGGGTTGTAGTGAACTGAGACCTGTGAAGTTCACAGTCTAGATGCATAGGCTTACTAAAATTCTCAATGGTCTCCCTTCTCACTCAGAATGAAAACTAAGTTCTTACCATGGCCGACAAGGTCTCACATGGCCCTTAGCTCTCCAATGTCATTTCCTACCACTCTCTCACTGGCTTACTCATCCAGTTACATGATCCGGGTCTTAGCTCTTTCTCAGGTGTCATTTCCTACCACTCTCTTGTTTACTTCACCATAGTCGCACCTGGTCTACTTTGCTGTCAATTTGTGAAGGAAGCTCCTGTTTTAAAGGTATTCACTCTTGCTATGCCCACAGCCTGGAATATTCCTCCCCATTATAGATATCTATAGGGCTTTTATTTTAAAGTTTCTGCCCACTTTTTATCTCATCAGAGTGATTTTCTTTGAGCAGTCTATCTGAAAGAGCAACTCTCTCCCTTCCTTTTTTTTTCGGCACTTATTACCAACTGACGTATGTTTGCTTACTGTCTACTTCTCTCCATTAGAATGTAAGTTCTATGACAGCAGGAACAGGGACTTTGTTTTGTTCACTACTGTATCTCTAGTTCTTGGAATAGTGTCTGGTGCACAGTAGACACTTAAATATTGTTAGAATTTTACAATTTTTTGCCAAGCACATAAAGAAGTAAAGCACACTTTAAAAGTCCTCTAGCAATATATTAATACATAAGAGAAAGATGCAAAGCTTTTGAAAAATTAGAGACTTCTTTTATAATTCTAAACTTAATAAATGTCAAAGGTTTATTAATTATTCTTAAAGAATATTCCATCCATCAATTTATATATGCTTTGTCTTTTGCAAATCAAGATAAACCATCTCTCAAGCAAATTCAACATGGTTCATCAAAATAAAAAGGGAGAGAATCAAACAATTTTTTTTTTTTTTGAGACGGAGTCTCGCTCTGTCACCCAGCCTGGAGTGCAGTGGCGCGATCTCCGCTCACTGCAAGCTCCGCCTCCCGGGTTCACGCCATTCTCCTGCCTCAGCCTCCCGAGTAGCTGGGATTACAGGCGCCCGCCACCACGCCCGGCTAATTTTTTTGTATTTTTAGTAGAGACGGGGTTTCACCATGTTAGCCAGGATGGTCTTGATCTCCTGACCTCGTGATCCGCCCGCCTCGGCCTCCCAAAGTGCTGGGATTACAGGCGTGAGCCACCGCGCCCGGCCTAGAATCAAACAATTTTTATGCTTAATTTTCCAAAGACTGGATTAGAATAAGATAGTGTTGGGGAGGAAAAATAATTATTTCCTTAACCCTCATGAGTTCTTAGTTGGAATGAACCCTTGTAACAACAGAAAAACAAAGAAGTTTATTAATGCATGCAGCGCATATCACCTTAGAGAAACCTAAATGCGGAGTAACTCAAAACAGTGGCTTACAACTCTGGCTTATGTAAGTATCTTCAACGAAGAACAATAAATTTCTGGAGAGAAGAAAGAACAAAGGAAAGAGTTTTAGGCTTCCAAGGGTGAGAAACTGTGGGAATGTAAATCTACAGAAGGAAACTAATACAGTAAGGTTTGTTTGCAGATTCGTCTGGGGCTTTCTGGGCTGGTAAGAGCCTAGACAGAATTTATGTCCTGCCTTTTAGGCAGAAAAAGGAGAGAGCGAGCTTTCCCTCCTTAATTGCCTTCAGCTCAAAAATAATTTTTATATAAAAGAGGTATATTTTGGCCTGGTGCAGTGGCTCACGCCTGTAATCCCAGCACTTTGGGAGTCTGAGGCAGGTGGATCACGAGGTCAGGGGTTCGAGACCAGCCTGGCCAACATGGTGAACCCTTGTCTCTACTAAAAATACAAAAATTAGCCAGGCATGGTGGCAGGTGCCTGTAATCTCAGCTACTCGGGAGGCTGAGGCAGGAGAATCACCTGAATCTGGGAGGCGGAGGTTGCAGTGAGCTGAGATCGTGCTATTGCACTCCAGCCTGGGCAATAAGAGCAAAACTCAGTCTCAGGGAAAAAAAAAAAAAAAAAAAGGCATATTTTGAGGTGACATTCTGGTTTCCTTCAATAGTTTACCTTCAAGAATAAGACTGTTAGAGCTAGAAGGGACCTTACTGATATTCTTAGCTAACATGTTTATTTTATAAATGGAGAAGTTGAGGCTTTCAAAGGTAAAGTGGCATGCCCAAAGTAACTGAGGCAGCTCAGGAGCCTGAGAGAAGATTTTTTTTCCCCTTTTTTGACTTTTATTTTAGGGTCGGGGGAACGTGCAAATGTGTTACAAGGGTAAATTTTGTGTCACTGGGGTTTGGTATACAAATGATTTCATTACCCAGGTAGCGAGCATAGTATCTGATAGGTAGTTTTACAACGCTCACCCTCCTCCCACCCCAAGATTAGTTTTTACCAAATATTTAAAAATGCATAGTATTTGACTTTTTATTTCATTCATTTACCAAAAATTTAGTGAGGCCATTTGGTAGGCACTTTGTTTCCTGTGTCAAGTACTCCAGTCGTTTTACACAGAATAAAATTTTAAAAAAGGAGAACAGCATATACGCATTAAAGAAAATGTGAAATTAGGCTTTTCCAGTATCCTGGATTAGGTGGTGACACAGCTGTAATGATTTGTTCTAGGTGTGGTTATTTCTTAAAAAACAATTGTGAAAATATACATAACAAAATTTACCATTCTAACCATTTTTAAGTGTGCAGTTCAGAGGCATTACGTACATTCACATTGTTGTGTAACCATTACTGACATCCATCCACAGAATGCTTTTCATCTTACAAAACTGTAACTCTATACCCACTAAACAAAAACTCCCCATTCTCCCCATCCTAGGCACTAGCAACCACCATTCTACTTTCGATCTCTCTGAATTTGACTTCTCTAGGTTAGGTGTGATTATCTTTAAAGAAGAGGGTGGGTGGGACACCAGAATCATAGATGCAAATAACTTTAATTAGCGTATTTGGATTTTTAAGGAACCCCTTTCCTTTCTAGGATCAAAAGTGGTTACATTTAACAATATTTACATTTTTCACAGGTGATTAGTAAGCTTTTATAAGAAGTAATTTTATAATCAGAGAAGTTAGGAAATCCCCTGGTTACAGAGTAATAATCTAATACAGTAATTATAATCCTTTTTTATATTTAGGAACAAGGTCCTTTTGTATATACCATGCCATTAAGAAGCACAGAATGGAGAATACTTTTACTCAGAATATTTAAAAATATCTAATGATAGTTTTTTTTTTTACAATAAGTTTTCATTTATTTTCATATTTAGGAAAGCAAAACAAAACAAAAAACCTCTAGAAAATATGTTTGAAAGAAAGAATACTGTTTTGGTACAAAAGCAGCACTATTTTTCTTTTCCCAACACAGAAAGCAATTATGCAGTTTTTTAGAAAAATAATAATGCCTGTATTACAATTCCATTTAGTAAATTGTAGAAAATAATAGTGGTTGTGAAATTATATCTGTAGAAATTTCAAAATAAGATGAAAGTACATAATGTCCCTCCCCACTGTTCACCTCTCCCTAGGAAACAAAAAAGTTGCATTTAATCCACCAGAGGCAAGGACACATAGAAAAAAGAATATTAGAGGTAGGAAAAAGAAAAAAGGAGATGTCACTAAGTGTTGGTTTTACCAAATTGGAGTATGCAACAGAATCGTCTGGGAAGTTTATTTTTTATTTTTTTTGGAGACAGGGTATCTGTGTGTCGCCCAGGCCGCAGTACCGTGTAGCGATCATAGCTCACTGCAGCCTCAAAGTCCTGGACTCAAGTAATCCTTAAATCTCATCTTCCCCAGTAGCCGGGACTATAGGTGTGCTCCACCGTGCCCGGGTCATTTTTTTTTTTTTTTTCCGAGACAGTCTGGCTCTGTCGCCCAGGCTGGAATGCAGTGGCCTGATCAAGGCTCACTGCAACTTTTAACTCCATGGGCTTAAGTGATCTGCCTGCCTTAGCCTCTTGAGAACCTGGGACTACAGGCATGCACCACCACGTGTGGCTAGTTTTTAATTTTCTTTGTAGAGAGGAGGTCTCACTATATTGCCCAGGCTGGTATCAAACTCCTGGGCTCAAGGGTGAGTCATAGCATCTGGCCTGTATATTTTTGTGGAGAGGGGGGTCTTGCTTTGTTGCCCAGGATGGTCTGGAATGTCTTGGCTCAAGCTATTCTGCCTCGGCCTCCCAAAGTGCTGGGATTACAGACGCGAGCCACTGTGTCCGGCCCAGCTTGACTTTAGAGTCAGTTAAGTTCTTTAGTTAAAAAAGTTAATTTCGGCCAGGCGCAGTGGCTCACGCCTGTAATCCCAGCACTCTGGGAGGCTGAGGCGGGCGGATCACGAGGTCAGGAGATCGAGAACATGGTGGCTAACATGGTGAAACCCCATCTCTACTAAAAAATACAAAAAATTAGCCGGGCGTGGTGGCGGGCGCCTGTAGTCTCAGCTACTCGGGAGGCTGAGGCAGGAGAATGGCGTGAACCCAGGAGGTGAAGCCTGCAGCGAGCCGAGATTGTGCCACTGCACTCCAGCCTGGGCGACAGAGCGAGACTCTGTCTCAAAAAAAAAAAAAAAAGTTAATTTGTGAGGAAACTGAAAATTCAATTATTTTTCAGAAAGCAATGTTTTTGTTAAACAGAAATTAACCAAATAAAACGAAATCCTTACAGTAAACTTCAATCCCAGCAAGACTTAAAGTATTTCTGCTTTGCAGTCATTCCTGCCATGTAGAACACTTCCCCAGGCCCAACACCCCACAACACCTGGGGCCTTACCTCTACCTGCGGACTGACCACATTATAATTAAGAAGGCTTGACTCACGATGAAGGGGACTGCTCTAGTGGACGAGTTGGGCCGATCCCTTTATTGACTCCGTTAGGATGGCAGATGGGGGTTGGAGGGATAGGCGTTAGGGGTATAAAGGGGCCAGCTTGGGAATCAAACCCTACTTCCAGAGTCCCTTCGGGCTTGGAACATGCCAGAAACATTTTCCCTGCTTAGAGCACTGTGCTGAATTTTGTTAAACTTGTGATTAAATCGTCATGAAAGCTTACACGTGCATTTAAAAATTATTCAGATATGCGCCATTAGGGATAATCAGGCCAATAGTACCAGACGTTGAGTTCATTGAGGACTGGGTTAGTCCCTTAAGTATCGTGGTAAATGTTAATTGAACAAATTCCAGTTTATAGCCACCCACTTTCTGTCATATCAGCATTTCAGTTATTGAAAAATTAAGTTCTAGCTTTTCTTTTAAGGAACTTTAAAAATCACAAGTTCGAATTTTAAAAAGGAATCCTAAGACATTTTTCCTCGTCTGCTGACATATTTCCACAGCAAATGCTAAACTAATAGCTAGGCTATTATTAGGTGATTTTGCCATCTTAAAATCTTTTGGTTTCTGAGTTCGAGGAAAGGCATTGGGGGCAAATATGTAAGAGAGGCTGTGAGGGATGTAATACTGCAAACGCTGACGTTTTGTTTTCATAGTTGTTTGGCCACCTCGCGAGATCCAGTGAACCGGAGGAGTTCCTGTTTTTCCCTTTTAATTTTTGTCAATCTAATCTTCAAAGTCAACAAAGCTAAAATCGAGCACCCAGGTGGTTCACCTCCCCAGAAGGGCTCAGATCATGAAATAAACGCCACCAAAAAAACGCTGGAAGAGGCAGCCCACAGTGAAAAGTCCCAGGAAGTGATTTCCGGTCGAAGGTGGGAGGGGCGGCTGATTTCCGGTCGAAGGGCAGGCGACTGCTCTTGCGCAAGCGCGCTTCGCACTTTGCTGGCTTTTTTTTTTTTTCTTTCCCCTCCCCCTCCCTCTCCCAAGCCGGAGGGGTCCTGAGGTGACAGCGCCTGCAACTGAAATTTCAGCAGCGGGAGAAGATGGACAAGAGAAAGCTCGGGCGACGGCCATCTTCATCCGGTGAGAAAGGGTCGGAGAAGGGCTGAACATATTGTCTCCTACCCGGAGGAAACGGGAGGCGCAGGCGGCAGCTGGGGTTGCGGCCCGAAGCCGCGGGGGCGAGGGCGGGTGCGGGGAGAGGAGGGGGCGCGCACAATGGAAGGCTCCCGGGTCGCCCCCGCCCCTGGAGTCGAAGACCCGGTCCGAGCTGTCATCGAAGCCTCGGGCGCTCTTCACCTCAAAACCCCTTTTATTTTTTCCCTCCTCCCGTGAACACCCTCCTTGCGTCTCATCGGCCCATGGATCTTCCCGGTTGGCTTGTCACTCTCTGCCACGCCTTCCTCGTAATTCCACCAATGTTCCAATTTCATTTCGGCTTCTCAGCGCCTGACCCCACTTTCCTCTCTTCCTTTGATTCTCGACTTTGCGTCCCTTCCCCTCTCCCTCCTCTTTCCCTCAGCAGGTAGCTGCTGCTGGGGAGGAAAGGTGGGGCTTGCGAACGGAGACTCCTTTCTTTGATACAATGCCTCTCCGGGTCTCGTTCTGCTGAACAGGTCCGCCTAATAGCCTTTTTGTTTTCCAGCCTCCCCTGCGTCTTCCAAAAGTGATTGGAAAGTCAAACAAAGGATTTGAAGCCGTGCTTTCGTTGTGTTTTTATTTTCAGCATATTTTTTGTTTTGGACGTTACTTTGTTTTAAATGACTATCTTCAGTTTTGTGTACAACGTCTTGGAAACAAGAAAGTGGAGTTATAAAAACGTGAGGTAGAGCTCCTCCCAGTTGAGAAGTTTTTATCAAACATTTCATCCATTAAGGGGTCCTCAAGTCCTTGTGTTAAGTCCTATGGATGGTAGGAGGAGAGGACGAGGACTCATATGCTTACAGTCCAGTACACAAACGAACGCCCAATGAATCAATTATTTCATTTCATTTTTCTGTTTCTGATGGTACCGTTGATTTCTGCAGAGACAGTTAACAATTACAGATTTATTGGCCGGGCGCGGTGGCTCACGCCTGTAATCCCAACACCTTGGGAGGCCGAGGCGGTCGGATCACAAAGTCAGGAGATCGAGACCATCCTGCCTAACATTGTGAAACCCCGTCTCTACTAAAAAATGCAAAAAATTAGCCGGGCGTGGTGGTGGGCACCTGTAGTCCCAGCTACTCAGGAGACTGAGGCAGGAGAATGGCGTGAACCCGGGAGGCGGAGCTTGCAGTGAGCCGAGATCGCGCCACTGCACTCCAGCCTGGGCAACAGAGCGAGACTCTGTATCAAAAAACAACAACAACAAAAAACAATTCCAAATTTATTTAGGAGTGCCCTGTGGCAGTGCATCTCAAACTGCTTTCAGCCTTAATTGCAAAGGAGAGTGATTATGGATCTCTGGGGACACTGCTTGAAGCAGTTGAAAACCTGAAATCCCTTTTCATGTGCAACCAATGTTATCGATGTTCTTGGTGTATATTCTGGAGATAATAGTTATTTCCTTTGAAAGCACATGTATAAATGATATATATGTATATTTATACATACATGTAGGTATATGCCTCCAACTGATGAGTGTTAATAGTCTCCACCCCCCACCAAACCTCTAAGTAAAATGGACACATTAGGAAAACGCACAATGCTTAGCTGGTGTCATTTGCGTGCTTCCTAACACAGAACTTTAGGTGTGATCGTATGTTCCTTTGAGATGCACAACCTTTTTTAAATAAATGCATTTCATCTAGGTTTAATACATTTTTGAGGAGGGAAGGTAAGATATTTGCCTTGTACTTCAACAAGTCACATTCCTTTTTACCTGATTACACTTAGATTTATTTATTTGTCACAGTAACTTGATGTAAGTAGTTGTGGGAAGTGGATTTTGATAATAAAGCTGTTAATCCTTAAAAGACATTGATATTTACGTTAGTTATATCTCTAGAGAGCGTTTTCTTTTTCTCGTGATCTCTCTTTTGGAGCTGTCCTTTCTGAAAAGTAAGGTATAATAAAATCCATACCCAAATCTAATGTTACCTAGCTGTTCTCCAGTATGCCTCTAGTTTTAAGATGTGCACTAATTAATTTTTAAGTATGCTTCTGCTTTTCTTAATAGTGTATATTTAATTTCCTGAATAAATTCTCAGAAATAAAACATCGGCTGGTTGAAAGATTCCGTGTAATGTTTGTAGGCATGCAGTTGCCATTTCATTGTAAGTTGTTGCTAACTGGAACCCAAATGAAGTGACCTTTTTTTTTTTTTTGAGATGGAGTCTCGCTCTGTTGCCCAGGCTGGAGCGCAGTGGCACAATCTACCACCTCTGCCTCCCAGGTTCAAGCGATTCTTCTGCCTCAGCCTCCCTAGCAGCTGAGATTACAGGTGCCTGTCACCATGCCCGGTTAATTTTTGTACTTTTAGTAAAGATGGGGTTTCACAATGTTGGCCAGGCTGGTCTCAAACTCCTGAGCTCAGGTGATCCACCTGCCTCGGCCTCCCAAAGTGCTGGAATTACAGGCGTGAGCCACCGTGCCCGGCCATGAAGTGACATTTATAGTCATCAAAGTTTCCTAAGTACGCAGAAGAGTTTGATTAATAAAACAGGAAGAAGAGGTAGAAGGAAGGTGGGTAGCAGTAGAAAGATAAAATAAAACACAAAATTTGAAGTTTTATCTGTGAGACTACATTAGGCTGCCCTAAACTTTCTGCTAAACAAGGAAGAACTGTAAAATGTTCACAGTGTACCGCTCAAAACTTTTTCAGTTGCAAGTAGCGGAAACCCAATTCCAGATGGTTTAAGCTAAACACATGTATTTGTAACTCATATAACTGATAACTGTAACATTTAAAGCAGTATATTAGATGGTGATACACATTAAAAAACGGCTGGCATCAGAGACAGGTTCACTGAAGTTGAATGATAAAGTGTGGGAGCAAGGGAGAATGACCATTAAAAGTGTTAAACAACAAAAATACAGCACAGATAAATTAGAATCATAGACTGCAAGTTTCAAGTGAATTTTTGAATCAAAATAGGAAACGTCAAGTAAATTTGAACCAGTTTTCAACTGATTGCTTCAGGCAACATTCTTGGAGGCCTGTGTCACTCTCATTTGTAGTTAAGGATAACGTAAGTTCTTTAAGTACTTAGGCACTAGACATTGTGCTAAGAACTTTACAAACTTCGATATTTTCAAAAGCCTTATAAGGTAATTGTTTTTCATTTACAGATGAGAAAACCGGGATTTAGGGGCAGGATAAAGATTAGTAATAGCTAGTAAGGAACAGAATTCAAAATGTGGTCTCTAATTACAAAATCTATAGTTTTAACTTCATTTACTGCTACTAGTGTCCCTGATGGTATAACTTTCTTAAATCTTTCAGTAGGTCCAGGTGATGTTTGCTTTGCATTGGAAGTGTAATGAATGATAATTGAAGCTCAAGATGAGAACTTAACAGTTATGATAAAGCTGCATTATTTGCAGCAATCTTAGTTGAAGTCATTGGAATGAATGGAATTGCCCACAAAAAAATAGTATAGAGTGAGGAAGGTCTTAAATCACATACAACTAATTTCAAAGTGGGGAGGAAGAGATATTACTAAGCGGTTAGGCTGATTAGGATTGTGACAGGTTCGGGAAGAAAGGGAGGAGAGTAAAAAAAATGTTAGCCTTTCAGAGAGTTAAAGTAGCATGAGGGTACTGGATTTGGCAATTAGGAAGCTACTTTTACTGATGGTAAGAGTGGTTAGTAGACTAGTAGACAAAAGCCAGATTTCAACAGGCTAGAGGAATGAGTGGCAGTGAGGAAATGGGGCAGCAAAAGTAAGCTGAGAAAATGAGATGGGAAGGAAAGATTTCTAGAACAAGCTTGAGTAGGAAATTAGGTAGAAAGGCTTGTTTTTTAAAGAATATGAGAGACTTAAATCAGGTTGGTAGGGAGTGGGAAAGGGGTGGAGAGGGAAAGATTGAATATATATCAGGTAGGGGATAATGGAGTGAGGTCCCAGAAGAAATGGGAGAGAGGGATGACATCAAAGAACAGTTTGGTGAGATATAGGGAAAGGAGAAAAGATGGATAAAGATATAGACAAATCTTGAGAAGGTAAAGATATTGCAGTTTTGGCTTCTAAAATGAAATAAGGTAATTTTTTGAGAAAGGGGCTTTTAAATGGTACTGGGAATGCAAGATAGGTCAATTAGGGATGAATATGTATTAAGTACGCTTGCAGTCTTAGTTATAGCTTAGTTATAGCTAACTGCAGTCTTAGTTATAGCAAATGTGAGTTTTATAGTAGTTGGAGCTGTTAATACTTTGTGACTTAGTAGTGCCAAGCAGTACAAGAGCAAGAGTTTGGAAGAAAAATGAGTTTAATTTTACTTAAAGGGTGTGGCAAGATATAAGGGCAAAGAGTGGATTTAGTGGCAGTGAGGAAGACAGTATATAGAATGAAAGGTTTGCATTTGAGAACTTGAGAGTTTTCCTTAAAGCCGTAAGGAACAGTTTTCCTTAAAGCCATTCTTTTATTTTTTTGGAGACGGAGTCTCGCTCTGCCCCCCAGGCTGGAGTGCAGTGGCACGATCTCGGCTCACTGCAAGCTCCGCCTCCCGGGTTCATGCCATTCTCCTGCTTCAGCCTCCCGAGTAGCTGGGACTACAGGAGCCCGCCACCACGCCTGGCTAATTTTTTTTTGTATTTTTAGTAGAGATGGGGTTTCACCATGTTAGCCAGGATGGTCTTGATCTCCTGACCTCGTGATCCGCCTGCCTCGGCCTCCCAAAGTGCTGGGATTACAGACGTGAGCCACTGCGCCTGGCCTCCTTAAAGCCATTCTTGAATGCGTATTGCTGAAATGGAGATATGTAGAAGTTTGTACCATTAAATGAAGATGAGTCCATTGTTTTGAGTGAGTTGATTAATGGATGTTTTAGTGCTTCAGAATGATGGTGAATTTTGATGATACGTAAACTATGAACCAAGAATCAGAGTATTCTAGACATGTTGGAGAGGATCTTGGGTCAGTAGATGGCAGTCATAAATATGGGCAAGGGAATATATCCAATTTTTTTTTTTTTTTTTTTTTTGAGATGGAGTCTCGCTCTGTCGCCAGGCTGGAGTGCAGTGACATGATCTCAGCTCACTGCGACCTCTGCCTCCTGGGTTCAAGCGATTCTCCTGCATCAGCCTCCTGAGTAGCTAGGACTACAGGTGAGTGCCACCATGCCCAGCTAATTTTTGTATTTTTAGTAGAGACGGGGTTTCACCATGTTGGCTAGGATGGTCTCTATCTCTTGATATCATGGTCCACCTGCCTTGGCCTCCCAAAGTGCTGCGATTACAGGTGTGAGCCACTGTGCCCAGCCAGGAATGTATCCAATTTATGTTAATTTTAAAGGAGGAATTATTGTAATAAAGTTAGAATATTAATGGGAGATGGTGGCGGTGGGGAAGGAGATTTTTTTTTTGTCTTCCCCCCAAAGGAAACAATGGAGATTGTTCATCTCTACTTCTGTTTTATAAGTGGGAGAGTTTTAACAAAGTAATATATCTAATAAAAAGCTAGGATTTAGTTAACCTAAGGTGGAGGAGAAGTTCAAGGAAAATATTCAAAATTTAAGGAAACTGTATTGACTTTGGAAAAGAATTTGGTAAACTAGGGAAGAGATGAAGAAGATGTAGATGAGGGGGTAGAATTCAATTATATGAGGTGTGATAATAAGAAGGTGATAGGCTATAGGGATTGACGTCTTGGTGGTGATTCCTAGGCTTGATGATGGAAGGCAGAGGATTGAAAAGTAAATTAAGGGGGTATGGTAACACAGAGAATGGGTTATGAATAAGATTGAGTAGCTCCAAAGATCCAGACTAGAATTCTGTTATAATGCCTTCCTGATGAATAACTTTCATTTGGGTTTTCAGTAATTTATGAATCCGGCTGATGTGGTCTGCTTCATCCTAGTTCGTGTGTGCTTATATTGGTAAATCACCCTTGGGTTGTGCCTGGCTTCACCCATTTCTGCCTGTCTAAACCTTATTCTTCAAAGCCCAGCTCTTTTTTTTTTTTTTTTTGAGGTGGGATCTTGCTCTGTTGCCTAGGCTGGAGTGCAGTGGCACGATCATAGCTCACTGCAGCCTTGAACTCCTGGGCTCAGGCTATCCTCCTACTTCAGGCTCCGGAGTAGCTAGGACTACAGGCCCGCACTATCATGCCTGGCTATTTTTTTAAAAAACTTAGTTTTTCTAAAGGTGGGGTCTCACTGTGTTACCTGGGCTGTTCTTGAACTCTTCGCCTCAAGCGATCCTCCCACCTCGGCTTCCCAAAGTGCTGGGATTATAGGCATGAGCCACCATGCCCGGCCCAAGCCCAGTTCAGTTGTGCCTTTCCAAGAACCATTTCCTTGATTAATTCAAACTTAAATTTATGCCTGTTTCTGCACTTCTGTTGGTCTTTATGCCTCTTATATGATAATTATCAGATTCCATCATATATTCTAGCTTGCTGAGTTGTCTAATGTCTACTTCTATACTATTAACACTGTGACAGGGACTGTCATTAATTTTATTTCCCCATAGCATCCAGTATGCCTAGAGTGTACTGGTTTAGAGTACCATCTCTGGAATATGACCGGTGACGGATCACTATGGTAACGTTGGGCAAGTTATTTGGATTCCTCAAATCTTAATTTCTTAATCTATAAGATGGAGATTATACGTTATTGATTTCATGATATAAGGATTAAGGAAAATAATTTGTGTAAAGCACTTAGCATAATTCCAGGCAATGATAATTACTATTATGTCAAATAAATAGGCTGGGTGCTGTGGCCCATGCCTGTAATCCCAGCACTTTGGGAGGCCAAGGTGGGCAGATCACTTGAGCTCAGGAGTTCGAGACCAGCCTGGCCAATATGGTGAAACTCTCTCTCTACTAAACATATAAAAAATTAGCCAGGCATGGTGCTTGCTGCCTGTAGTCCCAGGTACTGGGGAGGCTGAAGCAGGAGAATTGCTTGAACCTGGGAGGTGGAGGTTGCAGTGAGCCGAGATCGTGCCACTGCACTCCAGCCTGGGTGACAGAGCAAGACTCCGTCTCAAAAAAAAAAAAAAAAAAATTATGGAATAAATAAGTGAATGAGTGGGAAAAGTTATGCTTTTAGTTTTTTGACTCATAGATTTAGAATGAGAGTAATTGGAGAGATTTTCCTATATGCTAATGCTAATATACTGCAGTCTTTTAAAGGGAGATACTTGACTATAAAATGTTATAGTTACCATTTCTTTTGCACTAACTGTGTTAGTCATAATGCTAAATGCCTTAATATGGACTATCATGCTTTAATCTTAACGATTAAAAAGGCAGATATTCTCCCCCATTTTACAGATGAGAAACTGAGACTCAGAGAAGTCACAACTAGTAAGCCGAGATACAAATTTAGGTTGTCTAGCTTTAAAATATGTACTCTTGAGCATGGTAACTATACCATACAGTCTCAAGTCGAGGCACATCATATGCTTATTTAAACACTCCAGAGCTAACCTGGTATAAGATGGAGCAAGTCAGCTATAAAAAAATTGTAAATTTTTTTATTAGACAAAGTTGGCCAAGAAGAAAAAAACATAAATATTTGGGAATTCACAGTAGCATTAATGAAAGGAAATAGGGGAACATACTACAAAACAGGATGGAAGCACTTTTAACCCAGTGAGATATTTTTGGGATATAAATTTGTAAATTAAAATTTAAGGAACTGATATTCCTTTTAAAATGACATGTACTTTTTTATTTGTATAAATTTAAGGGGTACAAGTGCAGCTTTGTTATATGGGTATATTGTGTGGTGGTGAAATCTGGGCTTTTAGTGTAATCATCACCTAAATAGTGTACATTGTACCCATTAAGTAATTTCTCATCCCTCACTGCACTGCTCCTAGCCTTCCAAGTCTTCAATGACTGTTACCCCACACTCTATGTCCATGTGTATACACATTATTTAGCCCCTACTTATAGTGAGAATATGTGGTATTTGACTTTCTGAGTTCTTTTTTTTTCTTTTTTCTTTTTGAAATGGTTTCGCTCTGTCGTCCAGACTGGAGTGCAGTGGTGCAAAAACGGCCCACTGCAGCCTTGACCTCCTGGGCTCAAGCGATTCTCCACATGCCTCACTGCAGCCTTGACCTCCTGGGCTCAAGCGATTTTCCCACCTCAGCCTCCCAAGCAGCTGAGACCGCAGGTGGTGTCACTGTACCCAGCTAATTCAAATAAATATTTTTAGAGACAGGGTCTCACCATGTGGTGCAGGCTGGTCCCAAACTCCTGGGCTCAAGCAGTCATCCTGCCTTGGCCTCCCAAAGTGTTGGGATTATAGGTGTGAGCTTCTAATCTGAGTTGTTTCACTGAAGATGAAGGTCTCCAGTTCTGTGTTACTGTAAAAGACGTGAGTTCATTCCTTTTTCATTCCGGAATAGTATTCCATTGTGTATATGTAGATATGTGTTTTGTTAAATTTAAAATTGACTAGAAAATGAATTTCTACAGGATACTTTCTTATCACTTATTTAAAAAATTCTTTATTTTTGGTAGTCAACTTGAGTACTAGTTTATTTAAATTATTTGAAGTTATCAAAAGCTTAAGTGTAGAGTTGAAAATAATTTTTTTTTTTTTGAGATGGAATTTTGCCCTCGTTGCCTAGGATGGAGTGCAATAGTGTGATCTTGGCTCACTGCAACCTCTGCCTCCTGGGTTTGAGCGATTTTCCTGTCTCAGCCTCCTGAGTAGCAGGGATTATAGGCACCTGCCACTACACCCAGCTAGTTTTTTTTTTTTGTATTTTTAATAGAGACGTGTTTCCCCATGTTGACCAGGCTGGTCTCGAACTCCTGACCTCAAGTGATCCAACCACCTCGGCCTCCCATTAGTGCTGGGATTACAGGCATAAGCCACCGCGCCTGGCCCAAAAATAATTTTTTAGGTCAGGAAAACATTACATGGTTTCTCAGCAAATGCATATAGTGAAACTAATGCTGTGTATTATGAACTTAGAAGAAACCATTTCAGCAATATAGATTTCTGGGTAGTCTATATTTCATTAGTTATTATTTCTGATTTTAAGTACCATACAATACACATATCTTTAGTGTATAGTTCAGTGACTTTTTTTTTTTTTTTTTTTTTTTTAATTTGAGACAGTGTCTTGCTCTGTTGCCCAGGCTGGAGTGCAGTGGTGCCATCATGGCTCACTGCAGCCTCAACTGCCTGGTTCAAGTGATCTTCCCACCTCAGCCTACTGAGTAGCTGGGAGTGCAGGTGCACACCACCACACTCGGCTAATTTTTGTACTTTTTTATGCAGACGGGGTTTCACCCTTTTGCCCAGGCTGTTCTCAAACTCCTGAGCTCAAGCGATCTACCCACCTCAGCCTCCCAAACTGCTGGGATTACAGGCATGTGCCACCATGCCTGGCCCCCATCACTGTTTTAACTAGTGTTACCATAGGTTTATTTTAACTCTTCTTGAATTTCAGAGAAATAGAATCATATACTCTTCTGCATCTGGTTTCCTTTGAGCATGCCTGAGAGATGTATCCATATTGTGCGTAGCAGTAATTCATTATCTTTTATTGCTATATAGTTTTCCATTATATGAATGTGTTTATCCATACTTGATGGATATTTGGGTTGTTTCCAGTTTTTGGATATTAAGAACAAAAATACCTGAATATTCTTATTTCTGTTGGTTATTTATCTAAAAGTGTAAATTGTTGGACATTGCATAGGCAGGTGTCTAACTTCAGTAGATGCTGGTGAAGCAGATGTACTCATTTACACTCTTAGCAAGAGTATATGAGTTCCAGTCTCTCACCAATATTTGGTGTTGTCAATCTTTTTACTTTTACCCATTCTAAAGGCTGTTTAATGGTTTTCATTGCCATTTTAATTTTGCATTTCCCTAGTGATTATGAAATTGAGCACCTGTTTATATGTTTATTGGCCATTTGGATATTCTTTTTTTGTGAAGTGCCTATTCAGACTTTTGTCCATTTTGAAGATAGGATTATCTTGCTTTTGCTTTGTAGGAGTTCTTTATATATTCTGGTTATGAATTCTTTGACAAATACATGTATTATAAATATTTTTCTTTTATTCTTGACATGCCTTTTCACTCTTGATGATTTTTGATGAACAGAAGTTCTTTTTTTTTTTTTTTTTTAATCTGAGACAGGGTTTCACTCTGTCACCCAGGCTGGAATGCAGTGTTGCAGTCATGGCTCACTGCAGCTGTAACCTCCCAGGCTCGAGTGATCCTTCCATCTCAGCCTCCTGAGTAGCTGGAACTACAGGCATGTGCTACCATGTCCAGCTACTTTTTAAATATTTTTATAGAGATGGGGTCCCACTGTGTTGCCCAGGCTGGTCTCGAACTCCTGGGCTCAAGTGATCCCCATGCCCTGGCCTTCCAAAGTGTTGGGATTACAGGCATGAACCACTGTGCCTGACCTTTTTTTTTTTCTTTTTTCTTTTTCAAAGCGAATCCAGGCCAGGCGCGATGGCTCATGCCTGTAATCCCAACACTTTGGGAGGCCGAGGTGGGTGGATCACCTGAGGTCAGGAGACCAGCCTGACCAACATGGAGAAACCCCGCCTCTACTAAAAATACAAAATTAGCCTGGCATGGTGGCGCATACCTGTAATCCCAGCTACTCGGGAGGCTGAGGCAGAAGAATCGCTTGAACTCGGGAGGTGGAGGTTGCAGTGAGCCGAGATTGCGCCATTGCACTCCAGCCTGGGCAATAAGAGTGAAACTCCATCTCAAAAACAAAACAAAACAAAACAAAAAAACATGCTAATCCAGTGTGGTTCTTTATTTTTCTTTCATGTCAGATGGGTAATACGCTGACCTGGTAACAAGGTTCAAGGTGGCACATCTCACAGATGCGTGTGAACACCCAGTCATCATGCTCATGAGCTACAGTAGGATCAGAAGTTCTTAATTTTAATGAAGTACAGTTTATTAACGTTTTCATTTGTGGTTAGGACTACTTGTGTCCTCTTTGAAAAATCTTTGCCTACCCAAAGGTCATGAAGATATTCTCCTACTTAAATCTAGATGCTTTGTTTTTATCTTTGACATTTCAATCTATGATTCATTTCAAATTAATTTTGTGTATGGTGTGAGGTAGTCAAGGGTGTTATTCCCCCATTTGGTTATCAGATTGCCTCAGCATCATTTTGAAAATCATCCCTTTCCTATGGAATTGCAGTCGTGCATTTGTCACAAGCAGGTGACCATATGTTGAATCTCTGCCATTTATTTTTTTAGTAAAATCTGTGATATATTCCAGTAGACTGTAAGTTCCAGTAAAGTTTGGAATTTGCCCACTATACTGTACTGCCTAATTTGCCCACTATACTGTACTCATTGCCTAGCACAGTGTCAGGCACATAATAGACATTGAATTAATGTTTGCTGGTTGGAAGTTATAACTCAGAAAAATCCACAGCAAGTCTGAAAAATGTTGGTGAGTAAAAGAGAGTTAAGCTGTTCCCAGTTGCCCAGCATGCTTAGATATGTAGTAGAACTGAAAGTGTTTTTATAGAATATTCTCAACTTCTAACTTCTAGAATTTCACCTGCTTCTACCTCCCCCATTATAAGAATTTGTCTGATCAAATGGTTCTACTACTGGGTGTGAGGTCTTTGGTCAGGGAATTTCTGTTTAGTTCTTAGAGCCAAGTTTTCCTCTTTCTTTTCTATTGTCATTATATATATATTTATATATATAAATATTTTACTGGAGATATTTTGTGAGAATCTGCTATTCTTCTGACACATGTAGTTATTTTTTGACTTTTATGTTTAGCCCTTCAGTTTCTGTAAAATGTGTAAATTCTAAATCTAACAAGTCAATTTAAAACAGGATGAATGTGAAAGAATCTCCTTTGTCAAACTGTTTATCTCATTTAGATGTTAAACGATAATTTTTACCACGTCTTTGGTTTTTGTAGAAATCATCACAGAAGGAAAAAGGAAAAAGTCATCTTCTGATTTATCGGAGGTATGCATTTGTTTTGCTTTTAACCTATTATCTTTGGAGTTACTGATATTGAAAGTATTTTGCTGTTTGTCTTTTTAATAACATTTTAAAGAAAATAGTATAAAACTTTAATCAGTGTTTTGGGAGAGTGGTGTATTCTAATTAACTGAAGGTTAACCAGGAGACTTTTCTACCAACTTTGTTTAAATAGTTGACTAGTATACTTTCTGGACCAGATGACCAGTATACTTTCCAGAGCTCATTTTAGATTTTATTTAAAACATAGCACAACATTTCTTTGATGACTTAATCTATTAGAGTACCAATGTGCATTCATTAGTAATGCTATAGATGCAGAGTAGTTGTACTCAAGGTATGTGCTGAACATTACTATTGGGAATATGTCCTTTTAAGCCTCTTTTTTTCATTTATTTCTTCTATGTAAGCCAAGAGTAGCAAAATAAACAAAATGAAGTTTCTACCTATATAGGAAGTGTTTTAAAAAATTAATTCCTTTTAAGAAAGATAATCTTTTTCTTTTTTTTTTAAGAGACAGGGTCTTGCTCTGTTGCCCAGGCTCAAGTACAGCTCACTGCAGCCTTGAACTCCTGGGCTTTAGTGATCCTCCTGCCTCAGCCTCCCATGTAGCTGGGAATACAGGGATGTGCCACCATGACCAGCTAATTTTAATTTTTTCTTGTAGAGACAGGGGTCTTGCTATGTTGCCCAGGCTGGTCTCACATTCCTGGCCTCAAGCAATCCTCCTGCCTTGGCCTCCCAAAGTGTTGGGATTATAGTGTAAGCCACCATACCTGGCATATAGAGATAATTTTTTTTTCTAGAATTTTGTTCTTTAAATGCAGTAATATCCTGATTTACATTATAAGAATTTATTAAACCCTTTTCTCTGAAGCAGTCTAAGTTATGCACAGAGAACTTTAATATGATACGTCTTCATGTTATATAGTTATAGCATTTAACAAAGCAGGAGAAGAAGTCATAAAGGAAGACAATGAGAGGAAATCAAGAGTACCTTAGAAGACCATATAGAAAGTATGGCTTTAGATACACTTTCTTTTTTGGCTTAAGATTTGCATGGTGTGGTTTCTCCATTTAAAACTCTGGATTTAGTTTAAGTGGGGTAAATAGGAGGTTAAAAAAAATCTTGTGCTGAGGCGGGCGGATCATCTGAGGTCAGGAGTTCAAGACCAGCCTGGCCAACATGGTGAAACCCCGTCTCTACAAAAATACAAAAATTGGCCGGGCGCAGTGGCTCATGCCTGTAATCCCAGCACTTTGGGAGGCTGAGGCGGGCAGATCACGAGGTCAGGAGATCGAGACCATCCTGGTTAACACGGTGAAACCCCATCTCTACTAAAAATACCAAAAATTAGCTGGGCGTGGTGGTGGGTGCCTGTAGTCCCAGCTACTCGGGAGGCTGAGGTAGAAGAATGGTGTGAACCTGGGAGGCAGAGCTTGCAGTGAGCTGAAATCATGCCACTGCACTCTAGCCTGGGCGACAGAGCGAGACTCTGTCTCCAAGAAAAAAAAAAATTAGCTGGGCATGATGGCAGGTGCCTGTAGTCCCAGCTACTTGGGAGGCTGAGGCAGGAAAATCGCTTGAACCCGGGAGGCAGAGGTTGCAGTGAGCTGAGATTGCGCCATTGCACTCCAGTCTGGGTGACAGAGCGAGACTCTGTCCCCCACTGCCCCCTAAAAAAACCTTACATTGCCAGGATGAATACTATCATATCTACTTTGAAATACCTCTGTATTAACTACCACTATTTTTGTTTTTATTATATCCAGTGAAGTGAAATATCCTGCTTTAGACTATTGCATTATTCATGCAATTAATCTGAAATCCTGCCATTAGAAATTAATACTGAGTTAATCCATTTCTCTGATTTTTAGATGTACTACACTGTTTCTTAAACTTTTTGTTTACAAGGAAGTTGAGACTTACAGAAAAGTTACAGAAATTTTACAGAGTTCCTGTAAAATTCACTCAGGTTCTCCCAATGTTATTATATAACTATAGTATGATTACAAAAAACAAGGAATTTATATTGATACAGTACCTTAAACCAGTGGTCCCCAACCTGTTTGGCACCAGGGACCAGTATCGTGGAAGACAGTTTTCCCATGGACAGGGGTCGGGAGGATGGTTTCGGGATGAAACTGTTCTACCTCAAATTTTCAGGCATTGGGTTCTCATGAGGAGCGTGCAACCTAGATCCCTTGCATGCACAGTTCACAATAGTGTTTGTGCTCCTATGAGAATCTAATGCCACTGCTGATCTGACAGGAGGGGGAGTGCAGGCCCTAATGCTCCCGTGCTGCTCGCCTCCTGCTGTGTTGTCCTTGGCCTGGGGGTTGGGCACACCTGCTTTAAACTATAGACATCATTTGGATTTCTTCAGTTTCACTGATGTCCTTTTTCTGTTGCCAGATCCAATCCAGGATCCCACATTGCATTTAGTTGTTAGGTCTCCCTAGTTTTCTTAAGTCTATGACAATTCTTCAGTATTTTTTTTTCATGACCATGACACTTTTGAAGAAAACTGGGCAGTATTTTGTAGAATATCTCTCACTTTGGGTTTGTTTCAGGTTTCTCAAGATTAGATTAAGGTTATGACTTTTTGGGAGGAATACCACAGAAGTGATGATGACCTTCTTAGTGCATTATAATAGGCGGTACATGATAGTGATATATCTTAATACTGGTAATATCAGCCTTGATTGTTTGGTTAAGATGGGGTCTGCCTGTTTCCTCCATTGTAAAGTTACTTTTTTCCTCTTTATAATTAATAAATATCTTAGGGGAGATGCTTTGAATCTATGCAAATATACTATTTCTTCTCAAACTTTTGTTTACTATTTTAGCATCTATCAGTGTATCTTGCCTCCAAATTTATATATGTGGTATTTTGGTGGTTTTCTCTTTTGCTCATTCATTATAGATTTATGAATGTAAATTCTTCTATAAGGGGCCAGTGTGGTGGCTCACAACTGTAATCCTGGCACTTTGGGAGGCCAAGGTGGGAGGATCACTTGAGGTCAGGAATTTGAGGCCAGCCTGGGCAACATAGTGAGACCCCATATCTACAAAAAAAATTAGCTGGGCATGTTGGCATATGCCTGGAATCCCAGCTACTTGGGAGGCTGACATAGGAAGATCGTTTGAGCCAGGGAAGTTGAGGCTGTGATCAGCTGTGATCGCACCACTGCATTCCAGCCTGGATAACAGAGTGAGACACTGTCTCTAAAAAATAAAAATTCTTATGTAAGGCAGAGCTGATCCTCTTCCCCCACTTACTTACTTACTTATTTATTTATTTAGAGATCCTCCTGCTTCAGCTTCTCAAAGTGTGAGGATTCTAGGTGTGAGCCACTGTGCTTGGCTTCACTTATTTATTTGTATCAATATGGACTCATAGAATATTTAGTTTATTCTATGAGTTATAATCCACTACTGTCATTACAGATTTGTTGGTCAAAGTATTCCAGCCTTGGGAGATCTTTCATGTTGGCTGTACCCTTGTGACGTGCTCCTATCTTTTTTTTTTTTGAGCACTTACTTTCTGACACGGTATATTTTTTGGCACTGCAAGATGCTTATGTTGTGTTTTCCCTGCCCCAGGCTCGGAATCAACCACTTTCCCAGGGAGCCCTGGTTCTTTCAATTGAAGGATGATATTTAGAAACCCAGGTCTGTGTGCTAGGTATACTTGCAACTGGGATGTCATTGTTTTTAGGCTTTCTCAACAGACAAGACTAGAAAAATATATGTTCACACATACAACATACATATGTCTATTTATTTTCCCACACAAACACATGTATCTATATTTATTTCTGTATCTCTATATATCTATAAAAAATTAATACTGATACTTCTGATTCCAGTCCAACACCACAAGGCTTATTCTAGCTTTTCCTCTTTCCTTATTTTTTTCTGTCTCTCATTATCTACAATATATTTACTTATTTCTTAATCCCATAATTTATATATAAAGTTGTGTTAGTGTGTTTAAAAAAGGTAGACTTTCTTAGAAAATTAGCATATTTCATTATTGTTAGTAGTTTATATTACTGCCTTTTCCCTCCAGTCTGCTAGTGGAAATAAGTTACCAAAAGGATAAGAGCTTTGATGGATATAGGGAGAAGATACTAATACATGTTGAATTTAAAGTGTTTGGCCTGGCCTGGTGGGTTGGCTCATGCCTATAATCCCAGCACTTTGGGAGGCCAAGGCGGGTGGATCACTTGAGGTCAGGACTTCAAGACCAGCCTGGCCAAGATGGTGAAAGCCCATCTCTACTGAAAATACAAAAATTAGCTGGGTATGGTGGTGCATTTTTGTAATCCCATCTACTTCGGAGGCTGAGGTGGGAGGATTGTTTGAACTCGGGGGCGGAGGTTGCAGTTAGCTGAGGTTGTGCCACTGCACTTTCAGCCTGGGAAACAGAACGAGACTCTGTCTCAAAAAAAAAAAAAGAAAAAAAGTGTTTGAAGTGTTTGGCTGGGTGTGGGAGCTCATGCCTCTAAACCCAGCACTTAGGGAGGCCAAGGTGGGAGGATTGCTTGAGCCCCAGAGCCCAGGAATTTGGGACTAGCCTGGGCAACAAAGTAAGACCCTGTGTCTGCAAAAAATAAAAAAATTAGTCAGATATGATGGTGCATGCCTGTGGTCCCAGCTACACAGGAGGCTGATGCAGGAAGATTGCCTGGGCCCAAGAGGTAGAAGCAGAAGTAAGTTATGTTTGAGTCACTACACGCCAGCCTAGGTGACAGAGCGAGACCCTGTCTCGAATAAATAAATACATGTTTAAGAAATATTTCTAAAATGACACTAGATTGTTGTAGAGATATTCTAAAGTTCAATTAAGAACTTATTTCACTGAGTGAATTAAGGCCACCCGGACACAACCAGAATTAATACTTTGGTGTGTATCCTTCTAGTTTATTTGTCTCTTTATAAGAAACACATTAAAAAATAGAAAACCACAAAATACTGTCTTGTAATCTTTTTTCCTACTTACCTATATATCGTGAACATTATTTTCTGAAATCTAATTTATTAAAGCATTGGTCAGTAGATATTTATGGGTATTCAACATGTATTGGACACTGTGTTAGGCATAAGTACCAGGGAAACAGTGGTGAACATTTTTTTCTTCGACTTTTATTTAAGTTCGGGGTACACGTGCAGGATATGTAGGATCGTTGCATAGGTAAATGTGTGCCATGGTGGTTTGCCGCAAGAACAACCCATCACCTAGATATTAAGGCCAGCATCCATTAGCTATTCTTCCTGGTGCTCCCTCTACCGGTCTGACAGGCCCCAGTGTGTGTTGTTCCCCCATTGTGTCCATCTGTTCTCATCATTCAGCTCCCACTTAAAAGTGAGAACATGCATTGTTTGGTTTTCTGTTTCTGCGTTAGTTTGCTGAAGATAATGGCTTCCAACTCCATCCATGTCCCTGCAAAAGACACGATTGTGTTCCTTTTTAGGGCTGCATAGTATCCTATGTATATATGTTTTATATTTTCTTTATTCAGTCTATCATTGATGGGGATTTGGGTTGATTCCATGTCTTTGCTATTGTGAATAGTGTTGCAGCAAACATATGCATGCATATATCTTTGTAATAGAATGATTTATATTCCTTTGGGTATACACCCAGTAATGGTGTTGCTAGGTCAAATGGTATGTTTGCCTCTAGGTCTTTGAGGAATCACCACACTGTCTTCCACAATGGTTGAACTAATTTACAATCCCAGCAGTGGTGTAAAAGTGTTCCTTTTTCTCTGCAACATTGCCAGCATCTGTTGTTTTTTGACTTTTTAATAATAGCCATTCTGAGTGGTGTGAGACGGCGTCTCGTTGTCGTTTTGATTTGCATTTCTCTAATGATCAGTGATGTCGGCCACATGTGTGTCTTCCTTTAAGAACTGTTTGTTCATATAGTTTGCCCACTTTTTAATGGGGATGTTTTTTTCTTATAAATTTATGTTCCTTGTAGACTCTGGATATTAGAGTTTGTCAGACGGATAGACTGCCAGATTTTTCTCCCAATCTGTAGGTTGTCTGTTCACTCTTTTGCTGTACAGAAGTTCCTTAGTTTAATTAGATCCCATTTATCAATTTTTGCTTTTATCGCAATTGCTTTTGGCATTTTTGTTATGAGATATTTGCTTGTGCCTATGTCCTGAATGGTATTGCCTTGATTTTCTTGTAGGGTTTTTATAGTTTTGTGTTTTACATTTAAGTCTTTAATCCACCTTGAATTAATTTTTGTATATGGTATAAGGAAGGGGTCCAGTTTCAATTTTTGCATATGGCTAGCCAGTTCTCCGAGCACCATTTATTAAATAGAGAATTATTTCCCCATTGCTTGTTTTTGTCAGGTTTGTCGAAGATCAGATAGTTGTAGGTGTGTGGTCTTATTTCAGAGTTCTCTGTTCTGTTCCATTGGTCTGTTCCATTGATTCTGTTCCAGGAATGCGTGGTATGGCATGATGGTTGTGTAGATAAAATAGTAATTTTGACAAGAATCTGGAGTACTTCACTAGGAAGAGAAGGAAGAGCATTCTAGATTGTGGGAAGAGTATATGCAAAGGTTTAGAGATATAAAATAATATGATGTGTTTGAAGAAGGTTGATTTCATTCATTGTGGTTGGATTGTAGTTTTGATGTGATGTGATGTGAAAGAGCCCAAATGGTAAAGAGTTTTACAATTGTTAAGAGTTTTATCTGTAGGTAATGGCTACCATTGTTGAATTTTAAGTATTGCAGCCGTAATTAGGTTTTATGTATTAGAGAACTCTGGGGCTGACATTTGAAAGGTTAAAAGGGGAAGAGACAGCAGACAAGAGAATAGTTAGGAAGCTCTTCTGATTCTTCATTCAACTTTCATTTGACTTTCAGAGTCAAGGAGAGGTTTTTTGTAAATAAAATTATATTTAATTGCATATAAATTAAGCACTGAATTTAAAACTCCTTAAAACAGTTAGCAAATTATTGATGCAGGGTAATATAGTGGTTCTGTTAGCTGAATTAGCTCTTGTATATAGTTCAATTAAACTAATTATTTTCTCATCCTATTTTCAGATAAGAAAGATGTTAAATGCAAAATCAGAGGATGTCCATGTTCAATCACCACTGTCCAAATTCAGAAGCTCAGAACGCTGGACTCTCCCTTTGCAGGTGGTAAATAAAATTAATTTATTTTAAGTATACAGTTTTATTTGGTATGTTTAAAATATTGTAATAAAACTGAATGTTTATTTTCTGATATGTCCCTTTTTTGGTTTTCTTGTGTTATTTAATTGCAGATTTTAGTTCATTTTTGGCATGTTGAAATGATACTTTGAGGTTAGGCTCTTCAGTTTAAAACTATGTATATATAATTATGCATAATTGATTTCTTCATGGAATTTAAATCTTATTGTAAAATAAATTCTGTTTTAAGTTTACTAAAACGATAAGGTTTATAGAATTGTTTGTTTTTATGCACTTGACCCATTTTAAGTTTGAGAATGTATGTTTTAAGGAGTAATATAACTATATTTCAAAAGATATTTTGATTATAAATCTGGACTTTGTCTCATTATTAAGCATTATAATCAGGCTTTGATGAATAAGGATTAAGATAGCAGTTTTTTGTGTTTTGTTTTTTAACTTTTATTTTAAGTTTAGTGGTACAAGTGCAGGTTTGTTCCATAGGTAACTTGTGTCATGGGGGTTTATTGTACAGATTATTTCATCGCCCAGATATTAAGCCTAGTACCCATTAGTTATTTTTCCTGTTCCTCTCCCTCCTCCCATCCTCCAACCTCTGAAAGGCCCCAGTGTGTGTTGTTCCCTCTATGTGTCCGCGTGTTCTGATCATTTAGCTCTCACTCATAAGTGAGAACATGCAGTATTTGGTTTTCTGTTCCTGTGTTAGTTTGCTGAGGATAATGGTCTCCAGCTTCATCCATGCAAAGGACATGATCTCATTCTTTTTTATGGCTGCATAGTATTCTGTGGTGTATATGTACCACATTTTCTTTATCTAAACTACCATGGAAGGGCATTTAGGTTCTTTAGAGTCAGGGTCTGTGTTGCTCACACTGGAGTGCAGTGGCACACTCATAGCTCATTGAATCCTTGAACTCCTGGGCTCAAGTGATCTTGCTGCCCAGCCTCCTGAGTAGCTGGGAATACAAGCAGGTGCCTGGCTACTTAAAATTTTTTTTCTGTAGAGGTGGGATCTTGCTATGTTGCCTAGGCTTGTCTTGAACTTCTGGCCTTAAGAAGTCTTCCTACTTTGGTCTCCCAGAGTGCTGGGATTAGAGGTATGAGCCATTATGCCTGGCCTTGGAATGTGGAAGTCCAAGATGAAGGTGCTGGCAGGGTTGACTTCTGAGGCCTCTTTACTTGGATTGCAGATGGCTGTCTTCTCTCTGTGTTTTCACATGGCTTTTTCTCTGGGCACACGTACTCCTAGTGTCTCTTCCTCTTATAAGGACATTAGTTCTATTGCATTGGGGCTCCACCCACATGACCTCACTCAACCCCTTTTAAGGCCCTGGGAGTTGGGGCTTCAACATATGAATTTTGGGGGAATACAATTCAGTCCATAACTGTAGCATTTATTTTAGGATAACATGTTTTAAGTAATCTTAAAATGTATATTTTTGGTTACAAGAAAAATTAACCCTTATTTATTTACGTATTTTTTTTTTGAGACAGGGTCTTGCTCTGTCACCCAGGCTGGAGTGCAGTGGCACACTCACGGCTCATTGCAGCCTCAGCTTCCTGGGCTCAAGCTGTCCTCCCACCTCAGCCTCCTGAGTATCTCGGATTAGAGGCATGCGCCACCATGCTTAGCTAGTTTCTAAAATTTTTTTGCAGAGACAAAGTTTTGCTGTGTTGCTTAGGTGAACCTCCCACCTCAGCCTCCTGAAGCGCTGGGGTTACAGGCGTGAGCCCCCGCACTTGGCCCTATTAACCATTTTTTTTTTTTTTGAGATGGCGTTTTGCTCTTGTTGCCCAGGCTGGAGTGCAATGTCGCGATCTCGGCTCACCGCAACCTCTGCCTTCCGGGTTCAAGCGATTCTCCTGCCTCAGCCTCCCCAGTAGCTGGGATTACTGGCATGTGCCACCACGCCCGGCTAATTTTGTATTTTTTAGTAGAGGTGCGGTTTCTCCATGTTGGTCAGGCTGGTCTCGAACTCCCAACCTCAGGTGATCCACCTGCCTTGGCCTCCCAAAGTGCTGGGATTACAGGCATGAGGCACCGTGCCCGACCTCCTATTAACCATTTCTAAAATTTGTTCTTGGAGGAGAAATTTGTCCTCAGTATTCTTTGCTTAAAATTAGTATAAAAGAACATTTAGAAATTTTGTTATTAAATAATACATTTGTTGGTTTGTATTGGATACAAAGAGTGCATAAAAAGGGAAACAATAAAGGAGACCAGGTGACTTCTGTTTACTTAAAAAGAAAATAATATATTTGCATAAGGTTAGAAAATTTGGGCTGTGTAGAAAGGTACAAGGTGGGCTGTGTGTGGTGGCTCACACCTGTTATCCTAGCACTTTGAGAGGCTGAGGTGGGAGGATCTCTTGAGCCCAGGAGTTGGAGACCAGCCTAGGAAATATAGCGAGATCTTGTTTCTACTAAAAATTAAAAAGTAATCTAGGCGTGGTCTTGTGCACCTGTAGTTCCAGCTACTCAGGAGGCTGAGGTGGGAGGATCTCTTGAGCCCAGGATTTGGAGACCAGCCTAGGAAATATAGCGAGATCCTGTTTCTACTAAAAATTAAAAAATAAGCTAGGCATGGTCTTGTGCACCTGTAGTTCCAGCTACTCAGGAGGCTGAGGTGGGAGGATCCTTTGAGCCCAGGAGTTCAAGATTAAAGAAAGCTATGATTGTGCCACTGTACTCCAGCCTGGGAAACAATGAGACCCTGTCTCAAAAAAAAAAAAAGTATAAAATGAAGCAAATAAAATCTCGTTCTGTCCTTTTTCTCTAAAGGCAACCACTATTAATGAGTTTTTTTCATTTATTTCTAGAAAAAAGCATATTTCCATATATATGGGTTTATACTGTTTTTTGATATTCGCAAAAGTTAAGTGATACTTAAATTTTGGGAAATTGACATCCTGTTTGAGATTGGAAGTGGCACATGTCAGCCTTACTGTGCTCTGTGGTTGGCTTAAAGTTCACCGTATTTGCTAAATATTTGCTCATACTTTGTGTAGTGTTTGAGGCTGTGCAAGTATCTTGCCGCATTTCCACTACTCAGCTTTTTTGTTGTTGTTTTTAGTGGTTTTCAATGGAAGAGAAAGGAATAAATGCCCCTTTCCATAGTCTTTAGGAGAATTTTAACTCATTTATTGATTTGTTTGTGATTTTTATTGACATATAGTTACATTAAACAGGCAATCTTAAGTGTAAAGTTAGATGAGCTCTGACTAGAGTAACATATTGTCATGCTCTAGAAATTTTCCTTGTTTTCATTTCATCTTTTAAAAAAATCAAAAGAATTTAATATATTTTTAATTAATTCATTTTTCTTTTTTATGTGACTCAAGTATATGACTCAACCATTGTGTCTTTTTCTCTTCTGTTGCTTGTACCTCCACCATGATTCTGGCAACCATTCTTCTGATTTCTGTTTCCATAGTTTTGCCTGTTCTTAAATTTCATAAAAATGGAATCACATAATATGTACTCTTTTGTGTTTGGCTTCTTTTTATTCAGTATAATATTGCTAACATTTATCCATGTTTTGCATCTATCACTGGTTTGTTTCTTTTTATTGCTATGTAATATTCCATTATGTGAATATATTATGGTTTATTTAATTCTCTATTGACTGACTTTTAGGCTCGTTTTTTTTTTTTTTTTTTTTTTTTTTTTTTGAGATGGAGTTTCCCCCTTGTTGCCCAGGCTGGAGTGCAATGGCACGACCTCAGCTTACCACAACCTCTGCCTCCCGGATTCAAGCGATTTCTCCCACCACAGCCTCCCGAGTAGCTGGGATTACAGGCATGCACCACCACATCTGGCTAGTTTTGTATTTTTAGTAGAGATGGGGTTTATCCATGCTGGTCAGGCTGGTCTTGAACTCCTGACCTCAGGTGATCCGCCTGCCTCGGCCTCCCAAAATGCTGAGATTACCGGCGTGAACCACTGTGCCCGGCCTGGGCTTGGTTTTAATTTGCATTTTTGTGATGACTAATGACGTTAAAAACATTTTCTGTGGCTGTTAGGTGGAGTGTTCTGTAGATGTCTATTAGGTCCAGTTAATCACTTCCGAGTTTAAGTGAGAGTCTCTTTGTGAGCTTTCTGCCTCAGTGATCTGTCTAATGCTGTCAGTGGGGTGTTGAAGTCTTTCACTATTATGATGTGGTTGCCTAACTAAGTCTTTTTGTAGGTCAAGCAAAACTTGTTTTATGAATCTGGGTGTACCAATAGTGGGTGCATATATAATTAGTTAAGTCTTTTTGTTGGATTTTACCATTTATCATTATGTAATACCCATCTTTGTCCTTCTTAATTGTTATTTGTTTAAAGTCTATTTTATCTGATATAAGAATAGTGGCTCCTGCTCTTTTTTATTTTCTGTTTGCATGGTAGATCTGTCTCTTTCCCTTTACTTTGAGCCTGTGAATGTTGTTAGATGTGAGATGGGTATCTTGAAGATAGCAGATGGTTGGGTCTTGTCTTTTTATCCACCTTGACACTCCATGTCTTTTAAGAGGGACGTTTAGCCATTTATACTCAGGATTAGTATTGATATGTGAGATTTTGATCCTGTCATTATGTTGTTGGTTGTTGTATAGACTTGACTGTATAGTTGCTTTGTAGTGTCTGTGGGCTATGTGCTTAAGTGTATTTTTGTGGTAGTAGGTGTCATTCTTCTGATTCCATGTTTAGTACTCCCTTAAGGACCTCTTTCTTGTAGGGCTGGTGTAGTTGAAGCAAATTCCCTCAGTATTTGCTTGTCTGAGAAGGATTTTATTTCTCTTTCACTTATGAATGTTGGGCTGGTAGGATATGAAATTCTTAGTTGGAATATCTTTTCTTTAAGGTTGCCTAAAAGAGGCCCCCAGTCTCTTCTGGTTTGCAAGGTTTCTGCCAAGAAGTCTGCTGCTAGCCTGATGGGAGTTCCTTCTGTACATGACCTGACCCTTCTCTCTAGCTGCCTTTAAGATTTTTTCTTTTGCGTTGACTTTGGTGAATTTGATGATGATGTGGCTTGGCGATGGAGTCTCTCTCTGTCGCCAGGCTGGAGTACAGTGGCGCGATCTTGGCTCACTGCAACCTCCGCCTCCCAGGTTCAAGCAATTCTCCTGCATGAGCCTCCCAAGTAGCTGAGACTACAGGCACATGCTGCCATGCCCAGCTAATTTTTTGTGTTTTAGTAGAGACAAGGTTTCACTGTGTCGCCCAGGCTGGTCTCGAACTTCTGAGCTCAGGCAATCCAGCTGCCTCGGCCTCCCAAAGTGCTGGGATTGCAGGCATGAGCCACCGCGCCTGGCCTGCATGTCAACCTTTCTATTGTGATTAGGGAAATTTTTGTTGACCATATCCTCAAATGTATTTTCCAGTTTGCGTATTCTCTCCCATTCTTTCTCAGGAATGCCAGTGAGTGATGGATTTAGTCTCTTTACATAATCTCACATAAATTATCCCTCCACTGATGAAATGTTTCTATACCTATAAAACTCTGAAGACTCTGCCGGAGAGTTCCTAGAACTGATAAAGGACTTTAGCAACCTTTCAGGATACAAAATCAATGTAGAAAAAATCAGTAGCATTTCTAGACACCAAATAATGTCCAGGCTGAGAGTCAAATCAAGAACACAATCCCGTTTGCAATAGCCATAAAAAAAATGAAATACCTAGGAGTACAGTTGACTAAGAAGGTGAAAGAGTCTACAAGAAGAACCACAAGACACTGCAGAAAAAAATCAGAGATGACACAAATAAATGGAAAAACAATCCATGCGCATGGATTGGAAGCATCAGCGTCACAAAAATGACCATACTGCCCAAAGCAGTCTACAGATTCAGTGCTATTCCTATCATACTATCAATGTCATTTTTCAGAGAATTAGAAGAAACTATTCTAAAATTCATATGGAACAAAAAAGAGCCCAAATAGCTAAAGCAATCCTAAACAAAAAGAATAAAGCTGGAGGCATCACAGTACCTGACTTCAAATTATATTATAAGCCCACAGTAACCAAAACAGCATGGTACAGGTATAAAAACAGACACACAGAGCAATGGAAAAGAATAGAAAACTCAGAAATAATGCTGCACACCTACAACCATCTGATCTTTGAAAGGCTTACAAAAACAAATAATGGGGAAAGGATTCCCTATTCAATAAATGCTGCTGGGACAGCCGGCTAGCCATATGCAACAGAATGAAACTGGACCCTTACCTTTTACCATATACAAAAATTAACTCAAGATGGATTAAAGATTTAAATGTAAAACCTCAAACTATAAAAATCTTAGGAAAAATACCTAGGAAATACCCTTCTTGTTATCAGCCTTGGCAAAGAATTTTTGGCTAATTCCCCAAAAGCAATTGCAACCAAAACAAAATTGACAAATGAAACTTAATTTAATTAAAGAGCTTCTGCACAGCAAAAAAACAAAACAAAATCCCTAAGGAATGGGAGAAAATATTCACAAACTATTGCCTCTGACAAAGGTCTAATGTCCAGATTCTATAAGGAACTTAAATCAACAAATGAAAAACCAATAACCGTATTAAAAAATAGGCAAAGGACATGAACAGATATTTTTCAAAAGAAGACATACAGGTGCTCAGAATTCCTATAAAAAAGTGCTCATCGTGACTAATCATCAGGGAAATACAAATCAAAACCGCAGTGAGATACCATCTCACACCAATCAGAATGACTATGATTAAAAAGTGAAAAAACAGATGCTGGCAAGACTATGGAAAAAAGAGAACACTTATATACTGTTTGTGGGCATGTAAATTAGTTCAGCCACTGTGGAAAGCAGCTTGGAGGTTTCTTAAAGAACTTAAAGCAGAGCTACCATTTGAACCATCAATCCTATTACTCGGTATATATCCAAAAGAAAATAATAGTTTTTCCAAAAAGACACATTCAGTTAAATGTTCATCATTGAGCTATTCATAATAGCAGAAACATGGAATCAACCTAGGTACCCATCAGTGGTGGATTGGATAAAGAAAATGTGGTATTATACATCATGGAATACTATGTAGCCATAAAAAAAGAATAAATGTCCTTTGCAGCAACATGGATGCAGCTGGAGGCTATTATCCTATGCAAATTAATGCAGGAACAGAAAACCAATATTACATGTTCTCATTTATAAGTGGTAAACACTGAGCACACATGGACATAAAGATGGGAACAACAGATGCTGGGGACTACTAGAGGAGTTAGGGAGAGATGGGGGAATAGGTTGAAAAACTACATATTTGGTACTATATTCACTACCTGGGTGATGGAATCTGCACCACCACCCCAGCACCACTGAATATAACCATGTAAGAAACCTCCACATATACCCCCCGTATCTAAAATAAAATTGAAATAAAAAAACCCATCTCTATAAAACATACAAAAAACTAGCCAGGTGTGGCACATGGCTGTAGTCCCAGTTACTCACATGGCTGAAGTGGGAAGATCTCTTGAGCCTGGGAGGCGGAGGTTGCATTGAGCTGAGATTGCGCCACTGCACTGCAGCCTAGGCAACAGAGTGAGACCCTGTCTCAAAAAAGAAAAAAAATCCTCAGATGTGAAAATAAAACCTTTTCAGATGTTGATTACCAATTCTTTTTTTTTATTATTATACTTTAAGTTTTAGGGTACATGTGCACAACGTGCAGGTTTGTTACATATGTATACATGTGCCATATTGGCGTGCTGCATTCTATATCTTCTTTTGTGAAATGTCTTTTAAATTTTTTTGCACTTTAAAAAACAAATTTTTCTGCTTTTGTTTGTTCATTTATTTATTTATTTATTTACTTTTGGTGGAGATGGGGTCTTGCTATGTTGCCCAGGCTGGTCTTAAACTCCTGGCCTCAAGTGATGCTCCCACCTTGGCCTCCCAAAATTCTGAGATTACAGGTGTGAGCCATTGTACCTGGCCTAAAATAAATTTCCTTGTTGATTAATTTAGAATTACATTCATCCATCTTAATTATTCTCTGAGTTTTGATAAATGTATACACATTGCAACTACCATCATAATAAAGATGTGTGTGTGTGTGTGTGTGTGTGTGTGTGTGTGTGTGTGAGTGAGAGAGAGAGAGAGAGAGGAAATTTGTATAGTCATACCTTGGCGATACTGCTGGTTTGGTTCCACATCACTGCACTAAAGCAAATATTGCAGCAAAGCAAGTCATCTGATTTTTTTTTTCGTTTCACACTATATACAAAAGTTATGTTTATACTATACTGTAATCTATTAAGTGTGTAATAACATATCTAAAAATGTACATACCTTCATTAAAAAATACTTTATTGCTAAAATATTCTATCCATCTTCTGAGCCCTCAGCAAATCATTGTATTGCCACTCGAACATGGCTCAAAGTTGCCTCAAAATTGATGGCTACTGACTGATCAGGGAGGTGGTCACTGCTGAAGGTTGGGATGGCTGTGAAATAATAAATTGTCTTAAAATAAGACAACAATGAATTTTTCCACATTGATAGACTGTTCTTTTCATGAAAGATTTATCTGTATTGTGCCATGCTGTTTGACAGCATTTTATTTACAGTAGAACATCTTTCAAAATTGGAGTCACAGTAGAACTTCTCTCAAACCCTGCCACTGCTTTATCAACTAAACTTACGTGATATTCTAAATCCTTTGTTGTCATTTCAACAATGTTCACAGCATCTTCACTAGAACTAGATTCCATCCAAGAAATTACTTTCTTTTAAAAAAGAAGCAACTCCTCATCTGTTTAAGTTTTCGCATAAGATTGTAGCAATTCTGTCCCATCTTCAGGCTCCACTTTTTTTTTTTTTTGAGATGGAGTCTCCCTTTGTTGCCCAGGCTGAAGTGCAGAGGTGTGATCTCGGCTCACTGCAACCTTCGCCTCCCGGGTTCAAGCGATTCTCCCGCCTCAGCCTCCTGAGTGACTGGTACTACAGGCGTGCACCACCATGCCTGGCTAATTTTTGTATTTTTAGTAAGGACGAGGTTTCATCATGTTGGCCGCACTGGTCTCGAACTGCTGACTTCAGGTGATCCACCTGCCTCAGCCTCCCAAAGTGCTGGGATTACATGCATGAGCCACCATGCCCGGCTCGGGCTCCACTTATAATTTTAGTTCTCTTGCTGCTTCCACCACATCTGCAGTTACTTCCTCCATTGAGGTCTTCAACCATTCCAAAGTATCCATAAGGGTTGCAGTCAGCTTCTTCCAAACTCGTGTTCATGTTGATATTTTGACCTTCACCCATGAATCACAAATGTCATTAATGGCGTCTACAATGGTAGATCCTTTCCAGAAAGTTTTCAGTTTACTTTGCCCAGATCCAGCAGAGGAATCACTATATATGGTAGCTATATGATGTATTTCTTAAATTATAAGACTTGAAAGTTGAAGTTACTCCTTGATCCATGGGTTGCAGAATAGATGCTGTGTTAGCAGGCATGAAAACAACATTAATCTCCTTGTACATCTCCATCAGCACTCTTAAGTGACAAGGTGCATTGTTAATGAGCAGTAATATTTTGAAAGGAATCTTAAAAATTTTTTTTTCTTTACTTTTAAGCTCCGTTGAATTTGAGGACTCTCTTTCTGAGTAGTAGTTCTCAAAGCTGAAAAGATTCAGGAAGTCATGCTGTAACAGATGTTCTGACATCCAGGATTTGTTGTTCCATTTCTAGAGCACAAGCAGAGTAGATTTGGCATAATTCTTAAGGGGCCTAGAATTTTTCATATGGTAAATGAGCATTGGCTTCAACTTTAAGTTACCAGCTGCATTAGCCCCTAACAAGAGAGTCATCCTGTTGTTTGAAGCTTTGAAGCCAGGCATTGACTTCTCCTCCTTGGCTCTGGAAGTCCTAGATGGTATCTTCCAATAGAAGGCTGTTTCATCTACTTTGAAAATGTATTGTTTAGTATAGCGACCTTCAGCAATTATCTTAACTAGATCTTCTAGATAACTTGCTGTAGCTTCTGCATCAGCACTTCCTGCTTCACCTTGCAATTTTGTGTTATGAAGATGGCTTCTTTCCTTCAACATCATGAACCAACCTCTGCTAGCTTCAGAGTTTTGTTTTGCAACTTCCTTACCTCTCTCAGCCTTCATAGAATTGAAGAGAGTTAGGATCTTACTTTGGATTAGATTTTGGCTTAATTAAGAGAACATTGTGGCTGGTTTGATATTCTATCCAGACCACTAAAACTTTCCCTATCAGCAGTAAGACTGTTTTGCTTTCTTATCATTAGTGTGTTCACTGGAGTAGCACTTTTAGTTTCCTTCAAGAATTGCTCCTTTGCATTCAGAACTTTGCTAACTGGTGCAAAAGTCATAGCTCTTGGCCTGTCTCGACTTTCATCATGCCTTCCTCACTAAGCTTAATCATTTTTAGTTTTTGATTTAGAGTGAGACACTTAAGACTCTTCCTTTCACTTTGAATACTTTAGAGGCTACTGTAGGGTTATTAATTGGCCTAATATCAATATCCTTGTGTCTCAGATAATAGGTAGGCCCTAGGAAGAGAGAAACTGAAAAATGACCAGTTGTTGGAGCAGCAGAATACCCACATTTATTAGGTTTGCTATCTTACATGGGTACAGTTGGTTGCGCCCCAAAACGGTTACAGTAGTAACATCAAATGATCAGAGATCACCATAACAGTTGCAATAATAATGAAAAAATTTGAAATATTGTGAGAATTAGAAAAATGTGTTAGAGAGACATAAAGTGTGCATGTGTTGGAGAAATGTTGTTGATAGACTTGTCTGGTGCAGGATTGCTACAATCCTTCAATTTGTTAAAAATGTAATATCTGGGTCGGGCGCGGTAGCTCATGCCTGTAATCCCAGCACTGTGGGAGGCTGAGGCAGGTGGATCATGAGGTCAGGAGATCGAGACCATCCTGGCTAACATGGTGAAACCCCGTCTCTACTAAAAATACAAAAAATTAGCCGGGTGTTGTGGTGGGCGCCTGTAGTCCCAGCTACTCGGGAGGCTGAGGCAGGAGAATGGTGTGAACCCGGGAGGCGGAGCTTGTACTGAGCTGAAATCGTGGCACTGCACTCCAGCCTGGGTGACAGAGCGAGACTCCGTCTCAAAGAAAAAAAATGTAATATCTGATAAGCGCAACAAATAAAGCAAAGCACAATAAAACAAGGTATGCCTATATTTACTTATAGGTTTTTTGATGTGTTTACAGTAGCATGAATTATAAAACTTGCATAGATGCATATAGTTATCATCACAATTAAAATATTAGGTCCATGACTCCAAAAAAATACTTGTGCTGTCCACTTTGCAGTAATTCCTCCCCTTACCCCTAACCTCTGGTGACATTGGTGTTTTTGTGCCTATAATTCTCTGTTTTCTAGAATGCCACATAAATGCAATCATACAGTATGTAATGTTTCGAGAGTGGCTTTTTTCACTCAGTATAATGCCATTGAGATTGATCTCTGTTAACTCTTGAAGGACATTTGGGTTGTTTCCAATTTTTGGTGATTATGAATAAAGCTGCTATAAATATTCATAGGTTTTTATGTGAATGTAAGCTTTAGTTTCTCTGGGGTAAATAGGAGTGAAATTTCTAGATTATGTGGTAAATGTGTATTTAACTGTCAAACTATTCTAGAGTGGTTGTAACATTTTACATTCCCACCAGTAATGAATGAGATTTCTGGATGCTGTCTGTGTTTGGTAGTACTTGGTACTGTTAAGGTATGTTTATTGGGTTGCTGCAAAAGTAATAACAGTTTTGCCACTAAAAGCAAAAACTACAATTACATTAGCACCAATCTTATATTTCTTAACATAATAGACTTGACTTTTTTGGAGGAGTTTTAGGTTTTCAGAAAAATTGAGGGGAAAGTACAGAGAATTCCTATATATTCTTTTATAGCCTTGTCACTCCTTTCCCCTAGTTTCTTCTATTACTGTCTTACTGTGAAAGTTGTCAGAATCCAAATGGAGTCACTAGTGTTAAAAAAGCCCTTAAAGTAGAGCTGGGGAAGGCTTTCACACTTGTATGCCTGTTAACAAAAACTGTCACAGAAGACTCTGAAAACCACAACCTTGCACAAAGGCCATTACAGCCTTGCACAAAAAAATCTCTGCAAGGACATCTGCACAACTGCCTGTCTAGCCTTTTGTAGGGGTCACCCTTGTTAATGATTTTTGTAGCCAGGGTTACTTGTTTTGAAACAGTTGTGTAATCCTCTTCATTTTTTACTTTAAGGACCTTTGTCTTTCTTTCCTCCCTGAAAACACATAGTTTACTATGACATGTATATTCCCATTGTAATGCTTGACTCTCCAGTAAATATCTTCTTTTAGAGAGCTTCTCTGTTATATAGGTACACATTATATTAGTGTGGTACATTTGTTACAATTGATGAGCTGATATGAATACGTTATTATTTAACTAAAGTGTACAGTTTTACATCAGGGTTCTCTCCTTGCATTGTATATTCTATAGGTTTTGACAAATATGCAGTGACATGTATCTATCATTATAGTGTAGTACAGAAAAATGTTATGGCTCTCAAAATCCTCTATATCCTACTGATTTTAAAAATCTCCATTTTGTTTCCTTTTTCAGAATTCATATAATACTTGGAATCATATAGCCTTTTCAGGTTGGCTTCTTTCAGTTAACAATATACTGTTAAGAGCACTCCTTGTTTTCTAGTAGCTTATAGTTCATTTTATCTCAAAATTTAAAAAAACATACTTTTTCTCTTTTTTTTTTTTTTTTTTTTGAGACAGGGTCTCGCTTTGTTGCCCAGGCAGGAGTGCAGTGGTGCAATCACAGCTCACTGCAGCCTCGACCTCCTGGGCTGAAGCCATCCTCCCATCTCAGCCTCCTGAATAGCTGGGACAACTGATGCGTGCCACCACACCTGGCTAATTTTTAATTTTTTTGTATAGATGGAGTCTCCCTATGTTGCCCAGACTGGTCTCAAACAAACTCCTGGGCTTTAGCAATCTGCTCACTTCACCCTCCCAAAGTGCTGGGATTATAAGCGTGAGCCACTGTGTCCAGCAAACAAAACAAAACAAAACAAAAAACAAAAAAAACACCCAACTATGTATCTATATGCACTTTGTTTTTTATAGCAGTTATTGGTTCACGGCAAAATTGAGCAGAAAGTACAGAGTTCACATATACCATCTGTCCCCCCTTGAGAGCCTCCCTGATATCCTTTTTTAAATTGCTAGACACATTCTAAAAGAGTTGTAACACTTATCATTTCTTTTTATTGGTGAATAATATTCGATTGTGTACATGTATAACAGTTTGCCCATTCACCTATTGAAAAAACCACTTGTCGCTTCTAAGTTTTTAGCAGTTATGAATAAAGCTGCTATAAACGTTTGTGTGCAGGCTTTTGGGTAGACCTAAATTTTCACCTTATTTGAGTAAATACCAAGGAGGACAATTGCTGAATTGTGTTGTAAGAATATGTTTAGTTTTTGTCAGAGACTGCCAAAGTTTCTTCCAAAGTGGTTGTATCATTTTGTATTCCCACCAGCAACTAGTGAGACTTCCTGTTGCTCCAAATTCTTGCCAGAATTTGGTTTGTCAATGTTTTGGATTTTAGTTATTCTAACCGATGTATAGTGGTATTTTTATTTTATTTTATTTTTTAAACTTAAAAGTTTTGAATTTTATTTTTAAGGATTTTTTTAGAGCAGTTTTAGGTTCACAGTGGAATTGAGAGGAAAGTACAGAGATTTTTCATAAGCCCCTTTCCTCCATACATGTATAGCCTCCCACATTATCAGTATTCCCCACCAGAGTGATACATTTGTTATGATTAACGAACCTACCTTGACACCATCCCCAAAGTCCATAGTTTACATTAGGTTTTACTCTTGGTGATGTGCATTCTATGAGTTTGGACAAATGTCTAATGACATATATCTACCATTATAGTATTATATACAGTATTTTCACTGTCCCCCATATCTTCTGTGCTCCAGTCATCCCTCCCCCCACCGAACCCCTGGCAACTACCAACCTTTTTACTTTCTCTGTAGTTTTGCCTTTTCTAGAATGTCATATAGTTGAAATCATACAGTATACAGCCTTTTCAGATTGACTTCTTTCACTCAGTAATATGCATTTAAGTTTTCTCCATGTCTTTTCATGGCTTCATAGCTCATTTCTTTTTAGTGCTGAATAACATTCCATTGCCTGGATGTCTTACAGTTTATTTCTGCATTCGTATACCTAGGACATTTTGGTCACTTCCAAGTTTTGGCAACTATGAATAAAGCTACTGCTAACATCTGTGTACAGGGTTTTGTGTGGACATTTTTTCAGCTTCTTTGGGTAGTAAATAATAAGGAGCAAGATTGTTAGATCTTATAGTAGGAATGTGTTTAGTTTTGTGAGGAAACTACAAAACTACCTTCCAAAGTGGCGGTACCATTGTGCATTCCCTACAGCAATGAATGAGAGTTCCTGTTGCTTCTCATCTTTGCCAGTATTTGGTGGTATTAATATTATGGATTTTTGCCGTTTTAATAGGCATGTAGTAGTATCTCATGGTTGTTTTATTTTCATTTTTCTGATTGCATGTGGTGTGGAGCATCTTTTCATATGCTTATTTGCCATCTGTGTATCTTTGGTGTTCTGTTTGTTAAGATATTTGGTCCATTCTTTAATCAAGCTTTTCATTTTCTTTTTTAAAAATTATTTATTTTCCATAAGTTATTGGGGTACAGGTGGTATTTGGTGCCACAAGTAAGTTCTTTAGTGGTGATTTGTGAGATTTTAGTGCATCCATCACCCGAGCAGTGTACACTACACCATATTTGTAGTCTTTTGTCCCTCGCCCCCCTCCCACTCTTTCCCCCAAGTCCCCAAAGTCCATTGTATCATACTTATGTCTTTGCATCCTCATAGCTTAGCTCCCACATATCAGTGAGAACATATGATATTTGGTTTTCCATTCCTGAGTTACTTCACTTAGAATAATAGTCCCCAATCTCATGCAGGTAATTGCAAATGTTGTTAATTCATTCTTTTTTTATGGCAGAGTAGTATTCCATCATTCATATTTTTATATATATATATATATATCTCACAGTTTCTTTATCCACTTGTTGATGGATGGGCATTTGGGTTGGTTCCACAATTTTGCAATTGTGAATTGTGCTGCTATAAACATGCATGTGCAAGTATCTCTTTCGAATAATGATTTCTCTTCTTCTGGATAGATACCCAGTAGTGGGATTGCTGGATCAAATGGTAGTTCTACTTTTAGTTCTTTAAGCAATCTCCACACTGTTTCTGTAGTGGCTGTACTAGTTTTCATTCCCACCGGCAGTGTAGAAGTGTTCCCTGTTGGCTGCATCCATGCCAACATCTACTGTTTTTTGATTTTTTGATTATGGCCATTCTTGCAGGAGTCAGGTGGTATCACATTGTGGTTTTGATTTGCATTTCCCTGATTATTAGTGATGTTGAGCATTTTTCATAATGTTTATTGGCCATTTGTATATCTTCTTTTGAGAATTGTCAATTCATGTCCTTAGCCCACTTTTTGATGGGATTGTTTGTTTTTTTCTTATTTGTTTGAGTTCGTTGTAGATTCTGGATATTAGTCCTTTGTCAGATGTTAGATTGTGAAGATTTTCTCCCACTCTGTGGGTTGTCTTTTCACTCTGCTGACTGTTCCTTTTGGCCTGCAAAAGCTCTTTAGTTAATTAGGTCTCAGATATTTATCTTTGTTTTTATTACATTTGCTTTTCAGTTCTTGGCTCATGAAATCCTTGCTTAAGCCAGTGTCTAGAAGGGTTTTTCCAATGTTATCTTCTAGAATTTTTATACTTTCAGGTCTCAGGTTTAAGTCTTTAATCCATCTTGAGTTGATTTTTGTATAAGGTGAGAGATGAGAATCCAGTTTCATTTTCCTACATGTGGCTAGCCAATTATCCCAGCACCATTTGTTGAAAAGGGTGTACTTTCCACATTTTATATTTTTGTTTGCTTTGTTGAAGATCAGTTGGCTGTAAGTATTTGGGTTTATTTCTGGGTTCTCTATTCTGTCCCATTGGTCTATGTGCCTATTTTTATACCAGTACCACGCTGTTTTGGTGACTATGGCCTTATAGTATAGTTTGAAATGAGGTAGTGTGATGCCTACAGATTTGTTCTTTTTGCTTAGTCTTGCTTTGGTTATGCAGGCTCTTTTTTGGTTCGATATAAATTTTAGAATTGTTTTTTCTCATTCTGTGAAGAATGATGGTGGTATTTTGATGGGGGTTGCATTGAATTTGTAGATTGCTTTTGGCAGAATGGTCATTTTCACAATGTTGATTGTAGCATCTGTGAGCATGGGATGTGTTTCCATTTGTTTGTGTCATCTGTGATTTCTTTCAGCAGTGTTTTTTAGTTTTCCTTGTAGAGGTCTTTTGACTCCTTGTTTAGGTTTATTCCTCAGTATTTTTTTTTTGCAGCTATTATAAAAAGGGTTGAGTTATTGATTTGATTCTTTGCTTGGTTGCTGCTGGTGTATAGAAGAGCTACTGATTTGTGTACATTAATCTTGTATCTGAAAACTTTGCTGAATTATTTTATCAGTTCTAGGAGCTTTCTGGAGGAGTCATTAGGGTTTTCAAGGTAAATGATCATATCGTCAGCAAAAAGTGACAGTTGACTTCCTCTCTACCGATTTGGATGCCCTTTATTTCTTTCTCTTGTGTGATTGCTTTGGCTAGGACTTCCCAGTACTATGTTGAAGAAGAGTGGTGAGAGTGGGCATCCTTGTCTTGTTCCAGTTCTCAGAGGAAATGCTTTCAACTTTTCCTCATTCAGTATTATGTTGTCTGTGGGTTTGTCATAGATGGCTTTTATTATATTGAGATATATCCTTTGTATGCTGATTTTGCTGAGAGTTTTAATCATAAAGAGATGTTGCATTTTGTCAGATGTTTTTTCTGCATCTATTGAGGTGATCTTGGGGGTTTTTGTTTTTAATTCTGTTTATGTGGTGTATCACATTTATTGACTTGTGTGTTAAACCATCCCTGCATCCCTGATATGAAACCCACTTGATCATGGTGAATTATCTTTTTGATATGTTGTTGGATTCAGTTAGCTAGTATTTTGTTAAGGATTTTTGCATCTATGTTCATTAGGGATATTGGTCTGTAGTTTTCTTTTTTTGTTTTGTCTTTTCCTGGTTTTGGTATTAGGGTGATACTGTCTTCATGGAATGATTTAGGGAGGGTTCCCTCTTTCCTATCTTGTGGAATAGTGTCAATAGGATTAGTACCAATTCTCCTTTGAAAGTCTAGTAGAATTCTGCTGTGAATCCATCTGGTCCTGGACATTTTTTTGTTGGTAATTTTTAAATTACCATTTCAATCTCGCTGCTCATTATTGGTCTGTTCAGGGCATCTAATTCTTCTGGATTTAAGCTGGGAAGGTTGTATTTTTTCCAGGAGTTTATCCATCTCTTCTAGGTTTTCTAGTTAATGTGCATAAAGGTGTTCATAGTAGCCGTGAATGATCTTTCGTATTTCAGTGGTGTCGGTTGTAATATCTCCTGTTTTGTTTCTTAGGTTATTTGGATTTTCTGTCTTGTTTTCTTGGTTAATCTTGCTTATGGTCTATCAGTTTTATTTGTCTTTTCAAAGAACCAGCTTTTTGTTTCATTTATCTTTTGTATTTTTTTGGTTTGTTTATATTTCTTTAGTTGTGCTCTGATCTTGGTAATTTCCTTTCTTCTGTTGGGTTTGGGTTTGGTTTATCCTTGTTTCTCTAGTTCCTTGAGGTGTAACCTTAGAATGTCAGTTTGTACACTTTCAGTCTTTTTGATGTAGGCTCTTATGGCTATGAACTTTCCTCTTAACACTACCTTTGCTGTATTCCATAGGTTTTAATAGGTTGTGTCATTATTGTCATTCAGTTCAAAGAATTTTTTAATTTCTGTCTTGATTTCATTTTTGACCAATTGCTTATTCAGGAGCAGGTTATTTAATTTCCATGTATTTGCATGGTTCTGAAGTTTCCTTGTGGAGTTGATTTCTAGGTTTATTCCATTGTGGTCTGAGAGAGTGTTGACATAATTTCAGTTTTCTTAAATTTACTGAGGCTCATTTTATGGCCTATCATATTGTCTTGGAGAAAGTTCCATGTACTGTTGAATAGAATGTGTATTCCGCAGTCATTGGATGAAATGTTTTATATATATATATATATGTAAACATATGTATATGTTTTTACATATATATATGTAAATGGTAAGTCTATTTGTTTTAAGGTAAGGTTTAAATCCATTGTTTCTTTTTTGACTTTCTGTCTTCATGACCTGTATAGTGCTGTCAGTGGAGTATTAAAGTCCCCCACTAATATTACGTTGCTGTCTATTTTATTTCTTAGGTTTATTAGTAATTGTTTTATGAATTTGGGAGTGCCAGTGTTAGGTGTGTATATGTTTAGGATTGTGATATTTTCCTGTTGGACAAAGCCTTTTACCATTATATAATGACCCTCTTGTCTCTTTTAACTGCTGTTGCTTTAAAATTTGTTTTGTCTGATAGAAGAATAGCTACTCCTGCTCGCTTTTGGTGTCCATTTGCATGAAATGCCATTTTCCACCCCTTTACCTTAAGTTTGTGTGATTCCTTATGTGTTAGGTGAGTTTTCTGAAGGCAGCAGATAGTTGGTTGGTGAGTTCTTATCCATTCTGCAGTTCTGTATCTTTTAAATGGAGCATTTAGGCCATTTACATTCAATGTTAGTATTGAAATGTGAGGTACCATTGCATTCATCATACTTTTGTTGCTGGTGTACTTGGGTTTTTTGTTTTTGCTTTTTAACTTGTATTTTTATTTTATAGGTTCTGTGCAATTTATGCTTTGAAGAGGTTCTGTTTTGATGTGTTTCCAGGATTTGTTTCAAGATTTAGAGCTCCTTTTCTCAGTTCTTGTAGTGGTGGCTTGGTAGTGGCAAATTTTCTCAGCGTTTGCTTGTCTGAAAACGACTGTATCTTTCCTTCATAAATGATACTTACTTTCGTTGGATACAGAATTCTTGGCTGATAATTGTTTGTTTGAGGAGGCTGAAGATAGCCCCAATTCCCTTCTAGCTTCTAGGGTTTCTACTGATAAATCCACTGTTAATCTGATAGGTTTTCCTTATAGGTTAGCTGGTGCTTCTGTCTCACAGCTCTTAAGATTCTTTCCTTTGTCTTAACTTTCGGTAACCTGATTGCCGTGTGCCTAGGTGAAGATCTTTTTGTGATGAAATTTCCAGGTGTTCTTTGTGCTTCTTGTATTTGGATGTCTAGGTCTCTAGCAAGGCCAGGGAAGTTTTCCTTGGTTATTCCAGAATATGTTTTCCAAGCTTTTAGAATTCTCTTCTTCCTCAGCAACACTGATTATTCTTATGTTTGGTCGTTTAACATAATCTCAGACTTCTTGGAGACTCTGTTCGTATTTTCTTGTTCTTTTGTCTTTGTTGGATTGGGTTAATTCAAAGACCTTGTCTTCAAGTTCTGAATTTCTTTCTTCCTACTTGTTTAATTCTATTGCTGAGACTTTCCAGAGCATTTCACGTTTCTAAAAGTGTGTCCAAAGTTTCCTGAACTTTTTATTGTTTTTTTTCTTTAAGCGATCTATTTCCTTGAATATTTCTCCCTTCACTTCTTGTATCATTTTTTGGATTTCCTTGCATTGGACTTCACCTTTCTCTGGTCCCTCCCTGATTAGCTTTATGACTATCCTCCTGAATTATTTTTCAGGTAAATCAGGGATTTCTTCTGGGTTTGGATCCATTGCTGGTGAACTAGTGTGATTTTGGTGGGGGGTTGTTGAAGAGCCTTGTTTTGTCATATTATCAGAGTTGTTTCTGGTTCCTTCTCATTTGGGTAGGCTCTGTCAGAGGGAAGGTCTAGGGCTGAAGGCTGTTGCTCAGATTCTTTTGTCCCATGGCATATTCCCTTGATGTAGTACTCTCCCCCTTTTCCTATGGATGTGGCTTCCTGTGAGCTGAACTGCAGTGATTGTTGTCTCTCTTCTGGGTCTAGCCACCCAGCGAGTCTTCCCAGCTCTGGCCTCATACTGGGGGTTGTCTGGACAGAGTCCTGTGATGTGAGTCATCTATGGATCTCTCAGCCGTGGATACCAATGCCTTTTCCAGTGGAGGTAGTGGCGGGGTGCAATGGACTCTGTGAGGGTTCTTAGCGTTGGTGTTTTAATGTTCTATTTTTGTGGTGGTTGACCTCCTGCCAGGAGGTGACCCTTTCCAGAAAGCATCAGCTATAGTAGGATAGAGAGGCACTGGCGGTGGGAGAGACTCTAGAACTCCCAAGGTTATATGTCCTTTGTCTTATGCTACCAGGGTGGATAGGGAAGGACCATCAGGTGGAGGTGGGGCTAGGCGTGTCTGAGCTCAGATTCTACTTGGGTGGGTCTTGTTTTGGCTGCTGTGGGGAATGTGGGTGAGATTCCCAGGTCATTGGAGTTGGGTACCTAGGAGGATTATGGCTGCCTTTGCTGAGTCATGCAGGTTGTCAGGGCAGTGGGGGAAAGCTGACAGTCACAGACCTCACCCAGCTACCAGGTAAAATGAAGGGCCAGTCTCTGTCCCACTGTGCTCCCCTCAACAGCCCCAAGTCTGTTTCCAGTCTGAGGGTGTGAATGGGCTTCTCACCCCATTCAAATGGTTAGAAAGTTCTGCTAGAGATTTCCTTCTCCCTGTGGAGTTATACCCCTGCTCCTCTGGTCATCCACCCAATGGATTCCTGTGGTGCCAGGCAGGAATGGCTTGCTAGGGGACGCAGCGAGCTCCCAGGGCCTTTTTGCTGCTTCTTCTACCCCTGTATTTCACCTGGCTCTCTAAATTGGCTCAGCTCCAGGTTAGGTCAGAAACTTCTCACGCAAACAGACCTTCAGCTTCTCCAGTGGGGGCACGTGTTCGGGAGAGGAAGGTCTCCCTTTCCCACTTCCGCAGTTGGGGCACTCACAGTATTTGGAGTGTCTCCTGGGTCCTGCAGGAGCAGTCCACTTCCTTTAGAGGGTCTGTGGGCCCTCTCGGGATTGCTGGTTTGTTGTTGCTGTCGATCTGGGGCTAAAATCCACAATGAGAGCTTCTGCAAGCTGCTCTGCATGTAGCTGCAATCTGGTCCTGCCTCCTGTCCACCATGATGATTTCAAGCTGTTCATTTTCTTACTGTTGAGTTGTAAGAGTTCTTCATATATTTAGATAACAGTCCTGTAGCAGATATGTCATTTTCAAATATTTTCTCTCAGTCTTTGGCTTGCCTTCTCATTCTCTTGACATTGTCTTTCCAGAGCAGAAATTTTTAATTTTAATGAAGCCCAGCTTATCAATTCATTCTTTCATGGATTGTGGCTTTGGTGTCATGTTTAAAAAGCCATTGATAGACTCAAAGTCATCTAGATTTTCTCCTATGTTATCTTCTAGGAGTTTTATGGTTTTGCATTTTGCATTCAGGTTTGTGATCCAGTTTGAGTTAATTTTTTTTTTGAGACAGAGTCTTGCTCTGTTGCCCAGGCTGGAGTGCAGTGGTGTAATTTCAGCTTACTGCAACCGCCGTCTCCTGGGTTCAAGCAATCTCATGCCACAGTCTTCTGAGTAGCTGGGATTACAGGCACCTGCCACCATGTCTGGACCTGGCTAATTTTTGTATTTTTAGTAGAGGTGAGGTTTCACCATGTTGGCCAGGCTGGTCTCAAACTCCTGACTTCAAGTGATCAGCCAGCCTTGGCCTCCCAAACTGCTGGGATTACAGGTGCAAGCCACCATGCCCAGCCCAGTTGGTGTTAATTTTTATGAAGGATGTGAGGTCTTTGTCCAGATCATTCTTTTGCATGTGGATATCCAGTTGCTCTAGCATAGTTTGTTGAAAATACCGTTTTCTTTTTAATAATTTGAACTTTCAGACTCAGCTAGTACATATGCAGGTTTGTTACATGGGTATACTGCTTGATGCTGAGGTTTAGGGTACTATTATGCCGTCACGCAGGTGGGAAGCATAGTATCCAATAGTTAGTTTTTCAACCCTTTTCCCACCCCCTTTATTCCCCACTAGTAGTCCCCAATGTCTGTTTTTTCCATCTTTATGTCCATGATTACCCAATGTTTAGCTCCCACACTGGATGCTCATGGACATAAAGATGGCATGGGTGGCCATAAGTGAGAACATGTAGTATTTTGTTTTCTGTTCCTGCATTAATTAGCTTAGGTGATCCTATGTTGCTGCACAGGACATGATCTTGTTCTTTTTTTATGGCCGCATAGCATTCCATGGTGTGTATGTACCACTTTTTTAAAATCCAATCCACCACTGATGGGCACCTAGGTTGATTCCATGTCTTTGCTATTGTAAATAGCGCGGCAGTACACATTTGACTGCATGTGTCTTTTTGGCAGAATGATTTATTTTCTTTTGGACATATACTCAGTAATGGGATTGCTGGTTCAAACGGTAGGTCTATTTTAAGTTCTTTGAGAAATTTCCAAACTGCTTTCCACAGTGGCAGAACTAATTCCCACCAACAGTGGATAAGCATTCCCTTTTCTTTACAGCCTTGCCAGCATTTGTTGTTGTTGTTTTGACTTTTTAGTAATAGCCATTCTGACTGGTGTGAGATGGTATCTCCTTGTGGTTTTGATATGGATTGAAAGGAACTTTTTTCATTCTATTGCTTTTGCCTCTTGGCCAAAGATCAGTTGACTGTATTTATTTGGGTCTATTTTTGGGCTGTATGTTCTGTTTCTTTGATCTATTTATTAAAAAAAATAAAAAGGTCACCATAGTGTCTAAGAAAAAATAAAAAATATTCTTTCACCCATACCACACTCTCTTGATTACTGTAGCTTTGTAATAAGTCTTGAAGTTTGGCAGTGTCAATCCTCTATGTTTTTCTCTTTAAAAATTGTGTTTTTTATGCCTAGTCGTTTGCTTCTCTATAAACTTTCTAGTCAGTTTGTTGATATCCACAAAGTAACTTGCTGGGATTTTGACTGACATTGCATTGAATCTGTTGATCAACTTGTGAAGACGTGACATCTGAATAATATTGACTCTTCTTATCCATGAACATGGAATATTTTTCTGTGTATTTGGTTCTTTGATTTCTTTCATCACAGTTTTGTAGCTTTCCTCATACAGATCTTGTACGTATTTTGTTAGAGTTATACCAAAGCATTTCTTTCTTTTTTTTTTTTTTTTTGTTGAGACAGAGTCTCGCTCTGTCGCCCAGGCTGGAGTGCAGTGGTGCAATCTCGGCTCACTGCAAGCTCCGTCTCCTGGATTCATGCCATTCTCCTGCCTCAGCCTCCTGAGTAGCTGGGACTACGGGTGCCCGCCACCACACCTGGCTAATTTTTTTTGTATTTTTAGTAGAGATGGGGTTTCACCATGTTAGCCAGGATGGTCTCGATCTCCTGACCTCATGATCTGCCCGCCTCGGTATCCCAAAGTGCTGGGATTACAGACATGAGCCACTGTGCCTGGCCAAGTATTTCATTTTTTATATGCTAATGTAAACGATATTGTGTTTTTAATTTCAAATTCCAGTTATTTATGCAGGTATATAGGAAGGTGATTGACTTTTGTATATTAATCTTGTATCATGCAACCTCGCTGTAATTGCTTATTGGTTTCAGTTTTTTTGTTCATTCTTTTGGAATTTCCACATCGACAGTTACGCCATCTGCAAACAAAGACAGTTTTATTTCCCAATCAGCATATCTTTTTAAAAAGTTATAAATATTTGTACATATTTATGGCATACATGTGATATATTTTGTTACATGTAAAGAATGTGTAATGACCAAATCAGGGTGTTGAGGATATCCATCATCACAAACATTTATTATTTCTATGTATTGAGAACATTTCAAGTTCTTACTTCTAGTTACTTTGAAATATACAATACATTGATGTTAACTATAGTCACCGTATTCTACTACTGAATATTAGAACTTACTCCTCCTATCTAGCTGTATGTTTGTAGCCATTAACCAACCTCTCTCCATTGTGACCTCTCCCCTCTACACCCTTCCCAGCCTCTAGTATCTATAATTCTACCCTCTACCTTCATGAGATCAACTTTTTCAGCACCCACATATGAGTGAATACATGGAATATTTTTCTTTCTGTTTCTGGCTTACTTCACTTAACATAATGACCTTCAGTTGCACCCATGTTTCTGTACATGACAGAATTTTATTCTTTTTTATGGCCAAATTATGTTTAATTGTGTAAATACACCATATTTTCTTTATCCATTTGTCCATTGATGGGCAGTTTGGTTGGTTCTATATCATTGCTGTTGTGAGTAGTGCTGCAGTAAACATGGGAGTGTATGTATCCTATTGAAATATTGTTTTCCTTTCCTTTGGATAAATACCCAGTAGTGGGATTACTGTATCATGGGTTAGTTCTATTTTTAGTTTTTTTTTTTTGGGGGGAAATCTCCATACTGTTTTTCATAATAGCTATACTAACTTACATTCCCACCAACAGTGTATGTGAGTTCCTTTTTTCCTGCATCCTCACCAGCATCTGTATTTTTTTTTTTTGTCTTTCTGATAATAGCTATTCTAACTGGGATAAGACGATATCTCATTGTGGTTTTATTTACATTTCCCTAGTGGTTAGTGATGTTGAGCATTTTTTCATGTACCTGTTGGCCATTTGTATGTCTTTTAAGAAATGTCTATTCATGCCCTTTGCCCACTGTTTAACGGGATTTGTTGTTTTTGTTGAGTTTTTGAGTTCCTTGTGTATTCTGGATATTAGTCCCTTATCAAATGAGTATTTTGCAAATATTTTCTCCTATTCTTTAGACTGTCTCTTCATTCTGTTGATTGTTTCCTTAGCCGTACAGAAGCCATTGTCTATTTTTGTTTTTGTTGCTTTGCTTTTGAGGTCTTAATCATAAAATCTTTGCCTAGACTGATGTCCTGAGGTGTTTCCTTTTAGTAGTTTTATAGTTTCAGGTATTATATTTAAGTTGTCAATCCATCTTAAGTTGATTTTTGTATATGGTGAGGAATAGGGGTCTGGTTTTATTTTTCTGCGTATGGATATCCTGTTTTCTCAGCACCATTTATTGAAGAGGGTGTTCCTTACCCAGTGTATGTTAGGGTGCCTGAGTTGAAAATCATTTTATTTTAAATACATGGATTTATTTATGAGTTCTTTATTCTGTTCCATTGCTCTGTGGGTCTGTTTTTAATACAGTACTATGCTGTTTTGGTTACATTGCCTTATAATATAGTTTGAAGTCAGGTAGTATGATGCCTCTAGCTTTTTTCTGTTTTCTCAGGAATGTTTTGGCAATTTGGATTCTTGTTTCCATACAAATTTTAGGTTTATTATCTTTCATTGCTATGAAATAGTCATTGGTCTTTTGATAGGGATTGCATTGAATCTGTAGATTGCTGCATAGTATGGTCATTTTAACAATATGAATTCTTCCAGTTCATAAGCATGATATATCTTGCATTTGTTCCTATCCTCTTCAGTTTTTTCCATTAGTGTTTTGTAGTTTTCCTCATGGAGGTCTTTTACTTCTTTGGTTAAATTTATTCCTAGTTTTTTTTGTTTGTGTGTGTGTGTGTGTGTGTGTGTGTGTGTGTGTGTGTGTGTGTGTGTTTTGTAGCTGTTGTAAATGGAATTGCTATCGGGATTTCATTTTCAGTTAGTTCATTGTTGGTGTATAAAATCACTACTTTTTTTTTTTTTTTTTTTTTTTTTTGACAGAGTCTCACTCTGTTGTCCAGGCTGGAGTGCAGTGGCACGGTCTTGGCTCACTGCATCCTCCACTTTCTGGGCTCAGGTGATCCCACCTCAGCCTCCCTATTAGCTAGCACAGAATCACTACATTTTTGATGTTGATTTTGTGTCGTTCATCATATCTGCATATGAGATCTGAGTCTTTCTTTTTTTTTTTTTGACACAGTTTCACTCTGTCACCCAAGCTGGAGTATAGTGGCATGATCATCTGCAAGTTCAGTGCATCTTCCTGGGCACAAGGAAACCATCCTCCTGCCTCAGCCTCTCAAGTAGCTGGGACTACAGGCACGTGCCATCATGCCTGGCTAATTTTTATTGTTTAAAATTGTTTTGCAGAGGATGGTGTCTTGCCGTGTTGCTCAGGCTGGTCTTGAATTCCTGCCTTGGCCTCCCAAAGTGCTGGAACAGCAGGTGCGAGCCACTGCACCCAGCTGAGATCTGAGTCTTTTTTGGTGAAGTTTTTAGGTTTTTCTAAATATAAGATCGTGTCTTCTGCAAAGAGGGATAATTTTACTTCCTCTTTTTCAATTTGTATGTCTTTTATTTTTTCTCTTGTCTGATTGCTCCGGCTAGGACTTCCATTACTATGTTGAATAAGCATGGTGAATATGTGCATCCTGTTTTGTTCCAGTTCTTAGAGGGAAGTCTTTTAGCTTTTCTTCATTCAGTGTGATGTTAGCTGTGGATTTGTAATATATGACCTTTATCCTGCTGAGGTATGTTCTTTTTATAGCTAGTTTCTTGAGCATTTTTATCATAAAGTGATACATTATTTTATCAAATTTTTTTTTGCATCTGTTGAGGTGACTGCATGGTTTTTGTTTTTCATCCTATTGATGTGATGTGTCATGTTTATTGATTTGCATATGTTGAACCATTCTTGCATCCCTGAATACAATCTTACTTAGATTATGGTGTATTATCTTTTTAAAGTGCTTTTGGATTCGGTATGCTATTAATAATATTTTGTTGAGGTATTTTGTGTCTGTTTTCATAAGGGATATTGGCTGGAAGTTTCCTTTTTTGTGTGCATTTCCTTGTCTTCTTTTGGTATAAGGGTAGCAATGACTTCGTAGAATGAGTTAGGAAGAATTCCATCATCTTCTATTGTTTGGAATAGTTTCAGAAGATTTGGTATTCTTCTTTGTAAGTTTGGTAGAAATTGGCAATGAAGCCATCAGGTCGTGGGCTTTTCTTTTTTGGGAGCCTTTTTATTATTCAACCTTTTAAAATTTTCTTTAGTGACAGGGTCTTGCTGTGTTGTCCAGGCTGTAGTACAGTGGCATGATCATTCTCCTTGTAGCCTAGCTTAGAATTCCTGGGCTCAAGTGATCCTCTCACCTCAGCCTCCTGAGCAGCTAGTATCGCAGGTATGCACGACCATGGCTGGCTAATTAAAAATTTTTTTTTGGTAGAGGTGGGGTCTTGCTATATTGCCTAGGCTGTTCTTAAACTCCTGGACTCAAGCAGTCCTCCCAACTTGGCCTTTCAAAGCGCTGGGATTGCAGGCATAAGCCACTGTGCCTGGCCTACTCACTCAGTCTTGTTATTTGTTATTGGGTTGTTTAGGGTTTCTGTTTCTTTCTGGTTCAGTCTCGATAGGTTGTATGTGTCCAGAAATTTATCTATCTTTTTCTAAGTTTTTCAGTTTGTTAGCTCGTAGTTGTTCATAGTAGTCTCTGATAATCTTTTGTATTTCTCTGGTATCAATTGGAATGTCTCTTTTTTCATTTCTGATTTTGTTTATTAGGGTGTGTGTGTGTTAGCCAGTCTAGCCAGTTGTTCATCAAGATTATCTTTAAAAAAAAAACCCTTTTTTTCATTGATTCTTTGTATTATATTTTTAGTCTTTCTGTTTTCTTTAGTTTTGCTCTGATGTTTATTTTTTTTTCTCTACTAACATTTTTTTTTTTTTTGAGATGGAGACTCGCTGTGTCACCCAGGCTGGAGTGCAGTGGCATGATCTTGGCTCACTGCAACCTCTACCTCCCAGGTTCAAGTGGTTCTCCTGCCTCAGTCTCACAAGTAGCTGGGATTACAGGCACCCACCACCACACTCAGCTAATTTTTGTATTTTTAATAGAGAGGGGGTGTCACCATGTTGACCAGGTTGGTCTCAAACTTCTGACCTCAAGTGATCCACCCACATCAGCCTCCCAAAGGGCTGGGATCACAGGCGTGAGCTACCATGTCCGGCCATTTACTAATTTTGTTTTGGCTTGTTCTGACTTTTCTGTTTTTTTCAGGTGCATTATTAGTTTTTTTTTTACTTAAAATCTTTATACTTTTTTGTCATACGTATTTATTGCTATAAATTTCTCTCTTAATAGTGCTTTTGCAGTTACAGGTTTTAAATGCTGAATTTATATTTTTACTTGTTTCAAGATGTTTCTTGATTTCCCTCTTAATTTCTTCCCTGACTCTGGTCATTCAGAAGCATGTTGTTTAATTTCCATGTATTTGTATTGTTTCCAAAGTTCTTGTTATTGGTTTCTAATTTTTTTTCCATTGTGGTCTGCAAAGATACTCATATTATTTTGATTTTTAAAAATTTGGTGAGGTTTTAGGTAATACCATTCAGGGCATAGGCATGGGCAAAGACTTCATGACTAAAACACAAAAAGCTATTGCAACAAAAGCCAAAATTGACAAATGGGATCTAATTAAACTGAAGAGCTTCTGCACAGCAAAAGAAACTATCATCAGAGTGAACAGGCAACCTACAGAATGGGAGAAAATTTATGCAATCTATCCATCTGACAAAGGGCTACTATCCAGAATCTACAAGGAACTTAAACAAATTTACAAGAAAAAAACAAATAACCCCATCAAAAAGTGGGCGAAGGATATGAACAGACACTTCTCAAAAGAAGACATTTATGCGGCCAACAAACATGAAAAAAAGCTCATCATCACTGGTCATTAGAGAAATGCAAATCAAAACCACAATGTGATACTATCTCATGCCATTTAGAATGGCAATCATTAAAAACTCAGGAAATAACAGATACTGGAGAGGATGTAGAGAAATAGGAATGCTTTTACACTGTTGGTGGGAGTGTAAGTTAGTTTAACCCTTGTGGAAGACAGTGTGGCGATTCCTCAAGGATCTGGAACCAGAAATACCATTTGACCAAGCAATCTCATTACTGGGTATATATACCCAAAGGATTTTAAATGGTTCTACTATAAAGACACATGCACACGTATGTTTATTGCGGCACCATTCACAATAGCAAAGACTTGGAACCAACCCAAATGCCCATCAATGATAGACTGGATTAAGAAAATGTGGCACATATACACCATAGAATACTATGCAGCCATAAAAAGAATGAGTTCATGTCCTTTGCAGGGACATGGATGAAGCTGGAAACCATTATTTTCAGCAAACTAACACAGGAACAGAAAACCAGACACTGCATGTTCTCACTCATAAGTGGGAGTTGAACAATGAGAGCACATGGACACAGGGCGGGGAACATCACACACTGGGGCCTTTTGGGGGATGGGGGGTAAGGGGAGGGATAGCACTAGGAGAAATACCTAATGTAGATGACGGGTTGATGGGTGCAGCAAACCACCATGGCACATGTATACTTATGTAACAAACCTGCATGTTCTACACATGTGTCTCAGAACTTAAAGAATAATAATAATAAAAAAACTGGCAATGCTACCTTTGTGGCCTAACATATGGAGAATGTTCTTTGTGCTCATGAGAAAAGTGTGTAATCTGTATCTGGTGGATGAAATGTTCTGTAGATGTCTCTTAGGTCCATTTGGTCTATAGTGCAGAAATGCTCAATTTTTTTTGGTTTATTTTCCTTCTGCATGTTGAAAGTGGGATGTTTAATTCTCCAAGTATCATTGTATTGGGATTTATCTCTCTCTTTAGTTCTCATATTTGCTTTATTTATCTGAGTGCTCCTGTATTGGGTGTATATATGTTTATAATTGTTATGTTCTCTTGCTGAGTTTATCTCTTCACCAATATGTGATGACCTTTTTGTTTCTTTTTATTTTTATTTCAAGTTTTGCAATATATTTTTTTCCTTCAATTTTATTTTAAGTTCCAGGGTATACGTGCAGGATGTGCAGATTTGTTAAATAGGTAAACGTGTGCCATGGTGGTTTGCTGCACAGATCAACCCTTCACCTAGGTATTAAGCCCAGCATCCATTAGCTGTTCTTCCTGATGTTCTTTTTCCCTTCGTCCCCCTGACAGGCTCCAGTGTGTATTATTCCCCATCAATGTGTTCTCATTGTTCAACTCCCACTTATGAGTGAGGACATGTGGTGTTTGGTTTTCTGTTCCTGCATTAGTTTGCTGAGGATAACGGCTTCCAGCTCCATCCATGTCCCTGCAAAGGACATGATCTTTTTCCTTTTTATGGCTGCATAGTATTCCCTGATGTACATGTACCACATTTTTTTAATCCAGTCTATCATTGATGGGCATTTGGGATGATTCCGTGTCTTGGTTATTGTGAATAATGCTGCAGTGAACATATGTGTGCATGTATCTTTATAATAAAATGATTTATATTCCTTTGGGTGTATACCCAGTAATGGGATTGCTGGGTCAAATGGCATTTCTGCTTCTAGATCTTTGAGGAATCACCACACTGTCTTGTCTCTTTTTAAGTTTTTTTGGTAACTTAATGCCTATTTGTCTGATGTAAGTATGGCTACTCCTGCATACTTTTGGTTTCCATTTACATGGGATATATATATGTATCCATCACATCCCTTCACTTTCACTTCATGTGTGTCTTTATAGGTGAAGTGAGTTTCTTGTAGGCAGCATTCTGTTGGGTCTTGTGTTTTATCTATTCAGCCAGTCTAAATCTTTTAATTGTGGAGTTTAAACCAGTTACGTTCAGGTTGTTATTGGTAGTGAAGACTTACTCCTCTCATATACCTCAAAATAATAAGAACCATGTATGACAAGCCCACAGCCAACATCATACTGAATGGGCAAAAGCTGGAAGTATTCCCCTTAAAAACTGCCAGAAGACCAGGATGCCCACTGTCATCACTCTTATTCAACATAGTATTGGAAGTCCTGGCCAGGACAGTCAGGTAAGAGAAAGAAATAAAGGCATCCAAATAGGAAGAGAAGAAGTCAAACTATTCGTATTTGTAGACAGCATGATCCTAGATCTAGAAAACCCCATATTCTCAGCCCAAAGGCTTCTTAAACTGATAAGCAATTTCAGCAAAGTCTCAGCATACAAAATCAGTGTCCAAAAATCACTAGCACTCCTATATACCAACAACAATCAAACCGAGAGCCAGACTAGGAACGAACTCATTCAGAACTGCCACAAAAAGAATAAAATACCTAGGAATACATCTAATGAGGGAGGTGAAAGATCTCTTCAAGGAGAACTACAAAACACTGTTCAAAGAAATCAGAGATGACACGAGCACATTCCATGCTCATGGATAGGAACAATCAATATTTTTAAAATGGCCACTCTGCCCAAAGCAATTTATAGATTTAATGCTATTTTTACGAAACTACCAATGACATTCTTTACAGAACTAGAGAAAACTATTTTAAAATTCATATGGAACCAAAAAAGAGCCTGAATGGTCAAGGCAATCCTAAGCAAAAAGAACAAAGCTGGAGGCATCATGCTATCCAACTTCAAGCTATGCTACAGGCACACTGACCAATGGAACAGAATAGAGAGCCCAGAAATAAGACTGCATACCTACAACTATCTGATCTTTGGCAAACCTGACAAAAAACAAGCAATGGGGAAAGGATTCCTTATTCAATAAATGGTGCTGGGATAACTGGTTAGCCATATGCAGAAAATTAAAACTAGACCCCTTCCTTAGCCCATATACAAAAATTAGCTCGAGATGGATTAAAGACTTAAATGTAAAACCTCAAACTGAAAACTCTGGAAGACAGCCTAGGCAGTACCATTCAGGAGATAGGCATGTGCAAAGATTTCATGATAAAGATACCAAAAGCAATTGTGACAAAAGCAAAAATTGACAAATGGGATCTAACTAAACTAAAGAGCTTCTGCACACCAAAAGAAACTGTCAACAGAGTAAACAGACAGTGTACAGAATGGGAGAAAATTTTTGCAAACTGTGCATCTGACAGAAGTCGAATATACTGCATCTATAATTAACTTAAACAAATTTACAAGCAAAAAACAACCCCATTATAAAGCGGGCCAAGGGGGGCATGAACAAGTGCTTTTCCAAAGAAGACATACATGCAGCCAACAATCATATGAAAGAAGGCTCAGCATCACTAATCATTAGAGAAATGCAAATCAAAACCACAGTGAGATACCATCTCACACTAGTCAAAATTGCTACTATTAAAAACTCCAAAAGTAACAGATGGTGGTGAGGTTGTGGAGAAAAAGGAATGGTTATAAAGTGTTGGTGGGAGTGTAAATTAATTCACCCATTGTGGAAGACAATGTGGCCATTCCTCAAAGATGTAAAGACAGAAGTACCATTCACCCCAGCAGTCCCATTACTGGGTATTTACCCAAAGGAATATACATTGTTCTATTATAAAGACACATGCACACATATGTTTATTGCAGCAGTATTTATAATAGCAAAGACATGGAATCAATCTAAATGCCCAGCAATGTTTTACTGGATAAAGAAAATGTGGCACATATACACCATAAAATGAGATCATGTCTGTTGCAGGGACTTGAATGGAGCTGGAGGCCATTATCCTTAGCAAACTAGTGGAGGACAGAAAACCAAACACTGCATGTTCTCACTTATAAGTGGGAGCTAAGTTATGAGAATACATGGACACAGAGGGGGACAACACATGCTAGAGCCTTTCAGAAGGTGGAGGGTGTGAGGGGAGAGCATCAGGCAAAATAACTAATGAGTACTAGGCCTAATATCTGGGTCATAAATATTCTGTATAACAACCCCCCATGACATAAGTTTACCTATGTAACAAACCTACACAGGTACCTCTGAACTTAAAAGTTTTAAAAAAAGGACTTACTCATTTTGTTAATGATTTTCTGACTGCTTTTATATCTCTATTTCTCTCTTATTGTTTACCTTTATGATTTGGTGGTTTTTAAAAAATTATTTTTTATTATACTTTAAGCTCTAGGGTACATGTGCACAATGTGCAGGTTTGATACATAGGTATACATGTGCCATGTTGGTTTGCTGCACCCATCAACTCATCATTTACATTAGGTATTTCTCCTAATGCTATCCCTCCCCCAGCTCCCCACCCCGCGACAGGTCCCAGTATGTGATGTTCCCCGCCCTGTGTCCAAGTGATCTCATTGTTCAGTTCCCACCTACGAGTGAGAACATGCGGTGTTTGGTTTTCTGTCCTTGTGATAGTTTGCTCAGAATGATGGTTTCCAGCTTCATCCATGTCCCTGCAAAGAACATGAACTCATTTTTTAAGGCCGCATAGTATTCCATGGTGTATATGTGCCACATTTTCTTAATCCAGTCTATCATTGATGGACATTTGGGTTGGTTCCAAGTCTTTGCTATTGTGGACAGTGCTGCAATAAACATATGTGTGTGTGTGTCTTTATAGTAGCATGATTTATAATCCTCTGGGTGTATACCCAGTAATGGGATTGCTTGGTCAAATGGTAATTCTAGGTCTAGATCCTTGAGGAATCGCCACACTGTCTTCTACAATGGTTGAACTAATTTACATTCCCACCAACAGTGTAAAAGCATTCCTATTTCTCCACATTCTCTCCAGCATCTGTTGTTTGCTGACTTTTTAATGATTGCCATTGTAACTGGCATGAGATGGTATCTCATTGTGGTTTTGATTTGCATTTCTCTGATGACCAGTGATGACGAGTGTTTTTTCATGTGTCTGTTGGCTGCATAGATGTCTTCTTTTGAGAAGTGTCTGTTCATATCCTTTGCCCACTTTTTGATGAGGGGGTTGTTTGTTTTTTTCTTGTAAATTTGAGTTCTTTGTGGATTCTGGATATTAGCCCTGTGTCAGATGGGTAGATTGTAAAAATTTTCTCGCGTTCTGTAGGTTGCCTGTTCACTCTGATGGTAGTTTCTTTTGCCATGCAGAGGCTCTTTAGTTTAATTAGATCGCATTTGTCTATTTTGGCTTTTGTTGCCATTGCTTTTGGTGTTTTAGTGATGAAGTTCTTGCCCATGCCTATATCCTGAATGGTATTCCCTAGGTTTTCTTCTAGGGTTTTTATGGTTTTAGGTCCAACATTGAAGTCTTTAATCCGTCTTGAATTAATTTTTGTATAAGGTGTCAGGAAGGGATCCAGTTTCAGCTTTCTACATATGGCTAGCCAGTTTTCCCAGCACCATTTATTAAATAGGGAATCCTTTCCCCATTTCTTGTTTTTGTCATGTTTGTCAAAGATCAGATGATTGTAAATGTGTGGTGTTATTTCTGAGGCCTCTGTTCTGTTCCATTGGTCTATATCTCTGTTTTGGTACCAGTACCATGCTGTTTTGGTTACTGTAGCCTTGTAGTGTAGTTTGAAGTCAGGTAGTGTGATGCCTCCAGCTTTGTTCTTTTTGCTTAGGATTGTCTTGGCAATGTGGGCTCTTTTTTGGTTCCATATGAACTTTAAAGTAGTTTTTTCCAGTTCTGTGAAGAAAGTCATTGGTAGCTTGATGGGGATGGCATTGAATCTATAAATTACTTTGAGCAGTATGGCCATTTTCATCCCTATCCATGAGCATGGAATATTCTTCCATTTGTTTGTGTCCTCTTTTATTTCATTGAGCAGTGGTTTGTAGTTCTCCTTGAAGAGGTCCTTCACATCCCTTGTAAGTTGGATTCCTAGGTATTTTATTCTCTTTGAAGCAATTGTGAATGGGAGTTCACTCATGATTTGGCTCTTTGTTTGTCTGTTAAGGATGTATAGGAATGCTTGTGATTTTTGCACATTGATTTTGTATCCTGAGACTTTGCTGAAGTTGCTTATCAACTTAAGGAGATTTTGGGCTGAGACAATGGGGTTTTCTAAATACAGAATCATGTTATCTGCAAACAGGGACAATTTGACTTCTTCATTTCCTAATTGAATACTCTTTATTTCTTTCTCTTGCCTGATTGCCCTGGCCAGAACTTCCAATACTGTGTTGAATAGGAGTGGTGAGAGAGGGCATCCCTGTCTCGTGCCCGTTTTCAAAGGGAATGCTTCCAGTTTTTGCCTATTCAGTATGATATTGGCTGTGGGTCTGTCATAGATAGCTCTTATTATTTTGAGATACGTCCCATCAATACCTAATTTATTGACAGTTTTTAGCATGAAGGGCTGTTGAATTTTGTCAAAGGCCTTTTCTGCATCTGTTGAGATAATCGTGGTTTTTGTCGTTGTTTCTGTTTATGTGATGCATTACGTTTATTGATTTGCATATGTTGAACCAGCTTTGCATGCCAGGGATGAAGCCGACTTGATTGTGGTGGATACGCTTTTTGATGTGCTGCTGGATTCGGTTTGCTGAATCTCCTTGTCTCTATCTCCTTCAGTTGCTCTGATCTTAGTTATTTCTTGCCTTCTGCTAGCTTTTGAATTTGTTTGCTCTTCCTTCTGTAGTTCTTTTAATTGTGATGTTAGTGTGTCGATTTTAGATCTTTCCTACTTTCTCTTGTGGACATTTAGTGCTATAAATTTCCCTCTACACACTGCTTTAAATATGTCCCAGAGATTCTGGTATGTTGTGTCTTTGTTCTCATTGGTTTCAAAGAACATCTTTATTTCTGCCTTCATTTTGTTACTTACATAGTAGTCATTCAGGAGCAAGTTGTTCACTTTCCATGTAGTTGTGTGGTTTTGAATGAGTTTCTTAATTCTCACATCTAATTTGATTGCACTGTGGTCTGAGAGACAGTTTGTTGTGATTTCTGTTCTTTTACATTTGCTGAGGAGTGCTTTACTTCGAATTATGTGGTCAGTTTTAGAATAAGTGTGATTTGGTGCTGAGAAGAATGTATATTCTGTTGATTTGGGGTGGAGAGTTCTGTAGATGTCTATTAGGTCTGTTTGTTGCAGAGCTGAGTTCAAGTCCTGGATATCCTTATTAACCATCTGTCTCGTTTATCTGTGTAATATTGACAGTGGTGTGTTAAAGTCTCTCATTATTGTTGTGTGGGGGTGTAAGTCTCTTTGTAGGTCTCTAAGGACTTGCTTTATGAATCTGGGTGCTCCTGTATTCTCTAAGGACTTGCTTTATGAATCTGGGTGCTCCTTTATTAGAGGTGTGTATATTTAGGATAGTTAGCTCTTTTTGTTGAATTGATCCCTTTACCATTATGTAATGGCCTTCTTTGTCTCTTGATCTTTGTTGGTTTAAAGTCTGTTTATCAGAGACTAGGATTGCAACCCCTGCTTTTTTTTGCTTTCCATTTGCTTGGTAGATCTTCTTCCATCCCTTTATTTTGAGCCTAAGTGCATCTTTGCACGTGAGATGGGTCTCCTGAATGCAGCACACTAATGGGTCTTCCCATCAGTGACTCTATCCAATTTGCCAGTCTGTGTCTTTTAATTGGGGTATTTAGCCCATTTACATTTAAGGTTAATATTGTTAGTGTGAATTTGATCCTGTCATTATGATGTTCGCTGGTTATTTTGCCCGTTAATTTATGCAGTTTCTTCATAGCATTGATGGTGTTTACAATTTGGCATGTTTTTGCAGTGGTTGGTACCGGTTGTTTCTTTCCATGTTTAGTGCTTCCTTCAGGAGCTCTTGTAAGGCAGGCCTGGTAGTGACGAAATCTCTCAGCATTTGCTTGTCTGTAAAGGATTTTATTTCTCCTTCACTTGTGAAGCTTAGTTTGGCTGGATATGAAATTCTGGATTGAAAATTCTTTTCTTTAAGAATGTTGAATATTGGCCCCCACTCTCTTCTGGCTTATAGGGTTTCTTCCGAGAGATCCACCATTAGTTTGATGGGCTTCCCTTTGTGAGTAACTTGACCTTTCTCTCTGGCTGCCCTTAACACTTCTCCCTTCATTTCAGCCTTGGTGAATCTGACAATTATGCGTCTTGGGGTTGCTCTTCTCACAGAGTGTCTTTGTGGTGTTCTCTGTATTTCCTGAATTTGAATGTTGGCCTGCCTTGCTAAGTTGGGGAAGTTCTCCTGGATAATATCCTGAGGAGTGTTTTCCAACTTGGTTACATTCTCTCCATCACTTTCAGGTACAGCAATCAAACGTAGATTTGGTCTTTTCACGTAGTCCCATATTTCTTGGAGGCTTTGTTTGTTTCTTTTTACTCTTTTTTCCCTAACCTTGTCTTCTTGCTTTATTTCATTAATCTGATCTTCAGTCACTGATACCCTTTCTTCCACTTGATTGAATTGTCTATCGAAGCTTGTGCATGTGTCACGAAGTTCTCGTGCCATGGTTTTCACCTCCATGAGGTCATTTAAAATCTTCTTTACACTCTTTATTCTAGTTAGCCATTTGTCTAATGTTTTTTCAAGGTTTTTAGCTTCCTTGCGATGGGTTGGAACATCCTTCTTTAGCTTGGAATAGTTTGTTATTACTGATCTTCTGAAGCCTATTTCTGTCAACTCGTCAAAGTCATTCTCCATCCAGCTTTGTTCCATTGCTGGTGAGGAGCTGTGATCCTTTGGAGGAGACGAGGTGCTCCGATTTCTAGAATTTTCAGCTTTTCTGCTCTGGTTTCTCCCCCTTTGTGATTTTATCTAACTTTGGTCTTTGATGTTGGTGACCTACAGATGAGGTTTTGGTGTAGATGACCTTTTTGTTGATGTTGATGCTATTCCTCTCTGTTTGTTAGTTTTCCTTCTAACAGTCAGGTCCCTCAGCTGCAGGTCTGTTGGAGTTTGCTGGAGGTCCACTCCAGGCCCAGTTTGCCTGGGTATCACCAATGGAGGCTGCAGAACAGCAAATATTGCAGAAGAGCAAATATTGCTGCCTGATCCTTCCTCTGGAAGCTTCGTCCCAGAGGGGGCAGCCGCCTATATGAGGTGTCTGTCAGCCACTGCTGGGAGGCGTCTCCCAGTTAGGCTACACTGGGGTCATTGACCCACTTGAGGAGGCAGTCTGTCTGTTCTCAAAGCTCAAACGCTGTGCTGGGAGAACCACTGCTCTTTTCAGAGCTGTCAGACAGGGATGTTTACATCTGCAGAAGTTGTCTGCTGCCTTTTGTTCAGCCATGCCCTGCCCACAGAGGTGGAGTCTAGAGGCAGTAGGCCTTGTTGAACTGTGGTGGGCTCTGCCCTGTTCTAGCTTCCCGGCCACTTTGTTTACCTACTCAAGCCTCAGCAATGGCGGACGCCCCTCCCCCAGCCAGGCTGCCGTCTTGCAGTTCGATCTCAGAGTGCTGTGCTAGCAGTGAGCGAGGCTTTGTGGGCGTTGGGACCTGCCGAGCCAGGCACGGGGAGAGAATCACCTTGTCTGCTGGTTGCTAAGACCTTGGGAAAAGTGCAGTATTTGGGCGGGAGTGTCCCATTTTTCCACGTAGCCTGTCACAGCTTCCCTTGGCTAGGAAAGGGAAGTCTCCCGACTCCTTGCACTTCCTGGGTGAGGCGACTCCCCGTCCTGCTTCAGCTTGCCCTCTGTGAGCTGCACCTACTGTCCAGCCAGTCCCAGTGAGATGAACCAGGTACCGAAGTTGGAAATGCAGAAATCACCCATCTTCTGCGTCGATCATGCTGGGAGCTGCAGACTGGAGCTGTTCCTATTTAGCCATCTTGGAATGCCCGATTTTGTGGCTTTTTGTAGTGATAACATGTGACTCCATTCGCTGTCTTATTTGTGTGTCTGCTCTACTATTGAGTTTTATACTTTTGTGTGTTTCTTTGAGAGTTTTAAGACTCTATTAAGCATTTTTGTAGTGTGGTGTGATAAATTCCCTTAGCTTTTGCTTGTCTGGGAAAGATGTTATTTGTCCTTCATTTTTGAAGGATAGGTTTGTGGATCTGGTATTATTGACTGACATTTTATTTTCAGCACTTGTAATATATCATCATATGCCTGTAAGGTTTCTGCTGAGAAATTTGTTTTTAATCTTATGGGGATTTTCTTATGTGTGATTTGATATTTTTCTTGCTATTTTTAGAATTCTGTCTTTGACTTTTCACAGTTTGACTGTGATACACCTTGTAGAAGCCCTTTATGGATTGAATCTATTTGAGGAATTTTGTACTCCTGTATCTTCATGTTTTTGTCTTTTGCAAGACTTGGGAAGTTTTCAGCTATTATTTTTTTCAAATGTTTTCTTCCATTTCTCTTTCTTCTGAAACTCCCATAATTTGAATATTTGGTCGCTTTATGGCATCCCATATGTTATGTAGGCTTTCTTCATTTTTTAAAGTTGTTTTTTACTGTTATGTCTGAATGGGTTATTTTTTAAAAAATCTGTTTTCAAGTTCAGAAATTCTTCTGCTTAATTTTGTCTATTGTTGAGGCTCTCAACTGTATTTTATATTTCATTGAAATCTTCAGTTGTAGGACGTTTTAAATGATATCAATCTTTGTTGAATTTCTAATCGAGATCATAAATTGTTTTCATAATTTTTTGGATTATTTACTTTTTTAAAAATATCTCACTTAGTTTCTTTTGTATACGAATTTTGATTTTTTTTTCCAGCATTCCATACATTTCCTTTTCTTATGGGTCTCTTATTGGAAAATTATTTTGTTTCTTTGGAGGTGTCTTGTTTCCTTGCTTTTTCATGTTTCTCATGTCTTTTTGTTAGTGTCTGTGTTTATTTCAACAGCTGTTTTCTTCCAATTTATTCATTAACATTGGTAGGGAAAAACTTTTTCCTATAGATATATTTATAGTGCTGGTTCTGTGAAGTGGTTTGTCTGATTTTTACATAGACGCAGTCATGTAATCTTTTATGATTTTTTGGATTGTAACTCATGTCAGCAGTGTCACAGTTCCTAAGTGATGCAGACTGCTTTTGTTAATGGCAGCCATGGTGAGGCTTTGCTGAGCATGAGGACTCCAGGTGGGCTGTTCCTTAAGCACCAGTAGTAATGGCAGTGGGCTAGGTGGACTTGTCATTAGTTGCCTGAGTGGTGTGTGTGGATGCCAGTACGGCTGGGTGTGTTGAGCCAATCCCCAGACCTCTAAATGATTTGTGTAGGCAATGGCAGTGGCAGCTATAGGTGGGGTTGTCTTGTCCTCAGGTTTTTGGAAGGCATGTGTCTGAGCCAGTGGCAGGGGTGGGGGTGGATTGATCCCTAGGCCTCTGGAGGATGATGTGCACAGGTGCTGATGGTGGGCAGAGTGGGTCTCCCTTCATGCCCCCCCCACCCCCCCAATGGTGTGTGTGAGTCTTGGTAAAAGTAGGTGGGTAGGTTGTTCCCTAGGAACCCTGATGATGTACATTGGTGACATTGAGGAATGTGGATTGATTTTTGTTTCTCTGGATGACATGTGTGGGTGCCAGTAGTGGTGGGTGAGCCACTTTAAGTTTTTTGTTATAATGTATTTTCATTCTTTTTTAAATAAAGCATAACATTAAATTTACATAAGCATCTGTTTCCTTTCTGTTCTTCAGATTGAATATTTCTATTGGTCTATCTATTTCCAGATCCACTTACCCCTTTTTAGTCTCCTTTCTGCTTTTTAGGCCAGTGGTCCCCAACCTTTTTGGCATCAGATTTCATGGAAGACAATTTTTCTATGGATCCAGGTAGTGGGGCAGGTGGGATGGTTTTGGAATGATTCAAGCATGTTACATTTATTGTGCACTTTATTTCTGTTATTATTACATTGTAGTATATAATTAAATAAATATACAACTTACCATAATGTAGAATCAGTGGGAGACCTGAGCTTGATTTCCTGCAACTAGATGATCCCATCTGGAGGTGATGGGAGACAGTAACAGATCATCAGTCATTAGATTCTCATAAGGAGCATGCAACCAGTATCACTCATATGCACAGTTCACAATGGGGTTTGTGCTTTGAGAATCTAATGCTGCCACTGACCTGACAGGTGGTGGAGCTCAGGTGGTAATGTGAGTAATGGGGAGTGGCTGTAAATACAGGTGAAGTTTCAGTTGCTCACTTGCCGCTCACCTCCTGCTGTGCGGCCTGGTTCCTAACAGGCCATAGACCAATACCAGTCCATGGCCTGGGGTTAGGGACTCCTGCTTTAGGCCATTCAATGCTTTTTAAAATTTGGTCATGTTACTTTGTAGTTCTCAAATTGCCATTTGTTTCTTTTTTAATTTTGTTCCTCTGTTGAGATTTTCTGTCTTTTTACTTCTTTCAAGAGAGTTCATCCTCTCAGAGAACAGTGTAATAGCCACTTTAAAGCTTTTTCCTGGCTGGGTGTGGTGGCTCACACCTGTAATTCCAGCACTTTTGGAGGCTGAGGTGGCTGGATCACCTGAGGTCATGAGTTGGAGATCAGCCTGACCAACATGGTGAAACCCAGTCTCTACTAAAAATACAAAAAATTAGCTGGGCATGGTAGTGGGTGCCTGTAATCCCAACTACTTGGGAGGCTGAGGCAGGAGAAGTGCTTGAACCTGGGAGGCGGAGGTTGCAGTGAGCCGAGATTGCGCCACTGCACTCCAGGCTGGGCAACAAGAATAAAACTCCATCTCAAATAAATAAATAAATGAATGAATATATACATAAGTAAATAAATGAAGTTTTTTTTGGTAATTTCAGCATCTCTGTCTTCTTCTACTTGGCTGCTCTTGGTACTCATCTTTTGTGAGTTGTTGAGATTTCCTAGGTTTTTTATATGCCAAGCAGTTTTTGGATTATATCGTGGACATTTTGAATATTAAGTTGCAGATCTCTGGGTCTTGGTTAGATTGCAGGTTTGGTATTACTTTGAGTTCACCAATGTCATTCTTAGCATATACTCTTCAGGGTCCTAAGAAAGCTTCTCCATGAAGTCTGTCTAGAATTCTTAGTTGCACTCAGTGGGAGAAGCAGAGAAGATTATTCTTATTCCATTTTATTTCAAGTAGAATTCTTGCTCATTTTTTAAATCTGCGTTTTTATTTTATATATATATATTTATTTATTTATGATACATGGTTTTGCTGTGTCACTGAGGCCTGAGTGCAGTGGTACGATTATAGCTCACTGCAGCCTCAAACTCCTAGGCTCAAGTGATCCTCCTGCCTCAGCCTTCTGAGTAGCTGGGACTACAGACATGTGCCACGACCTTTATTGTAGACATAGGGTCTCACTGTATTTATCAAACTGGTCTCAAACTTCTGACGTCAAGTGATCTTCCTGCCTCAGCCTCCCAAAGTGTTGGGATTACAGGCATAAGCCACTGTACCTGGCTCAAGTCTGAGTTTTTAGTCTTTGTTATTGATGTGTAGGAATTCTTTATATAATAAGGATATGAGTCTGTTGTCAGTATGTGTATTGCAAATACTTTCAATCTGTAGCTGTTTTATTTCTTAATTGTATGTCTTTTGATGAGCAGAAATATTTGATTTTGATGAATGTAGTTTATCAGTCTTTTCCTTTATTCTTAATGGTTTCTTCTTTTTTTTTTTAGACAGAGTCTCGCTCTTTTGCCCAGACTGGAGTGCAGTGGCGTGATCTCGGCTCACTGCAACCTCTGCCTCCTGGGTTCCAGCGATTCTCATGCCTCAACCTCCCCAGTAGCTGGGACTACAGGCATGCACCACCACACCCAGCTAATTTTTCTATTTTTAGTAGAGACGGGGTTTCATCATGTTGCCCAGGCTGGTCTCGAACTCCTGGCCTCTAGCGATCCATCCACCTTGGCCTCCCAAAGTGCTGGGATTACAGATGTGAGCCACTGCACCTGGTCTCTTTATTCTTAGTGTTTCTTTTCTTTCTTTCTTTTTTTTTTTTTTGAGACAGAGTTTCACTCTTATTGCCCAGGCTGGAGTGTAATGGCGCGATCTCGGCTCACCCCAGCCTCCACCTCCTGGGTTCAAGTGATTCTTCTGCCTCAGCCTCCCGAATAGCTGGGATTATAGGCATGTGCCACCACGCCTGGCTAATTTTGTATTTTTAGTAGAGACGGGGTTTCTCCATGTTTGTCAGGCTGGTCTCAAACTCATGACCTGAGGTGATCTGCCAGCCTCAGCCTCTCAAAGTGCTGGGATTACAGGTGTAAGCCACTGTATTCTTAGTGGTTTCTTAATGCTGTATTTCTTACTGGAGATTTAGTCATATGCTTTTTTGCTATTGTTGTGACAAAATACATATAACACAAAATTTACCATGTTAGCCGTTTTATGGCATTCAATTTAGTGGCATTTAGTTCACTCACAGTGTTGTGCAACCACTTTCTCTGTCTAGTTTCAGAACTTTTTCATTACCCCAAATGGAAACTCTTTAACCATTAAGCATTCACTTCTTAATTTATCTCTCTATTCTGCCAACTTCCCAGCCCCTGGAAATTACTACTTTGTTTTCTGTTGCCTGGATTTTCCTGTTCTAGATATTTCACAAAAATCAGAATCACTCAATATATGATCTTTTGTGTCTATGGCTTCTTTTACTTAGCACAAATGCTTTCAAAGTTCATCCATGTTATAGTATGTGGTAGTAGTTTAGTTCTTTTTATGGTCTAATAATATTCCATTGTATGGGTATATCACATTTGTTTATCTGTTCATCTGTTTGTATTGTTTTCACCTTTTTTCTGTTATTGAATAATGCTTCTATGAACTACAAGCATCTGTTCGAAAACCTGTTTTCCATTCTTTTGTTTTATACTTAGGATGAGAATTGCTGTGTCATGTGGTAATTTTATGTTTAAGTTATCGAGGAACTGCAATACTGCTTTTTTTTTTCTTACGGTACCTGTACCATTTACATTCCCACTAGCAATGTATGAAGGTTCCACGTTCTTCATATACTCAGCAACACTTATTTTTTTTTCTCTGTTGCTCTTCTACTTCGTTTTCCTTCTCCTCTCTTCCTTCAGTCTTCATCCTAATGGGTATGAAATGGTATGTCACTGTGGTTTTGACTTGCATTTTTTTGTGTTTCCATATAAATTTTAGGGGTATTTTTCCTTCTTCTGGGAAGAATGTTATTGATATTTTTATAGGGATTTTGGTGAATCTATAGATTTCTTCATTTGGTGTGGACATTTTAACAACATTGATTCTTTTTTCATTTTTCTTTTTTTGTTCTTGAAGAAGATAAACAATATTGATTCAAACCATGACCGTAGAGTATCTTTCCATTATTTTGACGTTCTCCAGTTTCTTTCATCAATGTTTTATGGTTTTCATTGTGGAGATCTTTCACTTCTTTGGTTTGGATTTGCATTTCCTAATGACTAATGACACTGAGTGTCTTCTAATGTGCTTTTTGTCATTTGTGTAGTTTTTTGGAGAAATATCTATTCACATTCTTTGCCCATTAAAAACTATTTTTGTCTTTATCTTACTGAATTGTAAGAGTTTTTTTTTAAAATTTTGAATACTATACCTTTTTTTCTTTTAAGAGATGGGGTCTTGTTATGTTGCCCAGGCTGACCTGAAACTCTTGGCCTCAAGCAATCCTCCTGCCTTGGCCTTCCAGAGTGCTAGGATTACAGGTGTGAGCCATTGTGGTTGACCTGGATACTATACTTTTATCAGTTATATTATTTGCAAATATTTCCTCCCATTTGGTGGGTTGGTTGCCTTTTCACTATTCCAGTAATGAATAAAAGTTTCAAATTTTGCTGATGTCCACTTTATCATTTTTCTCTTGTTACTTGTGGTTTTTTGGTCATATCTGTGAAGTCATTGCCAAATACAAGTCATGAAAATGTACTGCTGTGTTTTTTTCTAAGAGTTTCATAATTTTAGCTCTTGTATAATGTTTAGGTCTTCTCTCCATTTGAATTCATTTTTGAATGTGATGTGAGGCAAGTGTGCAAGTTCATGCTTTTGCATGTGGCGGTTCAGTTGTTCTAGAACTATTTGTTGAAAGTTTATTTTTCTCTCATGAATGGTTTTGGCATCCTTGCTGAAAATCAATTATTGGTCCTAGATATATGGGTTTATTTCTAGACTTTCAATTCTGTCCCATAAATCTGTATGTTTACCCGTTGCCAACATTATTTTGATTACTGTAGCTTCATAGTAAATTTTGAAACTGAAATGTGAGTCCTCTAATTTTGCTCTCCTTCTTCAAGATTGTTTTGGTTCTTCTGAGCCTCTAGCAATTAATCGTCAGATCAGTTTGTCCATTTCTGCAAAACAGGCTGTTGGAATTTTGGTAGGGAGTGAATGGAATCTGGAGGTCATTTTGGGGAGTAATGCCCAACTGCTAACCAAAATAGTTGATATAGTTAATAAAGTCTTTCAGTCCTTGATTAGGGGATGTCTTTTCATTTATTTAGGGTTTCTTTAATTTCTTACAGCATGTTTTGATATTTTCAGCAGAAAAGTCTTACATTGCCTTGACTAAATGTATTATTGAGTATTTTATTCTTTTTGATATGCTATTGTAAGTGGAATTTTTTTTTCTTAATTTCTCTTTCAGATTTCTCATTGCTATTAAATAGAAATACAACTGATTTTGGCCTTTCGATCTTATATCCTGCAACTTTTCTGAATTAGTCGAGCAACCTTAACATTTTCTTTTTGGTGGATTCTTCCCTCTTTTGGTTATTGCGAATCGTGGACTACAAACATGATTGTACAGATATCTCTTTTATGAAGACAGTCTTGTAAATTTACTACAAATGTCTGTTCTGTGATGTGGAAGTAAAACCAAAACTTAATACAGATGTAATCATTGTATATCTTTGTGAGGTAGCTATTGTTATTATATCCCTTTTCAGATAAAGAAACTAAGGCATAGAGAATATAAATGACTTATTTGCCTAGGCTAACACTGTGTATTAAATAAATTAATTTGAACCTTTTATTCTAGTCATATTTAATCTAAACTCTGTCAATAAGGTGTCCGGCTCTTTCCTAAAATTTTCCACATGGCAGTTCCTAGGTAACTAATTTTAATATCTTTCAATTGTTATAAGTACAGTTACTTTAGAATCATAGGCCCTATTTAACCTTCTATGTAATAATTTTTATTCCTTTAAGTACATTCCAGATTTTAATAGCTATTTAAGCTTTGGAATCTCAAAGTGTTGATTTTTTGATTAAAGTTACCTTGGTATTTTAAAATGTCTTCCTAGTATTTTTTGGTGGACTTACATTTATGCATTAGTAAAAGAGCCAGATATTCCATAGATTGCACTTATTATTTTTCTCTGTGAACTATGTATTTGATCGTTTATAATAAATTTCCAAATTAAAAAGAACAGTTTAAATGCCTCCTGTCATATTGATATGTTTATTATTAAAATTTCATTTTTTTTTCCTAGTGGGAAAGAAGCCTAAGGAATAAAGTCATCTCTCTAGACCATAAAAATAAAAAACATATCCGAGGGTGTCCTATTACTTCCAAGTCATCACCAGAAAGGTAAGATATGTGTGTGTGCGACATAATATGGGCTTATCCTATAAAGTTGACCATAAATGATTCATTTAAGCTTGTTGGTTCTCAATTATGACCACATGTTTAAAATAGAAGGTTTGAATTCAGTGGACTCTTAAGATTCTTTCAGTCTCTAACTTTCTGTGATTTTAAGTATCTTAACTCCCTTGTTTTTGTGCGTTTGGAACATCTTGATAAGCTTTTGCTGATAATGCAAGAGTTATACATAGACTGATAATGATGATTGAATCATTGTTTGCGATCAGCAGTGAGAAAGGGTGTTCCATTTCTGCTGCTTCTTTTTTATTTTTGAAAGGCTAGTCAAATGAAGCAGTGGGAGTGGAGCAGAAACAGACATCTGCAACTTGTAATCAACTGGTTGTAAACACCTCTGTACTTGGGCCAGCCAAAAATGCTCTGTTTAGCAACTATGGTCCTATAGTCATAGTGTTAACAAATTATTTGTATAGGGGAATTAAATATCTGGAGGATTCAAATTACAGTTGTTACTGGAAATAATTTAGAGCATTTCAGAATTGGACATAAATCAATGATTAGAAAGTTATTTTAAAAAGAGTATTGAATTTTCTTTTTAACATAGTGAATGAAAAAATGACAATAGCAAATTATAATTATTGGAAAGTCACACAAATTTAGAAGACTCATTGGGGTCCTTGAATTTATGTCAAAGTACTTCTATAAACTACTTAGTCTAATTCTCCCTTTTCAAGTAAATTGTGTGTAGGAAATATAAACATATATTGGTGACTCCATAGCAGTTTATGAGCCTTTTGACATTATTACCATACCATGGATAAATTGTCAAGGTGAATAAGGCAGGTCTATTGATGCAATGATGATGCTTTCATCGTTAGAACAAGGACACACTCAGTTTTCAGACTTGGTTTCCCAAAAAGATTTACATAAAAAATTATACTTGGTTTGAGAGATGGAATGCTAGAAGTAAAAGAATGGTGATTTTTAATTAATAAAAACCAAGCCACATTTTCGGAAAGGTTTGCACATACAAAGTTGTTTTATCTTATGGGAGACATATCCTGAAGACTTTGCATGCTTCACAACATACATCATTCCCCTTTAGCTGCCGTCTTGCATCTCCACATGTGTGTGCCTAATCTCAGCTGGTCCACCCGGGACCCTCTGAGCACCAACCCTAGTTCTCTGCATGGCCCCTTATCTGCTCTGATAGGATGAAAGAAACAATCATGAATCAGAAAAAACTTGTCAAACTGCAGGCACAAGTGTGCATTGGTGGGAAAGGAACTGTTCGTAGAAGGAAGAAGGTGGTTCATAGAACAGCCACAGCAGATGATAAAAAACTTCAGTTCTCCTTAAAGAAGTTAGGGGTAAACAATATCTTTGGTATTGAAGAGGTGCATATGTTTACAAACCAAGGAACAGTGATCCACTTTAACAACCCTAAAGTTCAGGCATCTCTGGGAGCAAACACTTTCACCATTACAGGCCATGCCGAGACAAAGCAGCTGACAGAAATGCTACCCAACATCTTAAACCAGCTTGGTGTAGACAGTCTGAACAGTTTAAGCAGACTGGCTGAAGCTTTGCCCAAACAATCCGTGGATGGAAAAGCACCACTTGCTACTGGGGAGGATGATGATGATGAAGTTCCTGATCTTGTGGAGAATTTTGATGAGGCTTCCAAGAATGAGGCAAACTGAATTGAGTCAACTTCTGAAGATAAAACTTGAAGAAGTTACTGGGAGCTGCTATTTTATATTATGACTACTTTTTAAGAATTTTTGTTTATGGATCTGATAAAATCTAGATCTCTAATATTTTTAAGCCCAAGCCCTTTGGACACTGCAGCTCTTTTCAGGTTTTGCTTATACACAATTCATTCTTTGCAGCTAATTAAGCTGAAGAAGCCTGAGAATAAACTTTGAAACAAAGGTTAATAAAGTTCTTTGCCTAGTAAAGCAAAACAAAACAAAACAACAAAAAGCTTATATCATTAAGGCCGGGCACAGTGGCTCACACCTGTAGTCCCAGCACTTTGGGAGACCAAGGCAGGTGGATCACTTGAGTGCAGGAGTTCAAGTACGGCTTGGGCAACATGGCGAAAGACCATCTCTACAAAAAACTAATAAAAGTAAAATTAAAAAAATACTTATATTATTTAAATCTCACTTTTCCATAAGAATGCGTGTAAAGTGGTGGGCACAGGTTCTTTGGGATAACAATCAATAATTTTGTAATATATTATTATTTTAATTTTGTTTTTTAGTTTTCTGGCATTATCTCTAATATTTTTTTCAGTTTATTTTCTGCTAAATTATCAGCCTAGCATAAAAAGATAATTGTTTGGCCTTCCTTATAGAATTTACGACATCTGACTTCTGTTCCAGAGTTAGTGATCTTCAGGCATGGTCACAGCATTAACATTATAACATCTATTTAATATACACTTAATGATATTGTTAGGGGATAAAAAGATTTTAAAATTCGATAGCAGTAGAAATTGAATTAAAAATACAATAATGACCCAAATCACCATCTTCTTAATAAACAAAAAGAACAATGTGGTTGATGTGATCCTGACAAAGGAAAATGATGTATTTTTTAAACTGATAAAAGTGATGTAGCCAGCAGGCAATAGTGTAATTAATTAGTTTTATAGTTTACTCAGCCAATTTTTGAATAATAGAATGTGATTTTTGACAGATTTTTAAAATCTAGAGGGCTTTGTATCATTTCAAAATTTTGTACCAAAGACACATATGTATGTCTTTTATATATATAACTAATTATCTGTATTAATACATAATTAGTTCAAATTCACAATGTTAAAATGTTCATAAAATATTTCCGGGGAATGTGTATGAATATTAAAAAGTGGAATTTAAAAAAGTATCTCTGATGTATGGTAGAAAGGACCTGAGTCATTTCCAAATCCTAGTTGTCTTAAGCTAGGAGCAGGCATCTTGTCTATACTTTAGTTTTTCTCTACTGAAAGTTCTAGAGCTTTTGATTCTTAACCTTTTTCTGAATGTTCTACTTCTAAAAGGTAGGTGAAATGGGATGGTTAGGATATCTAGAATATCTGGAAACTAAGGTGGGATAGAACATGATGAGTTATTTAGATGAAACTGGATTATGACAAGTTAGTAGGCAGAATTAGGAAGTGACTTGGTTCAAAACAACAGGAATGGGAAATTATGATGTATTTGCTTCACAGCACAAGAATTTTGTAAAATTCTCTTGGGCAGATTATTTTTAGAAGAGAACCAGTTTGGTTTTTCTCTTTTAATGGGATTCTTTATTCCTCGCTTGATCTCATTTTCACTATCAATGAGCTTACATAATTTGTATCTACAGATTTAGTTCTCTTGTAGCGTGTTTTTTTTTAAATCAAATTATGCTGTTCTTCCTACTCCACTAATTATTTGGCATATCAGTCATAAGAGTACATGAGCAATATCAGTTTGGAACTGAAAACCCTCTATTTATAATTATGGCAGCTAATATCTATTAAATACTTATTATATGTTAGGCATTAGGCTAAGCCTAAACTGTCTTATTTAATTTTCATCAGTCTGTGAGATGTAAGTAGCATTGGCCTTATCTCATAGTTGAGGAAATTTAGGCCTTCTTACTATAATGGAGAGGAATGTTATTAATGCATCTCTAGGAAACCTAGTTCAGTATTAACAGACTTAAATTTTTGTTTTAATAACATTGAATTCTCCTGGGCTATCTGAAACATTTTATAAATTGCTGCTGTGCGAAGGGAAATCAAACAACAAAAATACACCTGGGGAGGGGGAAAAAGTTTCCGTATGTTTGTATTACTTTGGAATTGCTGATTCTATCTCCTGTGTTTGATCTTACTTTAAAGATTGTAATACTTTTTAGTGCTTTTTTAAAAATTAAGTTTTATTGTGATATAATTTACATATCATAAAATTCACCCATTTTAGTTCAATAATTAAATAATTTTTAGTATATTTACAGAATTGTGAGCCATCACTACAGTCTGGTGATGGTTTTAGAACATCCCATCATGCTCCAAAAGAAACTACTCATTTACAACCACTTTCCATTCTCACCTACAGCTGTAAGCAGCCACTAACCTACTTTCTGTCTCTATAAGATTTGATTTTTTGGACATTTCATATAGACAGAATCATACAATATGTTTGATCTTTTTCATCCGGCTTTCACTGAGCATAATGTTTTTGAGGTTTATTAATATTGTAGCATATATCAGTATTTCATTTCTTTCTATACCACATTGTGTTTATTCACCAGTTGGATTTTTATGTTGTTTCCACTTCTTAGCTATTATGAATAATATTGTCATAAACATTCCTATACAAGTGTTTGCAAGTGTTTGTGTAGACATATGTTTTCTTTTTTCTTTTTCTTTTTTTCTTTTGAGATGGAGTCTCACTTTGTTGCCCAGGCTGGAGTGCAGTGGTGGAAAACAGCTCACTGCAGCCTCCATCTCCCAGGCTCAAGCGATCCTCCTGCCTCAGCCCACCAAGTAGTTGGGACTACAGGCACGCACCACCATGCTTGGCTAATTATTCTGTTTTTTGTAGATTTGAGGTTTTGTTATGTTGCCCAGGCTGGTCTTGAACTCCTGAGCTCAAGTGATCTGCCCACCTTGGCCTCCCAAATTGCTGGGATTACAGGCGTGAGCCACTGTGCCCATTCTTAGACATACATATGTTTTCATTTATCTTGAATAGATAACTAGGATTAGAATTGCTGTGTCATGCATTAATATTGTTTAACTTTCTGAGCAACTGCTGAACTTTTTTTCAAAATGACTGTGCGATTTTGCATTCCCACCAGCAGTGTATGAGGGATTCATGTTTTTCTACATCCTCACCAGTGCTTATCCTTCCGTTCTTCTTTCCTCTCTCTTTCTTTTCTTTCCTTCCATCTTTCCATCCTAGTGAGTGTGAAGTGGTATCTCATTGTGGTTTTGTTTGCCATTTCCTAATAACTAAATGATGTTGATTATCTTTTCATGTGCTAATTGGTCATTTGTTTTTTTTTTTAATTTTTTTATTATACTTTAAGTTTTAGGGTACATGTGCACAATGTGCAGGTTAGTTACATATGTATACATGTGCCATGTTGGTGTGCTGCACCCATTAGCTCATCATTTAACATTAGGTATATCTCCTAATGCTATTCCTCCCCCCTGACCCCACTCCACAACAGGCCCCGGTGTGTGATGTTCCCCTTCCTGTGTCCATGTGTTCTCATTGTTCAGTTCCCACCTATGAGTGAGAACATGTGGTGTTTGGTTTTTTGTCCTTGCGATAGTTTACTGAGAATGATGGTTTCCAGCTTCATCGATGTCCCTACAAAGGACATGAACTCATCATTTTTTATGGCTGCATAGTATTCCGTGGTGTATATGTGCCACATTTTCTTCATCCAGTCTACCATTGTTGGACATTTGGGTTGGTTCCAAGTCTTTGCTATTGTGAATAGTGCTGCAATAAACATAGGTGTGCATGTGTCTTTATAGCAGGATGATTTATAATCCTTTGGGTATACACCCAGTAATGGGATGGCTGGGTCAAATGGTATTTCTTGTTCTAGATCCCTGAGGAATCGCCACACTGACTTCCACAATGGTTGAACTAGTTTACAGTCCCACCAACAGTGTAAAAGTATTCCAGTTTCTCCACATTCTCTCCAGCACCTGTTGTTTCCTGACTTTTTAATGATCGCCATTCTAACTGGTGTGAGATGGTATCTCATTGTGGTTTTGATTTGCATTTCTCTGATGGCCCGTGATGGTGAGCATTTTTTCATGTGTCTTTTGGCTGCATAAATGTCTTCTTTTGAGAAGTGTCTGTTCATATCCTTCGCCCACTTTTTGATGGGGTTGTTTTTTTCTTGTAAATTTGTTTGAGTTTATTGTAGATTCTGGATATTAGCTCTCTGTCAGATGAGTAGATTGCAAAAATTTTCTCCCATTCTGTAGGTTGCCTGTTCACTCTGATGGTAGTTTCTTTTGCTGTGTAGAAGCTCTTTAGTTTAAGTAGATCCCATTTGTCAATTTTGTCTTTTGTTGCCATTGCTTTTGGTGTTTTAGACATGAAGTCCTTGCCCATGCCTATGTCCTGAATGATATTGCCTAGGTTTTCTTCTAGGGTTTTTATGGTTTTAGGTCTAACATGTAAGTCTTTAATCCATCTTGAATTAATTTTTGTGTAAGGTGTAAGGAAGGGATCCAGTTTCAGCTTTCTACATATGGCTAGCCAGTTTTCCCAGCACCATTTATTAAATAGGGAATGCTTTCCCCATTTCTTGTTTTTGTTAGGTTTGTCAAAGATGAGATGGTTGTAGTTATGCGGCATTATTTGTGAGGGCTCTGTTCTGTTCCATTGGTCTATATCTCTGTTTTGGTACCAGTACCATGCTGTTTTGGTTACTGTAGCCTTGTAGTATAGTTTGAAGTCAGGTAGTGTGATGCCTCCAGCTTTGTTCTTTTGGCTTAGGATTGTCTTGGCAATGTGGGCTCTTTTTTGGTTCCATATGAACTTTAAAGTAGTTTTTTCCAATTCTGTGAAGAAAGTCATTGGTAGCTTGATGGGGATGCCATTGAATCTATAAATTACCTTGGGCAATATGGCCATTTTCACGATATTGATTCTTCCTACCCATGAGCATGGAATGTTCTTCCATTTGTTTGTATCCTCTTTTATTTCATTGAGCAGTGGTTTGTAGTTCTCCTTGAAGAGGTCCTTCACATCCCTTGTAAGTTGGATTCCTGGGTATTTTATTCTCTTTGAAGCAATTGTGAATGGGAGTTCACTCATGATTTGGCTCTCTGTTTGTCTGTTGTTGGTGTATAAGAATGCTTGTGATTTTTGCACATTGATTTTTGTATCCTGAGACTTTGCTGAAGTTGCCTGTCAGCTTAAGGAGATTTTGGGCTGAGACGATGGGGTTTTCTAGATATACAATCATGTCATCTGCAAACAGGGACAATTTGACTTCCTCTTTTCCTAATTGAATACCCTTTATTTCCTTCTCTTGCCTGATTGCCCTGGCCAGAACTTCCAACACTATGTTGAATAGGAGTGGTGAGAGAGGGCATCCCTGTCTTGTGCCAGTTTTCAAAGGGAATGCTTCCAGTTTTTGCCCATTCAGTATGATAATGGCTGTGGGTTTGTCATAGATAGCTCTTATTATTTTGAGATATGTCCCATCAATACCTAATTTATTGAGAGTTTTTAGCATGAAGGTTTTTAATTTTGTCAAAGGCCTTTTCTGCATCTATTGAGATAATCATATGGTTTTTGTCATTGGTTCTGTTTATATGCTGGATTACGTTTATTGATTTTCATATGTTGAATCAGCCTTGCATCTCAGGGATGAAGCCCACTTGATCATGGTGGATAAGCTTCTTGATGTGCTGCTGGATTCGGTTTGCCAGTGTTCTATTGAGGATTTTTGCATTGATGTTCATCAGGGCTATTGGTCTAAAATTCTCTTTTTTTGTTGCCTCTGCCAGGCTTTGGTATCAGGATGATGCTGGCCTCATAAAATGAGTTAGGGAGGGTTCCCTCTTTTTCTATTGATTGGAATAGTTTCAGAAGGAATGGTACCAGCTTCTCTTTGTACCTCTGGTAGAATTCAGCTGTGAATCCATCTGGTCCTGGACTTTTTTGGGTTGGTAAGCTATTGATTATTGCCTCAATTTCAGAGCCTCTTATTGGTCTATTCAGAGATTCAACTTCTTCCTGGTTTAGTCTTGGGAGGGTGTATGTGTAGCGGAATTTATCCATTTCTTCTAGGTTTTCTAGTTTATTCGCATAGAGGTGTTTATAGTATTCTCTGATGGTAGTTTGTATTTCTGTGGGACTGGTGGTGATATCCCCTTTATGATTTTTTATTGTGTCTATTTGATTCTTCTCTCTTTTCTTCTTTATTAGTCTTGCTAGTGGTCTATCAATTTTGTTGATCTTTTCAAAAAACCAGCTCCTGGATTCATTGATTTTTTTTGAAGGGTTTTTTGTGTCTCTATTTCCTTCAGTTCTGCCCTGATCTTAGTTATTTCTTGCCTTCTGCTAGGTTTTGAATATGTTTGCTCTTGCTTCTCTAGTTCTTTTAATTGTGATGTCAGGGTGTCAATATTAGATCTTTCCTGCTTTCTCTTGTGGGCATTTAGTGCTATAAATTTCCCTCTACACACTGCTTTGAATGTGTCCCAGAGATTCTGGTGTGTTGTGTCTTTGTCCTCATTGGTTTCAAAGAACATCTTTATTTCTGCCTTCATTTTGTTATGTACCCGGTAGTCATTCAGGAGTAGTTGTTCAGTTTCCATGTAGTTGAGAGGTTTTGAGTGAGTTTCTTAATCGTGAGTTCTTGTTTAATTGCACTGTGGTCTGAGAGACAGTTTGTTATAATTTCTGTTCTTTTACATTTGCTGAGGAGTGCTTTACTTCCAACTATGTGGTCAATTTTGGAATAAGTTCGGTGTGGTGCTGAGAAGAATGTATATTGTGTTGATTGGGGGTGGAGAGTTCTGTAGATGTCTATTAGGTCTGCTTGGTGCAGAGCTGAGTTCAATTCCTGGATATCCTTATTAACTTTCTGTCTCATTGATCAGTCTAATGTTGACAGTGGGGTGTTAAAGTCTCCCATTATTATTGTGTGGGAGTCTTAACTCTCTTTCTAGGTCTCTAAGGACTTGCTTTATGAATCTGGGTCCTCCTGTGTTGGGTGCATATATATTTAGGATAGTTAGCTCTTCTTGTTGAATTGATCCCTTTACCATTATGTAATGGCCTTCTTTGTCTCTTTTGATCTTTGTTTGTTTAAAGTCTGTTTTATCCGAGACTAGGATTGCAACCCCTGCCTTTTTTGTTTTCCATTTGCTTGGTAGATCTTCCTCCATCCCTTTATTTGCAGCCTATGTGTGTCTCTGCATGTGAAATGGGTTTCCTGAATACAGCACACTGATGGGTCTTGACTCTTTATCCAATTTGCCAGTGTATTTTAATTGGAGCATTTAGCCCATTTACATTTAAGGTTAATATTGTTATGTGTGAATTTGATCCTGTCATTATGATGTTAGCTGGTTATTTTGCTCATTAGTTGCAGTTTCTTCCTAGCCTCTATGGTCTTTACAATTTGGCATGTTTTTGCAGTGGCTGGTACCGGTTGTTCCTTTCCATGTTTAGTGCTTCCTTCAGGAGCTGTTGTAGGGCAGGCCTGGTGGTGACAAAATCTCTCAGCATTTGCTTGTCTGTAAAGGATTTTATTTCTCCTTCACTTATGAAGCTTAGTTTGGCTGGATATGAAATTCTGGGTTGAAAATTCTTTTCTTTAAGAATGTTGAATATTGGCCCCCATTCTCTTCTGGCTTGTAGAGTTTCTGCCGAGAGATCCGCTTAGTCTGATGGGCTTCCCTTTGTGGGTAACCCGATCTTTCTCTCTGGCTGCCCTTAACATTTTTTCTTTCATTTCAACTTTGGTGAATCTTACAATTATGTCTTGGAGTTGCTCTTCTCGAGGAGTATCTTTGTGGCGTTCTCTGTATTTCCTGAATCTGAATGTTGGCCTGCCTTGCTAGATTGGGGAAGTTCTCCTGGATAATATCCTGCAGAGTGTTTTCCAACTTGGTTCCATTCTCTCCGTCACTTTCAGGTACACCAATCAGATGTAGATTTGGTCTTTTCACATAGTCCCATATTTCTTGGAGGCTTTATTCATTTCTTCTTATTCTTTTTTCTCTAAACTTATCTCTTCATTTCATTCATTTCATCTTCCATCACTGATACCCTTTCTTCCAGTTGATTGAATCGGCTACTGAGGCTTGTCCATTTGCCATGTACTTCTCGTGCCTTGGTTTTCAGCTCTATCAGGTCTTTTAAGGACTTCTCTGCATTGGTTATTCTAGTTAGCCATTCGTCTAATTTTTTTTCAATGTTTTTAACTTCTTTTCCATGGGTTCGAACTTCCTCCTTTAGCTCGGAGTTTGATCTTCTGAAGCCTTCTCTCAACTCGTCAAAGTCATTCTCTGTCCAGCTTTGTTCCGTTGCTGGTGAGAAGCTGCGTTCCTTTGGAGGAGGAGAGGCGCTCTGATTTTTAGAGTTTCCAGTTTTTCTGCTCTGTTTTTTCCCCATCTTTGTGGTTTTTTCTACCTTTGGTCTTTGATGATGGTGACGTACAGATGGGGTTTTGGTGTGGATGTCCTTTCTGTTTGTTAGTTTTCCTTCTAACAGTCAGGACCCTCAGCTGCAGGTCTGTTGAGTAGCCTAACTGGGAGGCACCCCCCAATAGGGGCAGACTGACACCTGACACAGCCGCTTACTCCTCTGAGACAAAACTTCCAGAGGAATGATCAGGCAGCAACATCTGCTGTTCACCAGTATCTGCTGTTCTGCAGCCTCCGCTGCTGATACCCAGGCAAACAGGGTCTGGAGCTAATTGGTCATTTGTATGTCGTTTTGAGAATTGTCTACTCAGATCCTTTGCCCATTTTAAAATTGGATTATCTTTTTGTTGTAAGAGTTAAAAATATTTTCTTGATACAAGTCCCTTATCAGGTATATGATTTTCATATATTTTATCTCATTCTTTTGGCAAGTTTCTCAGTCTCTTGATGGTGTCCTTTGAAACATAAAAGTTTTAAAATTTTGATGAAGTCCCATTTATCTATTTTTCTTTAGTCTCTGTGCTTTTGGTGTCATATCTAAGAAACCATTGCCTAATCCAAGGTCATGATCCATTACTACTGTGTTTTCTTCTAAGAGTTTTATAGTTTTAGCTCTTAGATTTAGGTCTTTGATCCATTTTAAGTTAATTTTTGGGTATGGAATGAAATAGGTACCCTAATTAATATTTTTGCCTTTGGATATTCATTTGTGCCAGCACCATTTGTTGAAAAGACAAATGGTGCGTCTTCATTATTTTCCATTGTATTGTCTTGGAATCTTTGTGAGATATCAATTGATAGTAAATGTTAGGGTTTATTTCTGCATTCTCAATTCTCTTCCGTTGATCTATATGTCTGTCCATATGCTGGTACTGCTATGTGCTATTGCAACTTTGTAGTAAGTTTTGAAATTGGGAAGTGTGGGCCTTACAACTTTGCTATTTTTTTTTTTCAAGATTTTTTGGAGCTGTTCTGGGTTTCTTGCATTTTCAGTTGAATTTTAGAATCAGCTTATCATTTTAACCAAAAAAACCAGCAAGGATTTTGACAGAGATTTTATTGAATCTGTAGACTAAATTGGGGAATATTGCCATTTTAACAATACTGTGTTCAGATTAATAAACATGGGATGTCTTTCCATTTATATCCTTTATAATTTTTTTCAATAGTATTTTGTGGTTTTCAGTGTGTCTTTGACTTTTTTTTGTTAAGTTTATTCCTAAATACTTTCTTATTTCTGAAGCTATTATGAATGGAATTGTTTTCTATTTTTAGGTTTGTATTTGTTTATTTTTTTGAGACAGGATCTTGTTCTGTTGCGTGGCCTGGAGTACAGTGCCACGGTCATAACTCACTGTGGTCTTGACCTCCTGGGCCTAAGTGATCCTCATTCCTCAGCCTCCAAGTCTCTGGGACCACCGGTGCATGCCACCACACTTGGCCAATTTTTTGAATTTGTAGAGACAGGGTCTCATTGTGTTGCCCAGGTTGGTCTTGAACACCTGGTCTCAAGCAATCCTCCTTCCTTGGCTTCCCAGAGTGTTAGTATTATAGGTGTGAGCCATTGGGTCTGGAATTGTTCTCTTCATTCATTTACTCTTGGATTTCCAATTTTTTAGCATATAGTTGTTGATATTAATGGTAGTGTCTAATGATCCTTTGTATTTCTATGGTATCAATTTTTATTTCTCACTTTTTGTTTTCGATCTTATTTGGGTCTTTTTTTCTTGGTTGGTCTAGCTAGTGGTATATCAGTTTTATTTTTGCACAATGCCAACTTTATGTTTGATTTTTTTTTAAGTCTTCATTTTGTTTATTTCTACTCTGATCTTTACCATTTCTTTCCTCCTACTAATTCTTGTTATGTTTGTTCTTGCTTTTCTAGTCCATTGAGGTTCATTGCAACCACTTTTTATTTGAAATGACCACTTTTTATGTAAGCATTTATTGCTGTGCATTTCTCTCTCAACACTGCTTTTGATTGTCTATAGTTTTGGTATGCTGTGTTTCTGTTTTCATTTGTTTCAGGAAGTAAAAAAAATTTTTTTCTTTTAATTTCTTCAGACTTAGTGGCTGTTCAGGAGCATGTTGTTTAATTTCCAGGGGTTTGTACAGTTTCTGGTGTTCCACTTGTTACTTGATTTATGGTTGTATTCCAATGTGGTCTCAGGAGATACTTTATATGATTTCAGTTTTTAAAAAATTATTGAGATTTGTTTTGTGTCCTTTCATAGGATCTGCCCTGGAGAATGTTTCTTGCACTGGTGAAAAAAATGTGTATTCTGCAGCTATTGGATGAAATGTTTTGTAAATGTCTGTTAGGTCTATTAGGTCTATAGTGCAGATTAAACCTGATGTTTTCTGTCTGGATGATCTGTTTAGTGTTCAAAGAGAGTGTATTAGTCCATTCTCACATTGCTATAAAGAACTACCTGAGTCTGGGTAATTTATAAAGAAAGGAGGTTTAATTGGCTCATGGTTCTGCAGACTGTCCAGGCTTCTGCTTCTGGGGAAGCCTCAGGAAACTTACAATCATGGCAGAAGGTGAGGAGGAAGCTAGTGCATTGTACATGGCTGGAGCAGGAGAAAGAGAGAACGAAGGGGGAGGCACTACACTTTTATAAATAACCAGATTTCGTTAGAACTCACTCACTATTAGGAGAACATCAAGGGAGACATTCTCCCCCATGATCCAATCACCTCCCATAAGGCCCCTCTTCCAACATTGGGGATTACAATATGACATGAGATTTGGGCGGGGACACAGACCCAAACCATATAAGAGGATGTTGAAGTTCCAAACTATTATTGTATTGAGGTCTGTTTTCCTTTTAACTCTAATAATATGTACTTTATATTTCTGTGTGCTTTGATGTTGGGTGTATGTATTCAGAATCTTTATTTTCTTGCTGAATTTATGCTTGTATCAGTATGTGATGACCTTTTTGTTTCTTTGTAAGTTTTTTGACTGAATGTCTATTTTGTCTGACATAAGTGTGTATAGCTACTAATGCATATGTTTTGTTTTCATTTGTGTGATATATATGTTTTTTATCCCTTCACTTTCAGTTTATGTGTGTCTTTATAGGTGAAGATAATTTTTTCTAGGAAGAGTATAGTTTGGTCTTGTTTTTTTAAATCCACTTAGCCTGTTAACATTTTTAAATTGGAGAATTTAAACCATTTACATTTAAGGTTGTTATTGGTAGTGTAAAGACATTTGTCATTTTATTAGCTCTCTGATTGTTTTGTATATCCTTTGTTCCTTTCTTTCTCTTTATTGTTTACTCTTATGTCTTGGTGGCTTTCTGTAGTGATAATGACTGATTCTTCTCTCTCATTTGTGTCTGCTCTTCCAGTTAGTTTTATACTTTTGTGTGTTTTCATGATGGTAGATACTTTTTGCTTCTAGATGTATGACTCCCTTAAGCATTTTTCACAGCATCAGTCAAGCAGTTATAAATTGTCCGTTTTTGTTTGTCTGAGAAAGACTTTATTTATTCTTCATTTCTGAAGTGTAGTTTTGCTGAATATGTCATTCTTGGCTGGTAGCTGTTTATTTCAGCGCTTTGAAGATATCATCCCATGCTCTCCTGGCCTAGAAAGTTTTTGTTGAGAAATTTAGTTAGTCTGATGGAGATTCCCTTATATGTGACTTGATGCTCTTCTCTTGCTATTTTTAGATTTCTGTCTTTGGCTTTGATTTTTGACAGTTTGAGCATAATGTCTGGGAGAAGTATAGTGTCTTGGATTGAATCTATTTGGTAAAATTTGAGTTTACTGTATCTTGATGTGTATATCTCTCATAAGAGTTGGGAAATTTTAGCTATTATTATTTTTATTTATTTATTTATTATTATTATTATACTTTAAGTTTTAGGGTACATGTGCACAATGTGCAGGTTAGTTACATATGTATACATGTGCCATGCTGGTGCGCTGCACCCACTAACTCGTCATCTAGCATTAGGTATATCTCCCAATGCTATCTTTCCCCCCTCCCGCCACCCCACAACAGTCCCCAGAGTGTGATGTTCCCCTTCCTGTGTCCATGTGTTCTCATTGTTCAATTCCCACCTATGAGTGAGAGTATGCGGTGTTTGGTTTTTTGTTCTTGTGATAGTTTACTGAGAATGATGATTTCCAATTTCATCCATGTCCCTACAAAGGACATGAACTCATCATTTTTTATGGCTGCATAGTATTCCATGGTGTATATGTGCCACATTTTCTTCATCCAGTCTATCATTGTTGGACATTTGGGTTGGTTCCAAGTCTTTGCTATTGTGAATAATGCCGCAATAAACATACGTGTGCATGTGTCTTTATAGCAGCTTGATTTATAGTCCTTTGGGTATATACCCAGTAATGGGATGGCTGGGTCAAATGGTATTTCTAGTTCTAGATCCCTGAGAAATCGCCACACTGACTTCCACAGTGGTTGAACTAGTTTACAATCCCACCAACAGTGTAAAAGTGTTCCTGTTTCTCCACATCCTCTCCAGCACCTGTTGTTTCCTGACTTTTTAATGATCGCCATTCTAACTGGTGTGAGATGTTATCTCATTGTGGTTTTGATTTGCATTTCTCTGATGGCCAGTGATGGTGAGCATTTCTTCATGTGTTTTTTGGCTGCATAAATGTCTTCTTTTGAGAAGTGTCTGTTCACGTCCTTCGCCCACTTTTTGATGGGGTCGTTTGTTTTTTTCTTGTAAATTTGTTTGAGTTCATTGTAGATTCTGGATATTAGCCCTTTGTCAGATGAGTAGGTTGTGAAAATTTTCTCCCATTTTGTAGGTTGCCTGTTCACTCTGATGGTAGTTTCTTTTGCTGTGCAGAAGCTCTTTAGTCAAATTGCTCCTTTTTGCAGACGACATGATTGTATATCTAGAAAACCCCATTGTCTCAGCCCAAAATCTCCTTAAGCTGATAAGCAACTTCAGCAAAGTCTCAGGATACAAAATCAATGTACAAAAATCACAAGCATTCTTATATACCAACAACAGACAAACAGAGAGCCAAATCATGAGTGAACTCCCATTCACAGTTGCTTCAAAGAGAATAAAATACCCAGGAATCCAACTTACAAGGGATGTGAAGGACCTCTTCAAGGAGAACTACAAACCACTGCTCAAGGAAATAAAAGAGGATACAAACAAATAGAAGAACATTCCACGCTCATGGGTAGGAAGAATCAATATCGTGAAAATGGCCATATTGCCCAAGGTAATTTACAGATTCAATGGCATCCCCGTCAAGCTACCAATGCCTTTCTTCACAGAATTGGAAAAAACTACTTTAAAGTTCATATGGAACCAAAAAAGAGCCCGCATTGCCAAGTCAGTCCTAAGCCAAAAGAACAAAGCTGGAGGCATCACACTACCTGACTTCAAACTATACTACAAGGCTACAGTAACCAAAACAGCATGGTACTGGTACCAAAACAGAGATATAGATCAATGGAACAGAGCAGAGCCCTCAGAAATAACGCCGCATATCTACAACTATCTGATCTTTGACAAACCTGACAAAAACAAGCAATGGGGAAGGATTCCCTATTTAATAAATGGTGCTGGGAAAACTGGCTAGCCATATGTAGAAAGCTGAAACTGGATCCCTTCCTTACACCTTATACAAAAATCAATTCAAGATGGATTAAAGACTTACATGTTAGACCTAAAACCATAAAAACCCTAGAAGAAAACCTAGGCATTACCGTTCAGGACATAGGCATGGGCAAGGACTTCATGTCTAAAACACCAAAAGCAATGGCAACCAAAGCTATTATTTTGTTAAATAGGTTTTCTTTGTCTTTGCCCATCTCTTCTCCTCTGAAACAACTGAAATCTGAATATTTGTTCTTTTTATAATGTAGCATGTGTCCTGTTGGCTTTATTAATTCTTTTTTTTTGTCTGACTGGTTCATTTCAGAAGAAATGTCTTCAAGTTCAGAATTTTTTTCTTCTGCTTAGTCTATTGTTGAAGTTCTTAATTGTGTTTTTTATTTCATTAATTGAACTCTTCTATGGCAGGATTTTTGTTTGGTTCTTTTTAATGATACCTATCTCTTTGTTGATTTCTCACTTATATCCTGAATTTCTTTTCTGATTTTTTTTGTATTGTTTTTCTGTGTTCTCTTATAGCTTTTTGAGTTTCCTTAGATTGGGATCCCCAACCCCTGGAGCCATGGACTGGTACTGGTCCGTGGCCTGTTAGGAACCAGGCCACAGAGCCAGGGGGTGGGTGGCAGGTGAGTGAATATTACTGCCTGAGCTCTGCCTCCTGTCAGATATGTGGGAGCATTAGATTCTCACAGGAGCATGAACCCTATTGTGAAGTGTGCATGTAAGGGACCTAGGTTGCATGTTCCTTGTGAGAATCTCATGCCTGATGATCTGAGATGGAACAGTTTCGTCCTAAAACAGTCCATACTCCCCTGCCATCCCCTGGTCTGTGGAAAAATTGTCTTCCCTGAAACTGGTGCCTGATGCCAAGAAGTTGGGGATTGCTGCCTTAGATAATTATTTTGAGTTTGTTTTCAGGCATTTCGTACATATATTTTTCTCTGTGTTACGTTACTGGAGAATTATTGTATTTTTTTGGAGGTGTCATGCTTTCTTGCTTTGTCATGTTTCTTATGTTCTTATGTTGATATCCATGCATCTGGTGTGACAGTTGTTTCTTTCAGTTTTACGGATTAACCTCATTTGGTAGAGACTTTTTCCTGTAGATGTATCTGTGATGTTTGTTAGGGTTGTATTCTGAGTGGATGCAGTGGCATAGTCTCCATGTTATTTCTTTGGTCATAATCAGTGATATTGGTGTCTGCAAGGTCCTTATTGTCTTATGCTGCAATTTATTTATTTATTTTTAAAATTTTCAGACTCGTCAGCAGGAAGTGAATCTGTGGTTTCTAACGGAGACTGTGGCAAGGCTTTACTGGGGACAGGTACACCAGGCTTGCTAGTCTTTGGACCCCTGGGTGGCATGTATGAGCACCAGTCATGGTAGGGATGAGCCATTTGTGCCAGTTCTTGGGATTCCTGGTGGTAACAGGGGTTAGGGTGGTGGTTAAGGTCCAGACAAGTCAGTTCTTGGGTCCCTGGTCAGCATGTTTGGTGCCAGCTGTGGCCAAGGTAGGTGACAGGAAACAGTGGGTGGGTTCTCAGGCCACTTGGGCATTGGCAGTGTACTTGGGCATTGGCAGTGTACTTGGGCATTGGCAATGGTGAGTAGGGTGAGCTAGTACTTAGACCCCTTGACAGTGTGTGTGGGCTGTGGTGGTGGCAGTGGACAGGGTAGCCCTGTCTTTAGGCACAGTATTGTGCGGGCAGGTCCTGGTGGCAGCAGATTGGGTGGGCCTGTTCTTTCTTCCTGGGACAGTGCCTGCGGATACTGTTTGCAGGGGCAGGGTGCACCTGTCCTTGGGTCCCCAGGTGGTGTGCATGGGTGTTGGCTGTAGCCATAGTGGTGGGTGGTGGCAGCTGTTTTTCAAGTTATTGGTGCTGTTGGGCACTGGCAGCAATGAGTGGGCCTGGCCAATACTCATGCTTCTGGACAGCATGGGAATGGGCTCGTCCTCAGGCCCTGTACTGTACATGTAAACACTGGTGGCAGCAAATGATGTGTTACTATTTGGTTCTGGGATGACATGCTTGTGTGCTGTTTGGAGTAGGCAGGTCTCACTTGTCTTTAGGCACCTGGATGGCAGGTGTGGGTGCTGATGGTGGTGGTGAGCTGGGCAGGCCTCCAGAGATGTACTTTATCATGTTGGAGAATTTCCTTTCTATTCTTAATTTTGTAGCGGCTTTCAAAATAATGTATGCGTGTTTGAATTTCCTGCATTCTCATACTGTAATTTATATTCTTTATTTTACTCATCAAATTTATTGGATAAATTCATTTTCATATATTAAAGTAACTGCATTCCTGGGATAAATCTCCTTGATCTGATTTATAATATTCTTAATACGTTGCTGGATTCAGTTTTCTTGAGGATGTTTATGTTTGTATACAAGAGGGAGATTCATATATGGTTTTTTTTCTTGTGCTTTTTCTGGTTTTGGTATTAGGCTAATACTGTCATTATAGAATGAGTTGGAAAACTTTCTCTCCTTCATTGTTTTCTGGAAGAGTTTTTGGGGAAATTGATACTCATTCTTTTTTAAATGTTCAGTTGAATTCATCAGTGAAGCCAGCTGGTCACGCCCTTATAGGACAATTCAAGTTTTCTATTTACTCATTCGTTGAAACTGACTTTATTGATGTGTAATTTACATAGAAGAACATGTATCTATTTTAAATATAAATTTGTATGCTTTTGGACAAGTGTACTAAATGATTTTTAAGACTCTAAAGTTTTTTTATTGTAGTAAAATACACTTAACATAAATTTTTTCATCTTAATCATTTTTAATTGTACAGTTTAATGTTGTTAAATAAATTCATAATGTGCAGCCATCACCATCATCAATCTCCATAATACTTTCCATGTTGTAAAACTGAAACCCATTAAAAAAATAAATTCCCATTTCTCCCTCAACCCCATTCCCCTTATGACCACCAGTTTACTGTTTGTTTTGATGATTTTAACTTTTTAAAGTACCTCATACAGTATTTGTCTTTTTGTGACTGGCTAATTTCACTTAGCTTAATGTCCTCAAGGTTCATTCATGTTGTAGAATATGCCAGATTTTCTTCCTTTTGAAAGGTGAATAATTTTCCATTGTATTTATATGCCACATTTTGTTTCTATATTTATTCATCTGTGGGCACTTGGTTTACTTTAATATTTTAGCTATCGTTAACATGGGTGTACAAATATCTCAGCTCACTGTTTTTAATTCTTTTGAGTGTATATCCAGAAGTGGAATTGCTTGATCTTATAGTAATTATATTTTTAATTTCTTGAACAACTGCTGTATTATTTTCTGCAATGGCTGTACCTCATTTTATGTTCCTGCTAGCAGTGAGTAAGTTTCCAGTTTCTTCACATCCACATCAACACTTGTTACTTTCTGTTTTTTTTTTTTTTAAATTTGTAGTAGCCATCCTAATGGTATGAGGTGGCATTTCATTGTAGTCTTAATTGCATTTTCCTATTTATAAATGATACTAAGCATCTTTTTATGTATTTATTAGAGATTCATATATCTTCTTTGGAGAAACGGCTACACAAGCCCTATGCTTATTTTTAAATTGGCTTTTTTGGTTTTTTATTGTTGAGTTTTAGGATATTTTTTCTTTTTTTGAGACTGGGTCTTGCTGTGTTGCCCAGGCTGGAGTGCAGTGGCATGATCACATAGCTCACTGTAGCCTCAACCTCCTGGGCTCAAGCCCTCCCACCTCAGCCTCCCAAGTAGCTAGGACTACAGGCACATGCCACCATGCCTAGCTATTTTATTTTTTATTCTTTTTTAGAAATTTAAAATCATTTAAAAATTTTTTTGTGGGTACATATTAGGTGTATATATTTATGGGCTACATGAGATATTTTGATATATAGACATGCAATGTGAAATAAGCACGTCATGGAGAATGGGGTATCCATCCCCTCAAGCATTTATCCTTTGAGTTATGAACAATCCAGTTACATTCGTTAAGGTATTTAAAAATATATGATTAAGTAATATTGACTATATTACTCTATTGTACTATCAATAGTAGGTTTTATTCATTCTATTTTTATTATAGCCATTAACTGTCCCCACCTGCCCCCCTCAGCCCACTAGTTCTCTTCCTGCCTTTGGTAACCATCCTTCTGCTCTCTAGGTCCATGAATTCAATTGTTTTGATTTTTAGATCCCACAAATAAGTGAGAACATGTGATGTTTGTCTTTCTGTGCCTGGCTTGTTTCACTTAATGTAATGATCTCTAATCCCATCTATGTTGTTGCGCATGATTGAATCTCATTTTCTTTTATGGCTGAATATACTCCATTGTATATATGTACTACATTTTATTTATCCATTCATCTATTAATGGGCACTTAGATTACTTCCAAATCTACTGATTTCCTTTTTCTGGTGTATACCAGCAGTGGAATGGCTGGATCATATGGTAGTTCAATTTTCAGTTTTTAAGGAACCTCCAACCTGTTTTCCATAGTGGTTATATTAATTTACATTCCCACCTGAAGTGTGTAAGTGTTCCCTTTTCTCCACATCCTCGCCAGCATTTGTTATTGCCTGTTTTTTGGCTACAAGCCATTTTAACTGGGGTGAGATGATATCTCATTGTAGTTTTGATTTGCATTTCTCTGATGATCAATGATGTTGAACACCTTTTCATATGCCTGTTTGCCATTTGTATGTCTTTTTTTTTTGGAAAAATGCCTATTCAAATCTTTTGCCTATTTTTTTGATCACATTATTAGATTTTTTCCTGTAGGGTTGTTTGGACTCTTTATATATTCTGGTTATTGATCCCTTGACAGATGGGTAGTTTGCAAATATTTTCTCACATTCTGTGGGTTGTCTCTTCACTTTGTTGATTGTATCCTTTCATGTACAGAAGCTTTTTAACTTGATGTGATCTTATTTGTCCATTTTTGCTTTGGTTGTCTGTGCTTGTGGGGTATTGCTGAAGAAATATTAGCCCAGACCAATGTCCTGGAGATTTTCCCCAGTGTTTTCTTGTAGTAGTTTCATAGTTTGGGGTTTTAGATTTCAGTCTTTAATCCATTTTGATTGGATTTATGTATATGATGAGAGATAGGGGTCTAGTTTATTGTTTTGCCTATCAATATTCAGTTTTCCCAGGATCACTTAATGAAGAGGTGTCTTTCCTTCAGTGTATGTTCTTGGCACCTGTGTCAAAAATGAGTTCACTGTAGGTGTATGGGTTTGTTTCTGGGTTCTCTATTTTGTTCCATTGATCTATGTGTTTATTTTTATGCCATTTCCATGCTGTTTTGGTTAGTATAGCTCTGTAGTATAATATGAAGTCAGGTAATGTGATTCTTCCAGTTTTGTTCTTTTTGCTCAAGATAGCTTTGCCTATTCTGGGTCTTTTGTGGTTCCATATAAATTTTAGGATTAGTTTTTCTATTTCTGTGAAGAATGTCACTGGTGTTTTGATGGGGATTGCATTGAATCTGTAGATTGCTTTGGGTGGTATGGAGATTTTAACAATATTGATTCTTTCAATCTATGAACATGGAGTAATTTTCCATTTTTTAGTGTTCTCATTGTATTTCTTAATAATTGTTTTATAGTTTTTATTGTAGAGATCTTTCCCTTCTTTGGTTAATTCCTAGGTAATTTTATGTGTGGCTATTATTGTAAATGAGATTACTTCTTAATTTTTTTTCGTGTTTTTCGCTGTTGGCATATAGAAATGCTGCTGATTTTTGTATGTTGATTTTGTATCCTGCAACTGTACTGAATTTGTTTATCAGTTCTAATAGTTTTTTCGTGGAGTCTGTAGGTTTTTCCAAACATTGGATCATGTCATCAGCAAACGAGTAATTTGACTTCTTCCTTTGCAATTTGGATGCCCTTTATATCTTTCTGTTATCTGATTGCTCTAGCTAGGACTTCCAATACTATGTTAAATAACAGTGGTGACAGTAGACATCCTTGTTGTGTTCTAGATCTTAAGGGAAAGGCTTTCAGGGTTTCCCTATTTAGTATGATACTAGCTAGCATACTAACTATGATAGCTAGTGGGTCTGTCATATATGGCTTTTATTATGTGAGGCATGTTCCTTTTATTCTCAGTTTTTTTTATTATGAAGAACTGTTGAATTTTATCAAATGGTTTTTCAGCATCAACAGAAATGACCATATGATTTTCATCCTTCATTCTGTTGATATGATGAATCATGTTGATTGATTTTTGTAAGTTGAACCATCTTTGCATCATAGGGATAAATCCCACATGGTTATGATGAATGAGCTGTCTAATGTATTGTTGAATTTGGTTTGCTAGTATTTTGTTGAGGATTTTTGCATCAGTGTTCATCAGAAATGCTGGCCTGTAGTTTTCTTTTTTTGGTGTTTCTTTGTTTGGTTTTGGTGTTAGGGTAATACTGGACTTGTAGAATGAGTTTGGAAGTATTCCCTCCTCCTCTCTTTTTCGGAATAGTTTGAGTAGAATTGGCATTTAAATGTTTGGTAGAATTTAGCAGTGAACCCATTGGGTCCCAGGCTTTCCTTTACTGGGAGACTTTTAATTACAGCTTTGATCTCATTGCTTACTATTGGTCTGTTCAGATTTTGGATTTCTTCGTGGTTCAATCTTGTTAGATTGTATGTATTCAGAAATTTGTCCATTTCTTCTAGATTTTCCAATTTATTGGCATATAATTGCTCATTGTAGCCACTAATGATCCTCTGAATTTCTGTAGTATCACTTGTAATGCCTCCTTTTTAATTTCTGATTTTGTTTGTATTTTCTCTTTTTGTTTTTCCTTAGGTTGGCTAAAGGTTGGTCAATTTTGTTTTAACTTTTGAAAAAACCAACTTTTTGTTTCATTAATCTTTTGTATTTTTAAAATTTCAATTTCATTTGTTTTTTTCTGTCTTTATTTCTTCTCTTCTAATTTTGGGTTTGGTTTGCTCTTGCTATTTTAGTTTTTTAAGATGCATCATTAGATAGTTTATTTGAAGTTTTTTCTCTTTTTTGATGTATGCATTTAAAGCTATAAACTTTCCTCTGAATATTACTTTTTCTGTATCCTATAGGTTTTGCTGTATTGTGTTTCCAATATCATTTGTTTCAAGAAATTTTTCAGTTTTCTTTCTTAATGTCTTCATTGGCCCATTGGCCATTCAGGAACATATTGTTTTATCTCCATATATTTGTATGGTATCTAAAATTCCTCTTGTTATTGATTTCTAATTTTCCTTTGTGGTCAGAGAAGATGCTTCATATTATTTCAGTTTTTTGGAAAGTTTTAAGACTCGTTTATTGACCTAACATATGGTCTGTCCTTAAGAATGGTCTATGTGCTGAGGAAAAGAATGTGTATTCTGCAGGTGTTGGATGAAATGGCCTGTAAATATGTATTAGATCCATTTGGTCTATAGTGTGGATTAAGTCTGATGTTTGTTTGTTTGTTTGTTTGTTTGTTGATTTTCTGTCTGGAAGATCTGTCCAGTGCTGAAAGTGGGGTGCTGAAGTCTCCAGCTATTATTTTATTGGGGTCTATCTCTCACTTTAGCTCTAATATTATTTCCTTGGTGTATCTGGGTGCTCCAGGGTTGGGTGACTATATATTTTAAATTGTTATATCCTCTTGCTGAATTGACCTCTTTATCATTATATAGTGACCCATTTGTCTCTTCTTATCATTTTAGTCTTGAGATCTGTTTTGTCTCATAGAAGTATAGTGACTCCTGTTCTTTTTTGGTTTTCATTGGCATGGAGTACATTTTTCTATCCCTTTATTTTTAATTTATGTGTGTCTTTATAGGTGAAGTGTGTTTCTTGTAGGTAACAGATCAATGGGTTTTTCATCCGTTCAGCCAGTCTGTGTTTTTAAGTTGGAGAATTTAGTCCATTTATATTCAATGTTATTATTGATAAGTAAGAACTTATTTCCTGCCATTTTGTTAATTGTTTTCTGATTGTTTTGTGGTCTTCTCTTTCTTGTTTTTTTTTTTTTCCTTTTTTTTTTTTCCTTCCTGTCTTCCTCTAGTGAAGGTGATTTTCTCTGATAATATGATTTGGTTTAATGCTTTTTATTTTTTGTGTATCCATTGTATGTTTTTTGGTTTGAGGTTACCATGAGGCTTGAAAATACTATCTTATTACCCTTTATGTTAACCCGATAACAACACTGTTTGCATAAACAACAAGCAAAATAAAAATTAATAAAAACTCTATGCCTTAACTTTGTCTCCCTGCTTTTTAACTTTTTTGTTGCTTCTATTTATATCTTTATTGTATTGACTGTCTTGAAAAGTTATTGTAGTTATTATTTTTGGTTGGTTTATCCTGTAGTCTTTCTACGTAGGATAAGAGTAGTTTACACACCACAGTTACAGTGTTATGATATTCTTTGTTTTTCTATGTACTTATTACCAGTGAGTTTTGTAGCTTCCAGTGATTATTTTCCTTGGTGATGTTGATGCTAGTAGATGTTCTTCATTGTCTGGGCATTGAAGAGTTAGGTTTTTATTTTAGTCTTCTCTATCTGTGCTTATTTGTAGCCATCCTTTTTGGGAAGGCTTTTCAGATATTTGAAAGGAGCTGGGTGTTATGCTCTAAGCTTTAGGGTGAACCCCAACTCAGTAATGTTGTGATTCTTACAGACTCATAGAGATACTGTCTTGATAATCTTGTACAAGAACTGGGAGAATTCTCTGGATTACCAGGCAGAGACTCTTGTTCTTTTCCCTTACTTTCTACCAAACATACAGTCTCTATTCCAAGCCACCTAAAGATAGGGGTGGAGTGACTTAAGCACCCCTGTGGCCACCAGCATTGTGACTGTGCTGGGTCAGACCTGAAGCCAGCACAACCTGGGTCTCTCCCAAGACCTGCTGTCACTACTCCCTGGCTACTGCCTATGTTTGCTTAAGGGTCCAGGGCTCTATGATCAGCAAGTGGCAAAGCCAGCCAGGCCCGTGTCCTTCCCTTCAGGATGGCAAGATCTCCCAAGCCCTTGGTGAGTCCAGAAGTGCTGTCCGGGAGTCAGGGACTGGAGTCAAAAACCTTAGAAGTCTACCTGGTGTTCTATTGTATTATGGCTGAGCTGGCACTCAAATGACAAGATGCAGTCCTCCCCACTCTTCCCTCCCTTTCCCAAAAGCAGAAGAGCCTCACCCCATAGCCATTGCTATCCCAGGCCACAAGGAGTACGGCCAGACTACCTACAATTTCCCTTAAGGCCCGAAATCTCTTAAGTTGGCTTGTTGTGAATGCTGCCTGGCCTGGGACTCAACCTTTAGGGCAGTGAGCTCCCCTCTGCTCCAGGTCAGGTCCAAAAGTGCCATCATAGGGTCACGTCCTGGAATTAGGGACCGCAAGAGCCTCTTTGGTGCTCTGCTCCGCTGTGGCCATGCTGGTACCAAAGGTGCAAGACAAAATCCCCTTTTAATTTCAAAGAATGAGATAACTCCTTTTCTTTCAAAAACTGCTTTCTTTAGTATTTGGCCAGTTGTCAAGTAACAAATGCATGTGCTGGAAAGGTAGAGTCTAAGGCAGACTTCAGGAATGGATGATTTTTTTTTTTTTTTGAGATGGAGTCTGGCTCTGTCCGCCAGGCTGGAGTGCAATGGTGCAATCTTGGTGCACTGCAACCTCTGCCTCCCGGGTTCAAGCGATTCTCCTTCCTCGGCCTCCTGAGTAGCTAGGACTACAGACTCACGCCACCACACCCAGCTAATTTTTGTATTTTTAGTCGAGACAGGGTTTCACCATGTTGGCCAGGATGGTCTCGATCTCTTGACCTCAAGTGATGTAGGAAGATCTACCAGGCAAATGGAAAGCAAAAAAAGAAAAAAAAAAAAAAGCAGGGGTTGCAATCATAGTCTCTGATAAAACAGACTTTAAACCAACCAAGATCAGAAAAATCAAAGAAAGGCATTACATAATGGTAAAGGGATCAATGCAACAAGAAGAGCTAACTATCCTAAATATATATGCACCCACTACAGGAGCACCCAGATTCATAAAGCAAGTTCTTAGAGACCTACAAAGAGACTTAGACTCCCAAACAATAATAGTGGGAGACTTTAACACCCTACTGTTAATATTAGACAGATCAACGAGACAGAAGGTTAACAAGGATATCCAGGACTTGAACTCAGCTCTGCACCAAGCAGACCTAATAGACATCTAAAGAACTCTTCACTCCATATCAACAGAATGTACATTCTTCTCAGCACCACATTGCACCTATTCCAAAATTGACCACATAATTGGAAGTAAAACACTCCTGAGCAAATGTAAAAGAACAGAAATCACAACAAACTGTCTCTCAAACCACAGTTCAATCAAATTAGAACTCAGGATTAAGAAACCCACTCAAACTGCACAACTACATGGAAACTGAGCAACCTGCTCCTGAATGACTGCTGGGTAAATAACGAAATGAAGGCAGAAATAAAGATGTTCTTTAAAACCAATGAGAACAAAGGCACAACATACCAGAATCTCTGGGACACATTTAAAGCAGTGTGTAGAGGGAAATTTATAGCACTAAATGTCAAGAGAAAGCAGGAAAGATCTAAAATCGACACCCTAACATCAAAATTAAAAGAACTACAGAAGGAAGAGCAAACAAATTCAAAAGCTAGAAGAAGGCAAGAAATAGATCAGAGCAGAACTGAAGGAGTTAGAGACACAAAAAACCCTTCAAAAAATCAGTGAATTCAGGAGCTGGTTTTTTTGAAAAGATCAACAAAATAAATAAACCAATAGCCAGACTAATAAAGAAGAAAAGAGCAAAGAATCAAATAAATGCAATAAAAAATGATAAAGGGGATATCACCACTGATCCCACAGAAATACAAACTACCATCAGAGAATACTATAAACACCTCTATGCAAATAAACTAGAAAATCTAGAAGAAATGGATAAATTCCTGGACAAATATACCCTCCTAAGATTAAACCAGGAAGAAATTGAATCTCTGAATAGACCAATAACAGGCTCTGAAATTGAGGCAATAACTAATAGCCTGCCAACCAAAAAAAGTCTAGGACCAGATGGAGTCACAACTGAATTCTATCAGAAATACAAAGAGGAGCTGGTACCATTCCTTCTGAAACTATTCCAACCAATAGAAAAAGAGGAAAATCTCCCTAACTCATTTTATGAGGCCAGCATCATCCTGATACCAAAACCTGGCAGAGACACAACAAAAAAAGAAAATTTTAGGCCAATATCTCTGATGAACATCGATATGAAAATCCTCAATAAAATATGGGCAAACCGAATCCAGCAGCACATCAAAAAACTTATCCACCATGATCAAGTCTGCTTCATCACTGGGATGCAAGGCTGGTTCAACATACACAAATCAATAAACGTAATCCATCACATAAACAGAACCAACGACAAAAACCACATGATTATCTCAATAGATGCAGAAAAGGCCTTTGACAAAATTCAGCCCTTCATGCTAAAAACTCTCAGTAAACTAGGTATTGATGGAACGTATCTCAAAATAATAAGAGCTATTTATGACAAACCCACAGCCAATATCATACTGAATGGGCAAAAACTGGAAGCATTCCATTTGACAACTGGCGCAAGACAAGGATGCTCTCTCTTACTACTCCTATTCAGCGTAGTATTGGAAGTTCTGGCCAGGGCAATCAGGCAAGAGAAAGAAATAAAGGGTATTCAGATAGGAAGGGAGGAAGTCAAATTGTCTCTGTTTACAGATGACATGATTGTATATTTAGGAAACGCCATCGTCTCAGCCCAAAATCTCCTTAAGCTGAGAAGCAACTTCAGCAAAGTCTCGGGATACAAAATCAATGTGCAAAAATCACAAGCATTCCTATACACCAATAACAGACAAACAGAGAGCCAAATCATGAGTGAATTCCCATTCACAATTGCTACAAAGAGAATAAAATACCTAGGAATCCAACTTACAAGGGATGTGAAGGACCTCTTCACGGAGAACTACAAACCACTACTCCAGGAAATAAAAGAGGACACAAACAAATGGAAAAACATTCCATGCTCATGGATAGGAAGAATCAGTATTGTGAAAGTGGCCATAATGCCCAAAGTAATTTATAGATTCAGTGCTATCCCTATCAAGCTACCAATGACTTTCTTCACAGAATTGGAAAAAAACTACTTTAAATTTCGTATGGAACCAAAAAAGAGCCCACATAGCCAAGACAATCCTAAGCCAAAAGAACAAAGCTGGAGGCATCACACTACCTGACTTCAAACTATACTACAAGGCTACAGTAACCAAAACAGCATGGTACTGGTACCAAAACAGAGATATAGACCAATGGAACAGAACAGAGGCCTCAGAAATCACACCACACATCTACAACCATCAGATCTTTGACAAACCTGACAAAAACAAGCAATGGGGAAAGGATTCCCTATTTAATAAATGGTGTTGGGTAAACTGGCTAGCCATATGCAGGAAACTGAAATGACTCTTTCCTTAGACCTTATACAAAAATTAATTTAAGATGGATTAAAGACTTAACTGTAAGACCTAAAACCATAAAAACCCTAGAAGAAAACCTAGGCAATATCATTCAGGACATAGGCATGGGCAAAGATTTCATGACTAAAACACCAAAAGCAATGGCAACAAAAGCTAAAATTGACAAATGGGATCTAATTAAAGAGCTTCTGCACAGCAAAAGAAACTATCAGCTGAGTGAACAGGCAACCTATGGAATGGGAGAAAATTTTTGCAATCTATCCATCTGACAAAGGGCTAATATCCAGAATCTACAAAGAATTTAAACAAATTTACAAGAAGAAAAAGAGAACCCCATCAAAAAGTGGGTGAAGGGTATGAACAGACACTTCTCAAAAGAAGACATTTACGCAGCCAACAAACTTCTGAAAAAAATTCTCATCATCACTGGTCATTAGAGAAATGCAAATTAAAACCATAATGAGATACCATCTCACGCCAGTTAGAATGGTGATTATTAAAAAGTCAGGAAACAGCAGATGCTGGAGAGGATATGGAGAAATAGGAACACTTTTACATTGTTGGTGGGAGTGTAAATTAGTTCAACCATTGTGGAAGACTGTGTGGTGACTCCTCAAGGATGTAAAACTAGAAATACCATTTGACCCAGCAATCCCATTACTGGGTATATACCAGAAGGATTATAGATCATTCTACTGTAAAGACACATGCACATGTATGTTTATTGCAGCACTATTCATAATAGTAAAGTCTTGGAACCAACCCGAATGCCCATCAATGATAGACTGGATAAAGAAAACGTGGCACATATACACCACGGAATACTATGCAGCCATAAAAAAGGATGATTTCATGTCCTTTGCCAGGACATGGATGAAACTGGAAACCATCATTCTCACAAAAGAAACACAAGAAGAGAAAACAAAACACTGCATGTTCTCACTCATAAGTGGGAGTTGAACAATGAGAACACATGGACACAGGGCAGGGAACATCACACACCAGGGCCTGTTGGGGAGTTGGGGGCTAGGGGAGGGATAGCGTTAGGAGAAATACCTAATGTAAATGATGAGTGGATGAGTGCAGCAAAGCACCATGGCACATGTACACATATGTAACAAACCTGCATGTTGTGCACATGTACCCCAGAACTTAAAGTATAATAATAATAAATAAAAAATTTATTTGATATTCTTTTCTTCAAAAGAAAAAAAAGAAAAAGAAAAAGGAAATTCTGTGCTGATGCATTGTACCTGAATGAAAGCAGAGGTGCATTTTGCCAGGTCCCACAGAAATTTAATTTTGCATGCATTGAGGTAATCATGTGGTTTTTGACTTTAGCTCTGTTTATGTGATGAATCAAATATTTTTTTTTTTTTTTTTTGAGACAGTGTCTTGCTCTGTCACCCACCCTGGAGTTCAGTGGTGCTATCTGGGCTCACTGCAGCCGCCACCTCCTGGGTTTAAGCGATTCTCGTGTTTTAGCTTCCCGAATAGCTGAGACTAAAGGTGTGCACCACCACTCCCGGGTAGTTTTTTGTATCTTCAGTAAAGACAGGGTTTTGCCATGTTGCCCAGGCTGGTCTCAAACTCCTGAGCTCAGGCAATCCTCTTGCCTTGGTCTCCCCAAGTGCTAGGACTACAGGTGTGAGCCACTGCACCTGGCCTCAAATTTCTGATTTGCATATGTTGAACCCCCGTTTCATCCGAGGTATAAAGCCTGCTTGATCGTGGTGAATAAGCTTTTTGATATGCTGGTGGATTTGATTTGCCTGTATTTTGTTGAGGACTTTTGCATTGATGTTCATAAAGGATATTGGCCTTAAATTTTTCATTTTGTCTCTGCCAAGTTTTTGTATCAGGATGATGCTGGCCTCATGGAATGAGTTGGGGATGTTAGCTAGTTATTATGCAGACTTGTTTCTGTAGTTGCTTTATGGTGTCACTGGTCTGTGTACTTCAGTGTGTTTCTGTAGTGGCTGGTAACATTGTTTCCTTTCCACATTTGGTGCTTCTTTCAGGAGCTCTTCCAAGGCAGGTCGTGTGGTAATCAATTTCCTCAGCATTTGCTTGTCTGAAAAGAATCTTCTTAGGCTGGGTGCCATGGCTCACGCCTGTAATCCCAGCACTTTGGGAGGCTGAGGTGGGAGGATCACTTGAGGTCTGGCGTTCAAGATCAGGCTGGCCAACATGATGAAACCCCCGTCCCTACTGAAAATAAAAAAAATTAGCTGGGCATGGTGGTGGGTGCCTGTAATCCCAGCTACTCGGGAGGCTGAGGCAGGACAATCACTTGAGCCTGGGAGGCAGAGGTTGCAGTGAGCCAAGATGGTGCCACTGAACTCCATCCTGGGCAGCAGAGCGAGACTCTATCTTAAAAAAAAAAAAAAAAAATCTTATTTCTCCTTCGCTTATGAAGCTTAGTTTGGCTGCATATCACATTTTGGGTTAGAATTTATTTTCTTTAGGAACATTGAATACTGTTCCCCAATCTGTTCTGGCTTTTATGGTTTCTGCTGAGATGTCTGCTGTTAGTCTGATGGGCTTCCCTTTGTAGGTGACCTGACCTTTTTAGCTGCCTGTAACATTTTTTCTTTGATTTTGACCTTGGAGAATCTGATGATTATGTGTCTTTGGGATGATCTTGTGAAATATCTTACTTGGGTTCTCTGCTAGGCCTCTCTAGCTAGGCTGGGGAAGTTCTCATGGGTGACAGAACTCGTGAATGATAGGTTGGAGAATGTTGGCCTCTCTGACTAGGTTGGGGAAGTTCTCATGGATGATATTCAGAAATATGTTTTCCATGTTGGTTACCATCTCTCCATCTCTTTCAGGTACACTAGTGAGTTGTAAGTTTAGTCTCTTTACATAATCCCTTATTTCTCAGAGGTTTTGTTTGTTTCTTTTCATTCTTTTTTCTCTATTTTTGTCTGACTGTCTTATTTCAGAAAGTCAGTCTTCAGGCACTGAGATTCTTTGCTCCACTTGGTCTATTCTGCTATTAATACTTGTGATTGCATTATGAAATTCTTGTATATTTTTCAGCTATATCATGTTAGTTGGTTTCTTTGTGTACTGGCTATTTTGTCTGTTAGCTCCTGCATTTTTTTATTATGATTCTTAGCTTCCTTGGATTGGTTTTCAACATACTCTTGCATCTCAATGATTTTCATTCCTACTCATATTCTGAATTCTATTTCTGTCATTTCAGCCATCTCAGCCTAGTTCAGAACCCTTGCTGGAGAGATGGTTCGGTTCTTTGGAAGAAAGAAGGCACTCGGGCTTTTTGAGTTGTCAGTGTTCTTTTGCTGGTTCTTTCTCATCTTTGTGGGCTTAAGTTCCTTCAGTCTTTGAAGTTGCTAACCTTTGGGTAGAGTCTTTTTCTTTTATCTTATTTGATGACTTTGAGGGTTTGATTGTGGTAAAAGGTGGAGTCAGCCAACTGGCTTTGTTTCTGGAAGATTTTAGGGTACCAGTGCTCAGCTCCCAACTTCTCCTGGACTGCGTGCTCTAACTCTGTGGGACTTGTATCAGACCCCAACTTTGTTCTCTGTTACCTCAAGGTTAGGAATCCACTGTGTTGGGGGGCTGAGGTGCTCCTGGACTGCTGGTCACTACTCTCCAATGGGTGGTGTCAGCCAAAGCATTTCGTAGTGCAGTAGTGCAGTGGCAGCTGGATGTATCCTCATTTGCATGTGCCAGCAGCAGTGGTAGTGTATTAGTGTGTTCTTAGGCTGTTGATAAAGGCATACCCCTGACTGGGTAATTTATAAAGAAAAAGAGGTTTAATAGACTCACAGTTCCATGTGACTGTGGGGGGACTCACAATTATGGCAGAAGGTGAAAGGAACATCTTACATGGCGGTGGACAAGAGGGAATGAAAACCAAGTGAAAGGGGTTTCCCTTTATAAAACCATTAGATCTCATGAGACGTATTTTCTTCCATGAGAACAGTATGGGGAAACTGACACTATGATTCAGTGAACTCCCACTAGATCCCTCCCACAACACGTGGGAAGATGAGATTTGGGTGGGAACACAGCCAAACCGTATCACACAGTGTGGCCTAGTGCATGTCTGTTGGCTGTGGCAAGGTGCTAATGGGTGCCAGGGTGCCTGCCTTCATATGAGTGTTCACCACAGTGGCAGCGGCAATGTGGCTGAGGGGGAGCAGGAGTCCCTGCTGGTGACTGTGTGTGTGGTTGTGCTGTTGGTGGTGTTGGCACGGGTGTGGTGGTACTGGTGGGTACAGGTCTTTGTGCTTTCTCTGTGCACTGTAGGCAGGGGTGGTTGCTCAGTGTGGGGGGAAGGTGTGCTGTTCTTTGTGTCTGGCTTCACTTCCTGGCAGTGTTGATGCAAGGGTGAGGTACTTCCAGGGGCAAGGCTGGCTGGCTTTGTGCTCGCCATGGTTTGCACTGCAATGGTGGTCAGTTGTGGGAGCGGGGTGGACTGCACTTACACAGTGGCAGGGCAGGGTGCATGCACAGTCACATGCTGCTGGGGCAAAGAAAGCAAAACCCTCCTGCACACATATCCATCAGCAAAGCAACGTGTGGGGGTGGGGGGTGGGTTGCCATGGGCCAAGGGGAAGCTGCGGTGTGTGGAGGGAGTGGCAGGCTTGTGCATGGTTTTGGGGGCCACCCCACTGGAGCTCTCTACCTGTTAGGCAGGTCCTCCAGTGATACAGGACCCCAGGGCACCCAATGCTGCCCTGCAAGTAGACACCACCAGGCTGCGGCCCTGGGAGTGGCCACAGACCAAGGATGGTCAGGTCAGACTGGCCTTGTTTGATAGGCAAGACAACCCTGCAGAGTTCAGGTCCAACAGTTCCCCTAGGGCTAAAGTCTCTTATGGGAGCAAGTCAAGCCTAGAGGGATGGCCCTCACTGGCCATGCTCTGCTGCAGACTCTCCCTCACCAAATCTTCTGGGCTCCACATCAGCTGGTGCGCTGCCCCTACCACTTCTCTAAGCAGCTCTCCCTGCCAACTGAAGTGTCTGTGGTGGTTGAGGGGTCTCCTCCTGCTGGGATTCCAGAGACCCTTCGGGAGAGTGGATTGCCCCTTGCCAGTTCAACTCACCCGTTGCCCCCCAGAGTCACTGGGGGCTGTGAATGAGTCCTGGTACATGGTAAGCCTGTGCAAGGTTCCCACCTTCCTCCCTCTTCAGCCTAGCTTCTGTGTCTTCCCTCCATCCAGTCTCTGTGCCTTCCCTCTGAAGATCTATTAGGAGTGCACCCATCGTCTTGGTCCTTTGGTGGTAGCTATTCCACCTGGCTGTGTCTAGTCAGCCACTGTGTTGGGAGCCTGTTTTCATTTCTTTTGGGTAAATACCTAGGAGTTGGATTGCTGGGTCATATGGTAGGTGCATTTTTAACTTTGTAAGAAACTGCCAAGCTGCCATAAGTGATTGTGCCGTATTACATTCCCACCACTAGCCACGTAGAAGGGTTTCATTTTCTCCACACCCCTGCCAACACTTACATGGTCATCTTCTTTATTATCACCCTTTCTAATGGAGGTGTAGCAGTATCTCTTTGTGGTTTTAATTGCATTTCCTTGATGACTGATGATGTTGAACATTTTTTCATGTGCTTTATTGAACTTTAAGAAATCTTCTCTAGGATATCTGTTGAATTTCTTTTGTTCCTTCCTCTTTTTTAAAACTTTTTTAAAGACCAGAAAAATAAGATTAATGATATTGAATGTCTTTTTGTATGCATCTTGGCCATTTGTGCATTTTTTTGGTGAAGTGTCCAAATGTTTTGTCCATTTTTTTTTGAAGGGCAAGAAATACTCTAAATAAAATTATGACAAAAGACATGAAAACAATGCCTTCATCCCAATTGTTAGTTTATTTTCCGGAACCAAAATGTAGGACTCCAAGTCTGAGGGAGAATTCTTTTTTCTGATTTCTGAATTTATTTGGCCAAGCTATATCATTAAGTCATGTTTATGTATTCATTGATAAACTACTTTTGTTGAAAAATTTTTAAAAAATTGAGGTTTTCTGGAAAACCAGTGTATATTTTTTTTATTCATTGGCAAAAATGTTATTTTTTTTCTGCTGTGATTATGCTGGGTCTTCCTACAATTATAAAATTTCTCATATGTAAAATAGAAAAGATACAGTATATTTCTTATTTTTTAGGAATGCGATTTTTTAAAGAATCTGAGTATATGGATCAATGATCATTTCCCCTCATAAAAAATTAAGTGAGTATTAGTATAATGGTTTGGAGCTTTCAAAGGAACATTTTATAAATAGACAGTTGGATGGTTCTAAAAAGCCTAGGCAAGTAACAGGAACCAGCCTACCTAAGTATATAGATTGTTGGGTTAGGTGGAGTTCTCTGTTTAGTTGCCTTTTACTTTTCATTTTTACTGTGAAATATAATGTAACTAACAAAAAATGACTAAAAGGTAAACAGTTCGATGAATTATTCATTAAATTTAATCTATTTTTAATAAGGTAGATTTTAACCACCACTGAGGTACAAAACAGAAAACTGCCCCAGAAGTTCTCAACCCCTGCAAATGATAACCCTTTAAAGCAGCAGTCCCAACCTTTTTGGCACCAGGAACTGGTTTCATGGAAGACAATTTTTCCATGGATGGGGTTGAGAGTGGGGTGGGTTGGTGTTGTGGGGAGTGGTTTAGGCATGAAACTGTTCCACCTCAGATCATCAGGCATTAGATTCTCATAAGGAGTGCACAAGTTAGATCCCTCGCATATGAAGTTCACAATAGGGTTCGTGCTCCTATGCGAATCTAATGCTGCTGCTGATCTGATAGGAGGCAGAGCTCAGGCGGTAATGCTCGCTCACCCACCGTTCACCTCCTGCTGTGTGGCCCAGTTCCTAACAGGCCACAGACTGGTACAAGGCAGTCTGGGGGCTGGGGACCTCTGCTTTAACGATAACCACTCACCTAACTTTCAAAGTAATTACTTTCTTAGTTTTGTTGGATAGTATTGTTACCTAAGTATATATCCCTAGATACTAAATTTAGGTTTTATTTTGCCTGGTTTGAATGTTGTTCTTTACTCTTAAGTTTCTCTTCTGGTATACAGAGAAATCTTATGACACTTAAATGTTGTAGATGTTTAGAATTTTTTCACCTTACTAGTTTGGGGGGAAAAAGATTACTGACATTTGTTGCCGTATATTTTTAGTCAGACAAATTATAATAAAGTCAAATGTGAAATAAGTATTTTCCCGGAGAAGCCAAATTGTCCGTCTCATTTAGAGCCTCACTATTAGAATAATCAGTAAAATTACCAATGATTTGTTATTTTCCAATATAAATTCTTATTTGGTCTGAGTGAATAGAAAAATGGCTTTTTCCAACATTGAATAGTCTCATATTTGAAATTATTAAAATTACCATTGAGATAATAATTTCCTCAATAATTTAGCAAATACCTAAGTCATATACTTTTTCCATTAGACTTAACTACATTTTATCCTTAAAATAAATTTCCATAAAGTTTTGTTTGCATTTTTATTTGGTCATTTAGAATTTTAAATTGTACAGTTGTAAAATGTATAAATAATAGACTGGTAGTCTTTAAACATTTTGGCACATTTGCCATCTCTCGGTGTCTCTTTATGCATGTATATAGATGGGCATCACATATATACATATATACATGCACATATACATACATTTTTTGGGGAACCATTTGAGAGTAAGTTGCAGGCATCATGGTATTTTATCTTCAGATACTTCAGCTTGCTTTTCCTAAGAACAATAACATTCTCTTACATAACAATTATAATATACTATCAAGAAACTTAGCAGTAATTTCTTTTTTTTTTCTTTTTTTTATTATACTTTAAGTTTTAGGGTACATGTGCACATTGTGCAGGTTAGTTACATATGTATACATGTGCCATGCTGGTGCGCTGCACCCACTAACTCGTCATCTAGCATTGGGTATATCTCCCAATGGTATCCCTCCCCCCTCCCCCCACCCCACCACAGTCCCCAGAGTGTGATATTCCCTTTCCTGTGTCCATGTGATCTCATTGTTCAATTCCCACCTATGAGTGAGAATATGCGGTGTTTGGTTTTTTGTTCTTGCGATAGTTTACTGAGAATGATGGTTTCCAATTTCATCCATGTCCCTACAAAGGACATGAACTCATCATTTTTTATGGCTGCATAGTATTCCATGGTGTATATGTGCCACATTTTCTTCATCCAGTCTATCTTTGTTGGACATTTGGGTTGGTTCCAAGTCTTTGCTATTGTGAATAATGCTGCAATAAACATACGTGTGCATGTGTCTTTATAGCAGCATGATTTATAGTCCTTTGGGTATATACCCAGTAATGGGATGGCTGGGTCAAATGGTATTTCTAGTTCTAGATCCCTGAGGAATCGCCACACTGACTTCCACAATGGTTGAACTAGTTTACAGTCCCACAAACAGTGTAAAAGTGTTCCTATTTCTCCACATCCTCTCCAGCACCTGTTGTTTCCTGACTTTTTAATGATTGCCATTCTAACTGGTGTGAGATGATATCTCATAGTGGTTTTGATTTGCATTTCTCTGATGGCCAGTGATGATGAGCATTTTTTCATGTGTTTTTTGGCTGCATAAATGTCTTCTTTTGAGAAGTGTCTGTTCATGTCCTTCGCCCACTTTTTGATGGGGTTGTTTGTTTTTTTCTTGTAAATTTGTTTGAGTTCATTGTAGATTCTGGATATTAGCCCTTTGTCAGATGAGTAGGTTGCAAAAATTTTCTCCCATGTTGTAGGTTGCCTGTTCACTCTGATGGTAGTTTCTTTTGCTGTGCAGAAGCTCTTTAGTTTAATTAGATCCCATTTGTCAATTTTGTCTTTTGTTGCCATTGCTTTTGGTGTTTTAGACATGAAGTCCTTGCCCACGCCTATGTCCTGAATGGTAATGCCTAGGTTTTCTTCTAGGGTTTTTATGGTTTTAGGTCTAACGTTTAAGTCTTTAATCCATCTTGAATTGATTTTTGTATAAGGTGTAAGGAAGGGATCCAGTTTCAGCTTTCTACATAAGGCTAGCCAGTTTTCCCAGCATCATTTATTAAAAAGGGAATCCTTTCCCCATTGCTTGTTTTTCTCAGGTTTGTCAAAGATCAGATAGTTGTAGGTGTGCGGCGTTATTTCTGAGGGCTCTGTTCTGTTCCATTGATCTATATCTCTGTTTTGGTACCAGTACCATGCTGTTTTGGTTACTGTAGCCTTGTAGTATAGTTTGAAGTCAGGTAGTGTGATGCCTCCAGCTTTGTTCTTTTGGCTTAGGATTGACTTGGCGATGCGGGCTCTTTTTTGGTTCCATATGAACTTTAAAGTAGTTTTTTCCAATTCTGTGAAGAAAGTCATTGGGAGCTTGATGGGGATGGCATTGAATCTGTAAATTATCTTGGGCAGTATGGCCATTTTCACGATATTGATTCTTCCTACCCATGAGCATGGAATATTCTTCCATTTGTTTGTATCCTCTTTTATTTCCTTGAGCAGTGGTTTGTAGTTCTCCTTGAAGAGGTCCTTCACATCCCTTGTAAGTTGGATTCCTAGGTATTTTATTCTCTTTGAAGCAGTTGTGAATGGGAGTTCACTCATGATTTGGCTCTCTGTTTGTCTGTTGTTGGTGTATAAGAATGTTTGTGATTTTTGTACATTGATTTTGTATCCTGAGACTTTGCTGAAGTTGCTTATCAGCTTAAGGAGATTTTGGGCTGAGATGATGGAGTTTTCTAGATAAACAATCATGTCGTCTGCAAACAGGGACAATTTGACTTCCTCTTTTCCTAATTGAATACCCTTTATTTCCTTCTCCTGCCTGATTGCCCTGGCCAGAACTTCCAACACTATGTTGAATAGGAGTGGTGAGAGAGGGCATCCCTGTCTTGTGCCAGTTTTCAAAGGGAATGCTTCCAGTTTTTGCCCATTCAGTATGATATTGGCTGTGGGTTTGTCATAGATAGCTCTTATTATTTTGAAATACGTCCCATCAGTACCTAATTTATTGAGAGTTTTTAGCATGAAGGGTTGTTGAATTTTGTCAAAGGCTTTTTCTGCATCTATTGAGATAATCATGTGGTTTTTGTCTTTGGCTCTGTTTATATGCTGGATTACATTTATTGATTTGCGTATATTGAACCAGCCTTGCATCCCAGGGATGAAGCCCACTTGATCATGGTGGATAAGCTTTTTGATGTGCTGCTGGATTTGGTTTGCCAGTATTTTATTGAGGATTTTTGCATCAATGTTCATCAAGGATATTGGTCTAAAATTCTCTTTTTTGGTTGTGTCTCTGCCCGGCTTTGGTATCAGAATGATGCTGGCCTCATAAAATGAGTTAGGGAGGATTCCCTCTTTTTCTATTGATTGGAATAGTTTCAGAAGGAATGGTACCAGTTCCTCCTTGTACCTCTGGTAGAATTCCTCCTTGTACCTCTGGTAGAATTCGGCTGTGAATCCATCTGGTCCTGGACTCTTTTTGGTTGGTAAACTATTGATTATTGCCACAATTTCAGCTCCTGTTATTGGTCTATTCAGAGATTCAACTTCTTCCTGGTTTAGTCTTGGGAGGGTGTATGTGTCGAGGAATGTATCCATTTCTTCTAGATTTTCTAGTTTATTTGCGTAGAGGTGTTTGTAGTATTCTCTGATGGTAGTTTGTATTTCTGTGGGATCGGTGGTGATATCCCCTTTATCATTTTTTATTGCATCTATTTGACTCTTCTCTCTTTTTTTCTTTATTAGTCTTGCTAGCGGTCTATCAATTTTGTTGATCCTTTCAAAAAACCAGCTCCTGAATTCATTGATTTTTTGAAGGGTTTTTTGTGTCTCTATTTCCTTCAGTTCTGCTCTGATTTTAGTTATTTCTTGCCTTCTGCTAGCTTTTGAATGTGTTTGCTCTTGCTTTTCTAATTCTTTTAATTGTGATGTTAGGGTGTCAATTTTGGATCTTTCCTGCTTTATCTTGTGGGCATTTAGTGCTATAAATTTCCCTCTACACACTGCTTTGAATGCGTCCCAGAGATTCTGGTATGTTATGTCTTTGTTCTCATTGGTTTCAAAGAACATCTTTATTTCTGCCTTCATTTCGTTATGTACCCAGTAGTCATTCAGGAGCAGGTTGTTCAGTTTCCATGTAGTTGAGCGGCTTTGAGTGAGATTTTTAATCCTGAGTTCCAGTTTGATCGCACTGTGGTCTGAGAGATAGTTTGTTATAATTTCTGTTCTTTTACATTTGCTGAGGAGAGCTTTACTTCCAACTATGTGGTCAATTTTGGAATAGGTGTGGTGTAGTGCTGAAAAAAATGTATATTGTGTTGATTTGGGGTGGAGAGTTCTGTAGATGTCTATTAGGTCTGCTTGGTGCAGAGCTGAGTTCAATTCCTGGGTATCCTTGTTGACTTTCTGTCTCGTTGATCTGTCTAATGTTGACAGTGGGGTGTTAAAGTCTCCCATTATTAATGTGTGGGAGTCTAAGTCTCTTTGTAGGTCACTCAGGACTTGCTTTATGAATCTGGGTGCTCCTGTATTGGATGCATATGTATTTAGGATAGTTAGCTCCTCTTGTTGAATTGATCCCTTTACCATTATGTAATGGCCTTCTTTGTCTCTTTTGATCTTTGTTGGTTTAAAGTCTGTTTTATCAGAGAGTAGGATTGCAACCCCTGCCTTTTTTTGTTTTCCATTTGCTTGGTAGATCTTCCTCCATCCTTTTATTTTGAGCCTATGTGTGTCTCTGCATGTGAGATGGGTTTCCTGAATACAGCACACTGATGGGTCTTGACTCTTTATCCAACTTGCCAGTCTGTGTCTTTTAATTGGAGAATTTAGTCCATTTACATTTAAAGTTAATATTGTTATGTGTGAATTTGATCCTGTCATTATGATGTTAGCTGGTGATTTTGCTCATTAGTTGATGCAGTTTCATCCTAGTCTCGATGGTCTTTACATTTTGGCATGATTTTGCAGCGGGTGGTACCGGTTGTTCCTTTCCATGTTTAGCGCTTCCTTCAGGAGCTCTTTTAGGGCAGGCCTGGTGGTGACAAAATCTCTCAGCATTTGCTTGTCTGTAAAGGATTTTATTTCTCCTTCACTTATGAAGCTTAGTTTGGCTGGATATGAAATTCTGGGTTGAAAATTCTTTTCTTTAAGAATGTTGAATATTGGCCTCCACTCTCTTCTGGCTTGTAGGGTTTCTGCCGAGAGATCCGCTGTTAGTCTGATGGGCTTCTCTTTGAGGGTAACCCGACCTTTCTCTCTGGCTGCCCTTAACATTTTTTCCTTCATTTCAACTTTGGTGAATCTGACAATTATGTGTCTTGGAGTTGCTCTTCTCGAGGAGTATCTTTGTGGCGTTCTCTGTATTTCCTGAATCTGAATGTTGGCCTGCCTTGCTAGGTTGGGGAAGTTCTCCTGGATAATATCCTGCAGAGTGTTTTCCAACTTGGTTCCATTCTCCGCATCACTTTCAGGTACACCAATGAGACGTAGATTTGGTCTTTTCACATAGTCCCATATTTCTTGGAGGCTTTGCTCATTTCTTTTTATTCTTTTTTCTCTAAACTTGCCTTCTCGCTTCATTTCATTCATTTCATCTTCCATTGCTGATACCCTTTCTTCCAGTTGATCGCATCGGCTCCTGAGGCTTCTGCATTCTTCACGTAGTTCTCGAGTCTTGGTTTTCAGCTCCATCAGCTCCTTTAAGCACTTCTCTGTATTGGTTATTGTAGTTATACATTCTTCTAAATTTTTTTCAAAGTTTTCAACTTCTTTGCCTTTGGTTTGAATGTCCTCCCGTAGCTCAGAGTAATTTGATCGTCTGAAGCCTTCTTCTCTCAGCTCGTCAAAATCATTCTCCATCCAGCTTTGTTCCGTTGCTGGTGAGGAACTGTGTTCCTTTGGAGGAGGAGAGGTGCTCTGCTTTTTAGAGTTTCCAGTTTTCCTGTTCTGTTTTTTCCCCATCTTTGCGGTTTTATCTACTTTTGGTCTTTGATGATGGTGATGTACAGATGGGTTTTCGGTGTGGATGTCCTTTCTGTTTGTTAGTTTTCCTTCTAACAGACAGGACCCTCTGCTGCAGGTCTGTTGGAATACCCTGCCGTGTGAGGTGTCAGTGTGCCCCTGCTGGGGGGTGCCTCCCAGTTAGGCTGCTCGGGGGTCAGGGGTCAGGGACCCACTTGAGGAGGCAGTCTAGCAGTAATTTCATATCATCATCTGAATTGTATTTCATGCATTGTATTTCGTTATTATACCCCATTAGTCTCTTAATCTAGAAGAGTTCCCACCTGCTCTGCCCTTTCCCTTTTAAGCATCACATTGAGTTTTGAGGAGTCCAGACCAGTTGTTCTGTAGAATGCCTCACAGTCTATATTTTTATTATTTTATTGGTCTTGCCCATATGATTAGGTCCAGGTTACATGTTTGGCAGGAATATTTCATACCTGATGTCATGTACTTCTTACTGCACATGTCAGGGGGTAACATAATTTCTGGTTGTTTCACTCTTAGTACTCCTATGTTTGATCACTTGCATAAGATGGTGCCTGCCAGATCTGTTCATTGTAAAGACACCTTTTCCTTTTTGCAATTAATAATCATCTGTGAACTCAATGATCTGTTTGCAGGAAAAAAGGATATTTGTGGCTTTATAAATGTGTTAATCTCACAGGGATTTCTTAACTGTAAGACAACCTGTGTTTCTTTAGTAAGCTTGTGTTCCCTCTCTCTACAAGGATTATTTGAAAACTTTTTTCAAACCTGTGTTCCTTTATCTTTCCTATCACTTTTTTTTTTTGAGACGGAGTCTCGCTCTGTCGCCCAGGCTGGAGTGCAGTGGCGCAATCTCGGCTTACTGCAAGCTCCGCCTCCTGGGTTCACGCCATTCTCCTGCCTCAGCCTCCTGAGTAGCTGGGACTACAGGCGCCCGCCACCATGCCCAGCTAATTTTTTGTATTTTTTAGTAGAGACGGGGTTTCACCATGTTAGCCAGGATGGTCTCGATCTCCTCACCTCGTGATCCACCCGCCTTGGCCTCCCAAAGTGCTGGGATTACAGGCGTGAGCCACAGCGCCTGGCCTCCTATCACTTTTAAGAGAAGGTCTTGGTTGGAATGCCTCTTCTCCTGTCATAAACCAGTGTAGTGTGAAGCAGTTAAGAATGCTGGCAAGAAATTTGAGAGTGTATGGTTCTGGATCCCATTTTCACTACTCACTCGTTTTACTTAGATATTAATCAGCCTATCTTGGTCTCCTCAACTGCATGAGAAGAATAATTTGTAAGCCCCTCATGGAGTGGTTGTGAGGATTAAATGAAATAAATCATTGTAAAATGCTTAGCACAGTGCCTGGTATATAGTACATGTTCAATAAATATTAGCACTTAATGCAATTTCTTAGGAAACTTACTGTGTTAATTATCCTGCCTTCTGTGTCTTTAACCCTTACGTGCTTCCCATAAGCATTTAAACTTACACAAATCTTTCCTATCTTTAACTAATCAACCAATAACTGACTAAAACCCTTTCCTGCTTCTCATGTCTATTTTCAGGTCTTGTCTTATTTTCCACTTTCATAACCATATTTTTCAACTACTTTTATTTGCTATATCCCTTTGCTCCTTTCCCTTTACTGATCCCACTGTATTCTGGTTTCTGCTCCCACCATTCTTCTAAACTACCTCTGATAAAGTCATCATCTCCGTAAATTAATTTTTATTCCTCATTATTCCTAGCACTTCCATTTTATTCTTCATAAACATCAAAATGATCTTTTAAAAGTGTAGCTCTGATCTCAGTGTTTCCTAATTAAGACTAGTGGATTTCCATTGTTGTTGACATAAAGTCTCACATCCTTAATATGGTTTGCTAAGTCCTGCTTAACTGCCCATTCTTAGACACATTACCTCTTTATTCTAAGTACATGAGTCAGGTACGTCCTTTAATTTCTTTGAAGAAGCTTTACTCAAAACATTTGCATTTTGTCCTGTTTTTTGGACCTTTCTCCATTTTTTACTTGTTTCCTTTGGATAGTGCCTGTGCTTCTTTGAGACTTCAGCTTCAAGGTCATATTCTCAGAAACTTGGCTCAGAAAAAATGCAACATCTGTATTTCTTCTTCATAGCACATATTAAAATTCGAATTAAATAATGAATTGGTTTATTCTCTGTAATGTACACCCCATGAAGGCAAAAACTCAACTATTTTGTTTGTAGATGAAACTCCAGATTATACTAGCATCGTTGTTTTGCTGGAAGATGTTCAGTAAGTGCTTGTAGAATGAATTATTATTGATCCATAGAGATGTCATTTATTTTTTAATAATTTTAAAACTAATAGCTTAACTTTTTTTTTTTTTGTGCAACATGTTTGGAGTTTTCAGTGAGTTCTATGGAAGTACCCTGGGAACTTGTACCCTCTTCCCACTAGATGGTTTGGGGATATACACTCAAATGGCTGCTGCAAACAAGTGATTTTTTTTTTGAGAGTTCCCGTTTTATCTTGAAAATATGTGAACATATTGCTGTTTCTTAATATTCTTGTGTTTGTTAAGCAAACAAACAAAAAGTGCCTAAAACCGTTTCATAGGTAGTAAAATAGACACTCTTCTGATTAAACATTTCCCAGTACTTTCAGCCATTCCTCACTTGACATTGTTTTAAATGCACTTGGTAGCCTGTTCACACCACTGCAGAAACTGTATTCCATAGTTTTTGGAATTCCAGAACTAAACATAGTTATTCAAGTATTCAGCATAAAGATGTATTTAATGAGAAGATGGGTAAAACATGATGGGCAAAAGTGTTGCTGGAACTGCTTGCATTTGTCAGTCTTTTTTTTTTTTTGAAATTGGTATAGGTACAGTAAGGTAAATTTTTTAAGTTGACCTATTTTAGAAATAAGGTAAAATTAAATCTGTATCTTAAGACTCTATAGCCTTAAGAATGTAAGTGATGCAGTGGAGGACCCTTAGTTTTAATAATGTTTTCTGAATCAACAAATGCTAAAACAAAAACACATTTTTAGCGCAAACAGTGGTTACATCTGTGATGAGATCTGCAAATGAACACTGTCCTTCAACTAACATTGTTAATAAACATGAATGCATTGCCAGGAGTCTAGCAGCTGTACATGTGTAATGATAGTTGTAGTATACTTGACAGAATTCTGAAGAAAATCCCAACTTAAGTGAAATAGATTTTACTTTTTAAGGTATCTTTGATAATAGGCATTTTTTCTTTTTTCTTAGGGTATTTACTATAGTTGCTTGAGGAACTGAAGTTTACAATTTCTGGAGATATTAGTTTGTGATGAATTCATGTATTCTACAATGTGTAGTACCATATATACTAATTATTTATGTGTATAACAGGCAACTCAAAGTTATGTTGACGAATGTCCTATGGACGGATTTAGGACGAAAATTCAGAAAGACCCTACCTAGAAACGATGCTAATTTATGTGATGCCAACAAGGTGCAATCAGACTCATTGCCTTCGACATCTGTTGACAGCCTAGAGACATGTCAAAAATTAGAACCTCTTCACCAAAGCCTTAATTTATCTGAAAGGTATGTTGTTCAGTATTGATTTTGTTCAACTTACCACATTTGAAATAATATGAATCCCGTACTCCTAATGATAAAATTGTTGAAATGACCTGAAAGAAGATTTGCATATATAGGCATACCACACTGTAAAGCAAATCTTAAAGCTGCCTATCTTAATTTACAAAGTTAGCTGATGTTTCTGTACTTCATTAAGCAGATTGACATGGAATTATATTTAAAAACGAGTATCATTAGTACATTTAACTTACTTAAATTTGATACATGTACACATCTTTTTAGGGATTATTTTATGATTAAAATGAAGATACATATATATGTGTGTGTATATGTATTATATGCATATAAATGTGTGTGTATATATGTGCATTAATATTTTCTTCATCTTTAACATTCTTTCAAAATGTTATCTAATCTAGATCCTAACCACTTTTGACTTTTTTGAGCTTGTATTTTAAATGAATTTTTAAAACAGGAGATGATGTTAAAATATTGCCTCTAGGTTTTTAATAGTAAATGTTCAGTTTAATTTTGTAGAGTAACAAGACCAATTTTTGTTTTGTGTTTTTTGAAAGAATTATATGGGAGTTTGGGGCTGAAAACTAGGAATTAGCTCTAGGAATCTATAACATAATATCTTTTATACATTACCATTTACAATTTCAGCCATTAAATGAATGTTTTGGGGGGAAGGTACTCTATTTTCAGTTAGAATAACCTACAATTAGCGAGACAGTACTTTGGTTGTATGGTCTGTAATCTGAATGACAGTATATAAGTACTTTAAACCAAGACCCAGATAAAAACTGCTAACTTTCAACACAGTTATTTTTAAAATAAAAGTAGAATTCTTGTCAAAACATCTGAAGATATTACACATTAATTTTTAAAGAGAATACTTCTTTTAAAAAGACAAAATCATAAAAAGCCAAGTTTAACGAAGAAATTTCTTACTAGCTCATACCTGATATAAATTTAATTTTCTAAAACACTGTAAATCTTAACAGTCAGACAGCTTAGCATCAGTAATTTATGAAGCAGCTTGCTCTCATTCTATATTCTAGCAGATTTCCTCCCCAGTACAGGTTAATCTCTTACTGCGCTGACAGATGTAAATAAAAGGGCTACTTAAAGGAATGGCTTTCTAATATCTTTGACTCTTTTGAAAAGAAGCTTTAAACTCTCTTCAAATGACAACAAACTCATCAATCGCCTCATCCTACATCTTATCCTTTTTCCAATCAGAACAGTGTGGTAGTCCATTCTCTCAGAATAATAGTTTTACCACTAGGAATTTTTAGCACATAGATTATGTGCTCATGAAATTCAAATATAATATGAAGTAAAGAGTCCCAGTAAGATTCTCATTTGTTTTTTGCTGTGTTTTTAAATTGTTGTTGTCTTTTGTTCAGTTAGTGGGTGAACTACCAGCTAGTCCAGACCTCTTTCCTCAGCTCCAGGTGTCCTAAACTCAACTTGTTGTAAAGTGAGAACCTCATCTTTTCTCAAACTTGTGCCTGTTTTTGTATTCCCCTCTATCTGAGTGATTGACACTACTTACAAATTAGAACTTGGGAATTGTCTTTGACTCCTCTTTTTTCCTTATCCTTATATCCAGTCATTTAACGTATATACATATATATATTTTCTTGGGGGGCGGTAGAAAATTAAACCTTATTTATTTTTAAAACCAAACCACTAGGAAAATATATCATAGCCTGGAAATAGTAAATGGACAGGCTATGTTATCACTTCAAGTAATAAGTTGGTGAAAATACAATAAGGTTGCTATCAAAACAATAAGGTGCCATGCTGGGGCAGGAACACTGTGTTGCAAAAGCCCCAGGCAAAAATGGTATTTGGTAATGGGGGCTGCCTCTCCTTTGCTTTAAAGAAGTCAGCTCATCCTAGCCCAAGTTGCTTACTTTTTCTTCCTTGAATTTCCTGCTGCCAGGGGTTTGTCTTAGTTGTGCTCTGTTAATTCAGGGGGCTAAGTATGTAATGCTAGGTTTAGGCTTTCATTCTATCTGTTCTATAAAAACCAGGTTTTTCCAAATCCAGTACTTCATAACTTTTATAATCAAGTAGCCAACTGCTCCTCTTTTACTGTTCATTCCTAGATACTAGTATATATCACAATCAAAACCCCTTTCTCTTCCAAGGGGAAAGTGTTACTGCAAGATTGTCCTGTCATTTTGCTACACACAGCCTCAGGGTCCATCAGGCAGTAATTATGCTTCCCGTAATTAGTGTGTCGTCGCCTCTCAGGTTTTTGCATGGTCTCCAGGCTGAAAGATGCAGCATGTAATAATTTTAAGAAATGTACATCCACATCTTGATGACCAGAAATGGGGATCAAGGAACCTTTCAAAGTTCTTATCCAAACTAGTCTCCCTCCCAATTCCACATCTTAAAATCAACTTGTATGCCCTTGTATAAATTACACGAAACCAAGAAAACAAAGACCCAGAAAACTTATTTTTCCCTTCTAAGTTAGTGACCTCATGGATTTTGTTTCATAGCTTATGGAAAATGGTGTGGTGACACTTCTGGTAGACAGGATGTTGGCAACAAAGAGAAAATATCTTTCTTCAAACTCCACCAACTCTAACCTGCCAGCCTATTGGTACCTGTGTAGTAAGAAGAGTCTGGTGTGTTGGAGGGCTCTGGCCTGTTACAGGGGAGATCCTTACTGCCAGGACAAGCACTGGCCACAGGAAATATAAGATCTAAAACTCTCCTGTAATATCTCTGACCCAATTTAACACCACTTTTTTCCATTTCATTTTTTAGGACTGAAACATGAAAGAACCAGTGTCTAGAGGCAAGTGACATATGCATTACACTTGTGGCCATCCTTAGTTTCTTCATTCATAAACTTTGCTTAAAATACTAAAGTTCCCAAATGCCTTATAAAAAATATATTCTTGCCCTCAGCCCCGATGGCCACTGGCAAAGACTTTTATTTCCCAGTGGCTAAGAGAGCTTCCTTCATCTTCTTGGTCATAGTTGGGATGAGGTGCGTGTGGTCATCCACACACTTGGTCGCACAACTGTCCAGCTGCTGCTTCACCTGAAGCTCCTTACTCCCAGCAGCTATTGAATCTTTGGCTTTGTTGTTGCATTGCGTGGTACACCGGGCCAGGTGGTCCTGGAACTTCTCCAACTCACTGGTGACCAAAGCCTGGGCTTGAGCCAGAGGCACATGGCAGTGCTTGATGCACTGGTGCACCTGCTGCAGGGAGGCCTGGCTGTCCTCACAGCAGCTGGTGCTGCACCGGAACATGAGACCCTGCATCTTCCAGATGTTCTCTCTCTCCAGACTCTTCACCATGGATTCTACCACTCATCACCTGCAGCTGCTGTAGCTGTTATGGTGACCCAACACTGCCCCATGCTGTGCGGCCATATATAGTTATTTTTAACCCCTAAATCTGTCTTTTAAAGGATCTGTTCTCCATCTTTATTGCCAGTGCGTCAGTTCAAGCCCTAATAACTTCGTGCCTTTATTACTATGGTAGTAACTTGATTAGGTTTCCTTTACGTAGTCTTTTTCTTCTTGTTTTATTCTTTATGTTGTTGTCAAAATATTTATTCTAAAAGGCAGATCTTACTTGCCACTTACTAGTTTAACATCTTTCAATGGCTCCACGTAATCTTCTGGATAAAGTTCAAACTTCTTAGTTTGGCACACAAGGCCCTTAATGATCTCGCCTTTGCTTATCTCTAGCTTTGTGTCTGTCTGTTCCTCCATATTCACAATGTACTTCAGGTTTAGGGAACTATTTTCAGCTTACTGAATGTATATACTGTTGTATACATCCTGTTTGTTTTCTTGTCTTGGAAACTATCCCCCACCTCCTTTTTTTTTTTTAAGGAAGCCTTCCTTGATTCCACCCTCCAAATCTATATATGATCCCTTTCTTTTTCTTGCTAAACAGCTTGTTAGTATATTATAATGCTTATCACACTATGTTGTGATTTTTAGTACTCTTCCTCCCTGCAGCAAACTTCCTGAGGATAGGAACTATATTTTATTTCTTATTTTTTCTTTATTCCTAATGTAGTACTGGACACTTATTAAATGCTCAATTAATGTGTGCTGGATAAAAGAAAGAGATTGCTTCTCACCAGAGTTACATCTCTAGACTCTTTGTCTAACATATATTTTCCCTGTAAGAACCAATTATATACTCAGTAATTTTGGTGACAACCAAGAAAAGAGATATTACAAGCATCAAATAAGGAAACTGGAGAACTCTTGTGTATGGCTTTGGATAGATGTTTTCTACCTGATACTTGCTATATATAATAGGAGACTTAGGCTTTTTTCAGTCTTTGCTTAACTTTGATATGAGGCTTTTTGTTTTATTTTCATTTCTACTCAGGACTTAAAATTTTAGAAAGATAAGAGGGAGAAACATTTATTTTTGCATTTTAATTTTATCCTAAAGTTTAATCATTGAGTAAACTGAAATTACTCATTCAGTTCCAGAAATGGTATTTTGTTGGACATTTTATTTGCTTTCTGGAATCTAAAGTAGTGAACTAAGTATCTTGCCTTTTATGTGAGGGCAGTTTGGCTTTTTGATTTCAGGATAAAATTGAGAAGAAAAATAGAAAAGACAGTTCAAATCAATCTTGTAAGTAATGGAGAAAAGGGTTTTAGAAGTATCAAAAGAGTTTTAGAAATATCAAACTAGCAGTATGTGGAATGCACATTTATTTTTTAAAAATATGTAAACTGCATTTTAGTGTTAGTTTTATCTCCATGTATGGTTCATATCTATTTTCCTGGGAGAAAATTCCAGACATCTATAAGTCTTTGTCAATAGGAAAGAAAGAACGTAGTGGGACACTTATACAAGGCTTTTGAGAAAATAAACTATCTTTCTTCTGCTTTCATTAGTTTGTACCAGAGATTGTTAGAGAAATATGGAGATAGTGTACCCATATTCCATTAAGAAAAGTTAGCTGCTGGTACTTGGAATTTCTGTAAATATATTTATTTATCTTTGTCTTAAATTTATATGTGTTTAAAGTTAAAAAGAATTACGTATTCCAGATATGTGATGGTAAAACTATTTGGATATTGCAGTGTTCCTGTCATTTTAATATTTTTAAAGCCAGTAATCTAGTTGAGTGATAATTATTCACTTAAAATTTAGCTTAATGAAAGAACAAATTTAGAAACTAATCTGTGAATCTCTTTAATAAAGTTACTCAAAGATTAAATTTTTTATACATACCTTTAAGATGCTGATTTAGAAGGTATATTTTAAATTATATCATCTGGGACAAGCATAGAGTTATGAGAATCCTCTTAAAATGCCACATAGCACAATTTTAGAAAGGAATTCATTGCAGCAAAATGAAAACTAAATTAGTATTGTAATTTTTGGCTCATTATAGATTTATTAATGGATATAATTATGTTATCTTTCAGCAAAGACTTCATTTCTCTAAAAATTTGCTCTATATATGAAGTTGTATGTTAATAGCTCTTTCTAGTTCTTCAGAGTTTTCCCTGCATTATTAAGTTATTTGAATATGACAGTTTCCTTGCTATTTAAACAAGGAAGGAACCTGTAGTTTGCAATTGAGAAAACTAACAGTCAGAGAGAATAATCATGCAGAGACACAGTCAGAAAATGGTACTACTTCTCAGGCCAGTATACTTTCTGCTACCTCTCACTGCATTTCAAAATTTGTTTCTGCTTTGGTTTAGTATATTTATGATATTTCGAAGTGGGATTTCATAATATTAGTAAATAAAATTAAATAAATTATACCTTACGTACTGATACTGTTTACATACTTAGGAAAAAACTGGGTAAATGTGTGAAATGACAACTTTAGTTCTTCCTTCCAGATTCAGATAGTATGAAAGATGAAGTATACACCTTTATATACTTCAATTCCTTGCAGAAATTCAGAACTTCTGAAATGCTGGCTAGCCCTGGAATATCCTTGACTGTGCTAATTTATAAACCTGTACTGCAAAAGACAGCTAGGTATTGTTAATTTAGCTCTCAGTTTATAGATTTGTGTTCTTTAAGGCTATCACACAAAGTTCCTTGTTTCCTCAGGGTACCCAAACTGGATAAGTTTTCAATAGTTGATGAAAAGTGTTTGGGCTGTGGCTGTGTGCTATGAAGAGCTATGTGTACTGTAGTCATTGCTAACTGTTTAATTATATACTTTAATTGTATATTGAAAATTGCAAACATCTAGTAAGATTTTTTATCAAGATTGCAGAGCATAGTAAATTATAAGTATTATTTGAAAGGGTAGTTTATAGCTTTGAGCAAGACTACAATAATATGAAAATTGTTACAGAAATATGAAAATTAAGTGATATTCCATTTATTGTGTATTTACTATGTGCCAGGAATTATGCTAACTGCTTTCCATCTATTATCTCATTGAATCTTAACAACTTTGTAAGGGAGATATTATTCTTCCCATTTTAGAGATGAGAAGATCAATGTGTAGAGGTAGAAATTATGGTAATTAACTTGCCCAAGGATTTATAGTTATAAGGTGGTAAAATAAGAATCCAAACCTATGTTGGTCTAACTTCAAAGTCCTTGCTGTTAATTCCTGTGCCATATTGCTTCTCTTTGCATTTTCACCCTTCTGAACTTTAATTTTTGTCATCAGTAAAGTAGGAATTGGACTTTGCTACAGATACCATTTCTAATTCTTTTATTTTGTTTTATTTTTGAGACAGAATCTCACTTTGTCATCCAGGCTAGAGTGCAGTGGCGCAGTCTCTGCTCACTGCAACCTCCGCCTTCCAGGTTCAAGTGATTCTTGTGCCTCAGCCTCCCAAGTAGCTGGGATCACAGGTGTGTGCCACCATGCCCGGCTAATCTTTGTATTTTTAGTAGATGGAGTTTCGCCATGTTGGCTAAGCTGGTCTCGAACTCCTGACCTCAGGTAATCCACCCATCTTGGTGTCCCAAAGTGCTGGGATTACAGGCATCAGCCACTGTGCCCGGCCTATACCATGGTTTCTTTATCCACTTGTTGATGGATGGGCATTTGGGTTAGTTCCACGTTTTTGCAGTTGTGAATTGTGCTCCTATAAACACATGTGTGCAAGTAGCTTTTTCCTATACTTTCTTTCCTCTGGGTAGATATCCAGGAGTGGGATTGCTGGATCAAATGGTGGTTCTACTTTTGGTTCTTTAAGGAATCTCCACACTGTTTTCCACAGTGGTTGTCCTAGTTTACATTCCCACCAGCAGTGTAGAAAAGTTCCCTTTTCATCACATCCATGCCAACATCTACTATTTTTTGATTATGGCCATTCTAGCAGGAATAAGGTGGTACCGCATTGTGGTTTTGATTTGCATTTCCCTGATCATTTGTGATGTTGAGCACTTTTTCATATGTTTTTTGGCCATTTGTATATCTTCTTTGAGAATTGTCTATTCATATCCTTAGCCCACTTTTTGATGAGATTGTTTGTTTTTTTCTTGTTGATTTGTTTGCATTCATTATAGATTCTGGATATTAGTCCTTTGTCAGATGTATACATTGTGAAGATTTTTTCCCACTCTGTGGGTTATCTGTTTACTCTGCTGACTGTTCCTTTTGGTATGCAAAAGCTCTTTAGTTCAGTTAACTCCCAGCAATTTATCTTTGTTTTTATTGCATTTGTTTTGGGTTCTTGGTCATAAAATCCTTGCCTAAGCCAGTGTCTAGAAGGATTTTTCCAATGTCATCTTCTAAAATTTTTATAGATTCAGGTCTTAGATTTAAGTCCTTAATCCATCTTGAGTTGATTTTTGTATAAGGTGAGAGATGAGGCTCCAGTTTCATTCTCCTACATGTGGCTAGCCAATTATCCCAGCACCATTTGTTGAAAAGAGTGTTCTTTCCTCACTTTATGTTTTTGTTTGCTTTGTCAACGATCCACTTGGCTGTAAGTATTTGGGTTTATTTCTGTGTTCTCTATTCTCTTCCCTTGGTCTAGGTGTTTATTTTTATATCAGTACCATGCTGTTCTGGTGACTATGGCCTTATGGTATGAGATCAGGTAATGTGATGCCTGTAGATTTGTTCTCTTTGCTTAGTCTTGCTTTGGATATGCAGGCACTTTTTTGATTTCATTTGAATTTTATAATTGTTTTTTCTAATTCTGTGAAGAATGATGGCGGTATTTTGATAGGAATTGCATTGAATTTGTAGATTGCTTTTAGCAACATGGTCATTTTCACAATATTGATTCTACCCATCCATGAGTATGGGATGTGTTTCCAGTTGTTTGTGTTGTCTGTGATTTCTTTCAGCAGTGTTTTGTAGTTTTCCTTGTAGAGGTCTTTTGACTCTTTGGTTAGATATATTCCTAAGTATTTATTTTTATTTTTTGGCAGCTATTGTAAAAGGGGTTGAGTTTTTGATCTGATTCTCTGCTTGGTCACTGTTGGTGTATAGAAGAGCTGCTGATTTATGTACATTAATCTTGTATCCAGAAACTTTACTGAATTCTTTTATCAGTTCTAGGAGTTTTCTGGAGGAGTCCTTAGGGTTTTCAAGGTAGATGATCATAGTGTCAGCAAATAGGGACAGCTTGACATCCTTTTTATCGATTTGGATGCCCTTTATTTTTTCTCTTGTGTGATTGCTCTGGCCAGGACTTCCAGTACTATGTTGAAGAGGAGTGGTGAGAGTGGGCATCCTTGTCTTGTTCCAGTTCTCAGAGGGAATGCTTTCAACTTTTCCCCATTCAGTATTATGTTGGCTGTGGGTTTGTCATAGATGGCTTTTATTATATTGAGGTATGTCCCTTGTATGCCAGTTTTGCTGAGAGTTTTAATCATAAAGAGATGCTGGATTTTGTTGAATATTTTTCTGCATCGATTGAGGTGATCATGGGATTTTTGTTTTTAATTCTGTTTATGTGGTGTGTCACATTTATTGACTTACGTATGTTAAACCATCCTTGCATTCCTAATATGAAACCTACGTGATCATGGTGGATTATCTTTTTGACATGTTGTTGGATTCAGATAGCTCATATTTTGTTAAGGACTTTTGCATCCATGTTCATCGGCGGTATTGGTCTGTAGTTTTCTTTTTTTAATGTCCTTTCTTGGTTTTGGTATTAAGGTGATGCTGTCTTCATGGAATGGTTTAGGGAAGGTTCCCTCTTTGTCTGTCTTGTGGAATAGTGTCAATAGGATTGGTACCAGTTTTTCTTTGAATGTCCGGTAGAATTCTGCTGTGAATCCATCTGGTCCTGGGCTTTTTTTTGTTGTTGGTAATGTTTAAATTACCATTTCAGTCTCACTGCTTGTTATTGGTCTGTTCAGGGTACCTAATTCTTCCTGATTTAAGCTAGGAGGGTTCTATCTTTCCAGGAATTTATTCTTCTCTTCTAGGTTTTCTAGTTTATGAGTATAAATGTGTTTATAGTAGCCTTGAATGATCTTTTGTATTTCTGTGTTGTCAGTTGTAATATCTCCCATTTTGTTTCTTATTGAACTTATTTGGATTTTCTCTCTTCTTTTCTTGGTTAATATTGCTAATGGTCTATCAATGTTATTTCTCTTTTCAAAAAACCAGCTTTTTGTTTCATTTATCTTTTGTATTTTTTTTTTTTTTTGGTTTTGATTTCATTTAGTTCTGCTCTGATCTTGCTTATTTCTTTTGTTCTGCTGGGTTTGGGTTTGATTTGTTCTTGTTTCTCTAGTTTTTTGAGGTGTGACCTTAGATTGTCTGTTTGTGCTCTTTCACACTTTCTGATGTAGGCATTTAAGGCTATGAACTTTCCTCTTAGTATCGCCTTTGCTATGTCCCAGAGGTTTTGATAGGTTGTGTCACTATTGTTGTTCAGTTGGAAAAGTTTTTTGATTTCCATCTTGATTTCATTTTTGACCCAGTGATCACCAGGAGCAGGTTATTTAATTTCCATGTGTTTGCATGGTTTTGAAGGTTCTTTTTGGAGTTGATTTCCAGTTTTATTCCACTGTGGTCTGAGAGAGTGCTTGGTGTAATTTCAGTTTTCTCAAATTTATTGAGGCTTGTTTTGTGGCCTATCATATGGTCTGTCTTGGAGAAAGGTCCATGTGCTGTTGAATAGAACGTATATTCTGTGGTTGTTGGATGGAATGTTCTGTATATATCCATTAGGTCCGTTTGTTCCAGTGTATAGTTTAAATCCACTGTTTCTTTGTTGACTTTCTGTCTTGATGGCCTGTCTAGTGCTGTGAGTGGAATATTGAAGTCACCCACTATTACTGTGTTGCTGTCTATCTCATTTCGTAGGTCTATTAGTAGTTGTTTTATAAATTTGGGAGCTCCAGTGTTAGGTGCATATATGTTTATATTTTCCTGTTGGACTAATCCTTTTGTCCTTATATAATGCCCCTCTTTGTCTTTTCTAACTGCTGTTTCTTTAAAGTTTGTTTTGTCTGATATAAGAATAGCTGGTCCTGTGAGATTTATGTTTTAAAGAGGTTCTGTTTTGATGTGTTTCTAGGATTTGTTTTAAGGTTTAGAGCTCCTTTTAGCAGTTCTTTTAGTGCTTGGTAATGGCGAATTCTCTTCCCATTTGTTTGTCTGAAAAAGACTGTATCTTTCCTTTGTATATGAAGCTTAGTTTCGCTGGATACAAAATTCTTGGCTGATAATTGTTTTGTTTGAGGAGGGTGAAGATAGGGCTCCAGTCCCTTCTAGCTTGTAGGGTTTTTGCTGAGAAATCTGCTGTTAATCTGATAGTTTTTCTTTACAGGTTACCTGGTGCTTTTGCCTCACAGCTCTTAAGATTCTTTCCTTCATATTAACTTTAGATAACCTGATGACAATGTGACTAGGTGATGATCTTTTTGTGATGAATTTTCCAGGTGTTCTTTGAGTTTCTTGTATTTGGATGTCTAGGTCTCTAGCAAGGCCAGGGAAACTTTCCTCAATTATTCCCCAAAATATATCTTCCAAACTTTTAGATTTCTCTTTTTCCTCAGGAACACCTATTATTCTTTTTTTTTTATACTTTAAGTTCTAGGGTACATGTGCACATGTGCAGGTTTATTACATATGTATACATGTGCCATGTTGGTGTGCTGCACCCATTAACGCGTCATTTACATTAGGTATATCTCCTAATGCTATCCTTCCCCCCTCCCCCCACTCCACAACAGGCCCTGGTGTGTGATGTTCCCCTTCATGTGTCCAGGTATTCTCATTGTTCAATTCCCACCTATGAGTGAGAACATGCGGTGTTTGGTTTTTTGTCCTTGCAATAGTTTGCTGAGAATGATGGTTTCCAGCTTCATCCATGTGCCTACAAAGGACATGAACTCATCCTTTTTTATGGCTGCATAGTATTCCATGGTGTATATGTGCCACATTTTTTTAATCCAGTCTATCTTTGATGGACATTTGGCTTGGTTCCAAGTCTTTGCTATTGTGAGTAGTGCAGCAATAAACATATGTGTGCATATGTCTTTATAGTAGCATGATTTATAATTCTTTGGGTATATACCCAGTAATGGGATTGCTGGGTCAAATAGTATTTCTAGTTCTAGATCCTTGAGGAATCACCACACTGTCTTCCACAGTGGTTGAACTAGTTTACAGTCCCACCAACAGTGTAAAAGAGGAACACCTATTATTCTTAGATTTGGTCATTTAACATAATCCCAGACTTCTTGCAGACTTTGTTCATATTTTCTGATTCTTTTTTCTTTGTCTTTGTTGGATTGGGTTAATTTGAAGACCTTGTTTTCAAGCTCTGAACTTCTTTCTTCCACTTGTTCAATTCTATTGCTGAGACTTTCCAGAGCATTTTGCATTTCTATAAGTGTGTCCAAAGTTTCCTGAAGTTTTGATTGTTTTTTATTTATGCTATCTATTTCCTTGAATATTTCTCCCTTCACCTCTTGTATCATTTTTTGGACTTCCTTACACTGGGCTTCACCTTTCTTTGGTGCCTCCCTGATTAGCTTAATAACTAACCTCCTGAATTCTTTTTCAGGTAAATCAGGGATTTCTTCTTGGTTTGAGTCCATTGCTGGTGAGCTAGTATGATTTTTCAGAGGTGTTAACGTTATTTTGTCATATTACCAGAGTTGGTTTTCTGGTTCCTTGTCATTTGAGTAGGCTCTGTCAGAGGGAAGGTCTAGGGCTGAAGGCTGTTGTTCAGATTCCTTTGTCCCATGGGGTGTTCCCTTGATATAGTACTTTCCCCCTTTTCCTATGGATGTGGCTTCCTGAGAGCGGAGCTGTAGTGATTGTTATCTTTCTTTTGGATCTAGCCACCCAGCTATTCTACCAGGCTCTGGGCTGGTACTGGTGGTTGTCTGCACAGAGTCTTGTGACCTGAACCATCTATGGGTCTCTCAGCCATGGATACCAGCATAGTATTTGGGGTGTCCTGGGTCATGCTGGTGCACTCTGCTTCCTTCAGGACGTGTGTGGGTCCTCTCAGGCTTCCTGATTTATTCCTGCAGTTGTTCTGGAGCAAAAATTCACGATGCGAGCTTCCACATGCTGCTCTGTCTGTCGAGTCAGAGCTGCAATCTAGTCTGCCTCCCATCCACCATTATCCCCTTTTGTTCCCAATTCTGGAGGCAAGAAATCCAATCAAGGTGTTTTGAGGGCTGTGAGAGAACGCCTGTGCCAGGCCTCTCTCTTTGGCTTGTAGATGGCTATCTTCTCCCTGTGTCTCTTCACATTGTTTTCTCACTGTGCGTCTCATTGTGGTTTTGATTTTTATTTCTCTAATGATCAGTGATGTTGTGCTTTTAAAATATGATTATTGTCTGCATGTGTATCTTCTTTGGAAACGTGTCTGTTCATGTCCTTTGCCCACTTTGTAATGGGATTGTTTGCTTTTTTTCATGTTAATTTGTTTAAGTTCCTTGTAAACTCTGGAAATTAGACATTTGTTAGATGGATAGATTGCAAAAACTTTCTCCCATTCTATAGGGTGTCTGTTCACTCTAATGATAGTTTCTTTTGCTGTGCAGAAGCTCCTTAGTTTAATTAGATCCCATTTGTCAATTTTTGCTTTTGTTGCAATTGCTTTTGGCATTTTTGTCATGAAATCTTTGCCCGTGCCTGCCTACGTCCTGCATGGTATTGCCTAAATTTTCTTCTAGGTTTTTTATACTTTTAGGTTTTACATTTAAGTCTTTAATCCATCTTGAGCTAATTTTTATATATGATGTAAAAATCGGGTTCAATTTCAATTTTTTGCATATGGCTAGTTCTTTTCCCAGCATCATTTATTAAATATGGAGCCCTTTGTCCATTGCTTGTTTTTGTCAGGTTTGTCAAAGATCACAGAATTGTAGGTGTGTAGTCTTACTTCTGGGCTCTTTATTCTTTTCCATTAGTCTGTGTGTTTATTTTTGTACCAGTACCATGGTGTTTTGGTTACTATAGCCCTATAACATGGTTTGAAGGGAGGTAAGGTGATTCTTCCAGTTTTCTTCTTTTTGCTTAGGATTGCCTTGGTTATATGGGGTTCTTTTTGGTTTCATATGAATTTTAAAGTAGTTTTTTCTAATTCTATGAAGAATGTCGTTGGTAGTATGATAGGAATAGCATTGAATCTGTAAAGTGCTTTGGGATATATGGCCATTTTAATATTGATACTTTCTATCCATGAGCCTGGGATGTTTTTCCATTTGTTTGTGTCTTCTCTGATTTTTTTTAAGTAATGTTTTATAGTTCTCCTTATAGAGATCTTTCACCTCCCTGGTTAGCTGTATTCAGAGGTATATTATTCTTTTTGTGGCTGTTATGAATGAGATGGCCTTTGTGATTTGGTTCTCCACTTGGCTGTTGTTGGTATATAGGAATGCTAGTGATTTTTGTACATTGATTTTTTTTATCCTGAAACCTTGTTCAAGTTGTTTTATCAGCTGAAGGAGCTTTTGTGCTGAGACTATCGGGTTTTCTAGATAGTTGTTGCAGCACCTTTTATTCTGATTATGGTATAAATGGATATTTTCAAGAGTTTCCTGAAGTATCTATTGGCAATCTCAGTTATCTGGAATCCTTTGGCAAATTAGTATTGAGCATGTAGTATAATGTAATAGGACAGACAAAAAACCCCCAAAGATAATAGGCCCAGGTTCTTCCACTAGGAAAGCTACTTATACTTGGGCAGCTTATTTAACTTTTCTGAGCGTTGGGTTCTTCATGTTTACAATAAAGAGAGGACTAATTTATTTTAAAGTTCTCCAAGGATCTAAAATTTTATGCTGTCTGGAACATAATGAAATGAACATAGTGTCTTTATGTAGGGAAAAATAGTAAAATTTTTAATTAGGGGATGTGCATTTTTTTAGTCATAGTGCCATTGCACACTTAATAGACTACAGTATAGTGTAAACATAATTATATATTCACTAGGAAGCCACAAAATTTGTGTGACGTGTTTTATTGTGATACTCACTTTATGGCGGGGGTCTGGAACTGAACCGGTCCTGTCTCCAAGTATATGCGTATACTTTTGTTTAAGTGAAAATGTGAACTTCACTGTACTTTGTTACCTTTGTTGTTTTATGCAGAGGCATCTAGAATGATGAATCCTTTCCGGAAGATTTTCAGTTTACTTTTCCCAGACCCATCAGAGGAAATCACTGTTTGTGGTAGCTATATGAAATGTATTTCTTAAATTGTAAGACTTGAAACTTGAAATTACTTCTTGATCCATGGGCTATAGAATGGATGTTTTATTAGCAGGCATGAAAACAACATGAATTCTCTTGTACCTCCCCATTAGAGCTCTTGGGTGACTAGGTGCATTGTCAACGAGCTGTAATATTTTGAAAGGAATTTTATTTATTTATTTTCTGAGTGGCAGTTCTCAAAGATGGTGTTAAGTGATTCAGTGATCCACGCTGTAAACAGATGTGCTGTCATCCAGTCATCCAGACATTGTAGTTCCATTTTTAGAGTACAGGCAAAGTAGATTTAGCATTTTTTTTTTTTTTTGAGATGGAGTCTTGCTCTGTCGCCCAGGCTGTAATGCAGTGGCATGATCTCATTGCAACCTCCGCCTCCCAGGTTCAAGCGATTCTCCTGCCTCAGCCTCTGAAGTAGCTGGGACTACAGGTGTGCACCACCATGCCTGGCAAATTGTTTTTTTTAGTAGAGGTGGGGTTTCACCATGTTGGCGAGGCTGGTCTCGAACTCCTGACCTCAAGTTATCCGCCGGCCTCTGCCGCCCAAAGTGCTGGGATTACAGGCATGAGCCACCATGCTTGGCCCAATTTAGCATAATTCTTAAGGGCCATTGGATCTTTTGCATGGTAATTGAGCACTGGCTTCACAGATAAGACACCAGCTTCATTAGCCCCTAACAAGAGAGTCAGCCTGTCTTTCGAACTTATGCATTGACTTTTCCTTTCTAGGTATGGAATTCCTAGATGTCATTTTATTCCAATAGAAGGATCTTTCATCTACATTGAAAATCTGTTGTTTAGTGTAGCCACCTTCATCAGTTATCTTAGCTAGATCTTCTGGATAACTTGCTGCAGCTTCTCCATCAGTACTTGCTGCTTCGCCTTGCATTTCATGTTATGGAGATAGTTTTTTTTTTTTTTTTTTTTTGAGGCAGGGTCTCATTCTGTTGCCCAGCATGACTCATTTCAGCTTTGACCTCCCAGCTAGCACCATCATGGCTCACTACAGCCTTGATCTCCCAGGCTAAAGTGATCCTCTCACTTCAGTCTCCCGAGTAGCTGAGGCTACAGGTGCATGCCACCATACTCAGCTAATATTTTCTATTTTTTGTAGAGACAGGGTCTCACTATGTTGCTCAGGCTGAGACAACTTCTTTTCTTAAAGCTTGTAAACCAACTTTTCTTCTGCAGCTTCCTAACCTCTCTCAGTCTTCATAGAATTGAAGAGAGTATCTTGCTCTGAGTTAGGCTTTGGCTTAAGGGAATGCTGTGGCTGATTTGATGTTGTATTCGGACTACTATAACTTTCTCCATATCATCAGTAAGACTGTTTTGCTTTCTTATTATTTGTGTGTTCATAGGAGTAGCACTTTTTTTTCCTTTTTTTTTTTTTTTTTTTGAGATGGAGTGTCGCTCTGTCGCCCGGGCTGGAATGCAGTGTCAGTGTCTTGGCTCACTGCAACTTCAGCCTCCTGGGTTCAAGTCATTCTTCTGCTTCAGCCTCCCGAGTAGCTGGGATTGCAGGTGCCTGCCACCACACCTGGCTAATTTCTGTATTTTTAGTAGAGATGGGGTTTCACTATGTCGGCAAGGCTGGTCTTGAATTCCTGACCTCAAGTGATCCTCCTGCCTCAGCCTCCCTAAGTGCTAGGATTATAGGTGTGAGCCACTGCACCTGGCCAGGAGTAGCACTTTTAAATTTGTTCAAGAACTATTCTTTCGCATTCACAACTTGACTCTGCAGCAAGCAGTCTTGCTTTCAGCCTGTCTCAGCTTTCAACATGCTTTCCACACTAGGTTTAGTAATTTTTAGTTCTTTTTTTTTTTTTTTGAGACAAGGACTTGCTCTCTTTCCCAGGCAAACAGAGGTGGCACAATCCTAGCTCTCTGCAGCCTTGAACTCCTGGGGTCAAGTGATGCTCCTCTCTCAGCTTCCCAAGTAGCTCGGACTACAGGCATGTACTGCCATGGCTGGATGGCTCGTTAATTATGTTTTGTAGAGATGGAGTCTTGCCGTGTTGCCCAGGCTGGCCTCAGTCTCCTGGCCTCAAGTGATTGTCCCACCTTGACCTCCCAAAGTGCTGGGATTGCAGGTGTGAGCCACCACACCCAGCCATTTCTAGCTTTTGATTTAAAGTGAGAAACTCGAGACTCTTCCTTTCACGTGAATATTTAGAGGCCATGGTAGTGCTGTTAATTGGCATAATTTCAATACTGTTGTGTCTCAGGGGATAGGGAGGAGGCCTGAGGAGAGAGAGAGAGATAGGGGAATGGTTGGTAGGTGAAGCAGTCAGAACACACACAGCATTTGTTAATTAAGTTCAATGTCTTATGCGTGCGTGGTTTGTGGTGCTTCAAAGCAATTACAATTGTGCCATCAAATATCACTGATTACAGATCATCATAATAGATATAATAATAATGAAAAGATTGAAATATTTTGAGAATTACCGAAATGTGACACAGAGACAAAGTGAGCACATGCTGTTGGAAAAATCATGCTGATAGATGTGTTCTACTCAAGGTTGCCACAAACCTTGCATTTGTGAAAAACACAGTATCTGTGAAGTGCAGTAAAGTGAAGCACAATAAAATGAGGTATGCTTGTACTCTGGCTCTTTCTATATATTGTTTCTTACAAACACAGTATAAGTAAAATATTGCTAGTGGCATATTGATAACAGTCAACTGGGCATCTGATAAAGAGGAGTTAGGAAAACTTTAAAATTAAATAACGAGAACTTAAAAAAATCACAATAATTTGGCTTGGGCCAGTGAATTCTGGGCTGAATATCAATATTGAAGGCATTATTGTAGTGTGGCAAAGTAATGTTCATAATAATGACTGGCCAGCAGAGTAAAGATTGCACTAATTTTATACGAAATGTACTTCTTTATATATCAAATGTACATCTTCTGTTTAAGAAGATATCAGGCTTATATAGCGCATTTGATATAAAACTCACCAATTTAAGGTCTGGAGACTTAAAAATACAGTCCAGGCTAGCTGCAGTGGCTCACACATGTAATCTCAGAATTTTGGGAGGCTGAAGTGGGAGGATTGCTTGAGCCCAGGAGTTTGAAACCAGTCTGGACAACATAATGAGACATAGTCACTACAGAAAATAAAAAAGTTACCTGGGCGTGGTGGCTAGTGCCTATAGTCCCAGCTACTTAAGAGGCTGAGGTAGGAGGATTACTTGGGCCAGGAGGTCGAGGCTGCAGTGAGCTGTGATTGTGTCACTGCACTCCAGTCTCAACAAAGAAAAACCAACTAAACAAAAACTTTAATTTTCTAAACATTTAAATGTATTGACTCTTTTCCTGATGCTATTACATATTAGCATATATGTTATCACCACTATATGTGCTGTTTCAGTTACGGAATCTTTCATTACCAGAGATGCAATCTGAATGATGTCTTGTTGGATTTATTATTTGTCATTTCCCAATTGCAAGTATGTAAATTACTTATCAAAGACATTTCTGTTAAATGAGAAGAACAAAGATTTCTTGAATTGATTTGTAGTAAGCTGTGTTTTTAATAATTTCTGGAAAAGGAAAGAAAGCATTTTTAGAGAAGAATTTGTTAAAATTTTAAGCCTCAGTGGCATCCATTAGTATAATTAAAGACATTGTAGTGGCAGGCTAATCTATGTTATAAGTGATAAGAAACAAGTGCTTCTATAAACCAAAAGATTGTGTTTTTCTAAATTTTTAAGTATTTATGGGTTAATTTCTAGGGTGGTATAATTCGAACAGCTTTCTTGTGCTAAGATGGCAATGATTGAAAATTCAGCTTCCTGGAATACATTTTTTTTAACTGAAAACTTCAGTACAGTACAGTGTTTGTTATTCTATGTGACAGGATACCCAGAGTTATATTGACGAATGTCCTGGGAACGGAGTTAGGAAGAAAATACATAAGGACCCCACCTGTAACTGAGGGAAGTTTGAGTGATACAGACAACTTGCAATCAGAGCAACTTTCTTCATCATCTGATGGCAGCCTAGAATCTTATCAAAATCTAAACCCTCACAAGAGCTGTTATTTATCTGAAAGGTATGTTTAGTGATAACTTTACTCAAAATAATTATATTTATTTTTATGTATCCTTCCCTGTTCTTTTTCACAGATACATTATTGCTAAATGTGAGGTAAATGTGCTCTGATAGCTGGTATTATTTTTCTCCCCTGGTGACTGGAATGGCTATTGGAACCAACAGTCCATGGCTAATAATGTGTTTCAGAAGCACTGGCCACCATACTTGTATTTTGGAAAAATGGATACAGACACTTAATGAAAATCTGGTAACCTATTTCAGTATCCCAGTTTGTCTGGTGTAATTGAAATCCATTCCTCTGACATTAGTCTATTCCCCTCTCTTTTTCTGTTCTATTTGTCCATCTATCCATCTACCCATTCAGTCTTGTCTGTTATTTTGTTTTACTTTAATTTTTTTGAGGCGGAGTCTCGTTCTGTCGCCCAGGCTGGAGTGCAGTGGCATGATCTCGGCTCACTGCAACCTCTGCCTCCCAGGTTCAAGTGATTCTCCTACCTCAGCCTCCCAAGTAGCTGGGACTACAGGCACGTGCCACCACGCCCAGCTAATTTTTTGTATTTTTTAGTAGAGACAGGGTTTCACCGTGTTAGCCAGGATGGTCTCGATCTCCTGACCTCGTGATCTGCCTGCTTCGGCCTCCCAAAGTGCTGGGATTACAGGTGTGAGCCACTGCCCCCGGCCTTGTCCGTTATTTTTATATTCAGACTCTAGAATTTTAACTAGTACTTAGTGCTCAGTAAATAGTTTTTGAATGAATGGCTGAACACATTCCTTAAAAAAATGGTTTGAGATTTTCCATTAACAAATGGAAAAGCTGAATTCCATTGACAAATGTAGCTTGTTGTGCCAATAAGAGAAATGCAGATCTGAAGTTGCCTTTGTTTTAAGCTCTAGGAGAGGATTGTGTGTGGACTGGAAATAAGAAAAAATCTGTGGCACAAAGCTAGGGATGGTCAGTTAGTACATTCTGTTAGATTTATAAACTTCCATTTGCTACAAGCTTCTGAAGCTTCTCTTTTTATTTTCTGTGTTCAGCCTGTAGGATACTTTTTATATAAATGAAAAGTTGATTATCTTAATTATTTTCCCCCCAAACTATCCAAAGCTAACTTCTGGTTTGTATTTCTATTGTAAGCCTAATTACATTAAATAGTACTTATAGTTGCCTTTTTATCTACAACAAATTTTATTATTTAAAACTCTTTATTTTCTATGAATTCTTGAATTTTTCTTCTTTTGGAAAATATTTTCACCTAGGTTCTACTTAATGAATCAGTAACGACAATTTTAACTTTATACTTTATTAGGTCTCTTGCTAAGTTTTCCCCCCAAAATGAGAATTTCAGTGGCATTATTCAGTTACTAAATTTAATGTGTAATTGGGGAAATTAGTAATGTATCTATCAAGTGGCTCATGCCTATGTATCTATCAAGTGGCTCATGCCTATAATCCTAGCCCTTTGGGAGGCTGAGGCACGAGGATCACTTGAGGCGAGGAGTTCAAGACCAGCCTAGGAGGCATAGTGAGATCTTGTTTCTGCTAAAAATGAAAAAAATGAGCCAGATGTGATGGTGCATGCTTGTAGTCTCAGCTACTTGGGAGGCTGAGGTGGGAGGATCGCTTGAGCCCAGGAGTTCAAGATTGCAGTGAGCTATGATAGCCACTGCATCCTAGCCTGGGTGACAGGGCAAGACTCTGTCTCAAAAACAACAGCCGGGTATGGTGGCTCACACCTGTAATCCCAGCACTTTGGGAGGCCGAGGCGGGTGGATCATCTGAGGTCAGGAGTTCGAGGCCAGCCTGACCAACATGGTGAAACCTTGTCTCTACTGAAAATACAAAATTAGCTGGGCGTGGTGGCAGGGGCCTATAATCCCAACCACTCGGGAGGCTGAGGCAGGAGAATTGCTTGAACCCAGGAGGTGGAGGTTGCAGTGAGCTGAGACCACACCATTGCACTCCAGCCTGGGCAACAAGAGCGAAATTTCATCTCAAAAAACACACAAAAAACAATAATAACAACAACAAAAGTACCTATCCACGTTGTAGTATAGCTGTTTATTTCCACCTCCTCTGCTATACCATGAGCTCCTTGAGGAGAAGAGGTATTGTGTCTTATTTGCATTTTTACCTAGGACTTAGCTCAATGTATACTAAATTTTTTGCTCTTGGGTTAATGCTTATGTCATTTAATGTAAAATTCAGTTTTCTGAGTTGTAAACAGAGAAGTAATTTTGAGTGCCCTATGTACCTCACAAAAATGTTCTTTTTCTTTTCTTTTAAATCTCACGTCTGAGAATTCTTTGTGCCCATAAAATAAATGAAAATATTATTGAAGGTACTTTCTGTTGGAGAAAAAGTTGTGACGATTGAGCTTTAAGTCAAATGATGAGCAAAAAAGAAAAAAAAAGATTAAAAGAAAAAACTTATGATGTGCCATTGCCCATGGAACTCAGATGATGTCAGTGCACATTTATGTTGTTAAGAAAAATCACACTTTTGAAGGTTGTATGAAACAATCAAATTGTAATCTGTACGCTTCTGCCTTTATGCCATTCTGGGGCTAAGGTTTAATAATATTAATAGGTATAATATTTCTGGTCATTCCCCAAAACTATTCAGTGGGAACACTAGCTCTCCTTTAAATCCTTTCTAAATAGATGTAGAATTTCCAGGTGGTTTTGATGTGGACCTTAAAAATTCATTCTCTTAGTGACAATTTTATTTGATTCGTGTATTTGGAATAAGCATGAACTTTGGAGCCAGACATCTGGATTAAGATATTAGCTATACTGCTAATACACTGACTTACCTTGGACAGGTTTCTTACCCTGTCTTTAAAGCAGGGATAATAATACACACCTTATTGGGTTAGTGTGCAGATTTAAGGAGATGATCCATGTAAAGTCCCAAGTATAATGCCAGGAAGTTAGTAGGTGATTATTAAAAGTTAGTCACTATTTTTGTGTCTCTCTTATTGGTGCTGATATCAGAAGTATTATTAAAGGATATTACTATAGTTGATGTTACTGAAATCTTCTACAATGAGGGTGCCAGCATGTGTTCCTGAGTCCACTTATCATCATCACCATTGCTGCCAAAGCAATTGTTACGGCTTTGTTAGCCTCCCCATTTAATTTAGCAAATACTGAACTCCTTAAACCAAGCTTTAGTTCTTTCTTCCCTTAAGGTGAATTTGTTAATCTTAACCCTAAGATCATATGGAATTAAAAAAGAGCCCAAATAGCCAAAGCAGTCCTGAGTGAAAAGAATAAAACTGGAGGCATTACACTACCTGACTTCAAAATATATTACAAGGCTATAGTAACCAAAACAGCATGGTATAAAAACAGACCCATAGGCCAATGGAACAGAACAGAGAACCTATAAATAAATACATATATTTACAGCCAGCTGATTTTCAGCAAAAGGTGCCAAGAACATACACTGGGGAAAGGACACCCTCTTCAATAGTGATCCTGGGAAAATATGCAGAAGAGTGAAACTAGACCCCTATCTCTCACCACATATAAAAAATCAACCCAAGATAAATTAAATACTTTAAACGTAAGACCTGAAACTATAAAACTACTGGAAGAAAACATAGGGGACATGCTTCTGGACATTGGTCTAGGCAAAGATTTTTTGACTTAGACCTCACACAGGCAACAACAAAAAATACATAAATGAGACTATATTAAGCTGAATGGCTTCTGCACAGCTAAGGAGCCAACCCATCAACAGAGTAAAGAGACAACTTCCAGAATGGGAGAAAATGTTTGTAAACTATTCATCCAAGAAGGGACTGATACCCAGAATATATGAGGAATCCAAACAACTCAACAGTAAAAATAAACAAATAATCTCACTAAAAAGTGTGCAAGTGACATAAAAAGACATTTCTCAAAAAAAGACATACAAATGACAAACAGGTATGTGAACAGTGCTCAGCATTGCTAAGTGTAAGGGAAAAGCAAATCAAAACTACAATGAGATATCATCTTATCTCAGCTAGAATGGCGGTTAGAAAGACAAAGAATAGCAGATGTTGGCAAGGATGTGGAGAAGAGGGAACTCTCATACACTGTTGGTGGGAATGTAAATTGGTGTAACTATTATGGAAAGCAGTATGGAGATTTCTCAGAAAAATAAAATAGATTAAAAAAAAAGAAACAAAAAAGAAAAAAAACAAATTTTAAAAAGAAGTCCCAGCTACTCGGGAGGCTGAGGCAGGAGAATGGCGTGAACCTGGGAGGCGGAGCTCACAGTGAGCCGAGATCGCGCCACTGCACTCCAGCCTGGGCGACAGAGCCAGACTCCGTCTCAAAAAAAAAAAAAAAAAAATTTAAAAAGAAACATAAAAATAGAACCACTGTACAATCCAGTAGTCCTGCTACTGGTATTTATCTAAAGGAAAGGAAGTCAATATACCAAAGAGATACATGCACCTACCATGTTTTTTTGCAGTACTATTCACCATAGCAAAGATACAGAATCAACTTAAGTGTCCCATCAGTGGATAATGAAAATACGGTGTCGGTATACACAATGGAATACCATTCAGCCGTACAAAAGAATGAAATCCTGTCATGTGCAGCAACATGGATAGAACTAGAGGTCATTACATGAAATAAGACAGGCACAGAAAGATAAATGTTGGATGTTCTCTCTCACATGTGAGAGCTTAAATAAGTTGATCTCATAGAGGCAGAGAGTAGAATTATAAACACTAGAGGCTGGGAAGTGTATGTGTGGTGGGGGGCAATGGAGAGAATTTGGTTAATGGCTACTATATAGTTAGATAGCAATAATATGTTTTAATATCCAGTAGCGGAGTAGGGTGACTGTAGTGCATTGTATATTTTAAAATAGCTAGAAGAGAGGAATTGAAATGTTCCCAACACATGGAAGTGATAAATACTTGAGGTGATGGATACCCCAGATAATTTGACTTGATCATTACACATTCTGTGCATGTACCAAATACGATATGTACCCGTGAGAATGAGTTGTTATAAACCTGTTCGTCCTATTTAGTCTTTTTGCACACTTCTGCTTCCTCTTACACTTTTCTACCATGCTATGAAGAGCAGGAAGCCCTCCCTAGAAGCTGCCAGATGTAGCCACCCAGTCTCAAACTTTTCAGCTTGATTAGCTGTGAGCTAAATAAATTTCTATTCATTATATTGTATTACCTGGTCTCAGGTATTCAGTTACAGCAACACGAAACAGACTAAGACATTTATATTTCCCTAATTAGTGAAGTTGAGCATTTTTTCATATGTCTATTGGACATTTGTATATCTTCTTTTGATAAATGTCTATTCATTCTGTTACCCATTTTTAAAATTGGATTATTTGTTTTCTTTTTATAGAGTTGTTTGAGTTCCCTTACATGTTTTAGATATGTCTGTATCCCTAGTGAGATGTATGATTTGTGACTATCTCCCAATCTATAGGTTGTCTCTCCACTCTGAAAATGATTTCATTGGTTGTACAAAAGCTTTTAATTTTGATGTAATCCCTTTTGTCTGTTTTTTGCTTTTGTTACCTGTGCTTTTTGGGTGGAATCTAAAAAATCATTGCTCAGACCAATGTCATATAGTTATTCCCCTGTTTTGGAAATTTTACATTTTCAGGTCTTATGGTTAAATTTTTAACCCATTTTGAGTAGATTTTTGTATATGGTGAGAAATAGGGGTATAGTTTCATTCTTCTGCATATGGGTATTTAGTTTTTCCAGCAACATTTATTGAAGAGGGTATCCTTTTGCAGTATATGTTCTTGGTGCCTTTGTTGAAAGTCAACTGGCTCTAAATATGGGGATTTACTTCTGGGTTTTCTATTCTGTTCCATTGGTCTACGTATTTGTTTTTTAAAGAGACGGGGTCTTGCTTTGTCATCCAGACTGTAGTGCAGTCCATGATCATAGTTCACTGTACCCTTGAACTCCTGACTTCAAGCAATCTTCCCTCCTCAGCCTCCTGAATAGCTGGGACTACAGATGTGTACCACCACACCCAGCTGTTTTTATACCAATGTCATGCTGTTTTGGTTACTATAGCTTTGTAATATATTTTGAAGTCAGATAGTGTGATGCCTCCAGCATTGTTCTTTTTGCTCAGTATTGCTTTGGTTATTTGGTGTCTTTTGTGGTTCCATGTGAATTTTTGGATTGGTTTTTCTGTTTCTAGGAAGAATATCATTGGCATTTTGATTGGGATTGCATTTTATTTGTAGATTGCTTTGGGAAGTATGGTCATTTTAACACTATTAGTTCTAATCCATGAGCTTGGGATATCTTTCCATTTGTTTATGTCCTCTTTAATTTCTTTCATTAGTGTTTTGTAGTTTCCAATTTAGAGATCTTTCAACTCTGTGGTTAAATTTATTCGTAGTTATTTTATTCTGTAGCTATTCTAAGTGGAATTACTTTATTTTTTTTCCAGCTAGTTCGTTGCTGGTATATGCTACTGATTTTTCTATGTTGATTCAGTGTCCTGCAATTTTAATGAATTTATTAGTTTTTGGATGGAGTTTTTGGATGGAGTATTTAGGTTTTTCTATGTGTATGGTCATGTCATCTGGAAAGAGGGATAATTTGACTACCTCTTTTCTAATTTGGATGCCCTTTATTTCTTTTTCTTACCTAATTGCTCTGGATAGGACTTCTAGGACTGTGCTGAATAAGAGTCGTGAAGGTGGGCATCCTTGTCTTGTTCCAGTTCTTTGAGGAAAGGCTTCCAGATTTTATTCAATCAGTATAATTTGGCTGTGTATTTGTCATATAAGGCCTTAATCATGTTGCAGTGTGTTACTTCTGTGCCTATTATTTTGAGGGTTTTTATCATGGGGAGATATTGAATATTATCAAATGCTTTTTTTGCATCTGTTGAGGTGATCACATGGTTTTTGCCCTTCGTTCTAATATGAGGTATCACAATTATTGATTTGTTTGTGTCTTGCATCCCTGAGATAAATCTCACTTGATCATGGTGCATTATCTTTTTTGATGTGTGGTTGGATTCTGTTTGCTAGTATTCTGTTGAGGATTTTTGCATCTGTGTTGCTCATATTGGCCTGAACTTTTTTTCTCATGTCCTTGTATAGTTTTGTTATCAGGGTAGTGCTGGCCTTGTAGAATGAGTTAGATAAAATTTCCTCCTCTTAAGTTGTTTGGAGTGGTTTGAGAAGAATTGGTGTTAGTTCCTCTCTATAAGATTGATAGAATTCAGCAATAAAACTGTCCAGTCCTGGGCTTTTCTTTGTTGATAGACCTTTTATTACTGCTTTGATCTTGTTGCTTGTTACTGGTACGTTCAGGTTTTCTCTTTCTTCCTGATTCAATCTTGTAGGTTGTATGTCTCTAGGAATTTTTCAGTTTCCTTGAGATTTTCCAGTTTGCTGGCATATACTTGTTCATAATATCCTCTAAGTATTCTTTGTATTTCTGTGGTATCAGTTTTAATGCCTCCTTTTTTTTGTTTCTGATTGTATTTATTTCGGTGTTCTTTCTTGTTTTTTTTTTAATCTTGGTTGGTGTAGCCAGAGATTTTTGTTTGTCTTTAAAAAACAATTTTTCATTATGTTGATCCTTTTAATTTTTCTTACTATATTTCCTTTAGTTCTTCTATGACTTTATTATCTTTTTGTTTCTACTAATTTTGGGTTTAGTTTGTTATTACTTTTCTAGTTTTTTGAGATGCATCATTTGGTTGTTTATTTGAAATCTTTCTACTTTTTGATTTAGGTGTTTACTGCTATAAATTTCCCTCTTAGCACTGCTTTTGCTGGATCCCATATGTTATGGTATGCCGTATTTCTGTTTTCATTTGTTTTAATACTTTTTAAATTTCTTTTTTATTTTTTTCCCTTGATCCAGTGGTTCTTCAGGAGCATGTTGTTTAAGTTCCATATACAGTTTCTAAAGTTCCTTTGTTGCTGATTTCTAGTTTTATTTCATTGCAGTCTCAGAAGATAGTTGATATGATTTTGATTTTTAAAAAGTTATTGAGATTTGTTTTGTGTCTTAACATATGGTCTATCCTGGAGAATGTTCCATATGCTGATGAGAAGAATGTATATTCTGCAGCCATGGGTGAAATGTTTTGTAAATGTCTGTTAGGCCCATTTGATCAGTAGTGTAGATTAAGTCTGATGCTTTGTTGTTCAATTTCTGTCTTGATGATCTGTCCACTGCTGAGAGTAGGGTGTTGAAATCCCCCATTATTTTTGTATTGGAATCTGTCTCTTCTTTTAGATCTAATAATATTTGCTTTATATTTCTGTGTTCTCTAATATTAAGTGCATGTATATTTGGAATTATATCCTCTTAGCTTATCTCTTTATCATTATATAATGTAGTTCTTTGTCTCTTTTTACAGTTTTTGACTTAAAGTCTACAAATGGAAACCAAAAGCATGACTTAAAATTTGCAAATGGAAACCGAAAGCAGTCTTAAAGTTTGATGTATGTATAGCTGCTCTTGCATGCTTTTGGTTTCCATTTGTGTGGAATGTATTTTTTTTTTTTCGGTCAATGTATGTCTTTATAGGTGACGTGAGTAGGGAGCATACAGTTGGGTCATTTTAAAAAAATGGATTCAGCCAGTTCATGTCTTTCTGGGTTTTTTTTTTTTTTTTGAGACAGAGTCTCGCTCTGTTGCCCAAGCTAGAGTGCAGTGGCACAATCTCGACTCACTGCAACCTCCGCCTCCCAGGTTCAAGCAGTTCTCCTGTCTCAGACTCCCAAGTAGCTGGGACTACAGATGCCCACCACCATGCCTGGCTAATTTTTGTATTTTTAGTAGAGATGGGGTTTCACCATATTGGTCAGGCTGGTCTCTAACTCCTGACCTCAGGTGATCCACCCGCCTCAGCCTCCCAAAGTGCTGGGATTACAAGCGTGAGCCACTGTGCCTGGCTCATATATTTCAAGTTGGCAATTTAATTCCTTTACATTCAGGCTATTATTAATAGATGAGGACTTAACTCCTGCATTTTGTAAATTATTTTCTGGGTGTTTTGTATATCCTTTTTTTCTTTCTTCCACTTTTATCATTTATCACTTCAGTTTGGTGGTTTTCTGTAGTGACAGTGTTCAACTCCTTTGTCATTTTCATTTGTGTATCTGTTCAACAGTTAGTTTTGTACTTTTAGGTATGTTCATTATTTTAGATAGTGCCATTTTGCTTCTGGGTGTAGGATTTTCTTAAGCATTTAATGTAAGTAGGGCCTGTCTAGTGGTGAAGAGTTCCCTCAGCTTTTGCTTGTCTGGGAAAAACTCTTACTCATTTATGAAGGATAACTTTGCTAGGTATAGTATCCTTGGCTGGCAGTTTTTTTTTTTCTTTTAGTACTTTGAATATATCATCTCATTCTCTTCTGGCCTGCATGTTTTCTGTGGAGAAATCTGCTGTTTGTTTGTTGGAGATTCTCTTATAAGTGTCTAGACATGTTTCTTTTGCTGTTCTTAGAATTTTCTTGTTGTCTCTGACTTGGTAGTTTGACCATGATGTGCTGCGGAGAAGACCTTTGTATTGTATCTATTTGAGGATCTCTGTATTTCCTGTGTCTGTATGTCTAAATCTCTTGTTAGATTTGAAGGCTGAGGTGGGAGGATTGCTTGAGCCCAGGAGTTCAAGGCTGCAGTGAGCTAGGATTGCACCACTCTAGCTTGGGTGGCTGAGGGAGACCCCACCTCTAAAAAAGTAAAAATTAAAAATAAAATAATAAAAATAAATCTTTTGCTCAACTTGGGAAGTTTTCAGCTATTATTTCTTGAAGTATGTTTTCTATCCCTTTGTTTTTTCTCTTTGCCTTCTGGGACATTGAAAATGGAATATTTGGTCATTTTATGGTGTCTTATATGTCATGTAGGCTTACTTCATTTTTTAATTCTTTTTTTCTTTTTTTATGTGTCTTTTTTCAGAAGATCTGTCTTTAAGTTCAGAAATTCTTGGTCTAGTCTATTGTTGAAGCCTTTGATTGTATTTTTTGTTTCATTAATTGGATTCTTAAGTTCCAGGATTTCTGTTTAGTTCTTTTTTTTTCTTGATATCTATTTATTTCCTGAATTTCCCCTTCAGATCCTGAATTGTTTTCCTAATTTCTTCATATTATATATTTGTGTTCTCTTATATCTCTCTCAGTTTAAAAAAATCATTATTTTGAATTCTTTTTCAGATATTTTATGGATTTCCTTTTCATTGAAATATGTTATTGGAGAATTATTATATTCCTTTGTACATGTCATGTTTCCTTTTTCATGTTTCTTATGTTCTTACATTGATATCTGCACATCTGCTTGAACAGTTATTTCTTCCAATTTTATGTATTAGCTTTTGTAGGGAAACTTTTTCCTGTAGATGTGTATATATAGTGTTGCTTGAGTAAGATGCTATGGCTTTGATTCTGTCCAGATGGGCATTATGGTGCAGTCTGTGTATAATTTTTTTGGCTATAATCAACGTCAGTGGTGTCTGTGTTCCTCAGTGGCTTAGGTTTTTGTTGTTAGTGGAGGCTGTGGTGAGGCTCTGCTGAGATGGAGACTCCAAGCAAGCTGGCCCTTAGATACCTGTGGTGGTGGTGGCAGGCTGGATGTGCTGGTCCTTGGACCCCCAGGCTTCTAACAGTTGTGCTGGTGGTGGCAGGTCCTGGTGGGCCAGTTCTTGGGCCTTCAGGTGGGCTTGCTCAGGTGTCATGGTGGCAGTGGTGGTTCATAGACTTTTGTGATGTGTGAGTGGCATTGGTGATGGTAGTAGCTGTGACTGGTCAATCCTTATTCCTTAAGCACTGCACAAGTGGGTGTCTGTGGTGGCTGGGCTAGCCAGTCCCCGAACTTCCAGGAGGCATCTGCAGGAACTGCCAGCAGGCTGGGTGGGCCTATGCCTAGGCTCCCAGACAGTGCATGTCAGGTAGGCTTGTACTCAGTCCGCCAGAAGCCATGTGCAGGAGCCATTGGTGGTGTGCTCCCTAGTCGATCCCTAGTCCCCCTGACAATACATGTGCTCATTGGCAGTGATGGCAGTGGGTAAGATGGACTTGTCCTCTAGCCCCACTGATGGTGTGTGCAGATGGTTACAGATGGGGCAGGTTGATTTTCAGGCTCCCGGAAGAATCATGGGGGTAATGACTTAAGCGGTGGCTGGCAGGAAGTACCTGTCCTCATGCTCCCTGATGGAGTGCGCAGGCAGTGGCTGTGGCAACCTGGGTGTGTCATTTCCCAGGCCTCTGGATGGCGCACTGTGGTGCTGGCAATGGTGGTCATGATGGCTCTGTGGACACCAGCAGTGGTGGGCAGGGAAGGCCCCAGGTCCCTGAATGATGTGTGTGGGTGCCGCCAGCAGAAGTTGTGAGGGGGCAGGTCTCTAGTCAGGCTCCCCAGTGGTGTGTGCAAGGCTCTGGCCATAATGGGTGGGTTGGGTTAATCCTTAGACGTGTTGACAGTGCACTTGGGTGCCAGCAGTGGTATTGGGTGGGGTGGGCCTGTTTTCAGGCCCCAGAATGGCTCATGCTGCCTGTGATGTTGGTGGGTGGGGTAGGCCTCTTGTCAGGCCTCTCAATGGTATGTGCTGGTACTGGTGGTAGTTGGTGTGGTGGGTTGATTTTTTTAATCCCTGGACAGCACATTCATGTGCTAATGGTGGCAGTGAGCAGGGCTGACCTAGTCTTATGCTGTCTGATTGTGCATGTGGGCACCGGCTGCATTGGGTAGGGCTGGTTGCTTCCCAGGTCCCTGAACCATGCACTCAGGCCCTGGTGATGGTGGCAGTGGCCAGGGAAGGCATGTACTCAGTCCCCTGTATGGTGCACATGGGTGCCAGCAGCAGCAGTTGTTAGGGTCCATTGATTCCCAGGCTCCCAGATGATGTACTTGGGTGCCAACATTGGTGGCGTTGGCAGGGCTTGCCTATTTTTAGGCCCCTGTATGGCATGTGCTAGTGCCTGCAGCAGGTAGGAGACACTTATTCTGGGGGCCTGGGATGTCAGCTGGGAAGGCTGGTCCCCAGACCCTCTGAAGATGTGTGCAGATGTTGTAGCAGCTCTGTCCCTGGAGGGAGCTGGGTTGCTGTTAGTGCCTAGGCAGGCACCTCTCAGGCTTTGGGAGAACATGCTTTGACTCCTTTTGTCCTGGGGGCAACCTTCCTGGAGCATTGCACTACTTGTTTTCTGGCACGCAGGATACTGTCTGGGCTAGAGTGCTGGGGATCTGGCCACACTACTGGTTCCAGCCAACCTTGTAATGCTGCAGCCTTCTAGGTGGATTTGGGGAATGTTAGCAGGCCTTCAGGGATGTGGAAATAGAGGTGCTGTTGGGCCTCAGGGCATGATGTCATCTGTTGGTAACTAGGCTCTCAAAATGGTGCTGCGTTGCAGCTGCTTGAGTCTCAGGGGATGTGTGGGATCCAGCATGATCTCTCCCTATTGAACAGTGCAGTTATGTGGACTCCAGGCAGCCCCCATATTAGTCTCAGGTCCTGCCAGGGCCAAGGGGCTCTCCTTTACCTAGGATTACAAGAGTCTTCAGTGGAACATGGACTTCCGGGGATTTCTTGCTTACCTTTTCTTCACAGCAAGGAGTCTGTCCTGGCTCTGAGTGCATCTTAGCCAGGACAATTGCTTCATTTCCCTTTTTCTGTGCCTGAGAGATTCCCTGTCAGTTCTCTGCTGAATTACAGTGTTATTTTTTAGGAGCTCTATTTGATAGGTGGTTATCTAACAGCTGTTTTGGTTCTTAATTGTGGAGGAGGCAAGTGCCAGATACCTCTAGTCAGCCTCTTGAAGCCCCCTCATTAATTTTTTTTTATCCATGTATTCTTGTAGTTCACTGACGTTCTTTAAGAGGATTATTCTGTATTTCCTATCTGTCCTTTCACAGATCTTTCTTCAAGGTCCTGTTGTTAGTGGCTTTGCTCATTTTATTTTGGAGGTGTCTTGATATCCTGATTTTTCTGATCCTTGTGTCCTTGTCTTGTTGTCTGCTCATTTGAGGAGAGCTACCTTTTTTAGTTTTTACAGTTTTGGCAGAGATGGACCTTCACCATTTAGTCTGGCTTATAATTCTAGATGTGTCAGCTGGTAATAATCCTTGGTAGACAGAGTTTGCTGTTGGGTTCTCTAGATGACTGGGGTGCTGCCTTTGCTCTGAGTTTGGGTAGGTCAGCTGACTGGGCTTTGCTATCGACTGAGAGCACTGGAGGAGCTCTGCGATTCATTTGAGCTCTGGATGGTAGTGCAATTGTCTTAGATGGAGAGGGTCACAAGATGTATTCTCTGGCTGTGTGATACTGCTATTTGAGTTCAGCAGTTGGATGGGGTTGCAGGAGAGGCCCTAAGTTTAGGTGGAGTTGCCCATCAGATGGATAGGACCACCTGCTTTGCTAAGTAAAAATGCATAGTTGACGTTAGACTCTGCCTATGTGGGGCCTTGGTGTAGGCTTTGAAGCTGGACTGAGCACTGTTTAATCTCCTAAATGTGGCAGATTTAGCCCCTGCCTTTTGCCATAATCTGCTGTAGTGGTCATCCTTGTCCTTGGGTGGGGTCTGAGGGTGGGCTTTGAGGTTGTGGGGAGTGTTCACTTCATTTACTTATGTGTAATTCCTCATGAGAAGACATTCAAGGTATTTTTTTTGTCTATATGTCAATGCTTCAGTAAGTGGCACATATATATATACTGTATGTATACACACACACATGCACACACACACATCTCCATATATTTATTCTAGTAAATCCTTTCAGTTTGAATCTGTTATACTCTAACAAGATTAGGTGTTACGATTAAACTTTTTTTGATAAGCCGTAGGCAAAAATATATAATTGTTTTCATTAAATTGTCTTCATTTCATTCGTCTTTTATTTTTTGTATTAGGCCATTCTTGCACTGCTATTAGTGAAATACCCAATACTGGGTAGTATGTAAGAAATGAGGTTTAATAGGCTCACAGTTCTACAGACTGTACAGGAAGCATAGCAGTATCTGCTTCTGGGGAGACCTCAGGAAGCTTACAATCGTGGTGATGTCACAGGATCCTTGTGGTGTTGCTTCGCCAGCTGGTGACCTCTTTGCCTGAGTTTTACTTGGGTCTGCTGGGCTTGTTCTGCCCACTTGGCCTGGCAGGCTGTGCTTGGCTCCCACTACTGGCCCAGATTCCATACCTGCCAACGGCGAGCCAGGTGCAGAGTGGCGAGGGGTGTGTGAACGAGTGAGTGCTGGGTCTGGCCACTGTGCACAGCCAGGCGTGTCGGCTGTGGTGGGACGGGCAGCTCCAGGTGCTGGCACGGGTGCTGGCTTCCCACAAGATTGCAGTTGGACCAGTCGTACTGCAAGTGGCTTCCACTGCTGGCACTGGGGATTGAGGTGGTGCCCAGAAGCTTGGAGACACCAGGAACTGCAGAGCCCCAAAGAGGGTGTCACAGCCCTGGCTAGGGGAACTCTTAGGTGGGCTCCCTTAAGGGCCACAGCTCTTCTTTCCTTCTGTCTTCTCTTCTTCTAGTCGCCCGCAATGTGGCAAGAGTGTGTAGCACCCTTTTTAGCCCTGTTTGTATTATAGCTCTTCCAGTCCTGCCACTTGGCAGGTCCTGAATTCTTGTCCTGTGTTCAGGAAGAATTAGGTACGTGGACAACTGGAGGGTGAGTAAGGTAAAGTGGTGTTTTATTGAGTGACAGTACAGCTCTCAGGAGACCTGAAGTGGATAGCTCCTATTTGCAGGCAGGTGATCCTGTCGAGTATACAGCTCTCAGCTGAGAGGGGACCCACAGTGGGTAGCTTCTCTCTGCAGGCAGGTAGTCCTGATATCTGCCCAAGTCTGGCTGAGTCCAGGGGTTTTTATGGGCTTTGGAGGGTAGGAGGTGCATGCTTATTGGTCCATAGGCAGCCATGGCTCAGCCTGGAGAAAGCACCATAAGTTGTCACTCTGGTCCACGGAACTGGGAGCCTGGGCCCCAGACTTCAGGCTGTCCCAGGCCTGAAGGAGGGGCTTCACTGGGGACACTCCCCTTTCTGCCCAGGAGCTGGTCTGCCTCCCACTGCCATCAACCTCCTATCCCCAGTGCCCAGGCAGTTCATGCTGAGGGGTGCCTGCAGGCCCACACTGAGCTGTCCTCAGCATCCCCTTCCCTCCTGTGCTCATTGGCCCCCAAAGTCCAGAGGGGGCTGAGGTGGCAGGGGGCTGGCATGTACCCGAGCATGTGTACACCTGGCCAGGTTGTGACAGCGCCTCGCCTTGGCCTCAACTTTGCTCTAGAATTGGAGTGGGCACTGAGAGTGGAGAGGCTGGGCGGTGGGAGCAGACACTTCTGAGTGTGTGGGGGCATGGGGGCCTTCCTGGGCCCCTTAGAGTACAGGAATGCCCAGGTTTGCAGCTGTGGCTATGTGGCTGCAGCAGTGCTGGGGAAGGCAGGACTCCCGCCCCTCCAACTTGGAAGGGGGATGGGGCTTCTGCCTGTTCCCAGCTCCCACCAGCTCTGTGGAATTTGCAGTCCCGGCTGTGCCTCCCCCACTGCAGCCGGCCTCTTTGCAGCAGCTGCTCCAGATGGGCTGCTGCTGCTGCCATCAGTGGAAAGCAAAGGGGGAGCAGGCACATCACATGGTGAAAGCAGGAGCAAGAGAAAGAGTGGGGAGGCTGCTACACACTCTTAACCAGATGTAGCAAGAACTCACTCACTTATCATGAAGACGGCACCAAGCCGTGAAGGATCTGCTCCCATGACCTAAACACCTCTCACCAGGCCTCACCTCCAGCGTGGGGATATAATTCACCATGAGATTTGGTCAGGGACAATTATCCAAACTTAATCATTTTTAGTGAATATGTTTTAAAAAATTTCTTATATGAGTTTCTGTTAGTATTTGTCCTTATTAGGGTGCTCATCTCTTATTCATTTTAAAAACTCTCATTAAAGGTATTGACTCTTTGTAATATGTATTGTAAATTGTTTTTCAAGTTTGCTATACTACACTTTCTTTATAGTATCTTTGATATAGAAGACTTTTAGTTTATTTTGCAAAATATGTTAGTGTTTAACTCCTGTGTTTTGGCTTATCCCTGGCAAGACCTCTTTAACCCCAAATATGGAGATAAGTCAGCCAGCTACTGTTCTCATTTGTACTGCTTTAGATGAGCTATCAGTTCCTGAACAAGTCTGTAGATTACTTTCCTAATTGAAGTTCTGATTCTTTTTTTGCCCTTCCATTATAAATATTTATTAAGAACTCCCTTTTAGGTCAGACTGAGCAGAATGTTTTAGTATTTTTAAATTTTACTTCCCATTGGGATTTTTAGAAATATTTTATAACTGCTAATGTAAAGAAGTCTAATTTAATTTCCAAATAATATATACCGAATTGTATTAGAAAATAGGCTTGGGTGTGGTGACTCATACCTGTAATCTCAGTGCTTTGGGAGGCCAAGATAGGAGGACGGCTTGAGGTCAGGAGTTCAAGATCAGCCTGGGAAGCATAGCAAGACCCTGTCTCTACAAAAAAACTTTTAAAAAAAGAATTAGTCAGGTGCAGTACTGTGTGCCTGTAGTCCTATCTACTAAGAAAGCTGAAGCTGGAAGGTCGCTTGAGCCCAGGAGTTAGAGGTAACAATGAGCGATGATCAAGCCACTGCACTCCAGCATGGGTGACACGGTGAGACCCTGTACCTAAAAATAGAAAAAAGAAAAATATTTCATAAAATTATGTTTTACAAAAGTAATAAAGGTTTTATTGTAGCTAGCCACTCAGCAGGGATTGGTAATTAGCCTTGAGTGAAAGGGATCAAATTGCTATTTTAAATTGCAAGACTCTAATATAGACTTCCAACAGAGGGAGCCCAAAGCTTTTAAATGGAAGTGGAGGAGGTTTCATTTTTATTAATGTATTCCAGCTCTGTCATAGTTTCCTATATTCATGTCAGTTGATTTTCTTTTTAAGCTTTCCTTTGATAATTTGGTAATGACAATAATCCACATAAACACTAAAGAAGATACTCTATTTTGAGATGATTTTCCCCTGTTAACTTAAAATTTCTCTTCTATGTTTTATGTCGTAAATTTTCTTCTGACTAGCAATTTTAAAAACACTGATACAAATAGTACACATATCCTAAGTTCAACTCCTTTATGCTAGAAAAATTAGTCAGTTTTGAATAAAATTACTAATAATGATACTCATTTGCACAGTTAACTCTTGAACATTTGCATTATATGGTTATCACTTTTCAAAATAATATTTCATTATTATCTATATGTAATTTATGTAAACATTTAAACTTTTTTTCCCTAATTTGAACAATAATGCATATTTATATTAAAAGATATATAGAAAAGTATGAAATCGATATTACCCATAATCCATTCCTCAATAATAAGCATTGATAATATTTTGATATGCTTTCATCTAAATATTTTTCTGGATTAAATGATTATAATCATGAAAAATGGTGTTATTTTTATTCATTTCACACTATCCTATTTTGATATTAATCTTTACTGTAGGCCTATGAGATAGATAGGAGAGCAATTAATATTTCTATTTTATAAATGTGGAAACTTTTTGAGGTTCAAAGATTAAGTGGCAGAGGTAGAACTATAACACAGGTCTAATATATATCAGATGCATTTAAGTTAAAAAACATAATGTTAAAATAAACACCCAAATGTTCACCTTCTATTAAAAAATAGACTATTATCAGTATCACCGGAGCCTTCTGTGTTCCTCACTTTGCCCATTCTGTCCCATTCCCATGCATTCGCCTTAGAATTAACCACTTTTCTGAATTTTAAGTTTTATATAATTGTGAACTTTAGAAAAATGATTCAGGTTACTGAACAATATGTATTACATGGCATACATTTTTTTTGCCTAACATCTTTGTGAGATTCATTCATGTTGATGCATAGAGCTAGAGATCATCCAGTTTTACTTACGTATTTATTGTATTAATATTAAAAATAGATCTACCTACTTTTTATTGATGGAGTTTGGATTGTATCCAGTTTTTTTTCTCTCATAAACAATGCTCCTTTGGACATTTTCATTTTATATGTGTTGCCAGTAAATAGTATGTATCTGGATACTTCTCTTTTTACATTCAGTCTACATTTATTTTTAACTATAAGGCATAGTCTGTTTATATTTTAAACTACTATTTTTCTTTATGCTTTTTATTTGGTCTGCTTGACTTTTTTTCCTTTCTTGTATTTTTTTTTTTTTTTTAGAGATAGGTCTTGCTATGTTGCCCAGGCTGGAGTGCAGTGGCTATTTACAGGCATGATTATAGTGCACTACAGCCTTGAACTCCTGGCCTCAAGTCAGCCTTCGAAGTAGCACACTATAGGTGTGCACCACTGTGCCCCACCCATTCTTGTATTTTAAAAATTAGTTTTGTTTTGTGTGTGTGTGTGGGTGGGGGTGGTTTGCTTTACGTTTTAGAAGATTTAGACTCTTTCTATTTTTAAATAGTTTTCTATAAATTATAATATACTTGATAGACCTATCAAAGTCCAAAGTTAATTAGTATCTGTGTTCTCATAGAGACTTTAATCTATTTTAAGTACATTCACATTATTGTACAACCATTACCACCATTCATTTTCAGAACTTTTTTCATTTTTACCAAACTGAAACTCTATATCTGTGAAACAGGAACTCCTCATTCCTCTCTCCCCCTAAACCCTGACAGCCACCATTCTACTTTCTGTTTCTATGATTTCATGACCCTAAGTACCTTAAATAAGTGGAATCACAGTATTTGTCCTTTGCTAACTGACTTATCTCGCTTAGCATAGTGTCTTAAAAGTTCATCTATGTTGCAGCATGTGTCAGAATGTTCTTCCTTTTTAAGGCTGACTATATTCCATTTTATGTATCAACTAAATTTTGTTCTATTCATCTGTTGATAGATAGTGGTGTTGCTTCTACATTTTGGCTATTGTGTATAATGCCATTATGAACGTGGGTGTTCAGTGTGTGTTTGTATCTCTCCTTTAAGTTCTTTTGGGTATATATCCAGAAGTGGAAGTGCTGGATCATATGGCAATCTATTTTTAGCTTTTTGAGGAAACATCATACTATTATTCATAGTGGCTGCACCATGTTACATTGCCACCAGCAGTGCACAAGGGTTCCAGTTACTCCATATCTCGCCAATACTTGTTTTCGTTTTTTTGATAATAACCATCCTAATGCATGTGAGGTGGTATCTCATTGTGATTTTGATTTTCATTTTCCTAATGAGTAGTGATATTGAACATCTTTTCGTGTTGTTGGCCATTTATATGTCTTCTTTAGAGAAATGTTTATTCAAGTACTTTGCCTGCTTTTGAATTGGATTTTTTTTGTAAGTTGTAGGATTTCTTTATATATTCTGGATACTGATCCCTTAATAGATATGGGATTTGCAAATATTTCATCTCATTCTGTGGGTTGCCTTTTTACTCTGATGAAGTCTACTTAATCTGTTTCTTTAGTTGACTGTGCTTTTGTTGTCATATCCAGAAATGTTAACAAATCTAATGTGAAGATTTTCCCCTATGTTTTCTTCCAAGAATTTTCAAAATAGCTTTATGCCTTATGCTTAGGTCTCTGATCCATTTTGTGTTAATTATTGTATATGGTGTTAGGTAAGGGTACAGATTCATTGTTTTGCATGTGGCTATTCAGTTTTTCCAGCATCATTTGTTGAAAAGGCTGCCCTTTCCTCATTGAATGGTCTTGGTACCCTTGTTGAAAATCATTTGACCATGTATTTGAGGGTTTATTTCTGGGATCTCTATTCTGTTCTGTTGGTTTATGTGTCTGTTTTTATACTAGTACCACACTGTTTTGATTACCATAGCTTTACAGAAAGTTTTGAAATCAGACAGTATTAATCCTGCAACTTTGTACTTTATTTATTTATTGGTAGGTTTTTTTTCTCTGAACACTTAAAAGATTTCACTCCACAGTGTTCTTACTTGCATGGTTTCTGAGAAATGAGATACAATTCTTGTCTTTGTTTTTCTATAGTTAAGGGCTTATTTTTTTCTGGATTTTATTAACTGTTTTTAAATCTTTGATTTTTTTGCAGTTTAATATGATATGCCTAGGTGTTATTTTTTGGGCATTTATTCTCTTTGGTGTTCTCTGAACTTGCCAGTCTGTGATTTGGTGCCTGACATTAATTTGGGGAAATTCTCATGCATTATTGCTTTGCATTTTTCCTCTGTTTCTTTACCTCTTTCTTCTTCTTATGATATTCCCATTATGCCTATGCTACACCTATTGTAGTTGTCCCACATTTCTTCAATATTCTGTTATGGTTTTTTTTAGTCTTTTTTTCTCTTTGCTTTCCTGTGTTGGAATTTTCTATTTCTATATACTCAAGTTCAGAGATTCTTTCCTTTTCCATATCCTGTCTACTAGTGAGCCCATCCAAGGCATTGTTCATTTCTGTTACAGTGTTTTGATCTTTAGTATTTCTTTTTCATTCTTCATTACACTTTCTCTCTGCTAACATTGCCCATAAGTGCTTATATGCTGTATACTTTATCTGTTGATCATATTTGTTTTAAATTCCTAATCTGATAATTCAACATCTCTGACATGTCTGGTTCTGGTTCTGATACTTGTTGTCAAACTGTGGTTTTTTTTTTTCTTTTAGTGTGGCTTTTAATTTTCTTTTTGTTTTTTGTTTTTTTTTGGATAGTTGGACATGATGTACTAGATAAAAGCAACTACTGTAAATAGACCTTTAGGAATGTGGTGGTAAGATGTGAGACGAAGAAAAGCATTCTGTAGTCCTGTTAGGTTTCAGTCTTTTAACCCATTTATGCTTAGTGTTCTATTACTGGAACGCTACACATGTGGAAGTTATTTATATCCTACTGCTAAAGGTTATCACCAAGCTGTGATTGCAAAAATTCAAAAAATTGCAACCTCAGGCATAAATGGGTTAATGAGCCTTTGTCCTTGGCCTGTTAACTTTACAAGTGCTTCTCATTCTCTTCTGAACACTTTGGTGCAACAGCATACCTGGAATATAATGAAGTTAGATATTTCGCTTCTCCCACATGGAAAGCTAGATGGTCTTGGAATATTGTATTTTCCTTGCTTTTCCTCACACAGAATGCTAGACGGAGCTAGAGTTGGGTATTTTTTATTTCCCCTGCTTGATTAGGCTCTAAAAAATAACTCATAGTTTAGGCTCTGGTGAAATAGTTTTTCTTGAGGGCAGGCCTTGTTAAGAACAGAATGCTCTGATATATTTGAAAATGTTTACCTTCCTCTGCTGAACCATGAGGGGATTTTTCTGATATTCACTGTGAGAACCTGGTTGAACTCCTGGAGATAAAACTCACAAAAGTGTGCGACCCCCTTTATGACTAAGTCCTCTGGGATTTTTAACTCTTAGACTTATGTACACTGAACCCTCAGCAATTTGTCAATTGCAGTTTAGGTCTTCATACTCCAATAGTAGTTACTGGGACTGTTTCTGCTTGTGGGTTTTTGCTTTAGTAAGTTGCGATTCTCTGTATTCACCTGGCTGTCTTTCTCCCATTTTGGGGGCAGCCATTCATTCTGTGACTTCACTTTTCTGTCACGTCCAGGAAGAGTTGTTGATTTTTCAGTTTTACCCGTTAGGATAGATAACTTCCAAGCTCCTTTCATGTTGGACTGGGAACTCCTGTGTATTGCACTTCGTTTGATGCAGTTTTGGGTTTAATTTCTCTTTTTTATTTTGATGCTCTTAGTTTATCATTTATTAAAAGTTCACCATGTATGTGGTGGAATCCGATCATATTTTTCTCTATAATTTCTTTACTTCCATTCTCAAGAAATTCTTCTTCCACAAGGCTAATAAATATAGTGTTTTTCTTCTGATGGTTGTTTAAAAAAAATCTTACAACTTTTAATCATTAGCATATGATAGTTCATTTTACCTTAGAGTATTGGATGTAGTTCTGAATTCTTTTTTTCTCTGTTGTTACCCAGTTAGTCCACTACAACTGAATTTGAAAGCTTTGTTTCCCAGCTTTGTTTCAAATTCTTCTGTTTTTTTTCTTTTTGCATTTTTTTTATTATACTTTAAGTTTTAGGGTACATGTGCACAACATGCAGGTTTGTTACATATGTATACATGTGCCATGTTGGTGTGCTGCACCCATTAACTCGTCATTTAACATTAGGTGTATCTCCTAATGCTATCCCTCCCCGCTCCCGCCACCCCACAACAGTCCCCAGAGTGTGATGTTCCCCTTCCTGTGTCCATGTGTTCTCATTGTTCAGTTCCCACCTTTGAGTGAGAACATGCGGTGTTTGGTTTTTTGCTGTTTGCCAGCCATTTCTTATATACTAGTCTGTAGTACTATACTTTACTTGTTGATGTTACTCTGTATTATGTTTTATTATGAAATTAGTAGAACTAGTTCTCCTATTCCCTTCATTTATTGTACATTTTAATACCTTTTTTGTATTTTAAAGATTGTAATAGAATATCAGTAACCTAAAAATTGCCATTTTAACCATTTTTAAGTGTACAGTTCACTGCCATTAAGTAGTCACATATTTGTGCAGCCATCACCACCATTCTTTTCCAGGACTTTTTCCATCTTCCCAAACTGAAACTCTGTATCTATTAAACTCTAACTCCCCATTTTTCCCTTCTTCCAGTCCCTGGAAATCACCATTCTACTTTCTGCCTGTATGAATTTGACTATTCTAAATATATCATCATATGAATGGAATATCAGTATTTGTCTTTTAGTTAGTGGCTTATTTTTTCTTAGCATAATGTCCTCAAAGTTCATCCATATTGCTGTGCAACCATTATCACAACTTTTTCATCTCAAGCAGAAACTGTGTTACCATTAAATAATAATTCCCCATTCTCCCCTCTCCTAATCCCCTAGTAGCCTCTAATCTACTTTCTGTCTCTGTGAATTTGTCTATTTTAGTTACCTCTTTAAGTGGAATCACACAATATTTGTCCTTTTGTGTTTGGCTGAGTTTACTTAGCGTAATGTGTTCAAAGTTCATTCATGTAGCACTTATCACAAGTTCATTCCTTTTTATGGCCCAATAATGTTTTATTGTATGAATATACCACATTTTGTTTTTCTTTTCATTTCTTGATGGACCCTAAGGTTGTTTTCACCTTTTGGCTATTGTGAATAGTGTGCTACAGTGAACAATGGAGTACAAGAATCTGTTCATGTCCCTGCTTTCAATTCCTTTGGGTATATACCTAGGAGTGGGATTGCTTGGTAACTTTGTGATTATGTGTTTAGCTTCTTTTTTTTTTTTTTTTTTTTTTGAGATGGAATTTCACTCTTGTTGCCCAGGCTGGAGTGCAATGGCATGATCTTGGCTCACCACAATCTCCGCCTCCCGGGTTCAAGTGATTCTCATGCGTCAGCCTCTGAGTAGCTGGGATTACAGGCGTACGCTACCACGCCTCGCTAATTTTTGTATTAGTAGTAGAGACGGAGTTTCTCCGTGTTGGAAAGGCTGGTCTCGAACTCTCGACCTCAGGTGATCTGCCCGCCTCAGCCTCCCAAAGTGCTGGGATTACAGGCGTGAGCCACTGTGCTCGGCCTGTGTTTAGCTTCTTATATCGCAGTTCTCTATTTAGCTTTTTGAGGAACCACCAAACCATTCCACAGTGACTGCACTGTTGAACATTCCCACCAACAATGTACAGAGGTTCCAATTTTTCTACATTTTTGCCAATGTTTAATTTTTTTTAATGAAAAAAAATTTTTTTTAATTACTCTGTCCTAATCTGTGTGAAATGGTATGTTGTTGTTTGGGCTTGCATTTCCTCAGTGATTAGTGACGTTGAACATCTTTTCATGCTAATTGGCCATTTGTATGTCTTTGGAGAAACATCTCTTCAAATACTTTGCCCATTTTTTAATTGTTATTAATTTTTTGTTGTTGAGCTGTAGGAGGTCTTTATTATTATCAGTATTAATCGTTTAATATATATGTGGTTTGCAGATATTTTCTCCCATTCTGTGGGTTGTCTTTTCACTAGTGTCCTTTGATAAACAAAAATTTTTGATTTTTTTTTTTTTTTTTTTTGAGACAGAGCCTCATTCTATTGCCCAGGCTGGAGTGCAGTGGCACAATTGTAGCTGCCTCCTTGAACTCCTGGGATCAAGTGATTCTCCCCTCAGCTTCCTGAGTAGCTAAGACTACAGGGGCATACCATCATGCCCAGCTAATTATTAAATTTTGTGTGTGTGTGTGTGTGTGTGTGTGTGTGTGTGGGGTTTCATTATGTTCCCCAGGCTGTTCTTGAACTCCTGGCCTCAAGCAATCCTCACTCCTCAGCCTCTCGAGTAGCTGGGATTACAGGCGTCAACTACCATGCCCAGCCATAAGTTTTTAATTTTAACGAACTCCAATTTATCTTTGTTGTTGACTGTGTTTTTGTTGTTATATCAAAGAAATCACTGCCAAATCTAATGTCATAAAGATTTCCCCTATGAATTCTTCTAAGAGTTTTATAGTTTTCTGCCTTATATTTAGGTGTTTGATCCACTTTGAGTTAATTTTTGTAGATGGTGTTAGATAACTGTCCAACTTCTTCCTTTTGCATATGACTATCCTATGTTCACAGCACCCTTTATTGAAAAGACTGTCCCTTCCCTATTGAATGGTTTCAGCATCCTTGTCAAAAATCTTTTGAGCATATATTTGAAAGTTTGTTCCTGGGTTCTGTTTTCTATTTCTATGGTCGATATGTCTCTCTCTATTCTAGTACCACACTATTTTAATACATTTTTATAATTTTAAAGTATATTTGCTTGGCTATTTAAAAAAATTCTTAGAATTTTGTTGCATTGGAAAATATTTATTTTGAGCTTTTATTACATTTACTTGTTAACTTGAATAATGTGAATATTTATATTTCTTGTTCAGGAACTTGGGTGTTTCCAGTCCATTCATTTCCTTTTCTTATAAGAGGATGGAAGCTAACAGTGTTTGAACATTGCTGTCCTTATCTTTAAACACGTGACTTTCCACCATGTACAGTTTAGAACCAGATTGTCATATTCTGCAAAAAACTGTTATTTGGATTGAGATTATATTACAGATGTGTTTGGCTTCACTGTATGTGCATTTGAATCATATGACATTACCTTTTGAAAATACTTACTCATTTTTATTTTTGGTTTCATGCCAACTACTTAATGCTTAGCATTTAGTCAAGAAAATCCTCTATTATAAAGTCTTTTTTCTACAACCATATAACTTTTAATGTGATTTACATGTGAAATCTTATTTTGTTTTTCATTGTTCATTGTGCTAGAAAAACAAGCACTATTACACTGTTTGCTTCTTATATCAGGGGAAACATAAGTACCTAAGCATCTTTTTAGATCGTCTTTTAGGTCACATTTTATTTTTGTTTATAGTGCCTGTAGTGATAATTCTTTCAGGGAGGACAAATTTTTTTTGACTTCTCTTTTGGTTTTCATTTTCAGTAAACAAAACTCTATGGTATAAATTTGCTTAGATGCCCTTATTCTTCAAGAATGATTCTTGAGGGTTGAGGAGTGGAATGATTTGACTCAGTCAGAACCTCTTTGCAAATGAAATTGGCTCACCCTTACGATTTTGATTATTTTGGCCTTTTAATTTCCAATCTGAAAATGAAGAAAATTTTACCAAAGTAAATATGAAAATGAGCAGTGTAATAGCAGCAATAACCCTTTCTTTAACTATGACACTACACTGGTGATGTTTGGATACTGTAGCTTTTTTTAATTTATAAGTCATTTTTAGCCTTCCAAATAATTCTCTCAAAACGAGGAAGCATTATGTGTAATTGGTCTTTATAGTCCTTGTTTTTGACTTATACTAGTTGCCTTAGTTGTAAATAATTTATATATTTTAAAATTATGAAATACTTCAAATATGTACATAAGTATAGAGAATAATATGCCAATACATATCACTCAGATTTAACCAATATAATTCCTATTTTTTTCAGATTTAAATTTGTTTTTAAAGAAGTATTATAGAAAGTTGAAAACTTATTTATTTTATATTCCCTGATTCTAATACTCTCCCTCTTTAGAGTTATCTACTACCCAAATAGGCTTGAATCCTTCCAGTCTAAGTTTTTATATTGTGTTTCATATGTATGCACTTATACATTATAGTATGTTTTATATTTCTAAATTTTTATTAGTAGTAACATTGTGACTATCATTCCAAAATTTGTTATTTTACCAGTACCTTAGACTTTAAATTATTTTCTCTGTAGGTAAAATTTATTACCACATACTACTGAAAATTTGTTACCATACTTTTGGTATATGAACCACGCTTGAAATATATTAACATTCAGCTTTGGCTTATAATTGTTTGACTATACATAGGTTTAATTATTGAGGTACTTGTGTCCTTGGAATTTTACTTTTTAAACCTAACTTATTTAATACTTGTATAGTATTACTCTTTTGCTCATTTTGCATGTACACAATCCTCCAATGTTGATATCTCATTTTTTTTCCCCCTAAACACACATGGGGAATTTAAAGGTAGAAAAGGGAGGATAACTTATTTCTTAAATCTGAGTTCAATATTTTTTTTACTACCCAGATCTTATAGTCTGCCATGTGGGACTGTGTTTGTAATGTGTTGGATTTTTAAATACATGCTAGTTGGCTTCTAAATTCATTTGGGCTTTATTAGAATTGAGTATAATACAGTTCTCTTTTGCAGGGGCTCACAACGAAGTAAGACAGTAGATGACAATTCTGCAAAGCAGGCTGCGCACAATAAAGAAAAACGAAGAAAGGATGATGGCATTTCTCTTTTAATATCTGATACTCAGCCTGAAGGTTTGTGAACCTTAGAAAACTGTTGGAATTTGAATTTTTTCTTATTGTATTAATAATAATTTTTGTTATAAATAAATTATTTTACTTTGAAAGGATATGTGAAAGTAAAGGGAGATAATTTGGCAACACAAATAAAATTGCTAAACCTACTCTTTATGTAGCGTAGTACTCATTTATAGATTTATTTACTAATCCCAAAAGTTAAATTTTAATATATTTTTTTCTTCTTTGGGGAGACTTGGATATAGCTATGAAGTTATGTTAATTTAGCTGTTTCTAAGTGTTGTTTCCATGGATATTAATGTTACTGCTAACTGGGTTTTTATTATTAGCTAATCACTGTCTATTTGCCTACCATGAAATACATTCTCTATTCATTAGAATTTCTCTCAACTTCAGGAGGATGCCAAACAAGCCACTATTAGCAAATTTGAAGGTAAATACTTCCTAGACTTGTGAAAATTTTTTGTAGGCCTCCTTGCATATAGGATTTATGATTCGACTTCTTTTTCTTTTTTGCCTCTCTTTCAAGAATTAAAAATATTTTACTGATACTTGAAGAAAAACAATTTGACTACATTATTTATTTGTGAAACTAACACCTTTAGGGGTCTGTTGGATTATTGATAGCTTCAAATGTTGTTGAAGTCTCTTTGTTGCTTGCTTTCTTTCTTGCTTTTCTCTTTTTCTTTTTCTTTTTAAGACAGGGCCTCACTCTGTCACCCAGGCTGGAGTACAGTGGCATGATCACACATGATCACAGCCCACTTCAGCCTCTACCTCCTGGGCTCAAGTGATCCTCCCACATCAGCCTCCCGAGTAGTTGAGACTATAGTCATGCACCACCACGCCTGGCTAATTTTTTGTATTTTGCAGAGACAAGGTCTTGCCATGTTGCCCAGGCTGGTCTCAAACTCCTGGGCTCCAGTGATCTGCCTGCCTCGGCTTCCCAAAATGCTGGGATTATAGGCATGAGCCACCGCGCATGGCCACTGTTTTATTTTTGAGTGATTTCATAAGTTATTCACAATACAAAAAAATCTTTTGATGATGCTGTGCAAAAATTCATTACACTTCATTTGGAGCACAGCTATTTAAAGATTCTTTTTAGTAGCCTTTTTAATAGAAAAAAATTTAAAATGAAACTAGAGTAATAACTTTTATTTGTACAAGAAACCAGCTGAAACTCTTATAAAGGCAGTCTTTGGAGAATGTGCTGTGACTTTTTACACACAAGCTTCCGATTAGTCACTGTCAGTGTATAATGAAAAACATTTATTTTCTTATAAACTGTACTTTTCTTAGAAGTAATTACAGTCATCTCTCTGTATCTTTGTGTTCCGCATTTGTAGATTCAACCTAGCAAAGATGGAAAATATTTGAAAAAAACTTCAATAAAAATAATACAATCATAAAAAATACATATAACAACTACATAACATTTATGTTGTATTGGGTATTATAAGTAATCTGGAGATTATTTAAACTATACAGGAGAATGTATATAGGTTATATGCAAATACTATACCTTTAGGGGCTTATGGATCCATGGATTTTGGTATCCTGGGTCCCTGGGACCAATCCCCTGAGGATACTGAGGGATGACTGTATTGATTACCAAGTAAAAATATAAGTATTTGTACAAGTGGGCTCAGTTCAGGTACTATCAAGACAAAGATTCCTACTCTACCCAGGAAAGCAGTAGAATGTGAGGACTAACAGTCCTCACATTGACTTGAATAAAATACTTTCTGATTTGTACCCAGGAGTGTTACCTCAAGATCACAGTGGCATTTTAGACATGCATCAGGGAAGAGTACATGACAAAAGAAACATTTTTTAGTTTTTCAGTATCCCTGAAGGTACCACTACTGATAGGGAAAGTGTTTCTAATACAATTAGCTATTGAATCTTTATTAAAGCGGTGTTTACTCTCCTACATCTGATACCAGTTATTTTTAAAAAACCTGTAAATTAATGGAAATTCTGAATGAAATCTTAGATGTACCATTTTTTTCCATAGCACATTAAGTTTGCCTTGTGGAATTTGCTTTCACCAACATAATACCTTGGAAATACTTAGTATTCTGTTGTTTACAGGATTTTGTCACCTCTTTAGTTTTATATGCTAGTAATATTTGCAGGTTAAATTACATATTATGCAGGTGGAATTCTATTTTTACAATATTTCATTCTATATAATAAAGTTATTCCTTTTTCCATGAGACAGGCTTGACTGATGTGCAAATAATAAATTATTTAAAAGAAAACTCCTGTATAATCAAGTTTTTCTCAAGCCCCTTTCCTTTCATGAATCATTTTACTGTAGTATAATATTTATGTTTAGAAATTATAGTTTGATACATTGTGTGTAGAAATTGTATTAGACCACTTTTATAGTTTACAATATTACATATAAAGTTTAATGTGCTATCCTAAATATTGTGTTGATGATTTGGGGGGAGTTTTATTTTCCTTAGGGAGTAAGGTGTTTTCTGTGGAAATTGAAAGGCGATTGACTATCTTGGAATTTTTACCCTCAATCCTGTTCCAGTGCCTTCCTTTAAGTAATGTCAAAGACAAATTATCATGAATATTAGTTATTAGGAATTGTTGAAGCTACAGTAAAAGCAAGAATAGTTTGAAGAGAAGATGTATGGTGTTGAAGAACGTTCCGTGAATGGAAAAGTCAGGCCAGTCAGATGAATTGAAAATTGTGAATTAAAGGCAACTGCTTTGTGACTTGCTGTGTATAAACTTTGAGTTGGTACTTGTATGACATAGATTCAGAAAGCAAAATAATTCAGGATAACTTTTAGTCAATTAGGTGGAAACTTTTGGAAGGTATTTTTGTACAGTACATATATTTGATAACAGAAATATTAAATATTTTTAGTAATGATTGGCATGAGTTTCAAAATGATGTCTTGTTGACTTAAAAAAGGAAGTACTTCTCTAGAATGATGGATTTATTGGAGACTTAAAATGACAGGGTCTTGATTATTGAAAAGAAGAAATAAACTGGCAAGTAAATTGGTAACGTTGTGAATGATCACATATTATAGCCAACTACAGAGCAAAGGTATTTTGGCTCCTTTTAAAGAGCAGTGATCAACACTCTTTCAAATTATAGTCCCTTTCCACTAAAAATATGTATTTACGTAAATTACATTTTAAAAGACTTAGTTTATAAAGTCACATTGAATTATCAAACTTTAAGACATGAATTTTCTGGATTTTAATAAGACCCCCCCTTTTTATTATTATTATTATTATACTTTAAGTCCTAGGGTACATGTGCACAACGTGCAGGTTAGTTACATATGTATACATGTGCCATGTTGGTGTGCTGCACCCATTAACTCATCCTTCACATTAGGTATATCTCCTAATGCTATCCCTCCCCCCTCCCCCCACCCCCCACCCTATGACAGGCCCTGGTGTGTGATGTTCCCCTTCCTGTGTCCAAGTGTTCTCGTTGTTCAATTCCCACCTATGAGTGAGAACATGCGGTGTTTAGTTTTTTGTTCTTGCGGTAGTTTGCTGAGAATGATGGTTTCCAGCTTCATCCATGTCCCTACAAAGGACATGAACTCATCCTTTTTTGTGGCTGTATAGTATTCCATGGTGTATATGGGCCACATTTTCTTAATCCCCCCTTTTTTTTTGATAGTACAGCCAAATGCATTTATAGCAAATGGAAAAACAGTTTGGTGGCTTTGCTTTGGCTACTGTGAAAAAGGATATTTCTTCTTTATGTATTTTTCTCACCTCACAACTATTGTATAATGAACATTTACTTGGTATATACCAATTAAAATAGGGCATGCCTTTACCTTCATCCAGTGTCAGTATGAGAATTTAACAGTACATTTCTGTTTTAATGAGCTTTGGAAGTAGTATAGCAATTCTGATGATGTTACTTCAAGCTTTTCTAAAAGAGATTCTCTCTATACTTTTTTGTCCATATTTATGCTTCATTTGTTTTTTAAGACCTTAACAGTGGAAGTAGAGGTTGTGATCATCTCGAACAGGAAAGCAGAAACAAGGATGTTAAATATTCTGATTCAAAAGTGGAACTCACTCTGATTTCCAGGAAGACAAAGAGAAGGCTTAGAAATAATTTACCTGATTCTCAATATTGTACTTCTTTGGATAAGTCAACAGAACAGACAGTAAGTAGAGGTATTTAGATATTATAGGAAATAATTTCATGCTATGATAAAAATGAGTTGACTGTGGCCAAATAATGTTCCTCTAGCTTTCAGCTTTTATTATCAGATTTCTTTAGTTTTTGGTTCACTGTTAGCTTTATTATTAAAAAACAATTTTAAATGTAACTTTTCTTGGTGATACAGAGTTATTGGAACACATTTCAAATACTATGAATGATTAAAAAAGTTAAAATTGCTTATTTTCTTGTATCGCTCTTTCCTTAGTAGGTAGTTGTACATCCTTCAGACTTTTCTTTTTCTTTATTTCAGCCAAATACTATTCATACTGTCTAGTCACTTTTTTTTGCTTGCTCTGTAAAATTATTATTAGATTTATTTTATCAGTAGCAATTTACTTACCAAATTCTTTAAGCTTCTGTTTATCTAGAGTTTAGGGAATTTATTCTAAGTAAAGAATTATCATATTAAATACATACATTTTCTATTTTCAAAGACTTAGTATATAAGTAGCAATAAAACAGTAAGACAGCTTTTCAATTTCTTTGATCCATAAATCATTTCAGGACCTTGTAATGTTTTTGGGTTGTAATTATAAACATGATTCAGATTTATACAGTAAATGAGATATTGAAGGCAGTGGTTGATTTTCATAATTTTTAATGTTGTTATATTGTTAATTTTTAAATTTTTTTACCAAAGTAGTTTTACCAAAGTAGTCACATTGGCATTATTACTTTTGCAAAATAAAAATATGTAAATACATCTTCTCATTCTAAAGTTGACTTAGATCATGGGAGACCATCTGACAAAGCATTTGTAATGATGGAAATCTCCCAATTTCACCCTTTAAAAAATTATCAGGTATCAGATTGGACAGACCAAACCCTGTATCTTTAAATTTGGGAGACATTGGCAAGTATAATGTAGTATAATTGTTTAGTTTTCTATCCATGTAGTTATAGAAGTGATATAATATTTTTACTTTTTTTTTAGGAATTTAAAAATGGTTTAAGCAAGCCAAATTTGAAAGATGCTATTTTTTTCTATGTGTTTATGTTTAGAAAAAACAAGAAGATGACTCAACAATATCCACTGAGTTTGAAAAGTCAAGTGAAAACTATCATCAGGATCCAAAACTGCCTGAAGAAATTACAACTAAACCTACAAAAAGTGATTTTACTAAACTATCCTCACTTAACAGTCAGGAGTTGACTTTGAGTAATGCCA